>NC_143587.1:9916745-12695741 GCF_048544385.1 Mastigoproctus giganteus | reverse complement strand
GTTCCATCTATCCTTTTTGCAAAATATGTTCCCTGTTTCTCTGACAATAGAGTCACTTTTGACAACTAGTTCCTTTGTGACCAGCGCATTCTGCCTTGGGGATTGCCGGTGTGTTGCATGATGTTCAAGTGCAAGCTCTGGTATTGATGTGGGCAGCTGAGAGCTTGATGGGCCCCTCAATTTAAATTCTTCTTCAAGGGCATCCACCCTGTCCTTCAAGTTCTCATATGAGCCCTTAACAATGCAGAGTTGGCGCCTGATTTCCTCGCACTCTTACATCGTGCACACACAAAGAAATTCCCCTTGTTCCACTGACTCCCAGCAGTCCTGGAAATTCCCATTGCCTTGCTTTCCAAGCTGCTGCTCAATTGCATTTTAATAGAAGTAATGCAAGAATCACTTTTACCTCTGCCAGTGACTACTGCCTTGATAGCATCAGCAAATATTCTTGCACCCTTTCTATTTAAGTGTATCCTGTATCATGTCCCATTCCTGATTGCTCCACAAACATCAAACAAGCAGTGCATTTCAATAGACTGTGATTCAGAGGACAACCAACCCCCCCTCAGGCAACCAAAACATGAAAAAAGAAAAACAGCATCCCAAGCAACCGAGAGTAGAGGTAAGTGCAGTGGGGCAATTCTTAGTTGAGGATGCGATAGAACCATCAGATTGTAAAAGAGGTGGAAGTATAGATGGATAAAAGTTGCAGTCAGGCTTTGACAAGAGACCAGAAGGCTCAATACCACTTGGACAAGAACTTTGACTGTTACTTGGAAAGTTTTTTATCCTTATCGTGTTCAAACTCTAGTTTGGATTGTTTTGCAATTGTTGCGAGCTTTAGTGGAGGCAGAAAATGAAGCTGGTGATTTGGATACTGGCCAGTTGAATGGTCTGCTACATTCTTTTCTTGAAGAGCTTTATACATTTATTGGAAAATCAAGATTTAGATAATGGATATGATTTTAGTAATAGATTTCATCCTGCATGAAGAGTTTCACTAACAGCCTGAGCAAAGATCGAGATTGATAGATTTAAAACAATAATCTAGCAAAGGAAAACAGGAATGGAACTTCTACAGATCACCTCATTTCACTTTCTTGTAATGCCAAATAACACAAGCTTGATAATGGCACAAGAGAAAGAGATATGTGGAGAAGAGATCTAAGGTACCTTAGATCGCTTCTTCACAGTTGTGATTTAAGGTACCTTGACTGTGTACTTTGAAGTGTTGTTGATGAGGTAAAGATCAACGGTGTTGGATGATAGTTTAGCATTCTGATAGGTAAATGCATAAGTTGTGTAATGTCATTAGTAATTGCAAAAGCCTCAGCATTTCGACCAGTTGGGGTTGTCAACATTAAAATCACCAAGTTACTTTACCATTAAAGAAAACGAGATAGGAGAAAGTTGAATTTCAAAGAAAAGAAGTAAAAAAGTTCTGAGTGATTTTTAGAATTGGTAAAATTGAAAAGGGCAACAAATGGATTTGATGGAATGGAATAAAGAAATTTTAAGCCATAAGTAATCAAAAAGAGCAGATTCAACATTGGGAAGTTTCTGACAAGGAATATCAGTACAGACTCGTGCACATGTACCATCTTTAAAGAGAAAGGAATCATAGAGCAAATAATTATGGCAGTTGAGATGGGTGGTGGTTTGAGGTATTAGCATTAGTAGAGGCATATGATGCAAGAAAGCAAGCTTATATAGCATCAGCCAAAAAAAAAAAAAAAAAAAACTTCCCTTTTCACCCATCCATTCACTCCGAAAGTTTGTTTAGTTCAGCTTTGAATTTATTTAAGCTGTCGACTCCCACAGCGACAGATGCAACTGGGTCAGGGGATCTTTATTACTGTGTTACTGTATCCACTACCTTAGACCATTTAGAAAATGAACATGCGAATTCATAAAACTTTTGGATATGGCATATACTCAGCCCCTTTACGTAAACATGTCCTCAACAGTACCTCCTGCATATATGCTACTTTGTCCCTCCAGTCATTTTCTGGCAGAATGGAGGCAGTGAGATTATACACAGCTGATTTGAGTGCCTCGTATATAGTTGCCAATAGGTTCAGTTCAGTGAATTATCTAGAATCTATATTCTTGAAATATGAGAATTGTGATCCCAATGCTCCATTTGTAATGACTTTGTTTAGCACTATTTTTGCATAATGTTTTTCAAGAATGCAATACAGGGTGCCCCTATAATTTTATAAAAACATCTAAACTCAAAGTATTTAAATTATTTTACCGATATGCTGAGGTCAATTAATGATTCATGCCATGTATTTTCAATGTTTTTAACTTCTCTTTGTACATAATTTTATAACTTAAAAACTTGGACCTGAAGATGGATTTCAGTACTGAAATCAGAAATTTTATCCAGTTTTATTTAGTGTTAGCATTGTTTGGTGTCTTAATTGCACCAACTGTCCTTTGCATATTAGTAAACTAATTAAAATACTTCATGTGGAAAAGCATCTTATGTTAAATTTTACTTGGTACTCTATGTATATTCTCAAGTTTAATCTAAACTTAGTTTTAAATTCTCTGATAATTTGAATTGTGCATTAGTTCAGTTTCAGCACAGACCTTGGTGAGTTGAGCTATTAAGATTTTTTCTTCAATTAATTATTAATTAAATCTTTATGCAAGAAGTTTTTAATGAGCTTTTAAAAATATATCAAAGAATTAAACTATACAACTTGAATCATCATTCTGTAAATTTTTTTATTATTATTTATTTATTTATTATTATTTTTTTTAGCTCATGGTACATTGATAATGTATATTTTGAATCAAAGTGATGATTCCAAGAGGAAAATTGTTATTATAAGTGATGTTCAGAAACCAGAAAAGCCTATATTTGCTCCTCTTTTATTACACATTCCAGTAAGTTTTTAGAAAATAGTATTTTCAACTTATTGATAAGACAGGGTGAAATTTATATATATATATATATATATATATATATATAAAAAAGTTATTGTATCCGCTACCTTAGACTGTTTAGAAAATGAACACATTTTAAAGCACAAGCTAAAAAATAGGGAGATCTGTATATTTAAATGGAAGATTACCCATCCTATGTAATTTTTCATTTAAATATACAGATTTCACTAATGGCAAAATGGCAAACAATGACCTTTTGAATGCTACCTGCATTCTTTATTATTCGATAATAGGAACATTTTAATGTCTGCTGAAAATCCAAAAAATTAATATACACTTGGAGATCAGCTAGTGGATATTGACAGACAGTTAAATTGTATTATACGTGCATGATCTATAATGATTGTAATAAAATATTCCACAATGTTTTATTCTTAATAGTTTTTACATTGCAGCCATATTCCTTAAGTTATAATGAGCAAATATGTGATTAGATACATAAACATGCAAAAAAAAACCCACCTATTACGAGGAGCAGTACGAAAGTAATGTCTCCTAACTTTTTTCTTAGAAAATTTAATTCCTACTATAACTATGCCTTTTACATCAATTAATCCTCGATCATTAATATAGTCACACTATTATTTTTCCACAAAGCCTCCATCATTTTCCCTGGACTTCCACCATCTCTTAGTCTGACACTGTGTTCCTATCCTGTAAAAGTCCTTACTGTTGCTCTGGAGGGCTCCACTAACATTGCTTGAGCTTTTAGTCATCCGCAAAATGGGTTCCACAGAGTGCATCCTTCAGTGGGCCACAGGTGATAGTCGAAAGGTGCAAGATCTGGGCTATGAGAGGAGTGAAGGAGAACAGTACACCCAAGTTTTGCAATGACATCCACTGTGTGCAGACTGGTGTGGTATCTCTTCTGGGGTTGTGCATTGTCACGGAGAAGAAGAAGAACCTCATTAAGTTTTTGTCTGGTTGAAGTTTACAGATGCAGGCTTTCAACTTTTTCAATGTTTCCACATATTGATCTGAGTTGATTTTGGTGCCATGTCCAAGAATTCTACAAGCAAGACCCCACCTTTGTCTGAAAACACTGTTGACATGACTTTACTGACAAAAGGGTGTCTTTTGAACTTCTTGCGTGGTGAATTTTGATGGTGACTCCATCAGTTAATTGTCTTTTTGTTTCATGGTCATAATGGCAGACTCCCTGTGACTTTGTGCGAAAGAAAAACCTCTCTTTCACTCTCATAGTGCTGGAAAAGTTCCGTACAGATGACTTTCAGGGCTTCTTTGTGCTCATGTATCAGCATTTTCGGGACCACCGGGTGCAAACCTTGCTGTAATCTAGTTCCTTTATGATGATTATCAAAGCAGGTTTTCCTATACCTTCTGCATCGCACAATTCGCGTATTGTGATGTGGCGATCCTCTTTGATAAGTGCATCGATCCGGCTCTTGTCTGTTGTCACTGACGTTAATGGCCAGCCGCTTCGGGGGCTTTTTTTTAAATTATGTTCACTGCTGACTTTACCTCTAACTCTACGGTACTAAATTCAAAAATCATGGGATTTAGTCAGTCAAGAATGGGAAGGACATGAACATTTTTGGGTTGTCTTCTCACTATGACTGAATTAGTCGCCTCTGGTAAGGGTTGCTTGACAAAAATATCTGTTTTTCTTTTGAAAAATTGGAAGAAATGGTTCTTAAAATCAGGCAGTTTTCATCCTGGAGTATTAAAAACCCCTTCACGTGTAGTACGTGCATCAACCAGCAGTATGAGGTGTTAATGATGTGGGGGGGGGTTAATATCTGTGGTTTATCATTTTTAATAAAAGAGAATAAGTGAAATAGAATAAAATAAAAAATAACAGAATAATATAACATAAAATACAAAAAATGAAAATAACAGTGGAAATTAAAAAAATTAAATAGAAAAAAATGAAGTAAAATCGTCAAACTATAACATATATTATATTTTCAAGAGGCCACAGCATGGGTGTGATTTAGGGCAAAGTATTTTGATGAACAGACAATTAAATTTTATAGATTGAAAGTTAATTTGGTGTACATTAATTTCAATACTGTCTTAGTAAAACTGAATTGAATAGCAGTGGCTTCGATACTTTGTTAACATTGAGTGAAAAGCAAACGTGTTACTACATTGCTCGACACAATTAACAGAACACAATGTTTTTCATGAATATTTGATTGATATCATAGGCTTCCAGGCATGCAAATTCTGAGTATCCAGTAGAAATCGATCTACCCCTTAAAAAGCCACACGTTATGCAAAAACACGGGTTGTGGCATTGTTTCATTTCGGCTTGTTGGCTTGCTCAGTAGGATAGCCACATCTACATTACTCAGGAGCAAGTCATCTTCATTTAGATGATTCTTTGAGATGGTGGGCCATTAGATGACCTGAAGCCTGGCAGAGGGCTTAATGTGTCACACGGCATTGTCTCTGCACTATAGAAGCAGTTTCAGGAGATAGGAACCATTACAAGAAGAGCTGGACAAGGTCACCCAAGGGCTAGATCAATCAGAACAGAATGCTGTCTGGCTCTGAGAGCAAGACAGAACCCTATGATATACAGGAATATACAGTCAATGATATACAGGAATTTTTCTAGCAGGGACAGGGATGTGATTATTCCCTTGTATAAGGCATTGGTCAGGCCACACCTTGAGTACTGTATACAGGTCTGGAGGCCTCATTTCAAGAAGGATGTAGAGCTGCTGGAACGAGTACAGAGAAGGGCAACAAGATTAGTGAATGGAACAAAGGGTTGCTCTTACGAAGAAAGGCTTAAGTTTTGTAAATTACAGAGCCTGGAGACTAGGCATCGGCGAGGTGATCTGATAGAGGTGTATAAGGCTTTGAATGGCTTGAGCATGCTCAATGCCGATGGGATTCTTCCTCTTGCTCAGAATAATCACCTGAGAGGGCATAAATTCAAATTGAGGAAGGACGGATGTCGGATAGATGTGCGGAAATTTGCCTTTATACAGCGGGCAGTTGGTTTGTGGAATAGACTCCCATCGCTTGTTGTTGAAGCCTAACAAATTTAAGGCTCAGCTGGACAGGTATTTCAAACGAACGGAGGGGTGAAATGGGAGTAGTGGTTGTGTTTTTTTTTTTTTTTTTGGCTGATGCTGAATAAGCTTGCTTTCTTGCATCATATGCCTCTACTAATGCTAATGCTATGATGTCCTGTAATCGACTTTCTCTTGAGGTTGTTGCAGCCACAGGTAAAAACATTTCCAACCAGACTGTGTTAAGAAGGCTCAGTTCAAGTGGACTCTATGCAAGGAAGCCAGTGATTTGTATCCCATTAAACCTAAACCACTGCAGAGCTTGTTGAAGCTGGGGCCATGAATATGTGACTTGGATCCCTGACAAATGGGGTACAGTTCTGTTCTCTCATGAGTCCTGTTTTAGCCTAAAAAAAGATTCTAACCGTTATTTCATCTGGAGACGAGGAATGCAGTGCCATTGCTCCAACATCAGAGAAAGCAGCACTTATGGTGGAGGCGGATATCTTGCATGGGGGTGGAATAATGATTAATGACCACATCTCTCTTCACGTTTTTGATAGGGGTGCCATAACTGCACAAAGGTGTCGAGAACAGATCCTCGAACCTTATGTAGAACTTTTTATGGGTCCGGTAGGTGCAGATTTTCTGTTCTAGAACGACAACACCAATGCTCATAGAGCTAAAGTGGTGGATGAGGAATATCTTGAAACCGAAGATATCCAATGATTTGATGCTCAGAAAGCCTTCAACTTGTTCTCAAAATCTGTGCTCCTGAACTTACTCCTATTCTTTGCCGCCTTTTTTCACTTTCTTATTCCAAAGGTGTTTTACCTTCTGCTTGGATATTTGCTCATATCCAGTCAGTTCCTAAAAAGTGACAAATCCCTCCCATCCAATTATCGTCCCATTGCAATTACTTCTACTCTTTCTAAAGTAATGGAGAAATCAATTAACTGCCAAATTTTAAACTACCTAGAAACCTTCCGTCTGATCAACGATCGCCAGTATGGATTCCGTCAGTGTCGATCCACTGGTGATATTCTGGCTTATGTTACCCATTTATGGACTAATTCAATGGAAAGGTTCGGTGAAACACAAGTAGTTGCTCTTGACATCTCAAAGGCTTTCGATCGTGTTTGGCATAAAGGTCTTCTAAACAAGCTTCCATCTTATGGTTTGCCAACTGTTTTTAGTAATTGGTTATCCAGTTTTCTCTCTGATCGCTCACTGAGGGTGATGTTAGATGGCTCTCTGTCTTTTAACTTCTCCACTAATGCCAGTGTCCCCCAAGGTTCAGTTCTTTCCCCCACTCTTTTCCTCTTGTATTAATGTCCTTCTTCCATTGACTGGAAATCCTATCCATAGTTTTGCCGATGATGGCACATCGCATTCCACTTTCCATTTTGAGAAACCTTGTCCTGCTCAGTCAGCTTCAAGTCGAAAATCTGCTACCAATTCAGGCGCCTCCGTAGCCAGGTGGGAAGGAACAACAGTGCACAGGACACACTTCTTTATTATACCGGTGTTCGAGCCCGTCACCACCAAATACGGAGGATGCGGAAAGGTCAGGGAATGACCACCGCATATCCCGGAGCAATATGGCCTTAGTTGCTAATGCTCCTAAAAACCAAATAAGAAACAAACAAGCTACCAATTCCTTAAATGCCGATCTTCGGGTAATTCTCCAGTGGGGCAAAGACAACTTAATTGATTTCAACCCTTCTAAAACTCAGTCTTGTCTTATATCTCGCAAAAAGGATTCTTCTGCTCCTATGCTTATCTTTAGTGACACTCTGATTTCTAGGCAAAATGATATATCTCTTTTGGGGATTACCCTGACTTCTAATCTCTCTCTTGGCACAAGCACATTACAAATATTGCTTCTTCTGCATCTAAAAACTTGGTTTTCTATTTCGCTCTCGGCATTACTTTTCTTCCAATCAGCTGCTCACTCTGTATAAATCGCAAATCTGCCGTGCCATGGAATATTGTTCCCACATCTCAGGTGGTCCCCCAAAACCTCTCTCAGGCTTCTTGATTCCATTCAGAAGAGGGCAGTTAGGTTAATTAATGACTCATCTCTAACAGTCTCTGCACTCGCTGTCTCATAGACGTACTGTTTCTGCTGCATGCCTCTTCTACAGATACTTCCATGGGCACTATTCTTCTGAATTAGCTTTTATAATTCCTGCTCTCTCTTTCAAAACAGTCCGAACACGTGCTGCCACCAGCCAACATCCATTTACTGTCCAACTTCAAACTCACAGAACCAACTTTTCATCTTCCTTGTTTATTCATTCAACTGCCGTTTTCTGGAACAACCTTCCTTCATACGTATTTCCTGAAAATTACAGTCTACAGAAGTTTAAGTCCAATGTCCACAAATATCTTCTTTCGTCTTCTCAACCTCCAACCCAAGCATGGTACTAAGTACTATAGGTTCTAACACCTCTCGTATTTGGGGTTTACATTAAAAAAAAAAAAAAAAAATGAAGTAATCAGTTAAACACACAATGAACTCAGAAAAAAAAAAAGTAATTATAATACCAATAATGATAAGCCTAAAAATTATTTAAAAATCTCCACCTATGGTGGCCAATATTCAAAATTATAACATAAACTGCTATTTTTAAGTGGGATGCAAGTCTGAATGAAGAAAGCATAATAATTCAGTAGTATGTATGTATGTGGAAGAAGCTGTTACATAATGACAATATTCTTATTGTTTGTCTGAAAATGAAGATAAGGAGTGTTAAAATGTGTTACAACAGTTGTTAAAACTTCGTGAGTACTGTATACAGGTGTGGAGGCCTCATTTCAAGAAGGATGTAGAGCTGCTGGAACGAGTACAGAGAAGGGCAACAAGATTAGTGAATGGAACAAAGGGTTGCTCTTGCAAAGAAAGGCTTAAGTTTTGCAAATTAATGTCTGGAGACTAGGCACCGGCGAGGTGAGGTGATCTGATAGAGGTGTGTAAAGCCTTGAATGGTTTGAGCATGCTCAATGCCGACGGGATTCTTGCTCAGAATAATCACCTGAGAGGGCATAAATTGAAATTGAGGAAAGACAGATGTTAGGTTAGATGTACAGAAATTTGCATTTAGCCAGCAGATGGTTGGTGGAACAGACTTTCATCCCTTGTTTTGGAAGTTGATTGTCTAAATAAATTTCAGGCTCAGCTGGACAGGTATTTCGAACGAATGGAGGGGTGAAATGGGAGTGGTTTTTTTTTTTTTTTTGTTTTTGTTTTTGTTTTTTTTGGCTGATGCTGCATAAGCTTGCTTTCTTGCATCATATGCCTCTACTAATGCTAATTAAGAATAGAAGAAAGTAAGGAGTAAAAATATGTGATATTTTCTTAAATTTGCTGATTTTGATAGGGAATTCAAAAAATTTTTACTGTCTGAAAGAAATTGAAGAAGAATATGCTGGGACTTTCATCAACCAAAAAATAATAAATTTTGTGCAAATTTTTTCAAAAATGTAAAAATTTTAGTATTCTTCAAGTATAAAAAAACCTCACTTACAACTGCATCTTTAATTTTTTTCCCCTCCCCCATTGCAAATGTATAGCCATAAAAAATCCTGTCAGTCTCCATTTTGGAGCCATAAGGAATATTTTGTTCCTTTTTTGGAGTGAAAAAGCACCTTTTATATTTTTTTTGGAGTAAAAAAAGTGCCTGTCATTTTAGTTTTCCACTTAATTTCATTGTAGCATCATTTTTCCATTGCTTCTTGACTGGAAATTGAACTTGAGTTAGGATTATATATATACAGGCAGTTCCCACTTTACGAGTTTTCGCTTTATGAATTCCCGGGTTTACGCCCCCCCCCCCCCCAGTATCAACAAAATCGAAAATATGAACATTAATTGCAAAAAAAAAAAAAAATGAATGTTAAACATTCATAAATACTGCATTTGAAACTATGCTAATAGCTATACGATACAGTGTACCCCCGCTTTACGATAATCTGTTCCAGAGACACCATCGTACGTGAAAATATTGTAATGGAACCCAATAACAGTTTTTTGGTAATTCGTTCCACAAACTTGGAAGTTGAAATTTTCGCTATATAAATCTCTAAAAGGTCATTTTTATAGTGTAAATTCATTAGTTACCAATTCAAATCTTTAAAATGCACTACACTTTCATCGTTATCATTTGTTCCATTATAAGAATAAATTTTGAACACCTTTGTGATATTTTTCTAAAACACATTTCTGGGGGTCATTACCATCAAACAATAAAAACAATTTGCACTTTCTGGTTTATTGGGATTTTCTGTTACTGCAAGCAATTATAAACAGGTAGTAAACTCGATCTTATTGCATTTGCAAAATTAATGATAACTGGAATTGTGTGGTTTTTTACGTTATTATGGTGAAATGCGTGATTCCCCTTATTTGTATAAAAAACAAATTTTCAAAATATTCTCTTCATTCCTTTTTTTTTTTTTTTTTTAGCTTAGTAAACTTGCTACTGTGCACAAATCGTGTTAGTTGCAATTTGTGCATTCCGTTAAAAAATGCTTATACATGCTATTGAAATTTATAAAGAAAAGAGAAGATTGTCTTAGAAACAAAATGCCTTTTGAAGCATTTCTGAAGAGACGACGCCTTGTGCAACAAACTGAGTGCCGAGCCATTAATGAGTGATCAACGAGTGTGCATTTAGTGGATGATGACGATGAAGAATAAACATTCTTTAACATTTGTAAGTCATAAATAATTTCTTTATTATTATAATTTGCTTGATTTTACAGGCTATGTTTTTGTTTCTTTGGATAAATCAATCATTGTTTAAACAAACTAATTAGCTAACTAATTTCATTGTTGAGAACGTAACCCCTATTTTTAACATTATGTATATGGGAAATATATTCCCGCTTTACGCATTTTCACTTTACGAGCAGCGCTAGGAACGAATTAACTCGTAAAGTCGGGAACTACCTGTATATATAACAAGCTTATGCAGAATCAGCAAAAAAAAGAATTTTCCACATCACCTGTCTGACCCCTCTAATAATTTCCCTGGTTCCTCCTTAAATCAACTACCTTCAGGCTGGAAATAGTTTCTACTTAATTTCCATTCATATATTTATATTCTGTAATTTCTCTTCAGACATTGTTACTCAATATAGTGACAGAATTAAGAATAAATTTTTAAAATTTCCCATTTTCAAATATTGTTTGCCATTTTTATCAAAACATTGATTGTTGAAATTCATTAAATGGCTGTACAATAGGACTTTTACTTAGCAGGAATTTCTGATTTCTTCAGAAGTTTAGTTATTAACATTTAACATGTGAATTAAAGTTTATTTAAAAAATTGCATTATTCGAGTTCTGTGTGATTTGAGCTCTTGAATATCTCTGTCCTGATGCCATATAAATTGACATATGCTGCTGAGTTTTGCATAAGGTCTTAGTCTTGCTTGTTTTTATGAGCTCTGACATGAAAATATTTCCATATATTTGTGTTCTATAATTTGCACCTTTCACCAACTCAATTTCCCCAACCCATTATTCTGAATTACTGATGTTTTTTTGAATATTAAATTGATTTCTTAGATAATTTGTTCAAAGAAATGTGACAGTCACTCTATTTTTACTAGAAAGAGAATGCTTTAACTCTCAATCCTACAAAAGATATCTTGTTCTGGATAGAAGATAAGAAAATTATGAAACAGCAACTTTTGAAAGAAGAACCAGAGGAGCTTGTTCATTTTGGTAAGTAGAATTTCCATATGAAACTTCACTGGTTTTCTATTTGTAGTATATACCGCATACAAGATATTAAACTCTGCTTGTTACCCAAATAGAGACTGAGAGTTTAAATAACTGTTAACAGAATGAAGTACCCTTAGCTGTTTGTGTAAAAAGGCACAATATTTTAATGTTAATTTCTGCAGAGTACAATTTTGAAAATAAACTACATAAATTATTTTGCAAGCCTATTCATTATGTACCCTGTCTTGGAGATCTCTTAAGTAACAACAAAGAGTTAAATTATATAGTACATTATAATATGTTACAATTGTTGGCTAGAAATGTAATGTTAAAATTGGGGGGGGGGATTTGATTTGGAAAGTGCATATGGAAGTTTTGTGATATAGTTTGTGATATAGTTTAAATAAACTATACAAATCATACCAGTTACTAAGTTGTGAGTGACCGGTGTGGCAGAGTATTTGATTTGGAAAGTGCATATGGAAGTTTTGTGATATAGTTTATGCAGCGAAGTGTATTTTAATTCTACTGTTTGTATGCCTGCATGTAACAGTACCCTTTGCAAGCTGCTTTAGGAGATATTTGCAAGCAGTTATTTATTTGAGAAGAATGAAGTCATTCCATATTTGTTATGTATGCATACAATCCTGGTCGGCCTTCATTTATTAAAAACTCATTTCTGGTTATGTTTTGCTCTGACTGCTTGATTTCTTGGTATGAGCTATTCTTACTTGGTTATTGTTTTGCATGATGTTACATGGCCTATTCAGTGATACTGGTGCTCCACTCTCTGTTCACCTACTGTCATTTACAATTTTACCTCTGCAAATGGTGAGCGACTTCCAAAGATGCCTGGAATAAATGTAAGCACAAAAAAAAAATCTTATAAATGTATGTCTCAAAAGTCTTTATTTTCAAAATATTAAACATTAATCATGAATTACAAGACATTTTTATGTTCAAATTTGTCATAAAAATAAGACTTGTGTAAAACATAAGTATCAACACCATCATGAATAGTGTTATTCTACAATACAAATCATACCAGTTACTAAGTTGTGAGTGACCAGTGTGGCAGAGTATGTTCTAGTAATGCCATTTGGCATTTATTAAACTAGTATTATGAGAGACACTACAAATCTGTTTACTTTTCTGAGTTAACTGATGTGATTTTAATGGTGAGGTTCATAAGAATTCCCTTTCTGCTGTTTGCAGATACACCAAAAAATTTTCAACTCAACAAGCACCAAATCATAATCATCTAATTCTGTGGAGAGGTGACTTGCTGAATTGGGTACACTGAAACCATTATGAGTAAATGCTGGTAGAGGAGGCTTGCCTTGTGGGAATGGGAATAGTATGAATATTCTGTTTTATTTTATCTTATTGTTATTGTTATTATTTTATTTCATTTTATTTTTTGACTTAACCAGAAAAAAGTCCAATTCCTTGTATCATTTGGACTTACTAATACCAAACACTTCTTTGGATATTATTCTCTCTTGATGATGATTATGGCTTGTGCTCACTTTATAAATGACACAGCACTAGGGTTTCCTGAATAGGGAAACTTATTTTATAACCACCCGGTATATTCTTCTCACTAAATAGCTGCCGCAGCTCCAGAAAAAAAAAAAGTACCTATTTTTCTTATCAACTTCAAACTTAGAATATCATACAAACTTCAATCCATAATGATGTGCTCACTTGTTTCAACAGCCCACATGTACACATTGCACTCTCTACCAACCTCAGTTGGTATAATTTTAATCGTAATCTATGTCCTGACGCTACCATAGTCCGAAACAATAGCTTAGGCCATTTTCTCAAATTTTCAAGCATTTTTACTTCAGAAATCATTTTATGCGTAATGCCCTTATCAGACAATGATCCTGCCAGAGTGCCATTACTTCCTGTCTTATTAATTTCCTCTTTTCTTTTAAATCTGCTCTTGTATACTCTCTCTTCACATCTGGACAAGAGCATATACAACTTATCTCCATTATTTGATTTTGACAGGTCTTATATAACAACATTCTCTCAATAATAATCATATCAATAGGCATACATCCGGCAATCACCTGCAAGGCACTGTTGGAGATTGGCCTATAGGCCCTGATTACACATAGGAGGGCAGATCGCTGTGCAGCATACAAGTGGCTTCTCATTAATACACTGTCCACAGCTGAGCCCCATGCTCCACATGCATAAGTCATAATCGGCAAGAGAATACATTTATATAAGATATTGGGATTTACCCTTGATACCTCATGCACCCTTTGTTATCCGTCTCAATTTTCTATACACCGACTTTATATCTTTTCTCTTAACATCTTGACATGTGGCAGAAAGCTCAGCTGCAGATCCAGTATTACCCCTAAATAACTGACTTCGGAGGCAAACCCTAAGGTTAGCTCTCTCTTTCTCACAGTGGGATAATGATTCACACTTTTAGACCATGTAAGCATTATACACTTTGATTTTATCTGAGATATCTCTAATTTATTTACTACAGTCCATTTCTGAAGTTCATTTAGTGCTTTTTCTGCTCTTTTCTCTATCATTAATCTCGAGTTTCCATACACTAAGATTACTTCATCTCCATAGACTACTAAGTCAGTGTTTTTCCACTCTTGATTCAATAGTTCATCTAATACATAGTTCCACATAAAGGGACCAATAATGGACACCTGTGGAACCCCTCTTGTAATCTTTATTTCAACTTTAGTATACCCACTTTGAACTATTACCTTTTTATATGTCAAAGTAGTCCCACATCAGCTTGTACAAGTTCATTGGACGTTCTACTTGTGTTAATTTCCATATAATGCTCTCCCACCACAAGAAGTTGAAAGTACCTCTTAAGTCAGGAAATATTCCAACTATGTATTTATCCAAAGAATACTTTACTTTAGTTGACACTTCCACTGGCATCTTCTGCCGATCTGCTTTTCCTAAACCCAAATTGTCTAACAGATTCCTGATGTTTCTCTCTGTAAATTTTATTTATCCTTTCCATAATCATTCTCTCAAATACTTTACAAATGACAGATAGTAGTGCCACTGGACGATACTATCTCGGGTCACTCTTTTCCTACTCTTTACTCTTAAGCAGCGTCCTTATTCCTGCATGCTTCCATTTCAAGGGAAATATTCCCTCTTCAAGGCACTTATTTGAGAAAAGGCTTTCAGTTTCAGGTTCCATAGTTGTTATAAAATGTATTGTTACTACCAAAAGCACTGAAAACTGATTTGATTATTAAACTAAGAACAAAAACAAACAGGTGCTTTTGGGACAAGGTGCCCCTTCTTCAGCTGGACAATGGTATACCAATATGTTATTTAAAAAATAACAATAAAGACTAGGTGTGATCATGTGTTAGACAAAGTAAGGCATGTACACTAAGTGGATGGACGTTATATGGAATAAAACAATTGATAAGACTGGACAGAATCAGATGTCTGGTGCCGGGAATGTAAGACATGTTTGCAAGACATATGGGTAAACATATAGGTACTGTAAAATAGCTGCCTCCATGGTTGGGTGCATGCATACTCCTCTATTATGATTGAAGACACTACTATATTTGGCTATGTGTAGTGCCTCAAGCCATGACTGTTGGCAGTAGTTACGTGAGTGGTCAACAATCTCAACATCATATCGGGGTTGAGATCGTATTGTTTAGACCAATATTGCTCAGCAACAGCAGTGTGTTCAGAGTCAGTGGACCGGAGGGCCCTTTCGTGTTCCAAGACTTGATCTTTTAGCCTTTTAGTGGTTTCGCCTACATAACTACTGCAATCAGGGAATGTAATTTGATATACAGTACTGCTATGTAAGATGGAGGGGATTGGTGTTTTTACCATAGAAATAGAGCATATTTTCTTACCAGGAAGTTGTAAACACCTTATATGGTAGGTGTGTAGGATTCTGGTGAGGCATTCTGATATGTCTGGGTAATAGGGAATGTAGGCATTTGATATAAATTCATTGTTACCGGGTGGATTAGGCCATGAAACAAGTTCACGAGCTTGTAAATCACACTTGTCTAGAATATGAGTTGGATAGCCACATCCTGAATTCCCTTACCTTGGAAATTTCCAACTGCCTGTCATCTATAGAAATAGAGTGGGTCCAAGTGCTGGTAAACAAGGCTTGTGCAGTACTGAGTAAATGACTGGGAGCGTGTGCAGGCTCATAGTTTGTAAATTGGCCTGCACACATGGGTTTTCTAGAAACCGAAGTTCTAAAATGGGAGTCTGCGTGTTGGACCAAAACATCCAGAAAGGAGACTGTGTTGTTCGTTTTTAGTTTGATGGTAAACTGAATGAAGGTTGACAGGGAGTTGAGATGTTGCAGCAGTTGGGATTCTGATCTCCAGGGGATAATCGCAAAAATATCCATGTATCGACACCAAAAGTAATGGGGACTGGCAGGTTAGAAAAATATATGGCTCTTTAGTTGTTCCATGGCAATGTTGAATATGATAGAACTGACGAGAACTTCCATGCCCCTGCCACGGACCTGGCAGAACAGAGAATGGTCAATGTTGAGATCATTGACCACTCGTGTAACTACCGGCAACAGTCTTAGCTTGAGGCACTACACATAGCCAAATATAGTGGTGTCTTCAACCGTAATAGGGGAGTATGCATGCACCCAATCATGGAGGCAGCTGTTTTACAGTATCACAAAAGCTGACATATGTCTTGTGTACGTGTCTTACATTCCCAGCACCAGATGTCTGATTCTGCCCAGTCTCATTCATTGTTTTATTCCATATAATGTCCATCCAACTTGTGTACGTGCCTTACTTTGTCTAATGCATGATCATGCCCAGTCTTTATTGTTATTTTATATATAACGTATTTGTACCATCTTCCAGCTGAAGAAGGAACACCTCGCCACAAAAGCTCCTGTTTGTTTTTGTTCTTAGTTTATTTTTGTATCTTAGTTTAATAAATGTATCAGTTTTCTGTAGTAACAGTATATTTTATAACATTATAACAAGGCTTATTATACATAGAAAACAATTTCTGGCCAGTTATTTCCAAACTCTTTTACTGCTTCAACTACGTTACTCAAGACCTGGGCTCTTTTATTTCTCATTTTTCCTATTGCCATCTTTAATTCCTCCATTCCAGATGACTCCTTCATAACATCATTGTGGTATTGCCAATTATCTCTTATTTCCACCTGTTCCATCTTCCTCTATATCCTGTGGAAATAATTTCTCCAATATTCCAAGGTTTGTCTTGGCCCATGACACAGTCTCATTAGTCTTCCGACAGTATAATTCACCTGGCCTAATTTCACCTTTTCCATAAAAGCTCTATAGGGCAATCCCCAAGGGTTCATATTGTCCTTATCTGTCACAAAATCCTTCCAGGCTTGATCCTTTCTAACTTTTATCTCCCTATTATACTGTTGTTTTACCTGTTCATAATACTCTCTCTCTCTCTCTCTCTCTCTCTCTCTCTCTCTCTCTCATTTCATCTACTCAATTTCCCTCTCTCTCTTCTTGCTTTGTTAACTGTTTTTTCATCTCTCAGTTAACTCATAACTCCACCATGGTACTGATTTCATTTTCTTCCTTCACCTCATGGAGGCACAGCTAGCTTCAAACAATTTTTCAAGAAATGCCATGGCCACAGTAGTCTTTGGTCAAAGATAATCAAAGCACAGTATTTTACTATAAAAGCATGTTGAGGACAGTGAACAACCCTATATTCAAGTCATCATCCTTTGCATACCCATTGCATAGTAGCTAGATAAAATTTTGACTAATTCATTAAATAAACACATTTTCACATCCACTGTCAAGTATGGATTTATTATTATAGTTGCATAATTTCCTTATGTTGTGTTGTAATTTCTGTTATATGTTAAAGCAAAGAAAGCACCAGGTCCTGATAGTATGTCTCCACTTGTTCTCAAAACCCGTGCTCGCTCCTGTTCCGTGTTGCCTTTTTACACTTTCCTATTCCACTGGTGTTTTTTTCCTTCTGCTCGGAAATTTGTTCATATCTAGCCAGTTCCTAAAAAGGGTGATAAAACCTTCCATCCAATTATCCTCCCATTGCACACTTCTATTCTTTCTAAAGTAATGAAGAAAACTATTAACTGCCAACTCCTAAAATATCCAAAATCTAAAATATCCTAAAATATTCCATCAGTGTCAATCCACTAGGGATATTCTGGCTTATGTTACCCATCTAAGAATGCTCTGAGAGGCATAAGAAAAATGAATGAGGGTGAAATTTTCACGGTTATAAATGATTCTAGAACTAAGGACCATAATTTCAAGTTATGGGGGGGGGAGATGTTTAGACTGGATTGCAGGAAGTTTTATTTTAGCTAGTGAGTTAAAAATTACTGGAATAAGTTCCTACATGGTTGGTAGAGGCTGCAGTTTGGGGAAATTCAAAGATCACTGGATAATTACCTGTGGGAGGAGGGAAATGCTTAGGTTGTCCATTTCCTTTTCTTTTTATTATTATTATTTTATTATTATTTTATTCTTATCATTTTTTTATTATTTTTATTTTATTTATTTATTTTTTGGCTGGTGCAGCATAAGCCATAGGCTTCCTTGCACCATATGGCCGTTGCTAATACTAATACTAATCTATGGAAAAATTCAGTGGAAAATTTTGGCAAAACTAAAGCAGTTTTGACATTTCAAAAGCATTTGATAATTTGTTTGGCAAAAAGATCTAAATAAGCTTCCATCTTATGGATTACTTATGGTTGTCTTTAATTGGGAATAGAGTTTTCTCTCTGACCACTCACTATGGGTGATGGAAGATGGCTGTCTTCTGACTTCTCCAGTAATGCTGGTGTTCCCCAAGATTCAGTTCTTTCTCCCACTCTTTACCTCTTGTATATTAATGACCTTCTTCCATTGACTGAAAATCTTATCCATAGTTTTGATGATAGCACATTGCATTCCACCTTCCAGTTTGAGAAACCTTGCCCTGCACAAACAGCTTCAACTTCTCAAATGTTCACTACCAATTCCTTAAACTCTGATATCCAGGTAATTCTTTAGTGGCATCAATATAACTTAGTTGATTTCAATCCTTCTAAAACTAGTCCTATCTTATATCTCGCAAAAAGGACTTCTGCTTCTGTGCTTATCTTTGATGACACTCTGATTTCTGCATTAGTTCATATATCTCTACTGGGGATTACCCTGATGTCTAATCTCTTTTGGTATAATAAGCACATTACAAATATTGCTTCCTCTGCATCTAAAAAACTAGGTTTTCTCTTCTGCTCTCAGTGTTACTTTTCTTTCAAACAGCTGTTCACTCTGTACATTCCCAAATCTGCCCTACCATGGAGTATTGTTCTCAAGTCTGGAGTAGTGTTCCCTTAACCACTCTCAGGCTTCTAGACTCCATTCAAAAGAGGACAGTTAGGTTAATTAATGACACATCTCTTACAAAGTATTTTTCTTCAATTTCTGTCCCATAGACATTGTTTCTGTTGCATGCCTTTTCTGTAGGCACTGTTCCCTGGGCACTGTTTTTCTGAATTAGCTTCTATAATCCCCCTCCTTCCAAACCAGTCCGAGTACATGCTACAACCAGTCAGCATCCTTTAATTGTCCACCTTCGGACTCACACAACCGAGTTTCTTCTTTCTCATTTATTCCTCGAAATTCTGTTTTCTGGAATAACCTCCCTTCTTCAAAAAGTTAATACTCAAACACCAGCCAAGTAATTAAATATTTAATAAAATAAAATAAAGTAAGATGATACAGTAAACTGGACTATTACAATAAGTACTAAAAGAAATAAAATCGGTTAAAACAGTTAAAAATTAACAATGCTAAAATCATTAAAATAAGCTAAAATACCGGAAATCTGAAGCTTTCAGAGACAGCTGTCTCCTTTCTCAACAATAAGCTAAAATACCGTATTTCCTGTATTTTAGCTTATTTTAACGATTTTAGCATTGTTAGTTTTTAACTGTTTTAACCGATTTTATTTCTTTTAGTACTTATTGTAATAGTCCAGTTTACTGTATCATCTTACTTTATTTTATTAAATATTTAATTACTTTTTTTTTTTTTTTTTTATGTAAACCCCAAACACAAGAGGTATTAGAACCTATAGTACTTAGTACCGTGCTTGGGTCAGAGGTTGAGAAGATGAAAGAAGATATTTGTTGACATTGGACTTGAGCTTCTATAGACTGTAATTTTCAGGAAATACATATGAAGGAAGGTTGTTCCAGAAAATGGCAGTTGAATTAATAAACGAGGAAGATGAAAAGTTGGTTCTATGAGTTTGAAGTTGCACAGTAAATGGATGTTGGCTGGTGACGGCACGTTTTCAGACTGTTTTGAAAGAGAGAGAGAGTGGGAATTATAGAAGACAATTCAGAAGAACAGTGCCCATGGAAGTATTCGTAGAAGAGGCATGCAGCAAAAACAGTATCTACGAGACAGCGAGTGGGGAGAGAGACTGTCAGAGATGAATCATTAATTAACCTAACTGCTCTCTTCTGAATGGAATCAAGAAGCCTGAGAGGGGTTTTGGGGGCACCACCTCAGATGTGGAACAATATTCCATGGCAGGGCGGATTTGCGATTTATACAGAGTGAGCAGCTGTTTGGAAGAAAAGTTACGCCGAGAGCGAAAGAGAAAACCAAGTTTTTTAGATGCAGAGGAAGCACTTTTTGTAATATGCTTGTGCCAAGAGAGATTAGAAGTCAGGGTAATCCCCAAAACAGATATATCATTTTGCCTAGAAATCGGAGTGTCACTAAAGATAAGCATAGGAGCAGAAGAATCCTTTTTTGCAAGATATAAGACAAGACTGAGTTTTAGAAGGATTGAAATCAACTAAATTGTCTTTTTCCCACTGGAGAATTACCTGAAGATTGGCATTTAAGGAATTCGTAGCAGATTTTCGAGAAGTTGAGGCTTATTGAACAGGGCAAGGTTTCTCAAAATGGAAAATGGAATGCAATGTGCTATCATCGGCAAAACTATGGATAGGATTTCCAATCAATGGAAGAAGGTCATTAATATACAAGAGGAAAGGATTGGTGGAAAGAACTGAACCTTGGGGGACACAGGCATTAGTGGAAAAATTAGAAGACAGAGAGCCATCTACCATCACCCTCAGCGAGCGATCAGAGAGAAAACTGGATAACCAATTACTAAAAATAGTTGGCAGACCATAAGATGGAAGCTTGTTTAGAAGACCTTTACGCCAAACATGATTGAAAGCCTTTGAGATGTCAAGAGCAACTACATGTGTTTCACCGAACCTTTCCATTGAATTAGTCCATAAATGGGTAACATAAGCCAGAACATCACCAGTGGATCGACACTGACTGAATCCATACTGGTGATCGTTGATCAGACCAAACGTTTCTAGGTAGTTTAAGAGTTGGCGGTTAATTGATTTCGCCATTACTTTAGAAAGAGTAGAAGTAATTGCAATGGGACGATAATTGGATGGGAGGGATTTGTCACCCTTTTTAGCAACTGGCTGGATATGAGCAAATTTCCAAGCAGAAGGAAAAACACCTTTGGAATAAGAAAGTGAAAAAAGCGGCAAAGAATAGGAGTAAGTTCAGGAGCACAGGTTTTGAGAACAAGTGGAGAAATACCATCGGGACCTGGAGCTTTCTTAGCATCAAGATTCGTCAAAATCCTTTTGACGGAAGACCACAGGAGGCATTGAATTGAGCGTGTTGGGAATGGTGGGAGGTGTTTTTCCAAGGTCAGTATTAACTTTTTGAATATGGAATTTCCCAGCCCCATAGGCCTGTTTGAGGATATAACCTCCCTTCACTTGTCTTTCCTGAAAATTGCAATATTAATTATCTTCTTTCATATTTCAACTCACACATGGTACTAATTACTACAGGTTCTAATGTTTTTCATGTTTGTGGTTTTCATTCAAAAAGAGAGAGAGAGAGAGAGAAACACAAACTATGCACATTCACTTCTCTCTCTCTCTCTCTCTCTCTCTCTCTCTCTCTCTCTCTCTCTCTCTCTCTCTCTCTCTCTCTCTCTCTCTCTCTCTCCCTCTCTAAATTTGAATGCTGCACCAAAGGAGTGTGGAGCCAGGTCACTTCCTGCCAAAACATAGTATTACCTTTTTGAGATTTTTGAGAAAAGCACTTCAATTAATTCCAACAACATCCATCAATCTGAGCTACAAGAATTACAAAATAAGTACACATGTTGAGAAGCACTTTTCTCTAAAATAATGGTAGAATGTCTGTAGAAAATCAAACTGCAGAAAAGGAACGTGATGCATCAGCTGATGGTTGAGCACAATGTATTTTCTAGAATTAATATTCCCCTCTCCCAATACACATTCTTGTCCTCAAAAATAGTAGTTTTTCAAGTGTCTTTGAAAACTTTTCCAGCTAATAATAATTACTAGGGAACTCCACCCACTTCTCACTTTGCTCATCCAATTCCCTTCTTAATACCAAACTCACTTCTTTGTCTTTGCCAGATTCGTACACTTCGTAAAGGGTTTTAAACATCTTCATGTACAGGTTTTCATTCATTATACTTTGAATGATTTCCAAGACATCAGTCCTTTTTGCTCTTTTAGCTTGTTCCATCAATACTTCTCCATCATCAGAGAAGCGTTGATGGAATATTTACAAAAAATACAAATATACAAACTAAATCAGGTCCCTTCATCAGCTGACATTAATATACAAAAAATGTTTCAATGGAATATCAAATGATCCAGGTGTGGTCATGTGTTAGATAGTGAAGCATGTGCTTCACTATCTAACACATGACCTCCATAATGTACACCAACGAGGTTGGTGGACATTATGGAGGCAGTTTTCTTGCAATGCAGCGAACATCATGCATCCCATGTACAGGCTCTACATTGTCAACAGCAAGTGTCTGATTCTGCCCAGTAACCCATTTGTGTTCCTTCCATTTAACATTCACTAATGCTTCACTGTCTAACACATGACCATGCCTGGATCATTTGATGTTCTGTTGTAACATTTTTTGTATATTATTGTCAGTTAATGAAGGAACCCATTGTCTTGATATAGTAGAGGTGTGATCGTAAATATTTGTATAATGTTATTATTCATATAATAATAACATTATACTAATATGCTAGCATTATAACTCACTGATCGAAATCTGATCAGGAAATGAACTATGTAATTATTTACCTGCGCATTTGTAGTGACTTAATTGCCCACCCTCCCTTCTCTCATTGGATCGAATAAATATTACTAGGAGTAAAACTTTTTTTAATCTGTCTAGAGATTATTATTATTATCATTAATAATAGCTGCCTGTTTGTAGTTTTCAGCTTTTATTAATTTTTTTTGTCTTTCTCCATTTAAAATGGAGCTTTGCCATGTTTATGGTTTATAGCATTTAGTGCTAATAATGAATATTAAAATATTCACTAATGGGGAATATTTTAAACTAACATTCTTAAAAGTGTTAAAGAGGAATCTTTAATTGTTAACACTTTGTTTAATTTATAGAAGTACAGCGACCAAAATCTTTAGCACTGGACCTGTCGTCAAATGTAATATATGTATTTGCGGAGGTAGTTCATGGTAGAGGGTGTATTTCAGCAGTGACTGAGGCTGGAGAATTTTATACACATCTATTGTGGGAAGATATATACAGTCCGCTTTCTATAGTGGTTGATTCCAACAAAATGTAAGTATCATAATCAAAACTTTTTACATTAAAATTAATAACAGGACATTATTTAATAATAATAAAAATTATTTCCTTGCCTAGGAAAAAACTGCATGTATTTACAGTTTAAAGACTAATTACTATACTTTGCTTCAGAACATGCATTTAATAATTGCTTTATAGAATGAGCTACTCTTTTTTTTGTTTAAGGTGGAGGCAACATCAAAAGTTGCATAAAGTGAAATGTTTTAAAATTTTAATAAGTTGCTTATTTTAGACTGAATGATTACTGAAACATTTCAAAAGAAATATCCCATTATACTGCCTATAAACTTACATCTCAATTAAGATTAATGATTCACCTGGGTAACCTTTTAAGCATTTTCAGTTATTTTATACATTTTTCAGTGTATTTTATACATTTTACTATCGTAAATTTCAAATTTCATGTAGTTGCAAAAAAAAATATTCCAAGATTTCTTTTTTTTTTTTTTCTCTCTCCCCCACAGTGTTATAAGGACAGCTAAAAATATTTCTGAAAATAAAGTAAATGGGCTTGTTAACAAGGTAGTTAAATATTTTCCCAAATATTACTGTTCATGTATTGTCATATGGTGACAAATAGCATTTACGCATCCTGTTTGCATATAGCATTGAAGGTAACTACTTGCTAGTAAAGTTTATAGTTATGACTTAAAAGTACTATTGGTATAATCATATATTGAAATATAGCAAAAACTTAATAGTTCAGTACCTACCTCTTAAACCATTTATCACAAAATTTTATAAATTTGTTTATATGAATTTTGTGATAAATGGTTTAAGAGGCAGGTACTGAACTATTAAGCTTTTGCTATATTTCAATATAGGTAACTACTTGCATAAACACTACAGAAATTTGAATACAATATTTTTAATATTGCATTAGCCATACTTATGTAGAGACAAAAACTATAAATTCTTGGCCTCCCCAGCCATATTGCCCAAAGCCCCCCTCCCAATATGATCTTTAAGAACCATACCAAACTGCCCATCAGGCTCTGTGGACTCCCCCCCCCCCCACACACAGTGTGTGGTGCGGATCTGGCAGTATGTTAGTTTTAGCATAGGCCATATAGTGCAAGGTATTGTTCCAGACATTCTTCCAAGTAGCTAGGGGTGCTGCTGTCTGGGAGGCTAAAACACTAATAATTTCAGATTCCGCATGTGGGTCAAGTAGGCTGAATTTCAACAAAATCAGGTCATTTTGCAACAACCAGATCATCTGCTTGCACCTTCATGGGGCTATTAGTGACCTCTGTATACCCCATGTGCAAAGTCGGGATCATTGCACATAGTAAATTGGAGCTCAGAGTAAAACAGAGATATCCTATTGTCTCCCTGATATGAAATGACAGTTGGTACTATCCTCAAGACCTTATAAATGTAAACTAGAACAAATACAACTCACATTAGAATATTGGTACAGTTTTACTGTAAACCAGTCCAAAATTATAAATAAGGATAATTTCCTTTTCCATAGTTATGGTCCTATATTGCATAAGAAATCTATCATTATAGTCCAGTTTACAAATGCTTTTAAGTATTCATCCTTGGAAAATGATTTAAATCAGAAAATATATCTTCTTATAGAAAGATTTCAAAAACCATGTTATGCAGAATATCCTTTGTATAAGCCAACCATGTTGGCTTATACAAACCACTGAATATTGCCAAATAGAGCATATATCTTTGTATTAAAAAAAGAAATTTTAAAGTAGTTGCGGGACTTGTTTTCTATATACTGAAACCTTTTCCTTATCTCTGAAAAAAATATATTCCAAATAGCCTAAATTTGCCATTTTTCAGTTCTAAAAAAATTATTTATTAATTTAAAGAATATGGAAGAAGCAATTAAAAATGTTGATTTTAAACAGGAAACTAATGTAGTTTATGCTATTCCTTGTAAAAAAAAAAAAAAAGTTGATTTTATATCGCAACCTTTTTTTTTTTTTTTTTTTTTTTTTTAAGTACTAGAGTGCCTTTATACACTTGTTGCAGAAATGTAAGAGATCATTAAATATAAGCACATAATAAGAGAAATAGAAATTCTTTTGAAAAAGGATCTGAATTAATTGCACATTACTTAGAAAGAGGCCATTTTCTGGTTTTTGACAATACTTTAATGTTAGAGAGACATTCCAGCAAAGCTTAAGTAGAAAATGGTGAAATTCTTGCAATTTGCAACTGATCAACTAATAGATCAGTTAATATTCATATAACAGTAATCTTAGTAGAATTAAAACAGGTTAATGATGGCTTAATTTTAATAATTAGACTAAAACTTGTGCCCCTCCCCCCCAAACAAAACTGTTTGTTTATTCAGGACCTCAACTAGAGGACAGACAGTCGTGCATCCAAATTTCCAAGTGAAAAATTTAATAATAGTAGTTTTCTTCAAAAAAAGCAGACCCCCCCCCCCCACTTTAGGATATTAATCCGTTCTAGTGACACCTTACAACAGTTCACATTACAATATTTTCACCCATGAAAATATTGTAATGTGAACCCAATAACACATTGTTTTTTGGTAGTTCATTCCAAGACCTCAGAAGTTGAAATTTTTGCTATATAACTAAGCTATTTATCCCTCTAAAAAGTGATTTTTATAATGGAAATTGTATTAGTTTTATATAGAATACTGAATACCATATTTAGTAAATTTTCCAAATCAGTGCAACACAAAAAATCACTTTAACTAAAGGATGCAAAAACAAAACACACTGCCAACACGTTTTACAAACACTGCTGTTGGGAGAAAAAGGGCCATGTGGTACAGCCAGAGACAATGGTTGGTGCCGGTTAACATGGTTACTGTTTGTAGACAACTGCTTTATAGAATAAAATTTCAAAAAGCCAATTCAAATCATTAATGCACTACACTTTAATTGTTATTATATGTTTGGTTATAAGAATCAGTTTTGAACACCCATTGTGATATTTTTCTAAAGCACATTTCTGGAGGTCACTACCATAAAACAATAAAAACAATTTGTAGTTTCCTATTTATTGGGCTTTTCTGTTAGTGCAATCTGTTATAAATGGGTAGTAAACTCTTATTGCATCTATAAACTTGATCTTATTACATTCTATCATAATATTATAGCTGTAAATAGCTGTGGGTTTTTATATTATTATGGTGAAATGTGTTTCCCCTTGCATGAAATCTTCAGTCATATAAAAAACATAAATTTTCAGAATCTTTTCTTCATTCCTATTTTTTAAGCTTCGTAAACTTGTTACTCCGTATTTCACTTGTGCAAATCATGTTAATTACAATTTGTGCATGCCATGGTCTTTGTTATTGATTGTTTATCTTTTTTACTGTTGTAAAATTTAAAACAAAAAAGTCAGTGAACAGAAATATCAATTAGTTAGTCTGTATGTACGTAATATATTACAGTATTAATTAACCTATGTATGTAAGCATAAATTTATTTTTATTTTGTTAACCCGTGGAAAATATTCTTCTGATTTCACATATCATTTAATTTTGTTAATTGGTAAGGTAATAAAGTGTAGTCTGTCGTAAAGTGATTTGATCGTGCAGTGAACCAATTGTAAAGTGGGGGATCCACTGTACTATATTTGTTCTTTCTAATGTTTTTCTCCCCTAACTTAGTAGTTTAAACAAGGAGAAGGGGCCCTCCTACTTTTCTTTACTGTTCCCTTTTTTGCCTCCCCCATCACTGAAATAATGCAGTGGAGCATTCCATGGACAAATTCCAGAAGATTAGACCATGATGACATTAGTTGTATACAATATATAAAAAGTGAAATTAAGTTGAATGTAGAAATTACTAAGGAGTTTTATTCTTAATTATACTAAAATTACTGCAAGCATCTTAGAGAAGAGAGAAAGAAGTGTGTTGAATATAACTTTGTTAAAGAACAGTCAGTTTTAGCCCAAGCAAAAAATACTGTGATCACACGTTCAGACTAAGACAAATTACAGAAAAGTTATCGGAACATACAAACTTGTATTTAGTATTTGTTGATCTTGAAAAAGCATGTGATAAAATACCTGCTCTTTCAAATTTTAGAAAAATATGGCATAAAGAATGATCTTTGAAGGGGGAAAAGTTTGTATTAAATAGGCAAATTTGCAAATTTCAGGATTGAAAGATGCATTGGAGAGTGGCATAAGGTTTATTACATGCAGATCATGATGTGCTGTTTAATACACTGGTCAACACATAAAATGTTGGGAAAACGAAAATACCCAATCTCGACTAATTTTATGCTGGTGAACACGAAAATCACATTAAAATTTGTCGATTGGCTCTTGTTTTCGAATTACAGTTGGGCTCTCATATTAGCGAGTTACTCTACATTATCAACTATGGCTGTTGGCAAAATGCATAGCAACACTGCAGTTTCAGTACCTCCACACTCTCATGTGATCGGCAACTGTCGCCTCGCTCTGCATCATGTGATAAGTTGTCGCCTCAAATGTGCCTAATTCTGATTCGCTAAGTTTGTTAATGGTATGTGATGCAAGAAAGCAAGTGTATGAGCAGCATCAGCCAAAAAAAAAAATCACACCATTCCCTCCAAATGCCTGTCCACTTTTTCCTTAAATTTATTTAACCTATCAACTTCCACAACGACAGATGGAAGTTTGTTCCAGCAATTAACCGCCCACTGGCTAAAGGCAAATTTCTGCTCATCTATTCTACATCTGTCTTTTCTTAATATGAATTTATGCCCCCTTAGATTCGTAATCTGAACAAGTGGAAGGATCCCATCAGAATTCAGCATGCTCAATCCATTCAAGGCCTTATACACCTCAATCAGATCACCTCGCAGATGCCTAGTCTCCAGCCACTGCAATTTGCAGAAATTAAGCCTCTCTTGGTAAGAGGATCCCTTCATTCCCCTCACCAATCTTGTTGCCCTTCTCTCTACACGCTCAAGCAAATCTGCATCCTTCCTAAAATTAGGCCTTCAAACTTGTATGCAGTACACAAGGCGTGGCCTGACCATTGCCTTATACAGAGGGGCAGTGAGAGTAGGGAGAATAGTAGAGACAACAGATGAATTTGACAGAATGAGGTAGAGAGATTTGAAGCCAGAGAAGATTGAAAAGAGGAGATTCCAAATTACCAAGTCTCGGACAGGGAATATCGGAATGGGCATATGCGCAAGTACCACCTTTGAGGCGAAAGGAATCATACTGAGAATAGTTTGAGCAACTGAGATGAGCAGTAGTTGAATCAACCGATAACTGAGATTCTGTCAGAAAAAAGTACATGGGGGTTTGGCAGACTGCAAGTGGAAATGGATATTGTTGAGATTAGAATTGAGACCATGTATATTTGTGAAATGAATTAGGAAGTGTTTGGAAGGTTTATATCTTTTCGCAGATAAGCTTACCTTATTAGTTTGACAATTTGTGGTGTATTCAATAGTAAGAAAAAGTGGGGGTGACATGCTGTATGAAGTAATGAAATTTTTGGATATGGCGTACACATGGTAAGAATATACCCAGATCCTTGACATAACATGGCCTTGACAATGCCCCCCACATACACACTACTCGGACTCCTTCCAGTCACTATCTGGAAGAGTAGAGGTAGCAAGATTATACATTAGCTGATCCGGAAGCCTCCTAAAGAGTTACCAATAGGTTTGGTGCAGTATACTAACTAGCGGCCGGTCTGCAAATACCATTTTAGAGCTGTACCCTAGAAATGTAAGGAAGATTGGATGTTGCCATGATGTTCATCATAACCACAAAAGTCATCAGTCATACTGTATGATGGAAGAGATGGGGAAGGGTTGACCGGAACTTAGCTCTGGAGACTAAACATGGGTTCCACCACTTCAAGCCTCCAATAAGCAAAGTGGTGGTATTGCACCAGTTGATGAGAGTCAACTACTACCTAGTATTGCCTGGTAATACAGAGGGGTGCCATTCCTCCATGTGGTGTTGGCATCACACATCAACCCCTGCGGCGCCTCCGTAGCCAGGTGGGAAGGAGCAGCAGTGCGTAGCACACGCTTCTTGATTAGACCGGGGTGCAATCGTAAAGCCCGTCACCACCAAATACGGAGGATGCGGAAAGGTCAGGGAATGACCACCGCATATCCCGGAGCAATATGGCCTTAGTTGCTAATGCTCCTAAAAACCAAACAACAAACAAACAAACATCAACCCCTGCTTACATTGGTTCACACCTGGGTCACCCACATTGTGCTTGTGCATGGAGGTTATACCCAGGATTACTAACAGTCTCACCATCATGAAGGTGCAAGCAGAGGATTTGGCTGTCACAGATCATCCAGACTTTGCCAAAATTGGGTCCACCTGACTTGAATGTCACCTAAATATCAGTTTCATCAATGTTTTAGACTCCTAGTTAGCAAGTACAGCTTGTATGGCATATCTGAGAGAATGTCTGTGACAACCTCAAGGACCAGGAAATATTCAAGAGAAATAATTGCAAGAGATATTCCCAAGACCCAAGACTTGGTACAGAGAAGATTAAGGCAGGCTGTTTCATTGGTCCACAAATAAGCAACGTTTCAAAGGTGAATAGTTCAAATATGTTCTTAGTGATAGCAAGAAATCAGTGTGGAAAGCCTTCGAAATGTTTCAACTGACTTTCTTGGAAATGTTAAACCTGGCAACTACAGGCAGCTTGTGGAAGATCTCATTACTTCTTACAAGATACCGGGGTGCAACATCTCATTGAAGATTCATTTCTTGCATTCACACCTGGATTTCTACCTGCTAAACTGTGGTGCCATCAGCGACAAGCATGGTGAGCACTTCCATCAATGGAACAAAGAGACAAAAGCAAATGAGTGCCACCATGTTAGCTGATTATTGTTGAATGGTGAAAAGGGATGCTCCTGAGGCTAAATACAAGCAAAAGGTGAAATGTTCTTTGATACAGGTATGTTCATAGCTAAATCTTACTGCCATATAAATAAAAAAAATACCTTGTATGAATGTATAGAAAGCTACTCTTTTTGAAAACAAGAGCCAATATGCTATTTTAAGCACTATTTCCGTGTTTTGCACCCCAAATTCTATAAAGTAAACTTACTTTCATGCCCGTAACAAGATATGACCCAAAACTTGTTCAATGATATTAGTGTGCAAAGTCTTCAGGAATCTAAATAAAATAGATAAAGTTTGTAGAGAATTTGATATGAAAATCAAATACAGAACCAAAAAAAAAATTAAAGTTGATAGCAAGAAGATTTTGATTGGGGATGAATACCCAAAAATTGGGTATTTATCTCCAATCACAGCAATGGAAATAAGCAATAGTTATTAGTTAGTTATTATTTAAATAGTTAATTTAAATAAATTCATTTGGAATAAAGAAAAATTAGCCTGAAGACAAAATACTTAAATACTTAATACTATTTAAGTTTAGTGTTTATGTATGTCCTTATTATTCAGTATCGGATTATTTGAAATAAATCTGAACTTGATCCTGCAACTTGTGAACAACTTGTCTAATTTGAAAAGACTTCTGAAACCCTACATTTCAGCATTGTTATTACGAAAATTTGATAGTTATTATTGCATGTAGTATTGTTATACTGTATATGACATCTTTAAATTTTACTTTTTTATTCACATCCCCAAAGAAATGTGGAATCGTAAAGAATTCACATAATTGCAACTCTTGTTATGGATGCATATGCTGCAGAGTAAAAAAAAGAAAAGTAGCAAAAAAAAAATAACATTAATAATAAAAAATGTATGATTTCCCAATGCAGATGCTATGCATCTTCAAGTATCCGCATGTAAATGCTTGATTTGAAAGTAATCATAATCGGTTAGTGATGCCTACCAGATAGTGCATACAGAAATCATTGACAAAAATTGTAGGTATGGTAATGTTTGAAAGTATACTGCACTGGTAAGCTTCTTATCTTAATATAAAATGTATATGTTGTGTACATTTTATATTAAAGTACAGGAATTAACTTGTTAAAGTGAAATTTAATTTAGAGTCCAAAGACTGGATTTAAAAAAATCTGTTTTTTCTGGTGAAGAAATTTTATTTTTGTTTTTTCTTGTTAAAAGTGCTAAAATGTAAAAAGATTAGATTTTTCTAGTTGGCATCAATTTATGTTGCATGATTAAAGCTTTTGTTTTTAAATGTTTTATATAGTAAAAAATTATATATAAATTCAGCTTTGTTTAGCTTAAAAAATATCTTTTGACTTGAAATTCCTAGAAAATAGCTCATGATTTTAGAAAAAAATGTTTTTCATCCTAAATATATTTTTAAAATGATGTGCAAACGATTAAATAAAAAGAAATAACAGTAATTGTAAATCATGTTACTGCTGAATTAATTAGTATTGGTAATGAAGAACAATTATCTGCGTTGAACTTATTTCTGAAAATAATATTGGATTAAAAGTTTGCATAATTAGTCGAATTAAAATAATACGTCAATCTCTTTCTCCTAGGCTGTTGTTTTGGTCGCATATTAAGAGTGGAAAAAATCATCAAGATACTTTGATGATTGAATCCTCTAGATTAGATGGCAGTTTGCGGAAAGTAATAACAGAAAAGAGTTTGGATGGCTATGACTTAACACACACACAAGGTATGTCTTCAGCTTGGTTATATTAAGATAAACATGTTCCACTATGTATACTTGATATATATATATATATATATATATATATATATATGGTGGAAGAAAATTTTTTTAAATTAAACCCCTTCAGCCACTCTGCATGAGTATCAAGTATAACACAAGATGATAGAATCCTCAGCTGCATAAATCAGTAATCAGTGAGATAATTTTTTTATCTATCTCCTTATCATTGATCCTAGGGATCTAAATCAAAAATACATATTATAAACCACCTCGCAATCATTAAAAATTGTTTAAAATCCTAATGTCACCATATGCCAAAATGCTCATAATCTTGAATTAAATGCATGTGGCTTAATGCATCACACGTGTGTGACATTTAACACACATATAATATAAATGTGGCTTAAAACATTTATATGCATCTGACAAAGCATATAAATGTGTTATATTTTTTTATAAGTTTGAATTTTCACATTCTTAAGAGATTTATAGACTTGGAAAATGTTTATTTTTATCTGAAGTAATAAAAGTTTTTATTTATTACTAATGATGTAAAAAAAAAAAAGTAAATCACACACACACACACACAGTCTCTCTCTTTCAGTCAGTCAGTCACTCTTTAAAAGGTAAAAGGTATATTATTGGTATACAACAAGCAGAATTTATGAAAACCGAAACACTTTAATCAGAAAAAAAAATAAAAATCTGTCTGTCTGGCCTGGAGCTGCCATTAATGTAATGATTGATAGCATTACTGTTGCTGGATTAATAGCAGTATAATTATACATCTTCATCAGACAAAAACAGTTTATGGAATTCATTGAGGCTTGCACTTTGTAGAATATGAGAAGCCCAGGCTGCTTTCAAGGTTACACAAGCTTTAGTAGTAGTATCTTTTCTCTTACTAAAATCATCTGGCCTGTTTAAGGAATTTTGATATTTCACATTTTTTGAAAGAGTTTATCAGCCTCCTTACTGATTGCTTCCTATATGCTAATCCACTTACACCAAACTTAGGTTTTCTTTGCTTTCATTATGAATGTGATCCTTAAATAATTTGTTAATGAAGACATTTAACAGTTGAAGTAATGATGTTAAAGCTCCTGTTATAACTGCAATGTCTTATAATTGTCTACCACTTATTTTCATTGTTAAGTGGATTTGAGCATATCTTATACCAGTTAATTGTATTCTGTGTGCCACACCCCACTCTGTATAATCACTTTAATAAAAGTGAAGCAACAAATAACACTATAAATGAAATATACATATGCATATTATTCACAAAAAAAACCTTGCGTTTAGTGTATTAAATGAATAACTCACTGTTATAGACTTGAAACGGAGCCTTTGCTAAGTTTTTGTAAACCTTTTTAAAGAATACCAAGTTAAAACAGAATTGTCACAATAAATAGGATCTGACAAGATGCACACAGTTTATTGTGACAAGTGCACCGATAAAATATATTAATTCTTTACTTAGCAGGCTCATTATAGCCACTGACTTTTTTTTTTTTTCTTTTTCTTTTTTTTTTTTTCTTTTTTTACAGGCACTGTTTCTGACAAATTATACTGAAGAGTGAATATACACTGGTGTTTAAAGAAAGTGTATCACCTAGGAATTTCACATTTCTAACCCTTTTTTGCGATGGTGTGTTACATTAACGACTAGCATCACAAACAGAAATATAAACAAAAAATATTTATTAATAGTTAAGGCAAAGCTAAGTAATATTTGACAGGTGCTCTCAAAATATTCCAAAATGAGCATTTGCAACCTTTATACAACAGTTTTGGTAAACATGACAATTATGGTTGAAATGTTATCAGAAGCCCTCAGTTTGCTTCAGTTTATCATTTTAAATGGAAAACAAAATGAAAAGTTCACCAGGTGCAAACTAATATTTAGTTGAACTGCCTCTGGCCCTGATAACAGCAGCACACCGTCAAGGCATTGACAAAATCAATTTCTGAAGATAATCAACTGATAGTTCATGGTTCCAAACACGAATTATAGCTTCTTGAAGTTCACGAAGGGTCTTTGGTTTCTTTCTGGCAACTGCAGATTCCACATGATGCCAACAGTTCTCTATAGGATTCAGGTCCAGGCTGTTTCCTGGCCAGCTAACAGTTGTAGTGGACCATTCTTCCAACTATTTGTTCACTTGTAACAAATGTAAGCACATCACTGTTGAACCTCTAATGCAAAAATGGAGCTAAAATAACTACAAAAGTGCCTACTTACACTTTTTTCACCTGATGACCTGATGACAAGGAGCAGAGCCGTCCTGAAAGATGAGTTACTTGGCAGGTTGAAATAGTCTAATGGTTGGCAGCAATTTGCCTTCCAATATAGCCAGGTATCCATTGGCATTTACGGAATCTTTTATAAACTGCAGGCTGACTGGACTAGCCGGGTGGTTCAAGTGCCTGCCTGGCAACCCAAAGGTCGCAGGTTCAAATCCTGCCTCGGGCTTGGATCAAAGTACTGCAAAAACCTTGGGAGGTGCATTATGGCCACAGAAGCCGATGCGCCAACAACTACCAAAAAAAAAATAAATTAAAATAAACTGCAGGTGATACGAAATGCACTCCCATATCATTTGGTGGGAAATTTCACTGTAGACACCATACAGTCTGGATGGTCTTCTTCACCAGCGAATCGTTTCTCCCCCATCAGAACCATGCAGGTTGAATTTCTTCTCCTCCAAGAAATAACTGACTTCCACTGCTCGGGGGTCCATTTGACATGCTCCTTACACCAAATTAATCGGGCCTTTTTCATTTTTTGTGTGAGGAGGGGCTTCTTAGGACAACGGGCTACAAGTCCATTTTTGAAGAGGTGTATTCTGACTGTTACTGCACTTGCTACCACTCCTGCATTCTCTTTTCAGCTCAGATGAAGAAGCTTTACAGTTTTTAAGACATAATCGCTTCAAAACACGCTCCTGTTTTGGCTTAGAGCCTCATTTGGGTCCGGTTCCTTTTTTCCTATCAACAGAACCTGTATTCTTGAGTTTGGAAAGAAATCTATTCAATGTTGACTGATTACAAGACACTATAAGCAATATGATGGGAAGAACATCCTTCCCCACATTAAGCTGCAATAGCACTCTTTCTTCGTGGCGTCAACTACACGTAACTCACCATCCTGACACAAGCAACGAATGACTGCAACTCTTGCAGAGCGTGCTTATATAGCTGAAAGTAATAGTTGATGCAATATTACATCATCACCTACACATATCAATCTTATCTGATGCAATCTGTAAGAAGTATTGCCATATACTTACATTATTCGGATGACAATTACAATTTTAAGGCGTGGTGCACTTTCTTTGAACACAGTGTATATAATTCAGATGCCTCCTTGGCATCTGAATTATATAAACTGGTGTTCAAAGAATTTCACTTTCCATTATATTTAGCCTGTGAAGAATATGCCTATACTACCTGAATACTTCAATGATAAACAAGGTACAGGCAGTTCTCACTTTATGAGTTCCTGGGTTTACGAGTCCCCCCCCCCCAAGTATCAAGTATCAACAAAATCGAAAATATGAACATTAAAATATGAACAAATGAGATATTTATGAATGTTAAACATTCATAAATATCTCATTTCAAACCACGGGCATAGCTATAACATGCAGCGTACCCTGCTTTACAATAGTAATCCATTACTATTGTATTGCAAAAATACCATAATGTGAACCCAATAAGACATTGTTTTGTTGGTAATTCATTCCACTACCTTGAAGTTCAAATTTTCGCCATATAACTCCCTAAAAGGTCTTTTTTATAGTGTAAATTGTATTAGTTACCAATTCAAATCATTAAATGCACTACACTTTCATCATTATCATATGATATAAAAACCAATTTTGAACAGCTTTGTGATATTTTTCTAAAGCACATTTCTGGAAGTTCCGACCAAAAAACAATAAAAACAATTTTCACTTTCCAGTTTATTGGACTTTTCTGCTATTGCAAGCAATTATAAACAGGTAGTAAACTTGATCGTATTGCATTTTCGAAAATACCAATAGCTGGAATTGTGTGGGTTTTTATGTTATTATGGTGAAATGTGTTTGCCCTTTACTGAAATCTTAAATCGTATAAAAAACGATTTAAGTAAATAAAATTTCAGCATCTTCTCTTCATTCCTTTGTTTTTTTAAAACTTTGTAAACTTGTTACTCCACCCAAATCGTGTTAGTTGCAATTTGTGCATTCCAATAAAAAATGCTTATGCATGCTATTGAAATTTATAAAGAAAAGATAAGATTATCTTGGAAATAAATGCCTTTTGAAGCATTTCTGAAGAAGACTCCCTGTGCAACAAACAAACCAATGAGTACCAAGCCAATAATGAGTGATCAACGAGTGTACATTAGTCGATGATGATAACGAAGAATAAACATTCTTTAAGATTTGTAAGTCATAAATAATTTCTTTATTATTATTATAATTTGCTTGATTTTACAGGCTACGTTTTCATTTCTTTGGATAAATCAATTATTGTTTAATCATAAACTAATTAGCTAACTAATTTCATTGTTGATAATGTAACCACTATTTTTAACATTGTCCATGGGAAATAAATTCCCGCTTTGAGTTTTCGCTTTGCAAGCACACGCTAGGAAGGAATTAACTCGTAAAGTCGAGAACTACATGTACCGTCTTCCTCCTTTACAAACCTGTAACTTTGAATGCAATACACCACTTGTTACTTCCCAGCAACCGTAGCCAGGCAGAAGCATATATGGATTGTAAATAAAAAATTGTCATTCATAATATTAACGGACAGCTCTGAGTTGAGTGAACTATCAGTCCACTGCCCTGGCACCAGGAATGGTTAGTCCTGAAGATTGGCATCAATTGCCAAGTGCAGTTGTCTGACAAGGTTATACACCCATCCTGAGGAAGAACCCCATGCTCAGGCTCTTGAGTCAGGACTATAGTAGCCATCAGCACACCACCACAGCAGCAGTTTGCTGTCATTGTCTCCACCTAGAAGGTCCCCCTTTCCGGGAAGCAGATATACTTCTGGTAGGTAGTACATGTCACTGCAGATTGAAGCAACAACCATTGCCATGCTAGTCAGTATCTTCTACTAATGATGTTGCCAGACAGAATCAGGCAAACCTCCTTAGGAGCAGGCTCTTCGGTGAGGTACTCAAGCACCTAAACTTCAAGGCTGAACTGGTAATTGTCATGCACCAGCCATGAGTTTCCAAGCACGGAGGATAATTGCCACTGTCTAAGAGGCGATACTGTTCAGTGCCCTTTCAGTCAGCAGGTTGACTGGAGGAAACCCAGATCTTTTAAACACTATAGCATGCCTTGTTGTGGTAGGAATAGAAACTGATGAGATGCTTCTTTACTAGTGATTGCTAAGAGGCTAGTCACATGACAACAGAATGCCAAACTTGATACCAACACAACAAACATGACTTGATAGTCGGATACTTTGTTGGTATCAGCAGTTGATCTGTCTCACAATCATCACGTATGTTCCAGACAGTGATTTGGATTTTATAGTCATCTTATTTTATTTTTAATTTTTGATTAAAATTTGATTTCTTTTAGCTTAATTTTTAATTTGTAGCCAGTACTTAAAAATACTTTTAAGTTTACTACTTTCTAGCCCCCTACCATGTATGCTTTTAAATTACTGTTCTAAAAAATATTGCCAGCAACAAAAAAATTGATCTTCACTATTCAACAATGTGTAGTTAATAATAATAAAAATAATAAATAGTTTGGTACATGACCAGTAGTACACTTATTGTGCTTTGTGTAGTAGAACACAAAGTAGTAGTATAGTCCATCTGATGAATAATGAATATAGTAAACCCTCGGTTTAACAGACCCCGATATAATGGATTTCGGATTTTTTTTAACGGACGGACAAATAATAATACAGTAATGTACATATTAATCTCGACCATATTATTTTTTTTTAATTTATACAAAACTTCAGTGTTATTATTAATTAAAAATTAATAATAATTACCTATTTCTATTATTGTTTTGACAATTACCTACTTTTATTTTTATAATCAAATTCAGGAAATTGTTTTTTATTCTTTCTGAAAACGTGTTCAAATAGCTGTTTTCCCAGATTACAGATAATAGATAAGAGCAGGCGGTGACTTGTGAGCTGAACGTGACTCGGACACGCAGATCTACCGAATCGCTTTTTTCGGCCTCAGTCTGCCTCAAGCTATCATGCGGTCAAGTTGTATACAGAGTGTTTCTGTGATTTCTGAATTGTGACTTTATTTATTAAATAATTTTGCAATCCTTACAATTTAAAATGGCATCAAGTGATAGAGGAGTTAAAAGAAAGCATGTGAACTTAAATGTAGCACAGAAGTTAGAGCTAATTGAGAAATTAGAACAAGGTGTCTCGGTAGCACTTGTTTGTGAAATTTACGGTGTAAAAAAACAGTTTCTGATATCTGTAAATCAAAGGCCAAATTGCAACGTAATTTTATATTGTACAGTACTGTATATATTGTATTAAAGCTTTTTTTTTTTTTTTTTTTTACATTAAGTAAACTGCACATAAAAAAATGCCCCCCCCATTCGATTTAATGGACTTTCAGCATTAGTCCGTTAAATCGAGGGTTTACTGTATATTTAAAATCCTACCTGTTGCCTGCTACATTGCAGTAATGCATCTATGTCTGTGATCAAACATCAGCAGTTAGCATTACATTAGTAGGGCATGTGATGCAAGCTTATCAGCAAGCAAGCATCAGCAAAAAAAAAAAAAAAAAAAAAAAAAACTTTATTTCACCCATTGATTCACTCCAAAAGTTTGTCTAGTTCTGGCTTGAACTTATTTAAGTTGCTGATCTCCACTACAACAGATTGAAGTTTGTTCCAGCTATTAACCAGCCATTGGCTAAAGGTGAATTTCCGCACATCTATTGTACAATTATATTTCCTCAATTTGAATTTATGCCCTCTCAGGTGAGTGATCTGAGCAAGAGGAGGAACCCCATTAGCATTGAACTTGCTCAATCCGTTCAAGGCCTTATACACCTAGTCTTCAGAAGCTGCAATTTGGAGAACTTAAACCTTTCTTGGTAACAGCAACCCTTTTTTCCACTTTCCAATCTTCTTGCCCTTCTCTGTACTCATTTCAGCAGCTTTACATCATTTCCTAAAATGATGCCTCCAGACCTGTATACAGTACTCAAGGTGTGGCCTTGACCATTGCTTTATAGAAGGGGACAATCACCCCTTAACATTATATAGTTTGTATAGACATTAAATTTCAAAATTTTCAATGCATATTTAGCAACAGGTGTAGTGCTTGCAGCATATAACACTATTTTAGATTATGACTAATATTATTAACACCTGTAATTATGAATGGGCCAGTCACTAAGCCAGGCTTTTATTTTCAAGGATGGGCTGTGGTCTCGGCTTCTGAGCTTTTCCACAACTATACACTTATTTTTCTGTGATTATTATCTGTTCTTGTGCAGATAATAATCACAAAAATTTTGTTCTGCATTGTTAGAGTGATGATACTGAAGATGTGTATACTTTCTCCTTTTTTGCTTTGTGTGCACTGCATTTCCAAGGAATCTGTAAACCGCCATCTCTAAACAAACTTTTTTTCTTTAAACATACTCTAACTTTTACTGTATATTGCTTATATATACAGTAATACCCCGACTTACGCGAACTCAGAGTTACACGGTTCTTGATTTTTTCGTTTGGCAACGCTGCCGCCCACTATCTTCAAGGTCGTTTTTCATATGTTATCGATATACGGTGCGACGGCGGAGAATGAGAGCGAAAGATGAACAAAATTCAACTTTGCTGCTTTTATGTTTTTTATATCAGTGAAGGGGAAACACATTTCACCATAATAACGTAAAAACCAACACAATTCCAGCTATCGGTATAATCGCAAATGCAATTAGATCGAGTTTACTACCAGTTTATAACAGATTTCACTAGCAGAAACGCGATTTTTATTGTTTTATGGTAGTAACCCCTAGAAATGTGAGGTGTTAATAGTGTATCTCTGCCTTTATGGTGTTGTTTATTCAGTTGCTACATGCGCGCAGCTTTGTTTATGCGTATCAAGCGTGCCTCCTCGTTTTGTAATTGTGCTTTATTCCCTAAAAATGAGTAAAATACTTAAAAGGTGTGAAAAGGAAGCGTCTTGGTGAAGACACTGCAGATTCAGACAGAAAAAGAAAAGCAATTGTCGATAAACAGAGGCGGACTGGATCAAAAATTCTTACCCGGGAAAATTTATAGTGGCCTCATACTATGGTTTATGGCCAAAATCACACTGGCCCACCGGGGTTTCCCCGGCAAGGCTTATGGCCAGTCTGCCTCTGTCGATAGAGAAAAAATATGAAATTGCGAAACGCTTTGAGCGAAATGAAAGACCATGTGATATTGCACGTGCTACAGGCCTAAATGAAGCAACAGCGAAAAGCACATGACAATTGCAAACTTGACAGGTTGAAAATTGAAAAGGGCTCAATTGTAAAGGGCTTAAAAATTTTAGAAAACATAAGACTCCAACGAAGAACGCGTTATAGCTACAAAGCAAGGAATAAAAAAATTATTAGCTTGCTACGACGAAATTCTGCGTGAAAAAAAGAAGGCGCTGTGTCGTCAGACGAATTTGTTAGATTTTATGAAGCCATCGACATCGAAATAACTTTTTTACGTAAGTCATTTGTTTTTTTAATACATATTTTTATTAATATGTATAAAGAACTGCAATTATATTAATATTTTTCTTCTAAACTAGTGTTTTTGTTAGTCCTTGGTCCCAATTAAGCAAAATTTATATGTATTTATATGCAAAGTTGTACCCCGACTTACGCGATTTTCGTCGGACCCACCTATCGCGTAACTTCGGGGTATTACTGTATATATATATATATGTGAGTGTATGTGTTTTTTTCCCTTTTTAATGGTGCTATGACATATAAGTATTATTGTGCACACAAATCTGGTAATCAAGTTAGCCCAACTAGGTTATCTTAATTCAGCATGGCCTATACATATTAATTTTAAGAAGTATATTACTATATGATAATGAATTTTCCATTACACTTTACTGATGAATTTTCATTACCTTCAGCTAAAATTATGTTTAAGTCGATACTAATTTTATATATCAATACATTTACATAAATTCTAATATTATGATATAGAACATTCCATCACGTGGCCGTCAATCCACTACTTCTTCGGGGGCTTTGAGTGGATTGACAACCCATCGGATGTAATGTCTCATACCTACCCATTTCTGTTGTCCCTATACCAGTTTTGCCTTTTGCTATATTAATATAAAACTTTCAAATTTACATTTTAAATTTAATTTTTCAAATTTACATTTCAAATTTAAAATATTTCATTTACTTATTTTTATTTTAGTTTAAATTTTTATAATCATTCTCTACATCAAACTGTGATAGGTGACACAAAGCCCAACGGGTAAGTATCCAATATTGTGAAGATCGTTACCTACTGCTACTGTCCTGGGAAAGTGGTAGATTAGATAGGGGTTATTTCCCGCCTTCTAATTGTTATATAGGTAGCGAAGCTTTTTACTGCGCAGTCGCACTTTCTTTATACTGTGTCGTGTTGGTGCATTAGCCTCAGGCCCCGATATCCTATGCTAATGTCTGCTGTGGGGGAGGGTGTTTATTTGGTTGTTGGGTGGTTGGTTGGTTTTCTGTTATTTCTTATGATATTTTATGATATTATGCTATGATATCTTATGATATTTTCTTCCTGAAAACAGTCACATTGCATCCAATGCTGCCACACCACTAGGGATTAATACAATAAGCAAAGAAACTAAAAACCACATACGACTAAACAACAAAGAAGATAGTATATACATGCACCAAATAAGACCACTAAAATTCATAAAATGTAGTAGCAAACTTTGTAAGACCTGTCCATACATGCGCAACGTACACCATACAAACACAGAAAATTGACCAACCTTCTGTCACAAAAAACTTTATTTATTTAATCACTTGTAAAATATGTGGTATACAATACATTGGACAAACCAGTACAGAGCTCCACTTTCGTATGAACCTACACCGCTCACAAATTAACAAATACGATGAAAATGCCACAAAAGATGACAAACCGAGCAAAACAGACAAATACAATAACGAAATTGAATACAAGCATTTCCAAAAGTATAATTTCACCAACACATCCATTGCCATTCTAGCCATTATCGCAAACAATACCAAGAGAGAAATCATGGAAGAAATGTACATACGCCTATATAAATCCCTATACCCTTATGGATTAAACAATCGATTCAATTGCAGGAACTTCACATACACTAGCCCAGATAAATGTACTTACATCATTTTTCAGCTCAGCAAAAACTGACAAAATAACGGGAATAAAAATGGTAAAATATTACAAGAGTATAATAAAGACAACCATAAAAAGCCACTAAATATCAAAGACTTTGAAAAACTCCTAATAGAATGGGACACTGATCCCATAAATATTAAAAACATACACAATACTCTTTTCTCAATTAAAAGAAGCAAGCTAAAAGCCCTAAATAAAGTATACCAAAAGCAAAAAACACAGAACAAACACCTCAACAATACCCTCGAAGACATATTTAAATTCAGAATAGGCATAAATTATGCCGACCACACCAAAATAGAATACTGCTTAATCAAATTCCTAAACCGATCATATGATAAGGTAAACATAAGTAACATCATAAATAATAATAATAATTACCTACCCATTAAAAACACCCAAATTAAAGTTAGATACAGCTACACCAAACCAATAGGATTAACAATCTGCAACTACAAAAACACGATAGATAAAATGAATGAAGAAGACCAACTGTGTTACTGCCAAGAAAGTAAATATAAAGACTTCATTAATACACATTACAACCATATAATTACAGGCGACCTCAACATTATCAAAGATCACGCACTTAGAGAGACCATGAAAAAGGGTACAGACCAAACACCCCAGTCAATTTGAAAAACATAAGAAAATCAGCATACACAGATCTATTACAATTTGCATTAAAAGCCTCATACAAACACAACGAACCAATAGAATCATTCCAAAACTGGATAAACACCACCACTGAAAGCATATTGAACAGTTTCAAAGAAAACATAGCACTAAAAAAAAATTATAAACAAGATAAACAAATTAAACTAAGAAACTTCAATAGCAAAATAAAAGAAATACAAAACAAATTTGTGATCACAAGCACAGACAAGGCAAATAATAACTTCAGCATTATATGTAAAAAATACTACGTAGAAGCTATCAAAGAGGAATTGAATCACAATGACATATACAAACATATAGACACCAAACCAAACAGCATCAGCAAAAAAATCTTGGCTATGCATAAAAAACTTAAAATAAAAATAGACAGAATGCAATACCCTTACATATATTGGATACCAAAATATCACAAAGTGCCAACAGGAAAAAGATTCATTACCTCTGGCAAAAATAGTTATATAAAGTATTCCAGTAAGATAATGGAAGATAAATTAAAAGACATACTAATGAAATAAAAAAATATCACAAAACAAAGCAATAACATAAAAAATATATACACATACGACTTCAAAAACCTATTTACAAGTATAGCACATGGCAATTTAATAGAAGTACTCCTATACTACCAAAAATATCACAATATCATAAAATGCAGCAAACAATATTGGAATGACCTTGTCAAACTCTATGTCAAAGGCAACTATGTACTAATAGGAGATAAGATATACATGCAATGCAGGGGGATAGCTATGGTCCTAGCAGTTCATGCTCCATAGCTAATCTTTACCTGCACCACTATGAAAGCAGCATCACAGACAATATTACATTTTACAGATTTATTTATGACGTACTTGTGATCAACCATGACAGTTTTGAAACAGTAGCACAGTATATTTACCCAACTGACCTAACATTGAACGTAACAACCAACAAGCAGTCTACTTAGACAGCAAAATCACCATCAACCATAACAAAATATATACACATCACTACGATAAGAGACCATTTTAACTTCAATACAATAAAACTCACACATTGGGAGAGCAATGTAGCAAAACACATACATGGAAATACAATCAGAAATCAAACAAACAGGTTATTAAAAATATGCAACAAGGTAAATAGCGTAAAGGTAGCCATTCAAAAATTCATTAAAACTCCCAACATAAATAAAATACCCACCTAATACAGTAGGTATCATATAAAAGCAGCCATACAAACAAATCTTAGAATGTACCACCCTAATGTATGTTGACTCACATACATTCATTGAAAATAATCTAAAAATAACATAGCATTTAATAAAATTCCCCATGTTTATACGGTTTTTTGCGCTCAGACGAGGCTCATCGTCAGCAAAAATTTCCCCGTCACCCTCAGCAAAAATCCCCCCCCCCAGATAAAAGTATTAGAAAATAACACCTAGTAAGAGGCTGTATATATGTATATAGCCATACCTTAGGACATATACGCGCTGTTATGCCTTAGAAAAGCGTTACCGGCGCAGTCCGAGGTAAGTCAGAAACAAATATACAAATAACAGTAAAAACATATGTAAATACAATTTGATAAGACAAACTTAAATCCTATTATTGGCATATATCATAAGAAATAACAGAAAACCAACTACCCAACAACCAAATAAACACCCCCCTCCCACAGCAGACATTAGCATAGGATATCGGGGCCTGAGGCTAATGCACCAACACGACACAGTATAAAGTAAGTGCGACTGCACAGTAAAAAGCTTCGCTACCTATATAACAATTAGAAGGCGGGAAATAACCCCTTTCTAATCTACCACTTTCCCAGGACAGTAGCGACCTTCACAATATTGGATACTTACCCGTTGGGCTTTGTGTCACCTATCACAGTTTGCTGTAGAGAACGATTATAAAAATTTAAAATAAAATAAAAATAAGTAAATTAAATATTTTAAATTTGAAAGTTAAATTAATATAGCAAAAGGAAAAACTGGTATAGGGACAACAGAAACGGGTAGGTATGAGACATTACATCAGATGGGCTGTCAATCCACTCAAAGCCCTCGAAGAAGTAGGGGATTGACGGCCATGTGATGGAATGTTCTATATCATAATATTATAATTTATGTAAATGTATTGATATATAAAATTAGTATTGACTTAAACATTATACTCACATACGTATACAAGCATATATAATGTCCAATTGGCATAATTACAATGGCATTAACGTTGCACATAAGTATTCATTAAACTATAAGCTAATATCTAACCTATTATGCATACTAATAATAATAATATATATATATATTACTTTGTTTATATTTTCATTTTGCAAGCTGTTAAGTCATTTTTAATACTTATTGTAATATTCACATTAGGGCTACATTCAAGAGCTTTTGCTGCTATAATATTCAACTACAGTGGTTATCATGTAATAAATTTCTTGAAAACCAAAATGTTTCTAGTATATCCTTAAGTTATCACACAGCTTTGACCCCTGAAGAGGGGTCAAAGGAATAGTAGTTAATTTTTTCCTTCCTCCCCAGCTTCCATTATGTCTATTACCTCCTTCAACACTTAAAATTCAAATATTATTATATTTAACATATTGGCACTAGGTCTATTTATATAATTATTTTGCTAAAATTAAAATCTTTTGGTATGTTTTAATAGGGTATTATTTCAGCTATTCCCCCCTTTCCCCTTCAAAACCCAAAACATGTTGAATCTATCTCAGGTTAAATGATTTTCATCGCAATTTAATCTTTAATCTGCTGTACTCTTTCATCTTTCATTACTGTGTTGCATATGTGGGTGTGTGTGTTATTTTTATTTTTTTAATATTTTTTAATTCTTGTCATTATTTTTCCCAAGGTCTAACCGTCCATTCTACAGTCCATCAAGTATGTTGGCTGATTTTTGATGAGGTTAACTGTTCCTCATATAATGGAGGAAGGATTTATAAAATAGCAAGTAATACCTCTGCAATTGGCGGAAATAGATCTTCCCTTCTTCTTGCATCTGAAAGTAGTGGAATTTACATTACCTCATTCGGATCTGGTGGGAAACGTGTGCTCTTAACAGAAGTAGCCGAACCAGTTTATTCTGTAGCTCTTACAGAAACAGTTCTGCATTCAGGTAAGCCTCTTGACTCGATAGCAATTTGAATCGCTTTTCAACATTAAATTACAGTAACTTAGCTTTTCCTGTGTTAAATAGATGACTTAAAGTGAAGATACTCTAGTTCACCAGTTGTATGAACTATAAAACATTTAACAGAAGCATTCTTTTTGTATGCTTCAATATGACTTTATATTGTTATCTGGTACAAACATTATAGAATGCATTAATCCATTAGCACCGGCCGTACTCATATGGGAACGCTAATTCAAAATGTTATTATTTTAAAATTGTCGCAATTCCAGGAAATATTTATCTGTATTGTTTATCTATAAATATCAGGAAATGATTTATATACTGCCGTCAGTGCCAGATGTCTGTAGTACTGATCTTGTAACCATTGCAAGAGGCCGATTTATTTTTCTAGTGACTCACGGGAGTTATCAAATTTCTTTTTTAATACAGTGTTTTTTAATTGTCTTTGTTTTACAATCAAATTTAGAGACAATATATGTTGTAAGTATGAACAACATTTCATTCATTACATTTCTTCTAGTTATTTTTTTTTGTTTATATCTTACCATCCTCAAACGGGGGTGTTAGGCGTCACTGTATACAGTAGAACCCTGTTAATCCGGACGTGACGGGGACTACACTTGGTCTGGATTAGTTGATTAACTCCAGATTAACTGGAAGCTGTCTTTAACTTACCAGTTTTTATTTAAAGTTACTAAATGACAAAATGTTAACTAAATTGGTTTTAATATTAAATTAATAAAACAACATTTTAAAGTAAAAATGATAAAAAGTAAAAGAACATGGTAAGTAAATAAAATACTGTACAAAGCAATAAAGTTTTAATGTGGAACATTATATTACACAAAATTATTTAAACACACAAAAATATTGCAACACAAAACAAATAACTATTTTCGAGAAGTTTACTTGAAATAGTCTTGAATGTTTTTTTTTTTTTGCTTTAATTTTGAAACCCACTTTCAAAATTAACACGTGTATGGGTAGACAATGCCAGCTGCAGCTGTCAACTGAATAGGCCAGCACTCGAGATTACCCTATGATTGCCTCCAACCATACCACATGGTCCAGTCAGATGTCTGGAGGTCACAACCATAAAACAATAAAAACAATTAGCAGTCCCCTGTTTATTAGGCTTTTCTGTTAGTGTAATCTATTATAAACAGATAGTAAACACAATCTTATTGAATTTGCGATAATACCAATAGCTGGAATTCTGTGGGTTATTATGGTGAAATGTGTTTCCCCTTTCCACAAAATCATCAATCTTATCAAAAACAAATTTTCAGAATGTTCTCTTCATTCTTATTTTTTAAGTTTCGTAACTTGTTAGTTGCAATTTGGGCACGTGGTGTTCTTTGTTATTGATTGCTTATCTTTTTTTATTGTTTTAAATTTTAAACCCCCTCCCAAATGTCAGTGAACAGAAATATATATTTTTTTGATAGTTATAATTTTTCCCCTGACTGAAAATCCAGTCCAGATTAACAGAAAGTCCGGATCATCAGGGTCTGGATTAACGGAGTTCTACTGTATAAGTTTTATTTTTTGTTTATAGTGAATCATAAACTAAGCGATGATGGAACTGAAGATTTTTTATGGCAAGAAGAAATACACCAGGCTTGAGGAAGCTATCGAAGACATTGCAAATCAAGAATCTAATGATGGGGTTTTTGAAATTTGCATGTTACCTCCAAATTTGGACGAGTTGACAGATTGTGAAGAGGTTAATGAAGACATTTTACAGGACCTTATAATTCATTTCCAAAAGAAATTCCATGGTTCTGTGGAATTTCATTTGAAAATACCAATGAAGATGTTTTACCCTTGAAAGAAAATTCCAGAAAATAAAAATGGTAGTGATTCAATGGTATATCTTGATTTCGAAAATGCAAAATGGCTAAAGAGATATCCAGAATTTGCACCTGATGAACATTGTTTTACAAGTGAGTTATATGCCATGAAAAATGACTTAAAATATTTGTCCCCACCCAAAATATCCAAAAAACTTTTTAGTTATGAAATCGTAGACTATATATGCAAACAAATGATAATATATGCTCGACAAAAAAACGATCATGAATTTACTATTGCCAACAAAGAAATGCGAAGTTTTATTGCAAATTTGCTTTTGACAGGATATCATTACCTTTCTCAAGAAAGAATGTATTGGTCACCGGACGAGGACTTGGGTGTCTCATTCATTTATAATGCCATATCAAGGGATCAATATCTAGAAATAAAGAGATTTTGCACATCTGGCCAATAATGATGAAATTGGAAATAGTCAAGATCAAATGTACAAAATTAGGCCAATAATGAATATGCTCATAAAACAATTTTGCCAGTGGGTTTTTTTTCACAAAATAGATGAGTCATGGTGAAGTATTTTGGACATAATCCAGCCAAACAATTTATCAAGGGGAAACCAGTGAGGTTAGGTTACAAAATTTGGATGGTAAGTAGTTCTTTTGGGTATTGCTATGCTTTTGATATCTGTTGCAGGAAAACAAACTAAAGAAACCAAAAACATGAGGAGTATACCTGTAGGTGCAAGAGTGGTTATTGATTTATTGGAACATGTGCCAGATCCATCAAACCACGTAGTTTTCTTCGACAATTATTTTACAACATACTCGTTGATGATATTTTTGAAGAAGAAAATAACTTAACTATTCATTATATGATATGTTTCATACTTGCTTAGGAAATGGAATTGATTTCTTGAATCCTGTTGATCCTTTAGTTCAAGAGCTGTGTGTTTGTGAGCCGAACCCCTTTTTGTTAATATTTTACTGAACACTTTGGGAATGAGTTCTTCAAATATTTATGCATTAATATTTTAATACAAAGTTAATAATTAGTATTAACTCTGATATGAATAAAACTTTCCTAATTTTTTTGTAATGCAGAAAACAAGGAGAAACAATTTTTAGAAAAATTACAAAATTCAAATAATTGTATGCATTTGTTTGTTCAATTCTTGATTGGGGGTGTTGTTTGGTACCTCTTGTAACAGAGGGAATTTCTTAGCCATGAAGGCCTTGACTTATGCTTACACTAGAGATGATGTCATTATTATCATCGAAGAAGGCAAAATTGCAATCAAATTGCAAATTATTTTATACAAATGGTATGGTGTCTTGAAAAGGGAGGATGAATCTTCTGTTCATCTAAAGCTCAACTGGCATGATAATTGTTTTAAGACTTATTGGTCTGATGAGATATCATTTGATTCACCTTTTTTGGCAATGCTGTTTGAAATAATATTACCAGTACACATTGGTTGGTTCTTGGATAATAGTGGCATCTGTATTGTTGAGTATAAGCGCATCGAAAGTTTGCCTATCACTAGAGGAACCAAAGCATCCCAAAGACAGAAATTGATTGCAAAATTCATACAATTCTTAGATGAATTTCAATATCTACATTGGAATATGAACCCATAGCCTTTGCTACCTATGAAATTTTTGCAGCTGATTGGCTACAAAAATCTGAAGTGAGACTATCAGCAAAAAACAATTTGGCAAAACAGGTTAACATAGCATGTAACTTTAACATGCCATGTTAAAATTATATACCTCTCTCAGCAAATACAAATTCATATATAAGGCGCATTATAGCCATAGTAGCTTATGTGCCATTAAACTCCCATAACAACAACAACAAATTCATATAGAATAAGAATAGTGGAAACTACTAATGATTTTTCTTTTCTGAATCTGAGAGGTTGCTTGTCAATAATTGGAAGTTAACTCTTGTAAAGGAAAGTTAACTCTTGTAGAAGGAAGTAAAGCCATGTTTCTTTCTGAATTTTTGTATGTGTTGTTATTTATTATATATACTTACAGTATTTCATTTGCAACTAATTTGTTTTTCAAGAATAACACATGTTTCGGCTAAACTTTTTATTATAGGAAATGATGTGTGTATCCAGAAGAAATGCTCTGCTTTATGCTTATCTTTATCTTCTAATGAGCAGCGATGCATGCCATTTGGAGGTAAGCTTTGCTAGCTAAAATATTATATTTATTCACTGTCTTCGTAAATATTTGTAGAATGCTGAATTGATATGAAATCCCCATACAGTTCTACCCCTGTGATGCACCAGTAGCAGCTTATGTTATGAAAGTAAAAAGATTCTATATAAATGATCTTGACCATGTTGGGGGTGGTGAGGGAATAAATACTTTTTTCACATTATAATTAACACAGGAAGGGTCATTTAGAACGATGATGAAAATGATGCATTTCACTAAGTTATGGTGAGGGCAGATGACCCTCCTATGTGTGAGTCTTGTGACACCATTTTATCAATAAAGCATATTTTAATAGTTGCGTTAATTTTACCCATGTTCACAATATATATTTTACTGCTTTTACTCATCTGACTGAGCCTTACAGATAAATTCTGCTGACCTTTTTAAAGGTTACTAGAATTTATCTTTGTTGATATTTTAATCTTTTCTTGGCGTGGTATAACCGTAGTTGTTTTTGTGCCAATAAAATCAAAATCAACCAACCAACTAAGTTATGGCTGCCTTGTAATTTAATGAGTTAATTTAATTATAACACACACTGAAAAAAAATTTGAATAGAATTTAATCAGAGAAATGCTTGTTTGTTTTCAGTAAACAGTGGTAATAAATCCTTTTAATATGTATCCCACACAGGTTAGAATTCTTGCTTTCCTTCTTATTTAAAAAGGGAAAAAAACTTTTTCTTTGTAAGCTTATAGTAATAAAAAGGACATCCATTTATTGTGGATGTCCTTTTTTATTACTATAAGCCACTAGTATTAGTAGAAACATATGATGCAAGAAAGCACAATTACACAGTATCAGCCAAAAAAAGACAAAAGCAAAACAAGAAGGTTAAAAAAACATGTTTTGTGTATTTCCAACACCCATTCCACATGCAAGGGAGAACTTAATAAGATATATTAGTAGTAGTAGTAGTGGCATGTGATGCAAGAAAGCAAGTGTATGAGCTTATGCAGCATCAGCCAAAAAAAAAAAAAAAAAATCACACCATTCCCTCCAAATGCATGTCCAGTTCCTCCTTAAATTTATTTAACCTGTCAACTTCCACAACGACAGATGGAAGTTTGTTCCAGCAGTTAACCACCCGCTGGCTAAAGGCAAATTTCCGCACATCTATTCTACACCTGTCCTTTCTTAATTTGAATATATGCCCCCTTAGGTTCATAATCTGAACAAGTGGAAGGATCCCATCAGAATTCAGCGTGCTCAACCCATTCAAGGCTTTATACACCTCAATCAGATCACCGCGCAGGTGCCTAGTCTCCAGCCACTGCAATTTGCAGAACTTAAGCCTCTCTTGGTAAGAGGATCCCTTCATTCCCCTCACCAATCTTGTTGCCCTTCTCTGTACACGCTCAAGTAAATCTACATCCTTCCTAAAATGAGGCCTCCAGACCTGTATGCAGTACTCAATGCGTGGCCTGACCGTTGCCTTATACAGAGGGAAAATCACCTCCTTCTCCCTGCTAACAAAATTCCTATATATCATTGACAAAACCCCATGACCTGCCCTGGCAGCCTGTCTGCATTGCTCAGAAAACTTCATATCTGACTGCACAATTACTCCCAGGTCTTTTTCATTTTCTACCACCTTAAGTGTAGCACCACACAGTTGGTACATTTCTCTGGGGTTACTTCTACTAATATGCAGTACTTTGCATTTGTCAAGGTTAAACTTCAGTTGCCACTTCTTAGCCCATCTGCCCAAACTATCTAGATCCTGTTGCAGTAGCACACTGCCATTACTGTCATTAACAACCCTGCCAACCTTTGTATCATCTGCAAACTTCGACATTAAGCCTGATATACCTTCATCAATATCATTGATAAATATACAAAACAACAGTGGACCCAACACCGAACCCTGTGGGACTCCACTAATAACATTAGTCCACGAAGAGCAGCACCCATTGATTACCAACCTCTGTCTTCTCCCACTTAACCATCCTTTTATCCATTGTAGCAACTTACCCTTAATACCATTCTGCTCCAATTTGTACAATAGTCTTCCATGCGCAACAGTGTCAAAAGCTTTCCTGAAATCCAAATATATAATATCAAAATTATTTTTTGCATCCAGTTCCTTTGTAACCACATCATAATATCCTATCAAATTTGTCAGATAAGACTTCCCCTTAACAAACCCATGCTGTGTCTGAATTATTGCTGCAGTCTTGTCTAGATGATCCTGCAATGCATCTTTAACCAGTGACTCCATTATTTTACCCAGAACAGAAGTTAAACTAACTGGTCTGTAATTACTCGTGTCACCCTTCGATTCCTCCCTTTGTGAATTGGGGATACATTTGCACATCTCCAGTCTGTGGGAACCTCCCCTGAGTCCAAGGATGCTCTCATAATTATAGCTAAGGGTTTGCTTAGTTGCTTTGCCGCCTCCTTTAATGTAACTGGATAGATCCCATTATTTACAATAAACCATATTGTAAATAATGTTTATTAATTTTTGTGAAAACATTAAGAAACTTGGTCTTTGAGTAGTGAAGAATTTTTGAAATGAACATAAAAATACCTGTATGCATTTTGTATTTTTGCATAATTTGTGAATATTATTTGGATAATTATTCATACCAAAAATAGACTTAATCACATGGGCGCCTCCGTAGCCAGGTGGGAAGGAGCAGCGGTGCGTAGCACACGCTTCTTGATTAGACCGGGGTTCGAGCCCGTCACCACCAAATACGGAAGATGCGGAAAGGTCAGGAAATGACCACCGCATCTCCCGGAGCAATATGGCCTTAGTTGCTAATGCTCCTAAAAACCAAATAACAAACAAACTTAATCACATAGGTTGGGAAAGAAATCTTCTCTCAGTTAGAAGGTTCTGTTCTTTGTCATAATTATATTATAACAAAGAAAGTCTGTTCTTTGTTATAATTTTGAAATATTTTAGTTCTGCATAAAAGCATAGCTTATGTGACCAACAGTTTTTGAGTGGATTATAAAGGTGTCCTCAGTCTTCACTGTCCCTGTTACTGAATATAATATTTGCAATGTTAAAATTACATACCTCTCTACTTTTATAGTTTTCTTGGAGGAATTTTGAAATTAATGTATTTTTATTCTGTTTTCTTTTCTTCCTGAGTAAGTAAGTTAGTGATACATTTTGAAAAATGTATGCATTACAATATTGTTTCTATTTAAAAGTTTGAAATACCATTCTGCTACTGCTAATTTTAAAGCTGTCATTGTCATTGAAGCCATGACTAATTGCTTCAATGACAGTGGCTAACTTTGATTAGCAAACTTATACCAACCTGTGAATTAAAAATATTTATTCTCTAGACAGTCAAGGCCAGAAGAGTTTACAGATTCACTGTGAATGAATCTGTAATATAGACTGGATTATATCTAAGGGCACACCAGATTTTCACTGCCACAGTTAGTGGGCTGTGCATTTTTTTTTTTTTTTTTTTTTGGAGTTTATGGACTAAAACTTGCAGAATTTATAGTGTTTTCTCTTTCTTAACAATCTTGCCAGCTACTATATAATTATATAATGGGGGAAAAAAAAGGGTAAATTATTATTAATTTAACAGCATCTGCATAACTAATTTACTTTTTTTTTTTTTTTTTATACATCTCATCCACTAAACTTTGTCAGTAATTTACATTCTTTTTTATGTTGCAAAAAAAGCATGCTTATACAGCATTAGCCAAAAAAAAATAATAAAATTATGTACCAGGTACATAATGAGTTGCTGCCGCTCTACTCTGAGACTGATAATGTCACAGCAACAGCCGTTAAAAATGTCTTTACTGCAGGAACTCATTATGAAACTGGTACAGCAAAATAAAACATTATGAAACTGGTACAGTAAAATAAATAAAAAAAAAAAGTATTACTGCATTATTTTTTATTGAAAAAAATAATTTCAGTGCAATGAATGGAATTTTTCATTGTACTAGTGTACAATGAAATAATTCGTATAAAAAAATATATAATAACACTAAAATTATTGATCTATGGTAACTGAAATAAGATATATAATTTTGATGCTCAAATGATTTTAATTCCTGAGTGAATACTCCGATTGTCATTCCATTACATGTAGTATTTACTAAAGTATTTGACTTAATATCTAAATTGAAGACATCCTTCATAAATTTACAAAACTTCTTTCCAGCCTCAGAATTTAATTCTAGATTGAAATCGCCAGTGAGAACTATAGGAACTCGTGCTGAAATAATGAAGAAATATCGTGAATAGAAGAAAAGAAAATTAGATATTCAAACTATTTCAAATAATAACGAAATTCATCCACAGAGTTCTACTATGCCTGATACTTATCAGGAATCTAAAACTCCAGCAGAACGAATGAAGGAATATCATGCATGAAAAAAAGCAAAATTAGAAATGGCTAATAATGAGAGATGACTTTCATCAACCGGTGAAATACCACCACTTTTCTTATTGGAGGCTTGAAGTGGTGAAACCCATGTTTAGTCTCTAGAGCAAAGTTTCCGGCATCCCCCTCCACCCATACTTCTCCTTCAACCCATGCACGGTACTAAGTACTATAGGTTTTGATACCTTTCGTGTTTGGGGTTTTCATAAAAAAAAAAAAAAACACCTCTACAGTGTTGACACGAGCTGACAGTAAGTTTGAAAAACTAGTGTACAAAAACCCATTTGGATTTAGTTGTAATTTTTGTGATCGTTTATGGTTCTCTATTAGATTTGAAACCATTTCCAACAACTTCATATGAATTACTTCAAAGTGAATTTCATTTACAAGAAGTGAGTACTTTCGTGGCGTGTAATACATGTCATACTTCATTAAAAGAGGGACGGATACCAACTATGACCACGTCAATTGAATTTAAAAATGGATTGAAAATTATTCCCTTTATGATGGCATTGAGTGAAATTCGTAGATCTGATCATCGTGGAGTAAGTGCCGAACATTTGCTATATATGGCAATGAAAATTATGCAAATGCGTACCGTAAAAAATTTGCAAATCGCATTTAAATAAGTAGGAATAACAGCTAACATTACTCATTCTATATTGGAATCGAAAGAATTTATAAACAAGTCATTAGAGATTGCTCCAGAATTATGGCATTCACTGCAATTTCATGAATTGGTACAAGTTGTTTGACAGTCCGATAGTACATTTTCTAAATTCTTGCAAAAATAGGCAATGGTGAAGCATTATTACTAGACGAACTTAAAATTAAAGAATCAAGATTTGTTACCAAAGAAGATGCTAATAATATGTTTGCAAGGGATTCAAAATAAAATTCATAAAATATCAGTGACTTAAACTGCAGGACTTCCATACATTCTACCATTATTGAAAGGTTTTTTTTTTTTTTTTGGCTGATGCTGCATAAGCTCATATACTTGCTTTCTTGCATCACATGCCACTACTACTACAAATACAGATGTGGTCAGTGGATTGGTAAACGGTACAATTGGTACTTTAGTATATTTCGAATTTGAGGATGACAAAACACTTAAACGAGTATGGATCAAATTTCCTGAGTCAAAAATAGGACATAACCTTCAATCTCGTTATAAACAATATGTGAAAGAAATATTTACCTAGTCAATCCATACCTATTATAAAACGATCAACTACGATTCCATTCAAGAACAATAGGAAATTAACATGTAGATGTACACAATTTCCTTTAATATATGCTTTGACTATACATAAATCTCAAGGAGGGCCCTTCAACAAAGTTTTATATAATTATGAGAAAGATCAGCAACTTGTATACCTGGCATTATCTCTAGTGACCTCATTGCAAGGTTTATATATACAAATCCCCATGACGATTTCACATTTCACCACGGCAAAGGTACTAGTAATATAGAACTTCGTGCTGAACTAGATCGCTTGAAAAATAATAAGCTACCGTCTCTACAGGATGAACTGCAAGATTTCATACAAAGTGGTATATCTATATTGTCAATGAAGGTACAAAGTTTACGTGCCCATGTTCAAGATATCGAAACAGACAAATCTTACAGCAATCCAAAATATTGATATTAAGTGAAACATGGTTGGATAATGATGAACTGTAAGATCCCAATCTTACAACTCCAGAAAAATAATAAATTTTTGTATTTTGTTACTAACAGACAGGGTTAAGCAAATTGCTGATTTGTTTCCACGGTTGTTTGTTTGAGTTAGAATGCGTATTAGCGTTGTCAATGGGGGAAAGTTCAGAATAAAACAGAACAACAGAAGTGTCAGTTGGAGACTGTTCTGTTTACTTGCAAATATAACGGATGCAGCACACAGATATGGCCACAAAGATAAGTTAGGAAGGAAAAAGGGCACCGTCCCCAAATTGCTCCATAAAACTGTAATTTTACCATATTACCTTAATATGGTAAAAATGAAGGGAAAATAAGAGTTAAGAATTGACCGTGGAGGGAAAACACCCTATCAGAAATTGTCTATACTTCGGGGGAGAAATCAGCCGTGAGTAGTAATGGAAGACACTAAGTTTCTGTAGATACGAAGTGTTGCAGTTGTAAACTGACTTTGCGACACCATTGAAAACTGATGGGTGGCTAGGTCAGGCAAAGAGCGTAGAAAAAAGGATTAAGGGATTATAAGAGAGTAGCCATTTAGTAAAGTAACTGATGGAAACATCTCCGTAAGCAACCCCGGTATTTCTGCAGAAAGATGGCTTGTCCATACAAAAGGTTCCCTAGGCAAAGAGGAGAGACTTTAGCAAATAAGAATAAAGATGTAAAAAGAGAAATTAATGGTGATTGGTCAAGGAAAAGGGGAAGAGAGATGAACAAGAAGGTGGGAAGAGTGAAACAGGATTTTTGGGAGCTAGAGGTTTTTTTTTGTTTTTTTTTTTTTGTTTTTTTTTTTTTGGGTGCAGAACAAGAGAACTCAGAGTTTGAGAACTCCCAGGCATAACGAAACACTCTTGTTGAATTTCATCTCAATTCACATTTCTTCCTTTTCCAACTTCCCTTTCTTTCACGATATTCGTTTGAACACTGGGCTGTAGATTTTGTCACAGTCACTTGCATATTAATCATTATGCTGATATAACAGTATAATATAACACTGCACTGCTCAATTGTACTTGTGTCACTGCAGCTTGTTGCGTCACTGCACTTGTTGTGTACAATTGAGTTTTCTTGGGTGCATGCATTGTACTTGTTGTGCCACTGCAGCAACAAGTACAATGTATGTGCATTGGGTTTCATGATAATTTCTACATAACATAGTGCTTTTTTCCAAATAATGCCGGCAAAAACACATGGCCATTTCAAATATCGATCTCCTCCAGTTTGTCTAGTTCTTGAATTTATTTAAACTGTTCACTTCCACAACAACAGATGGAAGCTTGTTCCAACGGTAATCAACTACCCATTGGCTGATGCTAAAGTTCCGCACATCTGTTCTGCAAACCATCCTTCCTCGGGTTGAATATATGCTTCCTCATGTGCATAGTTTGAGCAAGACAAAAATACCATCAGCATTGAGTTTACCTAATCCATTTAAAGCCTTAAACACCTAAGTCAGATCATCTCACAGGTACCTAGTCTTGAGATGCCACAATTTACAAAACTAAAGCCCTTTCTTGGAAAAAGCACCCCTTTGTCCCCCCTCACCAATCTCGTTGCCCTACTTTGAACCTGTTTCAGCAGCTCTACAGCCCTGTATGCAGTACTCAAGATGTGGGCTGACCTTATACAGTGGGGTAATCACCTCCTTATCTCTGCTAGCAAAAGTTTTGTATATCATTGAGAAAACCCCATTAACTGTCCTGGCAGCCTGTCTGCACTGCTCAGAGAACTTCATATCAAATTATATAGTTACCCCAGGTCCTTTTAATTTTCCACTACCCTGAGTGTAGTACCATACAGTTGGTATTGGTATGGGATTACTGCTACCCATATGCAGTACCTTGCATTTATCAATGTTACACTTCACTTGCCACTTTTCTGGCACTCTAATTTTTTCTAGATCTTGTTGCAGCAGTATATGATCCCCTCCAACAGCTAAACAGGCCTGACAGCGGTGAACCATGCTCAATATAAGGGTGTCTATAAGATTCTATGGCAACAAATCCCATTCTTCCACCAGCACAGACCTTAGCTCACCAAGTGATTGAGGAGTTGGCTGTCGGCATGCAATGTGATGCCCACAATGCCAACATTTGTATCATCTGCAAAGGCATATCAAGCTTAGACGTTAAGCTTGATATGCCTTTATCAATATCATTAATAAATTTGGAAAACGAGCCCAGCAACAAACTCTGGAATTCCATTAATAACATTAGCCCACGAGGAGCAGTGTCCATTTATAGCCACACTCTCTCTCTTCCAATCAGCCATCATTTATCCCTAGCAGTAACTTTCTCTTAATGCCACACTGCTGTCCAATTTGTATAGCAGTCTTTTATTTAAGTAAATCCCACATCAGTACCCTGTGATCACTGCCACCTAGTGGTCCTTTTATCTGCAGACTTAATACATGAAGAATCTGCTGATAAGCAGGTCAAGAATATTGCTCTCTTTTTGTTGCCTCTCTAACAATCTGCTACAGAAAACAGTCATCGAATAAATCCTCAAAATCTTGCTAGTGTGTGATTGACCAACCCACAAAATCCAATCAGTATCTGGAAAATTAAAAACTTAAAGAACTAGGTTTCAACATGAGTTTCAAGGTACATTTTTTACACTCTCACATAACACTACTTCCCAGAAAGTCAGGAATTAGTGAAGAAAAGGGTGGAAGGTTTCACAGGACATTAAAGACATAGAGATGAGGTACCAATGGGGCTGGAATGTCAACAAGATGAATCGCTATTTGTGGATGCTGGAGAGAGACTGTAAAGTCTCTCTCTCTCTCCAGCATCCTGCAAGAAAATCGAAGAAAGAAACATTTGACCCATTCTTAGATCGTTTTTAAAAAGAGATTAGTATTCAGTGGACTTTTTATCACACTGCACCTTTTAATAGTGTTTTCAATACATATTTAAATGTCTCGTAAAAGCAGCATTTTGTTATAATTTCAGTGTGCAAAATCTGCCAAAATTAATAACAATTTGTAAAAAATCAAATTTTCGAAGAAACCTGACGTGATCAAAACAAATGGAAGTAATTTTTGAAATCAGCATTAGAAAATGATTCAGAAACACCCTTTTCTCAGAAAACATCATTGAATTTTTTTAAAAATGCAGGGTATTTAATCCTGGCATCTCCTGTTTAGCATAAAACCTGACTGTTCTTTCCCAAGATTGCATTTAATAATACTTCTAACCAATTTCACCAAGAGACTTACATAGATTTTGACTGATATACTAAGGAGTGAAAGTCCTGTGTAATTTCCACATTTGGCTTTATTTTCCTTTTTTATATATTGGTATAATTAATGCTTTGCTTCAACTTTTTAGAACTTTCAGAAAATGATCTCTGGCAAATGTTATAAAATCATAACACTATTTTCCCTCTGGCTTATACCTGCTATCTTTCTATACCTTACATTTTCTGTGACCCTGACTACCTCAATAATAGATGTAATATCAATTATCTTTTATATCTTTTCTGTTAATTTTTTTTTCCCTTTTAGTTCTTCTCTTCAGCTACATACTTTCGGCACACCTTACCTTTTGCAATAAACTTCACCCGTATTGTTTTATTACCTTTTCATGGAAGAAATTTACTCCATAGAGCCCATCTCCAATCAAAAACTCACTGCAGGAAGCATGCACATGTTCAAGAAAGCTGCTCATGAAAGGATTAAGTGTGTATGCGACTGTATGTGTGTGTGTGTTGGTATACTCTTACAATGTGTACATCAGTACCTGCTGTGCTTGTTCTTTTGAGATCTATTTTTCTTAATTCTACTTTTGCTCTTGTATATGGTAGGGCAAATATAGCAGTCATGGTGGAATCTTGTATAAACAGGAAAACTTAAATAGTAATTGTTCTACACTGTTATGATGATGATGATGCTTATTTTGTATATTTTGATCGTTATTTTGTGAAAAATACTGCAAATACTTTTGTTTTATAACACTGTGTGAACGGTTAATAATCGTTTCTGGAAGACATTAAGTTTATGCAAATCAATAAATCAAATCAATAATACAGTAATGGTTTTATTTATGCAGTTTATGCAAAATATACATCAAGTAATAGTCCTTATGTTATATAATTAAATATATTTCATTTAAATTAAACAGAACGTAAAACTTTTCTCTAAATAATGTATAGTACTTACATGTAAGTAGTTTAAATACTTTCTTGAAGAAGCTTTCTCATTACTTTTTTTCTTTTTATCATCATCTCCCATATAAATAGCATAAACTGCTTGCTCCAAATTGTATTGTGCATACCTTTCACTCATCAAATTGGTTCTACCTTTGAATTTAATTTTATTATTGTTAACTGTATGATTTTCTTTTTTCTCTGTTTTTCTTCTATTTTATTTTTCTCCTTTGCTTTACACTGTAAATGGGTTAACTGTTGTGTATACTTTAATTGAAATAAAATGAAATAAATTTATTTGTGTTGCCTAAAGTTCCTTATTTTTAAAATACAGGTATAGAAAAATTTTTGGCCTATCTCCACAGAGGCTTTCTGAAAGGTATACTATCTCCAGATGTGTTGCATAATGAAAAATCCTCCTGGCTAGATGTTTTTCCTGTTAACTTATTTGCCGTTCAACCAAAAGATAACATGGATTTTAATATTCACAGTCAGAAAGTTTTTTGGTCAGATCAAAGAGCCCCTGGCTTATTTTCCATTCGCAGGGATGGCAAAAATAAACAACAGCTGGCTGTTCCTGAGGAAAAGATCACAGGAATTGCAGTTGACTGGATCTCAGGTAAGCATGATTAAGTTGATTTCACGTGGGGAGGAGTGAAATATATGTAAAAGGAAAATATGTTTAGTGTAAAAATTTAGAGCATTTTTGTGTGAACAAATCATCTACCATTATCTGATATGTAGAGATGATATTTTTCTCCACTTTTATATTAAGCAAAAATTCACTGCTTTTGATGGGTGAATTTTAGTGTTTGAAGAAGAGTGTGATGCCCTCCAAATAATTAATTAAAATAAATAAATTTTCTGTTTATACTCCGGGACGACCACACGGTCAGAGGAGTTAACAACGTAGACAAAGTATGTTCATGTCAGACGGCACCTGGGATTTCTCCCATCTCCGCGTGTGTTCGCTGTATCGAGGACAGTACTCTGTCAAGCCAGAGACTTGAAAGTGTGTAGGCCCTGTCTGTGCAGTGTGATGTGTTGTGCCCATTGTTTGTCCGGCTTATTGGCCGCTAGGCCCAATGTTACTCATACCTTGCCACTTGGAGGCTAGCCGGGTGTGTCCAGTATCACCACAAGTTGCTCTGGCAGGTCCCTGCCACCTAGTTTCCTGGGATTTCAGTGGCTAGGACATAAAAAAAAAAATCACACGCTCACAAGGTAGAGAGAATGCAAGAAACAGCACCATATTCAGCAGTCACGGGCTTGAACCCGGGTCACTCAAGGCACGTGTACGTATGTACCCGTGCAGCTGACCACTCGGCTACGTGGGGGACCCATAGCACTCAGTTGCCCAGCTCAATGCTAGAACCTACATTCATACATCCATTGGTGGTGCAGATGAATTGTCAAAGACAGAAGATGCTTATCCCACGGGAAGTTGTATTGTTGGTGACTATCATCAGGAAATATGCTATGCAAGAAGGATAGATGGAATAGGGCTAGGTGTGTCTTCCAGTGATAGTGATGTAGAAACAGCTATCTTTAGACATTGGAACATATGTATATATATTTTAATCATTAGTGCTTATAAATGCATATAGCACTAATATTACAGCAATATATTTCATTATGATAATTTTTTCAGACATTAAATTTCGAAATATGATTTCAGTCTTTGAAAAAAAATAACATTTTCATGGGAAACTTGTCAATGGAGTTTTGTTTCAATTCTCTACCAAAAATGTTACTGGTTGAAAGTAGATTCTTTGTATGTTTCCTAATAGTTCAGTTTTGTCATAAAAAATTTACAGAGTAGGCAGTTGGAACCTTTTGTTCAAAATGCCAAAAATCAAATCTACTACTAAACTTATGAAATTGTAGATTATCAATTAAAACAAAGATTTTAATATGAATAGCAGTACAATTTTATGTCATTTTCCTCCCTGGAGGGGGGGGAAATTCCAAATTAAACAATGTACAAAAAACAACATCGCATATTATGGCCAAAGAAAGTAAAGAAAGCCAAGGAAAAAAATTGACAGTTGAACTGCTTTTAACCAGACCTCAAGAGAAGAGAAAAGGTGATAAATTTGCTTTTGAAAACATTAATAACACCATAATTGCAATTCTGATAAAAACCAGCTCCTTTATATGTGATTTTTCTATCCCATATTTCATATCCCACCATAGCCGACTGGGCTAGCCGGGTGGGTAAAGCGCCTGCCTGGCAACCCAAAGGTCGCGGGTTCGAATCCCGCCCCGGGCTTGGATCAAAGTACTGCAAAAAAACCTTGGGAGGTGCACTATGGCCACAGAAGCCGATGCACCAATAACTACCAAACAAAACAAAAAAAAATATATCACACCATGATCCACATTGCTTACTTATTCCATGGCTTACATAGGAGAGCAGAAGCAATTTTGGAGAATTTTAGTGAAAGTTAATAAAGTTATTTCTTTTGTAAAAGAGATATTTGTGAAAGCTCCTACATGCATAGCTGTTTACAGAGATGTGTAACTGGCCTTCCTCTTCCAGAACCTATTTTGACAAGGTAGCGAACATGGTTAATTTATCCAAAACATGGCATTAATTTATCCAAAAACTTTGGCATAAAATTCCAATTCTCTGTTTAGAAAATGTTTGTTGTTCATTCAGACTCATTTCATTTGATTTAAAAGTTGGAATAACATCTTAAAATCTCTGTATTATGTTTTTCAGTTGACCATCTCGGAATGCTATTGTCCCTCTAGTGGCAGTGATTGGGCATAGGCTCTTTAAAAAAAACTACATTTGTGCACCTGTTAAACCTAAAGTAACTAATACCATTTTTAATCAGATAACATCACCCATCGGTGCATCTGTTATACAATAAAAACTTGAGGCACTGCTATGAGTGGCGCCTCCGTAGCCAGGTGGGCAGGAGCAGTGCACACGCTTCTTGATTAGACTGGGGTTCGAGCCCCTGCCCACCAAATACGGAGGATGTGGAAAGGTCAGAGAATGACCACTGCATATCCCCGGAGCAATATGGCCTTAGTTGCTAATGCTCCTAAAAACCAAATAACAAACAAACAAACTGCTATGAGTAGCTTTGGAACTATTCAGTCATCGGACAGCAGGTAGTCCTATTAGCATATACCTTGTGTCACGCTGAAAAGATGTATCGAATTTAAACGAGAAGCCAAGCAGTAGATCTGAAGAAAACTACCAATTGGACAAGTAACTTACAGCTAGTGTTAAACTCCTATTAGATACATGAGCCCACCATTACAATATACTTTAGAAAATGGATGCTATATATTATTAGTAGCAGTGATAAATAATGTAAGAAAGCAAGGTTTTACAGCATCAACAAAAAAAAATCGTGTGCATACCCTGTATGACAGCTAATAAATTTCGAACAACTAGAACCGAAATCATGAACAATGTAATTTATGCTCGTGCCCACTACTTACTCTACCGAATCAATATTTGGAAGAAGTTAGGCCAATAGGCTATTACCCATTTGATTGTAGCCATTTGTTGAATAGTATGTTTTGTTACTATCATGTTGGATCATTTACTCTGCCATGCTTTGTCATAAATTACACATGCAGTGCTAACGAGATCTGCAAAAAAATACAGTATCCACGCTATCGAAACTATGACTTGGCTTGGGATTTCGTCGAGTACAAGTGTGAAATGGTAACGCTGCACATTCCATTTTGCAATGAGGAAACAGAGATACTGTCAGAGGTGAAATATGTCAAGATCTACAATGACAATGAAGAGCTCATACTAGATCGAAAATTGTATGAATCAGACTTGGACATTTGCAAAACGATTGAAATATGTAAGACGATGTGTCAAGACAATGACGACAGTGACCTTGAAGCATGCGGTAATGACCTGCATAGCCTTGTAACGCAACTGCGAGATGAATGAGGATCTAAAGCTCGCCACTCTCAACTGACTCGGCGCAATTGCAAAGAAACATGAAAACTTGATGACCGAGGACATCTGCAACTTAATGAGAATGGTCAATGACAAGCAAAAGATTCTACTCATACATGTAATTTGGAGTCTGTTATCTCCCAATTGCGAACTGATTGAAATATTCTTGACTGGCCCAGCTGGTATACAATTGCTTCAGTAATACAGACAGGTACTGTAATGCCTACATTACATGTTCTTCAACTGGTAAGGCTGAAACACATGTAATGTAATGATCTTGGGTGTGTGCTCAGAGCTGGTTTATGCCAGCTCTGAGCACACCCAATTATATGGTAGGGCAAATCCAAGATCACCTCCCATGATCCTTTGTGTGATCTCCTCTCCCAGCTTTGTTTTCCTTTGTTATGAAACAGAAATGACGTCATTTCCGCATCGCAAAATCATGACAAATTGATTTTACTACTGTCTGAAATTTAATAGGTGCTGCCAAAGATGTTTACACATCAAAAATTGATATCACCTTTCCATGCCCCCAGCTTGTGTAGGCTTCCTTGAATTTATTCAAGCTATCTGCTTCCACAACAGCAGATGGAAGTTTGTTCCAACAATTAACCACCTGTTGGCTGAAGGCAGACTTTCACATATCTATTAAATATCGAGACAGTTGCAATAAAATAAACATAACATATTTTGTACCATTCAAAATAATTGCCTTGGGCTTGCACATTCTGTTTTATACGTTTCTTCCAAGCACGGAAACATTTCTGTAAGTTATCTTCTGGAAGCCCTTTTAACACTGAATTACTTCAATGGACTGAAAATTGGTTCCCTTAAGTACATTTTCAGTATAGGGAGGAGGAAGAAGTCAAAGGGGCTAGATCTGGAAAGTAGGATGCATGTTCACACAGTTATGGGTAGAAACTGGCAAACCTAGAACATAGTCTTACAGCATCCAACCATCCTTTTACGTTTCAGGTCTCTTCTTTTGAATTTTTTCATGCAGCCTTGTCAGAACTTTAACGTATTATGTTAAATAGTCTGATTTGACTATTTAGGAACTTATTCAGCTTAATAATTCCTTTCTTCATTCTTCAATCAAAAATGGAAACCATGCTTCTTGTTTTCTTCCGTATTAAATCTAAGAAAACAAAAAATATGGTTTTCATTTCTCATTTTGACATTCTTGCTTTTTTTTTTGTCTGAGGTCTGTTTTGTTTTATCTTCCATTGCACCGATTGTCTTTAGTTTCAGGTCATACTGGAACAGTCAACCTTCATCTTTTTTTCATATGAGTAATAACAATACTCAATGTCTGGGTCTTCAGTTTTTTTTTCAAAACATCACAGACTTAGTCTTCTCATGCTTTGATCTTCATTCAGAATTTTTGGCACCATCTTGGCACCCCCTTTTCTCATGCCTAAATTTTGAGTTAAATTTTGTCTTAACTGTTTCTTTCTCCATATTGCATTCTAATGCTTAAATGATGACCACTTCTAATCACTGACCTGATCCAGTCCACATTTTCACCAGTTTTCATGGATACCAGATGGCTTGGTCATCATAGTCTTCCATTTCTCCTCCTAAAAATATTTTATGCCATTCAAACATGCAAGCCCTTGACATAGTATCTTTCCAATAAATTTGACAAAATTTATAACTTTTAGTTGGTGTTTTCTTTAGTTTTGTTAAAAATTTGAAATTGATTCGTTCTTTTTTTCTGGCAAACTACAAAAAACACAAGGTAATGAAAACTTGTCTCACTGCACATAGCTATGGAAAAGTGCATGGTCCATTGTTTCATAGGTGATACTTTGTTTGTAATTTCTGTGCATTCAGTGTCATTATTTAATAGCCACTCTTTGTATTCTGCAACCATCCTTCCTCAGTTTGAATTTATGCCCCCTCGTGTGTTTAGCCTGAGCAAGAGAAAGAATCTCATCAGCATTGAGCTTGCCCAATCCATTCAAATCCTTAAACACCTCAATGTGATCACCTTGCAGGTACCTAGTCTCCAGGTGCTGCAATTTGCAGAACTGAAGCCTTTCTTGATAAGACACCCCTTTTTTCCTCTCGCCCATTACCCTTTTATGCACCCATTTTAGCAGCTCTAGATCCTTCCTAAAATGAGAGTTCCAGACTTGTAAGCAGTACTAAAGATGTGGGCTCAACCATTACCTTATACAATGGGATAAGCACATTTTCCCTACTAGCAAAATTCCTGTATATCAATGGCAAAACTCCATGAGCCTGGGCAGGCTGGCTGCAGAAAACTTCATATCTGACTGCATGATTATGCCAGGTCTTTTACATTTCTCACTATCCTAAGTGTAGTACCACATTGTGGGTACATCAATCTGAGGTAACTGTACCAATATGCAGCACTTTGCATTTGTCAATGTTAAACGGTAGTTACATTTCTCAGCAGTCTGCCTAATTTTTCAAATTTTTTTGCTTTGTATCATTTGCAAAGTTAGACATTAAGTGTGATGTACCTTATCAGTATCATCATACAGAAAACAATAGGCTTATCACTGAACCCTTGGAGACACCACTAATAACATTAGTCCACAAAGAGCAGAGTCCATTGATAGACACTGTCTTTGTTCTTCCCTCAACCATTCCTTTATTCATATCATGAATTTCAGCACATATTGCAAAAATTGAAATAGCTTCTTAAAACTACACTTCTGTACATTGTTTTTCATTGAACCCATTTGGGGGATGGTCTTGAAATGCTGGCAATGTTTGGGCATTGGCTCTTTAGAAATTACTGCATTTGTCATTACTTTACGTTAACTACAACATGTAGTTAACGTAAAGTAACTAATGTCATTTTTAAAATAATTTTTTTCAGATTCCTTGTGATAATAAGTAAAGTAATAATAGCAATTCCAAAACAGCTTTTATTGTTTTTGAAAAAGCATCATGTAAAAGTTAGTCTTTTCCTATATATTTTCTCTAATTAAAATAACAAATCTGTATTTGAAAATATGAAAGATGAAGTTGATCATAAGGCATAGGCAAAAATAGTATCTGACAGTTGGGAAAAGAGACATCAAGTAAAGATGGATAATTCGCCTTTCCTGTGTAATAAGATAATGTATAAGCTTATATAACAAAATTAGTGTAATGAGTGATGTCCTATATTAATAATTAAGTGTACTATACATGCAGAATTTTTGAATTTCATATACGATTCCAGTTAATAAGTACATGTATAATTTCAGGTAATGTATATTGGTGTACGAAAACTACAGTATATGTAAGTCGAGAAGATGGAAAATATCGTTATGTTCTTTTTGGAAATGTCAGACATTTATCAGCTATAGCTGTGAATCCACTTTTAGGGTAAGGTATATTGAAGAAATTTAAATAAATTATATTCATGCATTTGTTTCAGATGTAACTGTTACTTTAAAATCAAATTTCTTATATATTGAAACGAAGTCTTTTCTATTTAAAACTAAAAGGCAGTTTCTGTGAGATAGCTACACTATTGTTAGCTTTGAGATAATGACTCCTATGCTTTGCAGTAGCAACTCTTGCAACAGCTTTTAACTTGGCTCCATAATTTAAGTTTGCCTTTAAAATATTAAAAATTAAATTTCAGTTATATTAATAAAATTTTAGGGCAGAAAGCCTTAAACTATGTAAGACTCCAATTGTGATATTATATAGTGCAATTGCATCATTACTACATAGTTTAATTTTAAGAAAAGCCAAAGTTTGTATGTTAAGCATCATTATTATTATAATAATTATGCCAAATGTGTACTGACTTCAATTTGTTTTTAAATTCAACTATGTAGTAATTGAATTGTGCTAAATAATGTCATATAATTCAATTAAATTAAATTTAGTTAAGTCAAGTTTAATTTAATTGAATTGAATTTAATTTAATTCAACACTAAAATTAAATTAAAATAACAAATTAAAAAATGCCATGAAGCCAGACTTATTGTAACACTGTGTGGTACTAATCAAGCAGGAGAAATTTATTTCAGTAATCGATAACACTATCCAAATGGTGCCTCCATAGCCAGGTGGGAAGGAGCAGCAGTGCATAGCACATGCTTCATGATTAGACCGGGGTTCGAGCCCGTCACCACCCAATACGGAAGATGCGGAAAGGTCAGGAATGGCCACCGCATATTCCCGGAGCAATATGGCCTTAGTTGCTAATGCTCCTAAAAACCAAATAACAACAACAACACTATCCAAATGTAAACTTCCTAAAGTCTAGCTTATTAGTTTTCTCTAATAATTTATATTTATTCTTTTTGGTTCTTGTTTCACATTTTTAATGTGAAAATTCCATTCTTGTGTTCATCTCTCCCTGAAATGCCTAGGTTCCAGAATTTTCAACCCACATCTTTGAAGTCTCTCCTCATATGGACACTTTCCTTACCAAATGAGTTACTAATCTTTAGATCCTTTCAAGAAGCTCTGTGTTTTTGTCTCTTTAAATGCAGTTTCCAGACTCAAAGCTACAATAGTTGTTTTGGCCACCTGCCTTGCTACATGACAACCTTCATGTTTGATTGTATCATAAACTCTCCCCCCCATTTACACCCTTCAGCTCTATCTCTTCACCCCCTCTCCAAAGTATAATATAAGTTATTCTCAGGTTATATACCAAATATGGAACTTTGCTTTTTGCAAAATTAATGTGACTGCCATTTTTCTGACCATTAAACAAGGCCCATCCAAATCATTTTGAAAGAGTTCAAACCAACTTGTATCATTAACAGCCCTCCTAAACTTTTTATTTTCTTGTGGAGGAGTATTTTTGAGGAGTGTACATTTGTACTAGAAATGCTGCAGGTAGTTCCTTTTTGAGCCTGTCACTGAAAGAGTGGATTAATATCCCGAAGCACAAAAAAATCAGTGACTAAAGTGTGTAGTGGTATACCATAGGGTGCAAACCTGATTCAAGTTCAAGATTTGAATCGTCATGAGCAAACTGTTTGGTTCAACAGTAAGTGGTCTTGTTGTTAGGGTATTTAGTTTCCAGGGAAATATGGAATATATTTTGGAATAAAAATAGGTAGAATAGAACTATAATATGCCTGCCTGACTGATGCAACAGTTGGTATTATAAATAAAAAGTTTTCTGTTTTTCAAGGACACCCATTAGTTTCTAATGGGATTTTATTTATACAGGAGAATCTTGTTAATACAAAGTTCAAGGGACTTAAAATTTCACATTTTATAATAACGAGGTCCCCCAAAATTGTTGGTTTTTTTTTTTTTTTTTTGTATACACAACTGCATATATACAATACCACATTTTTTAAAGATTTTATTTTATAAGTTACATAAACTAATAGAAAATCAATTAACGGAAATGAAAAAATGAAAATTATTTTATTACATTCTTAATATAAAAGGAGATTAATTTATTAAAACCATTAATTTTTTAATTTATTTAATGTGATTTAAAGAAAGAATCCAATGTTGTTTGCACAGTTTTTGTCCTATATGCATTTTTAACTACAGCATATAGACATTATCAAATGCAATAGTTGTTTCTTTATCAATGTTACTGCAGGCCAACACATTCTGTATTATGCTCAATGCTACTGCAACACGATCTGGAAAAGTTGAGCAGATGGGCTGAGAGGTGACAACTCAGTTTAACATTGACAAATGCAAAGTGCTGCATATGGGTAGCAGTAGCCTGAGTGTGGTGGTACTACACTCAGACTAGTGGAGAATGAAAAAGACCTGGAGGTAATTGTGCAGTCAGATATTTTTATTTATTTACTTATTTTTATGTAAACCCAAACGAGAGAGATATTAGAACCTATAGTACTTAGTACCGTGCTTGGGTTGGAGGTTGAGAAGACAAAAGAAGATATTTGTTGACATTGGACATGAACTTCCGTAGACCGGAATTTTCAGAAAATACATATGAAGGAAGGTTGTTCCGGAAAACGGTAGTTGAATGAATAAACGAGGAAGATGAAAAGTTGGTTCTGTGAGTTTGAAGTTGGACAGTAAATACAATACCACATTTTTTAAAGATTTTATTTTATAAGGATGTTGGCTGGTGGCGGCACGTGTTCAGACTGCTTTGAAAGAGAGAGTGGGAATTATAGGAGCCAATTCAGAAGAACAGTGCCCATGGAAATATCTGTAGAAGAGGCGTGCAACAGAAACAGTACGTCTATGAGACAGCGAGTGGAGAGACTCTGTTAGAGATGAATCATTAATTAACCTAACTGCCCTCTTCTGAATGAAATCAAGAAGCCTGAGAGAGGTTTTGTGGGCACCACCTCAGATGTGGGAACAATATTGAATTGTAGGGCGGATTTGCGATTTGTACAGAGTGAACAGCTGTTCGGAAGAAAAGTAAAGCAGAGAGCGAAAGAGAAAACCAAGTTTTTTAGATGCAGAGGAAGCAATATTTGTAATGTACTTGTGCCAAGAGAGATTAGAAGTCACGGTAATCCCCAAAAGAGATGTATCATTTTACCTAGAAATTGGAGTGCCACCAAAGATAAGCATAGGAGCAAAAGAATCCTTTTTTGCGAAATATAAGACAAGACTGAGTTTTAGAAGGATTGAAATCAACTAAGTTGTTTTTGCCCCACTGGAGAATTACCTGGAGATCGGCATTTAAGGAATTGGTAGCAGATTTTCGAGAAGTTGCAGCAGATTGAGCAGGGCAAGGTTTCTTAAAATGGAAACTGGAATGCAATGTGCTATCATCAGCAAAACTATGGATAGGATTTCCAGTCAATGGAAGAAGGTCATTAATATACAACAGGAAAAGAGTGGGGGAAAGAACTGAACCTTGGGGGACACCGGCATTAGTGGAAAAATTAGAAGACAGAGAGCCATCTACCATCACCCTCAGTGGGTGATCGGAGAGAAAACTAGAAATACCAATTACAAAAAACAGTTGGTAAACCATAAGATGATGGAAGCTTGTTTAGAAGACCTTTATGCCCAACACGATCAAAAGTCTTTGAGATGTCAAGGCCAACTACTTGTGTTTCACCGAACCTTTCCATTGAATTAGTCCATAAATGGGTAACATAAGCCAGAATATCGCCAGTGGATCGACACTTACAGAATCCATACTGGCGATTGTTGATCAGACGGAAGGTTTCTAGGTAGTTTAAGAGTTGGCAGTTAATTGATTTCTCCATTACTTTAGAAAGAGTAGAAGTAATTGCAATGCGACGATAATTGGCTGGGAGGGATTTGTCACCCTTTTCAGCAACTGGCTGGATATGAGCAAATTTCCAAGCAGAAGGAAAAACACCTTTGGAATAAGAAAGTGAAAAAAGGCGGCAAAGAACAGCAGTAAGTTTAGGAGCACAGGTTTTGAAAACAAGTGGAGAAATACCATCAGGACCCGGAGCTTTCTTAGCATCAAGATTCGTCAAAAACCTTTGACATCCTTTTGATGGAAGACCACAGGAGGCTTGGAATGGAGCATGTTGGGAATGGTGGGAGGTGTTTTACCAAATCATTAATACATGAGTTGGAAAAAAAATGGGATTCTAGCAGGTCCGACCAGCAGTTCATCCCATTTCCAGCAAATTTTCTTCTCTTAGCCTGTTCAAACTCTAGTTTAGACTGATTAATAACTGCTTTACAGTTGTTGCGAGCTTTGGTGTAGGTAGAAAATGAAACTGAAGAATTAGAAACAAGTCAATTACAATATGCAAAATTCATCTCTTGAACAGCCTTAACACATTTATTGGAAAATCAAGGCTTAGATAAAGGACAAGATTTTAAAGTGGAGTGTGGGATAAAGGATTCCATTTCTACAAGAATAATTTCACTGACACGATCTGAGCAAACATTGACATCAGAAGTTTTGAAACAGTAATCCGACCAAGGGAAAGAAGAAAAGAAATCTTGCAGGTCATCCCATTTTGCCTTCTTGTAATGCCAAACAACACGAGGTTGGGAATAGCCATGAGATAGAGGAGGAGAAAAAGCAGTATGTACTGGAACTGAAGAACAAGTTTGAGCTTCTGCAGACTGCTCAGAACCAAGATATCGACGAGGAATATTACAACTTTCTGAAAGTGATAAAGCCCAAGAAACCTATAGGGAAACAGAAATCCAAAGAAGAAAAAATTAGTCAAGAAACACTTGTCATGATGAACCAAAGACGACAAATGAAGAGCAAGAAAAACACTGACAGGGAGAAAATTGAGTATACTGAGTTATGCAAAGCCATTAGAAAGAGACTCAGAGAGGACATAAGAAGATTTAACACAAGAAAAGTAGAACAAGCATTAAGGGAAAACAAAGGATTTAAATCAGCAGCCATGAGCAGTAATACAGAAAGACAAATGATACTGAAACTGAAGAATAGCGAAGGTGTACTTATAAACAGCAGAGAAGGCATAATTCAAATAGCAGAAGACTACTATAGAGAATTATACAAGGAGCGAGGGAATGATACCAGCAGTGGGGAAGATGGATTGCAAAGTAGCAACACATACGACATACCCGATATTCTTCCTGATGAGGTAGAACATGCATTGAAGAAAATGAAGAATCGGAAAGCCCCGGGGGAAGATGAAGTTACTGTAGAGTTGTTAAAATTGGGAGGAAGAGACATAACACAAAAACTGGCAAGGCTCTTCACAAAGTGCATTAGAAAAGGTGTGATGCCTAAGCAGTGGAATAATGCAATCATAGTTTTGCTGCATAAGAAAGGAGATAAATCAGAAATTGGAAATTATAGACCAATTAGCTTGTTATCCCATATCTACAAGTTGTTCACAAGGGTCATTACTAACAGATTAGAAAGAATACTTGATGAGAATCAACCGAAAGAGCAAGCTGGCTTTAGGACAGGATTCTCAACTATGGATCACCTTCACGTAATATCACAGCTAATGGAGAAAGCAAGTGAATATAAAACACCATTATGCCTGGCATTTGTGGATTATGAAAAGGCATTTGACTCCATACAGCATAAGGCAATGTTTCGGGCACTGGAAAGACAAGGCATAGATACTCCATATATTATGATTTTGAAGAAAATATATGAGAGTGCTACATCCTTTATTAGACTAGACAAAGACAGTAGGAAATTTAAAATCGAGATAGGAGTTCGACAAGGAGACACAATATCTCCGAAGCTGTTTACTGCTGCCCTTGAGGAAGCTTTCAGAAGATTAGACTGGTCGCAGAAAGGAGTCAATGTGAATGGAGAGTACCTAAACCATTTACGATTTGCAGATGACATTGTGGTCATAAGCCACGATCCCAAAGAATTAGAGGAAAATCTTAATCAGTTATGCACAGTTAGTAAGGATTTTGGACTAAAGATGAATATGGCTAAAACAAAAGTAATGATGAACAAGTATGCCACGGAAAGGGAAATAATGATTGAAGGAGCAGTAATTGAAAAGGTGGAGTCATATACTTATCTGGGACAAGTTATTAGCTGTAATAATGATAAATGGCTGCAAGTCAAGAGAAGAATAAATTTTGGATGGATAGCATTCAGGAAATATAGTCACATACTGAAGAGCAATATCCCAGTTTGTCTGAAACGTAAAATAATGAACCAATGTATACTCCCCACCATGACTTATGGAAGTGAAACTTGGGCACTCACCAAAAGAATGGAAGAGAAGCTAAGAACTACACAGCGAAGAATGGAACGAATTATATTGGGAATCAGACTGTTAGATAAGAAGAGAAACACATGGATTAGGCAGCAAACTCAAGTAAAGGACATTCTTATCAAAACTAAAGAACTAAAATGGTCTTGGGCAGGACACATAGCTCGAAGACATGATGACAGATGGACTAAGAAAATAACAGAATGGTACCCAAGAGGAGCTAGAAGAAAACCTGGAAGACAAAGGCGGAGATGGATAGATGAAATTCATGAGTTTTTGAGTAGTAAATGGATGGCCAGTGCTCAAAACAGAAGGAACTGGAAAGTTGCTGGAGAGGCCTTCATCCTGCAGTGGATTGAAAATGGCTGATGATGATGATGATGATGATGAGATAGAGGCTCCATTGGAGAAGAGACAATCACCAATTTGTGATCTGAAGTACCTAAAGGACCACTCACTTCAACTGTGTACTTAAAAAGGTTGTTTGTACGAAAAAGATCAAGCATGTTAGCTGAATGGTTAGGATTGTCCGGTATTCTTGTAGGTAAATGAACAATCAGAGCAAGGTCATTAGTAATTCAAAAGCCTCAGCATCTCGACCGGCTGGGTCAGTTTGACTAGAAAACCGAAGGCAGCTGGAGTTGTGAACATTAAAATCAACAAGGAAAATTACCTCACTGTTAGGAAAGTTGGACTGGAGAAAGTCAAGTTGCAAAGAGAGGAAGTCAAAGAGCTCCAAGTGATTAGTGGAGTTGGGAGAACGGTAGCGACAACAGATGAATTTGACAATGAGGTAGAGAGATTTTAAGCCAGGGAAGATCAAAAACAGGGGATTCCAAATTACCGAGTCCCTGACAGGGAATATCGGAATGGACATATGCACAAATACCCATTTTGCATTCTTGTTTCATTACCACCTATGAGGTGAAAGGAATCATACAGCGAATAATTTGGGCAACTGAGATGAGCATTAGATGAATCAACCAATAACTGAGATTCTGTCAGAAGTAGTACATGGAGTTTGGCAGACTGCAAGTGATAATGGACATCGTTGAGATTAGAATTCAGACCATGTATATTTGTGAAATGAATTAGGAAGTGTTTGGGAGGTTTAGATCTTTTCGCAGATAAGCTTACTCTATTAGTTTGACAATTCATGGTGTATTCAATAGTAAGAAAAATTGGGATGACATGCTGTATGAAGTAATGAAATTTTTGGATATGGCGTACACATGGTAAGAATATACCCAGATCCTAGACACAACGTGGCCTAGACAATGCCTTCCCCCCGCCCGCATGCACACTACTCAGACTCACTCCAGTCACCATCTGGCAAAGTAGAGGTAGCAAGATTATTCACTAGCTGATCCGGATGCCTCCTATAGAGTTACCAATAGGTTCAGTCCGGTGCACTAACTAGTGGCCGGCCTGCGAACACCGTTTTAGAGCTGAACCCTCGAAATGTAAGGAAGATTGGATCTTGCCACGATGTTCATCATAACCTCAAAAGTCATCAATCATACCGCATGATGGAAGAGATGGGGAAGGGTTGACCGGAACTGAGCTCTGGAGACTAAACATGGGTTCCACCACTTCAAGCTTCCAATAAGCAAAGTGGTGGTATTGCACCGGTTGATGAGAGTCATCTACCACCTAGATATGAAGTTTTCTGAACAGTGAAAAAAGGCTGTAAGAGTAACTCATGTGGTGTTGTCAATGATATATAGGAATTTTGCTAGCAGGGATAAGGAGGTGATTATCCTCTTGTATAATGCAATGGTCAGGCCACACATTGAGTACTGCATTCAGGTGTGGAGGCCTCATTTTAGGAAAGATGTAGAGCTACTGGAAAGAGTATAGAGATGGGCAACAAGATTAGTGAGTGGAACAATGGGTTGCTATTTCCAAGAAAGGCTTAAGTTCTGCAAATTGCAGTGTCTGGAGACAAGGCACCTGCGAAGTGATCTGATTGAGGTGTATACAGTCTTGAATGGTTTGTGCAATAAAAGCTGATGGGATTCTTCCTCTTGGTCAGATTCCACACCTGAATGAGCATAAATTGAGGAAAGACAGTTGTAGAATACATGTTCAGAACTTTACCTTTAGCCAGCCTGTGGTTGATACAAACTTCCATCTGTCATATTGAAGTTGACAGCTTAAATAAATTCAAGGCTGAACTAGACAAACTTTTGTAGTGGATGCATGGGTGAAATGGGAAGGTTTTTTTTTTTTTTTTTTGATGCGTGGCCACCACGTTCGCCTGACCTTACACCGTGTAATTTTTGGCTGTTGGGGGGTCACCTCAAGGTCTATCGAGGAAGTGTCCCTAACCTGGCTGTCTTGAACAATGTAATGTAGCATGTGTGGAACATTACTCAAGAGATATTGCATTCTGCAGGCGAGCACACTGTGCATCTAATGCAATTTCTGGTCCAGAACAATGGTAATCACATTGAAACCAACTCCACCATCAGTGACATCATCGACCATCAGGAGTAAACCCTGAATGAATTTGGAGCTGTGAAACCATTTTTCTGGCAGTTTCTTTGTTTTTTTTCAAAGAGCACAAATAAAAGTTTGTAATTTCATTAAGGTTTGTCTTAGTTATTTATTTGTTGGTACTTTGTCATGTCTTTCCTCTTTTACAGTGCCATATTATCCCCTATTGGCAGATTTTGGAACTATTTTTTTTTTTTTTTTCATGGGATCCTTCTCCCCATGCCTTGAATAGTTTACTTACTAATTAATTTTGGTGGCATTCCACTTATTACTTAGAGCTACAAAGAGCTCTGAATAGGGATACTTTAATTATGGCCACCCTGTATATACAAAATGAGAGACATTTAATTAACAGGAGAGAACATTCACCCTGAATTTGATTCGCCCATATTGTGTGATGAAACTCAATGGAAACCTGAAAGATGAGGCAGAAAAAATGAAATAGCCACATCAGAATATGATAATGGAGAAAGTCATATAGTATGTGAAATCATGTGGCTTGTCATTTGTAGGTTAAGGTTGAAAAAGACAACCTTTTATATGTTGCATTTATTGTTGTTTTAATAAATTGTAATTTACAGTATATCATTTATAGTTTTGATTTTACTTATGCGGTTTCATGTAAATGTATTTTATATAAATTTACAGTTTTATGTAAATGTAGTTTGGCATATTAAAGAGTTCTTAAATACAGTTGGTTGGCATGAGATAGAATTAACATGTATTGTGTACCCAACTTCTGAGAGCTCTTTGAATAGTGGAAAGGAGTTACAGGATAGGCATGCAGATGTTTTTAGCCTGATAATAGTTGATTGTTGGAATAAACTTCTGCTGTTTTTGTGGAAGTGAATTTTTTTCTTATGCTATAAGTTTGCTATTTGCATAATTTTGCCACTACTGATACCAATTAGTATTAGTCATATGGAGAAGAAATATGTGCTTTTGCTGCACCAGCCAAAAAAAATTCATAAAAATAATAAAATAAAATACCTATTTGCTTCCCTTCTGACATAAGTACCTATCCAGCTATACCTGGAGGTTACTTATTCCATACTGGCTGAAATAAATCTTCCTGCAATTTGCTCTAAACCTCTTTCCCTTTAATTTGATTATTGACCCCAGTTATGATATTATTTATAACAGTGAAAACTTTCATTCATTTTATTTTCACTTCTCAGAGCCTTATACAATACACCTCATTTAGTTCCTTTCTAAAGTGCTTAATTATCAAGTTCTGTAGCCCACATATTCAGTCTTTCCTCATAGGGTGCTCTTTTGTAGATCTTACCAGCCAGATTGCCCATCTTAAACCCTTTCAAGAAGCTCTGTGTCTTTTTCGAAATGTGATCTCCATACTGGATGACACAATATAAAATTCCAAAGACTACACAATACTGGATGAGTATTGTTGTGATCTTATAACTTCCTTATATGGTAGGATTATGACTTTCCAATCCCTACAACACAAGCAGCCTGATAAATCATTGAAAGGCCCTGCTTACCATCTGTCTATGCTGCACAGAGAATATCGTGTCCACCCGTACTGTATTGTAACTACCAAATACTTTTCTTCTTCTTTGTTTTTTAATTCAACCCCACCAAAGTGTATAAGTTATTCTGTGATTGCTGTTCCCCTAGTGTAAAATATGTTAAAATATGTAGTAGCTAAAATAAATACTAGCTAAAATATGTAGTTAACCTTACATATTTTAGCATTAAAACATAGTTGCCGTTTTTCTGACTATCCTTGAAGCCTATCCAAGTCATCCTAATGGAGTTTAGCATTGATCATTAACTATTAGAGGGCACACAAAAAACCATAATAGTAGGTACATTAGTATTAATAGTGATATAAGATGCAGAAAGAAAACAATTATTAAGCATCAGCAAAAAAAACAAAAATACTTCTCACATCACCTATCTATCCCCTCCAATAATTTGTGTAATTCTGCCTTGAATTTATTCAAACTGTCCACTTCCACAAAAAACAGATGGAAGTTTGTTCCAACCGCCAACCATTCCCTGGCTGAAGGCAAACCTCCACACATCTATCCTGCAACCATCCTTCCTCAATTTGAATTTATGCTCTGTGATGTGTATAGTCTGAGCAAGAGGAAGAATGCCATCAGCTTATTATATTACTTTTGTTAGCTTTTCATCAGGAGTTAATCAGGTCCCACCAATGCATTTTAACCACTTACAACAGGCCTGGCCAACCCAAATCGTTCTGCAGGCCACCTTGACGAACTACAATTTTCCTTGGGCCACACATAAAATAAAACAATATTTTAAAAATAAAAAAGTAAATGCCATAAAAATTTATTTTATTCATTCATTTTTATTATATATCTATATCAATGATATTTGCTTTTCTTTGCGATCACTCAATTTTTAAAAATCTACTTCAATATTGGTTTGATTTTCCCACTGATGTAGTCAGTAGTATAAAAATCATCTGGCGGGCCACAAAAAATGTGATGTGCCACAGGTTGGCCAGGCCTGACTTAAAATAAAAGAAATTGCATTTAGTTGGGCATACTTTCTTTTTATTATTTTTTAATTTTTTTTTTTATTTTTTCCTCAATGTTGATAAATTATTTTATTTCTTAGGTACCTGTTTTGGGCTGAATCTGTTACCTTTGGACGCATTGAACGTTCCTCATTATCAGGACAAAATAAAAAAGTGATAATGATGGAGGACAATCTATATAGTGTCAGTGATCTTGCTGTTGATGTCACTGACCACTGGTTATATTGGACCAACCCTCTATCGCAGTCTGTAGAAAGGTGCTTTTGGGATGGCAGCAAAAGAGAAGTTATTGCAGCCCGGTATAATACCAGAATGGCAAGACCAATATCTGTAGCTGTTTCACCGAAATTTATATATTGGGCTGACTGGTATGTACTTATATAATTCTTAAAATTATTTCTTAATTTCTTTCTATTTTTTTTATTATTATTATTATTATTATTATTAAAATTTTCTCTTTATTATGAATTTTTATTTATTTATTTTTTATTTTTTTATTATTTTTTTTTGAATTAAGGATAAATAATATTATTCTGTTAACAGTGTATAGGCTGAGGAATGTAACTAGAAACCCAGGTACAATAACTGAAATAAACGATTTGTGTGTTGATTTCATAATTAATTTATAAATTTTAATTACATGAAATTAAACTTAAACGAAATGTTTCATCAGATTCTGTTTCCCTCATAAAATTTAATAGCACGTTGATATATATGCTTTTCAATTTTTTTTTTTTTTTTTTTTTGTGAAAATTGAAGAGCATAGAATTCTCTCTTTGATGGTTTGCATCTGTAATGGTAATCCCTTTGTGTTTCTCATAATAGTGCCCCTCAGTTGTATATTTAGTTAATAATAATAATAAGATTCTTTATTAACATAAATTTTATACAATAGACATTAGTAAATTAATAAGAGGAGTTTACCTCAATATAGTACGTGGAACACTTCCGTATGATACCCTCCAGAAATTAAAACGGAAAAAATGAAAAAATCGACAACTTACCGGTACATTAAAGTAAAATATAAATAATTAAAGTAAAATATAAATAATTAAATAATCAATTTAACACAATTCAAAATCAATTCAAAACAATTAAAATTCAAATTAACGCAATTAAAAGAATCTAACGAAAATATTCAAAACGATTTTCCTTCCTGAAGCTGACAATGATTTTCATTCCTGTGATCACGACAGTCGGTCGAAAAGCATTGTCAGCTTCAGGAAGGAAAATCGTTTTGAATATTTTCGTTAGATTCTTTTAATTGCGTTAATTTGAATTTTAATTGTTTTGAATTGATTTTTAATTGTGTTAAATTGATTATTTAATTATTTATATTTTACTTTAATTATTTATATTTTACTTTAATGTACCGGTAAGTTGTCGATTTTTTCGTTTTTTCCGTTTTAATTTCTGGAGGGTATCATACGGAAGTGTTCCACGTACTATATTGAGGTAAACTCCTCTTATTAATTTACTAATATTATTATCAACGTAGAACATATTGAGTATTTCAGCTCTGATTCATACTATACAATAGACATATACAGAAAGCCAGAGGAATCTTACAATTTGTTGTTTATACAGGTGATTTTGTTTTATAAAAAAAAAAAATAAGTAATAATAATAACTAAATAATAATTAATAGATCAATGCAAAGATGTTAATCAAAATGTAAAAATGAAGTAGTAATTACAGCAAAAAAAGGACTACAAGTTGAGCAGAACATGAAATGACATCGGTTAACTAACTAAGATCGGCACTAACTAAGTTCATGAATATGAACCTAATATACACCTGAGGAGTTTTACAACAGTATTTAGTTGAATGCTGTTGTAAAATTGGTTAGTGAATAAATGAAATCTACTACCCTTAATAATTTGAAGTAGTTTTTGAGTGAGGTGAAAGTCAAGCGTGGTCTTATCAAGCTGTCAGTAGTAGGCTTCCCAAAATATGGCACAGTAGCTGACACAACCTGTTTCTGGGTCAGCTAAAATAAATATATGAAACCCATTTTATTGATTTCTGAGGGTTATAATGCTTGTATGAAATTCTGCCCTTGAGATAAACCTTCCTAGAAAAAAACTTTTCATTAGATAACCAAAAATATTTTTTTAGTTTAGATCCCATACTTTTAATTTCTTTTGTTTTCTATTTTGTAATAGGCAGAGAACAACATCCTCTAAAATATCTCTTCCTGCTAAATGCAGTCTTGAAAAATAAATTCTTTCTATCCGTTGTTTAAACCAATATTCCTGTCTTTGTTTTTTTTTTTTTTTTCCCATTTTAACATACACAAAAATAAATTAAGTTAATTTAAATTCTAAATTACAAAGGCTTTTATGAAATGATTACTCCCAGTCTAAGTACTTCACTTCTAATACAGTATATAAAATACTTTGTGACCTCTAAAATTAAAATGAAGAGAAACACCTACCACCTGCTGTTAACACTTGAATGTAATTACCAGCACAGAGACAAGCAACAAGATTAGTTGGGAGCACAGAAGGATAGTCTACCAAGAAAGATGGGATCTAAATTGCAATCTTGGAAAATATGCATCTGCATGTTGACATTAAATTATATAAAGCTTTAATAGGGTTAAGTAAACTGAATGTTATTAAAATGTTATTTACTAAATTAAATCTGAGAGTAAAGATGCCAATGCCATCTTTACACTCTTAGATCAAATCTGATCTGAGACATAAGGAGGCATAAATTTAAATTGGAAAATGTTGGCTGCAGAAAGTATGTGTGGAAATTTGCATTTAGCTAAAGAGGTAATCAATTCTTGGTATTAACTTCCTAGCATTGCAGAGGTAGGTAGTTTGAATAAATTTAAGGAAGGTTTGGACAGATTATTGGAAGAAAAGGTAAAATAATTTAATTTTTTTTTTTTTTTTGCTGGTGCTGTATAAGCTTAGCTTCCTTCCTTATTACTGATACTAATAATTACACTAACATATCTGGAAAATAAATTTCATAATTGGCAACACTGACAACATTGGACTGCACAAGGTTAATGATTTCAAAATATTGTCAAAATTTTGAAATTTCTGCAGTACACTAAATTTTGGCATTAGTAGAGGCATACGATGCAAGAAAGCAAGCTTATGCAGCATCAACCAAAAAAAAAACTCCCATTTCACCCCTCCATTGGTTCCAAATGCCTGTCGAGCTCAGACTTAAATTTATTTAGGCTATTAACTTCCACAACAAAAGATGGAAGTCTGTTCCACCAATCAATTACCTGCTGGCTAAAGGCGAATTTCTGCACATCTATTCTACAACTGTATTTCCTCAATTTGAGACTGTGTCCCCCTCAGGTTCTTAATCTGAGCAAGAGGAAGAATCCCATCAGCATTCAGCTTGCTCAACCCATTCAAGGCCTTACACACCTCAATCAGATCACCTCGCAGGTGCTTACTCTTCAGGCACTGCAATTTGCAGAACTGAAGCCTTTCTTGGTAAAAGCACCCCTTTGTTCCCCTCACCAAACTTTTTTTTTTTTACCCTTCTTTGTACCCATTCATGCAACTCTACATCCTTCCTAAAATGAAGCCTCCAGACCAGTACACAGTACTCTAGGTGTGACCTGACCATTGCCTTGTATAATGGGATAATCACCTCCCTGTCCCTGCTAGCAAAATTCCTGTATATCATTGACAAGACTCCATGACCTGCCCTGGCAGCCCATCTGCACTGCCCAGCGAACTTCATATTTGACTGCACAATTACCCCAGTTCTTTTTCACTTTCCACTTCCCTGAGTGTAGTACCACACAGTTGGTATGTTCCTCTTAGGTTATTGCTACCCATATGCACTACTTTGCATTTGTCAATGTTAAACTTAAGTTGCCACTTCTCAGCCTATTTGCCCAACTTATCTAGATCCAGTTGGAGTAGCATACTCTCTTTACTGTCGTTAAAAACTCTGCAAACTTGGACCTTAAACCTGATATACCTTCATCAATATCATTGATAAATATACAAAACAACAACGGGGGCCCAACACCCAACCCTGGGAAACTCCACAAAGAGCAGTGTCAATTGATTATTGCTCTCTGTCGTCTCCCATTCCACCATCCTTTTATCCATTGTAGCAACTTACCCTTAATGCCATATCTCTCCAATTTGCACAGCAGTCTGTGCTGTGCAACAGTATCAAAAGCTTTCTTGAAATCCAAGTATATGATATCAAAATTATTTTTGGCATTCAGTTCCTTTGTGACCACATCATAGTGTCCAATCAAATTGGTCAGACAAGACCTCCTTTTAACAAACCCATGCTGTGTCTTAACTATTACTGCAGTCTTGTCTGCATGATTCTGCAGTGCTTCTTTAACCAGTGATTCCATGTATTTTCCCTGGAACACAAGTTAAATTACTTGTGTTACCTTTGTGAATTGGTGATACATTTGCACACACCTCCAGTTCATGGGAACCTCCCCTGTGTCCAAGGAAGCTCTCATAATTATGGCCAAGGGTTTGCTTACTTCCTTTACTGCCTTCTTTAATATAACTGGATAGATCCTGTCCACCCCAGGTGCCTTTTTTATGTTTAACTTCAACAATTTCTCTTCCACTTTGCTCTCAGTTATTACAAAATCATCTAGCTCACTGCCAGAGTTTAATTCACCTCTGGCATTCCCCTCCCTGAATAACTCCTCAAGTGTGAAGGGAAATGCAAAATACTCATTTAGTTTGTTAGCTACCTAAGCAGGATCATCAACAGTTGATCCATCAATATCAAGTGGACCAATCCGATTCATCCCCTTTCTCCTAGAGTTTACATAAGTAAAGAACTCTTTGCTGTTTTTCTTTGCATCTTTTGCCAAAGATTTCTCATAATCTGCCTTTGCCTGCCTAACCTCCTTTGTGACTTGGTTACAGACCATCTTATATCTATCATAGGCTTCCATGTCACCCATTAATTTATATGTATCCCATGACTTCAGATTAGTCACTCTTGAGGCCAACATCTGCTGAGTGGAGGAAACCATTTTTGGTGACAGGAAATAAACAGTGGTTGGCATTTCAATAGCCACAGGCATTTTAGTTGGCTCCATGCATAGCATTCTTCGTGAAAGTCTAAGAATGAGCAAGGCGTCAACCAGATGGTTTCCATTGCAGTTTTGTCAGGAACAAAAGACATTCACTTGAAGTTATATGAAGCTCACTTGAGATGTTTCAGTGAATAGTTGTTTTTTCTCAATTATATCAATAGATGAAACTTGGATTCCGATGTTCAGTTTTGAAACCAGGTGTCAGTCTGCCCATTGGAAGCATGCTGAGTCATCACTGCTTCTCAGAAAGTTGTTGCAAGTGTAGAGGTATTTAGGGTTGCTGTTTTCTGGGATACTGATGATGAAATAACCCTCAGAAGTGTTACCAAGAACATTACAGTGACAGGAAGCTTGTGAAATTCTGAAAGGCATTAAAAATGAAAAAATAATAATAATAAATAAATAAAAAGTTTTGCCATTTCAAGAAATGTCTGCATGAAGTGAATCACATTCAATTCCATCAGGAAAATGTTCTAAGGTGCAACATTTTCTTACAGAAAACAAAATTGAGGATATCCCACATCCTGTCATCTGACTTTGAACCTGTGATTGTTTGTTTCTAATGATGAGGATGTTCTTTTTTTGGCACATTTCCTAGCCCAGCAAGCAAGTGCTTCAGCCGTTCACCAGTAGGTTAATGACATCGCCAAACATTGCAGTGACCCTCACAGCTTGGAAGAAAATATGTGAAAAATGTATGTCCCTCCTGGGATTATTGAGTTGAAAAATGACTTGTTTCATTTTTGTATCTTGTGTATTTTGTGAGAAATAAATTTGTAAACTTTAACTTGAACTCACCATGTTTTTTAAATGGATTATAATTTATAAAAGTTGACGGATGTGATAAGTTAACTTGTTATATACTCTTAGCTACATACATTATGTTATTACCAACATTAAAAATAAATGCTTGGACTTTGTTAAAATTTTACAATGAAGTCTAAAATATTTCAGCCTTTATCAAGATGGATCACTTCTTCAAATATCTAAGCACAATTTCTCTCATATAAATATTTTGAAGAAAGATCTTGTGGTAATGGGAGATGTTGGAAAAGTCAGAGTTTTTGACTTGGAAATGCAACCAGGTAAGTTTTTTTTTTTTTATTTTATTTTTTTATTATAATTATTTTATTATTTTTTTAATAATAAAAAAAAAGCATCCACAACACACACGCTGATTGTTAATTCTCTTTCATTTTAAATACCTTTAAATGTGTTTGTCATATAATGTTTATAATGTGAGTGAGGAAAAGAATCTTTTTTGTCTTGGTAATCTTTTTTTATGTAAATTCAGTACAGTAAAAGAAAAAAATATGAATGACAAAAATGCTGTTAATGAAAATTTCTCTGAAGAGAAAGAATTTGAGCACAAAATATTACTTAGAAAAATTATGAGAAATCTAGTTATTTTCCACCTTGCTGGCGATGAACTACTGTAGTTGTTCATCATTAGCCAAAAAAATATGTACCACTCCTTTCTACTTTATTTCATTAGTATCATCCTGTGCACATGAAATTGTGTAGTAAAATGATATTCATCATGCTTCTCATTTTTACAGGCTGTATAATCTGTCAAAATTCATGAAGAGAAATAGTAGTGAAAATTATGTAAGAAAGCAAGCTTTTATATCATCAGAAAAAACACACACACTACATACTTCATGCTTTACCCATCTATGCTCTCCAAGAATTTTTCTAGATCTTCCTTGAATTTATTCAAACCATCCAACAATTCAAGCCTTTTCCAACAATCAACCACCCGCTGGCTTAAAGCAAAATTCTGCACATCTATCCTGCAGCCATCCTTCCTCAACTTCAATTTATGCCCCCCCCCTCAGTGTAGTCTCAGCAAGTGGAAAAATGCCATTAACATTCAGCTTACTCAATCCATTCCAGGCTTTAAACACCTCAATCTGATCTTCCCACAGGTGCCTAGTCTTGAGATGTTGTGGTTTGCAGAACTGAAATCTTTTTAGGTGTACTGATACTGATGTTCCCTTTTATTCCCTTTCCCAGTCTGGTTACCCTTCTCTGCACCTGTTCCACCCAGCATTCCAACAACCTTCATAAAGTGAGCCCTCCAGACCTGTATACAGTACTCAAAGTACAGCCTAATCATGAGCTTGTACAAAGGGATAATCACCTTGTTATCCCTGCTAGCAAAGTTTCTGTATGTCATTGACAAAACTGCATGAGCTATTCTGGCAGCATGTCTGCACTGCTCAGAGAATTTCATATCTGACTGCACAATTACCCCATGTCTTTTTCATTTTAACTGCCTTGAGTGTAGTGGAAAATGAAAAAGACCGGGGGGGGGGGTAATTGTAGTACCACACAGATAATTTACTTTTCAACTGTATGTTACTACTGAGAGTAGTAATCACACAGTTAATAAGTTACTCTGGGATTACTGCTACCCATATGCAGTACCTTGCATTTGTCAATGTTAAATTTCAACTGCCATTTCTCAGCCCATTGACCCAATTTTGCTAGATACTGATAACCACCCTGATAACCTTTGTATCACCTACAAACTTTGGCATCAAGCTTGATATATCTTCATCAGTATCATTAATAAATATTGAAAACTGTAGCCCAGCACTGAACCTGGGTGGGAGCCTCCACTGATAACATTAGTCCACGAAGAGCAGCGCCCATTGATAACCGCACTGTCTTCTTCCAGTCACCCATCCCTTTATACACCACTCTTTTATCTGCAACACTATTGAAAGTCTTCCTGAAATCCAAGTATATAATATCAAATTTATTTTTCATCCAGTTCCTTGGTCACCACATCATACCAACCTATCAGATTGTTTAGACAAGACCACACCCCCCTTAACAAATCCATGCTGTGACTGCAGTATAATTGCATTCCTGTCAAGATGCTCAATGCTGATGGGATTCTTCCTCTTGCTCAGAATAATCACCTGAGAGGGCATAAATTCAAATTGAGGAAAGACAGATGTAGGATAGCCGTGAGGAAATTTGCCTTTAGCCAGCGGGTGGTTGGTTGCTGGAATAGACTTCCATCCCTTGTCGTGGAAGTTGATAGCCTAAATAAGTTTAAGGCTCAGCTGGACAGGTATTTCGAACGAACAGAGGGGTGAAGTGGTTATTTTTTATTTATTTATTTATTTGTTTTTTTTTTTTTTTTTTTTTGTTTTTTTTTTTGGCTGATGCTGCATAAGCTTGCTTTCTTGCATCAAATGCCTCTACTAATGCTAAGATGGTCCTGGATTACTTTAACCAGTAACCCCATTATTTTTCCTGGAACAGATGTTAAGCTAACAGGTCTGTAATTACTCATGTCATCTTTTGATTCTCCTTTATGAATTGGGGATTTCTCCTCCAATTTCTTTTCAGCTATCACAAAGTCATTTAGCTCCGTGTTGCAGTTTGATAAACTTCTAGCATCCTCTCTCCCTAAAGAATTCCTCGTGTGCGAATTTAGATTGCAAAATACCTGTTCATTTTGTCAGCAACTTGAGCAGTGTCAGTAAGAGTTGATGACCCTGCTTGACCTGATTGACGTTAATGGGTCAGTGTGATTCAGTCCTTTCCTTCTGCTCTTAATATAAACATAGAAGTCATTGCTGCTTTTCTTTGCATCCTTTGCCAAAGATATCTCATAATCTGCCTTCGCTTGCCTAACCTCCTTTGTAACTTGATTACAGACTAGCTTATATCTACCATAGGCTTCTGTGTTGCCTGATAATTTATATGCATCCCATGCACTTTCTTCTCTTCCACTTGTCTCATTAGTTCATCTGACATCCATTTAGGTGTAAGCCTTGAACAGCAGTATTTTTTCATTGGTATGTAAAGTGTAATGGTTTCTTTGATTACTTTCCTGAATGGTTGCAATTTAAAATTTGCTATTGGTAACATCATCAGTTGGTTTCACTGCATAGAATTTAAAAATCATCTGAGACTAGTCACCCTTATGAAAGCAAAAGTGTTTCCTTTACCATGATAGTAGTTATGTCCTTAATTAAATTCTATATTGGTACGTGATCACTGCCACCCAGTGGGTCTTTTTCTTTCAGATCCTTAATGTATGTTGAATTACTGAAGGCAAATAAATGAACTGTCTGATGAAGATTTGTCAAGAGTGGTTTAAAAACATATCAGCTTTATAAGAAGCATTTATTGACCAAATCCATTAGAAAGAAACACCTGTCCTGAGCTAGAGAAATTGCTTATTGAACAATCGAGTGGTGAGAATCTAATCTTTTGTGAACAGTCCGAATTTAACCTCCATGGATCAGATGGGAACTGCCATGTATGCTATATATGGATGTAATTTACTAATACAATTAAAATATATAAATGGTTGAGTTGTGTAGATAAAATAATTATTTTAATTGGGTTAAATATTCAAACTGTGTCATGAAAGTAATGGAAGTGAGTGATAAGTTGCCAATCACTTCTTTGTGTAAAATACTAGGTGTGTGGTATAAGAAAAGAAGGAAAAAAGCAATCAATGGATGGTAAAAAAAAAAAAAAAAAAAAAAAGGGCAAAGAATAGGGTTGAGGCAAAAATATGACAGAGTAGTATATGACTGATACTCAAGAATATTGGAAGCGTAATGCCTGTCTTCCTGTGAGAGGCAGATAGGCTATACATAAAACATTAGTATGTGGTTTAAGAAAAGGAATTGATATGGGCAATAAAAAAAAGGTGAAAAATATGTGTAAGTTGGAGAAAGGAAAAAGTAGAAATAGTCAAGGGGTACTTTAACATTATTTCTATCGTTGCTTTTCCTTTCTCCTAATTTTTCACATGTCTTTTCACCATCCTTATCTCCCACGTCAACTCCCTTTCCTATACCACATGCCTAATATTTTGCACAGAACAACAACCTTAACTATCTTTTTTACTAATGTTCACCTAATGCAAGGTTCTGTTATTGAAGGATGGGCTTTTTCATATTGTGCTACTGTCTATATATTTTGCAATACAATATTTTGTCGCAATCTGGGGTGGGTTTTTTTTTTTTTTTTTTTTTACCTACCATTGGTTTGCTTTTTCTCTGCCTGGTCACCTACCAATCACTTCTTTTAATTTTATGGCATATAGTTCAGATTTTGACCCAATTAAAATAATTAAATTATTTTGCCTTTACAGTTGAACCATTTTTTACATGTTAATTGTATTAGTAAAGATTAAATGATCACTAAGTATTCTTTTTACTATGTGAATATATTTTTAAATGTATGTATTGAATTGTTACCACATCAATCTACACTCAAAGTATGGCATTGTTTCAAGATTTTATTGAAACCTGTTTTCAGGCCTCTTTAGAGGAGGAGATACCCACCACATGGCTGCTTGCACTGGAACTAGCTGTATTAGTAAATATACATTTACATCATCCTATTCCATCCAGTTTGCAATTTTATCTCTGTCTGACTGCTATCCACAACTTATTTGAATTGGTCTAGAGTTGGTCTTTACTATTCCATATGCCTTATTTTTTCCTTTTTTTTTTTATTACAAAACATTCTCTTGTCCTTTCAGTACTGATGTAATTATTTTCTTTTCTTCCCGTTTTTTTGGCTAATAATAATTATCAATTTTTCAATGTGTTAAATATTTGACTCTTTTATCTAATGCCACAAAATACAAAATTTCTTAACTTTTTTGCATCAATATTGATACTTTGCAGCTGTAATCTGTCTTCCACTATATTTTTTATAAATTTTAAGACAGTGTTTCCCAAACTGTGGGTGCGTGGGCCCCTGGGCATCCGTAGACCAGTTTCTGGGGGGTCCGCAAAACGGAACCTCTGGAACGGGTCAAATTATTCATTCTATGTATAGCAAGTTGATGATAATTAAAGTTATTATTATATATTTATGTAAATATTAGAATAAAGTTGAGTAGTTTTAAACATAAAACTTTGAATTTTCTTTTCAGAAAATTCAGTGTTCATACATGTACAGTAAACCCTTGCTAATCTGGATTAATTAAGGGGAGAGGTCATCCGAATTAGGCTGAATTCGTTTTATTATTTTCTGTTTTACTTAGCTTGTGAGGGATGTTCAATACTTTTTATTTACCTATGAACTGTGTTTTATGTTTATTTTCTGCATATCTTATGACTTTATATAAAGTCCTGTATAAAGTCCTATTATTCCAACCACATTTCTACATCATGGATATACTTTCTCTTTTCCAACACTACTCTTATGTATCTCTATGCACTTAATTTTTCAAAATACGACTATAGAGACCACTATTCCCATTTCTTCACAACTATCTATTAAGTCCATTATGCTGCCATAAATTGCCATAATTCCTGTTTTGACTTACATGATTTTTTTTTTTTTTTTTTTTTTTTTTTTGGCTGCTTTTTCCCTGCAGTACAAGCATTTGGTATTAGTCTCCTTTTTATACTAACCCTTACAAAGCCAGGGCCCTTAGTAAAAGGTTGGGCTTTGCAACCCCAGTTAACCCAGTACGTTTAATAACTTTTTATCTTTCTACTTTCTATTTCTGACCCCCGCCCCAATTCGTAAAATTATTGGTGCAATACGAGGGTGATATGAGCGTTCAAACTATCCTTATTCTATTGCTATTTTCGTCTTAATTTAACTACTGCTTTATCCCTTTCCCATCCTCAATTTAATACCTCACCCTATACCATATGTTTGTTCTAAATAATTTTAATTCTTCTAGTTTCCACAAAATTCCAACACTAATATATTTTTCCAAATTTACTTAAAAATCTACATATAATTCAAGAACCTTTTGTCCCACTCTGAGAACACTTAATTATATTTTATTTTAGCTTTATCCTTATTTTTACATTAAAAAAAAAAATTTTTTTTACATCATTGACATTGTGTTGGGGCTACCTTGTCCATACTGTAAGAGAATGTGCTAATTTTATTCTTTTTCTTTTTGACCTTTTTTCACCTCTTCCACTGTTATGGACAAGTATAGTAATGCAGTTCCTGATACATGATCAGGTGAAATCCCTGAGAAATATCAATATTTACTTCAGCTCACATCAGATTTTGCATTTTTGCTATCCCTGTGTTTGACCTATATCTAAATTTTCTTACCCATATCTGATGACGGGCCTCCGTAGCTGAGTGGTCAGGAGCAGGACTTGCAGTAGCACACGCTCCTTGAGTAGACCGGGGCTCAAGCCCCTGGCTGCTAAATACAGTTGATCTGCCAATCTGCACTGGACCAGCATGGTAGATTATGGTCCATGTCCCTCAGCATGAATTGTTGAGGCTTCCATCCTGCAGTGGGTTGATAATGGCTGCAGTTTATCTTTTGTTTTATCTGATGACAGCTTTAGCACCTTTTATTTATTTTTTTAATCATTTGGTATTAATCGTTTTACTTTACAGTTCCCTCACTTCTAATTAGCTTTGCAATTCGAACCATGATTTTCTTAATTCATCATAACTTTTAGGATATTAACATTCTTTCGCCATTTACAAACCTACAATACTTCTTTTTTGTACTATCCTTACCCTTCTAATCCTTGGCACTTTGTGTAATTTTCACCTCCATCTGTGTAAACTTATCTATTCTTACATACATACCTATATATACTTTTGCATCCTTTACTGCTGCTTTGTGCATTTTGGTGCATCTGTCATACCTTACTTAGTTATTTTTATTCTTATTTTTATCCAGCAACTGAAATTGATTTTATATTATATTTAATATACAGGATGGCCATAATTAAAGTATTCCTATTCAGAGCTCTCTGTAGCTCTAAGTAATAAGTGGAATGCCACCAAAATTAGTAATTAAACTATTCAAGGCATGGGGAGAAGGATCCCATGGAAAAAAAAAAAAAAAAATGTTCCAAAATCTGCCGATAGGAGATAATATGGCGCTGTACAAGAAGAAAGACATGACAAAGTATCAACAAATAAATAACTAAGACAAACCTTAAGGAAATTACAAACTTTTATTTGTGCTCTTTGCAAAATAACAGAAAGAAACTGAATTGAACTAGTTTTAAGTCCAAATTAAAACATAAGACACCTAAGAGAGCAGAAAATTTCCATAAATCTGAGTTAATTTAATTTTCCCAGCAGAAGAGAGCTATAAAGCCACAACGCGAACATTGCAAGCGTATCCTGTAAGTTTACTGTTATGCATTTCACTCTGCCTGATCATGCTTTAATTGCAAGGTTCTTGTACATTAATGGATGCAATACAGCAGCCGCTCTGCGTGAATTTAGATGCTGTAAGTACTTACGTCTTACGTCTTTATCAGCTGCACCAGTTAAAAGGAAGATTAACAAAAATGGAGGAAACTGTCCTTTGTTGTTAAGCCTGGAAGAGGAAGGAAGCCTGTTTTACCTCAGGTAGCAGAGGAAGCTGCAACGGCTATCATCGACCAATCCATGGATACAGCTGCTGGAACTAGTAGCAGCGCATGGGGAGTATAGTGTGTTTAGGATTTAATGGCACCAGGGGTTTCCCCACATCTCTGCATAGTTTACATTGTCGTGTGATACAGTATACTGTACAGTCCAGAGATTTAAAAGTGTATGGATATTGTGGTGTGTACTGTTGTTCTTCTGGTGCTTCAGCTGCTGGGACCCCAGAGTCCCAGCGGGGACTCTGGCAGGCCCTGCCACCTAATTTCCTGAGATTTCAGTGGCTAGGACCTATATAAAAAAAAATAATAATAATAAAAAAAATGGGGAGATAATGCCAGAATTGTAAAAGCCTGGTGAATGCAGTTTAATTTTGTCAAATTTAAATTTGAACGTGTGGGGAGTCCGCTAGTGTACAGACAAAGTAGGAGGGAGAGACTGAAGGCTGGGGGGGAAAGTCAGAAGTATGGAGACGAAAGAGAAGATGACCCCCAATGATTTCCAGTGGGGCATGCCCATGCCCCACCAAGAGAAAGTGGGGTAGGCAGGGAAGGAAGGAGACAAATTGTCCCCACCCCCACAAGGATAGAGAAAGAAAGTGGGTGAGGCTATCTTCCCAATCACCAACTGGCGAAGTGGCAGCTTACCCGCATTCAATCTTGGTTGGAGATTGTCCATTTCAGTGATTTCCTTGTCTTATCGTGATAAGATGCGACTTTAGTCTTGACTTCAGCCGGCAAAGTGGGTTTCTCAAGATGGCAGCATAACTGTGGTCTGTTTCGACAGTCAGTTTTGGTGTTTGTCTTGTCTTATCGTGATAAGAGGAAGATGAGACATCAGTTTTGGCTTCAACCAGCACAATTAGTTACATGCAGTTTTGCTCCTGATGGGAGAGTGTCTAGTTTAGTGTTTGTTACGTCAGATCTTTGTAGAGGAAGCAATGAGTCTGTTCAGTTTTGTGATCGTTTTTTTTTTTTTTTTTTTTCTCTCGATAACATGACAGCAGTTGTTTCTTATTCAGTTTTGCCAGTGTTGCTCTTCAGGCTGAGGTTCAGTGCAGGGTTTGTAGTGATAAGGTTGTTCTGTTCATGCTAAGTGGTTACTAAGTTAGTATTAGTAATGGCCACATGGTGCAAGAAAGCCTCTGGCTTATGTTGCACCAGCCAAAAAAAAAAAAAAAAAAAAAAAAAAACCCCGAATAAAACAATGATTAAAAAAAAATAATAATAAATAAATAATAATTAATAAAAGAAAAGGAAATTAAACCTATCATACTATGCGCTTCCCTGACCCGAAGGTACTATCCAGATGACCTTTGAATTTCCCCAAACTGTCAGCCTCTACTACCCATGTAGGCAACTTATTCCTGTAATTTATAACTCGCTGGCTAAAGTAAAACTTCCTGCAGCCCAATCTAAACATTCCCCCCTGGAACTTGAATTTATGTCCCCTAGTTCTAGCATCATTTATAATCTTGAAAATTTCATCCTCATTCATTTTACTGATGCCTCTCAGAGCCTTAAATACCTCAATCAAATCTCCTCTAAGGTGTCTAGTTTCCACTCTGCAACCCACATATTCAAAGTCTTTCTTTATAAGGACGCCCTTTTGCCAATCTCACCAGGCGAGTTACCCGTCTTTGCACCCTTTCAAGAAGCTCAATGTTTTTCTTTAGGTGCGGTCTCCATACTTGAACACAGTATACCAAGTGTGGTCTAACAAAAGCCTTATATAATGGGATTATCACGTCCCTATCTCTACTTGCAAGAATTCGATAGATCATCGATAGGACACCATGAGCCTTCCTTGCAACCTGTTTACAATGCTCAGAGAATTTCATGTCTGACCGTATCGTAACACCCACGTCCCTTTCCTCCAGTACTGGGATTACTGTTTCCCAGGTGTAATACCTTACACTTTGTTGGATTAAAGCATAGCTGCCATTTTTCTGACCATTCCTGAAGTCTATCTAGGTCTCTGTGAAGAAGCTCAGCTTGACAGTGATTATTAACTACTCTACCAATTTTAACATCATCTGCAAATTTAGACACCACGCCCTCTATCCCTTCATCGATGTTGTTTATGAAAATTAAAAACAACAGTGGTCCCAATACTGATCCTTGGGGAAACCCCACTTCTTACATCAACCCAATCTGAGAAATAGCCATTTTATCATAACCCTCTGCCTCCTGCCCTGAAGCCATCCATCTATCCATCTAAGGATTTTCCCAGTGATTCCAACCTGTTCCAGCTAATAAAGCAGCCGCTCATGTGGGACTGAGTCAAAAGCTTTGCTGAAATCTAAATAAACAATGTCGAAATTATTCCCTAAATCGAGCTCGTGAGTGACCCTTTCGAAATAGCGAACCAGATTTGTTAAACATGATTTTCCCTTTACTAAACCATGCTGAGTATCCTTGAGAATTTCAATTCGATCCAAATGATCCTGAATTCCACCCTTGATCATTGTTTCCATGATTTTCCCTACCACTGAAGTCAGACTGACAGGTCGATAATTTCCCACTTCACTCTTAGTCACCCTTATGTATGGGAGATACATTGGCACTTTTCTAATCCAAGGGAATCTCCCCAGAGTCTAGTGATGCTCGCATAATTAGCCTCAATGGTTCAATGCACTCACTTGCCGCCTCCCTTAAGATTAAAGGGTATATTCCATCAACTCCAGGAGCCTTACTGGCCTGTAGGCTCGAAAGTTTTTTCATTAAATAATTTTGCGAAATTTCGATATCATTAATTACATATTTTTCAACTTTGCTCCCACAGTTTCCCATTACCACAAAAGGTTTTTCATTTGTAAATATCGATGCAAAATAACTGTTGAGTTCATCTGCAACGGCAGCTGGTGTATTTAATATTATCCCCTTTCCCTTACGTAAAGGGCCAATCTGGTTTGTCCTGCTCTTCTTGGTATTTATATATGTGAAGAATTCTTTATCCCCCCCCCCGCTCTGTTTGCTAGTGATTTCTCATAAACTGCCTTTGCCTGTCGAACCTTTTCTGTGGCTCTATTACAGATCATCTTGTAGCTGTTATAGGCTTCAGTATTTTTTATTGCTCTGTAACCTTTCCATGCCACCTTTTTCTGCTCAAGTAATGTGACAACTTCACTATTCATCCAACTTGGAACCCTCCTCGTGGAGTATTTTTTTAATGGTAAATACGCATTCAAGGCATCTGTGATTAATGCTTTAAAAGCATACCACAGTTCAAATGTATTCATTGTCTGCCCGATATCTACCCAGTTAGAGGCCATGCAGTACCTTAAGGCATCGTAATTTCCTTTTCTGAAATTAAAACCCATTCCTTTGCCTTTTACTGCTGCTACCTTTCTCATCATCATCATCCACCGTAGAACTCCGTGATCACTTCCTGCTATTGGTTCCTCTACTGTCAGCCCTGTTATGTCATCTGATTCATGGGTGATGATGAGGTCTAGGATATTCTTTTCTCTAGTACTTTCCCTGACATGTTGATACAAATAACTGTCATCTAGTTGATTTAAAAATTTTGTTCCCCATGTCAAGTTTCCTTCCCATTCACTCCAATCAATTAGAGGAAAATTGAAATCACCCATAATAAAACATTGACGCTTACTTGTTTGCTGCGGATGGTGCCATGTCCAGTTAGAAAATAGGTAGTTTGTAGTCCTTGTGAAAACCAGGTCAGAGACTTCGGAAATACTCTGTCAATGCCCAGTATAAATTTTCAAGTTCTTTCTCCTTTGATGGAGGTTGTCCGCCTTTCCTGTCAAATTTGTTGTAGGTAGGTCAGAAATCTTCTTTCCTCACTGGGTCTGTTGCTTAATGGATCTGTTATATGGCTGATATAGGTAGTGGGTTTGTCCCCAGTGAGTTGGTAGAGCATTCCAACACATGTGGCCTCCAGGTCAAGGGGTAGCATCCCTGCCAGAACCTGCAGTGTGTGCATGCTAACCATGTTACATGCCCTGGTCATGTTAAGAAGAATTGGCCTGTGAATGGACTAATTTAGTGAGGCAATTGGATGTCCCATATTCCACTGTGTGGAAAATTCTTCGGAAACTAATCCACTATTATCCATACAAGATGTCGCCAGCAGCAGCTGCAAAGAGATGATCCTGAAAAACGAATGGCATTTGCTCTAACATTTTTGGTCAGAATGAAAATGGACGATGTCTGGCCGTGAAACATTCTTTGGGGAGATGAGGCTGATTTTTATCTCGACGAGACTGTCAACATTCAAAACTGCTGAATATGGGCTTCAGAAGCATGGCATGCTATTCAGCAAATCCCATTGCACTGGCCAAAAATCACCATCTGGTGTGGTGCGACTTCAAATTTCATCCTAGGGCCATACTTTTTTGAGGAATTGCAGCCACCTGTTACGTTACAGTACAAAGATATCACCACGTGCTGAGCAGTTTCATGATTCTTTAACTGCAGCAAAGAGGATGCCTGGATGAGACAATTTTTATGCAAGATGGGCTCTTCCTCATATCGCACGACCAGTACAGCAGCTTCTCCAGCATCACTTTACTGCAGAAAGAGTCATTAGTCATTTGTTTCCCATTGCATGGCCACCACATTCGCCTGACCTTACACCGTGTGATTTTTGGCTGTGGGGTCATCTCAAGGCCAATGTCTATCGAGGAAGTGTCCCTAACCTGGCTGTCTTGGACAATGTAATGCAGCATGTGTGGAACATTACTCCAGAGATATTGCATTCTGCAGTCGAGCACACTGTGCATCTAATGCAATTTCTGGTCCAGAACAATGGTAATCACATCGCCAACTCCACCATCAACTCCACCATCAACTACATCATCGACCATCGGGAGTAAACTGTGAGTGAGTTTGTAGCTGTGAAACCATTTCCTCTGCCAGTTTCTTTCTGGTTTTTTTTCAAAGAGCACAAATAAAAATTGAGGTTTGTCTTAGTTATTTGTTGGTACTTTGTCATGTCTTGCCTCTTTTACAGTGCCATATTATCCCCTATTGGCAGATTTTGGAACTAATTTTTTTTTTTCATGGGATCCTTCTCCTCATGCTTTGAATAGTTTACTTACTAATTTTGGTGGCATTCCGCTTATTTCTTAGAGCTACAGAGAGCTCTGAATAGGGATACTTTAATTATGGCCACTTGTATGGCAAGCCAGTAGCCTATAGAAAGTAAACCAGTGCATACAGCAACAAACAAAGAGGGGTGGGGAAATGGAGATTAAAAAAAAAAAGAAAATTCAAATTCATTGGCACTCCTCTTGATGGCACCAGGTCCAAACTATGTGAAATAATACTATAAACAAACATGAAAATCAACCACAACAATGTGATAAAATATGGTGAAACAAAAATAAATGGAATCAAAACTTATTTTAAATAAAATAGATTCTATTTTAATTTCTTTGGAGAATGACATACATGGGAATTATCTACCTCCACATAAATTTTAAACGCAAAAAATGATTGTTTATTGAAACAAGCTGGAAAGAAAACATTCTAATAACCCAACTATTTAGAGGCCAATTTTTACTATGCTTTTAAATCCTTGTGGATATCCTTTAAGTCTAGAGAAACGAAAAATAAGGTGAATGTAAACTGTAAGAACTTATGTAACACTTATTTATGGTACACTGTTTTTAAAATTAAAGAAGTTGTGAATTATGATTAAAAAAAAAAAAAAAAAGGATGTGAAGGTATGCTGCACTATTTTTAATTTTATCCATGGAAGAGTGGATAAATCCAAACCAGCTACACATACCTTGGAATGTTGGGGGAGGAATCATGGAATTTCAACAAACCTTAGTGCTGTTCACAGATTTTAATTATAATAGGAGGATATTCATAGAAAGCTACCTCATAAAATGTCACAGGGACACATCCATTAACAAGCAAGAAAGTTCCAACATCAGGTAAGAATCCTCTATCTATTCAAGGTAAAGCTGTTAGGCATAAAATTTTCAAAATTAGTTGCTGTTGTTGATATGTTATTTATTTATTTTTTTATCCAAAAGCATTATCTCAGCTTTAAACAACTAAATTATATCTCAGTGTTTAGTAATTCTGTACTTTTAGTAATTTACATTTAATGCCTAGTGTCTTTTCACCTCTTGTTTGTTAAACTTTTTTTTTCAACCTCAAAACCCAACTATTTGCTATTCTTTTGGTTTTGAGTTTATCTTTCACCAGTTCCACGATGCTACATCGACACTGATATAGATGGCCAGCCCCATATTTTAGGTAAGAACTTTTCCATAATTTTAATTATTTTTAATTAAATACAAGTAACATAATATTAACACATCCAACCTTTAATATTTATTGTTTACCGCTTATAATAATAGATAGTAGCTGGTTACAGAAGTTCTATTTTCTATTTCTCTAACAAAGATATAAACTTTGCAGCTTAAAATCATGTGAGAGGTTACTAATGATCATCTCTGTAATCTTGACAGTTTATCAGAATCATTTTATTAATTATATTGACACCCAATCCACACAATTTGGTTCAGAGAGAGAGAGAGAGAGAGAGAGAGAGAAATATATGGTTTTCTTTTAACTAGCATTCTTTCCCAATTCATTTAATTTCTTCAATTAATAAAACAGTACAGCATTTGTTATAACTAGCCTTCATTCAGTTTATTTTTCTGAAATTGGCAATTTCATAATTATTATAGAGTTGATTTAAAATAGTGCAACTTATATAACCAGTTCTTACAATCACCTTATTTTTCCTTCCTCTAGACTTTAAAATGATACCCACAGGGATTTTGGATTGGCATCTAAATGGTTGGATTGTTGGAATGTTTTCCATCAAGTTTTCTTTCCAGCTTATTTCAATAAATTGAATAATTTTTTGCCTTTAAAAGTTGCAGAGTGCTGTGTTTTTAATCTCTTATTACAAGTAATACTATTTATTTTTGTTATTAATGAATTATTAGGTGTTACCTTATTTTTAATCTACTGAGTTATTTATGCACCGTCTCTTCCCGTTGCTTTGGATACTCATTCATTTCATAGTTTAGTGTCTCTGTCTTTGTGATATTTTATGGATTTAGAATTTTTCACTGAGGAGAAAAATTTGAAATTTCTTCTCCACCAAAGAGAAAAATTTTCACTACTACTTTTTCTATTTGAGTTTTTGATGTAAATGCCTTGGAACAGGTACTATGAAATTAAAACAGTGAAAGATGTGCTGTGCTTGTCATTGCTTAAGGATAAAAACACACTCATATTTTGAGTGACCATTTCTTTTCATTGGGATGCCAGATTTTAATTTATTATATCATTTTATTTTGTATGTTTTTATCTATAATATTTTATACATATACCTAATTCAATGCCAATTTATTGAATAAGTGAAGCACTTAACCATGATTATCTTGGTTATTTTATTTTTATTACTCAAGGAACTAATCCATGTGCTCTGAACAATGGTGGTTGTGAGCACCTGTGCTTCTATGAAGGTAATGGCAACTACATCTGCAAATGTCTCTATGGAAGATTAATGGCAGACAATAAAACTTGTGAAGGTATGCCTTTACTTATTTATTTTATTATTATTATTATTTATTTTTTTTTTTTACGATTTTTTTCAGAAAACTGATGAAGTGAATCTTATGAAAGTGCATTGAATGAATAATTTACAAGGTGTTGCCAGAATGCTATGAGAATGGTTGCATAACAACACTACAGTCAGTCCTCGTGCAATATAAACAACAGGTCCTATGGGAAAAATAGGGTTAGGTGCCGACCACCCAAGATTGAACACACATTTGTAACCAAAACATTACCAAACACAATAAATTATCGTGATAAAATACTTGCATATTTTATTGCCGCTATTACGTAATAAAATATTGCTAATGCTTTTGCTTCTATCGTAAGCAAACTTGTTTTTTGTTTGATTTTCTATCCAAACAGACGTTCCATCTCTTCCAATTCTTTGTGTATTAACCTAATTGATTTTAATTACACTTTGAGTTGTTCCTGCTACGAAAGTTGTTTTTATGCATCTTTCTAATTCTCGGCGTTGCCTTATTTAGGCCTGTAGCATGTGCAATATCACACGGTCTCTCATTTCGCTCAAAGCGTTTCACAATTTCATATTTTTTCTCTATTGACAGAGGCAAACTGGCCATAAGCCTTACCGGGGAACCTCGGTGGGCCGAAGGCTGGTGTGATTTTGGCCATAAACGCTAGTATGAGGCCACTACAAATTTTCCTGGGTAAGAATTTTTGACCCAGTCCACCTCTGTTTATCGATATTGCTTTTCTTTTTCTCTCTGAATCTGCAGTGTCTTCACCAGGACACTTCCTTTTCACAACTTTTAAGTATTTTACTCATTTTTAGGGAATAAAGCACAATTACAAAATGAGGAGGCACGCTTGATACACATAAAGCTGCGCACATGTAGCAACTGAATAAACAACACCGTAAAGGCAGACACACACACTATTAACACTTCACATTTTACTAAAGCACATTTCTGGGGGTTACTACCATAAAACAATAAAAATAATTTCCAGTTGCGTTTCTGCTAGTGGAATCTGTTATAAACTGGTAGTAAACTCGATCTAATTGCATTTGTGATAATACCGATAGCTGGAATTGTGTGGGTTTTTACATTATTATAGTTAAATGTATTTCCCCTTCACTGATATAAAAAACATAAATACATTTTCAGAATCTTCACTTCATTCCTATCGTGTTGCGTTCAGTTGGGGTGATTCCGCGTTCGACTGCCATTTCATGTAAACACAAAGGCGAATCGTGCATAAGCGAATTCGGTTCGTGTTATATAAGATATCATTCCCCTATTTATAAATCGTGTATGATCGAATTCGTGTAGTGTAAACACCTGTTATACCAGGGCTGACTGTACTATAATCTCACAAATTTTTTTGAGGTTGGTGATAAAATATACTTTACAATGTTTCCCCTTATCATACATAATTCTCTGATGCATTAATTATATACATGACTCTATGATTATTGAGCCATTTAGCGAAGATATGAATATGCTATGACTTTTTTTTTTTTTTTAAATGCTTGCAGTTCAACAGATCAGAAATTGGATGCATTATACAGAAATGCAAATATTCAGGTGGTTTTTAGGACAAATTGCCTCGTTTATCAGGTGGTTTCCAGCCAACAACCAAATGCCAGTGCTTCTCTTGTTCTCTGGACCCCCCCCCCCAACTGGATCCATGTGACTAGAAAAATGAAGCTGGCTGGAGTTGTGAACATTAAAATATCCAAGGAAAGTTGGGTTTCAAAGAAGAGAAGTTATGTTATGTTGTTTTTTAGGAGCATTAGCAACTAAGGCCATATTGCTACAGGGATATGCGGTGGTCATTCCCTGACCTTTCCACATCCTCCGTATTTGGTGGTCACAGGCTTGAACCCCAGTTTAATCAAGAAGCATGTGCTACGCACTGTCGCTCCTGCCCATCTGGCTACGAAGGTGCCAGAAGTGAAGTAAAAGAGTTACAAGAGAGTAGTGGAGTTTGGAGAATGGTAGATGCAACAGATGAATTTGACAGAAGGGGGGGGGGAGAGAGATTTTAATCCAGAGAAGATCAAAAGGTGGAAATTTCAAATTACAGTAAACCCCCGTTATTTGCGGTTTCGCGTATTCGCGGTTGCTGATTTAATATAAAATGAAACCTAAAAAAATGTGAATTTTAAAGCGCCGAACATTTTTCGCCATAAAAAAACATGGACGTGGCTAAAGTCATCTTTCCCTGTCAAAACAGTGCTCAGTGGGTGAAAACAGACTTTTTCGAGTGTGTTAACGGAAGAAAGTGACTTTATTGTGGACAAGCTCTTTTCTAACCCCTACAAAAATATGGCTGCGAATAACAAGGGAATTGTGAAAAGATCAAAGGTGATGACATTAGCGAGTAAAATTCAGTTATTAGACAAAATTTCTAATGTTGAAAGTGTCTCGTCAGTCGCAAAACATTATAAAATCAATAAGTCAACGGTACGATCAATCAATCAAGAAATCGGAAGAAAAAATCCGCCATAGTGTCCGTGAAAACACACTAATTGCTTCAAAAATTTGCTCTGTAACTCGGGATGTTAAATTAGAAAAAATGGAAAAGACTTTAAATCTGTTTATAGAAGACCGAACTCAAAATAAAATTTCCCTTTTCATCATTCGTGAAAAGGCAAAACACCTTTATCAACACTTTAGCGAAGCTGGTGATAGAATTGGTGGGATAAGTTTTCTTAGCTATAGCAAAGGTGCTGGATTGAAAGATTTGTGTGAAATTTCTAATAAATATTACATTTAATATTAAATTGTTTCTTATTTTCATTTCAATGCTTTATGCTTGCATTTCACTATTTTATTATTATTATTATCTGTTTATTTCCATAAGGAAACCACCCCGGGATGGCAAAGTGCCAGGAGGGTGCCAAGTACATATCAGGGTACGTGCAGTGGGTTACGTATACTGAACATGTAGTCTCATCCCGAAATATTATATACAAATTTTATGTTTAATATATACAGTAGTTACACATTAATGATTCTGTACATACATTATACAAATCGTATATTACAATTCACTAATAATTCCATATATATTACATATTTACATAACTGTCAGAGAAGGTATATTTTTCCAGTCAACAGCTTACCAAATTATTATTGTTCCTAAAGCAGAAAGTTTCACTTTTACTCACAATTCTTTGGTACTTTACAGCCGATTGATATTTCGGTAAGTCTGTAAGAATTCTGGAAGATCTCTTTCCGGTATGCTGCATCCTCACACAGTTTTTCGGCATCTATGTGTAGTGAGTTAAATATTTTCACTGCATTTGATGGGAAGAATCTTTGCAGGCTACTAAGATTGTTCAGAACTGGACGCAGTGGATTATTTACTTCTCCTCAACGTCTGGCAGTGGCACGCGGTTTGACTAGAATATTATCCAGGACTGGAGCATCTACTCTGCCTGTGAGAATTTGTGTGAGAGTGTTCCTGTTAATTGTCCGCTGAATCCAGAGTGTGATGTTAAGGTTTGAGTAGAGAATGGCCCTTGAGATAGTAAAAGGGTGGCCAGCAACTCTGTTAAGCCATCGCAAGAACCAGTACTCGATCCCAAGGACAGACTTATAATGTTAATCTGGAGCTGAAGACCAGATTTGCGAAGCATACATTGCAATTGGCAGGACACACATTAAAATGTACTTGGTCGCTAGCTGAGGATCCCTAATTCCTACCAGTTGCTGTCTAGTAGCCCATAAAGCAGTGAATATTTTTGTTTTCATATGGGCGAAGTGTTGAGCAGAGGTGAGTCTGTCATCCCACTTAAGACCCAGGTACAGGTGAGAGTGCACTTTTTCCACACTACGCTAGCTGAGGATCCCTAATTCCTACCAGTTGCTGTCTAGTAGCCCATAAAGCAGTGAATATTTTTGTTTTCATATGGGCGAAGTGTTGAGCAGAGGTGAGTCTGTCATCCCACTTAAGACCCAGGTACAGGTGAGAGTGCACTTTTTCCACACTAGACCCGTTCAGAGATCGAGATGCCATTTTTATTCTGCTTGTAAGTTATGGTCATTTGGGCAGACTTCTGTGCATTAATACGGAGCCCAATGCAATCCAGGTATCTATCAAATTCTCGGATTGTGCTATTTGCCATCTATCTGGCAAATACCTTCTGCTGATTCGTGGTCTTTGGAAGTGAAGAATTTTACATCGTCAGCATGTGTTATAAAATTGTAGTACCGTGCAAGAAACGGCTCCAGGGCGGCCACGAAGAGAGTAGTCGAAATAACTCCCTCCCAGCTACTCAGGGACTGAAGTATCTCGTGACATGTCAAGTGAGGCACCCTCAATTCAGGTCCCAGAAAAGAATAGTCTAGCGCAAACTGCTCTGATTGAAAGTTATCTAGTTTTATTGGAAGACTGTCATCAGGAAATGGGTAACCTTTTTTTGTAATAAAGATAGTTGAATCAGAACTATAGTGTGTTCACAGGCACCAACAGTTGATAATGTTACCAACAAATTGTCAGATTTTAAGGGGAGTTAAGAGAGCATTATGTTAGGTTGACTAACAAAATTAAACACGACCTCGTGACCTGACCATTTGTTGGATAAATACAGGACCAGTCTCAAAAGGTGCCATGAATTAGGTCAGAATGTGTACATGTGCAATTCCGTCCAGACATGATAGGAGGGATTGTATGCTGAAAGCCTAATGGATTAACTCAAAACTCGAAGGAATCTGCAAGGCTCTTGTGGGGGGGGGGGTTATGGGTTATCAGTGTGGCCCACACTTGTGGAGGAAGTCTGTTTTGTGGAGATGGTATTTATTTGAACAAAGATAGTACAAGGATTTTTACTAGTATTGTTGAGGAAACCTTAAGGGTTCAGGGAAACTGCTAGTTGGGAGGAGAAGGGTAATATTGATCTGCATTTATCTGATGATATGGGTCAAAGTAATGCTTGCACTCACTTCAAGAATTATTATTTCTTGCTGCAACAGCCAATGAAAGCAACATTTCAAATGAATGGGAAGATAAAGCTAGGGAAACAATCCTGAATGACTTCAAGGGATGTGCCAGTGTAGTAAACTATAGAAGAATAATTACAGTAATGTCGGGGATGTTGTCAGTAAAATGGCTGAATTCGAACTCCTGGTTAGGACAACTAATGCTGACATAATATGGCTAACAGAAACTTGGTGTTTCTGTTAGCCATATTATGTTTCTGTTAGTAACAGCAACTTGTCATCCCCAGAAATTGGGGATGACAAGTTGCACTATGATATGTATAATGTATTCAGGAAAGATAGGGAAGAGAGAAAGGGGTAGTAGTCATGCTCCTTATCAAAAGCAGCCTGAGCATGAAAATAGCTTTTGCTGAGTCTCGAGTTGTCTGCCAGCATAGAAGCTGTGTTTTATGGTTGTGAGTTAGTTGGAAGCAAAGGTATAATGAGAGTGGGAGTAATCTACAGACCAGAAGATTGTGAAGAGTATGACAAGAGTCTCTGTGTGGAATGGGGCAAGTGTGAATGGCTTATTATGGGTGACTTCAATTTGCCTCAGATTGATTGGAATAAGTGGGAGGGAAGCTCACCATGGGGAAATTTTTTTTTTTTTTAAATAAACTAGGTGATTATGATTATTATTTGTACTAGCATGTTAGAGGAAATACTCTGGGTGAGAATATTCTTGACCTCATCATTACTCAATAATCAGATGGCATCAAAGAGCTTAAACTATTTTAACCATTGTTGGGTAGTGATCACACAATCATCATTTGGAAGAGGAAGAAAGATGTTGCAGTAGTTAAAGGTAAAAGGACAGGTTTTAATTTCAGAAGAGGGGACTCAAAGTCCCCTCTTCTGAAAGTATAAGGTGCTGCTATATATCATCTGTTAATTGGATGGATTGCAGAGTGAGGTATCCCATAATTCAAATGCATTTGAATTATGAGATACCTTTTAAAGCAAAAATCGCAGAAGCCACAAACGCATACATAGCAATAAGAAAATATTGCAGGGGGAAGGATCTGAAATGGATGAATGTAGAGCTGGCTGGTCAAATAGAACACAAAATCATAGCATGGGATAGTTATAGAGTGACAGAAAGTACTGAAACCTACAACAGTTGCAAGTTGATCTGTAATAGTACCACAAATAAGGTTGGGGAGGCCAAGGTTGCATATGAGAAAACAGGTGGCTAAGAGAGTAAAGAATGGGGACAGAGAATTTTTCATGTATGTGAATACCACAAAGAAGAAAAATGAATCAGATCAGCCCCTTGCGTATAAGTACCACCTTTGAAAGGAATCATAGAGCAAATAACATTAGGACATCTGAGGTGAGCAGTAGTTGAAGGATGTGGGAAACATCCTTCTGGGATGGGAAAGTCTTACGTAACCCAGCTGATGTTGCAGATGAATTGAATAGATACTTTGCCTCTGTCTTTCTTGAAAAAAGACCCTTCATTTGGAGAAGAGGTTTTCAAGTGAAGCTGTACCATATGAAATTACAGATGATGACTTTTTATTAAAAAACTTTCAAACATAAAGTAGTAAGGCTTCTTGGAGTTGATGGCATATACCCAGTAATTTTGAGGGAGGCCATCACTGAGGTTAATTATGAGGGCATCTTTGGGATTTGGTGAGATTCCTTTGGATTGGGGTTAGTGTGAGCATGTTGCCAATACACAAAGCCACTTCTAGGAGTGAAGTTGGTAACTACAGACCATTTAGTCTGACTTCAGTGGCAGGGAAAATCTTAGAGACAATGATGTGTCCTTCAGAATGAAGAGCACACAACATCATTTGTTAAGGGGAAAATCATGTTTAGCTAACTTAGTAGGCAATTTTTACAAAGTTACTGATGAGCTGGATCTAGGGAACAATTTGGATTTTAGCAAAGCATTTGACTCAGTCCCTCATGAGAGGTTACAGTATAATCTGGAATATGGGATTACTGGAAAGATTCTAAGATGGATTGCAGAGCAGAAGGCAGAGGGTTGTGATTAATGGATATTCTTCAGACTGGTGTAATGTCAGGAATGTAGTCCACCCAAGGATCAGTTCTTGGATGAATATTGTTTATGATTTTCATAAACAACATCGACAAATGGACAGAGGGCATGATGTCGAAATTTTCAGATGACGTAAAGATTGGTAGGGTCATTAATGATCAGTGCCAAGCAGCACTCTTTCAGGATGACTTGAATAAACTTCAGAAATTGTCAGAAAAGTTGCTCTGTTTTAATGCAGATCTTACACTTAGGGAATGGCAACCCCAAAAAATATATATATTTGGTGAAGCTGAATTAAAAACACTAAAGAAAGAAGGGGAACTGGGAGTTATAATATGGGCAGGTATGAAGTTTTCGGAGCAGTGTAAACAGGCAGCCATGGTGTTCTATCAGTGATTTATCAAACAATATCCTGTAGAGTAAGGATCTGCAATCTTCTTCCACATAGGGGCCAGAGGCCATGTCTGTGAGTGGATGGTGGGCCACATTCATCTTTATAGCCAGGGGTGTATTGAGAGGTGGACAGAGGGGCATATGCCACCCACCCCAACCAAATTTGAAATTAAATAAAAAAAGCGCAGGAGGCATTCAAAATAAAATAAAAAAACCAAAAGCCTGGTTGGCATGCACCCCTTACGAAGATACCTGGATATGACACTGTTTATAGCTAATAAATGAAGGTAATAACAATAAAAAATAATATACTATGAATATTGTTTATTTTATTTAATAATATTATGTCTTAAGGACAAATAGTTAGTGTGAGTTCTTGCTGTCTGTTGCTCGAAAGTCTCTCAATATTAGGCAACAGGCTGGATGAGGCCAGAAGCAGAAAGTAATCTAAATGGGCATCAATCAGTTGGGTTCTTAACTTGCTCTTCGTGTATTTCAGTTTTGAGAACTGCTCATATAAGTACTATGGACACTGATGCTTTTTTTTTTTTCCCCGCATGATCTACCAAGTTGGTATATTTCCCAGATTCGAGAAGATATTTCCTGTAGGACTAGTGGAGATATGCCCTCTGCAAATTTGGATCTTAATAAATCACTGCACTGCATCTCAGTAAGTTCCAATTGAACATTTTCTGGTATGGCATCCACCTCCATGTCAAACAGAGTGACAAACAGCCTGAAATCACCTGTGTGTGTGTGAAGGAATGTCAGCGAAAAGGGAAGAAAACTAAGTTCTCAAGTCACATATCACAGTCACAAATATGTTGGCATCTGTTGGTTTGGTCTCCTGGAGTTTAAGGAAATTAGCATAGTTTGATTTCTCAAGCTGGCATTCCCACAGTCATAATTTTGTTTTGAAGAAGGCAACGATGTATCTACACATCTCATGAGCGCCTCCGTAGCCAGGTGGGCAGGAGCAGCAGTGCGTAGCACGCGCTTCTTGATTAGACTGGGGTTCGAGCCAGTGACCACCAAATACGGAAGATGCGGAAAGGTCAGGGAATGGCCACCGCATATCCCTGGAGAAATATGGCCTTAGTTGCTAATGCTCCTAAAAACCAAATAACAAACACATCTCATGTATCAGCAAATTTCTTCCCTGAAGTTGCAAGTTCGGGTTGTTTAAATGGGAAATTAAATCCAGCAGAAATGCCAGACGTGAATGCCATTTGGTATTGCGAAATTCTGAGGCATTCTCATTTTTACTTTCAAGGAATGTAGCTATTTCTTCCTACAGAGAGTATACTCTTCCTTACATTGCATTATTCCAACTTTGTGTTTAATTCCGAGGCCTTCTGTGTGTCTTTGAAGCAGAGCCGGTGCTCCATCGATTGTTACACATACTAGCTTTGATAGATCCAGCTTCATGTCTGCAGTACACTTCAGCAGTGCTTCAAGAATGTCTGCTTCTGTGGTAGTCCCCTTGATAGGTACCAATTGTACAAACTCCTCAAGAATGTTGAATTTACTTCACGTACAAATATCGCAAGCTGAGTGGTATCTTTGGTATCTCTACTCTCATCAAGTGCTATTGAGAACTAGAAATTTTTTCAGTAATCCGTCAAACAATTTTTCACATCCGCTGACATTTCTTCTATTTGTTGTGTAACTGTTTTTGCAGAGAGGCTGACGTTTGAAAATAGTCTTTTTCTCGGGACACAGAATATCTACTACTGTTATCAAATACTCCTGTTATCAAATACTCTTTCACAAAATCCCCATCAGTGAAAGGCTTCATATTTTCTGCTATTAACTTCGACACCACATAGCTGGCATGTACATGTATTTCTTTCTGATTCTGCACTTCGTTTCTTGCATACCAAACTTTGTTTTTCTAGGCTCAATTTAAGTTTATGAAATTCATCCTTCCTTCCTTCCTTCCTTGTCCATTAAATTCACTGAATTTTGGATGTTTTGTCTCATAGTGCCGCTTGATGTTGAACTCCTTATTCACATCAACACTTGCATGGCAAATTAAGCATATGGTCGCGCCAAAGTGTTGCATAAAAAAGTATTTTTCTGTCCAAGTGGCTTGGAATGCTCGGCTCTCATCCGCCTTTCCTGCATTTCCTTGCCATTGGAGTTAGCTGTAGAAAAAAAAAAAAAAAAGAATTTCAAACATAAGTGAAGCAGATAAAGCCTTGCAGTTTAGCTATAAATTACGTCACCATGCCTCAAGTAGAAAATACAAGAACATATGCACTGTATGACAGACAAAACTCACCCAATTCCGAAGAATCCAAATTAAGGCGCAAAGTAGCGAGAGCAGGTGTGGTTTGATTTGGGTTTTTTTTTTTTTTTTGTGCTGTAAAAACGACAAGGTTATGTTGCAACAGTAGATGAGCAGAATGATAGATGAAATTAAAGAGAAGGCCAAAACACAGGTGACAAGGAGATGGCAAGTGATACAGGTTCATAACATCGTCTAAATCATTACAATTTATTAAAATACTATGGTTATACGTCAACCTGAGATAGAATTACAAACTTTGATTCTTTTTTAGGACCACTGTGTGCTGAGTGAATATTTCTTTTTAGGACTGCAGGCTGGATCTAGTCTTGGGTCATAGGTTGCTGACCCTGCTGTAGAGATGAGGTCATAATCCCACTGTACAAGGCAATCGTGAGACCACATTTGGAATACCATGTTCAAGTATGGAGACCTCATCTGAAAAAAGACATTGATCTTCTTAAAAGGGTCCAAAGATGGGCAACTCGAATGCTGAGATCGGCAGAAGGATGACTGCATGAGGAAAGGTTCTAATTATGTGAACTACAGAGCTTAGCACCTCAGCTTACCAGCCAAGCACCTCAGAGGTAACCTTATTAAGATTTAAGGCTCTGAAAGGGATTCATTAGTAAAATGAATGAAGGTGGAATTCTCACTGTTATAAAGAATTCCAGAACTAGGGGCCATAAACTCAAATTACAGGGGAAGAGGTTTAGACTAGATTGTAGGAAGTTTTCTTTTAGCCAGCAAGTTTTTGATTGCTGGAACTTGGGTTGCCTTTGCAATTAGTTGAGGCTGACACTTTGTGAATAAGTTCAAAGGTCAGCTGAATTATTTACTTCCCTGCCTTAGTAGGGAAACAAATAATTTGTGGGTTTTTTTTTTTTTTTTGGTTGTTTTGCCAGTGCAACAAAAGCCTGTGGTGGCCTTATACTATATGGCAAATACTATTAACTACAACCAGATCTTGCATAATTATGTTACCGCTACTTGAAAAAATTATACCACGTTTCACTTTACATGATGCAAATTTCCAGTTAACGCAATCTTTTTTTTATGTGATAGTTGGAAGCGATTTGAATCACGCGCTAAGCTTACTGTGCGTTGGACGGGCAATAAAAAAAGCATTTGCCTGCTGCCCGCCTCAGTGTGTTCCATCAACCATCGGAAGAAGACAATTATTTGTTTGTCTCCCGCTAATAAAGTCACTTGCAGACTTGCATTTAAAAATTTAGAATTTTTAAATGCAAAAAAAAAATAAATAATTTTTAAATGAGCCAGATGAAAATTTTACCACAAAGGAGATAACTGTAAAAGAACTAGATGAAATCTTTCGTATCGCAGAGAACCTCAAACTATTACAGGCTCCAAAAAAGTGATGTGTTTACCTTTTTATTTACCTAATTGTTATTTTATATTGTACTTTATTCGTAGTCTTGTAGTTATAGTTATGCTGGTTATTTTTATTTTTAATTTAGATCAAGAGTTTTTGTAGATTACTACTTAATATGCATAAAACTGTTATTTCGTTCGAATCTTGCAACCATTGTTTTTGTATAGCGTAGAGAATTCAAATTTTTAATTGTGGTAACTAGGTAGCTCTAACGTATAATCATTTAATTAATTAAATTTATTGATCTTATTAATTTATAATATCATGTCCCAGACTAGAGCAGCAAAGCAATGGGCACAAAGGGGCAGGAGTGCTGTGACTCGGGAGAAAACTGAGGGGGGCGATTCTCCAACGCATCACAGCCTAAAAAAAAATGTGCAACTTGTGAAATGTTTGCCGAACTCCCTGGAACAGAACATGATCTAGCCAAGGAGGATGTCTTTGTGTGTGCCAGGTGCAGAGTGTGTCTAGAAATTAGGCATCAGCTCAGCGTTCTACTGGGCTTCTATGAGAGTTTGAGGTGTAGGGTAGATGCCGTCAAAAATTAATATGAGGGACCCGTCAAGCTCTCAGCTGCCCAACTCAATGCCACAGCTCATTCCTGGGCATCAGGCAACACAGCGGCAATCTCCAAGACAGAATGCGCTGGTCCCAAAGGAACTAGTTATTGTTGGTGACTCTATTGTCAGGGAGACAGGGAATATATTGTGTAAAAAGGATAGATGGAACAGGACCAGGGTATGTCTGCCAGGGGCAAACGTTGATGACGTAAAGCATATATCATCGTTTAAGGGCACAAAAGGTAATATTGTTGTACACGTTGGCACCAATGACATTAAGAGTAGGTGATCTGCAGATTTACTTAATAAGTACAGGTCAATGTTGCAAAAAAGTCGTGAGTCGCCGTTAATTTATTTGAAAGTGTCTGCAATTCTACACAGACATGATAGGAGGGAGTACATGATGAGAGCCTTGTCAATCAATCAATTCGGCCCTGGAGGGAATGTGCAAGACTCAAGGAGTAGAATTTTTTTCAGCGTGGTCTGTGCTTATTAACGGGAGAGACTGCTTCTACATGGATGGGATACACTTAAATAGAAAGGGTGCAAGAATATTTGCTGATGCTGTCGAGGCAGCGTTAGGTGAGTTGGAAAACTGCTAGCTTGTGGGAGGATTCACATGCTAAAAAGTTAAAAGTAGCCACAGGCAGAGATGAAGGTGATTCTTGCACAACTTCTATTAGAATAAATAGCGACTTGGAGCAAGAGGTGCTGGGGATTTCGGGGACTGATTGCAGTCATTGTGAAACAGGTGGGTATATGGGATGTGTCAGGGTAACTAGGAATAGGTGCATGTATGCTTGCATGTATACCAATGCTAGAAGTATAGTAAATAAATTTGATGAATTTGAAGTGTTGGTCAAGACATCAAAGGCAGATATTGTTGGGATATCAGAGACGTGTTGTCACACTGATATTAGGAATGCAGAATTGGAATTTGGGGAGTACAATGTGTACAGAAAGGATAGACAGGATAGGAAGGGAGGAGGTGTTATGCTGTTAATTAAGAAAAACATAAAATCAGAAGAAGTGCATCCAGTTGATATAGTTGAACAGTGCACTGTTGAGTCAGTTTGGTGTGACATAAGCACTGCGAAAGCAAAAATAAGAGTAGGAGTGTGTTATAGGCCTAATGACTCGAATGAGTACAATGAACAATTGTACAGAGAAATAGTGGGCTAGTAAATAAGAATGTCTTGTAATGGGGGATTTTAACTTCCAGATATTGACTAGAACTTGTGGGTTGGTCACTCACACGCTAGTAAGACTTTTGTGGATTTATTGGATGAGTGTTTTCTGCAGCAGCATGTTCGAGAGGCAACCAGAGAAGGTAATATGCAGATAAAGGAACGACTAGGTGGCAGTGATCACAGCGTACTGATGTGGGATTTACTTAAAGATATAATTACCATCAGGGATAAAGGAAAGGATTTTAGCTTCCGTAAAGGTGAGTACAGTGGTCTCAGACGGTTTTTAAATTCTGTACAGTGGGATCAACTGACGATATTACCAACAGTAAATTCTAAGTGGGAAACATTCAAGGAATTAATCGTGGAAGCTACTAAAAGTTTCATACCTATTAAGAAATATTGTTCAAGGTTTAGGCCTAAATAGTTATCAAATGAACTAATGAGACTCGTGACAGAGAGCAAAATGCATGGGATGCATATAAATTATCAAGCGACTCAGAAGCCATTGGCAGATATAAGCTAATCTGTAATCAGGTTACAAAGGAGGTTAGGCAGGCGAAAGTAGATTACGACAGATCTTTGGCAAATGATGCTAAGAAAAACAGCAAGGATTTCTTTACTTATATAAACTATAAAAGGAAGGGGATGAATCTGATTGGTCCACTTGATATTGATGGTTCAACTGTTAATGATCCTGCTCAGATAGCAAACAAACTGAATTTTTTTTTTTGCATCTACATTCACACATGAGGAGTTATTAAAGTTTGAAAATGGCAGAAGGTTATCAAATTGTAGCAGGGAGCTTAATGATTTTGTAATAACTGAGAGCAAAGTGGAGAAGTTGTTGAAATTAAACATAAGAAAGGCACCTGGGGTGAATGGAATCTATCCAGTTATATTAAAGGAAGCGGCAAAGCAACTAAGCAAACCCTTAGCCCTAATTATGAGAGCATCCTTGGACTCAGGGGAGGTCCCCATGGACTGGAGATGTGCAAATGTATCCCCAATTCACAAAGGGGTGATCGAAGGGTGACACGAGTAATTACAGACCAGTTAGTTTAACTTCTGTTCCGGGTAAAATAATGGAGTCAATGGCTCTTGATATTTTAAGGAGTCCTTATGTGCTGTAATGTAATAACTAGGCTAAGCTTAAGCTAAGCTATACGTACGATCTGGAGTCAATGGTTAAAGATGCATTGCAGGATCATCTAGACAAGACTGCAGCAATAATTCAGACCCAGCATGGGTTTGTTAAGGGAAAGTCTTGTCTGGCAAATTTGATAGGATCTTATGATGTGGTTACAGAGGAACTGGATGCAAAAAATAATTTTGATATCATATATTTGGATTTCAGGAATGCTTTTGATACTGTTGCGCATGGAAGACTGTTGCCAATTTTGAATTTTGACACTGTTGCGCATATTGTACAAATTGGAGCAGAATCGTTTTAAGGGTAAGTTGCTACAATGAATAAAAGGATGATTGAGTGGGAGAAGACAGTGCGTGGTAATCAGCTCTTTGTGGTAATGCTGCTCTTTGTGGACTAATGTTATTAGTGGTCTCCCACAGGGTTCAGTGTTTTTGTTCCACTGTTTTGTATATTTATCAATGATATTGATGAAGGTATATCAAGCTTAGCGTCAAAGTTTGCAGATGATAAAAAGTTTGGCAGTGTTATTAATGACAGTAATGGCAGTGTGCTACTGCAACAGGATCTAGAAAATTTGGGCAGATGGGCTGAGAAGTGGCAACTGACGTTTAACCTTGACAAATGCAAAGTACTGCCTATGGGTAGAAGTAACCCCCAAAGAAACGTACCAACTGTGTGGTACTACACTTAAGGTGGTAGGAAATGAAAAAGACCTGGGAGTAATTGTGCAGTCAGATATGAAGTTTTCAGAGCAATGCAGACAGGCTGCCAGGGTATGTCATGGGGTTTTGTCAATGATATATAGGAATTTTGTTAGCAGGGAAAAGGAGGTGATTGTCCCTCTGTATAAGGCAATGGTCAGGCCACGCATTGAGTACTGCATACAGATCTGGAGGCCTCATTTTATGAAGGATGTAGATTTGCTTGAGCATGTACAGAGAAGGGCAACAAGATTTTTGAGGGGAATGAAGGGATCCTCTTACCTGGGTAAGAGGATCCCTTCATTCCCCTTCGTTCTGCACGTTGCAGTGGCTGGAAACTAGATACCTTTGCAGTGATCTGATTGAGGTGTATAAGGCCTTGAATGGGTTGAGCATGCTGAATTCTGATGGGATCCTTCCACTTGTTCAGATTATGAACCTAAGGGGGCATACATTCAAATTAATAAAAGACAGATGTAGAATAGATGTGCAGAAATTTGCCTTTAGCCAGCGGGTGGTTAATTTCTGAAACAAACTTCCATCTGTCATTGTGGAAGTTGATAGGTTAAATAAATTTAAGGAGGAACTGGACAGGCATTAGGAGGGAATGGTGAGTTTTTTTTTTTTTTTTTTTTGGCTGATGCTGGATAAGCTCATACACTTGCTTTCTTGCATCACATGCCACTACTACTACTAAAAGGTTTGAGGTTCTCGTGATATTTATTTCACTAGAGCCTAGAGAAGATTTTTGTCGGCTATCAGAAATTTATTGATGAAAAAAGAGAATGCCAAAATTGTTCAAATGACTGTTCAAATATTTCCATAACAAATAGTTTCTTCATTGGATATTTTATGCCAGAGATTTCCAAACTTTCTCGTTTCACGGCACCATTAGTGTCGCAGTGCATTAGTGACCAAAAGAAATACCTAACAGTTCTATTTTTTAAGTAGTTAGAACCAAACTACATAATAAGTAATGTTGAAATTGTGAACTACTTTGAGGTAGTAGTTCGAATGATGTCCGACAGATATTGATATTGCTGTGGTTCCCTTGAAATTTTAAAATATTCCAATGCACACAGTTTGGGAACTACTATTTTATGCAATAAACATTTAATTCTATAATTATTTTCATTATCTTTTACATAGTTAAAAAGTTATTTAATAAGGTATTTTTAGACTTCTTTATGGATATTCTTGAAGGTCAGGGACAAATTATAATTTTTCCTATTGATTATTATATTCGATTGTTTTTGTTTTTCACGATGCACTCAAGGGCCAAATTAATCGTGTTAATGGAGGCCAGCTTCTATAACGTCACTTCAATGATCCCCTCTCCCTGCCAACATGCACACTACTTCGACTTCCTCAAGACAGTACTTGATATGCTAATACAGTCACAAAACTGCATTAGTTGAGTACTGTTAGTGTTGCAAATTCATTTTCCTTTGTTCAGTCCATTTTGTTAATGACAACTGAAAGAACCTTAGACTGGAATTCTTCATTTGTCGTATTTGTAAGTGATTATTTTCATATGGAAATATTCTGGTATCATTATTTCTATTCAGTTTAAAACCTTGGACAGTTTTGTGTTGTTGTGGTCTGTGTACTTATCAAACAAAATATACGCAGAAACTTACTTAGTGACAGCAGAACTAATTCTCTTTTCAATTATTTATTTTGCCTTTTTCATAGGACATACATCATTCCTTTTGGTGGTGAATGAGAATAAAATAAAGAGCTACTTTCTGGATGATCCATTGGATCATAATAAACCGTTACCATCTCTTGAACCTCCATTGAAAGGTCTGCAGCATTTGGATGAAATAGCTTATGATTCACAGAACCAAAGGATATTTTTTGCTGATGAACGTCAAAGTCCATATCTTTTTAGTTTTGGAATTGATGGCAAGAATTTTACACCATTACTTTCAAGTAAGCATGCTAAATATTCAAATTTTAGTTTGTATCAGAATTTTTTAAAATAAAATTCCAAGTTTTTATAAAAAGTATCCTAGTTCTGCATGGTTAAATTTTGAAATTTGTGAAAGCAAGAATTTTTTTTTTTTTTTTTTTCATGTATATAATGTTTAGTTTAAAAAAAAAATTTAGCGAACAAATTTAACTGTATTATGCTAATTATTATGTATTAATCTTTATTTCCTGTGCAATTCCTAAATCCTATCCTCTTGATTAAGGCAGTGGTCAGGCTCAACTTATATACAAGTGAGTGCTGTATACAGGTCTGGAGGCCTCATTTTAAGAAGGATGTAGAGCTGTTGGAACGAGTACAGGGAAGGGCAACAAGATTAGTGAATGGAACAAAGGGTTGCTCTTATGAAGAAAAGCTTAAGTTCTGCAAAATACAGTGTCTGGAGATTAGGCACCTGCGAAGTGTTCTGATTGAGGTGTATAAGGCCTTGAATGGTTTGAGCAAGCTCAGTGCTGATGAGATTCTTTCTCTTGCTTAGATTACTAACCTGAGGGGACATAGATTCAAACTGAAGAAAGATGGGTGCAGAATAGATGTGGAGAAATTTGCCTTTAGCCAGCAGGTGGTCTATTGCTGAAACAAACTTACATCTGTTGTTGTGGAAGTTGATAGCTTAAATAAATTGAAGGAAAAAATGGACAATTTTGGAGTGAATGGATGAATGAAATGGGAAAAGGTTTCTTTTTTTTTTTTTTTAATGCTGATGCTCTATAAGCTTGCTTTCTTGTATCATATACCTCTACTAAGCTAATTTCATGATAGCCACTATTTGTTCATAAATTAGCCAAAGCTTTTGTGCATGAGATGAACTAGCTTCTTTAGGTAGCTATAGTGGTAAACACAGTAAACCCCCGCTATTTGCGGTATCTGTATTTGCAGTTTCGCGTATTTGTGGTCACTAATTTAATATAAAATGAAACCTAAAAAATGTGAATTTTATAGCCCCGTGAACATTTTCCACCATAAAAAAACATGGGCGTGGCTAAAATTATCTTTCCTGGTCAAACCAGTACTCCGTGGGTGGAGGGGAAGGGGTGACAAAATCGCGAGTGCAGATGTTTCTCGCTAATCCTTGTTCAGTATGTGTTATGCGCTTGTCATGGACGGTTTCGTCGTTTGCTTTTAATTTATATGCTTATAAATATGGCTACGAATAACAAGGGAAATGTGAAAAGATCAAAGAAGGTGATGACATTAGTGAATAAAATTGAGTTATTAGATAAAATTTCTAATGGTGAAAGTGTCTCCTCAGTGGCAAAACATTATAAAATCAATGAGTCAACGGTACGATCAATCAGGAAATCGGAAGAAAAAATCCGCCTTAGTGTCTGTGAAAACGCACTAATTGCTTCAAAAATTTGCTCTGTAACTCGTGATGTTAAATTAGAAAAAATGGAAAAGGCTTTAAATCTGTGGATAGAAGACTGAACTCAAAAGAAAATTCCGTTAAGTTCACTCATCATTCATGAAAAGGCAAAACTCCTTTATCAACACTTTAACGAAACTGGTGATAGCATTAGCATTTATTAGCATTATTAAGCATTTGATGCAAGAAAGCAAGCTTATGCAGCATCAGCCAAAAAAAAATAAATAAAAAATAACCACTTCCACTTCACCCCTCTGTTCGTTCGAAATACCTGTCCAGCTGAGCCCTAAACTTATTTAGGCTATCAACTTCCACGACAAGGGATGGAAGTCTGTTCCACCAACCAACCACTCGCTGGCTAAAGGCAAATTTCCGCACGTCTATCCTACATCTGTCTTTCCTCAATTTGAATTTATGCCCTCTCAGGTGATTATTCTGAGCAAGAGGAAGAATCCCATCAGCATTGAGCATGCTCAAACCATTCAAGGCTTTATATACCTCTATCAGATCACCTCGCTGGTGCCTAGTCTCCAGACACTGTAATTTGCAAACCTTAAGCTTTGTTCGTAAGAGCACCCCTTTGTTCCATTCACTAATCTTGTTGCCCTTCTCTGTACTCGTTCCAGCAGCTCTACATCCTTCTTGAAATGAGGCCTCCAGGCCTGTATACAGTACTCTAAGTGTGGCCTGACCATTGCCTTATACAAGGGAATAATCACCTCCTTATCTCTGCTAGAAAAATTCCTATATATCATTGACAATACACCATGAGCTACCCTTGCAGCCCGTCTGCACTGCTCAGAGAACTTGATATATGCCTGCACAACCACCCCCAGGTCCCTTTCATTCTCTACCACTGTCAGTGTAGTACCACAGAGTTCATACATTGCTCTGGGGTTACTGTTTTCCATATGTAGTACTTTACATTTGTCAATGTTAAACTTCATTTGCCATCTCTCAGCCCATCTGCTCAACCTTTCCAGATGCTGTTGCAACAGCATTGTGTAAGTAGTGTCCTTGACAACCCTGCCAACCTTCGTATCGTCTGCAGACTTGGACATTAAGCTTGATATACCATCATCAATGTCATTTAAAAATACAGAAAACAATAATGGACCCAATACTGAACCCTGAGGGACTCCACTAATAACATTAGTCCACGATGAGCAGTGTCCATTGATTACCACTCTCTGTACAGGCGGGATAAGTTTTTTAGCTAGCAAAGGCGCTGGTTTGAAATTTCTAATAAATATTACATTTAATATTTAATTGTTTCTTATTTTCATTTCGATGCCATATGCGTGCATTTCACTATGTACTGTCTATGTACATAGTCATATTATGAAGGTACATATAATACATACATAGACAAAATTTTAGACTAGTTTTCTTATATATTTCATACTTTGGAACGTAACCCCGCGAATAGCGGGGGTTTACTGTATATTTGAAATACTGTATTGACCTCAGTATAAATGTAGTGCACTACTTCGAGAAATCACTAATTTCATTAATGGTTATAAATATTCTTTAAATATCTTATTTTCAGCTCATCAGTATACACCGCCCTGCCATTAATATCTAAATACCTGCATATTTATAGAAAAACGGATAATGTTTGTGCTGAAACGTTAGCCATTGACATCCTCTAGTCTCCATGGAACACCCTCCACTTGTTTTTTAAAAATTTCCTTCAATATTTTTTGTTATTCAAAGTGGCAACCAGTTCGGTTCTGTTTTATGAGCAGTCTCTACTCACATGTACCCAGTGATCCGGTTCATCCTAGAGGTTTTCTGCCGACCGGGCTAGCTGGGTGGGTAAAGTGCCTGCCTAGCAACCCAAAGGTTGCGGGTTCGAATCCCACCTCGGGCTTGGATCAAAGTACTGCAAAAACGTTGGGAGGTGCACTATGGCCACAGAAGCCGATGCGCCAACAACTTCCAAAAAAAGAAAAAAAAAAAAAAAAAAAAGAGGTTATCTATAGGATCAAGGTCAGGTCTCTGAGATGGCCAGTCCAACTTTTTGACACTCATTTCCTCATATCGTTTGTCACAACATGAGCATATGACATGGAGTGTTCTTCCTGCTGATATAGGTATAAGCCTTCACTGATGTGCTTCCACAAGGTGGGCAACTCATTATTGTCCAACATGTGTAGTAGACCTCAGCATTTGTGGTTTTGTTCAAAACCAAATGGTCCCAGGCCAAACTATGAAAAACAGCCCAGACCATCGTGCTGTCATCCTCACAATGAAGTTGTGAGGATGACACAGTCCTGCAGGTAGCTTTCTGCATCTGCCCTGCTTGGGCATGACTATCAGAAAGGTAAACCATGTACTGTAATTTAGCATTAGCAGAGGCATGTGATGCACAAAGCAAGCTTATACAGCAACAGCCAAAAAAAAAAAAAAAAACCTTCCCATTTCACCCATTAATTCACTTCAAACGTTTCTCTAGTTAAGCCTTGAATTTATCTAAGCTGTTAGCTAAACGACAGATGGAAGTTTGTTCCAGCAATCAAGCACCCACTAGCTAAAGGCAAATTTCTGCACATCTATTCTACAATTGTCTTTCCTCAGTTTCAATTTATGCCTCCTCAGCTGGGGAATCTGAGTAAGAGGAAGAATCCCATCTGCATTAAGCTTGCTTAAACCATTCAAGGCCTTATACACCTCAATCAGATCACCTTTCTTGGTAACAGTAACCCAGTCTTCCACTCACTAATCTCATTGCCCTTCTCTGTAATCGTTCCAGCAGCTCTACATTTTTCCTAAAATGAGGCATTCAAAGCTGTACGCAGTACTCAAGGTGTGGCCTGACCATTGCCTTATACAAGGGGATAATCACCTCCTTATCCCTGCTAGAAAAATTCCTGTATATCATTGGTAAGACCCTATGAGCTACTCTTGAAGACTGTCTGCACTGCTCAGAAAACTTCATATCTGACTGCACAATTACCCCAGTCTTTTTCATAATCTACCACCCTGAGTGTAGTACCACACAGTTGATAGGTTACTCTGGGGTTACTACCCATATGCAGTACTTTACATTTGTCGATGTTAGCCGAGTGGGTAAAGTACCTGCCCGGCAACCCAAAGGTCGCGGGTTCGATTCCCGCCTCGGGCTTGGATCAAAGTACTGCAAAAACCTTGGGAGGTGCAATATGGCCACAGAAGCCGATGCGCCAACAACTACCAAATCAAAAAATTTGTCGATGTTAAACTCAGTTGCCACCTCAGCCCATTTTGCTCAACTTGATCCTGTTGCAGTAGCATACTGTGAATAGTGTCATTAACAACCTTGCCAACCTTCGTATTGTCTGAAAACTTAGACATTAGGCCTGATATACCTTCATCAGTATCATTAATAAATACAGAAAACAAAGGACCCAACACTGAACCCCAGGGAACTTCGCTTATAACATTAGTCCATGAAGAGCAGTGTCCATTGATTACCACTTTCTGTCTTCTCCCATTCAATCATCCCTTTATCCCCACCAGCAATTTGCCCTTAATACCATACTGCTGCAATGTGTACAGGAGTCTTCTCTGTGCAACAGTATCAAAAACTTTCCTAAAATCCAAGTATATGATATCAAAATTATTTTTTGCATCCCATTCCTTTGTGATCATATTGTTGTATCCAATCAAATTGCCAAATACATGCTGTGTCTGAACTATAACTGCAGTCTTTTCTAGATGATCCTGCAGTGCTTCTCTAACCAATGCCTCCACTAATTTTCCCGGAAAAGAAGTTAAACTAACATATCTATAATTACTCGTGTCACATTTTGATTCTCTTTTATGAATTTGGGTCACATTTGCACATCTCCAGTCCATGGGGACCTCCCCCAAGTCCAAGGAAGCTGTCATAATTATGGCTAAAATTTGTCGCTCCCAAGTGTGGTTTTCCACTGGTTCCAAAAATGGAAGACCTCACACCAAGCTAGGCAACATTGCGCATTAGTTGGAAAGATTAGTGGCTTGTGGACAGTTGCACGACCATGGCAGTTATCGTGCTGCATCCTGAATACTGTACTGATGTCCCGATTGTCTCAGTGAGGGCTTGTGTATTGCAACCAGCATCAGTCTACATTCCAAGTAGACCATTCGTTGCAGGACTCTTCTGTCATGTTCCATCAGCTTCTGAGGTTCTCCAGATCGGTTCGTGATGGTTTCAGCACAAGTCTTTTTCCATTTGTTGATCACATCACCAGTTATTAACCTATGGATCTTTGGTGTTGTTGAAATATACATACAGACCAATTGCTTATGTTGCACACTCTGTTATCATGCCATGGCAGAAGTTTGCGAATTTTGTTGATCACAGCATCTTCCATTCATAATCGTGTGATTATATCGTCGAAGGCATACAAGCATAGTCACGGTTGTGCCTGGTGTGTTGCTTGAGTAGGACATGACCAACTATTAACAGAGGAGTGTCCAGCTATTAATGATGTGCAGCGTATATATGCATTTGGAATTGCATATGTTTTAGTTATGTGGTAACATTTTTAAGTCAGCACATGATAGGTAGCAGACATATTTAGGTGATTAATTAACTGACATTGAACAAATTTAACCCTCTGACTGGCGTGCTAAATTCATAAAATTAGCAGGTGCACTGCCTTTCATACATCATTCCTTTTTTGGGTTAAAGAAAAATAATTCAAAATTTTCTAGTTTTTTTGATGGCATGTTAATTTTCGATCTTTTATGAACACATGTGAAAAATTTTTTTTTTTTATTGGAAAGGTATCTTTTTAATTAATTTTCTTAAAATACTGTCCCCATCTGAACTTTACACATCCCCCCCCCATCCCCATTTTTACACTCACATTTGGGTTTGATCTTCACTGAAAAAAGCGAAACTTGACGCAAAACTCAAAACACCTGCACATTCCTAAATGAATTAATATCGCAGAGACATTTACCTCAGATGTAAACAAATCTGATGCTAGCCGGTGTTTGTGTTCACTTACATCAGATCAAAGATTGCATGCACAGTTTTACAAATAGGTTATTTTTACATTAAAAAAAAAAAAAGAAAACAATAAAAATACAGAAATATCATATGCTACATTCTCCTGAGGTGGTCACAGAGTATTTCTTATACGCTAGACTAGGTTAAAATTTTTTATTTATTTATTTTTATTATTTTTTTTTTTTACTTTCTCAGACAACTAGTTCTGTTCCTCTTTGTAACATACAGCTGTAGTCAGCCCTTATTTATATTAACATTCCACTTCCCTTGGTACCTTTTTATCATTCCTTTTACATCCAGATTGAATCTTTTCCCCTCTCTTCACTTAAACTATCTGAAGTTTCTTGGAAGTAGTTGAGTTGAGAGTTCAAGAGATATACCTTAACACATGTATTGCAGTGCCTAGTTTTTGAATTTCTGCAGCATGTCACTCACAATTCTCTTTATCTAGGTGTTGGTTTCCCAAAAAAATTGTATATTATTTTAGTAAGCCAGTCAAAGTTTTTCATTAATTCTTCAGAAACAGAGTTTAGCAACATCTTGTGGATTTGAGGTCCAACAAATATAATTCCTGCTTTGATTTTATTCTCATAAGTAAGCAATGGGAATTTAGTGCAAACATACTTGGAACAATTTCCTTCTTTACTCAGGGCTTGAACAAACTGTTTTATTAAACTTAGCTTTGTATGCAAAGGAGGTAACAGTACTTTGTTTCAATCTACTAGTGGCTTGTAATGTTCTTTGAACCTAGTGTCAGAGACTGTCTTGGTAGCCATTCTTGCTCATCTAACTCACAGAGAGCAAAGCATTTTTGTGTAACCAAGTTGTTGGCCAAGTAGCAAACCTTTAAAGTCTCCACACACTAGCTAACCATATTTTATTTATTTATTATTATTATTTTTTTTGTTTCACAAGAAGCTTAACATTTTCATCGTTTTCTTATAAGTGTGCCAACTGGAAATGATGTATACACTGAAAGGACAGAATTTATGGGATATCTGGTTCCTGGGCGCGATGCTGTCACCCCCTCTTGCTAGTCGATGCACCCACCACTTGGCAGGTATATTAGGTACACTGCATCCAGGTAGATGGTAATTCAGTGTCGGTATGAATAAATATCATGAGTTAACTGACTTTGAAAGATGGATGATTGTGAGTGCCCAATGCATGGGTCACTCTATTGTGAAATTGCACTATCCCTGTTCGACAGTATCAAGAGTGTAATTGGGATTACACCATTTCTGGAATAACATCTCATCATGGACAGCCCTGTGGGTGGAGAAAGGTGGTGGTGGTTCACGTCTGTCTCTCATTGTTTCAGCCAACCAGAGAGTGACACTGGCACAAACCACCGTAAACCTCAATGAGATAAGTGCCAGAAATGTCTCCACCAAGACCATCAGGCGATCATTAGCTGCAATAGGTTATGGGAGCTGTTGACCTATTAGAGTCCCATTATTGCTATCACCACAACACAGGACTCTACCCCTCAACTGGGCAAAAGAACGTTGGCACTGGACCTTGGATGATTGAAGATGATCCACTGTCCAAGATCATAATTGGGTCTCCTGGTCCAGTGAATCCCGTTTTTCTGTTATTTCGAGCGAACGGGAATGTGCGTATATGGTGGAAACCGCACAAAGCTATGCACCCATCATGTCAATAAGGAAGATCACCCACTGTCCAAGATCATAATTGGGTCTCCTAGTCTGATGAGTCCTGTTTTTCTGTTATTTAGAGCGAACAGGAATGTGCGTATCTGGCGGAAACCGGACAAAGCTATTCACCCATCATATCAACAAGGAGCTGTTTAGGCAGGTGGACAGTCAGTAACGATCTGGGGCATGTTCACCTGGCACACATTGGGACCTCTGGCTGGTACATCTAGATGCATCTCTGAATGATCCAGGTTACGCGTCCATCCTTGCAGACCATCTACATCCCTTCGTAGTGGCACCTCCGTAGCCAGGTGGGCAGGAGCAGCAGTGTGTAGCACACGCTTCTTGATTAGACCGGGGTTCGAGCTCATGACCACCAAATACGGAAGATGCAGAAAGGTCAGGGAATGACCACCGCATATCCTCGGAGCAATATGGCCTTAGTTGCTAATGCTCCTAAAAACCAAATAACAACAATAACCCTTCGTAGTCGTGCACCCACAGGGCAATGGACTCTTCCAGCAGGACAATGCACCTTCTTCTAGAGCCATGGTTGCTATAACATGGTTTGAAGAGCATTCCGCAGTATTTACCACCATGGAATGGCTCCCTGTTCACCAGACATGAACCCTGTGGTGCATGTTTAGGAAGCTATGGAATGGTCTGTTTGAGCTTTGGATCCTTCGCTCAGGAATATGACGGAATTATGGACTGTGGTGCAACAAGCATGAATGGAAATACCTGTGGAATGCTTTCATGAACTAGTGGACTCGATGCCTTGTCACGTGACTGCCCTTATCCAGGTGAAAGGCGGGTCTTCCTGTTACTAGGTAGGTATCCCATGATTTTTGTCCACGTGTACTTGTTTCTACTATGAAGGAAAACTCTTTTGAAGCTTTGCTTCAGTGATAATATATAATTGCTGTTAATATAATATAAATTAATTGCTGTTAATATAATATAAATTAATTGCTGGACTGTGCTTTAATATAATTCTCTCCACATGTCTGGCACATATTTTGGGGTTTTTTTTTTTATCTTGGTGGCCTAATTTAATTCCAGTATATGAAGCATATACTTTTTTCACAAATGATGTTGTATCCATAACATAGCTACCATTGTCAAAGACAGAATATGAAATCATGTTAGAAGCAGATACTAGTTAGCACTACTGCACCAGAAAACAACTGAATATGGAAGAAACACTGATTTTATGTAGCTACTTTCAGGTCTTGACATGCCTAAATATATCTGAGCTTGTCTGTACTTGTCAGTCACAAAGGAAATAATGTGTATCTAATCAAACATTTCTTAGTGTTTGTAAAAAAGGTAACTGTTTGCATTTTTAGAATTAGCTCTAAAAGTACAACCAGAAATATCTTAAAATTTTGGAAACGACAACATCTATGCAGACCACTAATTTTATGCAAGAATTGGCTTTGTGAAAACTTTCCTTTTATATTTTTTTATGGCCAAACTTCTTTAACAAAAGAATTAATGATATATTTTTGAAAGGCAAACCAATAATTAAAGAAGAGTAAATTTTTTTTTTTTTTTTTCCTAAATTCAATTTCATATATGAAATACACCAAAGTAAAAGTAACTGCTATGGATTAATAGTTAAATGTGAGTTAGTTTGCACCCAAAGTTTACTTTAAAATTATACTGTGTATATCTAATGCAAATAAATATTTTTTTTCATATATGAATAATATTTAATGAATCTATTTAGGCTGTCAACTTCTTGAATCTGTTTAGGCTATCAACTTCTGCAAACTTCCATCTATCATTGTAGAAGTTGATAGCTTAAATAGATTCAAGGCAGAACTAGACAAACATTTGGAGTGAGTGGATGGGTGAAATGAGAATTGGGTTTTTTTTTTTTTTTGGCTGATGCTATATAAGCTTGCTTTCTTGTATCATGTGCCTTTGCTAATATAAATTTGGAAATTGCAACACCATCAGGTGTTGCATGCAACATTTCCTGTGGAATGCAAGTTATCAATTTACCTATTTTAGACAAAGATTAGAAAAATACAGGCAACTCCCCCCCCCCCCTCCGATATAGCACATACTTCTACAACACGATTTTGCTCTAACACGATTGATAAATTATATAACTTGGTTTCGTCTAACACAGTTAGAGAAAAAACGCTGCTATGTTAGATGTAATTTTTCAACATTTCCATCCTTTTTTTTTTTTTTTTTTTTAAATCCCCACTGTTAACTTGCTAGGCATTATGCAAAAGGGGGGGAAAAAAAAATAAATAAATAAAACAGTTATTGGGAAAACCCTGTGTTATATTCTGTGCTATTAAACTTGTGCTTGTTTGAGACCATAAATTGTGACTTCGAAGCTTGAAATTCGTGACTTAAGGTTATTTTGGTTTTTTTTTTTTTTTTTTTTGATCATTTATAAATTTTTCTGGGTATGTATTACTAAACTTTGTTCTTAAGAACTGTATTGGAATAATTTATTTGTTGCGAATGAAATTTCAGCTCTAAATTAGGCATAATTTAGGTAACTGCCAATTTATTTAAATGATTTCTAAGTTGTTTTGTGCCAGCTGTGGAAAACTACAAAAATTATTTCCAAGTTCCTTGAAAATGGAGTCTCCTAATAGAATTAAGTCCATTTAAAGCAGAAAAATCTAGATTTTAAAGTTTCATTACTATTAGATAAAGTACCAGCCCGTCCAAAAGATTTAAGTCCTCCAAAATGTTGAAGTCATGTTTCTACCACATAATACAACTTTATCAGCCATTAGATCAAGGCATTATATCTACCTTTAAAACTCATTACATCAGAAAATTGTTACAGTGGATTTTGGAAAAAATTGATTCCGAATCTATTGAAGCGATGGAGGCATGGAAAAATTTTCAGTTGTGGACTGTATCAGAATCATAGCTTTATCGCTCGAAGAAGTAAAACCAGCAACACTTGTGTGTTGGGAAAAATGTATGGGCAGAGTCAGTTCATTCAGGAAATATAGTTGAACCAGCTGAAAACAGAATCGGTGCAATAGTAGAACTTGCTAAGTCGGTTGGCGGGGAAGGTTTTATTTATACTACTGAAGACATTCAAGAATTACTGGTAGAAAAAGAAGCTGACAAAGCTGATTTGGTGGAAATGGCATCAGAAGTAAACCATATCAATTCAGAGGATGATAGCACAGATAAATTTGAAGTTCCAAATTATGGGAAGGTATAAACTTAGCCGAGCAATTAGAATCTTAATTTTTTTGAATGCAAATCCTTTGACTGGAAGGAACACAAAGTTCAAAAGGGAGCTTCAAAAATGCTTAGCTCCATACCATGAAATTTATAAAGATCTATCAAGCAAAAGCAAACAATCCCAGAATACTGATTTTTTAAGGAAAGCAGAAGATACACAAAATGTAGATGCTGCAGAAGAAAGTTCAGAAGGCGAAAAATCTTGCAACGGAGAGAAAGAAAATTAAATGAATGTACATAATCTGACATATATGTATTGCAGTTTGTAAGATGTTTGTTCAGTTATTACTATTTTTAATAAAAATTAAGTTTCCGATAGTTATAAAAAAAATTATGTATTTTTGTTAGCTTTTAGAATATAACCCCCCTTTTTGTACTGGTTCTCAGTCCCGTATAACACGGTTTTGTACAACGTGAGATTTTATAGGAACTTAACTACCGTGTTATACCGGGGTTATCTATAATTACCAATTTAGGGATAACGCTAATGATTCGTCCTATAGTTATATAAAACTTTCAAAATTCAGTTTTATTATCATGATTATGAATTAAATACTCGTGAAAATTCATTTCAGATACTTTCGTTCATGAGGTATAATTGTAATGAGGATAACAGAAAGAGATACTGGTATTATAATGGCTAAATGATGCAATGAAGTACACTTTTTCCATAAGTCCACTTCCATATGAGACGTCAGTTATTTGATTAAATAAATACCAAAAGTGAAAGTTTTAACACTAAATTCAAACTCTGGTGTTAAACTTGGACAAAGTATTGCCATTTAGATTTTGTGATTTCTAAATTTAAATTTTGCTTTATCAGCTGCTCCCCCCTCCCTCTCCCATTTGTGAAGATGTTCCTCCCCATCCTTAGTTTAGTCTTAAAACATCACTGTGTATACATCTGAAGTGAATGTAAAAGAGAATGAAGAAAACAAAAACAATGACTGTGGACATGAGGAGACACAGCATAACTGTCCTTGTTCGGCTAAACATACATGCCAAAGAGTGAACATCACATTTTATTTCTTTAAATAAAATCTGTTTGCATCTGTTTCAGAGGTTTGTTGTATTGATACATTTTTTGGACTGAACCGATGACAAGGGAAAGCAAACAACTTTCCCATTGAGATAAAAAAGCAGATGATTATGCAGCATTTAAATTTAGAAGTTGCAAGAGCTAAACGGTAATAGTTGGTCCAATTTTAACCAGAATATGAAAAACATCCAGACAACAGATAAACTAAAAATAAATTATATAGATCCCTATGCCTTTTAATTGAAATGCCCTAAGAAGAGAAGGATTTAAAAGCTAAAAGAAGGGAGAAAGATAATAATAAGAAAAATCAATATGAGAAAGATAATATCTATAATAATCTCTCTTCCCCCCACTTCATAGTATTCTTATATATATGCTTCTCTTTGTAGTACTATGGTGCTTTTAATCACAGTATATATATTTATGTGTTTTTTTTTAAACAGATACCAGGAAACGAACAATAACAGGTCTTTGTTATGATACCATTCATAATGACTTGTACTGGACAGATACTACAGTGCCTTCAATATGTCATTTGAAGATGGACATCACTCAGGGGACATTGCCTTCAGAAGCTGAGATTTTATTGAAGTTAGATCCAGAAGACAGACCACAGAATATTGTTGTGGATGGGTGTAATCAGTAAGTGATACTGTTGTATTTAAATTTTCCTCCTCATCCCAGCTCCATATTTTTACCTTACAGGAAAGACAAAAATATAATTGGTTATCTCCTTTACCAACACTTCCACAGAACCGTTTTATTTTTAAATTAAGCATTAAGAATTTGATTTCAGAATGTAAGATGATGCTGAGCTATATTATTATGAGAGCCAGTCAAGGTGGACCTACTCTCTTTTTTTTAATAGACATATTTTAAATAGAAGATGTGTGTATCAGAATCTGACACACAAGCCATTCCATCTGCATATGCACATTAGAAGCAGTGTATCAGGTGGCATCACACTCTTCCTCTGATAATAGAACAGTGGGTGCACAATTTTAGGTTATGCAAGTGTGTATGATTGATGCAACAAATTTTCTGAAGACCACAAAGAAGTTACTAACCTACATCATGCTTGTGTTTGCCTGACTGCTGTCACAGATATAGGCATTCATTGCTTAAGGGCCAATTTTGAGAAATAGACTAAATACAGTCAATATGAGAAAGACCGATATCTAAGATAATTCTCTCTTTTCTCCTCCCTCCCTCTCTGAAATCCCCACTTCGTGATATCAATATCAGTGCATGATATTGCATTAAAATTGTTCATAACTGTTAGAAGTGTAGATAATTAGGCAATTGTGCATGGATACTTATTGTTCAGGAAAGCGTGTACACAGTGCATCCCAAAGATGCATATGTTCAATAAAAAAGTCACAACATTTTGCTATTTCTCTCAAAAATTTGAACTTTAGCAAAATATATTTCCCCAGTAAATAGCTACTGCAAGATATGGATACAATGCTGCAGTCTGTAATGGTGTCATAAATGATTCCACAACCAAAAAAAATCAAGGCTGGCCAGCAAGATCATTACAGGTGTCTTTGCAGAGGGGGAGGACTGCCGAAGAGAATTGTTCTACCGCATGATGACATTAGCAGGCTTGGACTGGGAAATTACATTCAGGGTTCAGCTTACAGCGGTTATCATTTATTTGGACCAATGAAACAGTGCCTAGTAGAGTAGAAATTCAAGAGAGGTGAACTGAAGTGTAGAGCTCCGAATCGCAGTATAGCCAGCCTACCCTAATTTCTGCCTCTAGCATTCATGTCTTGCCATGACAGTGCAAAAATGTGTCAATGTAGAGGGACAGTATCTTTAAAATGCAGTTTTGTAAAAAGGGGGGGGGGAGCTGACGATTTTTTTTTGTCCCATTCCATGAATTTTGTTATGTACTTTTATGACTCCCCCCCCCCTTGTTTTAACAAAAAAAAAAAAAAAAAAAAAAAAAAGATTTTTTTAAGCATATGAAATTAAATCAGTATAGGATAAAATCTGATCCTGCATGGCAAAATGCACCTTGTGTGAAAAATTCAGAAATATGTTTTGCTTGTTTCTTTGTTTTTGTAAACTCACTTGTATTCATCACTTTCTTAGAATTGTATTCATATGTTTGGTGATGAAATAATTACATTTAGTTTGTTCATTTGGATCAGAAAGCATGTGTTGTGTAAATAAGTGTTAAACAAAAAATTTTCTTTTAGCCATGCATCGTTAATTACTGGATTAAATTGCCTCCATGGGTGGTTCAGGCTTGACAGCTTGGGAATGATAATTACATGTGTGAGAAAGGAAGCACATAGGTTGTTTATCTTTTATATGGTTATTTTTTATTATTTGTATTTTGTTATTTTATTTTTCATTTTTTTTTTTTTTTTTTTTTGACTAAACAGCAAAAGCCTATAGCTTCCTTGCATTATATGGCTTAATAGTAATTCAGAGAAGCAATGTTTCCAAATTTTTCTATGGAGTTTTTTGGCCAAAGAGAAGTGAAGATTTAAAATACAGTCAGTCCTCATATAACACATGTTTACACTACCCGAATTCGATCATACACGATTTATAAATAGGGTAACGATATCTTATATAACACAAACCGAATTCGCTTATGCATGATTCGCCTTTGTGTTTACAAGAAAAGGCAGTCGAACGCAGAATCACCCCAACCGAACGCAACATGATAGGAATGAAGAGAAGATTCTGAAAATGTATTTGTTTTTTATATCAGTGAAGGGGAAACACATTTCACCATAATAATGTAAAAACCAACACAATTCCAGCTATCGGTATAATCGCAAATGCAATTAGATCGAGTTTACTACCAGTTAACAGATTCCACTAGCAGAAATGCAACTGGAAATTGTTTTTATTGTTTTATGGTAGTAATCCCTAGAAATGTGCTTTAGTAAAATATGAAGTGTTAATAGTGTATCTCTGCCTTTACAGTGTTGTTTATTCAGTTGCTACAAGCGCGCTGCTTTGTTTATGTGTATCAAGCGTGCCTCCTCGTTTTGTAATTGTGCTTTATTCCCTAAAAATGAGTGAAATACTTAAAAGGTGTGAAAAAGAAGCATCCTGGTGAAGACACTGCAGTCCACATGAATCTTTGTCCTCATGAATCTTTCTCTCTGAATCTCTGCAGATTCAGAGAGAAAAAGAAAAGCAATATCGACAAACAGAAGTGGACTGGGTCAAAAATTCTTACCCGGGAAAATTTATAGTGGCCTCATACTATGGTTTATGGCCAAAATCACACAGGCCTCCGGCCCACCGGAGTTTCCCGCCTTTGTTGATAAAGACAGAAGCGGGCTCACACCGGCCAGGCTGCCTTTGTCGATAGAGAAAAATATGAAATTGTGAAACGCTTTGAGCAAAATGAAAGACCATGTGATATTGCATGTGCTACAGACCTAAATGAGGCAACGCCAAGAATTAGAAAGAATGCGGAGAAAATAAAAATAACTTTCATAGCAGGAACAACTCAAAGTGTAATTAAAAACCATTAGATTAAGACACAAAGAATTGGAAGAGATGGAACGGCTGTCATCTGTTTGGATAGAAAATCAAACAAAAAAACAAGTTTGCTTACGATAGAAGCAAAAGCATTAGCAATATTTTATTACGTAATAGTCATAATAAAATACTTACGTATTTTATTACGATTATTTATTGTGTTTGGTAATGTTTTGGTTAAAAATGTGTGTTCAATCTTGGGTGGTCGGCACCTAACCCTCTATTTCCCATAGGGCCTCTTGTTTATATTGCATGAGGGTTTCTAGGAACACAACTATCATGCTATACGAGGACTGACTGTAATAATAATAAAAATAAAATAAGCTCGGGAATCATAATAATCCAAAAAAAATGCATTATATATACCCAAAACAGGTGAAGAATACAATGGTCAAATTTTTCTGAGCTCCTCATTCAAGGGGAATTAGCAGGGGTAATAACCTGATTTGGAGGATACTTGCATTTAAAATGGTGAACTTTCAATAAATTATTACTGATGTTTTTTTAACTTTTTTCTGATTTATATTTGTGTTAATTTTTTTTCTGCTAATTACATGTCTGATGAGTGTTTAAATTAGATAATTAGCTTAAAGAGAAGCAATGTTACACTAAATTTTCTCACAGCCATCAAAGTCAGGCGTCTCCGTAGCCAGGTGGGAAGGAGCAGCAGTGCGAAGCACACGCTTCTTGATTAGACCGGGGTTTGAGCCCGTCACCACCAAATACGGAGGATGCGGGAAGGTCAGGGAATGACCACAGCATATCCCGGAGCAATATGGCCTTAGTTGCTAATACTCCTAAAAACCAAATAACAAACAACAACAACAACAACCATCAAAACCAAAAGATGCAATAATCAGTGAGTAAATTAATCATTTGTGATAGCTTTAATTAGTGTTCAGTTGTTTATATTAAATTACATTGTAGGATATTAACATTAGTAGAGGCATATGATGCAAGAAAGCAAGCTTATGCAGCATCAGCCAAAAAAAAAACAAACAGAAATGAAAAAAAAAATGCTCCTATTTTACCCTTCAGTTCATTCCAAATACCTGTCCAGCTCATCCTTAAAATTTATTTACGTTATCAACTTCCACAACAAGGGATGGAAGTTTACCACCAACTAACTACCCGCTAGCTAAAAGCAAACTTTCACATATCTGTCTTTCCTCAATTTGAATTTCTGCCCTCTCAAGTGATTATTCTGAGCAAGAGGAAGAATCCTATCCACATTGAGCATGCTCAAACCATTCAAGGCTTTATACACCTCAGTCAGATCACCTCGCAGGTGCCTAGTCTCCAGACACTGTAATTTGCAAAACTTAAGCCTTTCTTCGTAAGCGAAACCCTTTGTTCCATTCACTAATCTTTCTGCCCTTCTCTGTACTCGTTCCAACGGCCTCTACATCCTTCTTAAAATGAGGCCTCCAGAACTGTATATAGTACTCAAGGTGTGGCCTGACCATTGCCTTATACAAGGAGGGGGGTAATCAACTCCTTATCCCTGCTAGAAAAATTCCTGTATATCATTGACAAGACACCATGAGCTACTCTTGCAGACCGTCTGCACTGCTCAGAAAACTTCATATCTGCCTGCACAATTACCCCCAGGTCCTTTTCGTTCTCTACCACTGTCAGTGTAGTACCACAGTGTTGATATGTTACTCTGGGGTTACTGCTTCCCATATGTAGTACTTTACATTTGTCAATGTTAAACTTCATTTGCCACCTCTCAGCCCGTCTGCTCAACTTTTCTAGATCTTGTTGCAGCAGCGTACTGTCATTACTGTCCTTAATAATCCTGCCAACCTTCGTATTGTCTGCAAACTTGGACATTAAGCTTGATATACCATCATCAATATCATTTTTATAAATACAGAAAACAACAATGGACCCAACACTGAACCCTGAGGGACTCCACTAATAACATTAGTCCAATGTGAGTAGTGTCCATTGATTACCATTCTCTGTCTTCTCCCACTCAACCATCCTTTTATCCATAGCAGTAATTTGCCTCCAGTGCCACACTACTCCAATTTGTTCAGCAGTCTTCCATGTGCAACAGTATCAAAAGCCTTTCTAAGATCCAAATATATGATATCAAAGTTATTCCCTGCATCCAGTTCCTATGTGACCACATCATAGTATCCAATCAGATTTTTCAGGCAAGACGTTCCCTTAACAAAATCATGCTGTGTCCAAGCTATAACTGAAGTCTTGTCTAGATGATCCTGCAATGCTTCTTTACCCAGTGCCTCCATTAATTTTTCTGGAACAGAAGTTAAACTAACAGGTCTGTAGTAGTAGTAGTAGTAGTGGCACTTGATGCAAGAAAGCAAGTGTAGGAGCTTATGCAGCATCAGCCAAAAAAAAAAAAAAAATCACACCATACCCTCCAATTGCCTGTCCAGTTCCTCCTTAAATTTATTTAACCTATCAACTTCCACAACGACAGATGGAAGTTTGTTCCAGCAATTAACCACCCGCTGGCTAAAGGCAAATTTCCGCACATCTATTCTACATCTATCCTTTCTTAATTTGAACTTATGTCCCCGTAGGTTCGTATTCTGAACAAGTGGGAGGATCCCATCAGAATTCAGCGTGCTCAACCCATTCAAGGCCTTATAGACCTCAATCAGATCACCGCGCAGGTGCCTAGTCTCCAGCCACTGCAATTTGCAGAACTTAAGCCTCTCTTGGTAAGAGGATCCCTTCATTCCCCTCACCAATCGTGTTGCTCTTCTCTGTACACGCTCAAGCAAATCTACATCCTTCCTAAAATGAGGCCTCCAGACCTGTACGCAGTACTCAAGGCGTGGCCTGACCATTGCCTTATATAGAGGGACAATCACCTCCTTTTCCCTGCTAGCAAAATTCCTATATATCATTGACAAAACCCCATGACCTGCCCTAGCAGCCTGTCTACATTGCTCAGAAAACTTCATATCTGACTGCACAATTACTCCCAGGTCTTTTTCATTTTCTACCACCTTAAGTGTAGTACCACACAGTTGGTACATTTCTCTGGGGTTACTTCTACCCATATGCAGTACTTTGCATTTGTCAAGGTTAAATTTCAGTTGCCACTTCTTAGCCCATCTGCCCAAATTATCTAGATCCTGTTGCAGTAGCACACTGCCATTACTGTCATTAACAACCCTGCCAACCTTCGTGTCATCTGCAAATAGAGTCCAATTACCTGTTAAACTATTAGTCTTTGTATCCCCCCAAGCTAGCAGTTTTCCGACCCACCTAACACTGCCTCGATAGCATCAGCAAATATTCTTGCACCCTTTCTATTTAAGTGTATCCCATCCCTGTAGAAGCAATCTCTCCTGTTAACAAGTACAGTCCAGGCTGAAAAAAATTCTACCCCTTGAGCCTTGCACAATCTTTCCAGGGCCGAATTGATCGACAAGGCTCTCATCATATACTCCCTCCTATCGTGTCTGGGCAGAATTGCAGACACTTTCAAATTCAACCCTAATTCTCGGCTTTTTTTCAACAGTGACCTGTACTTGTTGAGTAATTCTGCCGGTCTCCTACTCTTAATATCATTAGTGCCAACGTGTACAGCTATATCACCTTTTGTGCCCTTGAAAGATGATATCCGCTCTACAACGTCATCAACCTTTGCCCCTGGCAGACATACCCTGGTCCTGTTCCACCTATCCTTTTTACATAGCATGTTCCCCGTTTCCCTGACAATAGAGTCACCAACAACTACTAGTTCCTTCGGGACCAGCGCATTCTGCCTTGGGGGTTGCCTCTGTGTTGCGTGTTGACCAAGTGCAAGCTCTGGCGTTGATGTGGGCAGCTGAGAGCTTGATGGGCCCCTCAATTTATTTCCTTCGAGGGCATCCACCCTGTCCTTCAAACTCTCATATAGGCCCATAACAACGCTGAGTTGTCGCCTGATTTCCTTACACTCCTTACATCGCGCACACACAAAGACATCCCCCATGGCAATATCATATTCCGTTCCAGAGAGTTCGGCAAACATTTCACAAGTTGCACATTTTTTTAGGCTGTGACGCGTTGGAGAATCGCCCCCCTCAGTTCTCCCCCGAGTCACAACACTCCTGCCACTTTGTGCCCGTTGCTTTGCTGCTCTAGTTCGGGGCATGGTAGTTTAAATTAATAAAATCAATAAATTAAATGTCAGTAGTATTTGAATAGAAACAGTGAAGCGTATTACTATATAATTATGCGTTAGAGCTACCTCAATTAAAAAATTTGAATTCCCTACAAAAACTTTGAATTCCCTATATACAAAAACAATGGCTACAAAAATCGAACAAAAATAACGGTTTTACCTATCGTAAGTAAAATCCACAAAAACTCTTTATCTAAATTAAAATAAAAAATAACCAGCGTAACTATAACTATATGACTACGTATTAAGTACAATATAAAACAACAATCATGTAAATAAAAGGCAAACACTTATCGTTTTTGCGGAGCCTGTAACTGTCAGCTGTAATTACCTGTTTTGCCCTTTGATCCTCCTTTGTGAATTGGGGCTACATTTGCACATCTCCAGTCCATGGGTACCTCCCCTGAGTCCAAAGAAGCTCTCATAATTATGGCTAAGGGTTTGCTTACTTCCTTTGCTGCCTCCTTTAATATAACTGGATAGATTCCATCCACCCCATGTGCCTTTCTTATATTTATCTTCAACAATTTCTTCTCCACTTTACTCTGAGTTATTACAAGATTATCTAGCTTATTGCCAGAGTTTAATACACCTGGCATTCCCCTCCCGGAATAACTCCTCATGTGTGAATGTAGATGCAAAATATTCATTTAGTTTGTTAGCTACCTGAGCAGGATCATCAACAGTTGAACCGATATCAAGTGGGCCAATCTGATTCATCCCCTTCCTTCTAGAGTTTACATAAGTAAAGAACTCTTTGCTGTTTTTCTTTGCATCCTTTGCCAAAGATTTCTCGTAATCTGCCTTCACCTGCCTAACCTTCTTTGTGACTTAGTTACAGACCAGCTTATGTCTATCATAGGCTTCTGTGTCACCTGTTATTTTATATGTATCCCAGCTGACTGGGCTAGCCGAGTGGGTAAAGTACCTGCCCGGCAACCCAAAGGTCGCGGGTTCGATTCCCGCCTCGGGCTTGGATCAAAGTACTGCAAAAACCTTGGGAGGTGCAATATGGCTACAGAAGCCGATGCGCCAACAACTACCAAATCAAAAAAAAAATATATATATATGTATCCCATGCATTTTTCTTCTCTGTCACATGTCTAATTAGTTTATCTTACCTCCATTTAGGCCTAAATCTCATGTGTATCAAAAAAGAAGATAGTAAATGTCTCTCTCCAGATTTGAAATAGAAAAATTGTAAACAATCTAGTCTGAATTGCAGATGAGTTGAACATGTATTTTTACAAGTATAGTATAATTGATTTCTACAAGCTTCTAGTAAGTGTAGGTCACAGTTCACCTACATGCCTCCTGAAAAGCCAGAACCAGTTTGAGGAAGGCTGTTTTGGCTGCAGTCTAATCCAGCACTATAGTCTATTCCATGGGTGTTTGGTTGGGTTCATGTCCCAGGTGCTGCAGCTGGCTAGACCACCTTTTCAACATTATTATTCACAGACCAGTTCTGAATGACCCTTGCTATATGATGTGGAGCATTGTTGTACTAATACTGACAGGGCCCGGGTCCCATAGCATAGATCATAATTATGCACTGCAACTGGTGGACCAAGTTTCTGACCATGCACTCTCTGGACAATCTTCATATCTAGATGTGCCCATCGGAATAAGTGTGTAGTGAGATTCATCACCTCACTGCACTTTTTGCCATTGTTCTAGGATCCATGAAAGGAACAGCACTACTCTAATGTTTTCTCACTTTGAGCTGGCCTGCATGTCTGTGGATTTTTGGCACAGTACAAAAATATATTTGTAGAGGGTTGTCTTGAATACTCTTGGTCATATAAAAATAAAAAATAAATCTGCAGCCATTGTCACTCCACTGCAAGATGGAGGCTCCCTCAACAAGTCATGTTGAGGGAATGGACCATAATCTAGAGAGTGCATGGTCAGAAACTTGGTCCACCAGTTGTAGTGCATAATTATGATCTATGCTATGGGACCCGGGCCCTGTCAGTATTAGCACAACAATGCTCCATATCATACAGCAAGGGTCATTCAGAACTGGTCTGTGAATAATAATGTTCAAAAGGTGGTCTAGCCAGCTGCAGCACCTGGGACATCAACCCAACCAATGATATTAAATGGGAACTAATGATATTAAACGTACACGATCTGACGATTTGTTGGAAAAATACAGGACCATGCTGAGGAAATGTTGCGAGCTAGGCTATAATGTCTATGTGTCTGCAATTCTGCCCAGCATGATATGAGGGATTATATGTTAAGAGCCTTGTGGATTAACTTAAGACTTGAAGGAATCTGCAAGGCTTTAGGAGGGAAATTTCTATCAGCATGGCCCACACGTGTAGGTAGAAGGAATTTGTTTTGTAAAGACGGGATATACTTAAACAAAGGTAGTGCAAAAGTTTTTGCCAGTATTATTGAGGATACCTTAAAGGTTCAGGGAAACTGCTAGTTAGGGGGGATGTGGGTAATACTGACACGCGTTTATCTGATAATATTGGTCAAAGTAACTCTTGCACATACCTTAAGAGTTCTTATCTGTTACCCCAACTGGACGTACTATCTAGATGTTCTGGGGGCAGAAACGTTTCACGTGAGCGGGTAGCTGATATTAGGGAAGAGAGCCTAAAAAACTTCAAGGGTTGTGTTAGGGTTGTTAAATATACAAGAACAGTAAATCTTAATTGTTTATACAGTAATGTTAGAAGTGTCATCAATAAAATGAGCGAATTCGAACTGCTGGTTAAAACAAGTAGTGCAGACATAATAGGGCTTACAGAGACGTTGTGCCACCCGGAAATTGGGGGTGATGACTTTAAGTACAGCTTGTATAATGTATTTAGGAAGGATAGGGTAGATAGAAGGGGTGGTGGGGTAATGCGTCTTATCAGAAGCAGCCTGAGTGCGACGATAGCTTTCCCGGATTCAGACATTTCACATGCTAGTATAGAGTCTGTATGGTGTGAGATAGTTGGAAAAAAGGTATAATGCGAGTAGGATTAATCTACAGACCAGGTGATTGTGAAGATTATGACAAAAGCCTCTACATGCAAATGGAATGGGCAAGTAAGCATCAATGCCTTATTATGGGTGATTTCAATTTGCCTCTAATTGATTGGAGTGAATGGGAAGGAAACTCGACATTGGGAACAAAATTTTTAAATCAACTAGATGACAGTTATTTGCATTAACATGTCAGGGAAAGTACTAGAGAAAAGAATATCCTAGACCTCATCATCACACATGAATCAGATGACATAACAGGGCTGTCAGTAGAGGAACCAGTAGCAGGAAGTGATCACGGAGTTCTACGGTGGATGATGACAAGAGAGGTAGCAGAAGTAAAAGGCAAAGGAATGGGTTTTAATTTCAGAAAGGAAATTACGATGCCTTAAGGTACTACATAGCCTCTATTAACTGGGTAGATATCGTGCAGAAAATGAATACATTTCAACTGTGGTACCCTTTTAAAACATTAATCACAGATATCTTGAATGCGTATATACCATTAAAAAAAATACTCCACAAGGAGGGTTCCAAGTTGGATGAATAGTGAAGTTGCCACATTACTTGAGCAGAAAAAGGTGGCATGGAAAGGTTACAGAGCAATAAAAAGTACTGAAGCCTATAACAGCTACAAGGTGATGTGTAATGGAGCCACAGAAAAGGTTCGACAGGCAAAGGCAGTTTATGAGAAATCACTAGCAAACAGAGCAGGGGGGGGGGATAAAGAATTCTTCACATATATAAATGCCAAGAAGAGCAGGACAAACCAGATCAGACCTTTACGTAAGGGAAAGGGGATAGTATTAAATACACCAGCTGCCGTTGCAGATGAACTCAACAGTTATTTTGCATCGATATTTACAAATGAAAAACCTTTTGTGGCAGTGGGAAATTGTGGGAGCGAAGTTGAAAAATATGTAATTAATGATATTGAAATTTCACAAGATTATTTAATGAAAAAACTTTCGAGCCTACAGACCAGTAAGGCTCCTGGAGTTGATGGAATATACCCTATAATCTTAAGGGAGGTGGCAAGCGAGTGCATTGAGGCTAATTATGCGAGCATCACTAGACTCTGGGGAGATTCCCTTGGATTGGAAAAGTGCAAATGTATCTCCCATACATAAGGGTGGCTCTAAAAGTGAAGTTGGAAATTATCGACCTGTCAAGTCTGAATTCAGTAGTAGGGAAAATCATGGAGGCAATGATCAAGGGTGGAATTCAGGATCATTTGGATCGAATTGAAATTCTCAAGGATACTCAGCATGGTTTAGTAAAGGAAAAATCATGTTTAACCAATCTGGTTCTCTATTTTGAAAGGGTCACTCATGAGCTGGATTTAGGGAATAATTTCAACATTGTTTATTTATATTTCAGCAAAGCTTTTAACTCAGTCCCACATGAGCGGTTGCTTTATAAGCTGAAACAGGTTGGAATCATTGGGAAAATCCTTAGATGGATAGAAGGATTGCTTCAGGGCAGGAGGCAGAGGGTTGTGATAAATGGCTATTCCTCAGATTGGGTTGATGTAAGAAGTGGGGTTCCCCATGGATCAGTATTAGGACCACTGTTGTTTTCAACTTTCATAACGACATTGACGAAGGGCATGATGTCTAAATTTGCAGATGTTAAAATTGGTAGAGTAGTTAATGATCACTGTCAAGCTGAGCTTCTTCAGAGAGACCTAGATAGACTTCAGGAATGGTCAGAAAATGGCAGCTATGCTTTAACCCAACAAAGTGTGGCAGAAGACAGAGAGTGTGGTAATCAATGGACACTGCTCAACGTGGACTAATGTTATTAGTGGAGTTCCTCAGGGTTCAGTGTTGGGTCCGTTGTTGTTTTCAGTGTTTATGAATGATATTGATGATGGGATATCAAGTTTAATGTCCAAGTTTGCAGATGATACAAAGGTTGGCAGGGTTGTTAAGGACACCACTGACGCTATGCTGCTGCAACAGGATCTGGAAAGGTTGAACAGATGGGCTGAGAGGTGGCAAATGAAGTTTAACATTGACAAATGTAAAGTACTACATATGGGAAACAGTAACCCCAGAGCAACGTATCAACTCTGTGGTACTACACTGACAGTGGTGGAGAATGAAAAGGACCTGGGGGTAATTGTGCAGGCAGATATGAAGTTCTCTGAGCAGTGCAGATGAGCTGCAAGAGTAGCTCATGGTGTCTTGTCAGTGATATACAGGAATTTTTCTAGCAGGGATAAGGAGGTGATTATTCCCTTGTATAAGGCAATGGTTAGGCCACATCTTGAATACTGCATACAGGTCTGGAGGCCTCATTTCAAGAAGGATGTAGAGCTGCTGGAACGGGTACAGAGAAGGGCAACAGGATTAGTGAATGGAACAAAGGGTTGCTCTTACGAAGAAAGGCTTAAGTTTTGCAAATTACAGAGTCTGGAGACTAGGCACCGGCGAGGTGATCTGATAGAGGTGTATAAGGCTTTGAATGGTTTGAGCATGCTCAATGCCAATGGGATTCTTCATCTTGCTCAGAATAATCAGCTCAGAGGGCATAAATTCAAATTGAGGAAAGACGAATGTCGTATCGATGTGCGGAAATTTGCCTTTGGCCAGCGGGTGGTTGGTTGGTGGAACCGACTTGAATCACTTGTTGTTGAAGTTCATAGCCTAAACAAATTTAAGGCTCAACTGGATAGGTATTTCGAGCGAACGGAGGGGTGAAATGGGAGTGGTGTGTTTTTTTGTTTTTTTTTTTTGCCTGATGCTGAATAAGCTTGCTTTCTTGCATCATATGCCTCTACTAATGCTAATGCTATTACACCTGGGAACCAGTAATCCCAAAATAACTTTTCACTTGGTGGAGTTCAACTAAACCCAGTACTGGAGGAAAGGGACTTGGGTGTTACGATACGGTCAGACATGAAATTCTCTGAGCATTGTAAACAGGTTGCAAGGAAGGCTCATGGTGTCCTATCAATGATCTATCGAACTCTTGCAGGTAGAGATAGGGATGTGATAATCCCATTATATAAGGCTTATGTTAGACCACACTTGGAATACTGTGTTCAAGTATGGAGACCACACCTAAAGAAAGACATCGAGTTTCTTGAAAGGGTGCAAAGACAGGTAACTCGCCTGGTGAGATCGGCAAAAGGGCGTCCTTATGAAGAAAGACTTCGAATATGTGGGTTGCAGAGTTTTTAAACTAGACACCTTAGAGGAGATTTGATTGGGGTGTTTAAGGCTCTGAGAGGCATCCGTAAAATGAATGAGGACGAAATTTTCAAGATTATAAATGATGCTAGAACTAGGGGACATAAATTCAAGTTACGGGGGGGGGGGAATGTTTAGATTGGACTGCAGGAAGTTTTATTTTAGCCAGCGAGTTATAAATTACTGGAATAAGTTGCCTTCATGGGTGGTAGAGGCCGACAGTTTGGGGAAATTCAAAGTTCATCTGAATAGTACTTTCTGGTAAGGGAAGCGCATAGGATGATTGGTTTAATTTCCTTTTTTTTTATTAATTATTATTATTTATTTTATTTTATTATTATTTTTTTATCATTGTTTTGTTCGGATTTTTTTTTTTTTTTTTTTTTTTTTTGGCTGGTGCAGCATAAGCCATAGGCTTTCTTGCACTATGCGGCCATTGCCAATACTAATTTGCCACACTTGTTTAGTGCAGTTTGGCAAATTGACTGTATTTCGCAGCTAGGAGCTTGAACCCCAGTCTATTCAAAGAGCATGTACTATTGCACTCCTGCTCTTCACCACTCAGCTACGGAGGCCATTGGCACCGTGTCATCATTGTGGGAGGCCCTGGGGGTGTGTGGCAAGCTCACAGGCCTGCAGATCACATTTGTCTAGGGCACAGGTAGGGTAGCCACATTTAGATAGATCCAAATGATGACAAGATCTCAACTGCCTTTATCCTCTATTACCTTAGCATCTCACAATGCCTCTCTAAAATTCTACATGCTTACTGGATAAAATGTTTTACAACTTCCCATTAAAAAAAAACTGTGATCCCTTCTCTCAATAGTAAAAACGCCCATTCCCTCCTTGCTACGGAGCAGCTCAGTATATTGCCTGCCATGACTACAGTAGTTGCTAGACAGGAATTTAGCAGGAGGCTCTGAGACCAGATCGCAGAACACGAGAGGGCAATCGAGTCTGCTGATTTGGGGCGGTGCTTCTGTAGCCAGGTGGGAAAGAGCGGCAGTGCATAGCACATGCTTCTTGATTAGACCAGGGTTCGAGCTGTTCCTTGTAACTGGGTATCCAGTTTTCTGTCTAACCGCTCACTGCAGGTGATGGTAGATGGCCTCCCTGTCTTCTAACTTGTCCACTAATGCTGGTGTTCCCCAAGGTTGATTTCTATGTCCCACTCTTTTCCTCTTGTATATTAATGACCCTACAGTTTGAGGCGCCTCCGTAGCCAGGTGGGAAAGAGCAGCAGTGCGTAGCACACGCTTCTTGATTAGACCGGGGTTCGAGCCCGTCACCATCGAATACGGAGAATGCGGAAATGTTAGGGAATGACCACCGCATATCCCCGAACAATATGGCCTTAGTTGCTAATGCTCCTAAAAACCAAATAACAATAACAAACAAACCTTACAGTTTGAGAAACCTTGCCCTACTCAAACAGCTTCAACTTTTCGAGTATCCACTGCAAAATCCTTAAATGCTGATCTCCAGATAATTCTCGTGGGACAAAGATAACTTAATTTCAATCTTTCTAAAACTTGGTCCTGTCTTATATCTCACAAAAAGGATTCTTCTGCTCCTATGCTTATCTTGAATGATGCTCCGATTTCTAGGCGAGAACTTGGGGATTACCCTGACTTCTAATCTCTTGGCATAAAGCACATTACAAATATTGCTTTCTCTTTCGCTCTCGGCATTACTTTTCTTCCAAACAGTCATTGACTCTGTAGAAATCGCAAATTTGCCCTACCATGGAATATTGTCCCCATATCTAGGATGGCGCCCCCAAAACCTTCTCTTGGGTTTCTAGATTCCATTCAAAAGAGGCAGTTAGGTTGATTAATGTCTCATCTCTAAGAGAGTCTCTCCACTCTCTGTCTCATAGACTTACTATTTCTCTTGATTAGACCGGGGTTCGAGTCTGTAACCACCAAATATCGAGGATGCGGAAAGGTCAGGGAATGACCACCGTATATTCCCGGAGCAACATGGCCTTAGTTGCTAATGCTCCTAAAAACTAAATAACAAACAAACAAACTTTCTATTTCTGTTGTCTGCCTTTTCTGTAGATACTTGCATGGGCACTATTCTGAATTGGTTTTTATAATTCCTGCTCTCTCTTTCAGAGCAGTCCGAACACGTGCCGCAACCAGTCAACATCATTTTTCTGTCCAAATTCAAACTCACAGAACCAACGTTTCTTCTTCCTCGTTTATTCATTCAAAATCTACAGAAGTTCAGGTCTAATGTCAGCAAGTTTCTTTTCAATCTTCAACCCATGCACGGTACTAAGTACTATCTGTTCTAAAAAAAAAAAAAAAAAAAACCTATACATAACAATGATCCTTGAGAATGAAAAAAAAAAAAATATTATTATGGAAAGCATTTATATAACATAATATAATGTAAGACAGTAAACTAATTATAAGGAATTTTGTGAGATGTGGTTTCTTTCTTTGGCAATTTTTACTTTTTATTTAATTTTATTTTGCTTTATTATTTTTTATTAGTTATATTTTGTTGTTTACCAGAATATACCTGTTTAAATCTAAGCAGATGCCATATTTCAGAATTTTTATCAACCCCCTGGAACACTTTTGCGAACCACCGGTTGGAAACTGCTGGTCTACATCATAGTTCTTGTTATAAACTGTTAATTGAGAGAAAGAAATGACTAATAATAAAGGGAACTCAAAGCAGCAGTAAATATGGGGAATTCTGTACATTTTAAGCAAAACATAAAATGTATCTGTTTCTTTCATTTGGTAGCATTTGTCTAGTCATTAACTGGTAAAATTTCTTAAAAGATACACCCAATTTTAAGGTTGGGAGAAATCATTTATATGGAAATAAAAGGTTGATATAAATGCACTAATTCTGGACTATTTTTTTCCCTCCTTAATGAAGTAATTGGTGTTCTTGACACTAGTTACTTCATTAGTGTAATTTTGATTTTTAGTATGCCAGCTCATTGAAGCCTAGAATCAAAATCAAAGTGCATAACTAAAATCTAGAGGAAAAGTAAACACTTTTCTTTACTTTACTTTTCTTTTTTTTTATTTTATTTTTTAAGACAAATAAAACTGGAAATCTTTTTTCAAAACTAGAACCAATGATTTTTATCATTTTGTATGACGTATGTCATGTAAAATGATAAATTTTTTTTACTATCCAATCATTCTCTGCATATTTTTACTCCTTTGATGATTAATGTTAGCCATCTTCATTCATGTATAAGATAAGGAATAATTTTTCCTTATAAGAATGAAGTATCATAGAAGCATTTGCCATATAGACACACAGGAAATCTCAATTGTGCATTTTGGAACTTTAATTGCATCAAATATTGACAAGAGACATTGTTCTTTCATATTTTCAGTAGTGAATTACTGTGTTATTACATTGTTTGTTAGAATTTGTAGTCTTGAGTGCCCCCCCCCTCCTTTTTTTTTTTTTGGAAGATGAAAATCTTGCAACATGGTCCATTAATTTTTTAGATCAATCAATTTATCTGGTCAATTTTCTTTTATTATTATTTTTTTCTTCCATATATTTCAAAATGCGAACCAATTTTTTCACACGTGAACACTGTCTTGGAGATAATCTTGTTGAAAGTGGTTGTAATTATTGACTTTTTCCAAGTTTCAAAGGCCTTAAATTATTTTTTTTAAAAATTTAAATTAAGGTGTATGTGATTTTGAATGTTGCATGTTTTTTTTTTTTTTTTTTTTATATATCTTATTTGTTTCAATTTTAGATTTATTTATTGGGCCACCTATAATCTAAAGAATTCAAAACTTGAGCGTGCACATTTAAATGGAGAGGGAAGAGAGGTCATTATTTCAGGCCTTGTCAAACCTATTGGACTGGCACTGGATCATATAGCCCAACGACTTTATTGGACAGATGTTCAAGGAAATTCATACAGCATTTCAAGCTGTGACACAGATGGAACACACATGAAGGTTTGTCTTTTTCCTCCCTCTCTCTATTAGATGCCTCATTTGATATTATACTTTAAGAACTTCATAATGCTTATTAGAGACCCTCCCTTCAGAATCTTACCTGACGAATAGCTATTAAAATTTTTCTCTCTTTCTGACTCTTAACTATTATTATTTTATATCTAAATATGCAATTTATTGATTTAATCACACTTTGTATGAGCAAATAGAGCAGTCTGCACTAATGTGAATCAAGTTATGTCAGAAATTATGAAAATCATGGTAACACCATCCTTTTGTGTGATTTTTCTAGCCAGCAGTGTTTAACACATTCACTGCTTTCTCATGCAAATATGCAGCATCAGATTTTAAATCCACTTGGAGAGAAAATTGCCCTACTTTTAGAACTTTTTTTTCCAGTTTTACAGAAGATAAATGAGGTATTTTTGTCAAGCAACCTTCAGCAGAAGCTGAAGAGATTCAGTCATAGTGAGAAGAAAGTTCAAAAATGTTTGCCCTTTCTAATCCACATTGATTCAGTTCTGTGGTTTTCAATCCCGGATTGAAAAGGTTGTGAAAGTGTTAAACTGTATGATCAGTTTAACTGTATGTTAAACTTTTTTTTATCAAAAAAAGCTGTGGTTTATTCAAAACTAAACAAACTAATAAACTTTTTTTCCATGGGTTTCCTCAGTAATGCACTAATTTTAAACAAATAATGGCATTCCTTCTTCAGAATGCATTAGGTGGTAATACTGTACATTAAGCAGCTAGGAGTGCATCCTGCTACTTTAAACCTTTCACAAGTTATTTATTTGGTTTTTTTTTTTTTTTAAGGAGCATTAGCAACTAAGGCCATATTGCTCCGGGATATGCGGTGGTCATTCCCTGACCTTTCCGCATCCTCCGTATTGGTGGTGACGGGCTCGAACCCCTTTCACAAGTAAGTTTCTGGAATGCATATAAGTGCCAGGTGATGAATTTTCAATATCAGCAGGCCTTGTGGAGTGAAATGTTGAAGTTTTCTAAACAGTATAAGAGAATGTAAATTAATGCTTTTAAATATTAAAATTTTTCAAATCTTCTGAGTCTTAAATCCTAAAATCAGATGCAATCTCCTCGTTGATTTTTCAATTTTTTTTTTTTTACTACAGGCTGTTATAAACTGTCTCTGCAGTTGGTTAGAAACACAGATAAGAAATGGCAGCATGTATTGGAAAGTTTTCAGAATATTTCATATTAATGGAGACACTATTTGAAACAACCTTCAAAACTTAGATCTATGAACATACTTATTATGTTACTTCTTAGATTACACAAACTAAAAATGTAGATCTGCATACATACTTATGAAAGGGTTAACGGTAAGCATTGCAGGGGTGGAAGGAATTAAGTAGTTATTTATAAGATCTGACATGGATATATAAAACACCATAAATGAATATAAATACTTTAACAAACACATAAAGAATATGTATACAGTAGTAACAAAAAATATAATAAAGTATGTGTATATGTATAAAGAATGTAACAAATAGACATGGTATTTCAATTAAAGGGCACTGCCTTTTTCTCAATGTGAAAGTTTAGTCTAAAAATCTCTATGCACTTCTGAAATAAAGATAAACTGATTTTATTTGAATAATAATAAAAAAAAAAAATATATATATATATATATATATATGTATAAATGGGTATTCAATGTAACCCCTTAAAGGTAATGTTTAAAGAGTTAGATATGAAAAGAGGTATACAGTTGATGAAATGGTTTCTGTGAAAGAAAGATTAATAAATCAGGTATGACAGATGCACCTAAAAGTGCAAAGCAGCATTAAAAGATGCAAAAGTATATATAATTTGTATTAATATATTGAATTAAGTATGCATAAATGGATGTGAAAGTTACACAAAGTGCCAGTAACCAGAACGGTGAGGAAAGTAGAAAAGGAGGTGCAGTAGATTTGTAAAAGGTGAAAGAATGTTAATATCCTAAAGGTTATGATGAATTAAGAAAATTATGGACTGAATTGCCAAGCCAATATAAAGTGGGGGAACTGTAAAGTAAAATTAGTACATCAAAATACTAATAAAATGCAAATAAAATGGTATAGCTGTCATCAGATATGGGGGGGAAACGTTTTTAGTAAATGGCCTAATATGGGTAATGCAAAAATGCTTGATCTGATGTCAGCTGAAATAAATGTTGATACGTGATCAGGTATTTCATCAGGGGACTACACCTGACTATGTATCAGGAACTGCATTTCTATACTTGATACTTGCCCATAGTAGTAGAAGAAAAGTGAAAGGCCAAAAAAGCAACGAAAATGAGCACTTTCAAATGAGCATACTGTATTAGCATACTGAGCATACTGTATTAGCACTTTCTAATACAGTATGGATAAGGTAGTCCCAGTGCAGTGTAATTTATTTAGGTAAAAATACATATCAAGTTGGGATAAAAATGGTTAATATCAATATGTTTAATATAAATATGTAGAATTTAGTGTAGGATTTAATTTTGTATAGATAGGAAATCAATGTACAGAAAAATCAGTTATCTGGAAGTCAGTTATTTGGAATGTCAGTTATCCAGAATAATTTGAAAGGCTGATCTTTCTTCTTTTTTATTAATTGGTAGTACAGTATGTGATCAGGTATTTCATCAGGGGACTACACCTGACTATGTATCAGGAACTGCATTTCTATACTTGATACTTGCCCATAGTAGTAGAAGAAAAGTGAAAGGCCAAAAAAGCAACGAAAATGAAATTAGCACCTTCTAATACAGTATGGATAAGGTAGTCCCAGTGCAGTGTAATTTATTTAGGTAAAAATACATATCAAGTTGGGATAAAAATGGTTAATATCAATATGTTTAATATAAATATGTAGAATTTAGTGTAGGATTTAATTTTGTATAGATAGTAAATCAATGTACAGAAAAGTCAGTTATCCGGAAGTCAGTTATTTGGAATGTCAGTTATCCAGAATAATTTGAAAGGCTGATCTTTCTTCTTTTTTATTAATTCAGTAGCAACAGTTATAGTGATCATGTTTACAAATTGAATTTTGATTATAATAAGTGAAAGACTGAGTTTACTACCTGCTTATAACAGATTGTACAAACAAAAATGCCAATAAACCGAAAACTACAAATTGTTTTTATTGTTTTATGGTTGTGACCTTCAGAAATGTGCGTTAGAAAAATATCTCAGAGATTACTGGGTTTTCTCAGAAACCATGAGTGAATTTCATACTAGTTTAGCTCCAGATTTGGTAAGAATAATATTGGCCCGAAACCGTGCGATTTATTATTATTATTATTTATTTTATTATTTTTTTTTTTTTTTTCAATTTTTTACAGTAAAATGTGAACGGGAAGAAAACGCATAGTTTTAACATTGCAACAAAAAATGGAAATTATTAATAGAATTAGAAAATGTGAAAATTTAGCAAATCTCTCCAAAGTGTTGAAGCCCACATTAGTGGGCTTCAACAATTTACCACATCAAGAAAAATTCCGTTGCTATAACAGAATTTGTGTCAATTATGGATAGCGAAAGAGGATCTAGCAGGAAAAAGAATGTCGAAACCTGAAAATGCCGCTTTAGAGAGTGCATTATATTTGTGGTTTTCTTCAGGAGCGAAGTTTAGGTCTTTCCCAATATTGTGTGAAAAAGCATTGGATTTTAATCGAAAATTAAGAGGTAATGAAGATTTTAAGGCAAGCACAGGTTGACTGAAAATTTTTAAACTGAGACACGGTATGCAGGAACTAGATATTCAAGATGAGAAACTTTCTGCAGACGAAGTGGCAGCGGTGTCCTCTAAAAGTTTGCTTTAGTTAAGCAAATTAAGAGAAAGAAAATGTTTATAATATTGATGAGGCGGGCTTATTATGGAAAGCATTACCGAGAAAAACCCTAGCCACTAAAAGAAAAATGCCTACAACAAGTTTTAAGATGAGAAAATAGCAAGTTAATTGCTATACATGCAAATGTCATTGCGACACACAGATTGTCCGTACTCATTATCGGTAAGTTGAAAAAACCGAGAGCATTTAAAAATCTTTCTAATTTTCCTGTTTTGTATAAAAATCATAAAAATGCCTGGACGGATGTTTCTGTTTTCCAAGATCAGTTTATAATTTTTTTTATTTAATTTAATCATCCGGAAAAATTCAAATTTTCCGGAAAAATTATCCGGAAAATTTGGCTATCTGGAAGAGGTCTGACATCAGTTATTCCGGATAACTGATACTCTACTATATTTTAAAAATAAATTTAGAACAAATGATATAAGGTTAGGTATTGAATTGAGGATGGAGAAGGGAAAAAGGAGTATTAGAAGTAGGATAGTAGGAACGTTCGTTCCTACTATCCTACTTCTATTGCTATTTTTATTGTCACCCTCATATTACACTAATAGTTTAACAAATGGGAAGAACTTTAGAATTAGACAGCAGAAAGATAAGTTCTATTAGTTTGACAATACATAATGTTCTTAGTAGTAAGAAAAAAGTGGGGAGGAAAGATTGCACGAAGTAGTGAAATTTTTTATATGGCATATACATGGCAAGAATATTCCCAGCCCCTTGACATAACAATGCCTCGATAATGCCCCTCCCACAAACACACTATCTGGCAGAGTGAGGCAGCGAGACTATACACTAGCTGATACAGAAGTCTCCTAGAGAGATACCAATAGGTTCAGTCTTGTGCATTATCTAGCATCCAGCCTGCGAACACCATTTTAGAGTTATATCCTCAAAATCTAATGATGATCCCCATCCTAACCTTGATCATACTGTATGACAGGAGAGATGGGGTGGTGCCAGAGCTTTGCTAAACGGGTTCTACCACCTTAAGTCTCCAATAAGCAAAGTGGTGGTATTGCACCAGTTGATGAGTCACTCGCCACCTGATATTGCCTAATAAAATAGGAGCAGCATTACTCTGTGATGTTGATGTAACTCCTCGACCCTGCTTATGTTGGTTTACACTTTAGTGGTCACCTCCTTTGTACTAGGGGTGCCTCCGTAGCCAGGTGGGAAGGAGCAGCAGCGCGTAGCACATGCTTCTTGATTAGACCAGGGTTCGAGCCCGTCACCACCAAATACGGAGGATGCGGAAAGGTCAAGGAATGACCACCGCATATCCCGGAGCAATATGGCCTTAGTTGCTAATACTCCTAAAAACCAAATAACAACAACAACCTTTGTACTAGATGTAATTTTTTCAGGGCTTGCACACAGGGATTATATCCAGGGTTATTAACAATTCCACCATCATGAAGGTGCAAGCAGAGGATTTGGTTTTTGAAGAGTGACTAGACTTTGCCAAAATTGAGTGTCACCCGAATATCAGTTCCATCAGCGTTTTAGACTCCCAGGTAGCAAGTGCAGCTTGGCAAATAGGAGAAGATGTTTGTGAAAGCCTCAAGGAACAAAAAAAAAAAACAAAGAACAAGGACCAAAATTAACAAAGTAATGTTGTGAAACAGTTTTTATGTTGGAATATAAATATATTGTTTTAACTAGGTATCAGTTTCTTTTTGTGAATTTTTAAATATTCATTTGGAAATTTCTCTAAGTTTGTGTACTAATGCTGGAAGTACAGTTAATAAATTTGAAATATGGGCTAAATCCATGAATGCCAAAAGAATAAGGATATCACAGACAGTGCATTCTGATATATGGATACGGAATTTGAATATGGTGAGTATACACTGTGTATGAAAATGAGAGGCATGACAGAAAGAAAAGAAGGCACAGAGCACATAAATTCAAGAAGAGCAAATAACCATTGGATTGGGAACATCAATAACTTCAATTCAGTCCTAGTATGATATAACAGTAGCAGTGCTCCCTAACTAATGAATGCATTCTGCATGATGTTATACATGCAAGTGGAGTGAGCAAGCAAATCAGTCTAAGACTTTCTGAAGGATTGTAACCACATTGAACCTAGGAACTTGTGGATACTTGCTTAGTAGCATTTGGTTCTTGAACCATCTAGACTGCTTTTGCATCAGTTTCTTCAGAATACCAATAGGGTGCCACAGCCTAGGTTCCAGGCTAACATCATAGAATCCAGTGTGTTTGCCATGCACTGCGAACTGTGGAAATTTGGAAGGAGGGATCCTGGTGATTGAGGATTTATTAATTTCACTTCTTTCATTTTTCTGCTCCTGATTCGAATCTTCTTTTCATATTTCTTCTTTTAAATTATAAAGAATAAAGATATTAAAATGGCAAACCATTTTCAGGAAAGTAAGTTATAATGCTTCCAGAACCTGATCTGGTAGCATTGACAAGCAGAAGTCTGTCAGCAGTATGGTCTGTTGATGAGTATCAGTAAGATGCCAGAAACATCAGCTTAAATGTATAGTAGTTTCAGCTATAAGGTTAATAAACTATGGTATTAATTTCATATGATATAAGAGTGGTTATTAAATAGAGTAATTAATTTTCATGGAAAATAACCACGACATCCCTTCCTAACTTATACAGATTCTCAAATCCATGGGTGGTCTAATTAAAATAGTTTCTGTAGAACGAATAAAATTTCCATATAACAAATGGATTTCGAGAGACAAGGATAGGCATTGTTTGCACCTCTGGCCTTTAGGCAATATAACCACTGCTGTTGAAAGCACAAATTAGGAGCTAAAGGGATTAACATTCCATAATTGAGTGGACTCCAGAATACATTTACAACTGCCTCTCCCACATACTGTACCAAGAAGTTGCACTGGTCAACTGCTTTCTTGTGTCCATAGCCAATGGAAAAGATTAAGGTATGTTCCCAACATGGACAATGAAATGGATTTCATTCTGCATGTTGGGAACAATGTGCCATGGTCAGCCTGTGTTCTTCTGTAAGCACCCTATTAGAGAATTAGGAGAGAGTGATTTTCCTTTATCCTGGAAATTCATCTGTGCAGAAATGGGGGGGGGGAAATCACTTTAAAAATTGAAATTACAGAGGCTCCCCTCCCTATGGTATGTTCATGTTAGATAGCACCTGGGATTTCTCCCATCTCCGCTCCCCTCCCTATGGTGAGGCCCAAGGCTAGCGCCTCATGTGTCTGTTCATAAGTATGGTTCTGCAAGATAAGGCAGTTAATGCCCTATTTTGAATGAGCCAGCTCCTACAAAGTCTCACCACTCTCATTCTCATAGACATTCTGTTTCTGCTGCATGCCTTTTCTAGAGATACATCAATGGGCACTGTTCTTCTTAATTGGCTTCTGTAATTCCCCATATTTATTCCAAAGCAGGTCCGAACATGTGCTGTGGTCAATTCATTGCATTTTACTGTCCAACTTCAAACTCACTTCCTCATTTATTACTTTAACTTCTGTAACAACCTCCTTTCACTCATATTTCCTGAAATTTACAATGTACAGAAATTTAAATGTAATGTCAATTACATCTTATTTTGTTTTCTCAACCTTCAACCCATTCATGGTACTAAGTATTATAGTTTCTAATACCTTTTGTTTGGGGTTTTCATTTTTAAAAAAAAATTATGTAATCTATGATTAAGGATCTAAATGCAGTCATCTTGATGGTAATATTTATTGTAAGGCAGTCACAACATAGTTTATTATGGGAAGACCTTGTTTGACTAATCTGATAAGGTATTATGATGTAGTCACAGAGAAAACTGGATGTAGGGAATAATTTTAATATTAGTAGTAGATTATGACGATACAAAGAAGGAATGCTATACAATTAAAATTTGCTTTCAGACATTGTTGGAACAACCCTCCAACCCCTCTAATTTGTTTAATCCTTAAATATATTCAAATTGCTCACTTCTGCAACACCAGATGGTGATTTGTTCTAACTCAGCTACTCCTTGTATGAAAGTAAACTTTCACATGTCTAGCCTGCAACTGACCCTTTTCAATTTAAATTTATGTTGCCTTATGTTATGTGTCATCTTAGAAGGAGTGAGGATACCATCAGCTTTTAATTTACTCAACCCAGTCAGATCCTTAAAACTAGTTACCTGTGAGGAGTCAGGTCTCCTCACAGATAACTAGTTTCCACTGGTCATCTGCGATTGCAATTTAAAAACCCAAGTCTTTCTTGCTAAAGTACTCTTTGTGCCCCCTGACAAAATATCTTATTGCTCTTCTCTGCACTTGCCAACAGGTCCACATCATTCCTAAAATGAAGTGACCTGTATGCAGTACTCAGGGTGCAGCCTAACCTTTGCTGTAAAGTAGGATAATCACCTCCTTGTCCCTGTTGGCATGGTTCCTACATAATTTACTTTGATTTTAAAAAGTTTTTGACAGGTTAATGTTTTATGCATAAGGTGGAGAAGAGTGACATTGGAATCAGGTGCTGCAGTGCATTAGCATTTTAGCATTAGTATTTTAGCATTAGTAGAGGCATATGATTCAAGAAAGCAAGCTTATGCAGCATCAGCCAAAAAAAAAAAAAAAAAAAACCCACTCCCATTTCACCCCTTCATTCATTCGAAATACCTGTCCAGCTGAGCCTTAAATTTATTTAGGCTATCAACTTCCACAACAAGGGATGAAAGTCTGTTCCACCAACCAACTACCCACTGGCTAAAGGCAAATTTCCACTCATCAATCCTACATCTGTCTTTCCTCAATTTATGCCCTCTCAGGTGATTATTCTGAGCAAGAGGAAGAATCCCATCGGCATTGAGCATGCTCAAACCATTCAAGGCTTTATACACCTCTATCAGATCACCTCGCCGGTGCCTAGTCTCCAGACACTGTAATTTGCAAAACTTAAGCCTTTCTTCGTAAGAGCAACCCTTTGTTCCATTCACTAATCTTGTTGCCCTTCTCTATACTCGTTCCAGCAGCTCTACATCCTTCTTGAAATGGAGCCTCCAGACCTGTATACAGTACTGAAGGTGTGGCCTGACCATTGCCTTATACAAGGGAATAATCACCTCCTTATCCCTACTAGAAAAATTCCTGTATATCATTGACAAGACGCCATGAGCTACCCTTGCAGCCCGTCTGCACTGCTCAGAAAACTTCATATCTGCCTGCACAATTACCCCCAGGTCCTTTTCATTCTTTTCATTTTCTACCACTGTCAGTGTAATACCACAGAGTTGATACGTTACTCTGGGGTTACTGTTTACCATATGTAGTATTTTACATTTGTCAATGTTAAACCTCATTTGCCACCTCTCCGCCCATCTGCTGAACCTTTCCAGATCCTGTTGCAGCAGCATACTGTGAGCAGTGTCCTTTACAACCCTGCCAACCTTTGTATCATCTGCAAACAGTGGATCAAGGATGTGAATTAACTGGTAGGAGAAAAAGAGAGGTTATAAATGAATGGCCCAGTGTTATGAGTGGTGTTGCTCAGGGTTCTGTGTTAGGACTCTTGTTCTCTTTAATTTTAATTATAATGACGGTGGTATCAAGTTGCATGTAAAAATTTGATGATATTAAGTGGGCAGGATTGTTCAACAATAAGAAACAAGGAAATACTGCTGCAGCAGAACTTGTATAAAATACTGAGGTACTATTACTATATTTAAACCTTACTTCCATTCTCCTTATTTTAGTGATAGCTTCTTTTGTACCTATTTATATGAAAATTATAGAATGATATTGGTTCTCTTTTTCTCTTCATTCTAAATAATTGCTTCTTCAAGTTTTCTATATATGTGTTTTAGCTATCGGTTGGGCTAAATGTCATCCTGCCTGTTAACTAAATTACTTCCTAACTATTTATCTACTTAACCACTAAACTTTTAATATTACATATTTGACCATGTTATACAGGCAGATGACAACAGAAACACAAAGCTCTGTTAATTATGAGTGGAATATATTGAGAGGGTTAGCCCTCGATAAAGTTCCTTTCAATGTATCCTATTACCTATAATTAACATTTGATATTATATTATTATTACTTTGTTTTACTAATGATTATTCTTTACTAGGTTTGGCCACAGGGGCCGGTATCGGCTATTATAGAGTTACTTGGTGTTTTGATCTACGGGTATATTTTGGGTAGCTTGTTAAAATACATATGTTCTTATATTTATATAGAATTGGTTTTATATTTTTGGCCACCACCATCATATCTAACATAATATACTATTAAATAGCACGTACCTATTTTACTTAAGCTATAATAAAAAAATATATTACGACAGATGTAATGTACTATCTAAAATAGATGGCATTAATTCGATCTGGATTATATAGCATAAGATATTTATAAATTGTTCCTATTATTGATATATATATATATATATATATATATATATATATAGAAAGAGAGAGAGAGAGAATATGATGGAGCATATTCTCTTTTTCTTGGACAATGCAATTAAGGATCATACACTCAGGTTAACAAAAAATAATTGCAGATTGGTTATAAGAAAATTTACTCTTTAGTCAGGGTAATAAGCTGTTGATATGCATTCAATCTAGCCTTGTATAAACAGAGAGCTTAAGTGATTTAGAGGAATTAGATAAATATTTCATCATCATTCTACTCTTCCGTTTGGCACGCGTTGAGTCCCTATTTAGATTTCGTCCTCCATTATTGTCGATCTCTTGAATCTTGCATCATTTGTTGATAACTCTGAAAGCCTATGTTTTCATTTAGGCATTGGACCATTCTCTTTTGGGTCTTCCTGGTGGTCTCTTATCTCCAATTTTTCCTGTCAGTACTACATTAGGCAGCCTGTGTTATTTCATACAGTTCACATGTCCAAACCACTGAAGTTGTTTTTTGTAGATCTGCTCTATTATTCTGCATTCAAAATTTAGATCTCTCCTTACTTGTTCATTAGTTTTATGTTCTCTCCAATTTGTTTTATTGATTTTCCTTAGACATCGCATTTCAAATGACATTATTTTTTGCCTTTCTTTCTTATTTCTTCTGCAATTCTCTGATCCATAAGTTGCTGTGGGTATGATGACAGTTTCATATAGTTTAATTTTTAGACTATTTGAGATTTTATTGCTCTTCCATATGTTTTTGAGTTTATTCATGTTTGTCCATCCGATGTTCAGTCTATGATTAATTTGGTTAATATTACTTCGTTTCTGGTTATCAGAGAGCCCAGGTATACAAATTTTTGTACTTGTTTTATTTGTTGGTTTTGGATGTTTATGTTTGTCTTCTATGTTTTATTTATATTAATATTAATTCCATAATTGTTGCTTGCTTTATCAATGTTTGTTAATATTTGTTTTAGTTCTTTGGTTTCTGTTAGTCACATCATTTGCATATTTTGTGGTTTATATTTTTCCATTTATTATTGTGCCTCATTTTTCTTCAATTGATTTCATTAGTTCTTCTAGGTAGATATTAAATAGATATGGAGATAAAGGTCATCCCTGCATGACTCCTTTCTCTATTTCAAATTTCTCTGTTTTAAGGTTTTTGAATTTTACTATTGCTCTTGTATTTTTGTAGAAATTGTTTACAAACATGATTATTTCATGATCAAGTGGAATTTTTTTGTAGTTGCTTCATTAAATTTTCTCTGTTTACAGAGTCAAATGCCTGCTGGAAATCGATGAAGCACAGATAGAGGTTTCTTCTTATTTCAATATTTTTCTGCAGTGATGTTTAATGTGAATATTTGGTCTATTATTGATCTGTCTTTTCTAAATCCTGCTTGTTCTTCCCCTATTGTTTCTTCATATGTTTTTAAGTATCCTATTTTGTAAGATCCTTATAAATATTTTATATACAGGTCAACTGTCACTAATCCGACAGCGTTCGGACCTCTGAGGTGCCGGATTAGTGAGTTTGCCGGATCATCAGTGGTTATTTTAGCACATACATTTTACCCAACAGCTAACCACCTCATCCTACCTTTAACACGTTGACTGCCAGGCTAGTTTAAGAAAAAAATTCCACAGGGACCAAAAAATATTTAGCAAATAATTTGACTGGTAATTCTAAAATAAATATTGTAATGTCAGTGTTATTGTTTTTTCACTTAAAATATTAAAAAAAAAAAAAAAAAATTTTTTATGTCACATATGTGGCCAACGTGGCCCAGTAGGTTACTTTATTTCTTGAGAGGCCGTGTCAGCCATATACGTGTGATGCTATTATGGCAAACATATGATTAGTTTATTGCACGTGTGGTGAGCGCTGCGATAAAATAAACTCTCAAACGTCACAATAAGTTTGTCAGTATTGTTAGAGATTTTGTGAAAACAAGTTCGTTAGTGCACTGTATTATCCATCATATTGTGTTATGTTTTTCTGCATGTTTGTACAAGTGTGTTGTAAAAAAAAAAAAAAAAATTAAAAAAGGAATGGCTAAAATAAAATTACTAAAATAAGAGGAACTGAGAGAAATTTATGGAATTTACAATTAAGCAGAGTTACTCTTCTCACAGACACACACTGCTGTCGAGTTTTTTCAGAAGTTCAACTTTACCTGTTATGGACAATGTAGTAGTAGTAGTAGTAGTGGCATGTGATGCAAGAAAGCAAGTGTATGAGCTTATGCAGCATCATCCAAAAAAAAAAATCACACCATTCCCTCCAAATGCCTGTCCAGTTCCTCAACGTCAGATGGAAGTTTGTTCCAGCAATTAACCTCCCGCTGGCTAAAGGCAAATTTCCACACATCTATTCTACATCTGTCTTTTCTTAATTTGAATTTATGTCCCCTTAGGTTCGTAATCTGAACAACTGGAAGGATCCCATCAGAATTCAGCATGCTCAACCCATTCAAGGCCTTATACTCAATCAGATCACTGCGCAGGTGCCTAGTCTCAGCCACTGCAATTTGCAGAACTTAAGCTTCTCTTGGTAAGAGGATCCCTTCATTCCCCTCACCAATCTTGTTGCCCTTCTCTGTACACGCTCAAGCAAATTGACATCCTTCCTAAAAGGATGCCTCCAGACCTGTACGCAGTACTCAAGGCGTGGCCTGACCATTGCCTTATACAGAGGGACAATCACCTCCTTTTCCCTGCTAGCAAAATTCCTATATATCATTGACAAAATCCCATGACCTGCCCTGGCAGCCTGTCTGCATTGCTCAGAAAACTTCACAAAACTGACTGCACAATTACTCCCAGGTCTTTTTCATTTTCTACCACCTTAAGTGTAGTACCACACGGTACTTTTCTCTCAGGTTACTTCTACCCATATACAATACTTTGCATTTATCAAGGTTAAACTTCAGTTGCCACTTCTTAGCCCATCTGCTCAAATTATCTAGATCCTGTTGCAGTAGCACACTGCCATTACTGTCATTAACAACCCTGCCAACCTTTGTATCATCTGCAAAATTCAACACTAAGCCTGATATACCTTGATCAATATCAAGGTATATCAGGCTTAGTGTCTGTTTGATAAATATACAAAACAACAGTGGACCCAACAACGAACCTTGTGGGACTCAACTAATAACATTAGTCCACAAAGAGCCGCACCCATTGATTACCACCCTTTGTCTTCTCCCACTTAACCATCCTTTTATCCATTGTAGCAACTTACCCTTAATACCATTCTGCTCCAATTTGTAGAATAGTCTTCCATGCGCAACAGTGGCAAAAGCTTTCCTTAAATCCAAATATATGATATCAAAATTATTTTTTGCATCCGGTTCCTTGGTAACCATCATAATATCCTATCAAATTTGTCAGATAAGAATTTCCCTTAACAAACCCATGCTGTGTCTGAATTATTGCTGCAGTCTTGTCTAGATGATCGTGCAATGCATCTTTAACCAGTGACTGCATTATTTTACCCAGAACAGAAGTTAAACTAACTGGTCTGTAATTACTCGTGTCACCCTTCGATTCCTCCCTTTGTGAATTGGGGATACATTTGCACATCTCCAGTCCGTGGGAACCTCCCGAGTCCAAGGATGCTCTCATAATTATGGCTAAGGGTTTGCTTAGTTGCTTTGCCGCTTCCTTTAATACAACTAGATAGATCCCATTCACCCCAGGTGCTTTTCTTATGTTTAACTTCAACAATTTCTTCTCCACTTTGCTCTCAGTTATTACAAAATCATTAAGTACCCTGCTATAATTTGATAACCTTCTGCCATTTTCAAACCTTAATAATTCCTCATGTCTGAATGTAGATGCAAAATACTCATTCGGTTTGTTTGCTATCTGAGCAGGATCATCAACAGCCGAACCATCGATGTCAAGTGGACCAATCAGATTCATCCCCTTCCTTTTAGAGTTTATATAAGTAAAGAAATCCTTGCTGTTTTTCTTAACATCTTTTGTCAAAGATTTCTCGTAATCTGCCTTCGCCTGCCTAACCTCCTTTGTGACCTGATTACAGACTAGCTTATATCTGCCATGGGTTGCTGAGTCGCTTAATAATTTATATGCATCTTTCTTCTCTGTCTCGAGTGTCATTAGTTCATTTGATAAACATTTAAGCCTAAACCTTGAACAATATTTCTTAATAGGTATGAAACTTTTAGTAGCTTCCACGATTAATTCCTTGAGTGCTTCCCACTTAGAATTTGCTGTTGGTAACATCATCAGTTGATCCCACTGTACAGAATTTAACAACTGTCTAAGACCACTGTACTCACCTTTACGGAAGCAAAAACCCTTTCCTTTTCCCCTGATGATAATTAAATCTTTAAGTAAATCCCACATCAGTACACTGTGATCACTGCCACCTAGTGGTTTCTTTATCTCCAAATTCTTAATACACGAATGATCATTGCTGATTACCAGATCAAGAGTATTACTCTCTCTCTGGTTGCCTCTCGAACATGCTGCTGCAGAAAACAATCATCCAATAAATCCACAAAAGTCTGACTAGTGTGTGAGTGATAAACCCACAAGTTCCAGTCCATATCTGGGAAGTTAAAATCCCCCATTATAAGACATTCTGATTTACTAGCCCACTATTTCTCTGTACAATTGTTCATTGTACTCATTCGAGTCATTAGGCCTATAACACACTCCTACTCTTATTTTTGCTTTCGCAGTGCTTATGTCACATCAAACTGACTCAACGGTGCACTGTTCATCTATATGAACTGGGTGCACTTCTTTTGATTTTGTTTTTCTTAATTAACAACATAACACCTCCTCCCTTCCTATCCTGTCTATCCTTTCTGTCATTGTACTCCCCAAATTCCAGTTCTGCATTCTTAATATCAGTGTGACAATGTGTCTCTGATATCCCAACAATATCTGCCTTTGATGTCTTGACCAACACTTCAAATTCATCAAATTTATTTACTATACTTCTAGCATTGGTATATAGGTGCAAGCATACATGCACCTATTCCTATTTACCCTGACACATCCCATATACCCACCTGTTTCATGATGACTGCCATCTGTCCCTGAAACCCCCAACACCCCTTGCTCCAGGTCTCTACTTATTCTAATAGAAGTTGTTCAAGAATCACCTTCACCTCTGCCTGCGGCTACTGTTAAATTATTAGTCCTTGTATCCCCCTAAGCTAGCAGTTTTCCGACCCACTTAACACTGCCTCGATAGCATCAGCAAATATTCTTGCACCCTTTCTATTTAAGTGTATCCCATCCCTGTAGGAGCAGTCTCTCCTGTTAACAAGTACAGACCAGCCTGAGGAAAATTCTATCCCTTGAGCCTTGCACAATCTTTCCAGGGCCGAATTGATCGACAAGGCTCTCATCCTATACTCCCTCCTATCGTGTCTGGGCAGAATTGCAGACAATTTCAAATTCAACCCAAATTCATGGCTTTTGTTCAACAGTGACCTGTACTTGTTAAGTAATTCTGCCTGTCTCCTACTCTTAATATCATTAGTGCCAACGTGTAAACTCTACAACTATATCACAGTGTTTATGCTTTACACCACAAGAGGCACTTCATTTATGCATTGGAACCATGGCTGGGGCTAAATGTGAGCAGGTTATAATAATAAATGCAGAAAAACAAGTGGGAATGGCTTGCCAGTGTTTGCGAGTTTGTGCGAACAGCTGATGCTGCAACTAACGCCACCAAAACAGTAGCGGCAAGTCAGTGTGCCGGCCCAGGAAATTTGAAATTATGTCCGGATTACCGGTGGCCAGATTAGTGATGATCGACCTGTATATGGTTTAAAAGGGTAATGGATCTGTAATTCTGACAGTTTTCTTTATCTTCTTTTTTTGTGTATAGATACTATTATTCCACTTTTCCAGTCTTCTGGTATATCACCTGTAAATAAAATTCGATTAAAGAATTGTATGAGATGTTTTAACATTGCATCACCTCCGAATTTCATTAGTTCTGCTTGGATACCATCATTTCCGGGTGCCTTGTCATTCTCCATTTGGCTAATTGCTTTCTGAACTTCTTTTGTTATCGAGGGTGCTTTATCTCTTCTATTATCTAAGGCAAGAGCATTTTTTCCTTCCCCTTTGAACAGGGTTTGGTAATATTCTTTCCATATTTTTTTTATTTTCTTGCGAGATTCCTGTTTTTATTTTTCATCACCAGTGTTTTCGGCATGTATGTTTTAGAGAGTTCCTTTGAAACCCTGTAAATTGTTTTAGAGTCGTGAAGTTTATTTGCCTCTTTGCACTGCTTTGCTTTGTCTTCCAACCCTCTTGTTTTAGCAGCTTTACATAGATTGTCTATTTTTTTTTTTTTTTTTTTTAAGGTTTTATATTTTTCCCTTTTTCTTGATTGTTTTCTTTGTTTTAGGAGGTTTTTCATTTGTCTTTTTTCTGTCAATACATCTAAAATTTCTGCTGTAATCCAAGGATTATTTGGTTTTGGCTTTGTTTCTAAGACTGCATCTTTAGTCATTTGTTTAGTTTTCTCCCATGTATTTTCCACAGATAATGAATAGTTTATATCTTTTAATTTTTCTTGTAGTGTTTTCCCATAAATTTCCTTTATTTTGTCTTCTTCAAATCGTGATATATTTAATGTTGCTCTATGGTTCTTTGGCTTCGTATTTTTAAATTTCCATTTAATTGTTGCTGCTAGCAGTTTATGGTCGGTGTCAAAATCTGTACTTCTAAGAGTTTTAACATTTTGAGTGGATGAGTTCCAGTTGTTTATTAAAATGTAGTCGATAGTTTTTTGTGTTTCCATCTGGTGATGTTCATGTATACTTATGTTGAGATCTGTGGTAGAACAGCGTGTTTGTGATGAATAGTTTATTTTCTTTGCAGAAGTTCAAGAGTTCTCCTCACTCATTTCTATTTCCTATCCCAAACTTTCCTAATACGTCACTGAAATCTGTCTAAAAGCCTCCAACTTTTGCGTTCAAGTCTCCCATTATTATTAAAATATCTTTTTTGTTTGTGTTGTCTATGGTTTCTGTGGGTGTGAATAGAAGGCAGCTAGTCTGGTGCATATACCTGGAGTATTTTTATGAAGATTCCTTTTTCTTTACCTTTTATTCTTAAACTTATCATTCTTGAGCAGAAAAAATTTATTGCAAAGAAATTATGAATTATAAAATCTGGAATGAAATTAATATTTATCAATTTGAATAATTAATACAATGAATTAATCATTCAAACAAATACATTCCCTCAATCGTGCAGATTACCTTATTAGTTTCTTAATTATAATTTATTTTTAATTTATTTAATTATAATTTGTAAATTACTTAACATAGTCAATATAAAGTGGGGATAACATTATTCCATCAAGAAACACTAATTTGTAAACGTAGGGACAGCTTGGTTAGCTTGTCAAAAAATTTACACCCTCCTTTTAGAATTTATTACTCCTTAGTAAGGCTGATTAAAAGAGTTTAATAATGTATACAAAAGTAATGTAAATAGCTAAGCTTGTAAATTTAAAAAACTTTACTTCATTATAATTTTATTCTTACCGTTTTTAGATTGTGTCAAGAGGGAGTAGGCGTTTTCCAATTTCACTTGCAGTTAGTAATAAATATTTATTTTGGACTGATTGGGACAGCAGATCCGTAATTATGACTGACATGAATTCAACACAGGAAACAGTTGTTGAACGATTTTTCTTAGGAAGGCCAAAAGGTGTGATAGTGGAAACTGGATATCCAAAGAATTGTAAGTTGAAGAGCAATTTATTTATTTTTATTTTATTTCATTTTATTTTTTTGGTAAAAAATTTCAGTCTGTACGATTTAAATCCAAAATATTTGCATAGAATATGTAGTAATTACTCCTATATTGAACAACTTTTCAGCCTATTGACAGTGGCTCAATAGCTCATAGCTACCATTCAAAGAAATGCATTTCTCTCACTAATGGATACATTTCTGGAAGTGATTTTTGTAGTTCACCTCTGGTTGTCTTTTGACCATGACTTTCTCTTAGAAGTCACCACATCATCAGGATTTGGCAGATATTTTCCTGATGATAACATATATTTCAGGGATAAAAAGAAAAAATATACAAGGATTAAGTTTTGCTGCTGCATCCCCAGTAATGTATGGGGAGGTGGCAGCAAATCGGTACTTAAACAAAACTTCAACACCACTTTGACTTGCCATCTGTGTGGTAGGTAGCATGTAAATGAAATATATAGAGGGTGTTGTTATGGAGAAACAATGTGCTCTCCAGCCTTCCCTTTACATCATCTACAAATTTGACATCTTTATCACTTCATCAATGCCATTTAAGGGGTATTTTGAAATCTAACATAACAGTGAACTTGCACTTACACTTGCCTACTCCATCTAGGGCTCTTTACAATCTTCTCTCTCTTTCACTGTGTTGCATATTGCCATTCTCATTTTTTCTACTTCCTTTGATTATACAGACTCACCTCTAGCATGTATATTTCCAAATATGGGAACACACAGGCTACTTTTAACAAGTAAAATTATCTGCTTTCCCCCTTCTCCTGCACTTAGTTTGAGCTAAGTTCTTACACTTGTGTGCTACCCTGACACGTACCTTAAAGTATTTAAGCTTGCTGCCCTAATGTTAGCTTCCTGTTCATTTGAAACATTGCCGTCATTAGGGCACATCTTTCCAACAGAAGCCAGTTTCAAATTTTAGATTTCAAACAAGAACCCCTGAGTTGTGTGCCAGTTTTACTTTGACCCCTATCTTCACATAGACACATATATTATCCCTTCCCTCTTAGCTAGCATTTCCCTTGAACTAGTTTTGTTCAAATGTACCATATCTACAAAATAGATTCCTACTATCTACAAGCGCAGACCACATTTTTTTCCAAAAACCTGGATTAACTCTAGACTTGAGCAAAATTCCTGAGTCTCTAAAGCTTTCAACATATAGTCCCTCCTATCATGATTAGACTGAGTTTCAGAGGCTAGATAGGAACTCTAAACTACTTTTCAGCAACACTATAAAATATGCAGTCCATCCCATAAACTGCATTCATCTCTTATGAATTGTTTCCCCTCCTTGGAGAAATAGATCACATGATGAATCTGTGCACCACTCCCTTTTTAGTCACTTTTCTCTTCTGTAGAAACAACCCTCATATATACATCTGAAATCTTAGCTACCCGTAGATTTTGTTTGTTACAATTTGATTTACTGTAGAGATAGAAGAAATCTAAGACAATTTAAGAAATTTAAGATACAGGTAAAGCTCGTATAACATGGCAGTTTGGTTCCTACAAAATCTCATGTAATGTGAAACCGTGTTGCACAGGACTAAGAATCGGTACAAATGGTGGGGGGGGGGGTTATGTTTCAGAAGCTAACAAAAGTTCATTTTTTTATAACTATCGGAAACTTAATTTCTATAGTAGTAATAACTTAATGTTTTAACTTTTATTTTTTATAATAGTAGTAACTTTTAACAAGTACAGGACAATGTTGAAAGAAGCCGTGAGTTAGGTTGAACTTTGAAAGTGTCTGCAATTCTGCCCAGACACGATAGAAGGGAGTATATGATGAGAGCTTTTTCGATCAATTCGGCCCTGGCAAGACTGTGCAAGGCTTGAGGGGTACAGTTTTTCTCAGCCTAGTCTGTGCTTGTTAACAGGAGAGACTGCTTCTACACGGATGGGATACACTTAAATAGAAAGGGTACAAGAATATTTGCTGATGCTCTCGAGGCAGTGTTAGGTGGATCAGAAAACTGCTAGCTTGGGGGGATACACAGATTAATAGATTAACAGTAGCTGCTGTTAGCTGCTGTCACAGGTGAAAGTGATTCTTGCACTGCTTCTGTTGGAATGAACAGCATCCTGAAAAACAAGGTGCAGGGGATTCCAGAGACTGCTGGGCATCATTGCAGAACAAGTAAATACATGGGCTGTGTTAGGGTAGCTAAGAATAGGAACAGGTGCATGTATACTTGCGTGCAGTGGCAGATTACACATTAAGGCAATGAGGCACGTGCCTAGGGGCCCCAGGCTTTGGGGGGCCCCCAAGCCAAGACGTTTTCCTATAGTGTTCTAAAATAGATTAATGTTTTCAATAAACATCATAAAAATCTTGATTAATTTAAACTCTGATGCTAGGAGTTTGGTAAATAAATTTAATGAATTTGAGGTGTTGATCAAAACATCAAAGGCAGATGTTGTTGGGTCACACAGATATAATGAATGCAGAACTGGAATTTGGGGAGTGCAATGTGTACAGGAAGGATAGACAGGATAGGAAGGGAGGAGGGGTTATGCTATTGGTTAAGAAACACATAAAATCAAGGAAGTACAGCCAGTCGATATGGCTGAACAGTGCGGTGTTGAGTCAGTTGGTGTAACATAAGCACTGCGAGAGCAAAATTGAGAGTAGGAGTGTGTTATAGGCCTAAAGACTCTGAGTATAATAAACAGCTGTACAGAGAAATAGTGGGCCATTAAATCAGTGTCTTATAATGGGGGATTTTAATTTCCCAGATAATGACTGGAATTTGTGGGTTGGTCACTTACACACTAGCAAGGCTTTTGTGGATTTATTGGATGATTGTTTTCTACAGAAGCATGTTCAGGAGGCAACTAGAGGGAGTAATACTCTTGATCTGATTAGCAGTAGTAATTCTTTATGCATTAAGAATTTGCTAAAGGAACCACTAGGTGGAAGTGATCACAGTGTGCTGAAGTGGGATTTACTCGAAGAGGTAACTACCATCAGTGGTAAAGGGAAGGGTTTTTTGCTTTCGTAAAGGTGACTATGGTGGTCTGAGACAGTTTTTAAGTTGTGTACAGTGGGATCAACTGATGATGTTGCCAACGTTGAATTCTAAATGGGAACCTTCAGGGACTTAATTTTCGAGGCTACTTGATTTTTATTCCAACTAAAAAATACTGTTAAGGTTCAGGTCTAAATGGATGTCAGATGAATTAACGAGGCTTGTGGCAGATAAGAAAAATGCATGGGATACATATAAATTGAGAGGTGACACAGAAGCCTATGGTAGTTATAAGCTGGTCTGTAATCAAGTCACAAAGGAGGTTAGGCAGGCAAAGGCAGATTAGTAGAAATCTTTGGTAAAGGATGCAAAGAAAAACAGCAAAGAGTTCTTTACTTATGTAAACTCTTGGAGGAAGAGGATGAATCAGATTGGTCCACTTGATATCAGTGGTTCAACTGTTGGCGATCCTGCTCAGGTAGCTAACAAACTAAATGAGTATTTTGCATCTACATTCACACATTAGGAGTTATTCAGGGAGGGGATTGCCAGAGGTGAATTAAACTCTGGCAGTGAGCTAGATGATTTTGTTATAACTGAGAGCAAAGTAGAGGAAAAATTGTTGAAGATAAACATAAGGAAGGCACCTGGGGTGGATGGAATCTATCCATTTAAATTAAAGGAGACAGCAAAGGAAATAGGCAAACACTTAGCTATAGTTATGAGAGCTTCCTTGAAGTCAAGAGAGGTACCCATGGACTGGGGATGTGCAAATGGATCCCCAATTCACAAAGGATGACACAAGTAATTACAGACCTGTTAGTTTAACTTGTGTTCCGGGGAAATTAATGGAGGCACTGGTTAAAGAAGCACTGCAGGATCATCTAGACAAGACTTCAGTTATAGCTCGGACAGCATGGGTTTGTTAAGGGGAAGTCTTGTCTGACCTGTTTGATTGGATACTATGACTCTTTATAAACGACTCTTCAGTAAAGTGCAATTAATTAGAACTATGAGAGCTACAGAAAATTAATGCAGAGGTGTACATTAGTTATGGGCACAGAAAGTAAATTTTGGTCAATAAATAGACATTCAAAGTTCCTTTTTTTCATATATTGGAAATGAATGCCTTGCAGCATTTCCAGTTTGGTCAGCAATTCAGCTGCTTCTCATTAATTACAGTATTAGCTAAAAGTTAATTTTTAAGAGCAAAATCAGAGAACATACATCTTTGAAGGCATTTGCTATGAATTACAGTTGACTAGAAAATCAGACCAAGAACATTAATTTAAATATGAATGTTTTCCAGTGGAACCTTCTGGGTACACAAACACCTGCTAATGGGTAACTTCTCCCTGTGCATTTGGGGGGCACTATTCCAGAGTAGAGGTCTCCGTAGCCGAGTGGGCAGGAGCGGGAGTGCAGTAGCACACGCTCTTTGAGTAGACCAGGGTTCAAGCCCCTGACTGCTGAATGCGGTCGATCTGCCAACCCGCACTGGACCAGCGTGGCAGATTATGGTCCATTTCCCTCAACATGAATTGTTGAGGAGGCTTCCATCCTGCAGTGGGTTGATAATGGCTGCACTTTACTTTTTTTTTACTTTTATTCCAGAGTACACTCTGGAGGAGGATATCAAAAAATACAAACCACTATAGTGAACAAGTGCCGAGTAAACTGTACTCCAGTGAGAAACAACTGTGTGTGTGTGTGTTTTTTTTTAACATGCTAGACCAGTGCTTCTCAACCTTTTTTAAATAACTGAAATGAATATTTGTCTGTTTGCCTCCAAAAATGCAAATGCAGCCCTGCACGTATGTGTGTGCAGCTCTGCATGTCAATGCAGCCCTGCATAAAGAAAACTATTTACTGTACTTTATTCCTTTTTCGTAAAAAAAGTACAACTACATAATTAAAGTCAGTTAGTCACTTAAATTAAGTCATAAAAATTAAAGTTAATTACATAAATAAGTCATGATATTAATGGAAATAGTTAATTATATTTTAATATTTAATGCAATGGATGAGCTTGATGGAGATTGATTATCTTATCAATATTAGGTTTAATATCTGTAAGTAGAAGTCGTAAATCACCACGTTTAACAACATCCAGACAATTTCTTTGTTTTGTCAGCAATTGATATATAGCACTGAAATCTGTTTCGAATAGATATGATGTTGGAAATGAAATAAGTAATTTTTTTACAATTCCCACAATGCAGGATAATGATCAGGGATTTTCTTTTGTAACTCAATCAATTCTTCTACAAAACGTTCACTATTTTTCATTATTTAAAAAAGAATTTATAACCCAATCTGGAATTTTCAAATTAAGGAGATCTGTGCAACATTTCTAGATGATTACAAAAAGTTAGTAGAGTTTCATCAGCTATTTTTTCTTTTTTCTCTATTTCCAACAGATTTGGAAATTGATACAATTCACGTCGTCCTACGTTGTGCGTAAAAAGTTTTAATTTTGAAATAAATGCTGAAATTTGAGTTTTCGCCTTAATAAGAGTTACATCTTGTCCTTGTAAATGTAAGTTAATTGAATTGAATCTAGTAAATAAATCTGCAAGATAAGCAATATCGGTTTTCATTTTCTTGAGGTCATTACTAAGGTTGTTGTTCCTATCTTCAAAAAACTTTTGAGATAAAATCATAAAATCATGAGATCATAAAATCTTTTGAGACAGTTGCCTTTTGACAGCCACCGAACCTCTGAGTCAGTGGCAGATTTCTGCCCAGGCGCGCGCCTGGGGCCTCTTAAATCAAGGGGGCCTCAAATATCAGGTCTCAAAAAAAAAAAAAAAAAAAAAAATTGTTTCATTTTAAATTTTTACCCTCATCTTTATTACCGTTACTGAGTAAAACTATAATTTAAGATGAGAAGTTAATAAACTCTTATGCGAATATCCCTACGTATTATATGAAATATCTATGCGAACTAAGTGAATCTGAAGCAGACGTTATTATTAATGCTTAAATTAAGCACTTTCAGTTTTTTCCTAGTGGAGGTATTTTTTTTTTTTTTTTTTTGTTGTTGTTGTTGGCGCATAGGCTTCTGTGGCCATAATGCACCTCCCAAGGTTTTTGCAGTACTTTGATCCAAGCCCGAGGTGGGAATCGAACCCACAACCTTTGGGTTGCCAGGCAGGCACTTTACCCACCCGGCTAGCCCGGTCGGCTAGTGGAGGTAATTCCACGAGTGAAGAACTCTGTGACGATATTGTTCAAGAAACGATATTAGATTTGTTCGCGGAGGCAGTTCAAAATTATTTGCAACTAATTGGGAACCAATAAGCAAGCACAGTAGTCTTTTAAGGCCTCTGAAATCACTAGTGCGCTGGCTCATATGTAATGGAGCATCGTCTTTTTTAATAGCTTTCGGAACTAACATTTCGCTGACGAATCTGTTACAAATTACTAGAGTTTGGTGTGGTTGGTGTTTTAGTGTAGGAGTATTTTTGTTTTGTTATCAAGTAAGTATCTGTAATATCTTATGTATTGTTTATGTATTTATCAAAACTGAATTGTTTGATGAGGTGTGACATTTATAACAAGTGATAATTAGGGATTAATTTTTGAATTCCCAGTTAATAAAATATGTATGAAAGAATTGTGCAACCAAAATGATTAAAACCGCAACACCAAATCTAGCGCGCGTGCTATAGTAAAAACGTGCGCGTAGAATGCACACTGTAGTGGTACCGAAAATATTTAGAGGGGGGGCCTCAAAATTAAATTGCGCCTGGGGCCTCTCAAGTGCTAAATCCGATACTGCTCAGAGTGAAATAGCAATCGTTCAAAATCTTCACTGTTTTGATCACAAAGGTTTCGAAATATACGATCACTCAAAGAATGTGCTTTAATTTTGTTTATAGTAGTAATAACAGTTTGTAGAGAATTATGCAGTTGATCACCAAGTTTTTTCGCAACTAAATTCTGACGGTGAATGACACAATGAACAGTAATAATATTTGGCACAGCATTTTTTAAATAAGCCATAAAACTCTTGTAACGGCCAGTCATTGATGGTGCTCCATCCGCCCCCTGTCGCCCCTTTCATGCCTGTCGCCCCCGCCGCCGCCCCCTTTCGTGCCCAATGCCCCCCGGGGGGGCCGATATCGCCCACTTTGAGAAGCACTGTACTAGACATTTCTGCAGAAATAGCAACAATCATCCAAATGGGTTTTTTTTTTTTTGGGTTCTTGCACCAGTGTAAGAATTATGAAAAACAGCTTATGCATTCCCTTTTAACTTCTCTAAAATGAATACATGGAGTTCAATTTTACCTTGATTTCCAGGTTGGCACCCAAAACGTATGTAATTTTGATTAACTTTTATAAATTTTTTTTTCTTCCTCAGTAACTTCATTGTAAAGTGTCCAGAGGCGCCTCCGTAGCCAGGTGGGAAGGAGCAGCAGTACGTAGCACACGCTTCTTGATTAGACCGGGGTTCGAGCCCGTCACCACCAAATACGGAGGATGCGGAAAGGTCAGGGACTGACCACCGCATATCCCCGGAGCAATATAGCCTTAGTTGCTAATGCTCCTAAAAACCAAATAACAACAAGTAAAGTGTCCACACATACTCACACACACACACACACGCAACAGAAATTCTCTGTAATCAAGATACTTCTTTGTTTTGTTTATTTGTTGTAACAATAAATGCTATTGCTTAATAAAACTCGCAAGCACTAGCAAATGCTAGAAATAACAAACAATTAACATAAAGCAACATACAACACAAATATGTATGTTCTACCAGTGCATATTTTTCAAAAGACTTCCACTTGGATGATTGCTATTTCTGTATAACAAGCATCTAACATGTAAAAAAAAACATGTACAGTTGTTTCTCATTATCAGCAGGCAGGCAGGCAGGCAGATTTGATAATACTTGCACATTTGATGATACTGTTGAGGTATTAATCACCACAATATGCTCGTGTTTGGGGTTTTCGTAAAAAAAAAATAGCATCTCTATTATAGACATTGAAATGTAGTAATAGATATTTTAGCATTAAATCAGCTCATACACCAACCATAAGAATAAGTATTTACTGTAACTAAAATATTTACAAATTAAAATAAAATAAATATTTACAAAAACTGCTATTATATTAAATTAAATTATATACATGTGAAAAACATTAAAACTGTGATAAAATCCTTGAGATAAAATACACTAAAATAAACCGGATAAAAACGATAAAAATCTCTGGAGCTTTCAGAAGCATCAGCTTCCTTCCTCAGCAGTAACAAAACTCTGTTACCAGTTTTTGTAAATATTTATTTTATTTTAATTTGTAAATATTTTAGTTACAGTAAATACTTATTCTTATGGTTGGTGTATGAGCTGATTTAATGCTAAAATACGAATTTGCCCAACCTCAGAGGCCTTTTTCAGGATGTAGTAATAGATACTTATCATCGAAAAAAGAATGAAGTGATACTTTGAAAATCATGCTAAAAATTTTATTATTAAACAGGAATTAATTATTAACTCAAGAAGGGCATTATAGGGAGTACTGTTAAGTAAGAAAGTTTTAATAAAGACACTTTTCCATGTGAAATATTTTAATTGGTTTGTTAGTATGCAAAGGATATTTGGTAGTTAGACCTCACATTCCCATTAACTAAATAAATTTTGCAATGTCTGGGATTTCAATATCAAAATTGTCTTTAGGCCAAATTTTGGGTTTGGAAGAAATTCTAAAAAACTTAAGCATAAACTACCATTGGAGAGAGACCAAATTGTACCACATTGAGGAATACAGTGCCCTTTCTTGAGTTAATTCTGCTTAGAGAAATGTGATTTATTTATTATGACTTGGTTACTAACTTACAATTTTGTTACCCATGTTCAAGTTTTAGAACCTCTCCCAAAAAATTGAGAACTGACAACAGATTTTGATATTGGAATTTCAAACACAACCAATTTTATATAGTTATTTTGGAAGGTAAAATATATACTATTAATGTTAGTTATTTTTTTCCTCCTCTTAAATAAAAGCTTACTGAATGTTTTACAATGATTATAGGTATATTACAACATGAAGCAGTCAACATTTCAGAAAATGCTGCTGAAATTAGTTCTTGTTTGTATTTCTGTCTTAATGGAGGTACTTGTATTCCACCATGTAATGAAAGTGAGCAGCCGTCATGTTTGTAAGTAAAAGGATTCCCTTTGAATGATATAATTGCATAGGAAAATATTCATTATTGGAATGAATTCCAGTTGTTCTGCCTAATTGTAGTTTATTTATGTAGGATAATTTAACATTGCCAAAATGTTTCAACAACTTTACTTCTCTGTAAGTTAATGTTAATAAATAATACAATGCATATTAACAGGCATATACCTGGAAATAAGACCAGTATAAACACAAAAGCAACTGTAAACCAAAATTGCTACTGATATATCTATTTCACAGTTATACATGCGAAGCTGTACTTCCTACCTGGGAGTCTAAAACGCTGATGGAACTGATATTTGGGTGACACTCAAATCAATGGACCCAATTTCAGCAAAGTCCAGATTGTCTGTGACAGCCAAATCCTCTGCTTGCACCTTCATGATGGTGGGACTGTTAGTAATCATGGGTATAATCTCCATGCACAAGTACATGGTGGGTGACCACCCAGCTGTGAACCAATGTAAGCAGGAGTCGAGGTGTGGCGCCCACACCACATGGAGGAATGCCACCCCTCTGTTACCAGGCAGTACTAGGTGGTAGATGACTCTCATCAACTGGTGCAATACCACCACTTTGCTTATTGGAGGCATGAAGTGGTGGAACCCATGTTTAGACTCTAGAGCTAAGTTCTGGTCGACCCCTCCATATCTCTTCCCTCATGCAGTATGATTGATGACTTTTGAGGTTATGATGAACATCATGACAGGTCGCTAGTTAGTACACCAGACCGAACCGAATGGTAATTCTCTAGGAGGCTTTCGGATCAGCTAGAGTATAATCTTGCTACCTCTACTCTGCCAGATAGTGACTGGAGGGAGTCCGAGTAGTGTGTATGCGGGGAGCATTGTAGAGGCCACGTTTTGTCAAGAATCTGGGTATATTCTTACCATGTGTACGCCATATCCAAAAATTTCATTATTTCATACAGCATGATCCACCCACTTTTTCTTACTATTGAATACACCATGAATTGTCAAACTAATATAGCAAGCTTATCTGCGAAAAGATCTAAACCTCCCAAGCACTTCCTAATTCATTTCACAAATATACGTGGTCTCAATTCTAATCTCAACAATGTCCATTTCCACTTGCAGTCTGCCAAACCCCATGTACTTTTTCTGACAGAATCTCAGTTATCAGTTGATTCAACTGCTGCTCATCTCAGATGCCCAAATTATTCGCTGTATGATTCCTTTTGCCTCAAAGGTGGTACTTGTGCATATGTCCGTTGGCTCCTCCGTAGCCAGGTGGGAAGGAGCAGCAGTGCGTAGCACACGCTTCTTGATTAGACCAGGGTTCGAGCCCGTCACCACCAAATACGGAGGATGCGGAAAGGTCAGGGAATGACCACCGCATATTCCCAGAGAAATATGGCCTTAGTTGCTAATGCTCCTAAAAATCAAATAACAATAACAACATATGTCCATTCTGATATTTCCTGTCAGAGACTTGGCAATTTGGAATCTCCTCTCTTTGATCTTCTCTGGCTTAAAATCTCTCTGCCTCATTGTGTCAAATCATCTGTTGTCTCTACCGTCCTCCCAACTCCACTAATCACATGGAGCTCTTTGACTTTCTCCAGTCCAACTTTCCTGACAGTGAGGTAATTTTTCTTGGTGATTTTAATGTTCACGATTCCAGCTGGCTTCCATTTTATAGTCACACCAACCCAGCTGGTCGAGATGCTGAGGCTTTTGCAATTACTAATGACCTTGCACAGATTGTTCATTTACCTACAAGAATACTGAACGATCCTAATCATACAGCCAACACGCTTGATCTTTTTCTCACAAACAACCCTTCTAAGCTTGCAACAATTGTGAAGCAGTTATTAATCAATCCAAACTAAAGTTTGAACAGGCTAAGAGTTGAAAACTTGCTTCTTGCCCTAATGGTAGCCGAGCATTCTAGTCTCTTGCCAAAGCTATTGGCCGCAACATTTGCCCATCTCTGCTCCCATCATCATCATTAGCCATTTTCAATCCACTGCAGGATGAAGGCCTCTCCAGCAACTTTCCAGTTCCTTCTGTTTTAAGCACTGGCCATCCATTTACTACTCAAAAACTCATGAATTTCATCTATCCATCTCCACCTTTGTCTTCCAGGTTTTCTTCTAGCCCCTCTTGGGTACCATTCTGTTATTTTCTTAGTCCATCTGTCATCATGTCTTCGAGCTATGTGGCCTGCCCAAGACCATTTTAGTTCTTTAGTTTTGATAAGAATGTCCTTTACTTGAGTTTGCTGCCTAATCCATGTGTTTCTCTTCTTATCTAATAGTCTGATTCCCAATATAATTCGTTCCATTCTTCGCTGTGTAGTTCTTAGCTTCTCTTCCATTCTTTTGGTGAGTGCCCAAGTTTCACTTCCATAAGTCATGGTGGGGAGTATACATTGATTCATTATTTTACGTTTCAGACAAACTGGGATATTGCTCTTCAGTATGTGGCTATATTTCCTGAATGCTATCCATCCAAAATTTATTCTTCTCTTGACTTCCAGCCATTTATCATTATTACAGCTAATAACTTATCCCAGATAAGTATATGACTCCACCTTTTCAATTACTGCTCCTTCAATCATTATTTCCCTTTCCGTGGCATACTTGTTCATCATTACTTTTGTTTTAGCCATATTCATCTTTAGTCCAAAATCCTTACTAACTGTGCATAACTGATTAAGATTTTCCTCTAATTCTTTGGGATCGTGGCTTATGACCACAATGTCATCTGCAAATCGTAAATGGTTTAGGTACTCTCCGTTCACATTGACTCCTTTCTGCGACCAGTGTAATCTTCTGAAAGCTTCCTCAAGGGCAGCAGTAAACAGCTTCGGAGATATTGTGTCTCCTTGTCGAACTCCTTTCTCAATTTTAAATTTGCTACTGTCTTTGTCTAGTCTAATAAAGGATGTAGCACTCTCATATATTTTCTTCAAAATCATAATATATGGAGTATCTATGCCTTGTCTTTCCAGTGCCCGAAACATTGCCTTATGCTGTATGGAGTCAAATGCCTTTTCATAATCCACAAATGCCAGGCATAATGGTGTTTTATATAATCATTTGCTTTCTCCATTAGCTGTGATATTACGTGAAGGTAATCCATAGTTGAGAATCCTGTCCTAAAGCCAGCTTGCTCTTTCGGTTGATTCTCATCAAGTATTCTTTCTAATCTGTTAGTAATGACCCTTGTGAACAACTTGTAGATATGGGATAACAAGCTAATTGGTCTATAATTTCCAATTTCTGATTTATCTCCTTTCTTATGCAGCAAAACTATGACTGCATTATTCCACTGCTTAGGCATCACACCTTTTCTAATGCACTTTGTGAAGAGCCTTGCCAGTTTTTGTGTTATGTCTCTTCCTCCCAATTTTAACAACTCTACAGTAACTTCATCTTCCCCCGGGGCTTTCCGATTCTTCATTTTCTTCAATGCATGTTCTACCTCATCAGGAAGAATATCGGGTATGTCGTATGTGTTGCTACTTTGCAATCCATGTTCCCCACTGCTGGTATCATTCCCTCGCTCCTTGTATAATTCTCTATAGTAGTCTTCTGCTATTTGAATTATGCCTTCTCTGCTGTTTATAAGTACACCATCGCTATTCTTCAGTTTCAGTATCATTTGTCTTTCTGTATTACTGCTCATGGCTGCTGATTTAAATCCTTTTTTTTCCCTTAATGCTTGTTCTACTTTTCTTGTGTTAAATCTTCTTATGTCCTCTCTGAGTCTCTTTCTAATGGCTTTGCATAACTCAGTATACTAATTTTCTCCCTGTCGGTGTTTTTCTTGCTCTTCATTTGTCGTCTTTGGTTCATCATGACAAGTGTTTCTTGACTAATTTTTCTTCTTTGGATTTCTGTTTCCCTATAGGTTTCTTGGGCTTTATCACTTTCAGAGAGTTGTAATATTCCTCGTCGATATCTTGGTCCTGAGCAGTCTGCAGAAGCTCAAACTTGTTCTTAAGTTCCAGTACATACTGCTTTTTCTCCTCCTGCTCCCACATCTGTCCAAACCAGATGGTTCTGTTGTAACTTTAGCCAAGGATAAAGCTGACCTGCTAGAATCCCATTTTTCTTCCAACTCATGTATTAATAATCTTGGTAAAACACCTCCCACCATTCCCAACACGCTCCATTCAATGCCTCCTGTGGTCTTCCGTCAAAAGGATGTCAGAAGGATTTTGACGAATCTTGATGCTAAGAAAGCTCCAGGTCCCGATGGTATTTTTCCACTTGTTCTCAAAACCTGTGCTCCTGAACTTACTCTTTGCCAAACTCTCTGAACTATTCTTTGCCGCCTTTTTTCACTTTCTTATTCCAAAGGTATTTTTCCCTCTGCTTGGAAATTTGCTCATATCCAGCCAGTTCCTAAAAAGGGTGACAAATCCCTCCCATCCAATTACGTCCCATTGCAATTACTTCTCTCTCTAAAGTAATGGAGAAATCAATTAACTGCCAACTCTTAAACTACCTAGAAACCTTCCATCTGATCAACAATCGCCAGTATGGATTCCGTCAGTGTCAATCCACTGGTGATATTCTGACTTATGTTACCCATTTATGGACTAATTCAATGGAAAGGTTCAGTGAAACACGAGTAGTTGCTCTTGACAACTCGAAGGCTTTCGATTGTGTTTAGCATAAAGGTCTTCTAAACAAGCTTCCATCTTATGGTTTTCCAACTGTTTTTAGTAATTGGTTATCCAGTTTTCTCTCTGATCGCTTAGTGAGGGTGATGGTAGATGGCTCTCTGTCTTCTAACTTCTCCACTAATGCCGGTGTCCCCCAAGGTTCAGTTCTTTCCTCCACTCTTTTCCTCTTGTATATTAATGACCTTCTTGCATTTACTGGAAATCCTATCCATAGTTTTGCCGATGATAGCACATTGCATTCCACTTTCCATTTTGAGAAACCTTGCCCTGCTCAATCAGCTTCAACTTCTCAAAAATCTGCTACCAATTCCTTAAATGCCGATCGTCAGGTAATTCTCCAGTGGGGCAAAGACAACTTAGTTGATTTCAACCCTTCTGAAACTCAGTCTTGTCTTATATCTCACAAAAAGGATTCTTCTGCTCCTATACTTATCTTTAGTGACACTCCGATTTCTAGGCAAAATGATATATCTCTTTTGGGGATTACCCTGACTTCTAATCTCTCTTGGCACAAGCACATTACAAATATTGCTTCCTCTGCATCTAAAAAACTTGGTTTTCTCTTTCGCTCTCGGCGTTACTTTTCTTCCAAACAGCTGCTCACTCTGTATAAATCGCAAATCCGTCCTGCCATGGAATATTGTTCCCACATCTGGGGTGGTGCCCCCAAAATCTCTCTCAGGCTTCTAGATTCCATTCAGAAGAGGGCTGTTAGGTTAAATAATGATTCATCTCTAACAGAGTCTCTCCACTTGCTGTCTCATAGACGTACTGTTTCTGCTACATGCCTCTTCTACAGATACTTGCATGGGCACTTTTCTTCTGAATTGGCTTATATAATTTCCGCTCTCTTTCAAAATAGTCCGTTCGGACTATTTTGAAAGAGATCCACCAGCCAACGTGCTGCCACCAGCCAACATCCATTTACTGTCGAACTTCAAACTCACAGAACCAACTTTTCATCTTCCTCGTTTATTCATTCAACTGCCGTTTTCTGAAACAACCTTCCTTCATATGTATTTCCTGAAAATTACAGTCCACAGAAGTCCAATGTCAACAAATATCTTCTTTTGTCTTCCCAACCTCCCAAACACGGTACTAAGTACTATAGGTACTAATATCTCTCGTTTGCGGTTTACATAAAAAAAAAAAAAAAAAAAACGAAAGAAAGAAAGAAAACTGTATTACTCTGAGCTTTCTTCTCTTGCTGTCCATATAAATTAGAAGAAAATTAGATTTTTTTTTTTTTTTTTCTGCAATCCTCTTCTGCACGGTAGAGGGCCTGCAGAAGAGGATTACAGAAAAAGAAGCTACAAGAACAGACTGCAATAGCAACTTAGAGGGCAGAGCGATGCAATTTTCACTTGTGTAGTCTATCAACACACAGCTCCAATCTTCTGCACCCATTTTACTTCATAGTTGTGTTTTCAGTCCTGTCTTCAGTTAAGATTCTCATTGATATATACTGTTCTTATCAACATTACTTTACTTATGACCTACAAATTAATACTGTAAATGTGTAAATTTTTCTAGAAAAAAAGCTATAGTACACGGGATATGAATTTAGATTTCTTGGATTTTGTTAAGAGTTCAATCTTTACTTGAAAGTCATATATAACTGCTCTGACTATTTAACATAGTTTTACAAACTTGTTTAAATGACAGTGGAATAATATTCAGTATTTTTAACTCCTATTTCAGAATTGTGAAGTTACCACTTTCTGCGATAGTATTCACCATAGCCATATAGTGCAAGGAAGCAACAGGCTTTTGCTGTACAAAACAAAAAAGTAGATAAGAAAATACAAATTATGCTTCCCTCTTCACACAGGTAACTATCCAGTTGACCTTTGAATTTATTCAAACTATCAACCTCAACTACCTGTGAGGGCAACTTGTTCCAGCAATCAACTATTCACTGGCTAAAAGAAAACTTCCTACAATCTAATCTAAACCTAGAGCCCTGTAATTTTAGTTTATGGCTCCTAGTTTTGGAATTCTTTATAACGGTGAGAATTTCACCTTTTTTCATTTTACTAATCCCTCTCAGAGCCTTAAACCTCAATCAAATCAGGTGGGCGCCTCCATAGCCAGGTGGGCAGGAGCAGCAGTGCGTAGCACACGCTTCTTGATTAGACTGGGGTTCGAGCCCGTCACCACCAAATACGGAGGATGTGGAAAGGTCAGGGAATGACTACCGTATATCCCCGGAGCAATATGGCCTTAGTTGCTAATGCTCCGAAAAACCAAATAACAACCTCGATCAGGTCACTTTTGAAGTGTCTGGTTACCAAGCTCTGTAGCCCACATAATCAGAGTCTTTCCTCATACAATGCTCCTTCTGCCGCTCACCATTCGATTTCCCATTTTTAGACCCTTTCAAGAAGCTCAGTCTTTTTTCATTTTCCTACTTGAATACCGTATTCCAAATATGGTCTTACAATTGCCTTATACAGTGGAATTATGACCTCCCTGTGTCTACTGGATAACATTCAATAAATCATCGATTGGACACCATGGACTTTCCTGGCTGCCTGTTTACACCATTCAGAAAACCTCTATGTATATGTCCATATTGTAACGCTCAGATCCCTTTCCTTCTCCACTGTTTTTAATTCAACCCCACCAAGTGTATAAGTTATTTGTGGGTTGCTATTCTCCAAGTATAAGACCTCGCATTTGGAGCATTACGACATAGCCTCCACTTCTCTGACCATCTTTGAAGTCTTTCAGGCATCCTGAAGGTTTGCTGCTTCTCACTAATCAAAATAAGAGTAATTCTTTTAAAGGAAGGCCTTATCAAATTAAACATGAATTAAGAAACTGATGTTGTTTCAATAGAATGCTTTTATCATACAGGTCGACCATCACTAATCCGGTTCCACTGCTAATTCGGACATAATTTCCATGAATGTAATTTCAAATTTCCCTGGTCACCACACCAACTTGCCGCATACTGTTTTGGTGGTGTTGGTAATGCAATAGTAATAATATTCACCATAGCCATATAGTGCAAGGAAGCCACAGGCTTTTGCTGTACAAAAAAAAAAAAAAAAAAAAAAAAGTAGATAAGAAAATACAAATTATGCTTTCCTCTTCACACAGGTAATTATCCAGTTGATGCTATGCTTTGCAGCATGAGCTGTTGGCGCGAACTCGTAAACACTGGCAAGCCGTTTCTACTTGTTTTTCTGCATTCATTATTATAACCTGCTCACATTTAGCCCCAGCCATAAAGGAAGTGCCTCTCATAGTGTAAAGTGCAAATGTCATACATTGTCCATAACAGATAAAGTTGGAACTTCAGAAAAAACTCGACAGCAGTGTATCTCTGCTTAATTGTAAATTCCAGCAATTTCTTTCAGTTCTTATTTTAGTAATTTTCTTTTAGCCATTCCTTTTTAGATTTTTTTTTTTTTTTACAACACACTTGTACAAACTTGCAGAAAAACACAACACAATATGATGGATAATACAGTGTGCTAACGAACTTGTTTTCACAAAATCGCTAACAATACTGACAACCTTATTGTGACGTTTGAGAATTTATTTTATTGCAGTGCTCGCAGCGTGTGCAATAAACTAATCACAAATGACCTTCATATGTATGCCGTGATAGCATCACAGGTATGTGGCAGACACAGCTTCTCAAGAAATAAAGTAACCTACTGGGCCATGTCGGCCACATATATGCGATATAAAAAATACTTGTTGTTTTTTCACTAAAAAAAAAAAAAAAAAAAAAACACTGACATTACAATATTTATTTTAGAATTACTAATCAAATTATTTGCTAAATATTTTTTGACCCCTGGGGAATTTTTATTCTTCAACTAACTTGGCAGTCAACGTGTTAAAGGTAGGATGAGGTGGTTAGCTGTTGGGTAAACTGTATGTGCTAAAATAAGCACTGGTGATCTGGCAAACTCACTAATCCAGCACCCCAACGCTGCCGGATTAGTGACAGTTGACCTGTACTATGCATTTATTTATTTTAATTGCTTGGTTGCATGTAGCAGTTAGTATCTCTTGATACATGAGGCACTAACTGCTACTTGATACTTGAAGTGCCAGCAGAAATCTTCATACGTGGGATAAGTGTTTAATTTAAATTCTTATGACTTTGACATTTAAATTCAGAATCTATTCAGTCCAATGTGTAAGTGATAAGAAAATGAAAATTGTCTGCCTAGATAGATACCTCAGTGGAGTATAAATGTAGAATCTGATTAATAGATTAGTCTACAACTGGTTAAGTTTACTTATAGGTATCCCTTGTAAGTTGTGGAGACTGGCAGATTGTCACTATTGACAAAATGACAAATATCTAAAGTAATTGGCGGGGGGGGAACAGTCCTGATAAGTTTGAAAATACTTGCTGCCAGTGTTGCTTGTACTTCTTCTGTCCTTCATGACAGTACAAATGATTCTGCCACTTATTTAAATAAGTCTTGGTTTGAATCCCATCAGACAAGCCTCTTCATCAGGCTTTGGTCCAAGCTCAAGCAGTGAGAGTAGGATTTTCCCTGTAAGCTATTCCAGGTTTTTGGACCATATAACATGTACATCTGTCCATGAGTACCAACTTCTACAGTCAAAATCCATGAACTAGAGTACCATAAGAAATGCCCTACTCATTCTAATATAATTTTTTTTCTTGTCTAACTGGCAGAACAACAGAATAATGAAAAAATTACCCCATCTATTGCTGCAGATGTCAGGCGCCTCCATAGCCAGGTGGGAAGGAGCAACAGTGCGTAGCACACGCTTCTTGATTAGACCGGGGTTCAAGCCATCACCACCAAATACAGAGGATGCGGAAAGGTCAGGGAATGACCACCGCATATTCCCGGAGCAATATGGCCTTAGTTGCTAATGCTCCAAAAAACAAAACAAACAAACAAAAACAGCTGCAGATGTCTTTCAGAATGTGAGGCACACTGTGTTGTCCAGAAATAATTTAAAGAATATAAGGTGATCCTCTCCCTTTTAATCGGTAGCCTTCACAATTGTCTTATCTCAGTTTTTCAGGAAAACCAAGGGATTCTTATAATAACCAGCATTGAAAGAATGGTCCATATCTTTCCTCTGCACACAAGCACACTTATTAGGTTTACTGGAGCTACAAAGATATAACTATGTTATTCTGGTACTTTCACGTAGGAAAATTGTTTGATTTCTGTATTCTTGTATTTAAAACCAATTTTTTTAAAGGATCCTTTGTGAAAAAATAAATAATTTTAACTGTATTTTCTTTACTGTTTTTTTTTTTTTTTTTTTTAACATTTGAGGATCACTCACAGAAGTAATCCATGAAACTACATAAAAGCACTTTTTACCTTGTTAACAAAGATACAAAATTATTTTCCTAATTTTTGAATTTCAGATGTTCTGGCAGTTTCACTGGTCCACGTTGTCAGTTAGATGTCCTTAAATCATACAGCACTCTATACTCCAGCACATCTTTTGGTGAGTACATGTGACTTGCTTGACTAAGTTGAATAACCATATTTGAATTTGAGTGCCTATAAAACAAAAAGAATATGTTTCTTATTTTATATGCATTTATGTTTGTAATTAAATCCTATGTAGTTTTGCACTGGTTTAATTCACCTCATGCTTATAAAATAAAACTCGCAGAAAAGAACAATTAAAGTGTTTTGATCCCATTGCAGTAAACATTCGAGGAAAAGGTGAAGAAGGTGGTTAAATAATTCATCAGCAAAATATTTTGTATTCTTTTAAATTTGCCATTTATTTCAGATAGACTTTAATCAACTGGATCTACAGTTTTGGTAGATCAGAGTTTCTCTTATTGAATAATAATGTTTTTATTATTGAAAAGGATACTTTGTCGTCATTATAACAGAATTGTCTTTGGTAAAACTTGCTTTCTTGCATCGTATGCCTTAGCTAATGTTAATGCTAAATATTAAAATAATCAAAATAACCATAGATCATCAAAATGTATACATGACATCCGAAATCTGGCTGTCTGAATACTGAAATTGCCCAAGAACTTGACATTTTTAAGATTCTAAATATAATTATATGAAAGTTAGAGTTAAATTTCTTCTTCTAATACCCAGTTTGCTATCTATGAATTCTGTTGCTGACAATTTACCAGAGGAAGTAAAAAAGGAGGTCAGTGGTGCTGAACTGTACTGACTGACTGACTGACTGGCTGTGTGTGTGTGTGTGTGTGTGTGTGTGTGTGTGTGTGTGTGTGTGTGTGTGTGTGTGTGTGTGTGTGTGTGTGCGCGCGCATAGGCACACACTTTTATCAGACCCATTAATTCCTACACACGCACGCACACACACACACACCTTATAGTAAAGGTTACTGTAGTAGATGATGTTGCTGTTGTCATTCATAAACCTGTAAAACCATTGCTATTCTTGATATGTTATCTATATACCTATCCCCCATTGATCTTTAAAACTTGTAACTGACAAGGAAGGTAACTTTTACAAGTATGTTGGCAGGGGAGGGCAGTGTTTTGACTCATTTCTACTCTTCCAACTGTTTTATAGCAGTGTGAGTTTTAGAGGAATTGCCATCCTGAATATTTATTTTCTTTGATAATAATCTTTATTGACATTAGTTTTTAATAAGTTTCATTAAATGGATTTTCCTCTCCTCCCAAACTAAGATATGGTTGCATCCCTTGGGCCATATCATATGCATTGCATGGAAATGAAAAACCTGCAGAATAAAGTTGACTTCTCTCTCTCTCTCTTTTAATAGCTAATTGAATGATTATGAAAAGCTTTTCCCAAGTGCTTATTAAGGACATATTCATTACTTTTGCACTTTTAATTATGTACTGTATTAGTATTAATTTGACTAAAAGATGGTAGGAGGCAAACTTATTCTGCATCTGCCAAAAAAAAAAAAAAAGAAAGAAAGAAAGAAAGAAAGAAATCCTGAGTCAATCAATTTGCTAAAAAGTAACAATCCATTTCATGCTTAAACCTTGTTACACTCTCCTCCAGCATATCAAACTGGTGTTTGAGGCCCTTATCTGGCCCTCAAGTGTTTGCTGTGTAGCCCCAAAGCATTTTTAATTTTCACAATACATTTTACTGCATATAAGTAACCGAAATGATAGATGGTGACACTTAAAAAGGAGATATGCTAACGTAAAATTCATAAGTTGTTGATGGTTATGAGATCATGTATTTTTGTGCGAGTAGAAAATATTTAATATTTGGCCGAATAATGCCACAATATGCTTTTTGCACATTAGTGTGGACCTTGAGCTGCTTTAAACTTCTGAGTTTGACCCCCCCCCCCCCATTCTCTACTTCAACTACTTTGGGAGGTAACTTATACCAGTGATCAACAACACACTGCCCAAAGGTGAACTTCTCGATCTGATCTTCTAGTACCTCCCAAAATTTCATTCTTGAGTGGCCTTTTTCCTTGTTTCACCTGGTAATGTGAAAATACCACCATTATTCATTTTGCTTATTAGCCTGGAAATTAGAAACCTCAGGGACAACTCTATCAAGTTGTCCCTGAGGTTTCTAATTTCCAGACTCTGCATATACTCATTCTATTCCACTTGATCTCACCATCATTTTATAAAGAATAATAATATCCTTTTCCCTGTTGGCTTGATTGTTGATAATACACCCTGAACCCTCCTGTCTGCCTACTTACACCACAAGGAAAACTTCATATCAGCTTTTTATCATAACTGTATATCTTTCTCATCCCAAACTACCTTTAATTACTTGTCCTTTAGTCAACCTTCAATTTGTTTCCCCAAAATTCAAAACCTTACATATAACAGGATACTCATTTGCAATCTTTTAGATCATTATGTAACCAATCTGTCATTCTGAAACAGCATAGTCTAGTTCCAGTTGTTATCCATAATTCCAAACTTTAAATTATCAGTAAACTTTTGACAACTTTACTATACCAAGTACACACCCGATATCATTGAAGAAAATCAAAATGAAAACATTTCATTCTACATGCTAGTCACAGATAGAATGAAATAAAAATGACTTTTCCCAAACAAAAGCACTGTTAAGGGCTTTTTCCTTTGGAGAATATATTTTAATGCATACTAATGGTAAAGTGACATTAATAATCTCCTCTTTTTTTTTTTTTTTTTTTTTAAGAAAATCTCAAACACAAAACATATTGAAACCAATTCTGCTACCGTGTGTGTTGAAGCTTTAAAAGATACTTTTAACATTTGACTTTTCTGTAGATGGGTTATTTTCAGGAAATAAATGTGATTGGAGGTTGTTCCAGAAAACAGAAGTTAAAGAAGTAAATGAGGAAGAAGAAAAGTTGGTTCTATGAGGCACATTTGGATTGGTTTGGAAGAGAAAGGTGAATATTGATTCGATTTCAGGAGAGGAGTGCCCTTGGGGAAATATGTATAGATAAGGCATGTAGTAGAAACAGAAGGTCTATGAGACAGAGAGTGGAAGAGATGGGTCATTAATTAAACTAACTGCCCACTTAGGAATGGAGTCTAGAAGCCTGAGAGAGGATATGGAGCACCACCCGAGATGTGGGAACAATATTCCATGGTGTGGCAGATGTGACGCTTGTACAGAGTGAGTAGCTGTTTAGGAGAAAAGTAATGCTGAGAGTGAAAGAGAAAACCCAGTGTTTTAGATGCAGAGGAAGAAATATTTGTGATATGTTATGCAAAGAGAGATGTGATCTTGTCTAGAAATCTGATTGTTGTTGAGAATAAGCATAGGAGCCGTAGACTCCTTTCTAGGAGATATAAAAGAAGACTGAGTTTAGGATTCAAATTAACTAAGTTATCTTTGCCCCACTGGAGAATTACCTGGAGACCAGCATTTAAGAAATTGGTAGTGGTAATTCGAGAAGTTGAAGTTGTTTGTACAGGGAAAGGTTTCTCAATCTGGAAGGTGGAATGCAATGTGATATCACCAGAGAAACTATGGGTAGGACTTCCAGTAAGTGGAAGAAGGTCATTAACATATGAGGAAAAGAGTGGGAGAAAGAACTGAACCTTGGGGAGCCAGCATTAGTGGAAAAGTTAGAAGACAGAGTGGTAATCTGTCATTACCGACATTGAGCAGTCAGAGAGAAAACTGGATACCCAATTACAAAAAAACAGTTGGAAAACTATAACATTTAAGCTCATTTGGAAGATCTTTGTACCAAACAAGATCAGAAGCCTTTAAAATGTCAAGAACAATTGCTTGAGTTTTGCCAAACTTTTCCATTCAATTTGTCTGTAGATGGATAACCTAGGCCAGATACAAATAGTAGATCAACTCTGACAGAAAGTTTCTAGATAGACTAGAAATTGGGGGGGAGGGGGTTAATGGCTTTCTCCATTACTTTAGAAAGAATAAAAGTAAGTGCAGTGGGACTATAATTGAATGAGATGGATTTGTCACCCTTTTTTAGAAACTGACTTGGATACTAGCTAATTTCCAAGAAGGAAAAATGCCATTGGAATAAAAAGGTATAAAAAGGCAACACATAACAGGAGTAATTTCAAGAGCACTGTTTTCAGAAGTGTACCATCAAGATTTGGCACTTTCTTGTCATCAAGGTAGTTCAAAATTCTCCTCACATCCTTTTGTGGGATGTCCACAGGAGGGATTTAATGGAGTGTTCTGTGTGTGCTAGGAGGTGGTTTGCCAAAATCATCAATACAATGGTTAGAAGAAAAGTAGGATTATAGCAGGTCAGCATTATCTTTAACTGAGGTGGCAGTGAAACCATTGGGTTTTAACATAGATAGGGCCGACCAGGCTAGCCAGGTGGGTAAAGTGCCTGCCTGGCAACCCAAAGGTCGCAGGTTCAAATCGTGCCTTGGGCTTGGATCACAGTGAAATGCAAAAACCTTCGGGAGGTGCATTATGGTCACAGAAGCTGATGCGCCAACAACTCACAAAAAAAAAAAAAAAAAAAAAAAAAAACAGAGATAGGAGTAGATATGGGTAAAAATTGCAGTCATTGGCTTTGGTAGGAGACCAGAATGCTCAACTATCATTTGGACAAGGAGCAAGTTTTCTACACTTAACCTGTTCAAAATCTAGTTTGTATACTGATTAATAACTGCTTTACAATTGTTGCGAGCTTTGGTGCAGGCAGAAAATAAACCTGACAATTTGGATACAAGCCAATTGCAAAATGCAACATCCTTCTCTTGAACAGCCTTAGCACATTTATTGGAAACCAACATTCAGATAAAGGATGATATTTTAAGGCTGAGTGTGGAATAAAGGATTCCATCCCTACAAGAATAATTTCACTGAAACAGTCTGAGCAAACGTTAGGTTAATATTAAGTTGTTGATATTTGTTGACTTGAACTTCTGTAGACTGTAATTCAGGAAATATGTATGAAGGAAAGTTGTTTCAGAAAACGGCAGTTGAATGAATAAATGGGGAAGATGAAAAGTTGGTTCTGTACGTTTGAAGTTGGACAGTAAATGGATGTTGGCAGCACATGTTCAGACTGTTTTGAAAGAGCGAGCGGGAATTATAGAAGCCAATTCAGAAGAACAGTGTCCATGGAAGTATCTGTAGAAAAGGTGTGCAGCAGAAAAAGTACATCTATGAGACAGCGAGTGAAGTTAAAGATGTATCATCAGATCTGTTAGAGATGCGTCATTAATTAACCTAACTGCCCTCTTCTGAATGGAATCAAGAAGCCTGAGGGAGGTTTTAAGGACACCATTCGAGATGTGGGAACAATATTCCATGGCAAGGCGGATTTTTTGCGATTTATACAGAGTGAGCAGCTGTTTGGAAGAAAAGTAAAGCCGAGAGCGAAAGAGAAAACCAAGTTTTTTAGATGCAGAGGAAGCAATATTTGTAATGTGCTCGTGCCAAGAGAGATTAGAAGTCAGGGTAATCCCCAAAAGAGATATATCATTTTGCCTAGAAATCGGAGTGTCACTAAAGATAAGCATAGGAGCAGAAGAATCCTTTTTGCGAGATATAAGACAAGATTGAGTTTTAGAAGGGTTGAAATCAACTAAGTTGTCTTTGCCCCACTGTAGAATTACCTGAAGATCGGCATTTAAGGAATCGGCAGCAGATTTTCGAGAACTTGAAGCTGATTGAGCTGGACAAGGTTCCTCAAAATGGAAAGTTGAATGCAATTTGCTATCATCGGCAAAACTATGGATAGGATTTCCAGTCAATGGAAGAAGGTCATTGATATACAAGAGGAAAAGAGTGGGGGAAAGAACTGAACCTTGGGGGACACCGGCATTAGTGGAGAAGTTAGAAGACAGAGAGCCATCTGCGATCAGAGAGAAAACTGGATAACCAATTACTAAAAACAGTTGGCAAACCATAAGGTGGAAGCTTGTTTAGAAGACCTTTATGCCAAACACGATCAAAAGCCTTTGAGATGTCAAGAGCAACTACTTGTGTTTCACCGAACCTTTCCACTGAATTAGTACATAAATGGGTAACATAAGCCAGAATATCACCAGTGGATCGACACTGACGGAATCCATACTGGCGATCGTCGATCAGGTGGAAGGTTTCTAGGTAGTTTAAGAGTTGGCAGTTAATTGATTTCTCCATTACTTTAGAAAGAGTAGAAGTAATTGCAATAGGACAATAATTGGATGGGAGGGATTTGTCACCCTTTTTAGGAACTGGCTGGATATGAACAAATTTCCAAGCAGAAGGAAAAACACTTTTGGAATAAGAAAGTAAAAAAAGCGGCAAAGAACAGGAGTGAATTCAGGAGTGCAGGTTTTGAGAACAAGTGGAGAAATACCATCAGGACCTGGAGCTTTCTTAGCATCAAGATTCATCAAAATCCTTCTGATATCCTTTTGACGGAAGACCACAGGAGGCATTGAATGGAGGGTGTTGGGAATGGTGGGAGGTGTTTTACCAAGATCATTAATACATGAGCTGGAAGAAAAATGGGATGCTAGCAGGTCAGCTTTATCTTTGGCTGAAGTGACAACAGAACTATCTGTTTGGACAGAGGTGGGAGCAGAGATTGGCAAAAGTTGCGGCCAATAGCTTTGGCAAGAGACCAGAATGCTCGGCTACCATTAGGACAAGAAGCAAGTTTTCTACTCTTAGCCTGTTCAAACTCTAGTTTGGACTGATTAATAACTGCTTTACAATTGTTGCGAGCTTTGGTGTAGGCAGAAAATGAAACTGAAGAATTAGAAACAAGCCAATTATGATATGCAACATTCTTCTCTTGAACAGCCTTAGCACATTAATTGGAAAACAAAGGTTTAGATAAAGGACGAGATTTTAAAGTGGAGTGTGGTATAAAGGATTCCATTCCTGCAAGAATAATTTCACTGACACGATCTGAGCAAACGTTGACATCAGAAGTTTTGAAACAGTAATCCAACCAAGGAAAAGAAGTCTCGCATGTCATCCCATTTTGCATTCTTGTAATGCCAAACAACACAAGGTTGGGAATAGCCATGAGATAAAGGTTCCATTGGAGAAGAGGCAATCACCAAGTTGTGATCTGAAGTGCCTAAAGGACCTCTCACTTCGACCGTGTACTTAGAAGGGTTGTTTGTGAGAAAAAGATCAAGCGTATTGGATCTATGATTAGGATTGCCCGGTATTCTTGTAGCTAAATGAACAATCTGTGCTAGGTCATTAGTAATTGCAGAAGCCTCAGCATCTCGACCTGCTGGGTCGGTGTGACTAGAAAACGGAAGCCAGCTGGAGTTGTGAACATTAAAATCACCAAGGAAAATTACCTCACTGTTAGGAAAGTTGGACTGGAGAAAGTCAAGTTGCAAAGAGAGGAAGTCAAAGAGCTCCAAGTGATTAGTGGAGTTGGGAGAACGGTAGAGACAACAGATGAATTTGACACAATGAGGTAGAGAGATTTTAAGCCAGAGAAGATCAAAGAGAGGAGATTCCAAATTGCCAAGTCTCTGACAGGGAATATCAGAACGGACATATGCACAAATACCACCTTTGAGGTGAAAGGAATCATACAGCGAATAATATGGGAATCTGAGTTGAGCAGTAGTTGAATCAACCGATAATTGAGATTCTGTCAGAAAAAGTACATGGGGTTTGGCAGACTGCAAGTGGAAATGGACATTGTTGAGATTGGAATTGAGACCACGTATATTTGTGAAATGAATTAGGAAGTGCTTAGGAGGTTTAGATCTTTTCGCAGATAAGCTTGTTCTATTAGTTTGACAATTCTTGGTGTATTCAATAGTAAGAAAAAGTGGGTGGGACATGCTGTACGAAGTAATGAAATTTTTGGATATGGCGTACACGTGGTAAGAATATACCCAGATCCTTGACATAACATGGCCTCGACAATGCTCCCCGCATACACACTACTCGGACTCCCTCCAGTCACTATCTGGCAGAGTAGAGGTAGCAAGATTATACACTAGCTGATCCGGAAGCCTCCTAGAGAGTTACCAATAGGTTCGGTCCAGTGTACTAACTAGCGGCCAGCCTGCAAACACCGTTTTAGAGCTGTACCCTCGAAATGTAAGGAATATTGGATCTCGCCACGACGTTGATCATAACCTCAAAAGTCATCAATCATACTGCATGATGGAAGAGATAGGGAAGGGTTGACCGGAACTTAGCTCTAGAGACTAAACATGGGTTCCACCACTTCAAGCCTCCAATAAGCAAAGTGGTGGTATTTCACCGGTTGATGAGAGTCATCTACCACTTAGTACTGCCTGGTAACATAGAGGGGCGGCGTTCCTCCATGTGGTTTGGGTGCCACACCTCGACCCCTGCTTACGTTGGTTCACACCTGGGTGGTCACCTACCATATACTTGTGCATGGAGGTTATACCCAGGATTACTAACAGTCCCACCATCATGAAGGTGCAAGCAGAGGATTTGGCTGTCACAGACTAACCGGACTTTGCCGAAATTGGGTCCACTTGACTCGAGTGTCACTCGAATATCAGTTCCATCTGTATTTTAGACAGTAGCAAGGACAGCTTGTCTGGCACGTCTGCAACAACCTCAAGGACTGATTTTAAGATATCAACCGAGGAAAAGAAAAGAAATCTTGCAGATCATCCCATTTCGCATTCTTGTAATGCCAAACAATATTTAGAGTTGAGAATGCCACAAGAGAAAGGCTCCATTTGAGAAGAGACCGTCACCAAGTTATGATCTGTGGTGCCTAGAGGACCAGTCACCTCGACCGTGTACTTAGAAGGGTTGTTTGTGACAAAAAGTTAGAATGTTATCTGTGTGGTTATGATTTTCTGGTTGATAAATGAACAATCTGTGTGAGGTTATTAGTAATTGCAGAAGCCTCAGCAGGTTTGTGTGATTAGAAAACAAATGCCAGTTGGATTTGGGACCATTTCACCAAGGAAAATTACCTGTTAGGAAAGTTGGACTGGAGAAAGTCTAGTTTAAAAAAAAAAAGGAGTCAGAGGTCCAAATGTTTAGTGCAGTTGGGAGAATGATGGAGGTAACGTGTGAATTTGGCAGAATGATAGATGCAACAGTTGAATTTTGCAGAATGGTGTAGAGAGATTTTAAGCCAGAGAAAGTTGAAAAGAGCAATTCCCAATTGCTATGTATCTGACAAGTAATATCAGAGTGGACATATGCACAAGTGCCATCTTTGAAGTGAAAGGAATTGTACAGTGAGTAATTAGGCCAACTGAGATGAGTAGTAGTGAAATCAACTGATAATTGGGATTCTGTCATAAAAAAGTAGTAGTAGTGGCATGTGATGTGGGGTTTGACAGAATAAGTGGAAGCGGACATTGTTGAGAGTGGAACTGAGACCACGTATATATGTGAAATGAATAGGGAAATTTTTTTGGAGGTTTCAATCTTTCCACAGATAAGTTTGTTCTATTATTTTGACTATTCTTGATGTTTTCTGTAGTAAGAAAAGTAGGAAAGGTGTGAAGTAATGAAATGTTTGCATATCATACACACGCCGGAAGAATATACCCGGTTCCATGACATAACATGGCCTTGACAATGACCTGCATGCACACTGCTCGGATTCCCTCCAGTCACTATCTGGCAGAATAGAGGCAGGAAGATTATACACTAGCTGATCTGGATGCTTCCTAGAGAGTTACCAATGGGTTCAGTCTTGTTGACATTCTAGCAGCCATCCTGCAAACAACATTTTAGAGCTGTATCCTCAAAATGTAAAGAAGATTGGTTCTTCCACATGCCCATCATAACTTCAAAAGATATCATCATAGGGAATGATTTAAGAGATGGGCTATTGCCACAGCTTTACTCTGGAAACTAACAAATTTTACCTTGTGTTTAGTTTGAAAAGGTGTGTATTACTTTTTGGAGAACAGTATCTGGTGAAAGTGCTGGCCCTTCACAAGATGTTAAACTGTGCATATCGTATAATGGCCTTTTGATTTTGCCTTTTATTTTTTAATTGAGATAGGCAGATCGCTGAGTGTACATATCTTTCTTATAAAATACTTAGTTGTTTATAATTAAATATTCATTGCTCATATAGCATTACACTCAAACTTTCATGTGTCCTATATTCAGCTCTAGTTAAATAAGGTAAACCAAAAATATATTGTTGTGACTGTCATGGGGAAATGTGTTTGTTCCTTTAATTTTGTAAACAAGATTTATTTATTTATTTATTTATTAATATTTGTAAAAGAATTTTTCTGTGTGCTCTAGGTTTAAATTTTGTTAACAAAATTGATTTAAAAATATTTATTTCCGATATACACCTTGCAGGTTATACGTTCATTCTCGCTGTGGTTCTTACATTGGTCTTAATATTCACCATTTTTGTAGCATGCATTTCATTTCACAGAAGGTGAGTTACAGTTACTTTTTCCTTTTTAATCTAATATTAGTAGACATTTTTTTAAAATTTTCTGCCTCTTCAGTGGAAGTCTGTAAAGGTTGCAGAGCTACTTCAGTTGGAGATTGTTGCCAAAGACGTGGAAGAGTTAGAGGAAGAAGAGAAGGAATTATCTAATGAACAACTTATTGACTTGCAGGCAGTGGTAGTGAAAGAAGAAATGCTGATGAAGCTCAAGATGAACCAAATGAGGAACCGAGATGCTTCATTACCAGAGAGAGAAAGACGGCAGTGGCATTTCATGAAATTGCATCGACAATGGTGAGGTTTGAGAAGATGGATCCTGACAGCGAACGATTCTTAAAAGTTAACAGAGGGGTGAATGATATGCTTGCTTGCTACAAAGAAATCTATGATGAAAAGAAAAAAAGCCACTGTCCAGTCATCCATTAATGTTCTTTCGTAAGGTTGAGCGGCTGACCCCTTCTAAATCTCCACAGCCCTCATCCTCTCCAACGGCATACTTATCAGCTGAAGACGTCGATTCTGGCAATGATGCTCGAGAGGTAAAACTTGCTGACGTTATGCCTGTCTCCTCTCTTTTTTTGAAATTTTTTAAATTGCACGCTTTTGTAATATTTCCTGTGCATGAGATAAAAAAAATTGAATAAATACAATAAATAATTCTCTTCACAAGTTCGTCGAACATTTCTTTTTTGATTCAATCAATTCAGCGAGCAGTTGTGAGTGCAGCACAAGCATGGGGAAATTCCAGATTAAAGTAAAGTTTGAGTGTTCAGTGTTCCACAGAATGCAACCCTTACTTTAATCTTGGAGTGGCTGTACAACAGTATCAAAAGTTTTTGATACTGTTGCACCTGGAAGACTACTGTACAAATTGGAGCAGTATGGTATTAAGGGAAAGTTGCTACAATGGATAAAAGGATGGTTGAGTGGGAGAAGAGAGAGTGGTAATCAATGGACACTGCTCTTCATGGACTAATGTTATTAGTGGAGTCTCCCAGGGTTCATTGTTGGGCCCATTGTTGTTCTGTATATTCATCAATGATATTGGTGAAAGTATATCAGGTGTAATGTCCAAGTTTGAAGATGATACAAAACATTGGCAGGGTTGTTAATAACAGTATGCTACTGCAACAGGATTTAGAAATGTTGGGCAGACGGGATAAGTGGCAACTGAAATTTAACACTGACAAATGCAAAGTACTGCATATGAGTAGCAGTAACCCCCCCCCCCCAGAGAAATGTACCAAATGTGTGGTACTACACTCAGGGTAGTGGAGAATGAAAAAGACCTGGGGGGTAATTGTGCAGTCAGATATTAAGTTTTCTTATCAGTGCAGACAGACTGCCAGAGCTGGTCATGGGGTGTTGTCAATGATATACAGGTGTAATGAGTAGATTATCAACTTGTGTAAGGCAGTGGTCAGGCCACACCTTTGAGTACTGCATACAGGTCTGGAGGCCTCATTTTAGGAAGAATGTAGAGTTGCTAGAGCAAGTACAGAGAAGGACCACAAGACTGGTGAGGAAAAGAAAGGGGTGCTCTTACCAAGAAAGGTTAATTTAATCAAATTGCAGTGTCTTAAGACAAGGCACCTGTGAGGTGATCTGATTGAGGTGTATTAGGAATTGAATGGTTTGAGCAGGCTCAATGCTGATGGGATTCCTACTCTTGCTCAGATTACTCACCTGAGGGGATGTAAACTCAAATCGAGCAAAGACAGTTATAGAATACCTGTGTGCAAATTGCCTTTAACCAGCAGGTAGTTAATTGCTGGAACAAACTTCCGCCTGTTGTTGCGAAAATTGATATCTTATATAAATTCAAGGAAGAACTGGACAGACTTTTGGAGCAAATGGATGGGTGAAATGGGAATGTTTTTTTGTTTGTTTTTTGCTAATGCTGTATAAGCTTGCTTTCTTGCATCATATGTCTCTGCTAATTCTAATAAGTACCACCTTTGAAGCAAAATAAATCATACATGGTATAATTAAGACAGCTGATGGGCAGTGGTTGAGGCCACCGATAATTGGGATTCTATCAATAAAAGTAAGTGGAGCTATAAGTGAAAATGAATATAATGGAGATCAGAATTGATACCATGTATATTTTTGAAATGAAGAAGGAAATGTATGGAAGGTTTAGATCGTTTTGCAGATATATGTATTCTATTACTTTGATTGTTCATGATGCATTCAATAGTAAAGAAAAGGTGGGGGTATAGACATATTGTAATGAATTAATGAAATTTTAGATATTGCATACACACACACAGCTAGAATACACTGAACTCCATGCATAGCAAGGCCTTAACAATGCTCTTCACACTCACTATTCGGACTTCCCCAATCATTATCTGGCAGAGTAGAGGCAGTAAGATTATGCACTAGCTGACCTGTTGCCTCCCAGAGAGTTACCAATGAGTTCTATCTGGTGGCCTATCTAGTGGCTAGCCTGCAAATGCTGCTTTAGAGATGTACACTCAAATGTAAGGAATATTGGATATTGCCATGATGTCCATCATAACCTCAGCAGTCATCACTCGTACTGCATGATGGAAGAGATGGGGAAGAAATGCTTTAAGCATTTCAGTTTTAATTTCATCTATGCCTGCTGCCTTTCCATAAATGTTTTCCCATGACCTTTTCTACCTCAATAACAGAGACAAAATATGACAATTCTCATATTTCATTCTTTTCCTCTTCTTCAGCTGCTTTAGAAAATTTAGCAAATTGTAAAAAGTATTTATTCCAAATTTCTGTTATGATAAATATTTAAAATTAATTAAATATTAAATTAAATAATATCCTTCTTTTCTGTTTTTACTTTGCCCTTAACGCCGACCGGGCTAGCCGAGTGGGTAAAGTACCTGCCCGGCAACCCAAAGGTCGCGGGTTCGATTCCCGCCTCGGGCTTGGATCAAAGTACTGCAAAAACCTTGGGAGGTGCAATATGGCCACAGAAGCCGATGCGCCAACAACTACCAAAAAAAAAAAAAAAAAACTTTGCCCTTATAATATTCAATTACATTATTAGTGGAATTGTCTCCTGTTTTGAGATTTTTAATTTTAAATCTTAAACACCATTTTTCTACCTCCTGAGACCAAAAATTTTTTATAATATTGTTTTTCTCTGTCTGCCTCTTAGCCTCTTGTGTTCGCCATGGTGTTCTGAATTTTCCATCGTGACATTTTCTCTACCTTCCTTTTACAACTTCAGTTAAATTTCTCCTAAATTTTTCCATTTTTCTCTAACGTTATTTTAGTAAAGAATGGCAAAATCTAAGGGAAAAATTTTTATTTTATTTTCAAAAAATCTCATTTACTCAGATTTGAACCACTCCTATGTTATTACATAGGAATATCTTGCAGGATATCCTCATAAGTTGAGAATATAAAAAGAAAACTTAGTTTTTGCTTATGTTTTCATCAGCAGAAACATTTTAATATATAGGGAAGTTCTGAAACATCTGTCAAAAGTAAGGAATTTTGTTCTACTTACTAAAAAATATAAAAAAGTTCATATGAATAAACCCAGAAATACTTCCTTGCTGAGTTAGAACAATGTTGCTGTTCTTGATGGGTGATCATGAAAACAGGCACTCAGAAGCTTCTATACCACAGCAGGAGTTCAAAATGGCCTCCTTGAGGAGCAGTGTGGTGTTTACTGTTAAACATGCTCAGAATTATACGAGTATTCTGGACTGAGTGTGTGACAATCAGCCGCAATGCACTCATGAAGATTTCAGTGCTAACCAAAATTGAATAGCCTAAAACTTTTAGATACCTGCATATGTAAAATTCCATGGAGGGAGGTCAAATCAGAGAGCACAAAGCCCTCATCATCACCCTTCTTTACCTTACTTAGTGGCCAGGTGTTAAGCAACTCACAAGCAGTAACATTAAAATCTGTAAATAATGCTGCTAAGTTTTATTGTACCAGTACATAAGATCCAGGCAAATAGTTACCAATGATTCTGACCCAAATATTGATAACAAACTGCTGCTGATGGCGAGCTTGATCAATCCCATGAGGATTTTCCTCTGCCTGTAGGTGTTGATTACAAAGATTCACAACACTATTCCTAGTAAACGGCATATTATCTTTAAAGAGAACCATGAAAAAAATGGGGATCAACACATTGCTGCATAAACCACTGGTGGACGGAAACTAATTCAAAAGTCATTTAGTGAGAGGGCATACACTCGTTGCAAATAAGGATGTAGGTGTTGCCCATTGAGCCAGACTGTTGCCAGTTGTCGAGTGGTCAGGAGTGAGAGTGCAGTAGCACATGCCCTTTGAATGGACCATGATTTAAGCCCATGACTGCTAAATACAATCAACAGTTGTATTCATGATTTATTGTAAACTCCTCTGACCTGGTGATCATAGGTAACTGCACATTATTAAAATAGTGGAATGGCATAAACAAGAACCTTAACTTCTGCCACTTGCCTTGTGCTGATTCCAAGAAAATCTGTCTATTTCAGAATTGGTTCTTATAAGGTGACAGTCATTGGCCTCCGATGTTTTCCTGTTGGTATGCCATTGTTCTGGAAATGTTTCGTTATAGACACTCCTGGTCTCTCTACCATTACTTTATGCATGGCCGTGCATTAAATGCATATATGCCATTTCACTATTTTAATAATGTGCAGTTACCTACGAGAATCTGTAATGAGATGAAATAAAAATCTGCTGAATAGCACTGCTATTGGTATCACCACTAGGAGTAGCAATGTGGTTGTAACTTGGCAAGGAAGCATTTCTGGACATGTGTTCATATGAACATATTTCATCACTGCTGAGTAGAACTTACTCCAACTTTGGTCAGACCTTTCAGAATCATCATGTATACCAGTGTTTGAAAAGTAACATAATTTTGGGGAGAAACCCATGCTTTTCCCAATAGTGAAACATCACATGAATAAAGGCATACACTTTTACATAATTGTTGACATTAGATGACTAAACTGAAATAGCTGCCCTACTTAAAACATGAACAAATGTAGATATATGTACAGCTATCTATCTGATTTCTGCATGCAACAGAAATTCATCTGAGAGTTATGCATAGTTCAATAGTTGTAGCCAAGAAATAAGTCTGTTTTGGTGCAATCGGTTCAAAACAAAACTGAATAAACCTTGAGGATAAATCAGCCAGTTAACAACCACCAAACCACAACATTGCATATATTGAGCAATCATTCTTGGTAACAAGCAAATAAAGATCCAGTCCATTGCTGGGATGAACTTGTCTACACAAACTTTACATGATATTCTCCACAACAGACTTCAATTTTGGAAGTTGTACGTTCAGTGAGTTCCAAAAAAAACTGATCTAATTTTTACAAAAACACATGCATGGTACTCTCTCTAGTACCTCAACACTGAAGTGAAAAGGGTGACTAGTTTTGGGATGGAGTTGTCACAGGTGGTGAGGCATGAGTGAACCACTCTGTCATCCACATGTGATAGTGGTTATAGCATTATAGATGGGAGATACCTGTGCCTTTTGACTTTATTCTGTTTTGGTTTTCAAGCAGGCATTGATTCAGTGATGACAAGGAAGTTAACATGCCGAAACATAGTTAAATGGAAATGTTCCTGAATTTACTATATGGCATGTCTACATTCATGGTACAGTGGGGCAGATGCCTGAATGTGATGAGTAATACACTCAACTGTGTTGAGTAGTAAACTAACATGCTTTTATATATGTCATTTCATTGTTCTGTGATTAAATATATTTTAAAAATCTTTACCTTACTTTTCAAACAACTCTCATATGAAAAATAAATTATTCAATATTGACATAGAGTTTGAAAAGTTTTCTTTGGAAGGTCAGGGTCAGTTACCCTTTAATGTTGTAGTACAACCTGAAGATCAGAACAAAAAATTCTTTTTAAGATGGGGTTATAATGTGGCATTAAAAAAAAAGATACAAATTGTGACCTCACCAACTTTATTAAAATTAGAAATTATGATATATTAACAAAACTTTTTTAATATTGTAAAAAAATTTAATTTCGTATTTTCATTTATTTTCATATTATTTTCCTAGGGATGGTGGGAGGGAATTTAACTAATAGTAATATTCTTTAGAATTTCATTGTAAATTGTGCTCTTCAAATAATAATTTTGAGAATTCAGTTTTATTTCATTTAAATAGATATCCTTGGTTTATGAAATGGCAGTATATTTCACGTGGTAGTCAAATTTTCATGAAAAGAGAATCATCACCTGGTTATATAAATCACCTGCCCACTAGGACTCAGGAAGAATTTTTATGTACAGGCACTCGTGAAGAGGTAAAGTTCTATAATTTGTTACAGTTGTTCAAAGTGGTGACTCTAAATTTGGATGCGTGTCAGCTTGCCACAGTAATGACCATCAGACACATTCACATGCAGTGGTCCTTGTTGTTTTGTAGGCACCACTAACTTGTTACTGGAGGTTACTGAGGTCTGGAATATCTGTTGCTTACACCAAACTTTTTAAATAACCCACAGAAAATAATCTAGCAGATTCATATCCAGTGACTGTGGTGATCAAGCAACTGAGCTGCCTTGCCAAACACCTCTACTTGCAAGTGGCAAATCTTGCAAAAATTGTAGTAAAATGTGTTCCAGAAAGTTGCCTTTCAATCATGGTGGAATAAAATGAAGTCCCATCAAAGTCTAGTGTGGCAAGTATTGCACCAGACTTTGATAGAAAATATGTTTTAATGAGTTCTCACCATTAAAGCATGAGAATTTTACTCTGTCCATTACAGTATGTTATATGAATTATTGATTGTCTTGGAAAAAAAGTGGCTTCACATGTGAAGAATAACCAGCTTACAAAAAGGGATAATGGCCACAATCACATGAGCTACTAACAAAACTGTTGTCACTGCTGGATTTGGTACTTACACTTTTTGTAAGTGACAGGACAAGTGTGATTCTGTAGTTTGCATCAGCTTGTGAGGTGCTTGCTAGCTGGTAAGTTTTGCTGGTAGCACATTGCTTCAGAAATATTTCCACAAGCAGCTTGGCTGTATGTGAGATGTATATTAGAATGCTGTTAGAGCCTATAGGACTTTAGTACTGTGTCTGCATTGAAAGTTGAGAAGAGTCAACACTTGTTGACAATTGACATAAATTTCTATAGATTGTAATTTTTTGGCAGTGAATAAATGTGAACGAAGGTTGTTCTAAAGAACAGAAAGAACAGAAGTAGAAAGGATAAATGAGGAAATTTTAATTTCTGCGAGCTTGGAGTTGGGACAGTGAATGGACGTTGACTAGGAAATAATAATTATTGTAATAAATAAAAAGATAGCAATAGAGAATTAATGGAGATACATAAAGATGCCAGTTCAGAAGAACAGTGCCTGTGGGTACTCAGCATAGCTAAATCAACTATAATTGACAAAAGGTATGCTAATCATATGATCTAGAAAATAACACTTTTATAATTGCATGAAGATATTGTGGTTTTGCATCTGAGTTTAGTGATGCCACTTCAGACAGTTATTGTGAAATTAATTTTTATGTATTTATTTCAAAATATTGTTTATAGTCATATATTTATAGGACTTTTTTGGGTTTTTTTTTAATATCAGTACTAGATTAGTATTAGAGGCTTTTGCTGCACTAAAACAAAAAAGGTGTAGGAAGGGGGATATTCTTTCCAGCAGGCCTTTGAATTTTTCAAAGCCGTTGCTCTCAGTTATTCCCAATGATTAACAGCTTGCTGACTAAAGGAAAGGCTTTCTCCTTAGTTTGAATTTATGCTCCGTGACCCGGTACTAGTATCACTTATTACCATAAAAATTTTACCTTCATCCATTTTAACATTTTCTCTCTCTCTCTCTCTCTCTCTCTCTCTCTCTCTCTCTCTCTCTCTCTCTCTCTCTCTCTCTCTCTCTCTCTCTCTCTCTCTCCCCCCCTCCCCTGAGTATTATAAACTTCAGTCAGATCTCTGAAAAAGCAGTGTTTCTAAACTTTTTGTCCACAGTAGTAAACAACTGAGTGACAAACTCTTTAATGTAACTGCCTGGAGAGTGTCACATGTACCTAATTTCATCCTTAATCATTGAAATGTGGCTGGTTTTCTGTCATGCACTACATCTGTCAGCTATTCCCTTAAATCAGGTGAATGTAGGGTACTCTACAATTCCTTGTCAACCTATCCACCAGTCTATGAAATGATTATCGAGATAAGCCCTGACATCACAATGATAATGTGGGGTACCCCATTCAGTCATTGGCAAACTGCTACATCCCTATACAGATCATAAAAAGTAGGCACAATGGAATACTAACAGCTGTTTGATTAACTACTAGATGGATAAAAATTGACTTTGCTAGAGATGACCTTGTATGTTTTTCAGAAAAACAGTTTTTGAAACTGTTGCCTCAGGTTTTATTAATGCACAGGCCTTAAACCGCTAAAATTATTGGGTAAACTTCAAATGGAAAATGCCTCTCTGAATCTCTGTCACTGGTTGGCATAATCTGTGTAAAGCAGTCTGGTTGTTTAAAGTTTGTGTTCCTGGATGTTGCCATGACAGGAGTGTTTAGGAAAGAAAAAAAATGTTTTTTTAATGCTCCCAGAATTTTATCTTATAACCTTTGGGAGGACTGCCTAATAGAATCAAATTGACAATTCACATGCTGGTAGACAAGGTACTAAATCATTCCTGAAAGGTGATCTTTGGCTTGTTGAAGGATGAATAGTTTGTAAAACCTGAAAATTGTGTAATCATATTAAATTTTCTGGCAATCTATTTGTGAGACTACCCATCAAGACATTAGTATAACTGACTTCTTTACATGGCTAGTGGAGAATAACCTCTGAATGATTTCTTAAATAATACTTCTGGAAACATTCCTTGGAGGATATCCATTAATTTTGAAAGTGTTTTAAATCCAATTTTTTGCCAGCACAAGTGCAGGGGACTCTGGTCACAATTTTCATGATCTGTTTTTGCACTCAGATCACACTGAAACTGAATATTCAAAACTTGGTCAGAATTTATTGGTTTTATGAAGACTGATTTTCAATCTATCTGTATTTGTGGAAATTGCATTCAGAAAACTGAAGGTACATTTCATATCTTTCAATCTGTCTTTTGTATCATGAGTGATGCTATTCTTCAGACATTTTATTTGTGTGCGGAAAGGCTCCACAATGGGGCCCAAAATGTTCAGAATTTATTTGGAATTTTACAACTAAAGTTTTATTTGACAGCCACCTGTAATAGTTTTGTTTTACTATTACAGTTATAGTACATTCCATTAATGTGGAGCTTGTATGTAGTAATTTTATTTTACTTGAATTAATACTCCTAACATCCTAAACTCATAATTAAAAGAAAAAAAAAAAAAAAAAGTGTGTGTAATGGGAAACTGTCTTAAGGCTGGTCAGTGATGGCCAGCTTGTGTATTCGTGGGCCTCTTTTTTCGTAAGATATCTGAAAACCAGATCTTCATATAAAAACATTGAAATGATCAAAGAAACTGAAAGATATGAGAGAGGGAAAGAGATTAGAATCAGTTAGATACATGAGTTAATACCCCTCATCCCCCATTATTGTGATTGGCATTAATACCAGCAAAAATTTAAGTGTAATTCATGTAATTAAATTTTTACTACTCTTCAGTATATTAATTTTTTTTTTACTGCATTTTTTGCTGCATTCAATGGATAGTAAGTAATATGGTAGGTATTTTCATATCATATAAAAAATTGTCCTTCATTTTATGTAATAAATGCCATAAATAATTGTCAGAACTGGTATATTTCCTCATTTTTGTATATTTGTTATTGAAAAATTTTAAAAAGTCTTAAATACAATTGATTGATATAAAAATTGGTATAGGAATTTGGCTGCATATCAGTTTTTGTTCATGTGTAATCATCTTCCATATCTATTGCAGATATTAAAATGATTTTTTAAATAGTTAAGATAATGAAAATATAATTTAATTCTTTCGAATTTAGCTGTGCAGAAGGTTAATAAATATAAAAAGAATACCCACTGATATTGACCTTATTTTGGTCATTAGAACTATGTAAACTTTAAGGAAAGATCTTAGTACAGTCGGCAATAATTAGTACATCACAGTTCTCTTCTGTTGTTATTGTTTGTTTGTTATTTGGTTTTTAGGAGCATTAGAAACTAAGGCCATATTGCTCCGGGAATATGCGGTGGTCATTCCCTTGACCTTTCCATATCCTCCGTATTTGGTGGTGACTGGCTCGAACCCCGGTTTAATCAAGAAGCATGTGCTACACACTTCTGCTCCTTCCCACCTGGCTACGGAGGCGCCCAGTTCTCTTCTGTGTCAACCAAACTACAAAAGGGGGAAAAAAATGAAATGTTGATTGAATATAAATTGAATTAAAATCCACAACATACACATAAAATTTAAGCAGACATCAAAAGCTTTCAGACAATTCACATGGAATTCATTCTTTCTCATTGCGAATTTACTGGAAGCGACATCTTATAATGAAAATTGTACCCTCCAGCTAATCACATGAAAGCATTCAGCATGATGGATAGCAATGCAGCATTTAGCAGCATTCTCCAAACAACATCCAAAAAACGACTGCTCCACATGTTAAGACCTCAGTGTATTTCCTTGCTTTTAATTTGTACAATTTATATTTTATGTCACCAGCATAAAATAGAACTGTGATGTATTCTGTGTCCCACATGAGAGGATTCTTTTGTTATTCATAATTAATCTAAAAGTAATTATAATATACACTGAGTGGACAGAAATCATGGGATACCTACCTAGTAACGGGTAGGCTCACCTTTCGTCCAGATAAGCGCAGTCACACATGATGAGGCATTGAGTCCAGTTCAAGAAAGCTTTCCACAGGGATTGCCATCCATGCTTGTTGCACGGCTATCCATAATTCTGTCGCATTCTTGGGTGGAGGATCAAAGCTCAAATGAACCTTTCCACAGCATCCCAAAGATACTCCCCAGGGTTCATGTCCAGTGAACGGGGAGGCCATTCCATGGTGGCAAAATCTGCAGAATGCTCTTTGAACTATGTTCTAGTCACCATGCCTCCGTGGGGAGGCGAATTGTCCTGCTGGAAGAGTCCATTGCCCTGTGGTCGCATGATGACCGTGAAGGGATGCAAATGGTCTGCAAGGATGGACACGTAACCTGGACCGTTCAGAGATGCATCTAGACTTACCAGAGGTCCCAACGTGTGCCAGTTGAACACACCCCCCAGACCATCACAGACCATCCACCTGCCTGAACAGTTCCTTGTTGGCATGACAGATGCATAGCTTCTGCAGTTTCCACCAGATACGCACCCTCCCTTCTGCTCGAAATAACTGAAAACAGGATTCATCAGACCGGGAAAGCCGTCTGCAATCATCCAAGTCCAGTGCAGATGTTCGTTTGCCTAGTTGAGGCATAGAGTCCTGTGTTGTGGTATTAGCAATGGGACTCTGGTGGGTTGGCAGCTACCATAACCAATTGTGGCTAATAATCGCCTGGTGGTCTTACTGGAGATGTTTCTGGCACCTCCCTCGTTGAAATTGGCGGTGATTTGTGCCACTGTCGCTGTCTGGTTGGCTGAAACAATGCGAGACAACACTGATGGCCGCTTTCTTCTGCCACCTTTCTCTGCCCATAGCACTGTCCACAATGAGATGCTATCCCGGAAATGGCGTATTCCCAATAAACTCTTGATACTGTCGAATGAGGATAGTGCAATTTCTATAGCACATCTGCAATAGAGTGATGCATGTGTTGGGCACCCACTCTCATCCCTCTTTCAAAGTCGGTTAACTCACGACATTTATCCATACTGACATCAAATTACCGCCTACATGAATGCAGTGCACCTATAGGGGTGGCAGCATCATGTTGCCCAGGAACCAGGTATTTCATGAATTCTGTTTTTTCAGTGTAGTACTTAGAACTGTGAACAGGTTGAAAGTTGAGAAGTTTGAAGATAGCTGGTTGACATTCGACTTGAATTCCTGTAGATTGTAATTTTCCGGAAATACATGTATTGAGCATTATAGCTCTGGTTCATACTAGGAAATACATATGTAGGAAAGTTGTTCCTGGAAAAAAGTTGAAAGGATAAGTAAAGAAGGAAAGTTGGTTCTGTGAGTTTGATGTGTTAGACAGTAAATGGATATTTACTGGTCACAGTACATATTTAGACTGATTTGGAAGAGAGTGGGGAAATTAAAGATGCCAATTCAGAACAATGCCCGTAGAAGTATCTATAGAAGAAGCACGCCACAGGAACTGAATGTCCATGATACTAGGTGGAGAGACTGTGAAAGATTGTCATTAATTAGCCCGACTGCCCTTCCTTGAATGGAGCCTAGAAGCTTGAGGGAAGTGGTCATACTCCACCCCAGATATTGGAAGAATACTCCATGGTAGGGTGGATTTGAGATTTGTGCAGTGGGTGTAGTTATTTTAGAAGAAAAGTAATGCCAAGAGCAAAAAAATAAAACTGAGTTTTTTTAGATGCAGAGGAAGCAATATTTGTGATGTGCTTATGCTGCGAGAGAGAGAGAGAGAGAGAGAGAGAGAGAGAGAGAGAAAGAGAGAGAGAGAGAGAGAGATTAGAAGTCAGAGCAATCCCCAATAGAACATATGTGACCTTCTTTAGAAATCTTGGTGTCATCAAAGATAAACATTAGAATGGTAGACTCTTTTTCCAATATATAAGACAGGACTGAGTTTTGGGATACCTCCATAGCACGGTGGTCGGGGGTGGGAGTACAGTAGCATATGCTCTGAGTAGAGTGGAGTTCAAGCCCCTGACTGCTAAATACAGTCAATCTGCCAACCAGCACTGGACTAGCACGGTACATTTCCCTCAACATACATCATTGAGGAGGCTTCCATCCTGCAGTGATAATGACTGCAGTTTACCTTTTTTTTTTTTTTTTTTTTGTCCCTTTAAAATATTATCTAGAGATCAGCATTTAAGGAATTGTTTGTAGATATTTGAGAAAATAAAGCCCTTTGTTCAAGACAATTTTTCAAGCTGGTGAATTGAAATGCAGAGAACTATCATTAGCAAAGCTGCGGATAGGATTATTGTTCAGTGAAAGAAAGCCATTAACATGTGAGAGTAAGAATCGAACCTTGGGGAACACCAGAATTAGTGGAGAATTTAGAAGCCAAAAATCTGTCTAGCATCACCTGCTGTGAGTGGTTAGAGATAAAATTGGATATTCATTTTCAAAAAATGGTCAGCAATCTAAGATGGGTGCTTGTTTAGAAGACACATCAAATCAAAAGCCTTAGAAGGGTCAAGAGCTACTGCTTGAATTTCACACCAAATGTTTCAAATTTCTACAATCAAAAGAGTAACATTAGCAAACACATGATCAGCACTGGAATCCATATTAGCAATCACTGATCGGATTTAAGATTTCAAAATAGTATAAGATTTGGTGGTTGATGGATTTTTCCATTATTTTGGAAACAGTCTAAGTGGATTTGAGATTTGTGCAGTGTGTAGTCATTTTAGAAGAAAAGTAATGCCAAGAGCAAAAAATAAAACTGAGTTTTTTAGATGCAGAGGAAGCAATATTTGTGATGTGCTTATGTCGAGAGAGAGAGGATAGAGGGTATTTAGTAACCTTTAATGAAACTGATTAGATATGACCAAATTTCCAGGAAAAAGACCAAATATTTCCATCAAGTATGAATAAGAAAGAAAGGTAACACCAAACAGAACAAAGCTTAGAAGCATACATTTTGAGAACAAGTGGAGAAATAGCAACAGAAACTGGAGCATTCTTGGCATCAAGATTGTTTAAAATTCTTGTTAGGTGAAAGACCAGGTTGGCATTGAGTGGAGTGTACTCAGAACAGTAGGAGGTAGTTTAACAAGAATGTAGCATGAAAAGTAGGATGTGCTAGTAAGTCAGCTTTATCTTTAGCTGAAGAGAACCATCGGGGTAAGTCTTTGCAATCTGGTACCCCTTCTGGTCAGGCATTGCGAGCAGCAGTGATTGACAGGCCTAACCCCTCCCACCAGTTGCTTTTTACTTAGTATTAGAGTGCAATGTGCTATCATCAGCAAAACTATGCACTTGCATTTCCAGTCAGTGGAAGAAGGTCATTAATTTATAAGGGGAAAAAAGAGTGTGAGAGAAAACTTTGGGGAACACCTGCATTAGTAAAGAATTTAAAAGAGGCAGAGCCATCTACCATCACCTGCATTGAGCATACTGTGGTTTGTGAGTTCTTACAATAGCTTTGCTACTGAACTTCTGCATGGTAATCAAATCCAAATTCCAGAATTTGTTATATTTGATGCAAATAGCAAACTGTGTAAATCTTTTCCTCCACAATGTCATTTAGATTTTAGGACCACAGGTTGTTTATTTTCTTTTGCTATTTCTTGCCCAAAAAAATAGCAAAAGAAAATAAACAACCATTCCATGGCAACTCATTGTGAAGGCAGTCACAATGAGATATAACCAAAACGATGCCAATTTAATTAATTAATTCAACTACTTTGGTAGATAGCTATGTTAAAATGATCCTTTTGCAGTAACCTACACTCACCATGTAAATCTTGTTTACCTGGCGAGATAATTTAATTTTTTCTGACAAATTGTCTCCATATACTACTTTTTTTGACTAACAGTTTAACTTTTGAGTTTAGTTCTTTATACTTGAATATATGAGGTACAAACCAAAAGTTTCCAGACTGGCTGCGTGTAGTGCCAATACATGCAGTATCTAACAGAATACTGCATGTATAGCAGTATCCTGTTAGATACTGCTGAACTAATTCACTGTGAATTAGTGCAAGGGGGTTTCATACCACTTATAATGTGCTTTTGTGCAATTAATGTTTAAATGTGTTTCTATTGATGTGTCTTCAGTTTTTAAGATGGCAGACACTAAATAATGATGAATTTTATCAAATTTTGTCGTAAACTTGGAAAGCAGCTTTGAAGACTCACAAAATGCTTAAACAAGCATTTAGTGATGATGCTATAAGTAGAACACACTCTTCAATGGTATTCACATTTCAAAGGTGGCCAAACTTTTGGTGAAGATTATAAGTGCTCAGGTCATCCTTCATCAAGTCAGATTGTTGAAAAAGTGTGTCAAATCATCAATGAGGTTAGAAGCCATACAATTATCAATATTTGTGATATTCTAGGCTCTTGTATATGTCAATGCATTTTAATTGAAAATTTTAAAATGAAGTGGATTGCTACAGAATTTGTGCCCCGTTTGCTGAGTGATGAACAGAAACAGAATTGGCTTTCTGTATGTGCAGGGACCTGCAAGCAGAGGCTAGATAAGACAAACTTTCTTTCCAATGTCATGAAAGTTGGGTTTTTGGTTATGACTCAGGAAAGCAGCAGTCCTCCCTGTGGAAGAGCCCATCTCAATGTCCAAAAAAGGCAGTGCAGGTCAGATCAAACATCAAAGGCATGCTGATTTTTCTTCAACAATGAAGGAATTGCTCACTGAGAGTTCTTTCTGCCAGGCCAAACTGTAAACCACTAGTTCTACTTTGAGGTCCTAAGGTGTTTGAGGGAGGATGTTAGGAAAAAACTCCCAGACAGATAGCACACTTTGGATTGGCTGCTGCATCACAACAGTACACCAGTCCACATGGCTTTGTTGGTTTAGCAGTTTTTAAACAAGAACAAATGGTGTTGGTCTCACACCCACTCTGTTCTCCTGACCTGGCTTCCTGTATCCCAAAATGAAAATTCAATTAAAAGGACAGTTTCAAAGACAATGTGGCGATTTCAAGCAGAATCTCAAAGCATTGGATTATGAAACAGGAATTCCAGAGATGCTTCAAACAGTGGGAGAAGTGGCAGGATCGATGTATAAATTCTGGAGGGGACAACACAAATATATATTTAATGTAAGTCTAAATTAATTTTATTATCTCAGTCTGGGAACTTTGTGCTTGCACCTTGTATTTTTGTAGTATAGATTGTTTAATAAATTTAGTTAATAATGTTATATAATCTCCATAGGGTTTTGCTAATCCACTGTTTGATCAACAGAATTACGAAGATCTAGCCCTGAAGAATAATGAACAGGAACCTTTGGATGCTTACAGAATTAATCTGCTTGATCACCACATGAAATTATCATCTGATACATCAGTCTGACCTACTTCTGTGATAGTTTTTTTTTTTTTTTTTTTTTTCATTTTTAGTCTGTGATGAATGGATAAACTCTCTTGCCAGATTGGCAAAGGATAGTCTATATTTCTTTTAACACTTAGCAAATTTAAAGCTGAACCTGCATTGTAGAACTTGTAACTCTAGAAATACTAAGTATTCCTAGTTAACAAAAACAAAGCTGTTTATTTATAGCACTGCATTTACTTTTGTACATAGTTTCTTTACCATAGAATGAAGATGTAAAATTCTATTTTTGTTGTGATTTAAGAATAGTAAATAGAGATGAGAGAAAGTGTGTGTATTGCAAGTAGCAATTCTTTACATAAGTTCCTTGAAGGTGTAGATAAAGATATCCATACAAGGAGAAAAATTCTGTACTACTCTGTAGTATCACATAGATTCTGAATTGAATGTAGCAATCTACATGTGCTTTATATAGAGCAGAGTTATTTGTATTTTTAATTAATTCTTTAATTATTTGTAAATTTATAAATAAATTATTTGTAAATTACATTTTAATACAGAAAAATGTATCTCAGATAAAGATGTAGATAAAAACTGTTAGTAGTATTTGAATTATCTATCTCTGCTTTACTAAAAGCAGGGTTGGTCAAAATGTGTGTATGTTTATGTATACATTCATGCATTGGTATTTGTGTGGTATAGGAACAAATGAAAGAAGGAATTTTATACGATTCAGAGGAACTAATAGTCAAATTTTTGGACATCATCACTTGTAGAAAGCATTTTCCCAACAAGCACTCATTCTAAGAAAGAATAGTGGATTTTTTGTGAGGAAAATGTTTTCTTTTGTTCATTCCACTATTTTAAAAGTGATCAGTTCATTAATAATTTACAATCTTCTGTGTAACCTTACAAGTGCCACTTTATTTTTGTTTCTGCCATTTGTTTATGATGACAGGAAAAAAATATTTGGGTAAATTTTGGTATTTCCCATAAAGCTCATCGTTCAACTTCAGAGCTTTGTTTACTTAACATTTTCCCCCCTCCTGTCTCTCTTGTGGTTACACAACACACAAGAATTAAAAATTGTTGTTGTCAAATGTCCATTTTATTTGATGATATATAAAGACAGTATTTGTTTCTCAAACACTCATTCCCAGAAGGAATAGTGACTTTTTCAAGAAACAGATACTAGTCTGTGCTATTTCCAGAATATTTCTGAGAATTTTTGTTTGTAGTCATTTAATTGGATGTCTTCGGTGCACAGACACTCATTCTAAGAAGGAATAGTGATTTTATGTGCTTCCAAGATAACCACTGTTGAAATTAGTGTTGAAAACTTCTCAGGGGAGGTACTATGGTTTCTTGTAGATGTAATTTATTTTATACAGAGTTTACATTTTCCTTTTCCTCTCTGTGTTGCCATTGTAAAATTTTATTACATGTAAGTTCAAGAAATTTTGACATGCCAGTGAGTCTGATATCAAAGCTATTTTTGGTATTATCCTATATTCTGGCTTATGTAGTGAAATCAAACTAGGTGTAATTTGAAATATTCAAAAAAGACTATTATATTACGAGATGAGCAATTTGATAACTTACTGAATGTAAAAATTGAAGAAATTTCTCTAATTTCTTAAAAGTAGTAATTTATTGAAAATTTGAGATCATAAGTTTTCAAGATGTTTCCATCCAGATTATTGTTAGCCTGTTATTATTTCTAATAATAAAGACGTGGCTTACTATAAGTGAGATTTTTTAATTAAAGTACAAATTTTATTTCCCAGTTTATCTCTCCTTTTTCATTATTAATTTTCATTGTTGTTTTCAGCTTTAAATTGTCTAGAACTTCATATGAGAGAAATTTGGCAAAAGAATTTATTTATAGAACAATGCTAGTTCTATAAATTTTTTTTTTATGTTAAATATATTTATAATGGCAGTTTAAGTGTACAATTAAAAATAGTATTGTTTCTTTTAAAGCACTAAAGTAGCAGCATATATGTTTTAAATTGTGATAAAAATAAAAATGTTTCTCCCCTGTGTTAATTATGAATTTTATCTCAATGTGTCTAAAAAAGACTTTCTCACAAACTTTCAAATAGCTCGGTTTGCTGCCACAAAATAAAAACAATACCATTCATGTCTTGCTTATCTGGCTTCCACAAACTGAGCATCATGTGTATATCATGACGTTCAGTCATCATGTGTATTGACCAGGGATCCCCAAACTTATAGAGAAGCGGGCCACATGAATTTTTGAAATATTTGTGAATTACTGAAAACTTCATTCTCTGCATAACTTTAATGTTATGCAGAGAAACAAATTTTATACCTGCCTACCTCTACAGATTGAAAAACAAATCGATGGATACGTAATATAAAATATACCAGTTTATATCAAATTTTAATTACTTATTTATTGTACTAATCACAGAAATACTTAGTAATACAACAAAATTATAATTAATGTGACGAATGTGGTTGTAGAGTGTGACTAAGTTTCATAATATCGGGTTTTAAAGTACTAGTTCTAATTCTTAAAAAGTCATGTAAATGCAGGTCAGTTAGACATGATAATAATTTTGATTTCACATATTTCATTTTTGAAAAGGTCTGCTCACAAATACATGTACTTCCAAAAATTGATATAAACTTTCAACATTTAATTTTTGGATAATCTGACTCAGATAACGTTCATTAAAATTGAATTAGATTTTCATTTTTAAATATTGTATTCAGTGCATTATTAGCTTGAAGGGCTACCAAATCTAATTATAAATTCTCATCAACATCATTGATGGGTATGTCAAAAAGATTTCAAAAAGTTCAAACACCTTTGAATTATTTTTAAAATCAGAAAATCTAGCTGCAAAATTTTACTGCAACAAACTGTTTTAAACAAAATTTCCGTTGGAAAAAATTACAACTAGGCATATTTTTAGATAAATTATTGCAACATGGAAAATGTGAAAAATTATTCCGAAGCAGTCGACTTTTAAATAACTTCAGTTTTGATTCAAATACTTTAACATTATAATTCAATTCATTGACAAGTTTGTAGTTTCATATTAAGATATCAATTTCATATCAATTCGGCCCTGGAGAGATTGTGCAAGGCTCACACGGTAGAAATTTTTTCAGAGTGGTCTGTGCTTGTTAACAGGAGAGACTGCTTCTACAGGGATGGGATGCACTTAAATAGAAAGGGTGCAAAAGTATTTTCTGATGCTATCGGGGCAGTGTTAGGTGCATCAGAAAATTACTAGATTGGGAGATTCACAGACTAAAAGATTAACTGTAGCCGCAGGCAGAGGCAAAGGTGATTCTTGGACTGCTTCCATTGGAATGAGCAGCAGCCTAGAGAGCAAGTTGCTGGGGCTTCAAGAGCTATTAGAGTCATCATCGAACAAGTAAATTCATTGGCAGTGTTAGCATTAGCATTAGTAGAGGCATTTGATGCAAGAAAGCAAGCTTATGCAGCATCAGCCGAAAAAAATAAATAAATAAAAAACAACCACTTCACCCCTCTGTTCGTTCGAAATACGTGTCCAGCTGAGCCTTAAACTTCCACGACAAGGGATGGAAGTCTGTTCCACCTACCAACCACCCGCTGGCTAAAGGCAAATTTCCGCACATCTATCCTATATCTGTCTTTCCTCAATTTGAATTTATGCCCTCTCAGGTGATTATTCTGAGCAAGAGGAAGAATCCCATCAGCATTGAGCATGCTCAAACCATTCAAGGCTTTGTACACCTCTATCAGATCACCTGGCTGGTGCCTAGTCTCCAGACACTGTAATTTGCAAAACTTAAGCCTTTCTTCGTAAGAGCACCCCTTTGTTCCATTCACTAATCTTGTTGCCCTTCCAGTTGTACTCGTTCCAGCAGCTCTACATCCTTCTTGAAATGAGGCCTCCAGACCTGTATACAGTACTCAAGGTGTGACCTGACCATTGCCTTATACAAGGGAACAATCACCTCCTTATCCCTGCTAGAAAAATTCCTATATATCATTGACAATACACCATGAGCTACTCTTGCAGCCCGTCTGCACTCTCAGAGAACTTCATATCTGCCTGCACAACCACCCCCAGGTCCCTTTCATTCTCTACCACTGTCAGTGTAGTACCACAGAGTTGATACATTGCTCTGGGGTTGCTGTTTCCCATATGTAGTACTTTACATTTGTCAATGTTAAACTTCATTTGCCACCTCTCAGCCCATCTGCTCAACCTTTCCAGATCCTGTTGCAGCAGCATAGTGTCAGTAGTGTCCTTGACAACCCTGCCACCCTTTGTATCGTCTGCAAACTTGGACATTAAGCTTGGTATACCATCATCAATATCATTTATAAATATAGAGAACAATAAAGGACCCAATACTGAACCCTGAGGAACTCCACTAATAACATTAGTCCACGATGAGCAGTGTCCATTGATTACCACTCTCTGTCTTCGCCCCCTCAACCACCCCTTTATCCATAGCAGCAATTTGCCTCCAATGCCAAACTGCTCCAATTTGTGCAGCAGTCTTCCATGTGCAACAGTATCAAAAGCCTTTCTAAGATCCAAGTATATAATATCAAAGATATTCCCTGCATCCAGTTCTTTTGTGACTGCATCATAGTATCCAATCAAATTGGTCAGGCAAGACTTCCCCTTAACAAAACCATGCTGTGTCCAAGCTATAACTGAAGTCTTGTCTAGATGATCCTGCAGTGCTTCTTTAACCAGTGCCTCCATTAATTTTCCGGGAACAGAAGTTAAACTCACAGGTCTATAATTACTTGTGTCAGCCTTTGATCCTCCCTTGTGAATTGTGGGCACATTTGCACATCTCCAGTCCATGGGTACCTCCCCTGAGTCCAAGGAAGCTCTCATAATTATGGCTAAGGGTTCGCTTACTTCTTTTGCTACCTCCTTTAATATAACTGGATAGATCCCATCCACCCCAGGTGCCTTTCTTGTGTTTATCTTCAACAATTTTTCCTCCACTTTACTCTCAGTTATTACAAGATTCTCTAGCTTACTGCTCGAGTTGAATACACCTCTGGCATTCCTCTCGCTGAATAACTCCTCATGTGTGAATGTCGATGCAAAATATTCCTTTAGTTTGTTAGCTACCTGATCAGGGTCATCAACAGTTGACCCATCGGTATCAAGTGGACCAATCTGATTCATCCCCTTCTAGAGTTTACATAAGTAAAGAACGCTTGTGTTTTTCTTTGCATCCCTTGCCAAGGATCTCTCGTAATCTGCCTTCACCTGCCTAACCTTTGTAACTTGGTTACAGATCAACTTGTATCTATCATAGGCTTCTGTGTCATGTGTGAATTTGTATGTATCCCATGCATTTTTCTTCTATGCCATATGCCTCATCAGTTCATCTGACATCCATTTAGGCCTAAACCTTGAACAATATTTCTTAGTTGGTATGTAAACCTAGTAGCTTCCAAGATAAGTTCTTTGAATGCTTCCCATTTTGAATTTGCTGTTGGTAACATCATCAGTTGGTCCCACTGTATAGAATTTAAATACTGTCTGAGTCCATCGTAGTCGCCTTTACGAAAGCAATACCCCTTTCCTTTACCCCTAATGGTAGTTACCTCTTTGAGTAGCTCCCACTTCAGAACACTGATCACTGCCACCTAGTGGTTCATTTATCTGCAGTTCCTTAATGCATGAAGAATCACTACTGAAAATCAAATCAAGAGTATTACCCCCTCTAGTTCCCTCCCGAACATGCTGATGTAGAAAACAATCATCCAATAAATCCACAAAAGCCTTGCTAGTGTGTGAGTGACCAGCCCCCAAATTTCAGTCAATATCTGGGAAATTAAAATCCCCCATTACTCTCTGATTTACTGGACCACTCTATTTCTCTGTACAGTTTCTTATTATACTCATCAGAGTCATTAGGCCTATAGCACACTCCTACTCTCAATTTTGATTTACCTCTGCTTATGTCACACCAAACTGACTCGACACTGCACTGTCCAGTGATGTCGACTGGATTCACTTCCTTGGATTTTATGTGTTTCTTAACTAATAGCATAACCCCTCCTCCCTTCCTATCCTGTCTATCCTTTCTGTAGACATTGTACTCCCCAAATTCCAGTTCTGCATCCCTTATATCTGTGTGACACCACGTCTCTGAAATCCCAACAATATCTGCCTTTCATGTTTTGAGCAATACCTCAAATTCATCAAATTTATTTACTAAACTCCTAGCATTGGTGTACACACAAGTATACATGCACCTGCTCTTCCTCTTAGCCACCCTAACACAACCCATGCGTTTACTTGTACCCCCATGATTCCCAGCAGTCTCTGAAATATCCTGCATCTTATTTTCCAGGCTGCTGCTCATTCCAATAGAAGCAGTGCAAGAATCACTTTCTCCTCTGCCATTGGCTACTGTTAATCTATTAGTCCTTGTACCTAGCAGTTTTCCGACCCACCTAACACTGCCTCAATAGCATCAGCAAACATTCTTGCACCCTTTCTATTTAAGTGTATCCCATCCCTGTAGAAGCAGTCTCCTGTTAATAAGTACGGACCAGGCTGAAAAAAATTCTACCCCTTGAGCCTTGCACAATCTTTCCAGGGCCGAATTGATCGACAGGGCTCTCATCATATACTCCCTCCTATCGTGTCTGGGCAGAATTGCAGACACTTTCAAATTCAACCCTAATTCACGGCTTTTTTTCATCAGTGACCTGTACTTGTTAAGTAATTCCGCCAGTCTCCTACTCTTAATATCAGTGCCAACGTGTACAACTATATCACCTTTTGTGCCCTTAAAAGATGATATCCGCTCTACGTCATCAACCTTTGCCCCTGGCAGACATACTCTGGTCCTGTTCCACCTATCCTTTTTACAAAGCATGTTTCCCGTTTCCCTGACAATAGAGTCACCAACAACTACTAGTTCTTTTGGGACCAGCGCATTCTACCTTTTGGATTGCCGCTGTGTTGCGCGATGACCAAGTGCAAGCTCTGGCATTTGTGTGGGCAGCTGAGAGCTTGATGGGCCCCTCACTTGTAATCCTTCGAGGGCAGCCACCCTGTCCTTCAAGCTCTCATATAGGCCCATAACAACGCTGAGTTGTCTCCTAATTTCCTTGCATTGCGCACATACAAAGACATCCCCCATGGCAGTATCATGTCCCATACCTGAGTGCTCCGCAAACATCAAGCAAATAGTGCATCTTAAAAGGCTGTGATTCAGAGGGCAACTTCCCCCCCCCCCCCCTCAGTTCTGCCCTGAGCCACAGCATTCCCATTAGCTTGAGCCTTTTGCTTTGCTGCTCTGGTTTGAGTCATGATTTCGATTTACTTTCAATAAAATTTCAATTTCAGTATAAAATTAAATCCTAAACTTGTATCCCAACACAGTTATAACGCTATATTTATGTTTCAGTAACGAGCGTTATCTACGAAATCCCTTTATATAACTTCCGTATCACGTTATGTATTAATTATTTATTTTTACTAATTATTTATGTTACGTAACCTAAGTGGTTATATGTATAGTTAAAAGTACAATTTAATTGCTAATGAAGTTCGACAAGATTAATAGATTTTACTGATTAATTTTCCCGTAACAATGGCGGCTATTTACGAACGGTAAACACGTGGATTTGATACTCTTTCCGATACTAAGTAATACCTACAAAATCTCTATCTAAGTTACTTTAAACTTAAGTACCGTAAATAGGAATATAAAGCTACTCTAGAAAATAAGTTAATATGTCAATTTAAACTAATAAAGCAGAAAATAAATCAGAAAAAACTTCTCTGTTTCAAGAGCAGCAGAAAGGGCACGTTCGCACCGGCAACCCTCGTCCTCAGTCATCTCTAGGATAACTAAGAGTAAGAACAATGCATGTATACTTGCATGTACACTAATGCTAGGGATATACTAAATAAAATTGAATTTGAAGTGCTGATCAAGACATCAAAGGCAGATATTGTTGGGATATCAGAGACGTGCTGTCAGATGTAAACAGTGGAGAATTGGAATTTGGAGAGTACAGTGTGTACAGAAAGGGCAGATAGGGTAGGAAGGGAAGAGGGATTATGCTGTTAGTTAAGAAACAAAATCTAAGGAAGTGCATCAAGTTGACACGGGTGGATAGTGCAATGTTTGGTGTGACATAAACACTGGGAAAGGGAAAATGAGAGTAGGAGTACACTGAGTGATCACTGAATTATGACCACCCCTATGAAAACTGATTACGACCGTTGACCACGTGAGGTACGAAAGTGCGCATTTAGTCGACCTGCGTAGCATAGATAAGGTGTCAGTTGTTCAGTAGGTAAATTCCAAGCATGATGGGTAAAAGGAAGGATTTATCAGACTTTGATAAAAGACAGAATGCGAGTGCTCGACGAGCTGGTGCCTCGATTTCCCAAACGGCTGAACTGGTGGGGTGTTCGAGAGCCGCTGTAGTTAAAGTGTACCATGGTTGGTGTCAAAATGGTCAAAGAACAACCTGACGGCAAATCTACAAAGGTCAGCAAAAGGTTGATGTTAGAGGTCAGCACCGGTTTTGATGACATGAACAGGTGCAGCACTATTGAAGAGGTGACTACCCAATCCAACATGGGCCAACCCGGAACAATATCTGGCATGACCATGTGTCGCACGGTCACACGTATGAGCTATACTAGCAGATGACCACTATGGCATCCTGTCCTCACCGAGGTTCATTGGAGTAAAAGATTCGCCTGATGGGTGCAAAGAGCATACAAGTTGGACGTTAGAAGTCTGGATTAAGGTGTGGTGCTCGGATGAGTCGTTATTTACTGCACACCTTGGATGGTCGTGTATGGATTTGGCATCAACAACATGAGACTCTTCATCCAACATGCATGGTATCAAACGTTCAGGCCGGTGGAGACGGATGTAATGTGAGGGGCATGTTTCACTGGCAGGAACTTGAACCCCTGGTGCATCTGGAACAAGATATCGCTGGTCTCGGCTATCGTCAACTGCTTGTTGACTGTGTACACCACACTGTTACACTTTCCCGAATGGAGATGGTGTCTTCCAATATGACAATGCACCAAGCCATCGAGCATTGGATATGCACGAATGGTTTGCGAAACACTTCTTACTTCCAGCATATCGATTGGCCTCCGAACTCCGCTGATATCAATGCCATAGAGCACTTGTGGGATACTGAAAAGGACGCATATCAAGCGTCTGGATACACCAATCACCTCCATACCCGCATTGCTAGCCACATTACACACAGCTTGGTTGGCGATACCTCCCGAACGCTTCTGACATCTTGATGAATCAATGCCACATCGGATAGCTGCTGTACTGAGGGCAAAAGGAGGATCTAAAAGGGTGGTCATAATTCAGTGATTACTCAGTGTATGTTCTAGGTCTGATGAGTACAATGAACAGAATGGGCCAGTAAATCAGAATGTCATAATGGGGGATTTTAACTTTCGAGATATTGACTAAACTTGTGGATTGGTCATTCGCACGATAGCAAGACTGGATTTATTGGAGGACTGTTTTCTGTAGCAACATGTTCGAGGGGCAACAACAGGGAGTAATACCCTTTGTCTGATTATCAGAGTGATTATTTATGCATTAAGAATTTGCAGATAAAGAAACCACTAGGTGACAGTGATCGCGGTGTACTAATGTGGGATTTACTTAAAGATAGGAAGGGATTCTGTTTTCCTAAAGGTGACTACAGTGGTCTCAGATAGTTTTTAAATTCTATGCATTGGGATCAACTGATGATGTTCCCAACGGTGAATTCTAAATAGGAAGCCTTGGGGGGACTTAATCTTGGAGGCTACTAGGCTTTTCACACCAACTAAGAAATAATATTCAAGGTTCAGGCCTAAATGGATGTAGGATGAATTGAGGCTCGTGGCAGAGAAGAAACGTGCGTGAGATGCATATAAATTATCAGGCGACACAGAAGCCTATGCCAGATATAAGCTAGTCTGTAATTAAGTCACAAAGTTAGGCAGGCGAAGGCAGATTACAAGAAATTTTTTGTAAAGCATGCGAAGAAAAACAAAGAGTTCTTTACTTATGAAAACTATAGAAGGGAAGGGAAGAATCAAATTGGTCCACTTAACATAGATGGTTCGATTATTGACGATCCTGCTCATAAACTGAATGACCATTTTGCATCTACATTCACACATAATGAGTTATTCAAGGAGGCGAATGCCAGAAGTTTATCAAATTCCAACAGGGAGCTAAGTGATTTTGTAATTACAGAGAGCAAAGTGGGGGAGGAATTGTTGAAGTTGAACATAAAACAAGGTACCTGGGGCAGAAAGAACTTATTCAGTTTTAATGAAGGAAGGAGCAAGGGAAGTAGGCAAACCCTTAGCCATAATTATGAGAGATGCTCTCATAATTATGGCTAAGGGTTTGCTTACCTGGAGATATGCAAATGTATTCTCCAATTCACAAAGGGGGTTCAAACGGTTACACAAATAATTACATACCTGTTAGTTTAACTTCTGTTCTGGGGAAAATAATGGAGTCACTGGTAAAAGAAGTGATACAGGATCATATACACAAGACAGCAGTAATAGCTCAGACACAGCATGGGTTTGTTAAGGGGAAGTATTGTATAACCAATTTGATAGTATAATACGATGTGGTCACAAAAGAACTGGATGCAAAAAATAATTTTGATATCATATACTTGGATTTCAGGAAAGCTTTTAATACTATTGCACATGAAAGACTGCTGTACAAATTGGAGACATATGGCATTAAGGCTAAGTTACTGATATGATATCAAAAAATAATTTTGATATCATATACTTGGATTTCAGGAAAGCTTTTGACACTGTTGCGCATGGAAGACTATACAAATTGAAGCAGAATGGTATTAAGGGTAAGTTGCTACAATGGATAAAAGGATGATTGAGTGGGAGAAGACAGAGGGTGATAATCAATGGGTGCTGCTCTTCATAGACTATTGTTATTAGTGGAGTCCCACAGGGTTCAGACTTAGGTCAACTGTTGTTTTGTATATTTATCAATGTCATTGATGAAGAAGTATATCAGGCTTAGTGTCGAAGTTTGCAGATGACACAAAGGTTGGCAGGGCTGTTAATGACAGTAATGGCAGTGTGCTACTGCAACAGGATCTAGAAAATTTGGGAAGATGGGCTGAGACGTGGCAACCGAAGTTTAACATTGACAAATGCAAAGTACTGCATATGGGTAGAAGTAACCCCACAGAAACGTACCAACTGTGTGGTACTACACTTAAGATGGTAGAAAATGAAAAAGACCTGGGAGTAATTGTGCAGTCAGATATGAAGTTTTCTGACAATGCACACAGGCTGCCAGGGCAGGTCATGGGGTTTTATTAATGATATACAAGAATTTTACTAGCAGGGAAAAGGAGGTGATTGTCCCTCTGTATAAGGCAATGGTCAGGCCACGCCTTGACTGGAGGCCTCATTTTAGGAAGGATGTAGATTTCATTGAGCGTGTACAGAGAAGGGCAACAAACTTGGTGAGGGGAATGAAGAGATCCTCTTACCAAAAGAGGCTTAAGTTCTGATAATTGCAGCGGTTGAAGACTAGGCATATGTGAGGTGATCTGATTGAGGTGTATACGGCCTTCCTTGAATGGGTTGAGCATGGTGCGTTCTGATGGGATCCTTCCACTTGTTTTGATTATGAACCTAAGGGGGCATAAATTCAAATTGAGGAAAGACAGCTGTAGAATATATGTGCGAAATTTTCCTTTTTTAGCGCTGGTGGTTAATTGCTGGAAAAAACTTCCATCTGTCGTTGTGGAAGTTGATAGGTTAAATAAATTTAAGAATGAACTGGACTCTGGACAAACATTTAGAGGGAATGGTTGTGTGCAGGTTTTTTTTTTTTTTTTTTTGGCTGAGCTGCATAATCTCATACGCTTGGTTTCCTGCATCACATGCCACTATTACTACTACTACTGCAATGGATAAAGGGATGGTTGAATGGGAGACGCCAGAGAATGGTAATAAATGGACTCTGCTCTATGCGGACTAATGTTATTAGCGGAGTCCTCCAGGGTTCAGCGCTGGTTCCATTGTTGTTTTGTGTATTTATCAATGATATCGATGAAGGTATATCAAGCTTAATATCGAAGTTTGCAGATGATGCAAATTTTGGCATGGTTGTTAATGGCAGTAAAGACAGTATGCTACTGCAACAGGGTATTTATTATTATTATTATTATTATTATTATTATTATTATTATTATTATTATTATTATTATTAGCCTTAAGATGCAAGGAAGTCTATGCTGCACCAGCCAAAAAAAAAAAAAAATTCCCGTGTTACCCCGAGAGAGAGAGAGAGAGAGAGAGAGAGAGAGAGAGAATCAGAAGTAAAAGGGAATCACCAAGAAAGCAAGAAGAGAAGAATGATGATATCCAGCTCTGGACACTGGATTTGCCAAGCCTATACTCACCAGATAAAATGGGCTGAGAAGTTGAAACTGAAGTTTAACATTGACAAATGCAAAGTACTCCATATGGATAGCAATAACCCAAGAGAAACGTACCAACTGTGTGGTACTACATTCAGGAAAGTGGAGAATGAAAAGGACCTGGGGATAATTGTGCAGTCAAATATAAAGTTCTCTGAACAGTGCAGACGGACTGCCAGAGCAAATCATGGAGCTTTTCAATGATATATATAGGAATTTTGCTAGCAAAGAAAAGGAAGTGATTATCCCTTTGTATAAAACAATGGCTAGGCCACACCTTGAGTACTGTATACAGGTATCATCCTCATTTTATGAAGGATGTAAAGTTGCTAGAACGAGTACAGAGAAAGGCAACAAGATTGGTAAGAGGAACAAAGGGTGCGCTTACGAAGAAAAGCTTAAGTTCTGCAAGTTGCAGCATCTGGAGAATAGTCACTTGCGAGGTGATCTGATCGAGGTGTAAAAGGCCTTGGAAGGTTTGAGCAGGCTCAATGCTGACTGGATACTTCCGCTTGCTCAGAGTAGGAACCTGAGGGGGCATAGATTCAAATTCAGGAAAGACAGTTGTAGAATAGATCTGCGGAAGTTTGCCTTTAGCCAGCGGGTAGTTGATTGCTAGAACAGACTTCCATATGTGGTTGTGGAAGTTGATAGCTTAAATAAATTTAAGGCTGAACTAGACAAACATTTGGAGTGACCCGATGGGTGAAATGGAATGTTTTTTTTTTTTTTTGGATGATGCTGTATAAGCTTGCTTTCTTGCATCATATGCCTCAACTAATGTTAATGAGTTAATGAACAGGCTGTATACTTCCGTGTGCCTATGCATTCAATTCTGACATATGGTTTCCCAAAAGTTCTCGACCTTTTTGGACTCCAACCTCCGTAGCCGAGTAGTCAGGAGCGGGAGTGCAGTAGCACGCGCTCTTTGAGTAGACCGGGGTTCAAGCCTCTGACTGCTGAATACGGTCGATCTGGCAACCCGCACTGGACCAGCGTGGCAGATTATGGTCCATTTCCCTCAGCATGAATTGCTGAGGAGGCTTCCATCCTGCAGTGGCTTGATAATGTCTGCACTTTACCTTTTTAATATTCTTTCACTCCCTTCTGTTAATAAACCTGAACTGTAATTGTTAATAGAACAGACGTTTTATAGGGTGAGATAACTTCGCATGCAGAGTTAGCATTTATCATAGTGTACCAACTAACGTATAGGTGCTGCCGTACATAAGACAACTCATGTCCACATGTGGAAGCAGCGTCAGGAGAGAGGAACGATTACAAGAACTGTCCATAATCGCCCGAAGGCTACATCAAACAAAACAGACTGCTATCTGCCTCTAACAGCATGACGGAACCCTACAATGTCCTGTCATCAACTGTCTTGATGTATCTGCGGCCACAGGTGAAAACATTTTCAACCGGTCTGTTAAGAAGGCTCAAATGAAGTTGACTCTAGTATGGGGCATAATATTGTTCAGTGGCCACATCCCACTTCGTGTTTTTGATAGGGTACTGTAACTGCGCAGAGGTACCGAGAACAGATCCTCAAACCTCATATGAGACTTTTTAGGGATGCGGTTGGCCCTGATTTTCTTTTCATGAACGACAACTCCACTGCACATAGAGCTTACGTGATGGAAGAATATCTTGAAACAAAATATTCAACGACTGCTGTGGCCATCACGATCACTAGACAAATCCGATTGAACGTGTGGGATGCCCTTGGGTATCGCATTGCATGCTGAGCCTCGGTCACTTGATGAGCTAGGGTCTGGTGGACGAATAGGATTTGTTGCCACAATATTATAGATAACTATAGAGAGCACCCCTATCGAGAACATGATTCACCGTTTAGCTATTGGAGGGGACCATGTGCCATACTGATGTCATGTGACCTTTTTTTTGAGCATCTTATATCGACTTCTGTATTGTGACTTTTGTTTTGATAATTCTTATAGAATTCCTATAAATGTCCCTTATACCTGTCCGAAGTTTCTTGTTGCCTCCCCATTTCATTGTTCAACGGCAGACCATACCTTACATTTTGTCCTGCAGACCGTAATCTACACGAGATACACCAGCTTTCTGCGTTCTGTTCATTTTGTCCAGCAGTGTTTAAGTGAGACTTGACTTTTCGGGAGTTCTCGGTTGAACTTGATGACAGGGGGTTAGCAGGGATTATTATTATAATTATTGCTCATATTATTTCTCCCTGATTTGGGTTCCACCTCGTGACGGGTATTGCTACCACGTACACAGGGTGGTTGTTGTTATGTCTAGCGTTACCCTTGGTCGAGGAACTCTTTGACTGTCCTACAGGTGTTCAGGATTGCGACTTTCTGGAGTTCCTTGTAGGTGTTCGCTGGGAGACCTATTGCTGCTAGGCTGTTATGTAGAGTCTTTGACACCATACCTGTGGTTGACATAATCGGGATGGTCGTTAGTTGTTACATATGCAACATCTCTTTGATCTCCTGTCTTAGGTTCGTGTACTTCCTGATTTTTTCCCCATGGGTTTTTTGCAGGTTGCCAGTGTAGGGGTACCGCTATGTCAATCAGATAGGTAGCCTTTTCCTTCTTGTCCACAAGGGTTATGTCCGGTCTGTTGTGCGGGATTGTCCTATACGTTATTATGGCGCGGTCCCAGTACAGCTTGTGGGTTGGGGTCTCTAGAACTGCCTGGGGTTCGTAATTGTAGAACGGTACACTTTCTTCGATCAACTGATATTTCTTTGCTAGCTTCTGATGTATTATCCTGGCTACCTGATTTGTCTATGTGTTGGATCGTTTCTGAAGTGGCATCGTCGACATGTGTCATCGAACACTCCGGGTTCCTTGGCGAAGTATTTTCTATAGTTTCTGGTGTTGATTACCTGGTCTTGGATGGCGAGCATGAATCCTTCAGTTTCAGGGAAGATCGTCCCGCTCGTGAGCCACGCATTGGAAGCAATTTTATCTATGTGACCTTGATGGAGATCATTGTAGTGTCTGCCATGGAGTGTCTTCTCTGCCCATCTTTCTAGCTTCGTTTGAGATTGTCCCCTGCTGGTTGGGGGGGACTCCTCGTTTAGGTTGAGTGGGGTATACTGCTTGTCTAGCTTCCTTATGGCCTGCTGGAGTGCTGCTGTGTGTTTCTGGAAGTAATCCTTCAGGATTACTTCCAGAAACACAGATTACTTCAAGTAATCCAACTATCGCTGTCTTCTGTTGCTCAATGAGGTCTATCAGACCCCTTCCTCCTTCTTTCCGGGCAATTGTCAGTTTCTCCACGGCAGATTTCAGGTGGTGTTGGCGGCTCTTGTTCATCATTGTCGTTGTCTTTCTCATGATATTCTCCAGCTCGGTGTTAGTCCAGTCTATAACCCCGAAGGAGTATGTTAGCATTATTATTATTATTATTATTATTATTATTATTATTATTATTATTCCCATAAAGTAATTGAACTATGTTAAAACGAGCTTAAATTATTTTACTTTATTTTATTTATTATTTTTTATTTTATTTATTTATTATTTTTATTTTTATTTTTTTATTAGCGACTAAGGCCATATTGCTTGTATATAGTGTCTGTAAATTGCTCGTATTCTTCAGTCGATTTCCTGCTTGCCAGATGAAAAACCTGAGTTTCAGGGAGAAAAAACATTAATATCTTCCCTTGAGACGGACTAACTCCAGACACGTTGTGAAAAAGGCCCATAACAATTCCTCACGTCATCAAACTCAGATCTTTTCCACCCGGTGTGGGTAGGACGACGGTTCTACCAACTGTGCACGAGGACACGAAGCTTCTACTTGATTTAATTTAAAGAAAATTAAACAGTATATAAAATACAAAATTAATTGATCTTATATCTGATATCAAATAAAGTTATTGATACAGATTAAACCGAATTTCAGTGAATTCGTAGCATCAGAAAAAATTAACTAAATATCGATATACGATAGTCGATAACGCTATCGCAATGGCAGCCATTATGAAACCGCCATTACGATCAGCAATCAGAGAAACCTAACTACCAATTTCTCTACAATTAATTATTTTAAGGACATATAAAGTTCACAAAATATCAAAGAAGAGGTTTAAGAAATACCACAACATAAATCAACACCAAACACATCAAATGGAACCATCAAGAAGCAGCAGCAGCTTAACGAAAACGGGACACTCAGCTACAATTCTCTGCGAATGTTGTAGACATGTAGCCATTATTATTATTAGCCATAAGATGCAAGGAAGCCTGAGGCTTATGCTACACCAGCCAAAAAAAAAAAAAAAAAATCCCATGTTACCCTGAGAGAGAGAGAGAGAGAGAGAGAGAGAGAGAGAGAGAGAGAGAGAGAGAGAGAGAGAGAGAGAGAGGTATAAGGGAATCACCAAAAAACGCAAGAAAGAGAAGAATGATGATATCCAGCTCAGGACCCTGGGTTTGCCAAGCCCATACTCACCAGATATGAGCCCCTGGGGTGATGTATAGTAACTTCTGTACAGCGGCTCCAGGAACATCAGTTCAACTCCGCCTTGGTAATCTTTGATGATACAAGATGTAGACCAACCAGCAATGTGTGTAGTGTTATGTTTGCGTTAAGTATGTATTATTTTGTTGTTCAGTTGTTTCTGGTCTCTTTGCCACATGGAAAGCGTGAACGATGCCCGTGTACACCACGAGGAAGTGGGCCACAACTAGATATGTCCCTTACTATCTTTGTCTGCCCTAGAGAGAGCGAAGTCCCACACCCATACGGGAGTTAGTGCAATACCATGGGTGCCAGCAAAATCCCATACCCACAGCTACCCAAACAAAGGTACCGGCATACAGATGGAAAGAAAAAAAAAAAAAACAGTAGAGAAAGAAGGATAAAATAAGTAAGGTAATAAAAGTTTATAAATAGAAGTAGGGAAAAAAAAGATAAAATAGTAATGGTAAATATAGAATAGAATAATAATTTAAAAAAAAGAAAAAAGAGATAAATAAAATAACTGTTGCCCAGACTCAGGTACCAGTGAAAAAAAAAGTGAAGGGGGATTTTGCACCCGCCAGATGCAGTGCAATATAAGTGGGGTAGCAGCAATCCTCAGGAGGTTGCCCCAGCCCTGAGAGGAAATAAAAGTAAAAAGAAAAAGAATAAAACAGATCAACGTGGGGTGGATCTTCAAAAGGATGATTTTCGAACAGCTATTCAAGGTGACAAGGTTTTAGCTCAGTAAGACAGCACTTACTGATATACTGTGTGTCGCCATCACCTTCAATGCTGACGACAATACTGTTGTCGTCAGCATTGAAGGTGCTGGTGGAAGTGGGAGGTGCTGGTGGAAGAGCTGAAGCGGGATTGAACAACAAAAGTTTTCTTCTAGAAAATATATCAGAATCAATTTGATTTCTGAGGCGTGATGCAGATTATTTGCCAGGTGTTTATATGGTCTTGTATGTAAGAATTTCCGTAGGTCAATGTACAAAGGGCAGTGATAGAGCACGTGGTTCCAGTCCTCCATTTGGAAACAAAGGCAAGAATCAGTATTACTTATTCTCAACTGGAAGAGTTTGGAGTTAACAGAGCCATGTCCTGTTATGATAAATGCCGTGTAGAGGTGTGGAGAGAACAATAGAGAATTTTTCTTGTTGGCAATGAAGGAGACATCTCCTTCATTGCCAATTTATCTGGTATAAATTTATATGTAGTTCTGCTTTTAGAGGTTTTGTTCCAACGACCTTGCCAAAGTTTTATTAATTCTGATCAAATTGGGGCTTTTTCAGCTTTAGTATCTGCAAGAATATCATTTTGTATTGTGTAGAATTCCATGGAAGTTTGATGTTTTTAGAAGTAACAGAAGACACGATGTAGAATATGCAAGTCCAGAGGGAGAACTCCAGCAAAGACCTGAGTTGAGACCTCAAAAGACCTCAGTCAGGCATCAGTTGAGACAGTCCTGCAAACACGGAGCATTAAAAAACCATGGATCTTTGCAAGGAGAGTAATTTTGATTTCAGTTTGAAGTTCTTAATTCTGTGTGTACCCATCACCCAGGAGGTTCCGCAACTTTGTTATAACTTCGAGTAGATTCCTGGGGGACATTCAGATATCAACATGGCTATAAATCTCAACGATTTCTGAACTGTGGGTATTGGAAATGTAGTTTGACCTAAAGGAATTTTGTATTTGAAAATATTTCTATGGAGAAAATGGTTATATTGTACAATTTACATAGTTTAACCAAAACCAAATTATGATATTAGGCCACCCGAATATTTAAATTCATATGCCATGTTGTGTGTCTTATGTCTGTTAATTGTATGATCGATTTGTCTGTTTTGCTGGACGAAAAACTCCAGTTTCTGGGGGAAAACCTTGCTATCTACTCATGAGACCAACTAAGTCAGCCACGGAGTGCACATACGTAGTTTAACCAAAAAAAAAAAAAAAAAACCACCAAACTATTATATTAGGCCACTCGAATATTTAAATTCATCTGCCGTGCGTTGTATTGTGTCCATAAAATTGCATGTATTCTATGATCGATTTACCTGGTCTTCTGGACGAAAAACCCGAGTTACCGGGAAAAAAAACCTTGCTATCTACACCTGAGACCGACTAACTCAGCCACGGATTGAAAAAAGCCCATTAAAGTTCCTCGCGTCATCGATGGAATTCGAACCCGGGCCTTTTCCACCCAGTGTGGGGACGGTGACGATAATACTGTGTTACCCGCGCAGACTACATAGTTTAATCACGTTTTCTCGAAGTGCTGTAGTTAAAATGTTACCAAAGTGGACGGATAGTGGATAACACAGAAATTGCCGGGCCAATGGCGACTGCCAACTGTTCATTGATGGTCGCAGTGAAATTAGGCTGTTCTGCCTTGTAAGAGTCGATGGAAGGAAAACGGTGGAACTGTCTACCACGACCATGGGTGGATTCAAGATGGTAGCCTGTGTATTATTCTGTGCTGGTAGCTCCCTGTGAAATCGACTTTGAAATTGGTTTTTGAGATTGAAGAAGTGTATAAATAGCTTAGAGTGATTTTGGATACGTCCTGAGTTGCAGGTATTAACATAAACTAAATAGATACTTGATAACTAGTGATATTAGTGGTTGTGGTGTTCAAACAATAACTGCGCCAAAATGGCGGCCATTATGAGGTGGGAGGAGAATTCTAATTGATTATACATAATCAGAATTGCTCTTTGTTTGAAAACTATTTATTTATTTCTGGGATTAATATTTACTAATATCATAGGGATCAGTAGAAAATAACTGTGCTACTGGTTTATTGCACTGCAGTATTTTTTCATTATGTAGCAGTTGATTGGTTTACATTGCTGAGTAATCAGTTTGAGTTTATATTGTGGTTGTAGTTGTAGATTAATATAATTACTAACTGGTGGTTGCAGTTCAGTTAAGCTGCTCTGATCGTTTCAGTTTTTTGACTTTCAATGTATGGCAGTTACAACACTTTGTAGTGTAGATAGATATTTTAAATTAATAAGAATTAATATACTGTTAGTTGTATAATTGGATAATTAAACTTAATAAGAATTATAGAGGGTTCATGGAGCAGTTAGGAAGCATACAGTGGGATCGGATGCAGGGAAGGATAGTTCTCCCCACTACTTCCACCTAAAATGCAGCAATCGCAGGAAGAGTTTAAATATTCGAGAGGACGTAGTCAGGATCAGTTTAGAACTTATGGGAACGTGGGTGTTCAGTTAGTGCATGAAGAGGAAGTTAGTGAAGCTATGAGTACTGAGGCGGAACTTATGTCTAGTCAGGATGTCGAAACAATGACTAATGAGTTAGGCAATGTACAAAGTGTATCATCAATATATGAGGGGTTCTGTAATAACAAGACATCAGGAGCTTTCTCTTGGCAGAAGTTAATAAGGTTACAAAGAAGCTGGAGACATAATTATGGACAAATGGGCTAATTTAAAAGCAGTGACTACTGCTGTATTAATAGAAAATGAAAAACTTCGAGCTTTAAATGCTGATATCAGTAAACGGGCGAGTTTACTACTCAGACCATTTAATTCAAACATTTTCGTCTGAGGTTTATAGTAAGACTGAGGCCCACAAAGAGGTAATGAGTGAAGAGGAGGGTGTAATAGGTAGTCAAGATCATGTGCAAGTGCTAGGGGTGGAACCAATGCATTCATATGCTGAGATAGTGAATGGTGTTCGTCCCAGGGAAGAAACACTTATGTCTAGGGAAATCTTATGATTCTTCAAGCTTCAGATAGTAGTGAGCTTAAATCGAGTTCTAAGGTGAAAAATGTAGCAAATGCATTAAAAAATGAATTTAAGTCAGTGAAAATCCGGACGCTACGGTTGATGCAAAATAAAAGTGTGTTATTAGAAGCAGCTGCAAAAAAGGATTTGGTGAATATAGCTGTGACGGATTCCTTGGCGTATGTTGGAATTTCAACGAGGGTTCACAAAAAGGCAACCCATCTGTGGTTTATATGATATTCCTAAGGAGTTAAGTCAGGAAGACACCATTGAAGAATTATATTGTAAGAATTTGAAAGAGTATGGGATCATGTTCGAGGAAGCTAAGAAAGACATAAGTTTTAAGTTTACGACCAAGTATAGAAGTACAAGCTGCCTCCTTAGTCGAGTGGTCAGAAGCGAGAGTGCAGTAGCACACGCTCTTTGAGTAGACTGGGGTTCAAACCTCTGACTGCTAAGTACGGTCGATCTGCCAACCCGTACTGGACCAGCGTCCAGTGCGATTATGGTCCATTTCCCTCAACATGAATCGCTGAGGAAGCTTCCATCCTGCAGTGGATTGATAATGACTGCAGTTTTTATAGAAGTACAGCTTTTGTACAGTGGGTTTTTACCCTCTCCCCAAAGTTATATAGGCTGATATCACATTGGATCGTTTATACTTGGCAGTAAGCTCGCATTGGTATCGACTCTTTACCATAGTCTCCAGTTGATTTTATGTCTTGGATATGGACACGTTGCGAAATATTGTACTCACAGCTCCCATACTTGTGGTCATTGTGCAAGAGGTGGGAGGGATGCATTTATATGTAGAATGCCCAAATAAAAATCAGGAGCTAAGCTGTGCTAACTGCAAGCGCCGTAAGCGGAATTTTCGCCATTCAGTAAGGGACGTTAGATGTCATGAATATCAAAGACCACTGAAATTGTTAAGAACTCAGACAGTTAATGAATAGTTGTAATAATTGGAATACAAGTAGAATTAATAAACGAAGGGAGCTGGGGTTGGAAGAAGATTCTGAGTTAACTGAAGTTTTATACGTGGCAGGAATTAAAATAATGCAGATTAATGGAAAACGATCGAGATTGGTAGCGGGCGAAATTAGGAAGATTAGTGGGGATTTTCAAATTGATTTGGTAGAAATACGGGAACCTTATTGGGCTAGGTTTCGAGGTGAGCTAACATCTAAGATACTTAGTTGTCCTTTAACGTCACGGATTATACAATCAATACAGGAAGAGCCTAAAACTGGAATTATGGTTAATAATAGAGATCTTGATGTGGTGGTAATTCATAGCATATGCAATCAATTAGCTACATGTGTTATGATAGCCTCGGTAGATGTACAATTTTATCTTATAGTAAACCCTTGTGTTGTTCTTCTTCAATGGATTTTAATAATTGCATGGATTAACTGGAGTATGGGTTGTTTACTTTGGTACCAAGGCAAGTGATTCTAGCAACAGATGCTGATGCAAAATCTCCAATGTAGTATAGTGTAACATCTGATATGAGAGGTTTATTGTTGGAGGAGTTTATATCGAGTAATAATTTGTTTATAATGAATAATCTAATCAACCATCTACATTTTGTGGACCAGTTGGTGAATCTCATATTGATTTAACTATAACAACTTCTGATATTAGACATCGTATTTGTAACTGGCAGGTAATACCTGATTGGACACCAAGTTATCATCGGGCCATTTTGTTTTATGTGAAGCACTTGCCAGGTATAATTAGAATTCAGGATCGGTTACCATACATGGTTCGGTTCTCACTGAAATTATTTGATTGTACTATATATGGGGCCTCTATTCTCCAGGATTTTCGCTTGATTAAACAACAACAATAGCCTATGAATCTGCAACCTACCTAAGTTGATACTTAGGTATCAACTTAGGTAGGTTGCAGATTCTTCCGGATCACCATGGTTCTCCTATATTTATTTTTTAAAGATATATACTTATCATACTATCTAGCTACCTCTGAAGGAGCCCAATTCCGATGCCACTGCTTTACACAGGGCTAGGAGACATTATCAGTGGCATCGGAATTGGGCTCCTTCAGAGGTAGCTAGATAGTAGATATAAGTATATATCTTTAAAAAATAAATATAGGAGAACCATGGTGATCCGGAAGAGAGAAATCTGGAGATCGTTAGTAAAAGAACCAGGGAGAAATGATCCTTGGGAGATTAGTATATTAGTGTTCAAGAGATAAACTGAGAAGTTTCGACGTTTTCAATACAATTCAAAGAGATTCTACCGAGACTATTGGGTGAGAGGATTCGATAGATGCAATATTGACCAAGTTGTTCCTAGATGACAGTCCCTTTTTGGATTCACAGTGTCAAGCTCAAATGCAGAAAGAAAATCAGTCTTATATTGCTAGAGACAATACCATGGCGTTTACAATACGTGAACTGGCAAGGATGTTAAAGACCCTAAATCTTTAAAAATGACCAGGAATAGATTTGATTGAGAATGCATTTATTGTGAGGGTTTTTAAGTTGATACCTAACGTGTTGCTTTTATTATATAATACGTTTAGAGGAAGATTTATTCCCATCGAAATGGAAGATCGCTTTATTGATAATCGCTAATTAGGAAGTAAAGTGTAAAGTGTGTTTAGGGTCAAGCGGCACCAGGGGTTTCCCCCATCTCCACGTAGTTTATATTGTGGGTGAACCAGTTGACTGGAAAAGCCAGAGATTTAAAAGTGTATGGACTTTGTATATATTTGATGCCTTGTACCGTTGTTCATCTGGTCATTTAGCCGCCAGACCCCTACTGAGGCCCGACGTTGTCCCACTTTAGCCCCGTGGAGGCAGACCAGGTACTCACTAGTATATAGTTCACTCTGGCAGGTAGCCAAATAATCACATATCTGGCCCTTTTGCAGTGGTACTGTTCTTCATAAAGGCAAGAGGCGGATTTGAACTTTTGTTAATGGAGCCGCCCATATCCTGAAGGACAATAAAGATTATCTTTCTATCTCTCGCATATCCTCATGAATCGGTGTAATGAGTGTGACATTAGTTTTGAAATGAGTATGTCTGAAAGTCAATCACGTATTTACATATCCATAACCATAAGATTTTTGTGATGATTAAGGGAGGCTGCCATGGTAATGCCTGACTTTCTAATTAATTAATTAATGTCTGACTTTCCTTTCCTAGCTACTGTTCTTAAATTTCTTCTTAAGTACATGCACATATTAGGGCTGCGTAGCTCAGTGAAATGTGTTGATTTTTTTTAAAAAATGGAGCCAAACAAGCTACTACGATGAAATATTTGCAAACGAAAAGCTTAACCAAAGCTAAGATACATAGAGATATACACTGTGCTGCCATTTTATTAGGTACACCCCTGCTGTGCACACAGATGGTTTGTCCCACAACGTTGCAAGTCACATGACCACAGTTGTGGATATAAATGCAGCAGAATAACCTTTCTAGTATCAGTTAAGCGTACAAACCGTAGCAAGAAAGGAGTGATCTAGCGGACTTCGAACGCGGCATGGTAGTAGGTGCAAGACGTGCTGGACAAAGCATCTCTGAACGGAAGTTCTCTTGAAATTTTCACTCACCACAGTTTCAAGGGTGTATCGAGAATGGTGCAACGAACCATTCTCGATACACCATTCTCGAGAATGGTGCAACGAACAGAAAACGTCCTCTCGACGGCACTCCTGTGGAAGAAAATCGCTCGTTGATGAGAGAGGTCAGAGGAGGATGGCTTGAATTGTGCAAGCAAACAGACGGGTCACAATACAACCTTGGTGCGCAGAGCAAAATATCGCAACGGACCACTAGTCGCACTTTGTCGGGAATGAGCTACAACAGCCGACGGCCACATTGCGTACCTTTGTTATCAGTGAAGAACAAGAGAGAACGCCTCCTGTGGGCGCAGGACTATCGAGGATTGGAAAACGGTTGCTTGGTCTGACAAGTCGAAGTTCCTGGTGCATCATGTTGATGGAAGGCTCAGAATTTGGAGAAAACAACATGAATCCATGGACCCGTCATGCCTGACGACTACTGTGCAAGGTGGCGGGGGCAGTGTTATGGTGTGAAGAATGTTTTCTTGGCACACTTTGGGTCCATTGATACCCATAGAGTCACGACTGAATGCCACATCGTACCTAAACATCGTTGCTCACCAAGTGCATCCGTTCATGTTGACAGTTTATCCTCAGCCAGATGGTTACTTCCAGCAGGAAAATACACCGGTGCGCAAACCCGAATCACTATGTAATAGTTTCAGGAACATCACAATTACTTTTCTTTGCTGCAGTGGCTCGCTCAGTCCACGGATCTCAATCCTATTGAACATCTTTGGGATGAGCTGGAAAGGGCTGTTCGTTGCAGGTCTACACCTCCGTCGAATCTCAAGGAACTGCGTGACACACTCAAGTTTACATGGTACTCCATTCCTGCACAAAGTTTTCAGCATGTTGTTCAATCCATGCCTAGACGAATTCAGGCTGTTTTGAAGGCTAAAGGAAGCTCAACATGCTACTAGGTAGGTGTACCTAATAAAGTGGCAGAACAGTGTATGTTGATATCGCACTTTGGGCGACACAGTTCTATCGCATGCCATAGTTAAGAGATATACTTGAGTTTGAAAAGGATACAACTGTCATATCAGGGTTTGCCTGTTTTGACAAAAAGCAGTTTCCTAGGGAAAACCTTGCTTTCCTCGCCTGAGACTGACTAACTCAGCCACGTAGTGAAAAAAAAAAAGAAAAAAAGTCCATAAAAGTTCCTCATGTCATTAACGGCATTCAAAATGGGGTCTTTTCCACCCGGTGTGGCGTGGACGGTGATTATAACCATTGGCTACCCGCAAGGACTGTTTAAACCAGGCAGAATTATGTCAGCTGCATGAGTTATGACGATGTTAACCCCATTACAGTTCGTGTATTTGCATATGCCGATGATCTTGTCATTATATTCTCTGGTAACTATAACTATAGACAAGAAAGAGCTTCTCGGCTATTTAGAAGGATCTCATCGAATGGGCAACAAACTTAAAATTTCTCCATGCAAAACCTGACTCATGATTTTTAACCCGAATCGCACCCTGTTAGTCAACTAAATATTCATCATCCTCCTATCTTGAAAATAGTTAACAAGCAAATATCATATGTCAAGCACTTAATACATCATGTGATCATTAATGACAGACTCAATTTTACTCTCTATGTAAACCACCTGATAGATAAAATCAAGAAATTCAGAATGGATTGTTCGGATTATGAGAACTGACTGGGGGCTTGGACGCAGAGTTCTTCTCTTATATTACAAGGCAGTATCAGTAGTAGTAGTAGTAGTAGTAGTGGCACATGATGCAAGAAAGCAAGTGTAGGAGCTTATGCAGCATCAGCCAAAAAAAAAAAAAAAAAAAAAAAAATCACACCATTCCTTCCAAATGCCTGTCCAGTTCCTCCTTAAATTTATTTAACCTATCAACTTCCACAACGACAGATGGAAGTTTATTCCAGCAATTAACCACCCGCTGGCTAAAGGCAAATTTCCGCACATCTATTCTACATCTGTCCTTTCTTAATTTGAACTTATGTCCCCGTAGGTTGGTAATCTGAACAAGTGGAAGGATCCCATCAGAATTCAGCGTGCTCAACCCATTCAAGGCCTTATAGACCTCAATCAGATCACCGCGCAGGTGCCTAGTCTCCAGCCACTGCAATTTGCAGAACTTAAGCCTCTCTTGGTAAGAGGATCCCTTCATTCCCCTCACCAATCTTGTTGCTCTTCTCTGTACACGCTCAAGCAAATCTACATCCTTCCTAAAATGAGGCCTCCAGACCTGTACGCAGTACTCAAGGCGTGGCCTGACCATTGCCTTATACAGAGGGACAATTACCTCCTTTTCCCTGCTAACAAAATTCCTATATATCATTGACAAAACCCCATGACCCGCCCTAGCAGCCTGTCTGCACTGCTCAGAAAACTTCATATCTGACTGCACAATTACTCCCAGGTCTTTTTCATTTTCTACCACCTTAAGTGTAGTACCACACAGTTGGTACGTTTCTCTGGGGTTACTTCTACCCATATGCAGTACTTTGCATTTGTCAAGGTTGAACTTCAGTTGCCACTTCTTAGCCCATCTGCCCAAATTATCTAGATCCTGTTGCAGTAGCACACTGCCATTACTGTCATTAACAACCCTGCCAACCTTTGTGTCATCTGCAAACTTCGACATTAAGCCTGATATACCTTCATCAATATCATTGATAAATACACAAAACAACAGTGGACCCAACACCGAACCCTGTGGGACTCCACTAATAACATTAGTCCACGAAGAGCAGCACCCATTGATTACCACCCTCTGTCTTCTCCCACTTAACCATCCTTTTATCCATTGTAGCAACTTACCCTTAATACCATTCTGCTCCAATTTGTACAGTAGTCTTCCATGCGCAACAGTGTCAAAAGCTTTCCTGAAATCCAAGTATATGATATCAAAATTATTTTTTGCATCCAGTTCCTTTGTGACCACATCATAATAACCAATCAAATTTGTCAGACAAGACTTTCCCTTAACAAACCCATGCTGTGTTTGAATTATTGCTGCAGTCTTGTCTAGATGATCCTGCAATGCATCTTTAACCAGTGACTCCATTATTTTACCCGGAACAGAAGTTAAACTAACTGGTCTGTAATTACTCGTGTCACCCTTCGATCCACCTTTGTGAATTGGGGACACATTTGCACATCTCCAGTCCGTGGGAACCTCCCCTGAGTCCAAGGATGCTCTCATAATTATGGCTAAGGGTTTGCTTAGTTGCTTTGCCGCCTCCTTTAAAATAACTGGATAGATCCCATCCACCCCAGGTGCCTTTCTTGTGTTTAACTTCAACAATTTCTCCTCCACTTTGCTCTCAGTTATTACAAAATCATTAAGCACACTGCTACAATTTGATAACCTTCTTCCATTTTCAAATTGTAATAATTCCTCTCGTGTGAATGTAGATGCAAAATACTCATTCAGTTTGTTTGCTATCTGAGCAGGATCATACCTATTGCAATCTATGCTGCTCCAGTTTGGTATGACAGAATTAATGACATCAAACTGAAATCAAAATTACTCTCCTTGAAAAGATCCATGATTCTTACAAGGCTATGCACGCGCAGGATTGTCTCAACTGATGCCCTGTAGGTCATAGTTGGAGTTGTACATTTTACATCGTTGTTACATCGCCTTCTCTTACTTCCAAAAACATCAAACCTCCATGGAATGACATTCTTGGAGACATCAAAGCTGAAAAAGCCCTGATTTGGTGTGAATTAATGAAAATTTGGCACAACCTCTAAAGGTAGAACTACATATAAATTTATATCAGATGTCTCGTTATACACTTTCATTTAAACGCACATTTCAAACATTACCCACATTTCTGGCCTTTCTACGGAGTCTTGTATCATCACATAGTATCATGGCGGAATTGAACTAATGTTCCTGGAGCCGCCGTACAGAAGATACTGTACATGTCTATGGCAGATTTTACCGATTACGTGAAGAATTGTGTAACAGTTATTTGCTTATTGTGTGATGGGCAGATCACCATCCAAAAAATTTGTGATACCACAAGGAATATTGACAGAACAAAAAGTGTAGTCCATATTAACAGAACAATTTGACAAGATAAAATTATTAGAAAGATGGTTCCTATGAATGTTGGCACCTAATCAAAAATAAAAAGAACGAAAATTTCAGAGGAATTTCTAACAAAATTCAACAGATAATAACAGTGATCATGACTTTTTTTTTGTAGTAAATTTGTTACTTGGCTAGGCTTGAGTTCATCACATCGATCCCCAAAAAAAATAACAATCAAATATTGGAAGTATATTTGATCTCCTCTGCCCCCAATTGTTTCCCACTAAGTGTGGCATGGTCACCGCCTTTCTATTTCTGGATGTTAAGGAAATTTTTTGATTGACTGTGTAGAATATGAACATACAATATCAAGCACTTATTATGCAAGTTTAGTGCAAAATCTGCATGTGAAAATTAAGGAGAACAGGAGAGTAAAATTTCTCTATATGCTGTTCGTTCCATCGCGCTAGTTTACAAATCTCATGTTGTAATGGTTGCATTCATGAAGCTGGATTTGAATTTTTCGATCCCCAGTAAATTTTCTTTCCTCGATAAAAGGATCACTTGCACAGAATAAATTTTCATAGTTGTTGTTGTTTGTTTGTTATTTAGGAGCATTAGCAACTAAGGCCATATTGCTCCGGGAATATGCGGTGGTCATTCCCTGACCTTTTCGCATTCCCCGTATTTGGTGGTGACGGGCTCGAACCCTGGTCTAATCAAGAAGCGTGTGCTATGCACTGTTGCTCCTTCCCGCCTGGAAATTTTCATAGTGAGAGTGACGTAATGCATGCTGCAATGAATGGTTTCGGGACCTTGAGGGTTCTTTTTTTTTTTTTTTTTTTGAAGGTATAAAATGCTACGGCATCAATCGTATATTGAATTTCAAGGAGACAGGTTTAAAAAATAAAATTTTCACCTTATTGGTTTTTAGCTGTTCTATGTAGATTAAGACTTTTTTTTTTTTTTTTGGTCACCCCTCATATACTGTTGTGCCAAAGCTAAACTTATACAAATTCATATCAGTTGGGGAAAAAATGTTTTTCATTGAGTGGAAATCTTGTTGGAATTGCTTAAGAACTTTTAAAATGTTGAAAATCCGTATTTTTTTACAACCTTTCGGTTGTTAAAAAATGGGGATAACTGTGCAACTTTAGTAGCAAGAATAGCTTTTAAATAAAAGACATGAGTGCTAGAGAATAAAGCACATAAGACAGTTTAGTTGTGCCAGTACAATCACTGTTCAGCAGCATGACTAGTCAACAGTGAAATTACTATAGATTTTTTTATCCTTCAGAAGCTGTCTCCTGCTTGCCATGGATAATTCAAACTCTATTATTTTGGAGAGATTGACTTTTACTTACTAGAACGTGTTACCATAATTTTAGATTACATTAAGTCCTCATACAAGATATTTTCTCTAAAAGATAATTCCTTATATCATGAAATCATCTTTCTTAACCTTTTAATGCATCTTTCTTAACCACAAAACTTTTAAATGCATATATCTCCCAAATGAAACCAATTATATTGCTGTATCTTACGAGACTATGCAGAATTATGGGTAAAAAGAGATTTAAGCTTTGCACATGTTCAAGAAATAATCATGATATCTTGAAAGTGTCTTGAATATTACGAAGGCATAATAAGAGGGGGAGAGGGGGAAAATGACTAGAGCCCTGTTAATCAAGAGGCGCTTCCGGTAGCAACGGATGTAATTACCGTGGTCTTACCTCTAGCGGAAAAGGCTTGAGTTCGAATCCGTCAATGACGCAACAAATTTTTGAGCATTTTTGACAACGTGGCTGAGTTAGTCTCAAGAGGAAGTTGTATGGCTTTTCTTCTGTAAACCTGTGTGTCTCATCCAGCAAACCAACAAACAATACATGCAGACACAATATATAGGCGCCTCCGTAGCCAGGTGGGAAGGAGCAGCAGTGCATAGCACACGCTTCTTGATTAGACCGGGGTTCGAGCCCGTCACCACCAAATACGGAGAATGCGGAAAGGTCAGGGAATGACCACCGCATATCCCGGAGCAATATGGCCTTAGTTGCTAATGCTCCTAAAAAACCAAATAACAAACAAACAGACACAATATACTTTCTCCTAGCCTTAGTTTCTTTGGCGCTTAACACACACACACACTCACGCGCGCACACATAGCCACCACCACCTATCAATCAATTTCGATCTAAAAATATTGTGCATAGTTCTTGGAGTAGACGTTTTCCCAGCATGGCTGCGCTTGTGTTGACAAAATACCGTATAATTAAAAGAAGAGTATATATAGTGTGACTGGTGTGACATAAATATTAGGAAAGTAAACATAAACTGGGGCATACCACCAAACCAAATAAGTGCGATAAATTCGATGAAAATTTATAAAGCCAAATGGAATGGACAATTTTCCAGAGATTTCCTGGGCCCCAACAACAATATACAGGGTGAGTCATGAAGGTCGTGCACAAATTCATGGTTTGATTCTTTGAATGCAAAAAAAAGTTCATATTAATATGAGTTCGATTCTGAAGATATGGACTGATTGAATTTTAAAATTGGCTATGGAGTTTGATAATAGAAAATAATAAGCAGACATGTACTCAGTAAAATCTTTATTCATACTAGACAGCTTGTTAATTTTTTATGATTTTTTAACGTTCAAGCAACCCCAGGGGCTCAAAGGAAGTAAGAAAACCCTTAGCCATAATTATGAGAGGAGAGCTTCCCTGGACTCAGGGGATATACTCATGGACTGGAGAAGTGCTGTGACTCCAATCCACAAAGGAGGATTAAATGGAGACACAGGTAATTACAGACCTGTTAGTTTAACATCTATTCCAGGGAAATTCATGGAGGCACTGGTTAAAGAAGCATAGCAGGATCATCAAGACAAGACTTCGGTTATAGCTCGGACACAGTATGGGTTTGTTAAGGGAAAGTTTTGTCTGACTAATTTGATTGGATACTATGAGGTAGTCACAAAGGAACTGGATGCAAAGAATAACTTTGATACCATATATTTGTATCTTACAAAAGCCTTTGATACTGTTGCACATGGAAGACTGCTGCACAAATTGGAGCAGTGTGGCATTGGAGGCAAATTGCTGCTATGGATAAAGGAATGGTTGAGTGGGAAAAGACAGAGTGGTAATCAATGGACACTGCTTTTCATGGATTAATGTTATTCGTGGAGTCCCTCAGGGTTTAATGTTGGGTCTATTGTTGTTTTCTGTATTTATAAATGATATTGATGATGGTATATCAGGCTTAATGTCCAAGTTTGCAGACGATATGAAGGTTGGCAGGGTTGTTAATGACACTACACTGCTGCAATAGGATCTCGAAAATTTGAGAAGATGGGCTGAGAGGTGACAAATGAAGTTTAACATTGACAAATGTAAAGTATTACATATGGGAAGCAGTAATCCCAGAATAACGTATCAACTCTGTGGTACCACACTGACAGTGGTAGAGTATGAAAAGGACCTGTGGGTAATTGTGCAGGCAGATATAAAGTTTTCTGAGCAGTGCAGACGGGCTGCAAGAGTAGTTCATGCTGTCTTGTCAATGATATACAGGAATTTGTCTAGGCAAGGATAAGGAGGTGATTATCCCCTTGTATAAGGCAATGGTCAGGCCACATTTGAGTACTGTATACAGGTCTGGAGGCCTCATTTCATGAAGGATGTAGAGCTGTTGGAACGAGTACAGAGAAGAGCAACAAGGTTATTGAATGGAACCAAGGGTTGCTCTTAAGAAGAAAGGCTTAAGTTTTGCAAATTACAGTGTCTGGAGACTAGACACCGGCAAGGTGATCTGATTGAGGTGTATAAAGTTTTGAATGGTTTGAGCATGCTCAATGCTGGTGGGATCCTCCTCCTTCTTGCTCAGAATAATCGCCTGAGAGAACATAAATTCAAATTGAGGAAAGACGGTTGTAGGATAGTTGTGCGGAAGTTTGCCTTTAGCCATTCCATGTCGTGTATAAGTTGATGTGGTATAAGTTGATAAGTGTCGTTGTGGAAGCCACAAACTTCCATGTGTCGTTGTATAAGTTGATAGCTTAAATAGATTCACGGCAGAACTTAACAAACATTTGGAGCGGGTGGATGGGTGAAATAAGCGTTTTTTTTTTTTTTTTTTTTTTGGCTGATGCTATATAAGCTTGCTTTTTTGCATCATGTGCCTTTGCTAATGCTAATGGTAATTTTATGTGTTTCTTAACTAACAGCATAACCCCTCCTCCCTTCCTGTCTTGTCTATCCTTTCTGTATTTATTGTACTCCCCAAATTCCAATGCACTGCTTGTGTCTGTGTGACACCACGACGTCTCTGATAGTCCAACAATATCTGCCTTTGATGTCTTGACTAGCACTTCAATCTCATCAAATTTATTAACTGTACTCCTAGAATTGGTGTAAATGCAAGTATACATGCACCTGTTTCTATTCTTAGTTATCCTAACACAGCTGATGTATTCATCCGTTCCACTACGACTCCCAACAGCCCTGGTAATCTCCATTTCCGTGCTTTCCTGGCTGCTGCTCATTCTAATAGAAGCAATGCAAGAATCACTTTTGCCTATGCCTTTGGCCACTGTTAACCTTTTAATCTGTGTATCCTCCCAAGTTAGCAGTTTTCCGACCCACCTAACACTGCATCGATAGCATCAGCGAATATTTTTTCACTCTTTATATTTAAGTGTATGCCATCCCTGTAGAAGCAGTCTCTCCTGTCAACAAGCACAGACCAGGCTGAATAAAATTCTACCCCTTGAGCCTTGCACAATCTCTCCAGGGCCGAATCGATCGACAAAGCTCTCATCATATACTCCCTCCTATCGTGTCTGGGCAGAATTGCCGACACTTTCACATTCAAACCTAACTCGCGACTTTTTTTCAACATTTACCTGTACTTGTTGAGTAAGCCTGCAGATCTCTTACTCTTAACGTCATTAGTTCCAACGTGTACAACAATATGATCTTTTGTGCCCTTAAAAGATGATATCTGCTGTACAACGTCATCAACTTTTGCCCCTGGTAGACATGCCCTGGTCCATCTATCTTTCTTTCAGAGTATATTCTCCATCTCCCTGACAATAGAATCAAACTCAAATTATTATATAAGAGCCACCTGTAATTTCTTACATATACCCGTTTATTTATTATGTCTGTAAATTGCGTGTGTCCTCTCTGGTCGATTTGCCTGTTTTGCTGGACGAAAAAACCCCAGTTTCTCGGGGGAGGAGGAGGGGGGGACCTTACTATCTAGACAGTAGATTCACCAACAATAACTAGTTTCTCTGGGACCAGCGCATTCTGCGTTGGAGATTGCTTCTGTGTTGCCTGATGCACAGAAGTGAGCTCCTCCGTTGAGCTGGGCAGCTGACAGCTTGATGGGCCCCTCATATTAATTTCTTTGAGGGAATTTACCCTAATCCTCAAGTTCTCAGAGACGCCCATCAGAACGCTGACTTTGCGTCTAATTTGTTAACACTCTAGTCATCTAGCACACACAAAGACATCCTCCTGGTCTAGATCATGTCCTGTTTTAGAAAGTTCAGCAAACATTTCACATTTCGCACATTTTTTGAGACTGTGATGCGTTGGGGAATCGCCCTCTTCGTTTCTCCCCCGAGTCATAACACTCTCGCTAGTCTGGGTCATGATTTCCGTTTAAATACAATTTAATTAACAATGAAATTTAATAAGATTAATAATATTTTTGATTAATTGACAATACTATAATAAGCTAACTGATTCCCTAATTGAGTGCTTCGTATTATGCTATCTAGTTATTGTGTTGAACAATTAAACTTTACACCAGCCGGTATTCAAATAAACAAATTCCAATCCTGCAACGAAAACACTTTATTTACAATAAAATAAGATAATCTTATCTTATTTTATTATCTTATCTTATCTTATTTTATTATCTTATCTTATCTTATTTTATTATCTTATCTTATCTTATTTTATTGTAAATAAAGTGTTTCAGTTGCAGGATTGGAATTTGTTTATTTGAATACCGGCTGGTGTAAAGTTTAATTGTTCAATATGAATTGTCCCGGCCTTGCAGGCCTATTTAGAGATAGTTATGGTGTTTACGCAGTACATGGTACAGAGTATACGCAGTTTATCTAGACTGTGTGAAGCAAGTACGCAATCAAGATGTACTCCCTAGTGTCCCCCCCCTGGGTTGACTACCCATAAGACTGCCCCCGAATCGTTGTCTTCTAATCTTTATCAGGTCATGACATACTTCTAATATCTAAGACTTTTATGATAGTGAAAGTTTCCAACATACTAAAATCTCCAGAACACTAAACTACAAGTCGCGACCACCTCTTGAAGAGCACTGTATACTGTATATATTGAAAGCACTGTATATATGAAGAAAATCTCTGACCTAGAAAGATTTTAAGTATAACACTGGATGTCCCGAGTGTGGAATAATAAATAAAAAATATATATGCACTTGAAAACATGTACAAAAATGTATTTTTAAAAGTGCTCAACAATTAAATAAAGACACATAAAATCAATATTCAGATATATCGCCAATACACCATTAATCAACTGCAATCGGTGCTGAAAGGTGTATTAGCATTTGTTTAAAAGTACCTTGCATGTTGACCTAATTTTAGAGAACTGGTTTTGCAAGGTACTTACAGGGTTGCTTGCTTGCTTTCACTCACCTATGAATAACTATGTCCTTGATACAGTGCACATAGCGACTTTCTTTTCTTTTCTTTTTCATGATTATATTCCTTGAACAAAAATCGGTTTTATTATCAAAGAAAAAAGATGAACTCTATCTTCCTAGGAATTCAATGAAGTATTTTTATTACCGCTTCAAGCCAGACAAATGCGAAAATACTATTACAAAGAATTCTGAATTCGCAGCGAATAGTATGTTGCATGAATAAATTTAGGACAATTATCGCATGAAGTTCTTAGCGTAAACCTGAACTACAATTTTTAAGAGTAGAAATGTTGCAGCAAGCAAAAGCCACTGTGTTATTATGCTTTGAAGCGTGGTGTAATTTCAAAAATTATCCACTTGAATGCCGAGGAAAGCTCAACTCACAGAATGTTTTACTTAGTAAATGATTAAGACTTTTCATGGTTCTACATGCTCACTCAAACAAAGAAAAATGCAATAAGACCAAATCGTTAACTATAAACCAGAGGTTCCCAAAGTTTTATAAATTTCACGGCTCCCTTAAAATATTTCATAAAATCCATGCCCCAACACCTTCCACAAGGGCAAATAAACAGATTTAACATAATATTTAGCTATGTGTGCATATACTTTATAAATTAATCTACAAGTATAAATAAATGAAATAAATAAATTTTCTGTTTATACTCTGGGACGACCAAACGGTCAGAGGAGTTCACAAGATAGACAGAATACAAAAAACAGCACCGTATTCAGCAGTCACGGGCTTGACCCCCGGTCACTCAAGGCACCCGCGCGCCTACCTGAATTATTCGGATGGGAACAAAAAACGGTTCATATTTCGTTAAAGTGCTTCATAAAAACAAGTTCCCCCCCCCAGAGTAATACTTACTTACTACTTAATTAATTAATAATCTGTGCTCCAAATTTCCCTATATTTTATTTCAATTTTACAGTATATGAAAAAGTAATTAAGTATTCAATTAAAAATAATATAATAATAAAAGGTTTTATAGAATTTTATGTGACTTTCAGTATTCAGTAAATTATTTGATAATAATTTAGTGAACATCGCATCACATCAATCACGTATTAGGAACAGAGCAAATCAGCCATAAGATTGTTGAACAAAACTATTAGGACGGAAGGAAACAATTTGTTTATTCTTTTAATAAAAGTGCCCTCTAAATTATCTAAAGCAGGACAGTTCTCAAAAAAGTCCTTCTTGGTGAGATCTTTATAAAGATCGGGGCTCATCAGATCAGACTTCTTAGGCGGAGCAGAAGAAATACGAAGATCAGTAAAGAAAACAATCTTAGCAGTGTCTACAGCAGAATGACTTCCAATGACATCTTTGTTATGTGTTAGGCGCATATCTTTAATTTTCACATCTTTCAAGCTTTTGGTGACCTCGGATTTGATATCTTGACTCTTAGCAAGACAGCAGTTCTTATCAGCCTTGAGTATAAGAATATTCTGATCGGGGAGCACACTATCAGATTTGGCGATCGCAGAAGATAAGGTAGTGCAACATAGGAGAGGAAGAGAAGCAGAGGGTACCTGCATCATTAATGATAAAGAACCAAGTGCAGCAACGAAAACGAAAGATAAATCTTGTCAGCTGTAGCCAGAGAGAGAGAGAGAGAGAGAGAGAGATTTTGTTTTTGTTATTTGGTTTTTAGGAGCATTAGCAACTAAGGCCATATTGCTCCGGGAATATGCGGTGATCAGTCCCTGATCTTTCCGCATCCCCGTATTTGGTGGTGACGGGATCGAACCCCGGTCTAATCAAGAAGCGTGCGTTACGTACTGCTGCTCCTTCCCACCTGGCTACGGAGGCGCCGAGAGAGAGAGAGAGAGAGAGAGAGAGAGAGAGAGAGAGAGAGAGAGAGAGAGAGAGAGAGAGAGAGAGAGAGAGAAGGATCTGCTTTTCCGCTTAAAGTTTATTAAGAGCATGTTCCAAACCAGTCCAATTATATAAATCCTTTTATGAAACTTGCTTAGTCACTTTGACTCCTTAAACAGATAGCTTCTAAATCTTCATGCAGTAATACAGCAGCATCCGTAGGAGAAAAATCTGCAAAGGGAACAAGAGGAGCCTTTTTAGCACCTGGTAGCCTAGTTTCACGCTATGAACAAACTGTAACATAATTGCTGGACTATAAACATGAACTTTTTATAGTAAGGCCTACTGGTCAACACGGACTACAGTAGTACATGCGTTTGTGTTGACCAGCATTTGATTACACGTCATCGCTAAATACGGTTAATGATGATATTCTTGTCAATTAAATAGTTTTAAATTCCTCTGACCTGTGTGGTCTTGCATAGTACTGTATAACCAGAACAAATACTGTATTGCCAAAAGTAACTGGACACCAGTACGTTTCAAATAACCTATTAGTGTTCACACTTTTTACTAACCTGTCGGTCCACCTTTGCCTTTAATTACGTATTGTATCCTTGATGGTAGACATCAAACCAATTTTTGATAACAGGAAAGCAATATTTTGGTTCGTGGAACACGAACAGGTCAGTTCTGTTATTGATTGTGGCGTTTTGGTCTGCCCCCAAAAGGGTGTTCTAATGGAATCTTGTAGTCATTCATCCGAAAGATACGGAGCAATATGGCCTTGGTTGCTAATGCTCCTAAAAACCAAATAACAAACAATAAACATTCGAAAGATAGCTGATATGGTTATAGTTAGAGTTCTTCTGGGCAGACAAGTGAAGTTTCTGCACGCCCATGTCCAAACCAAGTCACTAAAAGACATGCAGTATGATATGGTGCAGTGTCTTATTGAAACAGAAGAGCGTCTTCCTTATACTGCTGTCACATGTAGGAAGAACAGAACTGTCCAGAGTTGAATGTACATGGCTAGACTCTACTCATTTATTTAGATCTTCAAAAAGCTTTTGATTCAGTTTACCTTGAAATATTATGTAATAAGCATGCTGAACTGGGTGTAATAGAACTAGCTCTAATATGGTTTCAGGACTATTTTCATAATTGAACAAGTATTTGTTATAATGATGTTTATTCGGAATACATTAATATACAGAGGGGTGTTTTCCACAGGGTTCTTCTCTTGGCCCTTTACTATTATGTATTTCTTAATGATATACAGAAAGCCAAGTTTAGTATTTTTACTTACGCTGATGACATGAAATTGTACAAAGAAATTAACCAGGCTATGGATTGTGAGGAGCTACAAAAAGGTATACAATTGATTTACAACTGGATTAAAAGAGACGGACTAAATGTGAATATTGATAAATATCATGCCATTACTGATTCCCATAAACAATTAGTCATCTGTTATAATTACACTTTAGAATCTGTGTATATTAAAAGAATACATGAAATTCGGGATTTAGGGATTTTAAGAACAAGTAATGACTCTTATATATCTCATATTATTAAAATAACTGCAGAGTTTATTTAAAACATTTTAAATAAATGTTTTAAATAAAACATTTTAAATAAATGTTTTAAATGAAACCAAGTTACCAAGTTTAAATGAAACCAAGTTTAAATGAAACCAAGATCTGTAACCAAGTTACAAAGGAGGTTAGGCAGGCGAAGGCAGATTACGAGAGATCCTTGGCAAGGGATGCGAAGAAAAACAGCAAAGAGTTCTTTACTTATGTAAACTCTAGAAGGAAGGGGATGAATCAGATTGGTCCACTTGAGATCGATGGGTCAACTGTTGATGACCCTGCTCGGGTAGCTAACAAACTAAATGAATATTTTGCATCGACATTCACACATGAGGAGTTATTCAGCGAGGGGAATGCCAGAGGTGTATTCAACTCTAGCAGTAAGCTAGAGAATCTTGTAATAACTGAGAGCAAAGTGGAGGAGAAATTGTTGAAGATAAACACAAGAAAGGCACCTGGGGTGGATGGGATCTATCCAGTTATATTAAAGGAGGCAGCAAAGGAGGTAAGCAAACCCTTAGCCATAATTATGAGAGCTTCCTTGGACTCAGGGGAGGTACCCATTGACTGGAGATGTGCAAATGTGACCCCAATTCACAAAGGGGGATCAAAGGCTGACACAAGTAATTATAGACCTGTGAGTTTAACTTCTGTTCCCGGAAAATTAATGGAGGCACTGGTGAAAGAAGCACTGCAGGATCATCTAGACAAGACTTCAGTTATAGCTAGGACACAGCATGGTTTTGTTAAGGGGAAGTCTTGCCTGACCAATTTGATTGGATACTATGATGCAGTCACAAAAGAACTGGATGCAGGGAATAACTTTGATATTATATACTTGGATCTTAGAAAGGCTTTTGATACTGTTGCACATGGAAGACTGCTGCACAAATTGGAGCAGTGTGGCATTGGAGGCAAGTTGCTGCTATGGATAAAGGGGTGGTTGAGGGGGAGAAGACAGAGAGTGGTAATCAATGGACACTGCTCATCGTGGACTAATGTTATTAGTGGAGTCCCTCAGGGTTCAGTATTGGGGCCTTTATTGTTTTCTGTATTTATAAATGATATTGATGATGGTATATCAGGCTTAATGTCCAAGTTTGCAGACGATACGAAGGTTGGCAGGGTTGTCAAGGACACTACTGACACTATGCTGCTGCAACAGGATTTGGAAAGGTTGAGCAGATGGGCTTCGAGGTGGCAAATGAAGTTTAACATTGACAAATGTAAAGTACTACATATGGGAAACAGCAACCCCAGAGCAACGTATCAACTCTGTGGTACTACACTGACAGTGGTAGAGAATGAAAGGGACCTGGGGGTGGTGGTGCAGGCAGATATGAAGTTCTCTGAGCAGTGCAGACGAGCTGCAAGAGTAGCTCATGGTGTATTGTCAATGATATATAGGAATTTTTCTAGCAGGGATAAGGAGGTGATTATTCCCTTGTATAAGGCAATGGTCAGGCCACACCTAGAGTACTGTATACAGGCCTGGAAGCCTCATTTCAGGAAGGATGTAGAGCTGCTGGAACGAGTACAGAGAAGGGCAACTAGATTGGTGAATGGGACAAAGGGGTTCTCTTACGAAGAAAGGCTTAAGTTTTGCAAATTACAGTGTCTGGAAACTAGGCACCAGCGGGGTGATCTGATAGAGGTGTACAAAGCCTTGAATGGTTTGAGCATGCTCAATGCTGATGGGATTCTTCCTCTAGCTCAGAAAAATCACCTGAGAGGGCATAAATTCAAATTGAGGAAAGACAGATGTAGGATAGATGTGCGGAAATTTGCCTTTAGCCAGCGGGTGGTTGGTGGGTGGAACAGACTTCCATCCCTTGTCGTGGAAGTTGATAGCCTAAATAAGTTTAAGGCTCAGCTGGACAGGTATTTCGAACGAACAGAGGGGTGAAGTGGAAGTGGTTATTTTTATTTATTTATGTTACTTTTTTCTTTTTTTTTTTTTTGGCTGATGCTGCATAAGCTTGCTTTCTTGCATCAAATGCCTCTACTAATGCTAATGCTAATGCTAATGCTAATACTGTATTTCAAAGGAAAAAATATACATTTTCTATGCAACAAATAATTTGTTGCATAGAAATTTGCTGCATAAAATTTAAAGAATCATTTCTAAATTAGGGTAACATAAAAATTTTGATAATTACTAATTTATGAATAAGATTTCTACTGCTTTATTTATCAATAATTACTTCCTATTATTTTTGCTGTTGTACTGTCACAAATTATAACCTGGGTGAACTACCATTTGATTATTTTAGAAGTTATTATATATACAAAGAACACTAAATATTTTCATACTCAGAGTGCTACTGTCTGGATTGTCCCTGGTGATTATTATGTGGTTCCCAATGTGTAACCTTGGTTCCAGTTAATATTATTTTCACTTGTCCAAATCCATGAATGCTTATTTATATAGTCTCCTGTTATTACAGTCATCTATTGCTAGAATGGATGTTCTTAAAAAATTTCAGCTATGATCTTCAAACCTCATGTTGAATATGGAGATCTGATCTTCAGAGGCAGATTTAACGGCGCACGCCCTGGGCCCCGACTTCTGAAGGGCCCACGCAAAACTCCAACAAATTAGTTGAACATATTAGCTCAACTATTAGTTCAAAACTTTGTGGTTATTATTATGCTATTATTAATTATATTATACATATATTATATTCAAATTTTATTGGAAATAAAACATTAATAGTACATAATATTTTTTACTTATTTAAAAAAATGGTTAACATGTATTTTTATTTTTCCTGTCTCTCGCTTTTTTTTTTTTTTTTTTTTAAAAAGGGACCCAATATTTTCTTCTGCGCCCGGGGCCTCAACCGACCTTAATCCGCTCCTGCTGATCTTATAATCCTAGTATTGCTTACATATTTACATAACAAACAATTTTGGTGTACTTTGTCTGATAAAAGACTTAATATAGTCTCCAATTTGTAAATTGGACTTTACCAGGACAGTTTTTAATAGTCTTTGAACACTGCTGAGTTTTTTGGATTGCATTGTGGGATTATAAAACTTTTCTATGGAAGTTTTAATTATATTGTTAATAAGGTAGGCTAAAACACCCACTGTCTATAAATACATTTCATTTCAAGTCCAAGATCTGCTTGGAATTTGCTTAAATGCTAAGTTTTGAAGATGAATACTTTTTACTGAATTGATTTTATAAAAAGTTAGTATCCTGCCCATGTCAGTAGGTTTTCTGCAGATGCTTGTGGAAAGACTTCATTTCTAGTGAAATTTGCAAAAGAACGCCAAGTTTCTATGTTGTTTAAGTTTATTCTTAAAGTTATGTTGGGACAGAGGTCACTGTGTGGAAATACTGCAATTTATCATATCTGTGTGGCTAAATGTTGATTATGTCACCCATATTTAACTGCAAGGGCTCACATCTGGTGAGTATGGGCTTGGCATACACAGGGTCCTGAGGTGTGCCAAGTGTATCATCATTCTTCTTTTTCTTGGCGATTCCTTTCTACTTCTGTCTGTCTCTTTCTCACTCTCAGGGTAACTTGGGATTTTTTTTTTGGCTGGTGCAGCATAAGCCTCAGGCTTCCTTGCACCATATGGCTAATAATAATAATAATAATAATAATAATAATAATAATAATAATAATAATAATAATTTTAAATAAATGTTTTAAATAAAACATTTTAAATAAACAATATATTTCTCCAGTAGACAGTAATGCTTTTTATTTAAAGTGCATAGTGCAATACCGAGGCATCTTGTGGTGATGGGCTTCCACAATATGAGATCGATAAACGTAGTAGCAAACTTAGTTTGCTCAATGCTACTTACAAGTTGAGCCTGTCCTAGTTGTATAATTATAACTAGAAACTGCACTCACGCCCAAAATATTATAAACGTTTTGCAGTTGTTGTGAACAGATCACTAAACGCATGGTATGCAAATATTAGTTGCCATATGGTCACAAGTTCCTTGGATCAGATAAACTTGGATCAGATAAACTCCGCACACTTTCCTTCCTAGTCGACCTAATCATGGGGAAGACAAGTGATCTTTCTGATTTTCAGAAAGGTGCTATTGTTGGAGCACGTTTATCAGGAACAACAGTTGAGAAAAACAAAAGAAGTTACTCGTATGTCGAAAGCAATGATCTCAGAATGTATGGAAGATGAAAGGAGAAGACAGCTATATAAGGAAGAAATGACAGAAAGTCGGTACTTCAAGAACGCAGGAATTTAAAACAAATTGTATGTCAGAATAGAAGGTCTGGTATTCAGTAAATGACTGAAAAATGCAATTTAGTAAAGAAATACCCGCTTCTAACCGAACTAAACGGTGTGAACTTAAGAATCTGGAATTTGGTAGTTGTGTGCCTACACAAAGTCACTTGTTTCTGTAAAAAATCAAAATATTAGCATTGGCATTAGTAGAGACATATGATGAAAGAAAGCAAGCTTATGCAGCGTCAGCCAAATAAAAAAAAAAAAAAAAACACTTCCATTTCACCCCTCCGTTCGTTCGAAATACCTGACCAGCTGAGCCTTAAATTTATTTAGGCTATCAACTTTCAAAACAAGGGATAGAGGTCTGTTCCACCAACCAACTACCCGCTGGCTAAAAGCAAATTTCCGCACATCTATCCTACATCTGTCTTTCCTCAATTTGAATTCATGCCCTCTCAGGTGATTATTCTGAGCAAGAGGAAGAATCTCATCGGCATTGAGCATGCTCAAACCATTCAAGGTTTTATACACCTCTATCAGATCACCTCGCCGGTGCCTAGTCTCCAGACACTGTAATTTGCAAAACTTATGCCTTTCTTCGTAAGAGCAACCCTTTGTTCCATTCACTAATCTTGTTGCCCTTCTCTGTACTCGTTCCAGCAGCTCTACATCCTTCTTGAAATGAGGCCTCCAGGCCTGTATACAGTATTCAAGGTGTGGCCTCACCATTGCCTTACACAAGGGAATAATCACCTCCAAGAATAATCCCTGCTAGAAAAATTCCTGTATATCATTGACAAGACACTATGAGCTACTCTTGTAGCCCGTCTGCACTGCTCAGAGAACTTCATATCTGCCTGCACAATTACCCCCAGGTCCTTTCATTCTCTACCACTGTCAGTGTAGTACCACAGAGTTGATACGTTGCTCTGGGGTTGCTGTTTCCCATATGTAGTACTTTACATTTGTCAATGTTACTCTTCATTTGCCATCTCTCCGCCCATCTGCTCGACCTTTCCAGATCCTGTTGCAGCAGCATAGCGTCAGTAGTGTCCTTAACAACCCTACCAACCTTTGTATCTTCTGCAAACTTGGACATTAAGCTTGATATACCATCTTAAATATCATTTATAAATACAGAAAACAATAATGGACCCAACGCTGAACCCTGAGGGACTCCACTAATAACATTAGTCCACGATGAGCAGTGTCCATTGATTACCACTCTCTGTCTTCTCCCCACAACCATTCCTTTATCCATAGCAGCACTTTGCCTCCAATGCCACACTTCTCCAATTTGTGCAGCAGTCTTCCATGTGCAACATTATCAAAGCCTTTCTAAGATCCAAATATATAATATCAAAGTTATTCCCTGCATCCAGTTCTTTTGTGACTGCATCATAGTATCCAATCACATTGGTCACGCAAGACTTTCCCTTAACAAAACCATGCTGTGTCCGAGCTATAACTGAAGTCTTGTCTTGATGATCCTGCAGTGCTTCTTTAAGCAGTGCCTCCATTAATTTTCCTGGAATAGAAGTTAAACTCACATATTCGACTGTTTTCGCCAATTTGCACCAACGCTAAGACTATACTATGGAACAATGGAAAAAATCATTGGAAAAAATTATATTATATCAAAATTATTTTTTTCATCCAGTTCCTTTGTAAACACATAATAACATCCCATGAAATTTGTCAGACAAGACATTTCCTTACAAACCCATGCTATGTCTGAATTATTGCTGCAGTCTTGTCTAGATGATACTGCTATGCATCTTTAACCAGTTACTCCATTATTTTACCCAGAACATTAGCATTTGCATTAGCATTAGTAGAGGCATATGATGCAAGAAAGCAAACTTATGCAGAATCAGCCAAAAAAAAAACACACTTCCATTTCACCCTTTCGTTCGTTCGAAATACCTGTTCGTCTGAGCCTTAAATTTTTTTAAGCTATCAACTTCCACAACAAGGGATGGAAGTCCGTTCCACCAACCAACTACCCGCTGGCTAAAGGCAAATTTCCGCACATCTATCCTACATCTGTCTTTCCTCAATCTGAATTTATGCCCTCTCAGGTGACTATTCTGAGCAAGAGGAAGAATCCCATCGGCATTGAGCATGCTCAAACCATTCAAGCCTTTATACACCTCTATCAGATCACCTCGCCGGTGCCTAGTCTCCAGACACTGTAATTTGCAAAATTTTTTTCGTAAGAGCAACCCTTTTTTCCATTCACTAATCTTGTTGCCCTTCTCTGTACTCGTTCCAGCAGCTCTACATCCTTCTTTAAATGAGACCGCCAGACCTGTATACAGTACTCAAGGTGTGACCTGACCATTGCCTTATACAAGGGAATAATCACCTCCTTATCCCTGCTAGAAAAATTCCTATATATCATTGACAAGACACCATTAAGCTACTCTTGCAGCCCGTCTGCCCTACTCAGAGAACTTCATATCTGCCTGCACAATAACCCCCAGGTCCTTTTCATTCTCTACCACTGTCAGTGTAGTACCACATATTTGATACATTGTTCTGGGGTTGCTGTTTCCCATTCGTAGTACTTTACATTTGTCAATGTTAAACTCCATTTGCCACCTCTCAGCCCATCTGCTCAACCTTTCCAGATCCTGTTGCAGCAGCATAGTGTCAGTAGTGTCCTTGACAACCCTGCCAACCTTCGTATCGTCTGCAAACTTGGACATTAAGCCTGATATACCATCATCAATATCATTTATAAATACAGAAAACAATAAAGGCCCCAATACTGAACCCTGAGGGACTCCACTAATAACATTAGTCCACGATGAGCAGTGTCCATTGATTACCACTCTCTGTCTTCTCCCCCTCAACCACCCCTTTATCCATAGCAGCAACTTGCCTCCAATGCCACACGGCTCCAATTTGTGCAGCAGTCTTCCATGTGCAACAGTATCAAAAGCCTTTCTAAGATCCAAGTATATAATATCAAAGTTATTCCCTGCATCCAGTTCTTTTGTGACTGCATCATAGTATCCAATCAAATTGGTCAGGCAAGACTTCCCCTTAACAAAACCATGCTGTGTCCGAGCTATAACTGAAGTCTTGTCTAAATGATCCTGCAGTGCTTCTTTAACTAGTGCCTCCATTAATTTTCCTGGAACAGAAGTTAAACTCACAGGTCTATAATTACTTGTATCAGCCTTTGATCCTCCTTTGTGAATTGGAGTCACATTTGCACATCTCCAGTCTGTGGGTACCTCCTCTGAGTCCAAGGAAGCTCTCATAATTATGGCTAAGCGTTTGCTTACTTCCTTTGCTGCCTTCCTTAATATAACTGGATAGATCCCATCCACCCCAGGTGGCTTTTTTGTGTTTATCTTCAACAATTTATCCTCCACTTTACTCTCAGTTATTACAAGATTATCTAGCTTACTTCCAGAGTTGAATACACCTCTGTCGTTCCCCTCGCTGAATAACTCCTCATGTGTGAATATCGATGGAAAATATTCATTTAGTTTGTTAGCTACCTGAGCAGGATCATCAACAGTTGAACTATCGATATCAACTGGACCAATCTGATTCATCCCCTTCCTTCTAGAGTTTACATAAGTGAAGAACTCTTTGCTGTTTTTTTTTTTTTTTTGTATTCTTTGCCAAAGATTTCTCTTAATCTGCCTTCGCCTGCCTAACCTCCTTTTTAACTTGGTTGCAGATCAGCTTATATCTATCATAGGCTTCTGTGTCACATGTTGATTTATATGTATCCCCATGCATCTTTCTTCTCTATGTCTCATTAGTTCATCTGACATCCATTTACCCCTAAATCTTGAACAATATTTCTTAGTTGGTACCTAAAGCATAGTTGCTTCCAAGATAATTTCTTTGAATGCTTCCCATTTTGAATTTGCTGTTGGTAACATCATCAGTTGGTCCCACTGTATAGAATTTAAATACTGTCTCCGACCATCGTAGTCGCCTTTACGAAAGCAAAAACCCTTCCCTTTACCCCTTCTGGTAGTTACCTCTTTGAGTAACTACCATTAGGGGTAGTCACCTCTTTGAGTAAATCCCACTTCAACACACTGTGATCACTGCCACCTAGTGGTTCCTTTATCTGCAGATTCTTAATGCATGAAGAATCACTACTGTTAATCAGATCAAGAGTATTACTCCCTCTAGTTGCCTCCCAAACATGCTGATGTAGAAAACAATCATCGAATAAATCCACAAAAGCCTTGCTAGTGTGTGTGAGTGACCAACCCACAAATTCCAGTCGATATCTGGGAAATTGAAATCCCCCATTATAAGACTCTCTGATTTACTGGCCCACTCTATTTCCCTGTACAGTTTCTTATTATACTCATCAGCGTCATTAGGCCTATAGCACACTCCTACTCTGAATTTTGATCTCCCAATGCTTATGTCACACCAAACTGACTCGACACTGCACTGTCCAACGATGTCGACTGGCTTCACTTCCTTGGATTTTATGTGTTTCTTAACTAATAGCATAACCCCTCCTCCCTTCCTATCCTGTCTATCCTTTCTGTACACATTGTACTCCCCAAATTCCAGTTCTGCATTCCGTATATCTGTGTAACACCACGTCTGTGATGTCCCAAGAATATCTGCCATTGATGTTTTGAGCAATACCTCAAATTCATCAAATTTATTTACCAAACTCCTAGCATTGGTGTACACGGAAGTATACATGCACCTGTTCCTTTTCTTAGCTACCCTAACACAACCCATGTGTTTACTTGTACCGCAATGACTCCCAGCAGTCCCTGAAATATTCTGCATTCTGTTTTCCAGGCTGCTGTTCATTCCAAAAGAAGCAGTGCAAGAATTACTTTCACCTCTGCCAGTGGCTACTGTTAATCTATTAGTCCTTGTATCCCCACAAGCTAGCAGTTTTCCGACCCACCTAACACTGCCTCGATAGCATCAGCAAATATTCTTGCACCCTTTCTATTTAAGTGTATCCCATCCCTGTAGAAGCAGTCTCCCCTGTTAACAAGTACAGACCCGGTGAAAAAAAATTCTACCCCTTGAGCCTTGCACAATCTTTCGTAACAAATTGTGCAAGGAGAGAAGTTAAACTAACAAGTCTATAATTACTCGTGTCACCCTTCGATCGCACTTTGTGAGTTGGTAGCAGTTAGGATCCCTGCGGCATCCTGTATTATTGACCTCTGTAGATTCAGCCAGTTGGAAAGAAAATGACACACAATTTGCAAAATGAGCAAACACTTGTTCATTCACATTTTTTCGATGCGTCGCATCACAGTATTTCGAGATAATTGCAGAGCTTGAAGAGCACTTTTAATTTCATTTTTGTTTTTAAATTTTTCAAAAAGAGAATCTGTTATTTCTAAAAATGCGTCTTTGAATTGACCATCAGAAAATGGTTTGCTTTTTTTGCAAGAAGATGAATCACTTAAATGATGCTAGAATGATTATTTTAGATTGTAAATTAAAAAAGATTGTCATGAAGAAATTTTGTTGTGCGAATAATCTGGATTTAAGTTCTTTTAATTTATTTTTTCTAAGTTGACTATTAGGCGGAAAATCCTACTGGTATTTACCATATATAGAGCATTGAAGTTCCTTTCTAAATTTCCTTTTTTGGGCATAGCCGCGGAAGCATTGTATATCAAACAACATGTTTCTTTTATCATTACAAAAAAGTATTCTAGTTTCCACTCTTGATGAAAATGATATGCTTTATTCCTTTTCGTAGTATTTATTTTAAATCAAAGGGCATTAAATTAATGTTTAAGTACTGTCCAGTTATTAATATTAAGTAAGCTAAATAAGAATTCTACACATACACTGCTCTCTCCAACGTAACTGCGTGAATTTTCACTAGACAAGCCTAGCGGCTGCGCGGCGACGAGTAGGCAGGTAATAGTAGTAGTAGCAGTGGCATTTGATACAAGAAACCAAGTGCAGCATCAGCCAAAAAAAAAAAAAAAAAATCACACCATTCCCTCCAAATGCCTGTCCAGTTCCTCCTTAAATTTATTCAACCTATCAACTTCCACAACGACAGATGGAAGTTTGTTCCAGCAATTAACCACCCGCTGGCTAAAGGCAAAGTTCCGCACATCTAGTCTACATCTGTCTTTTCTTAATTTGAATTTATGCCCCCTTAGATTCGTAATCTGAACAAGTGGAAGGATCCCATCAGAATTCAGCGTGCTCAACCCATTCAAGGCCACGTGGTTCAACGGATTTGTAATAAGCGTATGCAGTGGGGCGCATAATAATAATAATAATAACATTTAGATTTTGAATAATCTATTTTTTTTAGTCTGCGTGTGTAGTACAGTGGTATCATCACCGTCCTCCCCACACCGGGTGGAAAAGGCCCGAGTTCGAATCCCGTCGATGACGTGAGGAACTCTAATGGGCTTTTTTCACTCCTTGGCTGGGTTAGTCGGTCTCAGGCGTAGATTGCAAGGTTTTTTCTCTCCAGAAACTGGGGTTTTTCGTCCAGCAAAACAGGCCAATCGACCGCAGAACTCATGCAATTTACAGACATGACACATAAACGGGTATATGTAATCATTTACGGGAGACCCTAATATAATAATACAAAGAGTACTAGGAAAGTTTTGCAATATGACGCAACAATGAATCACAGGAAGCTGCTTGTTGCTGCATGTTGAGACATGTTCATACGTGCATAGTAGCCGCCGCGCCAAGTCGATGGGCTCAGTTATTCATTAGTAGTGAGAGTGTAAAGTGCTTGCGATGGCATCGTGGTCACGAAATGAGATAAGGACAGTTTTGCGGTATAATTTCGTGCGTGGTTTAACCATAGACCAGTGCTTAGAAGAAATGACTCTTGCACTAGATGATGATTGTCCACATCGTACAACGATATTCAGGTGGTATAGAGAATTCCAAAGGGGAAATTTCACTCTGGAGGATTCTGAGAGGCCGGGAAGGCCACGAACGTCAGTTACGGAGGAAAACGTTACTGCTGTGAGGAAAATGCTTGACGAAAACAGGCGAGTGACCCACCAACAGATAGAAGATACTTTGGGCCTAAATGCACCAGCAATTCGTTCGATTCTGCAAGATCATTTGCACGTGAAGAAACTTTGTTCTCTCTGGGTGCCGCATCAACTGACTGAAGAGCAGATGACACGACGTGTGACTTGGTGCCGGGAGATGTTAAAAAAGTTTGATAAGGGACAATCTCGGTATGTGAACAACATCGTGACAGGTGACGAGACTTGGCTGTACTATTACGATCTGCCGACCAAGGCTCAAAACAAAGTTTGGGTCTTTGATGATGACGACACACCCGTAATTGTCAGAAAATCCCGATCTGTAAAGAAGAAAATGATAGCTGTATTTTTCAAATCGAGTGGAATTGTGGAACGTGTCGTTTTGGACACGCAGAAGACAGTCACAGCTAAGTGGTATACTGAACAATGCCTGCCTAAAGTCATTGGATCTATGAAGAACCTGCGGCCAAAGTCAAGAATGGACACCTGGTACCTCCATCACGATAATGCTGCAGCTCACCGCGCCAAAGCCTGCACCGAATATTTGACGACGACAGGACTGAAACTTCTCGAGCACCCTCCCTACAGTTCAGACCTTGCTCCCTGCGACTTTGCACTGTTCCCGCATGTGAAAATGAAGCTAAAAGGGAGGCGGTTTTCCAGTGATGAGTACCTTCTACGGGCTTGGGACAACGAGTGTGCTTTACTCCCTAGTGAAACTTGGCAGAACTGGTTTAAAGATTGGTTTCGGAGGATGGAGAGGTGTATTGAATGTAGAGGAAATTACTTTGAAAAAATTAAATAAACAAAGCTGTATTGCAAAACTTTCCTAGTACCCTTTGTAATAATGTATTTTTTACATATATTTAAAATTTGTCGTGACCTGATCGACTGAAATTAAAGCCGGGATCGACTTGTTGGCTACCCCTCTATTAGAACAGTATAATCGCTATTTATACTACCCATAAATTAACTAACACATAATAAATAATTCTATAAATATAAATATTATTAGTTCATTATAAATATAAATATTATTAGTTCATTATAAAATATTATTAAATATTAAAATTTAAATAAATATTAAATAAATATTTTATAAAACATTATTATAAAATTTAATTTTAAAAATTAATTATAAAGAACCATTTTAAAATATAGTAATTATAGAGATCCATTTTAAAATATAGTAATTATAATAAATGATAATTCGAGTAATTAATAATAATAATAATAATAATAATAGCATAGAGGTCCAATTTTGCCGGTGCACATGCACTGCAGATTGTCATATTTTGGTCTAATAGCTCTATGGGTTTTGTACTTTTCATAATTAATTTTATTATCGTTTAATCCTACTAAATTGACAATGGATGTAAATCCTGAAACAGAGGTAAGGAGTAACAATGCGTATATAAAAAGAAAAAAAATATAATAATAATAAAATAAGAAAATAAATAATAATAAATAAAAGGTACTGTATAGCAAAAAAAAGTTTTTGTTAAAGTTTACAAGCGGGTATCCCCTTCCGATTGATCGTTGTGAGTAGCAGTGATTGACATGCCTAGTCCGCTCTGGTGTGCAGTGATTGACATGCCTAGACCGCTATGGTGTGCAGTGATTGACATGCCTAGTCCACTCTGGTGTGCAGTGATTGACATGCCTAGACCGCTATGGTGTGCAGTGATTGACATACCTAGTCCGCTCTGGTGTGCAGTGATTGACATGCCTAGTCCGCTCTGGTGTGCAGTGATTGACATGCCTAGCCTGCTCTGGTGTGCAGTGATTAACATGTCTAGACCTCTATGGTGTGCAGTGATTGACATGCCTAGCCCGCTGTGGTGTGCAGTGATTGACATGCCTAGCCCGCTATGGTGTGCAGTGATTGACATGCCTAGACCGCTATGGCGTGCCGTGATTGACATGGCTAGCCCATCTTAGGGTGTTTATCCCCCCCCGCCGCTGTATTAAAATCGGAAAACGAGTTCAAACGAACTGCAGGGGGGGGTGAACACCCTAACCATAGTAGGCTAGGTATGCCAATCACTGCTACTCGCAATTATCAATCGGAAGGGGTAGTCACTTGTAAACAACCCATTTTGCGAGGTCTCGTGAAAATGCGTGGCCCTGTGTAACTACTCCGTTTGCACGTACCTAACGCGTCACTGCGGGCTCATTATTGCCAGCCATTCATTTGTGATAATATAATGTTACTTTGAGGAAATATGAAAACCGTTTTCTCTTTTGTAGAGATTATCTATTACTTTTCTCTTGAAAGTGCAGATGTTTGACCGAATCATTTATCCTTAACGGGAAAGTGGTTTGACTGAATCACTTGTGAAAGTGGATGTTTGAATGATATAAATAAAAATATTTACACGAATGTTTTTTCATTGCATAAAAGTGACAGACAAAGAAGAAAAGTTGTAGGAAACAACTTGCAGGTGAACTTATGTAACACTTCGTCTAGTGCTCTAGGCAGATTAGCAGCAGGTTGTTACTGCAACGCCATCTGTTCCCAATAAACACACGCAGTCGGAGTTCATTTAACTTTCTTCACCATATCATACCATGTGTTAGGGGATTTGTTTACGTACGTTTGTAATACAGTTTCTTACTGGTGAGTATCTGTCGGTGAGTTTAATTAATATTGATGTTAAGGAAATCGTTTAGGAAATTATAAGGCAATATATTAGTTATTTGGACCCATGATAACTTTACGATTAACATGTACAGAATATAACGTAGGTAGCTCCTCCTCCATCCGAAGAGGTTTTACGATGTCCCCACCGTTTCCGAACGAAAATGCATTAATTTTCGGGATAATTAACGACCTGGATATATATTTCTTCCATAATCGCCAAGCCTCTTACCTGTAATGGGCTTACTTGTTAATAAAGTTCAAGTAAATTTACAGTAGAGGCTTCAGGTAAACGATAGTTAATAATAATAATAATAATTTATTAATTTAAGTATTTAAATTTCGTTATTTTCTGGTAATACTTTGCAGCGCTTGGTAATACTTTGCGATTGGTAATACTTTGCAGCGGCCAGTGCTTGTCTTACTGCTTTTTTTTTTTTTTTTTGTACTTCTGTTCTTTTTTATATTATTTGACCCACCCTCAAGTTGTGGTGTTTTCTGTATTTATTGATGAAGGTATATCAGGCTTAATGTCTACGTTTGTGTCAGATAATACAAAGAACAGCAGGGTGTTTGTATTATCTGGTAATACAAACACCCTGCTGTTCTTTGTATTATCTTAAACTTCAAATACTATTTCAGCAGAAATGGTATTTGAAGTTTAACATTGACAAATGCAAGGTACTGCATATGGGTAGTAGTAATCCCAGATTAACATACCAACTGTGGTACTACAATCAGAGTAGTAGAAAATGAAAAAGAAATGGAGGTAATTGTGCAGTCAGATATGAATTTTTCCGAGCAGTGCAGACAGGGTACTAGGACAACTCATGGGATTTTGTCAATGATATACAGGAATTTTGCTAACAGGGATAAGGATGTGATTGTATAAGGCAATGGCCAGGCCACATCTTAAGTACTGCATACAGGTCTGAAGGCCACATTTTAGGAAGGATGCAGAGATGACTGAGGGGAAAGTGATCATTACACTGTTTCTGTTAGAACATGCAGAGGTGGGAAAGTAAGGTGTTCAGGATTTCAATGCCTACTGAGGCAGAGGTCCTTATGGAACAGTCAGATATATGGACTTAATGGTAACTAAGAGTAAGAACTGATGCATGTATACTTGCATGTACACTAATGCCGGGAACATAGTAAATAAATATGATGAATTTGAAGTACTGGTTAAATCATCAAATGCATCATAGGGATATCAAACACATGGTGTCACTCAAACATAAAGTTTGTAGAATTTGAATATGGGGAGTGCAATGTGTACAGAAAGTATAGTGTTACAGGTCTTGTGGCCTTGGGAGGTTCCCTCCCCAATTCCATGATGATCATCTGTGATGTAATGCAGACTCTGCAAATACCAGATGATAGTGTAGTGTAGTGTTGGGGTGTTTTTGTCTCTTCATCTGGCCTCTTTGCCATTGGGTCCTGGAAAGGCCAAGGTCCCACAATTGCCCATCCTTCACCATTTGAAGGTGGGCCAAGAAGTAGGTTGCATAAGTCTCTGCCAGGGCAAACCCTGGCAACACCTTGGTTTGCCTGGAGGGGGGGCCCAAAGGAAAAAAAAAAAGGGATAAAGAGAGGGAAAAAGAAGAAAAATAAAGGAAAGAAGAGTTTTTATTGGAAATGAGTGCAGGGGTGACAGTTGGGAGTGGTTTTGGGGAAAAATGCAGCAAAGGCAAAGGGGGGTGGCATGGGATTCTGACAGCTGGAACCAGTGTCAGAATCCCATGCCATGCCCTCAATGCGAATTAGCATGATGTGAGCAGGGGTTTCCATGATAGGTTGTCTCCACTCCAGTTTGTCCAAGTGTGGGCATCTGTCTATCTCAAGGTCACAACACACTCATGGCAGCCTATTATACATCTGATATACCAATATGCAGACAGCCACAATATATAACTTTTTTTTTTTTGCACTAATTATATGAGACAGCAACTGAATGGACAATATATTTTTTGTTAACATTGCACATAGCATTCACTGGCCATCGAAAGGTTTATTGACATGGCCTTCCATTCACTCTACAGATACATATCACAGCACACTAGTATGCAATTTGCAGATTTTTTTTTTTTTATTTATTCAACATGTATTCAGAGTGTACATTTATGCAAGTGGGACGTTCACTTAATGTTCATTCAATTATCACTTCTGAGAGCTCCCTGAATAAAAACGAGTGTGAGGACACTACTTTTCCTTCCCAGTCTAAGCATACAACAATTTGGGGGGAGGGGGGGGAGTCATCGCCTGCCGTGATAGTCATTCCAACCCAAGGAAAAGTCCTAACTGCCCAGCAGAAACACAGCCAACACAGCTAAGGTGGTTGGCCAATACAATTTTGAGTCAGTTTTGTGTGACAAGCACTGGGAAAACCAAATCGAGATTAGGAGTGTGTTATATGACTGTGATCAGCATAACGAACAACTGTATATGGGATACATATTAGCATAATATGGGATACATATTAGCATTAGTAGAGGCATGTGATGCAAGAAAGAAAGCTTATGCAGCATCAGCCAAAAAAAAAAAAAAAAACCCCACTCCCATTTCACCACTCCGTTCGTTCGAAATACCTCTCCAGCTGAGCCTTAAATTTATTTAAGCTATCAACTTCCACAACAAGGGATGGAAGTCTGTTCCACCAACCAACTACCCGCTGGATAAAGGCAAATTTCTGCACATCTATTCTACATCTGTCTTTCTTCAATTTGAATCTATACCCTCTCAGGTAATTATTCCGAGGAAGAATCCCATCAGCATTGAGCATGCTCAAACCATTCAAAGCTTTATACACCTCTATCAGATCACCTCGCCGGTGCCTAGTCTCCAGACACTGTAATTTGCAAAACTTAAGCCTTTCTTCGTAAGAGCAACCTTGTGTTCCATTCACTAATCTTGTTGCCCTTCTCCGTACTCGTTCCAGCAGCTCTACATCCTTTTTGAAATGAGGCCTCCAGACCTGTATACAGTACTCTAGGTGTGGCCTGACAATTGCCTTATACAAGGGAATAATCACCTCCTTATCCCTGCTAGAAAAATTTCTGTATGTCATTGACAAGACACTGAGCTACTCTTGCAGCCCTTCTGCACTCCTCAGAGAACTTCATATCTGCCTGCACAATTACCTCCAGGTCCGTTTCATTCTCTACCACTGTCAGTGTAGTACCACAGAGTTAATATGTTGCTCTGGGGTTATTGTTTCCCATATGTAATACTTTATATTTGTCAATGTTAAACTTCATTTGCCACCTCTCAGCCTATCTGAACAACCTTTCCAGATCCTGTTGCAGCAGCATAGCATCAGTAGTGTCCTTAACAACCCTGCCAACCTTTGTATTATCTGCAAACTTGGACATTAAGCTTGATATACCATCATCAATATCATTTATAAATACAGAAAACAATAATGGACCGAACACTGAACCCCGAGGGACTCCATTAATAACATTAGTCCACGATGAGCAGTGTCCATTGATTACCACTCTGTCTTCTCCCCCTCAACCATCCCTTTATGCATAGCAGCAATTTGCCTCTAATACCACACTGCTCCAATTTGTGCAGCAATCTTCCATGTGCAACAATATCAAAAGCCTTTCTAAGATCCAAATATATAATAAAGTTGTTCCCTGCATCCAGTTCTTTTGTGACTGCATCATAGTATCCAATCAAATTGGTCAGGCAAGACTTTCCCTTACCAAAACTATGCTGTGTCCGAGCTATAACTGAAGTCTTGTCTAGATGATCCTGTAGTGCTTCTTTAACCAGTGTCTCCATTAAATTTCCTGGAACAGAAGTTAAACTCACAAGACAATAATTTATCTTGTGTCAGCCTTTGATCCTCCTTTGTGAATTGGGGTCACATTTGCACAACTCCAGTCTATGGGTACCTCTCCTGAGTCCAAAGAAGCTCTCATAATTATGGCTAAGGGTTTGCTTACTTCCTTTGCTGCCTCCTTTAATATAACTGGATAGATCCCATCCACCTCAGGTGGCTTTCTTGTGTTTATCTTCAACAATTTCTCCTCCAATTTCCTCTCAGTTATTACAAAATCATCCAGCTTACTGCCACGGTTTACTTCACCACTGGCATTCCCCTTCCTGAATAACTCCTCATGTGTGAATGTAAATGCAAAATACTTGTTTAGTTTGTTAGCCACCTGAGCAGGATTCTCAACTGTTGAACCATCAATATCCAGTGGACCAATCTGATTCATCCCTTTCCTTCTAGAGTTTACATTGGTAAAGAACTCTTTTCTGTTGTTTTTCTTTGCATCCTTTGCCAAGGATTTCTCATAATCTGCCTTTGCCTGCCTAATCTTCTTTGTGACTTGGTTACAGACCAGCTTATATCTATCATAGGCTTCTATGTCACCCATTAATTTATGTCTCCCATGTATTTTCTTCTCTGCGATATGTCTTATTAGTTCATCCGACATCCATTTCGGCCTAAACCTTGAATAGTATTTCTTAGTTGGTATGTAAAGCCTAGTAGCTTTCAAGATAAGTTCTTTGAATGCTTCCCATTTTGAATTTGCTGTTGGTAACATCATCAGTTGGTCCCACTGTATAGAATTTAAATACTGTCTCAGACCATCGTAGTCGCCTTTACGAAAGCAAAAACCCTTCCCTTTTATCCCCGATGGTAGTTACCTCTGAGTAAATCCCACTTCAACACACTGTGATCACTGCCACCTAGTGGTTCCTTTATCTGCAGATTCTTAATGCATGAAGAATCACTACTGTTAATCAGATCAAGAGTATTACTCCCTCTAGTTGCCTCCCAAACATGCTGATGTAGAAAACAATCATCCAATAAATCCACAAAAGCCTTGCTAGTGTGTGAGTGACCAACCCACAAATTCCAGTCGATATATGGGAAATTAAAATCCCCCATTATAAGACTCTCTGATTTACTGGTCCACTCTATTTCCCTGTACAGTTTCTTATTATACTCATCAGAGTCATTAGGCCTATAGCACATTTCTACTCAATTTTGATCTCCCAATGCTTATGTCACACCAAACTGACTCGACACTGCACTGTCCAGCGAAGTTGACTGGCTTCACTTCCTTGGATTTTGTGTTTCTTAACTAATAGCATTACCCCTCCTCCCTTCCTATCCTGTCTATCCTTTCTGTACACATTGTACTCCCTAAATTCCAGTTCTGCATTCCTTATATATGTGTGACACCACGTCTCTGATATCTCAACAATATCTGCCTTTGATGTTTTGAGCATATCCTCAAATTCATCAAATTTATTTACCAAACTCCTAGCATTGGTGTACACACAAGTATACATGCACCTGATCCTATTCTTAGCTACCCTAACACTAACCATGTGTTTACTTGTACCACAATGATTCCCAGCAGTCTTTATAATATTCTGCATCTTGTTTTCCAGGCTGCTGCTCATTCCAATAGAAGCAGTACAAGAATCACTTTCACCTCTGCCGGTGGCTACTGTTAATCTATTAGTCCTTGTATCCCCCCAAGCTAGCAGTTTTCCGACCCACCTAACACTGCCTCGATAGCATCAGCAAATATTCTTGCACCCTTTCTATTTAAATGTATCCCATCCCTGTAGAAGCAGTCTCTCCTGTTAACAAGTACAGACCCGGCTGAAAAAAAATCCTTGTGTAATCTTTCTAGGGCCGAATTGATCGACAATCGATTGATAATATAAATTAACAGGTGACACAGAAGCCTATGGTAGATATAAGCTGGTCTGTAATCAAGTTACAAAAGAGCAGGGGTGGCTTGTTTGTAGGTACTGCAGAACTGCAGCATCCCCAGCTTTTTAAATATAAATATACAGTCAATGGAGTTATGAAATTTTGTGAAGAACAGTGCAATGCAATGAATATTTTTTTTATTAACAGGTCCCGCATATAATATACCCATCCTCTATTTCCAGTAACTGTTTCAATAATAAACAAATAAAAACATGAAATCATTTTCAACTTTGAAGTTTAATCATAGGTGGAACTGTGGAACAGTTTCACAATTTGGTTCCAGTAGTTCAGTTATGGAGGTATGTGAAATTTTGCCAGGTTGCCAATATGCATTTTTAGACGTGACAAAATGAGACAAAGGAACTGTGGAGTGAGCAGTGCCGATTTGAACAATGAACTGAACTTGAATGAAAATGTTATTAATCTATTTTCAACAAATAGAAACCGAAGAATTGATTTTATTTTTAAATAAAATTTCGAGATTACCCAAGTCTGTTAATGGTAAGTGTCCAGATAATGTTTTGTAGTATTTTTAACTTGCTTATTATTATTACCAGTTATATCTACATGTCTTATAACCAAGGCAATTAAATGTAATTTTAGGAAGCATCACGAGCTGCCACTACAAAGGAGGTTAGGCAGGCAAAGGCAAATTACTAGAAATCTTTGGCAAAGGATGTAAAGAAAAACAACAAAGGGTTTTTAACTTATGTAAATTTTAGAAGGAAAGGGATGAATCAGATGGTTCTGCTTGATATCAATGGTTCAACTGTTGATGATCCTGCTCAGGTAGCTAACAAACTGAATGATTATTTTGCATCTACATTTACACATGAGGGAGGGGGAATGCCAGAAGTATATTAAACTCTGGCAGTGAGCTAAATGATTTTGTAATAACTCAGAGAAAGTGGAGGAGAAATTGTTGATGATAAACATAAGAAAGGCACCTGGGATGGATGGGATCTATCCAGTTATATTAAAGGAGGCAGTAAAGGAAGTAAGCAATCCCTTACCCATAATTATGAGAGCTTCCTTGGACTTGGGGGAATGGAGATGTGCAAATGTGACCCCAATTCATAAAAGAGGATCAGAGGGTGACACAAGTAATTACAGACCTGTTAATTTAACTTCTGTTCCTGGGAAATTAATTGAGGCACTGGTTAAAGAAGTACAGCAGGATCATCTAGACAAGGCAACGGCAGATTATGAGAAATCTTTGGTGAAGGATGCAAAGAAAAACAGCAAAGACTTCTTTACTGATGTAAACACTAGAAGGAAAGGAATGAATCAAATTGGTCCACTTGATATTGATGGTTTAACTGCTGATGGTTCTGCTCAGTTGATAACAAACTGAACAGGTATTTATCTACATTCACACATGATGAATTCTTTAGGGTAGGGAGGGCCAGAAGTTTATTAGACTCTAACAGGATAACTGAGAAGAAAGTAGAGTAGAAATTGGGCACATAGGGGTAGAAGGAGCAAATAATGTAAAAATGCAAGCTTATATAGCATCAGCCAAAAAAAAAAAAAAAGAAAAAAACACAGCACATTTCTCCCATCCATACCCTCCAAGAATTTGTCTAGTTCTTTCCAACGATCAACCACTCACTGGCTGAAGGCAAACTCTCACACATCTATTCTGCAACCATCCTTCCTCTACTTAAATTTATGCCACCTTGTGTGTGTAGTCTCAGCAAGAGGAAGAAACATTCACCTTACTCAATCTATTCAAGGCCACTCAGATTACCCCACAGGTGCCTAGTCTCCAGAAACTGCAATTCGCAGAACTGAAGCCTTTCTTTGTAAGAGCACCCCTATGTTTCCCCTCATCAATCTTGTTGCTCTTATCTGTATACTTTCTAAGAACTCTACGTAATACAGACTGTAAAGGCCAGATGATAATGTAGTGTTGGGGTGTTTTTGTCTGTTCATCTGGCCTCTTTGCCATTGGGCCCTTGGAAGGGCCCAATCCTTCACCATTTGGAGGTGGGCCAGGCAGTAGGTTGCATAAGTCTCTGGCAGGACAAATCCTGGGAACACCTAGGCTTGCCAAGGAGGGCCCAAAGGAAAAAATAAATAAGGAAATGAAAAATGTGGCATGACCATCGTGTTTTACAAGGTGGTATTAACCTCATCCCTGCTAGCCAAATTCCTGTATATAATTGAAAAAAACACCATGAGCTGTCCTTGCAGCTTGTCTTCATAAAAATCTAAGTTTATGATGTCTAAATTATATTGTGGATCCGCTTCCTCTGTGACTACATGATACTAGCTGATCAGATTGGTCAGAGATCTTCCCTCAATGAATCCATACTGTAGTTTCCACATAACTGAATTCCTGTCAAAATGATCCTGCATTATTTCTTTGTTCACTGATTGTTCTTGTCACTGGAACACAAGTCAAGATTACAGCTGTCTATAGTTACTCAATTTCCCTGTTAAACCCCACTGTATGAATAGGGGAGACATTTGCATCTCCAATACACATGAATTTCTCTTGAATTCAAGGATGATCAATTCCGTCAGCCCCAGGTGCATTATTTCCTTTTAGCTCCAATAATTTTTCTGCCATATTCTACTCAGTTATCACAAAATCATTTAGTTTCCATTTATAACAAGGGTTCCTTGTTAGTCAATAGCTCATGGGGTAAACTTTTTCTCAGCGTGGTCTGTGCTTGTTAACAGGACAGACTGTTTTTACAGTAATGGGATACAATTAAATAGAAGGGGTGCAAAAATATTTGCTAATGCTATCGAAGCAGTGCTAGATGGGTCAGAAAACTGCTAGCTTGGGATAAACAATTAGATTAACTAGCTGCAGGCAGAGGTGTAGGTGATTCTTGCACTGCTTCTTTTGGAAACTGCAGCAGCCTGGAAAGCATGGTACTGGGAATTTCAAACCCTGTTGTGGGTCTCATGGAACCTGTGAATACATGTGCTGTGTAATGGTAACTAAAAGCATGTACACTAATGCTAGGAGCAGTGTAAATGTATTTGAAATACTGATTAAGTCATCAAATGCAGACATTGTAGGAATAGCAGAGACAATGTCACTCAGACGTAAGTGATAATGAATTTAAATATGGGGAGTACAGTGTATACAGGAAGGATAGACAGGGGTGGAGGGGTTATGGTCTTAATTGAGAAGCATATTAAATCTAACACGGTGCATCCAGTCAATATGGGCCTCACTTTAGGATGTAGATCTGCTGGAACAAGTGCCGAGAAGGGCAACCAGATTGGTGAAGGGAAAGTCATCCTGTCAAAGAACTTCATATCCGACTGCAAAATTACCCCCACTTCTTTTTTTCTTTTCCGCTAACCTGAGTGTAGTTCTGCACAGTTGATGTGTTCCTCTGTGATTACTGCTACCAGTATACAGTACTTTGCATTTATGAATGTTAAACTTCAATTACCATTTTTCACCCAATCTGCCAAATTTTTCTAGATCTTGTTGCAGCAGCATATCATCATTAAGCATCCTGCCAACCTTTGAATCATCTGCAGACTTAAACGTTAAGACATGATATACCTTCATCAATATCATTGATAAATACAGAAAACAACAATGGGCCCAACACTGAACCCTGGGAGACTTCAGCCCTGGAAAGAATGTGCAAGGTAGAAATTTTTTTCAGTGCTTGTTAACAGGAGAGAATGTTTTTTCAGAGATGGGATAAATTTGAATAGAAGGGGTGCAAAAATATTTGCCGATACTATTAAAGCAGTGATTGGTGGGTTGGAAAACTGTTAGCTTGGGAGAATACACAGTTAATATTTTAACTAGAGCTGCAGACAAAGGTGAGTTAAGCTCAGTTAAGAAAAATATTAAAACCCAAGGCAGTGCATCCAGTTGACTTGGGTGACGAGTGCAAGCTTGAGTCAGTTTTCGTGTGATATAAGCACTGGGAAAACAAAATTGAGAGTAGGAGTGTGTTATAGGCCTAATGACTGTGATGAGTATACCAAAAACAGCTATACAGGGAAATAGAGTGGGCTGGCAAATCTAAATATCTCAAAGTGGGGTATTTTAACTTTCCAGATGTTGACTGGAATTTGTGAGTTGGTCACCCACACACTAGCAAGACTTTTGTGGATTTCTTGGATGACTGTTTTCTACAGCAGCATATTAGAGAGGCAATAAGAGGAAGCAATACTCTTGATCTTGTTATCAGCAGTGATTCTTCATGCATTAAGAATCTGCTAGTAAAAGACCTACTGGATGACAGCAGTCACAATGTTCTAATTTGGAATTTAATTAAAGACGTAACTACTGTCAAGGGTAAAGGGAAAGGCTTTTGCTTTCATAAAGGTGAATACAGAGGTCTCAGACAGGTTACAAATTGTGTGCAGTGGGACCAACTGATGATGTCACCAATAGCAAATTCTAAATGGGAAGTATTCAGGGATGTAATCAAAGAAGCTACTAGGCTTTTTATACCAACAAAGAAATACTGTTCAAAGCTTAGATCTAAATTGATGTCAGTTGAACTATCGAGACACGTGGCAGTGAAGAAAATTGTATGGGATGCATATAAATTATCAGATGATACAGAAACCCTTGGTAGATATAAATTAGTCTGTAATCAAGTCACAAAGGGTTTAGGCAAGCTAAAGCAGATTATGAGATGTCTCTGGCAATGAATGCAAAGGAAAACAGCAAAGACTTCTATGCTGATATTAACAATAGAAGGCAGGAGTTGAATCATATTGGGACAATATGATTCAACAAGTTGAATAGATATTCTGAATCTATCACACATGAGGAATTCTTTAGAGAAAGGGATGCCAGGAGTTTATCAAATTCTAAAGAGGAGCAAAATGACTTTGTGATAACTGAGAGGAAAGTGGAGGAGAAATTGTTGATGATGGACATAAAAAAGGCACCTGGGCTGAATGGAATTTATCCAGTTATATTAAGGGAGGCAGCAAAGAAGGTATATTTTTTAGCCATATTTGTGAGAGCATCCTTGCATTCAGCAGAGATTTCTATGGATTGGAGAAGTGCGAATTAAAAGGGATCAAAAGGCGACATGAGTAATTACAGACCTGTTTGCTTAATAGTAGTAGTAGTGGCATAACGATCATATCTAGGGTGTAATACTAAAGTTTGTTCATGACTCAATGGTTGATCAACAAGATCTAGAGAAATTAGACAGATGGTCAGAAGTGTAAATTGAAGTTTAACATTGATAAATGCAAGGTACTATAGTAATTCGAGAATAGCATACCATTTGGGTGGTACTACTGAAGGTTGCTGGAGAATGGAAAACATCTAGGAGTGATTGTACAGTTTGACAGGAGGTGAATATCCTCTTGTATACGGTAGTGATTAGGCTGTATTTTGAGTACTGCATAAACTTCTGGAAGCCTTGGGAGGATATAAATCTGTTGGAATGGGTCCAGAGAAGAGCAAGGTTAGTCTGGGGTACAAAACTGTACACTTCCCAAGAAAGCCTTCAGTTCTGTAAATTACATTGTTTGGAAACTAAGTATCTGTGAAGAGACCTGATTTAAGTTTTTCAGGCTTTAATTAAGTAAATTAAATGCTGATAGGCATTCTTGCTCATTCTCAGATGAACAAGAATGCATATCAACTTAATGTGACATAACTTTAAATTGGCTGAAAGCAAAAATCCAGAGAGTCATTGATTATTGGAACAGGCTTCTATCTGGTGTTGTGGAAGTGAGGTAATTTGATAAATTTTTAAAAGGATTAAACAAATTATTAGAGGACAGGTGATCCAAGTGTTTTTTTTTTTTGGTTAATGCATGCTGTATAAACTTGTTTCCATGCATCATTTACAAGGAATAATCACTCACTACTATGTCTAGTATGATAGTTTTTGTGCTTCAAACATGCTGGAAGTGGAGTACTGCTTTATCAACTGTTAACAAAAGCTTGTCATAGAGAATATTGGCAATATACCTCTTGATGCTTTCATTCAGCTCAGCTAGAGACTGATTTTTCCTGAGAAAATCTTGTCCTTGAGATATTCCTACCATAACTTAGAAGCACTGGCAGGCCCAGAATTTATTGAAAGGGGAGGAAAGGTGTATTTAAGGCAGTGTTTTAAAATCATTGACCTTTTATCATATAGCAGTAAAAATAACTTTTTTATCATAGAGAAAAGGCTTTAGCCCCTATCTGGTATGGCCACTGACTAGAAGTCACAAGATTCAGAAATGTGTCCAAGCATTTACAAAATACTGAGAAAATTTTGCCTGAGTAATGTGTAGTGGAGTTTCTTCCTGCATAAAGTCAACAGTTGTGTAAACGATCCTTTTGATATTCTCTGGCTTAAAATCTCTCTACCTCATTCTGCCAAATTCATCTGTTGTCTCTGCTGTTCTCCAAATTCCACTAATCACTTAGAACTCTTTGATTTTCTCTCTCTCTCTCTTGCTCTCTTTGCAACTTGACTTGCTCTCTCTCTTTGCAACTTGACTTGCTCTCTCTCTTTGCAACTTGACTTGCTCTCTCTCTTTGCAACTTGACTTGCTCTCTCTCTTTGCAACTTGACTTGCTCTCTCTCTTTGCAACTTGACTTGCTCTCTCTCCTTGCAACTTGACTTGCTCTCTCTCCTTGCAACTTGACTTGCTCTCTCTCCTTGCAACTTGACTTGCTCTCTCTCTTTGCAACTTGACTTTCTCCAGTCCAACATTCCTAACAGTGAGGTAATTTTCCTTGGTGATTTTAATGTTCACAACTCCAGCTGGCTTCCATTTTCTAGTCACACAGATCCAGCTGGTCGAGATGCTAAGGATTTTGCAATTACTAATGACCTAGCACAGATTGTTCATTTACCTACAAGAATACAAGACAATCCTAACCATGCAGCCAACACGCTTGATCTTTTTCTCACAAACAACCCTTCTAAGTACATAGTTGAAATGAGTGGTCCTTTAGGCACCTCAGATCACAACTTGGTGATTGTTTCTTCTCCAGTGGAGCCTTTATCGCATTGGCTATTCCAAAAATCATGTTGGTTGGCATTACAAGAAAGCAAAATGGGATGACCTGCGAGATTTCTTTCTTCCTTTCCTCGGTCGGATTACTGTTTCAAAACTTCTGATGTCAACGTTTGCTCAGGTCATGTCAGTGAAATTATTCTTGTAGGAATGGAATCCTTTATTCCACACTCCACTTTAAAATCTTGTCCTTTTATCTAAACCTTGGTTTTCCAATAAATGTGCTAAGGCTGTTTAAGAGAAGAACGTTGCATATCGTAATTAGCTTGTTTCCAATTCTTCAGTTTCATATTCTGCCTACACCAAAGCTCGCAACAATTGTAAAGCAGTTATTAATCAGTCTGAACTAGATTTTGAACAGGCTAAGAGTAGAAAACTTGCTTCTTGCCCTAACGGTAGCTGAGCATTCTGGCCTCTTGCCAAAGCTATTGGCGGCAACTTTTGCCATTCTGCTCCCACCATTGTCAAAACCAGATGGTTCTGTTGTCACTTCAGCCAAGGATAAAGCTGACTTGCTAGCATCTCATTTTTCTTCCAACGCATGTATTAATAATATTTGTAAAATGCCTCCTAACATGCTCTGTTCAATACCTCCCATGGTCTTCCGTCAAAAGGATGTCAGAAGGATTTTGACGAATCTTGATGCTAAGAAAGCTCCAGATCCTGATGCTATTTCTCCACTTGATCTCAAAACCTGTGCTCCTGAACTTACTCCTGTTCTTTGCCACCTTTTTTCACTTTCTTATTCCAAAGGTGTTTTTCCTTCTGCTTGGAAATTTGCTCATATCCAGTCAGTTCCTAAAAAGGTGACAAATCCCTCCCATCCAATTATTGTCCCATTGCAATTACTTCTATCTTTCTGAAGTAATGGAGAAATCAATTAACTGCCAACTCTTAAACTACCTAGAAACCTTCCATCTGATCAACGATTGCCACTATGGATTTTATCAGTGTCGATCCACTGGTGATATTCTGGCTTATGTTACCCATTTATGGACAAATTCAAGGGAAAAGAGTGGAGGAAAGAAACACAAGCAGTTGCTCTTGACATCTCAAAGGCTTGTGATTGTATTTAGCATAAAGGTCTTCTAAACAAGCTTCCATCTTATGGTTTGCCAATTTTTTTTTTGTAATTGGTTATCCAGTTTTCTCTCTCTCTTTGACTGTTCTCTGAGGGTGATGATAGATAGCTCTCTGTCTTCTAACTTATCCACTAATGCTGGTGTCTCCCAAGGTTCAGTTTTTTCCCCCACTCTTTTCCTCTTGTATATTAATTACCTTCTTCCATTGACTGGAAACCCTATCCATAGTTTTGCCGATGATAGCACATTGCATTCCACTTTCCAGTTTGAGAAACCTTGCCCTGTTCAGTCAGCTTCAACTTTGCGAATGTTACCAATTCCTTAAATGCCAATCTCCAGGTAATTCTCCAGTGAGGCGAAGACAACTTAGTTGATTTCAATCCTTCTAAAACTCAGTCTTGTCTTATATCTTGCAAAAAGGATTTTTCTACTCCTATGCTTATCTTTGGTGACACTCCGATTTCTAGGCAAGATGATATATCTCTTTTGAAGATTACACTGACTTCTATTCTGTCTTGGCACAAGCACATTACAAATATTGCTTCCTCTGCATCTAAAAAACTTGGAAATGAACAGCTGTTTGGAAGAAAAGTAAAGCCGAGAACGTTACTTTTCTTCTAAACAGCTGTTCACTGTGTACAAACTGCAAATCTGCCCTATTAGCATTAGTAGAGGTATTTGATGCAAGAAAGCAAGCTTATGCAGCATCAGCCAAAAAAAAAAAAATAAATAATAAAAATAAATAAATAAATAAAAAATAACCACTTCGACTTCACCCCTCTGTTCGTTCGAAATACCTGTCCAGCTGAGCCTTATTTAGGCTACCAACTTCCACGACAAGGGATGGAAGTCTATTCCAGCAACCAACCACCCGCTGGCTAAAGGCAAATTTCCTCACGTCTATCCTATATCTGTCTTTCCTCAATTTGAATTTATGCACTCTCAGGTGATTATTCTGAGCAAGAGGAAGAATCCCATCAGCATTGAGCATGCTCAAACCATTCAAGGCTTTATACACCTCTATCAGATCCCCTCGCCGGTGCCTAGTCTCCAGACACTGTAATTTGCAAAACGTAAGCCTTTCTTCATAAGAGCACCCCTTTGTTCCATTCACTAATCTTGTTGCCCTTCTCTGTACTCGTTCCAGCATCTCTACATCCTTCTTGAAATGCGGTCTGACCATTGCCTTATACAAGGGAATAATCTCCTCCTTATCCCTGCTAGAAAAATTCCTATATATCATTGACAATACACCATGAGCTACTCTTGCAGCCTGTCTGCACTGCTCAGAAAACTACATATCTGCCTGGACAACCACCCCCAGGTCCCTTTCATTCTCTACCACTGTCAGTGTAGTACCACAGAGTTGATACGTTGCTCTGGGGTTGCTGTTTCCCATATGTAGTACTTTACATTTGTCAATGTTAAACTTCATTTGCCACCTCTCAGCCCATCTGCTCAACCTTTCCAGATCCTGTTGCAGTAGCATAGTGTCAGTAGTGTCCTTGACAACCCTGCCAGCCTTCGTATCATCTGCAAACTTGGACATTAAGCTTGGTATACCATCATCAATATCATTTATAAATACAGAAAACAATAATGGACCCAATACTGAACCCTGAGGGACTCCACTAATAACATTAGTCCACGATGAGCAGTGTCCATTGATTACCACTCTGTCTTCTCCCCCTCACCACCCCTTTATCCATAGCAGCAATTTGCCTCCAATGCCACACTGCTCCAATTTAAGCAGCAGTCTTCCATGTGCAACAGTATCAAAAGCCTTTCTAAGATCCAAGTATATAATATCAAAGTTATTATGGTGTATAGGGGTGTCTAAAAATTTTGTTTTTGTTTCCTGAGCACAGAATACTTATTCCCTGCATCCAGTTCTTTTGTGACTGCATCATAGTATCCAATCAAATTGGTCAGGCAAGACTTCCCCTTAACAAATCCATGCTGTGTCTGAGCTATAACTGAAGTCTTGTCTAGATGATCCTGCAGTGCTCCTTTAACCAGTGCCTCCATTAATTTTCCAGGAACAGAAGTTAAACTAACAGGTCTATGGGGTGGTGCCCTCAAAACCTCTCTCAGGCTTCTAGATTCGATTCAGGTTAATTAATGACTCATCTCTAACAGTCTCTCTCTGGACTCGCTGTCTCATAGATGTATTGTTTCTGCTGCATGCCTTTTCTACAGATACTTCCACTGGCACTGTTCTTCTGAATTGCTTCTATAATTCATACGCTCTCTTTCAAAACAGTCCGAACACGTGCCGCCACCAGCCAACGTCTATTTACTGTCCAACTTCAAACTCACAGAACCAGCTTTTCATCTTCCTCATTTATTCATTCAACTGCTGTTTTATGGAACAACCTTCCTTCATATGTATTTCCTGAAAATTATAGTCTACAGAAGTTCAGGTTTGTCAACAAATATCTTTTTTCATCTTCTCAACCTCCAACCCAAGCATGGTACTAAGTACTATAGGTTCTAATACCTCTCGTGTTTGGGGTTTTCATAAAAAAAAACAAAACAAAACATATTTCTTTCTTTAAGGACAGGAATTATGCAATAATAGAGGATTCATTATTGTGATCTCCATTAGAGGAGATCACAGTAATGCTCACCTGTAACAGGACATATTTGGGACAATATTCAAACTTTCTAAAAGAGTAATGGTTAGTTGTGCCATTTGCTGTTAACCCAAAATTAGAGCTGTTATTAGAGTGAGGCACTTGCTCCAAGTGTATCAAAACCAGGGTGCAACAGCATAGAACATTTAAAAATAATGTCACAAAATGAGCAAGTGGGACATACCTGCTGCACTGTTTCATTATTTATTTATTTGTTTGTTAATTTTTAATGTTTATTTATGGTGTATAGGGGTGTCTAAAAATTTTGTTTTTGTTTCCTGAGCACAGAATACCTAGTTACAATAACATGTGGTTATTGGAGGAAAAGTTCTTAGATATTTCCTATCAAATTATTTATATTTAGATCGTGATTGCAGGCATTTTCTCTGTTCTATATAAGATGTAATATATTGTATTGAGATTATGTATATTTTACCTTATTTAATTTCTTCTATGGAATTCATATTTCTATTTTGATAAATATTCACACCAAAGTAAATTTCAGAATTTTGAAAAATTCTCAGATCATAATGACTTGAAAAATTCTCAGATCACTATGATCAATTGAATGAATCCATGTTTTTACCAATTTTAGATCATGGGTGCAGTATCCTCACGAAAGAAAGAATACAAGGTGTCTGGTAAGTACATGAACATTTTCAATAATCTTTTCCTTTATAATAAATATTGTAAAAAATCCAAATACTTAATCAAAAGCTGTGAATACATTATTAAATTGAGTGTAGTGTAATTAAATTCTACTAGCTGCCAACTTTAATGTAGTATACAGCCAGCAGAATTTCTGCTTTGTTAATCACAATTTATCATTAATCAAAATGACCACTTTTTATTAAAAATAATTTTCTTTTTTTGTAGAAAACATGGTGGGGAATTTTGACTCCTTTTTGCTACTTGTGGGACTCTTAGGTGCAGTGCTGAATCAAGAGCATTTGCACTGGGGGATAATGTAAATTTCAGGGGGTACATGCACCAGGGGAAGAATGTGAACTTTGGGGGGGGTACATGTAGTATATGTGCGTATTTTTTTATTATTTAACATTTACAACATGTAGTATATGTTACAAACAAACCTGTATATTTATATTTATGAATGTTATAATAAGAGAGTATGAGAAAACAAAATAGGAAACAAAAGGAAATATTTATTATTTAACATCTAAATACTAATAGTGAGTTCACAAAAACCACATTACTGACAATAATCACAATTTAATAATATGAAAATCACCAATTAAAATTCACAAAAAAAAGAAAAAAAAAAAAAATTATACAAATTATAATCAAATATGTAGGTATTGTATTGTAATAATCTTATTCTTCTTTGCTTTTTCTTTGTGTGTGTATCAATAACTTCATTTATTAATTTTTCTGATAACTCATTCCAGCCCTCTAAGCTTATCTTCATGCAATCTTGCGATACAGATGCATATATAATAAAAAAGGTTATAAAATGTATTGTTTGTACTGCGACCAAACCATCTTGTTTGCGGTATACAAAGGAAGAATTAGCCCCAAGTAGACTCTTGCTGTGTAAAAAAACAAATAAAGGGAATGTGAAAACTATAAAGCGAAACTGCCGACGAATGAATTAGTGGTTTCAGTAGACCCCCTCTCTGCCTAGACATTTAGCCTTTCCCCTGAAAGCCACAGGACACTTCATAATTACAATAGCATCTGTCATCTGCGATCTTGTTTGTGATATACAAGCAAAAAATTAGTTGCAAGTTTGTGTGAAACACTATTAAGAGATGGTTCGTGTGAAAATAAAGGGAACCTAAAAACCATAAAACGAAAATGCGGACACTTGAGAAATAATGGCTTTTAGTTACAATTGTGCAGCCAGAAATATTGTCCGTTTAATTATTTTGAAAATTGTGTTTTTTTAATTTTAGTGATTTATTTTTGCTTTGTACCACTTAACAAGTACCACACTTAATTGTGATTTTTGGTGTTGTGTTTATTTGACATAAATTTATTGAATTTGTGTTTTATAAAATACAAATTACTATTTTTCACGGGGGGGGGATTCTACCAGGGGTGAAACTCACCCCTGGATTGAACACTGCTTAGGTGCCATCATTCTAATTTTGGTGCAGAATTCATTATTTTGATTTTTAAAAAAAATTTAGTATTAGTAGTGGCAAATGATGCCAGAAAGCAAACTTATACAGCATCAACCAAAAAAAAACCCGTTCCCATTTCACTAGTCAACCTCTCCAATAAACTGCCTAGTTCTTCCTTGAATTTATTCAACCCATCCCACTTCCACAACAACAACACTCAACTACCTGCTGAATATCTATTCTGCAGCCAGCCCTCCTCAATTTAAATTTATGTCCTCTCATATGTGTAGTCTTAGCAAGAGGAAAAGTACCATCAGCATTCAGCTTGTGCAATCCATTCAAAGTGTTAAAAACCTCAGATCACTTTGCAGGTGCCCAAATGTTGCAATTTGCATTACTAAAGCCTTTCTTGGTGAGAGCACCCCTCTTTTTTATATCACCAATCATGTTGCTCTTCTCTGTATCCTTTGGAAGAACTCTATATCCTTCTTAAATGACACCTCCAGACCTGTATGCAGTACTCAAGATGTGGTCTGACCATTGTCTTATACAACAGGATAATCACCTCCTTATCCCTGCTACCAAAATTCTTGTATATCATTGACAAAACCCCATGAGCTGTCCTGGCAGCCTTTTTCCATTGCTGAGAGAACTTCATATCTGACTGCACAATTACCCCCTTGTCTTTTTATAATTTTATACTACTATGAGTTTAGTAATACACACAGTTGCTACATTACTATTGACACTATGCTACTGCAACAGGATCTGGAAAGGTTGAGCAGATGGGCTGAGAGGTGGCAAATGAAGTTTAACATTGACAAATGTAAAGTACTACATATGGGAAACAGCAACCCCAGAGCAACGTATCAACTCTGTGGTACTACACTGACAGTAGTAGAGAATGAAAGGGACCTGGGGGTAATTGTGCAGGCAGATATGAAATTTTCTGAGCAGTGCAGATGGGCTGCAAGAGTAGCTCATGGTGTATTGTCGATGATATATAGGAATTTTTCTAGCAGGGATAAGGAGATGATTATTCCCTTGTATAAGGCAATGGTCAGGCCACACCTAGAGTACTGTATACAGGTCTGGAGGCCTCATTTCAAGAAGGATGTAGGGATGCTGGAATGAGTACAGAGGAGGGCAACAAGATTGGTGAATGGAACAAAGGGGTGCTCTTACGAAGAAAGGCTTAAGTTTTGCAAATTACAGTGTCTGGAGACTAGGCACCAGCGAGGTGATCTGATTGAGGTGTATAAAGCCTTGAATGGTTTGAGCATGCTCAATGCTGATGGGATTCTTCCTCTTGCTCAGAATAATCACCTGAGAGGGCATAAATTCAAATTGAGGAAAGACAGATGTAAGATAGACGTGAGGAAATTTGCCTTTAGCCAGCGGGTGGTGGAACAGACTTCCATCCCTTGTCGTGGAAGTTGATAGCCTAAATAAGTTTAAGGCTCAGCTGGACAGGTATTTCGAATGAACAGAGGGGTGAAGTGGAAGTGGTTATTTTTTATTTATTTATTTTTATTTTTTATTTTATTTTTTTTTTTTTTTGGCTGATGCTGCATAAGCTTGCTTTCTGGCATCAAATGCCTCTGCTAATGCTAATTACTCTATGATTAATGCTACCCATACGCAGTAATTTGCATTTGTCAATGTTAAATTTGTTGCCATTTCTCAGTCCATCTGCCTAATTTTTCTAGTCTTGTCATAGTAGCATACCGTTATAATTGTCATTAACCACCCTGACAACCTTTGTATTATCCACAAACTTAAACACTAAGCTTGATATACCTTCATCAGTATCATTAATAAATACAGAAAACAACAAAGGGTCCAGCACGAGACCCTAGAGTCTTTACTAATAACATAACTCCATGAAAAGCAGTTCCCATTTATAACCACTCTGTCTTCTCCCACTCAGCCAGCCTTATATCCATAGCAGCAACTTGCCCTTAATGCCACACTGCTCCAATTTGTACAGCAGTCTTTTATGTGCAGCGGTATCAAAAGCTTTTCTGAAATCTAAGTATGTGATATTAAAATTATTTTTTGCCCCCAATTCCTTTGTGACTGCATCATAATATCTAATCAAATTAGTATAAGACAGGATTTTCCCTTAACAAACCCATGCTGTGACTGAAGTATAACTGACTCCTGTCTAGATTTTCCTAAATTATTTCTCTAACCAGTGACTCCATTATTTTCCCTGTAACAGAAGTTAAGTTCAACAGGTCTGTAATTGCTCGCATCACTCTTTGATTCCTCTTAATTGAAGATATATTTGCACATCTCCAGTACACGGGGACCTCCCCTGAATCTGATACTCTCATAATTATGACTAAGGGTTTGCTTACTTCCTTTGCTGGATTCCTTAATATAACTGGACAGATCCCATCCACCCCAGTTGCCTTTCTTATGTTTAACTTCAACAATTTCTCTTCTACTTATTTATTTACTCTCTCACTTATTTAAAAATCATTTAGCTCTCTGTTAGAGTTCAATAAACTAGTGGCATTCATTTTCCTAAAGAATTTCTCATGTGCAAATGTAGATGACAAATATGTATTTAGTTTCTCAGTAACTTGAGCAGGATCATGAACAGTTTAACTATCTCTATCAAGAGGACCAATGCGATTCATTCACTTCCTTCTAGTGTTTGCATAAGTAAAGGTCTTTTATTGTTTTTCTTTGTATCCTTGCAAAACATTTCTCATAATCTGCTTTAACTTGCCTGACCTCCTTTGTGACTTGATTACAGACTAGTTTATATCTACCATAGGCTTCTGTATTGCCTGATAATTGATGTGAATCCCATGCACTTTTCTTCTCTGCCATGAGTTTCATCAATTCATCTGTTATCCAATTAGGCCTGTACCTTGAAGAGTATTTCTTTTTAGCATTAGCATTAGTAGAGGCATTTGATGTAAGAAAGCAAGCTTATGCAGCATCAGCCAAAAAAAAAAAAAAAAACCCACTTCCACTTCACCCCTCTGTTCGTTCCAAATACCTGTCCAGCTGAGCCTTAAACTTATTTAGGCTATCAACCTCCACCACAAGGGATGGAAGTCTGTTCCACCAACCAACCACCCACTGGCTAAAGGCAAATTTCCTCACGTCTATCCTACATCTGTCTTTCCTCAATTTGAATTTATGCCTTCTCAGGTGATTTTTCTGAGCTAGAGGAAGAATCCCATCAGCATTGAGCATGCTCAAACCATTCAAGGCTTTATACACCTCTATCAGATCACCTCGCTGGTGCCTAGTCTCCAGACACTGTAATTTGCAAAACTTAAGCCTTTCTTCGTAAGAGCACCCCTTTGTTCCATTCACTAATCTTGTTGCCCTTCTCTGTACTTGTTCCAGCAGCTCTACATCCTTCTTGAAATGAGGCCTCCAGACCTGTATACAGTACTCTAGGTGTGGCCTGACCCATTATTCCTGGCCTGGTGATTATTCCATTGCCTTATACAATGGAATAATCACCTCCTTATCCCTGCTGGAAAAATTCCTGTATATCATTGACAATACTCCATGAGCTACTCTTGCAGCCCGTCTGCACTGCTCAGAGAACTTCATATCTGCCTGCACAACCACGCCCAAGTCCCTTTTTTGGTCTGAAAATCCTAGTAGCTTCTATGATTTCCTTGAATATCTTCGCATCTAGAATTTGCTGATGGTAACATCATCACTGTATAGAATTAAAAAAATTGTCTGAAATCACTTTTCGAAAGTAAATTACCTTCCCTTTACTCTTGATAGTAGTTACATCTTTTAAGTAAATCCCACATAAATACATTGTGATCTCTGCCACCTAGTGGTTCTTTTATCTGCAGATTCTTAATGCATAAATAATCACTACTGATAATTTTGTGAAGAGTATCTCTCTCTCCTATTGCTTCTCCAACATGCTTTTGTAGAAAATTGTCATCCAAATAAATCTACAGATTTTATAGATTTTTAAAGATTTATATTCAATTGCTGGTTGTAAACTTGATTGCCATTGTAATGGGTTTTCTTTTTACCAGATAATAAAAGCTCCCTTAGTTTTACCTTTTTCCCAGAATGATTTGATATTTTAACTGGAATATGTGCATAAAGTTTTTTTACTGTTTTATCCAGAACAAATTTAAATTTTAATATATACAACAACTGGATGACAAAAAAAAATTATATCATGGATAGCTTAGATTATAACATTGTATATACCTTCTTGATGAAAACAGTTGCATTTATTAACTGTTTCTGCTTGGTGAAGCATTTTTTTTTTTTCAAAGCAAATTTTACTTATTACAGCTACTTTTCTTTCCTAATGATAATTTTCTAATTTAATGGTTGATGTTAGAAAGGGTATCCACCTAGCTAGTCATCTCCAATCATGTTAAGAGGGCTGAAGAAGGTTGAAAATCAACTACCAGAAAGACAGTGGCCAACTTAATGTATTATTATTATTTTTTTTATTCCTTGGGGAAAAAAAAAAAAAAAAGACTTCCTATGTGCTAAAATACTCATCTTGTCTGGAGATGATTTATAAACATTAGCAGCAGTTCCAGAGTAGCCCCTAGACAGGCATACCAAAAAATCATTCAAACACGGAGTGCACCAAATTACACAAGTAGTCACATATTTTGTAACATCATTATGTATCTTTTTGAAACAAGAAAGAATAATGCAATTTAAAAAAATAATAATAATTCTTATTTAAAAAAAAAAAAATATATATATATATTATATATATATATATATAATTTCAATAAAGTTGACTGCCCCCCAATTATATAAGTGGGAATGGCATACTTTTTATGCCCAGTAGGGTGATTTTTAAAGAGATGATTTTAGAGTGAAAGAGCTGATCTTTTATTGTCATACAGCATAATGAAGGAATACTAAAATTCATATCAATGCCACTTTAGTTGATTGTTTGTTTTTTTTATATACTTTATATATCAGCATTTCTCATTCTGGGATTAAAGGCCAAAGGAAACCTAGAAAAAAAATTCCTCAGATGTTTCTGATGGAAATATATTCAACTTCTTCAGTGGATATCAGTACTCAGTGCTTATACAGAAACCTCAATGGGTTTATTATAAAAAAAATCATTTCTTTATAATAAACTAAATGCTGATATGCATTTAATTTATTATAAAGTCAGGTATTTTCTGTTAATGGTTACCTTTTGTATTACATACCTGTGTGAGAGAAGACAAAATAGATTTCCATTTAAAAAAAAAAAATATTTGTATCATTCACAAACAATTTATTACACTTGCTGTTCTGGTTTTGATTGAAACAAAACACTGTGTATCCTATTATTTATAGAAGCACTTAAATAAAATCAAGTTAAAACATTCTTAATAAGGTCCATTTTCAAGGCATAGGACATAGAATTTTCATATTGTATTGTTTTGTGTATTTTGTTGTATTAAATTTTAGGAGTTCTTAAATTGGCTAAAATACAATGAAATCCTAGGTTTTTTTTTTTTTTTTTTATAAATTAATGAAACATTTTACATATGTACAGCTGGACTAAAAGAGTCACCTAATTCATCTACAAATGTGCTAGATAATGATATAATTGAGACTGTTGTATGTAAAGAAGAAGAACTGAAGAATGGCAGGTATGCTTTTCATATACTTCCCTAGTATTATAATGAATCAGTTATAATTAAGTAATTTTAATGCAATTAAATTATTACATAGTAAAGTTCTTTTAACACAAACTAAATGATAAACTTTCAGTATAAAATAACACACCGAATATAATAAAAGCGTAAATAATAAAGTTCTAAAATTCTGTGTAAAAGTAAAACTGAGTATATGTAAACATAAAATATATTAAAACATGTTGGAAACTTTTGGTAGCCATCTTCTGCATAGGCTTCCTGCCAGAAGTCCCCGAGGCTTGTTGCAGATATTCTTCTAAGTAGGGCATGCTACCTGTGGGGAAGGAGTCTAAAACACTGATGGACTGATATTCAGGTCCCACTTGTGAGCCAGGTGGACCAGAATTTTGTTAAAATCTGGTTGTTCTGTGGCAACCAAATCCTCTGCTTTCACCTTCAGAATGGTGGGACTGTTAATAACTCTGGATATACCCTCCCTCCATGCCCAGGAAACACTTCATCTACAGTACTTGTACTGGAAGTGACCACTCAGGCGAGAGCAAGTGTATGCAGTGGTTGAGGTGTCACATCCACACTACACAGAGGAATGGTGCCCCTTCTTTGTCACCAAACTCTCATCATCCAATGCAGTACCACCATTTTGTTTAGTACAGCTCTAAAACAGTGTTCACAGGTGGTCTGCTAGATAGTCCACCAGACTGAACCTGTTGATAACTCTCTGGGAAGTATCTGGACCAGCTACTACATAATCTTACTTCCTCTACTCTGCCAGCTAGTGACTAGAGAAATTCCAAGTAGCGTGTATGACAGGTGAAGACGGGGATTGTTCAGGCCATGTTATGTCAGGAGCTGGGTATATTTTGCTGCATTTACATCCTACCCAAAGATTTAATTCACACAACATGTTCCTCCTTCCACTTTTACTTTAGTTACTGAATACATCATGAATAGTTGAACTAATAGAACAAAATAATCTGTAAAAAGATCTAAACCACTCAAAACCTTCCTCATTCATTTAACAAATGTACATGTCTCAGTTCCAATCTCAATGATTTCTATTTCCACCTACAATCTTCCAAGCTTCGCTTATTATTTCTGACAGAGGCTCAGTTATCAGTTTCCTCATCTACTAATCATCCTGTTTTCCCTTTTGCTTCAAAGGTGATATTTGCACATTGGCTGTGCCAATATTCCATGTCAGAGATTTCATAATTTGTAACTTTTTGATCATCTTTGGATTAAAATCTCTTTATCCTGTTCTCTCAAATTCATCTTTTGCCTCTATTGTTCTCTAAACTCCACTAATCACTCAGAACTCTGACTTCCTTTCTTTGAAACTATACTTTCTCCAGTCTAACTTTCCTGACTGTGAGGAAAGTTCTTTGTCAGTTTTAATGTTCACAGTTTCAGCTGGCCTCTGTGTTCTAGTTACTTGGCCCAGCTGGTTGAGATCCTGAGTCTGAACACGTATTGAGCAGTGTAAATAGGGACCAGGAAAGCCCAATGGTAATGGTGTCTTATCAATGTTTTATTGAACAAAATCTTGTAGAGATCTCTTACATACAGTGGGATCATAATCAATGCAGCATTTGGAATACTGTGTACAAGTATGGGGATCTCATTTAAAAACGGGCATTGAGCTTCTTGAAAGATTCAAAGATGAGCAGCTCACATGGTGAGATCGGCAAAAGGACAACCATACGAGGAAAGACTTTGATTATGTGAGATACAGAGCTTGGCGACTGGGCTCCTTAGAAGGGGACCTAATTGAGGTTTGTAAGACTCTGAGAGGACTTGTTAAAATGCTTGAAGGTGAAATTTTCACTACTATAAAGAATTCCAGAACTAGGAGCTATAAATTTAAATTACAGGGGAAGAGGTTTAGAGTAGATTGTAGAAAATTTTCTTTTAGCCAGTGAGTTGTTGCCATGTATCATTTGCCATTATCACCTTGCACAGAACCTCACCATCTTCAGTAACCATCTGTTCCAGCTCCTGACAAACCTCAGTGTGAATTTGCTGTTTCTAAGTGTGAGTAGCCTTGGAACTCAGCATGGTATTCTCCATGACCATTTGCACAAACATACCATGTTTGTGCAAATGGTCATGGAGAATACCATGTTTGCTTCCTACTGATATTCTCAACATCTCTGCCAGTTGCCTTACTGTTATACAGTGATCTTCCCTTGTGATTACAGAAGCAGTTTATGGTTTCTGTGGTGACAGCAGTGGTTGGAGTTCCAGGACCACTGATTTTATGTGATTGAATCGCATCCAGCTTTAGCCATTTTAAACCACATGCGAGCCGTGCTATATGGAAGCATAGATCTGCCATAAGCCTCTTTTATTTTAACATTTCATATACTTCAGCTGATGTTTTCTTGAGTTGGAAACAAAAAGTTGAGAACAGCACACTTTTTTTGTTTCTTGCATGTCATTTCCATTGTTACATGGGCAAAACTGAACAGGCATAAACTTGACTGACCACCAAGGTCACACCACACCATGTGCACAATTCAGCTACACAGTTTCTATGTCATACAGCTTGGTTTGTTCTTAAATTTCACAGTTCAGCTAGAAATAGCAAGCAGTACAGTTGTTCATGAAAAATTATGATCATATGTGCCTGAAGGTGAGTAGGACTTTATTTATTTTTATTTTTTTCAGTATGCAAGTTGTTGATCTAGGAGATAATGGATCTGTTCTATTGATAAAGGATAAAGGTCAGATTTCAGCATTAGGAACAAAATGCACTCATTATGGTGCACCTTTAATTAAAGGTAAGGATTGCGAACAAACATCTTCAACTTAAATTTTCTAAACATTCAGTGATTATGTTATCCATTTTTAATTAACATGTTTTGCGTATTAATTTAATACATGCAAATAATTATGGATAGAGCTGTCTTTTCTAAATAAAAGATTTTAGAATTTTTGTGAGTGAAAAAAAGGTAAATTCCTCTTCAGTTATTAAACTTATTACTGATATGACAGATGTGCTGTATTTCCAAAGAATACAGAAAATTACAGAAAAATTTATAAGTGAAAAAAGTAAATGCAAAACAATGTTAAAACAGTGTAAAACAAGTGCTGCATGGGTTGGATCACTAACTATTCATAGATTTTTTTTTTTTTTTTTTTTAAATTGCTATTTGATGTTCTTTCATCACTAGCATCAATGCTATGCTATAATGGAAGATATAAAATCAAAATCTAATTAAAATAATTTATTTTATTAACATGATCAGTGGCTTCAACGTGTTGTGTGTATATAAATAAGGTTAATTTGTTGTAGAAATAGAAAATAAGAAATAATGAAGTGTGTGCACACGTGCGCGCTTGCTTATATTTGAATAATGTTTGAAATAATTGAAAACTGAATCTTTCAAAATAAAAATAAAAAGGTAAAGCAAACATCCGAGGCAGCAAATAGCATATTCCTCTACATGATGCTTGAAATCTAAAAGTAAATTAGAATGATAATAAAATAAAGATAATGCCAGTAGCATGGCAAGACAGAAGAACGAAAATAGTCAAAATTAAACATAACGATCAAACCAACAGGGAGGGAAGAGAAGGGTAACAAGAGTAAAAATATTGCAGCAGAAACTCCAAGATAATTTAGAAATTCTAAATACAAAGATAATAATCAATTAAATTTTGAAAGCCAATTAAATAAAAATTTAATGGCACCCCCTCTGACGGGCACAAAGTCCAAATTTATGTGAAATATCACCAGCAGAGAAGTAAACGAACTAAAATAAAATAAACCAAAAATAGACTGACCATTACGCCCCATCTCAACAGAAAACCACAAGGCCAATAATGGTCAGGGAATCGCTGCATTTTGATTGCTAGACAAATCGCCGCAAAGGCGAGTCAATCGAAGGATCAGTCTGCCACCCGATCCCCAGATCTAACCGCCAATGCAGAAGACTTGAATAGCAGTGGTCCTAATGCAGCAAAAATTAAAAATAGGACAGATACAAGCACTCCAATGCAAAGCTACACCACTGACAAAAGTAATCTTAACCAGATTATATAGACGAACAATGAACTATGGATGGCAGCACAGGTGCAGCGTTAGCAAATCTGCCCACTACTGTCATGTGATATACTTATACCTATATTTGAATAATGTTTGAAATAATTGAAAACTGAATCTTTCATAATAAAAATAAAAAGGCAACGTAAACATCAGAGGCAGCAAACAGCATATTCCTCTACATGATGCTTGAAATATAAAAGTAAATTAAAATAATTAAAAAAAATAATAAAAATAAGAATGCCAGTAGCATGGCAAGACAGAAGAGCAAAAATAGTCAAAATTAAACATAATGATCAAACCAACAGGGAGGGAAGAGGAAGGGTAACAAGAGTAAAAATATTGCAGCAGAAACTCTCCAAGATAATTTAGAAATTCTAAATACAAAGATAATTATCAATTAAGTTTTGAAAGCCAATTAAATAAAAATTTAACAGCACCCCCTCTGATGGGCACCAAGTCCAAATTTATGTGAAATATCACCAGTAGAGAACTGTCTTTGCGGTGATTTGTCTAGTGATCGAAATGCAGCAATTCCCTAACCATTATTGGGGCGTCTTCGTAGCCAGGTGTGCTACGCACTGCTGCTCCTTCGAGCAGCACTGCATAGCACACGCTTCTTGATTAGACCAGGGTTCGAGCCCATCACCACCAAATACAGAGGATGCGGAAAGGTCAGATAATGACCACCGCATATCCCTGGAGCAATATGGCCTTAGTTGCTAATGCTCCTAAAAACCAAATAACAACAATAACAACAACTAACCATTATTGGCCTTGTGGTCCTCTGTTGAGATGGGGCATAATGGTCAGTCTATTTTTGGTTTATTTTTGTTTTATTTTATTGTAGTTCGTTTACTTCTCTGCTGGTGATATTTCACATAAATTTGGACTTGGTGCCCATCAGAAGGGGTGCTGTTAAATTTTTATTTAATTGGCTTTCAAAATTTAATTGATTATTATCTTTGTATTTAGAATTTCTAAATTATCTTGGAGACTTTCTGCTGCAATATTTTTACTCTTGTTACCCTTCTCTTCCCTCCCTGTTGGTTTGATTGTTATGTTTAATTTTGACTATTTTTGTTCTTCTGTCTTGCCATTATTTTTATTATTTTTTTTAATTATCATTCTAATTTACTTTTATATATATATATATATATATATATATATATATATATATATATATATATATATATATAGTTATTATAGTAGATGAAATAATTACTATCCAGAAACTGAACGTGTATATGAACACTACAGTATACGGCTGACAATAAGCTATTACGGCCAAAAAATAACTTATAAGGGCTACTAAAGCCGATGCTGGCCCACAAGGCCAATCCCTGGAATAATACATATTATTATTAATAAAATATAAAAGGTATATAACACATTACAATGGCAATTATGTAGTTAACTATTGGTGGCATTAGATTGATTAAAATATGTAATAATGATAAATATATCATAGAAACACTTATAGAATTCAAAACTAAACTGTTGGAAAATGGATTTTCAGATTTATTTTATTGCTATTAACCTTCACAAAGCTATTTCTATTGCATTAACAAATGGCATAACAATATAAACACTAACTACATTATAGCTAAAGTAATTCCTACATAAGCAACATAAATAGTTTAATTTTATTAGTCATCTCGAGGACATTACATAGTAGGCACTACCTTTTGAACATGTAATATATAATATAGCTTACGCTCATTGAAAAAGTTGTACCTATATTTGTTCCTAAGGTAGGAATTTGGTATTTAACTTCATTTTTTAAATAATTTCTTCATTACTATATAGGCGCATTATAGCCATAGTAGCTTATGCGCCATTAAACTCCCATAACAATAACAACAACATTACTATATGGTAAAATATATCAAGTCTTTTTAACCGAAAGGCCATCTATCCTTTTCATTTTCACTGAATATTCTCTAAACAATTTCAACTGTATTTTCAGATTACTTGTTAGTTCTATAATCTTTACTAAAAATTCAGAGGGCGCTGTTGCCGCTGGTTTAAGGTTAATTATTTAATTTATTTCTTGGTCCTTTAGACTTCAGAATAGCAATGGCGCTAGTGTCTCTAACTGTTAGGTATTTTGTAACATGTGCTCAACGGTTCATTCTTTCTTTCACATGAACAGTTCTATATGGTAAGCTGTTGCTAACTACCTACCTTTTTATTATTTGTTCAATACAGTCCATACATCATTTTATGAAATGGGATAATTTATCATAAATCAGTTAGTTATAGGGTATTAGGAATTAGCCATTCCTCTAATTTTTCTATATTATTCTATACTTCACCATTATTTTAATCTAATTAACACTAGAAGGTGCCCTCTTATAAGCATACCAGGATCCCTTACTAAGGGTCGGGCAGTTACGCTCCTGGTACAATCCCACGTAAAAGTATAAGTGCTTTTTCTTTACTTTTCACTTTCTACTATCTAACTCTAATCTATTCATACCCCAAGATAGTAATTTGAGGAAAATTGAGGTACTATTACTATACTTTGAGGTTGTCTCAGACATTCTCTCAGATATGCCAGACAAGCTGTTCTTGCTACCTGGGAGTCTAAAACGCTGATGGAACTGATATTCGGGTGACACTCAAGTCAAGTGGACCCAATTTCGGCGAAGTCCGGACGGTCTATGACAGCCAAATCCTCTGCTTGCACCTTCACGATGGTGGGACTGTTAGTAATCCTGGGTATAACCTTCATGCACAAATATATGGTGGGTGACCACCCAGGTGTGAACCAACGTAAGCAGGGGTCGAGGTGTGGCGCCCACACCACATGGAGGAACGCCACCCCTCTATGTTACCAGGCAGTACTAGGTGGTAGATGACTCATCAACCTGTGAAATACCACCACTTTGCTTATTGGAGGCTTGAAGTGGTGGACCCATGTTTAGTCTCTAGAGCTAAGTTCCGGCCAACCCTTCCCTATCTCTTCCATTATGCAGTATGATTGATGATTTTTGAGGTTATGATGAATGTTGTGGCGAGATCCAATATTCCTTACTCTTCGAGGGTACAGCTCTAAAACGGTGTTCGCAGGCCGGCCGCTAGATAGTACACTGGACCAAACCTATTGGTAGCTCTCTAGGAGGCTTCCGGATCAGCTAGTGTATAATCTTGCTACCTCTACTCTGCCAGATAGTGACTGGAGGGAGTCCGAGTAGTGTGTATGCGGGGAGCATTGTCGAGGCCACGTTATGTCAAGGATCTGGGTATATTCTTACCACATGTACGCCATATCCAAAAATTTCATTACTTCATACAGCATGTCCCACCCACTTTTTCTTATTATTGAATACACCATGAATTGTCAAAATAATAGAGCAAGCTTATCTGCGAAAAGATCTAAACCTCCCAAGGACTTCCTAATTCATTTCACAAATATACGTGGTCTCAATTCCAATCTCAACGATGTCCATTTCCACTTGCAGTCTTCCAAACCCCATGTACTTTTTCTGACTGAATCTCAGTTATCAGTTGATTCAACTACTGCTCATCTCTTATGTCCAAATTATTTGCTGTATGATTCCTTTCGCCTCAAAGGTGGTACTTGTGCATATGTCCGTTCTGATATTCCCTGTCAGAGACTTAGCAATTTCGAATCTCCTCTCTTTGATCTTCTCTGGCTTAAAATCTCTCTACCTCATTGTGTCAAATTCATCTGTTGTCTCTACTGTTCTCCCAACTCCACTAATCACTTGGAGCTCTTTGACTTCCTCTCTTTGCAACTTGACTTTCTCCAGTCCAACTTTCCTAACAGTGAGGTAATTTTCCTTGGTGATTTTAACGTTCACAACTCCAGCTGGCTTCCGTTTTCTAGTCACACCGACCCAGCAGGTCGAGATGCTGAGGCTTTTGCAATTACTAATGATCTAGCACAGATTGTTCATTTACCTACAAGAATACCGGACAATCCTAATCATATAGCCAATATGCTTGATCTTTTTCTCACAAACAACCCTTCTAAGTACAAGGTTGAAGTGAGAGGTCCTTTAGGCACTTCAGATCACAACGTGGTGATTGTCTCTTCTCCAATGGAACCTTTATCTCACGGCTATTCCCAACCTCGTATTCTTTGGCATTACAAGAATGCAAAATGGGATGACCTGTGAGACTTCTTTTCTTCTTTTCCTTGGTCTGATTACTGTTTCAAAACTTCTGATGTCAACGTTTGCTCAGATCGTGTCAGTGAAATTATTCTTGCAGGAATGGAATCCTTTATCCCACACTCCACTTTAAAATCTCGTCCTTTATCTAAACCTTGGTTTTCCAATAAATGTGCTAAGGCTGTCCAAGAGAAGAATGTTGCATATCGTAATTGGCTTCTTGCTAATTCTTCAGTTTCATTTTCTGCCTACACCAAAGTTCGCAACAATTGTAAAGCAGTTATTAATCAGTCCAAACTCGAGTTTGAACAGGCTAAGAGTAGAAAACTTGCTTCTTGCCCTAATGGTATCCGAGCATTCTGGTCTCTTGCCAAAGCTATTGGCCGCAACTTTTGCCCATCTCTACTCCCACCTCTGTCCAAACCAGATGGTTCTGTTGTCACTTCAGCCAAGGATAAAGCTGACCTGCTAGCATTCCATTTTTCTTCCAGCTCATGTATTAATGATCTTGGTAAAACACCTCCCACCATTCCTAACACGCTCCATTCAGTGCCTCCTGTGGTCTTCCGTCAAAAGGATATCAGAAGGAATTTGATGAATCTTGATGCTAAGAAAGCTCCAGGTCCTGATGGTATTTCTCCACTTGTTCTCAAAACCTGTGCTCCTGAACTTACTCCTATTCTTTGCCGCCTTTTTTCAATTTCTTATTCCAAAGGTGTTTTTCCTTCTGCTTGGAAATTTGCTCATATCCAGCCAGTTCCTAAAAAGGGTGACAAATCCCTCCCATCCAATTATCGTCCCATTGCAATTACTTCTACTCTTTCTAAAGTAATGGAGAAATCAATTAACCGCCAATTTTTAAACTACCTAGAAACCTTCCATCTGATCAACGATCGCCAGTATGGATTCCGTCAGTGTTGATCCACTGGTGATATTCTGGCTTATGTTACCCATTTATGGACTAATTCAATGGAAAGGTTCGGTGAAACACAAGTAGTTGCTCTTGACATCTCAAAGGCTTTTGATCGTGTTTGGCATAAAGGTCTTCTAAACAAGCTTCCATCTTATGGTTTGTCAACTGTTTTTAGTAATTGGTTATCCAGTTTTCTCTCTGATTGCTCACTGAGGGTGATGGTAGATGGCTCTCTGTCTTCTAACTTCTCCACTAATGCCGGTGTCCCCCAAGGTTCAGTTCTTTCCCCCACTCTTTTCCTCTTGTATATCAATGACCTTCTTCCATTGACTGGAAATCCTATCCATAGTTTTGCCGATGATAGCAAATTGCATTCAACTTTCCATTTTGAGAAACCTTGTCCAGCTCAATCAGCTTCAAGTTCTCGAAAATCTGCTGCCGATTCCTTAAATGCCGATCTTCAGGTAATTCTACAGTGGGGCAAAGACAACTTAGTTGATTTCAACCCTTCTAAAACTCAATCTTGTCTTATATCTCGCAAAAAGGATTCTTCTGCTCCTATGCTTATCTTTAGTGACACTCCGATTTCTAGGCAAAATGATATATCTCTTTTGGGGATTACCCTGACTTCTAATCTCTCTTGGCACAAGCACATTACAAATATTGCTTCCTCTGCATCTAAAAAAACTTGGTTTTCTCTTTCGCTCTCGGCGTTACTTTTCTTCCAAACAGCTGCTCACTCTGTATAAATCGCAAATCCGCCCTGTTATGGAATATTGTTCCCACATCTGGGGTGGTGCCCCCAAAACATCTCTCAGGCTTCTTGATTCCATTCAGAAGAGGGCAGTTAGGTTAATTAATGATTCATCTCTAACAGAGTCTCTCCACTCGCTTTCTCATAGACGCACTGTTTCTGCTGCATGCCTCTTCTACAGATACTTCCATGGGCACTGTTCTTCTGAATTGGCTTCTATAATTCCTGCTCTCTTTCAAAATAGTCCGAACACGTGCTGCCACCAGCCAACATCCATTTACTGTCCAACTTTTCATCTTCCTCATTTATTCATTCAACTGCCGTTTTGTGGAACAACCTTCCTTCATACGTATTTCCTGAAAATTACAATCTACAGAAGTTCAAGTCCAATATCAACAAATATCTTCTTTCGTCTTCTCAACCTCCAACCCAAGCACGGTACTAAGTACTATAGGTTCTAATACCTCTCGTGTTTGGGGTTCTCATAAAAAAAAAAAAAAACTTTTCCCTACTTCTTTTTTCTCCTAATGTTAGCTATTGCTTTCTTTTGTATAAAGAAATAAGTATACCCCAAACGGAACTGAAAATTATAGTTGGCCTTCTCTCTTTTTATTTTATTTTATTTTCTTTTCCTGTTTCCTTTTCTATATATTTGTTTTAAAGGTATCTGTAGGGCTAAATGTCATCTTGCCTGTTTGCCACTAAATTATATCATAATCAGGTTTAAGTTTTGGACACAGTTAAACATTGTTTAACTGTGTCCAAAACTTCAACCAAATTGATTGAAATAAAGTTGACCAAATTGGTAAACAGTGCCAGGTCTACTTCACGATAAGTGGAGGTATCTGACATAAAAGAAACGCGACTTCCTAAATCGAATACACATGACAGTTCAACTTTACGTGAACTTCGGGGAAATAAGGACATTATTATACAGAGGGCAGATAAAGGAGATACAGTGGTAATACTAGATAAACATGATTATATTAATAAGTTAGATTCAGTTGTGTCAGATACCTCCACTTATCGTGAAGTAGACCCGGCACTGTCTACCAATTTGGTCAATCTACAATAAAACATTAACCACGTATCGAAAAAACGACTACATTACTATGCTTCAGTTAAAGGAATTGAAGTCCAGAACATACAATATTCCTGCACTTTTCGGTCAGGTAAAATTATACAAGACTGGATTTCCTATTTGACCTATTGTTTCCTACAGGAACTCTGCATTTTCATCCTTAGCCACACATGTATATAACATTTATAAAACCCTTTAGACAGGTAATACAATTTGGGATTAAGAACTACGATACATTATTTAATAATCTTAAAGACTGTAGACTCGGCGACAATGACAATTTATTCTCACTAGATGTTACCTCATTATATACGAATGTAAATGTTGAATACACATTAGATATTATTTGGGATATGTTAAATAAAAACTCGACACCAATTAATTATACGAAGCTACCTATTAAGGAAATTTTTCACTTAATTAAACTGTTAGTTGAGGCCAACTACATCACCTTTCGAGACAAGGTGTACAAACAAATTTTTGGATTACCAATGGGTTTGAGCCTGAGTGTCTTAATGTCAGAGATCTATCTCTCAATGATTGAGCATATACATTTGACACCTTTTCGACCCCATATCACATATTATGGGAGGTATTTAGACGATGTTCTAGTTATTACCGATAGCAGTACTATCCAAGACATTTTACATTCGTTTAATAATATTCATTCTAGACTCAAATTTACATTGGAAAGGGAGGATACAGATACAAAGTCATTAAACTTTCTAAATTTCACGCTTACATGGGACTCGAATAAAATACAATTTAGCATCTATCGAAAACCTACAAACACCGGTATACTTCTACATTATAATAGCTATCACCCGTTCACCTACAAAAGATCGATTATCTTTAATCAATTTCTAAATGCCTATAAATATTCAATGACGGAATCTGCTTTGGACTCAGAAATACAAATATTAACTAGCAGATTCTTAAACAGGGTTATTCCATTACCACAATAAACTGAATTAGGGTATAGGCTAAGGATAGGATAGGATACAAAATACTACACCAATCAACAATAGTAATACCAAAAAATACTTTATTTCTGTCCCATATGTTGAACAGTGGCACAAACAGCTTAACAGATTCTTTAAAGATACCAAATTTAAAATTGTAGCTAGACCAATATGGAAGTTACACACTATACTGAACAATCGCTCGGTTCTTTCCGCTTTCCCAACACAAATTAATGATCTGGTATACAACATTTCTTGCGGTGATTGTGACTCGTCTTACCAAGGTTCAACGCGATTTTCTCTTAATATTCGTGTAAATCAACATGAAGCCTCAGTTCGTGCTTCTCGTTCAGCAGCGTCAGAATTAGCCTTTCATGCCATTAACGAAAAACATACTTTTTTATTTAATGAGGCCAAAATACTTAACGTTCAACGTAATTATACGCGACTATTAATTGCAGAAACTGTTTAAATTAAATTACACGAGAATTCTGTTAATGTTCGGCGGCCATATTTGATCTCCGATGTGTGGACCTTTTTCGTGCATGCATGAAGAGATATAATCACTATTTAAGTTTCAGGTTTAACCCGATTCGGTAATTTTCATTCCTGTGATCACGACATATGGTCGAAAAGCGTTGTCAGCTTCAGGAAGGAAAATCGTTTTGAATATTTTCGTTAGATTCTTTTAATTGCATTAATTTGATTTTTAATTGTTTTAAATTGATTTGAATTGTGTTAAATTGATTATTTAATTATTTATATTTTACTCTAATGTACCGGTAAGTTGTCGGTTTTTTTTGGTTTTTCCGTTTTAATTTCTGGAGGGTATCATATGGAAGTGTTCTACGTACTATATTGAGGTAAACTCCTCTTATTATTTTACTAATTGTAATGTATTATATACCTTTTATATTTTATTAATAATAATTATATGTATTATTCCAGGGATCGGCCTTGTAGGCCAGCATCGGCTTTAGTAGTCCTTATAACAACCCCGGGGGGCTCACATCTGGTGAGTATGGGCTTGGCACACCCAGGGTCCTGAGCTGGTTATCATCATTCTTCTCTTTCTTGGTGATTCTCTTCTACTTTTGTCTCTCTCTCAGGGTAACTTGATTTTTTTTTTTTTTTTTTTTTTTACCAGGTGTGGCATAAGCCTCAGGCTTCCTTGCACCATACGCTATTAATAATAATAATTATTAATATTAATATTAGTAGTGGCAAATGATGCAAGAAAGAAAGCTTATACAGCATCAGCAAAAAAGCATTTCCTACAGCCTTTCTAAGGTCTAGCTATTCCTTGAACTTATTCAAACTACCCACTTTCAGACAGACGCTTACTCTGACAATCAATTACCCACTGGCTTTAAAATTCCTCACATCAACCCTGTAACCATTAAGGCAGATATGCCTTCAATCAATAACTGGTAAATACTGGAGGGAGAAAAAAAAAAAAAACTGAATCCTGGGAAACTACTATACAACATTAGTACAAGAACAGCAATGTTTATTGATGACCACCTGTTTCTCCCACTCAACCATCCTTTTATCCATAGCAGTAATTTTCACTAATTCCACATGGTCCAACTTCTCTGAAATGGACAAGCTATTGACTAGATAACCATCTGCAGACTTGTTTCTACCAAGGGATAACCATTCGGTAACTTTTTTATCTCAAAAAATCTCACCAAGCTTAGCAACTGTCCATAAATGCCCTATATTCTCAACACCATTCCAGCTTCATAAATTTTGCACTCTTTTACTGTAATATAAAGCTTCATTAATTTAAGTAAAATTTGCATATGGCACATTTAAGATTTTTAACTGGCATGTATTCAGTTGAGGTTAGTGCAGATTGTGCTAAGTTACACATAGCTGTGTGCACAATGGCAAGGGTGAATAAAGTCAACCAAGTTTTTCTTTCAAGTTTTCTACAAACAGGAGCATCTGCACAAACAGTAAGAAAACTAACAGTAAATAAAACAAATGCTTACTATTTGTAAGTTACTATTTATAATTAATAAGTTATTTGGCCGTAATGGCTTACTGTCAGCTGTATACTGTAGTGTTCATATACATGTTCAGTTTCTGCATAGTAATTATTGCATCTACTATAATAACTAGATTACAGACTGATGTAATGTACAATCAGCTATTGATGGCATTAATCTGATCTGAATATTATGCTTTCATATTTATACTTATCCCTATTGTTCTTACACACACACACACACACACACCCCTACCTTGCTAATATGGTGGGTTTAGGTTCCAGACTATTGCCTTAAAGCAAATCATGTCCTTTTTTTCATTTGCTAGTGCATATAAAAGCCTAAAAACATATTTACACTATCATTTATTAAGTGTGCAATAACACTAGGCCTAAAAAAAAACAATGTAACAATAATAAATTAAAAAATGCTACAGTATTGCTAACCTTAAAATATTTTCGTCATTTGCTTGTGACTGATGAATGAACATTTTAGAAGAAGTAATTATGGAAGAAAGGCTGAAAGAGATAGTGGAGCTTCATCATCTGAGCCTTCAACAAATCTTATCTTTTCTGGTGGAGAGTCTTGCCTTAATGTTGAAGGTTGATGACTGTGGCACTTTCTTAAAATAAGACAACAACAACAACAACGAAGTTTGCCTCATTGACTGATGCTTCCTTTTGCAAAGGATTTCTCTGTAGCATGCTATACTGTTTGATAGTATTTCACCCACTGTAGAACTTCTTTCAAAATTGGCATCAATCCTCTTTAAGCCTACCACTACTGTATCAAGTAAGCCAACATAGTGTTCTAAATCCTTCATTGTCATTTCAGCAATGCTCACTGCATCTTCGTCAGGAGTAGATTCCATCTGAAGAAGTAAGCTTCTTTGCTCATCAACCAAAAGCAAGTCCTCATCCGTTAAAGGCTGATCATGAGATGCCAGCAATTCAGCTACATCTTCAGGCTCCACTTCCAGTTCCCTTGCCATTTCCATCACATTTACAGTCACTTCCTCCATTGAAGTCTCAAACCTTTCAAAATCATCCATGTTAGTGGGAATCAACTTCTTCCCAACTCCTTTTAATGTTGATATTTTGACCTCTTTTCATGTTCTTAATGGCATCTAGAATGGTAAATCTTTTCCAGAAGGTTTTCAATTTATTTTGCCTAGGCCCATCGGAGGTATCACTATCTAAGGCAGCTATAGCCTTAACAAATGTCCATCTTAAATAATAGGACTTGAAAGCTGCAATTACTCCTTGATCCAAGGGCTGCAGAATAGATGTTGTGTTAGAAGGCAGGAAAACAACATCGATCTCCTTGTACATCTCCATCAGAGCTCTTGGGTGACCAGATGCATTGGCACTAATCAGTAATATCTTGAAAGCAATTTTTTTTCCTAAGCAGTAGGCCTCGACAATGTGCTTGAAATATTCAGTAAATCACACAGTAAACAGATCTGCTGTCTTCCAGGTTTTGTTGTTCGATTTATAAGGTACAGGTAGGCTAGCTTTAGCATAATTCTTGAGGGGCCCCTAGGATTTTCAGAATGGTAGATGAGCATTGGCTTCAACTTACAGTCACCAGCTGCATTAGTCCCTAACAAGAGAGTCAGCCTATCCTTTGCAGCTTTGAGGCCAGGCATTGACTTCTCCTTTCTAGATATGAAAGTCCTAGATGTCATCTTCTTCCAATATAGGACCATTTTGTCGACATTGAAAATCTGCTGCTTAGTGTAGTCACCTTCATCAATTACCTTAGTTAGCTCATCTGGATAGCTTTCTGCAGCTTTTACATCAGCACTAGCTGCTTCACCTTGCACTTTTATGTTGTGGAGATGGCTTCTTTCCTTAAATCTCTTGAACCAACCTCTGCTAGTTTCAAACCTCTCTTCTGCAGCTGCCTTGCCTCTCTCAGCCTTTGTAGAATTGAAGAGAGTTATGGTCTTGCTCTGGATTATGCTTTGGCTTAAAGGAACATTTGGGCTGGCTTGATCATCCAGACCCCATTCTACATATTGACAATAAGGCTGTCTCGCTTTCTTATCACTTTTGTGTTCACTAGAGTAGCACTTTTAATTTCTTTCAAGAACTTCTACTTTGAGTTCACTACTTTGCTAACTGTTTGGCACGCCAAACCTAGCTTACAGCCTATATGGCAGGGGATCAACAAATGTTGGCTTAGGTCACCATTAAGAAAAAAAAATCCCTTCTTTCCATACCTTTCCTCTACAACCGCACTTACTCATTCCATTGTAATTGCTCTTCTTATTTACCACAATAACATATAAAATACTGTCTTATATAGATAATATGTATGCATAATATATATACAACGGTCAAAATGAAAGAAAGCAATTGATCATTCACTTAACTGTGATGGAAAAAAAAAATGGTGAATTATATTTTGCTGTAATCAGTTCCTTTATCTCAATGTTCAAACACATCAGTGTCACATCAACAGAAACCCTCATATCTAGTTGAAAATTTATTGTTCAACACCTGTAGAGAAATTAACAGAGAAAGCCAGAGAGAATATTGATATTAACAAAAATAATACATTTTTTTTCACTTGGCCCTAATTTTAAGTCATCACAATAGGGATATTAAAGTATTTGTTGAATCCTTATAGTGTGCATTGATTTATTTTTAGCTGAGAAGTGACATTTGGTTTTAATTTCAGGTACTTCGAAAGTGGTTGAGTTTTCCAATTGCCCAACCATTTTTTATGCAATTATGCAGTTTATTTTTTACTCAGTTTTTACAATGTTTTTAAATCATTATGGATATTAGTATTAACAATGGCCACATGGTTCAAGGAAGCCTATGGCTTATGCTGCACCAACCAAAAAAAAAAAAAAAAATCAAATAAAATAAAATTACAAAAAAAAATAAAATAAAATAATAAGAATAAAATAATAATAAAAAAAATAATAAGAGAAAAGGAAATAGACAATCTATGCATTTCCCTCCTCCCATAGGTAATTATCCAGTTGACCTTTGAATTTCTCCAAACTGTCAGCCTCTACCACCCATGTTGGTAACTTATTCCAGTAATTTATAACTTGCTGTCTAAAATAAAACTTCCTGCAATCCAGTCTAAACATCTCTCTCCATAACTTGAAATTATGGCCCCTTGTTCTAGAATCATTTATAACCGTGAAAATTTTGTCCTCATTCATTTTGCTTATCATTGCCAAATCTAGGAGAAGTAATGGAGTGATTGTTAAAAATCCATAAGCATTTTGAAACATTAAAATTAGCATAAAAAATATTTGGGCTATTGGAATATTTTTGTGAATTCTTTTACTTTCATGTGTTTAAATAAACTCAATCATTTTTGCCAAAATTTATATGGAGTATGATGTTTTTAATGTGATACTTAGAATTAGTTATTCCAGCATATCTTTCTCTCAAGAAATTATATTATTTCTGTTATGTCTGCCTGTGCTATTTTATACCCAACTATTTTATAAGATTAATTCTGTGCATATTAGGAAAGAAGGGTAATAAGTCAATTTGTATTGCACGATCATGTCATCAGTAAATGCCAGCCAATCAACCAAAAGTAATTATACATAAATAATCGCACTAGTCCTATATTTAACATCTATAACTAACAGCTCTCTGTTTGTAGTCATTTAAATTACAAAACATTATTATTTTTATTTATTTATTTATTTTTTGATGCAACAGAAGCAGTATTATATATCTGGGGTGAGGAAAAAAGTCCCATGTGAGCCTGTGCCACTAGTAACACAATCTCTACAATGTTTGTTTTTCAGATATGAATTGGTGTTTATTTAAAGATGCCTTTTGTTATAAGTGAGCTGCTCTATAACATCGTGCAGCAGCTAATTGGCAAATTTCATGCAACTAGATCTGAGATCCAGCAGGCAACTGGTATCAACAGAAGAGAAAGCATAATGTAATATTTGCAGTCAGATGTTGCAAAGTTCCAAAAAGCCTGTGCATTATCACAACAGATAAGCTTCTCTTATGGCACTACATCTGAAGAATACACATGATGAAAAAAGCAATTTCCACACAGTACTCTTTAGAAACATTTAAACCTGCAGCCTAAAAGATTATTGTTATGTATAGCTGGAATAAAACAAAATAGATAGGGAAAAGTGTATATAATACTGCCATTGACTTAGAGACTTTAGCATTAGCATTAATAGAGGCATATGATGCAAGAAAGCAAGCTTATGCAGCATCAGCCAAAAAAGAAAAGAAAAACACTCCCATTTCACTCCTCCGTTCATTCGAAATACCTGTCCATTATTTAGGCTATCAATTTCCACAACAAGGGATGGAAGTCTGTTCCACCAATCAACTACCCGCTGGCTAAAGGCAAATTTCTGCACATCTATCCTACATCTGTCTTTCCTCAATTTGAATTTATGCCCTCTCAGGTGATTATTCTGAGCAAGAGGAAGAATCCCATTGGCATTGAGCACGCTCAATGCCGATTGGATTATTACAGTGGGAGCCATTTCCAGCAGTTTTTGCAGTTGAATGTTTACATGAAGTTGGTGCATGGGGAATTTTTGATCATAAATCAAAGTACACACACTAATATAAAGTCATTATGCCAAAAGTCAAAATTTTAAATGATTTAATTTGTTTCTTGGAAGAAAAGCTGTAGTTGAAATAATTAATTTCACAGTGTAGTTTCCATCTTGTGTTTCTATATACTAAGTATTTTACTAACCAGTCTTTATAATGTCATAGGTTTTATTCAAAATAAATTAATCATCCAGGTGTCTTATGTGATGGCAGAATTCGCTGCCCATGGCATGGGGCTTGTTTTAATAGCATTTCTGGAGACATAGAAGATTTTCCTGGATTGGACAGTCTTCCAGTATATCAGGTATGGCAAATCTCTCTCTCTCTCTCTCTCTCTCTCTCTCTCTCTCTCTCTCTCTCTCTCTCTCTCTCTCTCTCTCTCTCTCTTTGTGTATGTGTAGGGAGAAATTCTTGATTTGTAAGGAGTCATGATGTGGGAATTTGATATTATAAAACTTAATGTTCTTTACCTAAAAAAAAGTAGAACTTTATTACAAAGAATAAATTTGTCATAAGAAAATATTATGCATTACATTGAAAAGAAATAAGTATATGTACATGTGGAATGCAGATATTACAATTTTTTTAATTTGTTACACAAATTCTTTCTCAGTATGGCTACAAAAAAGTGATAGTAAGGTTACAGTTGTTTATATAGATTTAACAGTGGGAATCTTTAGAACTGCCCTTATGTATTGGAGATACATTGGCACTTTTCCAATCCAACAAAACTCCCAAGTCCAGTGATGCTCTCATAATTAGCCTGAATGGTTCAATGCACTCACTTTCCGCCTCCCTTATGATTATAGGATATATGCCAGGAGCCTTACTGACCTGTATTAAATAATCATGTGAAATTTCAATATCATTAATTACATATTTTTCAGCTTTGCTCTCATAATTTCTCTTTAACATAAAGGGTTTTTCTTCTGTAAATATCAATGCAAAGTAACTGTTGAGTTCATCTGCAACTTCAGCTGGGGTATCTAATACTATCCCATGTTCATTACATAAGGGTCTGATCTGGTTTGTCCTTCTCTTCTTTGCATATATATATATATGTGAAGAATTCCTTATCCTCGCTCTTTGCCAGCGATTTCTCATAATCTGCCTTTGCCATCCTAACCTTTTCTGTGTCACTATTACAGATCATTTTGTAGCTGTTATCTGTTATAGGCTTCAGTACTTTTTATTGCTCTAACTTTTTCCATGCTGTCTTTTTCTGCTCAAGTGATTTGGCAACTTCATTATTCATCCAATTTGGAATCTTTCTCGTGGAGTATTTTTTTAATGGTATATATGCATTCAAAGCTTCTGTGATGTTAATGTTTTAAAGATATACCATAATTCATTTGTATTTGCTCTCTGTGCGATATCTACCCAGTTAATAGAAGCATTGTTAAACTGTTGACAGTATGCTAGGATTGTTTAATTTGTTAAATCATACCACCTGAAATACATGATGCATTTCATGTGCTGTTGAGTAAAGTATTACAAAATATGGAGTGATAGTTGGAAGATATGCAGTGAAGTGAAACAATTACTTTATATAATAGTAATTGTTTAATTTTAATTGGTTAATAAATTATTAAATAATTGGCAATAAGATAATTAGTTATATACTTTTCACTTCTGTTAATCACAGAAAAAGAAAAAAATTCAGTTAATTTAAGAAATAAAAATCTAACATTCTTGAAATGTAAAGTCTTGCATATATTAAATAATTTGTTACTTGTATTTTGACATGTATTTACATTTTTGGTGTTTGGTCCTTAACTTTTGAGTACCACTGTATTTATTGGAAATCATAACTCTATTTATAATAAGTTATATATTATTTATAATTGTATAAAATATCACAGAAAAATACTTATCTAGTGCAGGGCAAATTCTTGTTACAGATAGAGTAATGAATAAATTTGAATAACTTCTTAACTGCTCATTCATTTAAGAAAATGAACATGCCAAGTGCAATTAGAACAGTAAAAATTTATTTACATATTTTATTTATGGTATTTGATAAAGTTTTTCCTTGCTTATTAGGTTTTTATTGAAAATGGAGAAATTAAAGTAAGGGCATCAAAAACTGAGTTAAAAAACAATAAAAGAATAAAAGATGCTTGCAGTAGAATATTGGATGATAAGAGAATATTTGTTGTTGTTGGTGGAGGTAAGATTTTTGGGGATTATTTTGTAGGATAATATATACATTTAGATTGAAATAAAATTATACCTAATATAATTTCCAATAATTTTTCATACATGAATATCTTTGATTGTTGAGCATGCTTTAGAGTTATATAACTGAAAATTTTTAAAATATTCACCTCATCAACTTTCATTTTTCCTTTTAGTTATAATGCTGCTAACAGTTATAAAAAAAATAGCATTTTGATGCTAAGAGCATTTAATTCAAATTTTTTTCATTAAACAGGCTTTTATCAGTCAATGAAGAATATGGATAGTATCTATTTAATTACAGTAATAGGTTTAATTCTTTAAAACCTGCACATTAATTGGATAGTATATTTCTGTAAAAATTCTTTTACAGCACGTCTATCCTACATCTGTCTTTCCTCAATTTGAATTTATGCCCTCTCAGGTGATTATTCTGAGCCAGTAGTAGCAGTGGCATTTGATGCAAGAAAGCAAGTGTATGAGCTCATGCAGCATCAGCCAAAAAAAAAAAAAATCACACCATTCCCTCCAAATGCCTGTCCAGTTCCTCCTTAAATTTATTCAACCTATCAACTTCCACAACGACAGATGGAAGTTTGTTCCAGCAATTAACCACCCGTTGGCTAAAGGCAAATTTCCGCACATCTAATCTACATCTGTCTTTTCTTAATTTGAATTTATGCCCCCTTAGGTTTGTAATCTGAACAAGTGGAAGGATCCCATCAGAATTCAACGTGCTCAACCCATTCAAGGCCTTATATACCTCAATCAGATCACTGCGCAGGTGCCTAGTCTCCAGCCACTGCAATTTGCAGAACTTAAGCCTCTCTTGGTAAGAGGATCCCTTCATTCCCCTCACCAATCTTGTTGCCCTTCTCTGTACACGCTCAAGTAAATCTACATCCTTCCTAAAATGAGGCCTCCAGACCTGTACGCAGTACTCAAGGCGTGGCCTGACCATTGCCTTATACAGAGGGATAATCACCTCCTTTTCCCTGCTAGCAAAATTCCTATATATCATTGACAAAACCCCATGACCTGCCCTGGCATCCTGTCTGCATTGCTCAGAAAACTTCATATCTGACTGAACAATTACTCCTAGGTCTTTTTCATTTTCTACCACCTTAAGTGTAGTACCACACAGTTGGTAAGTTTCTCTGGGGTTACTTCTACCCATATGCAGTACTTTGCATTTGTCAAGGTTAAACTTCAGTTGCCACTTCTTAGCCCATCTGCCCAGATTATCTAGATCCTGTTGCAGTAGCACACTGCCATTACTGTTGATGATCCAGTTTGATGATCTCTGGTGCCTCTCGAACATGCTGCTGCAGAAAACAATCATCCAATAAATCCACAAAAGTCTGACTAGTGTGTGAGTGACCAACCCACAAGTTCCAGTCAATATCTGGGAAGTTAAAATCCCCCATTATAAGACATTCCGATTTACTAGCCCACTCTATTTCTCTGTACAAATTGTTCATTGTACTCATTCGAATCATTAGGCCTATAATACACTCCTACTTTTATTTTTGCTTTCGCAGTGCTTATGTCACACCAAACTGACTCAACAGTGCACTGTTCATCTATATCAACTGGATGCGCTTCTTTTGATTTTATGTTTTTCTTAATTAACAGCATAACACTCCTCCCTTTCTATCCTGTCTATCCTTTCTGTACACATTGTACTCCCCAAATTCCAGTTCAGCATTCCTTATATCTGTGTGACACCACGTCTTTCCTATCCCAACAATATCTGCCTTTGATGTCTTGACCAACTCTTCAAATTCATCAAATTTGTTTACTAATAAAGAATAAAGATAAGAATCCCATCGGCATTGAGCATACTCAATATAAAAACATACAAATAAAAATTCAGTAGTACCTGTTTGAAACTGGAGCATAAAAATTGAGTACTTTCACTTAGCATTAGTAGAGGAATATGATGCAAGAAAGCAAGCTTATGCAGCATCAGCCAAGGAAAAAAAAAAAAACCACTCCCATTTCACACCCTCCGTTCATTCTAAATACCTGTCCAGCTGAGCCTTAAATTTATCTAGACTATCAACTTCCACAACAAGGGATGGAAGTCTGTTCCACCAAACAACTACCTGCTGGCTAAAGACAAATTTCCGCACATCTGTCTTTCCTCAATTTGAATTTATGCCCTCACAAGTGATTATTCTGAGCAAGAATCCCATCGGCATTGAGCATACTCAAACCATTCAAGGCTTTATACACCTCTATCAGATCACCTCACCAGTGCCTAGTCTCCAGACACTGTAATTTGCAAAACTTAAACCTTTCTTCATAAGAGCAACCCTTTGTTCCATTCACTAATCTTGTTGCCCTTCTCTGTACTCGTTCCAGCAGCTCTACATCCTTCTTGAAATGAGGCCTCCAGACCTGTACACAGTACTCAAGGTGTGGCCTGACCATTGCTTTATACAAGGGAATAATCATCTCCTTATCCCTGCTATAAAAATTCCTGTATATCATTGACAAGACACCATGAGCTACTCTTGCAGCCCGTCTGCACTACTCAGAAAACTTCATATCTGCCTGCACAACCACCCCCAGACCCCTTTCATTCTCTACCATTGTCAGTGTAGTACGACAGAGTTGATATGTTACTCTGGGGTTACTGTTTCCCATATGTAGTGCTTTACATTTGTTAATGTTAAACTTCATTTGCCATATCTCAGCACATCTGCTCAACCTTTCCAGATCCTGTTGCAGCAGCAACAGCATCATTAGTGTCCTTAACAACCCTGCCAACCTTTGTATCGTCTGCAAACTTCGACATTAAGCTTGACATACCATCATCATCAATATCATTTATAAATACAGAAAACAACAATGGACCCAACACTGAACCATGATGGACTCCACTAATAACATTAGTCCATGACGAGCAGTGTCCATTGATTTCCACTCTGTCTTCTCCCCCTCAGCCACCCCTTTATCCATAGCAGCAATTTGCCTCCAAAGCCACACTGCTCCACCATGTGCAACAGTATCAAAAGCCTTTCTAAGATTCAAATATATAATATCAAAGTTATTCCGTGCATCCAGTTCTTTTGTGACTGCATCATAGTATCCAATCAAATTGTTCAGGCAAGACTTTCCCTTAACAAAACCATGCTGTGTCTGAGCTATAACTGAAGTCTTGTCTAGATGATCCTGCAGTGCTTCTTTAACCAGTGCCTCCATTAATTTTCCTAAAACAGAAGTTAAACTCACAGGTCTGTAATTACTGTCAGCCTTTGATCCTCCTTTGTGAATTGGGGTGACATTTGCACATCTCCAGTCTGTGGGTACCTCCCCTGAGTCCAAAGAAGCTCTCATAATTATGGCTAAGGGTTTGCTTACTTCCTTTGCTGCCTCCTTTAATATAATTGGATAGATCCCATCCACCCTGGGTGCCTTTTTTATGTTTATCCTCAATTTCTCCTCCACTTTCTTCTCAGTTATTACAAAATCATCTAGCTCACTGCCAGAGTTTACTACACCTCTGGCGTTCAAAATAGATGCAAAATACTCATTTAGTTTGTTAGCCACCTGAGCAGGATCATCAACTGTTGAACCATCAATATCCAGTGCACCAATCTCATTCATCCCTTTCCTTCTAGAGTTTACATAGGGAAAGAACTCTTTTCTGTTTTTCTTTGCATCCTTTGCCAAGGATTTCTCATAATCTGCCGTTGCCTGCCTGCCTGCCTAATCTCCTTTGTGACTTGGTTACAGACCAGCTTATATCTATCATAGGCTTCCATGTCGCCCATTAATTTATATGTATCCCATGCATTTTCTTCTCTGCCATATGTCTCATTAGTTCATCTGACATCCATTAGGCCTAAACCTTGAACAATATTTCTTAGTTGGTTTGTAAAGCCTAGTAGCTTCCAAGATAAATTCTTTGAATGCTTTCCAATTTGAATTTGCTGTTGGTAACATCATCAGTTGGTCCCACTGTATAGAATTTAAATACTGTCTCAGACCATCGTTAGTTGCCTTTACGAAAGTAAAAACCCTTCCCTTTTACCCTTGATAGTAGTAACCTCTTTGAGTAATTCCCACTTCAGCACACTGTGATCACTGCCACCTAGTGGTTCCTTTATCTGCAGATTCTTAATGCATGAAGGATCACTTTCGATAATCAGATCAAGAGTATTACTCCCTCTAGTTGCCTCTCTAACATGCTGATGTAGAAAATAGTCATTCAATAAACCCACAAAAGCCTTGCTAGTGTGTGAGTGACCAAGCCGCAAATTCCAGTCAATATCTGGGAAATTGAAATTCCCCATTATAAGACTCTCTGATTTACTGGCCCATTCTATTTCCCTGTACAGTTTCTTATTATACTCATCAGAGATTAGGCCTATAGCACATTTCTACTCAATTTTGATCTCCCAATGTTTATGTCACACTGAACTGACTCGACACTGCACTGTCCAGCAAAGTTGACTGGCTTCACTTCCTTGGATTTTGTGTTTCTTAACTAATAGCATAACCCCTCCTCCCTTCCTATCATGTCTATCCTTTCTTTACACGTTGTACTCCCCAAATTCCAGTTCTGCATTCCTTATATCTGTGTGACACAACATCTCTGATATCCCAGCAATATCTGCCTTTGATGTTTTGAGCAATACCTGAAATTAATCAAATTTATTTACCAAACTCCTAGCATTGGTGTACACACACAAGTATACGTGCACCTGTTCCTATTCTTAGCTACCCTAACACAACCCATGTGTTTACTTGTACCGCAATTACTCCCAGCAGTCTCTGAAATACCCTGCATCTTTTTTCCAGGCTGCTGCTCATATCCATAGAAGCAGTGCAAGAATCACTTTAACCTCTGCCAGTGGCTACTGTTAATCTACTAGTCCTTGTATTCCTCCCAAGCTAGCAGTTTTCTGACCCACCTAACACTGCCTCGGTAGCATCAACAAATATTCTTGCACCCTTTCTATTTAAGTGTATCCCCTCCCTGTAGAAGCAGTCTCTCCTGTTAACAAGTACAGACAGGCTGAAAAAAATTTTACCCCCTTGATCCTTGCACAATCTTTCCACGGCCGAATTGATCGACGAGGCTCTTATCGTATACTCCCTTTTATCGTGTCTGGGCAGAATTGCAGACACTTTCAAATTCAACCCTAATTCATGGCTTTTTTTCAACAGTGACCTGTACTTGTTAAGTAATGCAGCCGGTGTCCTACTCTTAATATCATTAGTGCCAACGTGTACAACTATATCACCTTTTGTGCCCTTAAAAGATTATATCCGCTCTACAACGTCATCAACCTTTGCTCCTGGCAGACATACTCTGGTCCTGTTCCACCTATCCTTTTTACAAAGCATGTTCCCCGTTTCCCTGACAATAGAAATACCAACAACTACTAGTTTCTGTGGGACCAGCGCATTCTGCCTTGGGGGTTGCCGCTGTGTTGCATGATGATGACCAAGTTCAAGCTCTGCCCTGTCTGACCAAGTGCTTCATTAATGACATGAAAGTAATCAATTTTTATGGTATTACTATGTCGGTAAAATTCAGGAATGGTCCAGACTTAAGTTTTATCCTCTATTTGTATATTCACACTTTTATGTGTTATTTATTATGGCAATTTTATCCTCAAAAGTTAGTATTAACCATGTGGTGCAAGGAAGCTAAAGGCTTTTGCTACACTATCCAGAAAAAAATAAAATAAAATAGTGTTAGACTCCCTCCTTGTGTAGGTGTCTATCAAGCTGACCTTTGAACTTCCTTAAGCTATGAGCCTCGACCACTCATTTGCATTCAGCCATTGGGAGGTTGATTGCTGGAACACGTTTCCATCCATTGTTGTGGGAGTTGATAGTTTGCATAAATTCAAGGAAGAACTAGACTAACTATTGGAGGGAATGGATTGGTGAAATTTTTTTTTTTTTTTTTTTTGTTGATGCTGTATAACCTTGCTTTCTTGCATCATTTGACCCTATTAATGCTAATAATAATTCCAACATATGAAACATGCAGTGGTTGAATCAATGGATAATTGGGATTCTATCAAGAAAAGTGTAAGTGGTGCTTGGCAGACTGTAAATGGAAATGGGCACCGTTGAGATTGGAACCATGACCACTTATAATTGTGAAATGAACAAGAAAGTGTTTGAGAGGTTTAGCACTTTTCACACATATGTTTGTTGTTTTATTTTAACTATTCATGATGTATTCAGTAGTAAGAAAAGTTGAAGATATGTTGTGTGAATTAATGAAATTTTTGGATATAATGTACACACAATATACAAGAATATACACACAGCAAATATACTAAAAACTATAAGAGGAAACCTTATACCTTTCTGTAGGACCGGAATTCTCTCAACCCTAACAGTCAAAGGATTATGTGATTATATTATTATATGAATAAATGTCCCATATTTAATATTAAATAAACTCAATTACAAAGACTACATTAAAATTATATAAATAGATACGTATTAAAAGATTGTCATGTATTCAATTCTCATCCCCAACATAATGTGCCAGGAGAAGCCAACAGCCATCAGCACTCCCAAAAAACCTACCCAATTTTATATGCTAACATGAGAACTGAAAACAATTGTCGAATTAATCTTTAAGAAACATGAGATAAATGTACATCAAATTAAAATCTCTAAAAAACAAAATTGGCTAAACTTCTTATAAGGAACCAAACTTGTTCTGGTAGATTCCATGCTCAAATTGTTTGGTAGATTCCATGCTCAAAAGGGTGGACATCATTTTCAAAGTGTTTTTTGCAAATGATGTCCACCCTTTTGTATACATAAACCTATCGAATCCCCGATACAAAATTATTTATACTAACCAATGTGTGAATTACTGTTCACACTGTCCAAAATAGAGTCCAAAATCGTGTTAATAATGTTAATAATAGTGTTAGGCTTACGGACATTAATGGAATTTGCATTTAACCTCATTTCCAGCGTTTCAGTAATTAATAGCTTAATGTATTCTTTTTGTGTATTTAAAACTTTCACTTCATTAAAAAGAAACGCATAGCTATCATTGATAGCATGGATAAAAAGTTCCGAGGCACATGTCCTTCTAGCCCTAACCAATGCCACATGTTGTTGTATCCTCATCAAAAGATAATTTTGTGTCGAACCAATATATGGCGAATTGCATTCACCTCAAGTAATATTATGAACAACATTGTGTGCATCCACGTTGAGACAGCAAATATACAGAACTCTTTAAGGCCTTGACAATGTTGTCTCCCGTACATACACTACTCAGACCCCTATAGTCACTATATGGCAGAATAGAAGCAGAAAGATTATACGCTAGCTGGTCCAGATACCTCTTAAAGAGTTACTGATAGGTTCGGTTCAATGTGCTATCTAGTTGCTGGCTTGCAAACTCTGTTTTAGAGCTGTGCCCTTGAAATGTAAGGAAGATTAGCTCTCTCCATGATGCCCATTATAACCTCAAAATACATCAATCATACTGCATGATGGGGGGGGGGTTGCTTCCTATAATCCAAAGCATTACTCCTTTTGCCTTGTGATTATACCAGCCTTCATGTTCAGCTGCATTTACTTTACTACATTTCCTAGTGGTACTTCATCAAAAGCATAAATAGCATATTTGTTATTTAGACAAGATCGAAGTGTTATTCTCTTTCACTTATAATAAAATGTCCAAACCTCAGAATTTAATGATAGTTTTTATGTAAATTCAGCCTGTCATGAAGAAAATCAGAGTTTAATTCTTTAGAAAATGCTTATTTTCAGAAATTAAAGGAAAATCCAGTTGCCAGATTTGTTGAACAGTTACTTGTATATGTTCCTTTGTGTCATATGTAAAATGCATATATAGGCTCAGACTGTATATTAATATGCTTTACTAATATTAATATTTTTTAAGGTGGTGCAGCTGAAGCTTGTGTTGAAACACTAAGGCAGGACGGCTTTACAGGACAATTGATATTAATATCAAAGGAGAAACATCGTCCCTATGACAGACCAAAACTCAGCAAAGTAATGTTATTTATGAAAAAGTGACATAATTTTATTCTTTTTTTTTTATTGCTATGAATAAATTTATAATGGAAATCTAATTATTTCAGATTGAAAAGCACATATAAAATAATTAAAATTTAATTCTTTTATATGCTGGATAGAAGTATTTTGTCTAGGATTAAGTTTAAGGGCCAGGATGGAAGCACTAACACCCAAATCTACCAGTAATTAATCTACCACTTCTCTATGGTACTTGCAGTCAGTTTCAGCATTCTGAAATATCTGAATATTGTTGACATTTTATAAATATATATTACAAAATATTTATTATATACATATATAATAGAAAAATTATCTACCTGACTATGAAAATAAGTAATAGAATCTTAAATATTTGTTATTTTATTAAAATGTCTTTTTGTATACAGAGTAATATATCATAAAAACTCTAGAAAAACTAATGTGCACCTTCTGTTGTAGACTATATAGATCTGAACAATTGAGTATAAAATGATCATAAAATATATAATTAAAATTTCATTAAATGTTCATAAATTAAATAAATTACTCACCAAAAAAGAAATCTCCCAAGGAAAAACTTGAATTTGATTAATGTATGTGGCCACGATGTCTTTCATCACATGGAGAGAGAGAGAGAGAGAGAGAGATAGAGAGATAACATGACTGCACCTGATTCAGGCTACATCACCAAAAAATGAAGAAGAGGGGCTAATGTCATTGAAAGATAGATTAGTATTAGCCATATAGTGCAAGGAAGCCACAGGCTTTTGCTATTTGCCTAAAGGTTTCGCAGATATCCTTTGAAACTGACATATCAGAACCAAGTTTTATGGGCACACTTCATGATAAATTAGGAATGTAAAAGGGTTGTTCTTGCTGGGTCCCAAAGATGTTTACTCTGCTTTAGAAAGAGAATCAGTAAATAATTCATAGCGAAATCTGAATGTATTATAAAGGCAACTTAAAGGGGTCACCTATCCCAAAGAAGTTCAAGACTCGGCAAATTTCTGGATAGATCATGGCAACATTTTTGCAAGGAATTTTCCTCTTACCCTCACAAAACTGCATTCTCTGGTGAATTTTATGTCTATAATGCAGTTCTGTGGGTGTAAGAGGAAAAATCAACCTGAAAGTTTTAATATAAGATTCAATTGCTTTGCAACAATGTGCCTATTCAAAAGTAATCTGTTGAAACTGCTTCTTTGAAGGAATGTAGATTTGAAACTTTACTTTGCCAACCTGTAGCCCAGAACTAGCTTCTCAGCAATTATTCTCTCTTTAGAAATTTCAAGTACTTATATGGACATCATGAAGAATTAAGTTCTTTGTCTTTCCAGTGATGAAGAACTTAATTCTACTGTTTCTTAGTAGATTGAGGTCAAAGAAAGAAGAATCTTTCCTTTTGAGAGTAATACCACCTTTAGAAATAAAATAGAAGTGCATTGAAGTCAAGGGAATTACATTTAAAAATGAAAACAGCATTTACTTTGTGTCCTTCATGCCTAGGTACTAGCTTTTCTTGTGCCCTTCGTATATACAGGTGGCAACCACATAAATTGCATCACCATAAAATTTCTCCCGAAATAAGCATTGCAATTAAAATAATTTTCTCTGTAGCCACAGAGGTGATTATTTTAATTGCCCCAGAGAATGAAAAAACTATTTAGACATATTTATTTACAAATGGCCGTGAAAATACACTGCAAGGCCATATGAATGCCTTTCATTGTGGCCAATTTGAAATTAACATTATGTAATAAGTTGTGAAAAAACATACCAGCAACAAACAAATACAGTTATGATACCTTTTAGGTCTTCTGTGACAGATATTAGTTTTGTTGGCCCACTATGAGCTTTAATTACCACCTTCCACTTGTCTGGCATGGAGTGTATCAGATCCTTGATATTATCACTGCTTAGTTCATCGTACAAGACATTAATAATGTTACCTTGCTTGATGGCTTTTCAGCAAGATATTTTTCTGTCCCAGTAGTTTTCAATCAGGTTCAAATTAACACTATTTCCTGGCCATTGGACATTGCAATCTTGCATGAATTTCTTAACCCAAAGATAAAAAAAAAAAGTATAAAATAGTTAGTATTTGAAACAAGTTAAAATTAACATACTAGAAATTGTATTAAATGATTATGTAATGTTTTACTAACCTTATGGGCGCATTATAGCCTTAGTAGCTAATGTGCCAATAAAATCAAAACCAACCAACTAACCTTATGTGCAGAGTTATGTTAGAAAAAAAAACAGTTTTCTGTTCCTTGAAAGAGGAACAGAAAATCTGATGATGGGCAGAAGAATCTCTTTTAAAATTTTTGTATAGTAGTCACCATTAACAGTAGCATTTACAGAATGTATTCTTCTGACTCCTTTGCCCATTATGCATCCCCAAACTATATGGCCCAATGTAAACTTTACTGTTGGTTCAGTATGGTCAGAGTGATAATCTTTGTTAGATCTATGTCATTTTCAGTCCAATCTGTGAAGGTTAAATTTGGATTCATCTGAGAACATTACAGATTCTCATTGCCCAATTGTCCAATTAGCATGTTCTTTAGCCTGGGTTAGTAGTTTTTTTTCCTTGTGGAGTTTGTTAATAAGGTCTTCTTACAAGTTGATATGCTTTCAGACCACTCATAACAAGTCTTTGTTGGACAGTTCTGTCACTTGCATTTACCCCATTATGTTCCTTCCACATGGATTTTAAGTTTGTGGAACTTGCATGATGATTTCAGAAACATAGAAGTAACCTTGAGAGTTGGCAGCCAATTTTTACAGCTATATGTCAACTAGAAAAGCTCTCATTGTCACAAGCAATAATTGTATTTTTCTTCCTTGGAATTAACTGAGTGTATGCCATATCACTGCTGAATAGGAAGTGAAAACAGATAGTAGCAGGTGGATATTTTTATAAACAAGATGATGCAGGACCATTCTAATATAAGAGAAGAATGATGCAGTATTATATTAGTTTTACATGGTGATTTAATAGTGTCTTGAGATGACTTAATTTTACCTGCAGAGGGAATTGAGGAAATATTAAACTTGAAGAGGGTGATGCAATTTATGTAACTGCCATTGTAAGACCAAGTCTTCCCATTCAAATTGAATGTTCCCCATGAAACTTCCCTCCAAAGATTTTCTCTAGAGATAATGTGAACAGGTCAAAATTCCCAGGTTGTTTCCAAAAAAAAAAGTTTTATTTAAATCTGTTATCATTCCAAAACACTATTCTGTTGTGTTCACACAAAAAGTTGCAGTGCAACAGAATGGCACCCCATTCTGGGTGCTATATGTGTGTGTGTGTGTGTGTGTGTGTGTGTGTATATATATATATATATATATATATATATATATATATATATATATACAGTGGGACTTCTCTATTACGAACTTCTATTTAACAAATTTCTCTATATTACGAATTTTTTCGCAAAACATTGCACCTTGAAACGAAATTACATGTAAAATTAACCCCATACCGAAGTGTTAGTCTCTCTATAACTAATTTTTAAAAAAATTAGTAAAAGCATTTTAAGATTTTCAAGCATTTACTGCTTGAAAAACAGCCACTCAAATATACTGCCTCCTTCCTTCCGAAATTGCGCATTAGCATCTGGAATTAAATAATCATCCTTTTAGTGAACACTTATGGCCATTGATGCCCGTAGGAGGGTCTTTATTTCATTTTTGTTACAGTTATTAAACCAAATGGGTTTTCTTAAAAGTGGTCTTAAACTTTACAATAAATAGGGTAAATTTGTAAATTGATTTAGTTTGTTGATGTTGATGTTGGCTCAGGGGAAAACGAAATTCACTGTGGTAAACTTGAGCATGCTGCATGGCAATACATAGAATGTTACCATAGTTGGTTTTTAGTAACGCCTACTGAGTGACATTCGCTTCTCACCTCAACTGCACCATGTGACCTTCCTGTCAATCATTATATGATATGTCTGTTCTCATCTAACTGGACTCCCAATAGATGGTTTTCATGAATTTTTTTTTTTTATTTCGTTCGTCATCAATCACATAGGCTATATGCTCTTGTATTTTTTTTTCTGAAAAGTAACATACAGCATACATTAACCATAAATTTTCTTTCGTGTAGATATGAATGAAAGCAGAATAAAAGAAATTCACAAAGTCGTATATTTCTTCAAGATTGATAGGAAAGGTCACGTGATACTGTTGAATTGGCAAGCGGACATCATTGAGGAGGCAGTACTAACAATTCACTATATGGCCAGCGCAGCAAAGTTTGCGGTGTATGTATCGGCAAGAACTGCAGTAGAGTAATTTTTACAATTGCGGAAACAATGTCGAAGAGAAAGTGTTTAAGTATTAATGATAAAGCAAAGATTGTATGATATTGACCAGGGTTTTAAGAAAAAAGATGTTGCGAAGAAATATGGCATACCTGCAAGCAGTTTATCTACGATTTTAAAAAATCGAGAATCAATATTAAATGCAATTGAAGGGGGAGCAGACAAGAAATGAATTAAGTTGTGTATATACGAAGATGTTGATAAAGCTGTTCTAAAATGGGTGCAAATGATACGTGAAAAGAATATACCAATATTGGGCCTAATAATTAAGCAACAAGCTCTGAAATTTGCACAGTCCCTTGGAATGAAATTCCAAGGGACTGTGCAAATACAGAATTTAATGCGAGCACTGGGTGGCTAGATAAATTTAAGAAGCGCCACAGAATTATGGAAAAGGTTATTTGTGGAGAAAGTGTTAATGTAAGCAAAGAAGATTGCAACAGTTGGAGGAACAATACCTTAAAGAAGATTTTGGAAGAATATGAGCATAAGAATGTTTTTAATGCTGACGAAATGGGTTTATTCTTTTAAATGTTTACTGAATAGAACACTTCTTTTAAGGATGATAAATGTTTTGGCGGAAAACAAAGCAAAGAAAGAATCACTGTGCTAGTTGGAGCAAATATGACAGGAAGTGAAAAATTATGACTTTTAGTCATCGGAATATCAAAAAACCCAAGATGTTTTAGAGGCACAAAATCTTTGAAAGTTGACTACACCTTTAATAAAAAAGCACGGATGACAAGTGATATTTTTGAAGAATGGATATTAAAGCTACACAAGTGTGTAACAAAAAAATTAAAAAGGAAAATCGTGTTGGTAACTGACAACTGTCCGGCACATCCTGCCAAACTTAAAAGTGCGAAGTTGTTGTTTTTACCACCAAACATAAGGTCAAAATTCCACCAATGGACCAAGGCATTATTAAAAATTTTAAATTTCATTATTGAAAGAGAATAATAATGAAGATTGTCAATGTATTATCAGAAAATAGAAACTTGAAGGTTACAATTAAACTTAGAGATTGCATCTCTGAACTGGCAAAAGTTTGGGCAAACAATGTCACTGAATACACTATTCAAAATTGTTTTTCGAAAGCGGGATTTGCATTGAATACAGAAGTCTAACAATGACTAGACGAACAAGATGAACTGCCCCTTTCACAACTGAAAAACTATTGGACATTATTAGAATAGTAGTAGTAGTAGTTGTTTGTTATTTGGTTTTTAGCAGCATTAGCAACTAAGGCCATATTGCTCCAGGAATATGTGGTGGTCATTCCCTGACCTTTCCACGTCCTCCGTATTTGGTGGTGACGGGCTCGAACCATAGTCTAATCAAGAATCGTGTGCTACACACTGCTGCTCCTTCCCACCTGGCTACAGAGGCGCCAGTAGTAGTAGTGGCATGTGATGCAAGAAAGCAAATGTATGAGCTTATGCAGCATCAGCCAAAAAAAAAAAAAAAAAACCACACCATTCCCTCCAAATGCCTGTCCAGTTCCTCCTTAAATTTATTCAACTTATCAACTTCCACAACGACAGATGGAAGTTTGTTCCAGCAATTAACCACCCGCTGGCTAAAGGCAAATTTCCGCACATCTATTCACATCATATGTGGTGGTCATTCCCTGACCTTTCCACGTCCTCCGTATTTGGTGGTGACGGGCTCGAACCATAGTCTAATCAAGAATCGTGTGCTACACACTGCTGCTCCTTCCCACCTGGCTACAGAGGCGCCAGTAGTAGTAGTGGCATGTGATGCAAGAAAGCAAATGTATGAGCTTCTGCAGCATCAGCCAAAAAAAAAAAAAAAAAACCACACCATTCCCTCCAAATGCCTGTCCAGTTCCTCCTTAAATATATTCAACTTATCAACTTCCACAACGACAGATGGAAGTTTGTTCCAGCAATTAACCACCCGCTGGCTAAAGGCAAATTTCCGCACATCTATTCTACATCTGTCTTTTCTTAATTTGAATTTATGCCCCCTTAGGTTCGTAATCTGAACAAGTGGAAGGATCCCATCAGAATTCAGCGTGCTCAACCCATTCAAGGCCTTATATACCTCAATCAGATCACCGCGCAGGTGCCTAGTCTCCAGCCACTGCAATTTGCAGAACTTAAGCCGCTCTTGGTAAGAGGATCCCTTCATTCCCCTCACCAATCTTGTTGCCCTTCTCTGTACACGCTCAAGTAAATCTACATCCTTCCTAAAATGAGGTCTCCAGACCTGTACGCAGTACTCAAGGCGTGGCCTGACCATTGCCTTATACAGAGAGATAATCACCTCCTTTTCCCTGCTAGCAAAATTCCTATATATCTTTGACAAAACCCCATGATCTGCCCTGGCAGCCTGTCTGCATTGCTCAGAGAACTTCATATCTGACTGCACAATTACTCCCAGGTCTTTTTCATTTTCTACCACCTTAAGTGTAGTACCACACGTACGTTTCTCTGGGGTTACTTCTACCCATATGCAGTACTTTGCATTTGTCAAGGTTAAACTTCAGTTGCCACTTCTTAGCCCATCTGCCCAAATTATCTAGATCCTGTTGCAGTAGCACACTGCCATTACTGTCATTAACAACCCTGCCAACCTTTGTATCATCTGCAAACTTCGACATTAAGCCTGATATACCTTCATCAATATCATTGATAAATATACAAAACAACAGTGGACCTAACACCGAACCCTGTGGGACTCCACTAATAACATTAGTCCAAGAAGAGCAGCACCCATTGATTACCACCCTCTGTCTTCTCGCACTTAACCATCCTTTTATCCATTGTAGCAACTTGCCCTTAATACCATTCTGCTCCAATTTGTACAATAGTCTTCCATGCGCAACAGTGTCAAAAGCTTTCCTGAAATCCAAATATATGATATCAAAATTGTTTTTTGCATCCAGTTCCTTTGTAACCACATCATAATATCCTATCAAATTTGTCAGAAAAGACTTTCCCTTTACAAACCCATGCTGTGTCTGAATTATTGCTGCAGTCTTGTCTAGATGATCCTGCAATGCATCTTTAACCAGCGACTCCATTATTTTACCTGGAACAGAAGTTAAACTAACTGGTCTGTAATTACTCGTGTCACCCTTCGATCCCCCTTTGTGAATTGGGGATACATTTGCACATCTCCAGTCCGTGGAAACCTCCCCTGAGTCCAAGGATGCTCTCATAATTATGGCTAAGGGTTTGCTTAGTTGCTTTGCCACCTCCTTTAATATAACTGGATAGATCCCATCCACCCCAGGTGCTTTTCTTACGTTTAACTTCAACAATTTCTCTTCCACTTTGCTCTCAGTTATTACAAGATCATTAAGCACCCTGCTACAATTTGATAACCTTCTGCCATTTTCAAACCTTAATAATTCCTCACGTGTGAATGTAGATGCAAAATACTCATTCAGTTTGTTTGCTATCTGAGCAGGATCATCAACAGTCGAATCATCGATGTCAAGTGGACCAATCAGATTCATCCCCTTCCTTTTAGAGTTTATATAAGTAAAGAAATCCTTGCTGTTTTTCTTAGCATCTTTTGCCAAGGATTTCTCGTAATCTGCATTCGCCTGCCGAACCTCCTTTGTGACCTGATACAGATTAACTTATATCTGCCATAGGCTTCTGAGTCGCTTGATAATTTATATGCATCCAATGCATTTTTCTTCTCTGTTACGCGTCTCATTAGTTCATTTGACAACCATTTAGGCCTAAACCTTGAACAGTATTTCTTAATAGGTATGAAACTTTTAGTAGCTTCCACGATTAATTCCTTGAATGCTTCCCACTTAGAATTTACTGTTGGTAACATCGTCAGAATTGTCCAGAAACATTGAAAATTAAATAACACTGGATAGTTATGTTTATGTAGGTCACAGCAGAACATCCAAATGAAGATGAAATACTGCTGAACAGTGTTAGACATGACCATGATCACGAAGAAATTAACAATGATGCTGAAGATGCATCAGAACAACCCGTAGATAAGCCAACTCACGAAGATATGATTAATGCTTTTAAAATGGTTCGTATGGGTCTACAGTTTTGTGAAAATGTTCCTGATAATGTTTTTAATGCCCTGAACAAATGTGAGGTTTTTTTTGAGAATCAGACAATTTTTTAATTGTACTGTGCAAACGAAAATTAGATTTTTTTTTTTTAATTTGTGATACTTACCGGCCAAAATTGTGTAAACATGATTTAAATAAGTATGTTTTTGAAATAAAATACATTAAAAATAAATGTAGATTCGTTTTCATTTTCTAATTAGATAACAATTTATAATAAAAAAGATATTCTCTGTATAACGAAATTTCTCTATAACGAATTTTTTCGCTGGATTTATCGAATTCATTATAGGGAAGTTCGACTGTGTGTGTGTGTGTGTGTGTGTGTGTATATATATATATATATATATATATGTATATATATATTTTTTTTTTTAATGAAAACCCCAAACATGAGAGGTATTAGAACTATAGTATTTAATACCGTGCATGGGTTTGAGGTTGAGAAGACGAATGAAGATATTTGTTGACATTAGACTTGAACTTCTGTAGACTGTAATTTTCAGGAAATACATATGGAGGAAGGACTCAAGTTTGAATAGCAAAGTTAAATAAACAGTACTCACCTTAGATAATCTGCTGTTGTTACATGAAGTAGGATGGATGAATAATTTTGAGGTTTAAGAGGTTTTGAATAATTTAGAGTTTAAAAAATAAGTTAATTAGTAAGGATATGGAATTAAAATATGCTCAAGGAAGTAGAAGTGCACAACTTGGTCCCTGGTTGTCATTGAAGAATTAATTAAAAACTTTAAAATATGAAACCGGTGAAGCCAAAAGTCATAAATGACTGACTTTCGTTTTTTAATGTCATCAGTTGGCAATACTAAAGTGAGAAGAGAACACGTGTTTTAAATACTTCTATGTTCCCGTGATGCTCTTTGTGACATGCGGGAATCTTAAGTGCGTGAGATTCTAGACCAGAGAAAGGTTGGAGGGTAGTTTCGCATTTATAACATTTAGTTTGGTGTGATGGCGACACCATTCTATAATAAGGGCTTTGTATTGAAAAATTTTGTAACTAGATTTTAATTTTGTGATGGTAATGGCAGAATCAACTAAAGGGGCGTGGTTGTGGGAATGTACGTGTAGTATAAGCTCGGTACTGGATTGCCCTGTTATAATGGTAATAAGCCCGTGTGTTAGAAGTTTTTGTGGAACTGTATTTGGTAGTGGTGTTTCCAATTTAGCAGGCATTGCAATTTTTCTGACATTTAATTAAATATACAATATTATTCATGTCATTTATTGGGTATTTATATATTTCTTTGTATGTATTAAATAGAGACTGTAGTTAGTTGTATGAGGAAAATATAAGTGTGATGTGAGTGCCTGCAAACACTTGACGGAATTGTCTAGCGAGACCACTGTGATAAGGGAGAATGATGTGCATGCTCCCTTTTGTGTTGTGTTTGGATAAATTGTTGGTGTTATTCTTGGCGACGGAAATTATATGTTGGATTAATTGGAACGGATATTTCCTGGACATGAACTTTTTTGTAAGATATTGTAATTCAACAGATAAGTCATCTTGTGAAGAATTGTATTTTATAGTGTTATGAATTTGGTTATAAAGAACAGCTTTTTTTGTACTAAAGTGGGTGGTGTGATTCAAAGTGTAGATATTTACCTGTGTGTGTATTTTTCCTAAAAATCTTGGTTCCCAGTTTGGTGCCTGTTTTGTATATTGTGAGGTTAAGGAAATTGATTTGATTGTTAACTTCTGTTTCAAGTGTATATTTTAATCTATCATGTATTGAGTTGAATTTAATAAAAAGATTATCAATTGTAGTTCTATTTCCTATTAAGAGTATGTCGTCTGCATAACGTATATAGAGTTTAATCCCTGAAGGGTAAGGCATTTGTAGTATTTGGTTTTCTATGGTTGCTAAATAAATCTCAGATAAGGGGGCAGAAATTCCTAGACCCATGAGGAGGCCGAATATTTAGTTATGAAACCGGAAGTGTCTAGCATCCAGTAAGAACGAAGTAAGTTCTAAGATATTATTGATGGAGAGAGAGGTGCGATTGATTAAAGTATTGTCCATCATTAGAAATTCTCGTAAAGCGTGTAGTGTAAAAGGCAAGTGTATGTTTATATATAAAGAAAACATCAAAAGACGCTAAGATGTCTTCGCTGGAAATTATGGCAGTATTTATTTGTTCGAATGCTTGATTTGTGTTACTAACTTTAAATTTTGAGAATCTTGTGAGGGGGGGGGATATAATTTTTACTAAAAAGGAGGATAGGTTGGAAAAGGCAGATTTGCTAAAGGAAATCTGCCTTGAAAAGCCTCTTACCAAGAGAGGCTTAAGTTCTGCAAATTGCAGTGGCTGGAGACTAGGCACCTGCGTGGTGACCTGATTGAGGTGTATAAGGCCTTAAATGGGTTGAGCACGCTGAATTCTGATGGGATCCTTTCACTTGTTCATATTACGAACCTAAAGAGGCTTAAATTCAAATTAAGAAAAGACAGATGTAGAATAGATGTGCGGAAATTTGCCTTTAGCCAGCGGGTGGTTAAGAACAAACTTCCATCTGTAGTTGTAGAAGTTGATAGGTTAAATAATTTAAGGAGGAACTGGACTGGCATTTGGAGGGAATGGTGTGTTTTTTTTTTTTTTTTTTTGGCTGATGCTGCATAAGCTCATACACTTCCTTTTTTGCATCACATGCCACTACTAATATGAGATACAATTTAAATCGATGCCATTTATTACAAAATTTGCTATTATGAACTTTCTATAGTAAATTCCCAATTCATAATGTATTATGCCTCGTGCATTTATTTACTTATCAATATTTCATGTGCAACAATATCAAAAGTTCTCCTGAAATCCAAGATATAATATCAAAATTTATTTTTTTGCATCGAGTTCCTTTGTAGCATATCATAGTAACCAATTAAATTGTAAACAAGATTTCCCCTTAAAAACCCAAACCTGTATTTGAAGTATGATTGTGGCCTTGTGTAGATGATCCTGCATTACTTCTTTTACTAGTGATCCATAATTTTCCCTGGAACAGAAGTAGTTAAGGTAATAGGACTGTAATTACTTGTCATCCTTTGATTACCCTTTGTGAATTGGGGATATGTTTGCACATCTGCAATCTGCAGGGACCTGCCTTGAATCTATGGATGCTCTCATAATTATTTGCTAAGGGTTTGCTTACTTCCTTTGCTTTCTCTCTTAATATAACTGGACAGATCCCATCCATCCCAGGTGCCTTTCTTATGTTTAACTTCAAAAATTTCTCTTCCACTTTCCTCTTGGTTATTACAAAATCATTTATCTCCTTGTTGAGAGTTTGATAAACTTCTGGCATCCTCTTCCCTAAAGAACTTATGTGTGAATGTAAATGCAAAATACTCAGTTTGTCAGTAACCTGAGTAGGATATCTACAGTCAAGCCATCGATATTGAGTGGACCAATTTGATTTATTCCCTTCCTTCCAGTGTTTACTTAAGTCAAGAAGTTTTTGCTGTTTTAAAAGTAACAGCATGTTAGTAAATTAATATATGTGTGTGTTGTGTAATATTCAAATGAAATTACATCTTTTGCTTCCTTAAAGATTTTTGATGCTTTTGTCCAGAACTTATAAAGTCTTTTTTAATATCACATATTCAAGTATAGACACATCTTTTTCACCTAGCTTGACTACTCTATACTAATGCTTGACTATATGCTAGAGGAAGTCAGGAATGTAATCCACTAATAAGAAAAGAGAAAATTCAAAAGTAATTTTTCTCATTCAGAAAAATTACTCAAACTGGTATAATCTTAAATCCATATGAATTATGTCTTTATAGTTTTTCACTATAAATAACATATAGTAGCAAACTGTGTAGTGTTTATATGCAAACATTTAATTTGAAATATTTAAACATTTTAAATATTTCAAATTAAGTTATGTAAAAATAAAGATGTATTGTTTTCAGTACACCTTTATTTAATTCCTTCACTATCAACAATTAAATAATTTTCTTGCAAAGTATTTAATTATACTTTGCCAATAATTGTATAGTTTTCAACTTTTCTTCTGTGTAATTACTAAGAAGCAGAGTTATAATTTATAATAAATAACTTTTTTTCTTGCAGTCACTAAATTCCAGAGGTGAGGAACTTGCCCTGAGAAAGGATGAATTTTATAAGTCTCTCTCAATTGAACTTATGTTGCAAAAGGAGGCAAGTTTTTAACCAGTTTTTTTTTTTTTTTAATAAATGGTTATAAGTTTGACAGATTGTTGTTGTTGTTAATAATATAGTTACATTTATAAAAGTTGTATTAATGAAAGTGAATTAGAAAAGCTGAGTGATGTTTTTTTTTTTTTTTTTTTTTCCCCATATTTTTTTCTCTGTAGCTGTTTGGAGAAAACAAATAAGAATATTTCATTCTTGGAAACTGAAAAAATATGAAAATTAAACGGTTTGTTTTGTATGGTTTGCAATGTTTGTAACAAATTTTTATTTAGAAACAATCGTTTATCACAGTATAAGTTTATTTATATATATCTTGGAAGCTACTAGGCTTTACATACCAACTAAGAAATATTGTTCAAGGTTTAGGCCAAAATGGATGTCAGATGAACTAATGAGGTATATGGCAGAGAGAAAAATGCATGGGATACATACAAATTCACACATGACACAGAAGCCTATGATAGATACAAGTTGATATGCAACCAAGTTACAAAGGAGGTTAGGCAGGCGAAGGCAGATTACGAGAAATCCTTGGCAAGGGATGCAAAGAAAAACAGCAAAGAGTTCTTTACTTATGTAAACTCTAGAAGGAAGGGGATGAATCAGATTGGTCCACTTGATATTGATGGGTCAAGTGTTGATGATCCTGCTCAGGTAGCTAACAAACTAAATGAATATTTTGCATCGACATTCACACATGAGGAGTTATTCAGCGAGGGGAATGCCAGAGGTGTATTCAACTCTAGCAGTAAGCTACAGAATCTTGAAATAACTGGGAGTAAAGTGGAGGAGAAACTGTTGAAGATAAACACAAGAAAGGCACCCGGGGTGGATGGGATCTATCCAGTTATATTAAAGGAGGCAGCAAAGAAAGTAAGCAAACCCTTAGCCATAATTACAAAGGGTACTAGGAAAATTTTGCAATATGACGCAACAATGAATCACAGGAAGCTGCTTGTTGCTGCATGTTGAGACATGTTCATAAGTGCATAGTAGCCGCCGCGCCAAGTCGATGGGCTCAGTTATTCATTAGTAGTTAGAGTGTAAAGTGCTTGCGATGGCATCGTGGTCACGAAATGAGATAAGGACAGTTTTGCGGTATAATTTCGTGCGTGGTTTAACCATAGACCAGTGCTTAGAAGAAATGACTCTTACACTAGATGATGATTGTCCACATCGTACAACGATATTCAGGTGGTATAGAGAATTCCAAAGGGGAAATTTCACTCTGGAGGATTCTGAGAGGCCGGGAAGGCCACGAACGTCAGTTACGGAGGAAAACGTTACTGCTGTGAGGAAAATGCTTGACGAAAACAGGCAAGTGACCTACCAACAGATAGAGGATACTTTGGGCCTAAATGCACCAGCAATTCGTTCGATTCTGCAAGATCATTTGCACGTGAAGAAACTTTGTTCTCTCTGGGTGCCGCATCAACTGACTGAAGAGCAGATGACACGACGTGTGACTTGGTGCCGGGAGATGTTAAAAAAGTTTGATAAGGGACAATCTCGGTATGTGAACAACATCGTGACAGGTGACGAGACTTGGCTGTACTATTACGATCTGCCGACCAAGGCTCAAAACAAAGTTTGGGTCTTTGATGATGACGACACACCCGTAATTGTCAGAAAATCCCGATCTGTAAAGAAGAAAATGATAGCTGTATTTTTCAAATCGAGTGGAATTGTGGAACGTGTCGTTTTGGACACGCAGAAGACAGTCACAGCTAAGTGGTATACTGAACAATGCCTGCCTAAAGTCATTGGATCTATGAAGAACCTGCGGCCAAAGTCAAGAATGGACACCTGGTACCTCCATCACGAAAATGCTCCAGCTCACCGCGCCAAAGCCTGCACCGAATATTTGACCACGACAGGACTGAAACTTCTCGAGCACCCTCCCTACAGTCCAGACCTTGCTCCCTGCGACTTTTCACTGTTCCCGCATGTGAAAATGAAGCTAAAAGGGAGGCGGTTTTCCAGTGATGAGGACCTTCTACGGGCTTGGGACAACGAGTGTGCTTTACTCCCTAGTGAAACTTGGCAGAACTGGTTTAAAGATTGGTTTCGGAGGATGGAGAGGTGTATTGAATGTAGAGGAAATTAATTTGAAAAAATTAAATAAACAAAGCTGTATTGCAAAACTTTCCTAGTACCCTTTGTATGAGAGCTTCCTTGGACTCAGGGGAGGTACCCATAGACTGGAAATGTGCAAATGTGACCCCAATTCACAAAGGAGGATCAAAGGCTGACACAAGTAATTATAGACCTGTGAGCTTAACTTCTGTTCCAGGAAAATTAATGGAGGCACTGGTTAAAGAAGCACTGCAGGATCATTTAGACAAGACTTCAGTTATAGCTCAGACACAGCATGGTTTTGTTAAGAGGAAGTCTTGCCTGACCAACTTGATTGGATACTATGATGCAGTCACAAAAGAACTGGATGCAGGGAATAACTTTGATATTATATACTTGGATCTTAGAAAGGCTTTTGATACTGTTGCACATGGAAGACTGCTACACAAATTGGAGCAGTGTGACATTGGAGGCAAATTGCTGCTATGGATAAAGGGGTGGTTGAGGGTGAGAAGACAGAGAGTGGTAATCAATGGACACTGCTCATCGTGGACTGATGTTATTAGTGGAGTCCCTCAGGGCTCAGTGTTGGGTCCATTATTGTTTTCTGTATTTATAAATGATATTGATGATGGTATATCGGGCTTAATGTCCAAGTTTGCAGACGATACAAAGGTTGGCAGGGTTGTCAAGGACACTACTGACACTATGCTGCTGCAACAGGATCTGGAAAGGTTGAGCAGATGGGCTGAGAGGTGGCAAATGAAGTTTAACATTGACAAATGTAAAGTACTACACATGGGAAACAGCAACCCCAGAGCAACGTATCAACTCTGTGGTACTACACTGACAGTGGTAGAGAATGAAAGGGACTTGGGGGTGGTTGTGCAGGCAGATATGAAGTTCTCTGAGCAGTGCAGACGGGCTGCAAGAGTAGCTCATGGAGTATTGTCAATGATATACAGGAATTTTTCCAGCAGGGATAAGGAGGTGATTATTCCATTGTATAAGGCGATGGTCAGGCCACACCTAGTGTACTGTATACAGGTCTGGAGGCCTCATTTCAAGAAGGATGTAGAGCTGCTGGAACGAGTACAGAGAAGGGCAACAAGATTAGTGAATGGAACAAAGGGGTGCTCTTATGAAGAAAGGCTTAAGTTTTGCAAATTACAGTGTCTGGAGACTAGGCACCAGCGAGGTGATCTGATAGAGGTGTATAAAGCCTTGAATGGTTTAAGCATGCTCAATGCTGATGGGATTCTTCCTCTAGCTCAGAAAAATCACCTGAGAGGGCATAAAATTCAAATTGAGGAAAGACAGATGTAGGACAGATGTGCGGAAATTTGCCTTTAGCCAGCGGGTGGTTGGTTGGTGGAACAGACTTCCATCCCTTGTGGTGGAGGTTGATAGCCTAAATAAGTTTAAGGCTCAGCTGGACAGGTATTTTGAACGAACAGAGGGGTGAAGTGGAAGTGGGTTTTTTTTTTTTTTTTTGGCTGATGCTGCATAAGCTTGCTTTCTTGCATCAAATGCCTCTACTAATGCTAATGCTATAAGAGAGTGAATATCATTTTCAAACCAGAATGCATTCATTGTGTATTATTAGTAAAGCAGACTTTATTATATACAGTTTGAAAATAGTGGTACCTGATATGTCATGCACCAAAGTGTTATGCGAGATGTATTGGTGTACATGAAGGGCAATAAAGGTCCATGCAGACTGAAGTTGTTGAAATCTCTAGTATTCACAAAGGGATTGAAAGGTGAGATAAGTAATTACAGACCAGCAAGCTTGATTTCTGTGGCAGGGAAAATAATGGAGCCAGTGGTTAAAGAAATAATGCATGATCATCTTGAGAATGCAGTTATACAGTAATACGGCCCAGTTCTGCAGTAACACTTGTTAACTGTTTCACACCCCATGTGAAAAATACTGTGATAGTGACGAACACTTTTTCCTGAGTAATATGGATTTTCATCATCCATAGGTTTTTTTTAACGTTATTTTAATATTAGGATCATAATATTTATTCATTAACCAATAGTCAGCTACTGATACAGTAAACACAGTACAAATTTGTTAAGGGGGAAGAATGTCTGACCAATCTGATTAGCTACTATGTTTTAGTTAGTCATGAATGAAAGAACTGGATGAAACAGAATTTTTATATCATGTACAGGTAACCCTCATTTTGCACTGGTCCAATTTACACAGATTCGCAATAGTGCAACTCACTAACCACAAGGCCATTTTTATTTTTTTATAAGTTGTAAGTTTAAAATCGTCAAACAAAATTTATCGGCATCGTTCTGTAACTATGTATCATGCACTGTTCATGTGATTTGGAACAATCTGAGCCAATCAGCAATTAGTGCATCTGTATCATAGCCAATCATAGATGAGAAAGATTCCCCCCCCCCCCTTAAAGTAGCCACTTGTGTATGCGGGTGGTAAAGGTCTATGCGGTGAAGCATTCAGTTGGTTGTTGTATACTCCATTTACACGTGTTGGAAATTTATTACACTAACAATTTTTTATTAATTGTGCTATTAATAAATTAAATAATAATAATAATAATTATTATTATTATTACTTAGCCACATGGTGCAAGGAAGCCTGAGGCTTATGCTGCACCAGCGAAAAAAAATTCCCGAGTTACCCAGAGAGAGAGAGAGAAGTTGAAGGGAATCACCAAGAACGAGAAGAATGATGATATCCAGCTCAGGACCCTGGGTGTGCCAAGCCTATACTCACCAGATGTGAGCCCCTGGGGTGAGTTTAATAAGCTCCTGTCCTCCAATTCCCTACAGAATTCCTCGTGTGAATGTAGATGCAAAATACTCATTCAGTTTGTCAGCTTTCTGAGCAGGGTCATGAACAGTTGGACCATCAATATCAAATGGACCAATCTGATCCCCTTCCTTCTAGAGTTTACATAAGTAAAGAACTTTTTGCTATTTTTCTTTGTATTCTTTGCCAAAGATTTCTCGTAATCTGCTTTCGCCTGCCTAACCTCCTTTGTGACTTGATTACAGACTAGCTTATATCTGTCGTAGGCTTCTGCGTTGCCTGATAATTTATATGCATCCCATGCAGTTTTCTTCTTGGCCACTAGCCTCATTAATTCATCCAACATCCATTTAGGCCTGGACCTCGAATATTATTTCTTAGTTGATATGAAAAGCCTAACAGCCTTCAAGATTAAGTCCCTGAATGCATCCCATTTTGAATTTTTTTGTTGGTAACGTCATCAGTCGGACCCACTGATGAGAATCTAAAAACTGTCTGAGACCACTGCAGTCAACTTTACAAAAACAAAAACCCCCTCCCTCTACCCTTGATGGCAGTTACATCTTTAAGTAAATCCCACATCAGTACACTGTGATCACTGTCACCCAGTGGCTCCTTTATCTGCAAATTCTCAATGCATGAACAATCACTGCTGACAATCAGATCAAGGGCATCACTCCATCTGGCTGCCCCTCGAACATGCTGCTGTAGAAAACAATCCTCCAATAAATCCACAAAAGTCCTACTAGTGTGCGAGTGACCAACTCACAAGTTCCAGTCCATATCCAGAAAGTCAAAATCCCCATTTACAAGACATTCAATTCACCAGCCCATTCTGTTTCTCTGCTCAACTGCCCATTGCACTCATCAGAGTCATTAGGCCTATAACGTACTCCTACCTTCATTTTTGCTTTCCCAGCGCCTATGTCACACGAAACCGACTCAACATTGCACTACCATCCATGTCAATTGTGTTTTATTTGTTTTCTAACTAACAGCATAACCCCTCCTCCCCTCGCATCTTGTCCTTTCTGTACACATTGTACTCCTCGAATTCAAATTCTGCATTCCTTATATCTGTGTGTCACCACGTGTCTGATACCCAACAATATTCGCCTTTGATGTCTTGAGCAGCACATCAAATTCATCATATTTATTTTCTATACCCTAGCACTGGTGTACATGCAATTATACATGCACCTATTCTTACCCCTATCTACCCAAACACGGCACATGTATTTAATTGTTCCATGATGACTCCCAGCAGTTCTAAAAATCGCCAGCACCCCGCTTCCCAGGCTGCTGCTCATCTCAATAGATGCAGTGAAATAATCACTTTCCCCTCTGCCTGTGGCTATTGTTAATCTATTAGTCTGTGGCAAAATTCCTGTATATCATCCACAAGACCCCATGATCCGCACCGGCAGCCCGTCTGCACTGCTCAGAAAACTTCACATCCGACTGCACAACCATCCCCAGTTCCTTTTAGTTTTCCACTACCCTAAGTGTATTACCACATTGTTGAGTGTGATCTATCCGGTTATATTAATAGTGGAAGCAAAGGAAGTAAACAAACTCTTAACCATAATTATGAAAGCATCCTTGGATTCAGGGGAAGTCTCTGCAGACTGGAGATGTACAAAAGTATCCCTAATTCTCAAAGGGGTATTAAACAGTGACATGAGTATTTACAGACCTGTTAGTTTAATTTCTGTTCCAGGGAAAATAATGAAGTTACTGGTAAAATAAGTAATACAGGATCATCTAGATCAGGTTGGTGAGCATCATTGTACCCAAAATTTTAACTGAAAAATATAATTCTTGTATGCATAACACGGCTAAAATATTAATTTTAAAAAATGCATTTTTAAACTTTAAGCAAAAAGATACAAATATATATTTTAATATATGGCACTTGCACATATTGTAAGCTGCAAAATCTTGCTCGCTTAAAGCAAAAGGTTAAGAACCCCTTATCTAGACAATGCCGCTATTATACTTCAAAGATAGTGTGAGTTTGTTAAGGGATAATCTTGTTTGACTAATTTGATTGGATATTATAATTAATAATAGTGAGAGAGCAGTGTGCAGTTTTGTTATAAAATAAAGAGGCGCCATGTCTGGTAAAAGAAGTTCATTGAATCCTAGTGTAAATGAAAATATGAAAAAAGGCATGTTGATCTATTACATTGGAAAATAAGATGGAGGTTATTTGGAGGATGGATTCTGGTGAAAGCTGCCCTAATTGTGTAGGGCTATGAATATGCCTCCATCGACTATTACTACAATTATGAAGAATGCTAATAAAATAAAACAATTGATGCAAAGTGGTATGTAAAATTTTTTGTGCCCAGAACCTAACCTTGTGATTTCCGATTGACTCCATTATATAGAGGGTTCCATTTGCACCTGTCCCTCCAGGAACCTAACCCCAGTGTAAATCGAGGGCTACCTGTATTTATAGTTCAGTAAAGCTTTGGTTATTGTTATATGAATGACTGTGACTGTTGTAATTCATATTCATTGAAACAGTGTGACATTAAGGACACGTTAATGCTGTGGATGGTTGGATGGCAGGAGACAAGAGTGGTTAATAATGGCCACTGCTCCAAGACCTGATTGCTGGTTTGTGGGACATTTCGACAATCTAGTGGGTGGCAGAACTTATATTTTCACCTGTGGTTGGGGTTTGACATTGAGAAATGCAAGGTGCTTCATTTGGTTGCAGTAATTCCAGGATAATTTACCAATCCCTCCCCCTTTAGCCCTCAGAAGGAGAATTTGTCATGGCATGGACTCTGGTCCATGTTGACTCAGTTGATCTATGGCTTTTGCAAATTGGATGGTTGTGAATTTCTACTCTGAAGAGCTTTCCACCTCATCCCATAGGTGCTAAAATAGGATTGAGATCTGGTGGCTGGAGAGGCAGGCCACACTTCAGTAGATTGAATCCATTCATATGTTCCTGGCACTAGTTCTTTACAGAACATGTCTGACCATTCCTTTTGTGACCTGTGCATTATCCTGTTGGATATTGCAACAGGTCACAAGGCACCAGGACCATCCCTTCACAGCTTCAGACAGATTCACTGCAGCTGTGAAGAGATGCATCTGGTCAGAAACAATTTTCCGATAACCTGTGTCATCCAGATGTTGCCTCACTAGTGTCAACGGGACAAGACTTCAGTTATAGCTCGAACACAGCATGGTTTTGTTAAGGGAAAGTCTTGCCTGACCAATTTGATTGGATACTGTGATGCAGTCACAAAAGAACTGGATGCAGGGAATAACTTTGATATTATATATTTGGATCTTAGAAAGGCTTTTGATACTGTTGCACATGGAAGACTGCTGCACAAATTGGAGCAGTGTAACATTGGAGGCAAATTGCTGCTGTGGATAAAGGGATGGTTGAGGGGGGATAAGACAGAGTGGTAATCAATGGACACTACTCATCGTGGACTAATGTTATTAGTGGAGTCCCTCAGAGTTCAGTGTTGGGTCCATTGTTGTTTTCTGTATTTATAAATGATATTGATGATGGCATATCAGGCTTAATGTCCAAATTTTCAGACGATATGAAGATTGGCAGGGTTGTTAATGACAGTACACTGCTGCAACAGGATCTAGAAAAGTTGAGCAGATGGGCTGAGAGGTGGCAAATGAAGTTTAACATTGACAAATGTAAAGTATTACATATGGGAAACAGTAACCCCAGAGTAACGTATCAACTCTGTGGTACTACAGTGACAGTGGTAGAGAATGAAAAGGACCTGGGGGTAATCGTGCAGGCAGATATGAAGTTTTCTGAGCAGTGCAGACAGGCTGCAAGAGGTGTCATGTCAATGATATACAGGAATTTTTCTAGCAGGGATAAGGAGGTGATTATTCCCTTGTATAAGGCAATGGTCAGGCCACACTTTGAGTACTGTATACAGATCTGGAGGCCTCCTTTCAAGAAGAATGTAGAGCTGCTGGAACGAGTACAGAGAAGGGCAACAAGATTAGTGAATGGAACAAAGGGTTGCTCTTATGAAGAAAGGCTTAAGTTTTGCAAATTACAGTGTCTGGAGACTAGGCACTGGCGAGGTGATCTGATAGAGGTGTATAAAGCCTTGAATGGTTTGAGCATGCTCAATGCTGACAGGAATCTTCCACATGCTCAGAATAATCACCTGAGAGGGCATAAATTCAGATTGAGGAAAGACAGATGTAGGATAGATGTGCGTAAATTTGCCTTTAGCCAGTGGGTGTAGTTGGTTGGTGGAACAGACTTCCATCCCTTGTTGTGGAAGTTGATAGCCTAAATAAATTTAAGGCTCAGCTGGACAGGTATTTCGAACAAACGGAGGGGTGAAATGGGAGTGTGTTTTTTTTTTTTTTTTTTGGCTGATGCTGCATAAGCTTGCTTTCTTGCATCATATGCCTATGCTAATGCCAAAAAAGTGATTCCTACACCATTATCCTGCCTACCACTATCAACCCACAATAGTGACACCTGGTATGGCATAATGGATCTGTGAATTCATGCTGTTTTCGCCATATTCTGTTTCTCCCATCAGCAGGAACCAGGATTTGCCAGACAAGGCAATATTATTCCAGTCCTCTGTCTAATGTTGGTGTTCCTGAGTCCACTGTAACCACACCTTCATGAGTTTTGCTGACAGGAGTGGAACCAGTTTGATCATTGGTTATGATACTCCATCCGTGACAAGATACAGTAAGTTGTGTTCTGAAATGCCTTTTGAATTACCATTGTTCTATTGGGTTGTTATATAATTGACTGTAGTCTTTGTATTAACCTGCTAAAGTCTTTTTGATCTCTCACATTAACAAACTGTTTATGACCATAGGATATTGTTGGCTGGACATTGTTTGCTTATTGGACCAATCCTGATACTTCCCAGGGACAATTCTATGTGAAACACCAGTAGAGTTACAGTTTCTGAGGTACTCATACCAGCAAATCTTGCACTGACTATCATGCTGCATTAAGTGTGATTTAAATTTTTTGCCCATTCTTACACTGAATTGCACACGTACAGTGCATCCCTTTCTGCCCCCCCTGCTTGATATCACATGGCATAAACATGTGTTGCTGTTATTGAAAGTGGGTAGAGGGCCTAATAAAGTGATCACTCAGTATATTATCCTATGAAAACCACTAGTGGCCATTTGCCAGTATGTTATCCTAATGCATGTAGCAATGATTTGCCATTTCTGATTTATTTGTCTCCAAAATTTCATTTACTTTTACACAAGCTGAAATAACCAGTTTTTGATGTGGTATTACTATTAATAAATAATGGTAATTATACTAACTTATCATATCAAATTACTCGCCCTCTATCTGAACTAAAGAGCGCAAAAATCATTCAGACATATGAAGAATAATTTGTAGTATAACAGGATCTGCCACAAATTCAGTTTTGGAGAGTTTATTCCACCTCCTGTACCACATGTGAGTTTCTGAACCCAAGTTCTACAGTAATACTTGTTAACTGTTTCACGTCAATGAAATATACCTGTAAAAATTGCATGCCAAAACAATAAAAACGCTGACCCCATATATAATGGGAAAAAGTAAGGACAAAAAAAAAAATTAATATTAGGATTATAATATTTATTCATTAGCCAACTACTGTTATTAATAGTCTTTATTTAATTTCTCGTATTCTTTCAAATATCTTTCAGGCAGTACATGTAGATCCATTTTCCAAGGTTGTGAAATGTGATGACGGTAGTCATGTTTCTTATGACTACATTATGATTGCAACAGGTGGAAGGTAAAGTGTTTTTTTTTTTTTTTTTTAATTGTCTTCTTGAAGTCCATAATTGAAATTGAATATTCTCTAAACCCTCTTTAATATGGCTACTGAACAGTAGTTTGTACAGAACAGCATCTTGAATTACAGTTGAAACTCAGGCTACTGTTCTTTATTTAACTCACACTGATAAAAAAAATAGAAAAAAAAACCGTAATAATAATAAATATATATATATATATATATTTTTTTTTTTTATAACATATGTGAAATTATGTACAAAATTTGAGGAGTAGAAATAGAAAAAGAGTTTCAGAACATTATTTATGCCATCAAAATAATGATTGAACATAACATCCTTTTCTAAAACATATATTACGCTATTTATTAAACTGAATACCAAAGATAACCATACAACTTTTTTTTTTTTAATGAAAACCCCAAGTACGAGAGGTATTAGAACCTATACTACTTAGTACTGTGCTTGGGTTGGAGGTTGAGAAGATGAAAGAAGTTATTTGTTGACATTAGATTTGAACTTCTGGTCCTTGAGGTTGTTACGGACATTCTCTCAGATATGCCAAATAAGCTGTACTTGCTACCTGGGAGTCTAAAACGCTGATGGAACTGATATTCCGGTGGCACTCAAGTCAAGTGGACCCAATTTCGGCAAAGTCCGGACGGTCTGTGACAGCCAAATCCTCTGCTTGCACCTTCACGTTGGTGGGACTGTTAGTAATCCTGGGTATTTTTATTTTATTTTTGTTACACAGAGCATTAAAACTATGATAAATGAATTAGCTTTCGGCTGGGTGGCAGCCTTCATCAGGCTGCCACCCAGCCGAAAGCTAATTCATTTATCATAGTTGTAATGCTCTGTGTAACAAAAATAAAATAAATTATGAATCCAGAGCATGCAGGCGTGTTTTATTAATCCTGGGTATGACCTCCATACACAAGTACATGGTGGGTGACCAACCAGGTGTGAACCAATGTAAGCAGGGGTCGAGGTGTGGTGCCCACACCACATGGAGGAATGCCGTCCGCTCTATGTTACCAGGCAGTGCTAGGTGGTAGATGTGCAATACCACCACTTTGCTTATTGGAGGCTTGAAGTGGTGGAACCCATGTTTAGTCTCTAGAGCTAAGTTCTGGTCAACCCTTCCCTATCTCTTCCATCATGCAGTATGATTGATGACTTTTGAGGTTATGATGAACATCGTGGCGAGATCCAATATTCCTTATATTTCGAGGGTACAGCTCTAAAACGGTGTTTGCAGGCTGCCTGCTAGTTAGTACACTGGACTGAACCTATTGGTAACTCTCTAGGAGGCTTCCAGATCAGCTAGTGTATAATCTTGCTACCTCTACTCTGCCAGATAGTGACTGGAGGGAGTCTGAGTAGTGGGAGAGGGAGTCATTGTCGAGGCCACATTATATCAAGGATCTGGGTATATTCTTACCATGTGTATGCCATATCCAAAAATTTCATTACTTCATACAGCATGTCCCACCCACTTTTTCTTACTATTGAATACACAATGAATTGCCAAACTAATAGAGCAAGCTTATCTGTGAAAAGATGTAAACCTCCCAAGCACTTCCTAATTCATTTCACAAATATACATGGTCTCAATTCTAATCTTAACGATGTCCATTTCCACTTGTAGTCTGCCACACACACCATGTACTTTTTCTGACAGAATCTCAGTTATCGGTTGATTCAACTACTGCTCATCTCAGATGCCCAAATTATTTGCTGTATGAATCGTATGATTCCTTTTGCCTCAAAGGTGGTACTTGTGCATATGTCCGTTCTGATATTCCCTGTCAGAGACTTGGCAATTTGGAATCTCCTCAATTTGGAATTTGGCAACTACTAATGACCTTACACAGATTGTTCATTTACCTACAAGAATACCGGACAATCCTAATCATACAACCAATACGCAAACAACCCTTCTTTTTCTCGCAAACAACCCTTCTAAGTACACGGTAGAAGTGAGAGGTCCTTTAGGCACTTCAGATCAAAACTTGGTGATCATCTCTTCCCCAATGGGACCTTTATCTCATGGCTATTCCCAACCTCGTGTTGTTTGGCATTACAAGAATGCAAAATGGGATGACCTGCGAGACTTCTTTTCTTCTTTTAATTGGTCGGATTACTGTTTCAAAACTGCTGATGTCAATGTTTGCTCAGATCGTGTCAGTAAAATTATTCTTGCAAGAATGGAATCCTTAATCCCACACTCCACTTTAAAATCTCGTCCTTTATCTAAACCTTGGTTTTCCAATAAATGTGCTAAGGCTGTTCAAGAGAAGAATGTTGCATATCGTAATTGACTTGTTTCTAATTCTTCAGTTTCATTTTCTGCCTACACCAAAGCTCGCAACAATTGTAAAGCAGTTATTAATCAGTCCAAACTAGAGTTTGAACAGGCTAAGAGTAGAAAACTTGCTTCTTGCCCTAATGGTATCCGAGCATTCTGGTCTCTTGCCAAAGCTATTGGCCGCAACTTTTGCCCATCTCTGCTCCCACCTCTGTCCAAACCAGATGGTTCTGTTGTCACTTCAGCCAAGGATAAAGCTGACCTGCTAACATCCCATTTTTTTTCCAACTCGTGTATTAATGATCTTGGTAAAACACATCCCAACATGCTCCATTCAATGCCTCCTGTGGTCTTCCGTCAAAAGGATGTCAGAAGGATTTTGACGAATCTTGATGCAAAGAAAGCTTTAGGACCCGATGGTATTTCTGCACTTGTTCTCAAAACATGTGCTCCTGAACTTACTCCTATTCCTTGCCGTCTTTTTTCACTTTCTTATTCCAAAGGTGTTTTTTCTTCTGCTTGGAAATTTGCTCATATCCAGCCAGTTCCCATCCAATTATCGTCCCATTGCAGTTACTTCTACTCTTTCTAAAGTAATGAAGAAATCAATTAACCGCCAACTCTTAAACTACCTAAAAACCTTCCGTCTGATAATCGATCGCCAGTATGGATTCCGTCAGTGTTGATCCACTGGTGATATTTTGGTTTATGTTACCCATTTATGTACTAGCATTAGCATTAGTAGAGGCATTTGATGCAAGAAAGCAAGCTTATGCAGCATCAGCCAAAAAAAAAAAAAAAAAAGTAACATAAATAAATAAAAATAACCACTTCCACTTCACCCCTCTGTTCGTTCGAAATACCTGTCCAGCTGAGCCTTAAACTTATTTAGGCTATCAACTTCCACGACAAGGGATGGAAGTCTGTTCCACCCACCAACCACCCGCTGGCTAAAGGCAAATTTCCGCACATCTATCCTACATCTGTCTTTCCTCAATTTGAATTTATGCCCTCTCAGGTGATTTTTCTGAGCTAGAGGAAGAATCCCATCAGCATTGAGCATGCTCAAACCATTCAAGGCTTTGTACACCTCTATCAGATCACCCCGCTGGTGCCTAGTTTCCAGACACTGTAATTTGCAAAACTTAAGCCTTTCTTCGTAAGAGAACCCCTTTGTCCCATTCACCAATCTAGTTGCCCTTCTCTGTACTCGTTCCAGCAGCTCTACATCCTTCCTGAAATGAGGCCTCCAGGCCTGTATACAGTACTCTAGGTGTGGCCTGACCATTGCCTTATACAAGGGAATAATCACCTCCTTATCCCTGCTAGAAAAATTCCTATATATCATTGACAATACACCATGAGCTACTCTTGCAGCTCGTCTGCACTGCTTAGAGAACTTCATATCTGCCTGCACCACCACCCCCAGGTCCCTTTCATTCTCTACCACTGTCAGTGTAGTATCACAGAGTTGATACGTTGCTCTGGGGTTGCTGTTTCCCATATGTAGTACTTTACATTTGTCAATGTTAAACTTCATTTGCCACCTCGAAGCCCATCTGCTCAACCTTTCCAAATCCTGTTGCAGCAGCATAGTGTCAGTAGTGTCCTTGACAACCCTGCCAACCTTCGTATCGTCTGCAAACTTGGACATTAAGCCTGATATACCATCATCAATATCATTTATAAATACAGAAAACAATAAAGGCCCCAATACTGAACCCTGAGGGACTCCACTAATAACATTAGTCCACGATGAGCAGTGTCCATTGATTACCACTCTCTGTCTTCTCCCCCTCAACCACCCCTTTATCCATAGCAGCAACTTGCCTCCAATGCCACACTGCTCCAATTTGTGCAGCAGTCTTCCATGTGCAACAGTATCAAAAGCCTTTCTAAGATCCAAGTATATAATATCAAAGTTATTCCCTGCATCCAGTTCTTTTGTGACTGCATCATAGTATCCAATCAAATTGGTCAGGCAAGACTTCCCCTTAACAAAACCATGCTGTGTCCTAGCTATAACTGAAGTCTTGTCTAGATGATCCTGCAGTGCTTCTTTCACCAGTGCCTCCATTAATTTTCCGGGAACAGAAGTTAAACTCACAGGTCTATAATTACTTGTGTCAGCCTTTGATCCCCCTTTGTGAATTGGGGTCACATTTGCACATCTCCAGTCAATGGGTACCTCCCCTGAGTCCAAGGAAGCTCTCATAATTATGGCTAAGGGTTTGCTTACCTCCTTTGCTGCCTCCTTTAATATAACTGGATAGATCCCATCCACCCCAGGTGCCTTTCTTGTGTTTATCTTCAACAATTTCTCCTCCACTTTGCTCTCAGTTATTACAAGATTCTCTAGCTTACTGCTAGAGTTGAATACACCTCTGGCATTCCCCTCGCTGAATAACTCCTCATGTGTGAATGTCGATGCAAAATATTCATTTAGTTTGTTAGCTACCCGAGCAGGGTCATCAACAGTTGACCCATCGATCTCAAGTGGACCAATCTGATTCATCCCCTTCCTTCTAGAGTTTACATAAGTAAAGAACTCTTTGCTGTTTTTCTTCGCATCCCTTGCCAAGGATCTCTCGTAATCTGCCTTCGCCTGCCTAACCTCCTTTGTAACTTGGTTACAGATCAACTTGTATCTTTCATAGGCGTCCGTGTCACGTGTTAATTTGTATGTATCCCATGCATTTTTCTTCTCTGCCATATGCCTCATTAGTTCATCTGACAACCATTTAGGCCTAAACCTTGAACAATATTTCTTAGTTGGTATGTAAAGCCTAGTAGCTTCCACGATAAGTTCTTTGAATGCTTCCCATTTTGAATTTGCTGTTGGCAATATCATCAGTTGATCCCACTGTATAGAATTTAAATACTGTCTCAGTCCATTGTAGTCGCCTTTACGAAAGCAATACCCCTTCCCTTTACCCCTAATGGTAGTTACCTCTTTGAGTAACTCCCACTTCAGCACACTGTGATCACTGCCACCAAGTGGTTCATTTATCTGCAGATTCTTAATGCATGAAGAATCACTACTGATAATCAGATCAAGAGTATTACTCCCTCTAGTTGCCTCTCTAACATGCTGATGTAGAAAATAGTCATTCAATAAACCCACAAAAGCCTTGCTACTGTGTGAGTGACCAGCCCCCAAATTCCAGTCAATATCTGGGAAATTAAAATCCCCCATTATAAGACTCTCTGATTTACTGGCCCACTCTATTTCTCCGAACAGTTTCTTATTATACTCATCAGAGTCATTAGGCCTATAGCACACTCCTACTCTCAATTTTGATCTCCCAATGCTTATGTCACACCAAACTGACTCGACACTGCACTGTCCAGCGATGTCGACTGGCTTCACTTCCTTGGATTTTATGTGTTTTTTAACTAATAGCATAACCCCTCCTCCCTTCCTATCCTGTCTATCCTTTCTGTAGACATTGTACTCCCCAAATTCCAGTTCTGCATTTCTTATATCTGTGTGACACCACGTCTCTGAAATCCCCACAATATCTGCCTTTGATGTTTTGAGCAATACCTCAAATTCATCAAATTTATTTACTAAACTCCTAGCATTGGTGTACACACAAGTATACATGCACCTGTTCTTTTTCTTAGCTACCCTAACACAACCCATGTGTTTACTTGTACCCCAATGATTCCCAGCAGACTCTGAAATATCCTGCATCTTATTTTCCAGGCTGCGGCTCATTCCAATAGAAGCAGTGCAAGAATCACTTTCACCTCTGCCAGTGGCTACTGTTAATCTATTAGTCCTTGTATCCCCCCAATCTAGCAGTTTTCCGACCCACCTAACATTGCCTCGATAGCATCAGCAAACATTCTTGCACCCTTTCTATTTAAGTGTATCCCATCCCTGTAGAAGCAGTCTCTCTTGTTAACAAGTACAGACCAGGCTGAAAAAAATTCTACCCCTTGAGTCCTGCACAATCTTTCCAGGGCCGAATTGATTGACAGGGCTCTCATCATATACTCCCTCCTATCGTGTCTGGGCAGAATTGCAGACACTTTCAATTTCAACCCTAATTCACGGCTTTTTTTCATCAGTGACCTGTACTTGTCAAGTAATTCCGCCGGTCTCCTACTCTTAATGTCATTAGTGCCAACGTGTACAACTATATCACCTTTTGTGCCCTTAAAAGATGATATCTGCTCTACAACGTCATCAACTTTTGCCCCTGGCAGACATACCCTGGTCCTATTCCACCTATCCTTTTTACAAAGCATGTTTCCCGTTTCCCTGACAATAGAGTCACCAACAACTACTAGTTCCTTTGGGACCAGCGCATTCTGCCTTGGGGGTTGCCGCTGTGTTCCGCGATGACCAAGTGCAAGCTCTGGCATTGGTGTGGGCAGCTGAGAGCTTGATGGGCCCCTCACTTGTAATCCTTCGAGGGCATCCACCCTATCCTTCAAGCTCTCATATAGGCCCATAACAACGCTGAGTTGTCGCCTTATCTCCTTACACTCCTTGCATCGCACACACACAAAGACATCCCCCATGGCAGTATCATGTCCCATACTTGACTGCTCCGCAAACATCAAGCAAATAGTGCATCTTACAAGGCTGTGATTCAGAGGACAACTGCCCCCCTCAGTTCTCCCCTGGGCCACAGCATTCCCATTAGCTTGAGCCCTTTGCTTTGCTGCTCTGGTTTGAGTCATGATTTAGATTTACTTTCAATAAAATTTCAATTTCTGTACAAAATTAAATCCTAAACTTGTATCCAAACACAGTTATAACGCTATATTTATGTTTCAGTAACGAGTGTTATCTACGGAATATTTACGTTTCAGTAACGAGTGTTATCTGCGAAATCCCTTTATATAACTTTCGTATCGAGTTATGTATTAATTATTTGTTTTTAATAATTATTTATGTTACGTAACCTAAGTGGTTATATGTATAATTAATTATGTTAAATATAATTAATTATATTACGTTTGTAATCTAAGTCGTTGTACGTTTAAATAAATACATATAATTTAACTGCTAACGAAGTTCAACTAACACTATCTAGTACGGTATATCGTATCACAAAGGCGGGAAAATTACGAACGGTTAGCGGAGTTGAAACACGTGGAAACCTTTACCGATACTTTTATGCAATTACAAGGCCGAGTAAAGAATAAATACACCAAATTAATCAGAAAATCACAAAATAATGTTATACTACTAAATTTAAATCAAAAGTTTTAGAAAAACAATAATTTCAAATCAATAAATAAGAAAAATCCACTTAGCGGCTTTGAAAACGACCGTCTCTAGTAGCCTCGTCAGCAGACTCGCCTACTACTCGCCTACTAATTCAATGGAAAGGTTTGGTGAAACAAGTAGTTGCTCTTGACATCTCAAAGGCTTTTGATCGTGTTTGGCATAAAGGTCTTCTAAACACGCTTCCATCTTATGGTTTGCCAACTGTTTTTAGTAATTGGTTATCCAGTTTTCTCTCTGATCGCTCACTGAGGGTGATGGTAGATGTCTCTCTGTCTTCTAACTTCTCCACTAATGCCGGTGTCCCACAAAGTTCAGTTCTTTCCCCCACTCCTTTCCACTTGTATATTAATGACCCTCTTCCATTGACTGGAAATCCTATCCATAGTTTTGCTGATGATAGTACATTGCATTCCACTTTCCATTTTGAGAAGCCTTGTCCTGCTCAATCAGCTTCAACTTCTCGTAAATCTGCTACTGATTTCTTAAATGCCGATCTTCAGGTAATTCTCCAGTGGGGCAAAGACAACTTAGTTGACTTCAACCCTTCTAAAACTCAGTTTTGTCTTATATCTTGCAAAAAGGATTCTTCTCCTCCTATGCTTATCTTTAGTGATACTCTGATTTCTAGGCAAAATGATATATCTCTCTTGGGGATTACCCTGACTTCTAATCTCTCTCTTGGGGATTACCCTGACTTCTAATCTCTCTTGGCACAAGCACATTACAAATATTGCTTCCTCTGCATCTAAAAAAACTTGGTTTTCTCATTTTCGCTCTCTGCATTACTTTTCTTCCAAACAGCTGCTCACTCTGTATAAATCGCAAACCCGCCCTGCCATGGAATATTGTTCTCACATCTGGGGTGGTGCCCCCAAAACCTCTCTCAGGCTTCTTGATTCCATTCAGAAGGGGGCAGTTAGTTAATTAATGATTCATCTCTAACAGAGTCTCTCCACTCGCTTTCTCATAGACGTACTGTTTCTGCTGCATGCCTCTTCTATAGATACTTCCATGGGCACTGTTCTTCTGAATTGGCTTCTATAATTCCTGCTCTCTCTTTCAAAACAGTCTGAACACGTGCTGCCACCAGCCAACATCCATTTACTGTCCAACTTCAAACTTCACAGAACCAACTTTTCATCTTCCTTGTTTATTCATTCAATTGCCCTTTTCTGGAACAACCTTTCTTCTTATATATTTCCTGAAAATTACAGTCTACAGAAGTTCAAATCCAATGTCAACAAATATCTTTAAAAGTCTTCTCAACCTCCAACCAAAGCACGGTACTAAGTACTATAGGTTCTAATACCTCTCATGTTTGGGGTTTACATAAAAAAAAAAAAAAACAGACTAATTTTCAAGAAAGACGTATGAAGGAAGGTTGTTCCAGAAAACGGCAGTTGAATGAGAAAGATGAAGAGTTGGTTCTGTGAGTTTGAATTTGGACAATAAATGGATGTCGGCTGCTGGCGGCATGTTTTCGGACTGTTTTTAAAGAGAGAGCAGGAATTAACAGTCTGGGTACGAGGTTAGCCTGTGCGGACGAAGCTCCTTGAAGCTCTTGGAACAGAGGTTTTTTCTGATTTATTTTCTGATTTTTTTTTTTTTTTTTTTTTATGAGAACCCCAAACACGAGAGGTATTATAACCTATAGTACTTAGTACCGTGCTTGGGTTGGAGGTTGAGAAGATGAAAGAAGATATTTGTTGATATTGGACTTGAACTTCTGTAGATTGTAATTTTCAGGAAATACGTATGAAGGAAGGTTGTTCCAGAAAATGGCAGTTGAATGAATAAATGAGGAAGATGAAAAGTTGGTTCTGTGGGTTTGAAGTTGGACAGTAAATGGATGTTGGCTGGTGGCAGCACGTGTTCGGACTGTTTTGAAAGAGAGAGCGGGAATTATAGAAGCCAATTCAGAAGAACAGTGCCCATGGAAGTATCTGTAGAAGAGGCATGCAGCAGAAACAGTGCGTCTATGAGAAAGCGAGTGGAGAGGCTCTGTTAGAGATGAATCATTAATTAACCTAACTGCCCTCTTCTGAATGGAATCAAGAAGCCTCAGAGAGGTTTTGGGGGCACCACCCCAGATGTGGGAACAATATTCCATGGCAGGGCGGATTTGCGATTTATACAGAGTGAGCAGCTGTTTGGGAGAAAAGTAACGCCGAGAGCGAAAGAGAAAACCAAGTTTTTTAGATGCAGAGGAAGCAATATTTGTAATGTGCTTGTGCCAGGAGAGATTAGAAGTCAGGGTAATCCCCAAAAGAGATATATCATTTTGCCTAGAAATCGGAGTGTCACTAAAGATAAGCATAGGAGCAGAAGAATCCTTTTTGAGAGATATAAGACAAGATTGAGTTTTAGAAGGGTTGAAATAAACTAAGTTGTCTTTGCCCCACTGCAGAATTACCTGAAGATCAGCATTTAAGGAATTGGCAGCAGATTTTCGAGAACTTGAAGCTGATTGAGCTGGACAAGGTTTCTCAAAATGGAAAGTTGAATGCAATGTGCTATCATCGGCAAAACTATGGATAGGATTTCCAGTCAATGGAAGAAGGTCATTGATATACAAGAGGAAAAGAGTGGGGGAAAGAACTGAACCTTGGGGGACACCGCCATTAGTGGAGAAGTTAGAAGACAGAGAGCCATCTACCATCACCCTCAGTGAACGATCAGAGAGAAAACTGGATAACCAATTACTAAAAACAGTTGGCAAACCATAAGATGGAACCTTGTTTAGAAGACCTTTATGCCAAACACGATCAAAAGCCTTTGAGATGTCAAGAGCAACTACTTGTGTTTCACCGAACCTTTCCATTGAATTAGTCCATAAATGGGTAACATAAGCCAGAATATCACCAGTGGATCGACACTGACGGAATCCATACTGGCGATCGTTGATCAGACGGAAGGTTTCTAGTTAGTTTAAGAGTTGGCGGTTAATTGATTTCTCCATTACTTTAGAAAGAGTAGAAGTAATTGCAATGGGACGATAATTGGATGGGAGGGATTTGTCACCCTTTTTAGGAACTGGCTGGATATGAGCAAATTTCCAAGCAGAAGGAAAAACACCTTTGGAATAAGAAAGTGAAAAAAGGCGGCAAAGAATAGGAGTAAGTTCAGGAGCACAGGTTTTGAGAACAAGTGGAGAAATACCATCAGGACCTGGAGCTTTCTTAGCATCAAGATTCATCAAAATCCTTCTGATATCCTTTTGACAGAAGACCACAGGAGGCATTGAATGGAGCGTGTTAGGAATGGTGGGAGGTGTTTTACCAAGATCATTAATACATGAGCTTGAAGAAAAATGGGATGCTAGCAGGTCAGCTTTATCCTTGGCTGAAGTGACAACAGAACCATCTGGTTTGGACAGAGGTGGGAGCAGAGATGGGCAAAAGTTGCGGCCAATAGCTTTGGCAAGAGACCAGAATGCTCGCCTACCATTAGGGCAAGAAGCAAGTTTTCTACTCTTAGCCTGTTCAAACTCTAGTTTGGACTGATTAATAACTGCTTTACAATTGTTGTGAGCTTTGGTGTAGGCAGAAAATGAAACTGAAGAATTAGAAACAAGCCAATTACGATATGCAACATTCTTCTCTTGGACAGCCTTAGCACATTTATTGGAAAACCAAGGTTTAGATAAAGGACGAGATTTTAAAGTGGAGTGTGGGATAAAGGATTCTATTCCTGCAAGAATAATTTCACTGACACGATCTGAGCAAATGTTGACATCAGAAGTTTTGAAACAGTAATCAGACCAAGGAAAAGAAGAAAAGAAGTCTCGCAGGTCATCCCATTTTGCATTCTTGTAATGCCAAACAATACGAGGTTCAGAATAGCCATGAGATAAAGGTTTCATTGGAGAAGAGACAATCACCAAGTTGTGATCTGAAGTGCCTAAAGGACCTCTCACATCAACCTTGTACTTAGAAGGGTTGTTTGTGAGAAAAAGATCAAGCGTATTGGCTGTATGATTAGGATTGTCCGGTATTCTTGTAGGTAAATGAACAATCTGTGCTAGGTCATTAGTAATTGCAAAAGCCTCAGCATCTCGACCTGCTGGGTCGGTGTGACTAGAAAACGGAAGCCAGCTGGAGTTGTGAACGTTAAAATCACCAAGGAAAATTACCTCACTGTTAGGAAAGTTGGACTGGAGAAAGTCAAGTTGCAAAGAGAGGAAGTCAAAGAGCTCCAAGTGATTAGTGGAGTTGGGAGAACGGTAGAGACAACAGATGAAATTTACACAATGAGGTAGAGAGATTTTAAGCCAGAGAAGATCAAAGAGAGGAGATTCCAAATTGCCAAGTCTTTGACAGGGAATATCAGAGCGGACATATGCACAAGTACCACCTTTGAGGCGAAAGGAATCATACAGCAAATAATTTGGACATCTGAGATGAGCAGTAGTTGAATCAACTGATAACTGAGATTCAGTCAGAAAAAGTACATGGGGTTTGGAAGACTGCAAGTGGAAATGGGCATCGTTGAGATTAGAATTGAGACCACGTATATTTGTGAAATGAATTAGGAAGTCCTTGGGAGGTTTAGATCTTTTCGCAGATAAGCTTGCTCTATTATTTTGACAATTCATGGTGTATTCAATAGTAAGAAAAAGTGGGTGGGACATGCTGTATGAAGTAATGAAATTTTTGGATATGGTGTACATGTGGTAAGAATATACCCAGATCCTTGACATAACGTGGCCTCGACAATGCTCCCCGCATACACACTACTCGGACTCCCTCCAATCACTATCTGGCAGAGTAGAGGTAGCAAGATTATACACTAGCTGATCCGGAAGCTTCCTAGAGAGTTACCAATAGGTTCAGTCCGGTGTACTAACTAGTGGCCGGCCTGCGAACACCGTTTTAGAGCTGTACCCTCGAAATGTAAGGAATATTGGATCTCGCCACGATGTTAATCATAACCTCAAAAATCGTCAATCATACTGCATGATGGAAGAGATAGGGAAGGGTTGGCCGGAACTTAGCTCTAGAGACTAAACATGGGTTCCACCACTTCAAGCCTCCAATAAGCAAAGTGGTGGTATTTCACTGGTTCATGAGAGTCATCTACCACCTAGTAGATTTATTATCTTAAATTGTCATATTAACTTATTTTCTAGAGTAGCTTTATATTCCTAGTTACGATACTTAGTTTAAAGTTTAACTTAGACAGAGATTTTGTAGGTATTACTTAGTATCGGTAACGGTATCAAATCCATGTGTTACAAATTGAACGAGAGGTCTTTTTTTTTTAACCAAATTTAGTCGATTTATTAACCAATTGTTATATCAAACTATCTTCTATAAGTAGATTATAGATCTAGTCAGGATCCTTAGTTTATTCTAAATTGAGATAGCGAGATTTGGAAGCTAATCAATACTTACGAGTCCATAGAAGTACCGTTTGAGAATTCCCGCCATTTTTACACGATAGCATAAGCTTAGTGTAGTATAGTGCATAATATAATATTGTCAATTAATCAGTAAATCTATTAATCTTGATAAACTTTATTGTAAATTAAATTGTATTTTTAACTCTATATATATATATATATATATATATATATATATATATATATATATATATATATATATAACGACTTAATCGTAACAAATAATTAATACATAACTATAGTGGTACACGTGATACGGAAATTGTATAAAGGGAACTCGTAGAAAACACTAGATACCGAAAAAATAAATATAGCGTTATAACTGTTTTGGGATATAAATTAAGGATTTAATTTTTGTTTTGAAATTTTATTGAATTAAATCGGAATCATGACTCTGAACAGAGTAGCAAAGCAAAAGGCTCAAGCTAATGGGAGTGCTGTGGTTCAGGGGAGAACTGAGGGGGTCAGTTGCCCTCTGAATCACAGTCTTTTAAAATGCACTGTTGCTTGATGTTTGCGGAGCAGTCGGGTACGGGACATGATACTGCCAAGGGGGATGTCTTTGTGTGTGCACGATGTAAGGAGTGCAAGGAAATCAGGCGACAACTCAGCGTTGTTATGGGCCTTTATGAGACCTTGAAGGACAGGGTGGATGCCCTCGAAGGAAATAAATTGAGGGGCCCATCAAGCTCTCAGCTGCCCACATCAACGCCAGAGCTTGCACTTGGTCATCAGGCAACACAGAGGCAGTCCCCTAGACAGAATGCGCTGGTCCCACAGGAACTAGTAGTTGTTGGTGACTCTATTGTCAGGGAAACGGGGAACATGCTTTGTAAAAAGGATAGGTGGAATAGGACACTAGACACATACCAGGGTATGTCTGCCAGGGGCAAAGGTTGATGACGTTGTAGAGTGGATATCATCTTTTAAGGGTACAAAAGGTGATATAGTTGTACACATCGGCACTAATGATATTAAGAGTAGGAGACCGGCGGAATTACTTAGCAAGTACAGGTCTGTTGAAAAAAAGCCGTGAATTAGGGTTGAATTTGAAAGTGTCTGCAATTCTGCCCAGACACGATAGGAGGGAGTATATGATGAGAGCCTTGTCGATCAATTCGGCCCTGGAGGGATTGTGCAAGGCTCAAGGGGTAGAATTTTTTTCAGCCTGGACTGTACTTGTTAACAGGAGAGATTGCTTCTACAGGGATGGGATACACTTAAATAGAAAGGGTGCAAGAATTTTTGCTGATGCTGTCGAGGCAGTGTTTAAGTGGGTCGGAAAACTGCTAGTTGGGGGGGGGGATACAAGGACTAATAGATTAACAGTAGCCACTGGCAGAGGTGGAAGTGATTCTTGCACTGCTTCTATTGAAATGAGCAGAAGCCCTGAAAAACAAGATGCAGGATATTTCAGAGACTGCTGGGAGTCATTGCGGTACAAGTAAACACATGGGTTGTGTTAGGGTAGCTAAAAATAGAAACAGGTGCATGTATACCTGCGTGTACACCAATGCTAGGAGTTTGGTAAATAAATTTGATGAATTTGAGGTATTGCTCAAAACATCAAAGGCAGATATTGTTGGGATATCAGAGACGTGGTGTCACACAGATATAAGTAATGCGGAACTGGAATTTGGGGAATACAATGTGTATAGAAAGGATAGACTGGATAGGAAGGGAGGAGGGGTTATGCTATTAGTTAAGAAACACAAAGTCCAAGGAAGTGAAGCCAGTCGACATCGATGGATAGGGCAGTGTCGAGTCAGTTTGGTGTGACATAAGCATAAGGAAATCAAAATTGAGAGTAGGAGTGTGCTATAGGCCTAATGACTCTGATGAGTATAATAAGATATTGTACAGGGAAATAGAGTGGGCCAGTAAATCAGAGAGTCTTATAATGGGGGATTTTAATTTCCCAGATATTGACTGGAATTTGTGGGTTGGTCTCTCGCACACTAGCAAGGCTTTTGTGGATTTATTGGATGATTGTTTTCTACATCAGCATGTTCGTGAGGCAACAAGAGGGAGCAATACTCTTGATCTGATTATCAGTAGTGATTCTTCATGCATTAAGAATCTGCAGATAAATGAACCACTAGGTGGCAGTGATCACAGTGTGTTGAAGTGGGATTTACTCAAGGAGGTAACTACCATCAGAGGTAAAGGGAAGGGTTTTTGTTTTCGTAAAGGCGACTATGATGGTCTGAGACAGTATTTAAATTCTATACAGTGGGACCAACTGATGATGTTACCAACGGCAAACTCAAAATGGGAAGCATTCAATGAACTAATCTTGGAGGCTACAAGGCTTTACATACCAACTAAGAAATATTGTTCAAGGTTTAGGCCTAAATGGTTGTCAGATGAACTAAGGAGACATGTGGCAGAGAAGAAAAATGCATGGGATACATACAAATTAATGGGTGACATGGAAGCCTATGATAGATATAAGTTGGTCTGTAACCAAGTCACAAAGGAGATTAGGCAGGCAAAGGCAGACTAGGAAAAATCCTTGGCAAAGGACGCAAAGAAAAACAGAAAAGAGTTCTTTACATATTTAAACTCAAGAAGGAAAGGGATGAATCAGATTGGTCCACTGGATATTGATGGTTCAACAGTTGAGGATCCTGCTCAGGTGGCTAACAATCTAAACGAGTATTTTGCATCTACATTCACGGCATGAGGAGTTATTCAGGAAGGAGAATGATGTAGGTAAAGTAAACATTGGCAGTGAGCTGGATGATTTTGTAATAACTGAGAAGAAAGTGGAGGAGAGATTGTTGAGAATAAACATAAAAAAGGCACCTGGGGTGGATGGGATCTATCCAGTTATATTAAAGGAGGCAGCAAAGGAAGTAAGCAAACCCCTAGCCATAATTATGAGAGCTTCTTTGGACTCAATGGAGGTACCCATAGACTGGAGATGTGCAAATGTAACCCCAATTCACAAAGGAGGATCAAAGGCTGACACAAGTAATTATAGACCTGTTAATTTAACTTCTTTTCCAGGTAAATTAATGGAGGCACTGGTTAAAGAGGCACTGCAGGATCATGTAGACAAGAATTCAGTCATAGCTGAGACGCAGCATGGTTTTGTTAAGGGCAGGTCTTGCCTGACCAATTTGATTGGATACTATGATGTAGTCACAAAAGAACTGGATGCAGGGAATAACTTTGATATTATATATTTGGATCTTAGAAAGGCTTTTGATACTGTTGCACATGGAAGACTGCTGCACAAGTTGGAGCAGTGTGGCATTGGAGGCAAATTGCTGCTATGGATAAGGGGATGGTTGAGCGGCAGAAGACAGAGTGGTAATCAATGGACACTGCTCAACGTGGACTAATGTTATTAGTGGAGTTCCTCAGGGTTCAGTGTTGGGTCTGTTGTTGTTTTCGGTGTTTATGAATGATATTGATGATGGGATATCAAGTTTAATGTCCAAGTTTGCAGATGATACAAAAGTTGGCAGGGTTGTTAAGGACACTACTGACGCTATGCTGCTGCAACAGGATCTGGAAAGGTTGAACAGATGGGCTGAGAGGTGGCAAATGAAGTTTAACATTGAAAAATGTAAGGTACTACATATGGGAAACAGTAACCGCAGAGCAACGTATCAACTCTGCGGTACTACACTGATAGTGGTGGAGAATGAAAAGGACCTGGGGTTAATTGTGCAAGCAGATATGAAGTTCTCTGAGCAGTGCAGACGAGCTGCAAGAGTAGCTCATGGTGTATTGTCAATGATACAGGAATTTTTCTAGCAGGGATAAGGATGTGATTATTCCCTTGTATAAGGCAATGGTTGGGCCACATCTTGAGTACTGTATACAGGTCTGGGGGCCTCATTTCAAGAAGGATGTAGAGCTGCTGGAACGGGTACAGAGAAGGGCAACAAGATTAGTGAATGGAACAAAGGGTTGCTCTTACGAAGAAAGGCTTAAATTTTGCAAATTATAGAGTCTGGAGACTAGGCACAGGCGAGGTGATCTGATAGAGGTGTATAAGGCTTTGAATGGTTTGAGCATGCTCAATGCCAATGGGATTCTTCATCTTGCTCAGAATAATCACCTCAGAGGGCATAAATTCAAATTGAGGAAGGACGGATGTCGGATAGATGTGTGGAAATTTGCCTTTGGCCAGCGGGTGGTTGGTTGGTGGAACCGACTTCCATCACTCGTTGTTGAAGTTGATAGCCTAAACAAATTTAAAGCTCAACTGGACAGGTATTTCGAACGAACGGAGGGTGAAATGGGAGTGGTGTGTGTTTTTTTTTTTTTTTTTTTTGGCTGATGCTGAATAAGCTTGCTTTCTTGCATCATATGCCTCTACTAATGCTAATTATAGAAGCCAATTCAGAAGAACAGTGCCCTTGGAAGTATCTGTAGAAAAAGCATGCAGTAGGTCTACGAGACAGAGTGGAGAAAGACTATTAGAGAGGAGTCATTAATTAACCTGGCTTCCTCCTTCTGAATGGAATCTAGAAGCCTGTTTTGGGGACACCGCCCCAGATGTGGGAACAATATTCCACGGTAGGGCAGATTTGCGATTTGTACAGAGTGAACAGCTTTTGGAAGAAAAGTAACGCCGATAGGAAAAGACAAAACCAAGTTTTTTAGATGCAGAGGAAGCAATATTTGTAATGTGCTTCTGCCAAGAGAGATTAGAAGTCAGGGTAACCCCTAAATATATCTCTTTTGGGGGTTACCCTGACTTAATCAGAGTGTCACCAAAGATAAGCATAGGAGCAGAAGAATCCTTTTTGCGAGATATAAAACAAGACTGAGTTTTAGAGGGATTGAAATCAACCAAGTTGTCTTTGCCCCACTGGAGATCGGCATTAAAGGAATTGTAGTGGATATTCGAGAAGTTGAAGCTGTTTCGGCAGGGCAAGGTTTCTCAACATGGAAAGTGAAATGCAATGTGCTATCTTCGGCAAAACTATGGATAAGATTTCGAATCCATATGACCTTCTTCCATTCAATGGAAGAAGGTCATTAATATACAAGTGGAAAAGAGTGGGGAAAAGAACTGAAGCTTGGGGGACACCAGCATTTAATGGAGAAGTTAGAAGACAGAGCCATCTACCACCATCTTCAGTGAGTGATCAGAGAGAAAACTGGATAACTAATCACAAAACACAGTTGGCAAACCAACTGTGTTTTGCAACTTCTGTAAAGGTCTTCTAAACAAGCTTCCAAAGATGGAAGCTTGTTTAGAAGACCTTTATGCCAAACACGATCGAAAGCCTTTGAGATGTCAAGAGCAACTGCTTGCATTTCACCGAACGTTTCCATTGAATTTGTCCATAAATGGGTAAGGTAAGCCAGAATATCACCAGTGGATCAACACTGTCGGAATCCATACTGGCGATCGTTGATCAGACGGAAGGTTTCTAGGCAGTTTAAGAGTTGGCAGTTAATTGATTTTTCCATTACTTTAGAAAGAGTAGAAGTAATTGCAATGGGACGATAATTGAATGGGAGGGATTTGTCACCCTTTTTAGGAATTGGCTGGACATGAGCAAATTTCCAAGCAGAAGGAAAAACACCTTTGGAATAAGATAGTGAAAAAAGGTGGCAAAGAACAGGAGTAAGTTCAGGACCACAGGTTTTGAGAACAAGTGGAGAAATACCATCAGAACCTAGAGCTTTCTTAACGTGAAGATTCTTCAAAATCCTTCTGACATCCTTTTGACGGAAGACCACAGGAGGCATTGAATGGAGCGTGTTGGGAATGGTGGGAGGTGTTTTTCCAAGATCATTAATACAGGAGTTGGAAGAAAAATGGGATGCTAGCAGGTCAGTTTTATTCTTGGCTGAAGTGTCAACAGAACCATCTGGTTTTGAGAGAGGTGGGAGCAGAGATGGGCAAAAGTTGTGGCCAATAGCTTTGTCAAGAGACCAGAATGCTCGGATACCATTAGGGCAAGAAGCATATTTTTATTTTATTGATGTGTAAACGTCTTTGGCAGCACCTACTAAATTTCAGACAGTAGTAAAATCAATTTGTCATGATTTTGCGACACAGCAATGACGTCATTTCCATTTCATAACAAAGAAAATCGGGAGAGGAGATTGCTCAAAGGATCATGTGAGGTGATATTGTATGTGGTCAGAGCTGGCATAAACCAGCTGGTTGTGGAAAAACGTTTATATCATCAAAGTTTCTTGCGAAGTCAGACTTTAGAATACCCAATGAGTTTGACGTCGTAAGAAACTTCGATGATATAATGCAGCCCGACACACAAGGCCTGTTTTCTAAAACGTTTATGATTCAGGGTATACCACTTAGGTGGCTTTGGGCTAACCATTGCCACCCATGGCAGAACCTTTTGATAACCAGAGAAATGGATATCTTGCAAAATTTAAAGTAAAGTAAATAATTTAAAGCAAAGGATCATGGGAGATGAACTTGGATGTGCTCAGAGCTAGCATAAACCAGCTGATTTTGGAAAAAAGTTTGGTTCGGGCATACCACTTAGGTGGCTTTGGGCTAACCATTGCAACTTGTGGCAGAAACCTTTTGGTAAACAGGGAAATATATCTTTGAGGGTAGTGATCTTGGATGTGCTCAGAGCTGGCATAAACCAGCTCTGAGCACATCCACATTACCACATGCTTCGTCGGGGTCACTATTTTTGTTGTCTTTACACATTGTCTTACATATTTCAATCATTTTGTGAATGTCCAAGTCTTATTCATATAATTTACCATCTAGTATGAGCGATGACAATGAAGAGCTCATTTCATCTCTGACAGTACCTGTTTCATCTCTGACAGTACCTGTTTCATCTCTGACAGTACCTGTTTCCTCATTGCAAAATGGAATGTATTACCATCTCGCATTTGTACTTGTTGAGATCCTGAGCATGGATACTGTCATTTCCTGCAGTTCTCGTTAGCACTGCATGTGTAATTTGCAACAAAGCATGACAGAGTAACATGATCCAACATGATAGTATGATTGTAGCAGTACAAATACTTGTATTGTTGTAATCATACCATTCAATCAAATGGGTAATTAGGCTACTGGCCTAACATCTTCAAAATGTTGATTCAGTAGAGTAAGCAGTGTTTTACTGAGTATCCTGTTTATCACTAACATTGATTTGAGTAGAGTAAGTAGTGGGTGTGAGCGTAAATTGCATTGTTCATGATTTCGGTTCGTTGTTTGAAATTTAGTAGGTGTCATCAAAGATGTTTACACATGAAATACCATTCGTGCATACAGGGTACCTATGCAATTTTTTTATTTTTCAGGTACCTTCTGGTTTTCCATAGTTTCGATTTCCAGTTTTGTTAGTTCATTCCACTTACTCTCATTCACTTGCTACTTTACCTCTATTCCATTATGGTTGTTGGGTTCCCTCTGCTAATTATAGCAGTGTCTCTAGTCCATAAACCATCTATGTATCATTGTAATCATTTTCTATAACCTCTTATTATTAATACATTGTTTGATAGTATATAACAGAGCGATGATGCTCAATACGTTCTAGCATTAGCATTAGTAGAGGCATTTGATGCAAGAAAGCAAGCTTATGCAGCATCAGCCAAAAAAAAAAAAAAAAACCACTTCCACTTCATCCCTCTGTTCGTTCAAAATACCTGTCCAGCTGAGCCTTAAACTTATGTAGGCTATCAACTTCCACGACAAGGGATGGAAGTCTTCCACCAACCAACCACCCGTTGGCTAAAGGCAAATTTCCGCACGTCTATCCTACATCTGTCTTTCCTCAATTTGAATTTATGCCCTCTCAGGTGACTATTCTGAGCGAGAGGAAGAATCCCATCAGCATTGAGCATGCTCAAACCATTCAAGGCTTTATACACCTCTATCAGATCACCTCGCTGGTGCCTAGTCTCCAGACACTGTAATTTGCAAAATTTAAGCCTTTCCTCATAAGAGCACCCCTTTGTTCCATTCACTAATCTTGTTGCCCTTCTCTGTACTCGTTCCAGCAGCTCTACATCCTTCTTGAACTGAGGCCTCCAGACCTGTATACAGTACTCTAGGTGTGGCCTGACCATTGCCTTATACAAGGGAATAATCACCTCCTTATCCCTGCTAGAAAAATTCCTATATATCATTGACAATACACCATGAGCTACTCTTGCAGCCCATCTGCACTGCTTAGAGAACTTCATATTTGCCTGCACAACCATCCCCAGGTCCCTTTCATTCTCTACCACTGTCAGTGTAGTACCACAGAGTTGATACGTTGCTCTGGGGTTGCTGTTTCCCATGTGTAGTACTTTACATTTGTCAATGTTAAACTTCATTTGCCACCTCTCAGCCCATCTGCTCAACCTTTCCAGATCCTGTTGCAGCAGCATAGTGTCAGTAGTGTCCTTGACAACCCTGACTACCTTTGTATCGTCTGCAAACTTCGACATTAAGCTTGATATACCCTTGATATAATTTTAGCTGACCAAGATACATATACAAATGACAGCAACCACAACATTACAAAACTTAAAAATAAACTTGACACAATTCTCAGAAAACTCAGACAGAACAAAGAAATCAACCTCTTTACTTTACAACAGATAGGTATTCGCAACAACATTCTGCCCCACATGTTTGGAATAACCAAGCTACACAAACCTGGCCACCCACTAAGACGTATTGTTTCTTTTAGTAGATCAGCTTTTGCTAATTTATCCACCTTCCTTGTTAAAATTATATCCCCACTCACTCGATTCTGTACATTCAAAATTAATAATACAAACCAAGCGTTCCAAAAAATCAGCAACACCACCATATCCGACGAAGACATATTAGCTTCTTTTGACGTCATATCCCTATACACTAACGTGCATATTCCTTTCACCCTACAAGCATTACGCGTACTTCTAACAGCTGATGACACTTTAACAAAACGTACCTCTCTTTCAGTTGACCACATCCTTGAACTTATTACTCTTTTACTAGACGCTAGATATTTTAGATTTAATAATAAAATTTATCGACAAACATTCGGTTTACCAATGGGTTTAGGCATTTCTGCTCCCCTTTCTGAAATTTATCTCGCCACTATTGAAAACCAAATTTTACAACCTTGCCCTTCTGAAATTAAATTATACATCCGCTACGCCGATGATGTCTTAATAATAGGCAACAGAACAACCATAGACAATCTTTTTTTTAAAATTCAATACAATACATGACAGGCTAAAGCTTACCCTCGAAATCGGAACGGACAACCAAATTAATTTTCTTAATCTCACTATTTATATAACAGACACAAATTTAAATACCAAGATTTTCAGAAAAAACACGCACACTGGTAAATATCTACATTTCACTTCACATCATCCCCTTAGTACCAAAAAAGCCATCCTATACAACCAAATCTACAATGCTATCAAATTCAGCTCTTCACAAAATGATTTACACAATGAACTTCAATACCTTACTGATAAATTCATAGCCAGGAGCTACCCCTCAACTCATCCAACACACAATATCCACCATTAAAAACAACATTAATAACCCCATCAGACACAGTAACAAGACAAATACTCACATAGTTCTCCCTTACCATAGTGAACTCGCAGCACAATTCCGACGTACATTCAAAGATACCGACATCTCCCTCACTTTCTCTACTTATAATAAACTAGGTTCCCTATTTAATTCTTATAAAGAAACATACAAATATCCCATCAATGATCTCAATAATATAATATATCTCATAAAATGCCAACCAAACTGCGACACCTGTTACATCGACAGCACTACCACCAAATTCGGTTCCTCCACAACTTCCAACACCCGCGCATACTACCACTTCAACAGTTTCAGGACAAGTCAATCCTGCACTGAGTTAACAACCCATGCTCAAAACCACAACCACACCCCCCCTTGTTGACTCTGCCATCACTATTATTAAACTTAGATCGAGCTACAGAATTCTTCAATATGAAGCCCTCACCATCGAATGGTACCGACACCATTCCGATCTCAATATTATTAACGAAAAACTTCCCTTCAACCTCTCACCGGCTGGGAACCTCTCGCAGCTAAAGTTCCCACGTGTCAAAAAGAGCATCACGAGAGTATAGACCAACTTTAAATACAACACGCGCTCACTTTTCTTCCATTTGCCAACTGATGACGGTTCATTTAACGAAAGTCTCTCGCAACGACTATTGGCACTACCGGTCTTCTCTTTTATTTCATTCTTTCATTCGCGTCCTTCAACCTTTTTATGACAACCAAGGATTGGAGATCTGCACTTCTACTTCCTTGCGCTCATTTTAAAATTTGTTTAAAAATATTTTTACCCCATTCTCTGCCTTAGTTCTTTTTAATGCTTCTTCTAAACTAAATTCAGCCACCATTTACCAATAAATTAATTGCAGATTTATACAAGGTGAGTACCGTTTTTTAGGCATTTGCCATTCAATTTTTTTAGTCAGTTTTGTCACGGTATTATAAGACTACTATAATTTCACTATCGTCAAAGCTTGATATACCCTCATCAATATCATTTATGAATACAGAAAAACAATAATGGACCCAACACTGAGCCCTGAGGGACTCCACTAATAACATTAGTCCACGACGAGCAGTGTCCATTGATTACCACTCTCTGTCTTCTCCCCCTCACCACCCCTTTATCCACAGCAGCAATTTGCCTCCAATGCCACACTGCTCCAATTTGTGCAGCAGTCTTCCATTTGCAACAGTATCAAAAGCCTTTCTAAGATCCAAGTATATAATATCAAAGTTATTCCTTGCATCCAGTTCTTTTGTGACTGCATCATAGTATCCAATCAAATTGGTAAGCAGGACTTCCCCTTAACAAAACCATGCTGTGTCCGAGCTATAACTGAAGTCTTGTCTAAATGATCCTGCAGTGCTTCTTTAACTAGTGCCTCCATTAATTTTCCTGGAACAGAAGTTAAACTCACAGGTCTATAATTACTTGTGTCAGCCTTTGATCCTCTTTTGTGAATTGGGGTCACATTTGCACATCTCCAGTCCATGGGTACCTCCCCTGAGTCCAAGGAAGCTCTCATAATTATGGCTAAGGGTTTGCTTACTTCCTTTCCTGTAATATAACTGGATAGATCCCATCTACCCCAGGTCCTTTCTTGTGTTTATCTTCAACGATTTCTCCTCCACTTTACTCTCTGTTATTACAAGATTCTCTAGCTTACTGCTAGAGTTGAATACACCTCTGGCTTTCCCCTCGCTAAATAACTCCTCATGTGTGAATGTCGATGCAAAATATTCATTTAGTTTGTTAGCTACCTGAGCAGGATCATCAACAGTTGACCCATCGATATAAAGTGGACCAATCTGATTCATCCCCTGCCTTCTAGAGTTTACATAAGTAAAGAACTCTTTGCTGTTTTTCTTTGCATCCCTTGCCAAAGATTTCTCGTAATCTGCCTTCGCCTGCCTAACCTCCTTTGTAACTTGGTTACAGATCAACTTGTATCTATCATAGGCTTCTGTGTCATGTGTTAATTTGTATGTATCCCATGCATGTTTCTTCTCTGCCATATGCCTCATCAGTTCATCTGACATCCATTTAGGCCTAAACCTTGAACAATATTTCTTAGTTGGTATGTTTAGCCTAGTAGCTTCCAAGATAAGTTCTTTGAATGCTTCCCATTTTGCATTTGCTGTTGGTAACATCATCAGTTGGTCCCACTGTATAGAATTTAAATACTGTCTCAGTCCATCGTAGTTGCCTTTACGAAAGCAATAACCCTTCCCTTTACCCCTAATGGTAGTTACCTCTTTGAGTAAATCCCACTTCAGCACACTGTGATCACTGCCACCTAGTGGTTCATTTATCTGCAGATTCTTAATGCATGAAGAATCACTGCTGATAATCAAATCAAGATTATTCTTCCCTCTAGTTGCCTCCCGAACATGCTGATGTAGAAAACAATCATCCAATAAATCCACAAAAGCCTTGCTAGTGTGTGAGTGACCAGCCCCCAAATTCCAGTCAATATCTGGGAAATTAAAATCTCCCATTATAAGACTCTCTGATTTACTGGCCCACTCTATTTCCCTGTACAGTATCTTATTATACTCATCATTGTCATTAGGCCTATAGCACACTCCTACTCTCAATTTTGATCTCCCAATGCTTATGTCACACCAAACTGACTCGACACTGCACTGTCCAGCGATGTCCACTGGCTTCACTTCCTTGGATTTTATGTATTTCTTAACTAATAGCATAACCCCTCCTCCCTTCCTATCCAGTCTATCCTTTCTGTAGATGTTGTACTCCCCAAATTCCAGTTCTGCGTTCCTTATATCTGTGTGACACCACGTCTCTGATATCCCAACAATATCTTCCTTTGATGTTTTGAGCAATACCTCAAATTCATCAAATTTATTTGCTAAACTCCTAGCATTGGTGTACACGCAAGTATACATGCACCTATTTCTATTCTTAGCTACCCTAACACAACCCATGTGTTTACTTGTACCGCAATGACTCCCGGCAGTCTCTGAAATAGCCTGCATCTTGTTTTTCATGCTTCTGCTCATTCCAATAGAAGCAGTGCAAGAATCTCTTTCACCTCTGCCAGTGGCTACTGTTAATCTCTTTGTCTTTGTCTCCCCCCAAGCTAGCAGTTTTCCGACCCACCTAACACTGCCTCGATAGCATCAGCAAATATTCTTGCACCCTTTCTATTTAAGTGTATCCCATCCCTGTAGAAGCAATCTCTCCTGTTAACAAGTACAGTCCAGGCTGAAAAAAATTCTACCCCTTGAGCCTTGCACAATCTTTCCAGGGCCGAATTGATCGACAAGGCTCTCATTATATACTCCCTCCTATCGTGTCTGGGCAGAATTGCAGACACTTTCAAATTCAACCCTATTTCACGGCTTTTTTTCAACAGTGACCTGTACTTGTTAAGCAATTCTGCCGGTCTCCTACTCTTGATATCATTAGTGCCAACGTGTACAACTATATCACCTTTTGTGCCCTTAAAAGATGATATCTGCTCTACAACGTCATCAACCTTTGCCTCTGGCAGACATACCCTGGTCCTGTTCCACCTATCCTTTTTACAAAGCATGTTCCCCGTTTCCCTGACAATAGAGTCACCAACAACTACTAGTTCCTTTGGGACCAGCGCATTTTGCCTTGGGGGTTGCCGCTGTGTTGCGCGACGACCAAGTGCAAGCTCTGGTGTTGATGTAGGCAGCTGAGAGCTTGATGGGCCCCTCAATTTAGTTCCTTCGAGGGTATCCACCCTGTCCTTCAAGCTCTCATATAGGCCCATAAGAACGCTGAGTTGTTGCCTGATTTTGATACACTCCTTGCATCGCGCACACACAAAGACATCCCCCATGGCAATATCATGTCCCGTACCTGAATGCTCCACAAACATCATGCAAGCTGTGCATTTTAGAAGGCTGTGATTCAGAAGGCAACTGCACCCCTCAGTTCTCCTCTGAGCCACAGCACTTCTATTAGCTTGAGCCTTTTGTTTTGCTGCTCTGGTCTGAGTCATGTTTCTTTTAATTTAAATAAAATTTCAATTTCAGTTTATAACCCTAAATTATCTCCCAACACAGTTATAACGGTATATATATTCTTTAGTGTCAAGTATTAATTATCTCTGACTTCCCTTTATATAACTTCCGTATCAGTTAATGTATTAATTAATTATGTTACGTTTGTAATCTAAGTCGGTATATGTATTTAGTTAAAAGTACAATTTAAATGCCAACGAAGTTCAAGAAGTTTAATAGATTTTGCTGATCACTGAAAATATTATAACCTATACTATACTAACGCTATCTAGGTTCGATATATGACGATCGTATGACAAACACAAAGGCGGGAAGTTAAGAACGGTAATCTATGGACACTTAAGTATTAATTAACTTTCAAATCTCGCTGTCTCAATTCAGAATAAACTATCGATCCTTACTAGGTCTATAAGTTACTTACAAAAAATAATTTGATGTAAAAAATATTCAATAAGCGGCTAAATATGGCTAAAAAAAAAAAAAAAACTTCTCGTTCAGCGGAGTTGTGACTTGTAACACGTGTATACTCTTACCGATACTTTTATGCAATTGCAAGGCCGAGTAAAGAATAAATACACCAAATGAATCAGAAAATCACAAAATAATGCTATACTGCTAAATTTAAATCAAAAGTTTTAGAAAAATCCACTTAGCGGCTTTGAACACGTCTGGCCCCTACTAGCGTCGTCAGCAGACGAGGTTCTATGTTGATATTAATATTTGTAGAAGAATGAAAGAAATTACCTCAATATGATATGTAGAACACTTCCATATGATACTCTCTAGAAATTAAAGCAAATAAAAGATTGTAACAAAATGGTTACAGTAAAAAATCAATTGAAAACAATTCAAAAATTAAAGTTTAATGTAAATTTTTTGAAAAATTGTATTTCAAAAAATTTGCATTAAACTTTATAATTAATTTTTGAATTGTTTTCAATTGATTTTTTTACTGTAATAATTTTGCATTAATCTTTTATTTGTTTCAATTTCTGGAGAGTATCATACAAAAGTGTTCTACTTATCATATTGAGGTAATATCTTTTATTCTTTTACTAATACTGTGTGTGTGTGTGTGTGTGTGTGTGTGTGTGTGTGTGTGTGTGTGTGTGTGTGTGTGTGTGTGTGTGTGTGTGTGTGTGTAAATATAAGCAATAAAACAGCTATGAAATATGCAAATAACTGAAAAAATAATCAATGGTAATAGGCTTTTGTAGATTTATTGAATGATTGTTTTCTACATCAGCATGTTCGGGAGGCAACTAGAGGGAGTAATACTCTTGATCTGATTATCAGTAGTGATTCTTCATGCATTAAGAATCTTCAGATAAAGGAACCACTAGGTGGCAGTGATTACAGTGTGCTGAAGTGGGATTTACTCAAAGAGGTAACTACCTCAGGGGTAAAGGGAAGGGTTTCTGCTTTCGTAAAGGTGATTACGGTGGTCTGAGACAGTATTTAAATTCTATACAGTGGGACCACCTGATGATGTTTCCAACAGCAAATTCAAAATGGGAAGCATTCAAAGAATTTATCTTGGAAGCTACTAGGCTTTACATACCAACTAAGAAATATTGTTCAAGGTTTATGTCTAAATGGATGTCAGATGACGTAATCAGACATGTGGCAGAGAAGAAATTTGCATGGGATACATATAAATTAATGGGTGACATGGCAGTCTATGATAGATATAAACTGGTCTGTAACCAAGTCACAAAGGAGATTAGGTAGGCAAAGGCAGATTATGAGAAATCTTTGGCAAAGGATGCAAAGAAAAACAACAAAGTTCTTGACCTATGTAAACTCTAGAAGGAAAGGGATGAATCAGATTGGTCCACTGGATATTGATGGTTCAACTGTTGATGATCCTGCTCAAGTGGCTAACAAACTAAATGGGTATTTTGCATCTACATTCACCCATGAGGAATTATTCAGGGAGGGGAATGCCAGAGGTGAGTTAAACTCTGGCAGTGAGCTAGATGATTTTATAATAACTGAGAGGAAAGTGGAGGAGATATTGTTGAAGATAAACATAAAAAAGGCACCCGGGGTTGACGGGATCTATCCGGTTATGTTAAAGGAGGCAGCAAAGGAAGTAAGCAAACCCTTAGCCATAATTATGAGAGCTTTTTTGGACTCAGGAAAGGTACCCATGGACTGGAAATGTGCAAATGTGACCCCAATTCACAAAGGAGGATCAAAGGGCGACACAAGTAATTATAGACCTGTTAGTTTAACTTCTGTTCCAGGAAAATTAATGGAGGCACTGGTTAAAGAAGCACTGCAGGATCATCTAGACAAAACTTCAGTTAAAGCTCGGACACAGCATGGTTTTGTTAAGGGAAGGGCTTCCTTACCAATTTCATTGGATACTATTATGTGGTCACAAAGCAACTGGATGCAGGGAATAACTTTGATAATCATATATTTGGATCTTAGAAAGGCTTTTGATACTGTTGCACGTGGAAGACTGCTGAACAAATTGGAGAAGTGTGGCTTTGGAGGCAAATTGCTGCTTTGGATAAAGGGATGGTTGAGTAGTAATCAGTGGACACTGCTCATCGTAGACTAATGTTATTAGTGGAGTCCCTCAGGGTTCAGTGTTGGGCCCATTGTTGTTTTCTGTATTTATAAATGATATTGATGATGGTATATCAAGCTTAATGTCCAAGTTTGCAGACGATATTAAGGTTGGCAGGGTTGTTAAGGACACTAATGACAGTACGCTGCTGCAACAGGATCTAGAAAAATTGAGCAGATGGGCTGAGAGTTGGCAAATGAAGTTTAACATTGACAAATGTAAAGTACTACATATGGGAAGCAGTAACCCCAGAGTGACATATCAACTCTGTGGTACTACACTGACACTGGTATTGAACGAAAAGGACCTGGGGGTAATTGTGCAGGCAGTTATGAAGTTTTCTGAGCAGTGCAGACGGTCTGCAAGAGTAGCTCATAATGTCTTGTCAATGATATACAGCAATTTTTCTAGCAGGGATAAGGAGGTGATTATCCCCTTGTATAAGGCAATGGTCAGACCACACCTTGAGTACTGTATACAGGTCTGGAGGCCTCATTTTAAGAAGGATGTAGAACTGTTGGAATGAGTACAGGGAAGGGCAACAAGATTAGTGAATGGAATAATGGGTTGCTCTTACGAAGAAAGGCTTAAGTTTCAAATTACAGTGTCTGGAGACTAGGCACCTGCGAGGTGATCTGATTGGGGTGTATAAAACCTGAATGGTTTGAGCATGCTCAATACTGATGGGATTCTTTCTCTCGCTCAGAATAATCACATGAGAGGGCATAAATTCAAATTGAGGAAAGACAGATGTAGGATAGATGTGTAGAAGTTTGCCTTTGGCCAGCAGGTAGCTGGTTGGTGGAACAGACTTCCATCCTTTGTGGTGGAAGTTGATAGCCTAAATAAATTTAATGCTGAGCTGGACAGATATTTGGAACGAATGGAGGGGTGAATTGGGAGCGGGGTTTTTTTTTTTTTTTTTGGCTGATGCTGCATAAGCTTGCTTTCTTGCATCATATACCTCTACTAATGCTAATGTTACTTTTCAGCATACTCCCCTTTGGAATCAATACACTTTTGCCACTGATTCTATTCTGTGATGTGTTGGTTCCAGCTGTTAAGAACGTTTCTACTTGGGCTTTCTGCACTGCATCCACTGCAGCAGTGATGTTTGGTGGGATGCCAATACGGTATTATTTTTTTTGAAATTAGGAAATCAGTTACAGTCTGATGATGCTAGATTTGGTGAATATGGGGGATGGTCCAGGATTTCAAAACTGCATTCATGCAGTGCGGCCTTGGCAGTTACAGACTTGTGAGTCGGTTCTTGGCGGATCAAGACTCCTTTGCTGAATTTTGCTTGGCATTTATCTTTAACTACAACACTCCATCATCCCAGCAACTCATGCCATCAACTTGGCTTTTTTTGTGTTTTCATTTGAAGTACTTCTTTGCCTCTGGCTGAAAGTAAATGACTCACATCTCATCCATGTTCACAAACTTGGCAACCCTTGCATGTTTTTGATCTGTTGTCAACAACTTTGGGATCCATTGTGCTGATACCTTTTTCATAGGGAGAACCTCTGTTGTTGTATGGTACACATGTTCAGATGAGATGCTGGCAGTATACTGAACTGTCAATCATCACTCACTCATCACCAGATCATGCATGCTATTAACAACTGGAGTGATGAATGTTGCTGGTCTTGCACAGTGTGGATCACCTGCCTCCACCGTGTGGATCTTTCAGGCTCTACCTCCCTAGTTTAAATTCTGCTATCTGCTTCTTAACCATGGAATAGGATGGGGCATACTCCTCCAGTGTTATAACCATATCCTCATGAATTGGTTTTGCCATTAGTCCTTTTCCCCAAATGTTGTATGATTGCATGGTGACTGATTTTTTTCACAACTGTGTTTACTTCAGGACCTGTCATTAAAAAAAAAAAAAAATGTTATTGAAACTGCATGAAACTTGGTGTGTTAATATTTAAAGTCCTATGTATTAAGTATAGAAATTTTTAACTCAGACCATGAACTTTTCAAACATCCCTCTTATTAGAGTGAATCGAGAAAAAATTATCAAACAAATTTGGGATGACTATATTAATGCATTAAGTATGCCATTATTCTCAGTTTCTCCTATGTTGCTATTATCATTCTAAATTTTACATCATCACACGAACAGGTGAATCTGCTATTCATTTAAGAATCTGAGACAGCACTGTTACAGCTGTTTCAAAGCTTAAAGGCTTCTCATCAACCAGAAGGTTACTTCTGTTAGCAAATGTATACTGAACAGTGCAAATGATGTGTTTTGTCTAAGGGAATAGTTAAGCAGTATACCTAGTGCAGTAATACTTCTCATATTTGTTTGATTTTGACTTTTGAATTGAATTGTCCCCTGCAACCTATATCACTTTTAATTGTATTTTAAAACAAAAATGTAGACTGACTATCATAAGCAGCAAGTAGTATTTAGTAGAGTTGTTATTTTGAGATAATAAAATAGTGTTCACAGACTTTCTTGTTTTTTTTCTTACTACACTTCTCCACGGTATTCTTATTTGAGCATTATTTCTTTCTTTTGTCCAATTTTGGGCATCTTATATATCTTTGAAATTAAAGCATCAATATCTGCAGTTTAAGTCATCCTGCCAAGGAGGCAGATAAAACTTGGTGCTTTCAATGTGGTTTTGCCTTGTGCATTCCTATTAACTTACATGTGTGATTTAAACTTCCTATTGGTGGCATCTACTTGAAAACTGACAACTTTCCCCTCTGCACTTTTTTACCCTAAGCATACATTTAAGTAAACCTAGTCCTTGTATAGCAAGTTTAGAGGTAAAAAAATAAAGACCATGAATAACATGTTAATGCAAGTTTATACTTAAGTCTCTAATTTTAAAGGTTCTGTTATTACGATTAGTCCACCTTAAGATAATGAAATGTTACAAGGGTTCTTACGTTGGTTGAATGAGTCATCACGGCAGGCAATATTCCATTGTGCTTACAGCATCTCTGCGACAGAGATGCTGTCGCAGAGATCTTTGGCAGAGGATATAATGGTAGGGTTACCTTCTCTTGAATTTGTGTTTTTTTTTATTCTGCCTAAGGCAGGAAAATTTGTTCTGCCTAAGGCAGGAAAATCTACTAGTGAAAAGATGGACTCATAACAACCATTGGTTATCTGTGTTGTGTGCCTGTCAATGCAAAGCTTGACTTTAGTTGTGTCAGTGTGGACACAGCAGAAGCCAGAGTTAAAAGCCCATTTATAATGCACCCACTTTAAGGGAGGCATGATATCTGACTCAACGCATTATTATACTGGGGTCACTTCTGTAATTTGCCAGGTGACTTTTCATGATTGGTAATATGAATAAATGGATTAACAGATTCCTCCACTGACATTTCAGTGGCAGAGATCAGTTGGGTGTTGGTTGCATGTCTACCTAGGCAAAATTTTGGAACTGACCTTTGAAATATGCATGAAACTCCTTGCTGTGACTTCTGATCTTTAATGATTGTAGGAATTGGACAGAGAGAGAGAGAGAGAGAGAGAGAGAGAGAGAGAGAGAGAGAGAGAGAGAGAGAGGTCTTAAATGAAGCGAGTCTTGCTCTACATCCAAAGTGAACAAACTTAGTTTCCTGGTCTAGATTTTACATTTTCTCAGGAATAAGGGATGACATAGTATATGACATAGTATTAATATTGGCAACATGATGCAAGGAAAGCTTATACAGTATCAGTCAAAAAACATTTTTAAAAAATTTTCACCACTTCATTTTCCCCATTCCTTCTAATAATTTGGCCAAACCTTTAAATTTATTCAAGCTACCTTGAACAATAAATTATGCTTTGCAACTGAATTTCTAAGTTTCCAAGCTCTGCAACTGTGGCTTGCAGAGCTTGGAAACTCAAAGGTCAGCTGGATAATTACTATGGGGTGAGGGAAATGTATAGGTTGTCCATTTCCTTTTCTCTTAATTTTTATTATTATATATATTTTTTAATTTTCTTCTTATTATTAATTTTTTTTGGTTATTTTTTATTTATTTTATTTATTTATTTTTTTTGGCTGATGCTGCATAAGCTTGCTTTTTGCATCAAATGCCTCTAGTAATGCTAATTTGTTTTTATTCTTATTATTTTATTTTATTTATTTTTTTATTTCATTTTATTATTTTATTTTATTTTTTTTTTGGCTGGTGCAGCATAGGCCATAGACTTCCTTGCACCATGTGGCCAATACTAATACTTAATACTTATATACAACTATCCTTTTTCAGTACAATTTTATGTTCTTCTAGAGAGAGAAAAGATGCTATTGATATTTAGTTCACTTCGTCCTTTTAAAGTCTTATGCACTTTAGTTCATTGAAATGCATAAGACTTGCAACTGTTATCAAGAAAGTATTTCTTGGTAATAGTTGTAGAAGCCAATACTGAACTGAAACTCAAGAACAGGGAGAAAGCATAATTTATCAGGAACTGATAAATTATGTTGTTGCAGAGCTTGGAAACTAGACACCTTAGAGGAGAAGTTTTTAATTGGACAAGCAATTTTTTTTAAAATTCATTTTATTTCATTTCTTCCTTATCATAATTCACTCAGCTAAACTTATTGGAGTAAGTAGAGAGACCTGCCCGAATCCTCTGTCTGTTTCATACCGAATGTGTGAATGACATTCCTCTGCTGTAAATGGTTGTGGAGGGCTTTGTTATCTGTTCCCAATGTGGTGTATTAATTAAAGTGCATAAGACTTTAAATGGTTCTTATGTTTGCTGCCAACTAAGGAGGTTTTGTTATAGCCCACTGTTAGTTGGGCCATTAAGGGGATGCTGGTACTTTGGTTGAATAGGCTTTTCTTCTTTTTGTTGTTGTGTATACAGGACAACTCTAATCAGCTGCTGCTGTTATTATTATTATCATTAGCCATATGGTGCAAGGAAGCCTGAGGCTTTTGCTGCACGAGCCAAAAAAAAAATTCTAATTTACCCTAAGAGAGAGAGAGAGCGAGAGAGAGAAGTAGAAGGAAATCACCAAGGAAGAGAAGAATGATGATATCCAGCTCAGGACCCTGGGTGTGCCAAGCCCATACTCACCAGATGTGAGCCCCTGTGTGAGCATGTACCCCGTACTTCCAGTAATCTGTATGTGGTTGTGCTAATTTTACTGTCAGTCTTTAGAACTACTAAGTGCTGCAAAGATGAAACAACCAGATGCAATGGGCCAATGGAATACTACAATTGGAGATGATCATATGCTTGGTTAGCAATGGCATATGTGCAGTTGTCCAGCTGATCTCATGTGGGGTGGGGTGTTGCTCATTCAGTCAGAATAGGGGCTATTTGCCCATGCTCCTGTCCAAGGAATGCATACTCCTCAATATTTCTATGGAGTTGAGAAGTTTTTGATGGTCAAAGAGAGTTTAAGTTAGTTGATATTGGGCAGGTACTGCAGAATTTTCCTCCAGTTTATTCAAACAGTCGATTACTTCCTGTTTTTTTCCCTTCAACCCAAAAAATCCAACTTATACTTGTTATGGTAGTCTGCAGTAGGAAGCTGATCATTTGGATGTATTGTTCTGAAAATGAAAGTGAAACATAGTAGCATGGCTACATCTATACTCTCAATACAGATAAATTTCTGGAAGCAACATTTATGATAAGGAAGAAATGAAATGAATTTAAAAAAATTGCTTGTGTAATTAAAAACTTCATTCTGGATGAATGGAGAAAAATTTCCATTTACACTCTTGTACTAGTGTAAATTGTTCCACGAAGGCTATGCTGTTGAGAAGTTGTTGATGGCCAAAGAGAGTTTAAGTTAGTTGATATTGGGCAGGTACAAAGGTACTTTAAACAAGGCCTTACATCATATTAATTCTGATCTATAAACTATTGCATTTCTTTTGTTTGTCAAATATGACTACTTTTGATATCTCATTTTAGGGAGAATTCTGTGATAAATTTACATGGGATTACTTTTTGTATTTGCGGTTATTAATGGACAGTGCTCTTCATGAACTATGATTATTAGTGGAGTCCCCAGGGTTCAGAGCTGTGCCCATTGTTTTCTGTATTTATTAATAATATTTATGAAGGTATATCAGTCTTAATGACTAAGTTTGTAGATGATACAAAGGTTAGCAGAGTTGTTAATGACAATAATTGAGGTAAGCTACTGTAACAAGATCTATAAAAATTAGTCAGATGGGCTGAGAAATGGTAGTTGAGAAATGGAAGTTTAACATTGACAAATGCAAGTACTGCAAATGAGTAGCAGTAATCCCAGATCAATATGTGGTACTATACTCAGGGTAGTGGAAAATGTAAAAAGACTTTGGGGTGATTGTGCAGTCAGATATGAAGTTCTCTTAGCAGTGCAGACAGGCTGCCAGTACAGGTCACGGGGTTTTGTCAGTAATACACAGGAACTTTGATAGCAGGAAAAATGAGATAGTTATCCCATTGTACAAGGCAGTGATTAGGCCATATCTTGAATACCGCACACAGGTCTGGAGGCCTCATCTTAGGAAGGATGTAAATCTGCTGGAACGGGCACAGAGAGGGACAATAAGATTGTTGAAAGCAACAGTTATGAAAGGAACAAAGGGGTGGTCTTACCAAGAAAGACATTCAGTTCTGCAGATTGCAACCTCTGGAGACTAGGCAGCTGTGATGTAATCTAATTCAGTTGTTTAACACTTCCGCTGCTTCCTGAATGTAAATATGTGGCTTTGGATTTTAATCCACTTCTGCTGATGGCATTCTTCCTCTTGCTTTGACTACACCACAGATGGAGGCATAAATTGAAATTGAGGTAGGATGGTTGCAGGATAGATGTGCAGAAGTATGCCTTCAGCCAGCAAATGGAACAAACTTCCACCTGTTGTTGTGAACGTTGGTAGTTTGAATAAATACAAGGAAGGATTAGACATTATTGGAGATGGACATATGATGTGGCAGGTTTTTTTTTTATTTTGCTGATGCTTTATAAGCTTGCTTTCTTGTATTACTTGCCACTACTATTACTGTTAGGGGGTATTCTATTATGCAGTTTACAAAACATTCTTAAATTTCAAATTTTGTGTTTTCCTGAACAAAATTCTTTTGAAAAGTTAAGTTTGGATTATGTTGCATTTAGTTAAACTGAATAATTATATTTTTGCTTCAGCCCTTGTACTTTAGAGGTTCCTGGAAATAGTCTTAAAAATATTTGTCTCCTGCGCACCCCTGAAGATGCCAATTATATTTTTGAGCAGGCACAAAAGAAACGTGTTGTGATTGTTGGAGCATCATTCATTGGTAAGTTCTGATGATTAATAAGTCACTTGTATTACCAAAAATAATTGAGAAGTACTGGAAAAATTTAATTGATATACAGTGGATTCCGTTTATTTGGGCCACCGGTGAATTGGGGCAGCCATTTATTTGGGACAAATCTTAAAAAACAGAACCCAATTGAGAAAATAGCCAGGGTTTACTTCGCATAATTGGGACAACATGCTGTTTAATCAGGGCAGAAGACCGCAGCACTAGAGATTACCCTACCATTGTCTCAGACTATACCTCATGGTTCAGTCAGATTTCTGGAGGTCACAACCGTAAAACAATTAGCAGTCACCTGTTTATTGAGCTTTTCTTTTAGTGCAATCTATCATAAACGGATAGTAAACTTGATCTTATTGAATTTGCGATAATACCAACAGCTGGAATTCAGTGGGTTATTATGGTGAAATGTGTTTACCCTTCCATGGAATCTTCAATCATATAAAAAATTTGATTTTCAGAATCTTCTCTTCATTCCTATTTTTAAAGCTTCGTAACTTGTTACTCCGTTCTCACTTATGCGTATCGCGTTACTTTCAATTTGTGTGTGCCGTGTTCTTTGTTATTGATTGCTTATCTTTCTACTGTTTTAAATTTTAACCCCCCCCCCCACCAACAAATGTCAGTGAACAGAAATGTCAACTGGTTAGTATGTACATATTACAGTAAATATTAATTATTCCGATTATCACATATTTCTTCCGATTTTCAGTATCATTTAATTTTTTAATTGGTATTTTTTAATAAAGGGTAAATTTGTGCTTAATATATCTTTACTTTTATAGCCTGTGGATAATCTTTCTCCTATTTTTTGCTAATTAGAATCGCTGTTTAATAGAATTAAAATTCAATTCACAAATGTGATCAAAATGAACAGCGCTTACTACACATCGTATAGTGAATGGTACTTTACTATGGTGAGTCCATCATAACGTGATTTGATTGTATAGTGAATCATTTGTAAAGAGGGGGGTCCACTGTATTTTTAACTATTTACATGAAACTTTGCATAATTGGGGCAGCTGCTTAATTGGGCCAAAATGCACTAGTCCCGATGTATCCCAAATAACCGGAATCGACTGTATTACTTTAAAGTAATATGTTAATGAAATGATATTTTTTATGATCTGTTATACATTTATAACTTTAGATTAGATGATATTTGTTTAGAGGGGGAATGATTTACAAGAAAGTAATACTCTTGATCTGGTTATCAGCAGTGATCATTCATGTATTAGGAATTTGCAGATAAAAGAACTACTAGTTGGCAGTGATCACAGTGTACTGACGTGGGATTTACTTAAAGATTTAATTACCATCAGGGGCAAAGGAAAGGGTTTTTGCTTCTGTAAAGGCGAGTACAGTGGTCTCCGACAGTTTTTAAATTCTGTACAGTGGGATCAACTGACGATGTTACCAACAGTAAATTCTAAGTGGGAAGCATTCAAGGAATTAATCGTGGAAGCTACTAAAAGTTTCATACCTATTAAGAAATATTGTTCAAGGTTTAGGCCTAAATGGTTGTCAAATGAACTAATGAGACTCGTAACAGAGAAGAAAAATGCATGGGATGCATATAAATTATCAAGCGACTCAGAAGCCTATGGCAGATATAAGTTAATCTGTAATCAGGTCACAAAGGAGGTTCGGCAGGCGAAGGCAGATTACGAGAAATCCTTGGCAAAAGATGCTAAGAAAAACAGCAAGGATTTCTTTACTTATATAAACTCTAAAAGGAATGGGATGAATCTGATTGGTCCACTTGACATCGATGGTTCAACTGTTGATGTGATCCTGCTCAGATAGCAAACAAATTGAATGAGTATTTTGCATCTACATTCACACATGAGGAGTTATTAAGGTTTGAAAATGGCAGAAGGTTATCAAATTGTAGCAGGGTGCTTAATGGTCTTGTAATAACTGAGAGCAAAGTGGAAGAGAAATTGTTGAAGTTAAACGTAAGAAAAGCACCTGGGGTGGATGGGATCTATCCAGTTATATTAAAGGAGGCGGCAAAGCAACTAAGCAAACCCTTAGCCATAATTATAAGAGTATCCTTGGACTCAGGGGAGGTTCCCACGGACTGGAGATGTGCAAATGTATCCCCAATTCACAAAGGGGGATCGAAGGGTGACACGAGTAATTACAGACCAGTTAGTTTAACTTCTGTTCCGGGTAAAATAATGGAGTCGCTGGTTAAAGATGGATTGCAGGATCTAGACAAGACTGCAGCAATAATTCAGACACAGCATGGGTTTGTTAAGGGAAAGTCTTGTCTGACAAATTTGATAGGATATTATGATGTGGTTACAAAGGAACTGGATGCAAAAAATAATTTTGATATCATATATTTGGATTTCAGGAAAGCTTTTGACACTGTTGCGCATGGAAGACTATTGTACAAATTGGAGCAGAATGGTATTAAGGGTAAGTTGCTACAATGGATAAAAGGATGGTTAAGTGGGAGAAGACAGAGGGTGGTAATCAATGGGTGCTGCTCTTCTTGGACTAATGTTATTAGTGGAGTCCCACAGGGTTTGGTGTTAGGGCCACTGTTGTTTTGTATATTTATCAATGATATTGATGAAGGTATATCAGGCTTAATGTCGAAGTTTGCAGATGATACAAAGGTTGGCAGGGTTGTTAATGACAGTAATGGCAGTGTGCTACTGCAACAGGATCTAGATAATTTGGGCAGATGGGCTAAGAAGTGGCAACTGAAGTTTAACCTTGACAAATGCAAAGTACTGCATATGGGTAGAAGTAACCCCAGAGAAACGTACGTGTGGTACTACACTTAAGGTGGTAGAAAATGAAAAAGACCTGGGAGTAATTGTGCAGGCAGATATGAAGTTTTCTGAGCAATGCAGACAGGCTGCCAGGGCAGGTCATGGGGTTTTGTCAATGATATATAGGGATTTTGCTAGCAGGGAAAAGGAGGTGATTATCCCTCTGTATAAGGTCAGGCCACGCCTTGAGTACTGCGTACAGGTCTGGAGGCCTCATTTTAGGAAGGATGTAGATTTACTTGAGCGTGTACAGAGAAGGGCTACATGATTGGTGAGGGGAATGAAGGGATCCTCTTACTAAGAGAGGCTTAAGCTCTGCAAATTGCAGTGGATGGAGACTAGGCACCTGCGCTGTGATCTGATTGAGGTATATAAGGCCTTGAATGGGTTGAGCACGCTGAATTCTGATGGGATCCTTCCACTTGTTCAGATTACGAACCTAAGGGGGCATAAATTCAAATTAAGAAAAGACAGATGTAGAATAGATGTGCGGAAATTTGCCTTTAGCCAGCGGGTGGTTAATTGCTGGAACAAACTTCCATCTGTCGTGGAAGTTGATAAGTTGAATAAATTTAAGGAGGAACTGGACAGGCATTTGGAGGGAATGGTGTGGTTTTTTTTTTTTTTTTTTTTGGCTGATGCTGCATAACCTCATACATTTGCTTTTTTGCATCACATGCCACTACTACTATTGCCTAACTTTTATTAGTTTTTGTTTTAATAACAGAAATCGAATTAGAAAAATTACTATGAAAATCACTTTGTTATAAATATCGATTTCAAGATAATCTTGAAATTGATATTTATAACAACATTATAAGATAATCTTATTTAATCTATAAAAATTGTTGATATCCAAAGACTATCCTGGAATAGATACCTCCAGGAAAAAGGAGAAGAGGAAGACCTAGGAGGATATGGATGGATGGATGGATGGAGTATGGGAGTGCATGACTTCCTGAGGTTTAATTGACCAAGACATCTTGAACCGCACATTTTGGTGGGAAAAAAATTCCTACCAAAAAATAACTTGTAGGCTGAGGAAAACCCATTGCAAATGGAAACACTCCTCTTAAAGAAGAAGATGAAAATTGTTGATGCTGACTAATTAATGCATGCACCAGTACATATTATAAAATATCAGCATCTCTCAGTAAGCTCACAAATGCAACTACTGCAAATTGCAACATCTGGAAACTAGGCACCTGCGAGGAAATCTAATTGAGGTATTTAAGGTTTTGAATGGATTGAGTAATCTAATACTCATGGCATCTTTCCTCCTGGTTAGCAGTAGCATCATAAGGTGCTTAGTCTCCATGATACATTACTATTTCAGATATTTCCTATCTTTCACAATTATTTTTTCTCCTTTTAAAGCAGAATTTGAACATGAATTTTTTGGAATATTGCTCTATATAGTAATATGCCATTACTTGTAATTATTTGCATACATCAGTATTAGTATATTGGCAAAATCATACAAAGAAGAAAGCTTATACAGCTTTCTTCTTTGGAAAAAGGAAAAAAAAAAAAAAAAAACACTTCATTTCATTTGCCCATCCACCATCCAATAACTTGTAAAAAACATCTAATAACTTGTAAATTTGTCCACTACTTTAACATGGTAGAAGTTCGTTCAAACAATTACTTCCTCGCTGAACACTGAATTTTTATACCTCTGTTCTACAACCATAAATTTACATTTATGGAGACATAAATGTAAATTTATGTCCCCTCCCTGTATGTTTTGTTTGAAAGAAAGAGTAAAGATGCCATCAATATTTAACCTACTTAAAGCCATAAACACTTCAGTTAGGTCACGATACTGATGCCTAGTTTCTAGATGTTGCAATTTACAGAGTGCCATACTCTCTTTTTTTTTTTTGGTAAAAATGTTTTTTTGGTGTCCCCGACATTTCTCTATTTTTTGTGAAGATTTATATCCAAACAGGAGTGTTTTTAAGTGCAAAACTGATATGTATTCACTTTCTGGATTTCTGACTTAATTTAGGTTTTCCTCTGCTTACAGATTCTTGGAAAATTTCCTCTTTAGCTGAAATAACTGAAATGCAAATATTTACCTTGGTCATGCTACCTGTTACATACCTTGAACTGAAACATCAGGTTTTTAAGACAGCTCATGGGGTTTTGTTTTTATCCAGTGGGAATATGGAGGTGATTATCCCATTATATAAGGCAATGTTTTGGAAGGATTTTGATCTATTGGAATGAATGCAGAGGAGGGAGGGCAATGAGATTAGTGAGGAAAACAAAAGGATACTCTTACCAAGAAAGGCATCAGTTCTGCAAATTGCAACATCTGGAAACTAGGCACCTGCGAGGAAATCTAATTGAGGTATTTAAGGTGTTGAATGGATTGAGTAATTTAATGTTCCTGGCATCTTTCCTCCTGCTCGTAGTACGCGCCTCCGTAGCCAGGTGGGCAGGAGCAGCAGTGTGTAGCACATGCTTCTTGATTAGACCCGGGTTCGAGCCCGTGATCACCAAATACGGAGGATGTGGAAAGGTCAGGGAATGACCACCGCATATCCCCGGAGCAACATGGCCTTAGTTGCTGCAACAACAGCTCATACTACACATGTGAGAGGGCATAAATTCAAATTAAGGAGAGATGCTTGCAGGATAGTGAATATGGAAATTTCCTTTCATTCAGCAGGTAGTTGATTGTTGGAACAGATTTCCTGTCTGGTGCTGTGGAAGTGGAATTTTGTATAAATTTAAGGAGGAACTAGATAAATCATTAGAGTAGGTTGACAGTGATATGGGATTTTTTTTTTTTGGCTGGTGCCCATATAAACTTGCTTTCTTACATCATGCCATTACTAATACTAATCTGCTTTCAGCCACAGCCAGAGAGTAATTGATTTTTGGAAAATAACTTCCATCTGGTGTTGTGGAAGTGGGCAGCTTGAATAAATTGAAGGAAGAATTAGGCAAATCATTAGAAGGAATGGACAGATGAGATGTTCTTCTGCATCATTTGCTAATAGGATGACCATATTATAAATAATTAAACTATTTTGTGATCTATGAGAAAATTTACAAAACTTAAAAGAATAAACCTTATTATCTCTTTTCTGCAATCATTCCTTTTCAATGTAAATTTAAAAGCTAAGCCTTTGAGTTATTTATACACATTTCTATAACATGCATAAAAATTCAATGAAAGATATTTGTTTCTGTTATACTCCCTGTAGTTAATTGCTTTATTCAAATTAGATTATATTACCACTAAAACTTTTTTTTTTTCCCTATTTCTTTGTTGTATACAAACTTTAATTCAAGAAAAACTAATTCACTTTCATTTTAAGTATGCCCAAAATTCAAACATTACCAGTGTTTTTGTGATCTTTGTGCAAATATAATTGAACTACAATATAATTTTAATTTTACCTTGTGATCCAGTTTTTTCTTTTTGCAGCAATTTCTTCCTATTAAAATGTCTTCCTTCAGAGTGATAACCATTTATAACCAGTTCCTCCATATGGTGTGGTTCCTGTTTATCTGGTTATCAGTTCCTCCACACCACATGAAGGAACGCCGCCCCTCTATGTTACCAGGCAGTACTAGGTGGTAGATGACTCTCATCAACCGGTGAAATACCACCACTTTGCTTATTGGAGGCTTGAAGTGGTGGAACTCATGTTTAGTCTCTAGAGCTACGTTCCGGTCAACCCTTCCCTATCTCTTCCACATGCAGTATGAGTGATGACTTTTCAGGTTATGGTGAACGTCGTGGCGAGATCCAATATTCCTTACATTTCGAGGGTACAGCTCTAAAATGGTGTTCGCAGGCCGGCTGCTAGTTAGTACACTGGACTGAACCTATTGGTAACTCTCTAGGAGGCTTCCGGATCAGCTAGTGTATAATCTTCCTACCTCTACTCTGCCAGATAGTGACTGGAGGGAGTCCGAGTAGTGTGTATGCGGGGAGCATTGTTGAGGCCAGGTTATGTCAAGGACCTGTGTATATTCTTACCACGTGTACGCCATATCCAAAAATTTCACTACTTCATACAGCATGTCCCACCCACTTTTTCTTACTATTGAATACACCATGAATTGTCAAACTAATAGAGCAAGCTTATCTGCGAAAAGATCCAAATCTCCCAAGCACTTCCTAATTCATTTCACAAATATATGTGGTCTCAATTCTGATCTCAACGATGTCCATTTCCACTTGCAGTCTGCCAGACCCCATGTACTTTTTCTGACAGAATCTCAGTTATCGGTTGATTCAACTACTGCTCATCTCAGATGCCCAAATTATTTGCTGTATGATTCCATTCGCCTCAAAGGTGGTACTTGTGCATATGTCCGTTCTGATATTCCCTGTCAGAGACTTGGCAATTTGGAATCCCCTCTCTTTGATCTTCTCTGGCTTAAAATCTCTTTACCTCATTGTCAAATTCATCTGTTGTCTCTACCGTTCTCCCAACTCCACTAATCACTCGGAGCTCTTTGACTTCCTCTCTTTGCAACTTGACTTTCTCCAGTCCAACTTTCCTAACAGTGAGGTAATTTTCCTTGGTGATTTTAATGTTCACAACTCCAGCTGGCTTCCGTTTTCTAGTCACACCGACCCAGCAGGTCGAGATGCTGAGGCTTTTGCAATTACTAATGACCTAGCACAGATTGTTCATTTACCTACAAGAATACCGGACAATCCTAATCATACAGCCAATGCGCTTGATCTTTTTTTCACAAACAACCCGTCTAAGTACACGGTCGAAGTGAGAGGTCCTTTAGGCACTTCAGATCACAACTTGGTGATTGTCTCTTCTCCAACGGAACCTTTATCTCATGGCTATTCCCAACCTTGTGTTGTTTGGCATTACAAGAATGCAAAATGGAACGACCTGCGAGACTTCTTTTCTTCTTTTCCTTGGTCTGATTACTGTTTCAAAACTTCTGATGTCAACGTTTGCTCAGATCGTGTCAGGGAAATTATTCTTGCAGGAATGGAATCCTTTATCCCACACTCCACTTTAAAATCTCGTCCTTTATCTAAACCTTTGTTTTCCAATAAATGTGCTAAGGCTGTTCAAGAGAAGAATGTTGCATATCATAATTGGCTTGTTTCTAATTCTTCAGTTTCATTTTCTGCCTACACCAAAGCTCGCAACAATTGTAAACCAGTTATTAATCTGATGTCTCTCTTGAGGGGGAGAAGACAGACAGTGGTAATCAATGGACACTGCTCATCGTGAACTAATGTTATTAGTGGAGTCCCTCAGGGTTCAGTATTGGGTCCTTTATTGTTTTCTGTATTTATAAATGATATTGATGATGGTCTATCAAGCTTAATGTCCAAGTTTGCAGACGATACAAAGGTTGGCAGGGTTGTCAAGGACACTACTGACACTATGCTGCTGCAGCAGGATCTGGAAAGGTTGAGCAGATGGGCTGAGAGGTGGCAAATGAAGTTTAACATTGACAAATGTAAAGTACTACATATGGGAAACAGCAACCCCAGAGCAACGTATCAACTCTGTGGTACTACACTGACAGTGGCAGAGAATGAAAGGGACCTTGGGGTGGTTGTGCAGGCAGATATGAAGTTCTCTGAGCAGTGCAGACGGGCTGCAAGAGTAGCTCATGGTGTATTGTCAATGATATATAGGAATTTTTCTAGCAGGGATAAGGAGGTGATTATTCCCTTGTATAAGGCAATGGTCAGGCCACACCTAGAGTACTGTATACAGGCCTGGTGGCCTCATTTCAAGAACGATGTAGAGCTGCTGGAACGAGTACAGAGAAGGGCAACAAGATTAGTGAATGGAACAAAGGGGTGCTCTTACAAAGAAAGGCTTAAGTTTTGCGAATTACAGTGTCTGGAGACTAGGCACCAGCGAGGTGATCTGATAGAGGTGTACAAAGCCTTGAATGGTTTGAGCATGCTCAATGCTGATGGGAGTCTTCCTCTTGCTCAGAATAATCACCTGAGAGGGCATAAATTCAAATTGAGGAAAGACAGATGTAGGATAGATGTGCGGAAATTTGCCTTTAGCCAGCTGGTGGTTGTTAGGTGGAACAGACTTCCATCCCTTGTCGCGGAAGTTGATAGCCTAAATAAGTTTAAAGCTCAGCTGGACAGGTATTTCGAAAGAACGGAGGGGTGAAATGGAAGTGGTTATTTTTTATTTATTTATTTTACTTTATTTTTTTTTGGCTGATGCTGCATAAGCTTGCTTTCTTGCATCAAATGCCTCTACTAATGCTAATGCAAAATGGGATGACCTGTGAGACTTTTCTTCTTTTCCTTAGTCTGATTACTGTTTCAAAACTTCGATGTCAATGTTTGCTCAGATCGTGTCAGGGAAACTATTCTTGTAGGAATGGAATCCTTTATCCCACACTCCATTTTAAAATCTCATCCTTTATCTAAACATTGGTTTTCCAATAAATGTGCTAAGGCTGTTCAAGAGAAGAATGTTGCATATCGTAATTGGCTTGTTTCTAATTCTTCAGTTTCATTTTCTGCCTACACCAAAGATCGCAATAATTGTAAAGCAGTTATTAATCAATCCAAATTAGATTTTGAACAGGCTAAGAGTAGAAAACTTGCTTCTTGCCCTAATGGTAGGTGAGCATTCTGGTCTCTTGCCAAAGCTATTGGCCGCAACTTTTGCCCATCTCTGCTCCCACCTCTGTCCAAACTAGAAGGTTCTGTTGTCACTTCAGCCAAGGATAAAGCTGACCTGCTAGCATCCCATTTTTCTTCCAGCTCATGTATTAATGATCTTGGTAAAACACCTCCCACCATTCCCAACACGCTCCATTCAATGCCTCCTGTGGTCTTCTGTCAAAAGGATATCAGAAGGAATTTGATAAATCTTGATGCTAAGAAAGCTCCAGGTCCTGATGGTATTTCTCCACTTGTTCTCAAAACCTGTGGTCCTGAACTTACTCCTATTCTTTGCCGCCTTTTTTCACTTTCTTATTTCAAAGGTGTTTTTCCTTCAGCTCGGAAAGTTGCTCATATCCAGCCAGTTCCTAAAAAGGGTGACAAATCCCTCCCATCCAATTATCATCCCATTGCAATTACTTCTACTCTTTCTAAAGTAATGGAGAAATCTATTAACTGCCAACTCTTAAACTACCTAAAAACCTTCCGTCTGATCGACGATCGCCAGTATAGATTCCGTCAGTGTCGATCCACTGGTGATATTTTGGCTTATGTTACCCATTTATGTACTAATTCAATGGAAAGGTACGGTGAAACACAAGTAGTTGCTCTTGACATCTCAAAGGATTTTTATCGTGATTGGCATAAAGGTCTTCTAAACAAGCTTCCATCTTATGGTTTGCCAACTGTTTTTAGTAATTGGTTATCTAGTTTTCTCTCTGATTGCTCACTGAGGGTGATGGTAGATGGCTCTCTGTCTTCTAACTTCTCCACTAATGTTGGTGTCCCCCAGGGTTCAGTTCTTTCCCCCACTCTTTTCCTCTTGTATATTAATGACCTTCTTCCATTGACTGGAAATCCTATCCATAATTTTGCCGATGATAGCACATTGCATTCCAGTTTCCGTTTTGAGAAACCTTGTCCTGCTCAATCAGCTTCAACTTCTCGAAAATCCGCTACCAATTCCTTAAATTCTGATCTTCAGATAATTCTCCAGTGGGCCAAAGACAACTTAGTTGATTTCAACCCTTCTAAAACTCAGTCTTGTCTTATATCTCGCAAAAAGGATTCTTTTGCTCCTATGCTGATCTTTGGTGATAATCTGATTTCTAGGCAAAACGATATAATCTCTTTTGGGGATTACCCTGACTTCTAATCTCTCTTGGCACAAGCACATTACAATTATTGCTTCATCTGCATCTAAAAAACTTGGTTTTCTCTTTCACTCTCGGCATTACTTTTCTTCCAAACAGCTGCTTGCTCTGTATAAATCGCGAATCCGCCCTGCCATGGAATATTGTTCCCACATCTGGGGTGGTGCCCCCAAAACCTCTCTCAGGCTTTTTGATTCCATTCAGAAGAGGGCAGTTAGGTTAATTAATGATTCATCTCTACCTCCATAGGCACTGTTCTTCTGAATTGGCTTCTATAATTCCCAATCTCTCTTTCAAAACAGTCTGAACACGTGCTGCCACCAGCCAACATCCATTTACCGTCCAACTTCAAACCCACAGAACCAACTTTTCATCTTCCTCATTTATTCATTCAACTGCCGTTTTCTGGAACAACCTTCCTTCATACGTATTTCCTGAAAATTACAATCTACAGAAGTTAAAGTCCAATGTCAACAAATATTTTCTTTCGTCTTCTCAACCTCCAACCCAAGCATGGTACTAAGTACTATAGGTTCTAATACCTCTCGTGTTTGGGCCGACTGGGCTAGCCAGGTGGGTAAAGTGCCTGCCTGCCTGTCAACCTCAAGGTTGCAGGTTCGATCCCGCCTCGGGCTTGGATCAAAGTACTGCAAAAACTTTGGGAGGTGCACTATGGCCACAGAAGCCAATGCGCCAACAACTACCAAAAAAAAAAAAAAAAAAAAAACAACCTCTCGTGTTTGGGGTTCACATAAATAAAAAATAAAATAATAACACTAATTTACTGTTAACTAAAACAGTTATGCTAAATAAACACAATTACTATAACATTTTAACATTACCCACACTTATACTTCTCTTTCTCTAACAGCTGTTCCAAACTTTTTTTTTAAACTATCACCGGTCAACATTGCTACTTCTATTTCACTTGGTGTGTATTGCTGCTTATGTGTATTTGGCACTTAGCACATAATGCATCAATTATATGAGAAACATGCACAAGTTACAATGGGACATGGGATATACAAGGCTTAAAGTTAAATTTTATTAAGTAAGCTTATTTTTTATGCTTTTTTTATCTGTTATTGTTTCTATATGCTTCTTTTATATGTTACAGTTACTGAATAGTAAACTTAAACTTTACTCTAATGCTAAAGAGTTTGATTAACTTTCACATCAATCACTACTTAGGTGTATAAACTTCACTAAAGAAAAATTGCTTACCATATTACAATGGGTACAGTTAAGCATGGTGTGATGATTATCACCCAGATTGATCCAGAGGTAACTTTAATAAATGTTCTTCAGAAAAGCATTGACCAATAAAAGCTTGTAGTAATATGCTTACACAGTAGTAATCGAGGAGAACTCATTGGATTTTAAAAGTCCATCCCTGACAGTTGAGAGTATTCACATTCCAGTTTACAAGTGAGAATGAGTATCATCAGGCCACAAACGTTCCTCAGGAATTCATGATCTAAATATGCCTGAACATATTTAGATCCTAAATTTATACACGATCACTGATGAAGTGATATATAGAGAGTACTAAAGGATGTTTTACAATGCTGTAGGCCATCTCTCTCCCCCCCCACCATCATTCTGATAATGTGCACCTTTGCTCTGCTTTGTACAACCCTGCTTCCTTGCTTGCTTATTTTACTGCCAAAGAAATAGTATTATCTGTGTATTTACAGCTTCATATAGATATGAGAAATGCTTCAGAGAGTAAATCTTATCTTAGATGAACAGACATATGAAAAATATTGAGGAATTTGGCACTAACATCTAATATAAATATTATAAGTGTTCAGCTGTAAGTAAATTTTCCTACAGCAATTAAATAGGAAAATATATTTCCTAAATAGCATTATTATTCTTCCAATAGCAACAGACTTTTGTAACACTCTGTATATATGTGTGTATAGATACCTATTGACTGAATGGAAGTTAGTCTATATGAATCAGTTTCTGTTCCACAGAGAGAGAGATGTAATTAAATCATGAGCTGCTTGCATGATTAATACAACTAATTAACATTCTATTATTGCAGGTATGGAAGTAGCAGCAACATTAGTAGATAAAGCTGAATCAGTTACTGTTATTGTTAGAAACAACTTTCCATTTGAAGCTACTCTTGGAGAAAGCCTAGGTCGCAGGTTACAAAAGGTATGTCAATACTTTTATGACTGACTGTAAATTATTTCCTTCTGCCAATTCTCTGGAAGGCTGGTTTTTGTAACCACATATCTACTCCACTCCACATTGCCAAGTTTTTAACTATTCATTTATAACATGACAGACTGCTCTTTTTCTTTCATTGCATTCTTTTGAAACACATGCTACATGATACAAATGGACATTAGCTTTGCTAATGTAAATTATAACACAAGATAGCATACCTTGCCTTCAGAAAAAAAACCACTTCTCTGTAGAGGTAAAGCATTTAATTAATTGCTTCCTGCACAATCAGATTATAAAGATATTAATTAACTATAAATCATATACCCCTATCTTGGAAGACTTCATCCATAGCATGAGATAAAATAGAGTTGCAGTTATATTTTTAGTTACATTTTAGTTGAGATATCTGTGCTCACAGCACTGTGGAGCCACACTGATGTTAAGAGAGAGAACAATACAGGCAGTTCCCGCTTTGAGTTTTTGCTCTACAAGTTCCTGGGTTTATGAATTTTTTTTTTTTTTTTTTTTCCAGTATCAACAAAATCAAAAATATGAACATTAATTGCAAAAAATGAATGTTAAACATTCATAAATACCGCATTTCAAACCACACTCGTAGCTATATGATACAGTGTACCCCCACTTTACGATATTAATCCGTTCCAGAGATACCATCATATCATGAAAATATAATGTGAACCCAATAACACATTGTTTTTTGGTAATTCATTCCACGACCTCGGAAGTTGAAATTTTTGCTATATATAACTCTCTGGAAGGTCATTTTTATAGTGTAATTTGTATTACAGTAGTTGCCAATTCAAATCATTAAAATGCACTACACTTTCATCGTTATCATATGTTCTGTTATAAGAATCAATTTTTGAATGCCTTTGTGATATTTTTCTAAAACCCAGAAATGTGTTTTAGAAAAATATCACAAAGGCTTTTCTGTTAGTGCAAGCAATTATAAACAGGTAGTAAACTTGATGTTATTGCATTTGCGAAAATACCGATAGCTGGAATTGTGTGGTTTTTTACGTTATTATGGTGAAATGTGTTTCCCCTTTACTGAAATCTTCAATCGTATAAAAAACAAATAAATTTTCAGAATCTTTTCTTCATTCCTTTTTTTTTTTTTAAAGCTTCATAAACTTGTTACTCCGTGCAAACGTGTTAGTTGCAATTTGTGCGTTCCATTAAAAAATGCTTATGCATGCTATTGCAATTTATAAAGAAAAGAGAAAAAGATTATCTTGGAAACAAATGCCTCTTGAAGCATTTCTGAAGAAGACGACTCCTTGTGCAACAGAGTGCCAAGCCAATAATGAGTGATCAATGAGTGTGCATTTAGTCGATAATGATGATGATGAAGAATAAACATTCCTTAACATTTGTAAGTCATAAATAATTGCTTTATTATTATAATTTGCTTGATTTTACAGGCTATGTTTTCATTTCATTGAATAAATCAATCATTGTTTAAACAAACTAGTTAGCCAACTAATTTCATTGTTGAGAACATAAACCCTATTTTTAACATTATGTATATGGGAAATAAATTCCTGCTTTATGAGTTTTCATTTTTACGAGTGCACGCTAGGAACAAATTAACTCGTGAAGTCGGGAACTACCTGTAATGAATTATATGACATTCATATGAGACAAAAATTATTGGCCAAACAGAGTGTTTATTGGATGAGATCAGTCATCCTTTCCAGAAAGTCACAGGACAGCTGATGATCAGAGTTGAGAAATGTAGGGAAACACCTGTTTTCTTCAATGTGGAGTCACAGCTTTTAAGCTGTTCTAGTGGGTGCTAGGTGAGATGATCTTGTCAGAAGATTGTGGAGCTATTGCTTTTTAGCTGTTCTAGTAGACCTGTGAGACCTAGTAGAGCTGTTCTAGTGAGCTCTGGGCAGATTCCCATTTCTGCTGGTGTTGGCAGTAGAATTGTTGTTGCGAGGAGGAAGAAATGGTGATAATTTCAGATCTGGGGTGGGGGGGGGTACAGTGGTGCCCTCTCCCTGTTTCTATTGACGGTGGATGTTGGAGGAATTGGGAAAAATTTGAAAACTCAGTGTGAAGTTTCTACTTTTTTTGGTATTTCTCCACTAGAATCTTGGGGGTTTCAGGTTGAAGCTGTGGCCTTCAGTGATACTATGGAATACTACATCACTGGATGCAAGGTATGGTTAAGATTCACTAATTATATTATTTTTCATTGGTTTCATTCCATAATTAGCAAAAAAATATTTCAAAAATCAAAATGCAAGTAACTCCTTTTTATGGGCTGCCATTGTTGCATTTCCTCAATGCATCAGTGGCAGCATGTCAATTTCATACTATGGAAAGTTGAAATTCAGCTCTCCATGCTATAAAATTGATGTGTATTTTCTGTTGACATGGTTTAGATTAGTTTGCATGTATTTTCATACAAATCCCATCCATATGAAGCCCTTCATATAAAAATAAACTTTCATTTAATAAGAAAAGTGAATGCGCATGGATGTCTTAGTTTAAAAATATGTAATGAGATTCATTACAAATGTGTAAAAGGTATGAGATTCATAACAACAAAAATGTGTAAAAGGTATGAGATTCATTACAACAAAAATGTTTTAATAATGGTCTGCATTACAGCATTTTGTATTTTAATTTCCAGTGTGCTTGATAGGTTATTTGTTGATCATTTAATGGAGAAACTAAAGATCAGACCTTTATTGAAAGGCTCTGTGTATATTTGAAAGATCAAGATAGTTGATGAACAGTAGTTTTATTTTGTTGGGTCCTATTTGATACCTACATGGCTTGCCCAATCCAAAGCACCAAAATATTTTGATACTTCAGATTGTTGTAGATCAAAATCCATTGTCTAATTTTAAATTCACAATGGGTGGGACTCTTCATTTTCTTACATTATTTATTTCAGCATAAATTATATGAATTGTAAATGTAAATAAACACATACTTGCAACAGTCTCGTTTATATAGTGTTTTTATGAAGACCATAACGATAAAATATATAAACACTATATTTAATTTTTTTTGATTTCTAAAACCAGACATTTGATAAAACTTATTTATACATTTTTACCTTTTTTTTTCCATGAATTTGAAAAGGATTTTAGTCATATTCTGATCTGGAATTACTAATTCCAGATTAGAAATTATTGAAACTTTAAATTCTTCTCAATTACTAAAACTTTTAGGGTACATTTCAGGTTTACTGTGGAACCATTTGTTAATTGTGCAGGGGGGGGTGTCTTTATGTATGTTCAGTTTAAAGAGTGTGGAGAAATTAGGTGTGAATTCAGAATTCTGATGGGTGTTTATGAGAACTTGAAGAGCAGGATGGATGTCCTCTAAGGAATTAAACTGGGAGGCCATCAAGCTCTTAGCTGCCCACCTCAATGCTAGAGCTTACACTTGTACATCAGACAACAACCAACCTCAGTGCTGGAGCTTACACTTATGCAGCGGCAACTCCCAAGGCAGAATGCATTGGTTTAGCATTAGCATTAGTTGAGGCATATGATGTAAGAAAGCAAGCTTGTACAGCATCAGCCAGAAAAAAAAAAAAGAAAAAAAACCTTCCCATATCACCCATCCGGTCACTCCAAATGTTTATCCAGTTCAGTCTTTAATTTATTTAAGCTATCAGCCTCCACAACAACAGATGGAAGTCTGTTCCAGCAATCAACTACCTGCTGGCTAAAGGCAAACTTCTGCACATCTATTCTACAACTATCTTTCCTCAATTTGAATCTATGCCCCCTCAGGTTCTTAACTGAGCAAGCAGAAGTATCCTGTCTGCATTGAGCCTGCAAGTTGCATTCTGCAAGTTGCAGAACTTAAGCCATTTTTCATAAGCACACCCCTTTGTTCCTCTCACCAATCTTGTTGTCCTTCTCTGTACTCGTTCTAGCAACTCTACATCCTTCCTAAAATGAGCCCTCCAGACCTGTACACAGTACTCAAGGTGTGGCCTGGCCATTGCCTTATAAAAAGGGATAATCACCTCCTTGTCTCTGCCAGCAAAATTCCTATATATCATTGACAAAACTCCATGACCTGCTCTGGCAGCCCGTCTGCACTGCTCAGAGAACTTCATTCCACAAGAGGTTCCACAGGATGCAGTTCCTGTGGAACAAGTTGGTGAGTGTTGTCAGAGAAATGGGAAATATATTATGCAAAAAGAATAGATGGACTAGGACCCGGGTGTGTCTGCTAGGAACAAAAGTTCATGACATTGTGTAGCAGATATTATCTTTTAATGACACGAAAGGTGATATTATTGTACCCATTGGCACTAATGACATTAAGAATAAGAGATCCGAGGACTTACTTAACAAGTACAGTGCAATGTTGAGAAAAAGTTGGAAGTTCAAATTAAATTACTATCCAGACATGAGAAGTATGTGATGAGCACCTGTTCGATCAGTTCAGCCCTAGAGAGGATGTGCAAGGCTCATGGGGTAGAATTTTTCTTGGCATGGATAGTATTTGTTAACAAGAGAGACTGTTTATACAGGAATGGGATACACTTAAATAGAAAGAGTGCAAGAATATTTGCTGATGCTATCAAGGCAGTGTTAAGTGGGTTGGAAAAACTGCTAGCTTGAGGGGATACACAGACTATTAGATTAACAAAGCCACGGTCAGAGGTGAAAATGACTCTTGTACTGCTTCTATTGGAATGAGCAGCAGTCTAGAGAGCAAGGTATCGGGAATATCAAGGTCTGCTGGGCTCCTCATGAAACAAACAAATATGTTGTCTGTGTTAGGGTAACTAAGAGTAAGAACAGATGCATGTATACTTGCCTGCACACTAGTGCCAGGAGCATAGTAAATAAATTTGATGAATTTGAAGTTCTGGTCAAGTCATCAAATGAATACAGTTTGAGGAGACAATGTGTATAGAAAGGATATAGTGTTTATTGTCACGCTGCTCCAAAGGTTTTTATTGCAACACAGTAGTATACTCTGTGTTGCAGTACAAACTCTGTGAAGGCCAGAGATAGTGACTTATTATGTAGTCTGTCTAGCGTTGGAATTTGTTGTTATATTGTTCTTCTAGCCACTTGAAAACTGGGACCCCCCCATCCCCCAATTGCCTGTCACTCAAGGTTGGGCCAGGTCATAGTGTAAAGTTCTGAGGATGGTGGGTGGGGGGAAACAATCCTGGCATCACTGAAGTTTAAAAAAAGGGAAAGTGTTTATTGGAAAGGAGAATAGGGGAGTATAGATGAAGGTGACAAAAGTGGATTGTAGGAAGACTTTCACTTGAGAGCAGGAAGTTAAAGGGATAGAGGGGTACCACTATGGAAGGAGCCCATTCTCTAAGACAGGATTAGGGGGTGGGGGTGATATGCTCTTAGTTAAAAGGTGTATTAAATCTAAGGCAGTGCATCAAGTTGACATGGATGGCCAGTGCAACGTTGAGTCAGTTTAGTGTGACATAAGTACTGGGAAACAGACATGAGAGTCGGAGTGTGTTATAGGCCTAATGACTGTGATGAATATAATGAACAATTATGCAGAAAAATAGTCTACCAGTAAATCAGAATGTCTAATAATTGGTATTTTAACTTTTCAAATAATGACTGGAACTTGTGGGTCGGTCATTCACACAAACAAGGCTTTTGTAGATTTACTGAATGACTGTTTTCTACACCACCACCACACAGCATTTTAGTGAGGCAACAAGAGAGAGCAGTACTCCTGATCTGATTATTAGCAGTGATCCGTCATGCATTAAGAATCTGCAGATAAAAAGAAACTACTAGGTGGCAGTAATCACAATGTATTAATGTGAGATTTACTTAAAGAGGTAACCACCATCAAAGTAAAGGGAAGGGCTTTTGCTTTCATAAAGGTGACTACAGTGGTCTCAGACAGTTTTTAAATTATTTGAAGTGGGAAAACTGATGATGTTTACCAATGGCAAATTCTGAATGAGAATCATTCAAGGAAATAATCATAGAAACCAATAGGTTTTTCATAAAAACTGAGAAACACTGTTCAAGGCTTAGGCATAAATGAATATCAGATGAACAAATGAGACTTGTGTCAGAGAAGATAAATGCATGGATGGATATCGATTATTAGTGTTTTTTTAATATGAAACCCTAGACGTGAAAGGTATTAGAATCTATAGTACAGCAATACTTCGCTTAGCATGGCTTCAAACAGCATGGGTTTCACTATAACACGGTTTTCACTTAAGTTTAAGTCGAAAATTTACCATACATATTAAAACTCATTCAATAGCCTAGACACATACTCTATATATGCATGCTGCATTGTTGTAGCCTAGGTATGCATACATACAGTGTTCTCCCCAGGACTTATCGAATGGGCGCACCACTCGGTAAATTTAACTGACCGCCCGGCTAAAATTTAAGCGATTATCGCAGTCAGTTGATTGAGATCAATGCGACAGGAGCATATAATGTTAAATTATGCAATTAATTTTTGCTCTTGATCGCTTGTCACATTTATAAATAACAGAAAATTTTATAATATTGCAAAGTATTACACTTCCCCACCCGGCTACTTCATAATGCCACCTGGCTGGCAAAATTTTCTGGGGATAACACTGACATATATGCTGTGGTGCCAGGTAAAAGGCTTTACTGTCTCACATGCACATGTTCCAGTAGCTTTCCTCAGGCAGTCAGTGGCAACGTTCAACAGTGTTCAGTATTCTTAATTCCATCCTAACGAGATGACGTGATAGCTTTTCATTTCATAATTTATTTTTTACCCATTTAAATATGATTGAAAATATATTTGCATCTTGGCTATAAATCACTGCCAACAACATGTGTTCTGTTTGGGAGCATGTTTTTCTCATTTGGCAAATGATTTCACTGGTTTTGAATTGCAAATTCAGATAATTGCCAAATTCAGCAAACTGCCTATGAAGAAGAGAAAACAGTTCTGAAGCGGATAACGTTGAAGTGGCACCAAAAGAATTTTCAACAGAAGAATTGCCGAAAGTTTTTTTTTTTTGGGGAGAGTTTGACATGGCCTGCGAGGCAATTATGAATGGAGATCCAGATGTTGAACGCAGCATCAAGATACGGCAAATTTTACAAGATGAGATTCGATGCTACAAAGATTTGTACGCCGAGAAAAAGAGACTACTTCACCAGACTTCATTATTGAAATACCTAAATAAACAAAGCTTTTTTCTCATCTCTCATGATAAAATATTTGCAATATTTTTTATTTAAAATCCTTTAATTGACTATCAAGCTATAAAGTGTTTAAGTCTGAAGCCTCAAGCTATGGAAACACATCATACACCATCAGGCATCTCTCATATTGTGGAGTTATTCTTCATAACTGTTTTTCCATCATTGCATCACTCGGGTACCTACCCACCCACCCACCGAAGAAGGGCCAAATAGCCCTGAAACAGTGCTGTCTGGGTGGTGGTATCCATCTGAGAATAAGCAACATTAGTCTTCTCCTCAGGTGAAGTGTTATTTATTCGAAGTAGTGCAATATCATGGCAACTCGTTGTGAAGATATTCACAGTATGAGATATAACTTAAAACAATGACGTTTTGCTAACATTCTGTTTATTCAGATTTGGCTATGTATTATTGATGCTTTTGCACTATACTTATACGTAGTCTTGACTATCAGGCGTAAATTGTTTATAGATTTATTATACTTTGTTTATAGACTGTTTCTTTGGTATGCATTCACTTAAAACCTATTATAATTATACCTCAATCAGCACGATTTCGCATAATGCGGAATTATTGGAATAGTTTCGGTACCAATTATCAGTGCTACGTGGGGTATTGCTGTACTTAGTACTGTGTGTGGGCTGAAGGTTGGGAAGATGAAAGAAGATAATTGTTGACATTAGATGTGAATTTCTATTTCGAATTCCTCTCCTATTATCTCCATTCAGTCTAAACATTGAATCAATTAATTGGCAATGCTCACAATCGGTCCAGTTGTCTGGTCCTGTGATGCCCAGTGCAGCACTGTGTTTAGTTGTTTGAAAAAGGATTGTTATGTTTCTGATTAACTAAACATAATATTCACATATGAAAAATACACAGATATTAGTTTTTCCTATGGATTCTGCAACAGCAGAAATAATCTAGTTATATTACTGGGAAGGATTATTCTGAGAGAGATTATTTACACCTCAGTTGCTTTGAAGTAACTGTGTTATAAATGAGTTGAAACTGTTGTTTAAAATTCTCTTTATGGTTTCATGAAATGCAGCCAATTTGCTTTTGACATTGAGGAATATTTCTACTGCCTTTTTGTTTTAGCAAATACAAATAGATGGAAAATGTGATTCCTATTATTTTATATGATGATTACAGCCTAGAAATGTGGTTTAAGAACAAAGTTGCATGGTAATTGTTAGCTATTCAAGAAGAAAATTGTACATTGATTGCTGATAAACTTTATTTTACTGTGGAGTGAGAATAAAGTATTTGTGTTTGTTAGTAAATGTTTTTATTTGTAGATGCATGAAGAAAAGGGTGTTGTTTTCATCAATAAAGCTGAGGTCACAGAATTTCTAGGAAAGGATGGAATTTTAACAGGTGTAACGCTAACAACAGGAGAAGAGCTTCCTGCTAATATCTGTGTCTTAGGAATTGGTAACTCAGTTTTTGTTAAAATGCTATTTATTCCGTTGTATAATTTTTTTTTTTTTTTTTTTTTTTGTCATCATTAGTATATTGTGCAAGCTGCATGTGTACAAATGTTGTGCAATTTACATTTGGTGAACTGCAGTAAATTTACGTATGAGGTGTGATCAAGAAAGTCAGTAACTGACTGTAACTTGAAATTGCAGCATCATAGCAAGTTTCAACTTGTCATAACATGTTTTGTGACACATATAGACATAGTAATATGTGAATCACCTGCTCAACTGTAGTTAGTGTGAATTAGTGCACAATTATTGATTTTACTAAGCAGTAAATTTGCATCAGATTTTGTTTCAAATTAGGGAAAATTGCAACAAAATCCCAAAGAATGTTAAAACAGGTTTTGGTGAAGGTGCTATTGTTATTCCAAGATTTTTCAATGGTTTCAGTCTTAAGAGGGCTACTTGAGCATTGAAGATAATTCTTGCTCTGACTGTCCATCAACTTCAAAAACCTCAACCCTCAGAAACTTCAATGATTTAATTACATGTGCTCCTGTGATCTGATCAGGCGAGATTGACATTTAACTACCTGCAAAATTTCTTGTGAAATTGGCAATTTTTATGGGCCATATCAATCAATTTTAACCCAAAATTTGGGAATGCAATGCATTTCGAAAAGTCTGCCTTGTATCCTCACTGTTCATAGAGAGAGTGAGGAGATTTTGCATGTCAGATCTTTATCAATGTGCTGCTGCAGAACTACACTTTTTTTTCTTCTGTCAATACTGGTGACAAATCATGGGTGTATGGCTATGACCCTGGAACAAAATCCCAGTCCCCACAATGGAATATTCCATCCTTTCTAATGCACAAGAAAAAGCATGACAGTCTTGATTAAATGCGAAGCCCACACTTATTGTATTTTTTGTCATGGGACATTGTTCATTATGGATTTGTCCCTCATGGTCAAATGAAATGGGCATACCTCAAAACAGTTCTAAGGTGATTGTGCAATGCCATTCAGAGAAAATGATTAGAAAATTGGGTATAGGGAATTGGTGCTTCATCATGACAATGCTCCTGCACACTTCACATTTAACTTTACATTCAAGAATTTTTATCACTTTTTCTTTTATCACATGTACTTTCAGGAGTTGCTTCTGCAACTCCTGAAAATATAAAATGAAGTCTCTGGATCTATAAGCAGTACTTGAGGTGTAGTCTGACCATTGCCTTGTACAAGGGGATAATCACCTCCTTATCCCTGCTAGCAAAATTCTTAAATATCAATGACAAAACCCCATGAGCTCTCCTAGCAGTCTGTCTGCACTGATCAGAGAACTTCATATCTCACTGCACAATTACTGCCAAGTCCTTTTCATTCTACACTAATTTGAGTGTAGTACTACACAGTTGATATGTTATTCTGGGGTTACTGCTACCCACATGTGGTGCCTCCGTAACCAGATGGGTAGGAGCAGCAGTGCGTAGCGCACGCTTCTTAATTAGACTGGGATTCAAGCCCGTGACCACCAAATACAGAGGATGCGGAAAGGTCAGGGAATGACCACCGCATATCCCCGGAGCAATATGGCCTTAGTTGCTAATGCTCCTAAAAAAAAAAACCAAACCTACCCACATGCAGTACTTTGCATTTGTCAATGTTAAACTTCAGTTGCCACTTCTCAGCCCATTTACCCAACTTATCTAGATCCTGTTGCAGTAGCATACTGTCATTAACAACCCTGCCAACCTTTGTATCATCTCTGAAAACTTAGAAATTAAGCCTGATATACCTTCATCAATATCATTGATGAATACACAAAACAACAATGGCCCAGCACCAAACCCTGGGGAACTCTACTAATAACATTAGTCCATGAAGAACAGTGTCCATTGATTACCACTATCTGTTGTCTCCCACTCAACCATCACTTTATCCATTGTAGCAACTTGCCCTTAATGCCATACCACTCACTTTTGTACAACAGTCTTCCATCTGCAACAGTATCAAAAGCTTTTCTGAAATCCTAGTATATGATATCAAAATTATTTTTTTGCATCCAGTTCCTTTGTGACCACATCATAGTATCCAATCAAATTGGTCAGATAAGACTTCCCTTTAACAAACCCATGCTTTGTCTTAACTATTACTGTAGTCTTGTCTAGATCAGCGGTTCCCAACCTTTTTTGACTCGTGAACTCACCATTAATCATATAACCTTGTAGAAAAAACATAAAATAAAGGACAAACAGTATGTAAAAATTATATTAGTTTTGATTTGTAACTTATTTTTTAAATATTGTGGTTTCTTCCATTATACACTTAGTGATAATGGAAGAAACGCTCAGTGACAGAATTGTGACCACCCAGTCCATAATGGACTATGCTGCATAGCTTACTTATAAAAAGCCAAACAGCTTCTTATGCTAGAGCAGTAGTAATTTGCATCTGGTCGTGCATCAAATTTGCATCAAAGTGATCAAATAGCAATTATGGAACGTAGTAAAGATAATCATGGAGTTTCATAAGGGCATTATTTTCCATATTGGAAATTGCATGTTTCCATATTGGTAGATCTTGGCCTACTGTGATTACAGTGCACAAAGAATGATGTAACAGGTCAAATCACTTCCTACTGACAAAACTGTAAAGGATTATGCAAGGTGGATGTTCATGATGAGCAAAGAGTGCATCATATCATGTGGGCTGAGCAGCAGGTGACTGTGACAGTTGCCATCACAATACAATATGGGGTTCTACAGCAGATGACACCCAAGCATCAGCACCTTCCTCCTCACTGCTGATCAAATGGCAAATGCTGTGGTGTCAATCCTATAGTGTTAGGTTGGACACTAGAGGATTGGAAACGAGTGCGCACGCTGGATGAGTCCAAATACTCAGTGTAACATGCTGATAGACATCTTCGTGTGTGGTGCGGGCAACACAAGTCTATGGACCCATCATGCATGGTGCCCACTATCCAGGCAGGTGGTGGCAGTGGTTTCTTAATATGGGGCATGTTTTGCTGGCAACAACTAGGACCACTTATGTGTATGGACCAACATTTTTGCTGGTGAGGTCTATGGGCAGTTCTTAAGAGACCATGTGCACCACTCTGCCATGTTGCACTTTTCATGGACAGAAACAGGATCATCTTCCAAGATGATAATGTACCATCTCAAATCACTCATGCACAGTGCAGGCTGGGCCTGCACTGTGCATGAGTGATTTGAGGAACACAGTGAAGGTATCACCCATCTTGATTGGCCTCCAAATTCACATGTTCTCAATCCAATTGAACACCTGTGATGTTTTGAATGGGAAGTGAGGTATAGAGACATGAAACCATCTATTCCTACACTGTGGAAAGCTTTTTAGGCAGCATGGCTGCAGGTCCCTCTGGACATCTTCAGACATCTAATGGAGTCAATGCCTAGGTGAATAGCAGCTGTTATCTGTGTGAATGGTGGCTCAACATGGTATTAGGTAGGTAGGCACAATTCAGTGATCACCGAATATATAGTATACTTGCAGTGTTAGAGAGTTACCAACAGGAAATTATATATAGTAATGTTCAATTGTTCTGCATGCAAAGATGTGTCAGTATTTGAAACTTTAATTACCTTTTTTTTTTTTTTTTTTTCCCATGACATTTAAAATAAAGAACTTTTAGATTTATCACTAATTTTATGCACATAACTTGCTCATTTTTGTCAATCTAGCTCACCATTATAAGAAGTAAGTTCGATGTGGTTCAGAAATGTAGGTTGATCTAAAATTGATCACCCCCTCCCCTAGTTCAACACAGGTAATGCAATCAGTTGACATCCAGTTTGGAACTATAATCTGTGACCTTGAAAGTTTCTAGACTCACTTTCTCTCTGTTTTCACTGTTTGGCAAGATGTAACAGGAGTATGTATATAACTTATCAGAATATAGATAATTTAATGTTCTTTTCCATATCTTTCTGAAGCATCTGAAGATTGTAATGTGTAGCTGTCTGGTTAAAGTTATTAATTAAATATATTATGCTCTGTCAGCACACTACTGTTTCATTAACTTATTTGTTCCCGTGTGCATAATAATGTCCTTCAATTCTCTTATTTTGATTCTGCTGTATATTAATGTACATATTTTATTATGAAATTTTCTTTTGTGTCACCAGGTGTAAAACCTTCGACCCAGTTTTTAGAAAGTTCAGGAATACCTCTGACTGCCCGAGGGCATGTAATAGTGGATCAGGTAATTATAATTTGAATTTAGAGATTATTTTATGCTAAAAGTGTGATGAAAAACACAAACACATTTCTAGCATAAAGGTGATGCTTACTTATGGAGGAAGGGGATGAATCAGATTGTTCCACTTGATATCGATGGTTCAACTGTTGATGATCCTGCTCAGGTAGCTAACAAACTAAATGGGTATTTTGCATCTACATTCACACATGAGGAGTTATTCAGGGAGGGGAATGCCAGAGGTGAATTAAACATCATCTGCAAATTTAGATATCACGCCCTCTATCCCTTCATCAATGTCGTTTATGAAAATTAAAAACAACAGTGGTCCTAATACTGATCCTTGGGGAACCCCACTTCTTACATCAACCCAATCTGAGGAATAGCCATTTATCACAACCCTCTGCCTCCTGCCCTGAAGCCATCCTGCTATCCGTCTAAGGATTTTCCCAATGATTCCAACCTGTTCCAGCTTATAAAGCAACCGCTCATGTGGGACTGAGTCAAAAGCTTTGCTGAAATCTAAATAAACAATGTCGAAATTATTCCCTAAATCCAGCTCGTGAGTGATCCTTTCGAAATAGCGAACCAGATTTGTTAAACATGATTTTCCCTTTACAAAACAATGCTGAGTATCCTTGAGAATTTCAATTCGATCCAAATGATCCTGAATTCCACCCTTGATCATTGCCTGATTCTCCATGATTTTCCCTACTACTGAAGTCAGACTGACAGGTTGATAATTTCCAACTTCACTTTTAGAGCCACACTTATGTATGGGAAATACATTTGCACTTTTCCAATCCAAGGGAATCTCCCCAGAGTCTAGTGATGCTTGCATAATTAGCCTCAATGGTTCAATGAATAATCACATGAGAGGGCATAAATTCAAATTGAGGAAAGACAGTTGTAGGTTGGATGTGCGGAAATATGCCTGTAGCCAGCGTGTGGTTGATTGCTGGAACAAACTTCCATCTGTCGATGTAGAAGTTGATAGCTTGAACAGATTCAAGGCAGAACTAGACAAACACTTAGAGCAAGTGGATGGGTGAAATGAGAAGGCGGTTTTTTTGTTTTTTTTTGGCTGGTGCTCTATAAGTTTGCTTTCTTGCATGATGTACCTTTGCTAATGCTAAAACAGATTTTACTCTTCATTTGAGTCCATTGCCTGTATAATTCAATACTAGTCAAATGACAGTAACCAAGATCAGTCTTCTACAGCTCAAATCAACTGGGCATCTCTCTCTCTTGAAGATTCTTTTGAACATTTAGCAAATAGCACTCAGATTGCTGTAAGTGATATTATAAGTGGCGTAGAACTTTGATATTGTAAGTGCGGTAGAACTTTAGTTCATAATGGACTAAATTTCTTCTATAGGAATGTATACGAGCATCCAGCCAGTGAGTTTCCAGATGTTAATATGTCCATGCAAAAATCACCCAGTACTTTATTATCATTAGTTTATTAACTAGAGAAGCATTGTCTTGATCAGTGTTTTCTAATTCTTTCCAGATACTGATAACAAAAATACTGATAACAAGTCATGGACCACAAAAATATTAAATTATATCTGAAAATACATTAATAACTATTTTTTTAATCTTATCACAGTTAATAGGATTGTTGTTTACAACAAAAAAAAAAAGCTGTTTATTATCCAGTCTCCCCCAGACCACTTTCAAAAGTTATGCAGACCACAGTTTGGGAAACACTTCAGGTTGTTTGGGGGAGGTATGCCTATTGATTGTTGCATTTTAGGAGCAGAACTCCATTTCCTTTATCTTTTTCATGGTAGATATAGCTTAACTAGTATGAGTTAATATATCTCACAATGGTTTCTTTGTTATATGCTTTGCAGAGATTAATTAATAAAAATTGGGTAAAGGGGGTTGATCTTTGAAATGCAGTGTTCCAACTAGCACTGTGCTAAGAAATTTGACTGGTTGCAATGGGTGTAGAAGAATATCTACCTCATGTGGAGAGAGGGTGATGTTTTTATTACAGGTGTGAAGATATTTGCTTTTGATGGTTTCAGTGAAAGTTTAAAGAAGTTCACATGACTGCAGAAAGAGTTTTTATTAAGAAATTGAGTAATTTAGAGTCAGCTTATAGATATAAGCTGATGGATCTGGGGAGTACAAAGAAAATATCAGCATAGGAGTCAAAAAGAGGACCTGAAGTTAAAAAAAAATAATTAAAAAAAAGCCTGAAGAAATGGGAAAAAAAATAACTGAGAAGGGAAGGGCAGCTTTTCTCAAGAAGATTGTAGAGCTGTTCAACATTATTGTAATAATAAACTTCCATAATGGACTAAATATTGTTTATTAGAAAAAAAATTGAGCATAAAGGCAAGTAAGGCTTCTAGAGTTGACGGCATATATCCTGGAGTTTTGAGGGAGTGAGTTGAACCATTGAGGTTAATTATGTGGACATCTTTGTACTCTGGGGAGATTCCTTTGCATTAGCATTAGTAGAAGCATATGATGCAAGAAAACAAGCTTATGCAGCATCAGCCAAAAAGAAAAAAACCACTCCCATTTCACCCCTCCATTCGTTCGAAATACCTGTCCAGCTGAGCCTTAAATTTATTTAGGCTATCAACTTCCACAACAAGGGATGGAAGTCTGTTCCACCAACCAACTACCCGTTGGCTAAAGGCAAATTTCCGCACATCTATAATACATCTGTCTTTCCTAAATTTGAATTTATGCCCTCTCAGGTGATTATTCTGAGTAAGAGGAAGAATCGCATCACCATTGAGCATGCTCAAACCATTCAAGGCTTTATACACCTCTATCAGATCACCTTGCTGGTGCCTAGTCTCCAGACATTGTAATTTGCAAAACTTAAGCCTTTCTTTATAAGAGCAACCCTTTGTTCCATTCACTAATCTTGTTGCCCTTCTCTGTACTCGTTCCAGCAGCTCTACATCCTTCTTGAAATGAGGCCTCCAGACCTGTATACAGTACTCAAGGTGTGGCCTGACCATTGCCTCATACAAGTGAATAATTACCTCCCTATCCCTGCTAGAAAAATTCCTATATATCCTTGACAAGACACCATGAGCTACTCTTGCAGCCCATCTGCACTGCTCAGAGATCTTCATATCTGCCTGCACAATTACCCCCAGGTTCTTTTCATTCTCTACCACTGTCAGTGTAGTACCACAGAGTTGATACATTGACAATGAGCAATGTTAAACTTCATTTGCCACCTCTCAGCCCATCTGCTCAACCTTTCCAGATCCTGTTGCAGCAGCATAGCATCAGTAGTGTCCTTAACAACCCTGCCAACCTTTGTATCGTCTGCAAACTTGGACATTAAGCTTGATATACCATCGACAGTATCATTTATAAATACAGAAAACAATAATGGACCCAACCCTGAGGGACTCCACTAATAACATTAGTCCACGATGAGCAGTGTCCATTGATTACCACTCTCTGTCTTCTCCCCCTCAACCATCCCTTTATCCATAGCAGCAATTTGCCTCTAATGCCACAGATATTCCATGTGCAACAGTATCAAAAGCCTTTCTAAGATCCAAGTATATAATATCAAAGTTATTCCTTGCATCCAGTTCTTTTGTGACTGCATCATAGTATCCATTCAAATTGGTCAGCAGGACTTCCCCTTAACAAAACCATGCTGTGTCCGAGCTATAACTGAAGTCTTGTCTAAATGATCCTGCAGTGCTTCTTTAACTAGTGCCTCCATTAATTTTCCTGGAACAGAAGTTAAACTCACAGGTCTTTTATTACTTGTGTCAGCCTTTGATCCTCCTTTGTGAATTGGGGTCACATATGCACATCTCCAGTACATGGGTACTTCCCCCGAGTCCAAGGAAGCTCTCATGATTATGGCTAAGGGTTTCTTACTTCCTTTGCTGCCTCCTTTAATATAACTGGATAGATACCATCCATGCCTTTTTTTTATGCTTATCCTCAACAATTTCTCCTCCACTTTCCTCTGTTATTACAAAATCATCTGGCTTACTGCCAGAGTTTACTTCACCTCTGGCATTCCCCTTCCTGAATAACTCCTCATGTGTGAATGTAGATGCAAAATACTCATTTAGTTTGTTAGCCACCTGAGCAGTATCCTCAACTGTTGAACCATCAATATCCAGTGGACCAATCTGATTCATCCCTTTCCTTCTAGAGTTTACATAGGTAAAGTACTCTTTTCTGTTTTTCTTTGCATCCTTTGCCAAGGATTTCTCATAATCTGCCTTTGCGTGCCTAATCTCCTTTGTGACTTTGCTACAGACCAGCTTATAACTATCATAGGCTTCCATGTCACGCATTAATTTATATGTATCCCTTGCATTTTTCTTCTCTGCCATATGTCTCATTAGTTCATCTGACATCTATTTAGACCTAAACCTTGAACAATATTTCTTAGTTGGTATGTAAAGCCTAGCAGTTTCCAAGATAAGTTCTTTGAATGCTTCCCATTTTGAATTTGCTGTTGGTAACATCATCAGTTGGTCCCACCGTAGTCACCGTAGTCTCAGGGCACCGTAGTCACCTTTATGAAAGCAAAAATCCTTCCCTTTTCCCTTGATAGTAGTTACCTCTTTGAGTAAATCCTACTTCAGATAACTGATCACTGCCACCTCGTGGTTCCTTTATCTGCAGATTCTTAATGCATGAAAAATCACTACTGATAATCAGATCAATAGTATTACTCCCTCTGGTTGCCTCTTGAACATGTTGATGTAAAAAACAATCATCGAATTAATCCACAAAAGCCTTGCTAGTGTGTGAGTGACCAACCCACAAATTCCAGTCAATATCTGGGAAATTATAAGACTCTCTGATTTACTGGCCCACCCTATTTCCCTGTACAGTTTCTTATTATACTCATCAGATTCATTAGCCTATAGCACACTCCTACTCTCAATTTTGATCTCCCAATGCTTATGTCACACCAAACTGACTCGACACTGGCTTCACTTCCGTGGATTTTGTGTTTCTTAACTAATAGCATAACCCCTCCTCCCTTCCTATCCTGTCTATCCTTTCTGTACACATTGTTCTCCCCAAATTCCAGTTCTGCATTCCTTATATCTGTGTGACACCACGTCTCTGATATCCCAGCAATATCTGCCTTTGATGTTCTGAGCAATACCTCAAATTCATCAAATTTATTTACCAAACTCCTATTTTCCTAGCATTGGTGTACACACAAGTATACATGCACCTGATCCTATTCTTAGCTACCCTAACACAACCCATGCGTTTACTTGTACTGCAATGATTGCTGGCAGTCTCGGAAATATCCTGCATCTTGTTTTCCAGGCTGCTGCTCATTCCAATAGAAGCAGTGCAAGAATCACTTTCACCTCTGCCAATGGCTACTGTTAATCTTATAGTCCTTGTATCCCCCCAAGCTAGCAGTTTTCTGACCCACCTAACACTGCCTCAATAGCATCAGCAAATATTCTTGCACCCTTTCTATTTAAGTGTATCCCATTCCTGTAGAAGCAGTCTCTCCTGTTAACAAGTAAAGAACAGTCTGAAAAAAATTCTACCTCTTAAGCCTTGCACAATCTTTTTAGGGCCGAATTGATCGACAAGGCTCTCATCATATACTCTCTCCTATCATGTCTGGCCAGAATTGCAGACACTTTGAAATTCAACCCTAGTTCACAGCTTTTTTTCAACAGTGACCCGTAAGTACGGGTCACTGTTAAGTAATTCCGCTGGTCTCCTACTCTTAATATCATTTGTGCCAATGTGTACAACTATATCACCTTTTGTGCCCTTAAAAGATTATATCCAGTCTACGATGCCTTCAGCCTTTCCCCCCCCTTTTATGTAAACCCCCAACACAAGAGGTGTTAGAACCTATAGTACTTAGTAAGCACAGTACTAAGTTTTAGCCGGTTCAAACTCTAGTTTGGACTGATTAATAACTGCTTTACAATTGTTGCGAGCTTTGGTGTAGGCAGAAAATGAAACTGAAGAATTAGAAACAAGCCAATTACGATATGTAACGTTCTTCTCTTGAACAGCCTTAGCACATTTATTGGAAAACCAAGGTTTAGATAAAGGACAAGATAAAGGATGTTTAGATAAAGGACGGTTTGTTTCCACAATTGGAAATTCTGTTGGAAAATTGGTAGAAGTGCTTGAATCTGATTGGAGGATAGAATGGTCAGTATGGTAAATTCATAGAAAAGAGATATTCTTGGTTTCAAATAATGCACATCTTTCTAAAAAGAGGTCATTTTAAGAAAACCTTGTGTTTCAATTTTCATTAATTTTTGAGGAAATAATAAAGGTGCATTACAAAAAGTTGAATGAGTATTACATTGTGAGGTATGTTTGTTGAGGTAAACACAATTGCTTTTTATGTTATTAATTAATTTGTATTTAATTGATATTTAGTCTTTAATTTTGTCCTCTATTAATCACATAACATTATTAATTAATTACACCATGCATTTTGAAAAAAAAAAATTACTGATGTTGTCTCAGAAAAGAGTATTTCTGAATCATTTTTTAATGCTGATTTGAAAAATGATCCATTTGTTTCCATCACTTCACAGGTTTCTTCAAAAAAATCATTTTTAAAAGAAAATTTTATTTTTCCCAAATTTTTATTAATTTTGGCAGAATTTGCACACACATTATAACAAAATGCTACCTTTACCAGACTTTTATACTTAAATACATGTTGAAAAAACTTAAAGGGCAGTGTGATAGTTTGCCACTAAACTGCACTCAGTGGGTGCTGCTCTTCATGGACTAATGTTATTAGTGGAGTCCCACAGGGTTCGGTGTTGGGTCCACTGTTGTTTTGTATATTTATCAATGATATTGATGAAGGTATATCAGGCTTAATGTCGAAGTTTGCAGATGATACAAAGGTTGGCAGGGTTGTTAATGACAGTAATGGCAGTTATCTAGATTATTTAGATCCTGCAACAGGATCTAGATAATTTGGGCAGATGGACTAAGAGAGTGGCAACTGAAGTTTAACCTTGACAAATGCAAAGTACTGCATAACCCGAGAGAAATGTACCAACTGTGTGGTACTACACTTAAGGTGTTAGAAAATGAAAAAGACCTGGGAGTAATTGTGCAGTCAGATATGAAATTTTCTGAGCAATGCAGAGAGGCTGCCAGGGCAGGTCATGGGGTTTTGTCAATGATATATAGGAATTTTGCTAGCAGGGAGGTGATTGTCTCTCTGTATAAGGCAATGGTCAGGCTACGCCTTGAGTACTGTGTACAGGTCTGGAGGCCTCATTTTAGGAAGGATGTAGATTTACTTGAGCGTGTACAGAGAAGGGTAACAAGATTGGTGAGGGGAATGAAGGGATCCTCTTACCAAGAGAGGCTTAAGTTCTGCAAATTGCAGTGGCTGGAGACTAGGCACTTGCACTATGATCTGATTGAGGTGTATAAGGCCTTGAATGGGTTGAGCATGCTGAATTCTGATGGGATACTTCCATTTGTTCAGATTACGAACCTAAGGGGGCATAAATTCAAATTAAGAAAAGACAGATATAGAATAGATGTGCGGAAATTTGTCTTTAGCCAGAGGGTGGTTAATTGCTGGAACAAACTTCCATCTGTCATTGTGGAAGTTGATAGGTTGAATAAATTTAAGGAGGAACTGGACAGGCATTTGGAGGGAATGGTGTGGTTTTTTTTTTTTTTTTGGATGATGCTGCATAAGCTCATTCACTTGCTTTCTTGCATCACATGCCACTACTACTCTCCTTTCATTTTAGAGACTGATCTACAATGGGTCAAATTTTCATTTCTTTGATTTTCTTGCAAATCCTTCTACTTTGCAGTACTTCTTCAACATCCAGCAATAGTCAGCCATAATGTTGACATTCCACCTAACATGATATATCATTTCCATGTCTTTAATAACTTGGTGAAACCTCTCACCCCATTCTTCACTAACACCTCCTAGATTTTCTGGGAAGTATCTAATGTGGGAGTGTTAAAAAAAATGTACCTTGACACTCACATTAAAGCCCAGTTTCTTGAAGTTTGTCAACATATTTTAAACTATATTCTTGTAGTTTGGATCTTTTTTGTTCCCTAAGAAGTTCTCAATAACAGACTTGAAGCTAATCCATGCCTGTTTTCTCTTTTATTCATAGATCTCTCAAAATCTCAGTCCCTCATCAGTTTGCAAATTTGAGGTCCAACAAAAATACATTGTTTTAGCTTCTCTTGGGTGATCAATGGGAATTTAGTACAAAGGTAGCTGAAGCAGAGACCTTCCTACTGAAAAGCTTTCACAAACTGTTTCATCAAACCCAGTTTGATATGCAAGGGTGGTAGGAGGACAGTTTTGGGGTCTACCATTGGTTCATGAACTATGTTCTTTGATTCCGGCAATGAACTGCTCCTCTGGCAAGATTGACACCCCATTGCTTACCCCTTTCTTGACTGTCCCACTCACAAAAAGCAAGGCATTTTTTTGTAACCATATTGCTGTTCAAGTAACGTGCCTATCACTTTAAAGTCAGCACACACCAACCATGTTCTTCATACTTAATATCTGTCGACAACTTCAAGTTTTCATATGTTTCTTTCAAATGTGAAGAGTGAGCTACTGGAATTGACCCATATTTATTTCCATTGTGGAGCAACACACCTTTGAGACTTCTCTTTGATGAGTCAGTCTCCACTGTGTAAGATTGTAACTAATTCCTAAACAGTTCATTAAGCCATTTATATTACTGCAAAAAACCATAGAATCATCCTCAGAAAAATAGAGGAATAGTTCTCATTCTCTGTATCTGTACCATGAGAAAAACATCCCATGTGCTGGAAGTTTTTTTGACTTAAGTCTAGAAGCAAGGAGTTCTGCAGATTCCTTTGGTAAATTTAAATCTCTTCCCAGATCATGCAGTGAAAACAGTTGAGGGCTGGACTCAATGTCTCCACATGTAGACTTTTGTTTAATTAATTTCATCTTCAGTTTCATCTTCAGAAGCTTCCCTTTCAGCACTTTCTTCTGCTACATTCTCCAATATAAGTGGAAGGCATGGAATTGGCAGGTTATCTCTTGTGTTACCACAATGCCCTTCTTACTCTATGCATTGTATCACTACATTAATTAAACAAAAGTAACAATTATCACAGTGTTTGTAGGCTCCCACTAAATCATGGGAGTAGCAAATGGCATAGCTTTCTCTTTTTTTACCATTTTTCCACAATCCCATTGCTTCAACACAGATTCTGCAAACTTTATGTGGAGCCCATTATATAATTTTGTCACCAAATTTCCCTGCAAAATAAGCATAATACACAATTTTTTACAAATTGTGTAATATCTTGTCTGCTTGAGGACTATGTAACTTCCACAAAAATATAACAAAATAAGTTTGGATTGTTTAAACACTTGCATGAGGACATTTTACTTGCATTTTTAGCACAAGTTTGACATAACCTCAAAAAGAAACTGAGCTCACACTGATAAACACTGCTCAAGGTCAAGAAACAAATGACTGAAGGCAGCATTGCCAACATGTGAAGATTTAGTTTACAAATTCCCAGCATTTACTTTTAACTTAATACATCCAGTAATACAACTCATGACATCAACTAAATGATTGTATCCCTCTACATTAACTAAGCAAAAGTAACAGTCATCACAGTGGTTTGTAGGCTCCCATCAAATCATGGAAATTGCAAATGGCTTAGCCTTCTTTTTATCATTTTTCCACAATCTCAATGCTTCAACACAGGTTCTGCAAACTTTATGTGGAGCTCATTATGAAAAAATGGTATGCAATAGAAAAAAAACGAATAGCATTTCTGAAATAAATGTAGAAAACAGAGTTAAAAACAGCTATTAGTTTACAAATGTCGAAAACCGTGCAGAGTGGTGTTATTAATTTTTTGGCTGGTGCAGCAAAAGCCTGGGGCTTCCTTGCACCGTATGGTTAATACTAATAAAAAATACATGAAAAAATTGAATTAATTTGATTAAAAAAAATTTAACATGCCTGAAGTGTACATACTATATGTATTTATTTTTAACTCAATTTTAGTATATGAAAGCAGGAATAGAAGGAGTATTTGCTGCAGGAGATATAGTTGAATTCCCACTTACAATTGGAAATGGCCAGAAAATTAACATTGGACACTGGCAAATGGCCCATGCTCATGGTAAAATTGAATTTCTACTCTTTACAAGTTCTGGTTATTGCTTAATATTTTTTTTTTTTTTAAATTCACTTATTCTTAGATGGAATTTAATAATTTAAAGTGATCATAGGCTGTAGGATGTCATAACATTTTTATTTTATATTTTTTTAATAACCATCCTCTTGGTCATCTCCTTAACCCATGAACCAGAGAAAACTTTAAAGTATGTCAGAGTGATATCAATGTCAGTTTTATTAATATTTCTCAATTATTATATGCATTGTAATATTATCTCAAATATTATTTGTACTATTAATGTTGGAATTGAAATAACAGGCATAGTTTCATTATTGGCATACTTTGTATGAGGTGCACTTGCTTGTGTACACACTGATTTTCTCATAAGCAAATTGCAAATGTGTTTCTAAAAATGACAGTATCTCTGGTGTCCATTTGTTGACATGTGTTGGCTTCACTACTTTTCCATAGTTGCTGCCTAATACTTTACCTACAATTAACAGATTACACAAATGGTGGCATGCCTGTGTATTAAATATATATGTATACATTTAAAGTTGGTGTATACATTTAAAGAAATTGTTTAAAAAGATGCTTTCAATTTAAAACATGCATTATTCATAACTGTGCCAGCTGTATAATATTAAAATAAAGGATGGCATCTTTAGTCAACAGCTTGAATTATTTCTTGCCTATTTTTAGGTTATAAAATGACATAATTTATACAATTGTACACATATATGCAGACATAAAATCGTTATTCCCAGCAAAGGGTCAAAAAAAGATTTGAAGGATGACTGGTGCAGGGTTCTTTTTCAGAAAACACAGTTCTCATTTTATAATTTAGCAGCCATTTAGTTAGAGATGTTTTTTGAATGAAATGTCAGAAGTGACATTTCATAGCATGTAATGTTGCAGCTTCTACAGTGTTGAGTTCTCAGGTTGATTTTCCTGCCTGCAGATTGTAAAAAACAGTTTCGTGCAAAAATCCTGCATCCTCTGTTTGAGAGTATGACTCTGCTGACACAATCTTTGAAATAGAGGATGATTTGGGGATTCATTTTCTCTGTACCATCCTGAAATATTTTACTATATACATTTTTCCTGTCTTTATCCACATATTGTGGCAAATGAAACCCCTCCCCCTCCTCATCTCAGGAGGAAACCCTAATATGTAACTATGTTGCAAAAATTAGAAGTATTCCATCTCATCCCAGTTGGGTGTACTTATTTTCTCAACATGTCATGCTATGCTTTAGTAAACCAAATGAAAACCAGCCTGCAGAACTTCAATTGGTAGAACTCATGCACAGTTGAAAAATTGTTCACATCAGCATGTCCTCCAAGATGTTACTAAAGAACCTCGTAGATTCTATTTTAACCTAGTGATTTTTTTCCTCCCCAGAGATGGGGAAAATGCTCCTTATCACATAACATCTCTCAGCAGTTACATGAAGCACATATACCTATCTATGCTATCTATGCACATATACCTATCTATGTCAAGACACAACACTTGCAGTTTGATTTTACACAAGTTTATGTTCTGGTAGCAAATGTGTTAAGTGCAGTTACTGCCATTCAACATGTTTTCTTCATCTCATCCCATGATAGATTCTTACTTACTTAAAATAAAACCATTTCATTGTAAATAAACAAGGTTGCTCACAACCCTTTACCCCTGGAGGTGGTTGCAACCAGCAGTTTAATAGTCTCTGCTGTATATAAACCCCCCTCCCTCATCTTGTCTATATTCCCATCCTCTTGGCAAAAGATTTTATATATAACGTGTCTATGAAAATTCCCATTCACAACATTTATTGATTTCATTTCATTTATAATCATATTTTAATTTATTAAAATATATTAATTTTGTTTCATTTTATAAACTAAATTTTTTAAATAATGATTACATATAAAATTAATTGTTGATTATATCAATATGCAGCCTTTAAATTAAAATGTTATAAAAATTAAGCTCTTTGTAACTTCAAATTGTTTATAATTTTCAAGGTTGTATAGCAGCAAAAAATATGTTAGGAAGAAATGAAGAGCTTAGAAGTGTTCCATTTTTCTGGTGCATGATGTTTGGAAAATCTTTACGATATGCAGGTAAAAATATTTATTAATCTTCTAGGTCATTTTACATTTACCTGAAAAATATGGATACGACTTTAAAAATAAAATTTTAAATATATATATATTTTCCATATACGTATTTTCCCCTGAACCATAAGATCCTTCCATGTTTAAGAATAAAATTTTGTGAAAAAATATTTTAATACATTTTTCATATTTTTTAAAATTTTATTATTTTATTATATTATATTTTGTTGACAAAGAATCCAAAGAAAAGTAGCAAAGAATTCTTTGCTTATGTTAACACTAGGAACAAAGGATGAACCACATTGGCCCACTAGATATGATTGGAAAAACTATTAGCATTAGTAGAGGCACATGATGCAAGAAAGCAAGTGTATATAGTATCAGTCAAAAAAAAAAAAAAAAAAACCTCATTTCACCCATCCACTCACTACAAACGTTTGTCTAGTTCTGCCTTGAATCTATTTAAGCTATCAACATCTACGACAGATGGAAGTTTGTTCCAGCAATCAACCACCCACTGCCTAAAGGCAAACTTCCGCACATCTATCCTACAACTGTCTTTCTTCAATTTGAATTTATGCACTCTCAGGTGATTATTCTGAGCAAGAGGAAAAATTCCATCAGCATTGAGCATGATCAAACCATTCAAGGCTTTATACACCTCAATCAGATCACTTCACAGGTGCCTAGTCTCCAGACACTGTAATTTGCAAAACTTAAGCTTTTCTTCGTCAGAGTAACCCTTTGTTCAATTCACTAATCTTGTTGCCCATCTCTGTACTCATTCCAGCAGCTCTACCTCCTTAAAATGAGGCCTTCAGGCCTGTATACAGTACTCTACGTGTGGCCTGATCATTGCCTTATACAAGGGGATAATCACCTCCTTATCCCTGGCCGACCGGGCTAGTCGAGTGGGTAAAGTACCTGCCCGGCAACCCAAAGGTCGCGGGTTTGATTCCCGCCTGGGGCTTGGATCAAAGTACTGCAAAAAAACCTTGGGAGGTGCAATATGGCCACAGAAGCCGATGCGCCAACAACTACCAAAATCAACCTCCTTATCCCTGCTAGAAAAATTCCTATATATCATTGACATGACACCATGAGCTACTCTTGCAGACTGTCTGCACTGCTCAGAAAACTTCATATCTGCTGACATAATTACCCCCAGGCCCTTTTCATTCACTACCACTGTCAGTGTAGTACCACATAGTTGATACATTTCTCTGGGGTTACTGCTTCCCATATACAGTACTTTACATTTGTCAATGTTAAACTTCAGTTGCCACCTCTCAGCCCATCTGCTCAACTTTTCTAGATCCTGTTGCAGCAGCGCACTGTCATTAGTGCCATTAACAACCCTGCCGATCTTCATATCGTGTGCAAACTTGGACATTAACTTTTTAAAATTAACTAGATGCACAAGGTATACATTAAGAGTAAGAGTTTAATATCTATATAATATCAGTATATTATATAGATATTAAATATATCTATATAATATACCGATTATATAGAATCGGTATTATATAGATATTTATCTATATTATATACACCATAGATAACACTTAAGAAACTACAATGGTAGAGAGAGGCATCATTTGCTCTGTATCTCATTGTGCTCTTCCTGCACAAAGCGTTGCCATGGTATTGCACTACTTCGAATAAGTAACACTTCACTAATAGAAAAGACTATTGTTACTTATTCTCAGTGAGTTCCACCACCCAGACTGCACTGTTTCAAAGCTATTGGCCTATCATCAGTGGGTGGGCAGGTACCCTAGTATTGCAGACATGACAATATGAGAGATACCCAGAGGTTTATATGATAATATTTAAAATTTTAATATTTAAAAATTTAAATAAATATTTAAAAAAATAAAATAAAAATTTAAATAAATATTTAAAAAAATAAAATAAAAATTTAAAATATTAAAATTTTAAATAAATATTAAAAAATAAAATAAAAATTTAAAATATTAAAATTTTAAATAAATATTTTAAAAAATAAAATAAAAATTTAAAGTATTATCATATAAACCTTTTGGCATCTCTCATATTGTGTGATTATCTTCACAACTGGATTGTCATGTCTGCAATACCAAGGTACCTGCCAATAGCTTTGAAACAGTGCAGTCTGGGTGGTGGTACTCACTGAGAATAAGTAACGATAGTCTACTCCTATTAGTGAAGCATTACTTATTCGAGGTAATGAAATACCATGGCAACTCGTTTTGCAGGAAGACCACAGTATGAGATACAGAGCAAGTGATGCCTCCCTCACTACCATCATAGTTTCTTGAGAGTTATCTATGGTGTACCTACATCGATATTATATAAATATTTAATATAACTGGATAGATCCTATCCACCCCAGGTGACGTTTTTATGTTTATCTTCAACAATTTCTCCTCCACTTTCCTCTGAGTTATTATAAAATCATCTAGCTCACTGCCAGAGTTTAACTGACCTCTGGCATTCGCCTCCTTGAATAACTCCTCATGGGTGAAGGTAGATGCAAAATACTCGTTTAGTTTGTTACCCACCTGAGCAGGATCATCAACAGTTGAACCATCGATATCACGTGGACCAATCTGATTCATCCCCTTTCTCCTAGAGTTTACATAAGTAAAGAACTCTTTGCTGTTTTTCTTTGCATCCTTTGCCGTCCTTCCTTTGTGACTTGGTTACAGACCAGCTTATATATATCATAGGCTTCTGTGTCAACTGTTAATTTATGTGTATCCCATGCATTTTTCTTCTCTACCATATGTGTCATTAGTTCATCTGACTTCCATTTAGGCCTAAACCTTGAACAATATTTCTTAGTTGATATGAAAAACCTAGTAGCTTCCAAGATTAATTCTTTGACTGCTTTCCATTTTGAATTTGCTGTTGGCAACATCATCAGTTGGTTCCACCGTATAGAATTTAAATACTGTGTCAGACCTCCGTAGTTAACTCGTTGAGTAAATCCCACTTCAGCACACTGATCACGGCCACCTAGTGGTTTCTTTATCTGCAGATTCTTAATGCATGAAAAATCACTACTGATAAACAGATCAAGTGTATTAATCCTTTTAGTTGCCTCCTTAACATGTTGCTGTAGAAAACAATCGTCCAATAAATCCCCAAAAGCCTTGCTTGTGTGTGTGTGTGACCAACCCACAAATTCCAGTCAATATCTGGGAAATTAATTTCCCATTATAAGCACTCTGATTTACTGGCCCAGTCTATTTCTCTGTACAGTTGTTTATTATACTCATCGGAATAATTAGGCCTATAACACACTCTTGCTCTTAATTTTGCTTTACTAGTGCTTATGCCATACCAAACTGATCGACACTTCACTGTCCAGCCATGTTGACTGGCTGTACTTCCTTGGATTTTGTGTGTCTTAACTAATAGCATAACCCCTCCTCCCTTCCTATCCTGTCTATTCTTCCTTTACACATTGTACTCCCCAAATTCCAGTTCTGCATTCCTTATATCTGTGTGACACCACATCTCTGATATCCCAACAGTATCTACCACCGATGTTGTCAACACCTCAAATTCATCAAATTTATTTACCAAACTCCTGGCATTGGTGTACATGCAAGTATACATGCACCTGTTCCTATTCTTAGCTACCGTAACACAGCCGCTCTATTTACTTGTACAGGATTGATCCCCAGCAGTATCTGGAATCCCCTGCACCTTGTTTTCCAGGCTGCTGCTCATTCCAATAGAAGCAGTGCAAGAATCACTTTCACCTCTGCCAGCGGCTACTGTTAATCTATTAGTCTGTGTATCCCCGCCAAGCTAGCAGTTTTCCGACCCACCTAAAACAGTGTTATAGCATCAGCAAATATTCTTGCACTCTTTCTATTTAAGTGTATCCCATCTCTGTAGAAGCAGTCTCTCCTGTTAACAAGCACAGACCAGGCTGAGAAAAATTCTACCCCTTGAGTCTTGCACAATCTCCCCAGGGGCCGAATTGATTGACAAGGCTCTCATCATATACTCCCTCCTATCGTGTCTGGGCAGAATTGCAGACACTTTCAAATTCAACCCTAACTCATGGCTTTTTTCAACATTGATCTGTACCAGCAGAATGACTTAACAAGTACAGGTCAATGTTGAAATAAAGTCGTGAGTTAGGGTTGAATTTGAAAGTGACTGCAATTCTGCCCAGACACGATAGGAGGGAGTATATGATGAGAGCCTTGTCAATCAATTCGGCCCTGGAGAGATTGTGCAAGACTCAAAGGGTAGAATTTTTCTCAGCCTGGTCTGTGCTTGTTAACAGGAGAGACTGCTTCTACAGAGATGGGATAAACTTAAATATTGATGATCCAGTTCGAACTTGTTGAAGTTAAATATAAGAAAGGCACCTGGGGTAGATGGGATCTATCCAGTTATATTAAAGGAGGCAGCAAAGGAAGTAAGCAAACCCTGAGCCATAATTATGGGAGCATCCTTGGACTCAGGGGAAGTCCCCATGGACTGGAGATGTGCAAATGTATTCCCAAATCATAAAAGGGGATTTAAGGGTGACACGAGTAATTATAAACCAGTTAGTTTAACTTCTGTTCTAGGGAAAATAACAGAGTCACTTGTTAAAGATGCATTGAAGGATCATTTAGACAAGACTTTCAGTTATAGCTCGAATACAGCATGGGTTTATTAATGGCAAGTCTTGTCTGACAAATTTGATTGGATACTATGATGTGGTTACAAAGGAATTGGATGCCAAAAATAATTTTGATATGATATACTTGAATTTCGGGAAAGCTTTTGACACTGTTGTGCATGGAAGACTACTATACAAATTTTTAGCAGTGTGATATTAAGGGCAAGTTGCTACAATGGATAAAAGGGTGCTTGAGTGGGGGAAGACAGAGTGGTAATCAATGGATGCTGCTCTTCGTGGACTAATATTATTAGGAGTTCCCCAGGGTGTGGTGTTTGGCCCACTGTTGTTTTGTATATTTATCAACGATACTGATGAAGTTATATCAGGCTTAATGTCAAAGTTTGCAGATGATACAAAGGTTGGCAGGGTTGTTATTGACAGTAATGGCAGTGTGCTACTGCAACAGGATCTAGAAAATTTGGGCAGATGGGCTAAGAAGTGGCAACTGAAGTTTAACCTTGACAAATGCAAAGTACTGCTTATGGGTAGAAGTAACCCCGGAGAAACATACCAACTGTGTGTTACTGCACTTAGCATGGTAGAAAATCAAAAAGATCTGGGAGTAATTGTGCAGTTTGAAATTTTCTGAGCAATGCAGACTGGCTGCAAGAGCAAGTGATGGGGTATTGTCAATGATATACAGGAATTTGGCTAGTAGGGAAAAGGTGATTATCCCTTTGTATAAAGCAATAATCAGGCCAAGTCTTCAGTACAGAATACACTCTGGAGGTCTCCTTTTAGGAAGGATGTAGAGTTGCTTAAGTGTGTACAGAGAAGGGCAACAAGATTGGTGAGGGAAATGAAGGAGCCTCTTAAGAAGAAAGACTTAAGTTCTGCAAATTGCAGCAGCTGGAGACAAGGAAGCTGCGAGGTGATCTGATTGAGGTGTATAAGGCCTTGAATGGGTTGAGCAAAATGAATTCTGATGGGATTCTTCTGCTTGCTTAGATTATGAACCTGAGGGTATATAAATTCAAGTTGAGGAAAGACAGTTGTAGAATAGATGTTTGCAAATTTGCCTTTAGCCAGCCTTTTGCCTGGAAATCGAGGTGTCACCAAAGATACGCATAGGAGCAGAGAGAATCCTTTTTGGAAGATATAAGATAAGACTGAGTTTTAGAAGGATTGAAATCAACTAAGTTGTCTTTGCCTCACTGGAGAATTACCTGGAGATCAGGATTTAAGGAATTGGTAGTGGATATTTGAGCAGTTGAAACTGATTGAGCAGGGCAAGGTTTCTCAAAATAGAAAGTGGAATGCAATGTGCTATTGTCGGCAAAACTATGGATAGAATTTCAAGTCAATGGAAGAAGGTCATTAATATACAAGAGGAAAAGAGCAGTGGAAAGAACTGAACCTTACGGGACACCTGCATTAGTGGAGAAGTTAGAAGACAGAGAGCCATCTACCATCACCCTCAGTGAACAATAAGAGAGAAAACTGGATAACCAGTTACAAAAAACAGTTTGCAAACCATTAGAAGGAAGCTTTAGAAGACCTTTATGCCAAACACGATCGAAACCCTTTAAGATGTCAAGAGCAACTGCTCGTGTTTCACCGAACTTTTCCATTGAATTTGTCCATAAATGGGTAACGTAAGCCAGAATATCACCAATGGATCGACATTGATGGAATCCATACTGGAGATCATTGATCAGATGGAAGGTTTCTAGGTAGTTTAAGGGTTGGCAGTTAATTGATTTCTCCATTACTTTAGAAACAGTAGAAGTAATTTCAATGGGACGATAATTGGATGGGAGCGATTTGTCACCCTTTTTAGGAACTGGCTGGATATGAGCAAATTTCCAAGTGAAGGAAAAACACCTTTGAAATAAGAAAGTGAAAAAAGGCGGCAAAGAACAGGAGTGAATTCAAGAGTGCAGGATTTGAGAATAATTGGAGAAATTCCATCAGGACCTGGAGCTTTCTTAGCATCAAGATTCGTCAAAATCCTTCTGACATCCTTTTGACGGCAGACCACAGGAGGCATGGAATGGAGCGTGTTGGTAATGGTGGGAGGTGTTTTACCAAGATCATTAATACATAAGTTGGAAGAAAAATTGGAAGCTAGCAGGTGAGCTTTATCCTTGGCTGTAGTGACAACAGACCCATCTGGTTTTGACAGAGGTGGGAACAGAGATGGGCAAAAGTTGCGGCCAATAGCTTTCGCAAGAGACCAGAATGCTCAGCTACCATTAGGGCAAGAAGCAAGTTTTCTACTCTTAACCTGTTCAAAATCTAGTTTGGACTGATTAATAACTGCTTTACAATTGTTGCAAGCTTTGGTATAGGCAGAAAATAAAACTGAAGAATTTGAAACAATCCAATTACGATATGCAACATTCTTCTCTTGAACAGCCTTGGCACATTTATTGGAAAACAAAGGTTTAGATAAAGGAAAAGATTTTAATGTGGTGTGTGGGATAAAGGATTCCATTCCTACAAGAATAATTTCACTGACACGATCTGAGCAAATGTTGACATCAAAAGTTTTGAAACAATAATCCAACCTAGGAAAAGAAATCTCGCAGGTTATCCCATTTTGCATTCTTGTAATGCCAAACAACAGGAGGTTGGGAATAGTCATGAGATAAAGGCTGCCTTGAAGAAGAGAGACAATCACCAAGTTTTGATCTGAGGTGACTAAAGCACCTCTCACTTTGACCGTGTGCCTAGAAGGGTTTTTGTGAGAAAAAGATGAAGCATGTCGGCTGTATGGTTAGGCCTGTCTGGTATTCTTGTAGGTAAATGAACAATCTGTGCAAGCCCATTAGTAATTGCAAAAGCCTCAGCATCTCGACCAGCTGGGTCAGTGTGACTAGAAAGCGGAAGCCAGCTGGTGTCGTGAACATTAAAATCACCAAGAAAAATTATCTCACTGTTAGGAAAGTTGGACTGGAGAAAGTCAAATTGCAAAGAGCTCCAAGTGATTAGTGCAGTTGGGAGAACGATAGAGACAACAGATGAATTTCACAGAGTGAGTTAGAGAGATTTTAAGCCAGAGATGATTGAAAAGAGGAGATTTCAAATTACCAAGTCTCTGACAGGAGATATCGGAATAGACATAAGCACAAGTACCAACTTTGAGGCGAAAGGAATTATGCAGTGAATGATTTGGGCAACTGAGATGGGCAGTAGTTGAATCAACCGATAACTGAGATTCTTTCAGAAAAAGTACATGGGGATTGGCATAATGGAGGTGGAAATGCACATCGTTGAGATTAGAATTGAGACCACGTATATTTGTGAAATGAACTAGGAAGAGTTTGGGAGCTTTATATCTTTTCGCAGATAAGCTTAATCTGTTAGTTTGACAATACATGGTGTATTCAATAGTAAGAAAAAGTGAGAGAAGACATGCTGTATGAAGTAATGAAATATCTGGATATGGCATACACATGGTAAGAATATAACCAGATCCTTGACATAACGTGGCCTCGACAATGCTCCTCACATACACACTACTCGGACTCACCCAGTCACTATCTGGCAGAGTAGAGGTAGCAAGATTATACACTAGGTGATCCAGGAGCCTCCTAGAGAGTTACCAATAGGTTTGGTCCAGTGTACTAACTAGCGGCCAGCCTGCAAACACCATTTTAGAGCTGTACCCTCGAAATGTAAGGAAGATTGGATCTCGCCATGGTGTCCATCATAATCTCAAAAGTCATCAGTCATACTGCATGATGGAAGAGATGGGGAAGGGTTGACTGGAACTTAGCTCTGGAGACTAAACATGGGTTCCACCACTGAAGGCGTATTATAGCCTTAGTTGCTGATGCGCCAATAAAACTAAACCAAACCAAAACCACCACTGAAGCCTCCAATAAGCAAAGTGATGGTATTGCACCAGTTGATGAGAGTCATCTGCCATCTAGTTTTGCTGATTATAGCACATTCCACTTTTCATTCCGAGAAACCTCACCCTGCTCAATCAGCTTCAACTTCTCAAATATCTGCTACCAATTCCTTAAATGCCAATCTTTAAATGCCAATTCCTTAAATGCCAAGGCGAAGTCCAGGCGGTCTGTGACAGCCTAATCCTCTGCTTGCACCTTCACGATGGTGGGACTGTTAGTAATCCTGGGTATAACCTCCATGCACAAGTACATGGTGGGTGACCACCCAGGTGTGAACCAACGTAACCAGGGGTCGAGGTGTGGCGCCCACACCACATGGAGGAATGCTGTCCCTCTATGTTACCAGGCAGTACTAGGTGGTAGATGACTCATGAACCGGTGAAATAACACCACTTTGCTTATTGGAGGCTTGAAGTGGTGGAACCCATGTTTAGTCTCTAGAGCTAAGTTCCGGTCAACCCTTCCCTATCTCTTCCATCATGCAGTATGATTGATGACTTTTGAGGTTATGATGAACGTCGTGGCGAGATCCAATATTCCTTTCATTTTGAGGGTACAGCTCTAAAACGGTGGTCGCAGGCCAGCCGCTAGTTGGTACACCGGATCGAACCTATTGGTACCTCTCTAAGAGGCTTCCGGATCAGCTAGTGTATAATCTTCCTACCTCTACTCTGCCAGATAGTGACTGGAGGGAGTCCGAGAAGTGTGTATGCGGGGAGCATTGCCGAGGCCATGTTATGTCAAGGATCTGGGTATATTCTTACCACATGTACGCCATATCCAAAAATTTCACTACTTCATATAGCATGTCCCACCCACTTTTTCTTACTATTGAATACACCATGAATTGTAAAACTAATAGAGCAAGCTTATCTGCGAAAAGATCTAAACCTCCTAAGGACTTCCTAATTCATTTCACAAATATACGTTGTCTCAATTCTAATCTCAACGATGTCCATTTCCACTTGCAGTCGGCCAAACCCCATGTACTTTTTCTGACAGAATCTCAGTATTGGTTGATTCAACTACTGCTCATCTCTTATGTCCAAATTATTTGCTGTATGATTCCTTTCGCCTCAAAGGTGGTACTTGTGCATATGTTCGTTCTGATATTCCCTGTCAGAGACTTGGTAATTTGGAATCTCCTCTCTTTGATCTTCTCTGGCTTAAAATCTCTCTACCTCATTGTGTCAAATTCATCTGTTGTCTCTACCGTTCTCCCAACTCCACTAATCACTTGGAGCTCTTTGACTTCCTCTCTTTGCAACTTGACTTTCTCCAATCCAACTTTCCTAACAGTTAGGTAATTTTCCTTGGTGATTTCAATGTTCAGAACTCCAGCTGGCTTCCGTTTTCTAGTCACACCGACCCAGCAGGTCGAGATGCTGAGGCTTTTGCAATTACTAATGACCTAGCACAGATTGTTAATTTACCTACAAGAATACCAGACAATCCTAATGATACAGCCAATACGCTTGATCTTTTTCTCACAAACAACCCTTCTAAGTACATGATCGAAGTGAGAGGTCCTTTAGGCACTTCAGATCACAACTTGGTGATTGTCTCTTTTCCAATGGAACCTTTATCTCATGGCTATTCCCAACCTCGTGTTGTTTGGCATTACAAGAATGGAAAATGGGATGACCTGCGAGACTTCTTTTCTTCTTTTCCTTGGTCGGATTACTGTTTCAAAACTTCTGATGTCAACGTTTGCTCAGATCGTGTCAGTGAAATTATTCTTGCAGGAATGGAATCCTTTATCCCACACTCCACTTTAAAATCTCGTCCTTTATCTAAACCTTTGTTTTCCAATAAATGTGCTAAGGCTGTTCAAGAGAAGAATGTTGCATATTGTAATTGGCTTGTTTCTAATTCTTCAGTTTCATTTTCTGCCTACACCACAGCTCGCAACAATTGTGCAGCAGTTATTAATCAGTCCAAACTAGAGTTTGAACAGGCTAAGAGTAGAAAACTTGCTTCTTGCCCTAATGGTAGCCGAGCATTCTGGTCTCTTGACAAAGCTATTGGCCGCAGCTTTTGCCCATCTCTGCTCCCACATCTGTCCAAACCAGATGGCTCCAGTTGTCACTTCAGCCAAGGATAAAGCTGACCTGCTAGCATCCCATTTTTCTTCCAGCTCATGTATTAATGATCTTGGTAAAAGACCTCCCACCATTCCCAACACGCTCCATTCAATGCCTCCTGTGGTCTTCCGTCAAAAGGATATCAGAAGGATTTTGATGAATCTTGATGCTAAGAAAGCTCCAGGTCCTGATGGTATTTCTCCACTTGTTCTCAAAACCTGTGCTCCTGAACTTACTCCTATTCTTTGCCGCCTTTTTTCACTTTCTTATTCCGAAGGTGTTTTTCCTTCTGCTTGGAAATTTGCTCATATCCAGCCAGTTCCTAAAAAGGTTGACAAATCCCTCCCATCCAATTATTGTCCCATTGCAATTACTTCTACTCTTTCTAAAGTAATAGAGAAATCAATTAACCGTCAACTCTTAAACTACCTAGAAACCTTCCGTCTGATCAACGATTGCCAGTATGGATTCCGTCAGTGTCGATCCACTGGTGATATTCTGGCTTATGTTACCCATTTATGGACTAATTCAATGGAAAGGTTCGTTAAACACAAGTAGTTGCTCTTGACATCTCAAAGGCTTTTTGATCGTGTTTGGCCTAAAGGTCTTCTAAACAAGCTTCAATCTTATGGTTTGCCAGTTGTTTTTAGTAATTGGTTATCCAGTTTTCTCTCTGATCGTTCACTGAGGATGATGGTAGATGGCTCTCTGTCTTCTAACTTCTCCACTAATGCTGGTGTCCCCCAAGGTTCAGTTCTTTCCCCCACTCTTTTCCTTTTGTATATCAATGACTGGAAATCCTATCCATTGTTTTGTCGATGATAGCACATTGCATTCAACTTTCCATTTTGAGAAACCTTGTCCTGCTCAATCAGCTTCAACTTCTCGAAAATCTGCTACCAATTCCTTAAATGCCGATCTTCAGGTAATTCTCCAGTGGGGCAAAGACAACTTAGTTGATTTCAACCCTTCTAAAACTGTCTTGTCTGATATCTCGCAAAAAGGATTCTTCTGCTCCTATGCTTATCTTTAGTGACACTCCGATTTCTAGGCAAAATGATATATCTCTTTTGGGGATTACCCTAACTTCTAATCTCTCTTGGCACAAGCACATTACAAATATTGCTTCCTCTGCATCTAAAAAACTTGGTTTTCTCTTTCGCTCTCGGGGTTACTTTTCTTCCAAACAGCTGTTCACTCTGTATAAATCGCAAATCCGCCCTGCCATGGAATATTGTTCCCACATCTGGTGTGGTGCCCCGAAAACCTCTGTCAGGCTTCTTGATTCCATTCAGAAGAGGGCAGTTAGGTTAATTAATGATTCATCTCTAACAGAGTTTCTCCACTCGCTTTCTCATAGACGCACTGTTTCTGCTGCATGCCTCTTCTACAGATACTTCCATGGGCACTGTTCTTCTGAATTGGCTTCTATAATTCCCGCTCTCTCTTTCAAAACAGTGCGAACACGTGCCACCACCAGCCAACATCCATTTACCGTCCAACTTCAAACCCACAGAACCAACTTTTCATCTTCCTCATTTATTCATTCAACTGCTGTTTTCTGGAACAACCTTCCTTCATACGTATTTCCTGAAAATTACAATCTACAGAAGTTCAAGTCCAATGTCAACAAATATCTTCTTTCGTCTTCTCAACCTCCAACCCAAGCACGGTACTAAGTACTATAGGTTCTAATACCTCTCGTGTTTGGGATTCACATAAAAAAAAAAAAAAAATCTCCAGGTAATTCTCCAGTTGGGCAAAGACAACTTAGTTGATTTCAATCCTTCTAAAACTGAGTTCTGTCTTATATCTTGCAAAAAAGGATTCTTCTGCTCCTATGCTCACCTTTGGTGACACTGATTTCTAGGCAAGATGATATGTGTCTTTTGCTTCCTCTGTATCAAAAAATACTTGGTTTTCTCTTTCGCTCTCGGTGTTACTTTTCTTCCCAACAGCTGTTCACTCTGTATAAATTGCGGAACTGCCCTACCATGGAATATTGTTCCCATATCTGTGGCACTGCCCCCAAAACCTCTCTCAGGCTTCTAGATTCCATTCAGAAGAGGGCAGTTAGGTTAATTAATGACTCATCCCTAGCAGAGTCTCTCCATTCTCTGTCTCATAGAAGTACTGTTTCTGCTGCATGCCTTTTCTGCAGATATTTCCCTGGGCACCGCTCTTCTGAATTGGCTTCTATAACTCCTGTTCTCTCTTTCAAAACAGTTCAAATACTTGCTGCCACCAGGCAACATCCGTTTATCTAATGTTAACAAGTATTTTCTTTCATCTTCTCAACCTCCAATTCATGCACATTACTAAGTATTATAGGTTCTAATACCTCTTGTGGTTTGGGTTTTCATAAAAAAAAATAAATAAAAAAATACGTATTCAGTTTGTCATCCTGAGCAGGGTCATCAACAGTTAAACCATTGACATCAAGTTGGCCAATGTAATTCATCCCATCCTTTCTAGTGTTTACATAAGTAAAGAGGGTTTGCTGTTTTTCTTTTCATCTTTTGCTAATGACTTATAATCTACCTAACCTCCTTTGTGAGTTGATTGCAGACTATTTTTTCTACCATAGGTTCCTGTATAACCTGACAATTTATATGCATCCCATGCATTTTTCTTCTCTGCCACAAGTCCTCATTAGTTCATCTGACAACTTTTTTTTTTTTTTTTTTTCCATTTCCATCTCATTTTTTTCCTCAAAATTGGAAAAAGAATCTTTATGAGCAAGGGCATACCCACATCAGGACATATTCTCAATGGAAAAGTAGTACCAAGGTCACTGGTATTCTGTCATACTGAGAGATTATTGCTTCTTTCTTAAGAGGGAAAGAAAAATGGATTATAAGAAAAATTCTCTGGGTGGCAAACATTCTAAGAAATAGAATGTATGTAGTTGTTTGTTTGTTACTTGGTTTTTAGGAGCATTAACAACTAAGGCCATATTGCTCCGAATGTATGTAGTGTTATATGTTTGATTAATGTATTTTAAAATGCATGACTGATTTTTATGATAGCATATGTATCATTGTATAATATTTAAAGTTGTTCATTCATAAATTTCAGTATATCTTTCAATGGAGACTTTGTAGAGACATAATCTTGATATTTTTGGAATCAGTGTACAAGTTTCTTTTAGAATCTGCAACTTTTATTCCAGAGGTACGAAAAAAATTATATTTAATAATAATAAAATGTTGCAATTGTAATTGATACATGCATATGAAATTAATGAATGAATGCTATTGAGACTTTTAGACTTTCGTCATGTCTAGGAATTTCTGTATTTATCAGAAAGGAAAACTTCACTCATTCATGTTGTATTTTCTATAATATGAGATTATAATGATTCACTATACAGATGCTAATTTCAGATATTTTGTATTTTTTTAAAGGTGTATTCAAAACTTTATTTTTCTGTACAGTACCATAGGAATATGAATGAAAAATAAACATATATGAAAAATGTTTATATCTAAAATTTTCTCTGAATAGAAATTGTTCATATTGCTTTTATGGAATGAACATATGCTATCTTTTATGCTGAGATTAACTAAGTGAGGATGAAATTTGTTGTCATACAATATTCAATCATAAAAATTGTGATATTAATTGCTAGCAATATAATTTTATTTTTGAGTCCAGTGTTTCTTTATCCACAGGATATGCACATACATTTGAAGATGTTGTTATTGATGGAAGCTTAGAAGATCTGAAGTTTGTAGCTTATTATGTCAGGTAACATGGTTTTTGAGTTTAATGATTCATTATCAAAAGTAATTTCCTGTGTTGATGAATGTAATGCACTGAAATTCCATTCCTAAAATTTACTATTTTAGGAATGAAATCTTAAATACCTTACATTTTTATATATTGCAGTTTTATAGTGCTTGTCTACATGTTTTTGAAGGAAGTAATAATGGCACCTTCCAAGCAGGGAAACATTTTGAGAGCAAAACTAATATTGTTTCAAATTGAATTTTGAGCATCTGAAGAAAACGCTTTGAGCATTCATTTCCTTTCAGTTATTGTACAACATTGCAAATTTTAAACAACTATATGACCAAATGAATATGATTAAAGAATAACAGTTTAAAAGTATATACCTTGGTCAACTTAAGGTCAATATACACTTAGTGATTATTGAATTATGACCACGCCATCCATAATGGACTACCACATAACTCACATTATAAAAAGCTGAACAGCTTCATACACTAGAGCATTGGTAATTTTCATCTGGTTGTGCAAAGTCAAAGCAATAAAGTAGCAGTTATGGGACATATTAAAGATATCACTGATTGTCAAAAGGGCATGATTGTGGGAGTTTGTGTGTCGGACGTCCAGAAACAGCATGTCTTTCAGTCACTCATGGCCACTGTAAAGTTTTACAAAGAATGGTGTCTAATGGATCACACCACCTCCAGCCAACAGAACTGTAAAGGATTACGCAAGGTGGATGTGGTGAGCCAAGGGGACAGTGCATTGTATGGGATCAATGGCAGACCACTGTGCAACAGTTTACATTGCAATGCAAAATAGAGAATGCAAGAACAATATCATAAATGATGTGCTGCACACTGATGACCCAGGAGACATCCTCTCTTCACTGCTGATTATCATTGAACAAGAATGCTGTGGTGTTAAGAACATGCTGGTTGGACACTGGAGGATTGGAAACAAGTTTACTAGTCAGATGAGTCTAAATACCTGGTGCAACATGCCGACGGATGCCTTCATGTGTGGTGCAAGCAACACAAGTCCATGGATTCATCGTGCATGTGCCCACTATCCAGGCAGGTGGTAGTGGTGGTTGCTTAATATGTGACATGTTTTGCCAGCAAGAACTAGGACCCCTGGCACATATGGATCAACATTTCACAGTTGAGATCTACCAGCACCCCTTGGGAGACTATGTGCACCCTGCCATGGCATCAGGTTCATAAGAAGTTTGAGGAACACGGTGAAGATTTCACCCATCTTGATTGGCCTCAATCTAATTGAACACCTGTGGAATGGGAAGTGAGGAAATGTGGAAAGCCTTGCTAGCAACATGGCTGTAGATTCCTGTGGATATCTTCAGATATCTAGTGGAGTCACCTAGGCAAATAGTGGCTATTATCCTTGCAAATTGTGGCCCAAATCAGTATTAGGTAGATATTCAGTGATACTAAGTGTTATGAGTGATCACTAATTCAGTGATCACGTTATTGTACATGCAATGAATGATCATTTATTGTGCATGCAAGCACAAAATAACTTCCCATAATGAATTTTAAGTTTTTATTTTAATATCATTATTAAATTTAAATTATTTAATATTGAATGTATTATGTATAATTTTAAAGCAACGTAATGGGAAGGGCTTCTAAATAAAGATATCCAGATGGTACATTGTTTTGACTATTTAACTCACTCAAAAATGGCCCTAACATTGAATATGCTACATTTATTATTCGTTTTTTCATGAATATTTCTTAACATAAAAAGTTTATAAATAGATCATTTGTAAAGTTTAAATCATATATAGGGAATTTAAAAAATGATGAACATATACTTAAAAATACACAAAAATGTCTCAGTAAATAAGTGTCTGCAAATCAGTAGAGTTAAATAGTATTTTTGGTTAGTGTGAATTACTCGAGAGGTGACTATATTAGCTCAAAAGTGTAAATGCAAATGGACCTGTTGTACTGGATTCCATGACTTAGGGAAGAAAATAATAATACAGTATAATCTGTATACGTTTGGTGAGGAAGGAGTCCATTTGCCCTGAAAGCTTCATTCTTTGTCGTTAAAATTCTTATTACGGGATATATATTGTATTATTATTTTCTTCTTTATTCTCAAAAGTGTTTATAAGATTTGTGCTTTGCTTTCTGAATGTGAGGAATGAAAATACAAAACATAATCTCCATTTTTTTTATTATCAACAACAGTTTTACAAGTTGGATAGATCATTTCAAGATGTTACCTTACGTACATATCATATATTTCGATTTCAGGAAAGCTTTTGACACTGTTGCGCATGGAAGACTATTGTACAGATTGGAGCAGAATGGTATTAAGGGTAAGTTGCTACAATGGATAAAAGGATGGTTAAGTGGAAGAAGACAAACGGTGGTAATCAATGGGTGCCGCTTTTCGTGGACTAATGTTATTAGTGGAGTCCCACAGAGTTCGGTGTTGGTTCCACTGTTGTTTTGTATATTTATCAATGATATTGATGAAGGTATATCAGGCTTAATGTCGAAGTTTGCAGATGATACAAAGGTTGGCAGGGTTGTTAATGACAGTAATGGCAGTGTGCTACTGCAACAGGATCTAGATAATTTGGGCAGATGGGCTAAGAAGTGGCAACTGAAGTTTAACCTTGACAAATGCAAAGTACTGCATATGGGTAGAAGTAACCCCAGAGAAACCCAACTGTGTGGTACTACACTTAAGGTGGTAGAAAATGAAAAAGACCTGGGAGTAATTGTGCAGACAGATATGAAGTTTTCTAAGCAATGCAAACAGGCTGCCAGGGCAGGTCATGGGGGTTTGTCAATGATATATAGGAATTTTGCTAGCAGGGAAAAGGAGGTGATTATTCCTCTGTATAAGGCAATGGTCAGGCCACGCCTTGAGTACTGCGTACAGGTCTGGAGGCCTCATTTTAGGAAGGATGTAGATTTACTTGAGCATGTACAGAGAAGGGCACAACAAGATTGGTGAGGGGAATGAAGGGATCCTCTTACCAAGAGAGGCTTAAGTTCTGCAAATTGCAGTGGCTGGAGACTAGGCACCTGCGTGGTGATCTGATTGAGGTGTATAAGGCCTTGAATAGGTTGAGCACGCTGAATTCTGATGGGATCCTTCCACTTGTTCAGATTAAGAACCTAAGGGGGCATAAATTCAAATTAAGAAAAGACAGATGTAGAATAGATGTGCGGAAATTTGCCTTTAGCCAGCAGGTGGTTAATTGCTGGAACAAACTTCCATCTGTCATTGTGGAAGTTGATAGGTTGAATAAATTTAAGGAGGAACTGGACAGGCATTTGGAGGGAATGGTGTGATTTTTTTTTTTTTTTTTTTGGCTGATGCTGCATAAGCTCATACACATGCTTTCTTGCATCACATGCCACTACTACTTCATCTTTTAGAGCAGATGTTCGAAATGTTGCCCATTCATCCAGATGCAGCATGAAGCCTTCTAACCATTGAAGCTTGTATCCTTTCAAAACTTCCTGGGATGTCTCTCATTTGCTGGCTGCTGTATTGAACATGCTGTTCTAGTGCTTCCATTGTATCAGCAGGCAGTGAATACACCAGTGCTTTCAAAAAACACCAGATATAAAAATCCATGGAATTTAGGTCAGGTGACCTGGGATTCCAGGCCATTGGTCTACCTTATGCTATCTATTGTGTACCATGTCGTTCACTCAGATGTTCTGAGTGAACGACACGGTAAATCTGAAATCTCACGAGTAAACAAGAATGCACCGGTGCACCATCATGCATAAACCAGATTGTTTGATGCTGCTGAAGAGGAACATCCTCTGGAAACTGTGGTAGGTCATTAGCATTAGTAGAGGCATTTGATGCAGGAAAGCAAGCTTATGCAGCATCAGCCAAAAAAAAAAAAAAATAAAGTAAAATAAATAAAAAATAACCACTTCCACTTCATCCCTCTGTTCATTCGAAATACCTGTCCAGCTGAGCCTTAAATTTATTTAGGCTATCAACTTCCACAACAAGGGATGGAAGTCTGTTCCACCAACCAACTACCCGCTGGCTAAAGGCAAATTTCCGCACATCTATCCTACATCTGTCTTTCCTCAATTTGAATTTATGCCCTCTCAGGTGATTATTCTGAGCAAGAGGAAGAATCCCATCAGCATTGAGCATGCTCAAACCATTCAAGGCTTTGTACACCTCTATCAGATCACCTCACTGGTGCCTAGTCTCCAGACACTGTAATTCGCAAAACTTAAGCCTTTCTTCGTAAGAGCACCCCTTTGTTCCATTCACTAATCTTGTTGCCCTTCTCTGTACTCGTTCCAGCAGCTCTTCATCCTTCTTGAAATGAGGCCTCCAGGCTTGTATACAGTAATCTAAGTGTGGCCTGACCATTGCCTTATACAAGGGAATAATCACCTGCTAGAAAAATTCCTATATATCATTGACAATACACCATGAGCTACTCTTGCAGCCTGTCTGCACTGCTCAGAGAACTTCATATCTGCCTGCACAACCACCCCCAGGTCCCTTTCATTCTCTACTGTCAGTGTAGTACCACAGATTTGATACGTTGCTCTGGGGTTGCTGTTTCCCATATGTAGTACTTTACATTTGTCAATGTTAAACTTCACTTGCCACCTCTCAGCCCATCTGCTCAACCTTTTCACATCCTGTTGCAGCAGCATAGTGTCAGTAGTGTCCTTGACAACCCTGCCAACCATCGTATCGTCTGCAAACTTGGACATTAAGCTTGATATACCATCATCAATATCATTTATAAATAAAGAAAACAATAAAGGACCCATTACTGAACCCTGAGGGACTCCACTAATAACATTAGTCCACGATGAGCAGTATCCATTGATTACCACTCTCTGTCTTCTTCCCCTCAACCACCCCTTTATCCATAGCAGCAATTTGCCTCCAATGCCACACTGCTCCAATTTGTGCAGCAGTCTTTCATGTGCAACAGTATCAAAAGCCTTTCTAAGATCCAAGTATATAATATCAAAGTTATTCCCTGCATCCAGTTCTTTTGTGACTGCATCATAATATCCAATCAAATTGGTCAGGCAAGACTTCCCCTTAACAAAACCATGCTGTGTCCGAGCTATAACTGAAGTCTTGTCTAGATGATCCTGCAGTGCTTCTTTAACCATTGCCTCCATTAATTTTCCGGGAACAGAAGTTAAACTCACAGGTCTATAATTACTTGTGTCAGCCTTTGATCCTCTTTTGTGAATTGGGGTCACATTTGCACATCTCCAGTCCATGGGTACCTCCCCTGAGTCCAAGGAAGCTCTCATAATTATGGCTAAGGGTTTGCTTACTTCCTTTCCTGTAATATAACTGGATAGATCCCATCCACCCCAGGTCCTTTCTTGTGTTTATCTTCAACAATTTCTCCTCCACTTTACTCTCAGTTATTACAAGATTCTCTAGCTTACAGCCAGAGTTGAATACACCTCTGGCATTCCCCTCGCTGAATAACTCCTCGTGTGTGAATGTCGATGCAAAATATTCATTTAGTTTGTTAGCTACCTGAGCAGGATCATCAACAGTTGACCCATCGATATCAAGTGGACCAATCTGATTCATCCCCTTCCTTCTAGAGTTTACATAAGTAAAGAACTCTTTGCTTTTTTTCTTCGCATCCCTTGCCAAGGATTTCTCGTAATCTGCCTTCGCCTGCCTAACCTCCTTTGTAACTTGGTTACAGATCAACTTGTATGTATCATAGGCTTCTGTGTCACGTGTTAATTTGTATGTATCCCATGCATTTTTCTTCTCTGCCATATGCCTCATTAGTTCATCTGACATCCATTTAGGCCTAAACCTTGAACAATATTTCTTAGTTGGTATGTAAAGCCTAGTAGCTTCCAAGATAAGTTCTTTGAATGCTTCCTATTTTGAATTTGCTGTTGGTAACATCATCAGTTGATCCCACTGTATAGAATTTAAATACTGTCTCAGTCCATCGTAGTCACCTTTATGAAAGCAATACCCCTTCCCTTTACCCCTAATGGTAGTTACCTCTTTGAGTAAATCCCACTTGAGAACACTGTGATTACTGCCACCTAGTGGTTCATTTATCTGCAGATTCTTAATGCATGAAGAATCAGTACTGATAATCAAATCAAGAGTATTACTCCCTCTAGTTGCCTAGTCATTTTGCAGGAAACGGAGGTATGTGAAGCTCCTGTTAGGGAGAATATGTGGTGCTATCAGACTTTCTCCTAGGATATCTGCCATACATATAGATCTGCGTTTATCTGATATGGGTCAAAGTAATGCTTGCACTCACTTCAACAATTCTTGTTTGTTGCCAATGTTTCAAATGAGTGGGAAAATAATGATAGGAAAACAAGCCTAAACGTCAAGGGGTGTGTCAGGGTAGTAAACTATAGAAGAATGCTTAGTCTTAACTGTGTCTCCAGTAATGTCAGGAGTGTTTTCAATAAAATGGCTAATGCTGACATAATAGGGCTAACAGAAACATGGTTCCACCTGGAAATTGGGGATGATGAATTCTACTGTATAATAATACAGGGAAGATAGGAGTGGTGGGGTCATACTTATCAAAAGAATCCCGAGTGTGAAAAGCGCTTTTGACGAATCAGAAGTTATTTCTGCATACATAGAATCCGTGTGGGGTGAGTTAGTTGGAAGCAATAGAATCTGATCCTAATTGATTGGAATAAGTGGGAGGGAAAACTCACCATGGGGAACAAAATTCTGTACCAGCATGTTCGAGAAAATACTAGAGGTGAGAATATTCTTGACCTCGTCATTACTTCAAATAGCTTCGGTGGAACCATTGGCAGGTAGGGATCATGCAATCATTAGTTGGAAGATGATGAAAGACGTTGCAGTAGTTAAAGGTAAAGGCATGGGTTTTAATTTCAGAAGAGGGAACTATGAAAGTTTAAGTGTTATTGTGGGCATCTATTAATATTGCAGAGGTAGGGTGAATACATTTGAATTATGGAACACCTTTAAAGCAATAATCATGAAAGCTGTAAATGCATGTATACCATTGAGAAAATATTGTGCAAGGAGGATGCCGAAATGGATGAATATAGAGCTGGCTGGTATAATAGAGCAGAAAAAGATTGCTTGGGAAAGTTATAAAGCAATGAAAAGTACTGAAGACAAAAACAGCTACAATTTGATCTGTAATAGTACCACAAATAAGGTTACAGAGTCAAAGGCTGATTATGTGAAAGCACTGGCTAAGAGTGCAAATAATGGGGACAAGGAATTTTTCATGAATGAATATATCAAAGAAAATAAATCAGATCAGACTGATCTGATTCATTATCTTCTCGTGTACATACTCTTCATTATTGTATACATACCCAGTATACATTTTGAATGAATCAGATTGTGTACTGGATATGGGAAAGTCTTAGATAATCCAAGTGATGTTGCTGATAAATTGAATAGGTACTTTGCATTGGTCTTACTGGTGAAAGTCCCTTCGTGCTGAAGAGAGGCTGTGTGAGTGAGGCTGACCCATATGAAATTAGTGATTTCGAAATTGCAGATGACTGTTTATTAAAAAAAAAAGCTTGCGCCATACCCTGTATGCATGAAAGATGCTTTATGTGAAAATATCCTGGACGAAATTGTGAAAAGGAAATAATGCAAATAACTTCACTTCCTAAATGAGGCTAATGCAGTCACTAATGTTGATTTTGTAGAGTAAGTAGCAAGCATGATCCCCCTACTTACCGGTGGAAAGTTGAATGTTAATAACTCTACTCTTTTATCCTGCGGGTGATGGGCGATTTATGGATGACAATGCCACAACAGCAACGAAGTTCTACTTCTTACTCCAGCTTTGGAGTAAGATGATGTCCGATGCTGGTGTTGGACTTTTTACTCCAAAGTATATAGTGCATAGTTAGTAGTTATACTAACCATATGCTATATAGTATTGGTAACCTATTGGTAACTCTCTAGGAGGCTTCCGGAACCTATTGGTAACTCTCTAGGAGGCTTCTGGATCAGCTAGTGTATAATCTTCCTACCTCTACTCTGCCAGATAGTGACTGGAGGGAGTCCGAGTAGTGTGTATGCGGGGAGCATTGTCGAGGCCACGTTATATCAAGGATCTGGGTATATTCTTACCACATGTATGCCATATCCAAAAATTTCATTACTTCATACAGCATGTCCCACCCACTTTTTCTTACTATTGAATACACAATGAATTGTCAAACTAATAGAGCAAGCTTATCTGCGAAAAGATCTAAACCTCCCAAGGACTTCCTAATTCATTTCCCAAATATACGTGGTCTCAATTCTAATCTCAACGATGTCCATTTCCACTTGCAGTCTGCCAAACTCCATGTACTTTTTCTGACAGAATCTCAGTTATCAGTTGATTCAACTACTGCTCATCTCAGATGCCCAAATTATTCGCTGTATGATTCCTTTCACCTCAAAGGTGGTACTTGTGCATATGTCCGTTCTGATATTCCCTGTCAGAGACTTGGCAATTTGGAATCTCCTCTCTTTGATCTTCTCTGGCTTAAAATCTCTCTACCTCATTGTGTCAAATTCATCTGTTGTCTCTACCGTTCTCCCAACTCCACTAATCACTTGGAGCTCTTTGACTTCCTCTCTTTGCAACTTGACTTTCTCCAGTCCGACTTTCCTAACAGTGAGGTAATTTTCCTTGGTAATTTTAATGTTCACAACTCCAGCTGGCTTCAGTTTTCTAGTCACACGGACCCAGCAGGTCGGGATGCTGAGGCTTTTGCAATTACTAATGACCTAGCACAGATTGTTCATTTACCTACAAGAATACCGGACAATCCTAATGATACAGCCAATATGCTTGATCTTTTTCTCACAAACAACCCTTCTAAGTACACGGTCGAAGTGAGAGGTCCTTTAGGCACTTCAGATCACAACTTGGTGATTGTCTCTTCTCCAATGGAACCTTTATCTCATGGCTATTCCCAACCTCGTGTTGTTTGGCATTACAAGAATGCAAAATGGGATGACCTGCGAGACTTCTTTTCTTCTTTTCCTTGGTTGGATTACTGTTTCAAAACTTCTCATGTCGACGTTTGCTCAGATCGTGTCAGTGAAATTATTCTTGAAGGAATAGAATCCTTTATCCCACACTCCACTTTAAAATCTCGCCCTTTATCTAAACCTTGGTTTTCCAATAAATGTGCTAAGGCTGTCCAAGAGAAGAACGTTGCATATCGTAATTGGCTTGTTTCTAATTCTTCAGATTCATTTTCTGCCTACACCAAAGCTCACAACAATTGTAAAGCAGTTATTAATCAGTCCAAACTAGAGTTTGAACAGGCTAAGAGTAGAAAACTTGCTTCTTGCCCTAATGATATCCGAGCATTCTGGTCTCTTGCCAAAGCTATTGGCCGCAACTTTTGCCCATCTCTGCTCCCACCTCTGTCCAAACCAGATGGTTCTGTTGTCACTTCAGCCAAGGATAAAGCTGACCTGCTAGCATCCCATTTTTATTCCAGCTCATGTATTAATGATCTTGGTAAAACACCTCCCACCATTCCCAACATGCTCCATTCAATGCCTCCTGTGGTCTTCCGTCAAAAGGATATTAGAAGGATTTTGATGAATCTTGATGCTAAGAAAGCTCCAGGTCCCGATGGTATTTCTCCACTTGTTCTCAAAACCTGTGCTCCTGAACTTACTCTATTTCTTTGCCGCCTTTTTTCACTTTCTTATTCCAAAGGTGTTTTTCCTTCTGCTTGGAAATTTGCTCATATCCAGCCAGTTCCTAAAAAAGGGTGACAAATCCCTCCCATCCAATTATCGTCCCATTGCAATTACTTCTACTCTTTCTAAAGTAATGGAGAAATCAATTAACTGCCAACTCTTAACCCACCTAGAAACCTTCCGTATGATCAACGATCGCCAGTATGGATTCCGTCAGTGTCGATCCACTGGTGATATTCTGGCTTATGTTACCCATTTATGGACTAATTCAATGGAAAGGTACGGTGAAACACAAGTAGTTGCTCTTGACATCTCAAAGGCTTTTGATCATGTTTGGCATAAAGGTCTTCTAAACAAGCTTCCATCTTATGGTTTGCCAACTGTTTTTAGTAATTGGTTATCCAGTTTTCTCACTGATCGCTCACTGAGGGTGATGGTAGATGGCTCTCTGTCTTCTAACTTCTCCACTAATTCCGGTGTCCCCCAAGTTTCAGTTCTTTTCCCCACTCTTTTCCTCTTGTATATTAATGACCTTCTTCCATTGACTGGAAATCCTATCCATAGTTTTGCCGATGATAGCACATTGCATTCAACTTTCCATTTTGAGAAACCTTGTCCTGCTCAATCAGCTTTAACTTCTCGAAAATCTGCTACCAATTCCTTAAATGCCGATCTTCAGGTAATTCTCCAGTAGGGCAAAGACAACTTAGTTGATTTCAACCCTTCTAAAACTCAGTCTTGTCTTATATCTCGCAAAAAGAGGATTCTTCTGCTCCTATGCTTATGTTTAGTGACACTCCGATTTCTAGGCAAAATGATATATCTCTTTTGGGGATTACCCTGTCTTCTAATCTCTCTTGGCACAAGCACATTACAAATATTGCTTCCTCTGCATCTAAAAAACTTGGTTTTCTCTTTAGCTCTCAGTGTTATTTTTCTTCCAAACAGCTTCTCACTCTGTATAAATCGCAAATCCGCTCTGCCATGGAATATTGTTCCCACAACTGGGGTGGTGCCCCCAAAACCTCTCTCAGGCTTCTTGATTCCATTCAGAAGAGGGCAGTTAGGTTAATTAATGATTCATCTCTAACAGAGTTTCTCCACTCGCTTTCTCATAGACGTACTGTTTCTGCTGCATGCCTCTTCTACAGATACTTCCATGGGCACTGTTCTTCTGAATTGGCTTCTATAGTTCCTGCTCTCTCTTTCAAAACAGTCCGAACACGTGCCGCCACCAGCCAACATCCATTTACTGTCCAACTTCAAACCCACAGAACCAACTTTTCATCTTCCTCATTTATTCATTCAACTGCCATTTTCTGGAACAACCTTCCTTCATATGTATTTCCTGAAAATTACAATCTACAGAAGTTCAAGTCCAATGTCAACAAATATCTTCTTTCGTCTTCTCAACCTCCAACCCAAGCACGGTACTAAGTACTATAGGTTCTAATACCTCTCGTGTTTGGGGTTCACATAAAAAAAAAATAAATAAATAAATAAATATAGTATTAGTAGTTATACTATACAGTACTATATGGTTAGTAGTTATACTATACAGTGTAACTACTAAATGTATACTATATATTAGAGGTCTGCACGGACCCAGGCCTGGCCCTCGGGCTTCAGCCTGTTCTAGTGTATATATATATATATATATATATATATATATATATATATATATATATATAGTAATGGTTAGCAGTTATACTATACAATGTGACAGTGTTTTTGTTTAAATTGTGGTTTCCAAGGTTCCACCCTATATGCCACTGTAGCATCTGCGGCAAAAAGGCTGGCAAGTGTATGTATATTATTTTATTATTATTAGCTATATGGTGCAAGGAAGCCTGAGGCTTATGCTGCACCAGCCAAAAAAAAAAAATTCCCAAGTTACCCTGAGAGAGAGAGAGAGAGAGAGAGAGAGAGAGAGAGAGAGAGAGAGAGAGAGAGAAAGAAGGGAATCACCAAGAAAGAGAAGAATTATGATATCCAGCTCACTATCCTGGGTGTGCCAAGTCCATACTCACCAGATATGAGCCCCTGGGGTTGAATATAGCTGTGTAAGTATGTGTGGTGTTATGTTGAGTGCTAGCAACTTTGCAGCCAGGGGACACCTTGTCCCCTGCCCCCTGACTGACTCCCAACCTTGGCCACGAGAAGGCATGCCAGGGACTGCTATTTAACTGAAACTCTTATACTGGGGCTATCAGGGAAGCCTTGGATCCCCTAAGGTGTTTAGGGAAAGGAAGTGGAGATAAGAATGAGAAGAATGATGATTGGAAGGGAAAGTTGGATAGAAGATAAGGGGAAGAAGAAATAGATATCACCGAGAAGAGAAAGTAAAAAATAAATAAAATAAAATAAATAAATTACTATACAGTATAACTATATACTAGAGCAGGGGTTTCATCCGGGGTGCCACATAATTTGGGTTTAAGTTACTTAAACTTATTTTTTAATTTATGTTTATTTTATTATAAAAAGGTGTACAGTATCTTTTTAATTTTGTGGTCTATAATTGATGTTTACTTAGTACCTCTATATAAAGAATAAAATTATATACTGTATATATATATATATATATATATATATATATATATATATATATCTGATAATTAAAATAAATATGATATTTAAAATAAAAACATCAGCCAGTAGTACGGCAATAATGCAGAGCGAAACGAAACGTAAAATAATATAAAATAAATATATATATATAAATTGTATTATGAAATGCAATTTTTATAATTATATTATTGTAATAATATCATTTAACATATTTTTTAATATTTGATATATATATTAAGAAAATTGAGTAGGGGCGCCACAAAATAAAATAAATTACTTAGGGGTGCTGTTATTAAAAAAAGGTTGAAAACCACTGTACTAGAGCTTTGCATGGACCTGGGCTTCAGCCCCACCCGGCCCTTGGCTGGGTAATACGAATGATGTTCAGGCTCGGCTCGGGTACAAATAATCAAAATGAATTATTTCAAACATTTTGGGATATTTGTTACCTATACGTGTGTGTGTGTGTGTGTGTGTGTGTGTGTGTGTGTGTGTGTGTGTGTGTGTATATATTTTTTTTTTTTTTTTTTGTGTATTTAAATTTTTAAAGGTTTTTTAGAAAAAATGTGTATTATTTGCCTGTTGACACTTTTAATTGGCCAATAAGGCAAACTTCGCCAACATCTCCAAAATTCACCAAAATTTATACCCCTTCGTGGAAATAACCCACTAGCAGTGCAAACTCTGAAAGAAATTTTAGTGCAACCGGATTAGCAGTGCAAGAGCATTGAAAATAGCCACAGCATTGACTGTTATTTCTGCACAACAATTTGCAATAAAAAGCATGTAACGAGAAGGTGGCTGGTAGAGGTGGATATCAATATTCATTTTGTAAATATATTAAGTATTGTTAAATTAAAAATTTATTACATATTTCTTTTTGTATAATTATTTTGGATAATTATTGTTATATAATTATTAATATTGAATTTTGACTTTGGAAGTTTATTTCTTTATTGTTATGAAACTTCAGAAACTAATGCTAGCAATTTATTTATATAAAAAGTTTTTGGGCTGGGATAAAAATCGGTTTGGGTGGGGTCTGGTATGGGTAATGAATTTTAAAAACAAATTTGGGCTCAAATCAAGTCGGGCTGTCTAGACTTTGAGCTGGGCCGGGTTAAAAGGGGAAAGCTTTTATTCTTGCATAATATTACTACCCACGACTTACTCTACTGAATCAATGTTAGTGACTGAGTTAGTGTTATTTAGGGAGTGACTTCATTTCCATCTCTTAGTATGAACGATGTAACATTTTATTCTCACGCCTGCTGCTTACTCTACCAAATCAACATCAGCAACTGTTTATAGTTAGCATTGTTCATATTAAGAGATGGAAGTGACTTAGTTTGCTTCAGTTCAAATATGTAGTAGGTGCTGCCAAAAATGTTTTCACATCAAAAAACTTTGAGCCTAAAGGCAAGGTAAGGCTGCTGGAGTTGATGCCATATATCCAGTAATTTTGAGGGAGATGGCCAGAGAGTATATTGAACCAGTGAGGTTAGTTATAAGGATATTTTTGGACTCCGGAGAAATTCCTATGGATTGGAGAAATGCCAAAGTATCACCAATACGTAAAGATGGTTCCAAGAGTGAAGTTGGTAACTAGACTCAGTTGGTCTGACTTCTGTGGTAGGGAAAATCTTAGAAGCTATGATTCATTAGCATTAGTAGAGGCATATGATGCAAGAAAGCAAGCTTATACAGCATCAGCCAAAAAAATTTAAATAAATAAAATCATAATTATTAAGAATTATTAATATATATCATAAACCACTCTTATGTCACGTGGAGTTACTAATATATTTTATTTAAGCATTAGCCTAAACTGATATACATTGGGTAATGTTTCAGATATCTTTCCGATACCCATCATTAGACTGTGCTGTCTGGGAAACAAAGATAAAGGTTACAAATTAGATTTTTCATTGATTTGGTCACAATTTAATTAAGTACCAGTTCTATGATGAATTAACAGATGTTCATTATTATTTAATGTCATTAATTACAGTCATTAATTCTAAGTTGAAATAACATTTGAGAGTCTAAGTTATATTTACGATATGAAGGAGCAATCCAATGTTACAGCAGAAATTGATTACGAGCTCTTTTTATGTTACATTACTGTTAACCTATTTTTATATAAGATGATTAAATTAAAGTCTTACCTGTTGACGGAATCTTCTTTTCGGGTTCACAGACCTGAAGCAAATGGGTAGGGAGTTCAGTCAGCAGAACGTTTATAGCCCAGAGATTCATAAAATTAGCCAATAGGGATAGTGCTAGTTGCCCATCCTAGATCCGGAGTTTTTGTAGGATGACTTTTATTCTCCTACCCTGGTGTAGTGTAGTGGACTCCTGAGTTGACCTTTGCTCATTGGATTTTGTGGGACTCTGGAAGGGGTTATACACAGTCTGGTCCTCTAGATGACTTCTTTTTCTTTCCTGGCTCCCGATTTCTTAACTTATTTTCTCCTTAAAGAGATGAAAATACTGTGGGTTGAAGTCAACCCCTTGTTTTCTATGGATTACTGAAGATCCGAATAATTTGATAAGAAATGCTTCTTTGAATTTTCTTCTATTGTATTGCATATCTGTGGAAAGGATACTTGTGTTATGGAAATTCCAGGAGTCACCGCATTGGAAGGTGTGGAGAGCTGTATCAGACTGTTGAATTCTGCCATACACTACATCTTTTTTGTGCTCTTTTATTCTACATTGTAAGCATCTGTATGTTTCCCCAATATATGTACTTCCACATCTACAATTTATCTTATAGAAGGGGCTTCTAGGATTGTTGAACAGATCATAAAGCTGCAGTCCAACAACCCTCTAGGGTTGTTGGGGTTATTGGACTGCAGCTTTTGAACTGTTGTTGGACTGCAGCAGTTGGATTGCAGAAACAACCCTCTAGGGTTGGGAAACAAGTCAGGAAATCTCTTACCTGAGACATTTTCCAGGAATAACTGCATCCATGTAAGATGTAATCAGAATAGATGGAAATTGTTTCAAAGACCTGCTTAAATAAGGGAAAAATCTTGAAACAAGACAAAGGAATAAAAATAAGCTTTTACCCTAAATCCATGCATGGAAAATAATTGAGAGTATAATAGGAAAAGATTACCCATTATGCATTGGGGATGAATGGTTTTAAGTTCTCATTATGCAAGAGATGACTTGCACAACAACAGTGAAAGTGACGTGATAAAAGGATAACAACCAGAATGCTGCCAGTCATCTGACATGCTGAAAACATAACCAATCACGGCTAGTAATTCTCACAAAGTTCACCATTAGATCTGTGGATGACCAGTAGCAACTGCAGTCAGTCAAAACCATGATACAGGTTAATATACATTCCTTTGGATGGCACAAGAGACAGTGGCTCATGGGTATACCAGATTAGAGATACATAACAACATATATACTAAAATTAATTCTGATTTCTTCTATCCAAACTCATTAGAACAGTTAGCATTTAATAATAGATCAAATTGTATACCGTAAGATACATAGTGTCAGTAATTTTAGTAAATGTTTCTGAATGTGAATATCGTGCCCTTCAGTCCATTCATCTGAAGTGAAAGAATTTCTAAACTTTAATTTCTACAAAGATAAAATTAAATATCCTCCACACAGTAGTGAGACTTTAAATTGCACAATTTAAGTTTAGTGTGAAAATTCAATCACATTTATAACATGAATAGGGGAGTTGTCACTGAATATGAATGCTGCTGGAATACAGGTGAATAGTTTATCTTAATTTTTCTTTCTACATTTTTAATTTCAACTTCTACATAATAAATCACCTTTGAGATTTTTCCCTTTGTGAAAAATCAAAAACATTTCAAATTTTTGTATTATTACTTTTAATTTATAAAAAAATACTTTTGACATAGGTTGTTACATAAGAGAGAAACCATATGGACTAATTTGGAAACCATGTGGATTTATGAAATTTGAGTTGTAATTTTAAATAAAAGGGGATGGAATCCAAATATGGAATGGGAATAGTTTTATATATAGACTTTCTGCTGTTCTCTAGACCAGTAACACTTTAAATGGTAAAAACTGAAATATTTACAATAGGGTAGACCTTATTTAAGATTAATAAAAGTATGGAATCTTAATAGAACAAGAATTTATGTACCAAAAATTATTTTTGGGTTAACTGCCTGTTCCAACAAATTTGTTCCATTTATTCCAACTAATTTTTATTTTTGATTTAGAGATGGCACTGTTGTTGCTGTAGCAACAATGAATAGTGATCCAGTGGCAGCCCAGTTTGCTTCATTAATCTATAGTGGCAAAACTTTAACAAAAGAAGAAATCATGTGAGTATATTGCAATTACTACAGATCATTTTTACATTCAGATGCTTTAGCGATTGTGGTATTTAAGTATTTTATGATTTTCTGCTTTTATCATAAATATGTGATTATAATTAAAGGTGCACTTCACTGCCATAGAATGAATAAATTTGAATGGAAATTTAGAACTTTGCATGTTAAAAACAATATGTTGCAACCTACCTTGGGAATTCTTCAATAAGAACTTAAAATCAGTTATTCACAAGATTTATGTCCAAATAAATGTATTTTAAAATTGTTGCAGGAGAAAATAAGAATAAAAGGTTAAACGTCACTGATGAGAAAGAGTCATTTATTGTCTTATCTGTTTCCTAGATGTTGAAATCATATCTGAACGAGTCATGTCTGTTTCCTAGATGTTGAAATCATATCTAAACAAGTCATATCTGTTTCCTAGATGTTAAGATCTTGGAAAACATGTAATTGGGTTTTAGAATCCTGAAAGTAAAATTTGTTAGAGGAAGGCCTCTAAAAGGTTTTTCCTTACAAGATTCTGACATCCAGTCAGAGGTTGGGACATCTGGGTGGTTACTTACCTCTGGATGTCAACATCTTGGGGCAGGGAATTCATTGGGTTTTTGCATAGGCCTCCAGACTTTTTTTGGGGGATACACTTTTTACTATGCATTTCCCATTACTGGAAGAGTTAAGACCTGTATGATGGATACTAGTGATAAAGAGACCTGCAGTAGGTATAAACTGATTTGCAATCAAGTCAAAAAGAGAGTTAGGCAAGCTAAGGCTAATTACAGGAAGTATCTGGCAAAGAAAAGTAGGAAAGACTTGTTCTTATATAAACACGAAGGGATGTATCACATTGGTCCATTGGGTATGAATTGTATAACTGTTGATGATCCTGCTCAGGTTGCTGAAAAATTGAATAGAGATATTTGCATTTATGTTCACACATGAGGAATTTTTTAGGGATGGGGATGCCAGAAGTATATCAAATTCTAAGAGGGGACTGATTTCGTGATAACTGAGAGAAAAGTGGAAGAGAGGTTGCCGAGGCTAAACGTGAACAAGGCATCTGTGGTAGATGGGTATTTGGCTATAATTATGAGAGATCCTTGGATTCAGAGGGGGTTTCTATGGACTGAAGACGTGCAAGTGTATCCCTAGTTCACAAAGGAGAATCAAAGGGTGAAGTGAGTATTTATACACCTGTATGTTTGACTTCTATTCCAGGGAAAGTAATGAAATCACTGGTTAAAGCAGGATTGAGATATTGCAGTCACAGCATGGATATTTTTAAGGAGCAATCTTGTCTAACAGATTGATTGGATACTATGATTCTGTAACAAAGAAACAGGATGCAAAAATAATTTTGACATCGTATACTTAGATTTCAGGAATGTTTTTTTTTTTTTTTGATAATATTCCACAGAGCAAGACTGCTGTATAAATAACAGCAATGTGGCATAGGGGCTATGGATAAAGGGGTGGTTCGGTAGGAGAAGAGAGAATACGGTTATTAATAGGTGCTGCTCTTCTTGAATTAATGTTATAGTGGAGTACTCCACGGTTAATTACTGGGCCAGTTTTTGTTTTCGATATTTATTAATAAGATTGGTGGTTAAATTTGATATTGATATGTCAGACTTAATGTCTAAGTTTGCAAATGATACAAAGATTGGCAAGGTGGTTAATGACAGTAATCAGGTATGCTACTGTAACAAGCACTAGAAAAGTTAAGCAGATGGGCTGAGAAGTTTAACATTGACAAATGCAAGAGTAATATGGCATAACATATTACTCTTGCATTATGTCAATGTTATTCTGGAAAAAATGGATATGTTATTCTGGAATTACCCATATGCAGTAATATGGCATACCATATTACTGCATATGAGTAATTCCATAATTCATGTGCAGTTAGACATGAATTTCTCTGAGCAGTACAGATGGGCTATGACAGCTTGTGGGATTTTGTCAATAATATATAGGAATTTTTTTTAAAGCAGAAATAATGAGGCTATTTTCCTGCTCTGTAAGGCAGTGATTAGGCCACATCTTGAGTATTGCATGAAGGTATGGAAGCCTAACTGTAGGATGTGAATCTATTGTAATGGGTGCAGAGAAGAGCAACAAGATCATTTTATTGGGTAAACATTTTGTGAACAAAAATGGACTTTTCAAAGGCCATTTTCAAAAATAAAATATTGTACTAAAGAATAGTTGTGAAGTATAAATGCAAGAGAGCCCTTTGCTTCTATATAAAAATTTTCTTGTTTCTTAAGTTGTCTATATTCTTACATGTGGAACTAGAAAAAATAAATTGTTCTTTGCCCGTTAAGCAGAAATAATAGGCAACCAGAGAACTTCTAATGAATTTCATTAATATTTTATTTCCCAAGATCCATCATAATAAACAATCTTGAAATCCATCTAGGATGAATTTATCATGCTTATTAATGGTTCCATATGGCAGCCATTCTGCTTATATACAATATAGATCAGGATGACAAATGAGTTTTAGCCATCAGCTTGCCAAAATAAGTAAAAAAAAAAAAAAAAAAAAATTATATATACAGTAAACCCCCCCGCGAATAGCGGGGGTTACGTTCCTGAGAAATGTCGCGAATACTGAGTTATGGCTCCCAGAGTAATAAAGGGGTTCCGTTCCAACATATGAAGAAAAACTAATCTAAAATTTTGTCTGTGTGTGTATTATATGTACCTTCATAATATGACTATGTACATAGTGAAATGCAAGCATATGGCATCGAAATGAAAATAAGAAACAATTTAATATTAAATGTAATATTTATTAGAAATTTCAAACAAATCTTTCAAACCAGCGCCTTTGCTAACAAAAAAACTTATCCCGCCAGTGCTATCACCAGTTTCGCTAAAGTGTTGATAAAGGAGTTTTGCTTTTTCACGAATGATGAGTGAACTTAACGGAATTTTATTTTGAGTTTGGTCATATATCCACAGATTTAAAGCTTTTTCCATTTTTCCTAATTTAACATCACGAGTTACAGAGCAAATCTTTTAAGCAATTAGCGTGTTTTCACGGACACCGGATTTTTTCTTCCGATTTTTTGATCGATCGCACCATTGACTCATTGATTTTATAATGTTTTGCCACTGAGGAGACACTTTCACCATTAGAAATTTTGTCTAATAACTCAATTTTATTCACTAATGTCATCACCTTCTTTGATATTTTCACATTTCCCTTGTTATTCGTAGCTATATTTTTGTACGGGTTAGAAAGAACTTGTCCACAATAAAGTCACTTTCTTCCGTTAACACACTCGAAAAAGTCTGTTTTAAACTGCAAAACGGTAGATTTATCACTTTTGTAAGCATATCAATTTATAAATTGATAAATTTATTCAATTTATAAGCGTATAAATTAAAAGCAAACGATGAAACCTTCCATGACAAGCGCATAACACATACTGAACAAGGATTAGCAAGAAACATCCACGCTCGCGATTTTGTCATCCCCCCCCACCCACTGAGCGCTGTTTTGACAGGGAAAGATAATTTTAGCCACGTCCATGTTTTTTTATGGCAGAAAATATTCACGGCCCCTTAAAATTCACATTTTTTTTAGGTTTCATTTTATATTAAATTAGCGATCGCGAATACAGATACCGCGAATAGCGGGGGTTTACTGTGTGTATATATATATATATATATATATATATATATATATTATTATTTTATTTATTTATTTTTTTCTTTTTGGCATCCCTGAAAAAAGAAATTTAATTTCCTTCCTAATTTAAGGAGAAGGAGGTTACAGTTCCATTATACAAGCAATGGTGAGACCTCATTTTAAATTTTGTGTTCAATTCTGCAATGGGAAATCCATATGAGAATAGACTGAATTTATAGGTTAAATAACTTAAAAAAAATAGGCATTTTCTGGTGGGGGGGGCCGTCCAATTTAGATATACACTGAGGGATCCCTGAATTATGACCACCTATCTAATACAGGTAACCCTAGTATAACATGGTAGTTTGGTTCCTACAAAATCCCATGTAATGTGAAACCGTGTTATACGGAACTAAGAACCAGTACAAAAAGGGGGTTACATTCCAAAAGCTAACAAAAATACGCCTTTTTTTAAATTTTTTTTTTATAACTCTCGGAAACTTAATTTTTATAGTAGTAATAACCTAATATTTTAACTTTATTTTTATAATAGTAGTAACTTGGTCCTTGAGGTTGCCACAGACATTATCTCAGATCTGCTAGACAAACTGTACTTGCTACCTGAGAGTCTAAAACGCTGATGGAACTGATATTTGGGTGACATTCAAGTTAATTGGACCCAATTTCAGCAAAGTCCAGACGGTCTGTGACAGTCAAATCCTCTGCTTTGACCTTCAGGATGGTGGGACTGTTAGTAATCCTGGGTATAACCTCCATGCACAAGCAACAAGCACACGGTGGGTGACCACACAGGTGTGACCAACGTAAGCAGGGGTTGAGGTGTGGCGGACACACCACGGAGGACTGCTGCCCCTCTGTGTTACCAGGCAATACTAGCAATACCAGTGCAATACTGCTACTTTGCTTATTGGAGGCTTTAAGTGATGGAACCCATGTTTAGTCTCCAGAGCTAAGTTCCGGTCAACCCTTCCCCATCTCTCTTCCATCATGCAGTATGACTGATGACTTTTGAGGTTATTATTATTATTATTATTAGCCATATGGTGCAAGGAAACCTGAGGCTTATGCTGCACCAACCAAAAAAAAAAAATTTCCCTTTTACCCTGAGAGAGAGAGAGAGAGATAGAAAGGAATCACCAAGGAAGAGAAGAATGATTATATCCAGATCAGAACCCTGGATGTGCCAAGCCCATACTCACCAGATGTGAGCCCCTTATGATGAACATCATGGCGAGATCCAATCTTCCTTACATTTCGAGAGTACAGCTCTAAAAAGGTATTCACGGGCTGGCCGCTAGAGTCACTGAACCAAACCTATTGGTAACTCTTTAGGAGGCTTCCGGATCAGCTAGTGTTTAATCTTGCTACCTCTACTCTGCCAGATAGTGACTGGAGGGAGTCCGAGTAGTGTGTGTGTGCGGGGAGCATTGTCGAGGCCACATTAATACAAAGATCTGGGTATATTCTTACGGAGTCTAGAAAAATTTATCACCAGCAATTTACCACCAGCAATTGATTGCAAGCAATTTACCATCGCATAAACAACTTACCACCAGCAATTTACCGCATTTTACCGTCTAGAAGCAATGAGATGTGTTTGGTCAAATCATAAAAAGTTATTTTTTTATTTAAGTTTCTGCCTTAAGCTATGATTAGCATATTTTTTGGAATTCTATGAACTATGAGGGAATAGTACGGAAATAAAAAAAAAAAAAAAAAACACATGTATGGAAATATGTAATTTAATAGGTAGATTATGTAATTTAATAGTTGCATACAGTGGTGAGCTGTGAATATTTTAACAATGGGCTTGCCCTTTTGCCGACTTTTTGATGTGAAACATCCTTTTGGAGGTGGGGGGGTACCTACCGAGTAAATCTGATCGGTCACGGAAGTGATGTCACCCGCGGCGTCTGCCAGAGGTGCTTCCAACGCTCAGATTAGATTAGAGTACGTAATGCATTTTTCGTGACCAGTATGAATCTCGAGTTCTAACTTTGAAATTTTTGAATAGTATGACGTCACAACCATGTGACGTCATATAGGGACGCGAAGAATGTTTCACATAAAACCATCTACTGCTTGTGCTTAGCAGCCATGCGACTTTTTTATTCTTTTTTTTGCAACTAGGGAAATATAATGGATACATATTTATGATAATATTGCAAATAAAAAATAACAAAAATATTTCCCATATTACAAATAACGAATTATCACAAAACATTCTAGAATATAAAAACAAATATTACATAAAAAAACACTGTTCTAGAAAAGGTACACAAAAATCACAGATTACATGAAAAAAATATTGCACAAATATTCAAGAAAATTTTCTTTTAAAAATTGCCATATGAAATTTACTTGTTTATTAATATTGACATAACGATCCAGATCAAATTGAATCAATGGTTTTCCATTTAGATGTATGGTCTCACCATCTGCAACGTGTTTAATTTTCAACATTATTCATTCATTCACATGATATTATTCATTATGCTGAAAGCTCGCTCAGTTTCAGCACTGCTAATCGCAATGGTTATTAATTTTTATTTCATATTTTATCAAAATACAAATTTCTTAGCCGACCGGGCTAGCCGAGTGGGTAAAGTACCTGCCCGGCAACCCAAAGGTCGCGGGTTTCCCGCCTTGGGCTTGGATCAAAGTACTGCAAAAAAAAAAAAACCTTGGGGGGTGCAATATGGCCACAGAAGCCGATGCGCCAACAACTACCAAATCAAAAAAAAAAAAAAAAAAAAAAAAAAATTCTTATTCGGTTTTCAGTCTTGCCACTGAGACAAAAGTTCTTTTAAATTCCACGATTTCTGGTAGAATATGTTTAAAATTTCTTTCAATGGTATGATTATTTTCTTTATTTAATTTAAAATCACCCTGTTGCATTAATAACTTGTCCTTTAAGGATAAAATAATGCATTTAATAACTTGTCACGAGGTAATTTTACTGTTCTTACTTTCGATTTTGATTCCTTCAAATTCTTTCCACTTCAACATGCTCTCAATTTTAGCTTCATATTTTCCTTCAGAATTTTTCAAATTAGCAATAGCATTGATAGTTCGAATAATTAATTTATCTGCGTTTGCCATAGTGAATCTGTAAAGCTTCTGAAATGTAAGAGAGCTCTTGCAGGATGTCGATCCATAGTGCTAAATGGTTAAGAAATTCCAGATTTAAAAGTCGCTTTAACAAACCCAAATAAAAAATAAATTTTCTGTTTATACTCCAGGGTGACCATACCATCAGAGGAGTTCACAAAGTAGAGAGAATACAAGAAACGGCACCGTATTGAGTAGTCAGGGTGCTTGAACTCGAGTCACTCAAGGCACGGCACCTCCGTAGCCAGGTGGGCAGGAGCAGTAGTGCGTAGCACACACTCTTCTTGATTAGATTGGGGTTCGAGCCTGTAACCACTAAATACGGAAGATGTGGAAAGGTCAGGGAATGACCACCGCATATCCCCAGAGCAATATGGCCTTAGTTGCTAATGCTCCTAAAAACCAAATAACAACAACTCAAGGCACGTGTACTTATGCACCCACGCGCCTGACCACTGGGCTACGGCGGCATCTGATCCAAAATGTTTGCGCAGTGCAAGCTACAAGCTGCTCTTCATAGCCCGAACACATGACGGATCTTTGTAGTTTCCACATAAAGTTCTTTAGCAATCATTCTTAATTCGCACTAGTTTTTTTAAGATTGGTAATACAGTTTTTTTTTTTTTTTTTTAAATTATTGCCTGTATGCCATTATAGTTTAGAACATTTTCTATGCAATGAAAGGATCGACAAAGTTTCAAAATCTTTCAACATTTCATCTTCTTAAAGTTTATATAATATCTTACTTTCCTCAATCAGTCTCCCCTACTTTGCTACTGTCACTAGTTCTTTGTGCAAAATATGCAATATATGCATATACTGTGCAAAATATCGGAATTATTCAGTTATTGTGACCATGTAAACAAAGACAGGAGAAATTTACTGGAAGGCATGGATCACTCACTTCTCCGAAAAACATGCCGACCGGGCTAGCCGAGTGGGTAAAGTACCTACCCGGCAACCCAAAGGTCGCAGGTTCGATTCCCGCCTCGGGCTTGGATCAAAGTACTGCAAAAACCTTGGGAGGTGCAATATGGCCACAGAAGCCGATGCGCCAACAACTACCAAATCAAAAAATCAACCGAAAAACATACGCCCGTTTGTCGAAGTAAAGGGGAACCGCAACACAGGTTGACCAGAGGCTATTATCCATGTCGGATATCTTCTTAATCCTCTGATTGGCTATGGAAAACATTGACTAGCATGACTTCTCGGAATGCGGCTGCATAAGTTTTATGGACAGCACTAACAATGTAGAACGGTAATCCCTTTCACCCTTAATTTGCGCTTTGTGATTACTTAAAGGCCAGAGGTGAGAACAATGCATACAAAGTTGTCTCTCCTAATCTGTTCGTTACATGGAAATAATTTTCGTTCTACGGAAACTACTGTATTTTAAATGTAATTACCAAGGGGAATTTTAAAAAATTCGGTATAAAGAAGTTGATTAAACAGAAGTCCGACTGTAATTAAATCAAAAATGAAGCAGTTTTAAAATATATATCCGATCGATTGCGCCATTAAAATGCTGGGAATGGGGCCCCGTTTGCCCCACCGTAGTTTTGGCTCTGGATACTCAATAATTGTGCATTTAGGATTTTGTTTGTAAAATAAATGATCGTCTCAACAATGGGCTCGCAAAATTTAAAAAAAAATAACAGTGGTCTCTTGCAAGCCCACCATAGCTCACCACTGGTTATATGTATCACAAAAATAGTAAAAAATCCATTATTTGAACAATATAACAATTGGTTAATTTTAAAATAAACTAATTATAACATTAGGTATGTCATAATACACTGCAAAAATTCAAAATGAATGTTTATGCAATCTTCAGAATCAGTCACGTTGGGATAATTAATTACTAAGAAACTAATGTTTACAACACAGTATGTAAATTATGAATAAGAAATATTATGCGCTATACCTCTTAGATAATCAACAATATCACCCCGTTCATCGTATGCACTAAAAAGCCTTTTAATTCATTCATCACAATTGCGATAATTCTTTTTTTTGTTGCCCAGATCACTTCCACTTAAATATTGTTCAATGCACATTTCGTTAATACTTTGTTCTTTTTTAATGCAATCGATAAATTTCCAAATGTTGGGATGATAAGCAGCGACTTTTTCCTCAAATCCTCTATGCCACCCTTCAACAGAATTATTCATTCTTGGTAATCCTTCAAGAACAAGCTGGCGTACGTTCCACATTTCATGGGAATACTTTGGTGGTCGACAAAGATGTCGTCTGGTTAGGCGTCCAATCCATGTATCCTTAAAATAATCAACAACTTCTTGCAATTCTGGAGGAAAAACACCATTTTCGCACTTAAAAAACGACCATCAAAATTGGAGTGGGCACAAATGCAATTGCTGCCAAAATTTGCATATTTAAAGCAAAATTAGCGAAGCGTCAGGAAAAACTCATTTCATGAAATGTGGAACGTACGCTAGCTTGTTCTTGAAGGATTACCAAGAATGAATAATTCTGTTGAAGGGTGGCATAGAGGATTTGAGGAAAAAGTCACTGCTTATCATCCCAACATTTGGAAATTTATCGATTGCATTAAAAAAGAACAAAGTATTAACGAAATGTGCATTGAACAATATTTAAGTGGAAGTGATCTGGGCAACAAAAAAAAAGAATTATCGCAATTGTGATGAACGAATTAAAAGGCTTGTTAGTGCATACGATGAACGGGGTGATATTGTTGATTATCTAAGAGGTATAGCGCATAATATTTCTTATTCATAATTTACATACTGTGTTGTAAATATTAGTTTCTTAGTAATTAATTATCCCAACGTGACTGATTCTGAAGATTGCATAAACATTCATTTTGAATTTTTGCAGTGTATTATGACATACCTAATGTTATAATTAGTTTATTTTAAAATTAACCAATTGTTATATTGTTCAAATAATGGATTTTTTACTATTTTTGTGATACACATAATTATTAAAATACATAATCTACCTATTAAATTACATATTTCCATACGTGTATTTTTTTTTATTTCCGTACTATTCCCTCATACTGCAATAATTACACTCAAACACCAGCCAAGCGATTAAAAAATTTTAATCACCTGGCTAGTGTTTTTAATAAAATTTTAATCAAATTTGAAGATATTCCCTCATGGTTCATAGAATTGTTGCCCAGATCACTTCCACTTAAATATTGTTCAATGCACATTTCGTTAATACTTTGTTCTTTTTTACAAGTAAACACATGGGTTGTGTTAGGGTAGCTAAGAATAGAAACAGGTGCATGTATACCTGCGTGTACTAGGAGTTTGGTAAATAAATTTGATGAATTGAGGTATTGCTCAAAACATCAAAGGCAGATATTGTTTGGATATCAGAGACGTGGTGTCACACAGATATAAGTAATGCGGAACTGGAATTTGGGGAATACAATGTGTATAGAAAGGATAGACAGGAGGGGAGGAGGGGTTATGCTATTAGTTAAGAAACACATAAAGTCCAAGGAAGTGAAGCCAGTCGACATCGATGGACAGGGCAGTGTCGAGTCAGTTTGGTGTGACATAAGCATAGGGAAATCAAAATTGAGAGTAGGAGTGTGCAATAGGCCTAATGACTGATGAGTATAATAAGATATTGTACAGGGAAATAGAGTGGGCCAGTAAATCAGAGAGTCTTATAATGGGGGATTTTAATTTCCCAGATATTGACTGGAATTTGTGGGTTGGTCACTCGCACACTAGCAAGGCTTTTGTGGATTTATTGGATGATTGTTTTCTACATCAGCATGTTCGTGAGGCAACAAGAGGGAGCAATACTCTTGATCTGATTATCAGTAGTGATTCTTCATGCATTAAGAATCTGCAGATAAATGAACCACTAGGTGGCAGTGATCACAGTGTGTTGAAGTGGGATTTACTCAAGGAGGTAACTACCATCAGAGGTAAAGGGAAGATTTTTTGTTTTCGTAAAGGCGACTATGATGGTCTGAGACAGTATTTAAATTCTATACATTGGGACCAACTGATGATGTTACCAACAGCAAACTCAAAATGGGAAGCATTCAAGGAACTAATCTTGGAGGCTACCAGGTTTTACATACCAACTAAGAAATATTGTTCAAGGTTTAGGCCTAATTTAGGAGAGAAAAACAGAAAAGAGTTCTTTACATATTTAAACTCAAGAAGGAAAGGGATGAATCAGATTGGTCCACTGGATATTGATGGTTCAACAGTTGAGGATCCTGCTCAGGTGGCTAACAATCTAAACGAGTATTTTGCATCTACATTCACGCATGAGGAGTTATTCAGGAAGGAGAATGATGTAGGTAAAGTAAACATTGGTTGTCAGATGAACTAATGAGACATGTGGCAGAGAAGAAAAATGCATGGGATACATACAAATTAATGGGTGACATGGAAGCCTATGATAGATATAAGTTGGTCTGTAACCAAGTCACAAAGGAGATTAGGCAGGCAAAGGCAGACTACGAAAAATCCTTGGCAAAGGATGCAAAGAAAAACAGAAAAGAGTTCTTTACATATTTAAACTCAAGAAGGAAAGGGATGAATCAGATTGATCCACTGGATATTGATGGTTCAACAGTTGAGGATCCTGCTCAGGTGGCTAACAATCTAAACGAGAATTTTGCATCTACATTCACGCATGAGGAGTTATTCAGGAAGGAGAATGATGTAGGTAAAGTAAACATTGGCAGTGAGCTGGATGATTTTTTAATAACTGAGAGGAGAGTGGAGGAGAGATTGTTGAGGATAAACATAAAAAAGGCACCTGGGGTGGATGGGATCTATCCAGTTATATTAAAGGAGGCAGCAAAGGAAGTAAGCAAACCCCTAGCCATAATTATGAGAGCTTCTTTGGACTCAGGGGAGGTACCCATAGACTGGAGATGTGCAAATGTAACACCAATTCACAAAGGAGGATCAAAGGCTGACACAAGTAATTATAGACCTGTTAGTTTAACTTCTGTTCCAGGTAAATTAATGGAGGCACTGGTTAAAGAAGCACTGCAGGATCATCTAGACAAGAATTCAGTTATAGCTGAGACGCAGCATGGTTTTGTTAAGGGCAGGTCTTGCCTGACCAATTTGATTGGATACTATGATGTAGTCACAAAAGAACTGGATGCAGGGAATAACTTTGATATTATATATTTGGATCTTAGAAAGGCTTTTGATACTGTTGCACATGGAAGACTGCTGCACAAATTGGAGCAGTGTGGCATTGGAGGCAAATTGCTGCTATGGATAAGGGGATGGTTGAGTGGCAGAAGACAGAGAGTGGTAATCAATGGACACTGCTCAACGTGGACTAATGTTATTAGTGGAGTTCCTCAGGGTTCAGTGTTGGGTCCGTTGTTGTTTTCGGTGTTTATGAATGATATTGATGATGGTATATCAAGTTTAATGTCCCAGTTTGCAGATGATACTAAGGTTGGCAGGGTTGTTAAGGACACTACTGACGCTATGCTGCTGCAACAGGATCTGGAAAGGTTGAACAGATGGGCTGAGAGGTGGCAAATGAAGTTTAACATTGACAAATGTAAAGTACTACATATGGGAAACAGCAACCCCAGAGCAACGTATCAACTCTGCGGTACTACACTGACAGTGGTGGAGAATGAAAAGGACCTGGGGGTAATTGTGCAGGCAGATATGAAGTTCTCTGAGCAGTGCAGACGAGCAGCAAGAGTAGCTCATGGTGTCTTGTCAATGATATACAGGAATTTTTCTAGCAGGGATAAGGAGGTGATTATTCCCTTGTATAAGGCAATGGTTAGGCCACATCTTGAGTACTGTATACAGGTCTGGAGGCCTCATTTCAAGAAGGATGTAGAGCTGCTGGAACGGGTACAGAGAAGGGCAACAAGATTAGTGAATGGAACAAAGGGTTGCTCTTATGAAGAAAGGCTAAGTTTTGCAAATTACAGAGTCTGGAGACTAGGCACCGGCGAGGTGATCTGATAGAGGTGTAGGCTTTGAATGGTTTGAGCATGCTCAATGCCAATGGGATTCTTCATCTTGCTCAGAATAATCACCTCAGAGGGCATAAATTCAAATTGAGGAAGGACGGATGTCGGATAGATGTGAGGAAATTTGCCTTTGGCCAGCGGGTGGTTGGTTGGTGGAACCGACTTCCATTACTTGTTGAAGTTGATAGCCTAAACAAATTTAAAGCTCAACTGGACAGGTATTTCGAACGAACGGAGGTGTGAAATGGGAGTGGTGTGTGTGTGTTTTTGTTTTTTTTTTTTTTTTTTTTTGGCTGATGCTGAATAAGCTTGCTTTCTTGCATCATATGCCTCTACTAATGCTAATGCTAATTCCAAAAAATATGCTAATCATAGCTTAAGGCAGAAACTTTTTATGATTTGACCAAACACATCTCGTTGCTTCTAGACGGTAAAATGAGATAAATTGAAGTGGCTGTAAATTGTTTATGCGATAAACTGATGCGCCGGTAAATTGCTGGCGATCAATTTTCCGGACCCCATTCTTACCATGTGTACACCATTTCTAAAAATTTCATTAATTCATATAGCATGCTCCCCTTCCCCCGACCACTTTTTCTTACTATTCAGTACATCATGAATTGTCAAACTAATAGAGTAAACTTATCTGTGAAAAGATCTAAACCTCCCAAACACTTCCTAGTTCTTTTCAAAAATATACATGGTCTCAGTTCTAATCTCAATGATGTCAATTTCCACTTGCAGTCTGCCAAACTCCATTTACTTTTTCTGACAGAATCTCAGTTATTGGTTGATTCAACTACTGCTCATCTCAGTTGCCCAAATTGATTGCCATATGATTCCTTTCACCTCAAAGGTGGTACTTGTGCATATGTCCATTCTGATATTCCCTGTCAGAGAATTGGTAATTTGGAATCTCCATTTTTCGATCTTCTCTGGCTTAAAATCTCTCTACCCCATTCTGTAAAATATAGTGTTGTCTCTACCATTCTCCCAACTCCACTAATCAGTTGAAAATCTTTGACTTCCTCTCTTTGCAACTTGACTTTCTCCAGTCCAACTTTCCTAACAGTGAAGTAATTTTCCTTGGTGATTTTAATGTTCACAATTCCAGCTGGCTTCTGATTTCTAGTCACACCAACCCAGCTGGTAGAGATGCTGAGGCTTTGTCAATTACTAATGACATTGTGCAGAGTGTTCATTTACCTACAAGAATCCCGGACAATTTTAACCATACAGCCAACACACTTGAGCTTTTTCTCACAAACAACCCTTCTAAGAACATGGTCAAAGTGAGTGGTCCTTTAGGCACCTCAGATCACAACTTGGTGATTGTCTCTTCTCCAATGGAGCCTTGATCTCATGGCTATTCCCAACGTTGTATTGTTTGGCATTACAAGAATGCAAAATGGGATTACCTGCGAGATTTCTTTTCTTCTTTTCCTTGGTCGGATTATTGTTTCAAAACTTCTGATGTCAACGTTTGCAAAGGTCATGTCAGTGAAATTATTCTTGTAGGAATGGAATCCTTTATTCCACACTCCACATTAAAATCTCATCCTTTATCTAAACGTTGGTTTTCCAATAAATGTGCTAAGGCTGTTCAAGAGAAGAACATTGCATATCGTAATTGTCTTCTTCCCAATTCTTCAGTTTCATTTTCTGCCTACATCAAAGTTCGCAACAATTGTAAAGCAGTTATTAATCAGTCCGAACTAGATTTTGAACAGGCTAAGAGTAGAAAACTTGCTTCTTGCCCTAACGGTAGCTGAGCATTCTGGCCTCTTGCCAAAGCTATTGGCCACAACTTTTGCCCACCTCTGTCAAAACCAGATGGTTCTGTTGTCACTTCAGCCAACGATAAAAGCTTACCTGCTGCTAGCAACCAATTTTTCTTCCAACTCCTGTATTAATAATTTTGGTAAAACACCTCCCACCATTCCCAACACACTCCATTCAATACCTCCTGTGGTCTTCCGTCAAAAGGATGTCAGAAGGATTTTAATGAATCTTGATGCTAAGAAAGCTCCAGATCCTGATGGTATTTCTCCACTTGTTCTCAAAACCTGCACTCCTGAATTCACTCCTGTTCTTTGCCGCCTTTTTTCACTTTCTTATTCCAAAGGTGTTTTTTCCTTCTGCTTGGAAATTTGCTCACATCCAGCCAGTTCCTAAAAAGGGTGACAAATAGCTCCCATCCAGTTATCGTCCCATTACAATTACTTCTACTCTTTCTAAGTAATGGAGAAATCAATTAACCGCTAATCCTTAAACTACCTAGAAACTTTCCATCTGATCAATGATCTCCAGTATGGATTCCATTAGTGTTGATCCATTGGTGATATTCTGGCTTACGTTACCCATTTATGGACAAATTCAATGGAAAAGTTCGGTGAAACACAAGCAGTTGCTCTTGACGCCAGAATCTTTGCACTTCAGCCCCAACAAAAGATCCTACACTTACCTCACTTTTAAACAATGAAACAAATGTCTCAAGCATTTATAACTTTCTCAAGATGATTAAAGTATATCACCTCCTTTAGTTAGCTAAAAAAAATTACTTTCTGGTTCCTTTTTTCCATTTTCTCTATTTGAGAAGAAATGCCATGCATAGTTACTGTATGTATGGTGCACTGTGGTCATAGTTGCCAATGTGACCAATAAATCCTCAAACAAACAAACAAACAAACAGATCTTGACATCTTAAAGGCTTTCAATCATGTTTGGTATAGAGATCTTCTAAACAAGCTTCCTTCTTATTTTTTGCCAACTGTTTTTTGTAATTGGTTATCCAGTTTTCTTTTTGATTGCTCACTGAGGGTGATGGTAGATGGCTCTCTGTCTTCTAACTCTTTCCACTAATGCTGGTGTCCCCCAAGGTTCAGTTCTTTTCCCCACTCTTTTCCTCTTGTATATTAATGACCTTCTTCCATTAACTGTAAATCCTATCCGTAGTTTTGCCGATGATAGCACATTGCATTCCACTTTCCATTGTGAGAAACCTTGCCCTGCTCAATTAGCTTCAACTTACTCGAATATCCGTTCCCAATTCCTTAAATGCTGATCTCCAGGTAATCCTTCAGTGGGGCAAAGACAACTCAGTTGATTTCAGTCCTTCCAAAACTCAGTCTTGTCTTATATCTCGCAAAAAGGATTCTTCTGCTCCTATGCTTATCTTTGGTGACTTTCCGATTTCTAGGCAAAATGATATATCTCTTTTGGGATTACCCTGACTTCTAATCTCTCTTGGCACAAGCACATTACAAATATGCTTCCTCTTCATCAAAAAAACTTGATTTTCTCTTTGACTCTCGGCGTTACTTTTCTTCCAAACAGCTGTTCATTCTGTACAAATCGCAAATCCGCCCTACCATGGAATATTGTTCCCACATCTGGGGGTGGTGCCCCCAAAACCTCTCTGTTGCTTCTATATTCCATTCAGAAGAGGGTAGTTAGATTAATTAATGAATCCTCTCCAACAGAGTCTCTCCACTCACTCTCTCATAAACTTACTGTGTGTGCTGCACGCCTTTTCTACAGATACTTCCATGGGCACTGTTCTTCTGAATGGGCTTCTATAATTCGCACTCTCTCTTTCAGAATAGTCCGAACACGTGACGCCACCAGCCAACATCCATTTACTGCCCAACTTCAAACTCACAGAACCAACTTTTTATCTTCCTTGTTTATTCATTCAATTGCCGTTTTCTGGAACAACCTTCCTTCGCGCATATTTCCTGAAAATTACAGTCTACATTAGTTCGTCTAATGTCAAAAAATATCTTCTTTCATCTTCTCAACTTCCACCTCAAGCACAGTACTAAGTACTATAAGTTCTAATGTCTCTCATGTTTGGGGTTTTCGTAAAAAAAAAAAAAAAAAAAGTCTTACCTTACAAACTGCGATACTTTTATGTGAGATAATGTACATTCATTTAATTTTCTTCATCTTCATTGCTGCTAAGCAGCATCTAAATTTTGTGTACCTTCTGCTCTCTTTAAAAGTCACAAACTGCAACGCTTTGAAGTCACAATTATTTTTATGGTCTCAAAAAAGCACAAGTTCAATAGCACAGAACCTAACCCAGGGAACTCCCAAGAAAATACAGTGGACCCTCACTTTAAATGACACGGGAAAATCTGAAGAATATTTTTCAGTTAGCTGTTGTTGTTGTTATTTGGTTTTTAGGAGCATTAGCAACTAAGGCCATATTGCTCCGGGATATGCGGTGGTCATTCCCTGAATGACCTTTCCGCATCCTCCGTGTTTGGTGGTGACGGGCTCGAACCCCGGTCTAATCAAGAAGCGTGTGCTACGCACTGCTGCTCCTTCCCACCTGGCTACGGAGGCGCCTTCCAGTTAGCAAAATAAAAATAAATTTATGCTTACTTACATAGCTTAATAAATACGTACGTAATATGTACATACTAATTGATATTTCTGTTCACTGACTTTTTTTTTTTTTTTTTGGTTGTAAAATTTAAAACAGTAAAAATGATAAACAATTAATAACAAAGAACACGGCATGCACAAGTTTCAACAAACGTGATAATCAGCTTCTGAAATTTTATTTATGTTTTTTATATGATTGAATATTTTATGGAAGGGGAAACACATTTTACCATAATAATGTGAAAACCCACAAAATTCCAGCTATCGGTACTATAGCAAATGCAAGAAGATCGAGTTTACTACCTGTTTATATTTTATTACACTAACAGAAAAGCCCAATGAACCAGAAAGTGCAAATTGTTTTTATTGCTTTTTGGTAGTGACCTCCAGAAATGTGCTTTAGAAAAATACCATGAAGGTGATAACGACTAGTGAGTCAACAGCGGGGATTCACAAAATGAAATGGGAATGTTGAAAATTACATCTATAATAATAGTAGGGTTTTCCCAGCACAAAAGCTCAAAAATACCATGTTATGCAAGATTTCCAGCAATTCACAAACCATGTTAGAGCGAAACCTGGTTATTTAAGTACCGTGTTGTGCGAGGATTGCTGCAATTTATCAATCGTGTTAGAACAAAACCGTGTTGTTAGAAGTACTGTGTTATATGGGGGTTGCCTGTACTTTGTAGGTCCTCCTTTTGCCCTCAGTACAGCAGCAATCCGAAGTGGCATTGATTCAGCAAGATGTCATAAGTGTTCGGGAGGTATGGCCTACCAAGCTGTGTGTAATGCAGTCAGCAATACAGGTATGGTGGAGGTGATTGGTGTATCTAGATGCCTGATATGCCTTTCAATAGTGTCCCACAAGTGCTCTATGGGATTGATATTAGGGGAGTTCAGAGGCCAATTGATATGCTGGAAGTCAGAACTGTGTTCCTCATATATGGTATACACAATCAGCAAGCAGTTGATGATAGCAGAGACCACTGATGCGTTGTTCCACATGCACCAAGGGTCCAAGTTCCTGCCAGTGAAAAATGTCCCCACCATACAACTCCCTCCACCGACCTGTACTTTTGATACCTTACATGATGGATCAAGAGCCTCATGTTGTTGATGCCAAATCTGTACACAACCATCCACGGTGTGGAGTAAATAATGTGACTCATCCAACCAGCACACCTCCTTCCAGTTTTCTAACATCCAACTTCCATGTCTTTGTACCAGGCGAGTCTTTTATGCTGATGAACCTTGGTTAGGAGTGGATGCTGTGGGGGTCGTCTGCTGATATAGCCCATACGTGTGAGCGTGTGATGCATGGTCTTGCCAGATATTATTCTGGGTTGGCCCATGTTGTATTGGGTAGTCAACTCTTCAACAGTGCTGCGCCTGTTTGCCTGTACGAGTCATCGGAACTGGCGCTCACCTCTAACATCAACCTTTCGCTGACCTTTGCAGTTTTGCTGTCAGGTCGTTGTTTGACATTTTGACGCAAGTCCTGGTACACTTTAACTATGGCGGCTCTTGAACACCCCACCAGTTCAGCCGTTTGAGAAATCATGACACCAGATCATCAAGCGCCCACAATCTGCCCTTTATCAAAGTCCGATAAATCCTTCCTTTTACCCATCATGCTTGGAATTTTACTACCTACTGAACTACCGACACCTTATCTATGCTACATAGGTCGACTAACTCTGCACTTTTATATCTCACGTGGTCAACGGTGCCTCCGTAGCCAGGTGGGCATGAGCAGCAGTGCGTAGCACACACTTCTTGATTATGCTCCTAAAAACCAAAAAACAACAAACATCGTGGTCAACGGGTTGCATTCAGTTTTCATACGGTTAGGGCCAGTATATAAAGCTAGTGGTCTTGGGAAGTGTAAGCTGTGTATGGTGATGGAGCTTTCACATTGAAATGGGGCACAAAAACAAGGAGATATAAACTATTGAGGAAAAGTAACAGACTGGACCTGAAGAAGTTTATTGTTTGGTCGGCATGTCATCAACCACTGGAATAAACTGCCTTCCTTAGTTTAGGTTTGACAGTACTGGTGAAATTTAGGGGCAACTTAATCAGCGCCTTTCAATGGTGGGAAAAGTATGATATCCCTCATATCATTTGATTTTTTTTTTTTTTTTTTTTTGGCTGATGTAGCAAAAACCTAGCTTCCTTGTATCTTTTATCCTTTACTAATGCTAAACATTCATTTCACTATTTAATGAATAAGAAACCATGTTGGATAGATGAACATTCCAACGATTATGATGTGGTATTCATCACAATAAAGTAACTTCTCAAAAATTCATGATCTTTGATGGCATGAAAGTTGATACCTATCTCATTTGGGGGAAAATACTCTTACTCTGTAGTTGTTACATACCTCAGTGGGTATGTAGCAATTTTTAGCAAAATAGTGCAACTGGATACTTTGTAATGAGTTTTAGAATATGGTTTGGCAGATTGCCTGTAGCAGTGCTGGAATGTTCTTCAAGCTCATCAGACTTAATTATGCTTTTATTCCCTGAGATTATTTTAAAACAGTTGTATATCAGGAAAGGCCTAGGATCATTGCAGACCTGAAATTTTCTATAGTTGAAGAGATATCTGTCTATGGTCACAATAGATGTATTAGATGCAGTTTGTAATTTGTCTACACCAATGTTTGAGCATCCATACACAAGATTGTTGCACCCAGTTTCTTTAATGGTGTATGTAAGACCATAGCAACTGCCCATTTTATTTTATTTTTTGCTCTTTATATATGTGCACCATTTAAATATAAACCATGTCTTACGTATAGGTTAGTGCAAAAGCAGCATTTTAATGTAGCCATCTACCAAAGTAATTAAATTGGCATCGTTTTGGTTATATCTCATATAGTGAATATCTTCATGAGTTGCCATGGTATTGTACTACCTCGAATAAGTAACACTTCACCAGTGGAGATGACTACTGTTACTTATTCTCAGCGGATACAACCACCGAGAAGGCACCGTTTCAAAGCTTGTTGGCTTCTCTTCGGTGGGTGGGTGGGCAGGTACCTTGGAGTTGCAATAGTGACAGCTCAGTTATGAAGTATAACTTCACAATATCAGAGATGCCCGATGGTGTGCAGTGATATAGACCATAAAATATATGTTAGTCATTCTACCTCATAGCATGAGGCCTTTGCCCTTAAATATTTTATAGTCTATATCACTGCACACCATCAGGCATCTCTCATATTGTGAAGTTATACTTCATAACTGAGTTGTCACTATTGCAACACCAGGGTACCTGCCCACCCACCAAGCAGAAACCAACAAGCTTTTAAACGGTGCCGTCTGGGTGGTGGTATCTGTTGAGAATAAGTAACAGTAGTCTTTTCCACTGGTGAAGTGTTACTTATTTGAGGTAGTACAATACCATGGCATGCTGGTGGGATTCTTCCTCTTTCTCAGAATAATCGCCTGAGAGGGCATAAATTCAAATTGAGGAAAGACAGTTGTAGGATAGATGTGCAAAAGTTTGCCTTTAGCCAGCGGGTGGTTGATTGCTGGAACAAACTTCCATCTATTGTTGTAGAAGTTGATAGCTTAAATAGATTCAAGGCAGAACTTGACAAACGTTTGGAGCGAGTGGATGGGTGAAATAAGGCTTTTTTTTTTTTTTTGTGGCTGATTCTATATAAGCTTGTTTTCTTGCATCATATGCCTTTGCTAATGCTAACTCATGGAGGTATTCACAATATGAGATATAACCAAAACAGTGCCAATTTAATTAATTAATTTAACTACTTTCGTAGATGGCTACGTTAAAATGATCTTTTTGCACTAACATATATGTTAGTCATTCTACCTATTAGCATGAGACCTTTACCATTAAATATTTTATAATCTATATAAATGTCACAGTGTGCTGAAGTGGGATTTACTCAAGGAGGTAACTACCATCAGAGGTAAAGGGAAGGGTTTTTGCTTTCGTAAAGGTGACTATGATGGTCTGAGACAGTATTTAAATTCTATACAGTGGGACCAACTGAAGATGTTACCAACAGCAAATTCAAAATGGGAAGCATTCAAGGAACTAATCTTGGAAGCTACCAGGCTTTACATACCAACCAAGAAATATTGTTCAAGGTTCAGGCCTAAATGGTTGTCAGATGAACTAATGAGACATATGGCAGAGAAGAAAAATGCATGGGATACATACAAATTAATGGGTGACGTGGAAGCCTATGATAGATATAAGTTGGTCTGTAACCAAGTCACAAAGGAGATTAGGCAGGCAAAGGCAGATTATGAGAAATCCTTGGCAAAGGATGCAAAGAAAAACAGAAAAGAGTTCTTTACCTATTTAAACTCAAGAAGGAAAGGGATGAATCAGATTGGTCCACTGGATGTTGATGGTTCAACAGTTGAGGATCCAGCTCAGGTGGCTAACAATCTAAACGAGTATTTTGCATCTACATTCACACATGAGGAGTTATTCAGGAAGGGGAATGTCGTAGGTGAAGTAAACATTGGCAGTGAGCTAGATGATTTTCTAATAACTGAGAGGAAAGTGGAGGAGAAATTGTTGAGGATAAACATAAAAAAGGCACCTGGGGTGGATGGGATCTATCCAGTTATATTAAAGGAGGCAGCAAAGGAAGTAAGCAAACCCCTAGCCATAATTATGAGAGCTTCTTTGGACTCAGGGGAGGTACCCATGGACTGGAGATGTGCAAATGTAACCCCAATTCACAAAGGAGGATCAAAGGCTGACACAAGTAATTATAGACCTGTTAGTTTAACTTCGGTTCCAGGAAAATTAATGGAGGCACTGGTTAAAGAAGCACTGCAGGATCATCTGGACAAGAATTCAGTTATAGCTCAGACACAGCATGGGTTTGTTAAGGGCAGGTCTTGTCTGACCAATTTGATTGGATACTATGATGTAGTCACAAAAGAACTGGATGCAGGGAATAACTTTGATATTATATATTTGGATCTTAGAAAGGCTTTTGATACTGTTGCGCATGGAAGACTGCTGCACAAATTGGAGAAGTGTGGCATTCGAGGCAAATTGCTGCTATGGATAAAGGGATGGTTGAGTGGCAGAAGACAGAGAGTGGTAATCAATGGACACTGCTCAATGTGGACTAATGTTATTAGTGGAGTTCCTCAGGGTTCAGTGTTGGGTCCATTGTTGTTTTCTGTATTTATAAATGATATTGATGATGGTGTATCAGGCTTAATGTCCAAGTTTGCAGACGATACAAAGGTTGGCAGGGTTGTTAAGGACACTACTGATACTATGCTGCTGCAACAGGATCTGGAAAGGTTGAGCAGATGGGCTGAGAGGTGGCAAATGAAGTTTAACATTGAGAAATGTAAAGTACTACACATGGGAAACAGTAACCCCAGATCAACGTATCAACTCTGTGGTATTGCACTGACAGTGGTAGAGAATGAAAAGGACCTGGGGGTAATTGTGCAGGCAGATATGAAGTTCTCTGAGCAGTGCAGATGAGCTGCAAGAGTAGCTCATGGTGTCTTGTCAATGATATACAGGAATTTTTCTAGCAGGGACAGGGATGTGATTATTCCCTTGTATAAGGCATTGGTCAGGCCACACCTTGAGTACTGTATACAGGTCTAGAGGCCTCATTTCAAGAAGGATGTAGAGCTGCTGGAACGAGTACAGAGAAGGGCAACAAGATTAGTGAATGGAACAAAGGGTTGCTCTTACGAAGAAAGGCTTAAGTTTTGCAAATTACAGAGCCTGGAGACTAGGCATCGCCGAGGTGATCTGATAGAGGTGTATAAGGCTTTGAATGGCTTGAGCATGCTCAATGCCGATGGGATTCTTCCTCTTGCTCAGAATAATCACCTGAGAGGGCATAAATTCAAATTGAGGAAGGACGGATGTCGGATAGATGTGCGGAAATTCGCCTTTAGCCAGCGGGCAGTTGGTTTGTGGAATAGACTTCCATCGCTTGTTGTTGAAGTTGATAGCCTAAACAAATTTAAGGCTCAGCTGGACAGGTATTTCGAACGAATTGAGGGGTGAAATGGGAGTAGTGGTTGTTTTTTTTTTTTTTTTTTTTTTTTTTTATTGGCTGATGCTGAATAAGCTTGCTTTCTTGCATCATATGCCTCTACTAATGCTAAATGTTTATTGGCTTTAATTGTCCTAGCTTTTGCTCATATTGTGCAGCCATCTAACAAGTTCGAGAGGCAACCAGAGGGAGTAACACTCTTGATCTGATTATCAGCAATGATTATTCATGCATTAAGAATTTACAGATAACAGAACCATTGTATAACAGTGATCACAATGTACTGATGTGGGAATTATTTAAAGATGTAAATCAAGGCTAAAGGGAAAGGCTTTTGCTTTCGTAAAGGTGACTACAGGGGTCTCAGACAGTTTATAAATTCTATACAGTGGGATCAACTGATGAGGTTACCAACATTGAATTCTAACTGGGAAGCCTTCAGCAAATTTTGGAGGCACTAGGCTTTTCATTCCAACTAAGAAATACTGTTCAAGATTTAGTCCTAAATGGATATCACATGAATTAATGAGGCTCGTGGCAGATAAGAAAAATGAATGGGATGCATATAAAGTATCAGGTGACACAGGTGCCTTAAGTAGATATAAGCTAGTCTGTAATCAAGTCACAAAGCAGGTTAGGCAGGCAAAAGCAGATTAAGAGAAATCTTTGGAAAAGGATGCTAAAAAAACCAGCAAAGAGTTCTGTACATATGTAAATTCTAGAAGGAAAGGGGTGGATCAGATTGGACCACTTAACATAGAGGGGTTGACTATTGATGATCATGCTCAGCTGGCTGATAAACTGAATGAGCATTTTGCATCTACATTCACACATGAAGAGTTATTCAATGAGGGGAATGACAGACGTTTATCAAACTCTAACAGGGAGCTAAGTGATTTTGAATAATTGAGAGCAAGGTGGAGGAGAAATTGTTGAAGTTAAACATAAGGAAGGTGCCTGGGATCTATCCAGTTATATTAAAGGAGGCAGCAAAGGAAGTAAGCAAACCCTTAACCATAATTATTAACCATGGGGAGGTCCCCATGGACTGGAGGTGTGCAAATGTATCACCAATTCACAAAGGAGTTAAGGTAGTAGTAGTAGTGGCATGTGATGCAAGAAAGCATGTGTATGAGCTTATGCAGCATCAGCCAAAAAAAAAAAAAAAAAAAAAAAAAAATCACACCATTCCCTCCAGTCCAGTTCCTCCTTAAATTTATTCAACCTATCAACTTCCACAACGACAGATGGAAGTTTGTTCCAGCATTTAACCACCCGCTGGCTAAAGGCAAATTTCCACACATCTATTCTATATCTGTCTTTTCTTAATTTGAATTTATGCCCCCTTAGGTTCGTAATCTGAACAAGTGGAAGAATCCCATCAGAATTCAGCGTACTCAACCCATTCAAGGCCTTATACACCTCAATCAGATCACCGCGCAGGTGCCTAGTCTCCAGCCACTGCAATTTGCAGAACTTAAGCCTCTCTTGGTAAGAGGATCCCTTCATTCCCCTCACCAATATTGTGGCCCTTCTCTGTACATGCTCGAGTAAATCTACATCCTTCCTAAAATGAGGCCTCCAGACCTGTACGCAGTACTCAAGGCGTGGCCTGACCATTGCCTTATACAAAGGGACAATCACCTCCTCCTCCCTGCTAGCAAAATTCTTATATATCATTGACAAAACCCCATGACCTGCCCTGGCAGCCTGTCTGCATTGCTCAGAAAACTTCATATCTGCCTGCACAATTACTCCCAGGTCTTTTTCATTTTCTACCACCTTAAGTGTAGTACCACACAGTTGGTACGTTTCTCTGGGGTTACTTCTACCCATATGCAGTACGTTGCATTTGTCAAGGTTAAACTTCAGTTGCCACTTCTTAGCCCATTTGCCCAAATTATCTAGATCCTGTTGCAGTAGCACACTTCCATTACTGTCAACCTTTGTATCATCTGCAAACTTCGACATTAAGCCTGATATACCTTCATCAATATCATTGATAAAAATACAAAACAACAGTGGACCCAACACCGAACCCTGTGGGACTCCACTAATAACATTAGTCCACGAAGAGCAGCACCCATTGATTACCACCCCTGTCTTCTCCCACTTAACCATCCTTTTATCCATTGTAGCAACTTACCCTTAATACCATTCTGCTCCAATTTGTACAATAGTCTTTCATGCACAACAGTGTCATAAGCTTTCTGAAATCCAAATATATGATATCAAAATTATTTTTTGCATCCAGTTCCTTTGTAACCACATCATAATATCCTATCAAATTTGTCAGAAAAGACTTTCCCTTAACAAACCCATGCTGTGTCTGAATTATTGCTGCAGTCTTGTCTAGATGATCCTGCAATGCATCTTTAACCAGTGACTCCATTATTTTACTTGGAACAGAAGTTAAACTAACTGGTCTGTAATTACTCGTGTCACACTTCGATCCCCTTTGTGAATTCGGGATACATTTGCACATCTCGTCCGTGGGAACCTCCCCTGAGTCCAAGGATGCCCTAATAATTATGGCTAAGGGTTTGCTTAGTTGCTTTGCCGCCTCCTTTAATATAACTGGATAGATCCCACCCACCCCAGGTGCTTTTCTTATGTTTAACTTCAACAATTTCTCCTCCACTTTGCTCTCAGTTATTACAAAATCATTAAGTATCCTGCTACAATTTGATAACCTTCTGCCATTTTTAAACCTTAATAATTCCTCATGTGTGAATGTAGATTCAAAATACTCATTCAGTTTGTTTGCTATCTGAGCAGGATCATCAACAGTCGAACCATCTATGTCAAGTGGACCAACCAGATTCATCCCCTTCCTTTTAGAGTTTATATAAGTAAAGAAATCCTTGCTGTCTTTCTTAGCATCTTTTGCCAAGGATTTCTCGTAATCTGCCTTCGCCTGCCTAACCTCCTTTGTGACTTGATTACAGACTAGCTTATATCTGCCATAGGCTTCTGAGTCGCTTGATAATTTATATGCATCCCATGTATTTTTCTTCTCTGTCAAGAGTCTCATTAGTTCACTTGATAACCATTTAGGCCTAAACCTTTAACAATATTTCTTAATAGCTCTGAAACTTTTAGTAGCATCCACGATTAATTCCTTGAATGCTTTCCACTTAGAATTTACTGTTGGTAACATTGTCAGTTTATCCCACTGTACAGAATTTAAAAACTTTCTGAGACGACTGTACTCATCTTTCCGGAAGCAAAAACCCTTTCCTTTACCCCTAATGGTAATTATATCTTTAAGTAAATCCCACATCAGTACACTGTGATCACTGCCACCTAGTGGTTCCTTTATCTGCAAATTCTTAATACACGAATGATCACAGCTGATAACCAGATCAAGAGTATTACTCTCTCTGGTTGCCTCTCGAACATGCTGCTGCAGAAAACAATCATCCAATAAATCCACAAAAGTCTGACTAGTGTGTGTGATTGACCAATCCACAAGTTCCAGTAAATATCTGGAAGTTAAAATCCCCCATTATAAGACATTCTGATTTACTGGCCCACTCTATTTCTCTGTACAATTTTTCATTGTACTCATTCGAGTCATTAGGCCTATAACACACATCTACTCCTATTTTTGCTTTTGTAGTACACTGTTCATCTTTATCAACTGGGTGCACTTCTTTTGATTTTATGTTTTTCTTAATTAACAGCATAACACCTCCCTTTCTATCCTGTCTATCCTTCTGTCACATTGTACTTCCCAAATTCCAGTTCTGTATTCCTTATATCTGTGTGACACCACATCTCTGCTATCCCAACAATATCTGCCTTTGATGTCTTGACCAACACTTCAAAGTCATCAAATTTATTTACTATACTTTTAGCATTGGTATACATGCTCCTATTCCTATTCACCCTAATACATCCCATATACCCACCTATTTCAGGATGACTGCCATCCATCCCTGAAATCCCCAACACCCCTCGTTCCAGGTCGCTACTTATTCTAATAGAAGTTGTGCAAGAATCACCTTCACCTCTGCCTACGGCTACTGTTAAACTATTAGTCCTTGTATCCCCCCAAGCTATCAGTTTTCCGACCCACCTAACACTGCCTCGATAGCATCAGCAAATATTCTTGCACCCTTTCTATTTAAGTGTATCTTATCCCTGTAGAAGCAGTCTCTCCTGTTAACAAGGTGACACAAGTAACTATAGACCTGTTAGTTTAACCTGTGTTTCAGGGAAAATAATGGAATCACTGGCTAAAGAAGCATTGCAGGATCATCTAGACAAGACTGAAGTAATAGTTAAGACACATCATGGGTTTGTTAAAGGGAGGTCTTGTCTGATCAATTTTATTGGATGCTATGATGTAGTCACAAAAGAACTGAATGCCAAAAATAATTTTATCATATACTTGGATTTCAGGAAAGTCTTATTGATACTGTTGCACATGGAAGACTGCTGTACAAATTGGAGAGGTATGGCATTAAGGGTAAGTTCCTACAATGGATAAAGGGATGGTTGAGTGGGAGACGACAGAGAGTGGTAATCAATGGACACTGCTCTTTGTGGACAAATAATTAGTGGAGTTCCTCAGGGTTCTGTATTGGGCCCATTGTTCTTTGGATATTCATGAATGATATTGATGAAGGTATGCCGAACGGGCTAGCTGGGGGTGGGTAAAGTACCTACCTAGCAACCCAAAGGTCGCGGGTTTGAATCCCGCCTCTGGCTTGGATCAAAGTACTGCAAAAACCGTGGGAGGTGCATTATGGCCACAGAAACCGATGTGCCAACAACCGCCATAAAAAAAAAAAACAAAAACAGATGAAGGTATATCAGGTTTAATGTCCACGTTTGACGATAATACAAAGGTTGGCAGGGTTGTTAAAGACAGTAAAGACAATATGCTACTCCAACTGGATCTAGATAAGTTGGGAAAATTTTTTTTTTTTTTTAGGAGCATTAGCAACTAAGGCCATATTGCTCCGGGATATGCGGTGGTCATTCCCTGACCTTTCCGCATCCTCCGTATTTGGTGGTGACGGGCTCGAACCCCGGTCTAATCAAGAAGCGTGTGCTACGCACTGCTGCTCCTTCCCACCTGGCTACGGAGGCGCCCCAAATTGAGAAATGGGCTGAGAAGTGGCAACTGAAGTTTAACATTGACAAATGCAAAGTACTGCATATGAGTAGCAATAACCAAAGAGAAATGTACCAATTGTGTGGTACTACACTCAGGGAAGTGTAAAGTGAAAAAGACCTGGGTGTAATTGTGCAGTCAAATATGAAGTTTGCTGAGCAGTGCAGATGGGCTGCGAGGACAGGACATGGAGTCTTGTCAGTGATATATAGGAATTTTACTAGCAGGGACAGGGAGGTTATTATCCCTTGTGTCAGGCCACACCTAGAGTACTGTGTACAGGTCTGGAGGCCTCATTTTAGGAAGAATTTAGAGTTGCTTGGATGATTACAAAGAAGGGCAACAAGTTTGGTGAGGGTAACAAAGAGGTGCTCTTACCAAGAAAGGCTTAAGTTCTGCATATAAAATAAATTATTATTATTAAATTATTATAAATTGCAGTGCCTGGAGACTTTCTGCCCAGACACAATAGGAGGGAGTATATGATGAGAGCCCTGTCGATCAATTCGGCCCTGGAAAGATTGTGCAAGGCTCAAGGGGTAGAATTTTCAGCCTGGTCTGTATTTGTTAACAGGAGAGACTGCTTCTACAGGGATGGGATACCCTTAAATAGAAAGGGTGGAAGAATGTTTGCTGATTTTATCGAGGCATTGTTAGGTGGGTCGGAAAACTGCTAGATTAGGGGGGGATACAAGGACTAATAGATTAACAGTAGCCACTGGCAGAGTGATTCTTGCACTGCTTCTATTGGAATGAGCAGCAGCTTGGAAAATAAGATGCAGGATATTTCAGAGACTGCTGGGAGTCATTGCGGTACAAGTAAACACATGGGTTGTGTTAGGGTAGCTAAGAAAAAGAACAGGTGCATGTATACTTGCGTGTACACCAATGCTAGGAGTTTGGTAAATAAATTTGATGACTTTGAGGTATTGCTCAAAGCATCAAAGGCGGATATTGTTGGGATATCAGAGACGTGGTGTCACACAGATATAAGTAATGCAGAACTGGAATTTGGGGAGTACAACGTCGATAGACTGGATAAAAAGGGAGAAGGGGTTATGCTATTAGTTAAGAAACACACAAAATCCAAGGAAGCCAGTCGACATCGCTGGACAGTGCAGTGTTGAGTCAGTTTGGTGTGACATAAGCATTGGGAGATCAAAATTGAGAGTAGGAGTGTGCTATAGGCCTAATGACTCTGATGAGTATAATAAGAAATTGTACAGGGAAATAAGAGTGGGCCAGTACATCAGACAGTCTTACAATGGGGGATTTTAATTTCTCAGATATTGACTGGAATTTGTGGGTTGGTCACTCACACACTAGCAAGGCTTTTGTGGATTTATTGGATGATTGTTTTCTGAATCAGCATGTTCGGGAAGCAATTAGAGGGAGCAATACTCTTGATTTTTTTTTTTTTTTTTTTATGAAAACCCCAAACACGAAAGGTATCAAAACCTATAGCACTTAGTACCGTGCATGGGTTGAAGGAGAAGTATGGGGGAAGGGGGATGGCGGATTATCAGTAGTGATTCTTCATGCATTAAGAATCTGCAGATACAGGAACCACTAGGTGCAGTGAATACAGTGTGCTGGAGTGGGATTTACTCAAGGAGGTAACTACCATCAGGGGTAAAGGGAAGGGTTATTGCTTTCGTAAAGGCAACTACGATGCCTTTACCATACCTACGATACCAAGAAAGGCTTAAGTTCTGCAAATAAAATAAATTATTAAAAAAGTTGATCTGATTGAGGTGTATGGGTTGAGGAAGCAGAATGCTGATGGGATTCTTCCTCTTGCTCAGATTAAAAACCTAGGGGGCCATAGATTCAAATTGAGGAAAGCCAGTTGTAGAATAGATGTGCAGAAATTTGCCTTTAGCCAGCGGGTAGTTGATTGGTGGAACAGACTTCCATCTTTTGTTGTGGAAGTTGATAGCCTAAATAAATTTAAGGCTGAGCTGGACAAATGGAGAATTAAAGCATTTGGAATGAATGGGGGGGGTGAAATGGGAGGGTATTTTTTTTGGCTGATGCTGTGTAAGCTTGCTTTTTATTATTATTATTATTAATACCCATATGGTGCAAGGAAGCCTGAGGCTTATGCTGCACCAGGGAAAAAAAAAAAAAATTTCCAAGTTACCCTGAGAGAGAGAGAGAGAGAGAGAGAGAGAGAGAGTCAAAAGTAGAAGGGAATCACCAAGAAAGAGAAGAATGATGATATCCAGCTCAGGACCCTGGGTGTGCCAAGCCCATACTCACCAGATGTGAGCCCCCGGGGTTCATATGCCTCTACTAATGCAAATGCTAACAATTGTGCTGCTTTTGTCTTTCCCCTTACTAATCTTTCTCTCATCTAATATATTATTATTAGCCGCTTCTGCGGCAGGTGGGCAGGAGCAGCAGTGCATAGCACACACTTCTTGATTAGACCGGGGTTCGAGCCCGTGCCCACCGCATAACCCCGGAGCAATATGGCCTTAGTTGCTAATGCACCTAAAAACCAAATAACAAATATCTAAGATATTGTGTTAACTTACAAGAAACTAGTCAATATTCATAGAATAAATTTTAATGTTATTTGAAATTATGTTCTTGTTTTAGTTGCATGGTGCATAGATAAACTGAAGTGGAAAATAGTGAAAATCTAAGCTCCTCAATCTGCGGGTTATTCTCTGACATTTTGTGGAACTTCTGCACCACTTCAGTAGCTATAAAGCAGAACAGTTAAACATTGGTAACTGAATTATACAATACTTTCTTTTAAGTATGATACCTGTGATTTCAAAAACACCTCTATCTTAACATGAATAGTAACACAAATGCTGGCTTTATAAAGAAGCTTACATTATGGGCATAACCAATTCTTTAATAGGAATAAAGGCAGGCAAATAGATAATAATAATTCATAGATTCAAAAACAGCAATAACTTGCAATAAAGTTAAGAATAGCTGCAAGATAAGTAACTGACTTCTAATCCAATTACCCTAGAACCAGACCCAGAAAGTGCCATGTGATAGGAACTCTAATCCCTTAACAATAGCTGTGAGAGAGAGATATCCTGTAATCCTTAATATACTAGAATCAAGTCCTCATGGTTGAGCCTAATATACAATTGGCTTCGGGAGACAACCTTTATTTTGTTTTAGCATAAGAAGTGGTACAGGATGTTTCATGAGATGTCTGAGAATAATCTCAGACATCTTTAAGAAATTAAAAACAGATTACATTCTATATTTCTGCTAGCAATGAACTCTTTGGAGGAAGGTTTTTTTTTTTTTTTTTTGTAAAAATAAAAAATGTATATATAAATGCTTTAACATATTAATTTGTTCTTATTTTGTCTTCATTATTCAACACAAGATTAAAATTATTTATCAAAATCAGTTCAGAATTCATTTTGAAAATTCATAACTCCTATAATTTTTTGATGTAGTAATATCCTCTACAACTTTACATATCACTTGATATGATTTTATTAACTTCTGTTTTGGAATTCTGGAGAATTTTTTCCATTTCAGCTTTTGTTACCCCAAATTGGACGCGGTTCAACAGATGTAATCTTCCCCTCTGATTTCAGAGCTATTTTTTTGCTGTCATTTGTTATAAACTGTGTCTATGGTTAGTTTGAAACAAAGATAAGAGATGAAAGATGTAATGGAAAAAATTCCAAGAAAATTCATTTATTAACAGAGAAATTGTTTGAAGCAACCTTCAAAATGTACTTCCCAGCGCCTGCATACGAAAAATGTAGATCTGTGGATATATTCTTGAATAGGTTAATGTTAATTAATCCATTCAGGAGTGTGTAAATTATTAAACGTATTGTACTCACGATTTATTAAATTATTACAGACTAAATACACCACCCTACCAAAATATCAAGGAATCCCAATATTCAAGCGTTGCTTATTCATTCTAAATGGAATATCTCATCACTTAGTAGTATATGGTAAGAAAATTAGCTTACTCATAAGTAGAGCTTCATAACCTTAATATTATCATTAATACCTTACTAGAGCAAAAGCAGGCTTAACTTTGTATTCATTCTAAATGGAATATCTCATCACTTAGTAGTATATGGTAAGAAAATTAGCTTACTCGTAAGTAGAGCTTCATAACCTTAATATTATCATTAATACCTTACTAGAGCAAAAGCAGGCTTAACTTTGTAGACTTAACTTTGTAACTTTATAGACTTAACTTTGCTAAGGGCAACTGTGGAAATGACACATATTGATGCAGACTGTAAAAGGTCTAAGTAATAGCCAACTGAAACACATGCAGAAAAAAAAAAAAAAAAAGCACAAGCAAGTTGGATGAGGTGTTTCATAATTGAGACCAACTTATTTCCCTTGCATAAAATTGCATGCCTTCAGTGCTAGATTTGAAGGCAAATAAATAAATTTTTATTGCATCTTTGAATATATAAAGATATATAATGCAGCTACTTTCCCTCCACAGCTAAGGGATTGGCATCAAGAAAGCTGTGCATGCTATGAACTAGAAGGCAACATATCCATACATTTATGTTGCACTTAATAAAGCTTCTTGTGACTGATCAGAACAGACATAGCTGTTGTGAACAGTGACAGTGCTGCAATGAAGACATAAATCCGGGATAGATGGTAAAAAAAACAAATCCTGGATAATCCAAAAATACAAAAGTTCCCGACATACGTAAGAGATACGTTCCAGGACTTCTTACTTCGTCGAGTTTTACGTAACTCAGGAATGGCTAATAACATATTGCTACTCTATTATTATTGACAAATCTGAATTCTGCACGATACTTGTTAATGTTTGGCAATTTTGATACATCCTTATTATAATGATTCCTTAGAGATTTAACAGATGCACTGTTTTCAAACTTTTGGATAATTTCAAGTTTTTGTTTAACTGAAAATGCAACTCTTTTGCGTTTACCCATCATCTTCGTGATTTCTAAACAAAAAAAAAAAAAATTTTTTTTTTTTACTATAAAAAAAATTCCGACATCCCTGACATGAATAACGAAACAAAATTTGTCCTTTTGCGCTGCAACGGAACACAACAATCGATGTGAGGCAATAAAACAAACTAAACATTTGGTCTCTTTTTTTTTTTTTTTTTTTTTTTTTAGTGGTGGGTGGACAGCAGGGATTGCAAGATAATAGGTACACCAATCTCCCAATGACGACTTATAATGCCGTCTGTTGCTTATTTATGACTTGCAAAATATGTTTATACCTATTCTAGTTATTACTTGAATTTTTTTGATTTCTGGTGGTGGTTTTTTTTTTTAAATTCGGAGTCTTGAAGTGTCCCGGTTAATCGAGAGTTTGCTGTAATTAGCTCCACTTCATATAGTTTATACTGTTTATCACCAGTGGGATCCATATGGAAGTAGAGGAAAAGTCACAAAAACATTGGATACAGAGGGCATGTTCTGCCTTGAGTAATGTTTTTGTACTCAGAGAGCTATGGGCTCTTCAAGGAAAATAGTGCAACTACACATGACAAAAATTGTGAAGAGATAGTTTAAGAAGTACAAGTCAAGCAAGACCAGGTCATTATTAATTTCATTCTCAGATATTTTTGTAGAGAAACATTAACAAAAAATGGGAAGTAATGGTATCAAGACCTACACAAATTATACAGCTGGTATAAAAATTGAAAATTAAGCTTTAATCCAAGATTCTGAATCTGAGTCACAGTAATCACAAATTAAGTTATCAATTTAACAAGCACAATCAACACTATTGAAGATTTAATAGACTTGTTGTAGAGTCTATCATGAAGCTTTATTAGTAAATACAGGAATTTTTCTAACAATTATAAAAAAGTATTTATTCCACTTTATAAATCAGTGGTCAAGCCACATCTTGAATACAGGCCCTCCTTGCCTTACGTACTTAATTGTTTTTTTTTTTTTTTTTTTGTTTTTTTTCATGTACATAAGTCCAACTTCGGTCTTGTAGATACAAAATACACGTACAGTACAGTACAATGCACCGAGATTATAACCCCAACAAACTTCATGTACAGCATTTTACGATTTGTCACCGATTTAAATGAGGCTGAAAAAACATACAATAAATAATAATGTACAGTACAGTATTTATTATTATTCGGCGCCTCTGTAGCCAAGTGGGCAGGAGCAGCAGTGCATAGCACACGCTTCTTGATTAGACCAGGGTTCGAGCCCGTGACCACCAAATACGGAGGATGCAGAAAGGTCAAGGAATGACCACTGCATATCTCCGGAGCAATATGGCCTTAGTTGCTAATGCTCCTAAAAATCAAATAACAACAACAGTATTTATTCAAAACTAATTTAATCTAAATACGATATGTAATTTAATTTAATCTACGATCAAATCACTTTACAATGGACTCTCCAAAATAAAATACCATTCGCTATACGATATGTAGTAAGCGGCGGTCATTGTAATCACATTTGCGAACCAAATTTTAATTGTATTAAACAGCTATTCTAATAAGCAAAAATAGGAAAAATATTATCCACAGGCTATAAAAGTAAAGATATAATGCACAAATTTACACTTACACCAATTAACAAAATTAAATGATGCATAAAAATTGGAAGAATATTTCCCACAGGTTAGCAAAATAAATTTACATTTACGTACATACCTTAATTAATAGTGTAACTAATTGATATTTCTGTTCACTGACTTTTAAATTTTACAACCAAAAAAAAAAAAAAAAAAAAAAAACAGTAAGAAAATAAGCATTCAATAACAAAGAACACGCAAATTGAAACTAATATGATATGTGAAAGTGAGATACGGAGTAATAACTTTATGAAGCTCAAAAAATAGGAATGAAGAGAAGATTCTGAAAATTTATGTATTTTTATATGATTGAAGATTTCAGTGAAGGGGAACTCATTTCACTATAATAACATAAAATTCCACAGAATTACAGCTATCGGTATCATTGCAAATGCAATAAGATAGTTTACTACCCATTTATAATTACATTGCACTAACAGAAAATCCCAATAAACCAGAAACTGCTAATTGTTTTATGGTAGTGACCTCCAGAAAGCTGCTTTAGAAAAATATCACAAAGGTGTTCAAATTTGATTCTTATTATAACTGAACATAGCAACAGCTTTGTGCTTTGTACGTATATGTGAGTTGTACGTAAGTAGAGAAGTGCCTGTACACAGGTATGGTGGCCTAATTTTGGAAAACTTATCAACTTACATCAGCTTACTTGAAAGGTTATAAAGGAAGGTAACAGGACTAGTTGTGGATGCAGTGAGATATATTTATAGGAAGCTGCATAGTTTGAAAATAGGATCCTGCATGGGAATCTGGTTGAAGATGTTTAAAGCCTTAAAAGGGTTGAGCAGATTTAATGATGGGAGTGTATTTTCTCTTTCCAGGATAATGCAGCTAACAAGGGGAAATATATTCAAATTAAGGAGATAATTAAGAAAGTATACTGAATGTATGAAATTTGCCTTTGATCACATAGTAATCAGCTGTTTCAATAAATTTGCACCTAGCCTTTCAGAGTCAGAGCTTTTGTAGATTTAAAGAGGAATTAAATATTTAAATGAAATATGAAACTAGGGAGATGTTTTTTTTTCATTTATTTATTTATCTTTGTTTTAATTGAAAGATGATACATGAACCTTGCCTCCTAATATCATTCTACAGTTTTAATACTAATAATCTTCTGTACTGGCATACATTTCAAGTCTTTTTTATTATTCCAGGTGTGATCCATGTGCATGGTTTGAAAAAGTGAGTCCCACTACCCAATAAATGATTCATAACTGCCAGATGCCTACTTTGTGCATGTATTATGGTCTCTTCTGTGGAAGGGGTTAATGTAGAATTTAAATTTGATGTATAAATTTTTGGTGCTTTTATTTTTTGTATTGCATTTATGCAAACTACTGTAAAAGAATTAAGGATGGTTAACACTAAAGATGGAATTAACGAAGCTATTTTTTTATGCTTATAATCCAAAGAATGTAAGCAGAGCATTTGTTGCTTTGTACATCAACTAAGTTATGTACATATTTATAATTACAAGCATTTACAGAGTGTTGTGAGAATGTGTTGATGAATGATATGCTTGCATGTATCAAGTGAACAAATTGAAATAAATTCTCTGAATATTTCATTCTGTAAATGACATTGACTTAATGAGTAATTATTGAAATGATTCTACAGGGTGTTTCATAAAGGACACAACCATATATAGGAATTTGAACAAATCACACAAAAGGGAAATAAATTACACATACTTTTACCTTTACAATGGAAAAAAATTACACAACCTTTACAACATGCAGGAAATGGTTTCCACTCGCCTGGATGCAGGTTCGTGCCCTTTTCATGACATTTGTAGCCACCTTACATAATGTTTGCTCAGTTATGTTTGAAATCTCTTTTTCTATGTTAGCCTTCAATTCGTCAAGAGTATGAGGATTGTTGTGAAACGCTTCATCTTTTAATTGTCCCCAAAGGAAAAAAAAAAATCTGGAGGAGTAAGATCTGGAGATCTTGGGGACCACAAGTTTTTTGACATCAAACGATGTCCGAAAAATTCCTGTAACATGGCCATTGTTTCATTTGCTGTATGGCAGGTTGCACCATGTTGTTGACACCAACATTCTCGATCGTTCACTTCCAACAGTGCAATAAATTGTTGGATTATGTCATAACAAACTTCTCCATCCACAGTTTTGTCAAAAAATATAGGCCCTATAACACAACAGCACGAGATGGCATACCCAACCCCAATTTTCAGGGTATGTAATGATCATTTGTGATATGCATGTGGATTTTAACTGCTCTATATTTGGCTGTTCTGACTATTCACATAACCATCCAAGTGGACCCAAGCCTCTTCACTAAAATAAACACAATCCAACACCTAAATTCCATTTTCATCAACAAACAAACGAAACCAACGACAATACCGTACACGTTTTTCATGGTCAGGTTCTTTCAGTTCTTGGACGACTCCAATACGGTAAGTATGCAGTTTTAACTTTTTTAGCCCTGAAAACAGTAGTTGATGACAATCCGGTTTGAGAAGATCACTTCCTAGGCGATTTTCTTGGTGAACAGGTTAAACATTCATTCAGATCATCCAGAATGTTCGCAGTTAACAGTGATGGCCGGCTTGTGCTCTTTTTGTTATCCACACTACCAGTCATGAAATTTCACAATTATACATGATATTGTTGACTTGTTGGGTACAAACGACCAAGTAAACTTTATCTGAAACTTGTCTTGCACATGTTTATAAGATTTATACGCAAAGTAAGACTCCACAATAAACACACGCTCATTCTTGGAAAACGAAATGGCCGACAAAACACAATGGACTAGATACCTGACCAAGACTAATGCATGTCACAGTCATTCACCTGCTTACCTTGGGTGCAGTGCTGCCACCTACACTTCAAACGTGACATAACATCTGCCTGCCCGTAAGTTCTACCTTCTTCATTTTAGGGTTTATGAAACACCTTGTATTAATCATGCAGTGCAGCATTTAAATGCTACTTATAAAGCATACTGTTTTAGTGCAGTAGCATCATTTATATACACAGTAAACCAACCAAAGTTCTGCAGCGGCATCGTTACATAACATCTCATATTGTGAATTCCCTCACGAGTTCCCTGCCTCATTCTGAAGAGATGGTTAACTCGTTGCCTATACCTTATACATCAAATAAGTAATGGTAGAGAAGACAATTGTTACTTATTCTCAGTGAGCGCCACTACCCAGGCAGTTGTATCAGAGCTAATTTGGCCTCTCATTGGTGAGGGGGTAGGTACCCCAATGGTATAAGAGCTGACAACCCAGTTGGTAATTAATTTCACAATATGAGAGATGCCAAAGTTGGGTGTAGTTTGATGCATATAGGATTTAGTGCTAAAAAGCCGTAGACTGCGATAAGAGTTTACGTATATACACATGACGTTATGTATACATATATAACGTATATACATATGACTTCCATCTGGGTTACACACAAATTATGCTAAGATATTGTATAAATTTGAAATATCTGCATAACTTTTCAATGTGTTGAAAAATATCATTGTTTATATTAGAAATAAAAAGAAAGTTGTCAGAAATTACAGAACACTTTAACATTGACACTGTGTAGCACTGCGTAGCATCAGTGATCATTGTATTTAAGTGTCACTGTGAAATTGATGGTGCCACTCAGATAGAGGATGCAGAATTGGAATTCGGACAGTACAATGTTTATTCAAAGGATGGGGGGGGACTATGCTTCATGGTTACGAAGCACACAGATTTACTCTTAAGCAGTGCACCTGGTTGACATAGAGGGATAGTCAGTTTGGTGTGATACTAGCACTGGAAGGAAAAATGGGTTTAGGCAAAATGATTGTGATGAGTATACTGAAGAGCTATACAGACAAATAGAGTGGGCTAGTAAATCAGATTGTCTTTTGGGGGACTTGAAGATATTGACTGGAACTTGTGGGCATGTCACTTATATAGTAGCAGAATCATTTTGGATTTATTGGGAGAGAAAGAAAAGCTAGCATATTACAGAGGAAACAAGGGAAGGCTATACTCTTGATCTCATTATCAGCAGTGACCCATGATTCATGCATTAAGAATCTTCAGATAAAGGAATAACTAGGTGGCAGTGAACATAATACAATGCAAATTAGGTATTAAAGTTGTCAGGTGACAACTTTAATACCTACATTACAAGCATTATACACAGCATAACTTCAGTTATGTGGTACAAGTAAACACATGAGTTGTGTTATGGTAGCTAAGAATAGGAACAGGTGCATGTATACCAATGCTAGGAGTTTGGTAAATAAATCTGAGGTATTGCTCAAAACATCAAAGGAAGATATTGTTGGGATATCAGAGACGTGGTGTCACACAGATATAAGGAATGCAGAACTGGAATTTGGGGAGTACAATGTGTACAGGAAGGGAGGAGGAGTTATGCTATTAGTTAAGAAACACATAAAATCCAAGGAAGTGAAGCCAGTCAGCATCGCTGGACAGCGCAGTGTAGAGTCAGTTTGGTGTGACATAAGCATTGGGAAATCAAAATTGAGAGTAGGAGTGTGCTATAGGCCTAATGACTCTGATGAATATAATAAGAAACTGTACAGGAAAAGAGTGGGCCAGTAGATCAGAGAAAGTTTTATAATGGGGTATTTTAATTTCCCAGATATTGACTGGAATTTGTGGGTTGGTCACTCACACACTAGAAAGGCTTTTGTAGATTTATTGGATGATTGTTTTCTACATCAGCACGTTCAGGGGAGTAATACTCTTGATCTGATTATCAATAGTGATTCTTCATGCATTAAGAATCTGCAGATAAAGGAACCACTAGGTGACAGTGATCACAGTCTGCTGAAGTGGGATTTACTCAAAGAGGTAACTACCATCAGGGGTAAAGGGAAGGGTTTTTGCTTTCGTAAAGAATTTATATTCTATAATTAAATTTAAATTCTATACAGTGATGTTGGTCCCACTGATGAAATATTGTTAAGGTTTGTCAGATGAACTAATGAGACATGGCAGAGAAAAAAATGCATGGAAGTCTATGATAGATATAAACTGGTCTGTAACCAAGTCACAAAGGAGAGTAGGCAGGCAAAGACAGATTATGAGAAATCCTTGGCAAAGGATGCAAAGAAAAACAACAGAAAAGGGAAGAAAAGTTTAACAATGTAAACTCTAGAAGGAAAGGGATGAATCAGATTGGTCCACTGGATATTGATGGTTCAACAGTTGAGAATCCTGCTCTGGTGGCTAACAAACTAAACAAGTATTTTGCATTTACATTCACATGTGAGGAGTTATTCAGGAAGGGGAATGCCAGTGGTGAAGTAAACCGTGGCAGTAAGCTGGATGATTTTGTAATAACTGAGAGGAAAGTGGAGGAGAAATTGTTGAGGATAAACATAAAGACACCTGGAGTGGATGGGATCTATCCAGTTATATTAAAGGAGGTAGCAAACCCTTAGCCATAATTATGAGATCTTCCTTGGACTCAAGGGAGGTACCCATAGACTGGAGATGTGCAAATGTGATGCCAATTCACAAAGGAGGATCAAATGCTGACACAAGTAATTATAGACCTGTGAGTTTAACGTCTGTTCTAGGAAAATTAATGGAGGTACTGGTTAAAGAACCACTCCACAATCATCTAGACGACTTCAGTTATAACTCGGAAACAGCATGGTTTTGTTAAGGGAAAGTCTCCTGACCAATTTGATTGGATACTATGATGCAGTCACAAAAGAACTGGATGCAGGGAATAACTTTATTATATATTTGGGTCTTAGAAAGGCTTTTGATACTGTTGCACATGGATTTCTATTGCTGCACCAATCGGAGCAGTGTGGCATTGGAGGCAAATTGCTGCTATGGATTAAGGGATGGTTGAGGGGGGAGAAGACAGAGTGGTAATCAATGGACACTGCTCTTTGTGGACTAATGTTATTAGTGGAGTCCCTAAGGGTTCAGTGTTGGGTCCATTATTGTTTTCTGTATTTATAAATGATATTGATGATGGTATATCAAGCTTAATGTCGAAGTTTGCAGACGATACAAAGGTTGGCAGGGTTGTTAAGGACACTACTGATGCTATGCTGCTGAAACAGGATCTGGAAAGGTTGAGCAGATGGGCAAGAGGTGGCAAACAAAGTTTAACATTGACAAATGTAAAGTACTACATATGAGAAACAGCAACCCCAGAGCAATGTATCAACTCTGTGGTACTACACTGACAGTGGTAGAGAATGAAAAGGACCTGGGGTTAATTGTGCAGGCAAATATGAAGTTCTCTGAGCAGTGCAGATGGGCTGCAAGAGTACCTCATGGTGTTTTGTTAATGATATACAGGAATTTTTCTAGCAGGGATAAGGAGGTGATTATTGCCTTGTATAAGGCAATGGTAAGGCCACTCCTTGAGTATTGTATACAGGTCTGGAGGCCTGATTTCAAGAAGGATGTAGAGCTGCTGGAACAAGTGCAGAGAAGGGCAACAAGATTAGTGACTGGAACAAAGGGTTGTTCTTATGAAGAAAGGCTTAAGTTTTGCAAATTACAGTGTCTGGAGACTAAGCACCGGCAAGATGATCTGATAGAGGTGTATAAAGCCTTGAATGATTTGAGCATGCTCAATGCTGATTCTTCCTCTTGCTCAGAATAATCACCTGAGAGGGTATAAATTCAAATTGAGGAAAGACAGATGTAGGATAGATGTGTGGAAATTTCCCTTTAGCCAGTGGGTAGTTGGTTGGTGGAACAGACTTCCATCCCTTGTTGTGCAAGTGGATAGCATAAATAAATTTAAGGCTCAGCTGGACAGGTATTTCAAACGAACGGAGGGGTGAAATGGAGGTGGTGTTTTTTTTTTTTTTTTGGCTGATACTGTATAAGCTTTCTTACTTGCATCATATGCCTCTACTAATGCTAATAACATTGCCAAGGAAGCGAATTCATTAAAAATTCAAGGCACCACTATTATAGCTATGGAGCCACCATAACTCAGAACTGCTGCAATAGTGGTGCCTTGAAATTTTAGTATTAGTAGTGACAAATGATGCAAGGGAAGCAAGCTTACACAGTATCAGTAAAAAAAAAAAAAAGCACTTCACACATCAACTTTCCATAATTTGTCTAGATAACGGATTTTCCTTTCCCCCTCGGTGATACTCAAAAATGATATTAATAATTTTAATTTCTAAAGTGACCAATCGGCTCAAGCCTGCTACTGCCAGTGGGTTTATATAACTTCCTCATGACAGAAAGGCATAAAAGTTTAACACAGTGAAGTGTTTTTTTTTTTTATCAATCTGCATCACTACAAAAAAGTTTGAGCATATGTAGGTGCAAGGATGTCACTTCAGTCATCGTAAAGTTGGTGAACCTTAGAAATTAAAAGTTTGTTATATTTAGATCTTTCTAAAAGTTTAATGTAATAACTCCAAAATGATTTGGAAATGTTATTTACTTTCCTATTTTGGACATATTAGCAAGAAATTCTGAGAATATATTATCAGAATTTCTTGCACATATTTTTGAAACACCATATATTTCACTTTGAATTGTTATATAAATAAAAAAAAGGATACTTAATTCACTTATTTCATTGATATCTTACAAGCTCTTGATATATATATATAAGCTAAGCGCTCCAGTTCCACAAGTTTAAGCTGAGTTTAAAGTCTAACTGATGAGTAAATATTGGGCTACTTTTTTTAATTTTTAGCTGGTTGGTTAATCAAGCTATTTCTTCACCATTTGGTGACTTAGTTTTTCTACTGCCAAACATTCTATCGTTTACTGATATGTTTTGACATTCCAAGCAAGATGCTAGATAATGAGGTGTTCATTTGTGAAGCAAGACATTTAATGGCAAGATACTTTCATTTTCATATGAAATAAAGGGCCTTTTGGGCCTTGGTTCCCCAATGCATTACATATGCATTACAAAATTTGTACTACTTTATAAATAGCCTTGTGTGAACAGTTCCCCAAGTTGCCTTTAGTTTGGGCCAGTCCTGCATCCATTTCCCATTACGATATCTGTTACACAGTGCCTTAAGGCTAGCTGCTCCCTTAATTTAACAAAAAAGATTTAAATTAATAACACACACACACTTTCTAGCCACAGATTTATGTAATATGAACCATACCCAGTTTATTGATACTCACTTTGAAGTGTGTGACAGTACAAACTGATGGTTAAAGAACAGAACTGTTCTTTAACCATCAAGACATCTGTGCTCAACAACAAACAAAGTTTAGTATAAAGTAAAGTTTGCCTTGTACATTTTAATTGCTGGATCACGTGAATGCATAAAAAATAAGTTTTTTTTTTTTTTTCATTATACAACTTCTTTGAAATAAAGATTTGATTAAATAGACATTTTCAGTGTATTCGTGGGCTGCTACATAAAGTATGGCCATTGTTACAATTTTTTTTAATAATAGACTTGAAAATAATTTTCTCTATTCAAGTTCAGGCATATGGCCTTGTATCATAAATGTATATATATATATATATATATATATTTTTTTTTTGTAAATGAAGTTTATTATCACTTCAAGTTTTGATATTTTTTTATTATTCTCATTTCACTTTTATATTTTGTGTTTTTAAAGCTGTGTGCACACTTTTTCCCTGAAGAAACAAAGTTTCAAATATATTATCACAAGCATTACAGTGAATTTAAATAGCTACCTAAAATATTATTTAATAGAATCACTAAATTAACGCAAATACAATCCACTGATAGTAGGATCAAGACATCTGACTTCACAAAGAATAGTTTAAAATAGGTAATCACAAAAAAAAAAAAAAAACCCTTCATCATTAATTGAGGCATATAATGCAAGAAAGCAAGCTTATGCAGCATCAGCCAAAAAAAAAACCTCTCCCATTTCACCCAACTGTTCAACACTAATGCAAGAAGTATAGAGATCAACAGACATTTGCCTCTTGATCTCTATACTTCTTGCATTAGTGTGCATGCAAGTAAACTTGCACCTTTTCCTACTCTTAGTTACCCTAACATAGCCCATGTATTTACCTGTTCCATGATGACTATCATGGATAAGGAGCTGATTATCCCACTGCTGATGGGATTCTTCCTCTTGCTCAGAATAATCACCTGAGAGGGCATAAATTCAAATTCAGGAAAGATGGATGTAGGATAGATGTGCGGAAGTTTGCCTTTAGCCAACAGGTAGTTGGTTGGTGGAACAGACTTCCATCCTTTGTTGTGGAAGTTGATAGCCTAAATAAATTTAAGGCTGAGCTGGACAGGTATTTGGAGCAAATGGAGGGGTGAAATGGGTTTTTTTTTTTTTTTGGCTGATGCTGCATAAGCTTGCTTTCTTGCATCATATGCCTCTACTAATGCTAACGACTCCTAGCAGTCCTGGAAATCCCCTTGCTTTCTAGGCTGCTGCTCATTCTAATAGAATGCAGTGCAAGAATCACTTTCGCTGCTGCCACTGTTAATCTTTTAGTCTGTCCCCTCCCCAAGCTAGCAGTTTTCCAACCCACCTAATACTGTATTCTTGCACCCTCTGTTTAAGTGTATCCCATCCCTGTAGAAGCAGTCTCTCCTGTTAGCAAGCACAGACCAAGCTGAAGAAAATTCTACCCCATGAGCCTTGCACAGTCTCTCCAGGGTTGAATTGAGTGATAAGGCTCTCATCATATACTCCCTCCTGTAGTGTCTAGGCAGAACTACGGAGAATTTCAAATTTAACCCTAATTCGCAACATTTTTCAACATTGACCTGTACTTGTTAAGTAAATCTATAGATATCTTACTCTTAATATCATTGGTGTCAACGTGTACAACAATCTTTTGTGCCCTTACAAGATGATATCTGCTCTACAACATCAACTTTTGCCCTCTGGCAGACATACCCCCCGTTCCTGTTCCCCCTATCCTTTTTGCATAATATATTTCCCATCTCCCTGACAATAATTAGTTACTGTGGGACCAGTGCATTCTGCCACTGTGTTGCCTGCTGCATAGGAGCAGGCAACACAGCTGCCCCAGATCAACTGCTGTTGAGCTGGGGCAGCTGAGAGCTTGATGGGCCCCTCATATTAATTTCTTCGAGGCCATCTACCCTACACCTCAAACTCTCATTGACACCCATCAGAATGCTGAGTTGGCACCCAATTTCTTGGTACTCTAGGCACCTAGCGCATGTGCACACACACACACACACACACACACACACACACACACACACACACACACACACGTGCGCTACGTACACATCCTCCTTGGCTAGAACATGTCCTGTTCCAGAAATATTTCACATTTCATTTCACACATTTTTTGAGACTGTGATGCACTGGAGATTTGCCCCTTTGTTTCTCCCCAGAGCCACAGCACTCCCGCTTATCTGTGCACATTGCTTTCAGATCTAATTTGGGTCATGATTTCTTTAAATACAATTTAATTAACAATGAAATTTAATAAGATTAAGAAATGTTGATTAATTGATAATACTATACTAAGCTAATAGATTGCTAATACAGTGCTACGTATTACACTATTTAGTTTTACGCTATGAAAAAAAAAAAAAAAAAAAAAAAAGGTAAATTGCAGCCATTATCAACCCACTGCAGGTTGGAAGTTTCCTCAACGATTCATGTTGAGAAATGGGCCATAATCTGTGATGCTGGTCAAGTGCAGATTGGCGGATTGATCACATTTAGCAGTCAGGAGCTTGAACTCTGGTCTATTCAAAGAGAGTGTGCTACTGCACTCTCGCTCCTGACCACTCGGCTTCATTATACCTTACGCTATCAGTTTGATATATATGTTACGCTATTTTGTATCGATCTAGTAACTACAATAATGGCGGCAAGTTCGACAATATTGGCGGCAACACTGGTACAAGCAGTAAGTCGTAACTTACAAAAATCATTAGTTAAATTTTAAAAAATAAGCTAACAAACACTACTAAGCCTATTTAATCTTTGTAGAACACAAAGTAATATGTTAATTAACAAAGAAGCATTAGCAGGGGCACATATTGCAAGAAAGCAAAAACTTATATAGCATCAGCCAAAAAAAAATCCCCCCCCTTCCATTTCACCCATCCACATGCTCTAAATGTCTGTCCAGTTCAGCTTTGAATCTATTTAAGCTATCAACTTCTACAACGACAGATGGAAGTTTGTTTCAACATTCAATCACCCACTGGCTAAAGGCAAACTTCCGCAGATCTATCCTACAACTGTCTTCTTTCAATTTGAATTTATGCCCTCTCAGGAAATTATTCTGAGCAAGAGGAAGAATCCCATCAGCATTGAGCATGCTCAAACCATTCAAGACTTTGTACACCTCAGTCAGATCACCTTGCAGGTGCCTAATCTCCAGACACTGTAATTTGCAAAATTTAAGCCTTTCTTCCTAAGAGCAACCCTTTGTTCCATTCATTAATCTTGTTGCCCTTCTCTGTACTCGTTCCAACAGCTCTACATCCTACTTAAAATTAGGCTTCCAGACCTGTATACAGTACTCAAGGTGTGACCTGACAATTGCCATATACAAGAGGATAATCTCCTTATCCCTGCTAGAAGAATTCCTGTATATCATTGACAAGACACCGTGAGCTACTCTTGCAGACAGTTTACACTGCTCAGAAAACCTCATATCTGCCGGCACAATTACCCCCAGGTCCTTTTCACTCTCTACCACTGTCAATGTAGTACCACACAGTTGATATGTTACTCTGGGGTTACTGCTTCCCATATGCAGTACTTTACATTTGTCAATGTTCAACTTCAGTTGCCACCTCTTAGTCCATCTGCTCAACTTTTCTAGATCCTGTTGCAGCGGCGTACAGTCATTAGTGTCATTAACAACCCTGCCAAACTTCATCTGCAAACTTGGACATTAAGCCCATTACCATCATCAATATCGTTAATGAATACAGAAAACAATAATGGACCCAACACTGAACCCTGGGGGACTCCACTAACAACATTAGTCCACGAAGAGCAGTGTCCATTGATTACCACTCTCTTGTCTTCTCCCTCTCATCCATAGCAGCAATTTTCCTCCAATGCCACATTGCTCTAATTTGTGCAGCAGTCTTCCATGTGCAACAGTATCAAAGTTCATTTGTGACTACATCATAGTATCCAATCAAACTGGTTAGACAAGACTTCCATTTAACAAACCCATGCTGTGTCCGAGCTATAACTGAAGTCTTGTCTAGATGATCTTGCAGTGCTCCTTTAACCAGTGCCTCCATTAATTTCCCTGGAACAGAAGTTAAACTAACAGGTCTAATTACCTGTGTCTCCCTTTGATCCTCCTTTGTGGATTTGGGTCACATCTGCACATCTCCAGTCCATGGGTACCTTCCCTGAGTCCAAGGAAGCTCTCATAATTATTTTATTTATTTATTTTTATTTTTTTTTCTCTTGTTAGTTGTTGGCGCATCAGCTTCTTTGGCCATAATGCACCTCCCAAAGTTTTTTTTTTTTTTTTGCATTTTACTGTGATCTAAGCCCAAGGTGGGAATCAAACCCGCGACCTTTGGGTTGCCGGGCAGGCACTTTACCTACCTGGCTAGCCCGGTCGGCTCTCATAATTATGGCTTAGGGTTTGCTTACTTCCTTTGCTGCCTCATTTAACATAACTGGATAGATTCCATCCACCCCATGTGCCCTTCTTATGCTTATCTTCAACAATTTCTCCTTCACTTTATTCTCAGTTATCACAATTATCTAGCTTACTACGAGAGTTTTAAAAAACCTCTGGCATTTACCTACCTTAATAACTGATCATCAATAGTTGAACCATCAATATCAATTGGGCCAATTTGATTCATCCCCTTCCTTCTAGAGTTTACATAAGCAAAGAACTCTTTGCTGCTTTTATTTGCATCCTTTGCCAAAGATTTCTCATAATCTGCCTAACCTCCTTTGTAACTTGATTATAGATTGGCTTATATCTATCATAGGCTTCTGTGTCACTTGTTAATTTATATGTATCCCATGCATTTTTTTTTCTCTGCCACATGTCCAATTAGTTCATCTGACATTGATTTAGCCCTAAATCTTGAAAAATATTTCTTAGTTGGTATGAAAAGCCTAGTAGCTTCCAAGATTATTTCTTTGAATACTTCCCATTTTCAATTTGCTGTTGGTAACATCGTCAGTTGGTCCAACTATATAGAATTTAAATTCTGTGTCAGACAACTGTAGTCACCTTTATGAATGCAAAAATCCTTCCCTTTATCCCCAATAGTAGTTACTTCTTTGAGTAAATCCCACTTCAGCACACTGTGATCACTGCCACCTAGTGGTTCCTTTATCTGCAGATTCTTAATGCATGAAGAATCACTACTGATATTCAGGTCAAGAGTATTACTCCCTCTAGTTGCCTCCCGAACATGCTGCTCTAGAAAACAGTTATGCAATAAATCCACAAAAGCCTTGCTAGTGTGAGTAACCAACCCACAAATTCCAGTCAATCTCTGGGAAATTAAAATCCCCCATTATAAGACACTGATTTACTGGCCCACTATTTCTCTGCACAACTGCTCATATTCATTAGGCCTATATAACACACACTTATTCTCAGTTTTACTTTTCCAGTGCTTAAGTCATACCAAACAGACTCAACATTGCATTGTCAATTGGATGCACTTCCAATTGACAATACAATGTTGAATTAAATGTGTTTCTTAACTAACATCATAACCCCTCCTACCTTCCTGTCCCGTCTATCCTTTCTGTACACATTGTACTCCCCAAATTCCGATTCTGCACTGTTTATGTCTGTGTGACTCCATGTCTCTGATAACCCAACAATATCTGCCTTTGATGTCTTGACTAGCACTTCAAGCTCATCAAATTTATTAACTATAATCCTAGCATTGGTGACATGCAAGTATACATGCACCTGTTTCTACTCTTAGTTACCCTAACACAGCACATGTATTTACTTGTTCCACTATGGCTCCCAGCAGTCCTGGAAATCCCCATTGCCTTGCTTTCCTGGCTGCTGCTCAATTACATTTCAATAGAAGCAGTGCAAGAATCACTTTCACCTCTGCCAGTGGCTACTGTTAATCTATTGGTCCATGTATCCTCCCAAACTAGCACTTTTCCGACTCACCTAACTCTGCTTCGATAGCATCAGCAAATATTCTTGCACCCTTTCTATTTATGTGTATCCCATCTCTGTAGAAGCAGTCTCCCCTGTTAACCAGCACAGACCAGGCTGAGAAAAATTCTACCCCTTTAGTCTTGCACAGTCTCTCTAGGGCCGAATTGATCGACAAGGCTCTCATCATATATTCCCTCCTATCGTGTCTGGGCAGAATTGCAGCCACTTTCAAATTCAACCCTAACTCACAGCTTTTTTTTCAACACTGACCTGTAGTTGTTAACCTGGACCAGGACTGTACTTCGTAGAACCCAAGAGTGCTACGAAGGACAGTCCTGGTGCAATACAGTTACTGTAGCCTTTGCACCAATAAATCTTAAGAGCAATAATAACTACAGTTCTTCTCAGTAATTATTTTGACAGAGGAAATCTAATATTTTTATTATTTGGTTTACATTATAATTGAAAAGCAAAATAAGTTGATGTAGATAAAGCTCAATATGTAATGCAGATGGCTAAAGAATGCTGCTAAGACATGGCACTTGAGAGGTCCTATAATTTCAAGTAAATAATTCCCATTTACAAAAAATAAAGTTTTAGCCCTTAACCTTGAACCAACAATTACTGCTCAATTGTTATTTTGGAGAGGGACATGTCAGGTCCTTAACAACCAGTGCTGGGTTAAAATATGGTTACATTTTTTTTGGAGTTCTGAAGGTACTTGTACAAGATGCCCAACACCTAATCATGCTTGAATAGGTGAAAAAACTGGAAACAACAAGGGAGAATACCACTATAGTCATGCCTGCCTTCTCCCCTTCCCTATATTTATGAAGGGTTTCTTTCTTTCTGAAGTATGTTGCTTTTTATTTAAAGTGTATATAGTATACAAAAAGAAAAGAGGAGCCAAAACCCAGACCTGGGTTTTTATTCTACTTGGAGTCTCATCAGTGGGCAGGTAGGCATTGTGAAGGCCTCAACCACCCAGTGATGAGATATATCCACACTATGTGAGATTGTGTAGTAAATGAAGTAGACATAATTAAGTTTGAGACAAAGACTATAAAAAGTCATTGTGCGTGTTAGGCATAGCTTCTTTCTATATGTTTCTGTGAGCAAATCGAGTTTGCTACTTAAAGCATCAGTCTCGTATTGTAGAGACTTTTCCATGAGTTGCCTGGGTATTACGCTACACTAAATTGTTCACTGCTCTCTGTTTAAACTGTACCCAGACCTGAGTCTTGACCCTCCTAATGGGCAAGTAGACTGCTCAAATAAGTTGTGTACAGCAATTACATAAAACCACAACACTGTCTTGTATCTTAATATACTTTAATTTTTTTTTTGTTGTTGTTATAAATAATGTTTATTATCACTTCATAATGTTTTGATTATTTTTCCTCCACCATTCTCATTTATTCTTACAGCTGTTGTGCACTTTATTTTCTCCCTGCAAGAAGCATATAAAGTTTCAAATGCATATCAATCCCAAGAATTACAATGATTTAAATGACTCAAATGTTCTACCATTGTTTTGGGTCTTATAGAATCCAGTTTATTTTCTTCATAAATGGGAGGAGGAACTATCACTTTTTCATTGTAGTACTTTTCTTCCTCCTAGAAAATAAAATCAAAATACTACTATTAAATGCCATTAATATAAGGTATTTCAAAGTATGTCCAAAAACTTCTAGGATTTATTCTAGGATTAAAAAAAATAATAATAAACATTCTGAACAGTTACAGAACAATGGCTATATGAATTTTTAAAAATTACTATGAAGTTTTGAATGGTAAAAAATAAACATAATAAAATCATACAAAATGAACAAGCAAATAAGCAAGAAAAATGGCATGCTAGCATATGTGCATAATGCACCTACTGTCTTCACCATGTTCATCCATCTATTCACATGTAACAACTCAACTCCCAGTGGACATATTTTCATGAAATTTTATATTTAGGCCTTTTTAAAAGATCTGTCAAGCCACTCCAAATTTCATTAAAATTGGACCAATAGAAATCTGGCAATTATCTTTTTTCTCCCCCATCCTTATGTAATGATTCTACCCCAGTGGATGGATTTTCATGAAATTTTATATTTGGGCCTCTTAGAAAAATTTCAAACATCCCAAATTCCATTAAAATTGGGTCAATACAATTTTAATGGAATTTGGAATATTTGAAATTTTTCAAAATCTTTGAATACAATTCAAAAGATTTTTATTTCTTTGTCTATCTTGCACATAACTCAACTCTCACTGAATGGATATTTATGAAATTTTATATTTCGCTGTTTGGAACAATTTGTCAAGCCCTCCTGAATTTCATTAAAATCAAACCAACAGAAATTCACCAATTATTATATGTTTTGTTTTTTCCATACATATCAGATAGGCTATCCACCTATTGCATATTGTAGCTGAAGCACTGGAGGTTGTTGCCATGTGCTGGTTGGAGGAATGAATGGGCAATGTGGCAGATGCACAGAAACAAAATTTTCTCAGTTTGTGCATAAAAGTAGTTGCCTTTTTTTTTCTTATAAATCATAACACCTGAAATGAAACATGCATATTAATGTGCATTACATTTAATTTAAAATAAAAACAAGTTAGTTATAACTAGTTTTTATTTTATTGTGAATTAATTAAATGTAAATAAAACTAATTACACCATGTGAACTATTATGGCTGAGTGAATTTTATTGTGCAAAGAGTATCACATTAAGTAATTTAAGCTACCACATGAGAGAACTAATTAATAATTGGGAGTGCTTCTGGATTCCATATTGAATCCTATCACTAAGCATAATCAGGAAAAGCCTGAGCAGTTACTATTGTATTCTATCCTTAACTTAACCTAAGACAATAAATACATTTTTTGAAGGTGGTTATAAAATAAGGTTCCCCATTCAGGAGACACTAGTGTCAAAATGGTTAGAGATAGCACTGTGAAAATGTGTGGGTACATCATTTAGGGTATGGGGAAGCAATCTGTAGAAGAAAAAAAAAAATTTGTTCAAATTTCTGCCAGGGGAGAAATTGGCACTGTAAACACAAGGTGGAATACTCAACTTAGGATTAGATTTTAATATCAGAATTTAGAAATCTATAGATATTGTTCTATACACTTTCCTTCAATTGAGATGACATTCTGAAAACGGAGGACTGCATGCAACACAGTTTCGAGTAGCATCTCATTGGGGATGTTGGCTATATATGATGTTTAATGCTTGCTTTCTAATCGACAAGCATCTATATGGTAAACTGTCTTTCAGGTATCCCCATAGCCAGAAATCACAGGGATTGAGATCTGCTGATCAGGCTGGCCAGAACTGTGGAAAGTCTCTAGAAATGATTCAATCATCTTCGAATGTTGAATGGAGCACCTTCAATTGTCGACCAACATGGAGAGGGGCACCATATTGCATGAACACTATGGTCTCCAAGGATTGCCTTTCTTGCAGAGGGGGAATTATGTGATCGCTTAGAAGAGTGCAGTACTGTGCACTAGTTACTGTACACATCATCCCCCCCATGGGGGGCCACGAGGTATGAGTACTGCATACAGTACTCATACCTTGAGTACTGTATACAGGGGCGCCTCCGTAGCCAGGTGGGAAGGAGCAGTAGTGCGTAGCACACGCTTCTTGATTAGACCGGGGTTCGAGCCCATCACCACCAAATACGGAGGATGCGGAAAGGTCAGGGAATGACCACCGCATATCCCGGATGGCCTTAGTTGCTAATGCTCCTAAAAACCAAATAACAAATAACTGTATACAGGTCGGGAGGCCACATTTTAAGAAGGATGTAGAGCTGCTGGGACAAAGGGTTGCTCTTACGAAGAAAGGCTTAAGTTTTGCAAATTACAGTGTCTGGAGACTAGACACCTGCGAGGTGATCTGATTGAAGTGTATAAAGTCTTGAATACTTTGAGCATGCTCAATGCTGATGGGATCCTTCCTCTTGCTCAGAATAATTGCCTGAGAGGGCATAAATTCAAATTGAGGAAAGATAGTTGTAGGATAGATGTGCAGAAGTTTGCCTTTAGCCAGCTGGTGGTTGATTGCTGGAACAAACTTCCATCTGTTGTTGTAGAAGTTGATAGCTTAAATAGATTCAAGGTAGAATTAGATAAAAATTTGGAGCGAGTGCATGGGTGAAATGAGGTTTTTTTTTTTTTTTTGGCTGATGCTATATAAGCTTGCTTTCTTGCATCATGTGCCTTTAACAATGCTAATGCATTCTGACAATTGCAACTGCCACTTCATCCACTACCTCTGTTCCGATATGTGGTCATCCCTTGCCTGGAATTAAACCTAACTCCCCGTCGCTTCAAATTTCTTTATTAGTTTTCGAAGCCCCGCTGATGTCAAAGGTCCTTTATGCAAACCTTTAAGTTTCTAATATTCATCCATTAGCATTACTATTATTCTGGTAGAATAGTTTTACTAAAAGATCACGTTCCTTTTTTGTAAGAGCCATAATGGTTATTGATGGTGGCATTGGCCTTTCTGCTTTTATCTAACAGGATGTTATTTGCATAAGCAGCATATCTTGAAGTAAATGACAACTTTTACATATGTGCATTGCCATTTCTCCCCTGGTGGTGGAAATTTGATCTTATTTTTTACCCCTACATATAGCTTCCCCATACCCTAAATGACATATTCACCAAATTTCACAGTGCTAACTAACTGTTTTGACACTAGGGTCTCCTGAATAGGGATTATTTTATAACCACCGGTACATCAAAGATTAATGTCCAAGTTTGCAGACGATAAGAAGGTTGGTAGGGTTGTTAATGACAGTAAGGATGGTATGCTATTGCAACAGGATCTAGAAAAGTTGGGCAGATGGGCTGAGAGGTGATAACTGATGTTTAATATTGGCAAATGCAAAGTACTGCATATGGGTAGCAGTAACCCCAGAGTAACATACCAACTGTGCAGTACTACACTCAGGGTAGGGGAGAATGAAAAAGACCTGGGGATAATTGTGCAGTCAGATATGAAGTTTTTTGAGGAGCAAAGACATGCTGCAAGGGTAGCTCATGACAAATATTTTGCTAGCAGGGATAAGGAGGTGATTATCCCCTTGTATAAGGCAGTGGTCAAGCACACCTTGAGTACGGTATACTGGAGGCCTCATTTTAGGAAGGATGTAAAGCTGCTGGAACGAATACAGAGAAAGAAGGGAACAAATGGTTGCTGTTATGAAGAAAGTCTTAAATTCTGCAAATTGCGGCATCTGGAGACTAGTCACCCGCAAGATGATCTGATCGAGGTGTGTAAAGCCTTGAATGGTTTGAACAAGCTTAGTGCTGACAGGATTCCTCTTGCTCAGATTCCGAACCTGAGGGGGTATAAATTCAAATCGAGGAAAGATAGTTGTAGAATAGATGTGCAGAAATTTGCCTTTAGCCAGCTGGTGGTTGATTGCTGGAACAAACTTACTGTTTGTTATTTGGTTTTTAGGAGCATTAGCAACTAAGGCCATATTGCTCCGGTATATGCGGTGGTCATTCCCTGACCTTTCCGCATCCTCCATATTTGGTGGTGACGGGCTCGCACCCCGGTCTAATCAAGAAGTGTGTGCTACGCACTGCTGCTCCTTCCCACCTGGCTATGGAGGCACCTTGGAACAAACTTACATCTGTCGTTGTGAAAGTTGACAGCTTAAATAAATTCAAGGCTGAACTATACAAACTTTTGAAATTAATGGATTGGTGAAACAGGAAGTGTTTTTTTTTTTTTTTTTTTGGCTGATGTTATATAAGCTTGCTTTCTTGCATCATATGCCTCTACTAATGCTAATTTTACACAATAAAATTCACTCAATAACAAATAGTTCACATGATTTAATTAATGTTATTCACATTTACTTTAACATCCTTTTTTCAATACATTTACTGTTAACACATATATCCAAAAAAAAAAAGTGAATTTGAAAATGTACTTCCAATTGATGAAATTTGTACTACCTCATGTGGGCAATTATAATAACAGTTTTAATCAGAACTTGGTGCAGTATGTAGTCTCACATGCAGCAATAAAGTACTTCCTTACTAAACAAATGAACAGAATCTTCTCTTGTTTTAGACTTTCCATTTCGGCAGTACAAATGGCTTATGACTAAATCAGAATCATCCTTTTGATTCCACATGTAATCTTCTTCCAAAATGGAAGGAGAACTCAAGCATTCTGGTCTCTTCGGCAAGAGACCAGAATGCTTGAGTACCATTTGAACAAAAAGCAAGTTTTCTGCTCTTAGCCTGTTCAAAATCAAGTGTGAACTGATTAATAACTGCTTTACAATTGTTGCAAGCTTTGGTGTAGACAAGTTAAAAAGGATACAAGTCAATTGTGATATGCAATATTCTTATCTTGAACAACCTTAGCATATTTTAAGATGGAGTGGGAAATAAAGAATACAAGAATAATTTAACTGAAACTAGCTGAGCAAATGCTGACATTAGATTTGAAACAGTAATCTGATAAAGGAAAAGCAGAAAAGAAATCTCACAGATCATTTCATTTTGAATTTTTATAATGCCAAACAACACAAGGTTGAGAATGACCACAAGTGAAAGGCTCACATGGGGAAGAGCCCATCACCAAGTTGTGACCTGAGATGTCTAGAAAACCACTCACTTCAAATGTGTACTTAGAAGTTGTTTGTGAGAAAAAGATCGGGCATGTTGGCTGTGTGGTTAGGATTGTCTGATATTCTGGTAGGTAAATGAACAATGTGTGCAAGATCATTGGTAACGGCAAAAGCCTCAGTATCTTGACCAAGTCTGTGTGATTAGAAAACAGAAGCTAGCTAGAGTTGTGAACATTAAAATCACCAATGAAAATTACCTCACTGTCAGGAAATTTGGACTGGAGAAAGTCAAGTTTCAAAGAGTTCCAAGTGATTAGTGGAGTTTAGAGAACAATACAGGCAACAGATGAATTTTACAGAATGGACAGAAAGATAAATATGAGGAGATTCCAAAGTATTAAGTCCCTGTTTGTGAGAAAAAGATCGGGCATGTTGGCTGTGTGGTTAGGATTGTCTGATATTCTGGTAGGTAAATGAACAATGTGTGCAAGATCACTGGTAACTGCAAAAGCCTCAGTATCTTGACCAGGTCTGTGTGATTAGAAATCAGAAGCTAGCTGGAGTTGTGAACATTAAAATCACCAATGAAAATTACCTCACTGTCAGGAAATTTGAACTGGAGAAAGTCAAGTTTCAAAGAGTTCCAAGTGATTAGTGGAGTTTGGGGAACAATACAGGCAACAGATGAATTTTACAGAATGGACAGAAAGATCGATATGAGGAGATCCCAAAGTATTAAGTCCCTGACGGGAAATATCAGCGCAGACATATGCACAAGTATCACCTTTGAAGCAAAAGGAATCTTACACCGAATTTTTTGGCCAACTGAGGTGAGCAGTGGTTGAATCAACCAATAATTGAGATTCTATCAGAAAAGGTATGTGGGGTTTGGCAGACTGTAAGTGGAAATGGACATCATTGAGACTGGAACTGAGACCACATATATTTGTGAAATTAATGAGGAAGCGTTTGGGAGGTTTAGATCTTTTTACAGATCAGCTTGTTCTATTAGTTTGATGACGTATTGAGTAATAAGAAAAGGTGGTAAGGTCATGTTTAAAATAATGAAATTTTTGAATATGGCCTACACACGACAAGAATATACACCAGCTCCTTGACATAATGCGGCCTCGACAATGCTCCTCACTTCTGCATACACACTACTCCCTCCAGTCACTGTCTTGCAGATATGAGGAAGCGAGATTATACACTAGCTGATCCGGAAACCTCCTAGAGAGTTACCAATAGGTTCGGCGGTCCAGTCTAACGGCCACTCTAGAACTATATAGCAGCCATCCTGCAAACACCATTTTACAGCTGTACCCTCAAAATGTAAGGAAGATTGGGTCTTGTCAGGACATCAATCATAACTTCAAAATACATCAATCATACTGCATGATGGGACAGATGTTGAGAGACTTTGATATGGAGACTAAAGATGGGTTCCACCACTTCAAGCCTCCAATAAGCAAAGTGGTGGTAATGCATTGGTTGTCGAGTCATCTACCACCTAGTATTGCCTGGTAACACAGAGGGGCAGCATTCCTCCATGTGGTGTAGACACCACGCCTCGACCCCTGCTTACGTTGGTTCGCACCCGAGTGGTCACCTCCAGCATACTAAGTGCCGTATTTCAGGACTTTCACAGAGGGATTACGCTCAGGGTTACTAACAGTCTATTGGCGCCTCCATAGCCAGATGGGAAGGAGCAGCAGTGCATAGCACACGCTTCTTGATTAGACCGGGGTTCGAGCCCGTCACCACCAAACATGGAGGATGCGGAAAGGTCAGGGAATGACCACTGCATATCCCGGAGCAATATGGCCTTAGTTGCTAATGCTCCTAAAAACCAAATAAAGAACTAACTAACAGTCCCACTATTGCAAAGCTGAAAATAGAGGATTTGGCTCTCACAGACTAACTGGACTTTGCTGAAATTAGGTCCATTTGACTTTAGTGTCACGTGCATAACAGTTCCATCAGCATTTTAGACTCCAAGGTAGCAAGCTAAGCTTGGCATTCCTGAGAGAATGTCTGTAAAAGCCTCAAGGCTTTCGGAGACATTTTCTTAGGCATGTCAGGACCAAAGTTCTGAATAAATAGGTACACTTAAATAGAAAGGGTGCAAGAATATTTGCTGATGCTATTGAGGCAGTGTTAGGTGGGTCAGAAAACTGCTAGCTTGGGTGGGGGGGGGATACAAGGACTAATAGATTAACAGTAGCCACTGGCAGAGGTGAAAGTGATTCTTGCACTGCTTCTATTGGAATGAGCAGAAGCCTGGAAAACAAGATGCAGGATATTTCAGAGACTGCTGGGAATCACTGCGGTACAAGTAAACACATGGGTTGTGTTAGGGTAGCTAAGTATAGGAACAGGTGCATGTATACTTGCATGTACACCAATGCTAGGAGCTTGGTAAATAAATTTGATGAATTTGAGGTATTGCTCAAAGCATCAAAGGCGGATATTGTTGGGATATCAGAGACGTGGTGTCACACAGATATAAGGAATGCAGAACTGGAATTTGGGGAGTGCAATGTGTACAGAAAGGATAGATAGGATAGGAAGGGAGGAGGGGTTATGCTATTAGTTAAGATACACATAAAATCCAAGGAAGTGAAGCCAGTCGACATCGCTGGACAGTGCAGTGTCGAGTCAGTTTGGTGTGACATAAGCATTGGGAGATCAAAATTGAGAGTAGGAGTGTGCTGTAGGCCTAATGACTGATGAGTATAATAAGAAACTGTACAGGGAAATAGAGTGGGCCAGTAAATCAGAGAGTCTTATAATGGGGGATTTTAGTTTCCCAGATATTGACGGGAATTTGTGGGTTGGTCACTCACACACTAGCAAGGCTTTTGTGGATTTATTGGATGATTCTTTTCTACATCAGCATGTTCGGGAAGCAACTAGAGGTAGTAATACTGCTGATTTGATTATCAGTAGTGATTCTTCATGCATAAAGAATCTGCAGATAAAGGAATCACTAGGTGGCAGTAATCACAGTGTGCTGAAGCGGGATTTACTCAAAGAGGTAACTACCATCAGGGGTAAAGGGAAGGGTTTTTCTTTTGTAAAGGCGACTACGATGGTCTGAGACAGTATTTAAATTCTACACAGTGGGACCAATTGATGATGTTACCAACAGCAAATTCAAAATGGGAAGCATTCAAAGAACTTATCTTGGAAGCTACGAGGCTTTACATACCAACTAAGAAATATTGTTCACGGTTTAGGCCTAAACGGATGTCAGATGAACTAATGAGACATATGGCAGAGAAGAAAAATGCATGGGACACATATAAATTAACATGTGACACAGAAACCTATGATAGATATAAGTTGATCTGTAACCAAGTTACAAAGGAGGTTAGGCAGGCGAAGGCAGATTATGAGAAATCTTTGGCAAAGAATGCAAAGAAAAACAGCAGAGTTCTTTACTTATGTAAACTCTAGAAGGAAGGGGATGAATCAGATTGGTCCACTTGATATCGATGGTTCAACTGTTGATGATCCTGCTCAGGTAGCTAATAAACTAAATGAATATTTTGCATCGACATTCACACACGAGGAGTTATTCAGCGAGGGGAACCAGAGGTGAATTCGACTCTGGCAGTAAGCTAGATAATCTTGTAATAACTGAGAGTAAAGTGGAGGAGAAATTGTTGAAGATAAACACAAGAAAGGCACCTTGGGTGGATGGGATCTATCCAGTTATATTAAAGGAGGCAGCAAAGGAAGTAAGCAAACCCTTAGCCATAATTATGAGAGCGTTCTTGGACTCAGGGGAGGTACCCATGGACTGGAGATATGAAAATGTGATCCCAATTCACAAAGGAGGATCAAAGGCTGACAAGTAATTATAGACCTGTGAGTTTAACTTCTGTTCCAGGAAAATTAATGGAGGCACTGGTTAAAGAACCACTGCAGGATCATCTAGACGACTTCAGTTATAGCTCGGACACAGCATGGTTTTGTTAAGGGAAAGTCTTGCCTGACCAATTTGATTGGATACTATGATGCAGTCACAAAAGAACTGGATGCAGGGAATAACTTTGATATTATATACTTGGATCTTAGAAAGGCTTTTGATACTGTTGCACATGGAAGACTGCTGCACAAATTGGAGCAGTGTGGCACTGGAGGCAAATTGCTGCTATGGATAAAGGGGTGGTTGAGGGGGAGAAGACAGAGTGGTAATCAATGGACACTGCTCATCGTGGACTAATGTTATTAGTGGAATCCCTCAGGGTTCAGTGTTGGGTCCATTGTTGTTTTCTGTATTTATAAATGATATTGATGATGGTATATCAAGCTTAATTTTCAAATTTGCGGGGTTGTTAAGGACACTACTGACGCTATGCTGCTGCAATAGGATCTGGAAAGGTTGAGCAGATTGGCTGAGAGGTGGCAAATGAAGTTTAACATTGACAAATGTAAAGTACTACATATGGGAAACAGCAACCCCAGAGCAACGTATCAACTCTGTGGTACTACACTGACAGTGGTAGAGAATGAAAAGGGCCTGGAGATAATTGTGCAGGCAGATTTGAAGTTCTCTGAATAGTGCAGACGGGCTGCAAGAGTAGCTCATGCTGTCTTGTCAATGATATACAGGAATTTTTCTAGCAGGGATAAGGAGGTGATTATTCCCTTGTATAACGTAATGGTCAGGCCACACCTTGAGTACTGTATACAGGTCTGGAGGCCTCATTTCAAGAAGGATGTAGAGTTGCTGGAAAGAGTACAGAGAAGGGCAACAAGATTAGTGAAAGGAACAAAGGGTTGTTCTTATGAAGAAAGGCTTAAGTTTTGCAAATTACAGTGTCTAGAGACTAGGCACCGGCGAGGTGATAGAGGTGTATAAAGCCTTGAATGGTTTGAGCATGCTCAATGCTGATGGGATTCTTCCTCTTGCTCAAAATAATCACCTGAGAGGGCATAAATTCAAATTGAGGAAAGACAGATGTAGGATAGATGTGCAGAAATTTGCCTTTAGCCAGTGGGTAGTTGGTTGGTGGAACAGACTTCCATCCCTTGTTGTGGAAGTTGATAGCCTAAATAAATTTAAGGCTCAGCTGGACAGGTATTTCGAACGAATGGAGGGATGAAGTGTAAGTGTTTTTTTTTTTTTTTTTTTGGCTGACGCTGCATAAGCTTGCTTTCTTGCATCATATGCCTCTACTAATGCTAAACCTGCTATTAAATGACATTGATCTATATTTTTATCTCCTATTCCTTTCATTCTTGTATGGTCTGGATACTAGAGACCTCTAAAATGGTGCATTTTAATGATAATGAATATTTCTAGATATTCTGCTGATATTATATAATATACTTACCTCAGTTAAATATGGTTTGCTGATATATATCATATTTTCCTCTTCTAAACACATCTGTCTCCACACTCTTAGTCTTGTGTTTTCCCCAACAGGTGGCACAAGTCTGTTTTTTCTGAAACAAAAAAAATTATCAAGTTTATTTTCTCATGAATTCTTAGAACTTTATAATGTTTTGTCACAATGCTGGTGTCCAAATACAAATCCTACTGACACCGTAAAGGCACGGCATAAAGAATAAAAATTAGCATAGCACTCACTTCATCACACCAGTTTTCTGGCTGTTGAGATAAAATTTTGATTAATTTTGCAAAATTCTGAGATTCTATATCTGAGGTACAGCAGAAACATGATTATCTGCACTTTTATTAACCTAGTTTTCTGTTAACTGAGCCAGCCAGCCAGCCAAAGTCAAAAAATAAATAATAATAATAATAATAAATAAATAAAAAATCTTAGAAGTTATAAGAATACATGACTGATCTGGAAGTGAATGACTTTGAGTCACTCAGTACCATCCTCACAATTGTTTACTGGACAGCGCATGTGTGGACTGATGAGTCACATTGCTGTCAAAGAGAATTGATAAATATTAAAAACTGGGACTGTTATTTGGCTACAAAACAAGATAAATATGTTTCTATCAAAAGTTAATCCAACAAATGCAAATATAATACACTAGTTCTCATTGGTTTTGCCTCTGTATCCACACTGAATTTTTGAAAAAAAAAAAAAAAAAACCACAAATTTAGTCAAGTACACTGAGACATCAAACAAGCTCAAAAAAGAAACATGTTGCTTCAACACAGTGCCACTGTGAAATATTTTTGCACCCTAGGCAAATCAAGCATTTGGAACTCTTAAATAATCCACATGATCGCAAAGCCCCCCCACCCAAATGGCACCATACGCATTTGCCTGGATGCCTACCATACCATAGCAGCACTGCTTCAAAATGACAATGTGAAATCTCACTGTAACCATATAACGATGGTAAGAATTTCACTCCTAGGATTTGAAGTTGTTTTGCACCCCTCCCATACTTCAGATTTAACCCTAAGCAACTTTTTTGTTCCCAAGGCTTAAAAAACACTGAAACAACCCATGACTCTGATGAAGAAGTTAAAATAGTCATGAAGAAATGGTTGGCTTCTTAGCAGTGGTGTAGCCAGAGTAGGGTCAGCAGGTACATTGTGGTACCCCTCCCATACTTCAGATTTAACCCTAAGCAACTTTTTTGTTCCCAAGGCTTAAAGAACACTGAAACAACCCATGACTCTGATGAAGAAGTTAAAATAGTCATGAAGAAACGGTTGGCTTCTTAGCAGTGGTGTAGCCAGAGTAGGGTCAGCAGGTACATTGTACCCCCCCCCCACACTGAAATCTGGTATTGTGGTGCTTTTTAGAATTAGGCAATTGCTGCCATTTTTTTTGTGAATGTACCTGCTGCAAAAAAATCATGGCTATGCTACTGCTTCTCAGCTAAAAGAAATTTTACTTAAATGGCATACAAAAGCTTGTTAAGCACCAGATGAAATGTATTGTTAGGTGAGGCATATGAAGAAAAATGATATGCTGAAAGACAAATTTTTTTTTTATCTATAGGTATGTTTTTAATTTATCTTCATTCCTTCAAAAGTTATGCAATGAGAGGCATTACTTTTTGGCCCACTACCAAATAAAAAATCAATGCTATTTTAACACAATTTCTTCCCAGCAGTGTCATGTCATCCAACAATGTAGTCAAACAGTGCAATCAAAAATGCAGGTCTATATGTGAACTGTGAATAATGCCACACAAATCCATCTGTAATAAAATGTAGGCATACTTTCATGTAATCTGAATAAACAACTAACAAAGGTACATAAATTTTGACATGTAGAGCCAAGTATACCTTGTACAATTTTATTATAAAGATTGTTTAAAAAAGTAGCGGCAACACTGTTGTATGCATGTGACTGTAATCAGGAATCATGCAGCACAGACTACATATAAAAGGAGACAGGACAGTTGTATAGTATCAGTGTATTTCTAAGTGTATGTGAATAGGAGAGTTATTTTGCCAAACAAAGAAGAGAAGGTGCATGCTGCAGGTGCTCTGAGTTATATTTATGGTGTTTTTCTGAAATGCAGTCACACATAAGCCAGTAACCAAATGCAAGACTAAATGATGATACCTAAGTTCTCCCCATCCAAAAAAATTCAGACAAGAATCAGGGAACACAAAAATAATGCTGATCATTGTCTAAGACTGGGAAGGCATCAATCTGTGTTATGCCATTCCACAAGTCAGCTGCATACTATACTTGGGTTTCTGAAGAAGCATTTGTGCCCAGCAATATAACAAAGGTACAGCCCTCACCTAGACCAGCGTTCCCCAAACTGTGTTCCATGAGATGAGATGTAAACAAGTGTTCCATGAAAAATCGTATTTAATAATTAAAAAAATAATAATAAAATAAAATAATAAATTTTGCAAATTTGTAGCATATGCCACTTTTCTATCATTATAATTTTTAACATTATTTTTTTCAGTTATTAATATACTGACAGACTAATAATGAAATAGACAGCAGAACACTTTATTTTGGCAGGCGTGGCATAGAGAAACATGTGTAGAGGTGATGACAGGGGGGGGGGCCTCGTTGGTAGGCACTGCAAAACTGCAGCATCTCCCAACCCTTTAAATGTAAATATACAGTCAATGGAATTATATGAAATATTGTGAAGAACAATGCAACGTAATGAATATTTTTATTAACACGTCCTGCATATAGTATACTCATCCACTATTTCCAATAATAAACAAATAAAAACATGAAATCATTTCCAACTTTGAAATATAATCTTAGGCAGAACTGTGCGCTACACAGTTCCAAATTTTGACAGAATAATGCCACAGTGGGTCAGTCAATGCCTAGTTGGCAGGTTGCCAATACACATTTTCATAGGTGACAAAACGAGCCAAAGGAACTGTGGAGCAAGCAGTGCCAATTTTAAAAGTGCACCGAAATTGAATGAAAAAGTTATTAATCTATTTTCAACAATATAAAACTGAAGAATCGACTTTATTTTTAAATAAAATTTCAAGATTACAAGTCTGTTAATGGTAAGTGTCCAGTTAATGTTTTGCAGCATTTTTAACTTGCTTATTATTATTACTATGTCTACATGTCTTATAACCAAGGCAATTTAATGTAACTTTAAGAGGCAGCACTCCCATACATCACAGTCACGAGCAGCCACTGGTAATGACATCTATGAAAAAGTAGCAATGTAGTGATCTAATATGCCATTCGTATGCGATTTGGCCTGGAATGCACGGGTTGAAGGTGAGGGGAAGCAAACCGATATCATAGCTAAACTCACTTCCTTATATAAATTTTTTTTGATAATTATTGGTATTTTTAAATATTATTATTAAAATAAATGACCATGGATTTGTGGTTGGAAAAAAGGAACTTTAAAGCAAGAAGCAAGTACTTCTAGTATTGCAACTGTTGATGAAAACGAACACAATTTTGTGACGCTTCAAAGTGAGGACAGACAATCACAACCTTTTGTTCCCCAAATATCCGAAGTGAAAAAAACAGGAACCAACTAATAAAAGACCAAAACGAAAGTATGATGACAGTTATTTGAATTTCAACTTTACACATTTTGGAAATAAAGATGCTCCTGATGCACAATGCACTGCATGTAATGAAATATTAGCAACAGTTCTTTGGGTCCTGCTAAACTTGTGTATCTTAAGTGTTGAATAAATAGGTTGTGAGATGAAAAGTGTTCTGTGACTGAAAGAGTTTGGGAAATGCTGACCTAGACAGTGTCAATCACTTTGCATGGCAATATAAGATGTAGTAGTGCTGTGAAGACATCACTATTGCCATAGTGACAACAAATGAAATATTTTCAGTTATCAAAAAATTGTTAAACTCTCTGGATGAGAGTTTAACAATTTTATGATAATTGTAGAGGGAACAGGTGCAAAGTTACTACAATTAAAATGCATTGGTGGTTGACAGAATCTATCCAATTAGTGGTATCACATTCTTGCACCTTTGATGGTTTTAAGTTCATCTATCCATCATGTGCCTTCTCCTTGTGGAAGTTGATAGATTAAATAAATTCAAGGAAGAATTGCACAAACATTTAGAGGGAATGGATGTGTGAAATGGGAATTTTTTTTTTTTTTGGGTGATGCTGTATAAGCTTGCTTTTTTGCATCATATGCTTCTAGTAATGCTAATAATAAAGATCTCCTTCCAGGAGATTGACTAATAAGGATCTCCAGTCTTCCTTCTTCTCTGCCACTCTTGCAAGTTCCTTGAATTTGAACCTACTATAGTCTTCTGTACTGTATTTCCTATCCATGATTGTGTATGCAAGGGGCAAAGTTTACTTTTACTTTCAACCAAGGATTTCCATTCTGAGGTAGCGAACCTTTTTAGGGGTAGCGAGTTCCATTCTCCAGAATTCATTTCTGGGGAATCCCAGAATGGATTTCCGTTAAATCTCTTAAAAAACTACTCTCAATTTCAAAACACAAAATGAATACAATGAAAATGAATACAAAATGCTAGCTTGGGGGATATACAAACTAATAGATTAACAATAGCCCTGGCAGAAGTCAAAGTGATTCTTGCACTGCTTCTATTAGAAAGAAATGGAATTTGGGGAGTACAATGTGTACAGGAAGGATAGATATGATAGGAAGGAAGGAGGGGTTATGCTATTAGTTAAGAAACACATAAATCCAAGGAAGTTCAGCCAGCTGACATGGCTGGACAGTGCAGTGGCAAGTCAGTTTGGTGTGACATAAGCACTGGGAAAGCAAAATTGAGAGTAGGAGTGTGTTATAGGCCTAATGACTCTGATGAGTATAATAAACAACTGTACAGAGAAACAGAGTGGAGCACTAAATCAGAATGTCTTATAATGGGGGATTGTAATTTCCCAGATATTGACTGGAATTTGTGGATTGGTCACTCACACTATAGCAAGGCTTTTGTGGATTTATTGGACAACTGTTTTCTACAGAAGCACGTTCGGGAGGCAACTAGAGGGAGTAATACTCTTTATTTGATTATCAGTAGTTATTCTTCATGCATTAACAATCTGCAGATAAATGAACCATAGGTGGCAGTGATCACAGTGTGCTGAAATGGGACTTACTCAAAGAGGTAACTACCATCAGGGGTAAAGGGAAGGATTTTTTGTTTTCGTAAAGGTGACGACGATGGTCTGAAACAATATTTAAATTCTATACAATGGGACCAACTAATGATGTTACCAACAGCAAATTCAAAATGGGAAGTATTCAAACAATTAATCTTGAAAGCTACTAGGCTTTTCATACCAACTAAGAAATATTGTTCATGGTTTAGGCCTAACTTGGAAATTTTGGCTGGAACAGCATAAGCCTCAGGCTTTTTTGCACCATATGGCTAATAATAATAATAATAATAATAAAAGGATATCAGATGAACTAATGAGACATGTAGCAGAGAAGATAAAATCCATGGGATACATATAAATTAACAGCAAATAGTTATTTACTTATGTAAACTCTAGAAGGAAGGGAATGCATCAGATTGGTCCACTTGATATTGATGGTTCAACTGTTGGTGATCCTGCTCAAGTAACTAACAAACTAAATGAGTATTTTGCATCTACATTCACACATGAGCAGTTATTCAGGGAGGGGAATGCCAGAGGCAAATTAAACTCTGGCAGTGAGCTAGATGATTTTGTAATAACTGAGAGGAAAGTGGAGGAGAAATTGTTGAAGATAAACACAAGAAAGGCACCCGGGGTGGATGGGATCTATCCAGTTATATTAAAAGAGGCAACAAAGGAAGTAAGAATACCCTTAGCCATAATTATGAGAGCATCCTTGGAATCAGGGGAGGTACCCATGGACTGTAGATGTGCAAATGACCCCAATTCACAAAGGAGGATCAAAGGGCGACAAGTAATTAAAGGCCTGTTAGTTGAACTTCTGTTCCAGGGAAATTAATGGAGGCTCTGGTTAAAGAAACACTGCGGGATCATCTAGACAAGACTTCAGTTTTAGCTCAGACACAGCATGGGTTTGTTAAGGGGAAGGTCTCGTGTGACCAATTTGATTGCATACTATGATGTAGTCACAAAGGAATGGGATTCAAAGAATAATTCTGATATCATATATTTGGATCTTAGAAATGCTTTTGACACTGTTGCACATGGAAGACTGCTCCACAAATTGGAGGAGTGTGGCATTGGAGGTAAATTGCTGTTTTGGATAAGGAGTTGGTTGAGTGGAAGAAGACAGAGTGGTAATCAATGGATATTGCTCTTCGTGGACTAATGTTATTAGTGGAATCCCCCAGGATTCAATGTTGGGTCCATTGTTGTTTTCTGTATTTATTAATGATACTGATGATAGTATATCAGGCTTACTGTCCAAGTTTGCAGACGATATGAAGGTTGGCAGGGTTGTTAATAACACTAATGACAGTACGCTGTTGCAACAGGATCCTGAAAAGTTGAGCAGGTGGGCTGAGAGGTGGCAACTGAAGTTTAACATTGACAAATGTAAAGTACTGCATATGAGAAGCAGTAACCCCAGAGTAACATATCAACTGTGAGGTACTACACTGACAGTAGTAGAGAATGAAAAGGACCTGTGGTATTTGTGCATACAGATATGAAGTTTTCTGAGCAGTTCAGATGGTCTGCAAGGGTAGCTTATGGTGTCTTGCCAGTGATACACAGGAATTTTGCTAGCAGGGATAAGGAGGTGATTATCCCCTTGTATAAGGCAATGGTCAGGCCACACCTTGAGTACTGTATACAGGCCTGGAGGCCTCATTTTAAGAAGGATGTAGAGCTGTTGGAACAAGTGCAGAGAAGGGCAACAAGGTTAGTGAATGGAACAAAGGATTTTGAAGAAAGGCTTAAGTTTTGCAAATTTGTGTCTGGAGACTAGACACCTGCAAGGTGATCTGATTGAGGTGTATAAAGCATTGAATGGATTGAGCATGCTCAATGCTGATGAGATTCTTGCTCAGAATAATTACCTGAGGGGGCATAAATTCAAATTGAGGAAAGATGGTTGTATGATAAATGTGCAAAAGGTTGCCTTTAGGCAGCAGGTGGTTGATTGCTGGAACAAACTTCCATCTGTCATTGTAGAAGTTGATAGCTTAAATAGATTCAAGGCAGAACAAGACAAACATTTGGAGTGAGTGGATGGGTGAAATGAGAAGGGTTGTGTTTTTTTGGTTGATGCTATATATGCTTGCTTTCTTGCATCACGTGTCTTTACTAATGCTAATGATGCTTTATTATCCTTTTTAATCATACCAAATCTTTCACTCCAAGATTCTTAAAATTCTCACCTACTCCCCTCTTCATTTGAACGTTTTTGTTGTGTTGATATTCTAATCAATCTGTAAAGGACAAGCAATTTGTCCTTTACAGATTGATGGCAATTTAAATATTTATGAGAATATATAGGAATTAATGAAGAAAATCTTCCATCTCCATGCCACATACAAACCAATTGCCAATTATGGAGGCTACATTAAATACTGAATGCGGATAATATATCTCACATAACTTTACCAATAACTTATGTTCTGGATGAAATATATCATTCTGTTTTTTCTTCTTAAATAGCCTATGAAATCGTATTTTTCTTCAATTTGTACTAAAAGCTAATGCTAGTCTTAAATTTTTGCAAATGACTGTAAATATGATCACAATAGTCATATAAATCGCAAAATTTGGAACTAGTAGTTGTTGGTGACTATTGTCAGGGAAACATGCTTTGTAAAAAGGATAGGTGGAACTGGACCAGGGTATGTCTGCCAGGGGCAAAGGTTGATGACGTTGTAGAGCAGATATCATCTTTTAAGGGCACAAAAGATGATATAGTTGTACACGTTGGCACAAATGATATTAAGAGTAGGAGACGGGCGGAATTACTTAACAAGTACAGGTCACTGATGAAAAAAAGCCGTGAATTAGGGTTGAATTTGAAAGTGTCTGCAATTCTGGGCAGACACGATAGGAGGGAGTATATGATGAGAGCCCTGTCGATCAATTCGGCCCTGGAAAGATTGTGCAGGGCTAAAGGGGTAGAATTATTTTCAGCCTGGTCGGTATTTGTTAACAGGAAAGACTGCTTCTACAGGGATGGGATACACTTAAATAGAAAGGGTGCAAGAAAGTTTGCTGATGCTATCGAGGCAGTGTTAGGCGGGTCGGAAAACTGCTAGATTGGGGGGATACAAGGACTAATAGATTAACAGTAGCCACTGGCAGAGGTGAAAGTGATATTTGCACTGCTTCTATTGGAATGAGATGCAGCCTGGAAAATAAGATGCAGGATATTTCAGAGACTGCTGGGAATCATTGGGGTACAAGTAAACACATGGGTTGTGTTGGGGTAGCTAAGAAAAAGAACAGGTGCATGTATACTTGCGTGTACACCAATGCTAGGAGTTTAGTAAATAAATTTGATGAATTTGAGGTATTGCTCAAAACATCAAAGGCAGATATTGTGGGGATTTCAGAGACGTGGTGTCACACAGATATAAGGAATGCAGAACTGGAATTTGGGGAGTACAATGTCTACAGAAAGGATAGACAGGATAGGAAGGGAGGAGGGGTTATGCTATTAGTTAAAAAACACATAAAATCCAAGGAAGTGAAGCCAGTCGACATCGCTGGACAGTGCAGTGTCGAGTCAGTTTGGTGCGACATAAGCATTGGGAGATCAAAATTGAGAGTAGGAGTGTGCTATAGGCCTAATGACTCTGATGAGTATAATAAGAAACTGTTCGGAGAAATAGTGGGCCAGTAAATCACAGAGTCTTATAATGGGAGATTTTAATTTTCCAGATATTGACTGGAATTTGGGGGCTGGTCACTCACACACTAGCAGGGCTTTTGTGGATTTATTGGATGATTGTTTTCTACATCAGCATGTTCGGGAGGCAACTAGAGGGAGTAATACTCTTGATTTGATTATCAGTAGTGATTCTTCATGCATTAAGAATCTGCAGATAAATGAACCACTAGGTGGCAGTGATCACAGTGTGCTGAAGTGGGAGTTACTCAAAGAGGTAACTACCATTAGGGGTAAAGGGAAGGGGTATTGCTTTCGTAAAGGCAACTACAATGGACTGAGACAGTATTTAAATTCTATACAGTGGGATCAACTGATGATATTGCCAACAGCAAATTCAAAATGGGAGGCATTCAAAGAACTTATCTTGGAAGCTACTAGGCTTTACATACCAACTAAGAAATATTTTTCAAAGTTTAGGCCTAAATAGATGTCAGATGAACTAATGAGGCATATGGCAGAGAAGAAAAATGCATGGGATACATACAAATTAACATGTGACACAGATGCCTATGATAGATACAAGTTGATCTGTAACCAAGTTACAAAGGAGGTTAGGCAGGCGAAGGCAGATTACGAGAGATCCTTGGCAAGGGATGCGAAAAAAAACAGCAAAGAGTTCTTTACTTATGTAAACTCTAGAAGGAAGGGGATGAATCAGATTGGTCCACTTGATATCGATGGGTCAACTGTTGATGATCCTGCTCAGGTAGCTAACAAACTAAATGAATATTTTGCATCGACATTCTCACATGAGGAGTTATTAAGAAAGGGGAATGCCAGAGGTATTCAACTCTGGCAGTAAGCTAGAGAATCTTGTAATAACTGAGAGTAAAGTGGAGGAGAAATTGTTGAAGATAAACACAAGAAAGGCACCTGGGGTGGATGGGATCTATCCAGTTATATTAAAGGAGGCAGCAAAGGAAGTAAGCAAACCCTTAGCCATAATTATGAGAACTTCCTTGGACTCAGGGGAGGTACCCATGGACTGGAGATGTGCAAATGTGACCCCAATTCACAAAGGAGGATCAAAGGCTGACACAAGTAATTATAGACCTGTGAGTTTAACTTCTGTTCCTGGAAAATGAATGGAGGCACTGGTTAAAGAAGCACTGCAGGATCATTAGCATTAGCATTAGTAGAGGCATTTGATGCAAGAAAGCAAGCTTATGCAGCATCAGCCAAAAAAAAAAAAAAAAAAAAAAAAAACCACTCCCACTTCACCCCTCTGTTCGTTCAAAATACCTGTCCAGCTGAGCCTTAAACTTATTTAGGCTATCAACTTCCACGACAAGGGATGGAAGTCTGTTCCACCAACCAACCACTCGCTGGCTAAAGGCAAATTTCCGCACGTCTATCCTACATCTGTCTTTCCTCAATTTGAATTTATGCCCTCTCAGGTGATTATTCTGAGCGAGAGGAAGAATCCCATCAGCATTGAGCATGCTCAAACCATTCAATGCTTTATACACCTCTATCAGATCACCTCGCTGGTGCCTAGTCTCCAGACACTGTAATTTGCAAATCTTAAGCCTTTCTTCGTATGAGCATCCCTTTGTTCCATTCACTAATCTTGTTGCCCTTCTCTGTACTCGTTCCAGCAGCTCTACATCCTTCTTGAAATGAGGCCTCCAGGCCTGTATACAGTACTCTAGGTGTGGCCTGACCATTGCTTTATACAAGGGAATAATCACCTCCTTATCCCTGCTAGAAAAATTCCTATATATCATTGACAATACACCATGAGCTACTCTTGCAGCCCGTCTGCACTGCTCAGAGAACTTCATATCTGCCTGCACAACCACCCCCAGGTCCCTTGCATTCTCTACCACTGTCAGTGCAATACCACAGAGTTGATACGTTGCTCTGGGGTTGCTGTTTCCCATGTGTAGTACTTTACATTTCTCAATGTTAAACTTCATTTGCCACCTCTCAGCCCATCTGCTCAACCTTTCCAGATCCTGTTGCAGCAGCATAGTGTCAGTAGTGTCCTTGACAACCCTGCCTACCTTTGTATCGTCTGCAAACTTCGACATTAAGCTTGATATACCATCATCAATATCATTTATGAATACAGAAAACAATAATGGACCCAACACTGAGCCCTGAGGGACTCCACTAATAACATTAGTCCACGACGAGCAGTGTCCATTGATTACCACTCTCTGTCTTCTCCCCCTCAGCCACCCCTTTACCCACAGCAGCAATTTGCCTCCAATGTTACACTGCTCCAATTTGTGCAGCAGTCTTCCATGTGCAACAGTATCAAAAGCCTTTCTAAGATCCAAGTATATAATATCAAAGTTATTCCCTGCATCCAGTTCCTTTGTGACTGCATCATAGTATCCAATCAAATTGGTCAGGCAAGACTTCCCCTTAACAAAACCATGCTGTGTCCGAGCTATAACTGAAGTCTTGTCTAAATGATCCTGCAGTGCTTCTTTAACTAGTGCCTCCATTAATTTTCCTGGAACAGAAGTTAAACTCACAGGTCTATAATTGCTTGTGTCAGCTTTTGATCCTCCTTTGTGAATTGGGGTCACATTTGCACATCTCCAGTCTATGGGTACCTCCCCTGAGTCCAAGGAAGCTCTCATAATTATGGCTAAGGGTTTGCTTACTTCCTTTGCTGCCTCCTTTAATATAACTGGATAGATCCCATCCACCCCAGGTGCCTTTCTTGTGTTTATCTTCAACAATTTCTCCTCCACTTTACTCTCAGTTATTACAAAATTCTCTAGCTTACTGCTAGAGTTGAATACACCTCTGGCTTTCCCCTCGCTAAATAACTCCTCATGTGTGAATGTTGATGCAAAATATTCATTTAGTTTGTTAGCTACCTGAGCAGGATCATCAACAGTTGACCCATCGATATCAAGTGGACCAATCTGATTCATCCCCTTCCTTCTAGAGTTTACATAAGTAAAGAACTCTTTGCTGTTTTTTTTCGCATCCCTTGCCAAGGATCTCTCGTAATCTGCCTTCGCCTGCCTAACCTCCTTTGTAACTTGGTTACAGATCAACTTGTATCTATCATAGGCTTCTGTGTCATGTGTTAATTTGTATGTATCCCATGCATGTTTCTTCTCTGCCATATGCCTCATCATTTCACCTGACATCGATTTAGGCCTAAACCTTGAACAATATTTCTTAGTTGGTATGTAAAGTCTAGTAGCTTCCAAGATAAGTTCTTTGAATGCTTCCCATTTTGCATTTACTGTTGGTAACATCATCAGTTGGTCCCACTGTATAGAATTTAAATACCGTCTCAGTCCATCGTAGTCGCCTTTACGAAAGCAATAACCCTTCCCTTTACCCCTAATGGTAGTTACCTCTTTGAGTAAATCCCACTTCAGCACACTGTGATCACTGCCACCTAGTGGTTCATTTATCTGCAGATTCTTAATGCATGAAGAATCACTGCTGATAATCAAATCAAGAGTATTTCTCCTTCTAGTTGCCTCCCGAACACGCTGATGTAGAAAACAATCATCCAATAAATCCACAAAAGCCTTGCTAGTGTGTGCGTGACCAGCCCACAAATTCCAGTCAATATCTGGGAAATTAAAATCTCCCATTATAAGACTCTCTGATTTACTGGCCCACTCTATTTCCCTGTACAGTTTCTTATTATACTCATCAGAGTCATTAGGCCTATAGCACACTCCTACTCTCAATTTTAATCTCCCAGTGCTTATGTCACACCAAACTGACTCGACACTGCACTGTCCAGCAATGTCGACTGGCTTCACTTACTTGGATTTTATGTGTTTCTTAACTAATAGCATAACCCCTCCTCCCTTCCTGTAGACGTTGTACTCCCCAAATTCCAGTTCTGCATTCCTTATATTTGTGTGACACCAAGTCTCTGATATCCCAACAATATCTGCCTTTGATGTTTTGAGCAATACCTCAAATTCATCAAATTTATTTACTAAACTCCTAGCATTGGTGTACATGCAAGTATACATGCACCTATTTCTATTCTTAGCTACCCTAACACAATCCATGTGTTTACTTGTACCGCAATGACTCCCAGCAGTCTCTGAAATATCCCGAATCTTGTTTTTCAGGCTTCTGCTCATTCCAATAGAAGCAGTGCAAGAATCTCTTTCACCTCTGCCAGTGGCTACTGTTAATCTATTTGTCTTTGTATCCCCCCAAGCTAGCAGTTTTCCGACCCACCTAACACTGCCTCGATAGCATCAGCAAATATTCTTGCACCCTTTCTATTTAAGTGTATCCCATCCCTGTAGAAGCAATCCCTCCTGTTAACAAGTACAGTCCAGGCTGAAAAAAATTCTACCCCTTGAGCCTTGCACAATCTTTCCAGGGCCGAATTGATCGACAAGGCTCTCATCATATACTCCCTCCTATCGTGTCTGGGCAGAATTGCAGACACTTTCAAATTCAACCCTATTTCACGGCTTTTTTTTTCAGACAAGACTCTAGATTCATCATCTAGACAAGACTTCAGTTATAGCTCGGACACAGCATGGTTTTATTAAGGGGAAGTCTTGCCTGACCAATCTGATTGGATACTATGATGCAGCCACAAAAGAACTGGATGCAGGGAATAACTTTGATATTATATACTTGGATCTTAGAAAGGCTTTTGATACTGTTGCACATGGAAGACTGCTGCACAAATTGGAGAGTGTGGCATTGGAGGCAAATTTCTGCTGTGGATAAAGGGGTGGTTCGGAGGAAGAAGACAGGGAGTGGTAATCAATGGACACTGCTCATCGTGGACTAATGTTATTAGTGGAGTCCCTCAGGGTTCAGTATTGGGTCCTTTATTGTTTTCTGTATTTATAAATGATATTGATGATGGTATATCAAGCTTAATGTCCAAGTTTGCAGATGATACGAAGGTTGGCAGGGTTGTCAAGGACACTACTGACACTATGCTGCTGCAACAGGATCTGGAAAGGTTGAGCAGATGGGTTGAGAGGTGGAAAATGAAGTTTAACATTGACAAATGTAAAGTACTACATATGGGAAACAGCAACCCCAGAGCAACGTATCAACTCTGTGGTACTACACTGACAGTGGTAGAGAATGAAAGGGACCTGGGGGTGGTTGTGCAGGCAGATATGAAGTTCTCTGAGCAGTGCAGATGGGCTGCAAGGGTAGCTCATGGTGTATTGTCAATGATATATAGGAATTTTTCTAGCAGGGATAAGGAGGTGATTATTCTCTTCTATAAGGCAATGGTCAGGCCACACCTAGAGTACTGTATACAGGCCTGGAGGCCTCATTTCAAGAGGGATGTAGAGCTGCTGGAACGAGTACAGAGAAGGGCAACAAGATTCGTGAATGGAACAAAGGGGTGCTCTTACGAAGAAAGGCTTAAGTTTTGCGAATTAATCTGGAGACTAGACGCCAGCGAGGTGATCTGATAGAGGTGTACAAAGCCTTGAATGGTTTGAGCATGCTCAATGCTGATGGGATTCTTCCTCTAGCTCAGAAAAATCACCTGAGAGGGCATAAATTCAAATTGAGGAAAGACAGATGTAGGATAGATGTGCGGAAATTTGCCTTTAGCCAGCGGGTGGTTGGTAGGTGGAACAGACTTCCATCCCTTGTCGTGGAAGTTGATAGCCTAAATAAGTTTAAGGCTCAGCTGGACAGGTATTTCGAACGAACAGAGGGGTGAAGTGGAAGTGGTTATTTTTTAATTATTTATTTTACTTTATTTTTTTTTGGCTGATGCTGCATAAGCTTGCTTTCTTGCATCAAATGCCTCTACTAATGCTAAATTTTTTTATTATCACTAACATCCTGCATTTATTTAAAAATGAGATGAGAAAAAAAATGAGTAGAACGAAAACAATGAACTCCACTGACATATTTCTCACACATATTTCATTATTCACTCTGAATTCCCACACATATTTCATTATTCACTCTGAATTCCAAGTCCCCAGAAAATTTGTGCAAATGCAACTTTGGGTGCCCATGCCATGGGTTGACCACCCCCTGGTCTAGGTCATCCTCTTCTGCCTTCTATTTTTCCATCCATAGAAGTTTCTGAATATCATTTTTCTAATCAGGTGGCCCATATATGCTATTTCCTTTACTTCAAATGTGTTTAGAAGTGTACATTTAGTGTTTGCCTTATTCAGTAAGTACATCTTCATTCCTTAGTTTCCTTTTCCACGATATCTGCATCACGTCCTATATGTCCACTTTTCAAAAGCATTGATTTTATTTTCATATATTTTTGCTTAGTATCTATTTTTCTGCACCATACGAGACAGAGACCACAAAAAGCATTTATTAATTTTAAGCCTTGTTTTGATATCCGGGTCTCTGGATGGTGTTGAAAAATGCATTTTTCTCTGTTGCAATTCTAGTGTTTATTTCCTTTGTTTCTTTCATCACTGGTTATGATTACTACAATTAAAATGCATTGGTGGTTGACAAATTTGTCCACTTTGTTCCACTCTTTTTCCATTTATTTCTATTCTTAGTTTTAGGGCATCTTCCCTTTTGCTGATGGCCGTCGCTTTCGTTTTCTTCACATCAACGTTCACTTCCCAACCCTTTCCCTTTCTGTTCAGCTCATCTACAGTTATCTAATTACAGACTTGTTAATTTAACTTCTTTTCCGGGGAAAATAATGGAGTCACTGGTTAAATATCTTCTTTCATCTTTTCAACCTCCAACCCAAGCACTGTACTAAGTACTATAGGTTTTATACCTCTCATGTTTGGGTTTTAATAAAAAAAAAAAAAAAAAAAATGCATTGCAGGATCATCTAGACAAGACTGCCGTAATAATTCAGACAGCATGGGTTTGTTAAGGGAAAGTCTTGTTTGGCAAATCTGATTAGATACTATGATGTGGTTACACAGGAACAGGATGCAAAAGACAATTTGATATCATACATTTGGATTTCAGGAAAGCTTTTGACACTGTTGCACATGGAAGACTACTGTACAATATGGTATTAAGGGCAAGTTTATAGAATGGATAAAAGGATGGTTAAGTGCGAGAAGACAGAGGGTGGTAATCAATGGGTGCTGCTCTTCTTGGACTAATGTTATTAGTGGAGTCCCACAGGGTTCGGTGTTAGGTCCACTGTTGTTTTGTATATTTATCAATGATATTGCTGAAGGTATATCAGGCTTAATGTTAAAGTTTGCAGATGATACAAAAGTTGCCAGGGTTGTTGAATGACTAATGGCAGTGCGCTACTGCAACAGGATCTAGAACGTTTGGGCAGATGGGCTGAGAAGTGGTAACTGAAGTTTAACAAATGTTGACAAATGCAAAGTACTGCATATGGGTAGAAGTAACCCCAGAGAAATGTACAAACTGTGTGGTACTACACTTAGGGTTGTAAAAAATGAAAAAGACCTGGGAGTAATTGTGTAGTCAGATATGGAATTTTCTGAGCAGTGCAGGCAGACAGGCTGCCAGAGCAGATCATTTGGTATTGTCAATGATATACAGGAATTTTCTGAGCAGTACAGGCAGGCTGCCAGAGCAGATCATGGGGTATTCTCAATGATATATAGGAATTTTGCTAGTAGGGAAAAAGGAGGTGATTATTCCTTTGTATAAGGCAATGGTCAGGCCATGCCTTGAGTACTGCAGGTCAGGAGGCCACATTTTAGGAAAGATGTAGAGCTGCTTGAGCGAGTACAGAGAAGGCCAACAAGATTGGTGAGGGGAACGAAAGGGTTGTCTTACAAAGAAAGGCATAAGTTTTGGAAGTTGCAGCGTCTGGAGACCAGGTATCTGTGAGGTGATCTGATAGTGGTGTATAAGGTCTTGAATGGGTTGAGCAGGCTCAATTCTGGTGGGATTCTTCCTCTTGCTCAAATTATGAACCTGAGGGAGGAATAAATTCAAACTGAGGAAAGACAGTTATAGAACAAATGTGCAGAAATTTGCCTTTAGCCATCAGGCAGTTGATTGCTGGAACAGACATCCATCTGTCGTTGTGGAAGTTGATAGCTTAAATAAATTCAAGGAGGAACTGGACAAACGTTCAGAGGGAATGGATGTGTGAAATTTTTGGCTGATGTTACATAAGCTTGCTTTCTTGCATCACATGCCTCTATTACTACTACCACCTGCAGGTCTTCTTTTCAGTAATAGGGCCGTATCGTCAGCATATCATTGGGTATTTAATTCGACACAATCGTAGGTTTTAACTGTAAAATTAAATTAAAGCTCTTGAAAATAAAGCTTTTATTAAACCAAGGCCAAACTGGCAATGAAGGGTATTGCCGGTGTATGTATTATCTCGGCAAACAAGAATATTTTATAAAAACAAATTTCATGTTAATATACAGAGTAGTAATACTAATGCTCACCCAAGCCAAAGATTTCCTGGGATTCTCTTTCCAAACCTGAAGTAATTTCTTACGAGTAATGCACAGCCTAAACGCATTTTATTTCGGATTATTTCGTCTCGTTAATCGTGAGAACATAAAATGTCCTGTTTTCTTTTTGAAGATGCCCAAATGCTCCTGTTACAAAGTGACGCAAAGCATCATCCCTATGTATAACTCTCAAATATATGTTATTTGTTCGCAACGGTGAGTTTATATCATGAACTCAAAATGTAATACACGTTTTTTTTTCAAGGTTATAAAAATGAAATGTAATGCTCACAGCCCGCCCTCTATCGTCACCTAAGAATCCATATAAGCGGCAGTTTATAATAGGTAATCCATGGTAGTGGACTCGTTTTCTAGCATGCTGAGGTGTACCGTTCAAAAGTTGTCATCTTTAATACCTCCAAAATATAACTTTTTTCAAGGTAGGGCCTAGAAGCGTAACTGACGTGCAAGAAATAGTGAAACCTTAGTATTATTTAAAAGGCACATTGCACACGGAATAGTAGTACTAAATGAAACGCAACTAATCAAATGAGTCCCCTACACTGCGGATTATGAAAAATGTTTATTCTCTTCAAATACAGAAAGAACGAAAAAGCAGATAATATATATTGAGGCTTTGCAAATACTTCAAACGTGTGGATTCAGAAGAAAGTAAACTGATTTTCATACTCCGCAGAATACAGTGCTAATTTAATTGGAATGAAATCTTATCCAAATTAGACCAGGATCTCACGTTTGGGGAAGATAACAGAACATAATTGTTCTGTTTATAGCAATGTAGAAGCAAAAATGCACACAATCTGCACCTGGATATCACTCAATGTGAACATTTCTTCAGTGTTAAATATAGGCTTTATCATATGGATGGATTTATCCTTCCTTTTCTCTCTCTCTTCTTTAATGATTATGGGAAAGTATTAATTATACTTGTAATTTATAACTCTGCAACAGTGGTATATTTACTAACACAACCAAGCCAACCGGCCGCCTGGGGTAGCCAGGTGGGTAAAGTGCCTGCCTGGCGACCCAAAGGTCACGGGTTCGAATCCCACGGGCTTGGACCAGAGTAAAATGCAAAAACTTTGGGAGGTGCATTATGGCTACAGAAGCCAATGCGCCAACAACTAACAAAAAAAAAAAAAAAACCAGCCGGAATTAACTCTGTTAACCTTTTTATCATATACATATTTATCACATACTTGGATTTCAGGAAAGCTTTCAAACCCCAGGGGCTCACATCTGGTGAGTATGGGCTTAGCACACATGGGGTCCTGAGCTGATATCATCATTCTTCTCTTTCTTGGTGATTCCTTTCTACCCCTCTCTCTCTCTCTCTCTCTCAGGGTAACTCAGAATTTTTTTTTTTTTTAGCTAGTTCAATAAAAGCCTCAGGCTTCCTTGCACCATATGTCTAATAATGATAATGTACAAAATGACTACTGTATTAACTGGAGCAATGTGGTATTGAGGGCAAGTTACTACTAAGGATAAAGGGATGGTTAAGTTGAAGAAGCAAGTTATCACTGAACATTGTGTTTTGTGGACTAATGTTAGTGGAGTATCAGACTTAATGTCTTAAATTTTCAGATGATACGAAGGTTTGATTAATGACAATAATCATGATAAGTTACTGCAACAAAATCTAGAAAAATTAGGCAAATGGACTGAGAAGTGGCAATTGAAGTCTAACATTGAAAAACTCCAAAGTACTTTATATGGATAGCAGTAATCCCAGATTAACATATCACTACCCTCGAGGTAGTGGAAAAGGGAAAAAGTCCAGGGGATAACTGTGCAGTCAGATATGAAGTTCTCTGAGCAGTGCTGCCAGGACAGCTCATGGGGATTTGTCAATGATATACAAGAATTATGCTAGCAGTGATAAGGAGGTGATTATCCTATTGTATAAGGCAATGGTAAGTTCACATCTGGAGTACTGCATACAGGTCTGGAGACCTCATTTTAGGTAGATCTGGTGCAGAGAATGGCAACAAGATGAGCAAAGATACCAAGAAAAGCTTCATAAGCAGTGTCTAGACAATAGGCACTTTTGAGGTGATCTGATTGAGATGTTTGTCTTTGAATAGATTGAGCAAGTTCAATGCCAATAGCATTCTCCCTCTTGCTTAGACCACACATGAGAGGGGTACAAATTTAAATTGAAGACGGTTGCAGAAGTTTGCCTTCAGCCAGCAGGTAAAATTCCAGTGATACATTTCTTGTATCATTGCTAATACTGATACTAAAAGTAATGTAACAAAGACACTTGCAATGTGTCTGTGAGATGTTCTTTTTTGTTTTAATTATAAGAAAAATTGATTTTTAGATTTTTTTTACTAAATTAAAAATGATCTGTTAAACTCAAAAATTATCACACAATAATAAATGAGAGAAACCAATGATAGCAATAAAAAAGTTTGCATCATATTATTTTAGAATTTTTACAGTAACTCATTCCCAGCTTGAAACCCAAAACTCCTCTAACATCTGTCAGATGCAATGTGGACATCTATATGTTTTGTCAGCTTTTCACATTTAACTGGTGAAACCAAGGTTCTATAGCAAGGTTAGACCCTGTCTTTGGTGTATCACAAATGATACATGGGAATGGGGGGTTGTCTAGAAGAAAGATAGATGTTTTTGCTCATCTAGCATTAAACGGCAAACAGAAATTTTGTTTCATAATACATAGTATATTGAAATTAAAGCAGAAAATATTGTATAACAAGTTGGAGAATACTGGGGAACAAAGGTTCCCCAGTTCCTCCAGTACACAGGAGGTTTTTTATTTCATTTACAAATTTAAAAAATTAACAGAAACATTTAAACAAGTGGCACCTGTCAGCTGCCATAGCAGCATGGAAGGTTAATAACAAGAGAGAGAAGAGGGAGAAAGTTTCCTAAGGCCGATCTTGGAAGAAAAACTAACCCATTATAAGCAAAACCTAACAATAACTTTACTGTATAAGCAAAATAAAGTTTAAGGTTGTATATATACTTACACTGGTGTTCAAAGAAAGTGCATCACCTAGGAATTTCACATTTCTAACCCTTTTTCGTGATGGTATGTTACATTGATGACTAGCATCTCAAATAGAAATATAAACAAAAGATATTTCTTAATAGTTAAGGCAAAGTATATTTGATAGGTGCTCTCAAAATATTCCAAAATGAGCATTTGCAACCTTTATACAACAATTTTGGTAAACACGACAATTATAACTGAAATGTTATCAGAAGCCCTCAATTTGCTTAAGTTTATCATTTTAAATGGAAAACAAAATGAAAAGTTCACCAGGTGCAAACTAATATTTAGTTGAACTGCCTCTGGCCCTGGTGACAGCAGCACACTGTCGAGGCATTGACAAGATCAATTTCCGAAGGTAATGAACTGATAGTTCGTGTTTCTAAACACGAATTATGGCTTCCTGAAGTTCATGAAGGGTCTTAGGTTTCTTTCTGGCAAATGCAGATTGCACATGATGTTCTCTATAGGATTCAGGTCTGGGCTGTTTCCTGGCCAGCTAAGAGTTCTAATGGACCGTTCTTCCAACCATTTTTTCACCTGTAACAAATGTAAACACATTACTGTCGAACCTCTAAAGCAGAAATGAAGCTAAAGTAACTACAGAAGTGCCTACTTACACTTTTCACCTGATGACAAGGAGCAGAGTCATCCTGAAAGATGCAGTTACTTGGCAGGTTGAAATGGTTGGCAGCAATTTGCCTTCCAATATAGCCAGGTATCCATAGGCCACCGTAGCCTAGTGGTCAGGCGCGCGGGTGCATAAGTATACGCGCCTTGAGTAACCGGGGTTCAAGCCCATGACTACTGAATATGGTGCTCGGTGCTGTTTCTTGTATTCTGTCTATCTTGTGAACTCCTCTGACCGTTTGGTTGTCCCGGAGTATAAACAGAAAATTTATTTATTTATTTATTTCATTGGCATTTACGGAATCTTTTATAAACTGCAGGTGACCTACTCCACGATACAAAATGCACCCCCCATATCATTTAGCTGGTAGGGAATTTCACTGTAGACACCATGCAGTCTGGATGGTATTCTTCACCACATCTATGGCTAATTGTTTGTTTCCCATCAGAGCAGTGCAGGTTGAATTTCTTCTCATCCAAGAAAATAACTGACTTCCACTGCTCGGGGGTCCATTTGATGTGCTCCTTACACCAAATAAATTTTTAATTTTTTGTGAGAAGAGGGTCTTCTTAGGACGATGGGCTACAAGTCCATTTTTGAAGAGGCATCTTCTGATTGTTACTGCACTTGTTACCATTCCTGTATGTTCTTCCCATTCTCTTTTCAGCTCAGACGAAGAAACTTTACAGTTTTTAAGGCATAAGTGCTTCAAAATGCAGTCCTATTTTGGTGTAGAGACTCATTTGCATCCGGTTCCTGTTTTTTCCTATCAGCAGAACCAGTACACCTAATTCTGTTTTTGCACGAACTTTACACGAATTTGATTTAACACAATTTATATGAATTTTTTTTTGCCTAAATTCTAAAAAAAAATTTTTTTATTTGTGGCATATTAGTATCATTTCTTTTTTTTTACATGCACCAATAGATTGGATAACAGCTAATGTGTGTGTTTTTAAACACGTGCTTTTGTTTACCAGTGTGTACGTCTAGGTATCTATGAATCATCAACGTTTTTATTGAATTTGGTGCACATCTACGGTATTCGTGCATTGTATCTTCGGAAGACATTTAGTAGTAAGTTCTATTTCAAAGTGAAAGAATCTTTAGTGAATTTTGTGCACATATAAATTTATTAATTTTGCCGATAGTCAATAAATTGTAAGTTTACAAATTTTTCATACCTTTTTTTATTAATTATAACTGAGATATTTTTCGGTAGCCCTTATATAATGTCGAATAATTCGCCTATTACCAAAATGAAAAGGAAAGCGATTTCTTTGGAACTTAAAATTCAAATTTTAGATCGTCTTGCAACTGGCTATGTCTGTAGGAAAGCATTTTGGTGTACATGAAGCTACTGTAAGAACTATTAAGAAAAATGAAGCTGCAATTAGGAAGTCAGTATGTTCTGGAACAAAAGTAAGTGTTAATTCATCATCATATACAAGAGATATTGTCAAGGAAAAAATCGAAAAGGCTCTGGTAATACGAATAGAAGATCAGTCACAAAAAAAGAGTACTAGTAGATGGAAATGCCATCAAGCAAACAGCACTAAGAATTTACAGACAGATTAAAGAAAAGGAGCCAAGCACTTCATCTCAGTTAAACAGAAAGTATGAATTTTCTGCGAGTACAGGTTAGATGACAGGGTTTCTTAAAAGGAATGCTCTTCGTAATATAAAAATTAAAGGTGAAACTGCATCTGCAGATGAATCAGCTGCTAAAGTATTCCCGCAGGAACTTGCAAAAATTATTGAAGATGGAGGATACACTCCTGATCAAGTGTGGAATGCAGATGAAACTGGTTTCTTCTGGAAACGAATGCTGAACAGAACGTATGTAGCCAAATCGCAGAAAATGGTGGTTTTCTGCGAATCGAGCCCTAAATCCACGTTCAATGAAAGGTGTAGATATCAATAAACTGCCTGTTCACGGGATGGCAAACAAGAAGGCCTCGGTGACCACTGCTATCTTTACAGAATGGTTCAACAAATGTTTCGTCCCAGAAGTCAGACGTTATATGAATTTGAAAGGTCTCGAATTTAAAGTTCTTCTGATTCTTGACAATGCACCCGGCCATCCTGTCTTGGAACACCCAAACATACAAATTTTATTTCTGCCACCTAATACTACATCTTTGATACAACCGCTAGACCAAGGTATAATTGCGAAAATTAAAACATACTACGTAAAACGAACATTCCAACACGTTTTGGACAAACTGAATGATGAAACACTAACAGTCATTGATGTGTGGAAGAAATTCTCAATTATGGATTGTATCAATCAAGTTGGATTAGCGTTAATTGAATTAAAATCAGCAACTTTAAATGCGTGTTGGAAAGCAGTTTGGCCACAATGTGTAAAAAGCAAAGATCCCATCATCCCTAATACGACCGAATTTCCCAACATCATTACAGTGGCACACAAAATTGGTGGAGAAGGATTAGATGATCTATCGTATGAAGATATTGATGAATTGTTAACCAACAAAGCCCTACACGAAGATGAAATATTAGAGCTTGTCCTTGGGACTCCTTATCCCACAGAACGTAGTGATAATGAAGAAAATTATCCTGTTCTAAATGCAGATTTAATAAAAAGTCTGGAACTGGCCAGAAAATGAGGTAATCATTTTGTCAAACATGACCCTAATGAGGAACGCACTAGGAAGTTTCAACGTGAACTGAAGTTGTTGACAGCCTCTTACAGAGAATTATATAACAGCCTAACCAAAACACGAACACAACGATTAATAACTGAATTCGTTCGTAAAACCGGTGAAACATCAGCACCAGAGGAGACTCGTACTGATTTTGCTGAAGAGATTACAGAAAGAATTTCATTAATAGAGGAAGAAGACGATGTCCACAACATTTCTAGTGATGACAGTGATATTCCAGTCGTATGCAAACGTATGCGCCATTTATTATCAGAAAGTGAAAATGAATAAAATCTTGTTATGTGTAAAACAGATTTTTTTTGTTTATGAACAATTTTTTTCATTTCATATTCATACAAATTTACTTTAATACATTTTCATTACATATTATTACATGTGTATTTTGTTGAAATAAAATAATAAGCTTAAAACGAATATTTTTATGTGTTTTTTTTTAATTATTTTTACTGATTTTTTAGATCTGGAACCAATCTTCTTTTCTTCCATAAATGCAATGTCTTTTTTTACACGAATTTTTTTTACACGTATTTTTCAGGAACGTATCTATCGTGTAAAAACAGAATTAGGTGTATTCTTGAGTTTGGAAAGCAATCTACTCACTGTCAACTGATTATAAGACACTCTATAAGCAATATAATGGGAAGAACATCCTTCCTCACGTAAAGCAACAATAGCACTCTTTCTTCGTGGCGTCAACTGCATGTAACTCACCATCCTGACACAAGCAAGAAATGACCGCAGCTCTTGCAGAGTATACTTATATAGCAGAAAGTAACAGCTGATGCAATATTACATCATCACCTATGCATGTCAATTTTATCTGATGCAATCTGTAAGAAATATTGCCATATACTTACGTTATTCAGATGACAATTACAATTTTAAGGGGTGATGTACTTTCTTTGAACACCAGCGTATACTTAAAAGTGTATAATATATGGATGTTTGATTGAGAAAAATGATTCAAGAAAGCAATAAACTTTTATCCACTTGATTAGTTCATCCTTTCTAATAATTTGGCCAAATCTTTAAATTTTTTCAAGCTTCCCATCTTTGCAACATTAGATGGAAGTTTATTCCAATGAACCCTTATTCTCTGGCTGAAAGAAACTTTTCCGATGTCTGTTCTGCAGTCATCCTTTTTTAGTTTATTCTGCCCCTATATCTTGTAATCTAATTCATAATTCAGTTCTCATAACTCAGTAAGGGTTGAGTGATAATACATCAATGTATTATCACTCAACCCTTAACAGTTCAATTTAAATGTTATTGTTTATACTCTGGCACAACCACCAGGTCAGTGGAGTTTACAATAAATCAATCAATACAAATGTTAATCATATTTAGCAGTCACGGGCTAAAACCTTGTTACACTCAAAGAGCGTGTGCTACTGCACTCGTGCTCCTGACCACTCGGCTACATCATTTGGTATCCTGTGCTAATGGAATCTATTCAGTTATATTAAAAGAAGCAGAAAACTGTTAATCAGAACTTTTAGCTATAACAATGAAAACATCCTTGAATTTAGGAGTCGTCTCTGCAGACTGAAGATGTGCAAATGCCTCTCCTATTCAAAAGGTGGTTTAAAGGGTGAAGTGAGTAATTACAGTCCTGTACATTTGAAATGAATGCCAGAAAAAAATTAAGAATTCCATATTAAAGAAATAATACAAGATCATTTCACTACAAATGTAGTGATAAGGAATGGTAAGTGATCAAGGCAGAACTTGACAAACATTTGGAGCGAGTGGATGGGTGAAATAAGGGTTTTTTTTTTTTGGCTGATGCTATGTTTAGTCTCTAGAGCAAAGTTTCCAGCACACCCCCCCTCCCTCCATACTTCTCCTTCAACCCATGCACGGTACAAAGTACTATAGGTTTTGATACCTTTCGTGTTTGGGGTTTTCATAAAAAAAATAAAAAATATATATAGGCTTGCTTTCTTGCATCATGTGCTAATGCTAGATTAGCACTAGTAGAGGCATACAATGCAAGAAAGCAAGCTTATGCAGCATCAGCCAATAAAAAAAAAAAAAAACCCCTCCCATTTCACCCCTCCATTAGTTCCAAATGCCTGTCCAGCTCAGCCTTAAATTTATTTAGGCTATTAGCTTCCACAACAAAAGATGGAAGCCTGTTCCACCAATCAACTACCCACTGGCTTAAGGCAAATTTCCACACATCTACAACTATCTTTCCTCAATTTGAAACTGTGCCCCCTCAGGTTTTTAGTCTGAGCAAGAAGAAGAATCCCATCAGCATTCAGCTTGTTCAACCCATTCAAGGCCTTATACACCTCAATCAGATCACCTCGCAGGCGCCTACTCTCCAGGTGCTGCAATTTGTAGAACTCAAGTCTTTCTTGGTAAGAGCACGCCTTTGTTCCCCTTACCAATCTTGTTGCCTTTCTTTGTACTCGTTCTAGCAACTCTACATCCTTCCTAAAATGAGACCTCCAGACCTGTACACAGTACTCTGTTTTTTTTTTTATGTAAACCCCAAACACGAGAGGTATAGTACTTAGTACCGTGCTTGGGTTGGAGGTTGAGAAGATGAAAGAAGATATTTGTTGACATTGGACTTGAACTTCTGTAGACTGTAATTTTCAGGAAATACATACGAAGAAAGGTTGTTCCAGAAAAGCAGTTGAATGAATATATGAGGAAGATGAAAAGTTGGTTCTGTGAGTTTGAAGTTGGACAGTAAATGGATGTTGGCTGGTGGCGGCACGTGTTTGGACTGTTTTGAAAGAGAGAGAGAGAGTGGGAATTATAGAAGCCAATTCAGAAGAACAGTGCCCATGGAAGTATCTGTAGAAGAGGCATGCAGCAGAAACAGTATGTCTATGAGACAGCGTTCAATTTGTAGGCACTTTACCCACCTGGCTAGCCCGGTCGGCTAGATCCAGGTGGAGTAGCATACTGTCTTTACTGTCGTTAACAACCCTGCCAACCTTTGTATCATCTGCAAACTTGGACATTAAACCTGATATGCCTTCATCAATATCATTGATAAATATACAAAATAACAATGGGCCGAACACCAAACCCTGGGGAACTCCACTACATCTCCAAAACAAAACCATCACTTTATCCATTGTAGCAACTTACTCTTAATGCTATACCTCTCCAATTTGTACAGCAGTCTTTCATGTGCAACAGTATCAAAAGCTTTCCTGAAATCCAAGTATATGATATCAAAATTATTATTGGCATTCAGTTCCTTTGTGATCGTATCATAGTATCCAATCAAATTGGTCAGATAAGACCCCCCCTTTAACAAACCCATGCTATGTCTTAACTATTACTGTAGTCTTGTCTAGATGATCCTGCAATTCTTCTTTAACCAGTGATTCCATTATTTTCCCTGGAACACAAGTTAAACTAACAGTTCTGTAGTTACTTGCATCACCTTTTGAATCTCCTTTGTGAATTGGTGATAAGTTTGCACACCTCCAGTCCAAGGAAGCTCTCATAATTATGGCTAAGGGTTTGCTTACTTCCTTTGCTGCCTCCTTTAATATAACTAGATAGATCCCTTCCACCCCAGGAGCTTTCCTTATGTTTAACTTCAACAATTTCTCCTCCACTTTGCTCTCAGTAATTACAAAATCACTTAGCTCCCTGTTAGCATTTGATAAACTTCTGGCACTCCCCTCATTGAATAACTCCCCATGTGTGGATGTAGATGCAAAATACTCATTCGGTTTATCAGTTACCTGAGCATGATCATCAGTAGTAACTCATCTATGTTAAGTGGTTCAATCTGATTCATCCCTTTCCTTCTAGAGTTTACATAAGTAAAGAATTCTTTGCTGTTTTTTTTTGCAGCCTTTGCCAAAGATTTCTCGTAATCTGCCTTCACCTGGCTAACCTGCTTTGTGACTTGATTACAGACTAGTTTATACCTGCCCTAGGCTTCTGTGTCACCTGTTACTTTATATGCATCCCATACATTTTTCATCTCTGCCATGAGCCTCCTTAATTCATCTGACATCCATTTAGGCCTAAAACTTGAACAGTATTTCTTAGTTGGAATGAAAAGCCTAGTAGCCTCCAAAGTTGAGTTCCTGAAGGCTTTCCATTTAGAATTCAATGTTGGTGACATCAGTTGATCCCACTATACAGAATTTAAAAACTGTCTGAGACCTCTGTAGTCATCTTTACGAAAGCAAAAGCCCTTCCCTTTAACCTTGATGGTAGTTACATCTTTAAATAATTCCCACATCAGTACATTGTGATCACTGTCACCCAGTGGTTCCTTTATCTGCAAATTCTTAATGCATGAATAATCACTGCTGATAATGCATGAATAATCACTGCAATCCCTCTGGTTGCCTCTCGAATGTGTTGCTGTAGTAAAAAGTTATCCAATAAATCCACAAAAGTCTTGCTAGTGTGCGAGTGACCAACCCACAAATTCCAGTCAATATATGGAAAGTTAAAATCCCCATTATAAGACATTCTGATTTACTGGACCACTCTATTTCTCTGCACAATTGCTCATTATACTCACCAAATTCATTAGGCCTGTGACATACACCTATTCTCATTTTTCTTTTCCCAGTACTTATTTCACACCAAACAGACTCAACACTGCACTGTCCACCAACGTCAATTAGATGCACTTCCATAGATTTTATGTGTGTCTTAACTAACAGCATAACCCCTCCTCCCTTACTGTCCTGTCTATCCTTCCTGTACACATTGTACTCCCCAAGTTTCAATTCTGCACTGTTTATATCTGTGTGACAACACGTCTCTGACACGTATAAGGCCTTGAATAGTTTGAGCAAGCTCATTGCTGATGAGATTCTTGATCTTGTTCAGATTACTCACTTGAGGGAACATAAATTCAAATTAAAGAAAGACAGTTGCAGAATAGATGTGTGGAAATTTGCCTTTAGCCAGCGGTGGTTGATTGTTGGAACAAACTTCCCTCTGTCATAGTGGAGCTTGACAACTTAAATAAGTTCGGGGCAGAACTAGACAAACATTTGGAGTCAATAGATGGGTGAAATGGGAAGGTTTTTTTTTGGCTGATGCTATATAAGCTTGCTTTCATACATCATATGCCTCTACTAATGCACATAAAAAAGCATCTGGCATGGATGGAATCTCTCCAATTATATTACATTAGGCAGCAAACGAGGTAAGCAAACCCTTGGCCATAATTATGAGAACATCCTTGAATTTAGGGGAGGCCCCTGTGGACTGGGGATGTTCAAATATATCCTCAATTCAAAAAGGGGGATCAAAAGGCAACATTAATAGTTACAGACCTGTTAGGTGTTAATGTCTGTGTCAGGTAAAATAATAGAATCACTGGTTAAAGAAATAATTAGCATTAGTAGGACATATGATTCAAGAAAGCAAGCCTATACAGTGTTAGTCAAAAGGAAAAAAAAAATTCTCATTTCACCCATCCATTCTCCAAAAGTTTGTCCACTTCTTCCTTGAATTTATTTAAGCTATCAACTTCCACCATGAGAGATGGAAGTTTGTTCCAGCAATCAACTACCCACTGGCTAAAGGCAAATTTCCACACATCTATTTAACAACTGTCTTTTCTCAATTTCAGTTTATAGTTTTTTTTAGTACAGATGAATACTCAAATATTGTCAATTAAGGTTCCAAAAATATGCTTGCTGAAGAAATAATATTTTATTTTCATTGTTCTAAAACTCAGTTAAAAATTTATCTTAATTTGTTGAAAGTTAAAAATTAAAAGGACAGTGTAATATTAACTTTTTTTTTTATGTTACAGATATACAGACATACAAAACTTGGCATTTCCCTTACTTGCGTGAATTGAAGAGGCGAAGAAAGAAAGCTGGGCCTGAACCATTACGCCATAGATCAGTATGGTTGACATGGTAAGTTATTTGAGGCAGAATATAATAATTGTGATTGTGCATATATCTGTGTTCATAGAAATCACTAATCCTTTTACCGAGTTAAATCATTTGGCCTGTTTTGGTTTGAGAACAAATATCTGGTTAAACTTCAGTAAGAGACCTTACTCATGGATCTTTCTAACAGCAAATGATGGTCAGATCTGGCTCTGCTCCCCTGCTTCTCATTGATTGGATTATTAACAGTCCCCTCCCACCATTGGTTTTAAATATGGAAACAAAGTTACATAAAGGAATAGATTGTCCAATCTCAGCATGTGCCTAGTCTCCAGGTGCTGCAATTTGCTGTGCCTGGAGACTAGGCACATGCGAGGTGATCTGATTGAGGTGTATAAGGCCCTGAAAAGGTTGAGCAAGCTGAATGCTGATGGGATTTTTCCTCTTGCACAGATTAAGAACCTGAGGGGGCATAGATTCAAAATGAGGAAAGACAGTTGTAGAATAGATGTGCAGAAATTTGCCTTTAGCCAATGGGTAGTTGATTGCTGGAACAGACTTCCATCTTTTCTTGTGGAAGTTGATAGTTTAAATAAATTTAAGGCTGAGCTGGATAAGCATTTGGAATGAAATGGGAGTGTTTTTTTGGCTGATGCTGCTTTCATGCTTTTCATAAGCTTGCATTCTTGCATCGTATGCCTCTGCTAATGCTAATCACGAAGCAATAGGAGGATCTAAACCATTGCTCCATGGCTCAAAGATCCATGGGTCTCTTACTGAAGTTTAACCAAATATCTTTACTGTAATATTATTATGCATATGGGCAAATTGGATGATGCTGGAAATGCCCTTCAAACCATAAGTCCAGTGCAGTTTTTCAAAATAGGTACACATTTTATAATAAAAATAACATATAACAAATCATAGATTATAAAATAACAATAAGAAAATAAGGCTAAACAATAAGTATAACATTTAAATTGAGGGTGGAATTAAAAATTACAAACAAAATTATAACTGTTATAATTTTCTTTTTGAAAAAAAATAAATTGTTGGGGGGAAAAAAAGAAAATGAATACATGAAGCTATCTGCATAGATCAAAGAGAAAGAGCCAAGTGGAATCTGTTATCAGAATCTAGCACTTTCAATAGAAGACAAATGTGTCGCCAGAGTTGATAGCCTCTATGTGAGTATTTATAGTGCAGTTTCAAAAGCACTGGAAGAATTGCGCCATCTGAAGTCAGCATAGTGTTTCAAATCACTGATGATATTATCTTTACTTTCAGAAGATTATGGCTTGGGCTCATAGTTTTGAAATAACTTGCAGCAGACATCATGATGGGGCATAACAAGTTCCTGTTTAGCATTAGTAGAGGCATACGATCCAAGATGGGACCAACTGATGATGTTACCAACAGCAAATTCCAAATGGCAAGCATTCAAAGAACTTATCTTGGAAGCTACTAGGCTTTACATACCAACTAAGAAATATTGTTCAAGGTTTAGGCCTAAGTGGATGTCAGATGAACTAATGAGACAGATGGCAGAGAAGAAAAATGCATGGGATACATACAAATTAACACGTGACACAGAAGCCTATGATAGATACAAGTTGATCTGTAACCAAGTTACAAAGGAGGTTAGGCAGGTGAAGGCAGATTACGAGAAATCTTTGGCAAGGGATGCAAAGAAAAACAGCAAAGAGTTCTTTACTTATGTAAACTCTAGAAGGAAGGGGATGAATCAGATTGGTCCACTTGATATCGATGGGTCAACTGTTGATGATCCTGCACAAGAAGCTAACAAACTAAATTAATATTTTGCATCGACATTAACACATGAGGAGTTATTCAGCGAGGGGAATGCCAGAGGTGTATTCAACTCTGGCAGTAAGCGAAAGAATCTTGTAATAACTGAGAATAAAGTGGAGGAGAAACTGTTGAAGATAAATACAAGAAAGGCACCTGGGGTGGATGGGACTATCCAGTTATATTAAAGGAGGCAGCAAAGGAAGTAAGCAAACCCTTAGCCATAATTATGAGAGCTTCCTTGGACTCAGGGGAAGTACCCATGGACTGGAGATGTGCAAATGTGACCCCAATTCACAAAGGAGGATCAAAGGGCGACACAAGTAATTATAGACCTGTTAGTTTAACTTCTGTTCCTGGAAAATTAATGGAGGTACTGGTTAAAGAAGCACTGCAGTAGATCATCTAGACAAGACTTCAGTTATAGCTCGGACACAGCATGGTTTTGTTAAGGATAAGTCTTGCCTGACCAATTTGATTGGATACTATGATGCATACTTGAATCTTAGAAAGGCTTTTGATACTGTTGCACATGGAAGACTGCTCCACAAATTGGAGCAGTGTGGCATTGGAGGCAAATTGCTGTTATGGATAAAGGGATGGTTGAGGGGAGAAGACAGAGAGTGGTAATCAATGGACACTGCTCATCGTGGACTAATGTTATTAGTGGAGTCCCTCAGGGTTCAGTATTGGGTCCATTATTGTTTTCTGTATTTATAAATGATATTGATGATGGTATATCAAGCTTAATGTCAAAGTTTGCAGACGATACGAAGGTTGGCAGGGTTGTCAAGGACACTACTGACACTATGCTACTGCAACAGTATCTGGAAAGGTTGAGCAGATGGGCTGAGAGGTGGCAAATGAAGTTTAACATTGACAAATGTAAAGTACTACATATGGGAAACAGCAACCCCAGAGCAACATATCAACTCTGTGGTACTACACTGACAGTGGTAGAGAATGAAAGGGACCTGGGGGTGGTTGTGCAGGCAGATATGAAGTTTTCTGAGCAGTGCAGACGGGCTGCAAGAGTAGCTCATGGTGTATTGTTGATGATATATAGGAATTTTTCTAGCAGGGATATGGAGGTGATTATTCCCTTGTATAAGGCAATGGTCAGGCAACACCTAGAGTACTGTATACAGGTCTGGAGGCCTCATTTCAAGAAGGATGTAGAGATGCTGGAAAGAGTACAGAGAAGGGCAACAAGATTAGTGAATGGAACAAAGGGGTGCTCTTACGAAGAAAGGCTTAAGTTTTGCAAATTACAGTGTCTGGAGACTAGGCACCAGCGACGTCATCTGATAGAGGTGTATAAAGCCTTGAATGGTTTGAGCATGCTCAATGCTGATGGGATTCTTCCTCTTGCTCAGAATAATCACCTGACAGTGCATAAATTCAAATTGAGGAAGGACAGATGTAGGATAGACGGGAGGAAATTTGCCTTTAGCCAGCAGGTGGTTGGTTGGTGGAACAGACTTCCATCCCTTGTCGTGGAAGTCGATAGCCTAAATAAGTTTAAGGCTCAGCTGGACAGGTATTTTGAACCAACAGAGGAGTGAAGTGGAAGTGGTTATTTTTTTTTAATTTTTTATTTTTTTTATTTTATTATTATTTTTTATTTATTATTTTTTTTTTTTTGGCTGATGCTGCATAAGTTTGCTTTCTTGCATCAAATGCCTCTACTAATGCTAATACAGCATCAGCCAAAAAAATCCTTCCAAATTTCACCCATCCATTCACTCCAAATGTTTGTCTAGTTTTGCCTTTAATTTATTTAATCTGCCAACTTCCATAATGACAGATGGAAGTTCATTCCAGCAATCAACTACCTGCTGGCTAAAGGCAAATTTCCGCACATCTATTCTACATCTGTCTTTCCTTAATTTGAATTTATGTCCCCTCAGGTGATTAATCTGGGCAAGAGGAAGAATTCCATCAGCATTGAGCTTACTCAAACCATTCAAAGCCTTATACACCCCAATCAGGTCACCTTGCAGGTGCATAGTCTCACTGCAATTGCAGAATAAGTCTTTCTTCTTAAGAACAACCCTTTGTTCCATTCACCAATCTTATTGCCCTTCTCTGTACTTGTTCCAGCAGCCCTACATCATTTCCTAAAATGAGGCCTCCAGACCAATACAATACTCAATGTGTGGCCTGATCATTGCCTTATACAAGGGGATAATCACCTTCTTATCCCTGCTTGCTAAATTCTTGTATATCATTGAGAAGACCCCATGACCTACTCTGGCAGCCTGTGTGCACTGTTCAGAAAACTTCATATCTGACTGCATCTGGAGACTAGACACCTCGCAGGTGTCTAGTCTCCAGACACTGTAATTTGCAAAATTTAACCCTTTCTTCTTAAGAGCAACCCTTGGTTCCATTCACTAATCTTGTTGCCCTTCTTTGTACTTTTTCCAGGTCTTTCCACGAAAAAGACCTGTTCCAGGTCTTTTTCGTTCTCCACTACCCTGAGTGTAGTACCATAGAGTTGGTACGTTTTTCTTGGGTTACTTCTACCTATATGCAGTACTTTGCATTTGTCAATGTTAAACTTCAGTTGCCACTTCAGCCCATTTGCCCAACTTATCTGAATCCTGTTGCAGTAGCATACTGTCTTTCCTGTCATTAACAATCCTGCCAACCTTTGTATCATCTGAAAACTTGGAAATTAAACCTGATATACCTTCATCAGTATCATTGATGAATACACAAAACAACAATGGACCCAACACTGAACCTTGGGGGACTCCACTAATAACACTAGTCCATGAAGAGCAGTGTCCGTTGATTACCACTCTCTGTCTTCTCCCACTCAACCATCCCTTTATCTATAGCAAAAATTTGCCCTTAATGCCATACTGCACCAATTTGTAGGTTCAATAGATCAGTGATATATAGGTGCAAGTCTACAAATCATCTCCCTTTTGGCATCAAGTTAATCATTCTTCTTAATGATCATGTTTCAGGTGTCAAGTTTTCACACTTTTATTCTTTTGAGACACTTTAATGATAAATGTTTTGAGAAGTCGGAGGGGGAGAGATACTCTGTTACCTGCCGTTTGGCTATTTATTGTCCATTTGATCAAATCAAACCTTCTCTTAAGGAGAATGTATATAAAATGTTTGAAATTATGAAGTGGATAATATGTAGACCTCTGTGTGGCAGTCTGGTAGTCGTGGTATATCATGATCTACTTTTTAACTAATTGCAGCCTAATTTCAAAATCTTATTCAGTATATTTTGTAGTTAGCTGATCCAGGAGTAATGTTTTTTTCAATGAGTTATTTTGAAACTTCCAGCCTGCATAAAATACAGATTGGTCCATGAACACACACACACACACACACAGATATAATACACAAAATGTGAGTGACAAGCATCATTACTATAAAAATATTAATTTAAATTTATTTTAATCAATATTTCAACAATTATAGTATGACATTTATGAAAATTTCTTATTCTTTCCTGGACAATGATAATTTAATCATTTAAAGTAAAAATTTATTTTTAATCAAAATAGTTATTTTTTTGGAAAATATTCATAAATGAAATGGTCACACAAGGTGATTCTTCTATACACCAAATTTCTTATATTCTTATATACAACATGAGTCTGGATATTTCTTGCTGTTTCCTTCCTCCACAACTGATAATACTGTGATTAGTACAAAAAAAAATTATGGTGATAGTTCTAATGCTTTTTATATTGTAATAAATGAGCATCATGTTACAATACTTTCCTAGATTCTTACATACACAGTGGGTAAAAACAAGGATTATAAAAATGCTATTCTCCTTATTCTTTTCATTTTGAATGTGAACAAGAACCTGTTAAAGGATTTGCGATGTGATGCTCATTTATTAAAATATTTATTGTGGTATATAAAGTACCATTAGCATTTTAGCATTAGTAAAGGCACATGATGCAAGAAAGCAAGCTTATATAGCATCAGCCAAAAAAAAAAAAAAAAAACCCCTTCTCATTTCACCCATTCACTCTCTCCAAATGTTTGTCTAGTTCTGCCTTGAATCTATTTAAGCTATCAACTTCTACAATGACAGATGGAAGTTTGTTCCAGCAATCAATCGCCCGCTGGCTAAAGGCAAACTTCCGCACATCATCCTACAACTCTCTTTCCTCAATTTGAATTTATGTCCTCTCAGGTGATTATTCTGAGCAAGAGGAAGAATCCCATTAGCATTGAGCATGTTCAAATTATTCAAGGCTTTATATACCTTAATCAGATCACCTCGCAGGCGTCTAGTCTCCAGACACTGTAATTTGCAAAATTTAACCCTTTCTTCTTAAGAGCAACCCTTGGTTCCATTCACTAATCTTGTTGCCCTTCTCTTTACTCGTTCCATCTGCTCTACATCCTTCTTAAAATGAGGCCTCCAGACCTGTATACAGTAACAGAAAATTTATTTATTTACTCAAGGAGGTGTGGCCTGACCATTGCCTTATACAAGGGGATAATCACCTCCTTTTCCCTGCTAGCAAAATTCCTGTTTATCATTGACAAGACACCATGAGCTACTCTTGCAGACCGTCCACAATTACCCCCAGGTCCTTTTCACTCTCTACCACTGTCAGTGTAGTACCACACAGTTGATATGTTACTCTGGGATTACTACTTCCATATGCAGTACTTTACATTTGTCAATGGTAGACTTCAGTTACCGGCGACCGGGCTAGCCGGGTGGGTAAAGTGCTTGCTTGACAACCTAAAGGTTGTGGGTTCAAATCCCGCCTCGGGCTTGGATCAGAGTAAGGTGCATTATGGCCACAGAAGCCGATGTGCCAACAACTAACAAAAAAAAACATCAGTTATCACCTATCAGCCCATCTGCTCAACTTTTCTAGCTCCTGTTACAGCAGCGTACTGTCATTAGTGTCATTAATGACACTGCCAACCTTCGTATTATCTGCAAACTTGGACATTAAGCCTGATATACCATCATCAAAGACAAGTAATTACTTGTGTCTCTCTTTGATCCTCCTTTGTGAATTGGGGTCACATATGCACATCTCCAGTCCATGGGTACCTCCCCTGAGTCCAAGGAAGCTCTCATAATTATGGCGACGAGTTTGCTTACTTCCTTTGCTGCCTTCTTTAATATAACTGGATAGATTCCATCCACTCCAGTTGCCTTTCTTATGTTTATCTTCAACAATTTCTCCTCCACTTTACTCTCAGTTATTACAAAATTATCTAGCTTACTGCCAGAGTTTAATACACCTCTGGCATTCCCCTCCCTGAATAACTCCTCCCTGAAGAACTCCTCCTGTAGAGGCAAAATATTCATTTAGTTTGTTAGCCACCTGAGCAGGATCATCAACAGTTAAACCATCAATATCAAGTGGGCCAATCTGATTCATCCCCTTTCTTCTACTGCTTACATAAGTAAAGAACTCTTTGCTGTTTTTCTTTGCATCCTTTTCCAAAGATTTCTCGTAATCTGCCTTGCCTGCCTAACCTCCTTTGTGACTTGGTTACAGACCGGTTTATATCTGTTATAGACTTCAGTCTAACCTGTTAAATTATATGTATCCCATGCATTTTTCTTCTCTGCCACATGCCTAATTAGTTCATCTGACATCCATTTAGGCCTAAATCTTGAACAATATTTCTTAGTTGGTATGAAAAGCCTAGTAGCTTCCAAGATTAATTCTTTGAATGCTTCCCATTTTGAATTTGCTGTTGGTAACATCATTAGTTGGTCCCACCATATAGAATTTAAATAGTCTCAGACCACCGTAGTCACCTTTACGAAAGCAAAAACCCTTCCCTTTACCCCTGATGGTAGTTACCTCTTTGAGTAAATCCCACTTGAGCACACTGTGATCACTGCCACCTAGTGGTTCCTTTATCTGCAGATTCTTAATGCATGAAGAATCACTACTGATGATGAAATCAAGAGTATTACTCCCTCTAGTTGCCTCCCGAACATGCTGATGTAGAAAATAATCATCCAATAAATCCACAAAGGCCTTGCTAGTGTGAGTGACCAACCCACAAATTTCAGTCAATCTCTGGGAAATTAAAATCCCCCATTATAAGACACTGATTTACTGCCCCACTCTATTTCTCTGCACAATTGCTCTTTATACTCAACATTGCATTGTCCACCAACATCAATTGGATGCACTTTCTTAGATTTTATGTGTTTCTTAACTAACAGCATAATCCCTCCTCGCTTCCTGTCCTGTCTATCCTTTCTGCACACATTGTGCTCCCCAAATTCCAATTCTGCACTGCTTATGTCTGTGTGACACCACGTCTCTGATATCCCAACAATATCTATCTTTGATGTCTTGACTAGCACTTCAAGCTCATTAATTTTATTAACGATACTCCTAGCATTGGTGCACATGTAAGTATACATGCACCTGTTTCTACTCTTAGTTACCCTAACACAGCCCATGTATTTACTTGTTCCACTATGACTCCCAGCAGTCTTTGAAATCCCCATTGCCTTGTTTTCCAGGGTGCTGCTCATTCCAGTAGAAGCAGTGCAAGAATCACTTTCACCTGTGCCAGTGGCACTGGAGATTTCCATAATGAAAACCAAACAAATGCTCTTAAAAGCAACCTAAATTTACAGAGACCACCAAACATAAGATTAAATGACCAACCTATTAAAATTGTCTGTACGTATAAATACCTTGGTATAATGATCGATGATCGGTTTCAGTTCGTAGCCCATTGAAAATATATACTCCAGAAAATAAAAACACTGACTGGAAAATTAATTAGAATTACAAGATGTGCCTGGGGCATTAAGCCTTCTACATTAAAAATGTATTTTGGAAGCATATTTCTACTTATAGTTTGCTATGCAGCAGGTGCACGGTGCACTAGTATTTGTAAATGCTTTGTAAAAAAAGTATTTTGTGCAAGCTCAACAGTTCTTTTTATTAGCGACATCAAGGGCATGTCATACAATTTCGACATCAGCTCTCCAGGTACTAACAGGCAAACTGCCCATTCTGTTTGAAATAATATTTAACTACCTACAGTATTATAGGCAGAAGGGTCTACCTGCTGTTATTGATGACTACACTCTTAATCTAGAGTTACCAGTTAAGAAAGATGTGCAGAGAATTCGGAATCAGTTCCTTGTAGATTGGCAGGAGGAATGGTCTAATGATAATAAGGGTAGAATAACTAATAAATTCATGCCTGGGGTGATAGAATTAAGTAAATCAAATATGCCTTGGTTTAATCCAGGCTTAAATTTAACGTTCTTAGCATTAGCATTAGTAGAGGCATATGATGCAAGAAAGCAAGCTTATTCAGCATCAGCCAAAAAAAAAAAAAAAAAACCCACTCCCATTTCACCCCTCCGTTCGTTCGAAATACCTGTCCAGTTGAGCTTTAAATTTGTTTAGGCTATCAACTTCAACAACAAGTGATGGAAGTCGGTTCCACAAACCAACCACCCGCTGGCCAAAGGCAAATTTCCGCACATCTATCCGACATCCGTCCTTCCTCAATTTGAATTTATGCCCTCTGAGGTGATTATTCTGAGAAAGATGAAGAATCCCATTGGCATTGAGCATGCTCAAACCATTCAAAGCCTTATACACCTCTATCAGATCACCTCGCCGGTGCCTAGTCTCCAGACTCTGTAATTTGCAAAACTTAAGCCTTTCTTCGTAAGAGCAACCCTTTGTTCCATTTGCTAATCTTGTTGCCCTTCTCTGTACCCGTTCCAGCAGCTCTACATCCTTCTTGAAATGAGGCCTCCACACCTGTATACAGTACTCAAGATGTGGCCTTACCATTGCCTTATACAAGGGAATAATCACATCCTTATCCCTGCTAGAAAAATTCCTGTATATCATTGACAAGACACCATGAGCTACTCTTGCAGCTCGTCTGCACTGCTCAGAGAACTTCATATCTGCCTGCACAATTACCCCCAGGTCCTTTTCATTCTCCACCACTGTCAGTGTAGTACCGCAGAGTTGATACGTTGCTCTGGGGTTACTGTTTCCCATATGTAGTACTTTACATTTGTCAATGTTAAACTTCATTTGCCACCTCTCAGCCCATCTGTTCAACCTTTCCAGATCCTGTTGCAGCAGCATAGCGTCAGTAGTGTCCTTAATGACCCTGCCAACCTTTGTATCATCTGCAAACTTGGACATTAAACTTGATATCCCATCATCAATATCATTCATAAACACCGAAAACAACAACGGACCCAACACTGAACCTTGAGGAACTCCACTAATAACATTAGTCCACGTTGAGCAGTGTCCATTGATTACCACTCTCTGTCTTCTGCCACTCAACCATCCCCTTATCCATAGCAGCAATTTGCCTCCAATGCCACACTGCTCCAATTTGTGCAGCAGTCTTCCATGTGCAACAGTATCAAAAGCCTTTCTAAGATCCAAATATATAATATCAAAGTTATTCCCTGCATCCAGTTCTTTTGTGACTACATCATAGTATCCAATCAAATTGGTCAGGCAAGACCTGCCCTTAACAAAACCATGCTGCGTCTGAGCTATAACTGAATTCTTGTCTAGATGATCCTGCAGTGCTTCTTTAACCAGTGCCTCCATTAATTTACCTGGAACAGAAGTTAAACTGACAGGTCTATAATTACTTGTGTCAGCCTTTGATCCTCCTTTGTGAATTGGGGTTACATTTGCACATCTCCAGTCTATGGGTACCTCCCCTGAGTCCAAAGAAGCTCTCATAATTATGGCTAGGGGTTTGCATACTTCCTTTGCTGCCTCCTTTAATATAACTGGATAGATCTCATCCACCCCAGGTGCCTTTTTTATGTTTATCCTCAACAATCTCTCCTCCACTTTCCTCTCAGTTATTACAAAATCATCCAGCTCACTGCCAATGTTTACTTTACCTACATCATTCTCCTTCCTGAATAACTCCTCATGCGTGAATGTAGATGCAAAATACTCGTTTAGATTGTTAGCCACCTGAGCAGGATCCTCAACTGTTGAACCATCAATATCCAGTGGACCAATCTGATTCATCCCTTGCCTTTTCGAGTTCAAGTATGTAAAGAACTCTTTTCTGTTTTTCTTTGCATCCTTTGCCAAGGATTTTTCGTAGTCTGCCTTTGCCTGCCTAATTTCCTTTGTGACTTGGTTACAGACCAACTTATATCTATCATAGGCTTCCATGTCACCCATTAATTTGTATGTATCCCATGCATTTTTCTTCTCTGACACATGTCTCATTAGTTCATCTGACAACCATTTAGGCCTAAACCTTGAACAATATTTCTTAGTTGGTATGTAAAGCCTGGTAGCCTCCAAGATTAGTTCCTTGAATGCTTCCCATTTTGAGTTTGCTGTTGGTAACATCATCAGTTGGTCCCACTGTATAGAATTTAAATACTGTCTCAGACCATCATAGTCGCCTTTACGAAAACAAAAACCCTTCCCTTTACCTCTGATGGTAGTTACCTCCTTGAGTAAATCCCACTTCAACACACTGTGATCACTGCCACCTAGTGGTTCTTTTATCTGCAGGTTCTTAATGCATGAAGAATCACTACTGATAATCAGATCAAGAGTATTGCTCCCTCTTGTTGCCTCACGAACATGCTGATGTAGAAAACAATCATCCAATAAATCCACAAAAGCCTTGCTAGTGTGCGAGTGACCAACCCACAAATTCCAGTCAATATCTGGGAAATTAAAATCCCCCATTATAAGACTCTCTGATTTACTGGCCCACTCTATTTCCCTGTACAATATCTTATTATACTCATCAGAGTCATTAGGCCTATAGCACACTCCTACTCTCAATTTTGATTTCCCTATGCTTATGTCACACCAAACTGACTCGACACTGCCCTCTCCATCGATGTCGACTGGCTTCACTTCCTTGGACTTTATGTGTTTCTTAATTAATAGCATAACCCCTCCTCCCCTCCTGTCCTGTCTATCCTTTCTATACACATTGTATTCCCCAAATTGCAGTTCCGCATTACTTATATCTGTGTGACACCACGTCTCTGATATCCCAACAATATCTGCCTTTGATGTTTTGAGCAATACCTCAAATTCATCAAATTTATATACCAAACTCCTAGCATTGGTGTACACGCAGGTATACATGCACCTGTTTCTATTCTTAGCTACCCTAACACAACCCATGTGTTTACTTGTACCGCAATGACTACCAGCAGTCTCTGAAATATCCTGCATCTTGTTTTTCAGACTTCTGCTCATTTCAATAGAAGCAGTGCAAGAATCACTTCCACCTCTGCCACTGGCTACTGTTAACCTATTAGTCCTTGTATCCCCCCCAACTAGCAGTTTTCCGACCCACCTAACACTGCCTCGACAGCATCAGCAAAAATTCTTGCACCCTTTCTATTTAAGTGTATCCCATCCCTGTAGAAGCAATCTCTCCTGTTAACAAGTACAGTCCAGGCTGAAAAAAATTCTACCCCTTGAGCCTTGCACAATCCCTCCAGGGCCGAATTGATCGACAAGGCTCTCATCATATACTCCCTCCTATCGTGTCTGGGCAGAATTGCAGACACTTTCAAGTTCAACCCTAATTCACGGCGTTTTTTCAACAGTGACCTGTACTTGCTAAGTAATTCCGCCGGTCTCCTACTCTTAATATCATTAGTGCCAACGTGTACAACTATATCACCTTTTGTGCCCTTAAAAGATGATATCCGCTCTACAACGTCATCAACCTTTGCCCCTGGCAGACATACCCTGGTCCTATTCCACCTATCCTTTTTACAAAGTATGTTCCCCGTTTCCCTGACAATAGAGTCACCAACAACTACTAGTTCCTGTGGGACCAGCGCATTCTGCCTAGGGGGCTGCTTCTGTGTTGCCTGATGATCAAGTGCAAGCTCTGGCGTTGATGTGGGCAGCTGAGAGCTTGATGGGCCCCTCAATTTATTTTCTTCGAGGGCATCCACCCTGTCCTTCAAGCTCTCATAAAGGCCCATAACAACGCTGAGTTGTCGCCTGATTTCCTTGCACTCCTTACATCGTGCACACACACAAAGACATCCCCCTTGGCAGTATCATGTCCCGTACCCGACTGCTCCGCAAACATCAAGCAAACAGTGCATTTTAATAGACTGTGATTCAGAGGGCAACTGCCCCCCTCAGTTCTCCCCTGAACCACAGCACTCCCATTAGCTTGAGCCTTTTGCTTTGCTGCTCTGGTCAGAGTCATGATTCCGATTTAATTCAATAAAATTCAAAACAAAAATTAAATCCTTAAGTTATAGACATGGAAGTCTGAATTTTAAATTGCATACTTTTGGCCTTGCTGCTTCTCCACTATGTAATTGCGGAGAGCCTGAAGCAGTGCAGCATTTAATTTTTGAATGCAACTGTTACTTAGATTATAGAAGGGACTTACAAATATTGAAAATATATATGAGGAGAATGACTTACCTAGATTTCTTGACAGTAAAGAAAAAATTACCTTGCTTTGGCAGAATTCGCAGCTAAGATCTTTAGGCGAAGGAAAAGACTGAATGGAATTAATCCTTAGCAAAAACAATTGTGTCCCTTGAGAACAACATGATGTTCACCATTATGTTTGTACTGAGCACGGCGCTTGTGTGCTTTGATTCCTCAAAAGACTTGGGAAAAATTGTGTATAAAAAAAAAAATTCAGACTGTCTTAATTAGAAAGTAATGATAAAGCTTTCATTGCTGAGGTTTGCAGCAGTTTTGAATTTTGCTTAATTATAGACAAGACTGGAGCGAGTCAATTAAATATTGGTGATAAAATATATATTGAACTTATGGAAATGTTAAAATGAGTACCTTGTGTGCTCAAGCAGTTGGCCTTTTGTAAATGGTTGTCCTTGTGTTCTGGGTGGCTCTAGACATAATTTACTTGAACTGACTTCCCACATGGAATGATGACAGATTGTGGAAAGAAAATATTGCCTTGCAGCTTCATATTGCTGAAATCTCAGATTGTAGTATTTTCGGTATAAGGCGCCTCCGTAGCCAGGTGGGAAGGAGCAGCAGTCTGTAGCACACGCTTCTTGATTAGACTGGGGTTTGAGCCCGTCACCACCAAATTTGGAGGATGCGGAAAGGTCAGGGAATGACCACCGCATATCCCAGAGCAATATGGCCTTAGTTGCTAATGCTCCTAAAAACCAAATAACAAAAAAACAACAAAACAATTTTGGGTATAGTCTATTATCTGACTTTTTTATTTTCTTGTTGTGAGATCAGGATTTCTGACTTGGTAAATTGAAATTCTAATCACTGTGAAATTTTGTTAGATAGATATTGAGCTGTTTGTTGACGATCAAACTTAGGTTGCGGTCAAATTTCAATCGAGTTGATCTGTAGTGATGGGGATAAAGAGGTTATTCGATTATCACAAGACAGTGATTTCCGGTTTAACGTAGTTGTTGCTGTGTGTTCAGTATAATAATTGGATGTTTTTAATTGCATAAATTGCTTTCTTACTGGCTGGGGAAATCCCCATTAGCTAGTACTTTAATGTCTTGTCTTTTCTTCACTACATGTGTTAATCATAATATCAAGAGTTTTAATCATAAAATCAAGGAATTTAATCATAAAATCAAGAGATTTAATCATAATATCAAGAGTTTTAATGTTATCAGTTTTAACTAAATCAATTGAAAATTATGTCTTGGTATCTGATTGTTGCAGCTGTGACATGTTAATTTCCTTGGTACTGCTGCCAGGTAGACAGTTATTGTACTACAAGATTAATCTAAAAGATTAATTTCTTAGTTTAAAAATTGTCTTTTTCAATAATAACTTTACTCTTTTCTTCCTACTTTGCTTCTTTTCCGGGGATGCCTATTTCTCTCGTTCCCCTTGCTTTCTATCCACTTTCCTCTCCCTCCATTTTCCATACTACTCCTTCTATATCCCTTTTCCTTTCTTTAAATACCTTGGGGCTCCCAGGCTTGCCTGATAGCCCCAGTAAGAGTCTCAGCTAGAAAGTGGAACCTGGTGTGCCTCCACGTGGCCATGGTTGGGAATCAGGAGGCAGGGGACCAGGTGTCCCCCCCCCTGGCTGTGAAGTCGTCAGTGCCGGCACTCAACATAACAAGACACATACTTACACACCTACATATATACACTTGCCAGCCTGGCCTTTGCCTTTTCAGATGCTACAGCAGTATATAGGGGAAACCCTGGAGACCGCAATTAAAACAAACATCACCTTGACCTTGAGTGGCTACTGTTAATCTATTAGTCCATGTATCCCTCCAAGCGAGCAGTTTTCCGACCCACATCAGCAGATATTCTGGGACCCTTTCTATTTAAGTGTATCCCATCCCTGTAGAAGCAGTCTCTCCTAAGAGATATAAGGCAGGATGGAAGAGAGATATAAGGCAGAACTGAATTTTAGAAGGATTGAAATCAACTACATTATCTTTGCCCTACTGTAGAATTACCTGGAGATCAGTATTTAAGGAATTGGTAGTGGATGTTCAAGAAGCTGAAGCTGTTTGTGCAGGGCAAGGTTTATCAAACTGGAAGGTAGAATGCAATGTGCTATCATAAGCAAAACTATGGATATGATTTCTGTCAATAGAAGATCATTGCTATACAAGAATTAAAAAAAAAAGTGTGAAAAATAACTGAACCTTAGGGAAACATTAGTATTAGTGAAGAAATTTAAAGACAGAGAGCAATCTACCATCACCCACGGTGAACAATCAAAGAGAAAACTGGATATCCAGTTACAGAAAACAATCAGAAGCCTTTGAAATGCCAAGAGCAACTACTTGAGTTTCACCAAATTCCATTGAATTTGTTCATAGATGAGTAATGTAAGCCATTATATCACCAGTGGTTCAACACTGACAGAATCCATACTGGTGAGCATTGATGGGATGGAAGGTTTCTAGATAGTTTAGCAGTTGGCGGGTAATGGATTTTTCCATTACTTTAGAAAGAGCAGAAGTGAGTGCAATGGGATGATTTATTGGATTGGAGGGTTATGTGACCCTTTTTAGGAACTGGCTGGATTCGAGAAAATTTCCATGCAGAAGGAAAAACACCAGTGGAATAAGAAAGTATGAAAAGTGGATGCAGAATAGGAGTATGCTCAGAAGCACAGGTTTTGAGAACAAGTGCAAAAGTACTATCAGGACCTGGCACTTTCTTGGCATGATGTTGGTTTAGGAATTTATTAGGCGCATCTTCAACTATGGCCATTCTTGGCATGAAGACTGTTTAAAATTGTTCTGACATCCTTTTGATTGAAGACCACGGGAGGCATTGAATGGAGTGTATTGGGAATGTAGGAAGTAGTTTACCAAGATCATTAACACACAAGTTAGAAAAAAAGTAGGATGCTAGCAGGTCAGCTTTATCTTTAGCTGAGGTAGCTGTAGAAGCATCCAGTTTTTACATTTATTTTTTTTTTTTTTGTCCGATGCTGTATAAGCATGCGTCATTGTCACTAGTATTACTAATACAGTGGATCTTCGCTTAAAGATATTAATCCATTCCAGAGACACCATCATATCGTGAAAATTAAGGAAAGACAGATGTAGAATAGATGTGCAGAAATTTGCCTTTAACCAGCTTTTGCAGTGCCTTGCCCTCTTCTCCCATTGGCTCGAATAAATATCACTAGGGGTAAAACTTTTTTAATGTATAGAGAGATAATAATAATAAAAGTTGTTTGAAGAGAAAAATCTGTGCTTTTTTTTTTTTTTTTGTGTATTCTTAAATATAGACAACTATTTACTTTGGTTTTTGAAAATTCAAGAGGTAACAAACATATGAATCAATCACTCTCTCTCTCTCTCTCTCTCTCTCTCTCTCTCTCTCTCTCTCTCTCTCTCTCTCTCTCTCTCTCTCTCTCTTCCCCCTCCCCACTTCCTTCCCGCCCATTGCAGCTTGTTGTGGAGGCAACAAGCTGCAATGGGGAAGGGGAAGTTTTTTTTTCAAATTCAAGTGTTTCGTGACATGCCAATTTTTTTAAAAAATTTTAATTGGAAGTAAATGATAGTATCTTATATACAGCAGACTCTCAGTTTACCAGGATCAGTTTAACCGGGACATTTCAAGACTCCAAATAAAAAAATAAAAAAATAAAAACCAACCAGAAATCATAAAATTCAAGTAATAACTAGAATAGGTATAAAAAGATGTTTTGCAAGTCATAAATAAGTGACAAGCAGGGCGTTATAAAGTCGTCATTGGGAGATTATTATCTTGCAACCCCACTGTCGTCACACCTGACGCTAAAAAAAAAAAAAAAAAAAAGAGAGAGAGAGAGAGAACAAATGTTTAGTTTGTCTTACTGCATTGCTTCGATTGTTGTGTTTCGTCGCACCGCAAAGTGAAAAATTTTGTTTCGTTATTTATGTCAGTTGCAACAAAAATATTTTTTGTTTAGAAATCGCGAAAATGATGGGTAAATGCAAACCATTATAATGTTGGTGACCAACCCATGTGCAAAATTGCAAAAAATAAAGGGAAGATATTGGATTTAAAATTGACATCGAAAAAAATAAAGGGAAGCATCGTATTAGACATGCGAGTAGTGCGTGGTAAGTTTTTTATCCATCACCATATTTTTTACATAGGTTGCTGAACATTTTTGGATATCCTGTAGTAAGTCCCCGACTTACGTTAATGTTTTTCATTCAATTTTTTTTTAATTTTTTAGGATTGTAAAATTTAAAAAAGGATAATAATAATAAGCAATCAATAATGATGATCACGGCATGTACAAATTCCACAAGCGGGATATGGAGTAACAAGCTTAAAAGCAGGAGTGAAGAGAAGATTCTTAAAGGTTTTTTTTTTTAATATGACTGAGATTTCAATGAAGGGGACACACATTTCACCATAATAATGTAAAATTTCACAGAATTCCAGCTATCAGTATTATCGCAAATGCAATATAATTGAGTTTACTACCAGTTTATAATTAGATGCACTAACAAAAAAAGCTCAATAACCTGGAAAGTGCAAATTGTTTTATGGCAGTGACGTCCAGAAATATGCTTTAGTAAAATCGTGTGGGGTGATATTTTTTTTTTTTTTTATGTAAACCCCAAACACGAGAGATATTAGAACCTATAGTACTTAGTACTGTGCTTGGATTGGAGGTTGAAAAGGCGAAAGAAGATATTTGTTGACATTGGACTTGAACTTCTGTAGACTGTAATTTTCGGGAAATACATATGAAGGAAGGTTGCTCCAGAACACAGCAATAAACGAGGAAGATGAAAAGTTGGTTCTGTGGGTTTCGAGTTGGACAGTAAATGGATGTTGGCTGGTGGTGGCACACGTTCGGACTGTTTTGAAAGAGAGAGCGGGAATTATAGAAGCCAATTCAGAAGAACAGTGCCCATGGAAGAATCTGTAGAAGAGGCATGCAGCAGAAACAGTACATCTATGAGACAGTGAATGGAGAGACTTTGTTAAAGATGAATCATTAATTAACCTAACTGCCCTCTTCTGAATGGAATCAAGAAGCCTGAGAGAGGTTTTGGAGGCACCATCCCAGATGTGGGAACAATATTCCATGGCAGGGTGGATTTGTGATTTATACAAAGTGAGCAGCTGTTTGGAAGAAAAGTAACACCGAGAGCGAAAGAGAAAACCAAGTTTTTTAGATGCAGAGGAAGAAATATTTGTAATGTGCTTGTGCCAAGAGAGATTAGAAGTCAGGGTAATCTCCAAAAGAAATATATCATTTTGCCTAGAAATCGGAGTGTCACTAAAGATAAGCATAGGAGCAGAAGAATCCTTTTTGTGTGATATAAGACAAGACTGAGTTTTAGAAGGGTTGAAATCAACTAAGCTGTCTTTGCCCCACTGGAGAATTACCTGAAGATCGGTATTTAAGGAATTGGTAGCAGATTTTCGAGAAGTTGAAGCTGATTGAGCAGGACAAGGTTTCTCAAAATGGAAAGTGGAATGCAATGTGCTATGCTATCATCGGCAAAACTATGGATAGGATTTCCAGTCAATGGAAGAAGGTCATTAATATACAAGAGGAAAAGAGTGGGGGAAAGAACTGAAACTTGGGGGACACCGGCATTAGTGGAGAAGTTAGAAGACAGAGAGCCATCTACCATCACCCTCAGTGAGCGATCAGAGAGAAAACTGGATAACCAATTACAAAAAACAGTTGGCAAACTATAAGATGGAAGCTTGTTTAGAAGACCTTTATGCCAAACACGATCGAAAGCCTTTGAGATGTCAAGAGCAACTACTTGTGTTTCACCGAACCTTTCCATTGAATTAGTCCATAAATGGGTAACATAAGCCAGAATATCACCAGTGGATCGACACTGACGGAATCCATACTGGCGATCGTTGATCAGACAGAAGGTTTCTAGGTAGTTTAAGAGTTGGCGGTTAATTGATTTCTCCATTACTTTAGAAAGAGTAGAAGTAATTGCAATGGGACGATAATTGGATGGGAGGGATTTCTCACCTTTTTTAGGAACTGGCTGGATATCAGCAAATTTCCAAGCAGAAGGAAAAACACCTTTGGAATAAGAAAGTGAAAAAAGGCGGCAAAGAATAGGAGTAAGTTCAGGAGCACAGGTTTTGAGAACAAGTGGAGAAATACCATCAGGACCTGGAGCTTTCTTAGCATCAAGATTCGTCAAAATCCTTCTGACATCCTTTTGACGGTAGACCACAGAGGGCATTGAATGGAGCGTGTTGGGAATGGTGGGAGGTGTTTTACCAAGATCATTAATACATGAGCCGGAAGAAAAATATGATGCTAGCAGGTCAGCTTTATCCTTGGCTGAAGTGACAACAGAACCATGTGGTTTGGACAGAGGTGGGAGCAGAGATGGGCAAAAGTTGCGACCAATAGCTTTGGCAAGAGACCAAAATGCTCGACTACCATTAGGGCAAGAAGCAAGTTATCTACTCTTAGCCTGTTCAAACTGTAGTTTGGACTGATTAATAACTGCTGCACAATTGTTGCGAGCTGTGGTGTAGGCAGAAAATGAAACTGAAGAATTAGAAACAAGCCAATTACGATATGCAACATTCTTTTCTAGAACAGCCTTAGCATATTTATTGGAAAACCAAGGTTTAGATAAAGGGCAAGATTTTAAAGTGGAGTGTGTGATAAAGGATTCCATTCCTGCAAGAATAATTTCCCTTATACGATCTGAGCAAACTTTGACATCAGAAGTTTTGAAACAGTAATCCAACCAAGGAAGAGAAGAAAAGAAGTCTCGCAGGTCATCCCATTTTGCATTCTTTTAATGCCAAAGAACACGAGGTTGGGAATAGCCATGAGATAAAGGTTCCATTGGAGAAGAGACAATCACAAAGCTGTGATCTGAGGTGCCTAAAGGACCTCTCACTTCGACCGTGTACTTAGAAGGGCTGTTTGTGAGAAAAAGATCAAGCTGTATGATTGGAATTGTTCGGTATTCTTGTAGGTAAAGAACAATCTGTGCAGGGTCATTAGTAATTACAAAAGCCTCAGCATCTCGACCAGCTGGGTCAGTGTGACTAGAAAACGGAAGCCAGCTGGAGTTGTGAACATTAAAATCACCAAGGAAAATTACCTCACTGTTAGGAAAGTTGGACTGGAGAAAGTCAAGTTGCAAAGAGAGGAAGTCAAAGAGCTCCAAGTGATTAGTGGAGTTGGGAGAACGGTAGAGACAACAGATGAATTTGACACAACGAGGTAGAGAGATTTTAAACCAGAGAAGATAAAAGAGAGGAGATTCCAAATTGCCAAGTCTCTCATAGGGAATATCAGAGTGGACATATGCACAAGTACCACCTTTGAGGTGAAAGGAATCATACAGCGAATAATTTGGGCATCTGAGGTGAGCAGTAGTTGAATCATCTGATAACTGAGATTCTGTCAAAAAAAGTACATGGGGTTTGGCAGACTGCAAGTGGAAATGGACATCGTTGAGATTAGAATTGAGACTACGTATATTTGTGAAATGAATTAGGAAGTGCTTGGGAGGTTTAGATCTTTTCGCAGATAAGCTTGCTCCATTAGTTTGACAATTGATAACAGTTGGTAATGATGTTACCAACAGCAAATTCAAAATGGGAAGCATTCAAAGAACTTATCTTGGAAGCTACTAGGCTTTACATACCAACTAACAAATATTGTTCAAGGTTTAGGCCAAAATGGATGTCAGATGAACTAATGAGGCATATGGCAGAGAAGAAAAATGCATGGGATACTTACAAATTAACACATGACACAGAAGCCTATGATAGATACAAGTTGATATGCAACCAAGTTACAAAGGAGGTTAGGCAGGCGAAGGCAGATTACGAGAAATCCTTGGCAAGGGATGCAAAGAAAAACAGTAAAGAGTTCTTTACTTATGTAAACTCTAGAAGGAAGGGGATGAATCAGATTGGTCCACTTGATATTGATGGGTCAACTGTTGATGATCCTGCTCAGGTAGCTAACAAACTAAATGAATATTTTGCATTGACATTCACACATGAGGAGTTATTCAGCAAGGGGAATGCCAGAGGTGCATTCAACTCTAGCAGTAAGCTACAGAATCTTGAAATAACTGGGAGTAAAGTGGAGGAGAAACTGTTGAAGATAAACACAAGAAAGGCACCCGGGGTGGATGGGATCTATCCAGTTATATTAAAGGAGGCAGCAAAGGAAGTAAGCAAACCCTTAGCCATAATTATGAGAGCTTCCTTGGACTCAGGGGTGGTACCCATAGACTGGAAATGTGCAAATGTGACCCCAATTCACAAAGGAGGATCAAAGGCTGACACAAGTAATTATAGACCTGTGAGCTTAACTTCTGTTCCAGAAAAATTAATGGAGGCACTGGTTAAAGAAGCACTGCAGGATCATTTAGACAAGACTTCAGTTATAGCTCAGACACAGCATGGTTTTGTTAAGGGGAAGTCTTGCCTGACCAACTTGATTGGATACTATGATGCAGTCACAAAAGAACTGGATGCAGGGAATAACTTTGATATTATATACTTGGATCTTAGAAAGGCTTTTGATACTGTTGCACATGGAAGACTGCTACACAAATTGGAGCAGTGTGACATTGGAGGCAAATTGCTGCTATGGGTGGTTGAGGGGGAGAAGACAGAGAGTGGTAATCAATGGACACTGCTCATCGTGGACTAATGTTATTAGTGGAGTCCCTCAGGGCTCAGTGTTGGGTCCATTATTGTTTTCTGTATTTATAAATGATATTGATGATGGTATATCAAGCTTAATGTCCAAGTTTGCAGACGATACAAAGGTTGGCAGGGTTGTCAAGGACACTACTGACACTATGCTGCTGCAACAGGATCTGGAAAGGTTGAGCAGATGGGCTGAGAGGTGGCAAATGAAGTTTAACATTGACAAATGTAAAGTACTACCCATGGGAAACAGCAACCTCAGAGCAACGTATCAACTCTGTGGTACTACACTGACAGTGGTAGAGAATGAAAGGGACTTGGGGGTGGTTGTGCAGGCAGATATGAAGTTCTCTGAGCAGTGCAGAAGGGCTGCAAGAGTAGCTCATTTTGTATTGTCAATGATATACAGGAATTTTTCCAGCAGGGATAAGGAGGTGATTATTCCATTGTATAAGGCAATGGTCAGGCCACACCTAGAGTACTGTATACAGGTCTGGAGGCCTCATATCAAGAAGGATGTAGAGCTGCTGGAACGAGTACAGAGAAGGGCAACAAGATTAGTGAATGGAACAAAGGGGTGCTCTTACGAAGAAAGGCTTAAGATTTGCAAATTACAGTGTCTGGAGACTAGGCACCAGCGAGGTGAACTGATAGAGGTGTATAAAGCCTTGAATGGTTTAAGCATGCTCAATGCTGATGGGATTCTTCCTCTATTTAGGCTATCAACTTCCACGACAAGGGATGGGAGTCTGTTCCACCAACCAACCACCCTCTGGCTAAAGGCAAATTTCCTCACGTCTATCCTACATCTGTCTTTCTTCAATTTGAATTTATGCCCTCTCTGGTGATTATTCTGAGCAAGAGGAAGAATCCCATCAGCCTTGAATGGTTTGAGCATGCTCAAACCATTCAAGGCTTTATACACCTCTATCAGATCACCTCGCTGGTGCCTAGTCTCCAGGCACTGTAATTTGCAAAATTTAAGCCTTCCTTCGTAAGAGCACCCCTTTGTTCCATTCACTAATCTTGTTGCCCTTCTCTGTACTCGTTCCAGCAGCTCTACATCCTTCTTGAAATGAGGCCTTGTATACAGTACTCTAGGTGTGCCCTGACCATTGCCTTATACGAGGGAATAATCACCCCCTTATCCCTGATAGAAAAATTCCTATATATCATTGACAATACACCATGAGCTACTCTTGCAGCCTGTCTGCACTGCTCAGAGAACTTCATATCTGCCTGCACAACCACCCCCAGGTCCCTTTCGTTCTCTACCACTGTCAGTGTAGTACCACAGAGTTGATATGTTGCTCTGGGGTTGCTGTTTCCCATATGTAGTACTTTACATTTGTCAATGTTAAACTTCATTTGCCACCTCTCAGGCCATCTGCTCAACATTTCCAGATCCTGTTGCAGCAGCAGCATAGTGTCAATAGTGTCCTTGACAACCCTGCCAACCTTCGTATCGTCTGCAAACTTGGACATTAAGCTTGATATACCATCATCAATATCATTTATAAATACAGAAAACAATAATGGACCCAATACTGAACCCTGAGGGACTCCATTAATAACATTAGTCCACGATGAGCAGTGTCCGTTGATTACCACTCTCTGTCTTCTCCCCTCAACCATCCCTTTATCCATAACAGCAATTTGCCTCCAATGCCACACTGCTCCAATTTGTGCAGCAGTCTTCCATGTGCAACAGTATCAAAAGCCTTTCTACAATAGGTTCGGTCTGGTGTACTAACTAGCGGCCAGCCTGCGAACACCGGTTTAGAGCTGTACCCTCGAAATGTAAGGAATGTTGGATCTCGCCACAATGTTCGTCATAACCTCAAAGGTCATCAATCATATTGCATGATGGAAGAGGTAGGGAAGGGTTGAACGGAACTTAGCTCTAGAGACTTAAAAAAAAAAAAAAAAAAAATGGGTTCCACCACTTCAAGCCTCCAATAAGCGAAGTGGTGGTATTGCACTGGTTGATGAGTCATCTACCACATAGTACTGCCTGGTAACATAGAGGGGCAGCATTCCTCCATGTGGTATGGGTGCCACACCTCGACCCCTGCTTACGTTGGTTCACATTTGGGTGGTCACCCACCATGTACTTGTGTATGGAGGTTATACCCAGGATTACTAACAGTCCCATCCATTGGGAAGGTGCAAGCAGAGGATTTAGCTGCCACAGACCATCCAGACTTTGCCAAAATTGGGTCCACTTGACTTGAGTGTCACCTGAATATCAGTTCCATCACCGTTTTAGACTGTTCTTACTAGTTAGCAAGTACAGCTTGTCTGGCATATCTGAGAGAATGTCTGTGACAACCTTAAGGATAATAGTGAGTTTTCGCCTTAACTCTGTTAAGTTCTTTAGAGAAAATTTCAGTTTGACCGTTGGTGCCGACTAAGAGTGACAGCTGTACTAGTAAATCTATCAAGAAAAAAAAAAAAAGGAAAGTGATCGATTTGGATCAAAAAATTAAAATAAGGATGTTTGAAAATGGTCGAACATGAACAAGTATTGTGCGGAATTCAGATTTGTTAGTGTCAACAGTGAACACAATAATAAAGGAGAAAGACAGAATATGAGAAGCGGTGAAGTAATCGGCACCAACAAAGTCAACTATGTTGGTGCCGACTGATATGTATTTCATCCAAGGCTATGAAATACATATCAGTTTTTACTGTACAGTTTTGTCCTTTAATGTTTTCTTTTCTTATGTACCACTCAAGCAACTTCACCGCTGTCTCCAGATAAAGTTTTTAATTGAACTAATTAAAAATATATAACTATTTTTCTATATATATAACTAATATATAAAAAATATATAACTATTTTTCTTCATTCTTCTGAGTATATTATGTGGTTTTTGTAATTTTTCCATATCACTGATATAGGAGCAATGTTCTTTTTGGTCATTCCCGAGTTACGTAAAACTTGACTTATGTAAGAATCATCCTGAAAGAGGCCTCTGAGGTCGGGAAAATTCATGTCTAGAGAATAAATTTTTACTGTAACTAAAGTTTTTTACAAATAATATCAAAAATAAAATCAAAAACAAATTATTTACAATAAACTAATGGTTGTATATTACAGTATGCTAAAAGCTGTAATAAAAATCATTTACTATAAAATATGCTAAAATATAAAAATTAAAAGCGCTAAAAACCGTTAAAAAATCTAAAGCTTTCGAGAGCGTCAGCTCCCTTCTCCGATGCGCCTAATTAATCCCTAAACAAACACTTTGAGCAACTATATGGTATAAATTATATTGTTACAGTAGTAAAATTATAGACTGATGTAATGTTTAATCTATAATTGATAGCATTAATCTCATCAGATATACATTTTAACCCCCTACTTTTACCACTCTTCCTTTCACTACCATTCCATTATTTCAAAATAGATTATATATATATATATATATATATATATATTTATTATTATTTTTTTAAACTATTTATACATAATTATAAATTGACCTTCAATTTATAAGCAGAAATATATGTGGATGTGCACATTTAAAATTCCGCACATTTAGTGGATTTTTGAACTGGAAAACGGAGGAGATTAACAGGTTCGTGTTTTAAATTTATCCCTATAACATTTTTTTTTGTTTTCTTTTGAAAATAAAAAGCATAAAAACACACAGCATCTTTTAGATATTTAATTTTTTATTAAAAGCCAAAAAATTACATATAATAAGCATTACCATCCATTGAGAAAAGATGAAATATTGGTATACTCCAATCAGAATTAAAAAAACCCATACATTTTTTCCTGATATTAAAAATAAAGTTGTCACCTGTCAGGTGTAGTGTCACTGGTTTTGTTATAGCGATTTTTCTTCCAGAAACTTAAAAGCTGCATGCCATGTCTCTGAATAGATCACCAAAAATCTATTATAAGATTATAAAAAAAAAGTGATCTGCAAGCACAAAAATTAATTTTAAATTGGATAACGGTACTCATTCACATGATTAATGGTGCCATGAAAAGTCGTACAACTACTCAAGAGTAAATGGTCATGTAGAGTACTTTTTTCCCTTGACCCTGAATTTATAAGCAAAAATTGTGATTGCATATGAATATATAGTTACAATACCCACAAATCACTTTTTTTTCCCAAGTAAAGATAGTCATTAATACCGTAGTCATTAATACCGTAATTAAAATCATATTCATAGTGACAGTAGTTTTTTTTTTACTTACTATCAGTTTTTCACACCCAACCTTTAGAAACTTAGTTGTTACAAATAGATATTTCTCATTGCTTTATTTTTATATGATCAACAATAAAACTATCTAATTTGTATTGCAAAAATAAAATATATTCATAATAGCAGCAATTATATAAATAAGCTTGCCTTTCATATCACAAGTGATTGTATGGTGTTATGAAGCTTATAAATTCAGCCACATATGAATTTGTCATAATTTTTTACCCTTCATAGCTAGTAATGCTATAAGCACTTTAAAAAATATAACAACACCATTCGATTTTTCTTTTTTAAACTTAAATGGTTTCATGGGGAAATTGTTATAAACCAAATATGTATTTCTTGTGGAAATGCTTTTTCATGATCACACATACACTATATACACAATAATGAAAATGCTGTAGCAATATATTATTTTCAAAACTTTGTACTTAGCAAAATAATTATAATAAATGTTTGGCCCTTGTATATAAAATAAGTAACTTTTTACTAAATTCAGGAGGCTTTGAGGCAAAATCAATATTCTTCAGAAAATCTTTCGTGATTTCCTCTATCAGTTTCAACTAGATACAATGCACTATTGTAAAATAATAATTTTCTCATAGACATATAGAAGACGTATATTTCTCATAGACATATAGAAGGCGTATATTTCTCATAGACATATAGAAGACGTATATTTCTCATAGACATATAGATCATACTCAAGATGAGGTAACGGAAAATCAAACCTTATCTTTAAATCAAACAAAAAATTTAAACTTTGAGACAAGAGGATTAGATGACACCGTAATCTGTTTATGATATTATCTTCTTTGAAAAATCAAATGACCACTAGAAATCATATAACATCATTAAATCCTTTGGCTTTGGATACTGTCAGCTAAAGTTCATAGTGTCACTGAATGGTAGTCCATATTTTGGCAAGATTATACACAAGTTTTTTTACTAGAAAAGTTTTTTATTAGTGAAGTGAACCATGATTCACCCCAGTAATAAAAATTATATATAAACTTTAAAAGCATCCTCCTGGAGTGAACCATGATTACATCGTTCACTCCAGATGGATGCTCTTAACCAGGAGGGATTATATGATGAAGGTTTTGTTGAATTATTCTAGATATTAGGGACTGCAACAATTATGGGGAAGATTTTTTTTGCAGCATGGCTTTCCCTAGTTGCTAGAAGGAATTTGTTTAGTAAAGATGGAATTCACTTGAACTGAGGAGATACACAGGTTTTTGCTAATTTCATAGGTTTGGGGAACTACTAAACTCTTAAAAGTTTATAATTTAAGGCTCACTTGCAATTGAGCTCAATGACAACTGCATGTTTTATTATTTTAGACAATAATTTAATTCTCTGTGATGTTTTTTCTCTCTCTCTTGCTAGGAACTATTCATGTGAGTTATTTGCTTTTAGTAAACGACTCAATGAAGAATTCAATGAGGAAACCTTAAGGAGGGCCTTCACTCACAAATCATATATTGATCAGGAAGAAGCCAGGCGTAAGGAACTTGGTGTTTCACTTCAAGATGTGCCATTACCACTTATGGATAATTCTGATCTTACAACTTCTGGTATATATATTTTTTAAATTCTTGTGTATTTGATTTTTTTTTTTTGTACAGTCATTTTACACACTTACCCATCTGCTATAATTTTTTGTAATGGTAACCCTAAACACAAAAGGTTAGTGTAACCTAAAGTGCTCTAAGTACTATGCATGAGTTGAAGTTTGGAAGACAGGAGATAATTCTTGATGTTGAACTTGAATTTCAGCAGACTGTAATTTTCGGGAAACACATGTGAATGCAGGTTGGTCAAGAGAACATGAACTGTAAATGTCCTTTATTGAGGTCGAGAGAGAGAGAGAGAGAGAATTCATGCCAACACCAAGTCAGCAAATGGGAAATGAAGCTTTGAAAAGCCAGTTCAGAGAGAGAGAGTGTGTGCCTCCCTTAGGGGAGGCATCATCTCACTTGAATTTTTCAAGTTTCAATTCTTGTTTTGTCAGCATTGGCAAGGATTTAACATGTAGAAGTAAAAATGTTTTTGTACCTGTAATTATATCCAGATGTGCCAGGAGGGATTATAATGAAGGTTTTGTTGATATTAGGGACTGTAAAGATTATGGGGAAAAATTTTTGCAGCATGGCCTGCCTTAGTTGCTAGAAGGAATTTGTCTAGTAAAGATGGAATTCACTTGAACTGAGGAGATGCACGGATTTTTGCTAATTTCGTAGTTTTGGAGAACTACTAATAGGGAAGAGCCATCAGAAAGATACAGATTAGTGGAATGGCCCAAAATTCTTTCATTATTCTGAACTCTCCAGCTCATTTATACAGTAACCAAATAGAACAAGTGAGTTGGAACTGACTGCAAGCCTTTGGGATAACAGAAAAATAATGGGAAATTACTAAAGCTTTGTTCAGAAAACATTATTAAATGCTATTAAAATTTTATTAAAAGCTAATCAAATATCCATTTGGAAAATTCCTTAGGAAAACACTCTCATAAGTAATTAAACAGGATGTGGTAAGGATGCAAAGAACATAAAAATACAGTCTCTTACATGTTTGTAAGAATTATAATGCTAGGATTATAATTAATAAATCTGATGAATTTGAAAAACTGATTTAATCAAATGCAGACATAACAGATATCAGAAACATAGTTCCATTCTGATATTGAATTCTGATTCTGGTGGTGGATATTTGAAAAGTTGGAAATGTTTGTGCAGAGCAAGTTTTCTGATGGTAGAATGTGGTATGTTATCATTGGTAAAACTATGAACAAGATTTCCTGTCAGTGGAAAAAGGTTTAACTTATAGGAGGAAAAGTGTGGGAGGAAAGAACAGAACTTGGAAGAACACAAGCATTAGTTGAGAAGTTAGAAGACCGAGAATAATCTAACCTTACCTGCAGTAAGTAGTTGGTGAGAAAACTGACTAGACAGTTGCAAAGGAACAGAAGGCAAACCATAAGATGAAAGTTTGTTTAGAAAACTGTCATGCCAGACACAATCAAAAGCCTTAACATCAAGAGCAACTGCTTGAGCCTCCCTAGACTTTTCAGTTGGCCAGAGATGAGTAATGTAAGTCAAGATATTACTGGCAGACTGAAACTGATGGAAGGTTTCAAGACAGTGTAAGAGAGGCAGTAGATGGATTAACTGGAAGTGGGGGGGAATAGTGACATTTTCTGGAATTGGCTGTATATGAGCAGATGCAGATGAAAAAATTAACAGTGGAATCAGAGATTGTAAAAAGGTGACACAAAACAGATATAAGTTGTAGAGCACAAGTTTTGAAAAGAGAAATGCTATTAGGACCATGAGACTTCTTGAAATCAAGATTATGCAGGATTATACTAATGCCTTTCTGTTAGAAAGCTAAGGGAGACATTGAATGGAATATTAGCATTAGCATTAGTAGAGGCATATGATGCAAGAAAGCAAGCTTATTCAGCATCAGCCAAAAAAAAAAAAAAACACACCACTCCCATTTCACCCCTCCATTCGTTCAAAATACCTGTCCAGTTGAGCCTTAAATTTGTTTAGGCTATCAACTTCAACAACAAATGATGGAAGTCGGTTCCACCAACCAACCACCCGCTGGCCAAAGGCAAATTTCCGCACATCTATCCGACATCCGTCCTTCCTCAATTTGAATTTATGCCCTCTGAGGTGATTATTCTGAGCAAGAGGAAGAATCCCATTGGCATTGAGCATGCTCAAACCATTCAAAGCCTTATACACCTCTATCAGATCACCTTGCCGGTGCCTAGTCTCCAGACTCTGTAATTTGCAAAACTTAAGCCTTTCTTCATAAGAGCAACCCTTTGTTCCATTCACTAATCTTGTTGCCCTTCTCTGTACCCGTTCCAGCAGCTCTACATCCTTCTTGAAATGAGGCTTCCAGACCTGTATACAGTACTCAAGATGTGGCCTTACCATAATCACCTCCTTATCCCTGCTAGAAAAATTCCTGTATATCATTGACAAGACACCATGAGCTACTCTTGCATCTCGTCTGCACTGCTCAGAGAACTTCCTATCTGCCTGCACAATTACCCCCAGGTCCTTTTCATTCTCCACCACTGTCAGTGTAGTACCGCAGAGTTGATACGTTGCTCTGGGGTTACTGTTTCCCATATGTAGGTACTTTACATTTGTCAATGTTAAACTTCATTTGCCACCTCTCAGCCCATCTGTTCAACCTTCCCAGATCCTGTTGCAGCAGCATAGCATCAGTAGTGTCCTTAACAACCCTGCCAACCTTTGTATCATCTGCCAACTGGGACATTAAACTTGATATACCATCATCAATATCATTCATAAACACCGAAAACAACAACCGACCCAACACTGAACCCTGAGGAACTCCACTAATAACATTAGTCCATGTTGAGCAGTGTCCATTGATTAATACTCTCTGTCTTCTGCCACTCAACCATCCCCTTATCCATAGCAGCAATTTGCCTCCAATGCCACACTGCTCCAATTTGTGCAGCAGTCTTCCATGTGCAACAGTATCAAAAGCCTTTCTAAGATCCAAATATATAATATCAAAGTTATTCCCTGCATCCAGTTCTTTTGTGACTACATCATAGTATCCAATCAAATTGGTCAGGCAAGACCTGCCCTTAACAAAACCATGCTGCGTCTGAGCTATAACTGAATTCTTGTTTAGATGATCCTGCAGTGCTTCTTTAACCAGTGCCTCCATTAATTTTCCTGGAACAGAAGTTACAGGTCTATAATTACTTGTGTCAGCCTTTGATCCTCCTTTGTGAATTGGGGTTACATTTGCACATCTCCAGTCTATGGGTACCTCCCATGAGTCCAAAGAAGCTCTCATAATTATGGCTAGGGGTTTGCTTACTTCCTTTGCTGCCTCCTTAAATATAACTGGATAGATCCCATCCACCCCAGGTGCCTTTTTTATGTTTATCCTCAACAATCTCTCCTCCACTTTCCTCTCAGTTATTACAAAATCATCTAGCTCTCTACCAATGTCTACTTTACCTACGTCAGTCTCCTTCCTGAATAACTCCTCATGCGTGAAGTAGATGCAAAATACTCGTTTAGATTGTTAGCCACCTGAGCAGGGTCCTCAACTGTTGAACCATCAATATCCAGTGGACCAATCTGATTCATCCCTTTCCTTCTTGAGTTTAAATAGGTAAAGAACTCTTTTCTGTTTTTCTTTGCATCCTTTGCCAAAGATTTTTCGTAGTCTGCCTTTGCCTGCCTAGTCTCCTTTGTGACTTGGTTACAGACCAACTTATATCTATCATAGGCTTCCATGTCGCCCATTAATTTGTATGTATTCCATGCATTTTTCTTCTCTGCCACATGTCTCATTAGTTCATCTCAAAACCATTTAGGCCTAAACCTTGAACAATATTTCTTAGTTGGTATGTAAAGCCTGGTAACTTCCAAGATTAGTTCCTTGAATGCTTCCCATTTTGAGTTTGCTGTTGGTAACATCATCAGTTGGTCCCACTGTACAGAATTTAAATACTGTCTCAGACCATCATAGTCGCCTTTACGAAAACAAAAACCCTTCCCTTTACCTCTGATGGTAGTTACCTCCTTGAATAAATCCCACTTCACCACACTGTGATCACTGCCACCTAGTGGTTCATTTATCTGCAGATTCTTAATGCATGAAGAATCACTACTGATAATCAGATCAAGAGTATTGCTCCCTCTTGTTGCCTCACGAACATGCTGATGTAGAAAACAATCATCCAATAAATCCACAAAAGCCTGGCTAGTGTGTGAGTTGACCAACCCACAAATTCCAGTCAATATCTGGGAAATTAAAATCCCCCATTATAAGACTCTCTGATTTACTGGCCCACTCCATTTCCCTGTACAATATCTTATTATACTCATCAGAGTCATTAGGCCTATAGCACACTCCTACTCTCAATTTTGATTTCCCTATGTTTATGTCACACCAAACTGACTCGACACTGCCCTGTCCATTGATGTCGACTGGCTTCACTTCCTTGGATTTTATGTTTCTTAACTAATAGCATAATTAATGGCAATACCATAATATGATTGGTATTAGATCATTGATGTAAGAATTAGAGGAAAAGTAAGATGCTAATAAGTCAGTTTTTTCTTTAGACAATGATATATAATAGAACTATCAAGATTTAACAGAGATGGAAATATGGATGGACTATACTTTTACCATCCAGAGCTTTGCTGAACAGAAAAGTTTGGCTGCCATTTGGACAAGAAACAAGCCTGCTTTTATCCAGATGGTAATAGTCTTCTGGCTTAATGCCAGTTACAATACTTTATCACCATTCAAAGGAAACACTTCATTTTGTTGTTAATCATGATGGTCTCACAATGTTGAACTTCCACCTTCCTTTAAAACTTGTTCTACTCTTCCAACATTTGCATCTTTTACATCAGTGCTCAATTGGCCACTTCTTTGTTAGACCTTCATTGTAAATGAAGCTTTGAATTCGCCCTTAAAATGTTTCCCTTAAATACTGCCAGTCTTTTAAAATCGTTGTTTTTTTCGTTTTCTGACATCATCTGTTGACCAGTTTTCCCCAGTTTATTGTTATTCTTTCTTGAACAATAATAGAAATTTCTGCTTTGATTGAAATAGTGAGTAGTACTTCACAGAAGAATTCATTGCACAACAGTGATACAAGATATGAAGAGGATTGTATATCAAGTAAGCAGTGATTACTATGTCACACTGAGCAGTCAGAATCCATCATAACTAGTATATTTCGAGCCCGTCACCACCAAATACGAAGGATGCGGAAAGGTCAGGGAATGACCACCGCATATTCCCGGAGCAATATGGCCTTAGTTGCTAATGCTCCTAAAAACCAAATAACAACAACATAACTAGTATTGCCACTCCACACTTTTAAAGTTGCTCTCCTATAATGTAAGTTTCTGTCACATTTACTCCTCTGCACTTTCCATTTACTTTGCTAAAGTATATATTAAAAGAATTATACTGTCTTTATTTTGCATATGTTATTTTTGCACTTATGCACCATTATTTTCAGAATTTTGAAAATAAGATTTCACATTACCATAGATGAAATACTATATAAAAATGGTTTCTTTATTTTTCTTATCTTTTCAGGAATGCAAGTAATTACAGATTATATCAGGACTTTTCTACGGCATTCATATCCACTCATGCCTGAGGAAGGAATCTGGTAACTATTCTTAGCAGTAAAAAGGGCAACACTAGCTTCCTGTATAAAATTACTTTTAAACATTATTTTTTTGCATTACTTCCTAGATTTTTAATGGGTTACCAAATGGGCAGACACTAACTTTAATAATGCAGATGCCTCACCTTGCACAAACATTTTAAATTTGCTTTTCCTCTTCCCCTCCAGAAAAGTTCTGGAAATGTTTGTGTAAGTGTTCCCAACTTAAAAACAGTATTGTGAAAATTTTCTGCAGTGGGCAGGCACACAGTGTGATTATTGACAGGGATGAATAAACTCAGATTTAATTTTGAAAACTAATTCTCCAAAAGGGTGATAAACTTATTATTAGTAAGGCATGCATGAAGATTCTTCACTGTGCTTCTTTGCACCAAACCAGAGTAATTGGCATAGGTTGTGCTTATGGTTAGGTTGCACCTTGAATATAGGTCTTGACAGCTTCATTTTAAGAAAGATGTGGGTCTGCTGGAATGGCTGCAGAGAAGAGCAATAAGGTTAGTCAAGGACACAAAAAGGTGCACTCTTACCATAAAAGACTTAGTTCTGCAAATTGCAGCATCTAGAAACTAGGTGTGTGTGTGTGTGTGTGTGTGTGTGTGTGTGTGTGTGTGTGTGTGTGTGTGTGTGTGTGTGTGTGTGTGTGTGTGTGTGTGTGTAGACCTGATTAAAGTATTTAAGGCCTTAAATGGATTGAGTAAATTAAATGTGGGTTGCATCCAAATTCTTGCTTGTGCAAAACATATAAGAAGACATAAGTTTAAAAAGGGTGGTTATAGGATAGATGTACAAAAATTTCCTTTTAGCCAGAGAGTGATTGATTGTTGAAACAAACTTCTACTTGGTCTTGTGGAGGTGGGTAGTTTGAATAAATTTAAGGAAGAATTAGACAAATTATTAGAGTGCATGGGCAGATGAGGTAGGCGTTTCTTTTTTTTTTTTTTTTGGCTAATGCTGTATAGACTTGCTTCCTTGCATAATTTTCTGCTACTAATATTAATACAATAGAACATCGGTTATCCAGAATAATTTGACAGGCTGACTTTTTTTTATTAACGGTAGTACAGTAAGCTCCGGTTATAGTGATCATGTTTACAAATTGAATTTTGATTATAATAAGTGAAAGATCAAGTTTACTACCGTTTATAACAGATTATACAAACAAAAAGTGCAATAAACCAAAAACTGCAAATTGTTTTATGGTTGTGACCTCTAGAATTCTATGTGACCTTCAGAAATGCGCTTTAGAAAAATATCACAGAGACTACTGGATTTTCTCGGAAACCATGAGCGAATTTCAGATTAGTTTAGCACCAGATTTGGTAAGAATAATATTGGCCCAAAACTGTGTGATTTATTATTTTTCTCAATTTATTATGGTAAAATGTGAACGAAAAGAAAATTCGTAGTTTTAACATTGCAACAAAAAACGGAAATTATTAACAGAATTAGAAAAGGTGAAAATTTAGGTAATCTCTTCAGAGTTTAATGTGGGAAGTACAACAATTTATGACATCAAGGAAAATTCCAATGCTATAACAGAATTTGTGTTGATTATGGATAGTGAAGGAGAATCTAGCAGGAAAAAGACGATGTCGAAACCTGAAAATGCCACTTGAGAGAGAGTGCATTCAATTTATTTTTTTGTTTTCTTCAGAGCAAAGTTTAGGTGAACCAGTGTCTGGCCCAATGTTGTGTGTAACAGCATTGGATTTTAATCGAAAATTAATAAGTAATGAAAATTTTAAGGTAAGCATGGGTTAGCTGAAAAACTTTAAAATGAGACACGGCATTCCGTGAACTAGATATTCAAGGTGAGAAAATTTCTGCAGATGAATCGGCAGTGGTGCCCTTTGAAAAGTAAGTTTGCTTCAGTTATATCAAATTACAAGAAAGAATGTTGATGTTGATAATGTTGATGAGACGGGCTTATTATGGATAGCATTACCGAGGAAAAGCCTAGCCACTAAAAAATGCCTGCACCAAGTTTTAAGATGAGAAAAGAACGAGTTACAATTGCTATAAGTACAAATGCTACTGGGACGCACAGACTGTCCATGTTCATTATCGGTAACTCGAAAAAACCAAGAGCATTTAAAAATCTTTTTAATTTTCCTGTTTTGTATAAAAATAATAAAAATTCCTGGATGGATGTTTCTGTTTTCCAAGATTGGTTTATATATTTTTTTATTTAATTAATCTTATTTAATTTAATCATAAGGTAAGATTAATTAAATCAATTAATCTTATAGGAAAAATTATCCGGAAAATATTCCGGTTTGATTATCCAGAAAATTTGACTATCTGAAAGAGGTCTGGCATCAATTATTCACTCTACTGTACTTATTATAAAAAGTTATTGAGTACCTTTGATTAAATCTAAAAGAATTGTGTCAGCTGAAAAATGAAAGTGCTTGCTAGCACACATTATTTATTATTATTTTTTTAATGAAAACTCCAAAAACAAGAGGTCTTAGAACCACTAGTACTTAGTACTGTGCATGGGTTGGAGGTTGAGAAGATGAAAAAAGATAATTGTTGGCATTACACTTGAATTTCTGTAGACTGTAATTTTCAGGAAATATGCGCGAAGGAAGGTTGTTCCAGAAAACGGCAGTTGAATGAATAAACAAAGAAGATGAAAAGTTGATTCTGTGAGTTTGAAGTTGGACAGTAAATGGATGTTGGCTGGTGGTGGCACATGTTCAGACTGTTTTGAAAGAGAGAGAGCAGGAATTATAGAAGCCAATTCAGAAGAACAGTGCCCATAGAAGTATCTGTAGAAAAGGCATGCAGCAGAAACAGTATGTCTATGAGACAGCGAGTAGAGAGACTCTGTGTGAGAGAGAGAGAGAGAGAGAGAGGGGTCATTAATTAACCTAACTGCCCTCTTCTGAATGGAATCTAGAAGCCTGAGAGAGGTTTTGGGGCACTGCCCCAGATGTGAGAACAATATTCCTCCATGGTAGGGCAGATTTGTACAGAATGAACAGCTGTTTAGAAGAAAAGTAACGCCGCGAGCGAAAGAAACCAAGTTTTTTAGATGCAGAGGAAGCAATGTTTGTAATGTGCATGTGCCAAGAGAGATTAGAAGTCATGGTAATCCCCAAAAGAGATATATCATTTTGCCTAGAAATTGGAGTGTCACCAAAGATAAGCATAAGAGTAGAAGAATCCTTTTTCTACTAAAATTAAAATTAAAATTACAGTTGCTCAGAGTGAAACGGATACAAAATATAGATTGTAACAGGTTTAATGGGAAATATACATATATTGGATTAGATACATAAAGCTTTCGGTTATCTAGTTAACCTTCTTCAGTTGATATGAAATGACAGTTGGAACGGAGGCGTGTACTGCCAATCTGGTACGTGAAGCGCTTGGCTAATTGTTTGAGGTTGAAGCCTGTGGTTGTGATGCATGTGGACGTGGCCAGCGCTTGTCAATGGACAGGATTGTTGCCTCAGTGATAGGGTGGACTTGACAACCACTGTTCCTGTTCACTGAGGTATTGGAGCATTTGATGTTTAACGATTCCAACCAGGTGCGGCACAGATAATGGCGGGACTACATGCATCACAACCACTGGCTTCAACCTCAAACAATTAGCCACACGCTTCACCTACCAGATTGGCAGTACACGCCTCCATTCTAACTGTCATTTCATATCAACTGAAGAAGGTTAACTAGATAACCGAAAGCTTTATGTATCTAATCCAATATATGTATATTTCCTATTAAACCTGTTACAATCTATATTTTGTATCCGTTTCGCTCTGAGCAACTGTAATTTTAATTTTAGTAGTAATGAATCTGGAGTGCCTCTTTAATCAGAATCCTTTTTGCAAGATATAAGACAAGATTGAGTTTTAGAAGGATTAGAATCAACTAAGTTATCTTTGCCCCACTGGAGAATTACCTGGAGATCGGCATTTAAGGAATTGATAGTGGATATTCAAGAAGTTGAAGCTGATTGAGCAGAGCAAGGTTTCTCAAAATGGAAAATGGAATGCAATATGCTATCATCGGCAAAATTATGGATAAGATTTCCAGTTAATGGAAGGTCATTAATATACAAGAGGAAAAGAGTGGGGGGAAAGAACTGAACTTTGGGGGACACCAGCATTAGTGGAAAAGTTAGAAGACAGAGAGCCGTCTACCATCACCCTCAGTGAGCGATCGAGAGAAAACTGGATAACCAATTACAAAAAACAGTTAGCAAACTATAAGATGGAATCTTGTTTAGAAGACCTTTATACCAAACATGATCGAAAGCCTTTGAGATGTCTAGAGCAACTGCTGGTGTTTCACTGATTTTTTTCCATTGAATTTGTCCATAAATGGGTAACATAAGCCAGAATATCGCCAGAGGATCGACACTGACAGAATCCATACTGGCGATCGTAGATCAGACAGAAGGTTTCTAGATAGTTTAATAGTTGGCAGTTAATTGATTTCTCCATTACTTTAGAAAGAGTAGACATAATTGTCCATCGCTGGACAGTGCAGTGTTGAGTCAGTTTGGTGTGACATAAGCATTGGGAGATCAAAATTGAGAGTAGGAGTGTGCTATAGGCCTAACGACTCTGATGAGTATAATAAGGAACTGTACAGGGAAATAGAGTGGGCCAGTAAATCAGAGAGTCTTATAATGGGAGATTTTAATTTCCCAGATATTGACTGGAATTTGGGGGCTGGTTACTCACACACTAGCAGGGCTTTTGTGGATTTATTGGATGATTGTTTTCTACATCAGCATGTTCGGGAGGCAACTAGAGGGAGTAATACTCTTGATTTGATTATCAGCAGTGATTCTTCATGCATTAAGAATCTGCAGATAAATGAACTACTAGGTGGCAGTGATCACAGTGTGCTGAAGTGGGATTTACTCAAAGAGGTAACTACCATTAGGGGTAAACGGAAGGGTTATTGCATCCGTAAAGGCGACTACGATGGACTGAGACAGTATTTAAATTCTATACAGTGGGACCAACTGATGATGGTACCAACAGCAAATTCAAAATGGGAAGCATTCAAAGAACTTATCTTGGAAGCTACTAGGCTTTACATATCAACTAAGAAATATTGTTCAAGGTTTAGGCCAAAATGGATGTCAGATGAACTAATGAGGCATATGGCAGAGAAGAAAAATGCATGGGATACTTACAAATTAACACATGACACAGAAGCCTATGATAGATACAGGTTGATATGCAACCAAATTACAAAGGAGGTTAGGCAGGCGAAGGCAGATTACGAGAAATCCTTGGCAAGGGATGCAAAGAAAAACAGCAAAGAGTTCTTTACTTATGTAAACTCTAGAAGGAAGGGGATGAATCAGATTGGTCCACTTGATATCGATGGTTAAACTGTTGATGATCCTGCTCAGGTAGCTAACAAACTAAATGAATATTTTGCGTCGACATTCACACATGAGGAGTTATTCAGCAAGGGGAATGCCAGAGGTGCATTCAACTCTAGCAGTAAGCTACAGAATCTTGAAATAACTGGGAGTAAAGTGGAGGAGAAACTGTTGAAGATAAACACAAGAAAGGCACCCGGTGTGGATGGGATCTATCCAGTTATATTAAAGGAGGCAGCAAAGGAAGTAAGCAAACCCTTAGCCATAATTATGAGAGCTTCCTTGGACTCAGGGGAGGTACCCATAGACTGGAAATGTGCAAATGTGACCCCAATTCACAAAGGAGGATCAAAGGCTGACACAAGTAATTATAGACCTGTGAGCTTAACTTCTGTTCCAGGAAAATTAATGGAGGCACTGGTTAAAGAAGCACTGCAGGATCATTTAGACAAGACTTCAGTTATAGCTCAGACACAGCATGGTTTTGTTAAGGGGAAGTCTTGCCTGACCAACTTGATTGGATACTATGGTGCAGTCACAAAAGAACTGGATGCAGGGAATAACTTTGATATTATATACTTGGATCTTAGAAAGGCTTTTGATACTGTTGCACATGGAAGACTGCTACACAAATTGGAGCAGTGTGACATTGGAGGCAAATTGCTGCTATGGATAAAGGGGTGGTTGAGGGGGAGAAGACAGAGAGTGGTAATCAATGGACACTGCTCATCGTGGACTAATGTTATTAGTGGAGTCCCTCAGGGCTCAGTGTTGTGTCCATTATTGTTTTCTGTATTTATAAATGATATTGATGATGGTATATCAAGCTTAATGTCCAAGTTTGCAGACGATACAAAGGTTGGTAGGGTTATCAAGGACACTACTGACACTATGCTGCTGCAACAGGATCTGGAAAGGTTGAGCAGATGGGCTGAGAGGTGGCAAATGAAGTTTAACATTGACAAATGTAAAGTACTACACATGGGAAACAGCAACCCCAGAGCAACGTATCAACTCTGTGGTACTACACTGACAGTGGTTGAGAATGAAAGGGACTTGGGGGTGGTTGTGCAGGCAGATATGAAGTTCTCTGAGCAGTGCAGACGTGCTGCAAGGGTAGCTCATGGAGTATTGTCAATGATATACAGGAATTTTTCCAGCAGGGATAAGGAGGTAAATATTCCATTGTATAAGGCAATGGTCAGGCCACACCTAGAGTACTGTATACAGGTCTGGAGGCCTCATTTCAAGAAGGATGTAGAGCTGCTGGAACGAGTACAGAGAAGGGCAACAAGATTAGTGAATGGAACAAAGGGGTGCTCTTATGAAGAAAGGCTTAAGTTTTGCAAATTACAGTGTCTGGAGACTAGGCACCAGCGAGGTGATCTGATAGAGGTGTATAAAGCCTTGAATGGTTTAAGCATGCTCAATGCTGATGGGATTCTTCCTCTAGCTCAGAAAAATCACCTGAGAGGGCATAAATTCAAATTGAGGAAAGACAGATGTAGGATAGACGTGCGGAAATTTGCCTTTAGCCAGCGGGTGGTTGGTTGGTGGAACAGACTTCCATCCCTTGTGGTGGAGGTTGATAGCCTAAATAAGTTTAAGGCTCAGCTGAACAGGTATTTTGAACGAACAGAGGGGTGAAGTGGAAGTGGGTTTTTTTTTTTTTTTTTTGGCTGATGCTGCATAAGCTTGCTTTCTTGCATCAAATGCCTCTACTAATGCTAATGCTAATTGCAATGGGACGATAATTTGATGGGAGGGATTTGTCACCCTTTTTAGGAAGTGGTTGGATATGGGCAAATTTCCAAGAAGAAGGACAAACATCTTTGGAATAAGAAAGTGAAAAATGGCAGCAAATAACAGGAGTAAGTTCAGAGCACAGGTTTTGAGAATAAGTGGAGAAATACCATCAGGACCTGGAGCTTTCTTAGCATCGAGATTTGTCAAAATCCTTCTGACATCCTTTTGACGGAAGACCACAGGAGGCATTGAATGGAGCATGTTGGGAATGGTGGGAGGTGTTTTACCAAGATCATTAATACATAAGTTGGAAGAAAAATGGGATGCTAGCAGGTCAGCTTTATCCTTGGCTGAAGTGACAACAGAACCAACTGGTTTTGACAGAGGTGGGAGCAGAGATGGGCTAAAGTTGCAGCCAATAGCTTTGGCAAGAGACCAGAATGCTCGGCTACTATTAGGACAAAAAGTAAGTTTTCTACTCGTAGTCCGTTCAAAATTTAGTTTGGACTGATTAATAACTGCTTTACAATTGTTGCGAGCTCTGGTGTAGGCAGAAAATGAAACTGAAGAACTGGAAACAACCCAATTGTTGTTATTGTTATTTGGTTTTTTAGGAGCATTAGCAACTAAGGCCATATTGCTCCGGGATATGCGGTGGTCATTCCCTGACCTTTCCGCATCTCCCGTGTTTGGTGGTGACGGGCTCGAACCCCGGTCTAATCAAGAAGCGTGTGTTACGCACTGCTGCTCCTTCCCACCTGGCTACGGAGGTGCCAACAAACCAATTAAGATATTATTGTTATTATTATTAATAATAGCCATATGGTGCAAGGAAGCATGAGGCTTATGCTGCACCGGCCAAAAAAAAAATTTCCCTATTACCCTGAGAGAGAGAGAGAGAGAGAGAGAGAGAGAGAGAGAGAGAGAAAGTAGAAAGGAATCACCAAGAAAGAGAAGAATGATGATATCCAGCTCAGGACCTTGGGTGTGCCAAGCCCATACTCACCAGATGTGAGCCCCTGGGGTTAATATGCAACATTCTTCTCTTGAACAGCCTTAGCACATTTATTAGAAAACCAAGGTTTAGATAAACGATGAGATTTTAAGGTGGAGTGTGGAATAAAGGATTCCATTCCTACAAGAATACTTTCACTGACTCGATGTTCACATCAGATGTTTTGAAACAGTAAATTGTCCAAGGAAAAATATCTAGTAGGTCATCCCATTTTGCAGACTTTGCCGAAATTGGGTTCACTTGATTTGAGTGTCACCGAATATCAATTCCATGAGCGTTTTAGAATCCCAGGTAGCAAGCACAGTTTGTCTGGCATATTTGAGGGAATGTCTGCTACAGCCGTAAGGACCATGCACAGTTATGTGCAGAGCATACCCACTTGTGTAGATTTTGAGTAGTTACTGCAAAAACATATTAAGAAAGTAGATATAAAAAATCTTAAACAAATGGGTGCTTGCTTATGATGATGAGTATGGTGGTAGTGAAAGTGTACTCTTTTTTTTTTTTTTTTTGATTCTCAAAATAATTTGAATCTTTAATAAAAATGGAATCAAGAACATTGCTCTCCCATGTGACACCTTTAACATCTTTGTATAAGAATAATTTTTTTTTTATGATAACCCCAAACACAAAAAGGTATAAGAACCTATAGTAATTTAGTACCATATATTTAGTACCTCAGAAAAGACAGAAGTTACTATAGAAGACAGAAAGGTAATACATAAAATAACTCTAATTGATCCAGAAATATGCTGCTGTGCAAATATCCCACACGTAGGTTCCAATTTCTCTTTTAAAAAATTTGTTTCCCCATGATAATGCATTCATATCTGCTTGCCTGCTCCATTAATAACTTTATTTGTCTACATTAATTGTCATTATGTTTATCACACTAATTTGGTTTATAGTACACCCTCGATTTCATTATTACTTTTTTTTCATTCCACACAACATGCAGGTGGCCTGCAAACACATACTGGTACAGACAGTACACAGTGCAATGTAGCTAGTAACTATTACTTTCTCATTAGGCCTCACCATATTAACCAAGTTTAACCATATTAATGTTTTATTCATTAAAAGATAAGAGATATATTTATTCTTTATCATTGCCCTCTTTCTTAAGTTACTTTTATTGTTACAATTAAAATTTATAAAGTCCTTGTTTACTTTCCATGCAGTGCAATCCATGACTATTTGGTCCATGAAGATAGCCTTTCTCATGTGGCTTCTAACATTGGTGTATCAGATCTCATGTTATGTGCTGTAAGTGTTTTCCAGATAACATATAACAAATTTCTATAATCTTTATTCTTTTGTACTGTTAGATTTAAAATATTGGAAATCAAATGTTATGATTTTGATTGATTTAAATACTTTAAATACGTAATAAAGGTATCACATTGAAAATTTCCTATACTCAATTGTACAGGTGTCCAATGCGATACTCTTATTTCATATGATCTTGAGCATCCTTACAGCAGTTTTTCATCTGTACCTTATCAGAAGTTTTATGATCATATTTGTATTAGTTTACATTTCTTAGAATCACAAAATTAGTGTAGCATATGTTTTTATACACGTATATGTAATTTTATAACTACATCTAGCATAATGCTCTTCACATATATAATTAGAATGTTATCAGCTCACCACAAGATATCTTAATGTTAACAACATTTCTGCACTCTGTTTTGAGCCCTATAACGAGGCCTAAATTAAAGTTGGTTGAAAAAGTACAAAGGTAAAGTTTGAAAGTGACTAGGCAACTCCAACTACACAAACCACGGAGTGAAGAGAAGTCAGAGCTAGCAAACAGAATAGGTCAGACCCATCTCCCTTATTCATCTGGCTTGGTGTGGATGGATAAATAATTTATATAAACTGATAATATGGATTTTTAATACTGTATAATTAAACTCATTGAGAAAACAAACAGAAGGGGTACATAACCATCTCTTAAATAAAAGAGAGGTTGAACCCACAGTTAGAACAGTTTTGACCTATCCACCTAAATTCCCAACTAGTTTTACCATCCACACCCAGCTGGGGGAAATCAGTTGGATGTGGAAGAATAAAATTAACTGCCATTATCTATTACTTCCACTATCAGAGATAATATAAAACTAACATTACAATGTTAAAAATGTGATGCCATACATGATTAACCACAAACCAGAAAGAGAGGACAGATTGGATCAGTTAAATCTGAATAATTTAATTTTAAATGTAATTAATTGTACACTAGTAAATATTTTATCCATCCATACCCAACTGGAAAATGATGAGAGTATGGGTTGGACCTGTTCCAGTGGTTCAGGTCCATTGATATAAATACTGATACCTGCCCATGAATGTATTTGCATTATTATTCTGCTCCATAACACATTTGGCAATGAGAGTGTTAAATGAAGAGCCAAGATCCACCAGGATATAGCAGAGATGAAATTCCAAAATGACAGAGGTTGCAGTCAGTTTCTTTTGGAGAAGAGATAAATTTCCTTCTCTTGGATTTTTCAAAATTGGATTCAGATATATTAATAACTTTAATAGGTTTCGGAACGAGAGTAGCCTCGTTCAGGCAAAGTTTTTACTGTTCCGGCTAATAGAGAAGTTTTTCTTAAATTTTTGCTGTTTTATTGTCTTAAATTGGCATATTAATTTATTTTCTAGAAGTAGCTTTATATTCCTAGTTATGATACTTAGTTTAATTTGAACTTAGATAGAGATTTTGTAGGTTATTACATAGTATCGGTAACGATATCCAATTCGTATGTTGGACAAGTTTTTGCAGCTCCGGCAGATGCTAAGTTTTTAATTAAATTTAGTCATTTTATTGACTTAATTGTTAAATTAAATTATTTTCTATAAGTAGCTTGTAGACCTAGTCAAGCTCCTTAGTTTATTTTGAATTCAGATAGTATGATTTTGAAAGTTAACTAATGTCCATAGAAGCTAATGTCAAGTTGCAAAGAGAGGAAGTCAAAGAGCTCCAAGTGATTAGTGGAGTTGGGAGACCAGTAGAGACAACAGATGAATTTGACACAGTGAGGTAAAGAGATTTTAAGCCAATGGAGATCGCAAAGAGGAGATTCCAAATTACCAAGTCTCTGACAGGAAATGTCGGACTGGACATATGCACAAGTACCACTTTCAGGCGAAAGGAATCATACAGCGAATAATTTGGGCAACTGAGATGAGCAGTAGTTGAATCAACCAATAACTGAGATTTTGTCAGAAAAAGTACATGGGGTTTGGCAGACTGCAAGTGGAAATGGACATTGTTGAGATTAGAATTTAGACCACATATATTTGTGAAATGAACTAGGAAGTGGTTGGAAGGTTTAGATTTTTTTCAGATAAGCTTAATCTATTAGTTTTACAATTCATAGTGTATTCAATAGTAAGAAAAAGTGGGGTGGGTGGTGGGGGGGGACATGCTGTGTGAAGTAATGAAATTTTTGGATATGGCATACAAATGGTAAGAATATACCCAGATCCTTGCCATAACAGGGCCTTTAGAATGCCCCCCGCACACACACACACACACACACACACTGCTCGGTCTCCCTCCAGTCACTATCTGGCAGAGTAGAGGTAGCAAGATTATACACTAGCTGATCCAGAAGCCTCCTAAAGAGTTACCAATAGGTTCAGTCCGGTGTACTAACAAGTGGCTGGCCTGCGAATACCGTTTTAGAGCTGTGCCCTCGAAATGTAAGGAAGATTGGATCTCACCATGATGTTCATCATAACCTCAAAAGTCATCAGTCATACTGCATGATGGAAGAGATGGGGAAGGTTTGACCGGAAGTTAGCTTTGGAGACTAAACATAGGTTCCACCACTTCAAGCCTCCAATAAGCAAAGTGGTGGTATTGCACTGGTTGATGAGATCGTCTACCACCTGTGCCTGGTAACACAGAGGGGTGGCATTCCTCCATGTGGTGTGGGTGCCACACCTTGACCCCTGCTTATGTTGGTTCACACCTGGGTGGTCATCCACAGTGTGCATGGAGGTTATACCCAGGATTACTAACAGTCCCACCATCATGAAGGTGCAAGCAGAGGATTTGACTGTCACAGACCCTCCAGACTTTGCCAAAATTGGGTCCACTTGACTTGAATGTCACACGAATATCAGTTCCATCAGCATTTTAGAATCCCAGGTAGCAAGTACAGTTTGTCTGGCATATCTGAGAGAATGTCTGTGACAACCCCAAGGACTAAACTTGTGTGTACACCAATGTTAGCAGTTTGGTAAATAAATTTGATGAATTTCAGGTGTTGGTAAAAATATCAAAGGCAGATATTGTTGGGGTATCAGAGACGTTGTGTCACACAGATATAAGGAATGCAGAACTGGAATTTGGGGAGTGCAATGTGTACAGGAAGGTAGGAGGGGTTATGCTATTAGTTAAGAAACACAAAATCCAAGGAAGTACAGCCAGTCGACATGGCTGTACAGTGCAGTGTTGAGTCGGTTTGGTATGACATAAGCACTGGAAAAAACAAAATTGAGAGTAGGAGTATGTTATAGGCCTAATGGCTCTGATGATTATGATAAAAGACTGTACAGGGAAATAGATTGGGCCTGTAAATGAGTGTTTTATAATGAGAGATTTTAATTTCCCAGATATTGATGGGAATTTGTGGGTTGGTCACTTACACACTAGCAAGACTTTTGTGGATTTATTGGATGATTGTTTTCTATAGCAGCATGTTTGGGAGGCAACTACAGGGAGTAATACTCTTGATCTGATTATCAGTAGGGATTCTTCATGCATTAAGAATCTGCAGATAAAGGAACCACTAAGTGGCAGTGATCACAGTGTGCTGAAGTGGGATTTATTCAAAGAGGCAACTACCATCAGGGGAAAGGGAAGGGTTTTTGCTTTTGTAAAGACGACTGCGGAGGTCTCAGTCAGTATTTAACTTCTATGTGGTGGGAACAACTGATGATGTTATCAACAATTAATCTTGGAAGCTACTAGGAAGCTTTTCATATCAACTAAGAAATATTGTTCGAGGTTTAGTCCTAAATGGATGTCAGATGAACTAATGAGCATGTGGCAGAGACAAAAAATGCATGGGATACATATAAATTAACTGGTGACACAGAAGCCTATGATAGATATGAGCTTGTCTGTAACCAAGTCACGAAGGAGATTAGGCAGGCAAAGGCAGTTTACGAGTAATCTTTGGCTAAGGATGCAAAGAAAAACAGCAAAGAATTCTTTACTTATGTAAACTCTAGAAGAAAGGGGATGAATCAGATTGTTCAACTGTTGATATCGATTGTTCAACTGTTGATATCGATTGTTCAACTGTTGATGATCCTGCTCAGGTAGCTAACAAACTAAATGAGTATTTTGCATCTATATTCACACATGAGGAGTTATTCAGGGAGGGGAATGCCAGAGGTGAATTAAACTCGGGCAGTGAGCTAGTGATTTTTTAATAACTGAGAGCAAAGTGGACGAGAAATTGTTGAAGATAAACACAAGAAAGGCACCTGGGGTGGATGGGATCTATCCAGTTATATTAAAGGAGGCAGCAAAGGAAGTAAGCAAACCCTTAGCCATAATTATGAGAGCTTCCTTGGACTCAGGGGGGAGGTACCCATGAACTGAAGATGTGCAAATGTGACCCCAATTCACAAGGGAGGATCAAAGGCTGACACAAGTAATAATAGACCTGTGAGTTTAACTTCTATTCCCGGAAAAGTAATGGAGGCACTGGTTAAAGAAGCACTGCAGGATCATCTAGACAAGACTTCAGTTATAGTTCGGCCACAGCATGGGTTTGTTAAGGGGAAGTCTTTTCTGACTAAATTGATTGGATACTATGATGTGGTCACAATGGAACTGGATGCCGGGAAAAATTTTGATATCATATATTTGGACCTTAGAAAAGCTTTTGATACTGTTGCTCATGGAAGACTGCTGCACAAATTGGAGCAGTGTGGCATTGGAGGCAAATTGCTGCTGTGGATAAAGGGGTGGCTGAGGGGGAGAAGACAGAGAGTGGTAATCAATGGACACTGCTCTTTGTGGACTAATGTTATTAGTGGAGTCCCCCAGGGTTCAGTGTTGGATCCATTGTTGTTTTCTGTATTTATTACTGATATTGATGATGGTGTATGAGGCATGTCCAAGTTTGTAGATGATAAGAAGGTCGGCAGGGTTGTTAATGACAGTACGCTGCTGCAACAAGATCTGGAAAAGTTGAGGAGATGGGCTGAGATGCGGCAACTGGAGTTTTAACATTGACAAATGTAAAGTACTGCATATGAGAAGCAGTAACCCCAGTGTAATGTATCACTGTGTGGTACTACACTGATAGTGGTAGAGAATGAAAAGGACTTGGGGGAATTGTGCAGGTAGATATGAAGTTTTCTGAGCAGGCAAATGGTCCCCAAGAGTAGCTCATGTGTCTTTTCAATGATATGCAGAAACTTTTCCACCAGGGATAAGGAGGTTGTGATTATTAGCATTAGCATTAGTAGAGGCATTTGATGCAAGAAAGCAAGCTTATGCAGCATCAGCCAAAAAAAAAAAAAAAAAACCACTCCCACTTCACCCCTCTGTTCTTTCAAAATACCTGTCCAGCTGAGCCTTAAACTTATTTAGGCTATCAACTTCCACGACAAGGGATGGAAGTCTGTTCCACCAACCAACCACTCGCTGGCTAAAGGCAAATTTCCGCACGTCTATCCTACATCTGTCTTTCCTCAATTTGAATTTATGCCCTCTCAGGTGATTATTCTGAGCGAGAGGAAGAATCCCATCAGCATTGAGCATGCTCAAACCATTCAAGGCTTTATACACCTCTATCAGATCACCTCGCTGGTGCCTAGTCTCCAGACACTGTAATTTGCAAAACTTAAGCCTTTCTTCATAAGAGCACCCCTTTGTTCCATTCACTAATCTTGTTGCCCTTCTCTGTACTCGTTCCAGCAGCTCTACATCCTTCTTGAAACAAGGTCTCCAGGCCTGTATACAGTACTCTAGGTGTGGCCTGACCATTGCCTTATACAAGGGAATAATCACCTCCTTATCCCTGCTAGAAAAATTCCTATATATCATTGACAATACACCATGAGCTACTCTTGCAGCCCGTCTGCACTGCTCAGAGAACTTCATATCTGCCTGCACAACCACCCCCAGGTCCCTTTCATTCTCTACCACTGTCAGTGCAATACCACAGAGTTGATACGTTGCTCTGGGGTTGCTGTTTCCCATGTGTAGTACTTTACATTTGTCAATGTTAAACTTCATTTGCCACCTCTCAGCCCATCTGCTCAACCTTTCCAGATCCTGTTGCAGCAGCATAGTGTCTGTAGTTACCCCCTTGTCAGTATTATCCCCTTGTATAAGGCAATGGTCGGGCCACAGCTTGAGTACTGTATACAGGGCTAGAGGGCTCATTTTAAGAAGAATGTAGAGCTGCTGGAACCAGTAGAGAAGGGCAACAAGTTAGTGAATGGAACAAAGGGTTGCTCTTATGAAGAACTCCTTTAAGTTTTGCAAATTATAGTTTCTGGAGTGAGGCACCTGCGAGGTGATCTGATTAAGGTGTATAAATCCTTGAATGGTTTGAGCATGCTGAAGGCTGATGGGATTCTTCCTCTTGCTCAGAATAATTGCCTTAGAGGGCATAAATTCAAATTGTGGGTAGACAGTTGTAGGATAGATGTGTGGAAGTTTGCCTTTAGCCAGGGTGTGGTTGATTGCTGGAACAAACTTCCATCTGTCGTAGAAAGTGATAGCTTAAACAGATTCAAGGCAGAATTAGACAGACATTTGGAGCACGTGGACGGGCAAAAAGAGAAAGCTGTGTGTGAATTTTTTTTTTTTTTTTTTTTTTTTTGGCTGATGCTATATAAGCTTGCTTTCTTGCATCATGTGCCTTTACTAATTCTATCTTATTTACAGCTACTGCAATGTTTATTGTTGGTAGAAAATAAAACTGGTTATTTTTAAAGCATATTGCTATCTTCTAATAGCGATATGCTTTACTGTTATCCTAAACAGCCTTCACATAGTTTTTGAAAAATATTTATTTTCTGCTTTATCCTAAACTCTCATAATTTATTTTTAAATAAGAGAGTTTAGCATAAGGTGGAGAATAAAGGATTTCTTCCTTTTAAAAATAATTTCGCTGACAACTTGAGCAAGTATTAGGATGAGGAGATTTAAAACAGCTCTACCAAGGAAATGTGGAATAGAAGTCGTGTAGATGGTCCCAACTGGTATTTTTGTAATGCCAAACAGAACAAAGCTCATGGACAGCAGTTCCATTGGGGATGAGACCATAGCTAAATTAAAGAAGTATGTAGAGGATAACTAACATTAATGATTTATTGTGAAGGGTTGTTGGTGAGAAAAAGGTCACGTGTTAAGTGTGTGTGTGGTTAAGACTGATTGGCATTCTGTTAGTTAATTGAATGAACAAACTGAGTAGTTTATTACTACATGTGAAAAATGTTGCATAATTAAAAAAAAAAAAGTAAAAATGTTGAGCCAAACACTTCAACATTTTTACCAGCTAGGCCGAAGTTATGAACATTAAAATCACTAAGGAAAATCACTGTTAAAAAAAAGCTAGACTAGAAGTAGAATTTTGAAAGAAAGCAAATCAAAAATTTGTTTTTCTGGGAAAGTAGATGCTGAGGTTTCATTGTGGAGCCATCCAGCAACCCAACAAGAGATCGACAAAATCTAGACCCAGACATATGGAAACCTCTCAATCCTATTAAACTCTTATATAATACAAAGCCAAAAGAGAGAAGCAGAAGCTGCTGGGCTCCCAGACATCTCTTGCAAGGCCTCCCCCCATAATCCCATTTGGTCAATTTTAGTGATACATTCTTAATGCAAGCCAGCAATGGAAATAGGCTTTAATTTTGCCCCAATCAGTGTTTACTACCTTTCGGGCGTAACTCAATGCAGACTTACACATTACAGGATGAAAACATCAGGAGTATATTAAATTTAGAAATCCCACAGAAGCTTCATAGATCAGATCAAATCAAATCAAGAATATAGCAAAAAATAATATCTCCAAATGGCTCTCTTTTTCAATAAGAGACTCAAGAATCACTATATTATTCACATATTAAAGGGCCGACCGGGCTAGCTGGGTGGGTAAAGTGCCTGCCTGGCAACCCAAAGGTCGCGGGTTCGATTCCCACCTCAGGCTTGGATCAAAGTACTGCAAAAACCTTGGGAGGTGCATTATGGCCACAGAAGCCTATGCACCAACAACTACCAAAAAAAAAAAAAAAAACATATTAAAGGCACAATAACAAAAACAAAAAAATATTGGCTGACATCAACATATATTCCAGGATCAAAAATTACTCACCAGTGAACATCAAGAAAAAAAGTTAGAAAGAAACAACGTATACGAGGAGCAAAAAACTGACCATTCCTTCTATATGATGTCTGAACCTCATAAAGCTGGAGGCACCCCACATATTTAGAAATATTAAAGTACATAAAGCAGACTTCCCTCTCAGTAAGTCATTTCCTGGCTGGTTATCATTCTTTCCTCAGCCATCCCACCTGTCGAAGGATGGTTAAAAACATGCAGAACCTTATCAGCATGACTAAGTGACCATTTTATTAAGTACATCTTCCCTTTTCAGAACGGAATGATCTTTCAGTAACAGTATTACATATTAGTACCAAGAAATACAAAACAGGTATGCAGATATATACAGATTCTGTATGTGTGCAATCCATTGTGAGAATGGACAAGATAAAAAGAGTTAAATGACTTTAAAAATGGCATGGTATTTGCCACCAGACAATTAATATATGCCATATATAAAGAAGCTATTATTCCTTTCTACATTTTAAAACAGAAGAGGATATTCTAGATATACATGAACAATTTTTGTTTTCAGCCTTGGCCTGTGCTGACACCAGCCCAGTTAATAATTTGAAGTGTTGTAGTTAGCAATTACCATTCTCTATTAATAATAATACCATGTGGAACATTGTCTATTACAGCTTGTGTATGTTCAAAAACACATTAATTTTTATAGGCATACAGATCAACAATAGTGAACCAAAGCCAGACATGCTACTAGTGGCTGATATGTAGAGATGCTGTGAATAGACAAGTTTTAAGTTTTACGCCTATAAGTAGGAAAAGATCTTTTCTTGACTGTGAATCTTTTTAAACTCCATTGTGTGAAGTTATAAATCTAATACCATCTGATATTGCTCATATGTGACAATTTTATATCAAGTTGTCACTAATTTCATATGTGCCTCTGATGAGATGACAGCACTGTTTAAACATACAAGTATGTGAGGGTGGTAGCACTTTAATAAAGATAAATGGCAGTAATGGCTTCACTTTCACTTGGAAAGGGCTTTTATGTGTAGTGCAATGTTGGACAATTAAATGACGATGTCACTTGTGAAAGAACAACAAGAACTTGTTATTTGATACAGATTTCCATTCATAAGTATAGTGCAGAAAATTGCTATATGTTTTGTTGTTACAATGTATTAATATATTTCTGCAACTAACTAAATAGTTTTTTTTCTCTCTCTCTTCCTTCCCCCTGTAGGATTTCCCCCCTGAGAAAAGCACTCTGGCCAAAACATTGAAAGCTATTGTTGGGGCTATTAAACATGATAAGGTATTGTATAACATAAAATTTTGATTTGTGAACTATAGGAATTTAATTTAAGATATTATTTTATGTAACCACGTGGAGTTCATTATATGCTTTTGTCTCTGTTTGTGATTCCTTCCAGCAATGGACTGCAATTTCATTTTTGTATTCTGACCATCTGGATATCATTCTTGTATTAAGTTGGAAACAGATGCAACCAACAGGTCTTCACAAAGACATTCCCATGTACAGGATGTTTCATAATAAGTGGGCCATACTTTCAGAATTGATTTAGAACCTAAAAACAATGAAAAAAGTTCATATAAACATGACCAATCCTGAATGGTTATGGAGGAACTATGGCTGTTTGAATTTTAAAAAATGTTCAGGAGTTTTCAATGGTAAAAATTAAAAATAATAAAAATATAAAATAAGAATAAGCAGCATGTAACTAGTATGAATATTTTGTTAAGTGTGTCTGCTTATTTATTATTTTTAACATTGAAAAATCCATAGCCGTTTTTTTTTTAAATTCAAATGGCCATAGTTTCATAATCATCCAGAATAAGACATGTTCTTATTCTGGATGATTATTCTTATTAAACAGACATAAAAAAAAAGTTTATAGAAACTTTTTTTTCATTGTTTTTAAATTCTAAATTGATTCTGAATGTCACGAAACACCATGTATATCAGGTATTATTAGTAAAAAAATTGCAAATTAAGTTCCTAAACACAATATAGGGGGATCCATAATTAAGGAAATTATTTGACTGCCAATATAGTGTAAAACCTTTTTTTTTGTTTCAGAATAATTTTAACACAGGGAAGTAACCATGAGACAATGAAGAAGACTGAAATTGTAAGGCATGCAAAATATGCAAATGCTGCAAAAGTTGTATGCCACTTCAAGAATTTTTTTAGGCATAAACCGCCCACAATAAACACCATAAAGTAAATTGTGAATAAGCTTGATGAAGTGGTACAGTGCACAATATACCAAAACCTTGTATCTCATAAAGGTCTAAACTTGTAACTTGTAAGCAAGGATATCAAAAGAAGTCCAAAAATTCTCAAAGAAAGTGAAGTTTGGAACTTAAAATATCTAAAACAATCTTAAACAGTATTATAAAGGAACTTAAATATAAGGTCTGTCATTCAGTATTGCTACAAAGTTTGAATGAGGATGATTCAGATAGAAGAGGAATTTGCCAAACAGTTTTTGACTATGAGTGTTAGAAACCAAGATATCATTGACTATGTTTTGTGGACTGATAAAGCTACATTTAAACTAAATGGAACTGTGTTTATTACTCTCTTAACAACAATTTATTCTTTAATACGGATTTAAATACTCCTGGCTTGACAACATGGGCTGGAATTTGGATGGGAAGTGTTCTCAGACCTTTTTTTTTTTTTTTGAAGGAAATTTGACAGGAAAAAGCTACCTGAGACTGCTAAAAAAGCAAAATCATTTCATTATGCAGGATGGAGCATCAGTTCACTCTGCAAAAAGAGTGAACTGATGAAAGAGAGATCGGGAATTACAGAAGCGAATTCAGAAGAACAGTGCCCGTGGAAGTATCTGTAGAAAAGGCATGCAGCAGAAACAATACGTCTATGAGACAGCGAGTGAAGAGAGCGACTGTTAGAGATGAGTCATTAATTAACCTAACTGCCCTCTTCTGAATGGAATCTAGAGGTCTGAGAGGTTTTGGGGGCACCGCCCAGATGTGAAAACAATATTCCATGGTAGGACGGATTTGTGATTTGTACATAGTGAATAGCTGTTTGAAAGAAGAGTAATGCCGAGAGTGAAAGAGAAAACCAAGTTTTTTAGATGCAGAGGAAGCAATATTTGTAATGTGCTTGTGCCAAGAGAGATTAAAAGTCAGGGTAATCCTCAAAAGAGATATATAAACTTGCCTAGAAATCAGAGTGTCACCAAAGGTAAGCATAAGAGCAGAAGAATCGTTTTTGTGAAATATAAGAGGACTGAGTTTTAGAAGGATTAAAATCAATGCCGACCGGGCTAGCCAGGTGGGTAAAGTGCCTGCCTGGCAACCCAAAGGTCGCAGGTTCGAATCCTAATAAAATGCAATGAATCAGAATCATAAAATGAATCAGAATAAAATGCAACAACTCAACAACTTTGGGAGGTACATTATGGCCACAGAAGCCGGTGAGTCAACAACTAACTAAAAAAAAAAAAAAAAAAAAAGATCGAACTCAACTAAGTTGTCTTTGCCCCACTAGAGAATTACCTGGAGATCGGCATTTAAGGAATTAGTAGTGGATTTTCAAGAAGTTGAAGCTGATTGAGCAGGGCAAGATTTCTCAAAATGGAAAGAGGAATGCAATGTGCTATCATTGGCAAAACTATGGATAGGATTTCCAATCAATGGAAGAAGGTGATTAATATACAAGAGTGATTAATATACAACAGGAAAAGAGTGAGGGAAAGAACTGAACCTTGGGGGACACCAGCATTAGTGGAGAAGTTAGAAGACAGAGAGCCATCTACCATCACCCTCAGTAAGCAATCAGAGAGAAAACTGGATAACCAATTACAAAAAACAGTTGGCAAACCATAAGATGGAAGCTTGTTTAGAAGACCTTTATGCCAAACATGATCGAAAGCCTTTGAGATGGCAAGAGCAACTGCTTGTGTTTCACAGAACTTGTTTCATTGAATTTGTCCATAAATGGGTAACGTAAGCCAGAATATCACCAGTGGATCGACACTGACGATCGTTGATCAGACGGAAGTTTTCTACATAGTTTAAGAGTTGGCGGTTAATTGATTTCTCCATTACTTTAGAAAGAGTAGACGTAATTGTTGCAATGGGACGATAATTGGATGGGAGGGATTTGTCACCCTTTTTAGGAACTGGCTGGATATGAGCAAATTATCAAGCAGAAGGAAAATCACCTTTGGAATAAGAAAGTGAAAAAAAGGTGGCAAAGAACAGGAGTAAGTTCAGGAGCACAGGTTTTGAGAAAAAGTGGAGAAAAATACCATCAGGACCTGTAGCTTTCTTAGTATCAAGATTCGTCAAAATCCTTCTGACATCCTTCTGACAGAAGACCACAGGAGACATTGAATGGAATGTGCTGGGAATAGTGGAAGCTGTTTTACCAAGATCATTAATACATAAGTTGGAAGAAAAATGGAATGCTAGTGGGTCGGCTTTATCCTTGGCCAAAGTGACAAAAGAACCATCTGGTTTTGACAGAGGTAGGAGCAGAGATGGGTAAACGTTTTTGGCAAGGGATCAGAATGCACGGCAACCATTAGGGCAAGAAGCAAGTTTTCTACTCTTAGCCTGTTCAAAATCTAGTTTGGACAGATTAATAACTGCTTTACAATTGTTGCAAGCTTTGGTGTAGGCAGAAAATGAAACTGAAGAATTGGAAACAAGCCAACTAGGATATGCAACATTTTTCTCCTGAATGGCCTTAGAAAATTTATAGGAAAACGAAGGTTTAGATAAAGGACGAGATTTTAAAGTGGAGTATGGGATACAGGCTTCCATTCCGACAAGAATAATTTTGCTGACACGATTTGAGCAAACGTTACATCAAAAGTTTTGAAACAGTATTCCGACCAAGGAAAAGAAGAAAAGAAATGTCGCAGGTCATCCCATTTTGCATTCTTGTAATGCCAAACAACACGAGGTTGGGAATAGCCATCAGATAAAGGAAATGAAGTGAAGAAGAGATTAGCATTAGCATTAGTAGAGGCAATTGATGCAAGAAAGAAAGATATGCAGCATCAGCCAAAAAAAAAAAAGTAAAATAAATAAATAAAAAATAACCACTTCCACTTCACCCCTCTGTTCGTTCGAAATTCTTGTCCAGCTGAGCCTTAAACTTATTTAGGCTATCAACTTCCACGACAAGGGATGGAAGTCTGTTCCACCAACCAACCACCCGCTGGCTAAAGGCAAATTTCCGCACATCTATCCTACATCTGTCTTTCCTCAATTTGAATTTATGCCCTCTCAGGTGATTACTCTGAGCAAGAGGAAGAATCCCATCAGTATTGAGCATGCTCAAACCATTCAAGGCTTTGTACACCTCTATCAGATCACCTCGCTGGTGCCTAGTCTCCAGACACTGTAATTCGCAAAACTTAAGCCTTTCTTCGTAAGAGCAACCCTTTGTTCCATTCACTAATCTTGTTGCCCTTCTCTGTACTCGTTCCAGCAGCTCTACATCCTTCTAGAAATGAGGCCTCCAGACCTGTATACAGTACTCAAGGTATGGCCTGACCATTGCCTTATACAAGGGAATAATCACCTCCTTATCCCTGCTAGAAAAATTCCTATATATCATTGACAATACACCATGAGCTACTCTTGCTGCCCGTCTGCACTGCTCAGAGAACTTCATATCTGCCTGCACAACTACCCCCAGGTCTCTTTCATTCTCTACCACTGTCAGTGTAGTACCACAGAGTTGATACATTGCTCTGCGGTTGCTGTTTCCCATATGTAGTACTTTACATTTGTCAATGTTAAACTTCATTTGCCACCTCTCAGCCCATCTACTCAACCTTTCCATATAATGTTGCAGCAGCAGCATAGTGTCACTAGTGTCCTTGACAACCCTGCCAACCTTCGTATCATCTGCAAACTTAGACATTAAGCTTGATATATCATCATCAATATCATTTATAAATACAGAAAACAATAAAGGACCCAATACTGAACCCTGAGGGACTCCACTAATAACATTAGTCCACGATGAGCAGTGTCCATTGATTACCACTCTCTGTCTTCTCCCCCTCAACCACCCCTTCATCCATAGCAGCAATTTGCCTCCAATGCCACACTGCTCCAATTTGTGCAGCAGTCTTCCATGTGCAATAGTATCAAAAGCCTTTCTAAGATCCAAGTATATAATATCAAAGTTATTCCCTGCATCCAGTTCTTTTGTGATTGCATCATAGTATCCAATCAAATTGGTCAGGCAAGACTTCCCCTTAACAAAACCATGCTGTGTCCGAGCTATAACTGAAGTCTTTTCTAGATGATCCTGCAGTGCTTCTTTAACCAGTGCCTCCATTAATTTTCCGGGAACAGAAGTTAAACTCACAGGTCTATAATTACTTGTGTCAGCCTTTGATCCTCCTTTGTGAATTGGGGTCACATTTGCACATCTCCAGTCTGTGGGTACCTCCCCTGAGTCCAAGGAAGCTCTCATAATTATGGCTAAGGGTTTGCTTACTTCCTCTGCTGCCTCCTTTAATATAACTGGATAGATCCCATCCACCCCAGGTGCCTTTCTTGTGTTTATCTTCAACAATTTCTCCTCCACTTTACTCTCAGTTATTACAAGATTCTCTAGCTTACTGCCAGAGTTGAATACACCTCTGGCATTCCCCTCGCTGAATAACTCCTCATGTGTGAATGTCGATGCAAAATATTCATTTAGTTTGTTAGCTACCTGATCAGGGTCATCAGCAGTTGACCCATCAATATCAAGTGGACCAATCTGATTCATCCCCTTCCTTCTAGAGTTTACATAAGTAAAGAACTCTTTGCTGTTTTTCTTTGCATTCCTTGCCAAGGATTTCTCGTAATCTGCCTTCGCCTGCCTAACCTCCTTTGTACTTGGTTATAGATCAACTTGTATCTATCATAGGCTTCTGTGTCACATGTTAATTTGTATGTATCCCATGCCTTTTTCTTCTCTGCCATATGCCTCATTAGTTCATCTGACATCCATTTAGGCCTAAAACTTGAACAATATTTCTTAGTTGGTATGTAAAGCCTAGTAGCTTCCAAGATAAGTTCTTTGAATGCTTCCCATTTTGAATTTGCTGTTGGTAACATCATCAGTTGATCCCACTGTATAGAATTTAAATACTGTCTCAGTCCATCGCAGTCGCCTTTACGAAAGCAATAACCCTTCCCTTTACCCCTAATGGTAGTTACCTCTTTGAGTAAATCCCACTTCAGAACACTGTGATCACTGCCACCTAGTGGTTTATTTATCTGCATATTCTTAATGCATGAAGAATCACTACTGATAATCAAATCCCCTCGACGTGTGCACCTGTACGTGGTGAGGGGAGCTCCCAGTGACGCTGCTGGACTTCCAGATTAACATCACTGGGATCCAACGCCCACAGCCCAGGTCCAGGCTTACATCAATGGAATCCGGCGTGTTTGCTGTGCGCCGCGACCCGTGGAAATTCGGAAAGGGGGATCCTGGTGGTTGAGGGGCCCAGCTTCAATACACCACTTTGGCCCCTGCTTCGACGAGACGGGTGGTCCTGGAAGGCCCGGCTAGGATCAATCGGCTAGTAGGCTCGCCTGCGAGGGTCAAACGTGTCAATGCCACGCCCCTACCCTCATGGTCCGAGGGACAGGATTCAGGCTGGCGGCGGTGCGGGTATAGTGTCTGGGTAGCCCTGGCGTCCCACTCCCGAGCGCATTTATTGCATGCCGGGTAGTGGGCGTCCCTTTGGGCTTCGTGGTGGGTGGGGAGCCCGGGCACTGAACCATATAAAAACTCTATGAATCCTGATAAACTAACTTCTTCAGGGGCCCCAACCCCGTCCCTATCTGAAACAATTGAAAAAGAAGCAGATAGCAATATTGCTAATAAGAGGCAGCGAACCGAACTACCATCAAGGCCAGTCCCAAGGTTCTTAATTATGCACTCCACGAATGAAAAACCGATTGGAAAAATGTCACCCTTTTTTATCCAAAAAGGGTTGGATGGGTTAGCAGGTTCACCCAAGTCAGTTAAGAGGCTCCGTTCTGGGGACCTCTTGATTGAAACCAAAAATGACAGGCAGGCATTACATCTACTCCCAGTAACATCAATCGGAGGAATCCCTATAACTGTGACACCACACAGAACACTCAATTCATCGAGAGGTGTCATTTCGGAGTGGGACCTTCTCGACGTAACCGAGGAGGAAATCTGCTCCGAATTAAAACCACAGGGAGTTACTGCCGTCAAGAGAATTACTGCGCGAAGAGATGGGAAAATTGTTAAAACCAGGAGCGTTATCCTGACTTTTAACTCTCCTAAACCTCCTGACGAGATAAAAGCTGGATACATCAACTGTTCAGTGCGTCCATACGTTCCGAACCCTTTACGGTGTTTTAAATGCCAGAAGTATGGACATTCTCAAATGGCCTGCCGTGGAGTCCTTGCATGCACTCGATGCGGTGCAAAGGACCATGAAACAACAGCATGTTCAGCCGCAAAACCCACCTGTATTAACTGTGAAGGCGAACACCCGGCCTATTCACGAGCATGCCAGAGGTGGAAAGAAGAAAAAGAAATTCAACGGCTGAAGGCAGAGCTAAATATATCATACCAGAAGGCAAGGAAATCGGTCAAACCCCTGAATATCAACAAACCTACCTACGCCCAGAAGGTAGCAGGGAGATGTTCTGTCGGAACTCAGACGGACATGACCATTCCTCCAAAGGAGTCTTTCACTCCCATCGCGCGGTATCTCTTAAGCTCTCAAAAATCTGCACAAAAGGACCAATCAGCTGCCACTCCTATATCGGTACCTCCTAATGCTCCACAAGTGACAAAGGTAATTATGAAAGAAAAGAATAAGAAAGGGGAAGTCCCCACTAGTACCCAAGAAAAGATGGATGTTGAGCAGAAGGAGGTACCCGAAGATTCAGTCTTGGAACTCTTTGCGGAGGAGGAAATGGACATGGGACAGCGTCCATTCTTCCCCAAAAAAGATAAATCCAAGACTGATAAAAGTAAGCCCTCAGCACCTCGGAAGCCGCCTAATGGACCCACCAAGCCAAAATAATGGCTAAATTCCTACAATGGAATTGTCGTGGATTCCGGCGAAATATTGATGACATCAAGGCCCTTCTGAAAAAGCACGAGCCAGTTTGCTTTTGCTTGCAGGAGACATATCTAAAGGCAAATGATGATCCCACCATGCACAACATCACATTTTTTCGAAAGGATAGAATTGCTGATGGCTCTGTACATGGGGGAGTGGCTATCCTTGTGGGTAACCAGACCCCAGTGCAGCCCTTAATAATTACAACCAGCATAGAGGCTGTTGCAATTCGCCTTTCAGTGGGATTTTTAATAACTGTGCTCCATTTATTTGCCACCTGGGACTGACATCACCCAGGCAGACCTTGATGATCTAACGCAGCTGCCTCCCCCTTTCTTACTTCTCGGCGATTTTAACGGACATAACACCCTGTGGGGTAGTGCTAACATCAACGGAAGGGGACGAGTCATAGAGCGTATGCTCAATGACAATGACCTTTCCCTTCTAAATACTGAAACAAACACCTTCTTCCACATGCCTACCCGTACTTTTTCTGCCATTGAGCTCTCTATCTGCTCCCCTTCTCTACTCCCTTCACTCACCTGGGAAGTGGAGGAGAATCCATACGGAAGTGATCACTTCCCTGTGATAACCTCGTTACACAGTGGGAGACCATGTCTTCCCTTCAGGTTACCACGGTGGAAGATTGATCAGGCTGACTGGACTGCCTTCCAACATCAGGCAATTTTTGATCTTAGCACAGTCAGTCAAGAGCCTATCAATGGTGCAGTTAAGTACATCACAGAACATATTGTCCAAGCAGCTGGAATGCTGTTCCAAAAACATCTGCCCGGTTTCCACCATTTCCCAAACCTTGGTGGAATTCACAATGCACAGCAGCAAAAAAGGCTCAAAACAAAGCGTGGGGGATATTTCGCCGATATCCTACCACGAACAACCTTATAGCCTTCAAACGTGCACGAGCCAAAGCACGCTACATCCATCGTCAGAGTCAAAAGGAATCGTGGATCCGTTTTACATCATCTATTAACCAGTCTACCAACTCTAAGGTAGTCTGGGATAAAATCCGGAAAATGAAGGGAAAATATACATCCCACCCTTCTTCAATCCTAGATTATAATGGATGCGCTATTGCAGATCCAACTGCAATAGCCAATGCTCTTGGGGAAACATTCTCTAACATCTCTGCAACATCTTCGTATTCCCCAGAGTTCCTGGTCCTGAAATATAAAATCGAAAAACAGGCACTTAACTTTAAATCTAAGAGCATTTATCCCTACAACGGGGATTTCACTATTCAGGAACTGAAAAGAGCCCTCGCTCTTTCCAAAGCAAGTGCCGTTGGACCAGATGGCATCCATTATGAAATGATTAAACATCTTTCACCAAAATCTATGGATTGTCTGCTCCATCTGTATAACAGAATCTTTACTGAAGGGCAGTTTCCGGACTCCTGGCGAAAGGCAATCGTTCTTGCCTTTCCTAAGTCAGGAAAGGATCCAAAAGTCACCACCAATTATCGTCCTATTGCTCTGACTAGCTGTCTGTGCAAAATCCTGGAGAGAATGGTTAATTCTCATTTAATTTGGTATCTTGAAACAAATGACCTTCTCTCGAACATCCAGTGCGGCTTCCGAAGGAACCGGTCCACTTTGGACCATCTTATTAGATTGGAAGCATCCATCCGGGATGCTTTCCTAAAACGCGAACACTTGGTGTCGGTGTTCTTTGACATGGAGAAAGCGTATGACACAACTTGGAGATTTGGCATCTTAAAAGATCTGCATAGCCTTGGCCTTAGGGGGCAACTCCCCATTTTTATTAAAAACTTTTTAGCCAATCGATCTTTCCAAGTTCGTGTGGGATCCTCACTCTCTCGTTCCTTCAGCCAAGAGGAGGGAGTACCACAAGGATCAGTATTAAGTGTCATGCTTTTTGCCATCAAAGTCAATTCAATCACAGAACAACTTCCTCCAACTGTAAACTGTGCCCTCTATGTTGATGACTTTAGCATATTTTGTCAGTCATGCAACATGAGGGTTATTGAAAGACAACTGCAGAAAGCTATTGATCGCCTCAACTCCTGGGCTCTTGCTAATGGCTTCAGGTTCTCGCCGGAGAAGACCGTTTGCGTACACTTTTGTCGTAAGCGTAATCTTCATCCTGAACCTGAATTAAAGCTCGGACAAAATGCAATTCCAGTAGCAGCGGACACAAAATTCTTGGGACTCGTATTCGATAAAAAGCTGACCTTTCTGGATCACATCCGTCAACTCCGCACAAAGTACACAAGAGGGCTGAATATTCTGCGCTCTCTTTCCTCAACATCTTGGGGTGCGGATCGTGCACTTGTACGATCCAGACTGGATTACGGGTCCCTGGTATACAATTCGGCCAATCGATGGCTCAATCCTGTCCATCATCTGGCTCTCCATATCGCTATTGGAGCATTTCGAACATCTCCCGTCCAGAGCTTATACGTCGAAGCAAACGAACCACCGTTATCACTTCGACGTAAGCAGTTGTCTCTAAAGTACGCCTTAAAACTGAAATCCCTGCCAGACCATCCTACATGGCCATTCGTTTTTGAGCCACGATGGAAAAATTTGTACAACACCCATAAGACTGCCAATCGTCCTTTTGGTATTTGTCTTCAAGAGCTACTCAAAGAACTTAATATTAAGGTAGACAAGGTTGCCCAAACACCAAAGCAACCCCTTCCACCCTGGAATGCTCGTGTTCCAACATGTGACTTGTCCCTCAGAAATTGGGGAAAGTCGGACACTCCATCATCTGTCTACCTGCAGCTTTATTCAGCACACCGAGCTGAACATTCTGACTTCGCGCCAGTTTACACAGACGGTTCGAAGTCGGAATCATATGTGGGATCTGCTGCTGTCTTTACAGACAGCACTACATCGGAGCAGATTCCCTCTGAATGCAGTATATTTACTGCAGAGCTGCATGCTATAGAGTTAGCCTTGGATCACATTAGTGAATGCCAATACCAACGGTTCATTTTATACAGTAAACCCCCGCTATTCGCGGGGGTTACGTTCCTGAGAAATTCGCGAATACTGAGTTATGGCTCCCATAGTAATAAAGGGATTCCGTTGCAAAGTATGAAATAATATAAGAAAAACTAGTCTAAAATTTTGTCTATGTATGTATTATATGTACCTTCATAATATGACATGTACATAGACAGTACATAGTGAAATGCAAGCATATGGCATCGAAATAAAAATAACAAACAATTTAATATTAAATGTAATATTTATTAGAAATTTCAAACCAGCGCCTTTGCTAGCAAAAAAAAAAACATCCCGCCAGTGCTATCACCAGTTTCGCTAAAGTGTTGATAGAGGAGTTTTGCCTTTTCGCGAATGATGAGTGAACTTAACGGAATTTTATTTCGAGTTCGGTCTTCTATCCACAGATTTAAAGCCTTTTCCATTTTTTCTAATTTAACATCACGAGTTACAGAGCAAATTTTTGAAGCAATTAGCACGTTTTCACGGACACTACGGCGGATTTTTTCTTCCGATTCCTTGATTGATCGTACCATTGACTCATTGATTTTATAATGTTTTGCCACTGAGGAGACACTTTCACCATTAGAAATTTTGTCTAATAACTCAATTTTATTCGCTAATGTTATCACCTTCTTTGATATTTTCACATATCTCTTTTTATTCGTAGCCATATTTTTGTAGGGGTTAGAAAGAACTTGTCCACAATAAAGTCACTTTCTTCCTTTAACACACTCGAAAAAGTCTGTTTTACACTGCAAAACGGTAGATTTATCATTTTTGTAAGCATATCAATTTATAAATTGATAAATTTATTCAGTTTATAAGCATATAAATTAAAAGCAAACGACGAAACCTTCCATGACTAACACATACTGAACAAAGATTACCGAGAAACATCCACGCTCGCGATTTTTTCACCACTCTCCCCCCACCCACTGAGCGCTGTTTTGACCGGGAAAGATAATTTTAGCCACGCCCATGTTTTTTATGGCGGAAAATATTCACGGCGATTTAAAATTCACATTTTTTCAGGTTTCATTTTATATTAAATCGGCGATCGCGAATACGCAAAACCGCGAATACAGATACCGCGAATAGCGGGGGTTTGCTGTACTCCGATTCTCTCAGCGTGTTACAGGCTTTAATATCTGTAAGATATAATCCTCATCCAGTTCTGTCTAGTATTCAGCAGAAGATTCACTTCCTCCTCGGACGTGAATATAATATCCGCTTCTGCTGGATTCCCAGCCACATTGGGATTAGGGGAAATGATTTGGCTGACGCCGCAGCCAAATCAGCAATTCCCAATAATAACCGCTGCCTGTCAGTCCCCTATACAGACTACAGGCAAATAATACACCAAAAGATATATTCCCAATTGCAGGATTCGTGGAATAGACAGACTGAAATTATATCGTATAAAGCCTGTTATTGAACCGTGGCAGTCTAGTCTGCGCAGGAATCGTAAGGAGGAAGTTGTTCTTGCCCGGACCCGCATAGGACACAGTCATTTAACTCATTCGTTTTTGCTGAGGGCTGATGACCCTCCTATGTGTGAGTCGTGTGGCACAATTTTAACGATCAGACACCTTTTAATTGACTGTCCAGATTTTAGCAGCACCCGTTTTACCGCTTTTAATCATCTGACTGAGCCTTATACATTCAGTCAGATTTTATCCAACAATGACAATGTGTCTGCGATTTTTAGCTTTTTGAAAGCAATAAATGTTTTTAATCGTATTTAAAATTTATATGTTGTTGTTACCTCTTTTATTGATTTATCTTTTTTATATATTTATTTTTAGATCTGGACATGGTGGCCTAATTAATTAGGTCACTGAGATGTTAAATTTTTACCTGGTCTTGGCGCATTATAGCCCTAGTTGCTAATGCACCAATAAAATCGAAATCAAATCAAAATCATAATCAAATCAAGAATATTACTCCCTCTAGTTGCCTCCCAAACATGCTGATGTAGTAAACAATCATCCAATAAATCCACAAAAGCCTTGCTAGTGTGTGAGTGACCAGCCCCCAAATTCCAGTCAATATCTGGGAAATTAAAATCCCCCATTATAATACTCTCTGATTTACTGGCCCACTCTATTACTCTGTACAGTTTCTTATTATATTCATCAGAGTCATTAGGCCTATAGCACACTCCTACTCTCAATTTTGATCTCCCAATGCTTATGTCACACCAAACTGACTCGACACTGCACTGTCCAGCAATGTCGACTGGCTTCACTTCCTTGGATTTTATGTATTTCTTAACTAATAGCATAACCCCTCCTCCCTTCCTATCCTGTCTATTCTTTCTGTAGACATTGTACTCCCCAAATTCCAGTTCTGCATTCCTTATATCTGTGTGACACCATGTCTCTGAAATCCCAACAATATCTGCCTTTGATGTTTTGAGCAATACCTCAAATTCATCAAATTTATTTACTAAACTCCTAGCATTGGTGTACACGCAAGGATACATGCACCTGCTCTTCCTCTTAGCCACCCTAACACAACCCATGTGTTTACTTGTACCCCCATGATTCCCAGCAGTCTCTGAAATATCCTGCATCTTATTTTCCAGGCTGCTGCTCATTCCAATAGAAGCAGTGCAAGAATCACTTTCTCCTTTGCCAGTGGCTACTCTTAATCTATTAGTCCTTGTATCCCCCCCAATCTAGCAGTTTTCCGACCCACCTAACACTGCCTCGATAGCATCAGCAAACATTCTTGCGCCCTTTCTATTTAAGTGTATCCCATCCCTGTAAAAGCAGTCTCTCCTGTTAACAAGTACGGACCAGGATGAAAAAAAAATTCTATCCCTTGAACCCTGCACAATCTTTCCAGGGCCGAATTAATCGACAGGGATCTCTTCATATACTCCCTCCTATCGTGTCTGGGCAGAATTGCAGACACTTTCAAATTCAACCCTAATTCACAGCTTTTTTTCATCAGTGACCAGTACTTGTTAAGTAATTCCGCCGGTCTCCTACTCTTAATATCATTAGTGCCAACGTGTACAACTATATCACCTTTTGTGCCCTTAAAAGATGATATCCGCTCTACGTCATCAACCTTTGCCCTTGGCAGACATACCCTGGTCCTGTTCCATCTATCCTTTTTACAAAGCATGTTTCCCGTTTCCCTGACAATAGAGTCACCAACAACTACTAGTTACTTTGGGACCAGTGCATTCTGTCTTGGGGGCTGACGCTGTGTTGCGCGATGACCAAGTTCAGGCTCTGGCATTGGTGTGGGCAGCTGAGAGCTTGATGGGCCCCTCACTTGTAATCCTTCAAGGGCATCCACCCTGTCCTTCAAGCTCTCATATAGGCCCATAACAACGCTGAGTTGTCGCCTGATTTCCTGAGATTATCACCAAGTTGTGATCTGTGGCGCCTAAAGGACCACTCACTTCGACTGTGTACTTAGAAGGGTTGTTTGTGAGAAAAAGATCAAGCGTGTTGGTGTATGGTTAGGATTGTCTGGTATTCTTGTAGGTAAATGAACAATCTGTGCAAGGTCATTGCAAAAGTCTCAGCATCTTTACCAGTTGGGTCGTTGTGACTAGGACAGAAGCCAGCTGGAGTTGTGAACATTAAAATCACGAAGTGGAAATGGACATCATTCAGATTAGAATTGAGACCACACATATTTGTGAATAGAAGTAAGAAGTGTTTGGGAGGTTTCAATATTTTTCAGGTAAGCTTACTCTATTAGTTTAACAATTCATGGCGTATTCAATAGTAAGAAAAATGCTGTATGAAGTAATGAAATTTTTGGATGTGGCATACACATGGTAAGAATATACCCAGATCCTTGACATAACGTGATCTTGACAATGCCCGTGCATACCCACTACTTGGACTCCCTCCAGTCATTATCTCGTAGAGTAGAGGTAGCAAGATTATAGACTAGCTGATCTGGAAGCCTCCTAAAGAGTTACCAATAAGTTCAGTCCGGTGTACTAACTAGCGGCCTGCCTGTGAACACCATTTTAGAGCTGTACCCTCGAAATGTAAGATTGGATTCGCATGATTACCATCATAACCTCAAAAGTCATTAGTCATACTTCATGATGGAAGAGACGGGGAAGGGTTGACCGGAACTTAGCTCTGCAGACTGAACATGGGTTCCAGCCTCCAATAAGCAAAGTGGTGGTATTGCACCAGCTGATGAGAGTCATCTACCTCCTAGTATTGCCTGGTATGGGGCAGCATTCCTCAATGTGGTGTGGGTGCCACACCTCGACCCATGCTCATGTTGGTTCACACCTGGGTGGTTACCCACAGTGTGCTTGTGCATGGAGGTTATACCCAGGATTACTAACAGTCCCACACTCGTGAAGGGGCAAGCAGGGGATTTGGTTCAGACCGTCTGGACTTCACCGAAATTGGATCCACTTGACTTGAGTGTCACCCGAATATCAGTTCCATCAGCACTTTAGACTCCCAGTTAGCAAGTACAGCTTGTTTGGCACATCTGAGAGAATGTCTGTAACAACCTCAAGGACTGTATATTTAAAAGTGTTATTTACAGTCAAACTTGTGTCCTTCTTTATGGACCACCCTGCATAATAGTATATTCCTTGTTTTTATCCAACCTAAACAGCTTCTCTATTACAAGAAAACTGATATCAACGAGTTGGGAGGAGTAAATTAAATACTTATACATGGCATGAGTAAATTAAATACTTATACATTGCCTAAATGGGGATAGAAGTTACTATCATTATTTGAGTTGTAATAACATTGAAATAATAATATAAAGTCGAACTTCCCTATAACGAATTCAATAAATCCGGCAAAAAAAATCGTTATAGAGAAATTTCGTTATACAGAGAATATCTTTTTTATTAGAAATTATCTAATTAGAAAATTAAAATGAATCTACATTTATTTTTAATATATTTTATTTCAAAAATACTTATTTAAATTATGTGTACACAATTTTCGCCGGTAAATATCACAAATTAAAAAAATTTGTAATTTTCATTTGCACAGTACAATTAAAAAATTATCTGATTCTCAAAGAAAACCTCACATTTGTTTAGAGCTTTAAAAACATTATCAGGAACATTTTCACAAAACTGTAGACCCATACGCACCTTTTTAAAAGCGTTAATTATTTCTTCGCGAGTTGGCTTTTCTACGGGTTGTTCTGATGCGTCTTCAGTGTCATCGTTAATTTCTTCGTGATCATGGTCGCGTCTAACAATGTTCAGCAGTATTTCATCTTCATTTGGATGTTCTGCTGTGATCTACATAAACATAACTATCCAGTGTTATTTCATTTTCGATGTTTCCAGACGATTCTAATAATGTCCAAAAGTTTTTAAGTTGTGAAAGGGGCAGTTCATCTTGTTCGTCCAGTCGCTGTTCGACTTCTGTATTCAATGAAAATCCCGCTTTCAAAAAACAATTTTGAATAGTGTATTCAGTGATATCGTTTGTCCAAACTTTTGCCAGTTCAGAGATGCAATCTGTAAGGTTAATTGTAACCTCCAAGTTTCTATTTTCTGATAACGCATTGACAATCTTCATTATTATTCTCTTTCGATAATGAAATTTAAAATTTTTAATAATGCCTTGGTCCATTGGCTGGAGTTTTGACGTTACGTTTGGTGGTAAAAACAACTTCACACTTTTAAGTTTGGCAGAAATATTGGCAGGATGTGCAGGACAGTTGTCAGTTACCAACACGATTTTCCTTTTTTCTTTTGTTATACGCTTATCTAGTTTTAATATCCATTCTTCAAAAATATCACTTGTCATCCATGCTTTTTTATTAATAGGTGTAGTCAACTTCCAAAGATTTTGTGCCTCTAAAACATCTTGGTTTTTTTGATATTCCGATGACTAAAAGTCTTAATTTTTCACTTCCTGTCATATTTGCTCCAGCTAGCACAGTGATTCTTTCTTTGCTTTGTTTTCCGCCAAAACATTTATCATCCTTAAAAGCAAGTGTTCTATTCAGTAAACATTTAAAGAATAAACCCATTTCGTCAGCATTAAAAACATCCTTACGCTCATATTCTTCCAAAATCTTTTTTAAGGTATTGTTCCTCCAACTGTTGCAATCTTCTTCGCTTACATTAACACTTTCTCCACAAATAACCTTTTCCACAATTCTGTGGCGCTTCTTAAATTTATCTAGCCACCCAGTGCTTGCATTAAATTCTGTATTTTCACAGTGACTGTGCAAATTTCAGAGCTTGTTGCTTAATTATTAGGCCCGATATTGGGATATTCTTTTCACGTATCATTTGCACCCATTTTAGAACAGCTTTATCAACATCTTCGTATATACACAACTTAATTCGCTTCTTGTCTGCTCCTCCTTCAATTGCATTTAAAATTGATTCTCAATTTTTTTAAAATCGTAGATAAACTGCTTCCAGGTATGCCATATTTCTCCGCAACATCTTTTTTCTTAAAACCCTGGTCAATATCATAACAATCTTTGCTTTATCATTAATACTTAAACACTTTCTCTTCGACATTGTTTCCGCAATTATAAAAATTACTCTACTGCAGTTCTTGCCGATACATACACCGCAAACTTTGCTGCGCTGGCCATATAGTGAATTGTTAGTACTGTACTGCCTACTCAATGGCGTTCGCGTGCCAATTCAACGGTATCACTCCCTTTGAAGAAATATACGACTTTGTGAATTTTTTTTATTCTGCTTTCATTCGTATATACACGAAAGAAAATTTATGGTTAATGTATGCTGTATGTTACTTTTCAGAAAAAAAAATACAAGAGCATATAGCCTATGTGATTGATGACAAACGAAATAAAAATAAAAAAAAAATTCATGAAAACCATCTACTGGGAGTCCAGTTAGACGAAAACGGACATACCATATAATGATTGACAGGAAGGTCACGTGGTACAGTTGAGGTGAGAAGCGAATGTCACTCAGTAGGCGTTACTAAAAACCGACTATGGTAGCATTCTGTGTATTGCTGCCACAGCATGCTAAAGGTTTACTGCAGCGAATTTCGTTTTTCCGCTGAGCTAACATCAATTTACAAATCTACCCTATTTATTGTAAAGTTTAAGACCACTTTTAAGAAAACCCATTTGGTTTAATAACTGTAACAAAAATGAAACAAAGACCCTCCTACAAGCGTCAATAGCCACAAGTGTTCACTAAAAGGATGATTATTTAATTCCAGATGCTAATGCGCAATTTCGGAAGGAAGGAGGCAGTATATTTGAGTGACTGTTTAGCAATAAATGCTTAAAAATCTTCAAAACTGCTTTTACTAATTTTTTTAAAAATTCATTATAGAGAGACTAACACTTCGTTATATGGGGTTAATTTTACATGTAATTTTGTTTCAAGGTGCAATGTTTTGCGAAAAAATTTGTAATATAGAGAAATTCGTTAAATAGAAGTTCGTAATAGAGAAGTTCCACTGTATATATATATATTTAAGATTTAATTTTATGTGCATTTAATAATTTTAATTATGGAATTTTGATTGATTACTGGATGGGATTTGGTATTTATTTGGTATTTTAGGATGAGCACCGAGCTCAGCAGTTTGTCCAAGATTTCATACTGACTCAGTTAGTAGGTAAGGAACTAGCTGACATCTGGGTTATTCCTAATCCAAAAGCTGTACTTATTTCTATCCTAAAGAGGCATAACAGAAGTCCACCTGAGCCAAGGTTGGTATATATTTTAATCTAAAAATAAAAAAATCATAAATAAGAAAGTATGTTACTAGTATGAATAAACATTTTGCTAGGTATGTGCTAGGTATATATATGTATCTGCTTATTTATTTATGAAAAAAGGCCTACGTACCCAGGATTCATGCTTAAAGTAACAATGTTGTGCCACTGGGAAAAAACAAACCGGTTGTAGTTAAAATTCGTTTAATAAACAAAAACTTTTTTGTTTTAAAAAACTTGTTTTTTGATGCAACAAAAGTAATAAACACAAAAACTTTCAGATGGGGAGATGTTCTTTGTCAATTGTCACTGTGACCATTATTGTAAAAATACAGAATATCATGTTCACGCCATGGTGGTCATGCATGGTGAAAATCGCATGCTGCAGGTGCTTGCAACAATTAGCTGGTTGAAGTGGAGACTTGCAGTTGTAGCTGCAATATTTGGGAATGCTCTGAGCACCAATGCTTGTCAGCTAGGAGGATGAGATTGATGCGACATCCTCTGTTCTGGTTAAACGAACCGCTACAACATGAGGTGTGTTGTGTTTTTAGGGTCAAGCGGCACCAGGGGTTCCCCCCATCTCCGCCTAGTTTACATTGTGGTGTATTACAGTACACTGTAAATGCCAGAGATTTAAAAGTGTATGGATCTTGGATCGTGTAATGTCGTGTACCATTGTTCTTCTGGCCATTTAGCCGCTGGACCCCTGTTGGGATCCAACGTTGCCCCACTTACGCCCCGTGGAGGCAGGCCAGGAACCCCGTAGACTTAGTTTACTCTGGCAGGTCCTGCCGCTTAGTTTCCTGAGATTTCGGCGGCTAGGACCAAAAAAAAAACTTTGGGTGGCATATTCCAATGATCATCAAGAAAATAAAATAAAGTGTTATTTGCGTTGACGTGGGGATATTATCGCTTTAATTTCTTAGACTGAATGCTGGGCGTATGGCGGTTTTGATGTGTGGGGCTTTGCTAGCGTGAAGATAGAGGGGAGGGAGACAGAAGACTGGGGGAAAAGGCAGAAGTATGGAGCCAATAGAGAAGGCGGCCCCAGTTTCAGTGGGCATGCCCATGCCCCACCAGAGAGGAAACAAGGGATGGCGAGAAGGCGGGACCATGTGGCCGTCCCCTCCTCCCGGGGAGTTAGGAATTATAGGTGAAGAGGGCTAGAGTGCCCTCTTCAGGTCTCCAATATGGTCTTTGTCTCACGTCTGTTTCTCTTCATTGTCACTCATGGGGCAAGCCGCATACTTGTGTTCCTCTTTCTTTGGTCATCATCATTGGTTGATATCCCCGTCCTTAGTTTCTCGTATTCCTTGGTGTCCATATTTGGTTTCATTACTCCTGTTGGCCTTGGTGGATGGCTATTTGTAGTTTCCTTCTGGAGAAGACGTCCTGGGCAAAGTGACTAAAGGCCGCAAATTCTTCTGGTGTGTCCAGGAGATGGTGTTCCTGGGTGTTAAGGATGTATTTAATTCTCGTGATCATTTGACATCTGATGTCTTCGTATATTTCACACTGATGCATAACGTGATGCCATGTTTCTAGTTCGCCGCAGAGACAGTGTGATTCCTCGATTATGCCCATGGCATTTAATTTGGCCTTGAAAGGCCCGTGGCCGGTGAGTAGAAAAGTAGTGTTTAGGCCTGGGTACAGCCATGCGGGAGCCTTGGGATACAGCTTGGTCACTTGGGAAATAAATTTTTTTACAACATGAGGTATGGAGCGATTCCAACCAGACGTGGCGGGATAGGTCAATAATCTTGATGTTGCGGCGGATATGGACCAGAAGTGCTCAGCAATCGCCAAGTGATCCACGTCTGCTGGATGGATGTCTTTCTCTTGCTCAGAGACCTGATTACTGAGTCTTCTGCCAATTTCCCCAATATAGCAGCCAGTGCAATCGTGGTAGGAAATACGGTACACTAATCCACTCTGCAGTAGGGAGGGAACTGGTGTCTTAACCCTTGAAACGAGGGATGATCACAACCTTCTCCCTGGAAGTTGTAAACACTTTATCCCAATTTCTAGGGTCTTACAGGTTCATGGGATAATGTTTACAACTTCCAGAGAGAAGGTTATGGTCCCTCGTTTCGAGGGTTTAAGACAACAGTTTCTCCCCCTACTGCAGAGTGGATTAGTGTACCATATTTCGGCAGAAGACTCAGTAATCGGGTCTCTGAGCACGAGAAAGCCATCTGTTTGGCAGACGCCGATCACTCAGCAATTGCTGAGCACTTCTGGTCTATACCCAGCACAACATCGATCCATGCCGCAATGTCGAGATTATTGACCGATCGTGCCACTACTGTCGCCATGTCTGGTTGAAATCCCTCCACATCTTGTGTTGTAGTGGTTCCTTTAACCGGAACAGAGGATGTCGCATCAATCCCATCACTGAGGCAACCATCCTCCCAGCTGAGAAACGGTGCTCAGAGCATTCCCAAGAATTGCAGCTACAACTGCAATTCTTGGGAATTGCAGTTGTAGCTGCAACTGCAAGCCTCCACTTCAAACCAGCTAATTGTTGAAAGCACTTGTAGCACATGATTTTCACCATGCATGATCAAACATGGCATGCACATGATATTCTGTATTTTTACAATAACGGTCACAGTCGCAACTGAAGGTGCGACTCCGTAGCCAGGTGGGAAGGAGCAGCAGTGCGTAGCACGCTTCTTGATTAGACCGGGGTTCGAGCCCGTCACCACCAAATACGGAGGATGCGGAAAGGTCAGGGAATGACCACCGCATATCATGGAGCAATATGGCCTTAGTTGCTAATGCTCCTGAAAAAAAAAATAAATAATGCAACTGAAGAAGGACATCCCAAAGCTTTTGTGTTTATTACTTTTGTTTTTTGTTCCAAATCTAGAGCCAATAAGGTCTGAAATGGTGCCATCTGGGTGGTGTTATCCACCAAGAATAAGTGCCAGTAGTCACTATCCATCAATGAAGCGTTACAATCGCTGCATGAAAATCAGTGGAATACTTGGGAATGCGTAGTGAAAATCACTTAAGTATATATCATCTCATGCCTTCACAAGTTGCCACGATATTGCACTATCTCGAATAAGTAATGCTTCCTTAATGGAGAAGACTAGTGTTACTTATTCTCAGTTTTACCACCACCCAGATGGCACCGTTTGCAAAATGGTATGGGATAAGATACTCTGTTATCCACATACTGCCCCTATTAGAATTAGGAAAGCAAAAAAGGAAAGTGTAGGAAAGTGATAGTAGGAGAGGAAGAAGAAGAAATGCCATCTAAAGAGGAAAGGACAGTTACTCCTCGTATACACACACACACACACACGCCACTCAAAAACTCAAACTCTTCGAATAGCCAACACTTTCCCCAGTAGAGAAAACTGTTGTTATCTATACTCGGAAACTCCGGCAGCATCAGGTTCTCCCTGGTGACCATTTCAAGGCTATTTGGCCCTTCAGCGGTGTTTGGGTAGATACCTTGGTGTTGCAATGAAGACTACTGTCACTTATTCTCGCTGGTTACCACCACCCAGATGCCACCGTTTCAGAGCTTATTGGCTTTTCATCTTCCCCATTGCCGACCGGGCTAGCCAGGTGGGTTAAGTGCCTGCCTGGCTACCCAAAGGTCGCAGGTTCGAATCCCGCCTCGGGCTTGGATATCACGATGGTGCCGCACCTCCGGTTACGGTTGGATTTCACAGCCACGATACACGAAGGAAGCAGGAAAAAAACTTGTTCCTTTGTGTATTGCTCACATCATACGAATTAAATAAATAAATCTTCCCTATTGGTGAAGCCTTACTTATTCGAGGTAGTGCAACATCATGGCAACTCATGAAGGCATTCACAATATGAGATACTTAAATTATGCGAATTTGTAACTACTTAGTAGTTGGCTACATATAAACATGATGCTATAGCACAAACCTATATGTTAGTTCTTATTTGTAACCTGAGGCTACTGCCCTAAATAAATTATGTAATTCTTAATTACTGTACACCATCAGGCATCTCTCATATTGTGGCGTTATACTTTGCAACTGGGTTGTCATCATTACAACACCAGGGTATCTACCCATCTACCACAGAAGGACCAAATTGCCCTGAAATGGTGCCGTCAGGGGATCTTGATGAAGTTCTCGTTACCATGAATAGGTAACAACAAAATCATCATCAGCCATCCATTTTCAATTCACTGCAGGATGAAGGCCTCTCCAGCAACTTTCCAGTTCCTTCTGTTTTGTGCAATGGCGATCCATGCCGTTGTCTTCCAGGTTTTCTTCTAGCTCCTCTTGGGTACCATTCTGTTATTTTCTTAGTCCATCTGTCATCATGTCTCCGAGCTATGTGTCCTGCCCAAGACCATTTTAGTTCTTTAGTTTTGATAAGACTATCCTTTATTGGAGTTTGCTGCCTAATCCATGTGTTTCTCTTCTTATCTAACAGTCTGATTCCCAATATAATTCGTTCCATTCTTTGCTATGTAGTTCTCAGCTTCTCTTCCATTCTTTTGGTGAGTGCCCAAGTTTCACTTTCATAAGTCATGGTGGAGAGTATACATTGGTTCATTATATTTTACGTTTAAGACAAACTGGAATATTGCTCCTCAGTATGTGACTATATTTCCTGAATGCTATCCATCCAAAATTTATTCTTCTCTTGACTTCCAGCCATTTATCATTGTTACAACTAATGACATGTCCCAAGTAAGTATATGATTTTCGATTACTGCTCCTTCAATAATTATATCCCTTTCTATGGCATACTTGTTCATCATTACTTTTGTTTTAGCCATATTCATCTTTAATCCAAAATCCTTACTAACTCTGCATAACTGATTAAGGTTTTTCTCTAATTCTTTGGGATCATGGCTTAGGTACTATCCATTCACTCCTTTGTGCAACCAGTCTAATCTTCTGAAAGCTTCCTCACAGGCAGCAGTAAACAACTTTGGAGATATTGTGTCTCCTTGTCGAACTCCTTTCTCAATTTTAAATTTGCCACTGTCTTTGTCTAGTCTAATAAAGGAGGTAGCGTTCTCATATATTTTCTTCAAAATCATAATATATGGGGTATTGCTCTGCCTTGTCTTTCCAGTGCTCATAACATTGCCGTATGCTGTATGGAGTCAAATGCCTTTTCATAATCCACAAATGGCAGGCATAATGGTGTTTTATATTCATTTGCTTTCTCCTTTAGCTGTGATATTACGTGAGGGTGATCCATAGTTGAGAATCATGTCCTAAAGCCAGCTTGCTCTTTTGGTTGATTCTCATCAAGTATTCACCCTTGTGAACAACTTGTAGATGTGGGATAACAAGCTAATCAGTCTATAATTTCCAATTTCTGATTTATCTCCTTTCTTATACAGCAAAACTATGATTGCATTATTCCACTCCTTGAGTGTCACACCTTTTCTAATGCATTTTGTGAAGAGTCCTGTCAGTTTCTGTGTCATGTCTGTTCCTCTCAATTTTAACAACATTACAGTAACTTCATCTTCCCCTGGGGCTGTCTGATTCTTCATTTTCTTCAATGCATGTTCTACCTCATCAGGAAGAATATCAAATATGTCGTATGTGTTACTAATTTGTGAACCATTACTGACATTCCTCAAGATTCTGAAAATTCCACAAGGCTTTCACCAATTCCAATATTTCCCCTTTCTGCACTGTTTTGTCTCTTTCCAACCTTAGCATTGAAGTCCCCCATAATAATAGTGTAGTGGGTTTTCTGCTCATCTAGAAGACTCAATTTCAATGTACATTTCTTCAATCTCTTCATCATCGTGGCTCAACATTGGTGCATAAATTATTATAATCTTAGAAATTCTGAATAGTAGTCTTGACATCCTTGGTGATGTGCTTTTGAATTCCAAAATGTTTTTTGTGAATTTTTGAATAACTGAAATACTAATACTAAACTGTATTGACTATACATATAATTTGCAACTTAATCTGTTTACAGAATTTAAAACTATTTTTATCATCTCTTATAGCTGTAGGGCTTCATTTTTTTTTTGTAGGCTGTTATGGGAGGCTGGAAGGAATACATTAGAAGCTGTCTTTCATGTAGGAATGTACAGCGACAAACAGTATTTAGGACAAGGTAAGGATTAATTTTTAATGGTGTAAAACTGTGAAGGTGTTTCGGGTCAAGACTGATGGATCTTTTTGGAAGTGTTTTTAAACATAACTAATGAATGGAAATATATCACAATAGTTCTGTTAACTAATAAAAACCTTAACCCACATGAAAAGTGAATTTTTGAAATAAGTAAAAGATGATAATATTTTATCTTTTAAAAAAACTATAAATATAAATGTGATTTAATATTTTCATCTTTTGCAGGAGCTGGTGAAACATTAGGGATAGCAGAGGAGATGGCAGCACATAACTGTTTATGGCGGCTATTTGATTTGACACTTGCTCTTGATCCCCTTCCATTTAAACATCAGAGCAAATGGTTCCATATAGACAAAAATAAAGTTAACCAACTTCTTTCAGAGTGGAAAACTGAAAAACTATACCTGAGAGCTTAACAATTTAAACGTATTAATTTATTGTACAAAAATATCTAATTTGTATCACAAATTGCTTTCTGAGATGAATTAAAAGTTAGCTTTTAAATGTGTATGTAGATTGTCAACCTTCACTTAAAATTATTTGAAATTGTGTGATCCTGCAGGACTCCATCTGTTGAGTATGATTACATATTATATTTAAAAAAAAATAAATGTATTTGCATATATAGGTTAATATTTTTTGTGGTCCATAGCTGAAAAAAAAAAAAAAAAGGTTGGGAAACACTGCACTGGTTAACACTTTTGCTGTGAAAATGAAAATGTAGAAATACATATAAGGAAACTTCTCTGATCAAGTAGTGCATTGTCATTTTGTCAACTTTTAAAACAGGTGAATTACAATACTGTACCTTTTTAAGATAGGTTACTTTTATTTCTTCTGTCCACAATGGTTGAACCTTAACATCTAATATGCTACCACAAAACAATTTTTCTTTATAATTTTGTTAATTTTCTAATGATGAGCTAATTCACTATCAATTCTAATTCTGTAAGCTTACTTTACCACATTTTAGTGAATTGCTTACTCATTAATAAATCCAATAAACACATTTGTAAAAAAAAAAAAAAAAAAAAGGCCATGTGTGTACCCCAGTATGCACGAAAGATGTTTTATTTTATGCGAAACCATTTAAATTTTTAAAATTGAACAGCTAAAACCGAAGTTACAAACAGTGTAATATTTTATGCTCACACCCACTACTAACTCTACTGAATCTGAGTTAGCATCATTTAGGAAGTGACGTCAATTTTGTCTCGCATTTTCATTACCAATTGGTTTTACTTCAGCCCAAAAAATTTAGTAGGTGCCGCCAGAGGTGTTTTTACCTAAAACAAGCTTTTTAATATTTTATTAGCCAAACACTAAGGGTCCTTTATACATAAAATCTGCGCTAAGCACCACCTTGAGTGGTGCTTAGCACAGCCAATATGTGGTGTTTAACCCTTTCAGAAGTATGTCTGTAGATCTATGTTTTTCATGTGTGAACTCTAGCTATTGCTTATCCATGTTTCCAACTAATTGGAGAAAGAGAGTTTATAAAAAATAGCAGCATAAAACAACTTGGAAATTAGAAGCTTAAAATGAAGAAATTCTCCGGAATTCAGATCCAGAAGGCGATGGAATCAAATCAAGCAACATGTAAGTAGATGTAAATAATATTGCAACAAGGGGGAAAAAAGTAACAACAAATTTTTATTTATTATTATTTTTTTTAATTCTGATATTTTATATATAAGCGCTGTTCAATAAACAATGATCATAATTTTTCGTGAACAAATGTACTGCTTGCTGTTTCTAGCTGAAATGTGGAATTTATGACCAAACGAAGCTGCATCACATAGCAGCTGCCCAGTTGACTCGTGCAGCTTGCCGGTTGGTGAAGTTTATGCTTGTTCAGTTTTGCTTACATAACAATGGAGCTGACATGCGAGGAACAGTATGCTGCTTTCTAGTTTTGTTTCTGTCTCAAGAAAACATCAGTGAAGCATATGAAATGATGAATCTGTGCTTTCACATAGAACAGCTCACAGATGGTTTAAGAATGTTTAAAGATGGACATGATTCAATCCCAGAAATTGGTGGTCCTGGCGCTCCAACCACTGCCGTCGCAATGGAAACCATAAAACACTGCTGGCTATTTATAAAATAGGAAAGAAAGCTTCATTGAAAAAACTTTATACATAATTGAATAATAATATATCTTTACAAGAAATAGATAAGAATTTGAAAAAAAAGTAGTACAAAATTTTACCTTAGATAATCTTCATTAAGCAGATTTGAACGTATTTTTATTTTGATTATAACCATCCATCACCAATAATCTGTCAGATAAAATTGAATTCTTGGAATATAAATTCATCTTATTATAAGTTAAAACTGGAGCCAAATCTTGTCCCAGGCACCATCTGGAATTCAGATTTAAAAAAAAAGGTTTTTAGCGATTTTATGTAATTTGTAAAGAACATATGTAGAATTCTTATAATATAATTGATGTTTTTGTAGGATTAATCTATTACGTTGTTATAGGGCTAATCTACTACGTTACTGTACGAATAACCTAGTAACAATACATCAAATACATATAACACTAAAGGATTGTAACAAGAGTCAAATTTAGTGTCATATAGTTGATGGTATATTACATCAGTAAACTGATCCTACAATAAACTGCATTTTCATAAAACACACACATGGACTTAGTGTTTTCCCTATAAAATATAATTTCAATTAATCATATTCATTGTTGGTAAAAAAAAAAAAAAAAAAACTCCATTTTCCCATTTCTTTATAATAATATTGTTCAAACTTTGAAATTTATTCAAACTACCCACTATCACTACTCTATGTAGAAGTGGGTAAGTTTATTCCAACAATCAACTATTGTTTGGCGGCCAAATGAAAATTTCCACATATCTATTCTTCTGCATGTCATCTGACTGAGAAAGTAAAGATACCATCAGCAATTAGTTTACTTAACCTTTTTAAAGTGTTGATCACATCAGTTAGATCACCATGCAGATTCTTCGGTTCCAGAGGTTCTGTAAATTGCAGATACTGCAAATTACAGAACCCCATTCATTCTTGATAAAATTATCCTTTTGTTTTCTTCAAATAGGCCTCTGGGGTTGGGAATATTCATATTCATAATAATTACACAATACACCAACCGATGTTATAAAGTGTTTTATTTTTTAAAATAATGTTGAAAATAAAATAAAATTCCAATAAAAACTGACTGTACAATATAATATGAATTTAAACTGCAAAGAATTATTTACAAAACAACGTAGATGAAAGACAGAATGATTAAAGTGCTAAAATACCGTAGCTTTCAGAGGCATCCACCTCCTTTTTCAACAGTGAGGCTTATTGTATGGCACATCCTTAAATATCAGCAGGCTCACGGTTCTCAGCACGTATTATATTGTACAGCCAGTTTTTATTGGAATTTTATTTTATTTACAACATTATTTTAAAAAACAAAACACTATTTATAACATCGGTTGGTGTATTGTGTAATTATTATGATTATCCTTTTGTGCCTTCAACTAATCTTGCCAGTCTTTGCTGCATTCTACCATTCCTAAAATGAGGTTTCCAAACCAGTAAGACTCTTTGCAGTGCTCAGAGAATTTCATATCAGACTGTACAATTATCCCAAGGTCTTTTTCCTTATTGAGTTTGATGCTACCCAAATACAAACCTAAATGTTATACCTTACATTTATCAGGTTATGCTACTTTAAGTAAAGTTTAACATTGACTATTCTTCCCACTATGCAAACCTTTGTATCACAGCAAACTTAACACATTAAACTTGAAATACCTGTATCAATATCATTATCAAATAAAACAGTAAGAGTCCCACACTGATCCCTATGGAACTCCACTCATCACATTAGTCCATGAAAAGCAGTTACTATTTATAACCACTCTTTGTCTTCTATCCTGTATCCATAGTAGTAATTTGCCACACTGCTCCAATTTATGTGTGTTAAAGCAGTGTTTCTCAAACTTACAATAATTGCATACCCCTTTTGAGTTTATTCTTACTTGCGTACCCACTCTCAGGGCAAAGATAATTTGGGTGAAGTTTTAATAATGATATTTTAACTGTACTAGAGCAAATACAATACAATATATGATATTCATTTATTGATATATATAATAAAAGTTATATTTCTATATAGTATATACTATACAGGGTGTCTCAAAAATATTGGTACAAACGTTTAGGGGAGGTAGGTAACATCTAAAGGAATGTGAATTGCATAGGAACCTATAACCGGAAATGTCACTGTAAGTCGGTACACGGCGCTGTTCATCAGTTCGCAAGAGGGAAATTTTCTGGTTTACTCATTCAAGCAGTAGTCGCCGCTACTGCTTGAATACAAACTGTGAGCTGGCTGACATGCACTTAGTGTATGGATTAGCAGAGGGCAATGGACAAGCCGCTCGACAAATTTATGGAGAACGCTTCCCAGACAGACATGTACCGGACCACCGTTTGTTTGTGTGTGTGCATCAAAATTTGTGCGATTATGGGTCATTTAGAGGTAACAAGAGTGTCTCGTTGCAGTGTACATCGTATCTGGCACGATGATTCTTTACACCCCTTTCATCTCCAAAGGGTTCAGTTACTGCTCCCTCAAGATCATCCTGCACGTGTGGCTTTTGCGCAGTGGTTTCTCCAAGAAAGTGTTCAAGACTTGAATTTTCCAGCCTATGTTTTGGTCACGGATGAGGCTTATTTCACTTGGGAAGGCTTATTCAATCAGCACAATGCTCATGTGTGGGCTCACGACAACCTACACGGTGTGTGTGTGGGCAGGTATGGTCGGTGACTGTTTAGTCGGCCCATACCTGTTACCATCCCGCACGAACTCCACTAAATATCAGATCTTTCTTGAAGATGTTCCAGCAAATGTGAGATGCAACATTTGGTTTCAACATGATGGGGCGCCTGCCCATTATGGAAGGTGTGTTCGTGACCATTTGAACAGGCATTTTGGGCGTCAATGGATTGGCTGTGGTGGACCCGTTGCCTGGCCCCCACACTCACCTGATTTATCGAGCCTTGATTTCTTTCTGTGGAGGGGGGCCTCAAATCTATCGTGTATGAATCGCCTGTGGAGACGGAAATGGATCTCGTGGCGAGACTCATCTGCGCTGCTGCTACTGTCAAAGAAACTCCAGGTGTGTTCGACTGTGTCCGTCAATCCATGCTGCGTCGGTGTCACACATGCTTCGTGTCTCATGGTGGAACTTTCGAGCATCTTTTGTAACATCATGAAATGCTTCCATCTCGTACTCCATTGTTAATATTATGTCAAATAAATGTTTGTCACTAATTACTGTCTTGTGTCATTTCTGCTTTTTCTACCTCTGCTACTACTTTCCCGTGACGTTTCCGGTTATGGGTTCCTATGTGATTCACATTCCTTTAGATGTTACCTACCTCCCCTAAACATTTGTACCAATATTTTTGAGACACCCTGTATATAAATAATAAAAATTGGAATTAATAAAAATCAGCATTCTGACATGACAGCATAGATATACATAACTGACAACATTCACTGAATAATAAAGGATTAGTCAAAATTTAACAAAGTGCACTTTTTGAAAAGATTCTGTCACTGACATTCTAAAATTAACCCAGTATGGCTCATACGTACAACACAATAGCTTTCACTTGTAGAAAGGGAAAACAACAAGCCGTAAACAAATGGCATAATTATCAAGTGATTATTTTCCACAGATAGTAGTAGTGGCATGTGATGCAAGAAAGCAAGTGTATGAGCTTATGCAGCATCAGCCAAAAAATCACAGCATTCCCTCCAAATGCCTGTCCAGTTCCTCCTTAAATTTATTCAACCTATCAACTTCCACAATGACAGATGGAAGTTTGTTCCAGCAATTAACCACCCGCTCGCTAAAGGCAAATTTCCGCACATCTATTCTACATCTGTCCTTTCTTAATTTGAATTTATGCCCCCTTAGGTTCCCATCAGAATTCAGCGTGCTCAACCCATTCAAGACCTTATACACCTCAATCAGATCACCATGCAGGTGATTAGTCTCCAGCCACTGCAATTTGCAGAACTTAAGCCTCTCTTGGTAAGAGGATCCCTTCATTCCCCTCACCAATCTTGTTGCCCTTCTCTGTACACTCTGAAGCAAATCTACATTCTTCCTAAAATTAGGCCTCCAGACCTGTACGCAGTACTCAAGATGTGGCCTGACCATTGCCTTATACAGAGGGACAATCGCCTCCTTTTCCCTGCTAGCAAAATTCCTATATATCATTGACAAAACCCCATGACCTGCCCTGGCAGCCTGTCTGCATTGCTCAGAAAACTTCATATCTGACTGCACAATTACTCCCAGGTCTTTTTCATTTTCTACCACCTCAAGTGTAGTACACAACAGTTGGTATGTTTCTCTGGTGGTTACTTCTACCCATATGCAATACTTTGCATTTGTCAAGGTTAAACTTCAGTTGCCACTTCTTAGCCCATCTGTCCAAATTATCTAGATCCTGTTTCAGTAGCACACAGCCATTGCTGTCATTAACAACCCTGCCAACTTTTGTATCATCTTCAAACTTCGACACTAAACCTGATATACCTTCATCAATATCATTGATAAATATACAAAACAACAGTGGACCCAACACCGAACCCTGTGGGACTCCACTAATAACATTAGTCCAAGAAGAGCAGCACCCATTGATTACCACCCACTGTCTTCTCCCACTTAACCATCCTTTTATCCATTGTAGCAACTTACCCTTAATACCATTCTGCTCCAATTTGTACAGTAGTCTTCCATGCGCAACAGTGTCAAAAGCTTTCCTGAAATCCAAATAGATGATATCAAAATTATTTTTTACATCCAGTTCCTTTGTAACCACATCATTATATCCTATCAAATTTGTCAGACAAGACTTTCCCTTAACAAACCCATGCTGTGTCTGAATTATTGCTGCAGTCTTGTTTAGATGATCCTGCAGTGCATCTTTAACCAGTGACTCGATAATTTAACCATAACAGAGTTAAACTAACTGGTTTGTAATTACTCGTGTCACATTTGCACATCTCCAGTCCGTGGGAACCTCCCCTGAGTCCAAGGATGCTCTCATAATTATGGCTAAGGGTTTGCTTAGTTGCTTTGCCGCCTCCTTTAATATAACTGGATAGATCCCATCCACCCCAAGTGCTTTTCTTATGTTTAACTTCAACAATTTCTCCTCCACTTTGCTCTCAGTTATTACAAAATCATTAAGTATACTGCTACAATTTGATAACCTTCTGCCATTTTTAAACCTTAATAATTCCGATGTCCACAGATGAATACGTGTAAACAACAAACACACAGTGAGCTAATAGGCATATACCAGATCACTTAAGAGTGTAGTGCAATAAAATTGTATGAAAGGGAAAAAAGAAAACCTGAAAAATCACAGATTATATAGGTCTATCATCTTTTATGATTCAATAAACTGAAATTGTGATTCTGATAGAAGTTTTACATACTGCAAAGAACAAAAAGTTTAGGTTTTCAAGTTTTGATTCAAGTGGCAGATTCAAAAGTGGAATCCATTGTACTAAAGTTTCTTAAAATTATTTTCTGCAGATAAAAATCTATAATAAAGTAAAATAAGAAATTCTGCCAAAGTGTGGTATGCATACTCCTAGGGGTGTGCAAAATGGTTTGCATACTCCGGGAGGGGGGGGGGGGATGTATGCATACCACACTTTAGGAACCACTGTGTTAAAGAATCTACTGAAATCTAAGTATATGATGTCAAAATTATTCTTTGCATCCAGTTCCTTTGCCATGAGTTTACAATTACAGCTCTAATGACTTCATAGTAACCAATCATGAGGTCATCACATAGTAACTAATTAGTCAGACATGACCTTCCTCTAACATATACAAGGTTATGTCAAAATGTCGACAACTTTGACAGTGAATATCAAAGTTGTGTTTGCCACAACAGAGATGTTGCAGACATTGCACATGTCTGCACCAGATAGTGCTGCATTCAAAATAAGGTTCCTTGTGGAGAAATCATTTTGTGTTCTCTATTATCATGAAACAAATTAGAGTATTTCAGTGCAGTGATCATTCAGAACTAAATTTCATAGAAATCCATCAACTCAAAACTCCATCATTAAGTGATATAAGCAGTTTGTGGAACACGGATGCATCTTGAATCTGCAAGGGCAAAAGCACAGGTCATCTTAGCACGGATGGCATGACTATAGAATATGTGCAGAAGGCATATCTCATGAGTCTCAGCAAATCAACTAACAAGGTCAGTAGAGAGCTTGGGATTCCACAGTTATAAGTGTTAAGTGTATTCTCAGAAGGCGATTCTACATGGCAAATTTGTTTTTTGTTGTTTTTTTTAAGGAGAATAACCATGAGAGATATTAAAGCCGTGCATGGGTTGAAGATTGAGAAGATGAAAGAAGATACTTGTTGACATTAGACTGGAATTTCTGTAATTAAAATTACAATTCTGTAATTGTAATTTTTGGGAAATATGTATGAAGGGAGGTTTTACCAGAAAATGGAAGGTGATTGAAAAGATGAGGAAGAAAAGTTGGTTTTGTGAGTTTGAAGTTGGACACTAAAAAGGATGGTAACTGGTTGCGGCATGTGTTGGAATAGTTTGGAAGGGAGAGCAGAAATTATAGAAGACATTTCAGTACAGATATTTCCATTATTTTGTCCACCCCCTCCCCCTTATATGTTGCACTCTTCTAATTTGCTAAAAGATATTGTCAAAAATCCATACCTGTTTGCTGTTTCAATAGATAAACTGCTGGCCATTGGTGAACAAGCATCTTCAAGCAAAAGTGCTCCTGAAAGTAGTTATAAAAAATATATGCATACCGAACATGTAAATGAAGCTGAATTACAGTATAAAATTCTAGAGTTTTTTATATAAAATTAATGATTTTAAAAAATTACTGAGAATATTTTACATACAAATAAAGTAATAAAATAACTAGACATAAATTCTGAAATGTGGTCTGTGCTTGTTAACAGGAGTGACTGCTTTTACAGGATTGGAATACACTTAAATAGAAAGGTAGAATATTTGCTGATGTTATCGAGGCAGCGTAGGGCGAGTCGGAAACTGCTAGCTTGCACAAGGGATACAGAGCCTAATAGATTAACAAAGCTGCAGGCAGAGGTGAACAGTGATGCTTTCTATTGGAATGAGCAGCAGCTGTGAAACCAAGGTGCTGAGGATTTAAAAAACTGCTGGGAGTCATCATTGAACAAGTAAATACATAGGGTATGTTAGGGTAACTAAGAGTAAGAACAGTTGCATGTATACTTGCATTACACCAATGCTAGGAGCACAGTAAATAAATTCAATGAATTTGCAGTGCTGGTCAAGACATCAAATGCGGACATTGTTGGGATTTTAGAGATGTGGTGTAACTCAGATATATAACGGATGCAGAATTTGAATATGGGAAGTACAATGTATACAGAAAGGACAGACTAAAGCAGTGCATCCAGTTGACATGGGTGGCTAGTGCAGTGTTGAGTTAGTTTGGTGTGACACGAGCACTGGTAAAGCAAGGAGTAGTGTGTTTTAGGCCTAATGACTCTGATGAGTACAATAACAACTGTACAGAGAAAAAGTGGCCCTGTACATAATAATGACTTACAACACAGGCTTTTACTTTTCCAGATATTGAATGGAACTTGTGGATTGGTCACTTGCACACTATCAAGTCTTTGGTGGATTTCATGGATAACTGTTTTCTATGGCACGATGCTAGAGAGGCAACCAGAGGGAGTAATACACCTGATCTGATTATCAGCAGTGATTATTCATGCATTGACAATCTTCAGATAAAAAACCACTAGGTGGCAGTGATCACAGTGTATTGATGTGGGATTTACTTAAAGATGTAAATACCATCAAAAGTAAAGAGAAATGTTTTTGCTTTCATAGAGGTGACTACAGTGGTCTTAGACAGTTTTAAATTCTATACAATGGGACCAACTGATGACATTACCATTAGCATATTCTAAATGGGAAGCATTCAAGGAATTAATCATAGAAGCTACTATTCTTTTCATACAAACTAAGAATACTCTTCAAATAGGCCTAAATGGATGTCAGATGAACCAATGTGACATAACAGTTCTTCCTTAAATAAATTCAAGGAAAAACTGGACAAAGTTTTAGATTAAATGGTTGTGTGAAATGGGAATTTTTTTTTTTTTTTTTTTGGCTGATGCTGTATAAGCTTTCTTTCTTGCATCATATAGCTCTTCTAATGCTAATGTGATGAAATGGAATGGCATTCTTGTGCAACCTTTGTGAGTAGCATAGTGGGTATAATCACTGTCCTCCCCCACATCAGGTAAAAAAGACCCGAGTTTGAATTCCACCAATGAGGAATTTTTATGGGTTTTTTTTTGCAATGTGGCTGAGTTAACCAGTTGAGGGTTGCAAGATTATTTCTCAAGGAAATTTGAGTCAACCACAGAATACATGCAAATACTGTTAAAAATAATGTACTGTTACCTCATAGCCCTAGTTGCTTTGGTGCTTAATGCACACACACACAACACACGCTGTTCCAGTGCATTCCAGTCCTAAGGTGGAATGAGCTCTTCAGAGTAGAGTCACAACCATCCAATTTTCAATAATTGGGAAGTAATTGAGCCAATGTGGACTAGCATTTCTGAGCACGCTTTCAACACATTGTGTTCATGCTGTGACAAATCTAGCCTGTTCTCAGGGCTAAAGGCTGGATTTGTCACAGCTTAAATATTATTACTCACTATTTGATTTGTGCTTAGTACAGTCAGTGCTCATATAGCACGATAGTTGTGTTCCTAGAAACCCTCATGCAAGGCAAAATCGTGCAATATAAACAACAGGCCCTATGGGAAAAATAGGGATAGGTGCTGGCCACCCAAGATTGAACACACATTTGTAACCAAAACATTACCAAACACAATAAATAGTCATAATAAAATTCGTAAGTATTTTATTACGTAATAAAATATTGCTAATGCTTTTACTTCTATCGTAAGCAAACTTGTTTTTTGTTTGATTTTCTGTCCAAACAGATGACAGCCGTTCCATCTCTTCCAATTCTTTGTGTCTTAATCTAATGGATTTTAATTACACTTTGAGTTGTTCCTGCTATGAAAGTTGTTTTTATTTTCTCTGCATTCTTTGTAATTCTCGGCGTTGCCTCATTTAGGTCTGTAGCACATGCAATATCACATGGTGTTTCATTTCGCTCAAAGCGTTTCACGATTTCATATTTTTTCTCTATCCGCAGAGGCGGACCGGCCATAAGCCTTACCGGGGAAACCCCAGTGGGCCGGAGGCAAGTGTGATTTTGGCCATAGTATGAGGCCACTATAAATTTTCCCGGGTAAGAATTTTTGACCAAGTCCGCGTCTGTTTATCGATATTGCTTTTCTTTTTCTCTCTGAATCTGCAGTGTCTTCACCAGGACGATTCCTTTTCACACCTTTTAAATATTTTACTCATTTTTAAGGAATAAAGCACAATTACAAAACGAGGAGGCACGCCTGATACACATAAACAAAGCTGCGCTCGTGTAGCAACTGAATAAACAACACCGTAAAGGCAGAGATACACTATTAACACCTCACATTTCTAGGAGGTTACTACCATAAAACAATAAAAATCCAGTTGCATTTCTGCTAGTGGAATCTATTATAAACTGGTCGTAAACTCTATCTAATTGCATTTGCGATTATACCGATAGCTGGAATTGTGCTGGTTTTTACGTTATTATGGTGAAAGTGTGTTTCCCCTTCACTGATAAAAAAAAACATAAATACATTTTCAGAATCTTCTCTTCATTCCTATCGTGTTGCGTTTGGTTGGGGTGATTCTGCATTTGACTGCCATTTCTTGTAAACACAAAGGCGAATCGTGCATAAGCGAATTCGGTTCGTGTTATATAAGATATCGTTCCCCTATTTATAAATTGTGTATGATTGAATTCGTATAGCGTAAACACGTGTTATACGAGGACTGACTGTACATTTATCAAATAGTCATCCTTAATAAAGTGGTCACTCAGTGTAAATTACATAAAATGCCAGGATAAACATAAACAATAGCTGCACTCATCCAGGGAAGCACAATAACCTGATATCCTTTGGAAAATATGGTGCAAATATTGCCCAGAATTTAGCCCATTAGGTTGATGTAGTGGGAGATTCTAGCTTGTCTGCAGGTGCCATTCTTTACACAGAATATTGGACCATTTTGCTATCCTGGATGAGTACAAACTATTGCTTATTTATTCCAATATATATAATTTTCATTGAGTTTGATTTTTTTGTTTGTATGCAAGTAGCAAATAGCACCTCTCCAGCATTGGTTCTTGCAGTTTGCAGCAATTCCTATACTCAGTACAATAGTGTTTAATTATCTAAATTATTATTTGGCTGTGGTAACGTTTTAATGGGGAACTTAGAGGGGAACAGGTATCCTGTGTGTTATCAGACACAGCCTAAAACACTGATGGATCCAATATCTCTCTATTACAGAAGATTTGGGAGAAGTCCGGTTGGCCTGCCTCCCTAAAATCCACTCATGCACACCTTCTCGATGGTAAGCCCTGTTACGTCACTTAGGTGACAACGAACGTGTAGAGTTGTTCTCTTCAAGACGCCTGGTCAGCGTGAAGAGGAAAAGACCAAATCCTCCAGCATATGACAGCATGACAAAACAAATGGCCCTCAGTCCCCAACAGCTTTCACTCTCCCTCTTACGGCAGCGAGAGGATCAGAGTGGAAGCAGAGGTTGCTAAGAATCTCTGGGTACGACCAGGCTGCCATTCACAGAAACTGAACTTGGCCTGTTATAACGTAAGATCACTCATCGGTAAAGACAGGATATTAGAGCTGGAAAAGGAATTAGAAAATGTGAATTCGAATATCACCGGTTTGGCTGAAACAAGAAGAAGAAACGAGTTTCTTCTTGTTGTTTCAGCCAAACAGTTTATCAAGTGGAAATCTGCTGTACACCAATGGAAACAGTGAAAGGAGTGAAGGTGGAGTTGGGTTTCTGGTCCATAAAAATTTAAAAAACAACATTTTGGAATTCAAAAGTACATCACCAAGGGTGTCAAGACTAATACTGAAGATTTCTAAGAGATACAAGTTAAAGATTATAATGATTTATGCACCAACATCGAGCCATGATGATGAAGAGGTTGAAAAAATGTACACCGAAATTGAGTCTTCTAGATGAGCAGAAATCCCACTACACTATTATTATGGGGGACTTCAATACTAAGGTTGGAAAAAGACAAAACAGCGCAGAAAGAGAAACTATAGGAAATTTTGGAATTGGTGAAAGAAATGAAAGAGGTGAAAGACTTGTGGAATTTGCAGAATCTCAAGGACTGTCAGTAATGAACACTTTTTTCAAGAAAAGGATGAACAGAAAGTGGACATCGAAGAGTCCAAATGGATTAACTACTAATGAAATTGACTTCATCCTCACTAACAGAAGATATATTGTGAATGATGTTACCGTCCTGAATAAGGTAAATGTTGGAAGTGATCACAGAATGGTAAGATGTACACTTGATATAGATGTAGGAAAGGAAAAAACTGACTCGAGTAAATAATACAAAGGTCTTTGAGATAACAGAAGAGGAGAAAAAGCAGTATGTACTGGAACTTAAGAACAAGTTTCAGCTTCTGCAAACTGCTCAGGACCAAGATATCGACAAGCAATATTACAACTTTCTGAAAGTGATAAAGCCCAAAAAACCTATAGGGAAAAAGAAATCCAAAGAAGAAAAAATTAGTCAAGAAAAACTTGTCATGATGTACCGAAGACGACAAATGAAGAGCAAGAAAAACACTGACAAGGAGAAAATTGAGTATACTGAGTTATGCAAGGCCATTAGAAAGAGACTCAGAGAGGACATAAGAAGATTTAACACAAGAAAAGTAGAACAAGCATTAAGGGAAAACAAAGGATTTAAATCAGCAGCCATGAGCAGTAATACAGAAAGACAAATGATACTGAAACTGAAAAATAGCAATGCTGTACTTATAAACATCAGAGAAGGCATAATTCAAATAGCAGAAGACTACTATAGAGAATTATACAAGGAGCAGGGGAATGAAGCCAGCAGTGGGGAAGATGGATCGCAAAGTAGCAACACGTGACATACCCGATATTCTTCCTGATGAGGTAGAACATGCATTGAAGAAAATGAAGAATCAGAAAGCCCCGCGGGAAGATGAAGTTACTGTAGAGTTGTTAAAATTGAGAGGAAAAGACATAAAACACAAAAACTGGCAAGGCTCTTCAAAAGTGCATTAGAAAATGTGTGATGCCTAAGCAGTGGAATAATGCAATCATAGTTTTGCTACATAAAAAGGAGATAAATCAGAAATTGGAAATTATAGACCAATTAGCTTGTTATCCCACACCTACAAGTTGTTCACAAGGGTCATTACTAACAGATTAGAAAGAATCCTTGATGAGAATCAACTGAAAGAGCAAGCTGGCTTTAGAACAGAATTCTCAACTATGGATCACCTTCACGTAATATCACAGCTAATGGAGAAAGCAAATGAATATAAAACACCATTATGCCTGGCATTTGTGGATTATGAAAAGGCATTTGACTCCATACAGCATAAGGCAATGTTTCGGGCACTGGAAAGACAAGGCATAGATACCCCATATATTATGATTTTGAAGAAAATATATGAGAACACTACCTCCTTTATTAGACTAGACAAAGACAGTAGGAAATTTAAAATCGAGAAAGGAGTTCGACAAGGAGACACAATATCTCTGAAGCTGTTTACTGCTGCCCTTGAGGAAGCTTTCAGAAGATTAGACTGGTCGCAGAAAGGAGTCAATGTGAATGGAGAGTACCTAAACCATTTACGATTTGCAGATGACATTGTGGTCATAAGCCACGATCCCAAAGAATTAGAGGAAAATCTTAATCAGTTATGCACAGTTAGTAAGGATTTTGGACTAAAGATAAATATGGCTAAAACAAAAGTAATGATGAACAAGTAAGCCACAGGAAGGGAAATAATGATTGAAGGAGCAGTACAGTAATACCCCGACTTACGCGAACTCGGAGTTACGCGGTTCCTGATTTTTTCGTTTGGCAACGCTGCCGCCCACTATCTTCAAGGTCGTTTTTCATATGTTATCGATATACGGTGCGACGGCGGAGAATGAGAGCGAAAGATGAACAAAATTCAACTTTGCTGCTTTTATGTTTTTTATATCAGTGAAGGGGAAACACACTTTCACCATAATAACGTAAAAACCAACACAATTCCAGCTATCGGTATAATCGCAAATGCAATTAGATCGAGTTTACTACCAGTTTATAACAGATTCCACTAGCAGAAACGGAACTGGATTTTTATTGTTTTATGGTAGTAACCCCTAGAAATGTGAGGTGTTAATAGTGTATCTCTGCCTTTATGGTGTTGTTTATTCAGTTGCTACATGCGCGCAGCTTTGTTTATGCGTATCAAGTGTGCCTCCTCGTTTTGTAATTGTGCTTTATTCCCTAAAAATGAAAAGGAAGCGTCCTGGTGAAGACACTGCAGATTCAGAGAGAAAAAGAAAAGCAATTATCGATAAACAGAGGCGGACTGGGTCAAAAATTCTTACCCAGGAAAATTTATAGTGGCCTCATACTATGGTTTATGGCCAAAATCACACTGGCCCACCGGGGTTTCCCCGGTAAGGCTTATTGCCAGTCCGCCTCTGTCGATAGAGAAAAAAATATGAAATTGTGAAACGCTTTGAGCGAAATGAAAGACCATGTGATATTGCACGTGCTACAGGCCTAAATGAAGCAACGGCGAAAAGCACATGACAATTGCAAACTTGACAGGTTGAAAATTGAAAAGGGCTCAATTGTAAGGGCTTAAAAATTTTAGAAAACATAGACTCCAACGAAGAACGCGTTATAGCTACAAAGCAAGGAATAAAAAAATTATTAGCTTGCTACGAAGAAATTCTGCGTGAAAAAAAGAATGCGCTGTGTCGTCAGACGAATTTGTTAGATTTTATGAAGCCATCGACATCGAAATAACTTTTTAACGTAAGTCATTTGTTTTTTTAATACATATTTTGTATTAATATGTATAAAGAACTGCAATTTTATTAATATTTTTCTTCTAAACTAGTGTTTTTGTTAGTCCTTGGTCCCAATTAAGCAAAACTTATATGTATTTATATGCAAAGTTGTACCCCGACTTACGCGAATTCGACTTACGCGATTTTCGTCGGACCCACCTATCGCGTAACTTCGGGGTATTACTGTAATTGAAAAGGTGGAGTCATATACTTATCTGGGACAAGTTATTAGCTGTAATAATGATAAATGGCTGGAAGTCAAGAGAAGAATAAATTTTGGATGGACAGCATTCAGGAAATATAGTCACATACTGAAGAGCAATATCCCAGTTTGTCTGAAACGTAAAATAATGAATCAATGTATACTCCCCACCATGACTTATGGAAGTGAAACTTGGGCACTCACCAAAATAATGGAAGAGAAGCTGAGAACTACACAGCGAAGAATGGAATGAATTATGTTGGGAATCAGACTGTTAGATAAGAAGAGAAACACATGGATTAGGCAACAAACTCAAGTAATAGTAGTAGTAGTAGTGGCATGTGATGCAAGAAAGCAAATGTATGAGCTTATGCAGCATCAGTATGGCGCCTCCGTAGCCAGGTGGGAAGGAGCACCAGTGTGTAGCACACGCTTCTTGATTAGACCGGGGTTCGAGCCCGTCACCACCAAATACGGAGGATGCGGAAAGGTCAGGGAATGACCACCGCACATCCCCGGAGCAATATGGCCTTAGTTGCTAATGCTCCTAAAAACCAAATAACAACAACAACAGCAGCATCAGCCAAAAAAAAAAAAAAAGTAAAGGACATTCTTATCAAAACTAAAGAACTAAAATGGTCTTGGGTAGGACACATAGCTCGGAGACATGATGACAAATGGACTAAGAAAATAACAGAATGGTACTCAAGAGGAGCTAGAAGAAAACCTGGAAGACAAAGGCGGAGATGGATAGATGAAATTCATGAGTTTTTGGGTAGTAAATGGATGGCCAGTGCTGAAAACAGAAGGAACTGGAAAGTTGCTGGAGAGGCCTTCATCCTGCAGTGGTTTGAAAATGGCTGATGATGATGATGATGATGTGAGGAAGAAGTCATACCAATGGGAAAGCATTTTAAGTGGGAGTGACCAGATGTTAAAAAATGCATGGGATTGGGATTAGAAATAATAATAATAATGTGAGTTTACTGTATATTAAAGGAAGAAACAATCCTAGTGCATTATATGTTCTTTGATTTCAAATTTACATAGAAATGTGTATACTTATATCATTCTGATAGTTGTTGTTTTTTTTTTTTTTTTTAAATCAAAATCATAAATACCACCACTTTGCTTATTGGAGGCTTCAAGTGGTGAAACCCATGTTTAGTCTCTAGAGCAAAGTTTCCGGCATCCCCCTCCCCCATACTTCTCCTTCAACCCATGCACGGTACTGAGTACTATAGGTTTTGATGCCTTTCGTGTTTTGGGTTTTCATAAAAAAAAAAAAAAAAAATATATGTATATATATATAACTGATGTAAATTATATTGTTTCAACTGTGAAATGGTATGGTATGGTATGGTAACCTGAATTTTGTTATTTTCATTTCTATAATGCTTGGATTTTCTTAACACTAATTAAAGTTAAAATATCTGGTAATCAAATTTTAAATTTTATTACCAGACTGTTGATGCTCCTGCTCAGATAGATGACAAACCAAATGAGTATTTTGCATCTACATTCACACATGAGGAGTTATTAAGGGAGGAAAATGGCATATGACGGCAATGATATCATCATATGCTTAGCAGTTGAGATGCTAACATATGCTAAAGACTAAATACGCCTAAAGATGCTAAGCATCATATGCATATGCTTAACGTCTTTAGGCATATGATGACAATGATCTCATCATATGCTTAGCAGTTGTTTACATAAAAATACAAATCTTGGATCTAAGTTTAGGAGCACTTTTTGGAATGCTATAATATGACCAGAAGTAAATACTGTTGATATTTTTATTGATTTAAAAAAATATGAACTGTATGAAAGTGCAATATCACCTTCAAAACTAATGCATGTTTTTATTAAAATTTTGAGAAAAAAAAATATTTTTTTTAAACTTAAAAAAAACACATTAAAAAAAATAAACATCTTCAAACATTTATAATGTGACTGTAACATTAATGTTTTGAAATTTTTTTTTTTTTTTTTTAATTCAAGTAGTGTTATTACTGAAAATATAGCTGTGAGCTAATTTTTAATAATTTTTTTTCTAAAAATCATCCTATTTTTATGTTTTAGAAGAATATGTTTTTCTCACACTTCTGTATTATTTCCTCCTTGAGCTGGATTGTTAATATTAATAAACAAGTGAAAACTTTATCATACTCACTGACAGTAATTATTTGTGCTATATGTAAGCCAGGTGCATTCGATTCAACTTTGAACTTTTAGTAAACACTCGCTTCCTATCACCACATGGACTAAAAAAATTTGTTTGTTTGTTATTTGGTTTTTAGGAGCATTAGCAACTAAGGCCATATTACTCCGGGTATGCGGTGGTCATTCCCTGACCTTTCGCATCCTCCGTATTTGGTGGTGACGGGCTCGAACCCTGGTCTAATCAAGAAGCATGTGCTATGCACTGCTGCTCCTTCCCACCTGGCTACGGAGGTGCCGCTACTAAAAAAGTAACTAAGACAATGCAACAGTTGCTTACATTTTAATTGCGGAAATTATGAAATGGTCGCATCAGCAAGCTTATTCTTGACTGCATTTCTTTCTAACTGTTATGCCCCAGCTTTTATAGTCTTTGAAGCTAACAATGTACAACTTTTTTCTTTTTTAAAAACTGGAGTTTGGCTTTAAGGGCAAGGGATTTTACAATGGCATCACAACTCAAGAAAAATCAGAGATTACATTTGCAGAGTTCAAAACTCAAGAATTTCTAAAACCAACAGTGGAAAAATTGCAGGATTCTATATCAACCTGCAAGGGACCTTTTGAAAATAACATGAAACGGTTGTTAAATGCAGAAATGGCAAAGAAAAACATACAGTCTGGTAATTTTCTGATTCATATGAGGCCAAAATATTCACTGGTTCTAAATGCTCATTAGTAATAGTTCGTATACTTACAATAGTACAACTTGGTGCCTTCATTTTAATCAGATGTAAAAATCTAAATATCATATCATAATTAATTATCAAATGTGTGGTACTCACCAATATATATCCGGGCCAAACTAAAAGCGAACTCCCTTGCTGCAACTTCCAATTTTTCAGATTCTGTGTGAACAAAGGACAAAATATCCTGAAGAGCTTTTGAAATCTGTTTGCAAGACTCTTCTAAATCTGAAACAACATAAGCATTTTTCAAACGTAAAGAAATATCAGACTGAAAGGCACGAAGTACATTTCCATCACTTTTCACAATACTTCTTAAAACATCCAGGGAGAGAATGTTGGTTGTTCCTTCCCAAATAGGTAATGCCTTAAAAAAAAGACAATACAATATTACAGGATAGCAGATATGGTCACTATAAAATTATATTATAATTAATTTAATAATAATTTTATGTATGACATTATTTTTCTCTACCAACTAAATTAAACAAAATTAAAATAAGTAAAAGTTATGAAATCATTTGTAACAAAGAGACAATGGCAATGAAAAATTGTTTGAATTTAGATCTGAACAATTGAATTATCTTGTTTTTATCTTGTCTTTATGTTTTGTGTTATTTTACCAATTTATCAATAAAAAATAGTCGGTGAAACCACAATGATACAGACTGTGATTTTATTTATTATATTTACTTACATACTTTTGGGATTCTGATATTCAAAATGCAGTCTCATTTTGAATGTCAGCAAGCAAATTCTATTCCTGAAAATCAAAAAATTAGCATCTTAAGTATTTCAACTACATTGAATGACTGAATCTCACATCAAGGTTTACTCTTTGATGTGAGAAATTAATAAAATACTGTCATAACTCGCAGATAATTTTGAGCCTAAGGTAGTAACACAAAGTGATGGCCACTTCTTGGAGGAGAATAAAGAATGTGTTATCCATGATGAAATGCTAGTTATCCCATGCATGAAACTTCAGAACACAAAACTTAGCTTGATGATAAAAAGCAACAATATGATTCAATAATTCTACCCCTTCTTAATTTAGATAAATACTGTGGCAGATTACAGTAAAGTTATAATAATTTTAAACCCTTTCCTATATAATAAACTAATTAAAACAATATTCATAAAGTAAGATTTCCTGTCCATGCAATATCCTTCTCTCAACAATTACTATTATTTTAACAAAACCAAAGGTGCATAAGAAAATGGTGTTCCATGTAAAATTTATCAATAATAGGTAATTCATACCATTGGAAAGGTTACGAATCACTGCTCTAAACATTTCAAAGCATTTGAAAAGACCTACTAAACAAGCTCTCCCCCCCCCCAATACTGTGATCAATCTTCTGCCTTTTGCAATTGAGTGGCCACGTTTGACAATACATGGCTCTCTATCTTCTAACATCTTGACCGATTCTGAAACATTTGAAATTTCTGTTATTTCACCTGCTCTTTTCCCTGCTGGTAAAATTTCTTTATGGCATTGACAAAAGCTCATAAGCTGTCATAGTAGCCTAACTGCACTGCTCAGAGAACTTCATATCTTGCCAGTGGAGAGAACAATAGAGGAAACAGATAAATTTAACAGAATGGTTTAGAGAGATTTTAAGCCAGAGGAGATTCCGGATACGGAAGTCTCTGTCAATGAGTGGACATATCACAAGTACCACCTCTGAAGAGAATGGAATCGCAGAGTGAATAATTTGTAAAACTGTAATGAGCAGTGGTTGAGGCAACTGATAATTGAGATTCTGTCAGAAATAGTAAGTGGAGCTTAGTAGATTGCAGTTGCAAATGGAGGACACCAAAATTGTAACTGAGACCATGTATATTTGTGAAATAAATTAGGAGGCTGTAAGCCTTTTTCACAGATAGGTTTGTTCTACTATTTTGATGTATTCAGTAAAAGTTCAGGGGAGGATGAACATGTAAGAAGTAAAAAATTATGAACAACAGAGGAAACAGATGAATGGTATGGTCATGTTATGTTATGTCAAGGAGCTGGCAAAAATATACCCAGCTCCTTGATAGAACATGGCTTCAACTCTGCCATTTCAATTTCATCCGGTCACTAACCAGCAAAATAAAAGGGCAAAGAGATTATACACCAGCTGATCTAGATGTCTCCTAGAGTTACCACTAGTTTTTATCCGGTGGGTATGCATAGCATGCAATTTTTGGCACCCTTGCTGGGAAAGATTCACTACTGCTCCTCTAGAGTCTTTATCACCAGTTAACAGTACAATTTAATTTAACAAATGAAAACTGTTTGATTTTATTTAATTATATTAATAATATACTACTTCCACTGACTTGACAGCTTATTAAAACAACAGAATAATTACACGGATGTTAAAATGGTAATTTTATATTCTTAATTTTATATTAAGAATATAAAATAGCAGTCTATGATTAAGATGTGTAATAAATTATACCTTAAAAACTGAAAATATACAATTAAAAGCGATAAATGTAAGATAACATAAAATAAATTGCACAACAAGAAGCTTTCAAGGTGACGAGCCTCATTCTCAACTTAGATGAGATTAACGACAGTGAACATAAAATACCATAGAGAGAAATCTGTGCATGCATAAATAACCAACTGTGGACTATATTGTATATAAAATGATTAGTGGTATAAAATATATTTAATTGAAGTCAATTTTCCTAAATAGCATATTTCAAGAACCCAAAGTGGTATAAAATGGATTATAGCAATACAGTCAAAGCTCTATATAATGACACCCGGGGGATGAGAAAATGGTCACTATATCGGAAAGGAGTTATATCGAATACTAGTAGTAGTAGGTTAATGAGAGATTGGCTGAGACCAAACCATATAGGACATTATAATGTGTGCGATGTTAAAAAGAGGGCCGCTATAAAGAGCTTTGACTGTAGTAATAGTATTCATCATATAGTAAAAGAAATACGGAGGCTTTTGTTGCACTGGTAAATAAAAAAATACAAATTATATGCTTCCCTCCTCACACAGGTACCTATCCAGTTGATCTTTGAATTTATTCAAACTGTCAGTCCCAACTAACTGTGAGAACAACTTCTTCCAACAATCAATGACTTACTGGCTAAAAGAAAACTTCCTACAATCTAATCTAAATCTCAACCTGTAATTTGAATTTATGGCTCCTAGTTTCTTTATAACAGTGAGAATTTCACCTTCATTCATTTTACTAATCCTTCTCAAAGCCTTAGAAACCTCAATCAGGTCACTTCTGAGGTGCCCGAGTTGCCAAGCTCTGTAGCCCACATAATTGTAGTGTTTCCTCATACAGCTGTCCTTTCAATCTCACCATTTGAGTTGCCCATCTTTGAACCCTTTCAAGAAGATCGATTTCTTTTTTCAGATAAGGTCTCCATACTTGAACACAGTATTTCAAATGTGGCCTTACAATTGCCTTATACAGTGGAAATATGACCTCCTTATCTCTACAGGATAATGTGAATACCTTCACAACGAGTTGCCATGATATTGCACTACTTCGAATAAGTAACGCTTCACATAAGGAGAAGACTAATGTTACTTATTGTCAGATAGGTACCACCACCCAGACGGCACCATTTCACGGCTAGAAGCTTTAGCCCTAAATGCATCTTAGTCTAAATACATCATACACCATCAGGCATCTCTCATATTGTGAAGTTATACTTCATAACTGTTTTGCTATCATTGCTTCACTTGGGTGATTCAATGATAGCAAAACCCAACCATCAAAGAAGGGCCAAATAGTACCACCACCCAGATGGTGCCATCTGGGTGGTAGTACCTATCTGAGAATAAATAACATTAGTCTTCTAATTAGGTGAAGCGTTACTTATTCAAAGTAGTGCAATATCATGGCAACCTTCACAATATCCCATATTGTGAAGGTATTCACAATATGAGATATAACTTAAAACGATGCTGCCTTATAAATATTCTGTTTATTCAAAAATGGCTGTGTATTAATAATGCTATTGCACTTAATATATACATAGTCTAAATTTTCTCACAGCTTGAGGCTTTAGCCCACCAAGTGTATAATTTATTTGGGGATTGCTATTTCTCAAGTGTAAGACCTTACATTTAGGTCTATTAAAACATAGCTGCCATTTATCTGACCATCTTTGAAGTCTGTTCAAGTCATCCTGAAGGAGCGCTACTTGGCACTGATCATTAACGACTCTGCCAATATTTATGTAATCTGCAAATTTTGACATCACGCCTTCTATCCCTTTGTTGATGTCGGCCAAAAAAAAAAAAAAAAAAAATCTTTCCTGTTTCACTTATCCATTCATTCCATAAGTTTGTCTAGTTCTGCCTTGAATTTATTTAAGCTGTCAACTTCCACAATGACAGATGGAAATTTGTTCCACCAATTAACCAGTCGCTGGCTAAAGGCAAATTTCCACACATATATTCTACAACTGTCTCTTCTCAATTTGAATTTATGTCCCCCCTCAGGCGTGTAATCTGAGCAAGAGGAAGGATCCCATCAGCATCTAGGATGTTGTTAAGTTATCTAAGATTTTACCACAAAGGTCCAATCTGATTAGCTTTCTCCTTCATTATATTCACATATTGTAAAAAATTCCTTGTCCCTATTTTTTGCTCTGTTGCTTTCTCATACAAAGCGTTGGCCTCCCTCACCTTATTTGTGGAACTATTACAGATCAACTTATAACTGTTGTAGGTTTCAGTACTTTTCATCACTCTGTAACTGTCCCATGCTATGTTTTTTCTGCTCTATTTGACAAGCAAACTCTGCAGTCATCCATTTCGGCATCCTCTTGCTGCAATATTTTCTTAATGATATGTATGCGTTCATGGCTTCAGTGATTTTTGCTTTAAAGGTATTCCATAATTCAAATGTATTCGCTTGATCTGGTTATCAGCAGTGATCATTCATGTATTAGGAATTTGCAGATAAAAGAACCACTAGGTGGCAGTGATCACAGTGTACTGACGTGGGATTTACTTAAAGATTTAATTACCATCAGGGGTAAAGGAAAGGGTTTTTGCTTCCGTAAAGGCGATTACAGTGGTCTCCGACAGTTTTTAAATTCTGTACAGTGAGATCAACTGACGATGTTATCAACAGAAAATTCTAAGTGGGAAGCATTCAAGGAATTAATCGTGGAAGCTACTATTTTAACGTTCACAACTCCAGCTGGCTTCCATTTTCTAGTCACACCGACCCAGCAGGTCGAGATGCTGAGGCTTTTGCAATTACTAATTACCTAGCACAGATTGTTCATTTACCTACAAGAATACCGGACAATCCTAATCATACAGCCAATACGCTTGATCTTTTTCTCACAAACAACCCTTCTAAGTACACTTCAGATCACAACTTGGTGATTGCCTCTTCTCCAATGGAACCTTTATCTCATGGCTATTCCCAACCTCGTATTGTTTGGCATTACAAGAATGCAAAATGGGATGACCTGCGAGACTTCTTTTCTTCTTTTCCTTGGTCTGATTACTGTTTCAAAACTTCTGATGTCAACGTTTGCTCAGATAGTGTCAGTGAAATTATTCTTGCAGGAATGGAATCCTTTATCCCACACTCCACTTTAAAATCTCGTGCTTTATCTAAACCGTGGTTTTCCAATAAATGTGCTAAGGCTGTCCAAGAGAAGAATGTTGCATATCGTAATTGGCTTGTTTCTAATTCTTCAGTTTCATTTTCTGCCTACACCAAAGCTCGCAACAATTGTAAAGCAGTTATTAATCAGTCCAAACTAGAGTTTGAACAGGCTAAGAGTAGAAAACTTGCTTCTTGCCCTAATGGTAGCCGAGCATTCTGGTCTCTTGCCAAAGCTATTGGCCGCAACTTTTGCCCATCTCTGCTCCCACCTCTGTCCAAACCAGATGGTTCTGTTGTCACTTCAGCCAAGGATAAAGTTGACCTGCTAGCATCCCATTTTTCTTCCATCTCATGTATTAATGATCTTGGTAAAACACCTCCCACCATTCCTAACACGCTCCATTCAGTGCCTCCTGTGGTCTTCCGTCAATAGGATATCAGAAGGATTTTGATGAATCTTGATGCTAAGAAAGCTCCAGGTCCTGATGGTATTTCTCCACTTGTTCTCAAAACCTGTGCTCCTGAACTTACTCCTATTCTTTGCCGCCTTTTTTCACTTTCTTATTCCAAAGGTGTTTTTCCTTCTGCTTGGAAATTTGCTCATATCCAGCCAGTTCCTAAAAAGGGTGAGAAATCCCTCCCATCCAATTATCGTCCCATTGCAATTACTTCTACTCTTTCTAAAGTAATGGAGAAATCAATTAACCGCCAACTCTTAAACTACCCAGAAACCTTCCGTCTGATCAACGATCGCCAGTATGGATTCCGTCAGTGTCGATCCACTGGTGATATTCTGGCTTGTGTTACCCATTTATGGACTAATTCAATGGAAAGGTTCGGTGAAACACAAGTAGTTGCTCTTGACATCTCAAAGGCTTTTGATCGTGTTTGGCATAAAGGTCTTCTAAACAAGCTTCCATCTTATGGTTTGCCAACTGTTTTTAGTAATTGGTTATCCAGTTTTCTCTCTGATCGCTCACTGAGGGTGATGGTAGATGGCTCTCTGTCTTCTAACTTCTCCACTAATGCCGGTGTCCCCCAAGGTTCAGTTCTTTCCCCCACTCTTTTCCTCTTGTATATCAATGACCTTCTTCCATTGACTGGAAATCCTATCCATAGTTTTGCCGATGATAGCACATTGCATTCAACTTTCCATTTTGAGAAACCTTGTCCAGCTCAATCAGCTACAAGTTCTCGAAAATCTGCTGCCAATTCCTTAAATGCCGATCTTCAGGTAATTCTCCAGTGGGGCAAAGACAACTTAGTTGATTTCAACCCTTCTAAAACTCAATCTTGTCTTATATCTCGCAAAAAGGATTCTTCTGCTCCTATGCTTATCTTTAGTGACACTCCGATTTCTAGGCAAAATGATATATCTCTTTTGGGGATTACCCTGACTTCTAATCTCTCTTGGCACAAGCACATTACAAATATTGCTTCCTCTGCATCTAAAAAACTTGGTTTTCTCTTTCGCTCTCGGCGTTACTTTTCTCCCAAACAGCTGCTCACTCTGTATAAATCGCAAATCCGCCCTGCCATGGAATATTGTTCCCACATCTGGGGTGGTGCCCCCAAAACCTCTCTCAGGCTTCTTGATTCCATTCAGAAGAGGGCAGTTAGGTTAATTAATGATTCATCTCTAACAGAGTCTCTCCACTCGCTGTCTCATAGATGCACTGCTTCTGCTGCATGCCTCTTCTACAGATACTTCCATGGGCACTGTTCTTCTGAATTGGCTTCTATAATTCCCGCTGTCTCTTTCAAAACAGTCCGAACACGTGCCGCCACCAGCCAACATCCATTTACTGTCCAACTTCAAACCCACAGAACCAACTTTTCATCTTCCTCATTTATTCATTCAACTGCCGTTTTCTGGAACAACCTTCCTTCATACGTATTTCCTGAAAATTACAATCTACAGAAGTTCAAGTCCAATATCAACAAATATCTTCTTTCGTCTTCTCAACCTCCAACCCAAGCACGGTACTAAGTACTATAGGTTATAATACCTCTCGTGTTTGGGGTTCTCATAAAAAAAAAAAAAAAGTTTCATACCTATTAAGAAATATTGTTCAAGGTTTAGGCCTAAATAGTTGTCAAATGAACTAATGAGACTCGTAACAGAGAAGAAAAATGCATGGGATGCATATAAATTATCAAGCGACTCAGAAGCCTATGGCAGATATAAGTTAATCTGTAATCAGGTCACAAAGGAGGTTCGGCAGGCGAAGGCAGATTATGAGAAATCCTTGGCAAAGGATGCTAAGAAAAATAGCAAGGATTTCGTTACTTATATAAACTCTAAAAGGAAGGGGATGAATCTGATTGGTCCACTTGACATGGATGGTTCGACTGTTGACGATCCTGCTCAGATAGCAAACAAACTGAATGAGTATTTTGCATCTACATTCACACGTGAGGAATTATTAAGGTTTGAAAATGGCAGAAGGTTATCAAATTGTAGCAGGGTACTTAATGATCTTGTAATAACTGAGAGCAAAGTGAAAGAGAAATTGTTGAAGTTAAACATAAGAAAAGCACCTGGGGTGGATGGGATCTATCCAGTTAAGGTGGTAGAAAATGAAAAAGACCTGGGAGTAATTGTGCAGTCAGATATGAAGTTCTCTGAGCAATGCAGACAGGCTGCCAGGGCAGGTCATGGGGTTTTGTCAATGATATATAGGAATTTTGCTAGCAGGGAAAAGGAGGTGATTATCCCTCTGTATAAGGTAATGGTCAGGCCACGCTTGAGTACTGCGTACAGGTCTGGAGGCCTCATTTTAGGAAGGATGTAGATTTATTTGAGCGTGTACAGAGAAGGGCAACAAGATTGGTGAGGGGAATGAAGGGATCCTCTTACCAAGAGAGGCTTAAGTTCTGCAAATTGCAGTGGCTGGAGACTAGGCACCTGTGCGGTGATCTGATTGAGATGTATAAGGCTTTGAATGGGTTGAGCACGCTGAATTCTGATGGGATCCTTCCACTTGTTCAGATTACGAATCTAAGGGGGCATAAATTCAAATTAAGAAAAGACAGATGTAGAATAGATGTGCGGAAATTTGCCTTTAGCCAGCGGGTGGTTAATTGCTGGAACAAACTTCCATCTGTAGTTGTGGAAGTTGATAGGTTGAATAAATTTAAGGAGGAACTGGACAGGCATTTGGAGGGAATGGTGTGATTTTTTTTTTTTTTTTTGGCTAATGCTGCATAAGCTCATACATTTGCTTTCTTGCATCACATGCCACTACTACTACTACTACTGCTTCCCTCAGAAATCCATCCAATTCACAGATGCCATATAGCACCTTGAACTGTCAAAGTCCCCTCTTCTGAAGTTAAAACCCATGCCATTACCTTTAACTACTACAACATCTTTTTTCATCTTCCAATTGATGATTGCGTGATCACTTCCTAACAGTGGTTCCTGTACTTTTAAGCCCTGTGATGTCATCTGATTCATTAGTAATGATGAGTTCAAGAATATTCTCATCACCCCCTCTAACATGCTGGTACAAATAATAATCATCCAGTTTATTTAAAAAAGCTTTTCCCCATCATGAGTTTCCCTCCTACCTATTCTAATCATTCTGGGACAGATTAAAGTCACCCATAATAGGACAGTCATACTTGCTTCCCCATTCCATCTGAATGTAAAGACTCCCATCATATTCTTCACAATCTTCTGGTCTGTAGATTACTCCCACTCTCATTGTTCCTTTGCTACCAACTAACTCGCACCACACAGATTCTATGCTAGAAGATGTAACTTCAGACTCAGCAAAAGCTCTTTTCGCACTCAGGCTGATTTTGATAAGAAGAGTGACCCTTCTGCCTTCCCTATCTTTCCTAAAAATATTATACATACTGTAGTGGAACTTGTCATTACCAATTTCTGGGTAGCACCACATTTCTGCTAGCCCTATTATATCAGCATTAGTTGTTGTAACCAGGAGTTCAAATTCAGCCATTTTATTGACAACACTCCTGATATTACTGTAGACACAGTTGAGACTAAATAATCTTCTATAGTTATATTTGATTGGTTTATTCTTGATAACCAACGTGATGCCTAAGTACCCTTACTTTGCCTCCTTTCTCCGCAATAATATTTAATTCAGATTAATTTTTCAGTAAATAGTATCTGCTATTATTGTAATATCTATTTTCTAAACCTAAAAACTCCTTTAGCATGGAGTAAAACAATGGAGACCAGGTGCAGAAGTTTTTTTAAATATAAATAAACTATCAGAATTAGCTATTTTTGTAGACAATTTCCAAAATTAACAATTATTTAAAAAAAAAAATACTTTATACCCCTGTATGTTTATTAAAACTGTATTCTAAAATATATATATTTATTTAACTGTGCATTTTAATACATCTTTATTACCTGAGCATCTCTTAACAGAGATGGGAGACCAGTATCTTCCATATAACCCTGTCCACCAAAGGCTTCTAAACCTTCTGATATTACAGCCATAGCCTGTTATAAAAAAATTAATTTGTTTTGCTTATTTTGAAATTTATAATTACCTCTTCCTAAAAAATTTATCCTTAAATTCCATTTATTGGTTAACTTTATTAATTTCAGTTCATTTTCTGAGACAGTACAAAATCTTATTCAATGCATAAAATGGGGCTAATTATAATTAGCTCATTTTGCATTTTTAATAATTAATAATTATTAAATGTTAATAAGTAACTATTACTTACTGGATTTTTCAGTTGAATGAACAGTGGCAGTTATTCTCCTGGCAGCAAGCATATTAAAATTTTGAATTATTAAAACAATTTTTTTATTCTCTCTATTTATAAGCATCAATAAATGAAATAAGTCAAACTGTAGTCAAATTATAGGTGTATGTACAGTACATGGTATCCAAGAAAAACCAACCAATTGTATTCATAAATTTATGAGTTTTTAATATATAAAGAGTAAACTGCACATTTTTTTAGAGTTGCAAAACTAAAATTATATATGTGCATTAGTTTAACAATAAAATGCATTTTTATTGTTAAAATAATGCATTAGTTTAATAACACAATGCATTTTTTCTACTATGTATTTGAGACTTTTGGGTTCAGAATTTTGAGACAGTAGTAGTGGCAAGATGCAAGTAGGCAAGTTTATATAGCTGCTACCTCTCAGTACTTTTCAAAAGTAAATTAATTGCACTCTCTTTGTCATTGCAACCATAATGTAAAGCACAGTTTTATTAAAAATGAATCACTGGTCATAGTTTTGATAAGTTTTAATTCTCATCATAATGCACTTTTACTGTGCGTGCATGCACCTGTGTTGTTAACAATCAGCAGCTTATGTTTAGTTAAAAATACCTCTATAATAGGATGTGCATGCTTTTTTATATATATATCATAGTGAGATATACAGCAGACTCTTGATTAACCAGGATCGGATTAACTGGGACACTTCAAGACTCCAAATAAAAAAAATAATAAAAAAAAAAAAAATCAACCAGAAATAAAAAAATTCAAGTAATAACTAGAATAGGTATAAACTGACATTTTGCAAGTCGTAAATAAGCGGCATTATAAGTCGTCATTGGGAAATTAGTGTATCTATTATCTTGCAACCCCCGCTCAAAAAAAAAAAAAGTGACCAAATGTTTAGTTTGTTTTAGTGCGTCGCTCGATTGTTATGTTCCGCTGCAGTGCAAAAGGACAAATTTTGTTTCGTTATTTTTGTCAGGGATGTCAGAATTTTTTTTTATAGTAAAAAAATTTTTTTTTTGTTTAGAAATTGCGAAAATGTTAATCGCTAAACACAAAAGAGTTGCGTTTTCAGACAAAAACTTGAAATTATTCAAAAGTTTGAAAACGGTGCATCCGTTAAATCTCTAAAGAACCATTATAATGGTGGTGACCAAACCATACGCAACATCGTAAAAAATAAAGGGAAGCTATTAGATATAAAATTGGCATCGGAAAAAAATATAGGAAAGCTATTAGATATAAAATTGGCATTGTAAAAAAATATAGGAAAGCTATTAGACTTAAAATGGACATCGCAAAAAATAAAGGGACGCAGTAAGTTTTTTCGTTTTTTATCTATCGCCATGATTTTTACGTAGGTTGCTGAACATTTTTCGATACAGTAAGTTCCTGACTTACTCAACTATGGATTTATGTAAATTTTTTTTCGCTCAATTTTTTTTTTTAGGATTGTAAAATTTAAAACAAAAATAATAAATAAATAAAATAAGCAATCAGTGACGACAATCACGGCATGCAGAAATTGCACAAGTGAGATACGGAGTAACAAGCAAAAATATAGGAAAGAAGAGAAGGTTCTTACAATTTATTTATGGTTTTTTTTTGTTTTTTTTTTAATATGACAAGATTTCAGTGAAGGGGACACACACTTCACCATAATAACGTAAAATCCCACACAATTCCAGCTATCGGTATTATCGCAAATGCAATAAGTTCGCGTTTACTACCCGTTTATAATTAGATGCAAGAACGGAAAAGCCCAGTAATCTGTAAGGTGCAAATTGTTTAAATGCAGTGACCTCCAGAAATGTGCTTTAGTAAAATGTGAGTTCGCGTGAGGTGATAATAGTGTGTTTTCCCCTTTAACCCTTAACACTGTGAAGTTCTTTTCAGAAAATTTCGTTTTAACCGTTATCATGGTGCTGACTAAAAGAATAAGTGATAGAGCTACTAGTAATTCTACCAGCAAAAGGAAAGCCATCGATTTGGATGAGAAAATTAAACTTATAAGGATGTATAACAAGTATCGCGAGGAATTCAGATTTTTCAATAATAATATACACTGTAGTAGCAATATGTTATTAGTCATTCCCGAGTTACGTAAAACTTGACAAAGTAAGAAGTCCTGGAACGGATCCCTTACGTGTGTCGGGGACTTTTTTATTTTTGGATTAACCGGGAAATTGATTATCCAGGATTTGTTTTTTACCATCTATCCCAGAAAATCGAGAGTCTACTGTACATTTATGTATTCTATATACAGGGTGTTTCAAAAATGATGGTCAATAATTTAAAGGTGAAAAGTACAAACTAAAATAAGTAAAAAAGTCCCAGCGAACATCGGGCCGCAAATGAACCATTTTCGAGATAATGCACATTTTCTGTTAAGATCCACTACTGACTATGGAGCACTAGTTTAGAAAAGGCTGTGAATCCTTTGCTAAGGGTGGTTTTGTTAAACATAAGATAATACATTTTTAATTTTTGGTTTTAACACCATAGGATTTTACAGATGTTACATGTTACAGGTGTTCAAAATGCTGTTCTTGCATCTGTACGCAGCTTTGTAGTCTTCTCTGCTTTGAGTTGCGAATCCTTGCAGGCATTCCTGGGTCATTTCTGATTTGCCAAAAGGTTCCTTCATCTCAACACTACAAATTCCTCAACTGTGTTAATGTCAGAAGTGTACACCAAGCTTTTTACATGACCCCAGATACAAAAATCCATAGGATTTAACTACTCTTCATTGCTGTAACCTCTTTCCCTGTTGACTATCCTTTGACAAGTACTAGTATGCCTGCTACATCTCAGAGCATTGAGAGAGAGAGAGAGAGAGAGAGAGAGAATGAGCATAATCTAACCTAAATAAACAAGTCAGTGGTGGATCCCAACTAGAAATGTGCAATATCTCAAAAACGATTCACTTATGGACCCATGTTTACTAGACTTTTTTTTTGAATATTGTAGTCTGTACAGTTCACCTTTAAATTATTGACCATCACTTTTGAAACACCCTGTATATTTGTGATATATATATATATATATATTATTTTTTTATATTTCTATAATATATAAATATAAATTATGATCTTCCTGTATCTTGCATTTACATCCCTTACTTTATTATATATAGTGTTTCAATTAAAATGCACTGGGGGGTCGGTCTTGCTTTTTTTAGATTTAGGTGATTTGCCATGTGGCAAATTTGGGCTGAAATTCTTCAATGTGATGTTAAAATGTGACAAAATATTACTATTTAGATTTTATGATTTGTAAATTAAAATTTTCCCCCACCTTTGATTTGAAATGTTCACTCTCCAGTATGCACATTTAGCTGTGAATGGCTGGTTATGGGCGTAGATGTATGATATTTTCACACTACAAGCAGTGTATTTGATTTTATTTTTGTTTCACACACACACACACACACACACACACACACACACACACACACACACACACACACACACACACACACACACACACACCTAAAAGAGAAATTTATCTATAGAATGATACAGTTTTTAAAACAAGAACAAAAGATAACTTTAACTTAGAGCAAATAATCTGATATTAGTTTTTGTTTTTTATTTGTTGAAACAGGTTCTATGTATATTATGATAGATATAAGTTGGTCTGTAACCAAGTCACAAAGGAGATTAGGCAGGCAAAGGCAGACTACGAAAAATCCTTGGCAAAGGATGCAAAGAAAAACAGAAAAGAGTTCTTTACATATTTGAACTCGAGAAGGAAAGGGATGAATCAGATTGGTCCACTGGATATTGATGGTTCAACAGTTGACGATCCTGCTCAGGTGGCTAACAATCTAAACGAGTATTTTGCATCTACATTCACACATGAGGAGTTATTCAGGAAGGAGAATGATGTAGGTAAAGTAAACATTGGCAGTGAGCTGGATGATTTTGTAATAACTGAGAGGAAAGTGGAGGAGAGATTGTTGAGGATAAACATAAAAAAGGCACCTGGGGTGGATGGGATCTATCCAGTTATATTAAAGGAGGCAGCAAAGGAAGTATGCAAACCCCTAGCCATAATTATGAGAGCTTCTTTGGACTCAGGGGAGGTACCCATAGACTGGAGATGTGCAAATGTAACCCCAATTCACAAAGGAGGATCAAAGGCTGACACAAGTAATTATAGACCTGTTAGTTTAACTTCTGTTCCAGGTAAATTAATGGAGGCACTGGTTAAAGAAGCACTACAGGATCATCTAGACAAGAATTCAGTTATAGCTCAGACGCAGCATGGTTTTGTTAAGGGCAGGTCTTGCCTGACCAATTTGATTGGATACTATGATGTAGTCACAAAAGAACTGGATGCAGGGAATAACTTTGATATTATATATTTGGATCTTAGAAAGGCTTTTGATACTGTTGCACATGGAAGACTGCTGCACAAATTGGAGCAGTGTGGCATTGGAGGAAAATTGCTGCTATGGATAAGGGGTTGGTTGAGTGGCAGAAGACAGAGAGTGGTAATCAATGGACACTGCTCAACGTGGACTAATGTTATTAGTGGAGTTCCTCAAGGTTCAGTGTTGGGTCCGTTGTTGTTTTCGGTGTTTATGAATGATATTGATGATGGGATATCAAGTTTAATGTCCAAGTTTGCAGATGATACAAAGGTTGGCAGGGTCGTTAAGGACACTACTGACGCTATGCTGCTGCAACAGGATCTGGAAAGGTTGAACAGATGGGCTGAGAGGTGGCAAATGAAGTTTAACATTGACAAATGTAAAGTACTACATATGGGAAACAGTAACCCCAGAGCAACGTATCAACTCTGCGGTACTACACTGACAGTGGTGGAGAATGAAAAGGACCTGGGGGTAATTGTGCAGGCAGATATGAAGTTTTCTGAGCAGTGCAGACGAACTGCAAGAGTAGCTCATGGTGTCTTGTCAATGATATACAGGAATTTTTCTAGCAGGGATAAGGAGGTGATTATTCCCTTGTATAAGGCAATGGTTAGGCCACATCTTGAGTACTGTATACAGGTCTGGAGGCCTCATTTCAAGAAGGATGTAGAACTGCTGGAACGGGTACAGAGAAGGGCAACAAGATTAGTGAATGGAACAAAGGGTTGCTCTTACGAAGAAAGGCTTAAGTTTTGCAAATTACAGAGTCTGGAGACTAGGCACCGGCGAGGTGATCTGATAGACGTGTATAAGGCTTTGAATGGTTTGAGCATGCTCAATGCCAATGGGATTCTTCATCTTGCTCAGAATAATCACCTCAGAGGGCATAAATTCAAATTGAGGAAGGACGGATGTCGGATAGATGTGCGGAAATTTGCCTTTGGCCAGCGGGTGGTTGGTTGGTGGAACCGACTTCCATCACTTGTTGTAGAAGTTGATAGCCTAAACAAATTTAAAGCTCAACTGGACAGGTATTTCGAACGAACAGAGGGGTGAAATGGGAGTGGGGTTTTTTTTTTTTTTTTTTTGGCTGATGCTGAATAAGCTTGCTTTCTTGCATCATATGCCTCTACTAATGCTAATGCTAATGCTAATATTGGTTCTAATCTGCATACATATAAAACAATGCGCATGTTTAATTGACATATTATGACTAAAAGATCCACACAGAGCAGAAAAAACAGTGTGGTGACAGACACTCATTTGCTATTTCGATGAAAGCAAAGCTCTTGCATTGAAATCTCATGGTATATTTATTTTTTAAATAAAAATAATTACTATGATCTCTATTGTTTTGCCCTTTACATCAAGCTAACATTCAATCAACAAACACCTTGTAAGAGAGAAGAGAAAAAGAAAAAAGCACATCATCAAGGGGAAAAAAGTTAAATAACATAAGGAAAAAAATCTCTACATGAATAATCAAATGCATGGTTGAATAAGGCATGGATCACTGTTCCACTTATTTCCATGTATAGAAATTCCAGATTGCTTCCCCACCTCATTCTTATTTATTTATAAAACCAAAAGCACTTACTTCAGATGGAAAGTTTGTGTAAATTCTAAGAGGGATTACACAGATAACCAATGGAATTAGAATGAAGATGGCTTTGGGTGAGGTTGATGCTACAAAAGCTGTATCTTTTATTATTATTATTATCTATATGGTGCAAGGAAGCCTGAGGCTTATGCTGTACCAGCCAAAAAAAGCAAAAAAAAAAAAATTCCCGAGTTACCCTGAGTGACAGAGAGAGAGAGAGAGAGAGAGAGAGAGAGAGAGAGAGAGAGAGAGAGAGAGAGGAGAGAGTCAGAAGTAGAAAGGAATCATCAAGAAAGAGAAGAATGATGATATCCAGCTCTGGACGCCGGGTGTGCCAAGCCCATACTCACCAGATCTGAGCCCCTGGGATGATTGGTAAAATGTGCAATTCATTTCTTAACATCAAGCTGGCATGCCAAAAAAAAACACATGCTGGCACTTGGTAGATTTTATTCAGCATTCAGTATTTTTGGAATAAAAGCTTTGATTTCAAAATGGTCCATCCTATGCTGGCATTACTTATCTTAAAAATATGGCAAAATAACCATGGTTGCGTAAAGGCTGCAAATTCCGTGTGTAAGGAATTCCAATGGCAGTAATCCTTTGTGAACCAAAAAAATTGGTGCTTGGCATATTTTATATAAAAGGATTGTTTGTTTAATCATATCTTTATATGTTTTCTTTGCAGGTGTAATTCATCAAGAAATAAACTATTCTAATGCATTATACCCAATAATAAATATTAGCATTCGCATTAGTAGAGTCATTTGATGCAAGAAAGCAAGCTTATGCAGCATCAGCCAAAAAAATAAAATAAAATAAATAAATAAAAAAATAACCACTTCCACTTCACCCTCTGTTCGTTTGAAATACCTGTCCAGCTGAGCCTTAAACTTATTTAGGCTATCAACTTCCACGACAAGGGATGGAAGTCTGTTCCACCAACCAACCACCCGCTGGCTAAAGGCAAATTTTCTCACATCTATCCTGCATCTGTCTTTCCTCAATTTGAATTTATGCCCTCTCAGGTGATTATTCTGAGCAAGAGGAAGAATCCCATCAGCATTGAGCATGCTCAAACCATTCAAGGCTTTGCTTTCTTGTATCCTGTCCCAATTCTAATATCAATACAGGGACTCTCCATGCCTTGTATAGGGCAAGAAAATAAGGATTGCATTACTGAAACAAGTTTCACTAATGCAGTCATTAGATTTTAGATTATTTAACAGAGGTTTTTGAAAACAACATCCTTAGAGCATCTTTCAGCCATTTGTATTTGATCATAAAAAAATAAATTAACAACTTCAATGAGAAAAATTCATACACGACTCAATTAGCTTCAGCTTCTAAAGGTCAGTTATAGAAATCGCCCTGCGAGACTTCAATTCTGTGGAAGTTGAGGAACTTGAAAAAAACAAGTGTTAGGTTTTAATGATGTATGGGTAATTTAGTACAGTACAGTCAGTCTTCGTATAACACGTGTTTACACCACACGAATTCGATCATACACGATTTATAAATAGGGGAATGATATCTTATATAACACGAACCGAATTCGCTTTTGCACGATTCGCCTTTGTGTTTACAAGAAATGGCAGACGAACGCAGAATCACCCCAATCGAACGCAACACGATAGCAATGAAGAGAAGATTCTGGAAATGTATTTGTTTTTTATATCAGTGAAGGGGAAACACATTTCACCATAATAATGTAAAAACCAACACAATTCCAGCTATCGGTATTATCGCAAATGCAATTAAATCGAGTTTACTACCAGTTTATAACAGATTCCACTAGCAGAAACGAAACTGGAATTTTATTATTTTATGGTAGTAACCCCTAGAAATGTGAGGTGTTAATAGTGTATCTCTGCCTTTACGGTGTTGTTTATTCAGTTGCTACACGCACGCAGCTTTGTTTATGTGTATCAAGCGTGCCTCCTCGTTTTGTAATTGTTGTTGTTGTTGTTATTTGGTTTTTAGGGGCATTAGCAACTAAGGCCATATTGCTCCGGTGCGGTTGTCATTCCCTGACCTTTCTGTATACTCCGTATTTGGTGGTGACGGGCTCGAACCCCGGTCTAATCAAGAAGCGTGTGCTACGCACTGCTGCTCCTTCCCACCTGGCTACGGAGGCACCTTTTGTAATTGTGCTTTTTTTCTCTAATAATGAGTAAAATACTTAAAAGGTGTGAAAAGGAAGCATCCTGGTGAAGACACTGCAGATTCAGAGAGAAAAAGAAAAGCAATATAGATAAACAGAGGCGGACTGGGTCAAAAATTCTTACCCGGGAAAATTTATAGTGGCCTCATACTATGGTTTATGGCCAAAATCACATCGGCCTCCGGCCCGCCGGGGTTTCCCCGGTGAGGCTTATGGCCAGTCCGCCTCTGTCGATAGAGAAAAAATATGAAATTGTGAAACGCTTTGAGCGAAATGAAAGATCATGTGATATTGCACGTGCTACAGACCTAAATGAGGCAATGCCGAGAATTATAAAGAATGCAGAGAAAATAAAAAGAACTTTCATAGCAGGAACAACTCAAAGTGTAATTAAAATCCATTAGATTAAGACACAAAGAACTGAAAGAGATGGAACGGCTGTCATCTGTTTGTGTAGAAAATCAAACAAAAAACAAGTCTGCTTACGATAGAAGCAAAAGCATTAGCAATATTTTATTCCGTAATAAAAAACGTAAGTATTTTATTAGATTATTTATTGTGTTTGGTAATGTTTTATTTACAAATGTGTGTTCAATCTTGGGTAGTTGGCACCTAACCCTATTTTTCCCATAGGCCCTGTTGTTTATATTGCATGATTTTGCATTGCACGAGGGTTTCTAGGAACACAACTATCGTGCTATACGAGGACTGACTGTACAGGAAAGTGCATAAGCAGCACAGTTTTCATTAACATTAAGAAATCTTTGTATATTGCCACATCTGTCAAATGTTTCTTAACCCTCAAGAGTAAATTCCTCTTATAATGCTCATATGTTTACTTATGTAAACTCTAGAAGGAAAGGGATGAATCAGATTGGTCCACTTGATATCGATGGGTCAACTGTTGATGATCCTGCTCAGGTAGCTAACAAACTAAATGAATATTTTGCATCGACATTCACACATGAGGAGTTGTTCAGGGAGGGGAGTGCCAGAGGTGTATTCAACTCTGGCAGTAAGCTAGAGAATCTTGTAATAACTGAGAGTAAAGTGGAGGAGAAACTGTTGAAGATAAACACAAGAAAGGCACCTGGGGTGGATGAGATCTATCCAGTTATATTAAAGGAGGCAGCAGAGGAAGTAAGTAAACCCTTAGCCATAATTATGAGAGCTTCCTTGGACTCAGGGGAGGTACCCGCAGACTGGAGATGTGCAAATGTGACCCCAATTCATGAAGGAGGATCAAAGGCTGACACAAGCAATTATAGACCTGTGAGTTTAACTTCTGTTCCAGGAAAATTAATGGAGGCACTAGTTAAAGAGGCACTGCAGGATCATTTAGACAAGACTTCAGTTATAGCTCGGACACAGCATGGTTTTGTTAAGGGGAAGTCTTGCCTGACCAATTTGATTGGATACTATGATGCGGTCACAAAGGAACTGGATGCAGGGAATAACTTTGATATTATATACTTGGATCTTAGAAAGGCTTTTGATACTGTTGCACATGGAAGACTGCTGCACAAATTGGAGCAGTGTGACATTGGAGGCAAATTGCTGCTGTGGATAAAGGGGTGGCTGAGGGAGAGAAGACAGAGAGTGGTAATCAATGGACACTGCTCATCGTGGATTAATGTTATTAGTGGAGTCCCTCAGGGCTCAGTGTTGGGTCCATTATTATTTTCTATATTCATAAATGATATTGATGATGGTATATCAACCCTAATGTCGAAGTTTGCAGACGATACAAAGGTAGGCAGGGTTGTCAAGGACACTACTGACACTATGCTGCTGCAACAGGATCTGGAAAGGTTGAGCAGATGGGCTGAGAGGTGTCAAAGGAAGTTTAACATTGACAAATGTAAAGTACTACACATGGGGAACAGCAACCCCAGAGCAACGTATCAACTTTGTGGTACTACACTGACAGTGGTAGAGAATGAAAGGGACCTGGGGGTGGTTGTGCAGGCAGATATGAAGTTCTCTGAGCAGTGTAGATGGGCTGCAAGAGTAGCTCATGGTGTATTGTCAATGATATATAGGAATTTTTCTAGCAGGGATAAGGAGGTGATTATTCCCTTGTATAAGGCAATGGTCAGGCCACACCTAGAGTACTGTATACAGGTCTGGAGGCCTCATTTCAAGAAGGATGTAGAGCTGCTGGAATGAGTACAGAGAAGGGCAACAAGATTAGTGAATGGAACAAAGGGGTGCTCTTACGAAGAAAGGCTTAAGTTTTGCAAATTACAGGGTCTGGAGACTAGGCACCAGCAAGGTGATCTGATAGAGGTGTATAAAGCATTGAATGGTTTGAGCAAGCTCAATGCTGATGGGATTCTTCCTATCGCTCAGAATAATCACCTGAGAGGGCATAAATTCAAATTGAGGAAAGACAGATGTAGGATAGACGTGCGGAAATTTGCCTTTAGCCAGTGAGTGGTTGGTTGGTTGGTGGAACAGACTTCCATCCCTTGTTGTGGAAGTTGATAGCCTAAATAAGTTTAAGGCTCAGCTGGACAGGTATTTTGAACGAACAGAGGGGTGAAGTGGAAGTGGGTTTTTTTTTTTTTTTTTTTGGCTGATGCTGCATTAGCTTGCTTTTTTGCATCAAATGCCTCTACTAATGCTAATGCTAATGTTCTTTTCAATTTAGAGCAATATGTAACACCTGATGTCTCAAACTATATACACATATTTTTGTGTGTCTATATATTTGAACTTTGTGTACAAAGTTTCAGTATACAAAATTTGATTATATAGAATTTGAGCATGTTATAATATACAATGGTATACAAAAATTCCAAAGATATTTTCTTTTTGCTTACTCCATTCTGATTTTGGAGGATACAATTAATCATAAAATTACCTGTTTGGCTGTGTATAGCTTCACAACTGGAGTCATAAGTCTCAACAGGAAGATGTCTGTTTCAGTATTTTTGCCACACTCAATTTTACCAAGCCAATATGCTATCTAATTTAAAAGTATATAAATTATTAGAAATTTCTGAAAAATAAGCTATGAAAAATATGAAAAAATTTAATTATTTTACACTTAATGAATAAATTTATATTATTATTAACATATTATATCCAACAGTGAGGGATACTGAAATATAAGAAGTTCTCCAATCCAGGAAGACCCCCCCATTTTCTAATCTGTGCTTGCAATGAACTGACTTAGTTCCAGTTCCAATGTCTTTACCACCTTGTGGTGTATGTACCCTATTAGCAGGGCACCAGCTATATAGCTACTGAACAATGGAGGATGGCTGCCAATATGGGACTAAACTGTTTACAATAAGATAAGATGAAACAAGTGTTAACAATCAGACACACCAGCCGGGATGTCACCCTGACAAGTACTGTGCTTGTTAGAGATCCAAGAAACACAGTGCTATATATGCTACTGGAACAATTATCAATATGTGGAATTTAAGCATAAAACAAAAAAGTTTTCAATGTCCAGGATAATTCATAAAAAAACAAACCTATATATCAGGCCCGGCCAACCCAAATCATTCTGCGGGCCACCTTGACAAACTACAATATTACAGGCCACACACATAAATAAAACAATCTTTTAAAAATAAAAAATCAAATGCCATAAAAATTTATTTTATTCATTCATTTTTATTATATATCTACATCAATGAAATATTTGCTTTTCTTTTCAATCACTCAATTTTTTTAAATCTACTTCAATATTGGTAGTTGCACATCTTAATTGATTTTCCAGATTTTCATCTTTTATCGAAGCTTTAGATTTACTTTTAATGAATTTCATTTTTGAAAAGAAAGTTTCACAAACGTATTGGATCTAAATGTGGATCTAATTTCATTTTTGAAAAGAAAGTTTCAAAAACGTATGTGGATCTAAATGTGCTCACAGTCTTTTGTGTAAAAAAAATCTTAATTTGGGATACTTTTCCGCTGTCACATATGTGTTGTAAAAGTTGATTTTTGATGTTGTGGCGTGAATGTATTTAAATTCATTGTTGCACCGTAAATCGATTACTTCCATCTGCAGAGTTTCCAGTTCGAAGAAGGGAAGGAGTGGTGGGGGATTCAGGGAAGTGCAGCAGGTCTAGTATTATATCTCTCATTATTTATTGTGCCACTGCAGCTAGTGAATGATTTCCCACTGATGTAGTCAGTAGTATAAAAATCATTTGGCGGGTCGCAAAAAATAATGTGGCGGGCCTCATGATAAAATAGAGGGGAAAAAACTAGAAAAAAAACATGTTGACCTAGGTTACACCCAAAACTGAATAGTTTACAGCTACAGAGTCCAATGCATTATCCATTATACCTTAGAAAAAATACTAAGCTAGCAGATAATGCTGCTTCCATATAAAATTAGAATTTTCAAAAGCTGCGCAAACATATTAATGAATTCCATAAAAAGTTTGAAAAAACTAGCAAAAGATATAATATATATTTAGTCACCTGCAAGACTAGGTTTCTTTGGAAGTTAGGACACTTACAAAAACAGAGTTAAGTTTTAATAAGGTAAGGGTAATTTAGTACAGTACTGGAACATGCATAAACAGCATAGTTTTCGTTAACAATAGCATAAGCTATTATTATAATTATAAGCTATATTATAATTAACAATAGAATTTGAGATATACAAGTATATAAATATTAAAACTACAAAGTACTGAAAAAATTGTTATAGTTCTTTTAAAAATAATTTAGTCCAATAAAGCTAAGAGCAGTATTGACTGCTTGGCCACAAACACACATTATATTGCTCAGCCAGTTTGTGGATGCTATGAAATGCAATTTTGTGAACTCTTCATTAGAGTGGGCTATTTTCGCAAGATTTTCATATAATTCTAGCTCATGCTCATCTGGGAAAGAAGTGAAACCATCATCAAAGCACTGCACTGGTTACTCTTAACTAAGAGGAAAATGTTTTCTACCAACATATATTGTGCTCCATAACATGTAGAACAATTCTAGAAGAGGAGCTAGTGATTGTATGCATCATCACTTTCGTATCTTTGAGCAAGCAGGGACCTATATAGAAATACATAGTCAATGATTAATTCAGACTTGCATGCTCGGCCAGTTTTTTGTTGTTTGGTTTTTAGGAGCATTAGCAACTAAGGTCATATTGCTCCGGGGATATGTGGTGGTCATTCCCTGAGCTTTCCGCATCCTCCGTATTTGGTGGTCACGGGCACGAACCCCAGTCTAATCAAGAAGCATGTGCTATGCACTGCCGCTCCTGCCCACCTGGCTACAGAGGCACCCAGCCAGTTTGTGGAGGCTGTGAAATGCAGATATGTGAACTCTTCGTTAGAGTGAGCCATTTTCATATTTGTGCATGTTAGGATGTCACAATATGAACAACAAGCAATCATGGAAATTTGTGTTCATCTCAGAAAGGTCTTCTGAGAAAGTCTTTCCAGATGCACAAAAATTTAATATTTGTTCATTGACTATGTATAAGTATAGTGCGAAAGCAACAATAATACATAGACAAATCTGAATGAACAGAATATTAGCAAAGTGGCATGTTTTCAGTTATATCTCATATTGTAAATACCTTCACAACGAGTTGCCATGATATTGCACTACTTTGAATAAGTAACGCGTCACCCGAGGAGAAGACTAATGATACTTATCTGAGAATAAGTAACATTACTCTTCTCCTCAGGTGAAGCGTTACTTATTCGAAGTAGTGCAATATCATGGGAACTCGCTGTGAAGGTATTCTTAATATGAGAATACTAACATATAACTTAAAATGATACTGCTTTGCTAATATTCTGTTCATTCAGATTTGGCTATGTATTATTGATGCTTTCGCACTATACTTATACATAGCCTAGACTTTTCCATAGCTTGAGGCTTACGCCCTAAATTTGTTCATTGTGCAAACTGAAGTAAAAAACAACTTACTCCATCAAATAGTACTCATATTTACCTTTCCCACCTTCCATAAACTGGAATTCATGCTTGAACCTAAGAATGCATGAATAAACTATCCATGCACATCCTCACATGCAGACATGAAAATATGCATAGTCACTGCATCCTCCATCAGCTGTTTCAAAAGTTCTGCAACTATTTGAAAAACTATGTATGCTCCTTTGAATCCATTTTCATTCACTTTCCATAAAAAATCATGCATAGAAAACATCAGTGTTGACAAAATTTATAAATGAAAAATTTCATTAAATAAATGATTTAAGCATAGTCACATTACAGCAGTCCATCTAAGAAAATGTTGACAAAAAATTAAAAATTTTTTGACATACCTAAAAAATATCTTACACAAAACATGAGTAATGTTATTATTTAATTGTAGAAAAAAAAAAAACATACTTCTAAAATCAAAAGGAGAGACCCACGGATTTCTACTTCCATCTTTGATAAAGTTTTCATATGAAGAGGATAATCACCAACAACATTCTGAAATACAAATCTTCGTTGGCTATAATCTCTTGCCAGACTCAAAATTCTGAAATATAATTTCCAAGTTTCAATATAAAACAAGCTATGCTGTTTTCAGATATAATTTTTTAGAGAAATAAAGTGAATAGGAATTCTGCTAATTTCTGTAAAAGAAATAAGGAATTGTACAGCAGGATCCATGACAACCTAGAAATGAAACAGGGACTTTGGCAACAGTTAACTACTTGCAAAGGATAGCATATACAGAATACAATTTACACACTAACAGTAGTAGGTTCTATCAACCAAGGGCATGAGAACCAGGTCTTATTGACCACATTACAATCTATAAGATATGCCTCAATAGTAAAACTAACAAATGTCCTGACCAATTTTAGTTAATGCTGATTATATTATCCATATCTGGAACATTTCATTTCACCTATACATTCCCTCCAAAAGTTTGTATAAGTTCTTCTTGAATTTATTTACGCTATCAACTTCCACAACAGCAAATGGAAGCTTGTCCCAGCAATCAATCAATCTGTAGAGAGCGAAGTTTCTCTCTGCAGATAAGGGGCAGTGCACTGTTATCCTGGACAAATCAGAGTATATTTGCAAAATCCTTGCTCTATTACAGAATCGAGAGGTTTATGAAACTGTGCAAGCCTCCCCTATGAAAGTGTTGGAAAAGTTGGAATCTAAAGTTAATAAACTTGTGCATTCTTAGTTTTTAGCTAATAAGATTACCAAGAATGTCCATTGGAAGCTTCATGCGACAGGTTGTTGACTCCCACAGTTTTATGGACTTCCAAAGATCCATAAACCTGATATTCCTTTATGGCACATTGTTTCTTGTTGTCATACACCTACATATGAACTTTCTAAATATGTTGCCAAGTTATTAGCACCCCTTGTTGGGAAAACTGTTTACACTGTTTCCAGTAGTGTGCATTTTCTGCGTATTATTAGAGATTTTGATGTGGTTTCTCTGTTCACTTCTGTTCCTGTACAACAGGCTATTACCTGCGAGAGCAGGGATACCACATTGGGAGATAGAACCTCGCTCTCTACAGATGATATTTGTACCATTCTCAATCTGTGTTTAATGGGGGTGTGATCGTGTTCAATGACTCTTTGTTTTGCCAAATACAGGGCACAGCTATGGGTGCCCCTGTTAGTCCTATTGTGGCCAATATCACCATGGAGGAACTTGAGAATCAGATTTTTTTCTTGAACTTACCTATTCCTATCACTCTCTGGTGTCTTTATGTTGATGATAATTTTGCAATTGTACCCTGGGGATCAGAATCTCGGCTGCTGCAATATCTCAATTCTCTGTTGCCCGTCATTCAGTTTACGATTGAACTGGAGGTTGATAATACTCTTCCTTTTTTGGATGTCAGTCCAACGCGTGGATTCGCGTTTAGTAATTTCCGTTTTTAGGAAGCCAATGTGTGCATGCCAATTTACCAATTATGGCTCTGCGCACGCCCCTGGTCATTTATGTAGCACTGCTCATACTTTATTCTCTCTCGCTTGGATGCATTCTAGTTCGACTGTTGACAGGCAATTGGAGATTTCTAAAATTAGGGTGGAGCTTTCAAATTGCGGCTATCCACCTCATATTCTAGATAGATGTGAACTTCAGGCTCACGAATTTGTTACGAAAGCTAACCCGCCTCGTGTTAATCAATTTATCTCTACCACCTACATCCCCTATTATCCGGGTGTATCGGAACATCTTGTTAGGATTTTGTGTCTCCATCATATACGATGTGTGAAACTTCCAGGGAGGAAATTACAATTATTATTTCTATGATGAAAACACCTGTTCCTCCTTTCCTATGGAGTGGTTCCGTATACCGTATTAAGTGTTCAGATTGTGGGGTGTGTTATGTGGGTGAGTCTGGTAGAAGATTGAAAGATCGTGTTTCTGAGCATGAGGTGGCTCTGCAAACTGCTAATTTTGAACATTCCGCAGTTGCCAAGCATTATTGGGTTGGGCAGCATAACCTTGATCCCCAACGGGATATTCAACTCGTCGACTATTCACGTGATTACCGCCAGCGCTCATGGCTTGAAGCACTGCACATAGCTACCAATAATAGTACTATGAATTGCATGAGGGGAGTACACTAACACCCTATTATAGAATGTACTGTATTGCAGTGCGATGAGTGCTGGCGATCATCACGTGTACGTAATTCTGCTCTACCGACACACCAGACTCATGATACACGATCATACCCAGCTGACTTGTGCTATTGTAACCATTAATACATACTGAAGTACACCGTTCACAGACTAGTTGATGAAGAGGCACTTCGCTTTTAAAGATACTATGTATTTTAATGCTTTTATTATATTATATTGTAACATATCTCATTGTATTTTAATGCTTTTATCTTATTTTATTTCTGTTTTATCTTATGTATGTATCATTTTTTTTTTTTTTATTTTAACAAATTTATTTTAACCGGTTATTCAGTTGCTGCAAGAAACTTTGATGATATGTTGTGTTTCTGCTACATGCCTTTTCTATAGATACTTTCATGGGCACTGTTCTTCTGAATTGGTTTCTATAATTCCTGCTCTCTCTCTCTCTCTCTCTCTCTCTCTCTCTCTTTTCCAAACCTGTCTGACCATGTGTCACAACCAGTTGGCATCCTTTTACTGTCCAACTTCAAACTCACAGAACCAACTTTTCTTCTTCCACATTCCTTCCTTCAACTTCCATTTCCTGGAATAACTTCACCTCATACATATTTCCTGAAAATTACCATCTACAGAAATTCAAATCTAATGTTAATAAGTATCTTCTTTCATTTTCACAGCCTTCACCTGTGCACAGTACTAAGTACTACAGGTTCTAACACCTCTAGTGATTGGGGTTTTCAAGGGGAAAAAAAAAAAGTTCAAAATTTAAAAATTATACAATTCACTCCATGTTCTTTATGCTATTTTAAATAGTTTATTGAGTCCCTGAAATAGAAATTAGGAAAAACATATAAATGAAAAAGTCTTGATAATGGATATACAAAATATCAAGAAGAATGCCATATTATTTAATACATTGTACTTGTCTTTTAATAGGAAATAGGCTCAAGTTTTTTTTGTCTAATTTTTATATCAGGGACTCAATAAACCATATAAGACTACATAAATAACGTCAAGTCTAGCGTACAATTTTTAAAATTTTTGGGCATTCATCCCACATGATGCCTTTCACAATGTACACACATGCTGATGCACTGTCATTTCCTGTACTTGCCACACATATGATCACTGTTGCCAACATTTCTGAATTTCAATACCAGCCATATTGTTTTATTTACAAAATGTCAGTGAATGGAAGGTCCTGTCAATTACAAGCTGTTTGATGAACCCATTTTTTCTGAAAGTGGAACGATTAATTAGACACAACAACCAACAACAAAACATGTGCTACATGAAAATTAAACAGTTCACTTGTGGCATAACATTTCAAACTTTTAAACATATCCCGAGTGGTGTGAATGTTTAAATTTGCTGAACATATTTAATACATCAACAAGTGCCACATTTATCTTATTGCAACACTATAGCTACTTTCCCAGATTCCTTTAAAACTGCATTTACTCAGAAATAATTGATTCTACATAAAATATGCTTGAGACAAAATGTTTGTCTGCTTGATATTTTGAACTTTACAATTTTTATTTTCATTTTTCTTCTATTTCCTATAGAGTCAGGGCCAAAATATGAAATATACAAATTTTATTACTAATATAGAACACTGATTATCCATCATGGCAAGAACACAATGAATTAATAATACCACCCAAGATACCGATGTGTTGATAATTACTGTTTAGGAGATAATTTCCTCAATCTTCTTCAAATCACACCTGTTATATTTTTCTCTAATGTGTGTGTGTGTTTGTTCATGAAGCCTTGTGTAAGCTCCCAATTCACATATATTACAAAACAATTAATATGTAATAAGTAACAGAAACAGATTAAGAAGAAAAATTTAAAATTACTCACCTTCTCATAACAGAAACCGATGCTATAGCATTGTATATTCGAGCAATTGTCAACATATTTGATATTCTTGTAACACCTTTACCTTCTTCTGACATCTGAACAGGAGAAATCGTTATTTACATAATTATGCAATCATTAAAAGATATGAATTTACAATGCAAAATTACATTTATTATATCATAGAGTAAATGCTAAAGATCAAAAATGAGATGACAGAGCTTCATTTTAGCTATTCAACAGCTTTCTTTAACGAGATAAGTTAATTAAAAGCCACTGTACTGTTGAGGAGGGGAATAGTGCTTTGGAAGGTGACTGGTGCTAAGTTCAGCAACCAGCAACTTAGTCACTCTAATCAGTCCATTATAACCATTTTAAGTTTTTTTTTTTTTTTGTCCATAAATTTCAAACCTTACATGTTAATTCAAGATTAGCATCTGTTGCTCTCTGTAACTATGTTCTTACTTGAGTGTCTGACAGATGAGGCACAGGCACCAGCACCACCATCTCTGTTACTATTTTTTCCTTCAGTTTTGTGTTGATATTTTCAATTTCAGTTAATGTACATAAATATGTTTCTCATTGGATGGTTGCCACTAGTTCTACAGAAGTTAGGTACTCTTTCTTTTATGTTTAATTGTTATATAAAATAGTTTCTTGCTTTGATTATTATTATTTATTTATTTGACAGAAAATATTAATATATGCACTTGGAAATAAAGGGAAGTGCCTAATAGTTTCGTGTTTATATATATTTTTTTTATTTTAAGCAGAATTAATAGAATTAATAAAAATTTTGTTTCACTGAAAAATAAGTATAAAAAACACATTTTAAATTTATTTTTTAAATGATAAATAATAAAAAATTACATTAAATTATGATACTGATGAAGGGATGCAGGGCGTGACATAAAAATATACAGGTGTTAATATTGGAAGAGTGGTTAATTAACAGCATGAAGCAGCATTGATTTAGGGAAGGTCATAAAAGCAACTGTGTTTTTAATGCTGTAAAATGCAGGGCTTTATACTTAGAAAATTACAATGCCAAACCATAGGAATTTTGTCAGGAGGAATATGAAGTGGAGTGTGTATAGGCTGCAAAGTCTCTGTGGAGTGTGTATAGGCTGCAAAGTCTCTGTGGAGTGCGTATAGGCTGCAAAGTCTCTGTGGAGTGCGTATAGGCTGCAAAGAGCAAACATAGTATCCTGTCAGTGATTATGACAGGGTAATATGTTTACTGTCAGTGATTATGATTTATTGAATAATTTTTCAATAAATCATAATTATTCTGTTGTATGGGGCAATGGCAACATCTTGAGAACCAAGAGTGAGCATGTGTGTGTGTGTGTCTTTATTGCAGGTTGCCCTTCATGGCCATAAAGCCAGGAATTATAAACAATTGTGCAGAGACGAGAAACAAGATTAGTGAAAGGAACAAAACAGGTATTCTCTTGCCAAGACTTCAGTTTGCCAAAATGCAGCAGAATCTGCAAACTACACACCTGCAAGATCTGATTGAGTTGTTTAAGACTTTGAATGGATTGATTAAGCTATATATTTGAAGGTATCCTTACACTTGCTCAAGCAACATATGTAAGGAATCAGAAATTTAAACTGAAGAACGATTGTTACAGGGTAGATGTGTGGAAATTTTCTTTCAGCAAGAGAGTAGTTGATTGTTGGAACAAACTTCCATCTGGTGTTGTGGAAGTGGGCAGCATTCATAAATTGAAGGAAAAATTAAATAAATTATTAGAGAGAATGGACAAGTGATGTAGAAAGTTTTTTGTATTTGTTTTTTTTTTTTTTAGCTGACTGTAACTTTACTTCCTTGCATTATTTTCCATTACTAATTAATAATAATACTAACTTATACACTGGAAAGGGTTCAGTTAAAAAGAAAGTACAGAAAGAAATGGACCTGGAGATTATAATACTGACAAAATGAAATTCTCTGTGGAGTGCGTATAGGCTGCAAGGAGCATACATAGTATCCTATCAGTGATTATGATTTATTGAACAATTTTTCAATAAATCATAACCAATGACAGGATACTGCATATAAGGAGGTTATAATTCCAGTGCATAAGATAATTATGAGACCATAATTGGAATATTGTGTCTAAGATCCTTGAAGTCTTGTGGCTGTTGCAGACATTCTCTCAGATATGCCAGACAAGCTGTGCTTGCTACTTTGTAGTACTAAAACGCTGATGGAACTGATATTCGGATGACACTCAAGTCAAGTGAACCTAATTTCAGCAAAATCCAGATGGTCTGTAACAGCCAAATCCTCTGCTTGCACCTTCACGATGGTGGGACTGTTAGTAATTCTGGGTATAAAGCCCATGTACAAGCACACTGTGGGTGACCACCCAAGTAGTCACCCACTGAACTTATGGAAATTTGACTTTAGAAAGTTTTTTCCAGCTGGTGCAAACTTCAAAAAATTGTGGAAATGTATTTTGCATCCTGTAGGAATAAATGAACATATCATGAAAAAATCATAATATGAACCAACCCAATAACACATTAGTTATTATTATTTTTTTTTTTTCCTTTCCAAGTCCTTGAAAGTTGAAAATTTTACAATATAACTAAGCCATTTATCTCTCTTAAAGGTCATATTTATAATGTAAATTGCATTACACTCATTGTTATCTCTGTTATAAGAATCAATTTTCAACACCTTTCTGATATTTTCTAAAGCATGTTTCTGGAGATCACAACCATAAAATCAATAAAAACAATTTGCACTTTCCATTTTATTGAGATTTTCTGTTAGTGCATCTAATTATAAACAGGTAGAAAACTCGATCTTATTGCATTTGCGATAATACCATTAACTGCAATTGTGTAGGTTTTGACGTTATTATGGTGAAATGTTTTCTCCTTCACTAAAATCTTCAATCATATAAAAAACTAATTTTAGTAGAGGCATTTGATGCAAGAAAGCAAGCTTATGCAGCATCAGCCAAAAAAAAAATAATAAATAATAAATAAATAAATAAAAATAATAAATAAATAAATAAATAAAAAATAACCACTTCCACTTCACCCCTCTGTTCGTTCGAAATACCTGTCCAGCTGAGCCTTAAACTTATTTAGGCTATCAACTTCCACGACAAGGGATGGAAGTTTATTCCACCAACCAACCACCCGCTGGCTAAAGGCAAATTTCCTCACGTCTATCCTACATCTGTTTTTTCTCAATTTGAATTTATGCCCTCTCAGGTGATTATTCTGAGCAAGAGGAAGAATCCCATCAGCATTGAGCATGCTCAAACCAGTCAAGGCTTTATACGCTTCTATCAGATCACCTCGCCGGTGCCTAGTCTCCAGACACTGTAATTTGCAAAACTTAAGCCTTTCTTCGTAAGAGCACCCCTTTGTTCCATTCACTAATCTTGTTGCCCTTCTCTGTACTCGTTCCAGCATCTCTACATCCTTCTTGAAATGAGGCCTCCAGACCTGTATACAGTACTCTAGGTGTGGTCTGACCATTGCCTTATACAAGGGAATAATCACCTCCTTATCCCTGCTAGAAAAATTCCTATATATCATCGACAATACACCATGAGCTACTCTTGCAGCCTGTCTGCACTGCTCTGAAAACATCATATCTGCCTGCACAACCACCCCCAGGTCCCTTTCATTCTCTACTTCCAATTATGGTCTCTACCACTGTCAGTGTAGTATCACAGACTTGATACGTTGCTCTGGGGTTGCTGTTTCCCATATGTAGTACTTTACATTTGTCAATGTTAAACTTCATTTGCCACCTCGAAGCCCATCTGCTCACCCTTTCCAGATCCTGTTGCAGTAGCATAGTGTCAGTAGTGTCCTTGACAACCCTGCCAACCTTCGTATCATCGGCAAACTTGGACATTAAGCTTGATATACCATCATCAATATCATTTATAAATACAGAAAACAATAATGGACCCAATACTAAACCCTGAGGGACTCCACTAATAACATTAGTCCATGATGAGCAGTGTCCATTGATTACCACTCTCTGTGTTCTCCTCCTCAACCACCCCTTTATCCATAGCAGCAATTTGCCTCCAGTGCCACAATGCTCCAATTTGTGCAGCAGTCTTCCATGTGCAACAATATCAAAAGCCTTTCTAAGATCCAAGTATATAATATCAAAGTTATTCCCTGCATCCAGTTCTTTTGTGATTGCATCATAGTATCCAATCAAATTGGTCAGGCAAGACTTCCCCTTAACAAAACCATCCTGTGTCTCAGCTATAACTGAAGTCTTGTCTAGATGATCCTGCAGTGCTTCTTTAACCAGTGCCTCCATTAATTTTCCAGGAACAGAAGTTAAACTCACAGGTCTATAATTATTTGTGTCGCCCTTTGATCCTCCTTTGTGAATTGGGGTTACATTTGCACATCTCCAGTCAATGGGTACTTCCCCTGAGTCCAAGGAAGCTCTCATAATTATGGCTAAGGGTTTGCTTACTTCCTTTGTTGCTTCCTTTAATATAACTGGATAGATCCCATCCACCCCAGGTGCCTTTCTTGTATTTATCTTCAACAATTTCTCCTCCACTTTACTCTCAGTTATTACAAGATTCTCTTGCTTACTGCCAGAGTTGAATACACCTCTGGCATTCCCCTCGCTGAATAACTCCTCATGTGTGAATGTAGATGCAAAATATTCATTCAGTTTGTTAGCTACCTGAGCAGGATCATCAACAGTTGACCCATCGATATCAAGTGGACCAATCTGTATCATCCCCTTCCTTCTAGAGTTTACATAAGTAAAGAACTCTTTGCTGTTTTTCTTTGCATCCCTTGCCAAAGATTTCTCATAATCTGCCTTCGCCTGCCTAACCTCCTTTGTAACTTGGTTACAGATCAACTGGTATCTATCATAGGCTTCTGTGTGACATGTTAATTTGTTTGTATCCCAGGCATTTTTCTTCTCTGCCATATGTCTCATTAGTTCATCTGACATTCACTTAGGCCTAAACCTTGAACAATATTTCTTAGTTGGTATGTAATGCCTAGTAGCTTCCAAGATAAGTTCCTTGAATGCTTCCCATTTTGGATTTGCTGTTGGTAACATCATCAGTTGGTCCCACCGTATAGAATTTAAATACTGTCTCAGTCCATCGTAGTCGCCTTTACGACTATGATGGACTGGCTTCACTTCCTTGGATTTTATGTATTTCTTAACTAATAGCATAACCCCTCCTCCCTTCCTACCCTGTCTATCCTTTCTGTAGACATTGTACTCCCCAAATTCCAGTTCTGCATTCCTTATATCCGTGTGACACCACGTCTCTGAAATCCCCACAATATCTGCCTTTGATGTTTTGAGCAATACCTCAAATTCATCAAATTTATTTACTAAACTCCTAGCATTGGTGTACACGTAAGTATACATGCGCCTGTTCTTTTTCTTAGCTACCCTAACACAACCTATGTGTTTATTTGTATCCGAATGATTCCCAGCAGTCTCTGAACTATCCTGCATCTTATTTTCCAGGCTGCTGCTCATTCCAATAGAAGCAGTGCAAGAATCACTTTCACCTCTGCCAGTGGCTACTGTTAATCTATTAGTCCTTGTATCCCCCCAAATCTAGCAGTTTGCTGACCCACCTAACACTGCCTCAATAGCATCAGCAAACATTCTTGCACCCTTTCTATTTAAGTGTATCCCATCCCTGTAGAAGCAGTCTCTCCTGTTAACAAGTACAGACCAGGCTGAAAAAAATTCTACCCCTTGAGCCTTGCACAATCCTTCCAGGGCCGTATTGATCGACAGGTTTCTCATCATATACTCCCTCCTATCGTGTCTGGGCAGAATTGCAGACACTTTCAAATTCAAATTTACGTATAGCAATGATGAAGGGAAAGGGACCAATGGAAAGTGCAAATAGTGCTAGGCAACGAAACAAAATCGATTTAGAAATGAAGATGAAAATGATTAACAAGTACGAAGAAGGACAAAGATTGTCATCTATTGCAAGGAAATTAAATCTCGCTGTTTCAACAGTGAATACTATTTTAAAGGACAGTGTGCATATAAAAGAACAAGTCAAAGGATCAATGCACTTAGGATCAATAGTGATCACAAAACAGCATTCAGGTGCAATATCGAAGATGGAACAGCTGTTAATAATATGGATGGAAAATCAGATTCAGAAGAGAGTGCTCCTGAGTCTAACAATCATTCAAGCAAAACCAACCCCAACGGCGAAACCGAACCCAAGTTCTTGGCATGCAACGTGTGGCTTTTAGCATTAGCATTATATCATTAGCAAGGGCATATGATGCAAGAAAGCAAGCTTATATAGTATCAGTAAAAAAAAAAAAAAAAACCCTTATTTCACCCATCCCCTCAATCCAAATGTTTGTCAAGTTCTGCCTTGAATCTATTTAAGCTATCAACTTCTACAACGACAGATAGAAGTTTGTTCCAGCAATCAACCACCCACTGCCTGCGGCAAACTTCTACACAATAATCCTACAACCGTCATTCCTGAATTTGAATCTATACCCTTTCAGGTGATTATTCTGAGCAACAGGAAGAATCCCATCATTGAGCATACTCAAATCATTCAAGGCTTTATACACCTCAAACAGATCACCCCGCAAATGCCTAGTCTCCAGACACTGTAATTTGCAAAACATAAGCCTTTCTTCAAAAGAGCAACCCTTTGTTTTGTTCACTAATCTTGTTGCCCTTCCTTGTACTCATTCCAACAGCTCTACATCCTTCTTAAAATGAGGCCTCCAGACCTGTAAACAGTACTGTAGGTGTGACCTGACCATTGCCTTGTACAAGGGGATAATCACCTCCTTATCCCTGCTGTAAAAATTCCTGTATATCATTGACAAGACACCATGAGCTACTCTTGCATACCGTCTGCACTGCTCAGAAAACTTCATATCTGCCTGCACAATTACCCTCAGGTCCTTTTCATTCTCTACCACTGTCAGTGTGGTACCACAGAGTTGATACGGTACTCTGTGATTACTGCTTCCCATAACGGCCTCCGTAGCCGAGTGGGTAAGAGCGGAAGTGCAGTAGCACACGCTCTTTGAGTAGACCGGGGTTCAAGCCCCTGACTGCTGAATACGGTCGATCTGCCAACCCGCACTGGACCAGCGTGGCAGATTATGGTCCATTTCCCTCAGCATGAATTGTTGAGGAGGCTTCCATCCTGCAGTGGGTTGATAATGGCTGCACTTTACTTTTTTTTATATGTAGTACTTTACATTTCTCAACGTTAAACTTCATTTGCCACCTCTCGGCCCATCTGCTCAACTTTTCTAGATCCTGCTGCAGCAGTGTACTGTCATTAGTGTCATTAACAACCCTTCGTATCATCTGCAAACTTGGACATTAAGCCTGATATACTATCTTCAATATCATTTATAAATACAGAAAACAACAATGGACCCAACACTGAATCCCGAGGGACTCCACTAATAACATTAGTCCATGAAGAGCAGTGTCCAATGATTACCACTCTCTGTCTTCTCCCCCTCAACCACCCCTTTATTAATAGAAGAAATTTGCCTCCAATGCCACATTGGAGGCAAATGTCTTCCAATGTCTTCCATGTGTAACAGTATCAAAGGCCTTTCTAAGATCCAAATATATGATATCAAAGTTATTCTTTGCATCCAGTTCCTTTGTGACTACATCATAGTATCCAATCAAATTAGTCAGACAAGACTTACCCTTAAGGTGCCTCTGTAGCCAGGTGGGAAGGAGCAGCAGTGCGTAGCACACGCTTCTTCATTAGACCGGGGTTCGAGCCCGTCACCACCAAATACGGAGGATGCGGAAAGGTCAGGGAATGACCACCACATATCCCGGAGCAATATGGCCTTAGTTGCTAATGCTCCTAAAAACCAAATAACAAACAAACTTCCCCTTAACAAACCCATGCTGTGTCCAAGCTATAACAGAAGTATTGTCTATATGATCCTGCAATGCTTCTTTAACCAGTGCCTCCATTAATTTCCCTGGAACAGGAGTTAAACTAACAGATCTGTAATTACCTGTGTCTCCCTTTGAACCTCCTTTGTGGAATGGAGTCACATTTGCACATCTCCAGTCCATGGTATCTCCCCTGAGTCCAGGGAAGCTCTCATAATTATGGCTAAGGGTTTGTTTACTTCCTTTGCTGCCTCCTTTAATATAACTGGATAGATTCCATCCACCCATTTCACTGCTCCAATATTCAGATAACAACAAACTGAATGAGTATTTTGCATCTACATTCACACATGAGGAATTATTAAGGTTTGAAAATGGCAGAAGGTTATCAAATTGTTGCAGGATACTTAATGATTTTGTAATAACTGAGAGCAAAGTGGAGGAGAAATTGTTGAAGTTAAACATAAGAAAAGCACCTGGGGTGGATGAGATCAATCCAGTTATATTAAAGGAGGCAGCAAAGCAACTAAGCAAACCCTTAGTCATAATTATGAGAGCATCCTTGGACTCAAGGGAGTTTCCCACGGACTGGAGATGTGCAAATGTATCCCCAATTCACAAAGGGGGATCGAAGGGTGACACGAGTAATTACAGACCCGTTAGTTTAACTTCTGTTCCAGGTAAAATAATGGAATCACTCGTTAAAGATGCATTGCAGGATCATCTAGGCAAGATTGCAGAAATAATTCAGACACAGTATGGGTTTCTTAAGGGAAAGTCCTGTCTGAACAATTGGATTGGTTATGATGTGGTTACAAAGGAACTGGATATAAAAACTAATCTTGATATCATATATTTGGATTTCAGGAAAGCTTTTGACACTGTTGCACATGGAAGACTATTGTACAAATTGGAGCAGAATGGAATTAAGGGTAAGTTGCTACAATGGATAAAAGGATGGTTAAGTGGGAGAAGACAGAGGGTGGTAATCAATGGGTAAGCAATGGGTGCTGCTCTTTGTGGACTAATGTTATTAGTGGAGTCCCACAGGGTTCGGTGTTAGGTCCACTGTTGTTTTGTATATTTATCAATGATATTGATGAAGGTATTTCAGTCTTAATGTCGAAGTTTGCAGATGATACAAAGGTTGGCAGGGTTGTTAATGACAGTAATGGCAGTGTGCTACTGCAACAAGATCTAGATAATTTGGGCAGATGGGCTAAGAAGTGGCAACTGAAGATTAACCTTGACAAATGCAAAGTACTTCATATGGGTAGAAGTAATGCCAGAGAAATGTACCAACTGTGTGGTACTACACTTAAGGCGGTAGAAAATGAAAAAGACCTGGGAGTAATTGTGTGGTCAGATATGAAGTTTTCTGAGCAAAGCAGACAGGCTGCCAGGGCAGGTCATGGGGTTTTGTCAATGATATATAGGAATTTTGCTAGCAGGGAGAAGGAGGTGATTCTTCCTCTGTATTAGGCAATGGTCAGGCCATGCTTTGAGTACTGCGTACAGGTCTGGAGGCCACATTTTAGGAAGGATTAGCATTAGTAGAGGCATATGATGCAAGAAAGCAAGCTTATTCAGCATCAGCCAAAAAAAAAAAAAAACGCACCACTCCCATTTCACCCATCCGTTCGTTCGAAATACCTGTCCAGTTGAGCCTTAAATTTGTTTAGGCTATCAACTTCAACAACAAGTGACGGAAGTCGGTTCCACCAACCAACCACCCGCTGGCCAAAGGCAAATTTCCGCACATCTATCCGACATCCGTCCTTCCTCAATTTGAATTTATGCCCTCTGAGGTGATTATTTAGAGCAAGATGAAGAATCCCATTGGCATTGAGCATGCTCAAACCATTCAAAGCCTTATACACCTCTATCAGATCACCTCGCTGGTGCCTAGTCTCCAGACTCTGTAATTTGCAAAACTTAAGCCTTTCTTCGTAAGAGCAACCCTTTGTTCCATTCACTAATCTTGTTGCCCTTCTCTGTACCCGTTCCAGCAGCTCTACATCCTTCTTGAAATGAGGCCTCCAGACCTGTATACAGTACTCAAGATGTGGCCTAACTATTGCCTTATACAAGGGAATAATCACCTCCTTATCCCTGCTAGAAAAATTCCTGTATATCATTGACAAGACACCATGAGCTACTCTTGCAGCTCGTCTGCACTGCTCAGAGAGCTTCATATCTGCCTGCACAATTACCCCCAGGTCCTTTTCATTCTCCACCACTGTCAGTGTAGTACCGCAGAGTTGATATGTTGCTCTGGGGTTACTGTTTCCCATATGTAGTACTTTACATTTGTCAATGTTAAACTTCATTTGCCACCTCTCAGCCCATCTGTTCAACCTTTCCAGATCCTGTTGCAGCAGCATAGCGTCAGTAGTGTCCTTAACAACCCTGCCAACCTTTGTATCATCTGCAAACTTGGACATTAAACTTGATATCCCATCATCAATATCATTCATAAACACCGAAAACAACAATGGACCCAACACTGAACCCTGAGGAACTCCACTAATAACATTAGTCCATGTTGAGCAGTGTCCATTGATTACCACTCTCTGTCTTCTGCCACTCAACCATCCCCTTATCCATAGCAGCAATTTGCCTCCAATGCCACACTGCTCCAATTTGTGCAGCAGTCTTCCATGTGCAACAGTATCAAAAGCCTTTCTAAGATCCAAATATATAATATCAAAGTTATTCCCTGCATCCAGTTCTTTTGTGACTACATCATAGTATCCAATCAAATTGGTCAGGCAAGACCTGCCCTTAACAAAACCATGCTGCATCTGAGCTATAACTGAATTCTTGTCTAGATGATCCTGCAGTGCTTCTTTAACCAGTGCCTCCATTAATTTACCTGGAACAGAAGTTAAACTAACAGGTCTATAATTACTTGTGTCAGCCTTTGATCCTCCTTTGTGAATTGGGGTTACATTTGCACATCTCCAGTCTATGGGTACCTCCCCTGAGTCCAAAGAAGCTCTCATAATTATGGCTAGGGGTTTGCTTACTTCCTTTGCTGCCGCCTTTAATATAACTGGATAGATTCCATCCGCCCCGGTGCCTTTTTTTTGTTTATCCTCAACAATCTCTCCTCCACTTTCCTCTCAGTTATTACAAAATCAACCAGCTCACTGCCAATGTTTACTTTACCTACATCATTCTCCTTCCTGAATAACTCCTCATGCGTGAATGTAGATGCAAAATACTCGTTTAGATTGTTAGCCACCATCGTCAACTGTTGAACCATCAATATCCAGTGGACCAATCTGATTCATCCCTTTCCTTCTTGAGTTTAAATAGGTAAAGAACTCTTTTCTGTTTTTCTTTGCATCCTTTGCCAAGGATTTTTCGTAGTCTGCCTTTGCCTGCCTAATCTCCTTTGTGACTTGGTTACGGACCAACTTATATCTATCATAGGCTTCCATGTCACCCATTAATTTGTATGTATCCCATGCATTTTTCTTCTCTGCCACATGTCTCATTAGTTCATCTGACAACCATTTAGGCCTAAACCTTGAACAATATTTCTTAGTTGGTATGTAAAGCCTGGTAGCCTCCAAGATTAGTTCCTTGATGTAGATTTGCTTGAGCGTGTACAGAGAAGGGCAACAAGATTTGTGAGGGGAATGAAGGGATTCTCTTACCAAGAGAGGCTTAAGTTCTGCAAATTGCAGTGGCTGGAGACTAGGCACCTGCGCGGTGATCTGATTGAGGTGAATGGGTTGAGCACGCTGAATTCTGATGGGATCCTTCCACTTGTTCAGATTACGAACCTAAGGGGGCATAAATTCAAATTAAGAAAAGACAGATGTAGAATAGATGTGCAGAAATTTTCTTTTAGCCAGCGGGTGGTTAATTGCTGGAACAAACTTCCATCTGTCGTTGTGGAAGTTGATAGGTTAATTAAATTTAAGGAGGAACTGGACAGGAATTTGGAGGGAATGGTGTGATTTTTTTTTTTTTTTTTTTGGCTGATGCTGCATAAGCTCATACACTTGCTTTCTTGCATCACAAGCCACTACTACTACTACTACTACTACTACTATATCATGAAGCAGATATTGTGATCTATTTCACAATATGAGATGCACAGTTCTTACGTGCAAATTTAAGTTTGCCATTACAACTAAGTACAGAATGATGCTTTCCCCTACTCGTCGTCATTTATTTATTATTTACGAAAACTGATACTATTAATAATATATATTTTTTTTAAATTTTCATTAATAAAAAGTCAACAACTACTCTGTGGAAAACTTTAATACAGATTCAGGTGATGCATTATGAAATATGAATTACAACTTTAAAAGAAAAAATAAGATATATATACAAAGCATGGCAATAAAGTTCTCGGATTGGTGCTGTTGCTGTCATGTTTGATGAGTTTTGAAGAAATCTGAACTACAGTATATTGTAGTTTCAGATTTCTACCAAAAGATGGTGGTACAGTGATTGTTCAGTATGCTAGCAGGTTGCAAGTAACAACCAGTTTTGTTAATAGCATTAAGATTCTGTGTCACGATTTCACAATGGAGCAATGAACAAATATCAAATTTTGCTATAATCCTTAAATCTGTAAACAAAAATATATGAAATGTTAAAAACTGTTTATGGTGATGAAATATTGTGTAGTACCAGTTTGTTTGAACTCGCAAAGCTGTCAGACTTGTGCATTATCAAAATACAGAAGCCGTTCCTGAGTGTGCCATTGGTCTTTATGTCTTCTCCTGACATCCTCCTTCATATGCCTTAGGATTATGATGTAGAACTGGTGCTTTACAGTTTGTCCTGGTGGAAGAACTCCTGATGAACAATTCTCTCACTATCAAAGAAAGCAATCAGTATGCTCTTGATGTTTTATCTGATCTACATTGCTTTTTTTGGACATGGAGATGATGGACTTTCTCACTAGGAGGACTAATGTTTCTTTCTTGGTCATAACCATAAACCCAGCTTTCATCCCCTGTTATGATCTTGGAAAGGAAGTTTCTCTCCTTTTTGGTCTGTTTCTACAGGTCCCTGCATACAGAAAGCTAGTTCTATTTCTGTTCATGACTTAGAAAATGGAACAAATTGTGCAGCAATCTGTCTCATCTTAAATTTTTAGTTAAAATGCATCTGAATGTATTGTACAGTAGGCATAGAATGTTATAATTATCATTAATCATATGCTGTCTGTCCTTATGGATGACTTGGTGCCCTTTTCAACATTTTAATCTGTGTAATCTGACAATAAACAATCTGAGTGCTCAAAATTCTCAACCAAAGCTTTGCCTGTCTTTGAAATATGAACACCATTGAAAAGTTTGTGTTCTCCCCACAGCATCATCAAATGCTTGTTTAAGTATTGTGTTAGTCTCCAAAGCTGATTTTCCGAGCACTCCATGCAACTAATCAACTTTCGGCTTTTAAATATAATGAAAGAGCACTTTCATTATATTTAAAAAATGTTTACAAATTGTATTTACAAACAAATAATTCCCAAAGGTATATCAAAATAAGAACAGAATCAATTAGTACTGGCTGTTGACAAGGGCTAAACTATCTAGCATCTAATAATTTAAGTCAAGTTAAAAGTTAATAAGTTGCTATATAGTTAGAGAAGTCGATGATAAAATTTACTATTTTGGACTTTCACAAATTAACAAACTTACCTTGTGAAACTCAGTGCTGTTATTACTTATTGGAGACATTATCTTGGCTGTACTTAACTTCTTCCTTGTGTTTTTTTTATATTTATATATTTCCCATTATTTTTAGCACAGCTCAGATTAGAAAAACTGCATATAAAATGCCAGATAGTGACATTGTATGGTGCATTTTTGTTAATTTGTGTTTATGAACACTAAACCTAAACTGTTTGATTCATAACTGATTTCTTCAACAGAAAAATTCTATTTGTATTTCATCTTGGGGAAACCACAAAACATATAAAGAGAGAAAAAGTATGAGCATAAAAAGTTTATCTATAGATATAAAGTCAAATACTGATTCTTATGTGTTGTGAACCACTCTAAGTTAACTTTATAGGCTGGAATTTCAATAAAGTTATAAATATTCAACAAGAATCCAGCACTTTTCTTTCCCACTTACTTGATATGCTATGGTACCATCCAAAAGTAGCTCTGCAGTTGGAACCTGTCGTGTTCCTAATTTGTCTTTAAGTCTTACCATCTGAATATTGTTGAGGTTTCCATCTGTTGTTCTAGTCTCAACATAAAAAAGAGTCAAACCTTTTGTACCCTACATTAAGGAAAAAAAAATATATATATATATATATAATTCATTTACTTAACTTGATTATTTAGAACCAGTCAACATGGGCATCTAATAAACCATTAACAAAACTGGTTCATCACAGGACTTGTACTATAGTCACAATGTCCAATTAGTAAAAATTTAATAAACCATAAGACGCTTTCCTCATTTTGTGGCCAAAATTGACACATTTTGTGGTTTAAAACTGCCTAATAAATGCAACAATCTTAATGCTCACAGTAGTATGAACTTTTCTTTTACTGCAAGTTGAACTGCCTTAGTATTGTACTACTTTTAAACAAATGGTGTGATTTAAAGGATACTTTCCCATTTATTTGAAAGATGAGACACAGTCAAGGCACTATTTCATGGCTCACTAGTCTTTAATTAGATATTAGCCAATCATTATTGAAATTACTTGCTTTCTTGCATCATATGCCTCAACTAATGCTAATACTTGACAAAATAGTGGTAATGTGGTTGTTCAACATGAAATGTCATTCGTGTTGAATTAAGCAAAGTGAAAATAACCACACTACCATTGCAATTATTCACGGTGAGTTGCCATTCAATAAGTGAAGTAAAAATGTCTGATTGCTCACTACAGATGATGGTAGATGGCTTTCTACTTGATAATGCTGCCCCCCCACTCCCAAGTTCAGTTCTTTCTTCCACTTTTTATCTTTTTAATGGCCTCCTACAGTTTGGAAATCCTAACCATAGTTTTGCTAATGATAGCACACTCATTCCAGCCTCTCTGGTTTCATAAATACTGCCCTGCACAATCAGATTCAACTTCGTGAATATTCACAACCAATTACTTAAAATGCTAATCTCATATAATTCTCCAGTGAGGCAAAGAAAACAATTACTTCAATCCTTCTAAAACTCTGCGTTATTGCATCGTGCTCAACATTTCATGACAAGCAGATTGGCAGAAGCATACGATGCAAGAAAGTAAGCTTATCCAGCATCAACAAAAAAAAAAAAAAAAAAAAAAATGCTCCCATTTCACCCCTCCATTCGTTCCAAATAACTGTCCAGCTCAACCTTAAATTTATTTAGGCTATCAACTTCCACAACAAAAGATGAAGTCTATTCCACTAACCAACTACCTGCTGGCTAAAGGCAAACTTCCGCATATCTATCCTACAACTGTCTTTCCTCAATTTTAATCTGTGTCCCCTCAGGTTCTTAATCTAAGCAATAGGAAGAAACCCATCAGCATTGAGCCTGCTCAAACCATTCAAGACTTTATACACTTCAATCAAATCAATTCACAGGTGCCTAGTCTCCAGATGCTGTAATTTGCAAAATTTAAGCCTTTCTTGTGAGAGCAAATCTTTGTTCTATTCACTAATCTTGTTGCCCTTCTCTGTACTCGTTCCAGCAGCTGTACATCTTGAAATGTGGCCTAAAGACCAGTATACAGTACTCAAGGTGTGGCCTGACCATTTCCTTATACAAGGGGATAATCTCCTCCTTATCCCTGCAAGAAAAATTCCTGTATATCATTGACAAGACACTAGGAGCTACTCTTGCAGACCATCTGCACTGCTCAGAAAATTTTATATCTGCCTGAACAATTACCCCCAGGTCCCCGGCATTCTCATACATTGTCAGTGTAGTACCACAGAGTTGATATATCACTCTGGGGGTTACTGTTTCTCATATGTAGTATTTCACATTCCTCAATGTTAAACTTAATTTGCCACCTCTCAGCCAATCTGCTCAACTTTTCTAGATCCTGTTTACAGCAACATACTGTCATTAGTGTCCTTAACAACCATGCCAAACTTCATATCGTCTGCAAACTTAGACATTAAGCTTGATATACCATCATCAGTATCATTTATAAATACAGAAAACAACAATGGAACCAACACTGAACCGTGAGGGACTCCACTAATAACATTAGTCCACGATGAGCAGTGTCCATTGATTACCACTCTCTGTCTTCTCCCTCTCAACCATCCTTTTATCCATAGCAGCAATTTGCCTCCAGTGCCACACTGCTCCAATTTGTGCAGCAGCCTTCCACGTGCAACAGTATCCAAAGCCTTTCTAAGATCCAAATATATGATATCAAAGTAATTCCCTGCATCCAGTTCCTTTGTGACCACATCATAGTATGCAATAAAATTGGTCAGGCAAGACTTTCCCTTAACAAAACCATGCTGTGTCCGAGCTATAACTGAAGTCTTGTCTAGATGATCCTGCAGTGCTTCTTTAACCAGTGCCCATTAATTTTCCTGGAACAGAAGTTAAACTAACAGGTCTATAAATACTTGTGTCGCCCTTTGATCCTCCTTTGTGAATTGGGGTCACATTTGCACATCTCCAGTCCATGGGTACCTCTCCTGAGTCCAAGGAAGATCTCATAATTATGGCTATGGATTTGCTTACTTCCTTTGCTGCCTTCCTTTATTATAACGGGATAGATCCCATCCATCCTGGGTGCCTTTTTTATGTTTATCTTCAACAATTTCTCCTCCACTTTCCTCTAAGTTATTACAAAATCATCTAGTTCACCGACAGAGTTTAATTCACCTCTGGCATTGCCCACCCTGAATAACTCCTCATGTGAGAAGGTAGAGCAGGATCATCAACAGTTGAACAATCAATATTCAGTAGACCAATCTGATTCATCCTTTTCCTTCTAGAGTTTACATAGGTAAAGAACTCTTTGCTGTTTTTCTTTCCATCCTTTGCTAAAGATTTCTCATAATCTGGCTTTGCCTGCCTAATCTCCTTTGTGATTTGATTACAGACCAGCTCATATCTATCATAGGCTTCCATGTCACCCATTAATTTCTATGTATCCCATGCAATTTCCTTCTCTCCCATATGTTGGCCTTCTTTGCCAGGAACTAGTTATTGTTCGTGAGTCTATTGTCAGGCAGATGGGGAATATACTTATGTAAGAAGGATATGTGGAACAGGACCAGGGTATGTCTGCCAGGGGCAAAGGTTGATGACATTGTAAAGCAGATATCATCTTTTCAGGGCACAAAAGGTGATATTGGTGTACACGTTGGAACTAATGACATTAACAGTAAGAGATCTGCAGATTTACTCAACAAGTGCAGGTCAATGTTGAAAAAAAAGTCGTGTTAGGGTTCAATGTGAAAGTGTCTACAATTCTGCCCAGACACGTTAGGAGGGAGTATATGATGAGAGCCTTGTCAAACAATTCAGCCCTGGAGAGATTGTGCAAGACTCAAGGGGTAGAATTTTTTTCAACCTGGTCTGTGCGTGTTGACAGGAGAGACTGCTTCTACAGAGATGGGATACACTTAAATAGAAAGGGTGAAAGAATATTTGTGGATGCTATCGAGGCAGTGTTAGGAGGGTCAGAAAACTGCTAGTGTGGGGGGATACACAGACTAAAAGACTAAAAATTAACAATAGCTGCAGGCAGAGGAAAAAGTGATTCTTGCACTGCTTCTATTAGAATGGGTAGCAGACTAGAAAGCAAGGTAATGGAGATTTCCAGAACTGCTGGGAGTCATAGTGGAACAAGTAAATACATGGCCTGTGTTAGGGTGGCTAGGAGCAGGGAAAAGTGCATGTATACTTGCATGTACACCAATGCTAGGAGTATAGTTAATAAACTTGATGAGCTTGAAGTGCTAGTCAAGACATCAAAGGCAGATATCGTTGAGATAGCAGAAACATGGTCTCACACACAGATATAGGCAGTGCAGAGTTGGAATTTGGGGAATGCAATGCGTATAGGAAGGATAGACAGGATAGGAAGGGAGGAGGGATTATGCTGTTAGTTAAGAAACACAAAATCTAAGGAATTGCATCCAGTTGATGTTGGGGGACAATGCAGTGTTGAGTCTGTTTGGTGTGAAATAAGCAATGGGAAAGGAAAATTGAGAGTAGGTGTGTGTTATAGGCCTAATGAATCTGATGAGTATAATGAGCAATTGTGCAGAGAAATAGAGTGGGCCAGTAAATCAGAATGTCTTATAATGGGAGATTTTAACTTTCCAGATATTGACTGAAACTTGTGGGTTAGTATGAGTAGTAGTACTAGTAGTAGTAGTAGTGGCATGTGATGCAAGAAAGCTTATGCAGCATCAGCAAAAAAAAAAAAAAAAAAAAATCACACCATTCCCTCCAAATGCCTGTCCAGTTCCTCCTTAAATTTATTCAACCTATCAACTTCCACAACGACAGATGGAAATTTGTTCCAGCAATTAACTACCCACTGGCTAAAGGCAAATTTCCGCACATCTATTCTACATCTGTCTTTTCTTAATTTGAATTTATGCCCCCTTAGATTCGTAATCTGAACAAGTGGAAGGATCCCATCAGAATTCAGCGTGCTCAACCCCGCAGGTGCCTAGTCTCCAGCCACTGCAATTTGCAGAACTTAAGCCTCTCTTGGTAAGAGGATCCCTTCATTCCCCTCACCAATCTTGTTGCCCTTCTCTGTACACACTCAAGTAAATCTACATTCTTCCTAAAATGAGGCCTCCAGACCTGTACGCAGTACTCAAGGCGTGGCCTGACCATTGCCTTATACAAAGGGACAATCACCTCCTTCTCCCTGCTAGCAAAATTCCTATTTATCATTGACAAAACCCCATGACCTGCCCTGGCAGCCTGTCGGCATTGCTCAGAAAACTTCATATCTGACTGCACAATTACTCCCAGGTCTTTTTCATTTTCTACCACCTTAAGTGTAGTACCACACAGTTGGTACGTTTCTCTGGAGTTACTTCTACCCATATGCAGTACTTTGCATTTGTCAAGGATAAATTTCAGTTGCCACTTCTTAGCCCATCTGCCCAAATTATCTAGATCCTGTTGCAGTAGCACACTGCCATTACTGTCATTAACAACCTTGCCAACCTTTGTATCATCTGGAAACTTTGACATTAAGACTGATATACCTTCATCAATATCATTGATAAATATACAAAACAACAGTGGACCTAACACCGAACCCTGTGGGACTCCACTAATAACATTAGTCCACAAAGAGCAGCACCCATTGCTTACCCATTGATTACCACCCTCTGTCTTCTCCCACTTAACCATCCTTTTATCCATTGTAGCAACTTACGCTTAATACCATTCTGCTCCAATTTGTACAATAGTCTTCCATGCACTACAGTGTCAAAAACTTTCCTGAAATCCAAATATATGATATCAAAATTATTTTTTGCATCCAGTTCCTTTGTAACCACATCATAATATCCTATTAAATTTGTCAGACAAGACTTTCCCTTAACAAACCCATGCTGTGTCTGAATTATTGCTGCAGTCTTGTCTAGATGATCCTGCAATGCATCTTTAACCAGTGACTCCATTATTTTACCCGGAACAGAAGTTAAACTAACTGGTCTGTAATTACTCGTATCACCCTTCAATCCCCCTTTGTGAATTGGGGATACATTTGCACATCTCCAGTCCGTGGGAACCTCCCCTGAGTCCAAAGATGCTCTCATAATTTTGGCTAAGGGTTTGCATAGTTGCTTTGTCCCCTCCTTTAATATAACAGGATAGATCCCATCCACCCCAGGTTCTTTTCTTATTTTTTCTTCAACACTTTAGTTTAACTTCAACAATTTCTCCTCCACTTTGCTTTCAGTTATTACAAAATCATTAAGTATCCTGCTACAATTTGATAACCTTCTGCCATTTTCACACCTTAATAATTCCTCATGTGTGAATGTAGATGCAAAATACTCATTCAGTTTGTTGGCTATCTGAGCAGGATCATCAACAGTCGAACCATCGATGTCAAGTGGACCAATCAGATTCATCCCCTTCCTTTTAGAATTTATATAAGTAAAGAAATCCTTGCTGTTTTTCTTAGCATCTTTTGCCAAGGATTTCTCGTAATCTGCCTTCGCCTGTTTAACCTCCTTTCACCTTATTACAGACTACCTTATATCTGCCATAGGCTTCTGAGTTGCTTAATAATTTATATGCATCCCATGCATTTTTCTTCTCTGTTTCTACGAGTCTCATTTGTTCATTAGATAACCATTTAGGTCTAAACCTTGAACAATATTTCTTAATAGGTATGAAACTTTCAGTAGCATCCACGATTAATTCCTTGAATGCTTCCCGCTAGTGTGCGGGTTGATTACTCGCACACTTGCAAAAATTTTTTGTGGATTTATTAGATGACTGTTTTCTACAGCAACATGTTTGAGAGGCAACCAGAGGGAGTAATTCAGTAGTGATTCTTCATGCATTAAGAATCTGCAGATAAAGGAAATACTGGGCGAGAGTGATTACATTGTATTGATGTGAGAATTAAAGATGTAACTGCAATCAAGGGAAGGGCTTTTGCTTTCGTAAAGGTGACTACAGACATCTCAGAGAGTTTTTAAATTCTGTACAGTGGGATCAACTGATGATGTTACCAACAGTGAATTCTAAATGGGGAGCCTTCAGGGACTTAATTTTGGAGGCTACTAGCTTTTCATTCCAACTAAGAAATACTGTTCAAGGTTTAGGACTAAATGGATGTCAGATGTATTAATGACCCTAATTGTTGTTGTTGTTTTTAGTTATTTGGTTTTTAGTAGCATTAGCAACTAAGGCCATATTGCTCCGGGGATATGCGGTGGTCATTCCCTGACCTTTCCGCAGCCTGCGTATTTAGTGGTCACAGGCTCAAACCTCGGTCTAATTAAGAAGCATGCGCTACGCACTGCTGCTCCTGCCCACCTGGCTACGGAGACGCCAATGAAGAAAAATGTATGGGATGCATATAAAGTATCAGGCAATACAGAAGCCTATTTTAGCTATAAAATAGTCTGTAATAAAATTACAAAGGAAGTTAGGCAAGCGAAGGCAGATTATGAGAAATATTCGGCAAAAGATGCAAAGAAAAACAGCAAGGAGTTCTTTACTTATGTAAACTCTAGAAGGAAAGGGATGAATCAGATTGGACCACTAAACATAGATGGTTTGACTATTGATGATCGTACTCAAGTAGCTGATAAACTGAATGTGTATTTTGCATCTACATTCACACATTAGCATTAGTAGAGGCATTTGATGCAAGAAAGCAAGCTTACGCAGCATCAGCCAAAAAAAAAAAAAAAAAAACCCACATCCACTTCACCCCTCTGTTTGTTGAAAATACCTGTCCAGCTGAGCCTTAAACTTATTTAGGCTATCAACTTCCACGACAACAGATGGAAGTCTGTTCTACCAACCAACCACCCGCTGGCTAAAGGCAAATTTCCACACGTTTATCCTACATCTGTCTTTCCTCAATTTGAATTTATGCCCTCTCAGGTGATTATTCTGAGCAAGAGGAAGAATCCCAACAGCATTGAGCATGCTCAATCGATTCAGTGCTTTATACACCTCAATCAGATCACCTTGTAGGTGTCTAGTCTCCAGACACTGTAATTTGCAAAACTTAAGCCTTTCTTCGTAAGAGCACCCCTTTGTTCCATTCACTAATCTTGTTGCCCTTCTCTGTACTCGTTCCAGCAGCTCTACTTCCTTCTTGAAATGAGGCATCCAGACCTGTATACGGTACTCTAGGTGTGGCCTGACCCATATACAAGGGAATAATCACCTCCTTATCCCAGCCAGAAAAATTCCTATATATCATTGAGAATACACCATGAGCTACTCTTGTAGCCTGTCTGCACTGCTCAGAGAACTCCATATCTCCCAGCACAACCACCCCCAGATCCCTTTCATTCTCTACCACTGTCAGTGTAGTACCATAGAGTTGATACATTGTTCTGGGGTTGCTGTTTCCCAAATGTAGTACTTTGCATTTTTCAAGGTTACACTTCATTTGCCACCTCTCAGCCCATCTGCTCAACCTTTCCAGATCCTGTTGCAGCAGCATAGTGTCAGTATTGTCCTTGACAACCCTGCCAACTTTATATCGTCTGCAAACTTGGACATTACGCTTGATATACCATCATCAATATCATTTATAAATACAGAAAACAATAATGGACCCAACACTGAACCCTTAGGGACTCCACTAATAACATTAGTCCACGATGAGCAGTGTCCATTGATTACAACTATCTGTCTTCTCCCCCTCAACCACCCCTTTATCCATAGCAGCAATTTGCCTCCAATGCCACACTGCTCCAATTTGTGCAGCAGTCTTCCATGTGCAACAGTATCAAAAGCCTTTCTAAGATCCAAGTATATAATATCAAAGTTATTCCCTGCATCCAGTTCTTTTGTGACTGCATCATAGTATCCAATCAGATTGGTCAGGCAAGCTATAACTGAGCTATAACTGAAGTCCGAGCTATAACTGAAGTCTTGTCTAAATGATCCTGCAGTGCTTCTTTAACCAGTGCCTCCATTAATTTTCCTGGAACAGAAGTTAAACTAACAGGTCTATAATTACTTGTGTTGCCCTTTGATCCTCCTTTGTGAATTGGGCGTCACATTTGCACATCTCCAGTCTGTGGGTACCTCCCCTGAGTCCAAGGAAGCTCTCATAATTATGGCTAAGGGTTTGCTTACTTCCTTTGTTGCCTCCTTTAATATAACTGGATAGATCCAATTCACCCCAGGTGCCTTTCTTGTGTTTATCTTCAACAATTTCTCCTCCACTTTATTCTCAGTTATTACAAGATTCTCTAGCTTACTGCCAGAGTTGAATACACCTCTGGCATTCCCCTCACTGAATAACTCCTCATGTGTGAATGTCGATGCAAAGTATTCATTTAGTTTGTTAGCTACCTGAGCAGGATCATCAACAGTTGACCCATCGATTTCAAGTGGACCAATCTGATTCATCCCCTTCCATCTAGAGTTTACATAACTAAAGAACTCTTTGCTGTTTTTCTTTGCATCCCTTGCCAAAGATTTCTCGTAATATGCCTGCGCATGCCTAACCTCCTTTGTAACCTGGTTACAGATCAACTTGTATCTATCATAGGCCTATGTGTCACGTGTTAATTTGTATGTATCCCATGCATTTTTCTTCTCTGCCACAAGTCTCATTAGTTCATCTGACATCCATTTAGGCCTAAACCTTGAACAATATTTCTTAGTTGGTATGTAAAGCCTAGTAGCCTCCAAAATAAGTTCTTTGAATGCTTCCTATTTTCAATTTGCTGTTGGTAATATCATCAGTTGGTCCCACTGTATAGAATTTAAATACTGTCTCAGTCCATCGTAGTCGCCTTTACGAAACCAATAACCCTTCCCTTTACCCCTAATGATAGTTACCTCTTTGAGTAAATCCCATTTCAGCACATTGTGATCACTGCCACCTAGTGGTTCATTTATCTGCAGATTCTTAATGCATGAAGAATCACTACTGATAATCAAATCAAGAATATTACTCCCTCTGGTTTCCTCCCAAATATGCTGATGTAGAAAACAATCATCCAATAAATCCGCAAAAGCCTTGCTAGTGTGTGCGTGACCACCCTCCAAATTCCAGTCAATATCTGGGAAATTAAAATTCCCCATTATAAGACTCTCTGATTTACTGGCCCACTCTATTTCCGTGTACTGTTTCTTGTTATACACATCAGTGTCATTAGGCCTATAACACACTGCCACTCTCAATTTTGATCTCCCAATGCTTATGTCACACCAAACTGACTCAACACTGCACCGTCCAACGATGTCGATTGGTTGCACATCCTTGGATTTTATGTGTTTCTTAACTAATAGCATAACCCCTCCTCCCTTCCTATCCTGTCTATCTTTTCTGTACACATTGTACTCTCCAAATTCCAGTTCTGCATTCCTTATATCTGTGTGACACCACGTCTCTGATATCTCAACAATATCTGCCTTTGATATTTTGAGCAATACCTCAAATTCATCAAATTTATTTACCAAACTCGTAGCATTGGTGTACACGCAAGTATACATGCACCTGTTCCTATTCTTAGCTAATCTAACACAACCCATGTGTTTACTTTTATTATTATTATTATTATTATTATTATTAGCTATATGGTACAAGGAAGCCTGAGGCTTATGCTGCACCAGTCAAAAAAAAAAAAAAAAATTTGAGTTACCCTGAGAGAGAGAGAAAAGTAAAGGGAATCACCAAGAAAGAGAAGAATGATGATATCCAACTCAAGAGCCCTGGGTGTGCCAAGCCCATACTCACCAGATGTGAGCCCCGGTGTACCGCAATGACTCCCAGCAGTCTCTGATTGTTTTTTGTTTTTCAGGCTGCTGCTCATTCCAGTATGTAAAAGTATATACAGTATTCACATATTTCAGTTTCCAATATGAAATTGCTAGTTCTTTCAACATATTATACTACTTTTTTTTTACAATTCCTTTTAAGGGGACATGATCATACCAGTGGAATACCCGAAACTGCAGTATGAAGAGGCATGTTATACTGAGGTTGCACTGTATTTATTAAATTTAATTGAACTTTACAGAAAGACTGATACTTACTTGTATTACATGACCATTGCTGTCTGTAATCCTTGCTAATGTGAGTGCCATATTAGCATCAACAGCAGTAGAAAACCATTTATAACCATAAAGATGATAAGATCCATCATCCTGGGGAATAGCCACTGTTTCAGTGCCACCTGCTACATGTGTAATAAATACAAAAGCCATCATGTTTCATTATAAGTGTAGTTCATAGTATAGAAAATGTAGTTCTAGGACATTACAAATGAAAAAATTCGCCCTCCCTAAAAACATCCCCCCCTCCTTTCTTAAAATCATTTAGTTTCTTAAAATAAACTGCAAAAATCAAAAAATTAAAATTATTTATATTTTTTTAAGAAAATAAAGTAGGTCTTCTTCTCTTCCTTCACAGATTAGGCGATCCGCCTGTTCCGATCTCAAAGAGGTCTGCCCATCTTTTCTTCGGTCTTCCTCTGTCTCTTTTTCCTTTTGCTCTATATGTGTAAGCTAATTTAGGGAATCTATTATCTTCCATTCTTTCTACATGTTCTTTCCATCTTTGTCTATATTCTATAATTTTTTCATTAATTGAGTAGATCTTTAATTCCTTTCTAATATTTACATTTGGTATTTTATTTAATTTTGTACATCCTTTAACATATCTTAAAAATTTCATTTCTGCAGCTTGTATTCTATTAATGTCTCTTTGTTTCGGTATCCATGTTTCAGAACCTTAAAGAAGTGTTGGTATTGCCATTACTTGGTAAAATTTCAATTGTGTTTGTTTCCTTGTTTTCTTAGCCAAAGTTCTTTTTATTGTTCCACATATATTTTGAAATTTTGCCAATTTCTGGTTCATATCTTCTTCGACATCATATGTTATATCACATCCTAGATATTTAAAGCGTTTTACTTGTTCTAATATTTTACTGTCTATAACTATTTTTGTTCTCACCGTATTTTTTCCTTTAAAAGCCATTGTTCTAGTTTTCATTGTTGATATTTTAACTGTATATTCTTCAGTTATTTGGTTTAATTTAAATACTGCTCTTTGTAAATTATCTTCACTATCTTGAATAAATACTTGATCATCTGCAAATAGCAGTGTATTAATCCTATTTTTTATATTTAAATATATCCCTGTATTAATTTCCTCTTTCCATTTACATATCATATTTAGCATTAGCATTAGTAGAGGCATTTGATGCAAGAAAGCAAGCTTATGCAGCATCAGCCAAAAAAAAAAAAAAAAAAAACTTCCACTTCACCCCTTCGTTCATTCAAAATACCTGTCCAGCTGAGCCTTAAATTTATTTAGGCTATCAACTCCACAACGAGGGATGGAAGTCTGTTCTGCCAACCAACTACCCGCTGGCTAAAGGCAAATTTCCCCACATCCATCCTATATCTGTCTTTCCTCGATCTGAATTTATATCCTCAATATATATGTTAAGCAGCATTGGTGACAAGCTACATTCCTATTTAACTCCTTGATTTATTATACTTTCTTCTGTTAATTTATTACCTGTATTTATTACCTGTATCTATTACTATTTTTGTTCCATGATATAAACTCTGTATTATTTTTGTAAGATGCTTTGGGTATCCTTTATTACTCAATATGTTCCATAGTTTTTGTCTGTTTACTCAACCAAATGTTTTTTCGTAATCTATAAATGCTAAATGTGTTTCTAAATTAAACTCTTTTTGTTTTTCTATTATTTGTTTTAATGTAAATATATTATCAGTACATGATCTTCCTTTTTTGAATCCTGCCTGTTCTTCCATTAATATTTCATCAGAAATAATTTTAATTCTATTATTTATTATTTTGCTATACATTTTATATACTGTGTTTAATATGCTAATCCCTCTATAATTCTTTGTATCATTTCTATTTCCTTTTTAAATATTGAAATAATTTTTGCTATCTTCCATTCCTCTGGTATTTTATATTGTTCCCAACATTTATTAAATAAATTTAGTATCCTGTCTTTTAAAAAACTTCCTCCATACTTAATCAGTTCTTCATTTGTACCATCCATTCCCACTGCTTTCCTATTTTTTGTAACTTTCAATGCCTTTTCCAATTCTTCCTTTGTTATTGGATCTATGTCACTAACTGGGTTGGTTGTTTAAGGATTTTATGGCACATTAGCATCTAAGGCTATAATGTGCCAAATCAGCAATAACTGGGTCTAACTGTATCTCTTCTGTTTTATATGTTGGATCCTTCCACAGTTCTTCATAATGTTTTTTTTCCATTGTTCTTTCCTTTATTATATTTATTCTTGAAGTGTCTTTCTCTGTACTATTGAAGTGTTTCATCATTTTATATGCCAAATTTTGTCTTCCATGAACATCATGTTCTATTGTACTTATTAATCTATCCCATGACTCTGCTTTAGCCTTCCTTATTATACCTTCAATTACAACTTCTATTAGAATAAGTAGCGACCTGGAGTGAGGGGTGTTGGGAGTTTCAGGGACGGGTGGCAGTCATCGTGAAACAGGTGGGTATATGGGATGTGTTAGGGTAACTAGGAATAGGAGTAGGAGCATGTATACTTGCATGTATACCAATGCTAGAAGTATAGTAAATAAATTTGATGAATTTGAAGTGTTGGTCAAGACATCAAAGGCAGATATTGTTGGGATATCAGAGACATGGTGTCACACTGATATAAGGAATGCCGAACTGGAATTTGGGGAGTACAATGTGTACAGAAAGGATAGACAGGATAGGAAGGGAGGAGGTGTTATGCTGTTAAGTAAGAAAAATATAAAATCAAAAGAAGTTGTTTGTTTGTTGTTTGTTATTTGGTTTTTAGGACCATTAGCAACTAAGGCCATATTGCTCCGGGATATGCGGTGGTCGTTCCCTGACCTTTCCGCATTCTCCGTATTTGGTGGTGACGGGCTCGAACCCCGGTCTAATCAAGAAGCGTGTGCTATGCACTGCTGCTCCTTCCCACCTGGCTATGGAGGCGCCATCAAAAGAAGTGCATCCAGTTGATATTGATGAACAGTGCACTGATGAGTCAGTTTGGTGTGACATAAGCACTGCGAAAGCAAAAATAAGAGTAGAAGTGTGTTATAGGCCTAATGACTCGAATGAGCACAATGAACAATTGTACAGAGAAATAGAGTGGGCTAGTACATCGGAATGTCTTATAATGGGGGATTTTAACTTCCCACATATTGACTGGAACTTGTGGGTTGGGCACTCACACACTAGTCAGACTTTTATGGATTTATTGCATGATTGTTTTCTGCAGCGGCATGTTCGAGAGGCAACCAGAGAAAGTAATACTCTTGATCTGGTTATCAGCAGTGATCATTCATGTATTAGGAATTTGCAGATAAAAGAACCACTAGGTGGCAGTGATCACAGTGTACTGATGTGGGATTTACTTAAAGATTTAATTACCATCAGGGGTAAAGGAAAGGGTTTTTGCTTCCGTAAAGGCAAGTACAGTGGTCTCCAACAGTTTTTAAATTCTGTACAGTGGGATCAACTGACGATGTTACCAACAGTAAATTCTAAGTGGGAAGCATTCAAGGAATTAATCGTGGATGCTACTAAAAGTTTTATACCTATTAAGAAATATTGTTCAAGGTTTAGGCCTAAATGGTTGTCAAATGAACTAATGAGACTCGTGACAGAGAAGAAAAATGCATGGGATGCATATAAATTATCAAGCGACTCAGAAGCCTATGGCAGATATAAGTTAATCTGTAATCAGGTCACAAAGGAGGTTTGGCAGGCGAAGGCAGATTACGAGAAATCCTTGGCAAAAGATGCTAAGAAAAACAGCAAGGATTTCTTTACTTATATAAACTCTAAAAGGAAGGGGATGAATCTGATTGGTCCACTTGACATCGATGGTTCGACTGTTGATGATCCTGCTCAGATAGCAAACAAACTGAATGAGTATTTTGCATCTACATTCACACATGAGGAATTATTAAGGTTTGAAAATGGCAGAAGGTTATCAAATTGTAGCAGGATACTTAATGATTTTGTAATAACTGAGAGCAAAGTGGAAGAGAAACTGTTGAAGTTAAACGTAAGAAAAGCACCTGGGGTGGATGGGATCTATCCAGTTATATTAAAGGAGGCGGCAAAGCAACTAAGCAAACCCTTAGCCATAATTATGAGAGCATCCTTGGACTCAGGGGAGGTTCCCACGGACTGGAGATGTGCAAATGTATCCCCAATTCACAAAGGGGGATTGAAGAGTGACACGAGTAATTACAGACCAGTTGGTTTAACTTCTGTTCCGGGTAAAATAATGGAGTCACTGGTTAAAGATGCATTGCAGGATCATCTAGACAAGACTGCAGCAATAATTCATACACAGCATGGGTTTGTTCAGGGAAAGTCTTGTCTGACAAATTTAATAGGATATTATGATGTGGTTACAAAGGAACTGGATGCAAAAAATAATTTTGATATCATATATTTGGATTTCAGGAAAGTTTTTGACACTGTTGCGCATGGAAGACTATTGTACAAATTGGAGCAGAATGGTATTAAGGGTAAGTTGCTACAATGGATAAAAGGATGGTTAAGTGCGAGAAGACAGAGGGTGGTAATCAATGGGTGCTGCTCTTCTTGGACTAATGTTATTAGTGGAGTCCCACAGGGTTCGGTGTTGGGTCCACTGTTGTTTTGTATATTTATCAATGATATTGATGAAGGTATATCAGGCTTAGCGTCGAAGTTTGCAGATGATGCAAAGGTTGGCAGGGTTGTTAATGACAGTAATGGCAGTGTGCTACTGCAACAGGATCTAGATAATTTGGGCAGATGGGCTAAGAAGTGGCAACTGAAGTTTAACCTTGACAAATGCAAAGTACTGCATATGGGTAGAAGTAACCCCAGAGAAACGTACCAACTGTGTGGTACTACACTTAAGGTGGTAGAAAATGAAAAAGACCTGGGAGTAATTGTGCAGTCAGATATGAAGTTTTCTGAGCAATGCAGACAGGCTGCCAGGGCAGGTCATGGGGTTTTGTCAATGATATATAGGAATTTTGCTAGCAGGGAAAAGGAGGTGATTATCCCTCTGTATAAGGCAATGGTCAGGCCACGCCTTGAGTACTGCGTACAGGTCTGGAGGCCTCATTTTAGGAAGGATGTAGATTTGCTTGAGCGTGTACAGAGAAGGGCAACAAGATTGGTGAGGGGAATGAAGGGATCCTCTTATCAAGAGAGGCTTAAGTTCTGCAAATTGCAGTGGCTGGAGACTAGGCACCTGCGCAGTGATCTGATTGAGGATGTATAAGGCCTTGAATGGGTTCAGCACGCTGAATTCTGATGGGATCCTTCCACTTGTTCAGATTACAAACCTAAGGGGGCATAAATTCAAATTAAGAAAAGACAGATATAGAATACATGGGCAGAAATTTGCCTTTAGCCAGTGGGTGGTTAATTGCTGGAACAAACTTCCATCTGTCGTTGTGGAAGTTGATAGGTTGAATAAATTTAAGGAGGAACTGGACAGGCATTTGGAGGGAATGGTGTGATTTTTTTTTTTTTTTTTTGGCTGATGCTGCATAAGCTCATACATTTGCTTTCTTGCATCACATGCCACTACTACGACTACTACCTTTAGTTTTATTATGTCCTTCTTTATATATTTCTTCATTCTCACTTGTCCTGTTTTGTATATATTTAAGATATTATCTTGTTTGTCTTGTACTGCTTTAGCAGTACAAGACAAACAAGATAAATATCTTAATACTATATTACAATATACAACATAAATATTTTAATACTTTAGCTATTTCTTCATTCCATATCTTTACTCCCCTCTTCTTATAGTTTTTCCTGAATTGTCCTAGTGTCTCTTATGCTATCTTTTGCATTGTCCTAGTGTCTCTTATGCTATCTTTTGCATTGTCCTAGTGTCTCTTTTGCTACCTTTAAAGTAGGTTTAAGCAAAAACAACAAAAAAGTCTTCCTTTTTAATAAAAAAAATGTCAGAATAAAGACTATTTTTTAAAACTATTTTCTGTAGTCAAAATCAAATACATATTCAGTATTATTTTGTAATCCATGGTAAATCAATTTTAAATCATCTTTTATATTAAAATTTTGAATACTGATATCAGATAAGGTTCGACTAACCTCTTCTAGCATATAAATTTGAAATAAATTTCTTTCTTTCTTCATCTTAAACTTCTGCTTTGAGATGAATGCTGGTGTCTTTTTTAATAGTTTTAAATTTATTTACATTGTATTCAAAGTCTATTCTTATATCATTACTTTTTAGTAGGAAGGATTTGTAGCTTTATATTAAGAATATCTGCCATTTAAAACAGTCATCATTTTTTTTCAAGTTATGTTATTTCATACATAATTTTGCTAGCATACATAAAACTAATCTTCTCCAATTTTTGTTTATCAATTCATCACTTAATAAATAATTTAACAGCATAAATGCAGAACTTAAATCAGTTCTGCATTTATGCTGTTAAATGCTTTCCTATTTTTTGTAACTTTCAATGCCTTTTCCAATTCTTCCTTCGTTATTGGATCTATGTCACTAACTGGGTTGGTTGGTTTGTTGTTTAAAGATTTTATGCCACATTAACATCTAAGGCTATAATACTTTTTCATGTTTAATTTACTAAGTATTTGAAATTTAGTTACTTTTTCAAGTTTAATTTCTCTTTGAATGTCCATTTTCTGTTCACCCTTTTCTTGAAAAAAGTGTTCATTACTGACAATCCTTGAGATTCTGCAAATTCTACAAGTCTTTCGCCTCTTTCATTTCTTTCGTTGTTATTGCTTTGGTTTTTAGGAGCATTAGCAACTAAGGCCATATTGCTCCGGGATATGCGGTGGTCATTCCCTGACCTTTCCGCATCTTCTGTATTTGGTGGTGACGGGCTCGAACCCCGATCTAATCAAGAAGCATGTGATACGCACTGCTGCTCCTTCCCACCTGGCTATGGAGGTGCCCTTCATTTCTTTCACCAATTCCAAAATTTCATATAGTTCCCCTTTCTGTGCTGTTTTTTCTTTTTCCAACCTTAGCATTGAAGTCCCCCATAATAATAGTGTAGTGGGTTTTCTCATCATCTAGAAGACTCGATTTCGGTGTACATTTCTTCAACCTCTTCATCATCATGGCTCGATGTTGGTGCATAAATCATTATAACCTTTAGCTTGTACCTCTTAGAAATCTTAAGAATTAGTCTTGACATCCTTGGTGATGTACTTTTGAATTCCAAAATGTTGTTTTTTAAATTTTTATGGACCAGAAACCCAACTCCACCTTCACTCCTTTCACTGTTTCCATTGGTGTACAGCAGATTTCCACTTGATAAACTTATAAGTGATTCATTTCTTCTTCTTGTTTCAGCCAAACCGACGATATTCCAATTGACATTTTCTAATTCCTTTTCCAGCTCTAATATCCTGTCTTCACCGATGAGTGATCTTACGTTGTAACAGGCCAAGTTCAGTTTCCGTGCATGGCAGCCTGGTCGAACCCAGAGATTCTTAGCACTCTCTGCTTCCACTCTGATCCTCTCGCTGCAGTAAGAGGGGGAGTGAAAGCCGCTGGGGACTGAGGGCCATTTGTTTTGTCATGCTGTCATATGCTGGAGGGTTTGGTCTTTTCCTCTTCACGCTGATTAGGCATCTTAAAGAGAACCACCCTACACGTTCGTTGCCACCTAAGTGACGTACAGGGCTTACCATCGAGAAGGTGTGCATGAGTGGATTTTAGGGAGGCAGGCCAACCGGACTTCTCCTAAATCTTCTGTAATAGAAAGATATTGGATCCATCAGTGTTTTAGACTGAGTGTCTGATAACACACAGGATACCTGTTTCCCCTCTATGCCTCTGCCCAACTGTCCATCACTCTCTAACAATTTGTCTAATTCTTCCTTATTCAAACTACACACTTCCACAACTCCAGAAGGAATTTTGTACCAACAATCAATTATTCTCTGGCTGAAAGCAAATTTTTACACACCTAACCTGCAGCCATCTTTTTTCAATTTATGTTATGTATGTTGTCCAAGAGAGAGTAAGGATGCCATCAGCATTACTGAATAAATTTAAAGCCTTAAACATTTCAAACAATTTTAGAGATGCCTAGTTTCCAAGAACTGCAATTTGTACAACTGAACTCTTTCATGGTAAGAGTAACCTTTTATGTCCTTCACTAACTTTGTTGCTATTATCTATGCCCATTCCAACAGAGCCATTTCCTTCCTAAAATGAGGCCTCTAGACCTGCATGCAGTACTCATATGTAGCCTAACCACTGCCTTATAAAGGCATGCACAACATACATAAATATGCTTGAATAGCACATCCAACCTTTTTGATATAAAATATATCTTGTCCTGCTGGAAAACTTCCTATGCATCATTGACAGAACCCCATGAGCTGTCCAAGCAGTCTGTCTGTACTATTTAGAGAACTTCATGCCAGACTGTACAATTACCCCTATGTCTCTTTCATTCTCTATCACCTCTCGTGTAGTACTACCCAATTGGTACATTGAGTAGTATTGTTACTGGAATTACTGCTGTCCATATGCAGCCCCTTGCATTTATCAATATTAAACCTCAATTTACATTCTCAGCCCATCTGTCTAATTTTATTAGGTCCTGTTGCAGTAGTACACCTTAATTCCTGTCATTAACCCCCTGTTCAACCATTGTATCTTCTGCTTAGACAATAAGCTTGATATGCTTTCATCAATAGTGTTAATAAATTTTGAAAACAATAAGGGCCCAGCACTGAACCTGAGGGACTCCACTAATAACATTAGTCCAATAAGTGCAATACCCATTTATAACCATCCTAATTCTGGGCTGAATCACTCACTGCAGCAAATTAGTAACATTTGGGATTTTATTTCAACAGAGAAGTTGCAATAACACGATAAATGCTACTCTGCTTTCTATATGACAGAAAAAAAACAGAATGTAGATTTGATTTGAATATCATCATATTATCACATGGAATACAAATTCATATGGGTTGTCCTGTATGTGCATGTACAAGTTGATTGATTTTGATTTGGTAGTTTTTGGTGCATCAGCTTCTGTGGCCATATTGCACCTCCCAAGGTTTTTGCAGTACTTTGATCCAAGCCCGAGGCGGGAATCGAACCCGCGACCTTTAGGTTGCCGGGCAGGTACTTTACCCACTCGGCTAGGCATGTACAAGTGTGTATTGACAGAATGGATCTGCATATAACCTGTGAATTATTCCAAAAAATCCAGAATGACTAAGAGGAAGAACCTACTCCTTCTATCAGAAACCAAATAATTACAGAATTAAATGAAGAAACCTTTAAGAATAATCTATTCTCCAGTAAACTCACATCCAGATCTGTGCAAATGAGTGATAAGTAACAATATCCGTGCAATTAATAAACTCTTTGTATACTGGCACATATCACTTCATATACTGACGCAAAGTGGTAGATGGCTTTCATCAACCAGTGAAATACCACCACTTTGCTTATTGGAGGCTTGAAGTGGTGAAACCCATGTTTAGTCTCTAGAGCAAAGTTTCCCCCCCATACTTCTCCTTCAACCCCCCATACTTCTCCTTCAAAAAAAAAAAAAAAAAAGAATTTTTTTTTTTTTTGAAGATCCTTATCACTGTCACTGCACTAACTGGAGCTGATAGCGGTCTTCTTTTTTTTTTTTTATTTTAAAAATCAAATATTGTTTTTTTAAACATTTCAATGAGCAAGTCTTGGAAATGGTATGAAATGCATCTTCCATATCTCTTCTCTCTACAGGCATACTTGAGAAGCATGTTATCACGATCCTGGGTTTTCTTCTTCCTATGCGTTTTCTTCTGCTCTTTCTTTAAATTCCTTATTTCAATGTGGATTAACAACACTGACACAGGGCTTACAGATCTTACACTTTCTAGTCATTCTTTTATCTGCTTGTTTATCTTCATGTTACACTCCATCAGCTTCTGATTGATGGCACTGAGAGCCAGATTATCATTTTTATTCATAAAATTATTACCAAATTTTCTACAGGAAGAACAGATCAAAATGATAATTTATGGATTGATAATATCAATCCATAAATGATAATTTTTATCTGTAGGATGGATTTAGTCCTCCAAAAGATTTAATTTTTTCTACCTTACCCCTGTACTTATATAAGTTCATAAGAAAAATGTAAAAAAAATTCAATGTTAGAAGGAAATCACAGCATATTCAGTAACTATGTCACAGATTTACTAACCAACATCTGATCCTCCTTGCCGTTCTGTCATCCACTGTCCAGAGGTCCAGAAAAACTGGCTGTCTCGCGATGTTAAATGAGAAAAAGCATTTCTATATAATGGTTCAGTAAGTCGCATATCCTGAAATAAAAAAATAAAAGAGAAAATAATTCAAAATATATTTTTAAAAGAAAATAATAAAATATTCACTAACAACATTTAAAAAAAAACAAAAAAAACATGAAGTTCATGACAGTCAATTTCATATTAAGTTATGAATGATTATGCACAATTTCAATAATTCTGATAAAAAGTAATAAGTTACTTTTTATCAGAATACATACATAATACCTCAACCTTAATGAATTGATAGACCCACCATAATATCATGTGGCAGATTAAGTAATTTATTATCAAAATGATGCAATTTTAAAGGAATTGAACCATCTCAATGGCAAACACTTAATCTATTTATGCCTAGATTTTCAGAACTTATTGTTTTCCAGTCTTCATACCTATTGGTAAAGCAGCCAGATTTTTAAGCAGCCAATATAGGACATCCAGGACACTTTCCTTAAAAATACACTAATGCAGTTAACCACTCGGAACTTAGAGAGTACACAGAAACTGCACTAATTGCAATACTTAGGGATAATTTTAGTACAAATAAAATTAGAAAGCCAACTTGAATTAACTAACTTGAATTAGAAATTCAAGTTAGTTACATAAAAAATAAGCTAATAAAAATTCAATAAATTGTTAGAATTATTGAAATTAGAATTAATCCAATTATCCAACGTAGTCATGTTACACTTTAGCATAAGCATAGTTTTTACTGTATTTGCCTTCACTGTTGTTTTTTCTGATATACAAAGCATATTCATTAATTAAAATACCCTTTCAGTTGAAGCAGTTATTACTGGCAAACATTAGCATTAGCATTAGTAGAGGCATTTGATGCAAGAAAGCAAGCTTATGCAGCATCAGCCAAAAAAAAAAATAAATAAATAAAAAATAACCACTTCACCCCTCTGTTCGTTCGAAATATCTGTCCAGCTGAGCCTTAAACGTATTTAGGCTATCAACTTCCACGACAAGGAATGGAAGTCTGTTCCACCAACCAACCACCTGCTGGCTAAAGGCAAATTTCCACACATCTATCCTACATCTGTCCTTCCACAATTTGAATTTATGCCCTCTCAGGTGATTATTCTGAGCAAGAGGAACAATCCCATCAGCATTGAGCATGCTCAAACCATTCAAGGCTTTATACACCTCTATCAGATCACCTCGCCGGTGCCTAGTCTCCAGACACTGTAATTTGCAAAACGTAAGCCTTTCTTCGTAAGAGCACCCCTTTGCTCCAATCACTAATCTTGTTGCCCTTCTCTGTACTCGTTCCAGCACTCTACATCCTTCTTGAAATGAGGCCGCCAGACCTGTATACAGTACTCTAGGTGTGGCCTGACCATTGCCTTATACAAGGGAATAATCACCTCCTTATCCCTGCTAGAAAAATTCCTATATATCATCGACAATACACCATGAGCTACTCTTGCAGCCCGTCTGCACTGCTCAGAAAACTTCATATCTGCCTGCACAACCACCCCCAGGTCCATATCATTCTCTACCACTGTCAGTGTAGTACCACAGAGTTGATACGTTGCTCTGGGGTTGCTGTTTCCCATATGTAGTAATTTACATTTGTCAATGTTAAACTTCATTTGCCACCTCTCAGCCCATCTGCTCAACCTTTCCAGATCCTGTTGCAGTAGCATAGTGTCAGTAGTGTCCTTGACAACCCTGCCAATCTTTGTATCGTCTGAAAACTTGGACATTAAGCTTGATATACCATCATCAATATCATTTATAAATACAGAAAACAATAATGGACCCAATACCAAACCCTGAGTGACTCCACTAATAACATTAGTCCACGATGAGCAGTGTCCATTGATTACCACTCTCTGTCTTCTCCCCCCTCAACCACCCCTTTATCCATAGCAGCAATTTGCCTCCAATGCCACACTGCTCCAATCTGTGCAGCAGTCTTCCATGTGCAACAGTATCAAAAGCCTTTCTAAGATCCAAGTATATAATACCAAAGTTATTCCCTGCATCCAGTTCTTTTGTGACTGCATCATAGTATCCAATCAAATTGGTCAGGCAAGACTTCCCCTTAACAAAACCTGTGTCTGAGCTATAACTGAAGTCTGGTCTAGATGATCCTGCAGTGCTTCTTTAACCAGTGCCTCCATTAATTTTCCGGGAACAGAAGTTAAACTAACAGGTCTATAATTACTTGTGTCGCCCTTTGATCCTCCTTTGTGAATTGGGGTCACATTTGCACATCTCCAGTCTGTGGGTACTTCCCCTGAATCCAAGGAAGCTCTCATAATTATGGCTAAGGGTTTGCTTATTTCCTTTAATATAACTGGATAGATCCCATCCACCCCAGGTGCCTTTCTTGTATTTATCTTCAACAATTTCTCCTCCACTTTACTCTTAGTTATTACAAGATTCTCTAGCTTACTGCCTCTTGAATACACCTCTGGCATTCCCCTCGCTGAATAACTCCTCATGTGTGAATGTCAATGCAAAACATTCATTTAGTTTGTTAGCTACCTGAGCAGGATCATCAACAGTTGACCCATCGATATCAAGTGGACCCATCTGATTCATCCCCTTCCTTCTAGAGTTTGCATAAGTAAAGAACTCTTTGCTCTTTTTCTTTGCATCCCTTGCCAAAGATTTCTCGTAATCTGCTTTCGCCTGCCTAACCTCCTTTGTAACTTGGTTACAGATCAACTTGTATCTATCATAGGCTTCTGTGTCACGTGTTAATCTGTATGTATCCCATGCATTTTTCTTCTGTGCCATATGTCTCATTAGTTCATCTGACATCCACTTAGGCCTAAATCTTGAAAAATATTTCTTAGTTGGTATGTAAAGCCTAGTAGCTTCCAAGATAAGTTCTATGAATGCTTCCCATTTTGAATTTGCTGTTGGTAACATCATCAGTTGGTCCCACTGTATAGAATTTAAATACTGTTTCAGTCCATCATAGTCGCCTTTACGAAAGCAATAACCCTTCCCTTTACCCCTAATGGTAGTTACCTCTTTGAGTAAATCCCACTTCAGCACACTGTGATCACTGCCACCTAGTGGTTCATTTATCTGCAGATTCTTAATGCATGAAGAATCACTACTGATAATCAAATCAAGAGTATTACTTCCTCTAGTTGCCTCCCGAACATGCTGATGTAGAAAACAATCATCCAATAAATCCACAAAAGCCTTGCTAGTGTGTGAGTGACCAGCCCCCAAATGCCAGTCAATATCTGGGAAATTAAAATCCCCCATTATAAGACTCTCTGATTTACTGGCCCACTCTATTTCCCTGTACAGTTTCTTATTATATTCATCAGAGTCATTAGGCCTATAGCACACTCCTACTCTCAATTTTGATCTCCCAATGCTTATGTCACACCAAACTGACTCGATACTGCACTGTCCAGCAATGTCGACTGGCTTCACTTCCTTGGATTTTATGTATTTCTTAACTAATAGCATAACCCCTCCTCCCTTCCTATCCTGTCTATCCTTTCTGTAGACATTGTACTCCCCAAATTCCAGTTCTGCATTCATTATATCTGTGTGACACCACGTCTCTGAAATCCCCACAATATCTGCCTTTGATGTTTCGAGCAATACCTCAAATTCATCTAATTTATTTACTAATCTCCTAGCATTGGTGTACACGCAAGTATATATGCACCTGTTCTTTTTCTTAGCTACCCTAACACAACCCATGTGTTTATTTGTATCCCAATGATTCCCAGCAGTCTCTGAAATATCCTGCATCTTATTTTCCAGGCTGCGGCTCATTCCAATAGAAGCAGTGCAAGAATCACTTTCACCTCTGCCAGTGGCTACTGTTAATCTATTAGTCCTTGTACCCCCCCAATCTAGCAGTTTTCCGATGCACGTAACACTGCCTCGATAGCATCAGCAAACATTCTTGCACCCTTTCTATTTAAGTGTATCCCATCCCTGTAGAAGCAGTCTCTCTTGTTAACAAGTACAGTCTAGGCTGAAAAAAATTCTACCCCTTGAGCCTTGCACAATCTTTCCAGGGCCGAATTGATCGACAGGGCTCTCATCATATACTCCCTCCTATTGTGTCTGGGCAGAATTGCAGACACTTTCAAATTCAACCCTAATTCACGGCTTTTTTTCAACAGTGACCTGTACTTGTTAAGTAATTCTGCCGGTCTCCTACTCTTAATATCATTAGTGCCAATGTGTACAACTATATCACCTTTTGTGCCCTTAAAAGATGATATCTGCTCTACAACATCATCAACCTTTGCCCCTGGCAGACATACCCTGGTCCTGTTCCACCTATCCTTTTTACAAAGCATGTTTCCCGTTTCCCTGACAATAGAGTCACCAACAACTACTAGTTCTTTTGGAACCAGTGCATTCGGCCTTGGGGGCTGCCGCTGTGTTGCATGATGACCAAGTGCAAGCTCTGGCATTGGTGTGTGCAGCTGAGAGCTTGATGGGCCCTCACTTTTAATCCTTCGAGGGCATCCACCCTGTCCCTCAAGCTCTCATATAGGCCCATAACAACGCTGAGTTGTCGCCTGATTTCCTTACACTCCTTGCATCACGCACACACAAAGACATCCCCCATGGCAGTATCATGTCCCGTTCCTGACTGCTCCACAAGCATCAAGCAAGTAGTGCATTTTAATAGGCTGTGATTCAGAGGGCAACTGCCCCCCTCAGTTCTCCCCTGAGCGACAGCACTCCCATTAGCTTGAGCCTTTTGCTTTGCTGCTCTGGTCTGAGTCATGATTTCAATTTAATTTCAATAAAATTTCAATTTCAGTACAAAATTAAAACCCTAAACTTATATCCCAACACAGTTATAACGCTATATTTATGTATCAGTATCGAGGGTTATCTACGAAATCCCTTTATATAACTTCCGTATCAAGTTAAGTATTAATTATTTTTTACTAATTATTTATGTTACGTAACCCAAGTCATTATATGTATGGTTAAAAGTACAATTTAATTGACAAAGAAGTTCAACAAGATTAATTATCTGATTAATTGACAATATTAAGTACTATACTATACTATATTAAGCTTATGCTATCTATTTCGAGATATTTCGTATCGCGTAACAATGGCGGCAATTTACAAACGGTAAACACGTGGATTTGATACCCTTTCCGATACTAAGTAATACCTACAAAATCTCTATCTAAGTTACTTTAATCTAAGTATCGTAAATAGGAATATAAAGCTACTTTAGAAAATAAGTTAATATGCCAATTTAAGCTAAGAAAAGAGAAAATAAATCAGAAAAAGCTTCTCTGTTCCAGGAGCAACAGAAGTGTACGTCCGCCCAGGCTACCCTCATTCTTGAAGAAAAAGTAGTTTTCTTCAAGAACATAACATAACATAACATAACAAGTATTGAACAGTTTTGAGGATATTTTGGTAAGGGACATTTTGTCATTTAAAACTGTAGAATATTTCTGCCCATTCAGTATCAATCTCAAGACTCTTTTCATTCCAATCCTTTATTTTTTCTTCCATTATGTAATTTTTTACAAAAGATGCTTCATCAAATAAATCACTTTTGTTTATTGAAATTTTGGGTATGTTTACTGTTTTTTTTTTTTAGATATCTGGATATTTTGGAAATCTTTTCACAGGGGAGTTGTTTTAAGATCTATCCAAAAATTTTTCTAAAACATTTAAATGGTCAGCATGTATTTTTAAAATGTTCCAAACTATTTTTAAAAACATTTTTAGCATGACAGATAAACCAATCTCTATTTAGGAAACTATTTTTTTCTAAATTTATTAAACCATGCCTAATTGTTATTGGAATATACTCATTTTCCACAAGTCATTGATTTTAATTTTTAAGTCAGAAATGTGTTTTGCAACATCAAAAATTCTCTGAAAATGCAGGACAGGCAGAACAAATTGTGAGAATGTGGGACATTTTCCAGGACACATTACCAGGTGGGACAAACTATTGAAATCCGAGACTGTCTTGCCTAATCCGGGCAAGCTGGCTGGCTTATTAATGGGGAAAGAACATTGTTTGAGGAGTGGTATTGCAAGTTTTCAATTTGATAATGACATCTGATTATTTATAATACAATAGCGAGTCGTTATGCAAATCGAAGCAACTGCAGGTGAACTATGGCATGTGCACGGGTCAGGACACAGTATAAAAAACACCTGATGCTCAGCTCCATTGATCAGTACTACTCTTGTTCTTCAGATGGGAAAGGCAGTGGACTTAAGCGAATTTGACAAAGGCCAAATTGTAATGGCCACCAGCCATAGCATTTCAGAGCATATCTGAAATGCTATGGCTGGTGGGGTGCTCACGGTCAGCCGTGGTTAGTACCTACCGAAAGTATGACCATGATGACCATGGCTCATCAATGCTCAAGGTGAGCGGAGGCTCTCCTGGATGGTAAGTGGCAACAGAAGGGTGACTGTGGCGCAACTCACTGGTAATTGGAATGCTGGTGACAGGAGTAATGTGTCACAGCACACAGTACATCGAACCCTGCTGAAAATGGGGCTATGTAGCCGCAGGCTGCTCCGAGTGCCCATGCGATAGCAGCTACAATGGGCATACGTGCATCGAAATTCGACCTTGAGTGATTGGAAGAAGGTTGTCTCCGGGCTCTGCCTGAGCAGAGCCCGGAGACAAACTTCTTCCAATCACTGCCCAGAGGAATTTTGCTAACTCAACACACATACACCTAAACATCATTGCTGACCAGATACACCCTTTCATGGCAACGGTCTTCCCCTCTGGCGGTGCCAATCTTTCAGCAGGATAATGCACCATGCCACACCACTCGGATTGTTCGAGACTGGTTCGCAGAACTCGAGGAAGATTTCCAGGTATTGCCCTGGCCTCCAAATTCCCCAAACATCAATCCCATCAAGCATCTGTAGTTTGTGTTGGAACAGCAACTCCAATCTGCGGCTTCTCAACCACAGACTTTACAGGAGTTAAAGGATCTGTTTTCCAGGCTGCTGCTCATTCCAATAGAAGCAGTGCAAGAATCACTTTCAACTCTGCCAGCGGCTACTGTTAATCTATTAGTCATTGTATCCCCCCCCCCCAAAGCTAGCAGTTTTCCGACCTACTTAACACTGCCTTGATAGCATCAGTAAGTAGTCTTGCACCCTTTCTATTTAAGTGTATCCCATCCCTCTAGAAGCAGTCTCTCCTGTTACCAATTAGAATATATTGTATTGTAAATAATCAAATATCATTATGAAATTGAAAATTTGTAGTACCACTCCGCCAGCAATGTTCTATCCCCGTAGGTCTGAAGGCAGAAAACTGAGTTCCCAAAATGTAGCCACAAATAGTTTAAGCATTTGCACTGAGGTGGCCCAATTCCTTTCAAATTGTATCATATCAATAACGAATTACTTAAACCTCCCACGTGATATAATAAAGTGTCTATAAACACATCGCTGTCATATCATGTGATTGTTCATTATTATGTTAATGAACATAATAATGAACAATCACGAAGGGTGGTGGGGTCTACATGATTGTTCCTATTAATAAACAATCATGTCCTCTTCCAAGTAAAAAACAATAACTTGCCAATGCTGTGGAAGCTCACTTTCCATTACTGGTGGAAAGAGATGGGTAGGTACAAAATAGTTTCAGATTTGCATGCAAACAAATCTGAAGAGTTACATATGACTTATAATTATGAACGATGAGCTAAGCAAATCACTTGAAATAAATTTATCATTATAAAATTTTTATTAACCTTATGTATCTATAATAATTCAAAATAATAATGTTTTGTTATTTAGTATGACAACAAAAGGTTAACTTACACAAATAGTCTTGGCAGCTCCATCAGTCATAGCAAGAGGGGAGGAGTATAATCCAGAAGAAGGAGCATAAAGATACATCTTAGCTAGTTGATACAAGCGGCTAATTAAAGAAGACATATGCTATACTTTACATGAAGGAAGGAAAAAAAAAAGGATGAAGTAGAATTTAATTTTTTTTTAGAAATTTAAGGGAATTTAAAATCTATTTTTATTTAAGATTAGAGAGTCTGATTATGAATTTTATTCACAAAATTATCACCAAACTTTCTACTTCCATTTTACTATTACCAGTACAAAAAAAGAGAAAAATACTCCATGGCTATTTTTTACTTACTATGGCAATCAATTACTATAAAAATTTCAACTTGCCACTACACCTAGTTATTGATCCTTTATTAGAATACAGGATAAGGAAGTGATTATCCACTTGTATAAGGCAATGGTCAGGTCACACCTCGAGTACTGTGTACAGGTCTGGAAGCCTAATTTTAGGAAGGATGTAGAGTTGCTAGAATGACTACAGAGAAGGGAAACAAGACTAGTGAGGGCAAAAAAGGGTTGCTCTTATGAAGAAAGGCTTAAGTTCTGCAAATTGCAGCATCTGGAGACTAGGCACCTGCGAGGTGATCTGATTGAGGTGTATAAGGCTTTGAATGGATTGAGCAGGCTTGATGCTAATGGAATTCTTCCTCTTGCTCAGATTACAAACCTGAGGGGGCATAGATTCAAACTGAGGAAAGACAGTTGTAGAATAGATTTGGGGAAATTTGCCTTTAGGCAGCGGGTAGTTGATTGCTGGAACAAATTTCCATCTGTTGTTGTGGAAGTAAATAGCTTAAATAGACAAACATTTACAACGAATGGATCAGTGAAATGGGAAGGGGTTTGTTTTTTTTTTGACTGCAAAAGTTGCAGCCAATAGCTTCTGCAAGACACTAGATTGCTCAGTTACCATTTGGACAAGAAGCAAGTTTTGTACTCCTAGCCTGTTTGAAATCTAGCTTGGTCTGATTAATAACTACTTTACAACTGTTATGAACTTTGATGTAGGCAGAAAATTAACGTGGATATTTGCAAGCACACTAATTGTGATATGAAACATTCTTATGGCCTGTGAAGTGGCAACTGAAGTTTAACATAGACAAATGCAAAGAACTGCATAATGGTAGAAGTAATCCCAGAGGAACGTACCAACTGTGTGGTACTACACTTAGGGTGGTAGAAAATTAAAAAGACCTGGGAGTAATTGTGCAGTCAGATATGAAGGTTTCTGAGCAATGCAGACAGGCTGCAAGAGCAGGTCATGATGTTTTGTCAATGATATACAGGAATTTTGCTAACATGGAAAAGGAGGTGATTATCCTTTTGTATAAGACAATGCTCAGGTCATGCTTTGAGTACTATGTACAGGTCTGGAGGCCTCATTTTAGGAAGGATGTGGATTTGCTTGAGCATGCACAGAAAAGGGCAACAAGATTGGTGAGGGGAATGAAGGGATCCTCTTACCAAGAGAGGCTTAAGTTCTGCAAATTGCAGTGGCTGGAGACTAGGCACCAGCGAGGTGATCTGATTGAGGTGTATAAGGCCTTGAATGGGTTGAGCACGCTGAATTCTGATGGGATTCTTCCACTTTCTCAGATTACGAACCGGCATAAATTCAAATTCAGGAAAGACAGTTACAGAATAGACGTGCGGAAATTTGCCTTTATCCAGCAGGTGATTAATTGCCAGAACAAACTTCCATCTGTCGTTGTGGAATTGAAGTGCTAGTTAAGACATCAAAGGCAGATACTGTTGGGATATCAGAGACATGGTGTCACACAGACAAGAAGTGCAGAACTGGAATTTGGGGAGTACAATGTGTACAGAAAGGATAGACAGAACAGGAGGGAATAAGGGGTTATGCTGTTAGTTAAGAAACACATAAAATCTAAGAAGGTGCATCCAATTGATGTTGGTGGCAATGCAATGCTGAGTCTGTTTGGTGTGACATAAGCACTGGGAAAGGAAAAATGAGAGTAGGTGTGTGTTATAGACCTAATGAATCTGATGAGTATAATGAGCAATTGTGCAGAGAAATAGAGTGGGCCAGTAAATTAGAGTGTCTTATAATATAGTGTCTTAGAATAGCATTAGCTTTCGTAAAGGTGACTATGGTGGTCTGAGACAGTATTTAAATTCTATACAGTGGAACCAACTGATGATGTTACCAACAGCAAATTCAAAATGGGAAGCATTCATCGTAGATTACTGTTCGTAACTTTCCCGCCTTTGTGATATGATAGTTATATACCGTACTAGATAGCGTTAGTTGAACTTCGTTAGCAGTTAAATTGTACTTTTAAATAAATACATATATAATGACTTAGATTACAAACGTAATATAATTAATTATATTTAACATAATTAATAACATAACATAATTAATTATAATTAATTAATAAATTAATAGAATCATGACTCAGACCAGAGCAGCAAAGCAAAAGGCTCAAGCTAATGGAAGTGCTGTGGCTCAGAGTAGAACTGAGGGGGGGGCAGTTGTCCTCTGACTCACAGCCTTATAAAATGCACTGTTTGCTTGATGTTTGCAGAGCAATCGGGTATGGGACATGATACTGCCATGGGGGATGTCTTTGTGTGTGTGCGCGATGCAAGGAGTGTATCGATATCAGGCAACAACTCAGCGTTCTTGTGGGCCTATATGAGAGCTTGAAGGACAGGGTGGATGCCCTCGAAGAAACTAAATTGAGGGGCCCATCAAGCTCTCAGCTGCCCACATCAACGCCAGAGCTTGCACTTGGGCATCACGTGACACAGAGGCAACCCCCAAGGCAGAATGCGCTATTCCCGAAGGAACTAGCAGTTGTTGGTGACTCTATTGTCAGGGAAACGGGGAACATGCTTTGTAAAAAGGATAGGTGGAACAGGACCAGGGTATGTCTGCCAGGGGCAAAGGTTGATGATGTTGTAGAGCAAATATCATCTTTTAAGGGCACAAAAGGTGATATAGTTGTACACGTTGGCACTAATGATATCAAGAGTAGGAGACCGGCAGAATTACTTAACAAGTACAGGTCACTGTTGAACAAAAGCCGAGAACTAGGGTTGAATTTGAAAGTGTCTGCAATTCTGCCCAGACACGATAGGAGGGAGTATATGATGAGAGCCTTGTCGATCAATTCGGCCCTGGAAAGATTGTGCAAGGCTCAAGGGGTAGAATTTTTTTCAGCCTGGACTGTACTTGTTAACAGGAGAGATTGCTTCTACAGGGATGGAATACACTTAAATAGAAAGGGGTGCAAGAATATTTGCTGATGCTATCGGGGCAGTGTTAGGTGGGTCGAAAACTGCTGGCTTGGGGGGGAGACAAAGACCAATAGATTGACAGTAGCCACTGACAGAGGTGAAGAAAGAGATTCTTGCACTGCTTCTATTAGAATGAGCAGCAGCCTGAAAAACAAGATGCATGATATTTCAGAGACTGCTGGGAGCCATTGCGGTACAAGTAAACACATGGGTTGTGTTAGGGTAGCTAAGAATAGAAACAGGTGCAGGTATACTTGCGTGTACACCAATGCTAGGAGTTTAGTAAATAAATTTGATGAATTTAAGGTATTGCTCAAACATCAAAGGCAGATATTGTTCGGATATCAGAGACGTGGTGTCACACAGATATAAGAGATGCAGAACTGGAATTTGGGGAGTACAACGTCTACAGAAAGGATAGACAGGATAGGAAGGGGGAGGGGTTATGTTATTATTTAAGAAACACATAAAAAAGCAAGGAAGTGAAACCAGTCGACATCGCTGGACAGTGCAGTGTTGAGTCACTTTGGTGTGACAAAAGCATTGGGAGATCAAAATTGAGAGTAGGAGTGTGCTATAGACCTAATGACTCTGATGAGTATAATAAGAAACTGCACAGGGAAATAGAGTGGGCCAGTAAATCAGAGAGTCTTATAATGGGAGATTTTAATTCCCAGATATGACTGGAATTTGGGGGCTGGTTACTCACGCACTAGCAGGGCTTTTGTGGATTATTGGATGATTGTTTTCTACATCAGCATGGTTCGGGAGGCAACTAGAGGGAGTAATACTCTTGATTTGATTATCAGCAGTGATTCTTCATGCATTAAGAATAGGCACCTCCGTAGCCCAGGTGGGAAGGAGCAGCAGTGCGTAGCACACGCTTCTTGAATAGACCGGGGTTCGAACCCATCACCACCAAATACGGAGGATGCGGAAAGGTCAGGGAATGACCACCGCATATCCCGGAGCAATATGGCCTTAGTTGCTAATGCTCCTAAAAACCAAATAAACAAACAAACAAGCATTAAGAATCTGCAGATAAATGAACCACTAGGTGGCAGTGATCACAGTGTGCTGAAGTGGGATTTACTCAAAGAGGTAACTACCATTAGGGGTAAAGGGAAGGGTTATTGCTTCCGTAAAGGCAACTACGATGGACTGAGACAGTATTTAAATTCTATACAGTGGGACCAACTGATGATATTACCAACAGCAAATTCAAAATGGGAAGCATTCAAAGAATTAATCTTGGAAGCTACTAGGCTTTACATACCAACTAAGAAATATTGTTCAAGGTTTAGGCCAAAATGGATGTCAGATGAACTAATGAGGCATATGGCAGAGAAGAAAAATGCATGGGATACTTACAAATTAACACATGACACAGAAGCCTATAATAGATACAAGTTAATATGCAACCAAGTTACAAAGGAGGTTAGGCAGGCGAAGGCAGATTACGAGAAATCCTTGGCAAGGGATGCAAAGAAAAACAGCAAAGAGTTCTTTACTTATGTAAACTCTAGGAGGAAGGGGATGAATCAGATTGGTCCACTTGATATTGATGGGTCAACTGTTGATGATCCTGCTCAGGTAGCTAACAAACTAAATGAATCTTTTGCATCGACATTCACACATGAGCAGTTATTCAGCGAGGGGAATGCCAGAGATGTATTCAACTCTAGCAGTAAGCTAGATAATCTTGAAATAACTGAGAGTAAAATGGAGGAGAAACTGTTGAAGATAAACACAAGAAAGGCACCCGGGGTGGATGGGATCTATCCAGTTATATTAAAGGAGGCAGCAAAGGAAGTAAACAAACCCTTAGCCATAATTACATTATGGGAGGTACCCATAGACTGGAAATTTCCAAATGTGACCCCAATTCACAAAGGAGGATCAAAGGCTGACACAAGTAATTATAGACCTGTGAGCTTAACTTCTGTTCCAGGAAAATTAATGGAGGCACTGGTTAAAGAAGCACTGCAGGATCATTTAGACAAGACTTCAGTTATAGCTCGGACACAGCATGATTTTGTTAAGGGGAAGTCTTGCCTGACCAATTTGATTGGATACTATGATGCAGTCACAAAAGAACTGGATGCAGGGAATAGCTTTGATATTATATACTTGGATCTTAGAAAGGCTTTTGATACTGTTGCACATGGAAGACTGCTACACAAATTGGAGCAGTGTGACATTGGAGGCAAATTGCTGCTATGGATAAAGGGGTGGTTGAGGGGGAGAAGACAGAGAGTGGTAATCAATGGACACTGCTCATCGTGGACTAATGTTATTAGTGGAGTCCCTCAGGGCTCAGTGTTGGGTCCATTATTGTTTTCTGTATTTATAAATGATATTGATGATGGTATATCAAGCTTAATGTCCAAGTTTTGCAGACGATACAAAGGTTGGCAGGGTTGTCAAGGACACTACTGACACTATGCTGCTGCAACAGGATCTGGAAAGGTTGAGCAGATGGGCTTAGAGGTGGCAAATGAAGTTTAACATTGACAAATGTAAAGTACTACATATGGGAAGCAGTATTCCCAGAGTAAAGTATCAACTCTGTGGTACTACACTGACAGTGATAGAGAATGAAAAGGATCTGGGGGTAATTGTGCAGGCACATATGAAGTTTTCTGAGCAGTGCAGACGGTCTGTAAGAGTAGCACATGGTGTCTTGTCAATGATATACAGGAATTTTTCTAGCAGGGATAAGGAAGTGATTATCCCCTTGTATAAGGCAATGATCAGGCCACACCTTGAATACTGTATACAGGTCTGGAGGCCACATTTTAAGAACTATATAGAGCTGTTGGAACGAGTACAGAGAAGGGCAACAAGATTAATGAACGGAACAAAGGGTTGCTCTTACAAAGAAAGGCTTAAGTTTTGCAAATTACAGGGTCTGGAGACTAGGCACCTGCGAGGTGATCTGATTGAGGTGTATAAAGTCTTGAATGGTTTGAGCATACTCAATGCTGATGGGATTCTTTCTCTTGCTCAGAATAATCACCTGAGAGGGCATAAATTCAAATTGAGGAAAGATGGTTGTAGGATAGAAGTGAGGAAGTTTGCCTTTAGCCAGAGGGTGGTCAATTGCTGGAACAAACTTCCATCTGTCGTCGTAGAAGTTGATAGCTTAAATAGATCCAAGGCAGAACGTGACAAACATTTGGAGCGAGTGGATGGGTGAAATAAGGGTGGTTTTTTTTTTTTTTTTTTTGGCTAATGCTATATAAGCTTGCTTTCTTGCCTCATGTGCCTATGCTAATGCTAATGTAAAGTTGATAGCTTAAATAAATTCAAGGAGGAACTGGACAAACATTTTTAGGGCATGGTTGTGTGAATATTTTTTTTTTTGGCTGATGCTACATAAGCTCGTATGCTTTCTTTCTTGCATCACATGCCTCTGTTACTATCTTGAACAGTCTTAGGACATTAATTATAAAACTGAAATTTAGATAAAGGACAAGATTTTAAGGTGTAATAAAGGATTTCATCCCTACAAGAATAATTTCAGTGACATAAACTGAGCAAACATTAACATTAGAAGATGTGAAGGGAAAAAAAAGAAGAAAATAAATCAAGCAGATCATCCCATTTTGTATTCTTGTAATGCCAAACAACACAAGGTTGAAAGTGGCCACAAGTGAGAGGCTCCATTGGAGCAGAGACCATCACCAATTTGTGATCTGACATGTCCAGAGGACCACTCACCTCAACTGTTTACTTGGATGGGTTATTTTTAAGTAAAAAGATGAGGACTGTTGGCCATGTGCTTAGGATTATCTGGTATTCTGGTAGGTAAATGAAATCTGTGCAAGATCACTAGTAATTGCAAGAGCCTCGGCATCTCGACTAGCTCGGTCTGTGTTACTAGAAAACAGAAGTCAGGTGGAGTTGTGAACATTAAAATCAACGCGGAAATTTACCTCACTGTTAGGAAAGTTGGAGCAGAGAAAATAAAGTTTCAAAGAAAGGAAATCAGAGTTTCGCATTATTAGGGGAGTTGGAAGAATGATAGAGGCAAAAGATGAATTTGACAGAATGGAGTAGAGTTATTTTAGGCTAGAGAAGATTGAAAATAGGAGAACCCAAATTACTAAATCTCTGACCAGATATATCAGAGGAGCATATGTATAAGTACCACTTTCGAAGCAAAAAGAATTGTACAGGAAATAAATAGGACAACTGTGATGTGCAGTGGTTGAATCAACCAATAATTGGGATTCTACCATAAAATTAAGTGGCACTTGGCAGATTGTAAATGGAAAGGGACATCATTGAGATTGTAACTGAGACTACATATATTTGAGAAATAAAGGAGGGAGGCTTTGATTTTTTCACAGGTAAGTTGACTATTCATGATGTATTCAGTAGTAAGAAAAGGTGGAGTGAGACATGTTGTATGAAGTATAGAAATTTTTGAATATGGCATATATATATATATATATATGGTAAGAATATACTCAGCTCCTTGACATAACGTGGCCTTGACAATGCCCCTCCTCCTTCTGCATACCCACTTTGCTGTGCCAGTCACTACCTGGCACAGCAAAGGCAAAGAAATTATACACTAGATGATTTAGATGCCTCCTAGAGAGTTACCAATAGGTTCAGTCCGCTGGACTATCCAGCAGTCATCCTGCAAACAAGTTTTAGAACTGTACCATCGAAATGAAGACTAGTACCACTAATAATGTCTCAAAAGACATCACAATCATACTAAATTGATAGGTGGAATAGGACCAGGGTATGTCTGCCAGGGGCAAAGGTTGATGAATTGTAGAGCGGATATCATCTTTTAAGGGCACAAAAGGTGATATAGTTGTACACGTTGGCACTAATGATATAAAGAGTAGGAGACCGGCAGAATTACTTAGCAAGTACAGGTCACTGTTGAAAAAAAGCTGTGAATTAGGGTTGAATTTGAAAGTGTCTGCAATTCTGCCCAGACACGATAGGAGGGAGTATATGATGAGAGCCTTGTCGATTAATTCGGCCCTGGAGAGATTGTGCAATTCTCAAGAGGTAGAATTTTTTTCAGCCTGGACTGTACTTGTTAACAGGAGAGATTGCTTCTACAGGGATGGGATACACTTAAATAGAAAGGGTGCAAGAATTTTTTCTGATGCTGTCGAGGCAGAGTTAGGTGGGTCGAAAACTGCTAGTTGGGGGGGGATACAAGGACTAATAGATTAACAGTAGCCACTGGCAGAGGTGGAAGTGATTCTTGCACTGCTTCTATTGAAATGAGCAGAAGCCTGAAAAACAAGATGCAGGATAATTCAGAGACTGCTGGGAGTCATTGCGGTACAAGTAAACACATGGGTTGTGTTAGGGTAGCCAAGAATAGAAACAGGTGCATGTATACCTGCGTGTACACCAATGCTAGGAGTTTGGTAAATAAATTTGATGAATTTGAGGTATTGCTCAAAACATCAAAGGCAGATATTGTTGGGATATCAGAGACGTGGTGTCACACAGATATAAGGAATGCGGACCTGGAATTTGGGGAATACAATGTGTATAGAAAGGATAGACAGGACAGGAGGGGAGGAGGGGTTATGCTATTAGTTAAGAAACACATAAAGTCCAAGGACATGAAGCCAGTCGACATCGATGGACAGGGCAGTGTTCAACAGACACCACTGCCAAGGTGACATAAGCATAGGGAAATCAAAATTGAGAGTAGGAGTGTGCTATAGGCCTAATGACTCTGAGGAGTATAATAAGATATTGTACAGGGAAATAGAGTGGGCCAGTAAATCAGAGAGCCTTATAATGGGGGATTTTAATTTCCCAGATATTGACTGGAATTAGTGGGTTGGTCACTCGCACACTAGCAAGGCTTTTGTGGATTTATTGGATGATTGTTTTCTACATCAGCATGTTCGTGAGGCAACAAGAGGGAGCAATACTCTTGATCTGATTATCAGTAGTGATTCTTCATGCATTAAGAATCTGCAGATAAATGAACCACTAGGTGGCAGTGATCACAGTGTGTTGAAGTGGGATTTACTCAAGGAGGTAACTACCATCAGAGGTAAAGGGAAGGGTTTTTGCTTTCATAAAGGCGACTATGATGGTCTGAGACAGTATTTAAATTCTATACAGTGGGACCAACTGATGATGTTACCAACAGCAAACTCAAAATGGGAAACATTCAAGGAACTAATCTTGGAGGCTACCAGGCTTTACATACCAACTAAGAAATATTGTTCAAGGTTTAGGCCTAAATGGTTGTCAGATGAACTAATGAGACATGTGGCAGAGAAGAAAAATGCATGGGATACATATAAATTAATGGGTGACATGGAAGCCTATGATAGATATAAGTTGGTCTGTAACCAAGTCACAAAGGAAATTAGGCAGGCAAAGGCAGACTACGAAAAATCCTTGGCAAAGGATGCAAAGAAAAACAGAAAAGAGTTCTTTACATACTTGAACTCGAAAAGGCAAGGGATGAATCAGATTGGTCCACTGGATATTGATGGTTCAACAGTTGAGGATCCTGCTCAGGTGGCTAACAATCTAAACGAGTATTTTGCATCTACATTCACGCATGAGGAGTTATTCAGGAAGGAGAATGATGTAGGTAAAGTAAACATTGGCAGTGAGCTGGATGATTTTGTAATAACTGAGAGGAAAGTGGAGGAGAGATTGTTGAGGATAAACATAAAAAATTCACCTGGGGTGGATGAGATCTATCCAGTTATATTAAAGGAGGCAGCAAAGGAAGTAAGCAAACCCCTAGCCATAATTATGAGAGCTTCTTTGGACTCAGGGGAGGTACCCATAGACTGGAGATGTGCAAATGTAACCCCAATTCACAAAGGAGGATCAAAGGCTGACACAAGTAATTATAGACCTGTTAGTTTAACTTCTGTTCCAGGTAAATTAATGGAGGCACTGGTTAAAGAAGCACTGCAGGATCATCTAGACAAGAATTCAGTTATAGCTCAGACGCAGCATGGTTTTGTTAAGGGCAGGTCTTGCCTGACCAATTTGATTGGATACTATGATGTAGTCACAAAAGAACTGGATGCAGGGAATAACTTTGATATTATATATTTGGATCTTAGAAAGGCTTTTGATACTGTTGCACATGGAAGACTGCTGCACAAATTGGAGCAGTGTGGCATTGGAGGCAAACTGCTGCTATGGATAAGGGGATGGTTGAGTGGCAGAAGACAGAGAGTGGTAATCAATGGACACTGCTCAACGTGGACTAATGTTATTAGTGGAGTTCCTCAGGGTTCAGTGTTGGGTCCATTGTTGTTTTCGGTGTTTATGAATGATATTGATGATGGGATATCAAGTTTAATGTCCAAGTTTGCAGATGATACAAAGGTTCGCAGGGTTGTTAAGGACACTACTGACACTATGCTGCTGCAACAGGATCTGGAAAGGTTGAACAGATGGGCTGAGAGGTGGCAAATGAAGTTTAACATTGACAAATGTAAAGTACTACATATGGGAAACAGTAACCCCAGAGCAACGTATCAACTCTGCGGTACTACACTGACAGTGGTGGAGAATGAAAAGGACCTGGGGGTAATTGTGCAGGCAGATATGAAGTTCTCTGAGCAGTGCAGACAAGCTGCAAGAGTAGCTCATGGTGTCTTGTCAATGATATACAGGAATTTTTCTAGCAGGGATAAGGAGGTGATTATTCCCTTGTATAAGGCAATGGTTAGGCCACATCTTGAGTACTGTATACAGGTCTGGAGGCCTCATTTCAAGAAGGATGTAGAGCTGCTGGAACGGGTACAGAGAAGGGCAACAAGATTAGTGAACGGAACAAAGGGTTGCTCTTACGAAGAAAGGCTTAAGTTTTGCAAATTACAGAGTCTGGAGACTAGGCACCGGCGAGGTGATCTGATAGAGGTGTATAAGGCTTTGAATGGTTTGAGCATGCTCAATGCTAATGGGATTCTTCATCTTGCTCAGAATAATCACCTCAGAGGGCATAAATTCAAATTGAGGAAGGACGGATGTCGGATAGATGTGCGGAAATTTGCCTTTGGCCAGCGGGTGGTTGGTTGGTGGAACCGACTTCCATCACTTGTTGTTGAAGTTGATAGCCTAAACAAATTTAAGACTCAACTGGACAGGTATTTCAAGCGAACGGAGGGGTGAAATGGGAGTGGTGTGTTTTTTTTTTTTTTTTTTGGCTGATGCTGAATAAGCTTGCTTTCTTGCATCATATGCCTCTACTAATGCTAATGCTAATGCTAAATGATGGAAGAGATGAGTGGTTGCCAGAGCGTGTCTCTGGATACCAAACATGGGTTTCACACTTCAAGCCTCCAATAAGCAAAGTGGTGGTATGACACTGGTTGATGAGTGTCATCTATCACCTGGTATTGCCTGGTAACAGAGAGGGGTGGCATTCCTCTGTGTGGCATGGATGCCACACTTCAACTCCTACTCGTTGACTTACACTTAGGTGGGACCACCCAGGTGTGTATCTTCCTAGTTTTTGAGTATCCTCCAGTAAACTAGGTGGATATGTGTTATTGAAAGGGCTCCTAGAATGTCAGCTTGTCACTGTGAAGTACAGTATCACTGCTAATGTGCCAAACATGTGGTTTGTGTGTGTATTGTGTGTTATGTTGTTCTAGCCACTTGGCTGCCCTGAAGCAGCAATCACTTGGAGAGCTGATTCTGAGTTCTCACCCACACCAGGAGAAGATAGGTCCATCCAGTAGACAGTTAATATTAATATAATTATTATTAAACAATTATTATAAACAGTTATTTATAAAAAATTTTATCTGATAAGAAAACGCCTATTTTATTGTTTTTTGCCTTTTATAATCATCCACAGATGTTTCCCATGCGAGATTCCAACAGTAGTCTCTGCCAACATATTTGGACTCCATTTTTCCCCGTATCTCTTTTCCATTTGAGTTATAACTTAGTGAAACCGTGTTCATCAGACACCACTTCCAAGTTTTCAGGAAAAAAAGTCTACATGGGAATATACAAAATAGAGCTTTAATGACATGTTGCATCCCAACTCTGTATGCTAAAATTAGCTCATCCACGTTCTCACTGTAATTTTGTAATTTTTTCATTGTCTAAAAAGTTCCAGCAGATGTTTTCAAATGCCTTCCAGGCTCTTATTTCTGTAGCATTTAATATTTTAGTCAATTCCTCATCTTGGAATATGCAATGGGAGTAAATAGATTTTTGACTTATCCACCAAAGGAGGATGTGCTACATTTTTCTGGCTTGGCATGGTTTCTGAATGGTATGGCCATTTTATTACCCTGTAGTGGCAATCTGTCGCTCGGCTGTCTTACTCGCATAAAAATCAACAGTATTTAGTGTATCCACCTTGCAACCCAGTGATAGCTAAAAGCGATGGCTTTGCTGACACCAGTCAGCAAAGCTATCGCTTTTAGGTCAGCACAGATATTCCATTTGTATTCTTGATAGCATATTTTTTGAAAAAGAACCTGTAGGTTCTTGTACATTGTATCAATCTCGTATCATGTGCTATCATTAGCAAAACTTTGGATAGGATTTCCTGTCAATGGAAGAAGGCCATTAATATACAAGAGGAAAAGAGTGGGGGAAAGAACTAAACCTTGGGAACACCAGCATTAGGTAGAGAAGTTAGAAGACAGAGAGCCATCAACCATTACCTGCAGTGAGCAGTCAGAGAGAAAACTGAATACCCAATTATAAAGAATAGCTGGAAAACCATAGGATGGAAGCTTATTTAAAAGACCTTTATGCCAAACACGATCAAAAGCCTTTGAAATGTCAAGAGCAATCACTGGAGTTCCACCAAACTTTTCCATTGAATTTTTTAATAGGTGGGTAACATAAGCCAGAATATCACCAGTGGAACGACACTGACGGAATCCATATTGGCAATCCTTGACCAGATGAAAGATTTCCAGTTAGTTTAAGAGTTGGCAGTTAATTGATTCCTTGATTACTTTGGAAAGAGTAGAAGTAATCGCAATGGGACGATATTACAAAAAACAGTTGCAAACCATAAGATGGAAGCTTGTTTAGAAGACCTTTATGCCAAACACGATCGAAAACCTTTGAGATATTAAGAGCAACTGCTTTTGTTTCACCAAACTTTTTCATTGAATTTGACCAAAGTTTTCCATTGAATCTTTCCATAAATGGATAACAAAGCCAGATATCACCTGTGGATCGACACTGATGAATCCACACCGTAAATCATTGATCATAAGGAAGGTTCCTAGGTAGTTTAAGATTTGGTGGTTAATCGATTTCTCCATTACTTTAGAAAGAGTAGAAGTAATTTCAATGGGACGATAACTGGATGGGAGGGATTTGCCACCCTTTTTAGGAACTGGCTGGATGTGGACAAATTTCCAAGCAGAAGCAAAAACACCTTTGGAATAAGAAAGTGAAACAAGACAACACAAAACAGGAGTAGGTTCAGGGGCACAAGTTTTGAAAAGTGAAGAAATACCATCAGGACCTGGAACTTTCGTAGCATCAGATTCATCAAAATCCTTCTGACAGCCTTATGATGAGATTCATTGAATGGAGGTACTGGGAATGGTTTCAGGTGATTTACCAAGATCATCAATACATGAATTGGAAGAAAAATAGGATGCTAGCAGGTTAGCTTTATCTTTGACTGATGGGGCAACAGAACTATCTGGTTTTGACAGAGGTGAGAACAGAGATTGGCAGAAACTGCGGCCAATAGCTTTGGAAAGAGACAAGAATGCTCGGCTACCATTAGGGCAAGAAGCAAATTTTCTACTCTTAGCCTGTTCGAACTGAATTTGGACTGAATAATAATTGCTTTACAAAGTATAAATAATATTTAATAATAATTTTTATTATTATGCAATGTCGTTTGTAAAAACGTAATACTGGAAATATTTTATAATAAAAATTAAGTACTTTTATACAATTTCAGAGAATATAGGCTTAGGGGTTCGCAATAAAAATAATATGTTGAAATGGGTTCACAAGTCAAAAAAAGTTGGGAACCACTGCTCTACTTTATGCTTGGATTTCCCAGAAATATTGGTCATGCAAAAGTAACAAAAGTTAATGTGGTCTTGAGGTTCCCACCATATCACCGGAACAGCAGAAGGCATAGATTTATGACTAGCTCTAGGCCAGCCTGTTAAATGTCCTTGAGCATGAGCTAAAGGAAATCGTTGGAGCCCATGATCTCTGACCTTACATCCAAAATAGAGTTCACAGATTTTTCTCACAAGTTGTGACAGTAGCTTCCGCTGCAGTTTTAGTACCACTTCTCTGCAAATGTAGCAAAAACTATCAGACTTATTGTGACAAGAAAGCAACATATTTCATGTACAGTTGATTTATGTGCACGTAAGAACACAACAATTAAGAAACTGCAGATTTTTATTTCTAATTTAAACAAAGTTCACGATTTACACTAATGCACACAACACTTGTTTACAAACAATAATTCACTAAAACTCTTGTTCACACTCGCTCTCTGAAACACATACACTTTTTGAAATACAAAAATGATTGCTTGGTGTGGAACCCATTCAAATATACATCAATAGAGAAGTTTGCAGAAGGCTCACAATATTTTTAGAGAACTCCATTGAAAGTTCTAGAACCTTCCAGAAACATCCCAACCTTTCTTCCACATGTAACAACATTCCAGAATGGTTCAGAACATTCTTGAATGTTGTAGAAATCTCCTGAATGTTCTAGAAAAAATTTTAAAAATAAATAGATAAAATAGATGGAAAAGGCAATTAAACCAACTACAGTCTTGGTTTTTGGTCGTCATTAACCTACAATATTTGAAAACTGAGGGTGATGAGAATTTTTTTAAGCACATATCTGAGTTTTTGAAACATTTCCTATGAGAATCTGCCAAAATTATTTCAGGGAAGAAATTGATGCCAATCAGTGTTATTAGGATATTCAAGGAGTGAGGTACTATTCTATCCTATTTCTTCCACCACTTTGCCTTTTTTTAGCATAGCTTACTTCTTACTCTCTTTTAGTCCCTCTCTCATCTTATTTATATATTTTGAGTGCATTAGCAGAGGCATTTGATGCAAGAAAGCAAGCTTATGCAGCATCAGCCAGAAAAAAAAAAAAAAAACTTCCCCTTCACCTCTCTGTTCATTCGAAATACCTCTCCAGCTGAGCCTTAAATTTATTTAGGCTATCAACTTCCACAACAAGGGATGGAAGTCTGTTCCATCAACCAACTACCCGCTGGCTAAAACAAATATATTTGTTCAATCTGCTATCTGTTGGGCAAGTTGTTATTCTCCAAGTATGCTCCTAAATTTTGATAAATTATTACTTTTTTATTATATCTTTCTAACTCAGGTCTGTTGGCATATTATTAGGTCCTACTATTACTGTCAGATGGCAATCACAAACACATAACTTTTGAAGATTATGATTTGAAAGTATTGAATGGTGCTAGCCCTTAATAACATACCATTCAGTAATAGTTACTATTTTATTATTTATAATTTTTTTTAGGCTTCTCTTTTGTTTATAGTTTAGGGCACATATACCTTTTCTTTCGGTATTAACTAGCCTGTTTTCCAATTTATATATACACTGCCCTACCATTAATATCTGGATACCTGCCTTAAGACAAAAAAAAAAAAAAAACAAACTTTTATTGTGTCATTTAATATTTTGTGCTGAAACCTTTTTCTTTTATGACAGCCTTCAATCTTCGCAGCATACTCACAACCAGCTTTTTATAAATGTCAGGTGATATGTTCCTACACTCGGCCTTTAATGCAGCCACCAGTTTGGCCTTGTTCTTTGGCTGATCTCGACGTGCATGTACCCGACGATCTAATACATCCCAAAGATGCTCAATAGGGTTCCGATCGCACTCTGGGCTGGCCAATCCAACTTTTCCATACTCATATCCTCAAACCACTTTGTTACGACCCGAGCAGTATGGCATGGTGTATTGTCTTGCTGATACAGGTATGGGCCTTCCCCGAAGTATTGCCATAACGTTGGAAGTGCATGATTGTCCAGGGTGTCCTGGTATTGCACAGCATTAATGGTTTTGTCATAACGACTAATGGGCCCAAGTCAAACCATGAAAAGCAGCCCCATACCATCTTCCTCCACCAAACTTCATTGTTGGGAGGATACAATCAGGAAGGAACTATTCCCCTGGCATTCCCAAACCCAAGAACAGTCATCAGACTGGTAGACCGAACCTCGACTCATCTGTCTGTCTGTAGGACTGTTTTCCATTGCTTTACAGTCCAGGATTTGCACTCCTTACACCATGTTAATCAGCATCTAGCATTTGCTGAGGATTTGGGCTTTGTGAACAGTTGCACGACCATTGTATTAGCCATATGGTGCAAGAAAGCCTGAGGCTTATGTTTCACTAGCCAAAAAAAAAAAAAAAAAAAAAATTTCTGAATTACCCTGAGAGAAAGAGAGAAGTAGAAAGGAATCACCAAGAAAGAGAAGGATGATGATATCCAGCTCAGGACCCTGGGTGTGCTAAGCCCATACTCACCCTGGAGTTGTATTGGACACTCCATGATATGAACTCCATGAGGTGTTTAAGGCTGTGAGAGGCATCAGTAAAATGAATGAGGACAAAATTTTCAAGATTATAAATGATGCTAGAACTAGGGGACATAAATTCAAGTTACAGGGGGGAAATGTTTAGATTGGACTGCAGGAAGTTTTATTTTAGCCAGCGAGTTATAAATTACTGGAATAAGTTGCCTTCACGGGTGGTAGAGGCCGACAGTTTGGGGAAATTCAAAAGTAATCTGGATAGTACTTTCGGGTAAGGGAAGCACATAGGATGATAGGTTTAATTTCCTTTTTATTTATATTTTTTTATTTTATTTTTTTTATTTATTAATTATTATTATTATTTAGTTATTTATTTTATTTATTTTTTTTTTTTTGTTTTTATCATTGTTTTGTTCGGATTTTTTTTTTTGGCTGGTGCAGCATAAGCCATAGGCTTTCTTGCACCATGCGGCCGTTACTAATACTAATACTAACTAGTGCTGACATTAGTCCCAATAATCTCACAGAGAGTTTGTGTGACTTGAGACAATGGCAAATTACGATTTGAGTGCACAGTTCTTCACAGAATTCTCTTGTCCCGTTATGTTACTTTTTACCAGGCCGTTTTTTGCCATATTCAGTCCCATTCCTCTTCCATTTGCATATGATATCACTAACCGTTGATCTAGGTATCCCCAGAGTGATGCGATGTCTCATCTAGAATGCTTGCTTATGTGGCATCCTACTATCATTCCACGTTGGAAGTCTGTTAATTCTGTTGAACGTGTCATCTTGCATGCCCACTTTTGCAATTGTCTATTCAAAGCCCAGTGTGCATATCTATAGCAGGTTCTGTGACGTGTTGCATGCATAGGACCTGTTTCCCCATCCATGGAGGAGTGACCAGATATTAATGGTAGGGCAGTGTATATATACATATATAATTCACCATATTCCATCAAATATTTATATAGTTGTTATCTGGTAAAATAAGCAATAAAATTCCTCTATAACTACCCCACTGAACTTTATTTCCCTTTTTTATATATTAATGCTGTGCTGTAATCTTCCAGAAATTGTCCTTTGAAAAATAACCTCTAAATCATGCAATCTAACTACTCTAGCACTATTTTTTTCCACAAACTTTCAAGTCTAATTTCATCTACCCTGCTTTGATCAAACTTGATGTTTCCCAGGACCTTTCTAGCTGAACAATACATTTTTCCACCTTCCTCATACTTGTTTTCCATATTTTTCCTAAAATCTTCCCAAGATTTATGAGTTTCATTTTCCAAAAATTTCTTATATTTTTTATTTTCTCTAACTGACTCTTTAAAATTTAACCATTTAAGACTTAATCCATTAAATTTGATTAATTAGTAAATATCAACTGAAGAATTACAAAATATATGATGATGGTTATATAGTTTTATAAGTTCAAGTAACTATACCTTTTTAATATTTAATGTCATTAATTCAAGTTTAATTTAAGAATATTTTATGTTACCTACTTTTGAAGTTGAAAAGATTGTTTGTTCAGTTTGTACTCTAAATAATAATATGAATCATATACAGACAAGCCTGAGCTCTTACTCACCTCCATTCACCATACTTTTTTTCATATCCAATAGCAACAATGCCTTCTTCGGCTGCAATATCATGCATACGTTTCCAGGCACTGCAAGTCCATAATTCATCAGTACGAACTCCCCATGCATTCTGTAGAATTAACTTAGGCTGATGTAGTTCACATTCCCTTCCTAAATGATATATGTCAGTTGCAACTCGTTCTCCAAACCTTACTAGATCTTTGGATATGTCTTGAAATATCTACAGCAATTTTTAGATAACCACAGCTTAATGATTATATCATGTTAAATTTCCTGATATTAATTACATGAATATAGATGCACACTAAATATTAATACAAGTATTTCTCAAGTGAAGATATATATAACTAGATCTAGTCATAAACAGGCTCAAAGCTTTCAAAATTCAAATATGTTGTAAAATGGTGCACTTAACTTTAAAACAGTCCTACTGCATTTTCATTCCCAGTCTACTTGTTTATTTGATTCATTACATTTATACACACTTTAATATCTTTACTTATATTCATTTAATTATTATATTTATATCTTTATATCTTTATATTTATACACAAGTTGATATCTATTTTTATATATAATTAACGATCAGATAACCTGATATGTTCAGTGCATTTTCAAAAGGCAATGCATTTTTTAAACTTTAAATGGGGAATGGTAATTGGCCAAAGGCATTTTTAGCATTATTACTCCCTAGACATGCAAATGAAACAAAAGATAAAGTTGTGAAATTTATAAATAATATTATTAAAACAAAATGTAAAGGATAAAATTACAAACCAATAAGGCAAAAATAAAAATCATTAACTGCAGATTGTTGTAACACAATTGAAAATTCATGTGCCAACAATCTAAGAACAACCACAAGTTCTCTCTAACAAAATGGGACAAAACATCATCCCTATATAGCTTCTAAAAAAATCAAATAATCAATATCCATATCTCCATCAAAGGAAATTAAAGGCTGTATGTGAAGTAATAGGAGACAAATGATTTTGTAATAACTGAGAAGAAAGTGAAAGTGAAACTGCTGAAGTTAAATGTAAGAGAGGTACGTGAGGCTGTGGGATCTATATAATTATATTAAGGAAGGCAGCAAGGGAGGTAAGCAGCCCCTTAGCCAAAATTATAAGAGAATTCTTAGATTCAGGGAAGTCCATGTGGATTGAAGATATATAAATATGTCCCAAATACAGATCTGTTAGCTTAAACTTCTGTTCCAGAGAAAATAATGGAGTCACTGGCTAAAGAAATAATGCAGGGCCATTAGACAGAAGTGCAATTATACTTCAGTCACAGAAAAGTTTGTCAAGGGGTGATCTTGTCTGACCAATCAGATTGGTTATTGTGATGCAGTAACAAAGAACTGGATGAAAAAAAATGATTTTGATATCATATACTTGGATTTCAGGAAAGCTTTTGTTACTGTTGCACATAATAGACTGCTGTAAAAATTGGAGTAGTGTGGCATTAAGGGCAAGTTACTGCACTGGACAAAGGGATGGTTGAGTGGGAGTGAGAGTTGTTATCAATGGACACTGCTCTTCGGGAACTAACATTATTGTTGTTTTCTGTATTTATTAATAATACTTATGAAGGTACATCATACTTGATTTCCAAGTTTGCAGATGATATGAAGGTTGGCAGAGTGTTTGGGCTTTGGCAGACTAAGTGGAAATGGACATCATTGAGATTGGAACTGAGATCTGATCCTCATTCTTCTCTTTCTTGGTGATTCCCTTCTACTTTTGACTCTTTTCCTATGTAAACTCTAAAACTCTAGAAAAAAAACTCTATAGAAACTCTCTCTCTCTCTCAGGGTATCTTGGGAATTTTTTTTTTTTTTTTTGGCTGGTGCAGCATAAGCCTCAGGCTTCCTTGCACCATGTAGCTAATAATAATAATAATGGGCGAAGGTAAAGAAAGCCTGCAAGAGAAGCATGCAAAAGTTCAATTAAATTTATCAGTAAAAGTACTTTGCCGTAATGGCATTTGTATTGTTGCACGCTCGGTAAACAGACGGTGGGTGTTATCGGTCAGGAGTAGAAACTGAATCCCGTGGGAGATAGAAACCCTCCCAAAGTGGAGGAGGTAACCTGACCTTTTTTCTTTAGAATCACTGGTGGACTAGTGGATAATTTGTTTATTAAAGTACGATTCAACTTTTACTCCAGACCGATAATACCCACCGAGTATTGTCGGTCTGTTTACCTAGCGAGCAACAATACAAATGCCGTTACGGCAAAGTACTTTTAAAAGTAAATTTCATCGAACTTTTGTATGCTTCTCGTGCAGGCTTTCTTTACCTTAGCCATAAGTTTATCAAGTGGAAATCTGCTGTACACCAATGGAAACAGTGAAAGGAGCGAAGGTGGAGTTGGCTTTCTGGTCCATAAAGATATAAAAAAACAACACTTTGGAATTCAGAAGTACATCACCAAAGGTGTCAAGACTAATACTCAGGATTTCTAAGAAGTACAAGCTAAAGGTTATAATGATTTATGCACCAACATCGAGCCATGATGATGAAGAGGTTGAAGAAATGTACACTGAAATTGAGAGTCTTCTAGACAAGCAGAAAATCCATTACACTATCATTATAGGGGACTTCAAAGCTAAGGTCGGAAAAAGGCAAAACAGCGCAGAAAGGGGAAGTATAGTAAATTTTGGAATTGGTGAATGAAGTGAAAGACTTGTGAATTTGCAGAATCTCAAGGTATGTCAGTAATGAACACTTTTTTCAAGAAAAGGGTGAACAGAAAGTGGACATGGAAGAGTCCAAATGGATTAACAGCTAATGAAATTGACTTCATCCTCACTAACAGAAGATATATCGTGAATGATGTTACCGTCCTGAATAAGGTAAATGTTGGAAGTGATCACAGAATGGTAAGATGTACACTTGATATAGATGTAGGAAAAGAAAGTAAAAAACTGACTCGAGTAAATAATACAAAGGTCTTTGAGATAACAGAAGAGGAGAAAAAGCAGTATGTACTGGAACTTAAGAACAAGTTTGAGCTTCTGCAGATTGCTCCAGACCATTATATCTTCGTCGATATCTTCCCACGCAAGATATCGACGAGGAATATTACAATTTTCTGAAAGTGATAAAAGCCCAAGAAATCTATAGGGAAAAAGAAATCCAAAGAAGAAAAAATTAGTCAAGAAAAACTTGTCATGATAAACCGAAGACGACAAATGAAGAGCAAGAAAAACTCTGACAAGGAGAAAATTGAGTATACTGAGTTATGCAAGGCCATTAGAAAGAGACTCAGAGACGACATAAGAAGATTTAACACAAGAAAAGTAGAACAAAAATTAAGGGAAAACAAAGGACTTAAATCAGCAGGTATGAGCAGTAATACAGAAAGACAAATGATATTGAAACTGAAGAATAGTGATGGTGTACTTATAAATAGCAGAGAAGGCATAATTCAAATAGCAGAAGACTACAATAGAGAATTATACAAGGAGTGAGGGAATAATGCCAGCAGTGGGGAAGATGGATTGCAAATTAGTAACACATACAACATACCCGATATTCTTCCTGATGAGGTAGAACATGCATTGAAGAAAATGAACAATCAGAAAGCCCCGGGGGAAGATGAAGTTACTGTAGAGTTGTTAAAATTTGGAGGAAGAGACATAACACAAAACTGGCAAGGCTATTCACAAAATGCATTAGAAAAGGTGTGATGCCTAAGGAGTGGAATAATTAAATCATAGTTTTGCTGCCTAAGAAAGGAAAAAAATCAGAAATTGGAAATCATAGACCAATTAGCTTGTTATTCCACATCTACAAGTTGTTCACAAGGGTCATTACTAACAGATTAGAAAGAATACTTGATGAGAATCAACCTAAAGGGCAAGCTGGCTTTAGGACAGGATTCTCAACTATCGATCACTTTCACGTAATATCACAGCTAATAGGGAAAGCAAATGAATATAAAACACCAGTATGTCTGGCATTTGTAGATTATGGAAAGGCATTTGTCTCCATACAGCATAAGGATATGTTTCAGGCACTGGAAAGACAAGGGATAGATACAGTGGTGAGCTGTGAATATTTCAACAATGGGCTCGCACTTTTGCTGATTTTTGAAATATAATTTGAGGGAGGGGGGAGATACCTACCGAGTAAATCTGATCGGTCACCCGCAGCATCTGCCAGAGGCGCTTTCCACGCTTAGATCACTAGTCTGTGTGGAACACTCACTAGTAGTATGATTAGATTAGAGGTGTGACGCATTTTTTGTGACCAGTACAGCAACCCCCAAGGCAGAATGCGCTAGTCCCAAAGGAACTAGTAGTTGTTGGTGACTCTATTGTCAGGGAAACGGGAAACATGCTTTGTAAAAAGGATAGGTGGAACAGGACCAGGGTATGTCTGCCAGGGGCAAAGGTTGATGACGTAGGCGCCTCCTTAGCCAGGTGGGAAGGAGCAGCAGTGCGTAGCACACGCTTCTTGATTAGACCGGGGTTCGAGCCCGTCACCACCAAATACGGAGGATGCGGAAAGGTCAGGGAATGACCACCGCACCGGAGCAATATGGCCTTAGTTGCTAATGCTCCTAAAAACCAAAAAACAACAACAACAACAACAAGTTGATGACGTTGTAGAGTGGATATCATGTTTTAAGGGCACAAAAGGTGATATAGTTGTATACGTTGGCACAATTGATATTAAGAGTAGGAGACCGGCGGAATTACTTAACAAGTACAGGTCACTGTTGAAAAAAAGCCGTGAATTAGGGTTGAATTTGAAAGTTTCTGCAATTCTGCCCAGACACGATAGGAGGGAGTATATGATGAGAGCCCTGTCGATCAATTCAGCCCTGGAAAGATTGTGCAAGGCTCAAGGGGTAGAATTTTTTTCAGCCAGGTTTGTACTTGTTAACAGGAGAGACTGCTTCTACAGGGATGGGACACACTTAAATAGAAAGGGGCAAGAATGTTTGCTGATGCTATCGAGGCAGTGTTAGGTGGGTCGGAAAACTGCTAGATTAGGGGGATACAAGGATTAATAGATTAACAGTAGCCACTGGCAGAGGTGAAAGTGATTCTTGTACTGCTTCTATTGGAATGAGCAACAGCCTGGAAAATAAGATGCAGGATATTTCAGAGACTGCTAGGAATCATTGGGGTACAAATAACCACATGGGTTGTGTTAGGGTAGCTAAGAAAAAGAACAGGTGCATGTATACTTGCGTGTACACCAATGCTAGGAGTTTAGTAAATAAATTTGATGAATTTGAGGTACTGCTCAAAACATCAAAGGCAGATATTGTCGGGATTTCAGAGACGTGGTGTCACACAGATATAAGGAATGCAGAACTGGAATTTTGGGAGTACAATGTCTACAGAAAGGATAGACAGGATAGGAAGGGAGGAGGGGTTATACTATTAGTTAAGAAATACATAAAATCCAAGGAAGTGAAGCCAGTCGACATTGCTGGACAGTGCAGTGTCCAGTCAGTTTGGTGTGACATAAGAATTGAGAGATCAAAATTGAGAGTAGGAGTGTGCTATAGGCCTAATGACTCTGATGAGTATAATAAGAAACTACAGGGAAATAGAGTGGGCCAGTAAATCAGAGAGTCTTATAATGGGGGATTTTAATTTCCCAGATATTGACTGGAATTTGGGGGCAGGTCACTCACACACTAGCAAGGCTTTTCTGGATTTATTGGAAGATTGTTTTCTACATCAGCATTTTCGGGAGGCAACTAGAGGGAGTAATACTCTTGATTTGATTATCAGTAGTGATTCTTCATGCATTAGAATCTGCAGGTAAATGAACAACTAGGTGGCTGTGATCACAGTGTGCTGAAGTGGGATTTACTCAAAGAGGTAACTACCATTAGGGGAAAAGGGAAGGGTAATTGCTTTCGTAAAGGTGACTACGATGGACTGAGACAGTATTTAAATTCTATACAGTGGGACCAACTGATGATGTTACCAACAGCAAATTCAAAATGGCAAGCATTCAAACAACTTATCTTGGAAGCTACTAGGCTTTACATACCAATTAAGAAATACTCTTCAAGGTTTAGGCCTAAGTGGATGTCAGATGAACTAATGAGACATATGGTAGAGAAGAAATATGCATGGGATACATACAAATTAACATGTTACACAGAAGCCTATGATAGATACAAGTTGATGTGTAACCAAGTTACAAAGGAGGTTAGGCAGGCAGATTATGAGAAATCTTTGGCAAGGGATGCAAAGAAAAACAGCAATGAGTTCTTTACTTATGTAAACTCTAGAAGGAAGGGGATGAATCAGATTAGTCCACTTGATATCGATGGGTCAACTGTTGATGATCTTGCTCAGGTAGCTAACAAACTAAATGAATATTTTGCATCGACATTCACACATGAGCAGTTATTCAGCGAGGGGAATGCCAGAGGTATATTCAACTCTGGCAGTAAGTTAGAGAATCTTGTAATAACTGAGAGTAAAGTGGAGGAGAAATTGTTGAAGATAAATACAAGAAAGGCACCTGGGGTGCATGGGATCGATCCAGTTATATTAAAGGAGGCAGCAAAGGAAGTAAGCAAACTCTTAGCCATAATTATGACAGCTTCCTTGGACTCAGGGGAAGTACCCATGGACTAGAGATGTGCGAATGTGACCCCAATTCACAAAGGAGGATCAAAGGGCGACACAAGTAATTATAGACCTGTTAGTTTAACTTCTGTTCCCGGAAAATTAATGGAGGCACTGGTTAAAGAAGCACTGCAGGATCATCTAGACAAGACTTCAGTTATAGCTCAGACACAGCATGGTTTTGTTAAGGGGAAGTCTTGCCTGACCAATTTGATTGGATACTATGATTCAGTCACAAAAGAACTGGATGCAGGGAATAACTTTGATATTATATACTTGGATCTTAGAAAGGCTTTTGATACTGTTGCACATGGAAGACTGCTGCACAAATTGGAGCAGTGTGGCATTGGAGGCAAATTGCTGCTATGGATAAAGGGATGGTTGAGGGGGAGAAGACAGAGGGTGGTAATCAATGGAAACTGCACATCGTTGACCAATGTTATTAGTGTAGTCCCTCAGGGTTCAGTATTGGGTCAATTATTGTTTTCTGTATTTATAAATGATATTGATGATGGTATATCAAGCTTAATGTCCAGGTTTGCAGACGATACGAAGGTTGGCAGGGTTGTCAAGGACTACGCTACTGCAACAGGATCTGGAAAGGTTGAGCAGATGGGCTGAGAGGTGGCAAATGAAGTTTAACATTGACAAATGTAAAGTACTACATATGGGAAACAGCAACCCCCCAGAGCAACGTATCAACTCTGTGGTACTACACTGACAGTGATAGAGAATGAAAGGGACCTGGGGGTGGTTGTGCAGGCAGATATGAAGTTTTCTGAGCAGTTCAGACGGGCTGCAAGAGTAGCTCATGGTGTATTGTGCAGCATCAGCCAAAAAAAAAAAAAAAAAAAAAACCACTTCCACTTCACCCCTCTGTTCATTCGAAATACCTGTCCAGCTGAGCCTTAAACTTATTTAGGCTATCAACTTCCACGACAAGGGATGGAAGTCTGTTCCACCAACCAACCACCCGCTGGCTAAAGGCAAATTTCCACACGTCTATCCTACATCTATCTTTCCTAAATTTGAATTTATGCCCTCTCAGGTGATTATTCTGAGTGAGAGGAAGAATCCCATCAGCATTGAGCATGCTCAAACCATTCAAGGCTTTATACACCTCAATCAGATCACCTTGTAGGTGTCTAGTCTCCAGACACTGTAATTTGCAAAACTTAAGTCTTTCTTCGTAAGAGCACCCCCTTTGTTCCATTCACTAATCTTGTTGCCCTTCTCTGTACTCGTTCCAGCAGCTCTACATCCTTCTTGAAATGAGGCCTCCAGACCTGTATACAGTACTCTAGGTGTGGCCTGACCAGTGCCTTATACAAGGGAATAATCACTTCCTTATCCCTGCTAGAAAAATTCCTATATATCATTGACAATACACCATGAGCTACTCTTGCCGCCTGTCTGCACTGCTCAGAGAACTTCATATCTGCCTGCTCAACCACCCCCAGGTCCCTTTCATTCTCTACCACTGTCAGTGTAGTACCACAGAGTTGATACGTTGCTCTGGGGTTGCTGTTTCCCATGTGTAGTACTTTACATTTGTCAATGTTAAACTTCATTTGCCACCTCTCAGCCCATCTGCTCAACTTTTCCAGATCCTGTTGCAGCAGTATAGTGTCAGTAGTGTCCTTGACAACCCTGCCTACCTTTGTATCATCTGCAAACGTCGACATTAAGCTTGTATACCATCATCAATATCATTTATAAATACAGAAAACAATAATCGACCCAACACTGAGCCCTGAGGGACTCCACTAATAACAGTACACGATGAGCAGTGTCCATTGATTACCACTCTCTGTCTTCTCCCCCTCAGGCACCCCTTTATCCACAGCAGCAATTTGCCTCCAATGTCACACTGCTCCAATTTGTGCAGCAGTCTCTGCATGTGCAACAGTATCAAAAGCCTTTCTAAGATCCAAGTATATAATATCAAAGTTATTCCCTGCATCCAGTTCCTTTGTGACTGCATCATAGTATCCAATCAAATTGGTCAGGCAAGACTTCCCCTTAACAAAAACCATGCTGTGTCCGAGCTATAACTGAAGTCTTGTCTAAATGATCCTGCAGTGCTTCTTTAACTAGTGCCTCCATTAATTTTCCTGGAACAGAAGTTAAACTCACAGGTCTATAATTACTTGTGTCAGCCGTTCATCCTCCTTTGTGAATTGGGGTCACATTTGCACATCTCCAGTCTGTGGGTACCTCCCCTGAGTCCAAGGAAGCTCTCATAATTATGGCTAAGGGTTTGCTTACTTCCTCTGCTGCCTCCTTTAATATAACATGGATAGATCCCATCCACCCTGGGTGCCTTTCTTGTGTTTATCTTCAACAATTTCTCCTCCACTTGACTCTCAGTTATTACAAGATTCTGTAGCTTACTGCTAGAGTTGAATACACCTCTGGCATTCCTCTCGCTAAATAACTGCTCATGTGTGAATGTCGATGCAAAATATTCATTTAGTTTGTTAGCTACCTGAGCAGGATCATCAACAGTTGACCCATCAATATCAAGTGGACCAATCTGATTCATCCCCTTCCTTCTAGAGTTTACATAAGTAAAGAACTCTTTGCTGTTTTTCTTTGCATCCCTTGCCAAAGATTTCTCGTAATCTGCCTTCGCCTGCCTAACCTCCTTTGTAACTTGTTTAGAGATCAACTTGTATCTATCATAGGCTTCTGTGTCATATGTTAATTTGTATGTATCCCATGCATGTTTCTTCTCTGCCATATGCCTCATTAGTTCATCTGACATCCATTTAGGCCTAAACCTTGAACAATATTTCTTAGTTGGTATGTAAAGCCTAGTAGCTTCCAAGATAAGTTCTTTGAATGCTTCCCATTTTGCATGTGCTGTTGGTAACATCATCAGTTGGTCCCACTGTATGGAATTTAAATACTGTCTCAGTCCATCGTAGTCGCCTTTACGAAAGCAATAACCCTTCCCTTTACCCCTAATGGTAGTTACCTCTTTGAGTAAATCCCACTTCAGCACACTGTGATCACTGCCACCTAGTGGTTCATTTATCTGCAGATTCTTAATGCATGAAGAATCACTGCTGATAATCAAATCAAGAGTATTACTCCCTCTAGTTGCCTCCTGAACATGCTGATGTAGAAAACAATCATCCAATAAATCCACAAAAGCCCTGCTAGTGTGTGAGTTACCAGCCCCCAAATTCCAGTCAATATCTGGGAAATTAAAATCTCCCATTATAAGACTCTCTGATTTACTGGCCCACTCTATTTCCCTGTACAGTTTCTTATTATACTCATCAGAGTCATTAGGCCTATAGCACACTCCTACTCTCAATTTTGATCTCTCAATGCTTATGTCACACCAAACTGACTCGACTCTGGACTGTCCAGCGATGTCCACTGGCTTCACTTCCTTGGATTTTATGTATTTCTTAACTAATAGCATAACCCCTCTTCCCCTCCTGTCCTGTCTATCCTTTCTATACACATTGTATTCCCCAAATACCAGTTCCGCATTCCTTATATCTGTGTGACACCACGTCTCTGATATCCCAACAATATCTGCCTTTGATGTTTTGAGCAATACCTCAAATTCATCAAATTTATTTACTAAACTCCTAGCATTGGTGTACACGCAAGTATACATGCACCTCTTTCTATTCTTAGCTACCCTAACACAACCCATGTGTTTACTTGTACCGCAATGACTCCCAGCAGTCTCTGAAATATCCTGCATCTTGTTTTTCAGGCTTCTGCTCATTCCAATAGAAGCAGTGCAAAAATCTCTTTCACCTCTGCCAGTGGCTACTGTTAATCTATTCGTCTTTGTCTTCCCCCAAGCTAGCAGTTTTCCGACCCACCTAACACTGACTCGATAGCATCAGCAAATATTCTTGCCCCCTTTCTATTTAAGTGTATCCCATCCCTGTAGAAGCAATCTCTCCTGTTAACAAGTACAGTCCAGGTTGAAAAAAATTCTACCCCTTGAGCCTTGCACAATCTTTCCAGGGCCGAATTGATCGACAAGGCTCTCATCATATACTCCTCCTATCGTGTCTGGGCAGACATGATGATATATAGGAATTTTTCTAGCAGGGATAAGGAGGTGATTATTCCCTTGTATAAGGCAATGGTCAGGCCACACCTAGAGTGCTGTGTACAGGTCTTGAGGCGTCATTTCAAGAAGGATGTAGGGATGCTGGAATGAGTACAGAGAAGGGCAACAAGATTAGTGAATGGAACAAAGGGGTGCTCTTATGAAGAAAGGCTTTAGTTTTGCAAATTACAGTGTCTGGAGACTAGGCACCAGCGAGCTGATCTGATTGAGGTGTATAAAGGTTTGAGCATGCTCAATGCTGATGGGATTCTTCCTCTTGCTCAGAAAAATCACCTGAGAGAGCATAAATTCAAATTGAGGAAGGACAGATGTAGGAAAGACATGAGGAAATTTGCCTTTAGCCAGCGGGTGGTTGGTTGGTGGAACAGACTTCCATCCCTTGTCGTGGAAGTTGATAGCCTAAATAAGTTTAAGGCTCAGCTGGACAGGTATTTCGAACGAACCGAGGGGTGAAGTGGAAGTGGTTATTTTTTATTTATTTATTTATTATTTATTTTTTGGCTGATGCTGCATAAGCTTGCTTTCTTGCATCAAATGCCTCTACTAATGCTAATATCTCCAGTTCTAACTTTTTGATTAGTATGACATCACAATTTTGATGTCACATCCGCAAAGGGTGTTTCACATAAAACCACCTACGGCCGTGCTCGGCAGACGCGAAACTTTTTTATTCTTTTTTTTTTTTTTTTTAACAACTTGGGAAATATAATGGATACATTTTTTTTTCATGGTCAAATTTTAATATTGAGAATAAAAAATAACAAAAATATTTCCCATATTACAAATAACGAATTATCACAAAACATTCTAGAATATAAAAACATATATCACATAAAAAACAAACTGTTCTAGAAAACGTACACAAAAATCACAGACTACATGAAAAAACATATTCAAGAAAATTTTATTCTAAAAATTGCCATATGCAATTTACTGCTTTATTAATATTTGTTTTCGATCTTCGTCTTTGCTCAATTGCTGAGCTATTATCACTGAGGAATGATTTGACATAACGATCCGGATCAAATTGATGCAATGGTTTTCCATTTAGATGTATGATCATCATTAACCCCAGGGGCTCACATCTGGTGAGTATGAGCTTGGCATCATCATTCTTCTCTTCTTCCTTCTACTTTTGACTCTCTGTCTCTCAGGGTAACTCGGGATTTTTTTATTTATTATTTATTTTTTTTCCTGGTGCAGCATAAGCCTCGGGCTTCTTTGCACCATATGGCTATTAATAATAATCTGCACCATGTTTAATTGTCAACATTATTCAGTCCAGTGTTGCCATTTTAGCGGTTTTCTCGCTAGATTTAGCGGAATTGCTTCAGGTTTAGCGGATTAAAATATGAAATAGCGGATAGCGGATTTTTTAGCGGGAAGATTATAAATGTTTAGCATTTTATATATTTTGGCAATGTAACATTTAAATTAAGAAATATTTATTTAACAAATATTAAATTCATTGTTCAATTAATTATTTAATTAACAATATAAATATTTCATAATTGAAATGTTTTATTGATATACATCGTAAAAATAGTAGGAATATCATATTTCATAGTTTGTTTGTTTTTTTTTTTTATAAAGCGAAGAATCGGTTTTATATTATTCTGGAATTTCCCTGAGGAGAACCCCAACAATTTTACCTAGTTACGCTCACGGTCAAACGACCTGACCGTTGGGTCATAGCTTTAAATTGTTGAATCAAATCTAAAAATGTGGGGAAAATTCTAATGACGCCTTTTTTGAAACCGCGAAGAAATGGTATTGGATAATTTTTATTCGTCGTATTTGATTGGCTTCCAAGAAATGCGATCCGAATTACCGACATAACATTAAAAGTCATTTAAAAACTTTCAAACATATTAAGTCAGTAGAACCATTTTCACCTAATAGATCAAGCAACCAATCTAAATGAATTTTTCCCACCAAGAATTTACAAACAGTGCAAGCTGAAGGAAAGTTAAGTTTGTTTGTTTGTGCTCACTCGTCAATACTGGCACTAGACCACTTGGTGAATTATGTAAGAATGCATTCCAAGATCAAACAGCCAAAACTTTAAAAATTCATTGAACAAAATGCAACGGCGTTATAAATATATCCTACACCCCCACTTTCAGAAAGATTTATTGAAGGCAGTGCTCAATGGCTTTTCAAATTATAGTTTGTTACTAGGTGAATCAAACGATATTAGTGTAACAAAACTATTAGGTATTGCAATTGTGTATTATGATGAGAAATTCGATTAAAGAGTTTCTACATTCTTAGCTCTTGTAGAATTAGATCAATGTAACGCTGAAAATATTTCAAATTCAATTAAAATAACGCTGGAAAATTTTAAACTTCCTTTAAATAATCTTGTGGGCATTGGGACAGATAATGCTAGCGTTATGATTGGAGTTAATCACAGCGTTTATACACATTTGAAGTCCGATGTACCGAAATTGATATTAATTAAATGCGTATGTCATTCTTTGCTATTAGCAGTATCTCATGCAACCTGCGAAACATTCCCTAGAAGTCTAGAATTCATGATCGCTGAAACTTATAATTGGTTTAGTAAATCCACTAGCCGACAAAATCAATTCAAATATTTATACAGTGCCATAAACGATGGTGCAGATCCGAAAAAGATAGTTCATGTCAAACAAGGTGGTTATCCATTGAAGTTGCTATAACAAGAATTTTAGAACAGTATATTGAATTAAAAGCCCATTTTGAAATAACTCGTTTGACTGACAAATGTTATACTGCACAACTTCTTTATTCAATGTTCAAAGATGAAAGTAATTTAGCGTATGTTTTATTTTTAAAACCTATCTTATCTGAAGTACAAAGAGTAAACAAATCTTTTGAATCAAATCGAAAAAATTGAGCAACAGTATATAAACATTACTCTTGTTAAATGGGAAAACATCAACAATACAATGAAGTTTTGGTCAGAAGTTAAGAAATATCGAGATGCAAGCGGTGAAAATCCATTTAAAATTTCTTTCGATGGTATCATTATTTTCTTTATTTAATTTAAAATCACCCTTTTGCATTAATAACTTATCCTTTAAGGATAAAACAATGCATTTAATAACTTGTCACAAGGTAAATTTACTATTCTTACTTTTGATTCCTTCAAATTCTTTCCACTTCAACATGCTGTCAATTTTAGCTTCATACTTTCCTTCAGAATTTTTCAAATTAGCGATAGCATTCATAGTGTTGAAAAGCGCTTACCATTGCTCTGCAACTAATCCCCATCTCTCTCATATTATTTTTATACCGAAATTCATCTTGTTAGTAATCCTATTATATATGCTTTATCTTTTTTATTTTAATTACTTAATTGATATTATTAATTAGGAAATTATTATAAGAGTAACTAATATTGTAAATCATGAGAATATAACTTTTAATATGTTGTCATCAGATAAAGCCTGATGAAGCTTTCTTAAGCTAGTTATTGCTCAATTTAATTCTTTCATTTTGCTTATGAAATGGAACTATAATCAATGTTCATCCTTTTTGTTCCACGCATTGTCTTTTGGACAACTGCCCTTGAAAGAATGATTAAGTAACATTGAAAACTCACAAACAAGCATGTGTTGCGACAATATCCAATAATAACATATAATTATGAGCGATTATTGTATTGTGTCATGATTTCTTAGCCGTATGGCGCACTATGATCTCCGTTGTCAATGCGCCAATAAACAACAAAACAACCATCTTAGCCGTAGGTTATTTTTAATTCATAAACAGACCTAATAATCGTGAGTTTGCTTGCAAAAGCCTTTTATTTTATTAGTAATTATGAAGTTCGTTTAGACTTTTCTAAAAGACTTAATTGTTCTCGTTTATTCTAACATTATGAAAACTCTTAAAACAATGGAAGGTTATTAGATAATTTGTTTAATAATTATTTTTCATCTACATGAACCGGATGCCAAACTATCATAAAAACGTAAAAAACTTAAACAGTTTCTATACACTCAAAGTAGTCATGCCCACTACCCGTACGTTACGAACAGATGTTCTGTCAAGGAGCAGAGAGAGAAATAGTTCTTTTACACAAGATTATACTAGAAATGACTGGGAAGGAGAAATGCCTTGAGAACCGTTGAAGCGTTAGATGAGTCAACTCTAGACAGATCTTATCTTGTCTAGACAGGGTGGTCATCGTGTCTAGACAGGGTGGTCATAGTGTCTAGAGAGGGTGGTCACAGAGGCGGATTTAACGGCGGGCGCACCGGGCGCGCGCCCTGGGCCCCGACTTCTGAAGGGCCCACGCAATACCCCAACAAATTAGTTGAACATATTAGTTCAAAACTTTGTGATTATTATTATTATGCTATTATTAATTATATTATACATATATTATATTCAAATTTTATTGGAAATAAAGCATTAATAGTACATAATATTTTTTATTTATTTAAAAAAATGGTTAACATGTATTTTTATTTTCTCTGTCTCTCTTTTTTTGAAGGGGCCCAATATTTTCTTCTGTGCCCGGGGCCTCAAAAGCCTTTTCCAATGAATGGGAAAATTCCGATTTTATTTTGATTGCCACAAGAAAAAGCATAAATATGAGTGAGCTCCTTTGTTGAGCGTTCTCCTAAAATTTTATAATGTTAATACATTAGTAGAGGCATTTGATGCAAGAAAGCAAGCTTATGCAGCATCAGCCAAAAAATAAATAAATAAAATAAATAAAAAATAACCACTTCACTCCTCTTTTCGTTCTAAATACCTGTCCAGCTGAGCCTTAAACTTATTTAGGTTATCAACTTCCACGACAAGGGATGGAAGTCTGTTCCACCAACCAACCACCCGCTGGCTAAAGGCAAATTTCCGCACGTCTATCCTACATCTCTCTTTCCTCAATTTGAATTTATGCCCTCTCAGGTGATTATTCTGAGCAAGAGAAAGAATCCCATCAGCATCGAGCATGCTCCAACCATTCAAGGCTTTATACACCTCTATCAGATCACCTCACTGGTGCCTAGTCTCCAGACACTGTAATTTGCAAAACTTAAGCCTTTCTTCGTAAGAGCACCCCTTTGTTCCATTCACTAATCTTGTTGCCCTTCTCTGTACTCGTTCCAGCAGCTCTACTTCCTTCTTGAAATCAGGCCTCCAGACCTGTATATAGTACCCTAGGTGTGGCCTGACCATTGCCTTATACAAGGGAATAATCACCTCCTTATCCCTGCTAGAAAAATTCCTATATATCATTGGCAATACACCATGAGCTAATCTTGCAGCCTCTGCACTGCTCAGAGAACTTCATATCTGCCTGCACAACCACCCCCAGGTCCCTTTCATTCTCTACCACTGTCAGTGTAGTACCACAGAGTTGATACGTTGCTCTGGGGTTGCTGTTTCCCATATGTAGTACTTTACATTTGTCAATGTTAAACTTTATTTGCCACTTCTCAGCCCATCTGCTCAACCTTTCCAGATCCTGTTCCAGCAGCATAATGTCAGTAGTGTCCTTGACAACCCTGCCAACCTTCGTATCGTCTGCAAACTTGGACATTAAGCTTGATATACCATCATCGATATCATTTATAAATACAGAAAACAATAATGGACCCAATACTGAAACCTGAGGGACTCCGCTAATAACATTAGTCCACAATGAGCAGTGTCCATTGATTACCACTCTCTGTCTTCTCCCCCTCAACCACCCCTTTATCCAAACAGCAATTTGCCTCCAATGCCACACTGCTCCAATTTGTGCAGCAGTCTTCCATGTGCAACAGTATCAAAAGCCTTTCTAAGATCCAAGTATATAATATCAAAGTTATTCCCTGCATCCAGTTCTTTTGTGACTGCATCATAGTATCCAATCAAATTGGTCAGGCAAGACTTCCCCTTAAAAAAACCATGCTGTGTCCGAGCTATAACTGAAGTCTTGTCTAGATGATCCTGCAGTGCTTCTTTAAAAAAGGCAACATTAACTGAAGCCTAAATATATTGTATTCTATTTATATTTTTGCCCGAGTGAACTGTATTGCACCATCCAGTTTCGAAAAAAAAATTGGTGAAATATAAATTACTATTCATCGATGGCAAAACTGACATCCTTGAAAATACTGATGACATAATGCTCTGCTCATCAATTTTTACAAGGATTTCAGAGGTTTTTTTAAAGGATTAACTTGTTAATCCTTTAAAAAATCTTTTTAAGAGATTTAAAAAAAATTTTTTTAATCTCTAAAATTGTTGATTTTAGAGATTTTTTAAAGGATTAACTTGTTATTGAATTGTTGATTTTAGAGATTTTTTTTTAAAATTTACATTGATTTCAATTTTTAAATTAAAATCAACAATTTCAGAGATTTAAAAAAAATAAATTATATGAACTGGTTATGTCCCAGTCAGTTTGGATAATCATTACTCTGGTGCTGTAAGATTCAAAATCTTACAGAATAAAAATAATAATAAGTTGATTTTATTAATTAAGAAATATTAGTTCTTGTTGCTAGTGGATACAAAAGTAATATCATCTGATTTCAATAAATAGGATTTTTCAGCATGGAATATAAATTTAATGGGTAGTAAGTAATAAAAGCAGAGCCATTAGCCATCTACTTCTGTTATAAGCAGGGAAACTATTGTAAAGCAGCATGGGTCCAAATAACAACAGGCAAATTAAGGTTTATGCAGGGTCGAAATAGTAGGGACAGTTTACTTCAAACAGTCGCCAATCTGCTGTGGTCACTAATGTCATTTTTTGTGGTTTTGGAACGCTACGGGGACAAAGCCATTATATGAGAGGAGAAGAGTTGTTTTCTGGATGTTCGGCAAACATCAAAGGGCACACCGGATGGCAGCAGATCCAGCAGGTTGTAAAAAGGGGAGTATTGATCACGTGCTACTGGGCCGGCGGAATAAGAGTTTTCCAACAAATGGAATGAAAAAAAATCCGAAAGTAGATATAGGATTGGAAGGAGTCACTAAGAATAGGCGTGGCGAAATCGGGAGTAAGATGAAGGAAAAAGGCAGTGAAAGGATTGGAAAGGGACACAAAGTTGAGATTTTGGCGGTGTGAGTGAAAATGGTTTAGAGACACAAAGTTGAGATTTTTGTGGGGTGAGTTAAAATGGTTTAGGAGGACACAAAGTTGATATTTTGGCGGCGTGAGTTAAATGGTTTAGGCGGGCACAAAGTTGAGATTTTGGCGGTGTGAGTGAAAATGGTTTAAGAGACAGAGTTGAGGTTTTAGTCGGTGTTTCTGAAGATGAGTTAGTCAAAGACACAAAGTTGAGAAGGGGAGTTTTTCCTTGAGTGAAGGAGTGGGTAGAGAGGGAGAGGGATGATTTCAAGAAAGTAAGTCGGGCAGTCCAGATGTATAAAGAAGTGTACAAAAGTATAGGACAGTGTAGTACTGTAGCGTAGCGTAGTGTACTGGGAATCGTGTAGTAAGAAAAAATGAAGGAGTAAGGAAGTGTCAATAGCAATGTCTGTGACAAGTAAGTGGACGAGGAGAAAGGGGAACATAGTCAAGGTTAGCTCTTTGGAAAGTCTAGGAGTTGGGAAGAAATAGTGAAAGAGTGAAAGACAAAACGAGTCTCTCACAAGAAAAGGGTAAATCAAATCTGCCGTTAAAGATCAAGATTCCTGAAATCTTGGAAGGCAAAGTGCTGAACCGGATGGAATCGGAATACCAACTGACATGAGAGTAGCCATTCTGGAACAGAAGAAGTACATCAAGCAGGCTGAATAAATGAAGCCGAAATCTACCTGGCAGCCCTACTACCCATGCCAAATTCTGCAAAGATAGTAAGACGCCGCCCCAGACAGTGAATATAAGCAGTACCTAACCGGAAAGACGAAAGGTAACGCCCCGCAGAGTTCTACAAGTAAGTGGCTAGATCGTAGTAGTACCTTCACACACATAAAGAACTGTAGGGTGTAGGAACCCCGAAATTTAATTAGCAAGACTTTTAAAAAAATACTGTGAGATAAAAATTGTATTGCAATACATTTTGTATTGCAAAACTTTCCTAGTACCCTTTGTATATATGATATTTTGGAAGGGTATAGTAAAGGATCGATATTTGTTATTTTGGTTTTAATATACTAGGATTAAACATATGTAGAAAGGAATAGAATGGAATTGATATTTTTTGTTAATGGTATTTAATTGACGCGGTATTAAATATATGTAGGAAGGAATAGGGTGGAATTGATGTTTCTTATTGATGTATTTAGATGATGCAGTATTAAACGTATGTAGAAAGGGATAGAATGGAATTGATATTTCTTACTAATGGTATTTAAATGATGCAGGATTAAAATATACCTAGAAAGGAAGGGATTGATATCAGTTAGTAATGATTTTAACTGATGTGTGATTATGATATATATATACATGTAGGTGAGACTAAATCATGTTGTCTTATGTTGGTTTTAATACACTCATGTAAATATGTATAATAAACTGAATTTTATAAACAACATTGTGTGTTTTTTTGTTGTTCTGAGCACAAGCCTATCCGAAGGGAATTAAATACATCTAAGAGCTTTCCCCCCTTGAACCTAGAATTTTCTGTGAAGTTAATAGTCAGATGCGCTAGTGGGGAGTTATTTTAAAGGGGAACTAATCAAAGGGGATAGATAAAATATAATTAAATAAATAATATTCTTAAAACCCCACCCCCACAGTGCTCTTTGGTGCTCAGTGCAATTCTAATTATTCAACATTTCAAATTATTCAATAACAAGTTAACAGAACAAAAAAATAATAATTTTAAAAAAGTATATACATTTGTGTAATATACCTAACTTACTGTTTCACAGTACATGCTTAAATTAAGTTTTATTATTATTTTATAAGTTTATTTGCTAATTTTATTTATATTGTTTCTATTATAGTTGCTTTCTCTAGAGTTCTAATAAATTTTTCAAGTATTGTTGCTGTGTAGGTAGAACTCAATAAAAAATGATAATACAGTTTCAGTGGATAGATGATTATATCAGATTATGAATTCTGTATGATGTGAAGAATTTTCTTTTATTAATGTACCCTTCACTTGTGAAAAATGTTTTCTCTAAATTAAAAAAAAAAAAAAATGATAAAAGCTTTCACCCAAAATGTAGATTATTTTGAATACAGTTTCAATTTAATTTCATTATATTCTCCCTCTGTCCCCACCCGAATACACCCTTGTTATAGATTAATATTTCTTATTACAGTATACTCCTTTTTTTTTTTTTTTGGTAGTTGTTGGTACATCAGCTACTGTGGCCACAGTGCACCTCCCAAGGTTTTTAGTAGTACTCTGATCCAAGCCCGAGGCGGGATTCGAACCCGCGACCTTTGGGTTACCAGGTAGGCACTTTACCCACCCGACTAGACTCCCTTCTAATGGACACACTTGTTTTGTGCCTTGTAAGAACCCAATATTTTTATGAAACCCATCTGATGGGGTTCAGAAATTAAGACTTTTTAATATCCTATACAACCCGGGTATACATGTGATTTTTGAGGTCCTCTTTTGTTATAACCATTTAGCTGTTACGACTCGTCCTCTCTATGTCGTAGCCCAGATGATTTATATCTGCTGAATCCCCATTTAAGCACGGCCATACTTCTAATCTCCCCCCCCACCACGTTTATTTTATTATCTAATGATCGAAGCTTACCTCTTCCGGAAGAACTTTTTTCAGGTAATTCTGTAAAGGAATATCCGCAGTATATTGATTTTCCAACACTGGTGCGTCTTGAATGAAATAGCCATGTTTTGCATGAGCAAACTCAACCCATTTTGGTTTCGGTTGTTTCCCTTTAATAGTTACTACATCGTCTTTCGGAACTGCAAAACTACTACTACTACAACATGCAAATTGCGATCTTGGACACCGTATTAGTAGGCAAGTATATCTTAAGAAATCCTTCAAACTTCGTGATACTAATGCCATTATGTTCAGTCAACAGAATACAAGTGCCCAGCGCAGTCACAACATGAAAGTCATAAGGTAGCGGTTGTTTACATTAGATTAGTACAGTTTTAGCAACAGATGTTTGGTTATCGGCTGGCATCAGTGATAAACTGGTCAGTGTACGGCCCGCTAATAAATTTTTGGTCGGCTCAGAAGGGCCATGAATGAAGGCAGCCGGCTCCACCCAGTGGGCGGAGTCAACTTGCGTGTATAGACGATCACAACAAACACGGGTGCCGCGCACCTGTTACTTGTGGTGTTTTGATATCACGTGGTTGCGGTGTCATCATCGGTCTTAATTACATTCGTAATTTTAAAAAAATCATACTTATCCGAATTTAAAGGTGAAATTAAACTAATGGGTGAGTGGGCCGAACCCCCGCTCAAACGGGTATGGGGGCAGGGCAAAAAATAGTCAATTACATTAACTATATTAATCAGTCATTCATCAAAAACTTTGGTGTGTTAATATAGTCAATTACATTGACTATATTAATACACCAAAAAAAACCAAAAGTAATTTTTTTACGAATATTCTTAGGTTACTTTGATTGCAAATTTCGATGCAGCTGAAACTTGTAATTTATGCAGAGTTTAAATTGAATTAATATTAACACTGTTTTAATAAAGATACTAGCTGTACTAGTAGAAGTATTGTCTTTTGCCAATAATGGACCAATATTAAAGGAAAGTGGGGGAGTCGTTAGTTGCTTCAACGTTATCCAAGACTATATGGCGCTTCTGATTATAAAGTTTGCCCTCATTGCTGTAGAATTAGAAACTGAATTGGCTCTAAAAATGAAATCTTTCAGCACAAAATTAAAAGAAAATCATTAGGTTTCCAGAAACTTTCAGCTTAAAAAGAACACAAAATTTTTAGGATTGGTTTTGTGTGTGGGGGGGGGGGGAGAATTAAGAAGCCTTTACTTCTTATTTTGTTGTTGTTTGTTTTTATTTAATGATAATATTAAATATTCTTTATTTTGTTTTCTATTATTTATATAGACCTCTTTTTTCTTATATCCCCACTTACACATCTGACTTAGACTTCACAGGACAATTCCAGATTCAAGGGAACTTCTCAATTACGTATAATTCCCTTCGGAAAGGCTGCATGTTCAAGAATGACAAAAGCACACGTTAATTTATAGCATAACATAGTTTATTTACATATATATATATACAACATGATAAATTTGCCTATGTAGCATCAGATATATATATACAATTAAGTACATTGGTTTTGCATTAGAAGGGTTATTTCTTTCTACACAACATAATCAATATCCTTACAAAAACTGCTATAGTTTCTTCTTTCTACACACATGAACAATAAATACTTAAGAGGTTTAGTTAACACCCTTTATATACAACCTATGTAAATCAAATTCTTACCTTATAAATTGATTTAGGAATTTCCCTCTTAACTTCTGATTTAATTAATGCCCCTTTTTGTCTTGGGGAATATGATATCACAAATTTTCTCTAATCAGGATGAATCGTACATTTAACATCAATTTCTGGACTAATGCTTGTCCCAAAGGGTTAGCTACATTCAGAAGTTCTTTTTCTTTCTCTGTATTTCTCTACCCTTCCCTTCCAAAATATATCATACCTATATGTTAGACAATAACTAATAACAAATATCCAATTTCCTTCACTTACCTTTCTATACATGTCTAATTATACATTACTCAAACCCCAAAACTATCATCTGACTTATCTCTATATTTATGTATATTTATTTATACCTTTGTACATCTTTAACATCTTTCTAAATTTCTACTAATCTGATATTAGAGTTCCTACAATCCTTTATAGGTAAGTGAGAATACCTTATAACTAGTCACTTACTTAATTTTACGAATCGGATTTCTCCGTTTTTAGGCCTTCAGCTCCTTGTCTGGGAATGGCATCATCGTTTGCCAAGGGCATTTAACTCAGGACTTCTAGTTTCTCAATGGGCTGTAGTCTACGTCTGGATAGGGCATCACTGTGTCTCTTGGACATTTATGGGCTCATCTTCGATACTGCTACTTAGCCTATGGTTCAGCTATTCTGGCGGACTCGGGATTACAACTTTACCTTCTCAGCTCACTTATTGCGCATTTCCTTTATCACTGCCTTCAGATGATGGACTAGGGTTATTCCTCTTCTTACACTACTTATTTTCACGCTGGCCACTATAACTACTTTCCGATTACGGACTAGGTTTATTTCTCCATACACTTCACTCGTTTGCATACGGGCCACTACCCTTGCCTTCCTCCGATGACGGACTAGACTTATTTGCATAGGGGCCACTACCCTTGCCTTCCGATGACGGACTACTCGACTGTTCTCTTCTATCATGAAACTCCTCTAACTTTTCTTAACTTACTGGCTGTACTTAAACTTATCTAACCCTTCACTACTCCATCTTAACTTTGTCAGATCTCTCCCAACTGGCTGACAGGACAGGACAGGACTTATCTAACCCTACACAACTTATTACTGCATCTTAACTTTGTCAGATTTTTCTCAACTGCTGACCTCAGTCGTTATCTAACCCTACACACTTACTACTTCATCTTAACTTTGTCAGAACTTTCTCAACTGGCTGACTTTTCGTGTCTTGGCTACACACGCTCTCTTTTTGTTCTCCGAATCAATGTACCACCTCTTTGTGTTGGCCCACCTTCGCTCAGAAATTTAACCACTCGTTCTTCAATATTTAAATCTCATTTAAATCTCAAAGGGGTACTCTTACAAAGAAACTCTTAAGTTTTGCAAATTACAGTGTCTGGAGACTAGGCACCAGCGAGGTGATCTTATAGAGGTGTATAAAGCCTTGAATGGTTTGAGCATGCTCAATGCTGATGGGATTCTTCCTCTTGCTCAGAATAATCACCTGAGAGGGCATAAATTCAAATTGAGGAAAGACAGATGTAGGATAGACGTGCGGAAATTTGCCTTTAGCCAGCGGGTGGTTGGTTGGTGGAACAGACTTCCATCCCTTGTCGTGGAAGTTGATAGCCTAAATAAGTTTAAGGCTCAGCTGGACAGGTATTTCGAACGAACAGAGGGGTGAAGTGGAAGTGGTTTTTTTTTTTTTTTTTTGGCAGATGCTGCATAAGCTTGCTTTCTTGCATCAAATGCCTCTACTAATGTTAATGCTAATGCTAAATTTACATCCCGACTATTCGCTAGTGTGGGTTTCCCATGCTATGTCCATCCCTGCTAGATTCAACCTCCCATTTTAATATCACTATTCCTTTCCCAGGTCGACAGCTCCCTTTTGAAGAAGGCCGACATTACCTACAGAAGGTGTTACTAGATTCTCACCTACCATAAATTTCTTCGGGACGAGCTGTTGCAGACTACCAGACGCTAGCGCTATTGTTTTGGACACTGTATTAGTCGTATACTCACTTCCTGTTTGTCTCCGATCAAAGGGATGTTCCGACTAATTCGGCTCAACTTTCTATTGTTTTCGAGCGACCCTTATTGACTGCTACTTACTGATGGCTCTGCTACCCATTTTAGACGTTCAGATTTGTTTACGGTACTTAGCTGAGTGTTTATCCATCTGTTGGTAGAAATTTCGCGCAGTAATTCTCACGACTCTCCCTTCCCTTCGATTAGTCCCCTCCTTAATTTAATCTCCCCCATTTTTTTAACGATCCACTTTGTTCAATTTATTTGATTTGTTATATTTTATTTTTCAATATAACTATTCCTGACGTATCCTTTCTTATTAAATTTCTCAGTTTGGGAACGACGATCTGTTATCTTTATATACAATTTACTTGTAAGATTTTATATCTTTCAGTTTAACATGTCTCTAGATATAATTAAAGAAGACATCGTCATTGTTGTTCGTGGCACCATCAGAGCAGCCATTCAATTGAAAGCCAATAAATTCCTACATGAACTCTTCATCTGGTCCAAACTAAATAAACTCATTATTTCTTCCAGTAAAAGTGCACTTTAATACTGAAAGGAAACTAGATGTCCAACACCAACCCCCCTACTACTAAGCTTGAGAATAAATCTTTAATCAACTACCTAACTGCGAAGCACTTGAGAATTATCCTTGATGACAGTGTTTACTTCGACACCTTCGTGTGAAACTCAAGAAATTTACCATTCTTCTGGCTAGAGTCACTGGGAATTGGAGGGCAGAATCTTTCATTTGATGTATGATGTAATCTTCATTCCCATTGTTTCTTATGGTACAGCAGTGTGAATGCGTTGTACACATAAAACTCCCATAATCAAACAACTACTATGTATGCAACGATTAATGCTGCAACAAGTGTCCATGATTTGTCGCTCCACTTCTACTGCGAACCTTCAGGTTTTAATAGCAAGATATCACTTCTTCATGTTGCTTTTCATAGATTCCCATATTTCATTTGCGCCAAGCAATCAGTCTACCATTCGCAATACAGGCACAAATCAATTGCGACATAAAGCAAGAAAACAGAGGGTATGAGATATCCGCGTCAATAAATGACAAGTGGACAGCTTCTTACAGGGGTGAAGTGAGGAAAAATTTCATCCCGTTGGTAAACTTCCTAGGTAGGCAGAAACGCTAGTTTTCTCCGAACTTACGCACCAACTTCCTGTTAACAGGACACGGAGATTTCAATAGTAAACGCCAAGATCTGGGAATAGAGATTCCTTATGTATTCTCAGTGAGGAGGTACAGATCTCAGATTTAGTATACAATATATACTGAGCGATCACTGAATTATGACCACCCCTATGAAAACTGAATGCAACCCATTGACCACGTGAGGTACGAGAGTGCCGAGTTAGTCGACCTAGTAGCATAGATAACGTGTCAGTGGTTCAGAAGGTAGTAAAATTCTGAATGTGATGGGAAAAAGGAAGGATTTATCGGACTTTGATAAAGGATAGATTGTGGGTGATCGGCGAGCTGGTGCCACGATTTCCCAAAACGGTTGGGTGTTCGAGAGCTGCAGTACTTAAAGTGTACCAGGGCTGGCGTCAAAATGGTCAAACAACGACCCGACGGCAAAACTGCAAAGGTCAGCGAAAGGTTGATGTTAGAGGTGAGCACCAGATCCGACGACTCATAAAGGTGAAGAGCCACAGCACTGTTCAAGAGTTGACTATCCAACACAACATGGGCCAACCCGGAACAATATCTGGCATGACCATGCGTTGCACGCTCGCACATATGGGCAGCTATACCAGCAGTCGACCTCTACAGCATCCTCTCCTAACCAATGTTCATCGGCGTAAAAGACCTGCCTGGTGCAAAGAGCATGCAAGTTGGACGTTAGAAGACTGGAAGGAGGTGTGCTGGTAGGACGAGTCACGTTATTTACTCCACACCGTGGATGGGGATGGTCGTTTACGGATTTGACGTCAACAACATGAGGTTCTTGATCTATCATGCATGGTATCAAAAGTGCAGGCCAGTGGAGATGATTGTATGGTGTGGGGCATGTTTCACTGGCAGGAACTTGAACCCCTGGTGCATGTGGAACAACGTATCAGTAGTCTCCACTAAACTATTATATTTAGGCCACCCGAATAATAAAATACATCTGCCTTGCTGTGTGTGTCTAATATCTGTTAATTGTGTGTGTTCTGTGGTCGATTTGCCTGTTTGCTGGACGAAAAACCCAAGTTTCTGGGAAAAATCTTGCTATCTACACCTGAGACCGACTAACTCAGCGACAGAGTGAAATAGGCCCATTAAAGTTCCTCGCGTCATCGACGGAATTCGAACCCGGTGATTTTCCACCCGGTGTGGGGAGGACGGTGACGCTACCACTGTGCTACTGCGTAGACTGATGTTTAGGTAAAGTGTATTTAGGATCAGACGGCATCAGGGGTTTCCCCCATCTCCACGTAGTTTACATTATGGTGTGATACAGTTCACTGTAAAGGCCAGAGATTTAAAAGTGTGTGTGGATCTTGGAATGTGTGGTGTCATGTACCGTTGCTCTTCTGGCCATTTAGCTGCCAGACCTCTACTGAGGCCCGACATTGCTCGCACTTTGCCCCGTGGAGGCAGCCCAGGTACTTAATAGTTTGTATTTACTCTGGCAGGTCCTGCCACCTAATTTCCTGAGATTTCAATGGCTAGGATCTTTAAAAAAATAATAATAAAGTAAATAAAAAATAATAATAAATATATATATATACATATAGTGATTATTTAATAATCGATTGCGTGGAGAGAGCGCTTGAAGACTGAGGGGCCAAAATTTGAGCGAAAAGTAATTTGGACAAAGTAGCAATATATCTGATTTTGGTCAGTTTCTTGGGTCGAGTCCATGGGTCTTGCCTGTGGTTGTCACATACAGGGTCTAGTCCAGCCCAATCAGTGTTTATCTTTCATGAGATGTGGTCCTATCCTAAGTAGTTTGGTTCAGTCGGCTGAGTGTCCGTCCATGGTACTTGTGTAGTAGTTTACATGGCCAGTATATTCATGGTCGGTTTGGTAGATTCCGGTCGCAGAGGAGGCCACAGCGAACTATCTCGAGTTCCAGGGGAAGGGCTCCCATAAGGACCTGGAGTGCATGAGTGCTGACTGTGTTGCAGGCTCAGGTGATCATGAGCAGGATGCATCTCTATACAGTTTCAAGCTTTCATCTGTTTGTTGCGGTTGTCTGTTTTTTTAAACCAGACTCCCGATGCATACAGAATGACTTGCAGAAAGATAGTTTTATGGAAGAGGGCGAGGGTCTTTTTCCTCATACCCCAGTCCTTACGAGCGATTCTTGCAAAGAGAGAGGAAAAATTTCTAATTTTGTTCTGGAGGTAGTTTATATGGGGGGTGAAGGATAAATTTCTGTCTAGAATGACACCGAGGTGTTTCATTTCTGTTGTGAGCTTGATAGTGGTCCCATTTACTTTGATTTAGGGAGGCCTCTTGATGTCCAGGCTCCCCCGGAGTAAGATCGAGCTTGTTTTTGCTGAACATATTGCTAGGTTGTTTCTATCTGCCCATTGTTATAGGGTGGCAAGCACCCAGTTTGCTCTATTTTCCAAATTTGCTCTGCTGTCCTTGGCCAGCATCAGAATGAGGTCGTCTGCGTAGGCTTGGGACGTGACATTTCCGAGATTGAGATTTAGAAATCAGTCCAGGACCACGTTCCAAAGAAGTGGGCCCAGAATGAAGCCCAGGGAAAGTTGTAAGGTGTGTTGAGGGTCTAATGGTTCCCGGGATTTCTCTCATCTCCGTGTATTTTCTATGTTTCGGGCAAGCCTGAGATTTAAAAAAAAATGTATAGTTCATGTGCTATGTGGTGTGTTGTGCCCTTTGTTCATCCAGCCTATTAGCCGTCAGTCCCCTAGTGGGACCTGACATTTCCACACCCTTACACGAGGAGGTTGGCCTGGTGTACTCAGTGAGGCTATTTTACTCTGGGAGGTCCTGCCACTTACTTTCCTGAGATTTCAGTGTCTAGGACCTAAAAAAAAAATAATAAAAAAAATAAAATAAATTGGAAAAGTCGCGAGCGTAATTCAGTTAGTTAAGGTTCTTTTAAACATTGTTTGGGGTTTACACTGAAAGTCTGTAAGGCCTAAAAGGTCAGGCATAAATTTTGATGTTGGGTTTATGTAAGATGACAGTTTTGGGTGGGGAGGCAGAAGATTGGGGGGGGAAGTAGGAAGCAAAGGGTTCGATAGAGAAGATGACCCCCTGTTTTTCAGTGGAACATGCCCATGCCCCACGAGAGGAAACGAGGTTGGCAGGGGAGAAAAATTACTATATTAGGGTTACCCGTAAATGATTACAATAACCCGTATTCGTGTCTGTAAATTTCGTGTGTTCTCTGGTCGATTTGACTGTTTTGCTGGACGAAAAAACCTCAGTTTCTGAGGGGAAAAAACCTTGCTATCTACACCTGAGACCGACTAACTCAGCGACAGAGTGAAATAGGCCCATTAAAGTTCCTCGCGTCATCGACGGGATTCGAACCCGGTGATTTTCCACCCGGTGTGGGGAGGACGGTGACGATACCACTGTGCTACCCACACAGACTTTGGCAGGGGGGAAGAGGTTTCTCCCCCCTGTCAGGAAATGGGGGTTTAAACCTCTTTAAAGAGGTTTAAACCCCCATTTCCTGGCAGAAGATCTGATAGCCAGATAATGCTCTACCTTGTTCTGGGACGCTTCAGTGTTGGTCTCTTTCAGGATTTTCGTGATTTCAGGATTTTTTGTCTTGAGAATTTGTCTTGTTTGGGGTAGCTTTCCTCAAGGTAGTTGTTTTCTCCTTTTCCTGTGAGCAACTTTGATTAGTCTTTTGGCCACTAATGGCGCCTTTTTTCTGTACTATTGAATTTTCTTCTTTGATTCTGGTTTGTTTGAGTTTCTCCCTTGTTCTGGTTCATCCATTCTTCTAAGTTTAGGCTTTTCGATTGAGTGTTGTTGTCTTCCTGCTGGAGAGGTTGTAGTGCAATAATTGTTTTCCTTCTTGTAAATAGTTGAGTTGCAAAGTTGGTAAATGCTACAAAATTTTCTTGTGTATTCAGGAGTCGGGATTCTTAGTTAATTAGATTGTACTGGATGTTTGCAATGAGGCTCGCTCTTATATTGTCATAATTTTCACATTTATGCATGACATGAGTCCATGATTCGGGTTCTCCACAAGTACAATTTCTATCTTCTGTTATGCCTAGTATGTTTAGTTTTTCCTTAAACAGGGCATGGCCCGTTAGTAGATACATAGTGTTAAGGCCCGGGAAGAACCACGGTGGGACTTTCGGGTGCATTTTTATCACTAGCGGAAGAAATTTATGCGTTATTGCTCCTTTGGTAGTTTCATTCCACATTCTTTGCCATGTTTCTGTTAGGAATTCATCTATCCTTTTTTGTTCCCTTTTCCAGCCACTTGTCACGTCAAGGGTTATGCCACAGATTGTAAAGTGTAAAGTGTGTTTAGGGTCAAGCGGCACCAGGGGTTTCCCCCATCTCCGCGTAGTTTACATTGTGGGTGAACCAGTTGACTGGAAAAGCCAGAGATTTAAAAGTGTATGGACTTTGTATATGTGTGATGCCTTGTACCGCTGTTCATCTGGTCATTTAGCCACCAGGCCCCTACTGAGGCCCAACGTTGTCCCACTTTCGAACCGTGGAGGCAGACCAGGTACTCACTCTAGCAGGTCCTGTCACCTAATTTCCTGAGATTTCAGTGGCTAGGACCTAAAAAAAAAAAAAATGGCGTATGCGTCGCGGGAAGCGCTAGGAGAAGTCCAAAATGTTGGGCAAAATTATTTTCGATTGGTGATTTTAGATTGTGTGGGACGGGTTCACGTTGCTGTCAGATGGAGTGGGATGAAGGCTGGGGGAGATAGACAGAAATATGGAGCCGAAAGGGAAGGCAACTCCAGTTTACAGTGGGGCATACCCATGCCCCACCAGAGGGAAGAAATAGGGGGCCACAGGTTGTAACTGGGATCGCTTTTTTGTGATAGTACATTAGTTCCGCGCGAGTACTTCTAGGTCAAGAGGTAGTGCACCTGCAATGACCTGGAGCGCCGCCGTACTAACTGTGCTACTCGCTCTAGTGATTGTAAGTAGCATGTTCCTCTGAATTGTTTCAAGAATTTTCCTGTTTGTTACTCTGCTGGTTTTAGTCATCCATACTGGCGATCCGTACATAATTACCGGGATGAAAAGGGTTTTGTAATATAGGGAAAGGGTCTGTTTATTTAGCCCCAGTCCTTACACGTGATTAGCATTAGCATTAGCATTAGCATTAGTAGAGGCATATGATGCAAGAAAGCAAGCTTATTCAGCATCAGCCAAAAAAAACACACACACCACTCCCATGTCACCCCTCCGTTCGTTCGAAATACCTGTCCAGTTGAGCTTTAAATTTGTTTAGGCTATCAACTTCAACAACAAGTGACGGAAGTCGGTTCCCAATTATCTCTAAATTAATATTAAAAAAAAAAAACACTATACAATGCTTGAATTCTACACTTTGCAGTGATATAGCACTACAAACTGAAACACAATCGTCAATTTATTATTCAGAGTAAAATCAGGGTTGTGTCATCTTCTCTTATTTTTGCATTTGGGTGGATATGTTTGATGTGTTAGCTCATAAATTGGTGCCAGCGTCTTAATATGATTGCTCTAATGTATGTAACAGCGCGCCGAAGGTTTATTTTTGTTGAACTACATTTAAGATGGGCGTCGTTAAAAATATTACTGAATTTTTATTTAGGCTCATGATATATAGGGCTTCACAAGTTGCGATCTTGCGGACCTCTGGAGGCCTATAAAATTGTACCCGCAAATATTGTCAAAGTCTGGCGTTATTCGCGGACCACCTTAAATGTCATTCTTTTCTGAACAAATTATAATATTCATTTTTTCATTCGAAATAGTAATTAAAAGTAATAAAAAAAGATATTAATCTAGTTTTAGGTGACCAAATGTTAGAATTTTCGGCTTGGATTAAAAGTGATTTTCTTATAATTATTAGATACCTGAATTTAGGTTTTTTTTTTTTTTTTTTTATGTAAGCTGTGGATCTTCCTAGCCAAAACTTTGGGCAGCTCTGGTCCTAGCTCTTTCATGGCTGGAGAGAGAGACTGCTCATTTCGTAGACTGAAACAATTAGATCTATTGCATTTCCTTATGCTCTTTACACCATGGGAAATACATTACATTACCGTTATTGGTCCTGATCACTTGGAAACAGTTTGCAAATGATCAAGACTGAATTTCCGTAATGAATTTCAAAAATAGCCACTCAACATTTTTTCAAATTAACAGCATATAAAATTCTGTACACGGACTCCCCGTTTCAAAAATTCACCGATAACACTTTGTAGACTCCAAACCACAGTAAATCTGGCATCCATTCCGGCACACCGATCCTTGTTGTATGGTATACAAATTTGTATAGTATGAAAAAATTCCTGAACCTCTACCAGAGACCAGCTAACTCCAACCCCTGAGTGAAAGCAAGCCTTTCATATAGACCGCACCCCTTTCCAAACAGGTAATATGATAATCCTAAATTATGCCTCAAAATCTGTTTATTTATTGAATGATTCTGAATGGAAATTGAATAATCTAGAATGGTAATTTCTCAGTTCTTGTATCAAATATTATTATTACGTTCAGTTGAAATTAATGAATACTGTACAATAAATCTTCCTCTCTCTGGCGTCCCATCATGATCGTATAATAATTATTAAATTAATAATATTTATTTAATAATAATAAATATTATTAAATATTAATATTATACACAAATAAATAAATATTATGAAAAAAATTTATTTCCTAGGGAAATAAATATTATAACATAAGAAAAAATATATATATATATTAAAATAATATTATTTACATAGGATGATTTTCAGCTTAGATTGCGTTCGCTCTGTACCGTACAGTTAAGTAGGGGAGGATTAGCGTAACAACGGGGGGTAGCTGGACAGGGCACAAAAGTACAATGGGAGCACCATAAGGGCAATTCAAGTCGCTATAAACAGAGAGTGGGCAGCTCTTTGGAAGAAAAGAACATGGGAACCGACTCCCCTTGTGGAGAGGAAGAATTTTAAAGACTAAGAGGGTGAAGGGGACCCTGGATGCAGCATACACCTTGTGGCTTTGGCTAGCCGCTGGATAAAACAAACCGACTCCTTGAGCACTTACTGAATTTCACAGAGCGGTAGAGAAAAAACAGTGGACTAATAAGGGGTAAGTGCATCGGAATGATCACAAAGAAATATCTAGAAGTTTCTAGACGTCCGGAAGTTCATCGAAGCTTCTAGAAATTTCGAGAAGTCGGATGTTTCCCCAGGAAAGGGAAGGGCCAAGAAAACGAAGGCAGTGGGAGAGAGCGAATGAGAATAAAGGGATGATGAAGAACGAACTACGATTGGATCAGAATAGAAGGGGTGGCTGAAGCAAAAAGGAAATGGAACAGGAGGAAAGTGACAGTTCCAGTTTTTTGAGAGTTTGGGCAGTTTTTGGAAGTTTTTGAGAGTTCCGGTGGGTGTGCCTGAGTGATGTGCAGCTGGAAAGAAATTCCGAGAAGTGCCGGGGGAATCGCTAATAAATTCCTAATAAATACCTAATAGAGTTTTCTGGAGTTGTAGGAAGTTTTGAAGAAGGTGGGAGTTCTTGTGAATCGCTGGAATGTGGTAGTGGGAATTGAAGCAGTTTGTAGCAAAGACAATTCATTGGCAAGTTCTAGGAGAGGTCGGCCGCAACGTAGAAATAGGAAGGAGATGCCCAATGAAAGATGGAAACACATATGCTGGAGCTGAGTGACAAGGATCGAAAAGTCTCGGTATAGAAAGATGAGGAAGAGTTATACAGTCTGCCTTCTCGATAAAGCAGTAAGGAGAGTCTTGATAATTTTATTATGCACCCCAGTATCGTCGAGCTGATCAGATGCCCAAAGCGGGCCAGAGCAACCCATTTATGGAGAAAAGAGTGAGTCCCTGAACGAAGGAGAATTTCTGTAGATGAGCAGCAGCAGCAGTTCCTTAGCCGATGACTAATTCCAGTAGGAGTCTGATGATGCCCTATATTGATATGATGGCCGCCCCTGAGCTGAGAAAAAGGTTATGTAAAGAGTGATCCCCTAAGCTGTTATGTAAGTACCAGATAATAGTTTTAAGCTTGATTTGAAGGAAAGGACTCTAAGGAATGTTTTAAATTAGTTGATAGTTGATTTGATATTGTTTAGCATAAAGGGAAGGAGAAAGTTCATAAGATATAGATATATGTACAAAGATACGTTAATAAGCAAGGAAGATTTAGATATATGTACTCGAGACTAGTATATTTTAAGTTGAGACTAAAGAGTGTTCTAAGCACATGTAATTTTTTGGAAGGGATAATTAAAGAAAGATTATAGCTGGGATTTATAAATCTAGGAAAATACACATATAGTTGTTATGCTCACTGCTGTAATCCCAGTTGGGAAGTTTAAATTGTTAGAAGACAAGAGAATGTTATGAGATGTAACCTAAACCAGAAGGAGAAAAGGCAGAAAGACATGAAGAGACATGATTTATGAGTTGTGATTATCTTTACATCTTAGCACACATATAATGCTAGTAATTAACATAATACCCAATTGATGATGTATGATATATTCTTTTAATGTATATACTGTGAATAAACAATATTGTATATGTTGATCAAGTGTAGTATGAGTCATTCTGAATACTCAGCCAGTCCAGAGGAGACATACACGAACTACTATTCCCCCAGAATCTGTGATCTTCTGTGCAGTATACAAGTCAGGTGTTAATGTGGATGGGGGGTAAATTAGGGGGAAAATAAACTGGGAAATACAAAGTTAAGAGAGGTGGGTCTGAAAGTTTAAAGAGATTTATTAATTACAGAAATTATATTTAATAATAATAAAGGTATATACATATAATAAAGATATATATACAGTATAATAAAGGATTTAACATTCTTTCTCCACCCCAGTAAAGAAAAATAAAAATTCACATTTCTTCACAACCTCCCACAGTAGTTCACAAAGAGAAAAAGTGTATTGTCAAACAGAAGTAGTAAAAATCGTTACTGCGCTTGCGCGAGTTGATGTATGTCGTGTTTGGTTCTACTCTTCATAGATAGCAAGTTTTAGTTACTTATCGTTGACCGTACAGCATGATTCACGTACCAATGGATTCTTCTTCTTCTTCTTCCGCCCAACTCGGATGAACCATCATCTCCATCATCAAACAAACAGGTACTTCATGTTTTATACTTTTTTATGCTATTTCTTGCATTATATTAGCTCTAACCCGTATACAGCCAGCAAACACTAGAGCCCTAAAGGCATATGACGACATCGTGGTCAACCTTGAGAAGTCACAAAGCCCTGCGCTGCTGAACCCCCAAGGGAACGTTAAACTTTCCTATTCTTTCAACTTTAAAAACTCCCCTCTCGGCAGAAATACAATGGTATACTAATCCTCAGAAGTGAACATAAAGGCACTGTATAACCCGTCTTATTCCGACCCCAACAGACAAACCATCGTCAAGAGAACATCAAAGATACAAGCGGTTTTAATTCTTCGCAGAGAAGTAATTAGTCGAACAAATTTCAACCTTTTTAGAAATTTTGAAAAGCCCTCCCACATGCTTCCGTTGTAAAGTAGATCAGGAAGCAATAATCCAATGTACGTCATGTCTGCAATTTTACTGTGTGGCCTGTACCAAATGCGATATAAAGCGATTCAACAAGCAGCGACGTCAAAAGTACATTTGCCAATTCTGCAAAGAAAGTAAAGAACAAATGACAAATGCAACGGAAATTGTGGATATCCAAAATGGCACGGAGGTCAAAAATAAACAAACAAACGTCCAAACATCAAACTTTAGTCAGACTCACGCTGCAAGTCAAATTGACTCAGTAGTGGTTAACCCGGAGTGTGAAATGGACTCAGAGGTCTGGAGTCAACAACCAATCATCGCGACACATGAAAATCCTGTGGAATGCAGGAAAGAAAGCCAAGGGGAAAGTGCCCTCCTTAATGATGAGCAAAACAGGTTCCTGAAAAACATTAATGGCATCTCTACAGAACACATGAAATTGTTCCACATACAAACTGCAGAATTTCTGGAAAACATAATGTTGAAACTCACATCAATCTCTGACAGTCTGCAGAATTTATCTGAAGAGAACTGGCAGCTTCGTGTACAGAACAATGACATGAAACAAGAAATAGGTCTCCGAACCAATCACGTGCGTCAACTAGCAACCTTATTTATGCCCAATGAAAACAGTATATCCAACAACGCCCCACTCAACGTGGCGCAGGGAACCTCGGCAAACAAGCCACAAGAAGTAGAATTGATACATGATTCCAACGCTAAAAGGAATTATACTCCTCAATTTATGTATAATGCAATGTCTCATATGCCTGTCACCCTTAGCCCAATGACAGCCGTAACACAAGGAGATAACAATCAGCTTAATATCAGAGATGCAGGGCTGAATGACTGTAACTTACCCAAACCTGCATCTAATAACACTGTGGGTAGCCACTCAAAGACCTCTCAGGTGGCCCTCTCCACAATACGACCCAAAATACTACTAAATCTAAAAGGTTAAAGGAGACAATCCATACTGGAAAGGGTGTACCAAGACCAAGGCAAAAAAGATGCTGAGAATAACCAGCAGGGCTCATAGGCAGTCTCTACTCCCTGGCATCTCTCACCGACCAACATTTTCACTCAAAAGAAACCCGGATGACATATTCAATATACCAGAAAATGGAACATGGAAGACAACAGGGCAATAGAGATGCCACAGAACTTTCCTCGAAGGGGACTCGTTCTAATTCGTACAATATCACAGCAGTTCAGACTCGTAGTCGAATCTTTATATCTCGACTGGAACCGACTACTAAACCAGACAGCATTAAGGCCATGTTTACAGAAGTATATGGGATGAATATTGATGTGATACAGAGAACAACCAGGTATCCAACCTAAGCCTCTTTCATCCTTACCCAGAAAAGATGAGCTTCGTACTGGATCCAAGGCTATGGCCTCCTAGAACCCTCGTCAAACCCTTCCTAGATCAGAAGCCAAGAACGGCAATAAACCACCGACATCAACATCAAACGTAATATCAATTAAAACTACCAAGCTCCCAAGCCAACAAAACGCATGAGAAATCAGATAACTTCATGAGAACAAACTTACCATAGGAAACAAACTATCCACATATCATTCAATCCAACTCCCAGCAGATTATAATGACAATCCCCAGGGCTCCAGACCTGAGAAGAATATCCCTGTACTCATCGCAATGCACAGTAGATGAGTGCGAACCTTAAAAAGAGACTTGCCACCTGTACGAACTCCAGTTACTATGGCTACCACTATTCGAATTGTCTATCAAAATGCAAGGAGTATTTGTAACAAGCTAGACACTGTCGAACAGCTTCTCCTCTCTAAAACCTTTGATATTCTCTGCATTGCCTAAATGTGGCTTGGGAATGAACAGGACTCCCTTGCCTGTCAGTTTGACAGGCAAGGGAGGAACCGAGCATCTTGGTACCAGATACTTGGTACCAGATCCATTGGCTGGTAAATCACCTCCATGCCTCTGCTAAGCATATTATTTGTGGAGATTTCAATCTTCCACCTACTCTCACACATCTTAGTAGGAAACTCATTAGCAGTATGGATTCAATGGGTATCGGCCTACATAATTGCCACCTCACGAGAGGATCTAATCTCTTGGATCTAATATTCTCGTCAGCACCATGCGACCTCGAAGACAGTCCCCACAACCTATTTCAATCCGATCACGAAACCATTGCCATACTCCTGCACTTAGCTGCACCCAGCTTTGATATCCAAGGCCCAAAAAAGAAAAAAGACATCACAGCACCCAAATTCATTGATTCACCACGATGTCTCGAAGCTGCATCCTCGATACTTGGGAGGCTCTCAATAATTGTGAATTCGAGCTAGCTGTGGACCTCATGACCAGATGGATTCGAACCATTGCAAGTTATGGTGGTACAAAGACTGCCTGCATCACTCCCCATTCGAGAGCTTGGTGGACACCAGCACTGAACAACAGCTTTCAAGAAAAACAAAATCAGCATAAGAGATGGAAAGAATCCGGCGCTATACAAGATTGTATTGCCTTCTCCAGAGCCTGGGCAGTTTTCAACCGTCAGAAAATATTTGCAATTAAAAAGCATTTTAATTTCAAATATTTTCTAATGGTTGAAAACCGTCTCAGCGCACAGGAATTCCTAAAACACTGGACCTTGAGGTGTGAATGGACCACATTGCATGGTTCTCAAACACTGTGGCCCCGATGCGCCTAGGAAACTTACTCATCAACAACGTCCCTGCTGATATGCTCACCACCATTCGCATCACCAGGAAACTGCTTACAACTGATATAAATTGATTGCCACCCACTGCAACTGCAGGCCCGGATCTTGTGCCACAATTCATGATTAAATGTCTTAGCTCGTTTATCATCGATCCTCTACTATCAATTTTTAACCGTGTCTTAACGCAGCACTACTTTCCCCCTCTCTGGAACAGTTATGCTGTGAGGCCACACCCTAAATGCCAATCTGCAACCCTCATTAAAGAGTTCAGGCCAATCTCTCATTCTTCCAGCCTCTTGAAGCTCATGGAGAAGACATTACTTTTCACCATCACCAATCAAATCATGCCTCACAAACCCCCACAGATTCACTATGCCATTCCAGGAAGATTCACAGTCAACAATTTAACATTCATAACCAACACCATTCTCAGTGCACTAGAAGCTAAAGCAGAGCTGTCTGTGCAAGTGATAGATGACTTTCATCAACCGGTGAAATACCACCACTTTGCTTATTGGAGGCTTGAAGGGGTGAAACCCATGTTTAGTCTCTAGAGCAAAGTTTCTGGCATTCCACCCATACTTCTCCTTCAAACCATGCACGGTACTAAGTACTATAGGTTTTGATACCTTTCGTGTTTGGGGTTTTCGTGTTTGCCGCTTTCTCCCCAGGGAGATGTTCCCCACAATCCTTTCAATTGACGGCGACCTCTGTAGGTTTGCGAAGGATCGGAGGTACCGAAGACAGATTCTTAAGTGCCTAACCGTGGCCAGGAAAAGTGCACATTGATAAGGGCAGAATAATAATGGCCAATATATTGAAATAATGTTCAAAGCAAGGTGTCTTTATGAATGTGTTGTAAATAAAGTAAAGAATATCTTTATGAATATAAATATTAATATAACATAATGCATTATGTAGTAAGGATCGTCAGTTTATTCTGAATTGAGACAGCGAGATTTGAAAGTTAATTAATACATAAGTGTCCATAGATTTACCGTTCGTAACTTCCCGCCTTTGTCTTCGTCATACGATCGTTATATACCGAACCTAGATAGAGTTATGCAAATATGAATATCTTTATTATTTCATTGTAAATACTGTCAAAAGCATATATCCTGTAAAAAACTTGACACTGATTTTATTTTATTGTTGGCTCTGGGGGGTTGAGCCACCGCAAATCCCCGGAGCAATAGGGCCTTAGTTGCTAATGCTCCTAAAAACCAAATAACAAACAAACAAGCCCCTTTAATGAGATCCTTTAAGACCGGAGCAGCTCTTTCTTTAATTTGTTGCCTGGAGTTGTCTGAGAAGACAATGCAAGGTCATCAGCATATGCAAATGGAGTAGCAAAATCGGACTGTCTGGTTAGCCACGTATTAAGTGTAATGTTCCAGAAGAGCAGCCCCAGAACAGAGCCGTCAGGACATCCTCTATCGACAGCTCGTGTTATGCTGCAGGTTTTTGAAGTAACCTGTAGAGATCTGTGATCAAAGTAGGCTCGGATAGCTTGGTACAACTGAGAGTAGATGAGATGTTCCGAAGGCTTGTGAGGGCATTCTCCCACCAGAGGAGTCAAAAACACCTTAAAAGTCTATGAAATTGGCCATTTCATATTTTGATGGGGAATCCTGGATGTAATTTTTTAACTCAAGAAGAGCATCTTCCTTAACGAATCCGTACTGGTGAGGTGAAAAGATACCTTGAGCTTGGAAAAGATCATAGATTCTTGAGGCGAGTAGTCGTTCGTAGAGTTTGCCCAATTTTGGTAGGAGATAAATGAGACGGAAAGCTCTGGGGTCTGAAGGGGGCTTGTTGGGTTTTCTTAGTAGTTTGACTAGTGCATTCTTCCAGCGACAGGGGAAAGTACCACATAGAAGACATTTGTTGAAGGGATTTAACAGGACATTAGGATAAGTTTCTCTGAACTTCTTAATGACAGTATTCTCCAGCAAGTCAGGTCCAGGACATTTTTTGACATTGATTTTATTTAAAGCTGTTTGAAGCTCTTGTTCAGTAAACAGGTCAGTATCCACAGTGGAGTAGTATTGAAGATTGAAGGTTTTTGTTATGGTTTGAGTGGGAGAGTCTGTTGACTGATCATCCTGAGGGAAACGTTTATCCAGAATCATTGTGACACAATCATGCCAAATCACGGTCTCAGAGTCATTGGTCACTATGGAGTTGTAAATATCATTGGTTGGCACTTTATCTCTTAGTCCCTATGGGTTCGAGTTGCACACAGTGGAGGCGAAAGACTGCCAGGTAGCGATTTTTTGCTTTGAGATTTCAGTGATGTTTTATGGTTCTGTATTCATTTCTGAGTCTTTGTACTTCATTGGGAGGCCAAGAGCGTCACCTTTGGTACAGTTTAATTGCCCTGTGAACACGTCCTCTTAAAACCGTTAGATGGGGATTCCACCACTGAACAGATGATTTTTTTGGAGCTATTCTCTTACTACGAGCAACGCATGAAATGAAATTGCACAGTGGTCGGTACATGTTAGATCCTCATTCACAGCCACTTTGATATTTTGTTAGTGATGTTTGCAGTTGTGAGAGTCAGGTCGATGTTAGTCTCACCATTTATTGTGAAGGTACTGGGTTGATTAGATTTATTTAGGATATGCAGGTTATGTGCCAGTATGAAGTTCTCCAGTTGTCGTCCTCTGTGGCCAGTGGAGGTACTAAACCATAATGGAGACTTGGCATTGGAGTCTGTAGCTATAATTTTTTTTTTTTTTTTTTTTTTTTATGTGAACCCCAAACACGAGAGGTATTAGAACCTATAGTACTTAGTACCGTGCTTGGGTTGGAGGTTGAGAAGACGAAAGAAGATATTTGTTGACATTGGACTTGAACTTCTGTAGATTGTAATTTTCAGGAAATACGTATGAAGGAAGGTTGTTCCAGAAAACGGCAGTTGAATGAATAAATGAGGAAGATGAAAAGTTGGTTCTGTGGGTTTGAAGTTGGACAGTAAATGGATGTTGGCTGGTGGCGGCACGTGTTCGGACTGTTTTGAAAGAGAGAGCGGGAATTATAGAAGCCAATTCAGAAGAACAGTGCCCATGGAAATATCTGTAGAAAAGGCATGCAGCAGAAACAGTACGTCTATGAGAAAGCGAGTGGAGAGACTCTGTTAGAGATGAATCATTAATTAACCTAACTGCCCTCTTCTGAATGGAATCAAGAAGCCTGAGAGAGGTTTTGGGGGCACCGCCCCAAATGTGGGAACAATATTCCATGGCAGGGCGGATTTGCGATTTATACAGAGTGAGCAGCTGTTTGGAAGAAAAGTAACGCCGAGAGCGAAAGAGAAAACCAAGTTTTTTAGATGCAGAGGAAGCAATATTTGTAATGTGCTTGTGCCAAGAGAGATTAGAAGTCAGGGTGATCCCCAAAAGAGATATATCCTTTTGCCTAGAAATTGGAGTGTCACTAAAGATAAGCATAGGAGCAGAAGAATCCTTTTTGCGAGATATAAGACAAGACTGAGTTTTAGAAGGGTTGAAATCAACTAAGTTGTCTTTGCCCCACTGGAGAATTACCTGAAGATCGGCATTTAAGGAATTGATAGCAGATTTTCGAGAAGTTGAAGCTGATTGAGCAGGGCAAGGTTTCTCAAAATGGAAAGTTGAATGCAATGTGCTATCATCGGCAAAACTATGGATAGGATTTCCAGTCAATGGAAGAAGGTCATTGATATACAAGAGGAAAAGAGTGGGGGAAAGAACTGAACCTTGGGGGACACCAGCATTAGTGGAGAAGTTAGAAGACAGAGAGCCATCTACCATCACCCTCAGTGAGCGATCAGAGAGAAAACTGGATAACCAATTACTAAAAACAGTTGGCAAACCATAAGATGGAAGCTTGTTTAGAAGACCTTTATGCCAAACACGATCGAAAGCCTTTGAGATGTCAAGAGCAACTGCTTGTGTTTCACCGAACCTTTCCATTGAAGTAGTCCATAAATGGGTAACATAAGCCAGAATATCACCAGTGGATCGACACCGACGGAATCCATACTTGCGATCGTTGATCAGACGGAAGGTTTCTAGGTAGTTTAAGAGTTGGCGGTTAATTGATTTCTCCATTACTTTAGAAAGAGTAGAAGTAATTGCAATGGGACGATAATTGGATGGGAGGGATTTGTCACCCTTTTTAGGAACTGGCTGGATATGAGCAAATTTCCAAGCAGAAGGAAAAACACCTTTGGAATAAGAAAGTGAAAAAAGGCGGCAAAGAATAGGAGTAAGTTCAGGAGCACAGATTTTGAGAACAAGTGGAGAAATACCATCAGGACCTGGAGCTTTCTTAGCATCAAGATTCATCAAAATCCTTCTGATATCCTTTTGACGGAAGACCACAGGAGGCATTGAATGGACCGTGTTGGGAATGGTGGGAGGTGTTTTACCAAGTTCATTAATACATGAGCTGGAAGAAAAATGGGATGCTAGCAGGTCAGCTTTATCCTTGGCTGAAGTGACAACAGAACCATCTGGTTTGGACAGAGGTGGAAGCAGAGATGGGCAAAAGTTGCGGCCAATAGCTTTGGCAAGAGACCAGAATGCTCGGCTACCATTAGGGCAAGAAGCAAGTTTTCTACTCTTAGCCTGTTCAAACTCTAGTTTGGACTGATTAATAACTGCTTTACAATTGTTGCGAGCTTTGGTGTAGGCAGAAAATGAAACTGAAGAATTAGAAACAAGCCAATTACGATATGCAACATTCTTCTCTTGAACAGCCTTAGCACATTTATTGGAAAACCAAGGTTTAGATAAAGGACGAGATTTTAAAGTGGAGTGTGGGATAAAGGATTCCATTCCTGCAAGAATAATTTCACTGACACGATCTGAGCAAACGTTGACATCAGGAGTTTTGAAACAGTAATCCGACCAAGGAAAAGAAGAAAAGAAGTCTCGCAGGTCATCCCATTTTGCATTCTTGTAATGCCAAACAACACGAGGTTGGGAATAGCCATGAGATAAAGGTTCCATTGGAGAAGAGACAATCACCAAGTTGTGATCTGAAGTGCCTAAAGGACCTCTCACTTAGACCGTGTACTTAGAAGGGTTGTTTGTGAGAAAAAGATCAAGCGTATTGGCTGTATGATTAGGATTGTCCGGTATTCTTGTAGGTAAATGAACAATCTGTGCTAGGTCATTAGTAATTGCAAAAGCCTCAGCATCTCGACCTGCTGGGTCGGTGTGACTAGAAAACGGAAGCCAGTTGGAGTTGTGAACATTAAAATCACCAAGGAAAATTACCTCACTGTTAGGAAAGTTGGACTGGAGAAAGTCAAGTTGCAACGAGAGGAAGTCAAAGAGCTCCAAGTGATTAGTGGAGTTGGGAGAACGGTAGAGACAACAGATGAATTTGACACAATGAGGTAGAGAGATTTTAAGCCAGAGAAGATCAAAGAGAGGAGATTCCAAATTGCCAAGTCTCTGACAGGGAATATCAGAACGGACATATGCACAAGTACCACCTTTGAGGCGAAAGGAATCATACAGCGAATAATTTGGGCATCTGAGATGAACAGTAGTTGAATCAACCGCTAACTGAGATTCTGTCAGAAAAAGTACATGGGGTTTGGCAGACTGCAAGTGGAAATGGACATCGTTGAGATTAGAATTGAGACCACGTATATTTGTGAAATGAATTAGGAAATCCTTGGGAGGTTTAGATCTTTTCGCAGATAAGCTTGTTCTATTAGTTTGACAATTCATGGTGTATTCAATAGTAAGAAAAAGTGGGTGGGACATGCTGTATGAAGTAATGAAATTTTTGGATATGGCGTACATGTGGGAAGAATATACCCAGATCCTTGACATAACGTGGCCTCGACAATGCTCCCCGCATACACACTGCTCGGACTCCCTCCAGTCACTATCTGGCAGAGTAGAGGTAGCAAGATTATACACTAGCTGATCCGGAAGCCTCCTAGAGAGTTACCAATAGGTTCGGTCCGGTGTACTAACTAGCGGCCGGCCTGCGAAAACCGTTTTAGAGCTGTACCCTCGAAATGTAAGGAATATTGGATCTCGCCACAACGTTCATCATAACCTCAAAAGTCATCAATCATACTGCATGATGGAAGAGATAGGGAAGGGTTGACCGGAACTTAGCTCTAGAGACTAAACATGGGTTCCACCACTTCAAGCCTCCAATAAGCAAAGTGATGGTATTTCACCGGTTGATGAGAGTCATCTACCACCTAGTACTGCCTGGTAACATAGAGGGGCGGCATTCCTCCATGTGGTGTGGGCGCCACACCTCGACCCCTGCTTACGTTGGTTCACACCTGGGTGGTCACCCACCATGTGCTTGTGCATGGAGGTTATACCCAGGATTACTAACAGTCCCACCATCGTGAAGGTGCAAGCAGAGGATTTGGTTGTCACAGACCGTCCGGACTTCGCCGAAATTGGGTCCACTTGACTTGAGTGTCACCCAAATATCAGTTCCATCAGCGTTTTAGACTCCCAGGTAGCAAGTACAGCTTGTCTGGCATATCTGAGAGAATGTCTGTGACAACCTCAAGGACCATAATGATTGGTGATAGACATAGTTTTCCAATTACAGAATCTAGATAGTTCAGTGAGATTTGGATATTTTCAGATGGAGGACAGTAGAGCGATACGAAATAGAAAGTATGAGAAAGTGACGAGATTTGTACACATGGATTTGCACAGATTTGTACACACACACACACACACACACACACACACACACACACACACACACACACACACACACACACACACACACACACACAGGGAAGAAATAGCTGTTATACCAAGTGAGGTTTTAAATGCCACTATTGCAGATTTTGGATGTTCTGTCTCAGCAGGTATGATCCGGGCAGAGATTGGGAAACCCATTAATTCTGAGTTGTGTCCATGGAGACTTCTAGAAAAATAGCGTTCTTGTAAGTAGAGCAGATCATCGGAATTCTCAGTGATGGCAACTCGGACTTCATCTGTGACATTCTCGGAGCAATGAGCATTCAGTTGCAGTATGGTAATATCCTGATGGTTAGGAAAAGTTGCATTAAGGGCAGAGGTCTGGTCGATGTTACTCATTAATGGTTCTTGTTTTAGCCTGTTCCAGTGCTCTAATGTATTATGGATATGAAGTGTCCTTTACAAAATGATCGTAATCCTTATGACTCCTTTTGCAGTCGATGCATTTTGGTGTATCCTGTTTTTGAGCACAGTCTGCGTATACATGTCCTCCCATGGCACAATGACCACACGACACTACTTTTTGATTACAGTTGTGGGATGAATGACCGAAAGCCAGGCATCTAAAGCACTTGTTCACTATTGTAAACCGACGGTACTTATGGGCTTGATACCCAAGATAAAGAATGTCCTGTTCAAAAAGACATTTTAGAAATTTTGCAGGGAAGATAATGACCCAATTTGTTAAGTTGGCTTTAGATCCTGTAAGTGGAAAGGAATCATACAGCGAATAATTTGGGTAACTGATATGAGCAGTATTTGAATCAACCAATAACCGAGATTTTGTAAGAAAAAGTACATGGGGTTTGGCAGACTGCAAGTGGAAATGGACATCATTCAGATTAGAATTGAGACCACATATATTTGTGAAATGAAGAAAGAAGAGTTTGGGAGGTTTCAATCTTTTCACAGATAATCTTACTCTATTAGTTTAATTATTCATGGTGTATTCAATAGTAAGAAAAATTGGGGGGGACATGCTGAAGGATATGGGGGATATGAAGTAATGAAATTTTTGGATATGGCGTACACATGGTTAGAATATACCCAGATCCTTGAAATAACGTGGCCTCGACAATGTCACTGCATACACACTACTCGGACTCCCTCCAGTCATTATCTGGCAGAGTAGAAATAGCAAGATTATACACTAGCCGATCTGGAAGCCCCCTAAAGAGTTACCAATAGATTCAGTCCGGTGTACTAACTAGCAACCAGCCTGTGAACACCGTTTTAGATTGAATTCACATGATGACTATCATAACCTCAAAAGTCATTAGTCATAATGCAAGAGGGAAGAGATGGGGAAGGGTTGACCGGAACTTAGCTCTGCAGACAAAATATGGGTTCCACCACTTCAAGCCTTCAATAAGCAAAGTGGTGGTATTGAACCAGTGGATGAGAGTCATCTACCTCCTAGTATTGCCTGGTAACAGAGGGGCAGCATTCCTCCATGTGGTCTGGGTGCCACACCTCGACCCATGCTTATGTTGGTTCACACCTGGGTGGTCAGCCACAGTGTGCTTGTGCATGGAGGTTATACCCAGGATTAGTAACAGTCCTACCATCATAAAGGGGCAAGCAGGGGACTTGGCTGTCACAGACCATCTGGACTTCACTGAAATTGGACCCACCTGACTTGAGTGTCACCAAAATATCAGTTCCATCAGCATTTTAGACTCCCAGGTAGCAAGTACAGCTTGTTTGGCATATCTGACAGAATGTCTATAACAACCTCAAGGATCGTATATTTAAAACAGTGTTATTTACAGTCAAACTTGTGTCCTTCTTTACAGACCACCCTGTATAATAGTATTGTTTGTTTGTTTTTTTATTTGTTTTTTAGGAGCATTAGCAACTAAGGCCATATTGCTCCGGGGATATGCAGTGATCATTCCCTGACCTTTCCGCATCCTCCGTATTTGGTGGTCACGGGCTCGAACCCCAGTCTAATCAAGAAGCGTGTGCTACGCACTGCTGCTCCTGCCCACCTGGTTATGGAGGCACTGTATAATAGTATATTTCTTGTGTTTATCCAACCTAAAACCAACCTTTTTTTTCTATTACAAGAAAACTGATATCAACGAGTTGGGGGGAGTGGTATGAGTAAATAAATACTTATACAGGGTGTTTCAGTTAAACGTTTCAGAACTTCTAAGAGGGGTAGAGTACATCCTGACAACTCGAAATCATATAGCAATGTGGGGTCGGAAATGCTTTCCTGAAGCGGTGTTGTACACAGAAGCACCATAAAGAAAAGAGACCGTAAGTGAGAAATCGTTTTAATAATACATGAAAAGAAGCAAAAGGTACATGGATTAAAGTAAGTGTTCGAAGTTTCTTCCACGGGCTACAATGCACGCCTCACATCTCCGACGCATGGACATCCGAACATTCTGGAATACTCCAGGCGAATTTCGAATTTCTTCGGCAGCTACTGCGATTCTTGCAACCAGCTCCTCAGCATTGTCAACAGGGGTGTCATAAACTAGCGATTTCATATGACCCCAGAAATAAAAATCAAGACATGATAGGTCGGATGACCGAGCAGGCCAACGCACGGGACCACCACGTCCGATCCACTGTTGACCAAATGTGACATCCAGGTAGTTACGAACATCTCCGCTATAATGGGCAGGGGCTCCATCGTGTTGGAACCACATTGTCTGTTGCGTCGATGCAGAAATCTGTTCATCTCTCAAAAGTTGTGGCAATACTTGCTGCAGAAAGATCAAGTAGATAGGTCCGGTTAGACGACACGGTAACAGGTAAGGTCCGATGAGGTGATCTCCCATAATACCGGCCCATACATTGACCGAAAATCGAATCTGTGCTGCACGAAGTCGTATTGCATGCGGGTTCTCGACCGCCCAGATATGGTCGTTATGCGTGTTGAAAATTCCTTCCCTTGTCAAGGATGCCTCATCGGAAAACAACACTTCAGCAGGAAAAAGGGCATTTGTAGCACATTTTCCAAGGTACCACTGTGCGAAAGCAATACGAAGTGCATAATCCTCCGGTTGCTGTGTCTGGACACGCTGCCTGGAGTATTCCAGAATGTTCGGATGTCCATGCGTCGGAGATGTGAGGCGTGCATTGTAGCCCGTGGAAGAAACTTCGAACACTTACTTTAATCCATGTATCTTTTGCTTCTTTTCATGTATTATTAAAACGATTTCTCACTTACGGTCTCTTTTCTTTATGGTGCTTCTGTGTACAACACCGCTTCAGGAAAGCATTTCCGACCCCACATTGCTATATGATTTCGAGTTGTCAGGATGTACCCTACCCCTTTTAGAAGTTCTGAAACGTTTAACTGAAACACCCTGTATATTGCCTAAATGGGGATAGAAATTACTATCATTAGAAATTAGTTAGTCAGAAACGAACACGAAGATTCCTTCATTACTTATATGCAGTATCTTTGAATGTGAAACCATCAGTTTTGAAACTGCTTGAATGGTGACCAGGTGTATAAAAATAATAGTGAAAAAATGTTATTCTGTATGTTTTTTTACTAAAATAATAAGAGGAATTTTACTAATATTATTATCAACGTAGAACATATTGAGTAGTACAGCTCTGATTCATACTATCTAATGTATGTTTTTTTATAATTTGGAAAATATCACCAAATAAATCTGCTATTGTATGATAATATCAGAAAATTTTGTTACATTGTTCAGAAGCTTACAGACGAGTAAAAAAAGCAATCATGAAGATTCATTCATTATTTAAATGTGGTATCCTTAAATGTGAAGCATGCCAGTTTTAAACTCCTAGCATGATGAACAGGTGTGTAAAAATATAAATGAAAAAATATTTTATTCTGTAGCTTTTTTTTGGAATTGGAAAAAATTACTGAATTTTCATATAATCATGATGTGAAACATCAGCTTGGTTCTCTTCATGAAGTCATAGAAGGGGTACATTTCAAATGTAGATAATAAGCAATTGATAAAAAAGCAACCTTTTTTTTCTATTACAAGAAAACTGATATCAACGAGTTGGGAGGAGTGGTATGATTAATGAATACTTATATACAGAGGCGGATTAAGGTCGGTTGAGGCCCAGGGCGCAGAAGAAAATATTGGGGTCCTTAAAAAAAAGAGAGAGACAGGGAAAATAAAAATACATGTTAACCATTTTTTTAAATAAATAAAAAATATTATGTACTATTAATGTTTTATTTCCAATAAAATTTGAATATAATATAATTAATAATAGCATAATAATAATCACAAAGTTTTGAACTAATATGTTCAACTAATTTGTTGGGGTTTTGCATGGGCCCTTCAGAAGTCGGGGCCCAGGGCGCGCGCCCGGTGCGCCCCCCGTTAAATCCGCCTCTGCTTATATATTACCTAAATGGGGATAGAAATTACTATCATTATTTGAGTTGTAATAACGCTGAAATAATAATAATATATATATATTTAAGATTTCATTTTATGTGCATTCAATAATTTTAATTATGGAATTTTGATTGATTACTGGATTGGATAATTCTTTATTTGGTATTTTAGGATGAGCACCAAGCTCAGCAGTTTGTCCAAGACTTCATACAACTCAGTTAGTAGGTAAGGAACTAGCTGACATCTGGGTTATTCCTAATCCAAGAGCTGTACTTATTTCTCTTCTAGAAGTCCACCTGAGCGAAGGTTGGTATCAATTTTAATCTAAAAAAAAAAAAAAATCATAAATAAGAATAAGCAAGTATGTTACTAGTATGAATAAACATTTTGCAAGGTATGTATCTGCTTATTTATCTGGGAAAAAAAAGCCTATGTACCCAGGATTCATGCCTTAAAGTAACAATGTTGTGCCACTGGGAAAAAAACGAATCGGTTGTAGTTAAAATTCGTTTAATAAACAAAAACTTTTTTTTTTGATGCAACAAAAGTAATAAACACAAAACCTTTCAGATGGGGAGATGTCCTTCATCAGTTGTCACTGTGACCATTATTGTAAAAATACAGAAAATCATGTTCATGCCATGGTGAAAATCGCATGATGCAGGTGCTTGCAACAATTAGCTTGTTGAAGTGGAGGCTTGCAGTTGTAGCTGCAATACTTGGGAATGCTCTGAGCACCAACGCTTGTCAGCTAGGAAGATGGGATTGATGCGACATCCTCTGTTCTGGTTAAAGGAACCACTACATACCTCAGTATGGAGCGATTCCAACCAGACATGGCGAGATTGGTCAGTAATCTCAATGTCACAGCGTGGCTCGATGTTGTGCTGGATATAGACCAGAAGTGCTCAGCAATCGCTAAGTGATCCACATTCGCTGAATGGATGTCTTTCTCGTGCCCAGGGACCTGATTACAGTCTTCTGCCAGTTTCCCCAATGTAGCAAGCCAGTGCAATCAATAATACGTTACACTAATTCACTCTGCAGTAGGGAGGGAACTGGTGTCTTAACATTTGAAACGAGTGATGATCACAACTTTCTCCCTGGAAGTTGTAAACACGTTATTCTAATTTCTAGGTCTTACAGGCTCATGGGATAGTGTTTACAACTTGCAGAGAGAAGGCTAGAGTCCCTCGTTTCGAGGGTTTAAGTCACCAGTTCCCCCCTATTGCAGAGTGGATTAGTGTACCATATTTCGACAGAAGCTCAGTAATCGGGTCTCTGAGCACGCGAAAGCCATCTGTTTGGCAGACGTGCATCACTCAGCAATTGCTGAGCACTTCTGGTCTATACCCAGCACAACATCGATCCACGCCACGATGTTGAGATTATTGACCGATCCTGCCGCTACTGTCGCCATGTCTGGTTGAAATCCCTCCACATCTCACGTTGTAGTGGTTCCTTTAACCAGAACAGAGGATGTTGCATCAATCCCATCACTGAGGCAACCATCCTCCCTGCTGAGAAACGTTGGTGCTCGGAGCATTCATAAGAATTGCAACTACAATCGCAAGCCTCCACTTCAAACTAGCTAATTGTTGCACTTGTAGCACATGATTTTCACCATGCATGATCAACATGGCATGCACATGATATTCTGTATTTTTTATAATAACCGGATTATTTATTATAAAACGGTCACAGTCACAACTGAAGAAGGATGTCCCCCATCCGAAACTTTTGTGTTTATTACTTTTGTTTTTTGTTCCTAATCTAGAGCAAATAAGGTTTGAAATGGTGCCATCTGGGTGGTGTTATCCACCGAGAATAAGTGATAATAGTCACTTATCCATTGATGAAGCGTTACAATCATGATAATCAGTGGAATACTTGGGACTGCGTGGTGAAATTCACTTAAGTATATATCATCTCATATTGCCAATGCCTTCACAAGTTGCCACGATACTGCACTATCTCAAATAAGTAATGCTTCCTTAATGGAGAAGACTAGTGTTACTTATTTTCGGTTTTACCACCACCCAGATGGCACTGTTTGCAAAATGGTATGGGATAAGATACTCTGTTATCCACATACTGCCCCTATTAGAATTAGGAAAGCAAAAAAGGAAAGTGTAGGAAAGTGATAGTAGGAGAGGAAGAAGAAGAAATTCCATCTAAAGAGGAAAGGACAGTTACTCCTCGTACACACACGCCACTCAAAAACTCAAACTCTTCGAATAGCCAACACTTCCCCAGTAGAGAAAACTGTTGTTATCTATACTTGGAAACTCCGGCAGCATCAAGCTTCTCCCTGGTGACCATTTCAAGGCTATCTGGCCCTTCGGCGGTGTTTGGGTAGGTACCTTGGTGTTGCAATGAAGACTACTGTCACTTATTCTCGCTGGGTACCACCACCCAGATGCCACCATTTCAGAGCTTATTGGCTTTTCATCTTCCCCATTGGTGAAGTGTTACTTATTCAAGGTAGTGCAACATCGTGGCAACTCATGAAGGCATTCACAATATGAGATACTTAAATTATGCGAATTTGTAACTACTTAATAGTTGGCTACATATAAACATGATCCTATAGCACAAACCTATATGTTAGTTCTTATTTGTAACCTGAGGCTACTGCCCTAAATAAATTATGTAATTCTTAATTACTATACACCATCAGGCATCTCTGTAACTGGGTTGTCATCATTACAACACCAGGGTATCTACCCATCTACCACAGAAGGACCAAATTGCCCTGAAATGGTGCTGTCTGGGGATCTTGATGAGGTTCTCGTTACCATGAATAGGTAACAACAAAATCATCATCAGCCATCCATTTTCAATTCACTGCAGGATGAAGGCCTCTCCAGCAACTTTCCAGTTCCTTCTGTTTTGTGCAATGGCGATCCATGCTGTTGTCTTCCAGGTTTTCTTCTAGCTCCTCTTGGGTACCATTCTGTTATTTTCTTAGTCCATCTGTCATCATGTCTCCGAGCTATGTGTCCTGCCCAAGACCATTTTAGTTCTTTAGTTTTGATAAGACTATCCTTTATTGGAGTTTGCTGCCTAATCCATGTGTTTCTCTTCTTATCTAACAGTCTGATTCCCAATATAATTCGTTCCATTCTTTGCTATGTAGTTCTCAGCTTCTCTTCCATTCTTTTGGTGAGTGCCCAAGTTTCACTTTCATAAGTCATGGTGGAGAGTATACATTGGTTCATTATATTTTACGTTTAAGACAAACTGGAATATTGCTCCTCAGTATGTGACTATATTTCCTGAATGCTATCCATCCAAAATTTATTCTTCTCTTGACTTCCAGCCATTTATCATTGTTATAGCTAATGACATGTCCCAAGTAAGTATATGATTTTCGATTACTGCTCCTTCAATAATTATATCCCTTTCTATGGCATACTTGTTCATCATTACTTTTGTTTTAGCCATATTCATCTTTAATCCAAAATCCTTACTAACTCTGCATAACTGATTAAGGTTTTTCTCTAATTCTTTGGGATCATGGCTTAGGTACTATCCATTCACTCCTTTGACTTATGGAAGTTTCACTTCCATAAGTCATGGTGGGGAGTATACACTGGTTCATTATTTTATGTTTCAGAAAAAACTGGGATATTGCTCTTCAGTATGTGACTATATTTCCGGAATGCTATCCATCCAAAATTTATTCTTCTCTTGACTTCCAGCCATTTATCATTGTTATAGCTAATGACTTGTCCCAGGTAAGTATATGACTCCAGCTTTTCGATTACTGCTCCTTCAATGATTATATCCCTTTCTATGGCATACTTGTTTATCATTACTTTTGTTTTAGCCATATTCATCTTTAGTCCAAAATCCTTACTAACTCTGCATAACTGATTAAGGTTTTTCTCTAATTCTTTGGGATCATGGCTTAGGTACTCTCCATTCACATTAGACTGGTTGCAGAAGGGAGTCAATCTTCTGAAATCTTTCTCAAGGGCAGCAGTAAATAACTTTGGAGATATTGTGTCTCCTTGTCAAACTCCTTTCTTAATTTTAAATTTGCTACTGTCTTTGTCTAGTCTAATAAAGGAGGTAGTGTTCTCATATATTTTCTTCAAAATCATAATATATGGGGTATTGCTCTGCCTTGTCTTTCCAGTACCTGTAACATTGCCTTATGCCATATGGAGTCAAATGCCTTTTCATAATCCACAAATTCCAGGCATAATGATATTTTATATTCATTTGCTTTCTCCATTAGCTGTGATATTACGTGAAGGTGATCGATAGTTGAGAATCCTGTCCTAAAGCCAGCTTGCTCTTTCGATTGATTCTCATCAAGTATTCTTTCTAATCTGTTAGTAATGACCCTTGTGAACAACTTGTAAATGTGGGATAACAAGCTAATCAGTCTATAATTTCCAATTTCTGATTTATCTCCTTTCTTATGCAGCAAAACTACGATTGCTTTATTCCATTGCTTAGGCGTCACACCTTTTCTAATGCACTTTGTGAAGAGCCTTGCCAGTTTTTGTGTTATGTCTCTTCCTCCCAATTTTAACAACTCTACAGTAACTTCATCTTCCCCCGGGGCTTTCTGATTCTTCATTTTCTTCAACGCATGTTCTATCTCATCAGAAAGGATATTGGGTACATCATATGTGTTACTAATTTGTGAACCATCTTCCCCACTGCTGGTATCACTTTCTCACTCCTTGTATAATTCTCTATATAGTAGTCTTCTGCTGTTGTTTGTTGTTTTGGTTTTTAGGAGCATTAGCAACTAAGGCCATATTGCTCCGGGATATGCGGTGGTCATTCCCCGACCTTTCTGCATCCTCCAATTTTGGTGGTGACGGGCTCGAACCCTGGTCTAATCAAGAAGCGTGTGCTACGCACTGCTGCTCCTTCCCACCTGGCTACGGAGGCGCCGTAGTCTTCTGCTATTTGAATTATGCGTTCTCTGCTATTTATAAGTACACCATCACTATTCTTCAGTTTCAGTATCATTTGTCTTTCTCTATTACTGCTAATGGCTGCTGATTTAAATCCTTTGTCTTTCCTTAGTGCTTGTTCTACTTTTCTTGTGTTAAATCTTCTTATGTCCTCTCTGAGTCTCTTTCTAATGGCTTTGCATTACTCACTATATTCAATTTTTTCCATGTCAATGTTTATCTTGCTCTTCATTTTTCGCCTTCAGTTCATCATGACAAGTATTTCTTGACTAATTTTTTCTTCTTTGGATTTCTTTTTCCCTATAGGTTGTTGTTATTTGGTTTTTAGGAGCATTAGCAACTAAGGCCATATTGCTCCGGGAAATGCGGTGGTCATTCCCTGACATTTCCGCATTCTCCGTATTTGGTGGTGACGGGCTCGAACCCCGGTCTAATCAAGAAGCGTCTGCTACGCACTGCTGCTCCTTCCCACCTGGCTACGGAGGTGCTCTTCCCTATAGGTTTCTTGGGCTTTATCACTTTCAGAAAGTTGTAATATTCCCCGTTGATATCTCGGTTCTGACCAGTCTACAGAAGCTCCAACTTGTTCTTAAGTTCCAGTACATACTGCTTTTTCTCCTCTTCTGTTATCTCAAAGACCTTTGTATTATTTACTCGAGTCAGTTTTTCCTTTCTTTTCTTACATCTGTATCAAGTGCGCATCTTACCATTCTGTGATCACTTCCAACATTTACCTTATTCAGTACGGTAACATCATTCACAATATATTTTCTGTAAGTGAGGATGAAGTCGATTTCATTAGTTTAATCCATTTGGGCTCTTCCATGTCCACTTTCTGTTCACTCTTTTCTTGAAAAAAGTGCTCATTATTGACATTCCTCAAGATTCTGAAAATTCCACAAGTCTTTCACCAATTCCAATATTTCCTATAGTTCCCCTTTCTGCACTGTTTTGTCTCTTTCTAACCTTAGCATTGAAGTCCCCCATAATGATAGTGGCTTTTCTGCTCATCTAGAAGATTCAATTTCAGTGTACATTTCTTCAATCTCTTCATCATCGTGGCTCAACATTGGTGCATAAATCATTATAACCTTCATTATAATCCTAGAAATTCAGAATAGTAGTCTTGACATCCTTGGTGATATGCTTTTGAATTCCAAAATGTTGTTTTTTGTGAATTTTTGAATAACTGAAATACTAACTGTATTGACTATACATATAATTTGCAACTTAATCTGTTTGTTTTTTTTTTTTTGTAGGCTGTTATGGGAGGCTGGAAGGAATACATCTTTCATGTAGGAATGTACAGTGACAAACAGTATTTAGGACAAGGTAAGGTAAGGTACAGTGATTTGGTAATGATTAATTTATTGGTGTAAAACTGTGAAGGTGTTTTGGGTCAAGTCTGATGGATCTTTTTGGAAGTGTTTTTAAACATAACTAATGAATGGAAATATATCACAACAGTTCTGCTAACTAATAAAAAGCTTAACGTAAGTGTCATGAAAAGTGAATTTTTGAATTAAGTAAAAGATGATAATATGTTATCTTTTAAAAAAAACTATAAATATAAATGCTTATTTAATATTTTCATATTTTGCAGGAGCTAGTTAAACATTGGGTATAGCAGAGGAGATGGCAGCACATAACTGTTTATGGCAGCTATTTGATTTGACATTTGCTCTTAATCCCCTTCCATTTAAACATCAGAGCAAATGGTTGCATATAGACAAAATAAAGTTAACCAACTTCTTTCAGAGTGGAAAACTGAAACACTATACCTGAGGGCTTAACAATTTTAACTAGTATTAATTTATTGTACAAAAATATCTAATTGGTATCACAAATTGCTTTTTGAGATGAATTAAAAGTTAGGTTTTAAATGTGTATGTAGATTGTCAACCTTCACTTAAAAAAATTTGAAATTGTGTGGCCCTGCAGGACTCCATCTGTTGAGTATGAGTACATATTATATTTTAAAAAAATAGTTAATGTATTTGCATATATAGGTTAATATTTTTTGTGGTAAATAGCTGAAAAAAAAAAAAGGTTGGGAAACACTGCACTGGTTAACACCTTTGCTGTGAAAATGAAAATGTAGAAATACATATAAGGAAACTTCTCTGATCAATTAGTGCATTGTCATTTTGTCAACTTTTAAAACAGGTGAATTACAATACTGTACCTTTTTAAGATAGCATTTGTAGAGGCATTTGATGCAAGAAAGCAAGCTTATGCAGCATCAGCCAAAAAAACAATAATGAAAAATAAATAAATAAAATATAACCACTTCCACTTCACCCCTCTGTTCGTTCAAAATACCTGTCCAGCTGAGTCTTAAACTTATTTAGGCTATCAACTTCCATGACAAGGGATGGAAGTCTGTTCCACCAACCAACCACCCGCTGGCTAAAGGCAAATTTCTGCACATCTATCCTACATCTGTCTTTCCTCAATTTGAATTTATGCCCTCTCAGGTGATTATTCTGAGCAAGAGGAAGAATCCCAGCATTGAGCATGCTCAAACCATTCAAGGCTTTGTACACCTCTATCAGATCACCTCACTGGTGCCTAGTCTCCAGACACTGTAATTCGCAAAACTTAAGCCTTTCTTCGTAAGAGCACTCCTTTGTTCCATTCACTAATCTTGTTGCCCTTCTTTGTACTCATTCCAGCAGCTCTACATCCTTCTTGAAATGAGGCCTCTAGGCCTGTATACAGTACTCTAGGTGTGGCCTGACCATTTCCTTATACAAGGGAATAATCACCTCCTTATCCCTGCTAGAAAAATTCCTATATATCATTGACGATACACCATGAGCTACACTTGCAGCCCGTCTGCACTGCTCAGAGAAATTCATATCTGCCTGCACAACCACCCCCAGGTCCCTTTCATTCTTTACCACTGTCAGTGTAGTACCACAGAGTTGATACATTGCTCTGGGGTTGCTGTTTCCCATATGTAGTACTTTACATTTGTCAATGTTAAACTTCATTTGCCACCTCTCAGCCCATCTGCTCAACCTTTCCAGATCCTGTTGCAGCAGCATAGTGTCAGTAGTGTCCTTGACAACCCTGCCAACCTTCGTATCATCTGCAAACTTGGACATTAAGCTTGATATACCATCATCAATATCATTTATAAATACAGAAAACAATAAAGGCCGCAATACTGAACCCTGCGGGACTCCACTAATAACATTAGTCCACGATGAGCAGTGTCCATTGATTACCACTGTCTTCTTGCCCTCAACCACCCTCAACCACAGCAATCTGCCTCCAATGCCACACTTCTCCAATTTGTGCAGCAGTCTTCCATGTGCAACAGTATCAAAAGCCTTTCTAAGATCCAAGTATATAATATCAAAGTTATTCTCTGCATCCAGTTCTTTTGTGACTGCATCACAGTATCCAATCAAATTGGTCAGGCAAGACTTCCCCTTAACAAAAGAATGCTGTGTCTGAGCTATAACTGAAGTCTTGTCTAGATGATCCTGCAGTGCTTCTTTAACCAGTGCCTCCATTAATATTCCGGGAACAGAAGATAAACTCACAGGTCTATAATTACTTGTGTCAGCCTTTCATCCTCCCTTGTGAATTGGGGTCACATTTGGACATCTCCAGTCTGTGGGTACCTCCCCAGAGTCCAAGGAAGCTCTCATAATTATGGCTAAGGGTTTGCTTACTTCCTTTGCTGCCTCCTTTAATATAACTGGATAGATCCTATCCACCCCAGGTGCCTTTCTTGTGTTTATCTTCAACAATTTCTCCTCCACTTTACTCTCAGTTATTACAAGATTCTCTAACTTACTGCTAGATTTGAATACACCTCTGGCATTCCCCTTGCTGAATAACTCCTCATGTGTGAATGTCGATGCAAAATATTCATTTAGTTTGTTAGCTACCTGAGCAGGGTCATCAACAGTTGACCCATCGATATCAGGTGGACCAATCTGATTCATCCCCTTCCTTCTAGAGTTTACATAAGTAAAGAATTCTTTGCTGTTTTTCTTTGCATCCCTTGCCAAGGATCTCTCGTAATCTGCCTGACCTCCTTTGTATCTTGGTTACAGATCAACTTGTATCTATCATAGGCTTCTGTGTCACGTGTTAATTTGTATGTATCCCATGCATTTTTGTTCTCTGCCATATGCCTCATTAGTTCATCTGACATCCATTTAGGCCTAAACCTTGAACAATATTTCTTAGTTGGTATGTAAAGCCTAGTAGCTTGCAAGATAAGTTCTTCGAATGCTTCCCATTTTAAATTTGCGGTTGGTAACATCATCAGTTGATCCCACTGTACAGAATTTAAATACTGTCTCAGTCCATCGTAGTCGCCTTTACGAAAGCAATACCTCTTCCCTTTACCCCTTATGGTGGTTACTTCTTTGAGTAACTCCCACTTCAGAACACTGTGATCACTGCCACCTAGTGGTTCATTTATCTGCAGATTCTTAATGCATGAAGAATCACTACTGATAATCAAATCAAGAGTATTACTCCCTCTAGTTGCCTCCCAAACATGCTGATGTAGAAAACAATCATCCAATAAATCTACAAAAGCCTTTCTAGTGTGAGAGTGACCAGCCCCCAAATTCCAGTCAATATCTGGGAAATTAAAATCTCCCATTATAAGCCTCTCTGATTTACTGGCCCACTCTATTTCCTTGTACAGTTTCTTATTACACTAATCAGAGTCATTAGGCCTATAGCACACTCCTACTCTCAATTTTGATCTCCCAATGCTTATGTCACATCAAACTGACTCGACACTGCACTGTCCAGCGATGTCGACTGGCTTCACTTCCTTGGATTTTGTGTTTCTTAACTAATAGCATAACCCTCTCCTCCTTTCCTATCCTGTCTATCCTTTCTGTAGGCATTGTACTCCCCAAATTCCAGTTCTGCATTCCTTATATCTGTGTGATACCACGTCTCTGAAATCCCAACAATATCTGCCTTTGATGTTTTGAGCAATACCTCAAATTCGTCAAATTTATTTACTAAACTCCTAGCATTGGTGTACATGCAAGTATACATGCACCTGCTCTTCCTCTTAGCCACCCTAACACAACCCATGTGTTTACTTGTACCCCATTGATTCCCAACAGTCTCTGAAATATCCTGCATCTTATTTTCCAGGCTGCTGCTCATTCCAATAGAAGCAGTGCAAGAATCACTTTCTCTTCTGCCAGTGGCTACTGTTAATATATTAGTCCTTGTATCCCCCCAATCTTGCAGTTTTCCGACCCACCTAACACTGCCTCGATAGCATTAGCAAACATTCTTGCACCCTTTCAATTTAAGTGTATCCCATCCCTATAGAAGCAGTCTCTCCCGTTAACTAGTACAGACCAGGCTGAAAAAATCCCCTCTTAATCCCCTTCCATTTAAACATCAGAGCAAATGGTTGCATATAGACAAAATAAAGTTAACCAACTTCTTTCAGAGTGGAAAACTGTAACACTATACCTGAGGGCTTAACAATTTAAACTGGTATTAATTTATTGTACAAAAATATCTAATTTGTATCACAAATTGCTTTCTGAGATGAATTAAAAGTTAGCTTTTAAATGTGTATGTAGATTGTCAACCTTCACTTAAAATTATTTGAAATTGTGTGGTCCTGCAGGACTCCATCTGTTGAGTATGATTACATATTATATTTTAAAAAAATAGTTAATGTATTTGCATATATAGGTTAATATTTTTTGTGGTCCATAGCTGAAAAAAAAAGGTTGGGAAACACTGCACTGGTTAACACCTTTGCTGTGAAAATGAAAATGTAGAAATACATATAAGGAAACTTCTCAGATCAAGTAGTGCATTGTCATTTTGTCAACTTTTAAAACAGGTGAATTGCAATACTGTACCTTTTTAAGATAGGTTACTTTTATTTCTTCTGTCCCCAATGGCTGAACCTTAACATCTAATATGCTACCACAAAACAATTTTTCTTTATAATTTTGTTAATTTTCTAATGATGAGCTAATTCTCTATCAATTCACTATAAGCTCAGTTTACCACATTTTAGTGAATTGCTTACTCATTAATAAATCCAATAAACACATTTGTAAAAAAAAAAAAAAAGCCATGTGTGTACCCAGTATGCACGGAAGATTTTTTATTTTATATGAAAACACCTTTGACAAAAATCAAAACCATTTAAAATTTTAAAATTGAACAGCTAGAACCGAAGTTACAAACAATGTAATATTTTATGCTCACACCCATTACTTACTCTACTGAATCAACGTTAGCAACTGAGTTAGCATCATTTAGGAAGTGACGTCAATTTTGTCTTGCATTTTCATTACCAACTGGTTTTACTTCAGCCCAAAAAATTTAGTAGGTGCTGCCAAAGGTGTTTTTATATCAAAAACAGCTTTAAAAAACACCATATCAGTTTTTACCTAAAACTAAAACAAGGTTTTTAATATTTTATGAGCCAAGCATTAAGGGTCCTTTATACATAAAATCTGCACTAAGCACCACCTTGAGTAGTGCTTACCAGAGCGAATATGTGGTGTTTAACCCTTTGAGAAGTATGTCTGTAGATCTATGTTTTTCATGTGTGAACTGTAGCTATTTCTTATCCATGTTTCCAACTAATTGGAGAGAGAGTTTATAAAAAATAACAGCATAAAAGCTTTAAAATTAGAAGCTAGAAATGAAGACATTCTCTGGAATTCAGATCCAGAAGGTGATGGAATCAAATCAAGTGACATGTAAGTAGATGTAAATAATATTGCAACAAGGGGGAAAAAAAGTAACAACAAATTTTTATTTATTATTATTTTTTTTTAAATTCTGATATTTTATATATAAGTGCTGTTCAATAAACAATGATCATAATTTTTTGTGAACAAATGACTGCTTGCTGTTTCTAGCTGAAATGTGGAATTTATGACCAAACGAAGCTGTATCACATAGCAGCTGCCCAGTTGACTCATGCACCTTGCCGGTTGGTGAAGTTTATGCTTGTTCAGTTTTGCTTACATAACAATGGAGCTGACATGCGAGGAACAGTGTGCTGCTTTCTAGTTTTTGTTTCTGTCTCAAGAAAACATCAGTGAAGCATATGAAATGGTGAATCTGTGCTTCCACATAGAACAGCTCACAGGTGGTTTAAAGATGGACATGATTCAATCCCAGAAATTGGTGGTCCTGGCACTCCAACCACTGCCATCACCATGGAAACCATAAAACACTGCTGAATATTTATAAAATAGGAAAGAAAGCTTCATTGAAAAAAACTTTATACATAATTGAATAATAATATATCTTTACAAGAAATAGATAAGAATTTGAAAAAAAAAAAAGTAGTACGAAATTTTACCTTAGATAATCTTCATTAAGCTGATTTGAACATATTTTTGTTTTGATTATAACCATCCATCACCAATAATCTGTCAGATAAAATTGAATTCTTGGAATATAAATTCATCTTATTATAAGTTAAAACTGGAGCCAAATCTTGTCCCAGGCACCATCTGGAATTCAGATTAAAAAAAAAAAAAAAAAATGTTTTTAGCGATTTTATGTAATTTGTAAAGAACATATGTAGAATTCTTATAATATAGTTGATGTTTTTGTAGGATTAATCTATTATGTTGTTATAGGGCTAATCTACTACATTATTGTACGAATAATCTAGTAACAATACATCAAATGCATATAACACTAAAGGACTGTAACAAGAGTCAAATTTAGTGTCATATATTTGATGGTATATTACATCAGTAAACTGATCCTACAATAAACTGCATTTTCATAAAACACACACACACACACACATGGACTTAGTATTTTCCCTATAAAATAAAATTTCAATTAATCATATTCATTGCTGGTAAAAAAAAAACAACTCCATTTTCCCATTTCTTTATAATAATATTGTTGAAACTTTTAAATTTATTCAAACTACCCACTATCACTACTCTAGGTAGAAGTGGGTAAGTTTATTCCAACAATCAATTATTGTTTGGTAGCCAAATGAAAATTTTCACATATCTATTCTTCTGCATGTCATCTGACTGAGAAAGTAAAGATACCATCAGCAATTAGTTTACTCAACCTTTTTAAAGTGTTAATCACATCAGTTAGATCACCATGCAGATTCTTAGTTTCCAGAGGTTCTGTAAATTGCAGATACTGCAAATTACAGAACCCCATTTATTCAGAGAATTTCATATCAGACTGTACAATTATCCCAAGGTCTTTTTCCTTATTGAGTTTGATGCTACCCAAATGCAAACCTAAATGTTATACCTTACATTTATCAATGTTAAACTTTAAAGTAGCATAACCTGACTATTCTTCCCACTATGCAAACCTTTGTATCACAGCAAACTGAAGACATTAAACCTATATCAATATCATTATCAAATAAAACAGTAAGAGTCCCACATTGACCCCTATGGAACTCCACTCATCACAATAGTCCATGAAAAGCAGTTACTATTTATAACCACTCTTTGTCTTCTATCCTGTATCCATAGTAGTAATTTTCCACACTGCTCCAATTTATACAAGTTATAAATTGTCCAATTTATACAAGTTATAAATTGTCCAATTTATACAAGTTATAAATTGTCCAATTTATGTGTGTTAAAGCAGTGTTTCTCAAACTTACAATAATTGCGTACCTCTTTTGAGTTTATTCTTACTTGCGTACCCACTCTCAGGCAAAGATAGTTTGGGTGTAGTTTTAATAATGATATTTTATCTATACTAGAGCAAATACAATACAATATATGGTATTCATTTATTGATATATATAATAAAAGTTATATTTCTATATCGTATAAACTGAAATTGTATATAGTATATATAAATAATAAAAATTGGAATTAATAAAAATCAGCATTCTGACAGGACAGCATAGATATATATAACAACTGACAACATTCACTGAATAATAAAAGATTAGTCAAAATTTAACAAAGTGCACTTTTGAAAAGATTCTGTCACTGGCATTCTAAAATTAACCCAGTTATTGCTTATATGTACAACACAATAGCATTCATTTGTAGAAAGGGAAAACAACAAGCAGTAAACAAATGGCATAATTATCAAGTGATTATTTTCCACAGATGTCCACAGGTGAATACGTGTAAACAACAAACACACAGTGAGCTAATAGGCATACCAGATCACATAGAGTGTAGTCCAATAAAATTATATGAAAGGGAAAAAAGAAAACCTGAAAAATCAGATTTTTTTTTTATGAAAACCCCAAACACGAAAGGTATCAAAACCTATAGTACTTAGTACCATGCATGGGTTGAAGGAGAAGTATGGGGGGAGGGGGATGCCGGAAACTTTGCTCTAGAGACTAAACATGGGTTTCACCACTTCAAGCCTCCAATAAGCAAAGTGGTGGTATTTCACCGGTTGATGAAAGTCATCTACCACCTGAGATTATATAGGTCTATCATCTTTTATGATTCAATAAACTGAAATTGTGATTCTAATAAGAGAAGTTTTACATTCACAAGCAATTATATTGATACACCAAACGTGTTGTATTAAAATAATAATTTACCTTTAATACTGCAAAATAAATGTACATCACCTAGATATTTACAAATAAAACTATTTACAATAATATATATAATACAAATAAAATAAAATAAGAGCAATAAAAGTATTATAAAATACTTTAAAACACTTAAAATACCAGATAATGAAGCTTTCAGAGGCATCTACCTCCTTTCTCAACAGTACATTTTTAATTGCAACACATCCTTAAATAATAGCAGGTTCACAGCTTACATGGTTCCACAGGCACATGGGCGGTATTCCCCTCATGCGTACTAGAACCGGAAATGGCTCAGGAGAGTGCCAGGCAGAATCGGTCATATCTGAGTATTACAGTCTCAAGGAGGGAATGCATACGAACTCTCCCATCTCTGTTAATGGTATTGTTCTCGGATGAACAAATTCGTAAGCTCTCAAGCCATTTGCGGTCCCAAAATCTATGAGCATGGTCGATGATGACAGCTTCATCTGGGGAGATCTGATGATGCTTCTCCCAAAAGTGTTCTGCCACAGCAGACTTCCATAATCTGCGGTCTTTATAGCATTCATATGTTTCACATACCGCAAAGAACAAAGAGTTTAGGTTTTCAAGTTTTGATTCAAGTGGCAGATTCAAAAGTGGAACCCACTGTACTAAATTTTCTTAAAATTGTTTTCTGCAGATAAAAAAAACTATAATAAAGTAAAATAAAAAATTCTGTCAAAGTGTGGTATGCACACCCCTAGGGGTGTGCAAAATGGTTTTCATACTCCGGGAGGGGGGGGCTTATGTGTACCACATTTTGGGAACCACTGTGTTAAAGAATCTACTGAAATCTAAGTATATGATGTCAAAATTATTCTTTGTATCCAGTTCCTTTGCCATGAGTTTACAATTACAGCTCTAATGACTTCATAGTAACCAATCATGAGGTCATCACATAGTAACTAATTAGTCAGACATGATCTTCCTCTAACATATACAAGGTTATGTCAAAATGTCGACAACTTTGACAGTGAATATCAAAGTTGTGTTTGCCACAACAGAGATGTTACAGACATTGCACATGTCTGCACCAGATAGTGCTGCATTCAAAACAAAGTTCCTTGTGGAGAAATCATTTTGTGTTCTCTATTATCATGAAACGAATTAGAGTATTTCAGTGCAGTGATCATTCAGAAGTAAATTTCACAGAAATCCATCAACTCAAGACTCCATCATTAAGTGGTATAAGCAGTTCGTGGAACACGGATGCATCTTGAATCTGCAAGGGCAAAAGCACAGGTCATCTTAGCACGGACAACATGACTATAGAATATGCACAGAAGGTATATCTCAAGAATCTCAGCAGATCAACTAACAAGGTCAGCAGAGAGCTTGGGATTCCACAGAAAAGTGTTAAATGTATTCTTAGAAGGTGATTCTACATGGCAATTTTTTTTTTTTTTTTTTTTTATGAGAATAACCATGAGAGGTATTAAAGCCGTGCATGGGTTGAAGGTTGAGAAGATGAAAGAAGATACTTGTTGAAATTAGACTGGAATTTCTGTAATTAAAATTACAATTCTGTAATTGTAATTTTTGGGAAATATGTACGAAGGGAGGTTTTACCAGAAAATGGAAGGTGATTGAAAAGATGAGGAAGAAAAGTTGGTTTTGTGAGTTTGAAGTTGGACACTAAAAAAGGATGGTAACTGGTTGCGGTACGTGTTGGAATAGTTTGGAAGGGAGAGCAGGAATTATAGAAGACATTTCAGTACAGATATTTCCATTATTTTGTCCACCCCCTCCCCCTTATATGTTGCACTCTTCTAATTTGCTAAAAGATATTATCAAAAATCCATACCTGTTTGCTGTTTCAATAGATAAACTGCTGGCAATTGGTGAACAAGCATCTTCAAGCAAAAGTGCTCCTGAAAGTAGTTATAAAAAATATATGCATTGTAGTATGCATACCGAACATGTAAATGAAACTGAATTACAGTATAAAATTCTAGAGTTTTTTATATAAAATTAATGATTTTATAAAATTACTGAGAATATTTTACAAACAAATAAAGTAATAAAATAACTAGATATAAATTTTGAAATGTTGCCTGTGCTTGTTAACAGGAGTAACTGCTTCTACAGGATTGGAATACACTTAAATAGAAAGGCAGAATATTTGCTAATGTTATCGAGGCAGTGTAGGATGAGCCAAAAACTGCTAGCTTGCACATGGGATACAGAGCCTAATAGACTAACAAAGCTGCTGGCAGAGGTGAACAGTGATTCTTTCTAATGAATGAGCAGCAGCTGTGAAAGCAAGGTGCTGAGGATTTCAAAAACTGCTGGGAGTCATCATTGAACAAGTAAATACATGGGCTGTGTTAGGGTAACTAAGAGTAAGAACAGGTTCATGTATACTTGCATTATACCAATGCTAGGAGCACAGTAAATAAATTCAATGAATTTGTAGTGCTGGTCAAGACATCAAATGCAGACATTGTTGGGATTTTAGAGATGTGATGTAACTCAGATATATAAGGGATGCAGAATTTGAATATGGGAAGTACAATGTATAAAGAAAACTTGCACATGGTCATAATGCCACACAGCAGCAACCGTACACCCAAGTCAGAATGCATGGTCCCACATGAACTAGTAGTTGTTGGTGACTCTATCGTCAGAGAAACGGGGAATATGCTTTGTAAAAAGGATAGGTGGAACAGGACCAGGGTATGTCTGCCAGGGGCAAAGCTGATGACATTGTAGAGTGGATATCATCTTTTAAGAGCATAAAAGGTGATATAGTTGTACACGTTGGCACTAATGATATTAAGAGACTGGCAGAATTACTTAACAAGTAGAGGTCACTGTTGAAAAAAAGCCGTGAATTAGGGTTGAATTTAAAAGTGTCTGCAATTCTGCCCAGATACGATAGGAGGGAGTATATGACAAGAGCCTTGTCAATCAGTTTGGCCTTGGAAAGATAGTGCAAGGCTAAAGGGGTAGAATTTTTTTCACCCTGGTCTGTACTTGTGAACAGGAGAGACTGCTTCTACAGGGATGGGATACACTTAAATAGAAAGGGTGCAAGAATATTTGCTGATGCTATCGAGGCAGTGTTAGGCGGGTCGGAAAACTGCTAGCTTGGGGGGATACAAGGACTAGTAGATTAGCAGTAGACACTGGCAGAGATGAAAGTGATTCTTGCACTGCTTCTACTGGAATGAGCTGCAGCCTGGCAAACAAGATGCAGGATATTTCAGACTGCTGGGAGTCATTGCGGAACAAATGAACACATGGGTTGTGTTAGGGTAGCTAAGAATAGGAACAGGTGCATGTATACTTGCGTGTACACCAATGCTAGGAGTTTGGTAAATAAATTTCATGAATTTGAGGTATTGCTCAAAACATCAAAGGCAGATATTGTTGGGATATCACAGACGTGGTGTCACACAGATACAAGGAATGCAGAACTAGCATTTGGGGAGTACAATGTGTACAGAAAGGATAGACAGGATAGGAAGGGAGGAGGGGTAATGCTATTAGTTAAGAAACACATAAAATCCAAGGAAATTAAGCCAGTCGACATCGCTGGACAGTGCAGTGTCGGGTCATTTTTGTGTGACATAAGCATTTGGAGATCAAAATTGAGAATAGGAGTGTGCTATAGGCCTAATGATTCTGATGAGCATAATAAAAAAACTGTACAGGGAAATAGATTGGGCCAGTAAATCAGACAGTCTTATAATGGGGGATTTTAATTTCCCAGATACTGACTAGAATTTGTGGGTTGGTCACTCACACACTAGCAATGCTTTTGTGGATTTATTGGATGATTGTTTTCTACATCAGCATGTTTGGGAGGGAACTAGAGGGAGTAATACTCTTGATCTGATTATCAGTAGTGATTCTTCATGCATTAAGAATCTGCAGATAAAGGAACCACTAGGTGGCAGTGATCATAGTGTGCTGAAGTAGGACTTACTCAAAGAAGTAACTACCATCAGGGGTAAAGGGAAGGGTTTTAGCTTTTGTAAAGGCGACTACGATTGTCTGAGCCAGTATTTAAATTCTAAACAGTGGAACCAACTGATGATGTTACCAACAGCAAATTCAAAATGGGAAACATTCAAAGAGCTTATCTTGGAAGCTACTAGGCTTTACATACCAACTAAGAAATATCGTTCAAGGTTTAGGCCTAAATGGATGTCAGGTGAACTAATGAGGCATATGGCAGAGAAGAAAAATGCATGGGATACATATAAATTAATGGGTGACATGGATGACTATGATAGATATAAGCTGGTCTGTAACCAATTCACAATGGAGATTAGGCAGGCAAAGGCAGATTATTAGAAATCCATGGCAAAGGAGGCAAAGAAAAACAGAAAAAGAGTCTTCCAAAGAGTTCTTTACCTATGTAAACTCTAGAAGGAAAGGGATGAATCAGATTGGTCCACTGGATATTGATGGTTCAACAGTTGAGGATTCTGCTCAGGTGGCTAACAAACTAAACGAGTATTTTGCATCTACATTCACACATGGGGAGTTATTCAGGAAGGGGAATGCCAGAGGTGAAGTAAACTGTGGCAGTGTGCTAGATGATTTTGTAATAACTGAGAGGAAAGTGGAGGAGAAATTGTTGAAGATAAACATAAAAAAGGCACCTGGTGTGGATGGGATCTTTCCAGTTATATTAAACGAGGTAGTAAGCAAACCCTTAGCCATAATTATGAGCGCTTCCCTGGACTCAGGGGAGGTACCCATAGACTGGAGAAGTGCAAATGTGACCCCAATTCACAAAGGAGGATCAAAGGGCAACACAAGTAATTATAGACCTGTTAGTTTAACTTCTGTTCCAGGAAACTTAATGGAGGCACTGGTTAAAGAAGCACTGCAGGATCATCTAGACAAGACTTCAGTTACAGCTCGGACACAGCATAGTTTTGTCAAGGGAGTCTTGCCTGACCAATTTGATTGGATATTATGATGCAGTCACAAAAGAACTGGATGCAGGGAATAACTTTGATATTATCTATTTGGATCTTAGAAAGGCTTTCGATACTGTTGCACATGGAAGACTGCTGCACAAATTGGAGCAGTATGGCACTGGAGGCAAATTGCTGCTATGGATAAAGGGATGGTTGAGGGGGAGAAGACAAAGAGTGGTAATCAATGGACACTGCCCATTGTGGACTAATTTTATCAGTGGAGTCTCTCAGGTTGTTATTGTTATTTGGTTTTTAGGAGCATTAGCAACTAAGGCCATATTGCTCCGGGAATATACGGTGGTCATTCCCTGACCTTTCCGCATCCTCCTTATTTGGTGGTTACGGGCTCGAACCCTGGTCTAATCAAGAAGTGTGTGCATGCACTGCTGCTCCTGCCCACCTGGCTACGGAGGCGCCCGTTCCTCAGGGTTCAGTGTTGGTCCATTATTGTTTTCTGTATTTATAAATGATATCGATGATGGTATATGACGCTTAATGTCCAAGTTTGCAGATGATACAAAGGTTGGCAGGTTGAGCAGATGGGCTGAGAGGTGGCAAATGAAGTTTAACATTGACAAATGTAAAGTACTACATATGGGAAACAGCAACCCCAGAGCAACATATGAACTCTGTGGTACTACACTGACAGTGGTAGAGAATGAAAAGGACTTGGGGGTAATTTGCAGGCAGATATAAAGTTCTCTAAGCAGTGCAGATGGGCTGCAAGAGTAGCTCATGGTGTCTTGTCAATGATATATAGGAATTTTTCTAGCAGGAATAAGGAGGTGTTTATTCCCTCGTATAAGGCAATGGTCAGGCCACAACTTGAGTACTGTATACGGGTCTGGAGGCCTCATTTCAAGAATGACGTAAAGCTGCTAAAATGAGTACAGAGAAGGGCAACAAGATTAGTAAATGGAACAAAGGGTTGCTTTTACGTAGAGAGGCTTAAATTTTGCAAATTACAGTGTCTGGAGACTAGGCATGGGCGAGGTGATCTGATAGAGGTGTATAAAGCCTAGAATGGTTTGAACATGCTCAATGGGATTCTTCCTCTTGCTCAGAATAATCACCTGATAGGGCATAAATTCAGATTGAGGAAAGACAGATGTAGGATAGATGTATGGAAATTTCCCTTTAGCCAACAGGTAGTTGGTTGGTGGAACAGACTTCCATCCCTTGTTGTGGAAGTTGATAGCCTAAATAAATTTAAGGCTCAGCTGGACAGATATTTCCAACGAACAGAGGGGTGAAATGGAAGTGTTTTGTTTTTTTTTTTTTTTTGGCTGATGTTGCATAAGCTAGCTTTCTTGCATCATTTGCCTCTACTAATGCTAATGCTAAAGAAAGGACAGACTAAAGCAGTACATCCGGCTGACATGGGTGGCCAGTGGAATTTTGAGTTAGTTTGGTGTGACCTAAGCACTGGTAAAGCAAGGAGGAGTGTGTTTTAGGCCTAATGACTCTGATGAGTACAATAACAACTATACAGAGAAAAAGTGGGCCTGCACATAATAATGAATTACAGCAGAGGCTTTTACCTTTCCAGATATTGAATGGAACTTGTGGATTGGTCACTTGCACACTAGTAAGTGTTTGGTGGATTTCATGGATAACTGTTTTCTATGGCAGAAATGCTAGAGAGGCAACCAGAGGGAGTAATACTTCTGATCTGATTATCAGCAGTGATTATTCATGCATTGACAATCTTCAGATAAAAAACCACTAGGTGGTAGTGTTCACAGTGTATTGATGTGGGATTTACTTAAAGATGTAAATACCATCAAAAGTAAAGAGAAGAGTTTTTGCTTTCACAGCGGTGACTACAGTGGACAGTTTTAAATTCTATATGTATATTCTATACATATAGAATTTAATTAATGGATTCTAAATGTATATTCTATACATTTAGAATATGCTAATGGTAATGACATTACCATTAGCATATTCTAAATGGGAAGCATTCAAGAAATTAATCATAGAAGCTACTATTCTTTTCATACAAACTAAGAATATTCTTCAAATGAGCCTAAATGGATGTCAGATAAACCAATGTGACATGACAGAACTGGAAATGCCAATGCATTTCCAGTTTTTCCTTAAATAAATTCAAGGAAAAACTGGACAAAGTTTAGATCAAATGGTTGTGTGAAATGGGAATTTTTTTTTGGCTGATGCTGTATAAGCTTTCTTTCTTGCATCATATAGCTCTTCTAATGCTAATGTGATGGAATGGAATGGCATTCTTGTGCAACCTTTGTGAGTAGCATAGTGGGTATAATCACTGTCCTCCCCCACATCAGGTGAAAAAGGCCCGAGTTTGAATTCCGCCAATGAGGAATTTATGGGTTTTTTTTTGCAATGTGGCTGAGTTAACCAGTTGAGGGTTGCATGATTATTTCTCAAGGAAATTTGAGTCAACCACAGAATACATGCAATACTATTAAAAATAATATACTGTTACCTCATAGACCTAGTTGCTTTGGTGCTTAATGCACACACAACACACACTGTTCCAGTGCATTCCAGTCCTAAGGTGGAATGAGCTCTTCAGAGTAGAGATTCACAACCATCCAATTTTCAATAATTGGGAAGTAATTGAGCCAATGTGGACATTGTGTTCATGCTGTGTTAAATCCAGCCTGTTCTGAGGGCTAAAAGCTGGATTTTTCGCAGCTTAAATATTATTACTCACTATTTGATGTGTACTTAGTACATTTATCAAATAGTCATCCTTAATAAAGTGGTCACTCAGTGTAAATTACATAAAATGCCAGGATAAACATAAGCAACAGCTGCATTCACCCAGGGAAGCACAATAACCTGATATCCTTTGGAAAATATGGTGCAAATATTGCCCAGAATTTAGCCCATTAGGTTGATGTAGTGGGAGATTCTAGCTTATCTGCAGGTGCCATTCTTTATGCAGAATAATGGACCATTGTGCTATCCTGGATGAGTACAAACTATTGCTTATTTATTCCAATATATATAATTTTCACTGAGCTTGATTTTTTTGTTTGTATGCAAGTAGCAAATAGCACCTCTACAGCATTGAGAATTGCAGTTTGCAGCAATTCCTATACCCAGTACAATAGTGTTTATTAATTATCTAAATTATTATTTGGCTGTTGTAATGTTTTAATCACATTGCACCACAAAATGGGATGCTATTAGTTCAAAATTACTCCATTTGATTTTGTTTCAAAGCTAATTTCAGCCATCATTCCATGGCAGTAACACTTCATATAATAATTCCACAGTATCAACTGGTAGGACTGCTACATTCAGCTATTCCATCCTTATATCATGTTAAGCAATCGATGTACCACACTTCTGAAGTTGATAGTTTGATACACATCAATATAGTCTTGAAAACCCAGACATTTTCATCAACTGTGGTCCACATATATATATATTTTCCTTCTACCTACTTCCCATTAGCTGGACAGAAAAAATTAGTAATAACATGGTTTTGTGTAGGAGAAGAAAGAGAATTGCTAAGAAGAATCAGAAGACACTGGCTACAATGGATTGGACACACCATGAGGCATAAAGGGATGTTATTGGATGTGCTGGAAGGCAAAATACCAGGAAAAAGAAAACAACAAAGGCCGAGAAATAGCATCATAAATACAATTCTGAAGGAAACTGGGCTTCGGAGATATGCAGAAGTGAAGCATCTAGCACAAGACTGTGAGAAATGGAGACAGCTCATCAAAGGGGCAAACCAGTCATAAGACTGATACACTGAAGAAGAGAAGAAGCCTACTTCCCTCACATTGGGGGCTGTTTTTGTATTTTATAAATAGGTAAGTCTTCATTCATACCTAAGGTGAGGTGCATCAAAGCCCTTCATCTTTTTCTGTCTTCCTGGGTCTTGTCTTCTATTGATCTCTCCCACCCAATTCCTTTGTTTCCATATCTTCTCTAATTTGATCTTTACTTTAGTAAGTAAATCAATGTTACTTTAGTAAGTAACATTGATTTTTAATTTTTTTTTGCAATGCATATGAAGTAGCAATTTATATGTACATTGAAACCCACACACATGCTACACCTAGTTTATTGGCAGTCATAATACATGTGCACCTTCAATCTTTTTTTTGTGTTTTATTAAATTAAACAAAAAAAAAGTAGCTTAAATATTATAAACATGATAAATGTAGTATTAACTTAATAATAATAATGCTATCCTTAATAAAATTTATTAATGCCAAGCTGAACAGACATGTACATACACACAACTCTACTATATCAATAAGGAGCAGATGAATAACATCGAGGAGAGCAAGCAAATAAAATGATAAATGGCTAGCCATGAATTGTAAAGAATAGTCCTACTATCTTAAAAAGTTTTAAGTTAAATAAGAAATAAATATGTCATATTTTGCTTCATAACATAACTGTATCCAGAACTTCACAAACTTGTGGGAACAATTTCTATGAAGTAAAGCAGACGTTTACCTCAGCCAATGGATGGTTGAGTGCTGGAACAAGCTTCCATCTTTTACTATGGAAGTGGATAGTTTGAATAAATTCAAGGAAGAGCTAGACTATTGGAGAAGATGGATAGGTGAAATGGGAATTTTTTTTTTTTTTTTTTTTGGCTGATGCTGTATAAGCTTTCTTTCTTGCAAAAAATGAAGGAAACTTATAGCATCAGCCAAATCTGCCATTATTTGCTTTAATTAATAGTAATACTAAACAAGCTGCACAATAAACAGTTCCTAGAATTTAATTTCTATTATCTTGTTTCCAAAACAAATAAGAAAAATAAAGAGGAAGGTCATATTGAGTTCATTTCTTCTTAGGATCTTAAAAAAGATGAACATTTGACACACAAAAAAGAAAAAATGTTTGCCCACCTCTGGGAGGAAGAAGTCATACCAATGGGAAAGCATTTTAAGTGGGAGAGACCAGATGTTAAAAAATGCATGGGATTGGGATTAGAAATAATAATAATGTGAGTTTACTGTATATTAAAGGAAGAAACAATCCTAGTGCATTATATGTTTCTTGATTTCAAATTTACATAGAAATGTGTATACTTATATCATTCTGATAATTTTTTTTTTAAAAATCAAAATCATATATAACTGATATAAATTATATTGTTTCAATAATGTACTGTGAAATGGTATGGTATAGTAACCTGAATTTTGTTATTTTCATTTCTATAACGCTTAGATTTTCTTCACACTGATTAAAGTTAAAATATGTGGTAATCAAATTTTAAATTTTATTACCAGAATGTTGATGCTCCCGCTCAGATAGATGACAAACTGAATGAGTATTTTGCATCTACATTCAAACATGAGGAGTTATTAAGGGAGGAAAATGCCACACGTTTATTAGCATTAACATTAGTAGAGGCATTTGATGCAAGAAAGCAAGCTTATGCAGCATCAGCCCAAAAAAAAAAAAAAAAACCCCCACTTCCACTTCACCCCTCTGTTTGTTCAAAATACCTGTCCAGCTGAGCCTTAAACTTATTTAGGCTATCAACCTCCACCACAAGGGATGAAAGTCTGTTCCACCAACCAACCACCCGCTGGCTAAAGGCAAATTTCCGCACGTCTATCCTACATCTGTTTTTCCTCAATTTGAATTTATGCCCTCTCAGGTGATTTTTCTGAGCTAGAGGAAGAATCCCATCAGCATTAAGCATGCTTAAACCATTCAAGGCTTTATACACCTCTATCAGATCACCTCGCTGGTGCCTAGTCTCCAGACACTGTAATTTGCAAAACTTAAGCCTTTCTTCGTAAGAGCACCCCTTTGTTTCATTCACTAATCTTGTTGCCCTTCTCTGTACTCGTTCCAGTAGCTCTACATCCTTCTCGAAATGAGGATGTAGCTCTACATCCTTCTTGAAATGAGGCCTCCAGACCTGTATACAGTACTCTAGGTGTGGCCTGACCATTGCCTTATACAATGGAATAATCACCTCCTTATCCCTGCTGGAAAAATTCCTGTATATCATTGACAATACTCCATGAGCTACTCTTGCAGCCCGTCTGCACTGCTCAGAGAACTTCATATCTGCCTGCACAACCACCCCCAAGTCCCTTTCATTCTCTACCACTGTCAGTGTAGTACCACAGAGTTGATACGTTGCTCTGGGGTTGCTGTTTCCCATGTGTAGTACTTTACATTTGTCAATGTTAAACTTCATTTGCCACCTCTCAGCCCATCTGCTCAACCTTTCCAGATCCTGTTGCAGCAGCATAGTGTCAGTAGTGTCCTTGACAACCCTGCCAACCTTTGTATCGTCGGCAAACTTGGACATTAAGCTTGATATACCATCATCAATATCATTTATAAATACAGAAAACAATAATGGACCCAACACTGAGCCCTAAGGGACTCCACTAATAACATCAGTACACGATGAGCAGAGTCCATTGATTACCACTCTCTGTCTTCTCCCCCTCAACCACCCCTTTATCCATAGAAGCAATTTGCCTCCAATGTCACACTGCTCCAATTTGTGTAGCAGTCTTCCATGTGCAACAGTATCAAAAGCCTTTCTAAGATCCAAGTATATAATATCAAAGTTATTCCCTGCATCCAGTTCTTTTGTGACTGCATCATAGTATCCAATCAAGTTGGTCAGGCAAGACTTCCCCTTAACAAAACCATGCTGTGTCTGAGCTATAACTGAAGTCTTGTCTAAATGATTCTGCAGTGCTTCTTTAACTAGTGCCTCCATTAATTTTCCTGGAACAGAAGTTAAACTCACAGGTCTATAATTACTTGTGTCAGCCTTTGATCCTCCTTTGTGAATTGGGGTGACATTTGCACATTTCCAGTCTGTGGGTACCTCCCCTGAGTCCAAGGAAGCTCTCATAATTATGGCTAAGGGTTCGCTTACTTCCTTTGCTGCCTCCTTTAATATAACTGGATAGATCCCATCCACCCCGGGTGCCTTTCTTGTGTTTATCTTCAACAGTTTCTCCTCCACTTTACTCCCAGTTATTTCAAGATTATCTAGCTTACTGCTAGAGTTGAATACACCTTTGGCATTCCCCTTGCTGAATAACTCCTCATGTGTGAATGTCGATGCAAAATATTCATTTAGTTTGTTAGCTACCTGAGCAGGATCATCAACAGTTGACCCATCAATATCAAGTGGACCAATCTGATTCATCCCCTTCCTTCTAGAGTTTACATAAGTAAAGAACTCTTTGCTGTTTTTCTTTGCATCCCTTGCCAAGGATTTCTCATAATCTGCCTTCGCCTGCCTAACCTCCTTTGTAACTTGGTTGCATATCAACTTGTATCTATCATAGGCTTCTGTGTCATGTGTTAATTTGTAAGTATCCCATGCATTTTTCTTCTCTGCCATGTGCCTCATTAGTTCATCTGACATCCATTTTGGCCTAAACCTTGAACAATATTTCTTAGTTGGTATGTAAAGCCTAGTAGCTTCCAAGATAAGTTCTTTGAATGCTTCCCATTTTGAATTTGCTGTTGGTAACATCATCAGTTGGTCCCACTGTATAGAATTTAAATACTGTCTCAGTCCATCGTAGTTGCCTTTACGAAAGCAATAACCCTTCCCTTTACCCCTAATGGTAGTTACCTCTTTGAGTAAATCTCACTTCAGCGCACTGTGATCACTGCCATCTAGTGGTTCATTTATCTGCAGATACTTAATGCATGAAGAATCACTGCTGATAATCAAATCAAGAGTATTCTTCCCTCTAGTTGCCTCCTGAACATGCTGATGAAAACAATCATCCAATAAAGCTCTGCTAGCGTGTGAGTGACCAGCCCCAAAATTCCAGTCAATATCTGGGAAATTAAAATCTCCCATTATAAGACTCTCTGATTTACTGGCCCACTCTATTTCCCTGTACAGTTCCTTATTATACTCATCAGAGTCATTAGGCCTATAGCACACTCCTACTCTCAATTTTGATCTCCCAATGCTTATGTCACACCAAACTGACTCAACACTGCACTGTCCGGCGATGTCGACTGGCTTCACTTCCTTGGTTTTTATGTGTTTCTTAACTAATAGCATAACCCCTCCCCCCTTCCTATCCTGTCTATCCGTTCTGTAGACGTTGTACTCCCCAAATTGCAGTTCTGCATCCCTTATATCTGTGTGACACCACGTCTCTGATATCCCAACAATATCTGCCTTTGATGTTTTGAGCAATACCTCAAATTCATCAAATTTATTTACTAAACTCCTAGCATTGGTGTACACGCAAGTATACCTGCACCTGTTTCTATTCTTAGCTACCCTAACACAACCCATGTGTTTACTATTACCGCAATGGCTCCCAGCAGTCTCTGAAATACCATGCATCTTGTTTTTCAGGCTTCTGCTCATTCTAATAGAAGCAGTGCAAGAATCTCTTTCACCTCTGCCAGTGGCTACTGTCAATCTACTGGTCTTTGTCTCTCCCCAAGCTAGCAGTTTTCCGACCCACCTAACACTGCCTCGATAGCATCAGCAAATATTCTTGCACCCTTTCTATTTAAGTGTATCCCATCCCTGTAGAAGCAATCTCTCCTGTTAACAAGTACAGTCCAGGCTGAAAAAAATTCTACCCCTTGAGCCTTGCACAATCTTTCCAGGGCCGAATTGATCGACAAGGCATAATGATTTTGTAATACTGAGAGCAAAGTGGAGGAAAAATTAACAATTTTTGGATTGTTAATTTTAACTTAAGTGTTAAATTTGTTAACTTAAGTGTTAAAAGTTGAATTTTTAACTTAAGTTTAAGTTTTGAATTGTTAATTGTTAAGTTTAACTTCTGGTAATCAAATTTTAAATTTGATTACCAGATATTGTAGCGCAGGCCTGGGCAAACTTTTGGGCTGAAGGGCCACAACAGGAATTCAAAAAGAAGGCGGGCCGCACGTAAAATACTATTTTTAGATATATATTATTTGTTATCATGAAGAAGAAATATAACATAAAAAAATTATTCTCTAACAACCAAGAATTTAATGAGATGAATGGAACTGTTTTATATCTTTTAACATTTTTTTTTTAATTTCGGGTATTAATTTTGTAGTTGAGATTCTTAAAACTGCTTGTAAATGTTCATCGGTGATGCTTGATCGTAAAGAATTTTTATTTAGATTCAATATGGAAAATGTTTGTTCACATATGTGGGTTGATCCAAAAATAACCAACATTTTTCGGGCAAAATCTTTTAAGTTCGTCGAATTTGTCCGAATTAAGAGTATTGTAAAATTTACAGATTTCCTCACGACGGTGCAATTCCCTTAAATCGGTATCACACTGCAGATCTATAATCTGAAGTTGTGGTTCACTAGGTGCACTATCAATTTCTATTGAAAATGGGTCGCGCACTATTTCCAAACTTGTCTCAATTTTTCGGAAGTTGCCAAATCTTCGTGAAAAGTCGTCATTCAAAGCGTTGATAATTTCACAATATTTTTCAATTTTACTTACTAGAATCTTCAGCAACTTCATGGTTGGAAAGTGGTCTACTTTGTTAATCAATAAATGTCGAAGGAACAACTGGAGTTTTAATTGAAATCCATTCAAACTTTTTACCATATCATGGGCGTATAAATTTTTCCCTTGTAACACGGTGTTGAAAGTATTTAAGTGTGTCACGATGTTCAGGGTAACCGCAAATTCACAAATCCAGTTATTATCAGTTAATTCGGGAAAGTCCATAATACTTTTCAGTTTTAAAAAAAGAATGATGTAACCTTTAAGATCCCATACTCGCCGAAGAACTTTTCCTAAGCTAAGCCATCGAATTTGGCTATGATAAGGAATATCTGTGTACTCGGATTCAATAATTTGAAGAAAATTAACGAATTGTCTGTGTTTCAGGCTCCTCGATCGTATTAAATTTACTAGTTTATTTACTAGTTAATTTTACTAGTAAATAAACTTTTACTAGTTAAATTTTACTAGATTTACTAAATTTACTAGTTAATTTTACTAGTAAATAAACTTTTACTAGTTAAATATTACTAGATTTACTAGTAAATTTCTATTTAATTTACTAATACAAGATGTGACATGTTCAACTTTTAACACATTTTTACATAATACTTGTTGATGTATAATACAATGAATTGTAATTAAATTATAATCAGGATAATTTTCGCAATTTTTATTCTGAATTTTCTTTAACGCTCAACTTATTTACCTGTCAAACTTGGTGCTCCATCAGTTGTTACGCTTACCATTTTGTTCCATTGTAAATTATATCTTGTTAAGCATTTTTCAACTTTTTCAAATATATCAGCTCCCGTTGTTTGGTCTTTAAGAGATTCCATTGAAAGAAGCTCTTCAATAGTTCCAAAATTAGAGGAGGTACATCCACGTATGAAAATTAACAACTGCGCAGTATTCTTTTGGTCGTTACTTTCGTCGAGAATTATCGAGTACCATGTTATGGATTCTAATACTGATAATAATTGTTCATTCAAATTTGTATCGATACATTCAATTCTTCTTACTACGGTTCGCCGAGAGAAACTTATATTCTCAAATTTGTGTTTAATGTCAGGACATATAATTCCACAAGCTTCAGTCATACATTCTTTAATATAGTCTCCATCAGAAAAAGGCTCGTTGCTTTTCGCAATTATATGAGAAATAACGAAACTTGCCTCTACAGTAGCTTCTTGTTCCTTAGTTAGCCGCGTAAACACATTTTGTCGTCTAGATAAATTTTGAATCAATCCATCAGCAGTTTTCTTTCTCGCTTCCGGAGTTAAATTGGCACCATATTCGGAATATTTAGTAGTGCAATGTCTTTTAATATTGTACTCTTTCAATACTGAGACACTCTCCCGGCAGATGAGACAAATAGTCTCGTTATTTATGTTAGCAAAAAAATATTTTGTGTTCCACTCTTCATTGAAGGCACGATGCTCTTGTTGAAATTTTCGTTTTTTATTCATTTTTAAAAGGGCGTAAATATTATTTTTATCGCTACTGGCACCAAGATGATAACCGAAGTTAACGCAAAAAAACTAACTGCGGGATGATCGTCAGAGAAAACAGGTTGGAACTGCGGCCGGTCAGCAGTCCTATCCTATTACTCCGCCACCGCAGCAGAGCCGTTGTCATCACCGGTTGTCTGTTACCGTAGTTTCGCGCGGTTAGTTTATAATCGCAAATTATACCGTTATAAAAGCGCCCGTTGGCTCGCTCCGGTTCGCGCGCAATTTCAAATTCTATCTCAATTTGAACAATAGAGATGATAAAACAATTTACAAGTCGACAAATTCTATAATGTATTACATATACAAATTTATTTTTAAAAAAGGCGTCGCAAAAGTAAAATAAGTAAACTTCTTTCGAAAATACAATTAAAGCTCGCGGGCCGCACAAAAATGTGCGGCGGGCCGCATGCGGCCCGCGGGCCATGGTTTGCCAGGGCCTGTTGTAGCATAATGTTTTGGAAAAATTTGTAATGTTATAAAATGCAGCTTTGATATTCCAAAAAAAAAAAAAAAAAAAAATCCTTAATTTAATTTTTTTAGAAATAAGGAGTTTTAAAAAATCAGAAGTGAAAAAAAAAAAAAATTGCATTATATAATACAAAATGCTTCTTCAGTTGGGCATAGCAGTCACTAAAATATTCTTGCCTTCTCCAATTGTAATTAAATAAGATAAAAATCATAAATAACACTAGTCTAGAGTTATAATATTTTATGTTATTACTGTATATTTTTAATACTTTATTTTTAACCCTTAAATACACTCAAAAAAGTATTATAATACAGTCATTTCAATATTTTTGAATGAACTTTCGAAAATACTGAAATGACTGTTTAGTATTTTTGTCCAATTTTTTTTTTTTTTCTTTCTGGCTCCATGGCTACCATGACTCTATTTAAAAAAATAATAATAACTTTAGGCATATGACGACAATGATATCATCATATACTTAGCAGTTGTTTACATAAAAATACAAATCTTGGGTTTAGGAACACTTTTTGGAATTTTTTCTGAAATGTTATATGATCAGAAGTAAATACTGTTGATATTTTCATTGATTTAAAAAAATATGAACTGTATAAAAGTGCAATATCACCTTCACAACTAATGCATGTTTTTATTAAAATTTCGAGAAAAAAATATTTTTTTTAAAACTTAAAAAAAAAAATAAATAAACATTTTCAAACATTTATAATGTGACTGTAACATTAATGTTTTGAAATTTTTTTTTTTTTTTAATTCAAGTAGTGTTATTACTGAAAATATAGCTGTGAGCTAATTTTTAATAATTTTTTTTCTAAAAATCATCCTATTTTTATGTTTTAGAAGAATATGTTTTTCTCACACTTCTGTATAATTTCCTCCTTGAGCTGGATTGTTAATATAAATAAACAAGTGAAAACTTTATCATATCACTGACAGTAATTATTTGTGCTATATGTAAGCCAGGTGCATTAGATTCAACTTTGAACTTTTAGTAAACACTCGCCTCCTATCACCACGTGGACTAAAAATGTAACTAAGACAGTGCTACAGATGCTGTTCACTGCTTGCAGGAAACAATGGAACTGCTTTGTAGCATGTTTTATAATACCTTTCTGTAACAGTTGCTTACATTTTAATTGGGGAAATTATGAAATGGTGGCATCAGCAAGCTTATTCTTGACTGCATTTCTTTCTAACTGTTATGCCCCAGCTTTTATAGTCTCTGAAGCTAGCAATGTACAACTTTTTTCTTTTTTAAAAACTGGAGTTTGGCTTTAAGGGCAAGGGACCTTACAATGGCATCACAACTCAAGAAAAATCAGAGACTACATTTGTAGAGTTCAAAAGTCAAGAATTTCTAAAACAAACAGTGGAAAAATTGCAGGATTCTATATCAACCTGCAAGGGATCTTTTGAAAATAACATGAAAAGGTTGTTAAATGCAAAAATAGCAAAGAAAAACATACAGACTGGTATCTTTCTGATTCATATGAGGCCAAAATATTCACTGGTTCTAATGCTCATTAGTAATAGTTCATATACTTACAATAGTACAACTTGGTGCCTTCATTTTAATCAGATGTAAAAATCTAAATATCATATCATAATTAATTATCAAATGTGTGGTACTCACCAATATATATCCGGGCCAAACTAAAAGCAAACTCCCTTGCTGCAACTTCCAATTTTTCAGATTCTTTCTGAACAAAGGACAAAATATCCTGAAGAGCTTTTGAAATCTGTTTGCAAGACTCTTCTAAATCTGAAACAACATAAGCATTTTTCAAACGTAAAGAAATATCAGACTGAAAGGCACGAAGTACATTTCCATCACTTTTCACAATACTTCTTAAAACATCCAGGGAGAGAATGTTGGTCGTTCCTTCCCAAATAGGTAATATCTTAAAAAAAGACAATACAATATTATAGGATAGTAGATATGGTCACTATAAAATTATATTATAATTAATTTAATAATAATTTTATATATGACATTATTTTTCTCTACCAAGTAAATGAAACAAAATTAAAATAAGTAAAAATTATGAAATCATTTGTAACAAAGAGACAATGGCAATGAAAAATTATGTTTGAATTTAGATCTAAAGAATTGAATTATCTTGTTTTTAGCATATTTTCTTTTCTTTTTGTCTTTATGTTTTGTGTTATATATTAATGTCACAACTTCACAATGTAGTATACCAAAACCTCACAAAAGCAATTTATCAATAAAAAATTGGGATTCTGATATTCAAAATGCAGTCTCATTTTGAATGTCAGCAAGCAAATTCTATTCTTGAAAATCAAAAAATTAGCATCTAATAAGTATTTCAACTACATTGAAATAGATTGAATGACTGAATCTCACATCGAGGTTTACTCTTTGATGTGAGAAATTAATAAAATACTGTCATAACTCGCAGATAATTTTAAGTCTGAGGTAGTAACACAAAGTAATGGCCACTTCTTGGAGGAGAATAAAGAATGTGTTATCCATGATGAAATGCTAGTTATCCCATGCATGAAACTTCAGAACACAAAACTTAGCTTGATGATAAAAAGCAACAATATGATTCAATAATTCTACCCCTTCTTAATTTATATATACTGTGGCAGATTACAGTAAAGTTATAATAATTTTAAACCCTTTCCTATATAATAAACTAATTAAAAATTTTTAATTAGTTTATTATATAGGATTCATATATATATTTATTATATTACATTTATTATATATATTCATAAAGTGAGATTTCCTGTCCATGCAATATCCTCTCAACAATTACTATTATTTTAACAAAACCAATGGTGCATAAGAAAATGGTGTTCCATGTACAATTTATCAATAATAGATAATTCATTGCATTGGAAAGGTTATGAATCACTGCTCTAAACATTTCAAAGCATTTGAACAAGCTAAACAAGCTGTTCCCCCATACTGTTATCAATCTTCTGCCTTTTGCAATTGAGTGGCCACTTTCTTATTTGACAGCTTGCCAAGTTTGACAATACATGGCACTCTATCTTCTAACATCTTGACCAATTCTGAAACATTTGAAATTTCTGTTATTTCACCTACTCTTTTTCCTTGTATATCAACAACCTTTTTCCATTAATTATAAATCTTATCCATAATTTGAAGTTAGCAAATTAGTTCAGTATGTCTGATATACTGGGTGTGCAATAATCTTTCTGCAATGATTGCAATAAATTGCTAATTTGTATTTCTCACCATGAGTATAGGGCTATTTTATTTTTGTAGTAAATTTATCCTGTGGTATACATTTAAATTTTCACATTACAGATGCTTGAATTTTTTGTTCTCAATTTATATTCATTATATTTATGATATTTAAAAAAAAAAAAGTTGCTGAAAACTTCATTACATCTAATGTTGTTCATAAGAAAGGAATGCAAGCATAGCATGCATGTGTGCCATATAAGAAATCTTATGATATAGCCATTAGCATTAGCATTAGTAGAGGCATTTGATGCAAGAAAGCAAGCTTATGCAGCATCAGCCCAAAAAAAAAAATAAATAAAATAAAATAAAATAAAATAATATAAAAATAATAAATAAATAAAAAATAACCACTTCCACTTTACCCCTCTGTTCGTTTGACATACCTGTCCAGCTGAGCCTTAAACTTATTTAGGTTATCAACTTCCACGACAAGGGATGGAAGTCTATTCCACCAACCAACCACTCGCTGGCTAAAGGCAAATTTCCTCACGTCTATCCTACATCTGTCTTTTCTCAATTTGAATTTATGCCCTCTCAGGTGATTATTCTGAGCAAGAGGAAGAATCCCATCAGCATTGAGCATACTCAAACCATTCAAGGCTTTATACACCTCTATCAGATCACCTCGCCGGTGCCTAGTCTCCAGACACTGTAATTTGCAAAACTTAAGCCTTTCTTCGTAAGAGCACCCCTTTGTTCCATTCACTAATCTTGTTGCCCTTCTCTGTACTCGTTCCAGCATCTCTACATCCTTCTTGAAATGAGGCCTCCAGACCTGTATACAGTACTCTAGGTGTGGTCTGACCATTGCCTTATACAAAGGAATAATCACCTCCTTATCCCTGCTATAAAAATTCCTATATATCATCGACAATACACCATGAGCTACTCTTGCAGCCTGTCTGCACTGCTCAGAAAACTTCATATCTGCCTGCACAACCACCCCCAGGTCCCTTTCATTCTCTACCACTGTCAGTGTAGTACCACAGAGTTGATACGTTGCGCTGGGGTTGCTGTTTCCCATATGTAGTACTTTACATTTGTCAATGTTAAACTTCATTTGCCACCTCTCAGCCCATCTACTCAACCTTTCCAGATCCTGTTGCAGTAGCATAGTGTCAGTAGTGTCCTTGACAACCCTGCCAACCTTCGTATCGTCTGCAAACTTGGACATTAAGCTTGATATACCATCATCAATATCATTTATAAATACAGAAAACAATAATGGACCCAATACTTTCCAAAACTGTGCTGTAAGTCAACATGAGTATATGTGGTACCCTACACATACCTATGTGAATAGAAAGGTTGCACGAAATGGATTACTGAAATCTGATCATAAACAAAACATGATTCCCTACAGCAACAATGGTGAACCAATGACACACAAATGGGAGTACAATGTGTACAGGAAGGGAGGAGGGGTTATGCTATTGGTTAAGAAACATGCCAAATTCCAAGGAAGTACAGCCGGTCAACACGGCTGGACAGTGCAGTGTCGAGTCAGTTTGGCGTGACATAAGCACTGGAAAAGTAAAATTAAGAGTAAGAGTGTGTTATAGGCCTAATGACTGATGAATATAATAAACAACTGTACAGAGAAATAGAGTGGGCCAGAAAGTCGGAGAGTCTTATAATTGGGGATTTGAATTTCCCAGATATTGACCGGAATTTGTGGGTTGGTCACACACACTAGCAAGGCTTTTGTGGATTTATTGGATGATTGTTTTCTACTTCAGCATGTTCGGAAGGCAACTAGAGGGAGTAAAACTTTAGATCTGATTATCAGTAGTGATTCTTCATGCATTAAGAATCTGCAGATAAAGGAACCACTAGGTGGCAGTGATCACAGTGTGCTGAAGTGGGATTTACTCAAAGAGGTAACTACCATCAAGGGTAAATTGAAGAGTTTTTGCTTTCGTGAAGATTACTATGGTGATCTGAGACAATATTTATTTTCTATATGGTGGGACCAACTGATGATGTTACCAATAGCAAATTCAAAATGGGAAACATTCAAAGAATTAATCTTGGAAGCTACGAGGTTTTTCATACCAACTAAGAAATGTAGTTCAAGATTTAGGTCTAAATGAATGTCAGATGAACTAGTTAGACATGTGGCAGAGAAGAAAAATGCATGGAATACATATAAATTAACAGGTGACATGGAAGCCTATGATAGATATAAGCTGGTCTGTAACCAAGTCAAAAAGGAGTTTAGGCAGGCAAAGGCAGATTATGAGAAATCTTTGGCAAAGGATGCAAAGAGTTCTTTACTTGAGAAGGAAGAGGATGAATCAGACTGGTCCACTTGATATCGATGGTTCAACTATTGATGATCCTGCTCAGGTAGCTAACAAACTAAATGAATATTTTGCATCTACATTCACACATGATGACTTATTCAGAGAGGGGAAAGCCAGAGGTGTATTAAACTCTGGAGGTAAGCTAGATGATCTTGTAATAACTGAGAGTAAAGTGGAGTAGAAATTGCTGAAGATAGATAGGCTGCAGAAATTGTTGAAGATAAGGAAGGCACCTGGGGCAGATTGAATCAATCCAGTTATACTGAAGGAGGTAGCAAAGGAAGAAAGCAAACCCTTAGCCATAATTATGAGAGCTTCAATGAACTCAGGGGAGGTACTCATGGACTGGAGATGTGCAAATGGGACCCAATCCACAAAGGACAACACAAGTAATTACAGACCTGTTAGTTTAACTTCAGTTCTATGGGTTATTATTAATGGAGTAACAGGGTAAAGAAGAATTGCAGGATCACCTAGACAAGACTTCAGTTATAGCTTGGACACAGCATGGGTTTGTTAAGGCGAAGTCTTGTCTGACCAATTTTATTGCATACTATGATGTGGTCATAAAGGAACTGGAATGAAAGACTAATTCTGATATCACATATTTGGATCTTAGAAAGGCTTTTGATACTGTTGTGCATAGAAGACTGCTGCACAAATTGGAGTAGTGTGGCACTGGAGGCAAATTGCTGCTATGGATAAAGGGATGGTTGAGTTGGAGAAGACAGAGTGGTAATCAACGGACACTGCTTTTTGTGGACTAATATTATTAGTGGAATCCCCCAGGGTTCAGTGTTGGATCCATTGTTGTTTTCTGTATTCACTAATGATATTGATGATGGTATATCAGGCTTACCGTCCAAATTTGCAGACAATACCAAGGCCGGCAGCGTTGGAAATGACACTAATGACAGTGCGCCACGGCAACAGGATCTAGAAAGTTGAGCAGATGGGGTGAGAGGTGGCAACTGATGTTTAACATTGACAAATGTAAAGTACTGCATACGGGAAGCAGTAACCCCAGAGTAAGATCTCAACTGTGTGGTACTACACTGACAGTGGTACAGAATGAAAAGTACCTGGGGGTAATTGTGCAGGCTGATATGAAGTTTTCTGAGCAGTGCAGATGGTCTGCAAGGGTAGCTTATGGTGTCTTGCCAATGATATACAGGAATTGTGCTAGCAGGGATAAGAAGGTGATTATTCCCTTATATAAGACAATTGTCAGGCCACACCTTAAGTACTGTATATAGGTCTGGTGGCCTCATTTTAAGAAGGACATAGAGCTGTTGTAACAAGTGCAGGAAAGGGTAATAAGACTAGTGAAAGGAAGAAAGAGTTGCTCTTATGAAGAATGGTTTAAATTTTGCAAATTACAGTGTCTCGAGACTAGGCACCTGCGGGTTGATCTTATTGAGGTGAATAAAGCCTTGAATGCGTTGAGCATGCTCAATGCTGATGGGATTCTTGATTTTGCTCAGAATAATCACCTGAGAGGGCATAAATTCAAATTGAGGAAAGACAGTTGTAGGAGATATGTGCGGAAGTCTATCTTTAGCCAGCAGGTTGTTGATTGTTGGATCAAACTTCCATCTGTCAGTGTAGAAGTTGAAAGCTTAAATAGATTCAAGGCAGAAATAGACAAACATTTGGAGCAACAGGATGGGTGAAATGAGGTTTTTTTTTTTTTGGCTGATGCTCAATAAGTCTGATTTCTTGCATCATTTGCCTTTAATTCTAAAGAAAAATATGACAACATGAATCTACCAAATAATTAATAATTTAATTTATAATAATAACAATAACTATACATTAATACATTTCTGGCATTCCCCTCCCTGAATAACTCCTCATGTGTGAATGTAGATGCAAAATATTCATTTAGTTTGTTAGCTACCTGAGTAGGATCATCAACAGTTGAACCATCAACATCAAGTAGAACAATCTGATTCATCCCCTTCCTTCTAGAGTTTACACAAGTAAAGAACTCTTTGCATCCTTTGCCAAAGATTTCTCGTTATCTGCCTTTGCCTGCCTAACCTCCTTTGTGAGTTGGTTACAGACCAGTGTATATCTATCACAGGGATAATTTATATGTATCCCATGCATTTTTTCTCTGCCACATGTCTAATTAGTTCATTTGACATCCATTTAAGCCTAAATTTTGAACAATATTCCTTAGTTGGCAAGAAAAGCTTAGTAGCTTCCAAGATTAATTTTATTTTTTGAATGCTTCTCATTTTGAATTTGATGTTGGTAACATCAAAAGTTGGTCCCACTGTATAGAATTTAAATACTGTCTCAGACCACCGTAGTCACTTTATGAAAGCAAAAAACCTTCCTTTTACCCCTGATGGTAGTTACCTCTTTGAGTAAATCCCACTTCAGCACACTGTGATCACTGCCACTTAGTGGTTCCTTTATCTGCAGATTCTTAATGCATGAAGAATCACTACTAATAATCAGATCAAGAGTATTACTCCCCCTAGTTGCCTTCCTAACATGCTGCTGTAGAAAACAATCATCCATTAAATCAACAAAAGCCTTTCTAGTGTGTGTGTGTGTGTGAGTGAGTGAGTGAGTGAGTGAGTGAGTGACCAACCCACAAATTCCAGTCAATATCTGGGAAATTAAAATTCCCCATTATAAGACTCTCTGATTTACTGGCCCACTATTTCTCTGTACAGTTTTTTATTATACGCATCAGAGTCATTACACCTATAACACACTCCTACTCTCAATTTTGCTTTCCCAGTGCTTATGTCACACCAAACTGAGTGGACACTGCACTGTTGAGCCATGTCGACTAGCTGTACTTCCTTGGATTTTATGTGTTTCTTAACCAATAGCATAATTCTCCTCCTTTCCTATCCTGTATTTCCTTCCTGTGCACATTGTACTCTCCATATTTTAGTTCTGCATTCCTTATATCTGTGTGACACCACGTCTCTGTTATCACAACAATATCTCCCTTTGATGTTTTGACCAACACCTCAAAATCATCAAGTTTATTTACAAAGCTGGCATTGGTATACATACAAGTAAACATGCACCTTTTCCTATTCTTAGCTTCCTTAACACATCCCATGTATTTATTTTTTCTGCAATGACTCTCAGCAGGCTCTGAAATCCCCTGCACCTTGTTTTCCAAGCTGCTGCTCATTCTAATAGAAGCAGTTCAAAAATCACTTTTGACTTTGCCTGCGGCCACTGTTAATCTTTTAGTCCATGAATTCTCCCAGCTAGCAGTTTTCTGACCCACCTAACAATGTATTGATAGCATCAGCAAATATTCTTGCACCCTTTGTATTTAAGTGTATCCCATCCCTGTAGAAGCAGTCTCCCCTGTTAGCAAGCCCAGAACAGGCTGAGAAAAATTCTACCCTTTGAGCCTTGCACAGTTTCTCCAGGGCTGAATTGATCGACAAGGCTCTCGTCATATACTCTCTCCTATCATGTCTGGGCAGAATTGCAGACACTTTCAAATTCAACCCTAACTCATGGCTTTTTTTCAACATTGACCTGTACTTGTTAAGTAATAACTTTAATAAATTTAATAACTGAATAACTATACATAACTTTTTAACTTTAATAACAATAAACCAACAATAACTTAATAATAATAACCATAAATAATTTTTACTCTAAAAGAAACACTTGTTGAGATTAAACTTGAATTTCTATAGATTGTAGTTTCAGGAAATATGTGTAAAGGAAGGTCATTCTGGAGAATAGTAGAAGAGATAAACAAGGAGGAAAACTCAAATAAGTTCAAGGCAGAAACAGACAAATATTTGGCATTAGCATTAGCATTAGTAGAGGCATTTGATGCAAGAAAGCAAGCTTATGCAGCATCAGCCAAAAAAAAAAAAAAAAACCCCACTTCCACTTCACCCCTCTGTTCGTTCAAAATACCTGTCCAGCTGAGCCTTAAACATATTTAGGCTATCAACCTCCACCACAAGGGATGGAAGTCTGTTCCACCAACCAACCACCCGCTGGCTAAAGGCAAATTTCCGCACGTCTATCCTACATCTGTCTTTCCTCAATTTGAATTTATGCCCTCTCAGGTGATTTTTCTGAGCTAGAGGAAGAATCCCATCAGCATTGAGCATGCTTAAACCATTCAAGGCTTTATACACCTCTATCAGATCACCTCGCTGGTGCCTAGTCTCCAGACACTGTAATTTGCAAAACTTAAGCCTTTCTTCGTAAGAGCACCCCTTTGTTCCATTCACTAATCTTGTTGCCCTTCTCTGTACTCGTTCCAGCAGCACTACATCCTTCTTGAAATGAGGCCTCCAGACCTGTATACAGTACTCTAGGTGTGGCCTGACCATCGCCTCATACAATGGAATAATCACCTCCTTATCCCTGCTGGAAAAATTCCTGTATATCATTGACAATACTCCATGAGCTACTCTTGCAGCCCTTCTGCACTGCTCAGAGAACTTCATATCTGCCTGCACAACCACCCCAAGGTCCCTTTCATTCTCTACCACTGTCAGTGTAGTACCACAGAGTTGATACGTTGCTCTGGGGTTGCTGTTTCCCATGTGTAGTACTTTACATTTATCAATGTTAAACTTCATTTGCCACCTCTCAGCCCATCTGCTCAACCTTTCCAGATCCTGTTGCAGCAGCATAGTGTCAGTAGTGTCCTTGACAACCCTGCCAACCTTTGTATCGTCTGCAAACTTGGACATTAAGCCCGATATACCATCATCAATATCATTTATAAATACAGAAAACAATAATGGACCCAACACTGAGCCCTGAGGGACACCACTAATAACATCAGTCCACGATGAGCAGTGTCCATTGATTACCACTTTCTGTCTTCTCCCCCTCAACCACCCCTTTATCCATAGCAGCAATTTGCCTCCAATGTCACACTGCTCCAATTTGTGTAGCAGTCTTCCATGTGCAACAGTATCAAAAGCCTTTCTAAGATCCAAGTATATAATATCAAAGTTATTCCCTGCATCCAGTTCTTTTGTGACTGCATCATAGTATCCAATCAAGTTGGTCAGGCAAGACTTCCCCTTAACAAAACCATGCTGTGTCTGAGCTATAACTGAAGTCTTGTCTAAATGATCCTGCAGTGCTTCTTTAACCAGTGCCTCCATTAATTTTCCTGGAACAGAAGTTAAGCTCACAGGTCTATAATTACTTGTGTCAGCCTTTGATCCTCCCTTGTGAATTGGGGTCACATTTGCACTTTTCCAGTCTATAGGTACCTCCCCTGAGTCCAAGGAAGCTCTCATAATTATGGCTAAGGGTTTGCCCACTTCCTTTGCTGCCTCCTTTAATATAACTGGATAGATCCCATCCACCCCGGGTGCCTTTCTTGTGTTTATCTTCAACAGTTTCTCCTCCACTTTACTCCCAGTTATTTCAAGATTCTGTAGCTTACTGCTAGAGTTGAATACACCTCTGGCATTCCCCTCGCTGAATAACTCCTCATGTGTGAATGTCGATGCAAAATATTCATTTAGTTTGTTAGCTACCTGAGCAGGATCATCAACACTTGACCCATCAATATCAAGTGGACCAATCTGATTCACGCCCTTCCTTCTAGAGTTTACATAAGTAAAGAACTCTTTGCTGTTTTTCTTTGCATCCCTTGCCAAGGATTTCTCGTAATCTGCCTTCGCCTGCCTAACCTCCTTTGTAACTTGGTTGCATATCAACTTGTATCTATCATAGGCTTCTGTGTCATGTGTTAATTTGTATGTATCCCATGCATTTTTCTTCTCTGCCATATGCCTCATTAGTTCATCTGACATCCATTTTGGCCTAAACCTTGAACAATATTTCTTAGTTGGTATGTAAAGCCTAGTAGCTTCCAAGATAAGTTCTTTGAATGCTTCCCATTTTGAATGGATGGATGAATGGATGTGTGAAATGGGAAGGATGTGCTTTTTTTTTTGGCTGATGTGACATAAGCTTGCTTCCTTGCATCATATGCTCCTACTAATGCTAATGCTAAAAGTTGGTTTTGTGAGTTTAGAAATGGAGAGTGAGTGGATGCTGATGGGTTGTGGCACATGTGTGGACTGGTTTAGAAGAGTGGAGAGAATTACAGATACCAATTCAGACCAGTGCCTGTGGATGTATCTGTAGAAAAGGCAGGCAGCTGAAACTGAATGTCTATGAGACACAGAGTGGGGAGACCTTATAAGAGACTGAATATTAATTAATCTGACTATCTTTTTTTGAATAGCCTAGGAGTTAGAGGGAGAGATTTCTGAAGTCACCATCCCAGATGTAGTAAGAAAATTCCACACTAGGATTGATACTGAGTTAACACATTTAACACTGGGAGCAAAAAAAGAAAACTGTTTTTTTTGATGCAGAGGCAGCAATACTTGTGATTTCTTATGCCAAGAGAGATTATAAGTCAGGGTAATCCCTCATTGAATTATGATCTTGTCTAAAAATTTAAATGTCTTCAAAGATGACCCTAGGAGCAATACACTTTTTTTGTGTGAGAATAATAATACAGGACTGAATTTTAGGAGCGAAGTTAAATAAGTTTTCTTTGCAACATTGGAGAATTATGTGGAGACTGGAATTTAATGAATTGGCAGTGGATATTCAAGAAGTTTAAGCTGTTCATGAATAGAAGTTTTTCTCAAAATAGATGGTGAAATGTAGTGTGCTTTCATCTGAAAAACTACACATAGGATTTCCAGTCAGTAAAAGAAGGACATTAATATATAAGTGATAAAGAGTTTTAAAAAATTGAATATTGGGGAATATTATTAACATTTGAGGCATATGATGCAAGAAATCTTATGCAGCATCAGCCAAAAAAAAAAAAAAAAAAAAAAAAAAAACCCTCCCATCTCGCCTCTCCATTTGTTCCAAATGCCTGTCCAGCTCAGCCTTAAATTTATTTAGTATTAGTAATGGCCGCATGGTGCAAGAAAGCCTATGGCTTATGCTGCACCAGCCCAAAATAAAAAAAAATAATAATAAAAAAACCAAATAAAACAATGATAAAAAAATAAAAATAAATAAAAAATAAATAAATAATAATAATTAATAAAAGAAAATGAAATTAAACCTATCATCCTATGCGCTTCCCTCACCCAAAGGTGATGACCTCTGAATTTGCCCAAACTCAGCCTCTACCACCCATGTAGGCAACTTATTCCAGTAATTTATAACTCACTGCTTAAAATAAAACTTCCTGCAGTCCAATCTAAACATTTCCCCACTGTAACTTGAATTTATGTCCGCTAGTTCTAGCATCATTTATAATTTTCAAAATTTCGTCCTCATTCATTTTACTGATGCCTCTCAGAGCCTTAAACACCTCAATCAAATCTCCTCTAAGGTGTCTAGTTTCCATACTCTGCAACCCACATATTTGAAGTCTTTCTTCATAAGGATGCCCTTTTGCCGATCTCACCAGGCGAGTTACCTGTCTTTGCACCCTTTCAAGAAGCTCAATGTCTTTCTTTCTTTAGGTGCGGTCTCCATATTTGAACACAGTATTCCAAGTGTGGTCTAACAAAAGCCTTATATAATGGGATTATCACATCCCTATCTCTACTTGCAAAAGTTCGATAGATCATCGATAGGACACCATGGGCCTTTCTTGCAACCTGTTTACAATGCTCAGAGAATTTCATGTCTGACCGTATCGTAACACCCAAGTCCCTTTCCTCCAGTGTACTGGGTTTAGCTGTGAATAAGTTACTTTGGGATTACTGTTTCCCAGGTGTAATACCTTACACTTTGTTGGATTAAAGCATAGCTGCCATTTTTCTGACCATTCCTGAAGTCTATCTAGGTCTCTCTGAAGAAGCTCAGCTTGATAGTGATCATTAACTACTCTACCAGTTTTAACATCATCTGCAAATTTAGACATCATGCCCTCTAACCCTTCATTGATGTCATTTATGAAAATTAAAAACAACAGTGGTCCTAATACTGATCCTTGGGGAACCCCACTTCTTACATCAACCCAATCTGAGGAATAGCTATTTATCACAACCCTCTGCCTCCTGCCCTGAAGCCATCCTGCTATCCATCTAAGGATTTTCCCAGTGATTCCAACCTGTTCCAGCTTATAAAGCAACCATTCATATGGGACTGAGTCAAAAGCTTTGCTGAAATCTAAATAAACAATGTCGAAATTATTCCCTAAATCCAGCTCGCAAGTGACCCTTTCAAAATAGCGAACCTTCATCATTGCCTCCATGATTTTCCCTACCATGAAATCAGACTGACAGGTCGATAATTTCGCACTTTACTCTTAGGGCCACCCTTATGTATGGGAGATATATTGGCACTTTTACAATCCAACGGAATCTCCCCAGAGTCTAGTGATGCTCGCATAATTAGCCTCAATGGTTCAATGCACTCACTTGCCGCCTCCCTTAAGATTATAGGGTATATTCCATCAACTCCAGGAACCTTACTGGCCCGTAGGCTCGAACGTTTTTTCATTAAATAATCTTGTGATTTTTCAATGTCATTAATTACATATTTTTAAACTTCACTCCCACATTGCCACAAAAGGTTTTTAATTTGTAAATATCGATGCAAAATAACTGTTGAGTTCATCTACAATGGCAGCTCTTTCCCTTATGTAAAGGTCCGATCTGGTTTGTCCTGCTCTTCTTGGCATTTATATATGTGAAGAATTCCTATTCCCCCCCTCTTTGTTCTGTTTGCTAGTGATTTCTCATAAACTATTTTTGCCTGTCAAACCTTTTCTGGGGCTGCATTGCACATCATCTTGTAGCTATAGGCTTCAGTACCTTTTATTGCTCTGTAACTTTCCATGTCACCTTTTTTCTGCTCAAGTAATGTGGCAACTTCACTATTCATCCAACATGGAACCCTCCTCGTGGAGTATTTGTTTAATGGTAAATATGCATTCAAGGTATCTGTGATTAATGTTTTAAAAGCATACCACAATTCAACTGTATTCATTCTCTGGGCAATATCTACCCAGTTAATAGAGGCCATGTACTACCTTAAAGCATTGTAATTTCCTTTTCTGAATTAGGCTATTAGCTCTCAAAAAAAAAAAGATGGAAGCCTGTTCCACCAATCAACTACCTGCTGGCTAAAGGCAAATTTCCACACATCTATTCTACCAACTATCTTTCCTCAATTTCAAACTGTGTGGTCCCTCAGGTTCTTAGTCTGAGCAAGAGGAAGAATCCCATCAGCATTCAGCTTTCTCAACCCATTCAAGGCCTTATACACCTCAATGAGATCATCTCACAGTTGCCTACTCTCCAGGCACTGCAATTTGCAGAACTTAAGTCTTTCTTGGTAAGAGCATCCCTTTATTCCCCTCGCCAATCTTGTTGCTCTTCTTTGAACTCATTCTAGCAACTCTACATCCTTCCTAAAATGAGGCCTCCAGACCTGTACAGCCGACCGGGCTAGCCGAGTGGGTAAAGTACCTGCCCGGCAACCCAAAGGTCGCGGGTTCGATTCCCGCCTCGGGCTTGGATCAAAGTACTGCAAAAACCTTGGGAGGTGCAATATGGCCACAGAAGCCGATGCGCCAACAACTACCAAATCAAAAAAAAAAAAAAAAAAAAAAAACCAGACCTGTACACAGTACTCTGTGGCCTGACCATTGCCCTGTATAACCAGATAATCACTTCTCTGTCCCTGCTAGCAAAATTCCTATATATCATCAACAAGACTATATGACCTGCCCTGGCAGCCCATCTGCACTGCTCAGCGAACTTCATATTTGACTGCACAATTAACCTCCCCCAGGTCTTTTTCACTTTCCACTTCCCCGAGTGTACTACCACACAGTTAGTGCATTTCTCTTGAGTTATTGCTATCCATATGCAGTATTTTGCATTTGTCAATGTTAAACTTCAGTTGCCACTTCTCAACCCATTTTTCCAACTTATCTAAATCCAGTTGGAGTAGCATACTGTCTTTACTGTCATTAACAACCCTGCCAACTTGGACATTAAACCTGATATACCTTTATCAATATCTTTCATAAATATACAAAACAACAATGGACCCAACACCGAACCCAGGGAACTACACTAATAACATCTGTCCATGAAGAGCAGTGTCCACTGAATACCACTCTCTGTCCACTCAACCATCCCTTTATCCATTGAGCAACTTACCCTTAATGCCATACCTCTCCAATTTGTACAGCAGTCTTCCATGTGCAACAGTATCAAAAGCTTTCCTGAAATCCAAGTATATGATATCAAAATTATTTTTGGAATTTAGTTCCTTTGTGACCACATCTTGGTTTGTTATTGTTTGTTAGTTATTTGGTTTTTAGGAGCATTAGCAACTAAGGCCATATTGCTCCTATATTTATGGCATGCAATTTTTGGCACCTTTGCTGGGAAAGATTCACTACTGCTCCTCTAGAGTCTTTATCACGAGTTAACAGTACAATTTAATTTAACAAATGAAAACTGATTTTATTTAATTATATTAATAATACACTATTTCCACTGACTTGACAGTTTATTAAAACACCAGAATAATTACATGGATGTTAAAATGGTAAAATATCTACAATACAACTGAAAATATGTACATTAAGAATATAAAATAGCAGTCTATGATTAAGATGTGTAATAAATTATACCTTAAAAACTGAAAATATACAATTAAAAGCAATAAATGTAAGATAACATAAAATAAATTGCACAACAAGAAGCTTTCAAGGTGACGAGCCTTATTCTCAACTTAGATGAGATTAACGACAGTGAACATAAAATACTATAGAGAGAAATCTGTGCATGCATAAATAACCAGCTGTGGACTATATTGTATATAAAATGATTAGTGGTATAAAATACATTTAATTGAAGTCAATTTTCCTAAATAGCATATTTCAAGAACCCAAAGTGGTATAAAATGGATTATAGCAATACAGTCAAAGCTCTATATAACGACACCCAGGGAAAGGAAAAACAGTCACTATATTGTAAAGGAGTTATATCAAATGTTCATAAAATAGTATTAGGTTAATGAGAGATTGGCTGAGACCAAACCACATAGGACATTATAATGTGTGGGATGTTAAAAAGAGGGCCGCTATAAAGAACTTTGACAGTAGTAATAGTATTCATCATATAGTAAAAGAAATAAACAGGCTTTTGTTCCACTGGTAAATAAGAAAATACAAACTATATGCTTCCCTCCTAACACAGGTACTTATCCAGTTGACCTTTGAATTTATTCTAACTGTCAGTCCCAACTAACTGTGAGAACAACTTCTTCCAACAATCAATGACTTACTGGCTAAAAGAAAACTTCCTACAATCTAATCTAAACCTCAACCTGTAATTTGAATTTATGGCTCTTAGTTCCTTCACAACAGTGAGAATATCACCTTCATTCATTTTACTAATCCCTCTGAAAGCCTTAGAAACCTCTATCAGTTCACTTCTGAGGTGGGTTGCCAAGCTCTGTAGCCCATATAATTGTAGTGTTTTCTTATACAGTCATCCTTCTGTCAATCTCACCATTTGAGTTGCCCATCTTTGAACCCTTTCAAGAAGCTCAATTTCTTTTTTCAGATAAGGTTTCCATACTTGAACAAGTATTTCAAATGTGGCCTTACAATTGCATTATACAATGGGATTATGACCACCCTATCTCTACAGGATAATATTCAATAAATCACTGATACACCTGGGCTTTCCTGGCTGCCTGTTTACACTATTCAGAAAACTTCATATCTGCCAGTGTTGTAACTCCCAGATCTCTTTCCTCCTCCACTGTTTTTAATTCAACCCCACCAAGTGTATATATTAAGTGCAATAGCATCATTAATACACAGCCATTTCTGAATAAACAGAATATTATAAGGCGGCATCATTTTAAGTTATATCTCATATTATGAATACCTTCACAACGAGTTGCCATGATATCGCACGACTTCGAATAAGTAACGCTTCACCTAAGGAGAAGACTAACGTTACTTATTCTCACATAGGTACCAGCACCCAGATGGCACCATTTCAGGGCTAGAGGCTTTAGCCCTAAATGCACATTAGTCTAAATACATCATACACCATCAGGCATTTCTCATATTGTGCAGTTATACTTCATAACTGTTTTGCCATCATTGCATCACTTGGGTACCTACCCATTCAACTGAAGAAGAGCAGAATAGCCCAGAAACGATGCAGTCTGGGTGGTGGTACCCTTTTTTTTTTTTTTTTAATGTAAACTCCAAACACGAGAGGTATTAGGCCCTATAGTACTTAGTACTGTGCTTGAGTTGGAGGTTGAGAAAACGAAAGAAGATATTTGTTGACATTGGACTTGAACTTCTGTAGACTGTAATTTTCAGGAAATACGTATGAAGGAAGGTTGTTTCAGAAAACGGCAGTTGAATGAATGAACGAGGAAGATGAAAAGTTGGTTCTGTAAGTTTGAAGTTGGACAGTAAATGGATGTTGACTGGTGGCGGCACGTGTTCGGACTGTTTTGAAAGAGAGAGCAGGAATTATAGAAGCCAATTCAGAAGAACAGTGCTGATGGAAGTGTCTGTAGAAGAGGCATGCAGCAGAAAGAGTACGTCTATGAGACAGCAAGTGGAGAGACTTTGTTAGAGATGAATCATTAATTAACCTAACTGCCCTCTTCTGAATGGAATCAAGAAGCCTGAGAGAGGTTTTGGGGGCACCACCCCAGATGTGTGAACAATATTCCATGGCAGGGCGGATTTGCAATTTATACAGAATGAGCAGTTGTTTGGAAGAAAAGTAACGCTGAGAGTGAAAGAGAAAACCAAGTTTTTTAGACGCAGAAGAAGCAATATTTGTAATGTGCTTGTGCCAAGAGAGATTAGAAGTCAGGGTAATCCCCAAAAGAGATATATCATTTTGCCTAGAAATCAGAGTGTCACTAAAGATAAGCATAGGAGCAGAAGAATCCTTTTTGCGAGATATAAGACAAGATTGAGTTTTAGAAGGGTTGAAATCAACTAAGTTGTCTTTGCCCCACTGGAGAATTAACTGAAGATCGGCATTTAAGGAATTGGTAGCAGATTTCCAAGAAGTTGAAGCTGATTGAGAAGGAAAAGGTTTCTCAAAATGGAAAGTGGAATGCAATGTGCTATCATCGGGAAAACTATGGATAGGATTTCCAGTCAATGGAAGAAGGTCATTGATATACAAAAGGAAAAGAGTGGGGGAAAGAACTGAACCTTGGGGGACACCGGCATTAGTGGAGAAGTTAGAAGACAGAGAGCCATCTACCATCATCCTCAGTGAGTGATCAGACAAGAAAACTGGATAACCAATTACTAAAACCAGTTGGCAAACCATAAAATGGAAGCTTGTTTAGAAGACCTTTATGCCAAACACGATCGAAAGCCTTAGAGATGTCAAGAGCAACTACTTGTGTTTCACCGAACCTTTCCATTGAATTAATCCTTTTGTAAAATATAATTTAGTCCTTTGGATAAAAGTGAAATCTGGTCCTGCGATAGTGTACACGAGGAAAGATTTGTAACCTGTTGATATGTCGGTTCATTGAATACTGGGTGAGGAAAGATTTATAACCTGTTCATATGTCGGTTCGTTGAATACTGGGTGAGGGAGGAAAGATTTGTAACCTGTTGATATGTCAGTTCGTTGAGTATTACAGCTGTTATTCATACTATCTAATTGAATTAGTCCATAAATGCGTAACATAAGCCACAATATCACCAGTGGATCGACACTGACGGAATCCATACTGGCGATCGTTGATCAGACGGAAGGTTTCTAGGTAGTTTAAGAGTTGGAGGTTAATTGATTTCTCCATTACTTTAGAAAGAGTAGAAGTAATTACAATGGGACAATAATTGAATGGGAGGGATTTGTCACCCTTTTTAGGAACTGGCTGGATATGAGCAAATTTCCAAGCAGAAGGAAAAACACCTTTGGAATAAGAAAGTGAAAAAAGGCGGCAAAGAATAGGAGTAAGTTCAGGAGCACAGGTTTTGAGAACAAGTGGAGAAATACCATTGGGACCTGGAGCTTTCTTAGCATCAAGATTCGTCAAAATCCTTCTGACATCCTTTGGATGGAAGACCACAGGAGGCATTGAATGGTGCGTGTTGGGAATGGTGGGAGGTGTTTTACCAAGATCATTAATACATGAGATGGAAGAAAAATGGGATGCTAGCAGGTCAGCTTTATCCCTGGCTGAAGTGACAACAGAACCATCTGGTTTAGACAGAGGTGGGAGCAGAGATCTGCAAAAGTTGTGGCCAATAGCTTTGGCAAGAGACCAAAATGCTCGGCTACCATTAGGGCAAGAAGCAAGTTTTCTACTCTTAGCCTGTTCAAACTCTAGTTTGGACTGATTAATAACTGCTTTACAATTGTTGCGAGCTTTGGTGTAGGTAGAAAATGAAACTGAAGAATTAGAAACAAGCCAATTATGATATGCAACATTCTTCTTTTGAGCAGCCTTAGCGCATTTATTGGAAAACCAAGGTTTAGATGAGATTTTAAAGTGGAGTGTGGGATAAAGGATTCCATTCCTGCAAGAATACTTTCACTGACACGATCTGAGCAAACGTTGACATCAGAAGTTTTGAAACAGTAATCCGACCAAGGAAAAGAAGAAAAGAAGTCTCGCAGATCATCCCATTTTGCATTCTTGTAATGCCAAACAACAAGAGGTTGGGAATAGCCATGAGATAAAGGTTCCATTGGAGAAGAGACAATCACCAAGTTGTGATCTGAAGTGCCTAAAAGACCTCTCACTTCGACCATGTACTTATAAGGGTTGTTTTTGAGAAAATGATCAAGCGTATTGGCTGTATGATTAGGATTGTCCGGTATTCTTGTAGGTAAATGAATAATCTGTGCTAGGTCATTAGTAATTGCAAAAGCCTCAGTATGTTGACCAGTTGGGTCGGTATGACTAGAAAATAGAAGCCAGACTGAGTTGTGAACATTAATATCACCAAGGAAAATTACCTCACTATTAGAAAAGTTGGACTGGAGAAAGTCAAGTTGCAAAGAGAGGAAGTCAAAGAGCTCCAAGTGATTAGTGGAGTTGGGAGAATGGTAGAGACAAGAGATGAATTTGACACAATGAGGTAGATAGATTTTAAGCCAGAGAAGATCAAAGAGAGGCGATTCCAAATTGCCATGTCTCTGACAGGGAATATCAGAACGGACATATGCACAAGTACCACCTTTGAGGCGAAAGGAATCATACATCGAATAATTTGGGCATTTGAGATGAGCAGTAGTTGAATCAACCGATAACTGAGATTCTGTCAGAAAAAGTACACGGGTTTGGCAGACTGCACGTGGAAATGGACATAACTGAGATTAGAACTGAGACCACGTATATTTGTGAAATGAATTAGGAAGTGCTTGGGAGGTTTAGATCTTTTCGCAGATAAACTTGCTCTATTAGTTTGACAATTTATGGTGTATTCAATAGTAAGAAAAAGTGGGTGGGACATGATGTATGAAGTAATGAATTTTTTGGATATGGCGTACACATGGTAAGAATATACCAGTTCCTTGACATAACGTGGCCTCGACAATGCTCCCCACATACACACTACTCGGACTCCCTCCAGTCACTATCTGTCAGAGTAGAGGTAGCAAGATTATACACTAGCTGATCCGAAAGCCTCCTAGAGAGTTACCAATAAGTTTGGTCCGGTGAACTAACTAGCAGCTGGCCTGCAAACACCATTTTAGAGCCGTACCTTCAAAATGTAAGGAATATTGGATCTCGCCACGATGTTCATCATAACCTCAAAAGTAATCAATCATACTGCATGATCTAAGAGATAGGGAAGGGTTGATCGGAACTTAGCTCTAGAGACTAAATATGAGTTCCACCACTTCAAGCCTCTAATAAGCAAAGTGGTGGTATTTCACCGGTTGATGGAAGTCATCTACCACCTAGTACTGCCTAGTAACATTGAGGGGTGGTGTTCCTCCATGTGGTGTGGGCGCCACACCTTGACCCCAGATTACGTTGGTTCACACCTGGGTGGTCACCCACCATGTACTTGTGCATGGAGGTTATACCCAGGATGACTAACAGTCGCACCATCGTGAAGGTGCAAGCAGAGGATTTGGCTGTCACAGACCATCCGGACTTCACAAAAATTGGGTCCACTTGACTTGAGTGTCACCCAGATATCAGTTCCATCAGCGTTTTAGACTCCCAGGTAGCAAGTACAGCTTGTCTGGCATATCTGAGAGACTGTCTGTGACAACCTCAAGGACCATCTGAGAATAAGTAACCTATCTGAGAATAAGTAACATTAGTCTTCTCCTTGGGTGAAGCGTTACTTATTCGAAGTAGTGCAATATCATGGGAACCTTCACAATATGAGATATAACTTAAAACGATGCCGCCTTATAAATATTCTGTTTTATTCAGAAATGGCTGTCTATTAATGATGCTATTGCACTTAATGAGGTAAATTTGCTTGCAGCTTGAGGCTTTAGCCCACCAAATGTATAATTGATTTGGGGATTGCTTTCCCTCAAGTGTAAGATCTTACATTAGGTCTGTTAAAACATAGCTGCCATTTATCTGACCATCTTTGAAGTCTGTTCAAGTCATCCTGAAGGAGCGCTACTTGGCACTGATCATTAACGACTCTGCCAATATTTATGTAATCTGCAAATTTTGACATCACGCCTTCTATTACTTTGTTGATGTCATTTATGAAATGAAAAACAACAGTGGTCCAAGAATCGATCCATGAGAGACCCCACTCCTGACATTATACCAATCTGAAGAATATCCATTAATCACAACTTTCACATATGACTCAGCTTCTTCTCAGCACAAAGGGTCTTTCATCAGTAAAGACCAATGCAAAGTACCTATTCAATTCATCCACAACTTATACAGCATCAGCCAAAAAAAAAAAAAAAACTTTCCTGTTTCACTTATCCATTCATTCCATAAGTTTGTCTAGTTCCGCCTTGAATTTATTTAAGCTGTCAACTTCCACAATGACAGATGGAAGTTTGTTCCAGCAATTAACCAGTCGCTGGCTAAAGGCAAATTTCCACACATATATTCTACAACTGTCTCTTCTCAATTTGAATTTATGTTCCCCCCTCAGGCGTGTAATCTGAGCAAGGAAGGATCCCATCAGCATCTAGGATGTTGATAAGTTATCTAAGATTTTACCAAAAAGGTCCAATCTGATTAGCTTTCTTCTTCATTATATTCATATATTGTGAAAAATTCCTTGTCCCTATTTTTTGCTCTGTTGCTTTCTCATACTATTACAGATCAACTTGTAACTGTTGTAGGTTTCAGTACTTTTCATCACTCTGTAACTGTCCCATGTCATCTTTTTTCTGCTCTATTTGACAAGCAAACTCTGCAGTCATCCATTTCGGCATCCTCTTGCTGCAATATTTTCTTAATGATATGTATGTGTTCATGGCTTCAGCGATTTTTGCTTTAAAGGTATTCCATAATTCAAATGTATTCGCTTCCCTCAGCAATCCATCCAATTCACAGATGCCATATAGCACCTTAAACTGTCAAAGTCCCCTCTTCTGAAGTTAAAACCTATGCCATTACCTTTAACTACTGCAACATCTTTTTTCATCTTCCAACCGATGATTGCATGATTACTTCCTGACAGTGGTTCCTGTACTTTAAGCCCTGTGATGTCATCTGATTCATTAGTAATGAGTGGCACATTATAGCCTCAGATGCTAATGCGCCATAAAATCCTAAAACAAACAAATCAGTAATGATAAGGTCAAGAATATTCTCATCACCCCCTCTAACATGCTGGTACAAATAATAATCATCTAGTTTATTTAAAAAAGCTTTTCCCCATCATGAGTTTCCCTCCCACTTATTATAATCATTCTGGGACAGATTAAAGTCACCCATAATAGGACAGTCATACTTGCTTCTCCATTCCATCTGCATGTAAAGACACGCATCATATTCTTCACCATCTTCTGTTCTGTAGATTACTCCCACCCTCATTGTTGCTTTGCTACCAACTAACTTGCACCACACCGATTCTATGATAGAAGATGTAACTTTAGACTCTGCAAAAGCTCTTTTCACACTCAGGCTGATTTTGATAAGAAGAGTGACCCTTTCACCCCTTCTGCCTTCCCTAAGGTTGTCACAGACATTCTCTCAGATATGCCAGACAAGCTGTACTTGCTACTACCTGGGAGTCTAAAATGCTGATGGAACTGATATTTGGGTGGCACTCAAGTCAAGTGGACCAATTTCGGTGAAGTCCGGACGGTCTGTGACAGCCAAATCCTCTGCTTGCACCTTCACGATGGTGGGACTGTTAGTAATCCTGGGTATAACCTCCATGCACAAGTACATGGTGGGTGACCACCCAGGTGTGAACCAACGTAATCTGGGGTTGAGGTGTGGCACTCACACCACATGGAGGAACGCCGCCCCTCTTTGTTACCAGGCAGTACTAGGTGGTAGATGACTCTCATCAACTGGTGAAATACCACCACTTTGCTTATTGGAGGCTTGAAGTGGTGGAACCCATGTTTAGTCTCTAGAGCTAAGTTCCGGTCAATCCTTCCCTATCTCTTCCATCATGCAGTATGATTGATGACTTTTGAAGTTATGATGAACGTCGTGGTGAGATCCAATATTCCTTACATTTCGAGGGTACAGCTCTAAAATGGTGTTTGCAGGCCGGCCGCTAGTTAGTACACTGGACCGAACCTATTGGTAACTCTCTAGGAGGCTTCCGGATCAGCTAGTGTATAATCTTGCTACTTCTACTCTGCCAGATAGTGACTGGAGGGAGTCCGAGTAGTGTGTATGCGGGAAGCATTGTCGAGGCCACATTATGTCAAGGATCTGGGTATATTGTAGGTGGTAGATGACTTTCATCAACCGGTGAAATACCACCACTTTGCTTATTGGAGGCTTGAAGTGGTGAAACCCATGTTTAGTCTCTAGAGCAAAGTTTCCGGTATCCCCCTCCCCCATACGTCTCCTTCAACCCATGCACGGTACTAAGTACTATAGGTTTTGATACCTTTCGTGTTTGGGGTTTTCATAAAAAAAAAAAAAAAAAAAAAAAAATATTCTTACCACGTGTACGCCATATCCAAAAATTTCATTACTTCATACAGCATGTCCCACCTGCTTTTTCTTACTATTGAATACACCATGAATTGTCAAAATAATAGAGCAAGCTTATCTGCGAAAAGATCTAAAACTCCCAAGGACTTCCTAATTCATTTCACAAATATATGTTGTCTCAATTCTAATCTCAATGATGTCCATTTCCACTTGCAGTCTACCAAACCCCATGTACTTTTTCTGATAGAATCTCAGTTATCCGTTGATTCAACTACTGCTCATCTCAGATGCCCAAATTATTCGCCGTATGATTCCTTTTGCCTCAAAGGTGGTACTTGTGCATATGTCCATTCTGATATTCCCTGTAAGAGACTTGGAAATTTGGAATCTCCTCTCTTTGATCTTCTCTGGTTTAAAATCTCTCTACCTCATTGTGTCAAATTCATCTGTTGTCTCTACCGTTCTCCCAACTCCACTAATCACTTGGAACTTTTTGACTTGCTCTCTTTGCAACTTGACTTTCTCCAGTCCAACTTTCCTAACAGTGAGGTAATTTTCTTTAGTCCGTTTTCTAGTCACACCGACCCAGCAGGTTGAGATGCTGAGGCTTTTGCAATTACTAATGACCTAGCACAGATTGTTCATTTATCTTCAAGAATTCCGGACAATCCTAATCATACAGCCGATACGCTTGATCTTTTTCTCACAAACAACCCTTCTAAGTACACGGTTGAAGTGAGAGGTCCTTTAGGCACTTCAGATCACAACTTGGTGATTGTCTCTTCTCCAATGGAACGTTTATCTCATGGCTATTCCCAACCTCGTGTTGTTTGGCATTACAAGAATGCAAAATGGGATGACCTGCGAGACTTCTTTTCTTCTTTTCCCTGGTCGGATTACTGTTTCAAAACTTCTGATGTCAACGTTTGTTCAGATCGTGTCAGTGAAATTATTCTTGCGGGAATGGAATCCTTTATCCCACACTCCACTTTAAAATCTCGTCCTTTATCTAAACCTTGGTTTTCCAATAAATGTGCTAAGGCTCTTCAAGATAAGAATGTTGCATATCGTAATTGGCTTGTTTCTAATTCTTCAGTTTCATTTTCTGCCTACACCACAGCTCGCAACAATTGTGCAGCAGTTATTAATCAGTCCAAACTACAGTTTGAACAGGCTAAGAGTAGATAACTTGCTTCTTGCCCTAATGGTAGTTGAGCATTTTGGTCTCTTGCCAAAGCTATTGGTCGCAACTTTTGCCCATCTCTGCTCCCACCTCTGTCCAAACCACATGGTTCTGTTGTCACTTCAGCCAAGGATAAAGCTGACCTGCTAGCATCATATTTTTCTTCCGGCTCATGTATTAATGATCTTGGTAAAACACCTCCCACCATTCTCAACATGCTCCCTTCAATGCCTCCTGTGGTCTTCCGTCAAAAACTTGTACCGCAATGACTAGTACCGCAATGACTACCAGCAGTCTCTGAAATATCCTGCATCCTGTTTTTCAGACTTCTGCTCATTTCAATAGAAGCAGTGCAAGAATCACTTCCACCTCTGCCACTGGCTACTGTTAATCTATTAGTCCTTGTATCCCCCCCAACTAGCAGTTTTCCGACCCACCTAACACTGCCTCGACAGCATCAGCAAAAATTCTTGCACCCTTTCTATTTAAGTGTATCCCATCCCTGTAGAAGCAATCTCTCCTGTTAACAAGTACAGTCCAGGCTAAAAGGATATCAGAAGGATTTTAATGAATCTTGATGTTAAGAAAGCTCCAGGTCCTGATGGTATTTCTCCACTTGTTCTCAAAACCTGTGCTCCTGAACTTACTCCTATTCTTTGCCGCCTTTTTTCACTTTCTTATTCCAAAGGTGTTTTTCCTTCTGCTTGGAAATTTGCTCATATCCAGCCAGTTCTTAAAAGGGTGACAAATCCCTCCCATCCAATTATCATCCCATTGCAATTGCTTCTACTCTTTCTAAAGTAATGGAGAAATCAATTAACCACCAACTCTTAAACTACCTAGAAACCTTCCGTCTGATCAACAATTGCCAGTATGGATTCCATCAGTGTCGATCCTCTGGTGATATTCTGGCTTGTGTTACCCATTTATGTACTAATTCAATGGAAAGGTTCGGTGAAACATAAGTAGTTGCTCTTGACATCTCAAAGGCTTTTGATCGCGTTTGGCATAAAGGTCTTCTAAACAAGCTTCCATCTTATGGTTTGCCAACTGTTTTTAGTAATTGGTTATCCAGTTTTCTCTCTAATCGCTCACTGATGGTGATGGTAGATGGCTCTCTGTCTTCTAACTTCTCCACTAACGCCGGTGTCCCCCAAGGTTCAGTTCTTTCCCCCACTCTTTTCCTCTTGTACATTAATGACCTTCTTCCATTAACTGGAAATCCTATCCATAGTTTTGCCGATGATAGCACATTGCATTCCACTTTCCATTTTGAGAAACCTTGTCCTGCTCAATCAGCTTCAACTTCTCGAAAATGTGCTACCAATTCCTTAAATGTCGATCTTCAGGTAATTCTCCAGTGGGGCAAAGACAACTTAGTTGATTTCAACCCTTCTAAAACTCAATCTTTTCTTATATCTCGCAAAAAGGATTCTTCTGCTCCTATGCTTATCTTTAGTGACACTCTGATTTCTAGGCAAAATGATATATCTCTTTTGGGGATTACCATGACTTCTAATCTCTCTTGGCACAAGCACATTACAAATATTGCTTCTTCTTCTGCATCTAAAAAACTTTTTCTCTTTTGCTCTCGGCGTTACTTTTCTTCCAAACAGCTGCTTACTCTGTATAAATCGCAAATCCGCCCCACCATGGAATATTATTCCCACATCTGGGGTGGTGCCTCCAAAACATCTCTCAGGTTTCTTGATTCCATTCAGAAGAGGGCAGTTAGGTTAATTAATGATTCATCTCTAACAGAGTCTGTCCACTCGCTTTCTCATAGACATACTGTTTCTGCTGCATGCCTCTTCTACAGATACTTCCATGGGCACTGTTCTTCTGAATTGGCTTCTATAATTCCTGCTCTCTCTTTCAAAACAGTCCAAGCACGTGCCACCACCAGCCAACATCCATATACTGTCCAACTTCAAACCCACAGAACCAACTTTTCAGCTTCCTCATTTATTCATTCAACTGCCGTTTTCTGGAACAACCTTCCTTCATATGTATTTCCTGAAAATTACAATCTACAGAAGTTCAAGTCCAATGTCAACAAATATCTTCTTTCATCTTCTCAACCTCCAACCCAAGCACGGTACTAAGTACTATAGGTTCTAATAACTCTCGTGTTTGGGGTTCACATAAAAAAAAAAAAAAAAAACATACTGCAGTGGAACTCGTCATTACCAATTTCTGGGTAGCATCACATTTCTGTTAGCCCTATTATATCAGCATTAGTTGTTGTAACCAGGAGTTCAAATTCAGCCATTTTATTGACAACACTCCTGACATTACTGTAGACACAGTTGAGACTAAGTAATCTTCTATAGTTAGCATTAGCATTAGTAGAGGCATATGATGCAAGAAAGCAAGCTTATTTAGCATCAGCCAAAAAAAAAGAAAAAAAAAAAAAACAACCACTACTCCCATTTCACCCCTCAATTCATTCGAAATACCTGTCCAGCTGAGCCTTAAATTTGTTTAGGCTATCAACTTCAACAACAAGCGATGGAAGTCTATTCCACAAACCAACTGCCCGCTGGCTAAAGTCGAATTTCCGCACATCTATCCGACATCCGTCCTTCCTCAATTTGAATTTATGCCCTCTCAGGTGATTATTCTGAGCAAGAGGAAGAATTCCATCGGCATTGAGCATGCTCAAGCCATTCAAAGCCTTGTACACCTCTATCAGATCACCTCGGCGATGCCTAGTCTCCAGGCTCTGTAATTTGCAAAACTTAAGCCTTTCTTCGTAAGAGCAACCCTTTGTTCCATTCACTAATCTTGTTGCCCTTCTCTGTACTCGTTCCAGCAGCTCTACATCCTTCTTGAAATGAGGCCTCCAGACCTGTATACAGTACTCAAGGTGTAGCCTGACCAATGCCTTATACAAGGGAATAATCACATCCCTGTCCCTGCTAGAAAAATTCCTGTATATCATTGACAAGACACCATGAGCTACTCTTGCAGCTCGTCTGCACTGCTCAGAGAACTTCATATCTGCCTGCACAATTACCCCCAGGTCCTTTTCATTCTCTACCACTGTCAGCGTAGTACCACAGAGTTGATACGTTGATCTGGGGTTACTGTTTCCCATATGTAGTACTTTACATTTGTCAATGTTAAACTTCATTTGCCACCTCTCAGCCCATCTGCTCAACCTTTCCAGATCCTGTTGCAGCAGCATAGTATCAGTAGTGTCCTTAACAACCCTGCCAACCTTTGTATCGTCTGCAAACTTGGACATTAAGCCTGATACACCATCATCAATATCATTTATAAATACAGAAAACAACAATGGACCCAACACTGAACCCTGAGGAACTCCACTAATAACATTAGTCCACGTTGAGCAGTGTCCATTGATTACCACTCTCTGTCTTCTGCCACTCAACCATCCCTTTATCCATAGCAGCAATTTGCCTCGAATGCCACACTTCTCCAATTTGTGCAGCAGTCTTCCATGCGCAACAGTATCAAAAGCCTTTCTAAGATCCAAATATATAATATCAAAGTTATTCCCTGCATCCAGTTCTTTTGTGACTACATCATAGTATCCAATCAAATTGGTCAGACAAGACCTGCCCTTAACAAACCCATGCTGTGTCTGAGCTATAACTGAATTCTTGTCCAGATGATCCTGCAGTGCTTCTTTAACCAGTGCCTCCATTAATTTTCCTGGAACCGAAGTTAAACTAACAGGTCTATAATTACTTGTGTCAGCCTTTGATCCTCCTTTGTGAATTGGGGTTACATTTGCACATCTCCAGTCCGTGGGTATCTCCCCTGAGTCCAAAGAAGCTCTCATAATTATGGCTAGGGGTTTGCTTACTTCCTTTGCTGCCTCCTTTAATATAACTGGATAGATCCCATCCACCCCGGGTGCCTTTTTTATGTTTATCCTCAACAATTTCTCCTCCACTTTCCTCTCAGTTATTAGAAAATCATCTAGCTCACTGCCAATGTTTACTTCACCTACGACATTTCCCTTCCTGAATAACTCCTCATGTGTGAATGTAGATGCAAAATACTCGTTTAGATTGTTAGCCACCTGAGCTGGATCCTCAACTGTTGAACCATCAACATCCAGTGGACCAATCTGATTCATCCCTTTCCTTCTTGAGTTTAAATAGGTAAAGAACTCTTTTCTGTTTTTCTTTGCATCCTTTGCCAAGGATTTCTCATAATCTGCCTTTGCCTGCCTAATCTCCTTTGTGACTTGGTTACAGACCAACTTATATCTATCATAGGCTTCCACGTCACCCATTAATTTGTATGTATCCCATGCATTTTTCTTCTCTGCCATATGTCTCATTAGTTCATCTGACAACCATTTAGGCCTGAACCTTGAACAATATTTCTTGGTTGGTATGTAAAGCCTGGTAGCTTCCAAGGTTAGTTCCTTGAATGCTTCCCATTTTGAATTTGCTGTTGGTAACATCATCAGTTGGTCCCACTGTATAGAATTTAAATACTGTCTCAGACCAGCATAGTCTCCTTTACGAAAGCAAAATTAGTTATATTTGATTGGTTTATTCTTGATAACCAACATGATGCCTAAGTACACTTACTTTGCCTCCTTTCTCCCCAATAATATTTAATTCAGATTAATTTTTCAGTAAATAGTATCTGATATTATTATAATATTTATTTTCTAAACCTAAAAACTCCTTTAGAATGGAGTAAAACAATGGAGACCAGGTACAGAAGTTTTTTTAAATATAAACAAACTATCAGAATTAGCTATTTTTGTAGACAATTTCCAAAATTAATAATTATTTTAAAAAAAAAATACTTTATACCCCTGTATGTTTATTAAAACTGTATTCTAAAATATATATATATATTCATTTAACTGTGCATTTGAATACATCTTTATTACCTGAGCATCTCTTAACAGAGATGGGAGACCAGTATCTTCCATATAACCCTGTCCACCAAAGGCTTCCAAACCTTCTGATATTACAGCCATAGCCTGTTATAAAAAAAATTAATTTGTTTTGCTTATTTTGAAATATATAATTACCTCTTCCTAAAAAATTTATTCTTAAATTCCATTTATTGGTTAACTTTAGGTTATCTTTATTAATTTCAGTTCATTTTCTGAGACAGTACAAAATCTTATTCAATGCATAAAATGGGGCTAATTATAATTAGCCCATTTTGCATTTTTAATAATTAATAATTATTATATGTTAATAAGCAACTGTTACTTACTGGATTTTTCAGTTGAATGAACAGTGGCAGTTATTCTCCTGGCAGCAAGCATATTAAAATTATGAATTATTAAAACAATTTTTTTATTCTTTCTATTTATAAGCATCAATAAATGAAATAAGTCAAACTGTAGTCATAAATTTATGAGTTTTTAATATATAAAGAGGAAACTGCATATTTTTTTAGAGTTGCAAAACTAAAATTATATATGTGCATTAGTTTAACAATAAAATGCATTTTTATTGTAAAATAATGCATTAATTTAATAATACAATGCATTTTTTATGTATTTTTTCAATGTATTTCAGACTTTTGGGTTCAGAATTTTGAGACAGTAGTAGTGGCAAGATGCAAGTAGGCAAGTTTATATAGCTACTACCTCTCAGTACTTTACAAAAGTAAATTAATTGCATCCTCTTTGTCATTGCAACCATAATGTAAAGCACAGTTTTATTAAAAATGAATCACTGGTCATAGTTTTGGTAAGTTTTAAATCTCATCATAATGCACTTTTACTGTGCGTGCATGCACCTGTTTTGTTAACAATCAGCAGCTTATGTTTAGTTAACAATACCTCTATAATATGATGTGCATCCTTTTTTTATATATATCATAGTGAGATACTCAGCAGACTCTCGATTAACTGAAATTGGATTAACTGGGATACTTCAAGACCCCAAATAAAAAAAAAAAATTAAATTAAAATCAACCAGAAATAAAAAAAATTCAAGTAATAACTAGAATAGGTATAAACAGATATTTTGCAAGTCGTAAATAAGCGACAAGCAGCATTATAAATCATCATTGGGCAATTAGTGTACCTATTATCTTGCAAACCCCGCTGTCTTCACATCCGCCACTCAAAAATCAAAGTGACCAAATGTTTAGTTTCTTTTAGTGCGTCACGTATATTGTTATGTTCCATTGCAGTTCAAGAGGACAAATTTTATTCGACAAATTTTAAAAATCGCATGGGATAAAGTGCATCCAACTCCCAGGCAAGAAACTGCGTTCTCTCCTTTCCAACATAAAAACACCTGTCCCCACCCTTCTACAGAGTGGTTTGGTCTATCGCATCTCTTGCCGTGACTGCACGAGCTGCTACTTTGGAGAGACTGGACGTCGACTCGAGAAACGTCTCTCAGAATATAAAAGGGCGATCCGTTTGGCAGATGTAGAACACTCAGCTATCGCCGAGCATGTCTGGACAGCCCACCACGACATCGACCCACACTGCGATGTCGTCGTTGTGGACAGGTCCCACCATTACCTGAGGCGTACCTGGTTGGAATCGCTAAATATAAAATGCTCGGATACCGCTTTGAACAGGAACAGTGGTTGTCAAGTTAACCCCATCACAGAGTCAGTAATTCTATCCATAGACAAACGCTGGCCACGTCACCATCATACGTCACAGCCACAAACATCAACAAACAATTAACCACGTGCCTCACGCACCATCCTGGCAGTGCATCTCTATTCCAACTGCCATTCAAGTATTTTAATCCGATGAAGGCTGCCACCCAGCCAAAAGCTAATTTATTTATTGTAGTTTTATTAATGCTCTGTGTAACAAAATAAAAATAAAATTTTCGCAGGACAAATTTTGTTTCGTTATTTTTGTCAGGGATGACAGAATTTTTTTTTATAGTAAAAAAAAAAATTTTTTTTTTGTTTAGAAATCGCGAAAATGATCGCTAAACACAAAAGAGTTGCATTTTCAGACAAAAACTTGAAATTATTCAAAAGTTTGAAAACAGTGCGTTCGTTAAATCTCTAAAGAACCATTATAATGTTGGTGACCAAAACATACATAACATTGTAAAAAATAAAGGGAAGCTATTATATATAAAATCAACATCGTAAAAAAATATAGGAAAGCTATTAGACTTGAAATGGACATCGCAAAAAATAAAGAGATGCAGTAAGTTTTTTCTTTTTTATCTATCGCCATGTTTTTTACATAGGTTGCTGAACATTTTTCGATACAGTAAGTCCCCGACTTACTCAACTACGGATTTTTTTTTTTAGGACTGTAAAATTTAAAACAAAAATAATAAATAAATAAATTAAGCAATCAATAACGACGATCACGGCATGCAGAAATTTCACAAGTGAGATACAGAGTAACAAGCAAAAAAATAAGAAAGAAGAGAAGGTTCTTACAATTTATTTATGGTGTTTTTTTTTTTTTTAATATGACTGAAGATTTCAGTGAAGGGGACACACACACTTCACCATAATAACGTAAAATCCCACACAATTCCAGCTATCAGTATTATTGCAAATGCAATAAGATCAAGTTTACTACCCATTTATAATTAGATGCAAGAACAGAAAAGCCCAGTAACCCGTAAGGCGCAAATTGTTTAAATGCAGTGACCTCCAGAAATGTGCTTCAGTACAATGTGAGTTCACGTGAGGTGATAATAGTGTGTTCTCCCCCCCCCCCTTAACCCTGTGACGTTCTTTTCAGAAAATTTCATTTTGACTGTTATCATGGTGCTGACTAAAAGAATAAGTGACAGTGCTACTAGTAAATCTACCAACAAAAGGAAAGCAATCGATTTGGATCACAAAATTAAACTAATAAGGATGTATGAAAATGGCCAAACATTAACAAGTATCGCGCAGAATTCAGATTTGTCAATAATAATATAGTAGCAATATGTTAGTCATTCCAGAGTTACGTAAAACTCGTCGAAGTAAGAAATCCTGGAACATATTTCTTACGTATGTCGGGGACTTTTTTATTTTTGGATTGACCGGGAAATTGATTATCCAGGATTTGTTTTTTACCATCTATCCCGGAAAATCGAGAGTCTACTGTATATTTATATATTCTATATACAGGGTGTTTCAAAAATGATGGTCAATAATTTAAAGGTGAAAAGTACAAACTAAAATAAGTAAAAAAGTCCCAGTGAACATCGGGCCGCAAATGAACCATTTTCGAGATAATGCACATTTTCTGTTCTGTTAAGATTCGCCACTGACTATGGCAGCACTAGTTTAGCAAAAAGCTGTGAATCCTTTGCTAAGGGTGGTTTTATTAAACATAAGATAATGCATTTTTAATTTTTGGTTTTAACACCATAGGATTTTACAGATGTTACATGTTACAGGATGTTACAAAAGGTGTTCAAAATGCTGTTCTTGCATCCGTACACAGCTTTGTAGTCTTCTCTGCATTGAGTTGTGAATCCTTGCAGGCATTCCTGGGTCATTTCTGATTTGCTGAAAGGCTTCTTCAACCCAACGCTACAATTCTTCAACCGTGTTAATGTCAGAAGTGTACACCAAGCTTTTTATTTGACCCCAGATACAAAATTCCATTGGATTTAACTACTCTTCATTGCTGTAACCTCTTTCCCTGTTGACTATCCTTTAACAAGTACTAGTATGCCTGCTATGTCTCAGAGTATTGAGAGAGGGGAAAGAGAGAGAATGAGCATAATCTAACCTAAATAAACAAATCAGTTGTGGATCCCAACTCTGTACAGTTCACCTGGTGGATCCCAACTAGTGGTGGATCCTAACTAGAAATGTGCAATATCTCAAAAACGATTCACTTATGGACCCATATTTCCTAGGCTTTTTTTGAATATTGTAGTCTGTATAGTTCACCTTTAAATTATTGACCATCACTTTTGAAACACCCTGTATATTTGTGATATATATATATTATTTTTTTATATTTCTATAATATATAAATATAAATTATGATCTTGCTGTATCTTGCATTTACATCCCTTACTTTATTATATATAGTGTTTCAATTAAAATGCACTGGGGGTCTGTCTTGCTTATTTTTAGATTTAGGTGATTTGCCATGCGGCAAATTTGGGCTGAAATTCTTCAATGTGAGTTAAAATGGGACAAATTATTACTATTTAGATTTTATGATTTGTAAATTAATTTTTCCAAATCAACTGCTTTTTTTCCTCAATGGAAAAGCTGTTCCCCACCTTTGATTTCAAATATTCACTCTCCAGTATGCATATTTAGCTATGAATGGTTGGTTATGGGTGTAGATGTGTGATATTTTCACACTACAACCAGTGTATTTGTTTCTCACACACACACACACACGCGCGCGCACACACACACACACACACACACACACACACACCTAAAAGAGAAATTCATCTATAGAGTGATACATTTTTTAAAACAAGAACTTTTTTTTTTTTTTTTTTTTTTTGGTAGTTGTTGGCACATAGGCTTCTGTGGCCATAATGCATCTCCCAAGGTTTTTGCAGTACTTTGATCCAAGCCCGAGGCGGGAATCGAACCCGCGACCTTTGGGTTGCCAGGCAGGCACTTTACCCACCCGGCTAGCCCGGTCGGCCAAAACAAGAACAAAAGATAACTTTAACTTAGAGGAAATAATATGATATTAGTTTTTGTTTTTTATTTGTTGAAACAGGTTCTATGTATATTGGTTCTAATCTGCATAAATATAAAACAATGTGCATGTTTAATTGACATATTATGACTAAAAGATCCACACAGAGCAGAAAAAACAGCCTGACAGACACTCATTTGCTATTTCAATGAAAATTATTGCTTGAGGTGCAGGAAAGCAAAGCTCTTGCATTAAAATCCCATGGTATATTTATTTTTTAAATAAAAATAATTACTATGATCTCTATTGTTTTGCCCTTTACATCAAGCTAACATTCAATCATCAAATAGCTTGTAAGAGAGAAGAGAAAAAGAAAAAAGCACATCATCAAGGGGAAAAAAGTTAAATGACATAAGGAAACAAAGCTCTACACGAATAATTAAATGCATGGTTGAATAAGGCATGGATCACCGTTCCACTTATTTCCGTGTACAGAAATTCCAGATTGCTTCCCCACCTCATTCTTATTTATTTATAAAACCAAAAGCACTTACTTCAGATGGAAAGTTTGTGTAAATTCTAAGAGGGATTACACAGATAACAAATGGAATTAGAATGAAGGTGGCTACAAAAGCTGTATCTTTGCTTTCTTGTATCCTATCCCAATTCTAATATCAATACAGGGACTCTCATGCCTTGTACAGGGCAAGAAAATAAGGAGATAAGGATGAAAATAAGAACTGCATTACTGAAACAACAAGTTTCAGTAATGCAGTCATTAGATTTTAGATTATTTTATTTAACAGAAGTTTTTTTGAAAACAACATCATTAGAGGATCTTTCATTCATTTGTATTTCATCATAAAAAAATAAATGAACAACTTCAATGAGAAAAATTCATACACGACTCAATTAGCTTAAGCTTCTAAAGGTCAGTTATAGAAATCACCCTGCGAGACTTCAATTCTTTGGAAGTTGAGGAACTTGAAAAAAACAAGTGTTAGGTTTTAATGATGTATGGGTAATTTAGTACATTACTGGAAAGTGCATAAGCAGCACAGTTTTCATTAACATTAAGTAATCTTTGTATATTGCCACATCTGTCAAATGTTTCTTAACCCTGAAGAGTAAATTCCCCTTATAATGCTCATATGTTCTTTTCAATTGAGAGCAATATGTAACACCTTATGTCTCAACTATATACACATATTTTTGTGTGTCTATATATTTGAACTTTGTGTACAAAGTTCCAGTACACAAAATTTGATTATATAGAATTTGAGCATGTTATAATATACAATGGTATACAAAGATCCAAAAATTTCAACTGATTTTTGAGGATACAATTAATCATAAAATTACCTGTTTGGCTGTGTATAGCTTCACAACTGGAGTCATAAGTCTCAATAAGAAGAGGTCTGTTTCAGTATTTTTGCCACACTCAATTTTACCAAGCCAATATGCTATCTAATTTAAAAGTATATAAATTATTAGAAATTTCTGAAAAATAAGCTATGAAAAATATGAAAAAATTTAATTCTTTTACACTTAATGAATAAATTTACATTATTATGAACATATTATATCATACAGTGAGAGATACTGAAATATAAGAAGTTATTCAATCCAGGAAGAACCCCCCGTTTTCTAATCTGTGCTTGCAATGAACTGACTTAGTTCCAGTTCCAATGTCTTTACCACTTTGTGGTGTATGTACCCTATTAGCAGGGCACCAGCTATATAGCTACTGAACAATGGAGGATGGCTGCCAATATGGGACTAAACTGTTTACACTAAGACAAGATGAAACAAGTGTTAACAATCAGACACACCAGCTGGGATGTCACCCTGACAAGTACTGTGCTTGTTAGAGAACCTAGAAACACAGTTCTATATATGCTACTGGAACAATTATCAATATGTGGAATTTAAGCATATATATACAAAAAAGTTTTCAATGTCCAGGATAATTCATGAACTGACTTAGTTCCAGTTCCAATGTCTTTACCACTTTGTGGTGTATGTACCCTATTAGCAGGGCACCAGCTATATAGCTACTGAACAATGGAGGATGGCTGCCAATATGGGACTAAACTGTTTACACTAAGACAAGATGAAACAAGTGTTAACAATCAGACACACCAGCTGGGATGTCACCCTGACAAGTACTGTGCTTGTTAGAGAACCTAGAAACACAGTTCTATATATGCTACTGGAACAATTATCAATATGTGGAATTTAAGCATATATATACAAAAAAGTTTTCAATGTCCAGGATAATTCATGAAAACACAGACCTATAAATCATGCCCGGCCAACCCAAATCATTCTGCGGGCCATCTTGACGAACTACAATTTTACACGGGCCACACACATAAACACATGGGTTGTGTTAGGGTAGCTAAGAATAGAAATAGGTGCATGTATACTTGCATGTACACCAATGCTAGGAGTTTAGTAAATAAATTTGATGAATTTGAGGTATTGCTAAAAACATCAAAGGCAGATATTGTTGGGATATCAGAGACGTGGTGTCACACAGATATAAGGAATGCAGAACTGGAATTTGGGGAGTACAACATCTACAGAAAGGATAGACTGGATAGGAAGGGAGGAGGGGTTATGCTATTAGTTAAGAAATACATAAAATCCAAGGAAGTGAAGCCAGTGGACATCGCTGGACAGTGCAGTGTCGAGTCAGTTTGGTGTGACATAAGCATTGGGAGATCAAAATTGAGAGTAGGAGTGTGCTATAGGCCTAATGACTCTGATGATTATAATAAGATACTGTACAGGGAAACAGAGTGGGCCAGTAAATCAGAGAGTCTTATAATGGGAGATTTTAATTTCCCAGATATTGACTGGAATTTTGGGGCTGGTCACTCACACGCTAGCAGGGCTTTATTGCATGATTGTTTTCATCAGCATGTTCAGGAGGCAACTAGAGGGAAGAATACTCTTGATTTGATTATCAGCAGTGATTCTTCATGCATTAAGTATCTGCAGATAAATGAACCACTAGATGGCAGTGATCACAGTGTGCTGAAGTGGGATTTACTCAAAGAGGTAACTACCATTAGGGGTAAAGGGAAGGGTTATTGCTTTTCGTAAAGGCGACTACGATGGACTGAGACAGTATTTATATTCTATACAGTGGGACCAACTGATGATGTTACCAACAGCAAATGCAAAATGGGAAGCATTCAAAGAACTTATCTTGGAAGCTACTAGGCTATACATACCAACTAAGAAATATTGTTCAAGGTTTGGGCCTAAATGGATGTCAGATGAACTGATGAGGCATATGGCAGAGAAGAAACATGCATGGGATACATACAAATTAACACATGACACAGAAGCCTATGATAGATACAAGTTGATCTGTAACCAAGTTACAAAGGAGGTTAGGCAGGCGAAGGCAGATTACGAGAAATCTTTGGCAAGGGATGCAAAGAAAAACAGCAGAGTTCTTTACTTATGTAAACTCTAGAAGGAAGGGGATGAATCAGATTGGTCCACTAGATATCGATGAGGCAAATATGTTGATAATCCTGCTCAGGTAGCTAACAAACTAAATGAATATTTTGCATCGACATTCACACATGAGGAGTTATTCAGTGAGGGGGAATGCCAGAGGTGTATTCAACTCTAGCAGTAAGTTAGAGAATCTTGTAATAACTGAGAGTAAAGTGGAGGAGAAATTGTTGAAGATAAACACAAGAAAGGCACCCGGGGTGGATGGGATCCATCCAGTTATATTAAAGGAGGCAGCAAAGGAAGTAAGCAGACCCTTAGCCATAGTTATAAGAGCTTCCTTGGACTCAGGGGAGGTGCCTGCAGACTGGAGATGTGCAAATGTCACCCCAATTCACAAAGGAGGATCAAAGGCTGACACAAGTAATTATAGACCTGTGAGTTTAACTTCTGTTCCAGGAAAATTAATGGAGGCACTAGTTAAAGAAGCACTGCAGAATCATTTAGACACAACTTCAGCTATAGCTCGGACACAGCATGGTTTTGTTAAGGGGAAGTCTTGCCTGACCAATTTGATTGGATACTATGATGCAGTCACAAAGTAACTGGATGAAGGGAATAACTCTGATATTATATACTTGGATCTTAGAAAGGCTTTTGATACTGTTGCACATGGAAGACTGCTGCACAAATTGGAGCAGTGTGGCATTGGAGGCAAATTGCTGCTGTGGATAAAGGGGTGGTTGATTTTTTTTTTTTTTTTTTTTTTTTTTTGATTTGGTAGTTGTTGGCGCATCGGCTTCTGTGGCCATATTGCACCTCCCAAGGTTTTTGCAGTACTTTGATCCAAGCCCGAGGCGGGAATCGAACCCGCGACCTTTGGGTTGCCGGGCAGGTACTTTACCCACTCGGCTAGCCCGGTCGGCTAGGATAAAGGGTTGGCTGAGGGGGAGAAGACAGAGAGTGGTAATTAATGGACGCTGCTCGTCGTGGGCTAATGTTATTAGTGGAGTCCCTCAGGGCTCAGTGTTGGGTCCATTATTGTTTTCTGTATTCATAAAAGATATTGATGAGGGTATATCAAGCTTAATGTCAAAGTTTGCAGACGATACAAAGGTAGGCAGGGTTGTCAAGGACACTACTGACACTATGCTGCTGTAACAGGATCTGGAAAGGTTAAGCAGATGGGCTGAGAGGTGGCAAATGAAGTTTAACATTGACAAATGTAAAGTACTACACATGGGAAACAGCAACCCCAGAGCAACGTATCAACTCTGTGGTACTACACTGACAGTGGTAGAGAATGAAAGGGACCTGGGGGTCGTTGTGCAGGCAAATATGAAGTTCTTTGAGCAGTGCAGACGGGCTGCAAGAGTAACTCATGGTGTATTGTCAATGATATATAGGAATTTTTCTAGCAGGGATAAGGAGGTGATTATTCCCTTGTATAAGGCAATGGTCAGGCCACACCTAGAGTACTGTATACAGGTCTGGAGGCCTCATTTTAAGAAGGATGTAGAGCTGCTGGAACGAGTACAGAGAAGGGCAACAAGATTAGTGAATGGAACAAAGGGGTGCTCTTATGAAGAAAGGCTTAAGTTTTGCAAATTACAGTGTCTGGAGACTAGGCACCAGCGAGGTGATCTGATAGAGGTGTATAAAGCCTTGAATGGTTTGAGCATGCTCAATGCTGATGGGATTCTTCCTCTCGCTCAGAATAATCACCTGAGAGGGCATAAATTCAAATTGAGGAAAGACAGATGTAGGATAGACGTGCGGAAATTTGCCTTTAGCCAGCTAGTGGTTGGTTGGTGGAACAGACTTCCATCCCTTGTTGTGAAAGTTGATAGCCTAAATAAGTTTAAGGCTCAGCTGGACAGATATTTTGAACGAACAGAGGTGTGAAGTGGAAGTGGTTTTTTTTTTTTTTTTTTTTTTGGCTGATGCTGCATAAGCTTGCTTTCTTGCATCAAATGCCTCTACTAATGCTAATGCTAATATGAATCAAATTACGAAAATTTTCAATATACACTATGTCCAGGATAATTCATGAAAACACAGACCTATAAATCAGGCCCGGCCAACCCAAATCATTCTGCGGGCCATCTTGACAAACTACAATTTTACACGGGCCACACACATAAATAAAACAATCTTTTAAAAATAAAAAATCAAATGCCATAAAAATTTATTTTATTGACTCATTTTTATTCTATATCTACATCAATGAGATATTTGCTTTTCTTTTCAATCACCCAATTTTTTAAAATCTACTTCAATATTGGTAGTTGCCCATCTTAATTGATTTTCCAGATTTTCATCCTATATCGAAGCTTTAGATTTACTTTTAATGAATTTCATTTTTGAAAAGAAAGTTTCACAAACGTATGTGGATCTAAAGGTTCTCACAGTTTTTTGTGCAAAAAATCTTAATTTGGGATACTTTTCTGCTGTCACATGCGTGTTGTAAAAGATGATTTTTGATGTTGTGGTGTGAATGTATTTTAATTCAGTGTTGCACTGAAAATCGATTACTTCAATCTGCAGAGTTTCCAGTTCGAAGAAGGGAAGGAGTGGTGGGGGATTCAAGGAAGTACAGCTGGTCTAGTATTATATTTCTCATTATTTATCATGCCTAGTGCAGCTAGTGAATGATTTCCCACTGATGTAGTCAATAATATTAAAATCATTTGGTGGGTCGCAAAAAATAATGTGGCGGGCCTCATGATAAAATACGGGGAAAAAAACTAGAAAAAAACATGTTGACCAGGTTACACCGAAAACTGAACAGTTTACAGCTACAGATTCCAGTGCATTATCCATTATACCTTAGAAAAAATACTAAGCTAGCAGGCAGTGCTGCTTCCATATAAAATAAGAATTTTCAAAAGTTGTGCAAACATATTAATGAATTTCATAAAAAGTTTGAAAAAACTAGCAAAAGATATAATATATATTTAGTCACCTGCAAGACTAAGGTTCTTTGGAAGTTAGGACAATTGCAAAAACAAAGAGTTAAGTTTTAAAAAGGTATGGGTAATTTAGTACAGTACTGGAACGTGCATAAACAGCATAGTTTTCGTTAAAAATAGCATAAGCTATTATTATAATTATAAGCTATATTATAATTAACAATAGTATTTGAGATATATATTTATTTTTATGTATATATATATATATATATATATATATATATATATATTAAAACTACAGAGTATTGAAAAAAAATTGTTATAGTTCTTTTAAAAATAATTTAGTCCAAAAAGGCTAAAAACAGTATTGACTGCTTGGCCACAAACACACATTATATTGCTCAGCCAGTTTGTGGATGCTATGAAATGCAGTTGTGTGAACCCTTCGTTAGAGTGAGCTATTTTTGCAAGATTTTCATATAATGCTAGCTCATCTGGGATGAGCTAGCATTATACAAAAAAATCATCAAAGCACTGCACTGGTTACTCTTAACTAAGAGGAAAATGTTTTCTACCAACATATATTGTGCTCCATAACAGGTAGAAGAATTCTGGAAGAGGAGCCAGTGATTGTATGCATTGTCACTTTCATATCTTTGAGCAAGCAGAGACCTATACAGAAATACACAGTCAATGATTAATTCAGACTTGCATGCTCAGCCAGTTTGTGGAGGCTGTGAAATGCAGATATGTGAACTCTTCATTAGAGTGAGCCATTTTCATATTTGTGCATGTTAGGATGTCACAATATGAACAACAAGCAATCATGGAATTTTGTGTTCATCTCAGAAAGGACTTCTGAGAAAGTCTTTCCAGAATGCACAAAAATTTAATATTTGTTCATTGACTATGTATAAGTATAGTGCGAAAGCAACAATAATACATAGACAAATCTGAATGAACAGAATATTAGCAAAGCGGCAACCACCATCCATCTGAGAATAAGTAACATTAGTCTTCTCCTCAGGTGAAGCGTTACTTATTCGAAGTAGTGCAATATCATGGCAACTCGTTGTGAAGGTATTCACAATATGAGATATAACTTAAAACGATGCCGCCTTATAAATATTCTGTTTATTCAGAAATGACTGTGTATTAATGATGCTATTGCACTATACTTATACATAGTCTAGACTTTTCTATAGCTTGAGGCTTATGCCCTAAACACTTTATATTTGTTCATTGTTCAAACTGAAGTAAAAAACAACTTACTCCATCAAATAGTACTCATATTTATCTTTCCCACCTTCCATAAACTGGAATTCATGCCTGAACCTAAGAATGCATGAATAAACTATCCATGCACATCCTCACATGCAGACATGAAGATGTGCATAGTCACTGCATCCTCCATCAGCTGTTTCAAAAGTTCTGCAACTATTTGAAAATACTATGTATGCTCCTTTGAATCCATTTTCATTCACTTTCCATAAAAAATCATGCATTGAAAACATCAGTGTTGACAAAATTTATAAATGAAAAATTTCATTAAATAAATGATTTAAGCATTGTCACGTTATAGTAGTCCATCTAAGAAAATGTTGACAAAAAATTAAATTTTTTGACATACCTAAAAAATATCTTACACAAAACATGAGTAATGTTATTATTTAATTGTAGAAAAAAAAAACATACTTCAAAAATCAAAAGGAGAGAGCCACGGATTTCTACTTCCATCTTTGATAAAGTTTTCATATGAAGAGGATAATCACCAACAACATTCTGAAATGCAAATCTTCGTCGGCTATAATCTCTTGCCAGACTCAAAATTCTGAAATATAATTTCTGTTTCAATATAAAACAAGCTATGCTGTTTTCAGATTCAATTTTTTAGAGAAATAAAGTGAATAGGAATTCTGCTAATTTCTGTAAAATAAATAAGGAATTGTAGAGCAGTATCCATGACAACCTAGAAATGAAACAGGGACTTTGACAACAGTTAACTACTTACAAAGGATAACATATACAGAATACAATTTATCCACTATCAGTAGTAGGTTCTATCAACCAAGGGCATGAGAACCAGGTCTTATTGACCACATTACAATCTATAAGATATGCCTCAATAGTAAAACTAACAAATGTCCTGACCAATTTTAGTTAATGCTGATTATATTATCCATATCTGGAACATTTCATTTCACTTATACATTCCCTCCAAATGTTTGTATAAGTTCTTCTTGAGGCAGCAAAGGAAGTAAGCAAACCCTTAGCCATAATTATGAGAGCTTCCTTGGACTCAGGGGAGGTACCCATAGACTGGAAATGTGCAAATGTGACCCCAATTCACAAAGGAGGATCAAAGGCTGACACAAGTAATTATAGACCTGTGAGCTTAACTTCTGTTCCAGGAAAATTAATGGAGGCACTGGTTAAAGAAGCACTGCAGGATCATTTAGACAAGACTTCAGTTATAGCTCAGACACAGCATGGTTTTGTTAAGGGGAAGTCTTGCCTGACCAATTTGATTGGATACTATGATGCAGTCACAAAGGAACTGGACGCAGGGAATAACTTTGATATTATATTCTTGGATCTTAGAAAGGCTTTTGATACTGTTGCACATGGAAGACTGCTGCACAAATTGGAGCAGTGTGACATTGGAGGCAAATGCTACTGTGGATAAAGGGGTGGCTGAGGGGGAGAGGACAGAGAGTGGTAATCAATGGACACTGCTCGTCGTGGACTAATAATGTTATTAGTGGAGTCCCTCAGGGCTCAGTGTTGGGTCCATTATTGTTTTCTGTATTCATAAATGATATTTATGATGATATATCAAGCTTAATGTCGAAGTTTGCTGACGATACAAAGGTAGGCAGGGTTGTCAAGGACACTACTGACACTATGCTGCTGCAACAGGATCTGGAAAGGTTGAGCAGATGGGCTGAGAGGTGGCAAATGAAGTTTAACATTGACAAATGTAAAGTACTACACATGGGAAACAGCAACCTCAGAGCAACGTATCAACTCTGTGGTACTACACTGACAGTGGTAGAGAATGAAAGGGACCTTGGGGTGGTTGTGCAGGCAGATATGAAGTTCTCTGAGCAGTGCAGACGGGCTGCAAGAGTAACTCATGGTGTATTGTCAATGATATATGGGAAATTTTTCTAGCAGGGATAAGGAGTTGATTATTCCCTTGTATAAGGCAATGGTCAGGCCACACCTAGAGTACTGTATACAGGTCTGGAGGCCTCATTTCAAGAAGGATGTAGAGCTGCTGGAACGAGTACAGAGAAGGGCAACACGATTAGTGAATGGAACAAAGGGGTGCTCCGAAGAAAGGCCTAAGTTTTGCAAATTACAGTGTCTGGAGACTAGGCACCAGCGAGGTGATCTGATAGAGGTGTATAAAGCATTGAATGGTTTGAGCATGCTCAATGCTGATGGGATTCTTCCTCTCGCTCAGAATAATCACCTGAAAGGGCATAAATTCAAATTGAGGAAAGACAGATGTAGGATAGACATGTGGAAATTTGCCTTTAGCCAGCTAGTGGTTGGTTGGTGGAACAGACTTCCATCCCTTGTCGTGAAAGTTGATAGCCTAAATAAGTTTAAGGCTCAGCTGGACAAGTATTTTGAACGAACAGAGGGGTGAAGTGGAAGTGGTTTTTTTTTTTTTTTTTTTTTTGGCCGATGCTGCATAAGCTTGCTTTCTTGCATCAAATGCCTCTACTAATGCTAATGCTATATAAGGGGATAATCATTTCCTTATCCCTGCTAGAAAAGTTCTTATATATCAATGACAAAACCCCATGGGCTGTCCTGGCAGTCTGTCTGCACTGCACAGAGAACTTCATATCTGACTACACAATTATGACCAGGTCTTTTTCGTTCTCTGCCAGGTGGGTGAAGTGCCTGCCTGGTAACCCAAAGGTTGCGGGTTCGATTCCCGCCTCGGGCTTGGATCAAAGTACTGCAAAAACCTTGGGAGGTGCATTATGGCCACAGAAGCCTATGCGCCAACAACTACCAAAAAAAAAAAAAAATTTCATTCTCCACTAATTTGAGTGGAGAATGAAATTCTGGGGTTACTGCTACCCACATGCAGTACTTTGCAATGTACTGTCAATGTTAAACTTCAGTTGTCACTTCTCCACCCATCTGTCTAACTTTACTAGATCCTGTTGTAGTAGCATACTGTCATTACCAAACCTGTTAACCTTGATATCATCTGCAAACTTGGATATTAAGTCTGATATGTTTTTCAATATCATTAATAAATATACAAAATAAAAATGGGCCCAACACCGAACCCTGGGGTACTCCACTAATAACATCAGTCCACAAAGAGCAGTGTCCATTGATTACTACTCTGTCTTCTCCCACTCAGCCATCCCTTTATCCATAGCAGCAACTTGCCATTAATTGCCACACTGCTTCAATTTATTAAAATATTTGTCTAGTTTTGCCTTGAATTTATTTAAGCTATCAACTTCCACAACAGATGGAAGCTTGTTCCAGCAATCAATCAATCTGTAGAGAGCAAAGTTTCTCTCTGCAGATAAGGGGTGGCGCACTGTTGTCCTGGACAAATCAGAGTATATTTGCAAAGTTCTTGCTCTATTACAGATCGAGAGGTTTATGAAACTGTGCAAGCCACCCCTATGAAAGTGTTGGAGAAGTTGGAATCCAAAGTTATAAACTTGTGCATTCTTAGTTTTTAGCTAATAAGATTAAAAGGTACGTCCGTTGGAAGATTCATTCGACAGGTTGTTGACTCCCGCAGTTTTATGGACTTCCAAAGATCCATAAACCTGATATTCCTTTACGGCCCATTGTTTCTTGTTGTCATACACTTACGTATGAACTTTCTAAACATGTTGCCAAGTTATTAGGACCTCTTGTTGGGAAAACTGTTTACACTGTTTCCAGTAGTGTGCATTTTCTGCGTATTATTAGAGATTTTGATGTGGTTTCTCTGTTCACTTCTGTTCCTGTACAACAGGCTATTGTTGCACGAGACGTCTCTTGAGCAGGGATACCACATTGGGAGATAGAACCTTGCTCTCTACAGATGATATTTGTACCGCTCTTAATCTGTGTTTAACTGGGGGGGGGGGGCGTGATCATGTTCAATGACTCTTTGTTTTGCCAAATACAGGGCACAGCTATGGGTGCCCCTGTTAGTCCTATCGTGGCCAATATCACCATGGAGGAACTTGAGAGTCAGATTTTCTTGAACTTACCTATTCCTATCACTCTCTGGTGTCTTTACGTTGATGATAATTTTGCAATTGTACCCTGGGGATCAGAATCTCAATTTGATTCTGATACTGCAGTATCAAATTGATACTGAGTTGCTGCAATATCTCAATTCCCTGTTGCCCGTCATTCAGTTTATGATTGAACTAGAAGTTGATAATACTCTTCCTTTTTTTGGATGTGTTACTCCAATGCATGGATTTGCGTTTAGTAACTTCCGTTTTTAGGAAGCCAATGTGCGCAGGCCAATTTATCAAATATGGCTCTGCGCATGCCCCTGGTCATTTGTGTAGCAATGCTCGTACTTTATTCTCTCGTGCTTGGATGCACTTTAGTTCAACTGGTGACAGGCAATTGGAGATTTCTAACATTAGGTTGGAGCTTTCAAATTGCGGCTATCCACCTCATGTTCCAGATAGATGTGAGCTTCAGGCTCACGAATGAAAGCTAACCCGCCTCGCTTCAATCAATTTATCTCTACCACCTACATCTCCTATTATCCGGGCGTATCGGAATGTCTTGTTAGGATTTTGCGTCTCCATCATATACAATGTGTGCAACTTCGGGGGAGGAAATTACAATTATTATTTCTAAGGTGAAAACACCTGTTCCTCCTTTCCTATGGAGTGGTTCCGTATACCATATTAAGTGTCCAGATTGTGGGGTGTATTATGTAGGTGATGAGTCTGGTAGAAGATTGAAAGATCGGGTTTCTGAGCATGAGGTGGCTCTGCAAACTGCTAATTTTGAATATTCTGCAGTCGCCAAGCATTACTAGGTTGAGCAGCATAACCTTGTTCCCCAACGGGATATTCAACTCATTGACTATTCACATGATTACCGCCAGCGCTCATGGCTTGAAGCACTGCACAAAGCTACCAATAATAGTACTATGAATTGCATGAGGGGAGTACACTAACACCCTATTATAGAATGTACTGTATTGCAGTGCGATGAGTGCTAGCGATCATCACGTGTACGTAATTCTGCTCTACCGACACACCAGATTCATGATACATGATCATGCCCATCTGACTTGTGCTATTGTAACCATCAATACATACTGAAGTACACCGTTCACAGACTAGCTGATGAAGAGGCACTTCGCTTTTAAAGATACTATGTATTTTAATGCTTTTATTATATTATATTGTAACACTTTTATCTCATTGTATTTTAATGCTTTTATCTTATTTTATTTCTGTTTTATCTTATGTATGTATCATTTTATTTTTATTTTAACCGTTTATTCAGTTGTTGCAAGAAACTTTGATGATATGTTGTGTTTCTGCTACATGCCTTTTCTATAGATACTTTCATGGGCACTGTTCTTCTGAATTGGTTTCTATAATTCCTGCTCTCTCTCTCTCTCTCTCTCTCTCTCTCTCTCTCTCTCTCTCTCTCTCTCTCTCTCTTTTCCAAACCTGTCTGACCATGTGCCACAACCAGTTTGCATCCTATTACTGTCCAACTTCAAACTCACAGAACCAACTTTTCTTCTTCCACATTCCTTCCTTCCTTCAACTTCCATTTCCTGGAATAACTTCTCCTCATACATATTTCCTGAAAATTACCATCTACAGAAATTCAAATCTAATGTTAACAAGTATCTTCTTTCATTTTCACAGCCTTCACCTGTGCACAGTGCTAAGTACTATAGGTTCTAACACCTCTAGTGCTTGGGGTTTTCAAGGGGGGGAAAAAGTTCAAAATTTAAAAATTATACAATTCACTCCATGTTCTTTGTGCTATTTTAAATAGTTTATTGAGTCCCTGAAATAGAAATTAGGAAAAACATATAAATTAGAAAGTCTTGATAATGGATATACAAAATATCAAGAAGAATGCCATATTATTTAATACATTGTACTTGTCTTTTAATAGGAAATAGGCTCAAGTTTTTTTGTCTAATTTTTATTTCAGGGACTCAAACCATATAAAACTACATAAATAACATCAAGTCTAGTGTACAATTTTTAAAATTTTTGGGCATTCATCCCACATGATGCCTTTCACAACGTACACACATGCTGATGCACTGTCATTTCCTGTACTTGCCACACATAAGATCATTGTTGCCAACATTTCTGCATTTCAATACCAGCCACATTGTTTTATTTACAAAATGTCGGTGAATGGAACATCCTGTCAATTACAAGCTGTTTGATGAACCCATTTTCTCTGTAAGCGGGACGATTAATTAGACACAACAACCAACAACAAAACATGTCCTAATTGAAAATTAAACAGTTCACTTGTGGCATAACATTCCAAACTTTTAAACATATTCCCAGTGGTGTGAATGTTTAAGTTTGCTGAACATATTTAATACATCAACAAGTGCCACATTCATCTTATTGCAACACTATAGCTACTTTCTCAGATCCCTTTAAAACTGGTGCCTCCGTAGCCAGGTGGGCAGGAGCAGCAGTGCGTAGCACACGCTTCTTGATTAGACCGGGGTTCGAACCCATCACCACCAAATACGGAAGACGCGGAAAGGTCAGGGAATGACCACCGCATATCCCGGAGCAATATGGCTTTAGTTGCTAATGCTCCTAAAAAAAAAAAACCAAATAACAAAATACTACTTTAGAACACTGATTATCCATCCTGGCAAGAACACAATGAATTAATAATACCACCCAAGATACTCATGTGTTGATAATTACTGTTTAGGAGATAATTTCCTGGATCTTCAAATCACCACCTGTTATATTTTTCTCTAATGTGTGTTTGTGTGTGTGTCCACGAAGCCTTGTGTAAGCTTCCAATTCACATATATTACAAAACAATTAATATATAATTTGTGATAAGTAACAGAAACAGATTAAGAAGATAAATTTAAAATTACTCACCTTCTCATAAAAGAAACTGATGCTATAGCATTATATATTCGAGTAATTGTCAGCATATTTGATATTCCTGTAACACCTTTACCTTCTTCTGACATCTGAACGGGAGAAATTGTTATTTACATAATTATGCAATCATTAAAAGATATGAATTTACAATGCAAAATTACATTTATTATATCATAGAGTAAATGCTAAAGATCAAAAAATGAGATGACAGAGCTTCATTTTAGCTTTTCAACAGCTTTTTATAACAAGAACAGTTAATTAAAAGCCACTGTACTATTTAGGAGGGGAATAGTGCTTTGGAAAGTGACTGGTGCTAAGTTCAGCAACCAGCAACTTAGTCACTCTAATCAGCCCATTATAACCATTTTAAGTTTTTTTTTTTTTTTTCGTCTGTAAATTTCAAACATTGCATGTTAATTGTTAGTTCAAGATTAGCATCTGTTGCTCTCTGTAACTGTGTTCTTACTTGAGTGTCTGACAGATGAGGCACAGGCACCAGCACCACCATCTCTGTTACTATTTTTTCCTTCAGCTTTGTGTTGATATTTTCAATATAGTTAATAATGTACATAAATATATTTCTCATTGGATGGTTGCCACTACTTCTATAGAAGTTAGGTACTCTTTCTTTTATGTTTAATCGTTATATAAAATAGTTTCTTGCCTTGATTATTATTATTATTTATTTATTTGACAAAAAATATTAATATATGCACTTGGAAATAATGGGAAGTGCCTAATAGTTTTGTGTTTATACTTTTTATTTTTTTTTATTTTAAGCAGAATTAACAGAATTAATAAAAATTTTGTTTCACTGAAAAATAAGTATAAAAAACACATTTTTAAATTTATTTTTTAAATGATAAATAATAAAAAATTACATTAAATTATGATACTGATGAAGGGATGCAGGGCATGACATCAAAATATACAGGTGTTAATATTGGGAGAGTGGTTAATTAACAGTATGAAGCAGCATTGATTTAGGGATGGTCAGAAAAGCAACTGTGTTTTTAATGCTGTAAAATGCAAGGCTTTATACTTAGAAAATTACAATGCTAAACTATAGGAATTTTGCCAGGAGGAATAATGAGGTAATTATTCTGTTTTATAGGGCAATGGAAAAATCTTGAGTACCAAGAGTGAGCATGTGTGTGTCTGTCTTTATTGCAGGTTGCCCTTCATGGCCATAAAGCCAGGAATTATAAACAATAATTGTGCAGAGAAGAGCAACAAGATTAGTGAAAGGAACAAAAGGGGGTATTCTCTTGCCAAGACTTCAGTTTGGCAAAATGCAGTAGCATCTGCCAACTACACACCTGCTTGTTTGTTTGTTTGTTTGTTATTTGGTTTTTAGGAGCATTAGCAACTAAGGCCATATTGCTCCGGGATATGCAGTGGTCATTCCCTGACCTTTCCGCATCCTCTGTATTTGGTGGTGATGGGCTCGAACTCCGGTCTAATCAAGAAGCATGTGCTGCGCACTGCTGCTCCTTCCCACCTGGGTACGGAGGCACCTCTACACACCTGCAAGATCTGACTGAGTTGTTTAAGACTTCGAATGGATTGATTAAGCTATATATTTGAAGGTATCCTTACTCTTGCTCAAGCAACATATGTAAGGAAGCAGAAATTTAAACTGAGGAACGATTGTTGCAGGGTAGATGTGTGGAAATTTTCTTTCAGCAAGAGAGTAGTTGATTGTTGGAACAAACTTCCATCTGGTGTTATGGAAGTGGGTAGCGTTCATAAATTTAAGGAAAAATTAAATAAATTATTAGAGAGAATGGACAAGTGATGTAGAAAGTTTTTTGTATTTGTTTTTTTTTGGCTGACTGTAACTTTACTTCCTTGCATTATTTTCCATTACTAATTAATAATAATACTAACTTATACACTGGAAAGGGTTCAGTTAAAAAGAAAGTACAGAAAGAAATGGACCTGGAGATTACAATAATGACAAAATGAAATTCTCTGTGGAGTGTGGATAGGCTGCAAAGAGCACACATAATATCCTGTCAGTGATTATGATTTATTGAACAATTTTTCAATAAATCATAACCAATGACAGGATACTGCATATAAGGAGGTTATAATTCCAGTGCATAAGATATTTATGAGACCATAATTGGAATATTGTGTCTAAGATGCTTGAAGTCTTGTGGCTGTTGCAGACATTCTCTCAGATATGCCAGACAAGCTGTGCTTGCTACTTTGTAGTCTAAAACGCTGATGGAACTGATATTTGGGTGACACTCAAGTCAAGTGAAACTAATTTCAGCAAAGTCCAGATGGTCTGTAACAGCCAAATCCTCTGCTTGCACCTTCAGAATGGTGGGACTGTTAGTAATTCTGGGTATAAAGTCCATGTGCAAGCACACTGTGGGTGACCACCCAGGTAGTCACCCACTCAACTTACGGAAATTTGACTTTATGTAAGTTTTTGCCAGCCGGAAACTTAAAAAATTGTGGAAATGTATTTTGCATCCTATAGGAATAAATGAAGGTATCATGAAAATATCATAATATGAACCAACCCAATAACACATTGGGTTTTTTTTTTTTTTTTTTTTCCCTTTCCAAGTCCTTGTAAGTTGAAAATTTGCACGTTGAAAATAGCTCAATATAACTAAGCTATTTATCTCTCTTATCGGTCATATTTATAATGTAAATCGAATTACACTCATTTTTATCATATGTCCTGTTATAAGAATCAATTTTCAACACTTTTGTGATATTTTTCTGAAGCATGTTTCTTCATTATTGGGATTCTTCATTGGGATTAGTACGTTGGCATTCGAGGTGAGCGGACGCGCTTAGACAGGGCTCCTCAGTTAAGTGGTTTACTTTTGGATAGTGCTTTTAAATATTTGATTTATTTAAATATTGTTGGATTATTTTGTTATAGGTTTTCCTGTAACTGTTTGATTTTAATAATATTATAGATATAATTTTTTAAAGTTACTTTCATTGATATTTATTTAATTTTATAATGGTTGTTACGAGATCTGCCTTAAACATGTCACAGGGTATCGTGAGTCACACGGAAATAGCAGATGGCGATTTACGGGTGAGTCATGATTTAATCCGTTGTGGAACCTGTGGAATGTTTTCCAAGGTCGACCTGGTGACTAATCCTACCTCACCTGGGGATTCTTTTCTTTGTGATCGATGTAAGGAGTGCACCGATCTTAAATTACAATTTGGTGCACTGATGGAACAATTTGAGTCCCTGAAAAAACGAGTGCTTGCCCTCGAAAATAATGCTTCTGGGAGCTCGTCAGGGACTCAAAACTCCAGCAATCTACCAAGTGATGCACACCCGATTCGAGCCTCAAAACAGAAAAACCAAGTGCAAACTACCCTGGTTAGAAAGGACATTGTTTTATTAGGAGACTCCATTGTCAGGGAAACGGGGAATATTTTTTGTAATAAAGATAGGTGGAGCAGAACCAGGGTATGTCTGCCGGGAGCAACTATTGATGATGTCACCAACAGACTGTCAGATTTTAAAGGGGGTAAAGAAAATATTATTATTCATGTGGGGACAAACGATATTAAACGTACACGATCTGACGATTTGTTGGAAAAATACAGGACCATGCTGAGGAAATGTCGCGAGCTAGGCCATAATGTCTATGTGTCTGCAATTCTGCCCAGACACGATAGGAGGGATTATATGTTAAGAGCCTTGTGGATTAACTCAAGACTTGAAGGAATCTGCAAGGCTTTAGGGGGTAAATTTCTATCAGCATGGCCCACACTTGTAGGTAGAAGGAATTTGTTTTGTAGAGACGGGATACACTTAAACAAAGGTGGTGCAAAAGTTTTTGCCAGTATTATTGAGGATACCTTAAAGGCTCAGGGAAACTGCTAGTTAGGGGGGATGTGGGTAATACTGACACGCGTTTATCTGATAATATTGGTCAATGTAACTCTTGCACATACCTTAAGAGTTCTTATCTGTTACCCCAACTGGACGTATTATCTAGATGTTCTGGGGGTAAAGACGTTTCACGTGAGCAGGTAGCTAATATCAGGGAAGAGAGCCTAAAAAACTTCAAGGGTTGTGTTAGGGTTGTTAAATATACAAGAACAGTAAATCTTAATTGTTTATACAGTAACGTTAGAAGTGTCGTCAATAAAATGAGCGAATTCGAACTGCTGGTTAAAACAAGTAACGCGGACATAATAGGGCTTACGGAGACGTGGTGCCACCCGGAAATTGGGGATGATGAGTTTCAGTACGGCTTGTATAATGTATTTAGGAAGGATAGAGAAGATAGAAGGGGTGGTGGGGTAATGCTTCTTATCAGAAGCAGCCTGAGTGCGACGATAGCTTTCCCAGATTCAGACATTTCACATGCTAGTATAGAGTCTGTATGGTGTGAGATAGTTGGAAACAAAGGTACAATGCGAGTAGGCGTAATCTACAGACCAGGTGATTGTGAAGACTATGACAAAAGCCTCTACATGCAAATGGAATGGGCAAGTAAGCGTCAATGCCTTATTATGGGTGATTTCAATTTGCCTCTAATTGATTGGAGTAAATGGGAAGGAAACTCGACATGGGGAACAAAATTTTTAAATCAACTAGATGACTGTTATTTGTATCAACATGTCAGGGAAAGTACTAGAGAAAGGCGCCTCCGTAGCCAGGTGGGCAGGAGCAGCAGTGCGTAGCACACGCTTCTTGATTAGACCGGGGTTCGAGCCCGTGACCACCAAATACGGAGGATGCGGAAAGGTCAGGGAATGACCACCGCATATCCCCGGAGCAATATGGCCTTAGTTGCTAATGCTCCTAAAATCCAAATAACAAACAAACAAACAACTAGAGAAAAGAATATCCTAGACCTCATCATCACACATGAATCAGATGACATAACAGGGCTGACAGTAGAGGAACCAGTAGCAGGAAGTGATCACAGAGTTCTACGGTGGATGATGACGAGAGAGGTAGCAGAAGTAAAAGGCAAAGGAATGGGTTTTAATTTCAGAAAAGGAAATTACGATGCCTTAAGGTACTACATGGCCTCTATTAACTGGGTAGATATCGCGCAGAGAATGAATACAATTGAACTGTGGTACGCTTTTAAAACATTAATCACAGATGCCTTGAATGCGTATATACCATTAAAAAAATACTCCACGAGAAGGGTTCCAAGTTGGATGAATAGTGAAGTTGCCACATTACTTGAGCAGAAAAAGGTGGCATGGAAACGTTACAGAGCAATAAAAAGTACTGAAGCCTATAACAGCGACAAGGTGATGTGTAATAGCGCCACAGAAAAGGTTCGACAGGCAAAGGCAGTTTATGAGAAATCACTAGCAAACAGAGCAAAGAGGGGGGGATAAAGAATTCTTCACATATATAAATGCCAAGAAGAGCAGGACAAACCAGATCGGACCTTTACGTAAGGGAAAGGGGATAGTAATAAATACACCAGCTGCCGTTGCAGATGAACTCAACAGTTATTTTGCATCGATATTTACAAATGAAAAGCCTTTTGTGGCAATGGGAAATTGTGGGAGCAAAGTTAAAAAATATGTAATTAATGATATTGAAATTTCGCAAGATTATTTAATGAAAAAACTTTCAAGCCTACAGACTAGTAAGGCTCCTGGAGTTGATGGAATATACCCTATAATCTTGAGAGAGGCGGCAAGCGAGTGCATTGAACCACTGAGGCTGGTTATGCGAGCATCACTAGACTCTGGGGAGATTCCCTTGGATTGGAAAAGTGCAAATGTATCTCCCATACATAAGGGTGGCTCTAAAAGTGAAGTGGGAAATTATCGACCTGTCAGTCTGACTTCAGTAGTAGGGAAAATCATGGAGGCATTGATCAAGGGTGGAATTCAGGATCATTTGGATCGAATTGAAATTCTCAAGGATACTCAGCATGGTTTTGTAAAGGGAAAATCATGTTTAACAAATCTGGTTCGCTATTTCGAAAGGGTCACTCACGAGCTGGATTTAGGGAATAATTTCGACATTGTTATTTAGATTTCAGCAAAGCTTTTGACTCAGTCCCACATGAGCGGTTGCTTTATAAGCTGGAACAGGTTGGAATCACTGGGAAAATCCTTAGATGGATAGAAGGATGGCTTCAGGGCAGGAGGCAGAGGGTTGTGATAAATGGCTATTCCTCAGATTGGGTTGATGTAAGAAGTGGGGTTCCCCAAGGATCAGTATTAGGACCACTGTTGTTTTTAATTTTCATAAACGACATTGATGAAGGGATAGAGGGCGTGATGTCTAAATTTGCAGATGATGTTAAAATTGGTAGAGTAGTTAATGATCACTGTCAAGCTGAGCTTCTTCAGAGAGACCTAGATAGACTTCAAGAATGGTCAGAAAAATGGCAGCTGTGCTTTAATCCAACAAAGTGTAAGGTATTACACCTGGGAAACAGTAATCCCAAAATAACTTATTCACTTGGTGGAGTTCAACTAAACCCAGTACTGGAGGAAAGGGACTTGGGTGTTACGATACGGTCAGACATGAAATTCTCTGAGCATTGTAAACAGGTTGCAAGGAAGGCCCATGGTGTCCTATCGATGATCTATCGAACTTTTGCAAGTAGAGATAGGGACGTGATAATCCCATTATATAAGGCCTATGTTAGACCACACTTGGAATACTATGTTCAAGTATGGAGACCGCACCTAAAGAAAGACATCGAGCTTCTTGAAAGGGTGCAAAGAAGGGTAACTCGCCTGGTGAGATCGGCAAAAGGGCGTCCTTATGAAGAAAGACTTCGAATATGTGGGTTGCAGAGTTTGGAAACTAGACACCTTAGAGGAGATTTGATTGAGGTGTTTAAGGCTCTGAGAGGCATCAGTAAAATGAATGAGGACAAAATTTTCAAGATTATAAATGATGCTAGAACTAGGGGACATAAATTCAAGTTACGCGGGGAAATGTTTAGATTGGACTGCAGGAAGTTTTATTTTAGCCAGCGAGTTATAAATTACTGGAATAAGTTGCCTTCATGGGTGGTAGAGGCCGACAGTTTGGGGAAATTCAAAGGTCATCTGGATAGTACTTTCGGGTAAGGGAAGCGCATAGGATGATAGGATTAATTTCCTTTTTATTTAATTTTTAATTTCATTTTATTATTTTTATTTATTTATTAATTATTATTATTTATTTAATTTTTGTTTTTATCATTGTTTTGTTCGGATTTTTTTTTTTTTTTTTGGCTGGTGCAGCATAAGCCATAGGCTTTCTTGCACCATACGGCCGTTACTAATACTAATACTAATACTAATTAGCACTTTCCGTTTTATTGGGCTTTTCTGTTAGTGCATCTAAAAGGGTAGTAAACTTGATCTTATTGCATTTGCGATAATACCCTGAAATTTAACTGAAATTGTGTAGCTTTTTACATTATTATGGTGAAATGTGTTCTCCTTCACTGAAATGTTCAATCATATAAAAAACAAATTTTCAGAAATTTCTCTTCATTACTATTTACATATAGTAATGATACAATGATGAAGGGAAAGGGACCAACGGAAAGTGCAAGTGCTGGTAGTGCTAGGCAACGAAACAAAATCGATTTAGAAATGAAGATAAAAATGATTAATAAGTATCAAGCAGGACAGTTTCTCATCTATTGCAAGGAAATTAAATCTCGCTGTTTCAACAGTGAATACTATTTTAAAGGACCTATAAAAGAGCATTAGCATTAGTAGAGGCATTTGATGCAAGAAAGCAAGCTTATGCAGCATCAGCGAAAAATAAATAAAAATAACCACTTCAACTTCAACCCTCTGTTCGTTCGAAATACCTGTCCAGCTGAGACTTAAACTTATTCAGGCTATCAACCTCCACAACAAGGGATGAAAGTCTGTTCCACCAACCAACCACCCGCTGGCTAAAGGCAAATTTCCTCACATCTATCCTACATCTGTCTTTCCTCAATTTGAATTTATGCCCTCTCAGGTGATTATTCTGAGCAAGAGGAAGAATCCCATCAGCATTGAGCATGCTCAAACCATTCAAGGCTTTATACACCTCTATCAGATCACCTCGCTGGTGCCTAGTCTCCATACACTATAATTTGAAAATTTAAGCCTTTCTTCGTAAGAGCACCCCTTTGTTCCATTCACCAATCTTGTTGCCATTCTCTGTACTTGTTCCAGCATCTCTACATCCTTCTTGAAATGAGGCCTCCAGACCTGCATACAGTGCTCTAGGTGTGGCCTGACCATTGCTTTATGCAAGGGAATAATCACCTCCTTATCCCTGCTAGAAAAATTCCTATATATCATCGACAATACACCATGAGCTACTCTTGCAGCCCATCTGCACTGCTCAGAAAACTTCATATCTGCCTGAAAAACAACCCCCACGTTCCTTTCATTCTCTACCACTGTCAGTGTAGTTCCACAGAGTTGATACGTTGCTCTGGGGTTGCTGTTTCCCATATGTAGTACTTTACATCTGTCAATGTTAAACTTCATTTGCCACCTCTCAGCCCATCTGCTCAACCTTTCCAGATCCTGTTGCAGTAGCATAGTGTCAGTAGTGTCCTTGACAACCCTGCCAACCTTCTTATCGTCTGTCTGCAAACTTGTACATTAAGCTTGATATACCATCATCGATATCATTTATAAATACAGAAAACAATAATGGACCCAATGCTGAACCCTGACGGACTCCACTAATAACATTAGTCCACGATGAGCAGTGTCCATTGATTACCACTCTCTGTCTTCTCCCCCTCAACCACCCCTTTATCCATAGCAGCAATTTGCCTCCAATGCCACACTGCTCCAATTTGTGCAGCAATCTTCCATGTGCAACAGTATCAAAAGCCTTTCTAAGATCCAAGTATATAATATCAAAGTTATTCCCTGCATCCAGTTCTTTTGTGACTGCATCATAGTATCCAACCAAATTGGTCAGGCAAGACTTCCCCTTAACAAAACCATGCTGTGTCTTGGCTATAACTGAAGTCTTGTCTAGATGATCCTGCAGTGCTTCTTTAACCAGTGCCTACATTAATTTTTCGGGAACAGAAGTTAAACTAACAGGTCTATAATTACTTGTGTCGCCCTTTGATCCTCCTTTGTGAATTGTGGTCACATTTGCACATCTCCAGTCCATGGGTACTTCCCCTGAGTCCAAGGAAGCTCCCATAATTGTGGCTAAGTGTTTGCTTACTTCCTTTGCTGCCTCCTTTAATATAACTGGATAGATCCCATCCACCCCAGGTGCCTTTCTTGTATTTATCTTCAACAATTTCCCCTCCACTTTACTCTCAGTTATTACAAGATTCTCTAGCTTACTGCCAGAGTTGAATACACCTGTGGCATTCCCCTCGCTGAATAACTCCTCTGTGTGAATGTCAATGCAAAATATTCATTTAGTTTGTTAGCTACCTGAGCAGGATCATCAACAGTTGACCCATCGATATCAAGTGGACCAATCTGATTCATTCCCTACCTTCTAGAGTTTACAAAAGTAAAGAACTCTTTGCTGTTTTTCTTTGCATCCCTCGCCAAAGATTTCTCGTAATCTGCCTTCGCCTGCCTAACCTCCTTTGTAACTTGGTTACAGATCAACTTGTATCTATCATAGGCTTCTGTGTCACGTGTTAATCTGTATGTATCCCATGCATTTTTCTTCTGTGCCATATGTCTCATTAGTTCATCTGACATCCACTTAGGCCTAAATCTTGAAAAATATTTCTTAGTTGGTATGTAAAGCCTAGTAGCTTCCAAGATAAGTTCTATGAATGCTTCCCATTTTGAATTTGCTGTTGGTAGCATCATCAGTTGGTCCCACTGTATAGAATTTAAATACTGTCTCAGTCCATAGTAGTCACCTTTACGAAAGCAATAACCCTTCCCTTTACCCCTAATGGTAGTTACCTCTTTGAGTAAATCCCACTTCAGCACACTGTGATCACTGCCACCTAGTGGGTCATTTACCTGCAGATTCTTAATGCATGAAGAATATAATATATAATATCAGTGCAGATACACCATAGTTAACCCATAAAATTGAACTACAAATGTGTAGTTCAATTTTCAAATACTTTATTTCCAACACCCTTTGGCATCTCTCATATTGTGGAAATGACTTCGCAACTGTGATGGCATGTTGCATTACCAGGATACCTGCCCGCCCACTGATGATGAAGCCCGATAGCTTTGAAATGATCGTCTGAGTGGTGATATCCTCTGAAAATAGATAACAGTAGTAGTCTTCTCTACTAGAGAAGTGTTATTTATTTGAAGTAGTGCAATACCAGCTATCTCGTTGTGAAGGCAGCCACAATATGAGATACAATTAAAATGATGCCCTTTACACTACATTCGTAGTTCAAATTTATGGGTTAACTATGGTGTATCTACACCGATATTATATATTTAATTATCTAAACCCATAAGGATTATGCCTTGCGCATTTCATTTTCAAACACATTGTATCGTATAACAATCGTGGCAAGTTACGAACGGTTAATCTACGGACACGAGGTATTATTTACTTTCCAAATCCCGCGATCTAAATTCAAAATAAACCAAGGAGCTTGACTAGGTCTATAAGCTACTTATAGAAATAATTTAATCTAACAATTAAGTCAATAAAGTGGCTAAATATAATTAAAAATAGCATTCGCGGGAGCTGCAAACCTATTCAACACGTGGATTTGATGCCCTTACCAATACAAAGTAATAACCTACAAAATCTCTATCTAAATTCAAATTAAACTAAAGTATTGTTACTAGGAATATAAAGCAACTCTAAAAAATAAATTAATATGCCAATTAAAGTCAATAAAAAAGCAAAACTTCTCTATTTGCTGGCACCCGTAAAAACTTCGCCTGTTCACTTGTCACTACACCAGTTTAATAGGTTCAAGCACCACGTTGGTTTCCACAGCATTAAAATATGCAGTGAAGTCACCAGTGTCAATTCTGCAGCTGCAAAGAAATTTTGTGATATGTTGGAAAAAATTATTGATGAAGGCGGCTATTCAACGCAAAAAATGCCGGATCAAACATACATTTCGAAAAAGGAAAATACAATGCCAAGTTTAAAGGTGTCAAAAGATAATGCCACGCTCTTGCTTGGGGCTAATGCAGCAGGAGATTACAGATTAAAACCACTGCTTGTGTACCATTCTGAAAATCTTTGTGCATTTAAGGGCATCGGTAAAGCCACCCTACACATGCATTTCCAAACGAACCAGAGAGCATGGATAACAATATCTCTCTTTGAGGATTGGTTTAAATACTGCTTCATTCCCGAGGTTGTAAAATATTATGCACACAACAATGTTCCTTTCAAGATTTTTCTTCTATTAGATAATGCTCCTGGACATCCTACACATCTAGATGATTTCAATTCGAACATGAAAGTAATATTTCATCTGCTAAACATGACTTCACTCAATTTCAAATTTAAAAGCATGCTATATATGCACAACATTTGCTCAGGCATTGTCTGCAGTAGACGATGAGAAAAATTTACATTAAGAGACTTTTGGAACTCTTACAATATTTACCATGTCATTTTAAACATTAATAAGACCTGAGCGGAAATTACTAGAAGTTGTTTAAATGGTGCATGGAAGAAAATATGACCACGGCACGTAAAAGGCTTGGAGGAGTTAATAGAGGAAGAAAAGAAGGAATTATCTAACAAAGAACTTATTGACTTGCAGGCAGTGAGATTGAAAGAAGAAAATGCTGACGAAGCTCAAGATGAACCAAATGAGGAGCCGAGATGCTTCATCACCAGAGAGATGGCAATGGCATTTTGTGAAATTGCATCGGCAATCGCAAGGTTTGAGAAGATGGATCCTGACAGCAAACGATTCTTAAAAGTTAACAGAGGAGTGAATGATATGCTTGCTTGTTACAGAGAAATCTATGATGAAAAGAAAAAAGCCACCGTCCAGTCATCCATTAATATGTTCTTTCATAAGGTTGAACGGCTGACCCATTCTAAATCTCCACAGCCCTTAACCTCCACAGTGGCATACTTATCAGCTGAAGATGTCAATTCTGGCAATGATGCTCGAGAGGTAAAACTTACTGTTGTCTGTTGTAAATTCATCTGTTGTCTCTACTATTCTCCCAACTCCACTAATCACTTGGAATTCTTTGACTTCCTCTCTTTGCAACTTGACTTTCTCCAGTCGAACTTTTCCTAACAGTGAGGTAATTTTCCTTGGTTATTTTAATATGAACCACTCCAAATGGCTTCAGTTTTCTAGTTACACAGACTCAGCTGGTCAAGATGCTGAGGCTTTTGCAATTACTAATGACCTTGCCTACCAGAATATCAGACAATCTTAACCATACAGCAAACACACTTGATATTTTTCTCACAAACAACCCTTCTAAATACACAGTTGAAGTGAGTTGTCCATTAGGCACCTCAATCACAATTTGTGATTGTCTTTTCTCCAATGGAGCCTTCATCTCATGGCTATTCCCAACCTTGTGTTGTTTGGCATTACAAGAATGGATTACCTGCGAAATTTCTTTTCTTCTTTTCCTTGGTCGGATTACTGTTACAAAAATTCTGATGTCAACATTTGCTCAGATTGCATCAGTGAAATTATTCTTTTAGGAATGGAATCCTTTATTCCACACTCCACTTTAAAATCTCGTCCTTTATCTAAATCTTGGTTTTCCAATATGTGTTCTAAGGCTGTTCAAGAGAAGAATGTTGCAGATTGTAATTGGCTTGTTTCCAATTCTTCAGTTTCATTTTCTGCCTACACCAAAGCTCGCAACAATTGTAAAGCAGTTATTAATCAGTCAAAACTAGATTTTTAACAGGCTAAGAGTGACCAAGGAACTGGATGTAAAAATTAATTTTGGCATCATGTACTTGGATTTTGGGAAGACTTGATACTGTTGCACATAAAAGACTACTATACAAACTGAAGCAATGTGGCATTAAGGGCAAGTTACTACTATGAATAAAGGGTTGGTTAAGTGGAAGAAAACAAAGAGTAGTTATCAATGAGCTCTTTGTGGACTAATGTTATTAGTGGGGTTCCCCAGGATTCAGTGCTAAGCCCATTGTTGTTTTCAACATTTATCAATGGTGGAGTTTATCAATGACATGTTTCAATGAAAAATTCAAATGTTTCTTGATAAATGAAACATTTATGAACCGTTAAATAATGAAATACCACGAAATAATGAAATAGAAGGAAAGATGAAATACCTTCATCAATATCCTTGATAAATGTTTCATTTATTAATAAAACATTTACATTTATCAAGGATATTGATGAAGGTATTTCATGCTTAATGTCTAAGTTTGAAGATGTTACAAAGATTGGCAGAGTGATTAATGACAGTCATCAGAGTGAGCTAGTACAAAAAGATCTAGGAAAATTGGGTCAATGGGCTCAGAAATGGCAGTTGAAGTTGAACATTGACAAATGCAAGGTACTGCATATGGGTAACAGCACCCTCAGAGTAACTGTGTGGTGCTACACTCAGGGTAGTGGAGAATGAAAGAGACTTGGGGGTAATTGTGCAGTCAGTTATGAAGTTTTCTGAGCAGTGCAGACAGTCAGCAAGAGTAGCTCATGGTGTCTTGTCAGTGATATACAGGAATTTTTCTAGCAAGGAGAAGGAGGTGATTATCCCTTTGTATAAGGCAATGGTCAGGCCACACAGTGAGTACTGCATACAGGACTGGAGACTTCACTTTAGGAAGGACGTAGGATGTGGTACAAACTTGTGCAGTCACACATGAAATCCTTTGAGCAGTTCACACATGCTGCAATGACAGTTCACAGGGTTTTGTCAATGATATACAGAAACTTTGCTAGCAGGGACAAGGAGATGATTATCCCTTTGTATAAGGCCATGGTTAGGCCACATGTTGAGTAATGTATACAAGGTTGGAGGCTTCACTTTAGGAAGGATGTAGATCTGCTGGGACAGATGCAAAGAAGGGCAACCTGACTGGTGAAGGGAACAAAAGGGTGCTCTTACCTAGAAAGGCTTCAGTTGTACATTTTGCAGCATCTCAAGACTAGGCACCGTGGGGGAGATCTGATTGAGGTGTTTAAAGCCTTGAATGAACTGAGTAAGCTGAACGTTAACAGCATTCTTACTGAGCCTACACACATGAAGGATGGTTGCTGGATAGATGTGCAGAAGGTTGCCTTCAGCCAGAAGGTAGCTGATTGTTGGATAGGCTTCAACCTGCTGTTGTAGAAGTAGTGGATGGGATGAAAAAAATTCAAGAGCTATACAAATTCTTGGAGGACACGGATGGGTAAACTATGTATTTTTTTTTTTTTTTGGCTGATGCTATATAAGCTAGATTTCTTGCATCATTTGCCATCACTACTACTACTTTATATAATAATGTATGTATATTATTATTCATAATATTCTAAAAATGGTATATCCAAAATCTCTCCACCAATACAATTTTTTTAAAAATTAAATCAAATTTTTGCTATTTATAAATAGCTTTCTATATTTTTAAACTTGATCCTATGAAAACTACTATAAGTTTAGAATAAAAAATAGCAAATACTTCTGTTTATAGAGAAATGTTGCTTACTCACGGGTTAAAAGCATCTCATATCATGAAGCAGATATTGTGATCTATTTCACAATATGAGATGCACAGTTCTTATGTGCAAATTTAAGTTTGCCATTACAACTAAGTACAGAATGATGCTTTCTCCTACTTGCCATCATTTATTTATTATTTACTACAACTGATACTATTAACAATATATATTTTTTAAAATTTTCTTTAAAAAAATCAACAACTATTCTGAGAAAAACTTTAAAACTTAAAAACTTAAAACAGATTCAGGTGATGCATTATGAAATATGAGTTACAACTTGAAAAGAAAAAATAATATATATGTGTACAAAGGATGGCCATAAAGTTCTCGGATTGGGGCTGTTGCTGTCATGTTTGATGAGTTTTGAAAATAATGAAAGTATATTGTAGTTCAGATTTCTTCCAACAGATGGTGGTACAGTGATTGTTCAGTCTGCTAGCAGGTTGCTAGTAACAACCAGTTTTGTTAGTAGCATTAACATTCTGTGTCACGATTTCACAATGGAGCAATGAACAAATATCAAATTTTGCTATAATCCTGGAAAATCTGTAAACAAAAATATATGAAATATAACAAAAATAAAACAAAAATATAACAAAAAATAAAAACTGTTTATGGTGATGAAATGCTGCGTAGTACCAGTTTGTTTGAACTCGCAAAGCTGTCAGACTTGTGCATTATCAAAATACAGAAGCCATTCCTGAGTGTGCCATTGGTCTGGATGTCTTCTCCTAACATCCTCCTTCAAATGCCTTAGGATCATGATGTAGAACTGGTGCTTTACAGTTTGTCCTGGTGGAAGGAACTCCAGATGAACAATTCTCTCACTGTCAAAGAAAGCAATCAGCATGCTCTTGATGTTTGATCTGATCTACATTGCCTTTTTTGGACATGGAGATGATGGACTTTCCCACTTGGAGGACTAATGTTTTGTTTCTTGGTCATAACCATAAACCCAGCTTTCATCCCCTGTTATGATCTTGGAAAGGAAGTTTCTCTCCTTTTTTGGTCTGTTTCTACAGGTCCCTGCATAAAGAAAGCTAGTTCTCTTTCTGTTCATGACTCAGAAAATGGAACAAATTGTGCAGCAATCTGTCCCATCTTAAATTTTCAGTTAAAATGCATCTGAATGTATTGTACAGGAGGCATAGAATGTTATAATTATCATTAATCGTATGCTGTCTGTCCTTATGGATGACTTGGTGCACTTTTCAACATTTTTATCAGTCTAATCTAACAATAAACAATTCTGGGTGCGAGGTTTGCCTGGGCAGCCATTGCTCCTTAAAGCTCTTCAAACAGAGAAGTTTTTCCTGATTTATTTTCTGCTTTATTAGTTTAAATTGTCATATTAACTTATTTTCTAGAGTAGCTTTATATTCCTAGTTACGATACTTAGTTTAAAGTTTAACTTAGACAGAGATTTCGTAGATATTACTTAGTATCGGTAACGGTATCAAATCCACGTGTCACAAATTGAACGAGAGGTCTTTTAACCAAATTTAGTCGATTTATTAACCAATTGTTATATCAAATTATCTTCTATAAGTAGATTATAGACCTAGTCAGGATCCTTAGTTTATTCTAAATTGAGATAGCGAGATTTCGAAGCTAATCAATACTTACGAGTCCGTAGAAATACCGTTCGTGAATTTCCCGCCATTTTTACACGATAGCATAAGCTTAGTGTAGTATACTGCATAATATAATATTGTCAATTAATCAGTAAATCTATTAATCTTGATAAACTTTATTGTCAATTAAATTGTATTTTTAACTCTATAAATATATATAACGACTTAATCGTAACAAATAATTAATACATAACTATAGTGGTACACGTGATACGGAAGTTGTATAAAGGGAACACTAGATACCGAAAAAAAAAAAAAAAAAAAAAAAAATATATATATATATATATATATATAACATAACTGTTTTGGGATATAACTTAAGGATTTAATTTTTGTTTTAAATTTTATTGAATTAAATTGGAATCATGACTCTGACCAGAGCAGCAAAGCAAAAGGCTCAAGCTAATGGGAGTGCTGTGGTTCAGGGGAGAACTGAGGGGTGCAGTTGCCCTCTGAATCACAGTCTATTAAAATGCACTGTTTGCTTCATGTTTGCGGAGCAGTCGGGTACGGGACATGATACTGCCAAGGGGGATGTCTTTGTGTGTGCACGATGTAAGGAGTGCAAGGAAATCAGGCGACAACTCAGCGTTGTTATGGGCCTTTATGAGACCTTGAAGGACAGGGTGGATGCCCTCGAAGGAAATAAATTGAGGGGCCCATCAAGCTCTCAGCTGCCCACATCAACGCCAGAGCTTGCACTTGGTCATCAGGCAACACAGCGGCAGCCCCCTAGGCAGAATGCGCTGGTCCCACAGGAACTATTGGTTGTTGGTGACTCTATTGTCAGGGAAACGGGGAACATGCTTTGTAAAAAGGATAGGTGGAATAGGACCAGGGTATGTCTGCCAGGGGCAAAGGTTGATGACGTTGTAGAGCGGATATCATCTTTTAAGGGCACAAAAGGTGATATAGTTGTACACGTTGGCACTAATGATATTAAGAGTAGGAGACCGGCGGAATTACTTAGCAAGTACAGGTCACTGTTGAAAAAAAGCCGTGAATTAGGGTTGAACTTGAAAGTGTCTGCAATTCTGCCCAGACACGATAGGAGGGAGTATATGATGAGAGCCTTGTCGATCAATTCGGCCCTGGAGGGATTGTGCAAGGCTCAAGGGGTAGAATTTTTTTCAGCTTGGACTGTACTTGTTAACAGGAGAGATTGCTTCTACAGGGATGGGATACACTTAAATAGAAAGGGTGCAAGAATTTTTGCTGATGCTGTCGAGGCAGTGTTAGGTGGGTCGGAAAACTGCTAGTTGGGGGGGGGGATACAAGGACTAATAGATTAACAGTAGCCACTGGCAGAGGTGGAAGTGATTCTTGCACTGCTTCTATTCAAATGAGCAGAAGTCTGAAAAACAAGATGCAGGATATTTCAGAGACTGCTGGTAGTCATTGCGTTACAAGTAAACACATGGGTTGTGTTAGGGTAGCTAAGAATAGAAACAGGTGCATGTATACCTGCGTGTACACCAATGCTAGGAGTTTGGTAAATAAATTTGATGAATTTGAGGTATTGCTCAAAACATCAAAGGCAGATATTGTTGGGATATCAGAGACGTGGTGTCACACAGATATAAGTAATGCGGAACAGGAATTTGGGGAATACAATGTATATAGAAAGGATAGACAGGACAGGAGGGGAGGAGGGGTTATGCTATTAATTAAGAAACACAAAGTCAAAGGAAGTGAAGCCAGTTGACATCGATGGACAGGGCAGTGTCGAGTCAGTTTGGTGTGACATAAGCATAGGGAAATCAAAATTGAGAGTAGGAGTGTGCTAAAGGCCTAATGACTCTGATGAGTATAATAATATATTGTACAGGGAAATAGAGTGGGCCAGTAAATCAGAGAGTCTTATAATGGGGGATTTTAATTTCCCAGATATTGACTGGAATTTGTGGGTTGGTCACTCGCACACTAGCAAGGCTTTTGTGGATTTATTGGATGATTGTTTTCTACATCAGCATGTTCGTGAGGCAACAAGAGGGAGCAATACTCTTGATCTGATTATCAGTAGTGATTCTTCATGCATTAAGAACCTGCAGATAAATGAACCACTAGGTGGCAGTGATCACAGTGTGTTGAAGTGGGATTTACTCAAGGAGGTAACTACCATCAGAGGTAAAGGGAAGGGTTTTTGTTTTCGTAAAGGCGACTATGATGGTCTGAGACAGTATTTAAATTCTATACAGTGGGACGAACTGATGATGTTACCAACAGCAAACTCAAAATGGGAAGCATTCAAGGAACTAATCTTGGTGGCTACCAGGCTTTACATACCAACTAAGAAATATTGTTCAAGGTTTAGGCCTAAATGGTTGTCAGATGGACTAATGAGACATGTGGCAGAGAAGAAAAATGCATGGGATACATACAAATTAATGGGTGACATGGAAGCCTATGATAGATATAAGTTGGTCTGTAACCAAGTCACAAAGGAGATTAGGCAGGCAAAGGCAGACTACGAAAAATCCTTGGCAAAGGATGCAAAGAAAAACAGAAAGGAGTTCTTTACATACTTGAACTCGAGAAGGAAAGGGATGAATCAGATTGGTCCACTGGATATTGATGGTTCAACAGTTGAGGATCCTGCTCAGGTGGCTAACAATCTAAACGAGTATTTTGCATCTACATTCACGCATGAGGAGTTATTCAGGAAGGAGAATGATGTAGGTAAAGTAAACATTGGCAGTGAGCTGGATGATTTTGTAATAACTGAGAGGAAAGTGGAGGAGAGATTGTTGAGGATAAACATAAAAAAGGCACCCGGGGTGGATGGCATCTATCCAGTTATATTAAAGGAGGCAGCAAAGGAAGTATGCAAACCCCTAGCCATAATTATGAGAGCTTCTTTGGACTCAGGGGAGGTACCCATAGACTGGAGATGTGCAAATGCAACCCCAATTCACAAAGGAGGATCAAAGGCTGACACAAGTAATTATAGACCTGTTAGTTTAACTTCTGTTCCAGGTAAATTAATGGAGGCACTGGTTAAAGAAGCACTGCAGGATCATCTAGACAAGAATTCAGTTATAGGTCAGACGCAGCATGGTTTTGTTAAGGGCAGGTCTTGCCTGACCAATTTGATTGGATACTATGATGTAGTCACAAAAGAACTGGATGCAGGGAATAACTTTGATATTATATATTTGGATCTTAGAAAGGCTTTTGATACTGTTGCACATGGAAGACTGCTGCACAAATTGGAGCAGTGTGGCATTGGAGGCAAATTGCTGCTATGGATAAGGGGATGGTTGAGTGGCAGAAGACAGAGAGTGGTAATCAATGGACACTGCTCAACGTGGACTAATGTTATTAGTGGAGTTCCTCAAGGTTCAGTGTTGGGTCCTTTGTTGTTTTCGGTGTTTATGAATGATATTGATGATGGGATATCAAGTTTAATGTCTAAGTTTGCAGATGATACAAAGGTTGGCAGGGTCGTTAAGGACACTACTGACGCTATGCTGCTGCAACAGGATCTGGAAAGGTTGAACAGATGGGCTGAGAGGTGGCAAATGAAGTTTAACATTGACAAATGTAAAGTACTACATATGGGTAACAGTAACCCCAGAGCAATGTATCAACTCTGTGGTACTACACTGACAGTGGTGGAGAATGAAAAGGACCTGGGGGTAATTGTGCAGGCAGATATGAAGTTCTCTGAGCAGTGCAGACGAGCTGCAAGAGTAGCTCATGGTGTCTTGTCAATGATATACAGGAATTTTTCTAGCAGGGATAAGGAGGTGATTATTCCCTTGTATAAGGCAATGGTTAGGCCACATCTTGAGTACTGTATACAGGTCTGGAGGCCTCATTTCAAGAAGGATGTAGAGCTGCTGGAACGGGTACAGAGAAGGGCAACAAGATTAGTAAATGGAACAAAGGGTTGCTCTTACGAAGAAAGGCTTAAGTTTTGCAAATTACAGAGTCTGGAGACTAGGCACCGGCGAGGTGATCTGATAGAGGTGTATAAGGCTTTGAATGGTTTGAGCATGCTCAATGCCAATGGGATTCTTCATCTTTCTCAGAATAATCACCTCAGAGGGCATAAATTCAAATTGAGGAAGGACGGATGTCGGATAGATGTGCGGAAATTTGCCTTTGGCCAGCGGGTGGTTGGTTGGTGGAACCGACTTCCATCACTTGTTGTTGAAGTTGATAGCCTAAACAAATTTAAAGCTCAACTGGACAGGTATTTCGAACGAACGGAGGGGTGAAATGGGAGAGGGTTTTTTTTTTTTTTTTTGGCTGATGCTGAATAAGCTTGCTTTCTTGCATCATATGCCTCTACTAATGCTAATGCTAATGCTAATCTGAGTGCTCAAAATTCTCAACCAAAGTTTTGGCTGTCTTGAAAATATGAATACCATTGAAAAGTTTGTATTCTACCCACAGCATCATCAAATGCTTGTTTAAGTATTCTGTTAGTCTCCAAAGATGATTTTCCGAGCACTCCATGCAGCTAATCAACTTTCGGCTTGCACCTTGTGTGTGTGTGTGTGTGTGTGTGTGTGTGTGTGTGTGTGTGTGTGTGTGTGTGTGTGTGTTTGTGCACGCGTGCAATATATATACAGCATGCCCCCATTATAATGCGGTTCGCTTTACACTGATTCGCTATAACGCTGTTCTTATATTATAACCCGTATCTGACTACAATGCTGTCACAGATCACTATAATGCTCTTTTACAGATTGCATTTTTGGCATATTTAACAAAAATTGTTTCATTTGATGGAGTCGATAGCTTGAAAATGAATAGCAAAACAGCATTAAAATGTTTCCCCCGCCGACTTGAAAAATTTTCCCACGCTCAGTGAAATTTTCTTGCATGCTAATTTAATTGCAGTACAGTGACTTGTAACGTAGTTCCGAGATCAACATTTTAAAAAATGATCAAGTATATTGCTTGCAATATTTGCGTTATATGCATTTATCCGAAGTCTAGTCATCACTCAGTATAGTATTAGACATCGTGCGTAACGGACAGTTTACTCGAACATTGTATCGTAATTAATGCAACCAACACAGTTACATTTTTGAAGAGTTAATAATGGCCGATAGGAATGAAAAAGCAACAATGTCTGGGTGCAGTACGAAGACTACAAATGTAAGAAAAAGACTGAATTTGAAAATTAAATTAGACGTTTTGAAGCGAATTGATTCCGGTCAACGACAAGCGGATGTGTGCCATAATTTAGGACTTGCAAGTTTACTGTAAGAACAATTATAAAAAAATAAAGAATTAATTTTAACAGCGGGAAAGATAGCTGTTTTACTGCAAGCAACTAGGGCTAGGCCGGCTATTAGGATTGAAATGGAAAGACTTTTAACTAATTTTATTTAAGATAATATCCAATGCAGAATTCAGTTAAGTTAAATATTATAAAAAAAGAGAGTGAGAGAGAGAGAGAAAAAAAAAAAAGAGATTAGCAATATGATTATCTGAAGAAAACTCACCTAAAAAAAAAAAATGTGGAACCATTTAAAACTGGTAAGGGCTGGTTGAATAGATTTAAAATCCAGGGAGAAGCCGAAAGTGCAGATCAAGGAGCCGAAACTTTCAAAAAAGAACTTGTTAAAATTATTGAAGAAGGGTATTATGTGTTATACTTCTCGACAAGTTTTTAACATAGATGAAGCAGGACTTTTGTGGAAACAAATGCCTAAAAGAAGTTTCATATTGAAAGAAGAAAAAAAACATGCCAGTTTTCAAAGCAGCGAAGGATCGGTTCACTTTATTGTTGGGTGGTAACGCTGCAGGGGATTTAAAATTAATACCCCTTTTAATTTATTTGGAAGAGGGCCAAAGTTCAATCCAAAATCGACAAATTTTTCAAGATTAAATTCATCAATTAAATTAAATCAATTAAAACCAATTTAGATCAATTAAATTCATGATTTTAATAGGAATTTTAAGTTTAATTTTGATACGTAAATAGTTACCACATAATTATATACGTATGTAATGCAGAATATTTTATATGTACAAATATTTGAATATTAAATATTTTGACCGAAATTTGTGCATCTTTTCACTACCATTTATTATTGATTAGGAAATATCCTTTGGCACTGACTGCAACTCACAAATACATATGTTACCTTATGGGAATGCGGCACTCGCTTAGCGCGGGTTCACTTAGTGCTCAGTTTTTCCGGAACGAATTATCAGCGTTAAGCGGGGGTCACCTGTATATAACACACATCCTTTTTAATACACAGATATATATTAAAAAGTAAGTTTGTTTTTCTCAGGTAAAACAAACAATTTTTAATTTTAAATAAGAGCACTTTCATTATATTTAAAAAATGTTTACAAATTGTATTTACAAACAAATAATTCCCAAAGGTATATCAAAATAAGAACAGAATCATCTAGTACTGGCTGTTTACTAGGGCTAAACTATCTAGCATCTAATAATTTAAGTCAAGTTAAAATTTAATAAGTTGCTATGTAGTTAGAGAAGTCTATGATAAAATTTAATAAGTTGCTATGTAGTTATAGAAGTCTATGATAAAATTTACTATTTTGGACTTTCACAAGTTAACAACACTTACCTTGTGAAACTCAGTGCTGTTATTACTTACTGGAGACATTATCTTGGCTGTACTTAACTTCTTCCTTGTGTTTTTTTTATATTTATATATTTCCCATTATTTTTAGCACAGCTCAGATTAGAAAAACTGCATATAAAATGCCAAATAGTGACATTGTATGGTGCATTTTGGTTAATTTGTGTTTATGAACACTAAACCTAAACTGTTTGATTCATAACTGATTTCTTCAACAGAAAAATTCTATTTGTATTTCATCTTGGGGAAACCGCAAAATGTATAAAGAGAGAAAAAGTATGAGCATAAGAAGTTATCTATAGATATAAATTCAAATACTGATTCTTATGTGTTGTGAACCACTCTAAGTAAACTTTATAGGCTGGAATTTCAATAAAGTTATAAATATTCAACAAGAATCCAGCACTTTTCTTTCCCACTTACTTGATATGCTATGGTACCATCCAAAAGTAGCTCTGCAGTTGGAACTGGTCGCGTTCCTAATTTGTCTTTAAGTCTTACCATCTGAATATTGTTGAGGTTTCCATCTGTTGTTCTAGTTTCAACATAAAAAAGAGTCAAACCTTTTGTACCCTACATTAAGAAGGAAAAAAAACAATATATATATATATATATATATATATATATATATATATAATTTATTTACTTAACTTGATTATTTAGAACCAGTCAACATGGGCATCTAATAAACCATTAACAAAATTGGTTCATCACAGGACTTGTAATATAGTCACAATGTCCAATTAGTAAAAATTTAATAAAACCTAAGACGATTTCCTCATGTTTTGTGGCCAAAATGGCCACACATTAAAACTGCCTAGTAAATGCAACAATCTTAATGCGCACAGTAGAACGAACTTTTCTTTTACTGCAAGTTGAACTGCCTTAGTATTGTACTACTTTTAAACAAATGGTGTGATTTAAAGGATACTTTCCCATTTATTTGAAAGATGAGAAACAGTCAAGACACCCTATTTCAAGGATCACTAGTCTCTCATCAGATATTAGCCAATCATTATTGAAATTACTTGTTTCTTGCATCATATGCCTCAACTAATCCTAATACTTGACAAAATAGTGGTAATGTGGTTGTTCAACATGAAACGTCATTCAGTAAGTGAAGTGAGAATAACCACACTACCATTGCAATTATTCAAGGTGAGTTGCCATTCAATAAGTGAAGTAAAGCCTTCTGATTGCTCACTACAGATGATGGTAGATGGCTTTCTACTTGATAATGCTGCCCCCCCCCCCCCAAGTTCAGTTCTTTCTTCCACTTTTTATCTTTTTAATGGCCTTCTACAGTTTGGAAATCCTTACCATAGTTTTGCTGATGATAGTACACTACATTCCATCTTCTCTGGTTTGATAAATCTTGCCCTGCACAATCAGATTCAACTTCTTGAATATTCACAACCAATTACTTAAAATGCTAATCTCCGTGTAATTCTCCAGTGAGGCAAAGAAAACAATTAATTTCAATCCTTCACACATGAGGAGTTATTCAGTGAGGGGAATACCAGAGGTGTATCCAACTCTGGCAGTAAGCTAGAGAATCTTTTAATAACTGAGAGAAAAATTAGAGGAGAAATTGTTGAAGATAAACACAAGAAAGGCACCTGGGGTGGATGGGATCTATCCAGTTATATTAAAGGAGGCAGCAAAGGAAGTAAGCAAACCCTTAGCCATAATTATGAGAGCTTCCTTGGAGCCAGGGGAGGTACCCATGGACTGGAGATGTGCAAATGTGACCCCAATTCACAAAGGAGGATCAAAGGCTGACGCAAGTAATTATAGACCTGTGAGTTTAACTTCTATTTCCGGAAAATTAATGGAGGCACTGGTTAAAGAAGCACTGCCGGATCATCTAGACAAGACTTCAGTTATAGCTCGGACACAGCATGGTTTTGTTAAGGGGAAGTCTTGCCTGACCAATTTGACTGGATACTATGATGCAGTCAGAAAAGAACTGGATGCAGGGAATAACTTTGATATTATATACTTGGATCTCAGAAAGGCTTTTGATACTGTTGCACATGCAAGACTGCTGCACAAATTGGAACAGTGTGGCATTGGAGGTAAATTGCTGCTATGGATAAAGGGGTGGTTGAGGGGGGGAGAAGACAGAGAGTGGTAATCAATGGACACTGCTCATTGTAGACTAATGTTATTAGTGGAGTCTCTCAGGGTTCAGTATTGGGTCCATTATTGTTTTCTGTATTTATAAATGATATTGATGATGGTATATCAAGCTTAATGTCCAAGTTTGCAGACGATACGAAGGTTGGCAGGGTTGTCAAGGACACTACTGACACTATGCTGCTGCATCAGGATCTGGAAAGATTGAGCAGATGGGCTAAGAGGTGGCAAATGAAGTTTAACATTGACAAATGTAAAGTACTACATATGGGAAACAGCAACCCCGGAGCAACGTATCAACTCTGTGGTACTACACTGACAGTGGTAGAGAATGAAAGGGACCTGGGGGTGGTTGTGCAGGCAGATATGAAGTTCTCTGAGCAGTGCAGATGGGCTGCAAGAGTAGCTCATGGTGTATTGTCAATGATATATAGGAATTTTTCTAGCAGGGATAAGGAGGTGATTATTCCCTTCTATAAGGCAATGGTCAGGCCACACCTAGAGTACTGTATACAGGCCTGGAGGCCTCATTTCAAGAAGGATGTAGAGCTGCTGGAACGAGTACAGAGAAGGGGAACAAGATTAGTGAATGGAACAAAGGGATGCTCTTACGAAGAAAGGCTTAAGTTTTGCAAATTACAATGTCTAGAGACTAAGCACCAGCGAGGTGATCTGATAGATGTGTATAAAGCCTTGAATGGTTTGAGCATGCTCAATGCTGATGGGATTCTTCCTCTTGCTCAGAATAATCACCTGAGAGGGCATAAATTCAAATTGAGGAAAGACAGATGTAGGATAGACGTGCAGAAATTTGCCTTTAGCCAGCAGGTGGTTGGTTGGTGGAACAGATTCCATCCCTTGTCGTGGAAGTTGATAGCCTAAATAAGTTTAAGGCTCAGCTGGACAGGTATTTCGAACAAACAGAGGGGTGAAGTGGAAGTGGTTATTTTTTATTTATTTATTATTATTTTTTTTTTGGCTGATGCTGCATAAGCTTGCTTTCTTGCATCAAATGCCTCTACTAATGCTAATCCTTCTAAAACTCTGCGTTATTGTACCATGCTCACGTTACATGGGCATGGTGCAATAAGATGCATCACATGGAGGCATATGATGCAAGAAAGCAAGCTTATGCAGCATCAGCCAAAAAAAAAAAAAAACACACACACACTCAAATTTCACCCCTCCGTTCGTTCAACATAACTGTCCAGCTCAGCCTTAAATTTATTTAGGCTATCAACTTCCACAACAAAAGATCGAAATCTGTTCGACAAACCAACTACCCGCTGGCTAAAGGCAAACTTCTGCACATCTATTCTACAACTGTCTTTCCTCAATTTGAATCTGTGTACCCACAGGTTCTTAATCTAAGCAATAGGAAGGATACCATCAGCATTGAGCATGCTCAAACCATTCAAGGCTTTATACACCTCAATCAGATCAATTTGCAGGTGCCTAATCTCCAGACACAGTAATTTGCAAAATTTAAGCCTTTCTTCGTAAGAGTAACCGTTTGTTCCATTCACTAATCTTGCTGCCCTTCTTTGTACCCGTTCCAACAGCTCTACATTCTTCTTAAAATGAGGCCTCCAGACTTGTATACAGTACTCAAGATGAGGCCTGACCATTGCCTTATACAAGGGGATAATCACCTCCTTATCCCTGCTAGAAAAATTCCTGTATATCATTGACAAGACACTAGGAGCTACTCTTGCAGACCATTTGCACTGCTCAGAAAACTTTATATCTGCCTGCACAATTACCCCCAGGTCCTTTTCGTTATCTACCACTGTCAGTGTAGTACCACAGAGTTGATACATTAGTCTGGGGTTACTGCTTCCAATATATAGTACTTTAAATTTGTCAATGTTAAACTTCATTTGCCACCTCTCAGCCAATCTGCTCAACTTTTCTAGATCCTGCTGCAGCAGCGTACTGTCATTAGTGTCCTTAAAAACCCTGGCAACCTTCATATTGTCTGCAAACTTGGACATTAAGCTTGATATACCATCATCAAAAGATGGTATATCATTTCTAAATACAGAAAACAACAATGGACCCAACATTGAACCCTGAGGGACTCCACTAATAACATTAGTCCACGATTAGCAGTGTCCATTGATTACCACTCTGTCTTCTCCCACTCAACCATCCTTTTATCCATAGCAGCAATTTGCCTCCAATGCCACACTGCTCCAATTAGTGCAGCAGTCTTCCATGTGCAACAGTATCAAAAGCCTTTCTCAGATCCAAATATATGTTATCAAAGTTATTCCCTGCATCCAGTTCCTTTGTGACCACATCATAGTATGCAATAAAATTGGTCAGGCAAGACTTTCCCTTAACAAAACCATGCTGTGTCCGAGCTATAACTGAAGTCATGTCTAGATGATCCTGCAGTGCTTCTTTAACCAGTGCCTCCATTAATTTTCCTGGAACAGAAGTTAAACTCACAGGTCTATAATTACTTGTGTCACCCTTTGATCCTCCTTTGTGAATTGGGGTCACATTTTCACATCTCCAGTCAATGGGTACCTCTCCTGAGTCCAGGAAGCTCTCATAATTATGGCTAAGGGTTTGCTTACTTCCTTTGCTGCCTCCTTTAATATAACTGGATAGATGCCATCCACCCTGGATGCCTTTTTTATGTTTATTTTCAACAATTTCTTTACCACTTTCCTCTCAGTTATTACAAAATCATCTAGCTTACTGCCAGAGTTTAATTCACCTCTGGCATTGCCCTCCCTGAATAACTCCTCATGTGTGAAGGTAGATGCAAAATCCTCATTTAATTTGTTAGCCACCTGAGCAGGATCATCAACGGTTGAACCATCAATATACAGTGGACCAAACTGATTCATCCTTTTCCTTCTAGAGTTTACATAGGTAAAGAACTCTTTGCTGTTTTTGTTTGCATCCTTTGCCAAAGATTTCTCATAATCTGGCTTTGCCTGTCTAATCTTCTTTGTGATTTGGTTACAGATCAGCTCATAACTATCACAGGTTTCCATGTCACCCATTAATTTATATGTATCCCTGCAATTTTCTTCTCTGTCATATGTTGGGCCCTCTTTGCCAGGAACTAGTTATTGTTGGTGACTCTATTGTCAGGGAGACGGGGAATATACTATGTAAGAAGGATAGCTGGAACAGGACCAGGGTATATCTGCCAGGGGCAAAAGCTGATGATACTGTAGAGCAGATATCATCTGTTCAGGGCACAAAAGGTGATAGTTGTACACGTTGGAACTAATGACATTATGAGTAAGAGATCTGCAGATTTACTCAACAAGTACAGGTCAGTGTTGAAAAAAAAGTCGCGACAGACACTATAGAAGGGAGTATATGATGAGAGCTTTGTCAATCAATTCAGCCCTAGAATTTTTTTCAGCCTGGTCTGTGCTTGTTGACAATAGTGACTGCTTCTACAGGGATGGGATACACTTAAATAGAAAGGGTGCAAAAATATTTGCTGATGCTATCGAGGCAGTGTTCGAAGGGTCGGAAAACTGCTAGCGTGGGGGGCATACACAGACTAAAAGGTTAACAATGGCCGCCGACAGATTGAAAAGTGATTCTTGCACTGCTTCTATTAGAATGGGTAGCAGACTAGAAAGCAAGGTAATCGAGATTTCCGGGACTGCCGGGAGTCATAGTGGAACAAGTAAATACATGGGCTGTGTTAGGATGGCTAGGAACAGGGACAAGTGCATGTATACTTGCATGTACACCAATGTTAGGAGTATAGTTGATAAACTTGATGAATTTGAGGTGCTAGTCAAGACATCAAAGGCAGATATTGTTGTGATATCAGAGACATCATGTCACACAGATATAGGCAGTGCAGAATTGGATATTGGAGAGTATAATGCGTATAGAAAGGATAGACAGAATAGGAAGGGAGGAGGGGTGATACTGTTAGTTAAGAAACAAAATCTAAGGAAGTGCATCCAATTGATGTTAGTGCATTGTCCATCAACATCCAATTCATGTTGGTGGACAATGCATTGTTGAGTCTGTTTGGTGTGAAATAAGCAATGGAAAAGGAAAAATGAGAGGTGTGTGTTATATAGGCCTAATGAATCTGATAAGTATAATGAGCAATTGTGCAGAGAAAGAGTGGGCCAGTAAATCAGAATGTCTTATAATGGGAGATTTTAACTTTCCAGATATTGACTGGAACTTGTGGGTTAGTCACTCGCACACTAGCAAGACTTTTTTGGATTTATTGGGTGACTGTTTTCTACAGCAACATGTTTAAGAGACAACCAGAAGGAGTAATACTCTTGATCTGATTATCAGTAGTGATTCTTCATGCATTAAGAATCTGCAGATAAAGGAACTACTGGGCGACAGTGATCACAATGTAATGATGTGAGAATTAATTAAAGATGTAACTACAATCAAGGCTAAAGGGAAGAGCTTCTGCTTTCGTAAAGGTGACTAAAGAGGTCTCAGACAGTTTTTAAATTCTGTACAGTGGGATCAACTGATGATGTTAAGTGAATTCTAAAGGGGGAGCCTTCGGGGACTTAATTTTGGAGGCTACTAGGCTTTTCATTCCAACTAAGAAATACTGTTCAAGGTTTAGGCCTAAATGGATGTCAGAGGTATTAATGAGGCTAGTTGTTGTTGTTTGTTATTTGGTTTTTAGGAGCATTAGCAACTAAAGCCATATTGCTTCTAGGATATGCAGTGGTCATTCCCTGGCCTTTCTGCAACCTCCGTATTTGGTGGTCACAGGCTCGAACCCCGGTCTAATTAAGAAGCGTGTGCTATGCACTGATGCTCCTGCCCACCTGGCTACGAAGGTGCCAATGAGGCTAGTGGCAGAGAAGAAGAATGTATGGGATGCATATAAAGTATCAGGTGATACAGAAGCCTATGGCAGGTTGTTGTTTGTTTGTTTTTTGGTTTTTAGGAGCATTAGCAACTAAGGCCATATTGCTTCGGGATATGCGGTGGTCATTCTCTGAACCTTTCCGCATCCTCCGTATTTGGTGGTGACGAGCTCGAACCTCGGTTTAATCAAAAAGCGTGTGCTACGCACTGCTGCTCCTTCCCACCTGGCTATGGAGGCACCTCCTATGGCAGGTATAAACTAGTCTGTAATAAAGTCACAATGGAGGTCAGGCAAGCAAAGGCAGATTATGAGAAATCTTTGGCAAAGGATGCAAAGAAAAACAGAAAGGAATTCTTTACTTATGTAAACTGTAGAAGGAAATGGATGAATCAGATTGGACCACTTAACAGAGATGGGTTGACTACCTGAGCCTGATGATGATCATGCTCAGGTAGCTGATAAACTGAATGAGTATTTTGTATCTACATTCACATATGAGGAGTTATTCAATGAGGGGAGTGCCAGAAGTTTATCAAACGCTAACAGGGAGCTCAGTGATTTTGTAACAACTGAGAGCAAAGTAGAGGAGAAATTGTTGAAGTTAAACAAAAGGAAGGCACCTGGGGTGGACGGGATCTATCCAGTTATATTAAAGGAGACAGCAAAGGAAGTAAGCAAACCTTTAGCCATAATTATGAGAGCTTCCTTGGACTCAGGGGAGGTCCCCATGGACTGGAGATGTGCAAATGTATCACCAATTCACAAAGGAGGATCAAAAGGTGAAAAACGTTGTTATGGGAGTTTCATGGCGGATAAGCTACTACGGCTATAATGCGAGAAAAAAGTAACTACCAACCTGTTAGTTTAACTTGTTTTCCGGGGAAAATAATGGAATCAGTGGTTAAAGAAGCATTGCGGGATCATCTAGACAAGACTGCAGTAATAGTTAAAACCCATGCTGTGTCTTAACTATTACTGCAGTCTTGTCTAGATGATCCCGCAATGCTTCTTAAATGGAGGTCTTGTCTGACCAAAATGATTGCTTACTATGATAGGGTCAAAAAGGAACTGAATGCCAAAAATAAGTTTGATATCATAATTATATTTCCATGCATTTGAGGAAAGGCTTTTGATACTGTTGCACATGGAAGACTGCTGTACAAATTGGAGAGGTATGGCATGAAGGGTAAGCTGCTACAATGGATAAAGGGATGGTTCAGTGGGAAACAACAGAGAGTGGTAATCAATGGACAATGTTCTTCGTGGACAAATGTTATTAGTGGAGTCCCCCATGGTTCGGTGTTGGGCCCACTGTTGTTTTGTATATTTATCAATAATATTGATGAAGGTATATCAGGTTTAATGTCCAAGTTTGCAGATGGTACAAAGGTTGGCAGGTTTGTTGACAACAGTAATGACAGTATGCTGCTCCAACTGGATCTAGATAAGTTGGGAAAATTGGCTGAGAAGTGGCAACTGGAGTTTAACATTGACAAATGCAAAGTACTGCATATGGGTAGCAAAAACCGAAGAGAAATGTACCAACTTGCTGGTACTAAACTCATGGAAGTGGAAAGTGAAAAAGACCTAGGGGTTATTCTGCAGCCAAATATAAAATCTAAGTCTTTATATGTACTTATTTAAAAAGTACAATTTAATTAGCATTAGTATAGGCATATGATGCAAGAGAGCAAGCCTATGCAGCATCAGCCAAAGAAAAACACTTCCACTTCACCCCTCCGTTCGTTCGAAATACCAGTCCAGCAAGGCCTTATATTTATTTGGCCTATCAACTTCCACAACAATGGATGGAAGTCTGTTCCACCAACCAACTACCCGCTGGCTAAAGGCAAATTTCCGCACATCTATCCTACATCTGTCTTTCCTCAATTTGAATTTATGCCCTCTCAGGTGATTAATCTGAGCAAGAGGAAGAATCCCATCGGCATTGAGCATGCTCAAACCATTCAAGGCTTTATACACCTCTATCAGATCACCTTGCTGGTGCATAGTCTCCAAACACTCTAATTTGCAAAACTTAAGCCTTTCTTCGTAAGAGCAACCCTTTGTTCCATTCAGTAATCTTGTTGCCCTTCTCTCTACTCGTTCCAGCAGCTCTGAATCCTTCTTGAAATGAGGCCTCCAGACCTGTATACAGTATTCAATGTGTGGCCTGACCATTGCCTTATACAAGGGAATAATCACCTCCTTATCCCTGCTAGAAAAATTCCTGTAAATCATTGACAAGACACCATGAGCTACTCTTGCAGCCCAACAGCACTGCTCAGAGAACTTCATATCTGCCTGCACAATTACCCCCAGGTACCTTTTAATTCTCTACTACTGTCAGTGTAGTACCACAGAGTTGATACGTTACTTTGGGGTTGCTGTTTCCCATATGTAGTACTTTACATTTGTCAATGTTAAACTTCGTTTGCCACCTCTCAGCCCATCTGCTAAACCTTTCCAGATCCTGTTGCAGCAGCATAGTGTCCTTAACAACCCTGCCGATCTTTGTATTGTCTGCAAACTTGGACATTAAGCTTGAATCAATATCATTTATAAATACAGAAAACAACAACAATGGACCCAACACTGAACCCTGAGGGACTCCACTAATAACATTAGTCCACGATGAGCAGTGTCCATTGATTACCACTGTCTGTCTTCTCCCCCTCAACCACCCCTTTATCCATAGCAGCAATTTACCTCCAATGCCACACTGCTCTAATTTGTGCAGCAGTCTTCCATGTGCAATAGTATCAAAAGCCTTTAAGATCTAAGTATATAATATCAAAGTTATTCCCTGCATCCAGTGACTGCATCATAGTATCCAATTAAATTGGTCAGACAAGGCTTTCCCTTAACAAAACCATGCTGTGTCCGAACTATAACTGAAGTCTTGTCTGGATGATCCTGCAGTGCTTCTTTAACCAGTGTCTCCATTAATATTCCTGGAACAGAGGTTAAACTCACAGGTCTATAATTACTTGTGTCAGCCTTTGATCCCCCTTTGTGAATTGGGGTCACATTTGCACATCTCCAGTCTATGGGTACCTCCCCTGGGTCCAAGGAATCTGTCATAATTATGGCTAAGGGTTTGCTTACTTCCTTTGCTGCTTAATATAACTGGATAGACCCCATCCACCACAGGTGCCTTTCTTGTGTTTATCTTCAACAATTTCTCCTCCACTTTACTCTCATTTATTGCAAGATTATCTAGCTTTCTGCCAGAGTTGAATTCACCTCTGGCATTCCCCTCACTGAATAACTCCTCATGTGTGAATTTCGATGCAAAATATTCATTTAGTTTGTTAGCTACCTGAGCAGGATCATCAACAGTTGAACCATCAATATCAAGTGGACCAATCTGATTCATCCCCTTCCTTCTAGAGTTTACATAAGTAAAGAACTCTTTGCTGTTTTTCTTTGCATCCTTTGCCAAAGATTTCTCATAATCTGCCTTCGCCTGCCTAACCTCCTTTGTAACTTGGTTACAGATCAACTTGTATCTATCATAGGTTTCCATGTCACATGTTAATTTATACGTATCCCATGCATTTTCTTCTCTGCCTATACGTCTCATTAGTTCATCCGACATCCATTTAGGCCTATACCTTGAACAATATTTCTTAGTTGGTATGTAAAGCCTAGTAGCTTCCAAGATAAGTTCTTTGAATGCTTCCCATTTTGAATTTGCTGTTGGTAACATCATCAGTTGGTCCCACTGTGTAGAATTTAAATACTGTCTCAGACCATCGTAGTTGCCTTTACGAAAGCAAAAACCCTTCTCTTTATCCCTGATGGTAGTTACCTCCTTGAGTAAATCCCACTTCAACACACTGTGATCACCGGCACCTAGTGTTCCTTTCTCTGAAGATTCTTAATGCATTAAGTATCACTACTGATAATCAAATCAAGAGTGTTACTCCCTCTAGTTGCCTCCCGAACATGCTGATGTAGAAAACAATCATCTAATAAATCCACAAAAGCCTTGCAAGTGTGTGTCACCGACACACAAATTCCAGTCAATATCTGGGAAATTAAAATCCCCCATTATAAGACTCTTGGATTTACTGGCCCATTCTATTTCCCTGTACAGTTTCTTATTATACTCATCAGAGTCATTAGGCACTGTCCAGCGATGTCAACTGGCTTCACTTCCTTGGATTTTGTGTGTTTCTTAACTAATAGCATAACCCCTCCTCCCTTCCTATCCTGTCTATCCTTTCTGTACACATTGTACTCCCCAAATTCCAGTTCTGCATTCCTTATATCTGTGTGACACCATGTCTCTGATATCCTAACAATATCTGCCTTTGATGTTTTGAGCAATACCTCAAATTCATCAAATTTATTTAACAAACTCCTAGCATTAGCATTAGCATTAGTAGAGGCATTTGATGCAAGAAAGCAAGCTTACGCAGCATCAGCCAAAAAAAAAAAAAAAAAAAACCACTTCCACTTCACCCCTCTGTTCGTTCAAAATACCTGTCCAGCTGAGCCTTAAACTTATTTAGGCTATCAACCTCCACCACAAGGGATGGCAGTCTGTTCCACCAACCGACCACCCGCTGGCTAAAGGCATTGGTGTACACGCAAGTATACATGCACCTGTTATTTTTCTTAGCTACCCTAACACAACCCATGTGTTTACTTCTACTGCAATGACTCCCAGCAGTCTCTGAAATATCCTGCCTCTTGTTTTCCAGGCTGCTGCTCATTCCAGTAGGTAATAGTATATACAGTATTCACTTATTTCAGTTTCCAATATGAAATTGCTAGTTCTTTGAACATATTATACTACTATTTTTACAATTCATTTTAGGGGACATGATCATGCCAGTGGAATACCTGAAATTGCAGTATGAAGAGGCATGTTATACTGAGGTTGCACTGTATTTATTAAATTTAATTGAACTTTACAGAAAGACTGATACTTACTTGTATTACATTACCACTGCTGTCTGTAATCCTTGCTAATGTGAGTGCCATATTAGCATCAACAGCAGAAGAAAACCATTTATAACCATAAAGATGATAAGATCCATCACCCTGGGGAATAGCCACTGTTTCAGTGCCACCTGCTACATGTGTAATAAATACAAAAGCCATCATGTTTCATTATAAGTGTAGTTCATAGTACAGAAAATATAAGTTCTAGGACATTACAAATTAAAAAATTCCCCCTCCCTTAAAACATCTCCCCCTCTTTTCTTAAAATCATTTAGTTTCTTAAAATAAACTGCAAAAATCGAAAAATTAAAATTATTTATATTTTTTTAAGAAAATAAAGTAGGTCTTCTTATCTTCCTTCATGGATTAGGCGATCCGCCTGTTCCGATCAAAGAAGTCTGCCCATCTTTTCTTCGGTCTTCCTCTGTCTCTTTTTCCTTTTGCTCTATATGTGTAAGCTAATTTAGGGAATCTATTATCTTCCATTCTTTCTACATGTTCTTTCCATCTTTGTCTATATTCTATAATTTTTTCATTAATTGAGTAGACTTTTAATTCCTTTCTAATATTTACGTTTGGTATTTTATTTAATTTTGTACATCCTTTAAGATATCTTAAAAATTTCATTTCTGCAGCTTGTATTCTATTAATGTCTCTTTGTTTTGGTATCCATGTTTCAGAACCTTAAAGAAGTGTTGGTATTGCCATTACTTTGTAAAATTTCAATTGTTTCTTTCCTTGTTTTCTTAGCCAAAGTTCTTTTTATTGTTCCACATATATTTTGAAATTTTGCCAATTTCTGGTTCATATCTTCTTCGACATCATATGTTATATCACATCCTAGATATTTAAAGCGTTTTACTTGTTCTAATATTTTACTGTCTAACTATTTTTGTTCTCACCGTATTTTTTCCTTTAAAAGCCATTGTTCTAGTTTTCATTGTTGATATTTTAACTTTATATTCTTCGGTTATTTGGTTTAATTTAAATACTGCTCTTTGTAAATTATCTTAACTATCTTGAATAATTACTTGATCATCTACAAATAGCAGTGTATTAATCCTATTCTTTATATTTAAATATATCCCTGTATTAATTTCCTCTTTCCATTTACATATCATATCCTCAATATATATGTTAAACAGCATTGGTGACAAGCTACATCCCTATTTAACTCCTTGATTTATTATACTTTCTTCTGTTAATTTATTACCTGTATCTATTACTATTTTTGTTCAATGATATAAAACTCTGTATTATTTTTTTAAGATGCTTTGGGTATCCTTTATTACTCAATATGTCCCATAGTTTTTGTCTGTTTACTTGATCAAATGCTTTTTCATAATCTCTAAATGCTAAATGTTTTTCTAAATTAAACTCTTTTCATTTTTCTATTATTTGTTTTAATGTAAATATATTATCAGTACATGATCTTCCTTTTTTGATTTTTTTTTTTTTTTTTTTTTTTTTGATTTGGTAGTTGTTGGCGCATCGGCTTCTGTGGCCATATTGCACCTCCCAAGGTTTTTGCAGTACTTTGATCCAAGCCCGAGGCGGGAATCGAACCCGCGACCTTTGGGTTGCCGGGTAGGTACTTTACCCACTCGGCTAGCCCGGTCGGCATTCCTTTTTTGAATCCTGCCTGTTCTTCTATTAATATTTCATCAGAAATAATTTTAATTCTATTATTTATTATTTTGCTATACATTTTATATACTGTATTTAATATGCTAATCCCTCTATAATTCTTTGTATCATTTCTATTTCCTTTTTTAAATATTGAAATAATTTTTGCTATCTTCCATTCCTCTGGTATTTTATATTGTTCCCAACATTTATTAAATAAATTTAGTATCCTGTCTTTTAAAAAGCTTCCTCCATACTTAATCAGTTCTGCATTTATACCATCCATTCCCACTGCTTTCCTATTTTTTGTAACTTTCAATGCCTTTTCCAGTTCTTCCTTTGTTATTGGATCTATGTCACTAACTGGGTTGGTTGTTTAAGGATTTTATGGCACATCAGCATCTTAGGCTGTAATGCACCAAGTCAACAATAACTGGGTCTAACTGATCCCTTCTGTTTGATAAGCTGGATCCTTCCACAGTTCTTCATAATGTTTTTTTCCACTGTTCTTTCCTTTATTATATTTATTCTTGAAGTGTCTTTCTCTGTGCTATTCAAGTGTTTCATCATTTTATATGCCAAATTTTGTCTTCCGTGAACATCATGTTCTATTGTACTTATTAATCTATCCCATGACTCTGCTTTAGCCTTCCTTATTATATCTTTAGTTTTATTACGTCCTTGTTTATATATTTCTTCATTCTCACCTGTCCTGTTTTTTATATATTTAAGATATTTATCTTGTTTGTCTTGCACTGCTAAAGCAGTACAAGACAAACAAGATAAATATCTTAATACTACATTACAATATACAAGATAAATATCTTAATACTACATTACAATATACAAGATAAATATCTTAATACTTTAGCTATTTCTTCATTCCATATCTTTACCCCCCTCTTCTTATAGTTTTTCCTGAATTGTCATCGTGTCTCTTCTGCTATCTTTTGAATTGTTGTCGTGTCTCTTCTGCTATCTTTTGAATTGTCATCGTGTCTCTTTTGCTATCTTTAAAATAGGTTTAAGCAAAAACAACTAAAAAGTCTTCCTTTTTAATAAAAAACATGTCAGAATAAAGACTATTTTTTAAAACTATTTTCTGTAATCAAAATCAAATACATATTCAGTATTATTTTGTAAATCAATTTTAAATCATCTTTTAAATTAAAATTTTTAATACTGATATCAGATAAGGTTTGACTAAACTCTTCTAGCATATAAATTTGAAATAAATTTCTTTCTTTCTTCATCTTAAACTTCTGCTTTGAGATGAATGCTGGTGTCTTTTTTAATAGTTTTAAATTTATTTACATTGTATTCAAAGTCTATTCTTAAATCATTACTTTTTAGTAGGAAGGATTTGTAGCTTTATATTAAGAATATCTGCCATTTAAAATACTCATAATTTTTTTAAGTTATGTTATTTCATACATAATTTTGCTATCACACATAAAACTAATCTTTTCCAATTTTTGTTTATGAATTCATCACTTAATAAATAATTTAACAGCATAAATGCAGAACTTAATCAGTTCTGCATTTATACCATCCATTCCCACTGCTTTCCTATTTTTTGTAACTTTCAATGCCTTTTCCAATTCTTCCTTCATTATTGGATCTATGTCACTAACTTGGTTGGTTGTTTAAGGATTTTATGGTGCATTAACATCTAAGGCTATAATACTTTTTCATGTTTAATTTACTAAGTATTTGAAATTTAGTTACTTTTTCATGTTTAATTTCTCTTTGAATTCCCAAATAAATTCCTCAGATAATCTTTGAAATTCTGAAATAAATTCCCAGTTTAACTTATCTGCATGTTCTTTAATAAACTCTTTAGAAATGATGTTTAGATATTGTATATTCCAGCCAATCTTTTCATGAAATTCTTCTATAAAGCTGTCTGAGAGTTTTTGTTCTTGAGAAATAATATTCCAATTGAGATAATCCTTAAATTGTCTAGCCAACTATTCAGAGAGAGAGAGAGAGAGAGTAGGATCTTTAGATACTTCATTCCATTTTACGGTATTACCCAATTCACACAGGTGGTTCAAAAGGCAACACAAGTAACTATAGACATATCAGTTTAACTTGTCTTCCGGGAAAAATAATGGAATCACTGGTTAAAGAAGCGTTGCAGGATCATCTAGACAAGACTGTAGTAATAGTTAACACACAGCATGGGTTTGTTAAAGGGAGGTCTTGTCTGACCAATTTGATTGGATACTATGATGCGGTCCCAAAGGAACTGAATGCCAAAAATAATTTTGATATCATATACTTAGATTTCAGGAAAGCTTTTGATACTGTTGCACATGGAAGACTGCTGTACAAATTGGAGAGTTATGGCATTAAGGGTAAGTTGCTACAATGTATAAGGGGATGGTTGAGTGGGAGACAACAGAGAATGGTAATCAATGGACACTGCTCTTTGTGGACAAATGTTATTAATGGAGTTCCCCAGGGTTTGGTGTTGGTCCCATTGTTGTTTTATATATTTATCAATGATATTGATGAAGGTATATCAGGTTTAATGTTCAAGTTTTCAGATGATACAAAGGTTGGCAGGATTGTTAACGACAGTAAAGACAGTTGATAGCCTAAATAAGTTTAAGGCTCAGCTGGACAGGTATTTTGAACGAACAGAGGGGTGAAGTGGAAGTGGGGTTTTTTTTTTTTTTTTTTTTGGCTGATGCTGCATAAGCTTGCTTTCTTGCATCAAATGCCTCTACTAATGCTAATGCTAGTATGCTACTCCAACTGGATCTAGATAAGTTGGGCAAATGGGCTGAGAAGTGGCAAATGAAGTTTAACATTGACAAATGAAAAGTACAGCATATAGGTAGCAATAATCGAAGATAAACCTACCAACTGTGTAGTACTACAATCAGGGAAATGGAAAGTGAAAAAGACCTGCAGGTAATTGTGCAGTCAAATATGAAATTTGCTGAGCAGTGCAGACAGGCTGCCAGGGCAGATCATGGAGTCTTGTCAATGATATATAGGAATTTTGCTAGCAGGGACAGGGATGTGATAATTCCATTATACAAGGCAATGGTCAGGCCACACCTAGAGTACTGTGTACAAGTCTGGAGGCCTCATTTTAGGAAGGATGTAGAGTTGATAGAACGAGTACAAAGAAGGGCAACAAAATTGGTGAGGGGAACAAAGGGATGCTCTTACCAAGAAAGGCTTAAGTTCTGCAAATTGCAGTGCCTGGAGAGTAGGCACCTGCAAGGTGATCTGATTGAGGTGGTATATAAGACCTTGAATGGGTTGAGCAAGCTGAATGCTGAAGGGATTCTTCCTCTTGCTCAGATTAAGAACCTGAAGGGGCATGGATTCAAATTGACGAAAGACAGTTGTAGAATAGATGTAGAGAAATTTGCCTTTAGCCAGTGGATTGTTGATTGGTGGAACAGACTTCCATCTTTTGTTGTGGAAGCTTATAGCCTAAATAAATTTAAGGCCAAGCTGGACAGGCATTTGGAACAAATGGGGAGGGGGGGGGGAGTGTTTGGCTGATGTTGCATAAGCTTGCTTTCTTGCATCGTATGCCTCTACTAGTGCTAATGATAACAGCCTTCAGGAATTTTCATTTAATTAATAACTATTTTTTTCAATTAAATAATGGCTGTCTTTTTACTTTTTATCCATTAATTGTAATTTTTCTTCTTTTCAGATAAAATTAAACAATATATCTGATAACTTTCATTGTTTTTTAATTTCTACTGAAATAAAACTTCTATAGATTTGATGTTTACATAATTGGAGTGTTTACTGAAGTCAAAGTGTATTTTGAACTGAAAATAATCAACAATTACACCATCATCACAACACATCTTTTTTTCCTGTAGCTAAAAAACTTGGATATAATCTTACATAACCATTTTCTTCAAAATGTATTGTAAATTTTTCATATGGATATCTTTTTTCTGACACCTCAACATAACATGATTCTAAATTCGAATGATCAAAATTCATATTGGTTTGTTTTTGATTTTCAAACCTATCTGATTTCTGAAACATTATAAAAATGTGAGAGGGTGATTTCTCTGTGTTAGAAATTAACCAATTATCCCCATTATTATTTATTACATTGGATAAATACACATTATTACACTCCCATAACAAGAGAAAGAGAGAGAGAGAGAGAGAGAGGGGAGGGGGAAATAACCAAGGAAGGTAAGAATGATGATATCCAGCTCAGGATCCTGGGTGTGCCAAGCCGATGTGAACCCCTGGGGTTTAACTTGTGGAAGCCATAAAGGTAGCTTTTCTAACTGAAATTTATATTTCTTATCATTTTCTGTATTAATAATATATTTTCATCTGAAGTACTAATTCAAATCTGATTTCAACTCTGGTGAAAAACTTTTTTAACATATCTGCAAAACCCAAAAACTTTACTGAGTGGTAAACCAAAAACATACAGGCTTACGTTTTTTTTGCTTATTCTAGTAGTTTACAAAATCCTTCACTGAAATTTTCATTATTTTTTATTTTTGAGGGCATTTGTGCAACTGTCAAATCTTTAGATGGATCCGTAGTACCATTAAATCCATTCAAAGCTGAAGTATTTGAGGTATTAGGATACCAAAACATATCAGTAACGCTAGATCTGGAATAATCATCTGAGAAATTCACTAATATTTTTATACCAACATATGAGATATGACCTATAGTTTTATTATTTATGATAAGTTGCATCCTTGATATACTATATACATATAGTTCTATATACTAAACCTGGGTAATACTGTGACAGTATCCTCTATGAAGGAAAAAATACTTATCAAAATCTTGCACAAAAATTATATATTTTGAAAGCTCCTTAACAATTACATTTCTTTCTAGATAATGATGAAATTCATAGTACAGGTAACCCTCGTATAACACGGTAGCTATGTTCCTATAAAATCTTGTGTAGTGCGAAACCATGTTATATGGGACTAAGAACCAATACAAAAATGGGGGTTACATTCCAAAAGCTAACAAAAATACATATATTTTTTTTATAATTATGGGAAACTTAATTTTTATTAAAAATAGTAATAACTGAACAAACGTCTTACAATTAATTACAATTGTCAATTAATGTATGTTCATTTAATTTTCTTCCTCTTCATTGCTGCTAAGCACAAATCAAACGCGAACGTTTTCTCTGTTGCAGAATATCTTCACCTTCTTAACTTTCTTCTGCAGCATCCAGATTTTGTGCATCTTCTGCTCTCTTTAAAATATCAGTATTTTGGGATTATTTGCTTTTGCTTGATAGATCTTTGTAAATTGCATGGTATGGAGCTAAGCATTTTTGAAACTCCCTTTTGAACTTTATGTTCCTTCCAGTCCAAGGATTTGCATTAAAAATAAATAAGATTCTAATTGCTCGGCTAAGTTAATGCCTTCCAGTATGCTTTTTAGTGTAAAATTTGGAACTTCAGAATTTTCACCTGCACTATCATCCTCTGAATTTAATTGGTTTACTTCTGATGCCATTTCCACCAAATCCACTTTGCCAGCCTCTTTTTCTACCAGTAATTCATGAACGTCTTCAGTAGTCATATCATCAAGACCTTCCCCTTCTACCAATATAGCAAGTTCTATTATCGCACCAATTCTGTTTTCTGCCAGTTGGACCATATTTCCTTAATGACCTGACTCTGGCCAGACATTTTTCCAACACACACATGTTGACAGTTTTACTTCTTTGAGAGATAAAGCTATGATTCTGATACAGTCCACAATTTCAAAATGTTTCCATGCCTCCATCACTTTAACAGATTGGGAATCAGTTTTTTCCAAAATCAATTGTAATGATTTTCTGATGTAATGATCTACCACTGTAATCATAGTGTGCTAATTCTTGTGGTACAAAAAAATTAGTAAAAGTGTGGGAGTATTATTTCAATGTAGTAGTTGAAATAATATGGTAATAAACACTGCTCTGTGTTCTATATTTCTATCATTCTGTCTATGAAAGATTCGTTTCCTGCACTGGCAGCAGCAGCAGACTTAGGCTTAAACTCATTTTGTAAATAACTTCATTTTCCCTGAGTGATCTAAAATTACTAATTTAATTTTTATGGTACAGTCTGTCCTCGTATAGCACGATAGTTGCGTTCCTAGAAATCCTCGTGCAATGCAAAATCGTGCAATATAAACAACAGGCCCTATGGGAAAAGTGGGGTTAGGTGCCGACCACCCAAGATTGAACACACATTTGGAACCAAAACATTACCAAACACAATAAATAATCGGGTAATTTTAATCGTTATAAAATACTTACGTATTTTATAACGATTAAAATACGTAATAAAAATAATATTATATTATAATAAAGTATTTTTTAATACTAAAAAAGTATTTTTTACGAATAAAATACGTATTTTATTCGTAAAATATTTATTATATTAAATAAAATAGTCGTAATAAAATACTTATGTATTTTATAATACGTAAGTATAAATTATAATGCGTAAGTCGTAATAAAATATTGCTAATGCTTTTGCTTCTATCGTAAGGAAACTTGCTTTTTGTTTGATTTTCTATCCAAAGAGATGACAGCCGTTCCATCTCTTCCAATTCTTTGTGTCTTAATCTAATGGATTTTAACTACACTTTGAGTTGTTCCCACTATGAAAGTTGTTTTTATTTCCTCTGCATTCTTTGTAATTCTCGGCATTGCCTCATTTAGGTCTGTAGCACGTGCAATATCACATGGTCTTTCATTTCGCTCAAAGTGTTTCGCAATTTCATATTTTTTCTCTATCGACAGAAGCGGAATGGCCATAAGCCTTACGGGGGAAACCACGGTGGGCCGGAGGCCAGTGTGATTTTGGCCATAAACCGTAGTATGAGGCCACTACAAATTTTCCCGGGTAAGAATTTTTGACCCAGTCCGCCTCTGTTTATCGATATTGCTTTTCTTTTTCTCTCTGAATCTGCAGTGTCTTCACCAGGACGCTTCCTTTTCACACCTTTTAAGTATTTTACTCATTTTTAGGGAATAAAGCGCAATTAACGAGGAGGCACGCTTGATACACATAAACAAAGCTGCGCGCGTGTAGCAACTGAATAAATAACACCGTAAAGGCCGAGATACACTATTAATTAACACCTCGCATTTTACTAAAGCACATTTCTAGGGGTTACTACCATAAAACAATAAAAACAATTTCCAGTTGCGTTTCTGCTAATGGAACCTGTTATAAACTGGTAGTAAACTCCATCTAATTGCATTTGCGATTATACCGATAGCTGGAATTGTGTTGGTTTTTACGTTATTATGGTGAAATGTGTTTCCCCTTCACTGATATAAAACACATAAATACATTTTCAGAATCTTCTTTATTCCTATGGTGTTGCGTTCAGTTGGGGTGATTCCGCGTTCGACTGCCATTTCTTGTAAACACAAAGGCGAATCGTGTATAAGCGAATTCGGTTCGTGTTATATAAGATAACGTTCCCCTATTTATAAATCGTGTATGATCGAATTCGTGTAATGCAAACACGTGTTATACGAGGACCGACTGTACTGCCAATGAGATAAATCTAATATTCAATTAGAAACCGAGATTCTGCCATTATAGATTTTTTTATGGTGTCCTCTCAGATGGTAGAGTCCTCTGCAACCTCATGCCAAAATGGTGAATAACACATGGAATCTAAACAAGTAGTCAGTGTGAAATAAAAAATCGATTAAATATGTAACAAAAGTTACAAGCATATATTAGTATTAGAAGTGGCAAATAATGCAAGGAAGCAGCCAAATGATATAGTGTCATCAAAAAAAAAAAAAAAAAAAAAAAAATCATCTGTCCATCACTATAATAATTTGTCTAATTCTTCCTTATTCAAACTACACACTTCCACAACTCCAGAAGAAATTTTGTACCAACAATCAATTATTCTCTGGCTGAAAGCAAATTTTCACACACCTAACCTGCAGCCATCTTTTTTCAATTTATGTTATGTATGTTGTCCAAGAAAGAGTAAGGATGCCATCAGCATTACTGAATAAATTTAAAGCCTTAAACATTTCAACCAACTTTAGAGATGCCTAGTTTCCAAGAACTGCAATTTGTACAACTGAACTCTTTCATGTCCTTCACTAACTTTGTTGCTATTATCTATGCCCATTCCAACAGAACCATTTCCTTCCTAAAATGAGGCCTCTAGACCTGCATGCAGTACTCATATGCAGCCTAACCACTGCCTTATAAAGGCATGCACAACATACAATAAATATGCTTGAATAGCACATCCAAACTTTTTAACATAAAATAAATCTTTTCCTGCTGGAAAACTTCCTATGTATAATTGACAGAATCCCATGAGCTGTCCCGGCAGTCTGTCTGCACTATTCAGAGAACTTCATGCCAGACTGTACAATTACCCCTAAGTCTCTTTCATTCTCTATCACCTCTCGTGTAGTATTACCCAATTGGTACACTGAGTAGTATTGTTACTGGAATTACTGCTGCCCATATGCAGCCCCTTGCATTTATCAATATTAAACCTCAATTTCCATTCTCAGCCCATCTGTCTAATTTTATTAGGTCTTGTTGCGGTAGTACACCTTAATTCCTGTCATTAAGCCCCTGTCCAACCATTGTATCTTCTGCTTAGACAATAAGCTCGATATGCTTTCATCAATAGTGTTAATAAATTTTGAAAACAATAAGGGCCCAGCACTGAACCTGAGGGACTCCACTAATAACATTAGTCAAATTAGTCCATTTATAACCATCCTAGTTCTGGGCTGAATTCATTCACTGCAGCAAGTTAGTAACATTTGGGATTTTATTTCAACACAGAAGTTGAAATAATATGATAAATGCTACTCTGCATTCTATATGACAGAAAAAAAGTAGAGTGTAGATTTGACTTGAATATCATCATATTATCACATGGAATACAAATTCATATGGGTTGTCATGTATGTGCATGTACAAGTGTGTATTGGCAGAATGGATATGAATATAACCTGTGAATTATTCCAAAAAATCCAGAATGACTAACAGGAAGATCCTACTCCTTCAATCAGAAACCAAATAATTACAGAATTAATTGAAGAAACCTTTAAGAATAATCTATTCTCCAGTAAACTCACATCTAGATCTGTGCAAATGAGTGATAAGTAACAAGATCCATGCAATTAATAAACTCTTTGTATACTGGCACATATCACTTCGTATACTGACGCAAAGAATTTTTTTTTTTTGAAGATCCTTATCACTGTCACTACACTAACTGGAGCTGATAGTGTCTTCCTTTTTTTATTTTAAAAATCAAATATTGTTTTTTTAAACATTTCAATGAGCAAGTCTTGGAAATGGTATGAAATGCATCTTCCATATCTCTTCTCTCTACAGGCATACTTGAGAAGCATGTTATCATGATCCTTTTTTTTTGGTAGTTGTTGGCGCATCGGCTTCTGCGGCCATAATGCACCTCCCAAGGTTTTTGCAGTACTCTGATCCAAGCCCAAGGCGGGATTCGAACCCGCGACCTTTGGGTTGCCAGGCAGGCACTTTACCCACCCAGCTAGCCCAGTCGGCATCATGATCCTGTGTTTTCTTCTTCCTATGCACTTTCTTATGCTCTTTCTTTAAATTCCTTATTTCAATGTGGATTAACAACACTGACACAGGGCTTACAGATCTTACACTTTCTAGTCATTCTTTTATCTGCTTGTTTATCTTCATGTTACACTCCATCAGCTTCTGATTGATGACACTGAGAGCCAGATTATCATTTTTATTCATAAAATTATTACCAAATTTTCTACAGGAAGGACAGATCAAAATGATAATTTATGGATTGATAATATCAATCCATAAATGATAATTTTTATCTGTAGGATGGATTTAGTCCTCCAAAAGATTTAATTTTTTCTACCTTACCCCTGTATTATATATATATTTTTATAAGAAAAATATAAAAAAAAATTCAATGTTAGAAGGAAATCACAGCATATTCAGTAACTTTGTCACAGATTTACTAACCAACATCTGATCCTCCTTGCCGTTCTGTCATCCACTGTCCAGAGGTCCAGAAAAACTGGCTGTCTCGCGACGTTAAATGAGAAAAAGCATTTCTATATAATGTTTCAGTAAGTCCCATATCCTGAAATAAAAAAATAACAGAGAAAATAATTAAAAATATATTTTTAAAAGCAAATAATAAAATCTTCACTAACAACATTTAAAAAAAACCATGAAGTTCATGACAGTCAATTTCATATTAAGTTATGAATGATTATGCACAATTTCAATAATTCTGATAAAAAGTAACTTATTAGCATTAGCAGAGGCATATGATGCAAGAAAGCAAGCTTATTCAGGATCAGCCAAAAAAAAAAAAAAAAAAACACAACCACTACTCCCGTTTCACCCCTCCGTTCGTTCGAAATACCTGTCCAGCTGAGCCTTAAATTTTGTTTAGGCTATCAACTTCAACAACAAGTGATGGAAGTCTATTCCACAAACCAACTGCCCGCTGGCTAAAGGCAAATTTCCGCACATCTATCCGACATCCGTCCTTCCTCAATTTGAATTTATGCCCTCTCAGGTGATTATTCTGAGCAAGAGGAAGAATCCCATCGGCATTGAGCATGCTCAAGCCATTCAAAGCCCTATACACCTCTATCAGATCACCTCGCTGATGCCTAGTCTCCAGACTCTGTAATTTGCAAAACTTAAGCCTTTCTTCGTAAGAACAACCCTTTGTTCCATTCACTAATCTTGTTGCTCTTCTCTGTACTCGTTCCAGCAGCTCTACATCCTTCTTGAAATGAGGCCTCCAGACCTGTATACAGTACTCAAGGTGTGGCCTGACCAATGCCTTATACAAGGGAACAATCGCATCCCTATCCCTGCTAGAAAAATTCCTGTATATCATTGACAAGACACCATGAGCTACTATTGCAGCTCGTCTGCACTGCTCAGAGAACTTCATATCTGCCTGCACAATTACCCCCAGGTCCTTTTCAGTCTCTACCACTGTCAGTGTAGTACCACAGAGTTGATACGTTGATCTGGGGTTACTGTTTCCCATATGTAGTACTTTACATTTGTCAATGTTAAACTTCATTTGCCACCTCTCAGCCCATCTGCTCAACCTTTCCAGATCCTGTTGCAGCAGCATAGCATCAGTAGTGTCCTTAACAACCCTGCCAACCTTTGTATTGTCTGCAAACTTGGACATTAAGCTTGATATACCATCATCAATATCATTTATAAATACAGAAAACAACAATGGACCCAACACTGAACCCTGAGGAACTCCACTAATAACATTAGTCCATGTTGAGCAGTGTCCATTGATTACCACTCCTGTCTTCTGCCACTCAACCATCCCTTTATCCATAGCAGCAATTTGCCTCCAATGCCACACTGCTCCAATTTGTGCAGCAGTCTGCCATGCACAACAGTATCAAAAGCCTTTCTAAGATCCAAATATATAATATCCAAGTTATTCCCTGCATCCAGTTCTTTTGTGACTACATCATAGTATCCAATCAAATTGGTCAGACAAGACCTGCCCTTAACAAAACCATGCTGTGTCTGAGCTATAACTGAATTCTTGTCTAGATGATCCTGCAGTGCTTCTTTAACCAGTGCCTCCATTAATTTTCCTGGAACCGAAGTTAAACTAACAGGTCTATAATTACTTGTGTCAGTCTTTGATCCTCCTTTGTGAATTGGGGTTACATTTGCACATCTCCAGTCTATGGGTACCTCCCCTGAGTCCAAAGAAGCTCTCATAATTATGGCTAGGGGTTTGCTTACTTCCTTTGCTGCCTCCTTTAATATAACTGGATAGATCCCATCCACCCCGGGTGCCTTTTTTATGTTTATCCTCAACAATTTTTCCTCCACTTTCCTCTCAGTTATTAGAAAATCATCTAGCTCACTGCCAATGTTTACTTCACCTACGACATTCCCCTTCCTGAATAACTCCTCATGTGCGAATGTAGATGCAAAATACTTGTTTAGATTGTTAGCCACCTGAGCAGGATCCTCAACTGTTGAACCACCAACATCCAGTGGACCAATCTGATTCATCCCTTTCCTTCTTGAGTTTAAATAGGTAAAAAACTCTTTTCTGTTTTTCTTTGCATCCTTTGCCAAGGATTTCTCATAATCTGCCTTTGCCTGCCTAATCTCCTTTGTGACTTGGTTACAGACCAACTTATATCTATCATAGGCTTCCATGTCACCCATTAATTTGTATGTATCCCATGCATTTTTCTTCTCTGCCATATGTCTCATTAGTTCATCTGACAACCATTTAGGCCTGAACCTTGAACAATATTTCTTGGTTGGTATGTAAAGCCTGGTAGCTTCCAAGATACGTTCCTTGAATGCTTCCCATTTTGAATTTGCTGTTGGCAACATCATCAGTTGGTCCCACTGTACAGAATTTAAATACTGTCTCAGACCATCATAGTCGCCTTTATGAAAGCAAAAACCCTTCCCTTTACCTCTGATGGTAGTTACCTCCTTAAGTAAATCCCACTTCAGCACACTGTGATCACTGCCACCTAGTGGTTCCTTTATCTGCAGATTCTTAATGCATGAAGAATCTCTACTGATAATCAGATCAAGAGTATTACTCCCTCTAGTTGCCTCCCGAACATGCTGGTGTAGAAAACAGTCATCCAATAAATCCACAAAAGCCTTGCTAGTGTGTGAGTGACCAACCCACAAATTCCAGTCAATATCTGGGAAATTAAAATCTCCCATTATAATCTCTCTGATTTACTGGCCCATTCTATTTCCCTGTACAGTATCTTATTATACTCATCAGAGTCATTAGGCCTATAGCACACTCCTACTCTCAATTTTGATTTACCTATGCTTATGTCACACCAAACTGACTCGACACTGCCCTGTCCATCGATGTCGACTGGCTTCACTTCCTTGGATTTTATGTGTTTCTTAACTAATAGCATAACCCCTTCTCCCTTCCTATCCTGTCTATCCTTTCTGTAGACGTTGTACTCCCCAAATTCCAGTTCTGCATTCCTTATATCTGTGTGACACCACGTCTCTGATATCCCAAAAATACCTGCCTTTGATTTTTCAAATAGGCCTCTGGGGTTGGGTATATTCATACTATGATTTTTTAGTGTTTCTCACCATCCATTGAAGTAAAAACAAAAGACGAAAAACCAAATTCTTAAAATTTTAATATTTACAATAAATTTATTTACAAACAAAACAAAATACCATATTACTGATGATAGCAATTTTAAAATAAGACAACCTTGTATATTTACTGTGAAATACAGTAAATATACAAGGTGATAATGCAAATACCGAATTTAAAATACAATAAAATATACTAGGTTAAAAGCGCTAAAATACTAACTGAAGCTTTCAAAGGCTTCTGCCTTCTTTCTCAACAGTGTACTTCTATTCTGCGGTGCATCATTAAATAACAGCAGATTCACGGTGCGTCTCACGTAAACGTATACTGTTCCTGTCGGAACCGGAAGTGGCTCAGGAGCGTTTAAGGCAAAAACGTTCATCCCCTCCAAGGATTACCGCCTCAAAGAGGGGATGAATGCGTGTGCCCCTATCTCTATTTATATTATTCTCAATAGAACTAATTCATAAGCTCTCGAGCCACTTGCGGTCCCAAAATCTATGCGCCCGATTGGTGATGACAGCTTCGTCTGGGGAGATTTGATGTTGCTTCTCCCAGAAGTGTTTAGCTACAGCGGATTTACCATAGTCTGCATTTCTTATCGCATTTGTGTGCTCCCCCAGACGATCTTTGAGACGCCGTTTTGTTTCTCCCACATAACACTCCCCACACTCCGGGCATTTAATACTATATACAACCCCACTTATATTTTCATTTAAGACAGGGTCCTTGACCTGTGACACAATTGTGTGCAGCTTCCTGCCTGGGAGCTGCACACAACGTGTCTGGTAATTCCTTAATATACGACTAAACGTTCGGATAAACCCGGATAGTAGGGGATCTATGCGGTGGCTATTGGCGTGAAGGACTCACTTTTACTCTGCTCTCCACTAATGTTTTTTTTTTTTTTTTTGTTTTTTTTTTTTTGGTTTTTAGGAGCATTAGCAACTAAGGCCATATTGCTCCGGGATATGCGGTGGTCATTCCCTGACCTTTCCGCATCCTCCGTATTTGGTGGTGACGGGATCGAACCCCTGTCTAATCAAGAAGTTTGTGCTATGCACTGCTGCTCCTTCCCACCTGGCTACAGAGGCGCCTCTCCACTAATGTATTTCTCTATGATCCTCCGGGGGTAGCCACACTTCAAAAGATCCGCTGTAACACGTTCATACTCCATTTTTCTATCCTCTGAGGTACTACAATGAGATTTTGTCCTATCCACTAATGCCCTTACCACACTGTTCCTGTGATGGTTAGTCTGAGCTGAGTTGTAGTGTGAGTATTGGCCTTTGCACATAGATTTTCTAAATACTTTCGTTTTCAAATGCTGGCCTTCTCTACAAATCAGCACATCCAGGAACGGCAAAACCCCCCCCTTCCTCTACCTCAGAGGTGAATTGTATGAACGGGGAGAAGCTATTAAGAAAATTCAACGTATCATCCTCACTCCCTTTCTGAATAACTGAAAACGTATCATCAACACACCTTTTCCATGGACGCATAGGAAGAACTGTAGTATTAAACAATCTAGACTCGAGCTCCTCCATCGCTAAATTAGCTATGATGGCACTGATGGGGGAGCCCATGCAGCTATGGGCTCCCCCATCAGTGCCATCATAGCTAATTTAGCGATGGAGGAGCTCGAGTCTAGATTGTTTAATACTAGTTCTCCCTATGCGTCAGTGCCATCATAGCTTCCAAATCTCGCTGTCTCAATTTAGAATAAACTAAGGATCCTGACTAGGTCTATAGCTACTTACAGATAATAATTTGATATAACAATTGGTTAATAAATTGGCTAACTATGGTTAAAAACCTCTCGTTCAACAGAGCTGCAATTTGTAACATGTGGATTTGATACCGTTACCGATACTAAGTAATACTCACAAAATCTCTATCAAGTTAAACTTTAAACTAAGTATCGTAACTAGGAATATAAAACTACTCTAGAAAATAAGTAAATATGCCAATTTAAGCTAATAAAACAGAAAATAAATCAGAAAAACTTCTCTTCTCCAGGAGCTGCAAAATAGCTGCGGCCGCACAGGCTACTCTCGATATGTTAATGAATTGATAGACCCACCATTATATCACGTGGTTAAGTAATTTATTATCGAAATGATGCGATTTTAAAGGAATTGAACCATCTCAATGGCGAACACTTAAATCTATTTATGGCTATATTTTCAGAACTTATTGTTTTCCAGTCTTCATACCTATTGGTAAAGCAGCCAGATTTTTAAGCAGCCAATGTAGGACATCCAGGACACTTTCCTTAAAAATACACTAATGCAGTTAACCACTCGGAACTTAGAGAGTACATAGAAACTGTACTAATAGCAATACTTAGAGATAGTTTTAGTACAAATAAAATTAGAAAGCCATTTATTCAAGTTAGTTACATAAAAAATAAGCTAATAACAATTCAATAAATTGTTAGAATTGTTGAAAGTAGAATTAATCCAATTATCCAATGTAGAGGTATTGCATAAGTCAATGTAAAACTCCATGCAAGAGCCCATGTTACACTTTAGCATAAGCATAGCTTTTACTGTATTTGCCTTCATTGTTGTTTTTTCTGATATCCAAAGCATATTCATTAATTAAAACACCCTTTTAGTTGAAGCAGTTATTACTGGCAAACATAACAAGTATTGAACAGTTTTGAGGATATTTTGGTAAGGGATATTTTGTCATTTAAAACTGTAGAATATTTCTGCCCATTCAGTATCAATCTCAAGATTCTTTTCATTCCAATCCTTTATTTTTTCTACCATTACGTAATTTTTTTACAAAAGATGCTTCATCAAATAAATCACTTTTGTTTATTAAAATTTTGGGTATGTGTACTGTTTTTTTTTAGATATCTGGATATCTTTTCACAGGGGAGTTGTTTTAAGATCTATCCAAAAATTTTTCTAAAACATTTAAATGGTCAGTATGTATTTTTAAATGTTCCAAACTGTTTTTAAAAACATTTTTAGCATGACAGATAAACCAATCTCTATTTTCTTCTAAATTTATTAAATCATGTCTAATTGTTATTGGAATATACTCATTTTCCACCTGTCTTCGATTTTAATTTTTAAGTCAGAAATGTGTTTTGCAACATCAAAAATTCTCTGAAAATGCAGGACAGGCAGAACAAATTGTGAGAATGTGGGACATTTTCCAGGACACATTACCATACCATGTGGGACAAACTATTGAAATCTAGGACTGTCTTGCCTAATCCGGGACAGCTGGCTGGCTTACTAATGAGGAAAGAACATTGTTTGAGGAGTGGTATTGCAAGTTTTCAATTTGATAATAACATCTGATTATTATAAATAATCAGATGTCTTATCCCTTAAAATTGTATCATATCAATAACAAATTACTTAAACCTCCCACGTGATATAATGAAGTGTCTATAAATTAATGAATTTATAGACACTTCACTATCATATCATGTGATTGCTCATTATTATGTTAATGGACATAATAATGATTATTGTTCCTAATAATAAATAATCATGTAGACCTCCTCTTCCAAGTAAAAAACAAAAACTTGCCAATGCTGTGGAAGCTCATTTTTCATTACTGGTGGAAAGAGATGGGTAGGTACAAAATAGTGCAAAATAGCTTCAGATTTGCATGCAAACAAATCTGAAGAGTTACATATGAGTTATAATTATGAACAACGAGCTAAGCAAATCACTTGAAATAAATTTATCATTATAAAATTTTTATTAACATTATGTACCTATAATAATTCAAAATAATAATGTTTTGTTATTTAGTATGATAACAAAAGGTTAACTTACACAAATAGTCTTGGCAGCTCCATCAGTCATAGCAAGAGGGCAGGAGTATATTCCAGAAGAGGGAGCATAAAGATACACCTTAGCTAGTTGATACAAGCGGCTAATTAAAGAAGACATATGCTATACTTTACATGAAGGAAGGGAAAAAAAAGGATTAAGCAGAATTTAATTTTTTTTTTAGAAATTTAAGAGAATTTAAAATCTATTTTTATTTAAGATTAGAGAGTCTATGAATTTTATTCACAAAAATATCACCAAACTTTCTACTTCCATTTTACTATTACCAGTAAAAAAAAGAAAAATACTCCATGGGTATTTTTTACTTACTATGGCAATCAATTACTATAAAAATTTCAACTTGCCACTACACCTAGTTATTGATCCTTTATTAGTATACAGGATAAGGAAGTGATTATCCCCTTGTATAAGGCAATGGTCAGGTCACACCTCGAGTACTGTGTACAGGACTGTAAGCCTAATTTTAGGAAGGATGTAGAGTTGTAGAATGAGTACAGAGAAGGGCAAAAAGACTAGTGAGGGGAACAAAGGGGTGCTCTTATGAAGAAAGGCTTAAGTTCTGCAAATTGCAGCATCTGGAGACTCGGCACCTGCGAGGTGATCTGATTGAGGTGTATAAGGCTTTGAATGGATTGAGCAGGCTCGATGCTAATGGAATTCTTCCTCTTGCTCAGATTACAAACCTGAGGGGGCATAGATTCCAACTGAGGAAAGACAGTTGTAGAATAGATTTGGGGAAATTTGCCTTTAGCCAGTGGGTACTTGATTGCTGGAAAAAACTTCTATCTGTTGTTGTGGAAGTAAATAGCTTAAATAGACAAACATTTACAACGAATGGATCAGTGAAATGGGAAGGGGTTTGTTTTTTTTTTTTGACTGCAAAAGTTGCAGCCAATAGGTTCTGCAAGAGACTAGATTGCTCAGTTACCATTTGGACAAGAAGCAAGTTTTGTACTCCTAGCCTGTTTGAAATCTAGCTTGGTCTGATTAATAACTACTTTACAACTGTTATGAACTTTGATGTAGGCAGAAAATTAACGTGGATATTTGCAAGCACACCAATTGTGATATGAAACATTCTTATGGTCTGTGAAGTGGCAACTGAAGTTTAATATAGACAAATGCAAATGACTGCATAAGGGTAGAAGTAACCCCAGCGGAACGAACCACCTGTGTGGTACTACCCTTAGGGTGGTAGAAAATTAAAAAACCTGGGAGTAATTGTGCAGTCAGATATGAAGTTTTCTGAGCAATGTAGACAGGCTGCAAGAGCAGATTATGATGTTTTCTCAATGATATACAGGAATTTTGCTAACAGGGAAAAGGAGGTGATTATCCTTTTGTATCAGACAATGCTCAGGTCATGCCTTGAGTACTCTGTACAGGTCTGGAGGCCTCATTTTAGGAAGGATGTAGATTTGCTTGAGCATGTACAGAGAAGGGCAACAAGATTGGTGAGGGGAATGAAGGGATCCTCTTACCAAGAGAGGCTTAATTTCTGCAAATTGCAGTGGCTGGAAACTAGGCACCTGCGAGGTGATCTGATTGAGGTGTATAAGGCCTTGAATGGGTTGAGCACGCTGAATTCTGATGGGATTCTTCCACTTTCTCAGATTACGAACCTATGGAAGCAAAAATTCAAATTGAGGAAAGACAGTTATAGAATAGATGTGCAGAAATTTGCCTTTAGCCAGCAGGTGGTGAATTGCCGGAACTAACTTCCATCTGTTGTTGTGGAATTGAAGCGCTAGTTAAGACATCAAAGGCAGATATTGTTGGGATATCAGAGACATGGTGTCACACAGACATAAGAAGTGCAGAACTGGAATTTGAGGAGTACAATGTGTACACAAAGGATAGACAGGACAGGAGGGGAGGAGGAGTTATGCTATTAGTTAAGAAACACATAAAATCTAAGGAGGTATATCCAATTGATGTTGGAGAACAATGTTGACTCTATTTGGTGTGACATAAGCACTGTGAAAGGAAAAATGAGAGTGGGTGTGTGTTATAGGCCTAATGAATCTGATGAGTATAATCAGCAATTGTGCAGAAAATTGAGTGGGCCAGTAAATTAGAGTGTCTTATAATGGGTGATTTTAATTTCCTGGATATTGACTGGAATTTGTGGGTTGGTCACTCACACACTAGCAAAGCTTTTGTGGATTTATTTGGATGATTGTTTTCTACAGCAGCATGTTCAGGAGGCAACTAGAGGGAGCAATTCTCTTGATCTGATTATCAGTAGTGATTCTTCATGCATCAAGAATTTGCAGATAAAGGAACCAATAGGTGGCAGTGATCACAGTGTGCTGAAGTGGGATTTAACTCAAAGAGGTAACTACCATCAAGGGTAAAGGGAAGGGTTTTTCCTTTCATAAAGGTGACTACAGTAGTCTGAGAGTGTATTTAAATTCTATACGGTGGAACCAACTGATGATATTACCAACAGCAAATTCAAAACGGGAAGCATTCAAAGAATTAATCTTGGAAGCCACTAGGCTTTTCATACCAACAAAGAAATATTGTACAAGATTTAGGGGCGCCTCCGTAGCCAGGTGGGAAGGAGCAGCAGTGCGTAGCACACGCTTCTTGATTAGACCGGGGTTCGAGCCCGTCACCACCAAATACAGATGATGCGGAAAGGTCAGGGAATGACCACCGCATATCCCGGAGCAATATGGCCTAAGCTGCTAATGCTCCTAAAAACCAAAAAACAACAACAACAACAAGATTTAGGCCTAAATGGATGTCAGATAACTAATTAGACATGTTATTTGTTTTTTTTTAGGAGCATTAGCAACTAAGGCCATATTGGTCTGGGATATGCGGTGGTCATTCCCTGACCTTTCCGCATCCTCCGCATCTGGTGGTGACGGGCTCGAACCCCGGTCTAATCAAGAAGCGTGTGCTACACACTGCTGCTCCTTCCCACCTGGCTACGGAGGTGCCATGCGGTGGTCATTCCCTGACCTTTCCGCATCTTCCGTATCTGGTGGTGACGGGCTCGAACCCCGGTCTAATCAAGAAGCATGGGCTACGCACTGCTGCTGCTCCTTCCCACCTGGCTATGGGGGCCATAATTAGACATGTGATAGAGAAGAAAAATGCATGGATACATATAAATTAACATGTGACACAGAAGACTACGATTGATATCAGCTGGTCTGTAACAATGTTACAAAGGAGGTTAGGCAGGCGAAGGCAGATTATGAGAAATATTTGGCAAGGGATGCAAAGAAAAACTGCGGAGGGTTCTTTACTTATGTAAACTCTAGAAGGAAGGAGTTGAATCAGAAGGGGACCACTTCATATGGATGGTTCAACTGTTCATGATCCTGCTCAGGTAGCTAACAAACTGAATGAATATTTTGCATCGACATTCACACATGAGGAGTTATTCAGGGAGGGGAATACCAGAGGTGTAATCAACTCTGGCAGTAAGCCAGATAATCTTGTAATAACTGAGAGTAAAATGGAGGAGAAATTGTTGAAGATAAACACAGGAAAGGTACCTGTTTCATTCACCTACAAGAATACCAGACAATCCTAAGTACATGGCCAACACTCCTCATCTTTTTACTCACAAATAACCCATCCAGGTACACTGGATAGATTCCATCCTGGGGTGGATGGAATCTATCCAGTTATATTAAATTAGGCAGCAAAGGAAGTAAGTAAACCCTTTCCCATAATTATAACAGCTTCCCTGGACTCAGGGGAGGTACCCATGAACTGGAGATGTCCAAGTGTGACCCAAATCCACAAAGAAGGATCAAAGAGAGACACAGGTAAATACAGACCTGTTAGTTTAACTTCTGTTCCAGGCAAATTAATGGAGGCACTGGTTAAAGAAGCATCGTATTGCAAGATCATCTAGACAAGACTTCAGTTATAGCTCGGACACAGCATGGGTTTGTTAAGGGGAAGTCTTGTCTGACTAATTTGATTGGATAATATGATGTAGTCACAAAGGAACTGGATGCAAAGAATAACTTTGATATCATATATTTGGATCTTTGAAAAGCCTTTGATACTGTTGCACATGGAAGACTGCTGTACAAATTGGAGCAGTGTGGAACTGGAGGCAAATTGCTGCTATGGATAAAGGGATAGTTGAGTGGAAGAAGACAGAGAGTGGTAATCAATGGACACTGCCTTCATGGACTAATGTTATTAGTGGAGTCCCTCAGGATTCAGTGTTGGGTCCATTGTTGCTTTCTGTATTTATAAATGATACTGATGATGGTATATCAGGCTTAATTTCCATGTTTACAGACAATATGAAGGTTGGCTGGGTTGTTAATAACACTAATAAGATGCAAATAAGATGCAGGATATTTCAGAGACTGCTTAGCTACCCTAACACATGGGTTGTGTTAGGGTAGCTAAGAAAAAGAACAGGTGCATGCATACTTGCATGTACACCAATGCTAGGAGTTTGGTAAATAAATTTGATGAATTTTAGGTATTGCTCAAAGCATCAAAGGCGGATATTGTTGGGATATCAGAGACATGGTGTCACACAGATATAAGTAATGCAGAACTGGAATTTGGGGAGTACAACATCTACAGAAACGATAGACAGGATAGGAAGGGAGGAGGGGTTATGCTATTAGTTAAGAAACACAAAATCCAAGGAAGTGAAGCCAGTCGACATCGCTGGACAGTGCAGTGTCGAGTCAGTTTGGTGTGACATAAGCATTGGGAGATCAAAATTGAGAGTAGGAGTGTGCTATAGGCCTAATGACTCTGATGAGTATAATAGGAAACTGTACAGGGAAATAATAGAGTGGGCCAGTAAATCAGAGAGTCTTATAATGGGGGATTTTAATTTCCCAGATATTGACTGGAATTTGTGGGTTGGTCACTCACACACTAGCTAGGCTTTTGGGGATTTATTGGATGATTGTTTTCTGAATCAGAATGTTCGGGAGGCAACTAGAGGGAGCAATACTCTTGATTTGATTATCAGTAGTGATTCTTCATGCATTAAGAATCTGCAGATACAGGAACAACTAGGTGGCAGTGATCACAGCGTGCTGAAGTGGGCTTTACTCAAGGAGGTAACTACCATCAGGGGTAGGGGTAAAGGGAAGGGTTATTGCTTTCGTAAAGGTGACTATGATGGTTTGAGACAGTATTTAAATTCTGTACAGTGGGACCAACTGATGATGTTACCAACAGCAAATTCAAAATGGGAAGCATTCAAAGAACTTATCTTGGAAGCTACTAGGCTTTACATACCAACTAAGAAATATTGTTCAAGGTTTAGGCCTAAATGAATGTCAGAGGAATTAATGAGACATATGGCAGAGAAGAAAATTGCATGGGATACATATAAATTAACACGTGACACAGAAGCCTATGATAGATATAAGTTGATCTGTAACCAAGTTACAAAGGAGGTTAGGCAGGCGAAGGCAGATTACAAAAAATCTTTGGCAAGGGATTCAAAGAAAAACAGCAAGGAGTTCTTTACTTATGTAAACTCTAGAAGGAAGGGGATGAATCAGATTGGTCCACTTGATATCGATGGTTCAACTGTTGATGATCTTGTTCAGGTAGCTAACAAACTAAATGAATATTTGCATCGACATTCCCCTCACTGAATAACATGAGGAGTTATTCAGTGAGGGGAATGCCCGAGGTGTATTCAACTCTGGCAGTAAGCTAGATAATCTTGTAATAACTGAGAGTAAAGTGGAGGAGAAATTGTTGAAGATAAACACAAGAAAGGCACCTGGGGTGGATGGGATCTATCCAGTTATATTAAAGGAAACAGCAAAGGAAGTAAGCAAATCCTTAGCCTTAATTATGAGAGCTTCCTTGGGCTCAGGGGAGGTACCCATAGATTGGAGATGTGCAAATGTGACCCCAATTCACAAAGGAGGATCAAAGGCTGACACAAGTAATTATAGACCTGTGACTTTAACTTCTGTTCCAGGAAATTAATGGAGGCACTGGTTAAAGAAGCACTGCAGGATCATCTAGACAAGACTTCAGTTATAGCTCGGACACAGCATGGTTTTGTTAAGGGGAAGTCTTGCCTGACCAATTTGACTGGATATATTGATGCAGTCACAAAAGAACTGGATGCAGGGAATATCTTTGATATTATATACTTGGATCTTAGAAAGGCATTTGATTCTGTTGCACATGGAAGACTACTGCATAAATTGGAGCAGGGTGGCACTGGAGGCAAATTGCTGCTATGGATAAAGGGACGGTTGAAGGGGAGAAGACAGAGTGGTAATCAATGGACACTGCTCATTGTGAACTAATGTTATTACTGGAGTTCCTCAGGGTTCAATGTTGTTTTATGTATTTATAAATGATATTGATGATGGTATATCAAGCTTAATGTCCAAGTTTGCAGACGATACAAAGGTTGGCAGGGTTATGAAGGACACTACTGATGCTATGCTGCTGCAACAGGATCTGGAAAGGTTGAGCAGATGGGCTGAGAGGTGGCAAATGAAGTTTAACATTGACAAAAGTAAAGTACTACATATGGGAAATAGTAACCCCAGAGCAACGTATCAACTCTGTGGTACTACAGTGAAAGTGGTAGAGAAAGAAAGGGACCTGGGGGTAATTGTGCAGGCAGATATGAAGTTTTCTGAACAGTGCAAACGGGCTGCAAGAGTAGCTCGTTGTGTTTTATCAATGATATACAGGAATTTTTCTAGCAATGATAAGGAGGTGATTATTCTCTTGTATAAGGCAATGGTCAGGCCACACCTTGAGTACTTTATACAGGTCTGGAGGCCTCATTTCAAGAAGGATGTAGAGCTGCTGGAACGAGTACAGAGAAGGGCAATAAGATTAGTGAATGGAATAAAGGGTAGCTCTTACGAAGAAATGCTTAAATTTTTCAAATTACAGTGTCTGGAGACTAGGCACTGGCGAAGCTATCTGATAGAGGTGTATAAAGCCTGGAATGGTTTGAGTATGCTCAATGCCGATGGGATTCTTCCTCTTGCTCAGAATAATCACCTGAGAGGGCATAAATTCAAATTGAGGAAAGACAGATATAGGATAGATGTGTGGAAATTTGCCGTTAGCCAGTGGATAGTTAGTTGGTGGAACAGACTTCCATCCCTTGCTGTGGAAGTTGATAGCCTAAATAAAGCCTCAGCTGGACAGGTATTTCGAATAAATGAAGGGGTGAAATGGGAGTGGGTTTTTTTTTTTTTTTTTTTGGCTGATGCTGCATAAGCTTGCTTTCTTGCATCATATGCCTCTACTAATGCTAATGCCCACTTTTGCAATTGTCTCTTCAAAGCCCAGTGTGCATATCTATAGCTGGTTCTGTGACATGTTGCATGCATAGGGCCTGTTTCCCCATTCATGGAGGAGTGACCGGATGTTAATTGTAGGGCAGTGTGTATATATATATATATATATATATATATATATATATATATATAAATTTACCATATTGCATCAAATATTTATATAGTTGTTACCTGATAAAGTTAACAACTCTGCCAACCCGCACTGGACCAGCGTGGCAGATTATGGTCCATTTCCCTCAGCATGAATTGTTGAGGAGGCTTCCACCCTGCAGTGGGTTGATAATGGCTGCACTTTACTTTTTTTTTTTTTTTTTTTACCTGATAAAATAAGCAATAAAATTCCTCTATAACTGACCCACTGAACTTTATTTCCTTTTTTTTATATAATTGTCCTTTGAAAAATAACCTCTAAATCATGCAATCTAACTACTCTAACACAATTTTTTCCACAAACTTTCAAGTCTAATTTCATCTACCCTGCTCTGATCAAACTTGATGTTTCCCAGGACCTTTCTAGCTGAATAATACATTTTTCACCTTCCTCATACTTGTTTTCCATATTTTTCCAGAAATCTTCCCAAGATTTATATCATTTTCCAAAAATTTCTTATATTTTTTATTTCCTCTAACTGACTTTAAAATTTAACCATTTAAGACTTAATCCATGAATTTTGATTAATTGGTAAATGTCAAATGAAGAATTGCAAAATATATAATGATGGTTATATAGTTTTATAAGTTCAAGTAACTATACCTTTTTAATATTTAATGTCTTTAATTCAAGTTTAATTTAAGAATATTTCATGTTACCTACTTTTGAATTTGAAAAGATTGTTTGTTCAGTTTGTACTCTAAATAATAATATGAATCATATACAGACAAGCCTGAGCTCTTACTCACCTCCATTCACCATACTTTTTTTCATATCCAATAGCAACAATGCCTTCTTCGGCTGCAATATCATGCATACGTTTCCAGGCACTGCAAGTCCATAATTCATCAGTACGAACTCCCCATGCATTCTGTAGAATTAACTTAGGCTGATGTAGTTCACATTCTCTTCCTAAATGATATATGTCAGTTGCAACTCGTGCTCCAAACCTTACTAGATCTTTGGATATGTCTTGAAATATCTACAGCAATTTTTAGATAACCACAGCTTAATGATTATATCATGTTAAATTTCCTGATATTAATTGCATGAATATAGATGCGCACTAAATATTAATACAAGTATTTCTCAAGTGAAAATATATATAACTAGATCTAGTCATAAACAGGCTCAAAGCTTTCAAAATTCAAATATATTGTAAAATGGTGCACTTAACTTTAAAATAATCCTACTGCATTTTCATTCCCAGTCTACTTGCTTATTTGATTCATTACATTAATACACACTTTAATATCTTTACTTATATTCATTTATATTTATTATATTTATTACTTATATCTTTATATTTATACACATGTTGATATCTATTTTTATATATAATTAACGATCAGATAACCTAATACATTCAGTGCATTTGCAAAAGGCAAATGCTTTTGTAAACTTTAAATGGGGAATGGTAATTGGCCAAAGGCATTTTTAGCATTATTACTCCCTAGACATGCAAATGAAACAAAAGATAAAGTTGTGAAATTTATAAATAATATTATTAAAACAAAATGTAAAGGATAAAATTACAAACCAATAAGGCAAAAATAAAAATCATTAACTGCAGATTGTTGTAACACCATTGTAAATTCATGTGCCAACAATCTAAGAACAACCACAAGTTCCCTCTAACAAAATGGGACAAAACATCATCCATATATAGCTTCTAAAATCAAATGAACAAAAATAATTAATATCCATATCTCCATAGATCTGTCAAAGGAAACTAAAGGCTGTATGTGAAGTAATAGGAGACAAATGATTTTGTAATAACTGAGAGGAAAGTGAAAGAGAAACTGCTGAAGTTAAATGTAAGAGAGGTACATGGGGCTGTGGGATCTATATAATTATATTAAGGAAGGCAGCAAGGGAGGTAAGCAGCAGCCCCTTAGCCAAAATTATAAGAGAATTCTTAGATTCAGGGAAGTCCATGTGGATTGAAGATATATAAATATGTCCCAAATACAGATCTGTTAGCTTAAACTTCTGTTCCAGAGAAAATAATGGAGTCACTGGCTAAAGAAATAATGCAGGGCCATTTAGACAGAAGTGCAATTATATTATACTTCAGTCACAGAAAGGTTTGCCAAGGGGTGATCTTGTCTCACCAATCTGACTGGTTACTGAAAAAAAATTATTTTGATCATTCTTTTTCAATTTCCCATCGGAGATTGAAACCCTTCTGAAGTGGAGGGGGTAACCTGACCTTTTTTCTTTAGAATCACTGGTGGACTAGTGGATAAATTGTTTATTAATGTACCCTTCACTTGTTTAGATGTGAAAGATGTTTTCTCTAAATTAAAAAAAAAAAAAATGATAAAATCTTTCACCCAAAATTCCAAAATGTAGATTATTTTGATTACAGTTTCAATTTAGTTTCATTATATTATATCTTAATATTATATCTTCGTAAGGGGGAGAGGCATGGCGACCAGGTTTTTGAGTGTGTTTTTCAGACCACCTCCTGAGTTCATTTTCTTTAATTTTGAATTTTTGGTTAACCCGAGAGGCATATTTCCCCCCCTCTGTCCCCACCCGAATGTTATAGATTGATATTTCTTATTACAATATACCCTCTTCTAATGGGCACACTATTTTGTGCCAAACTTTCCTTGTACCCAATATTTTTATGAAACCCATCTGATGGGGTTCAGAAATTAAGATTTTTTAATATCCTATACAACCCGGGTATGCATGTGGTTTTTGAGGTCCTCTTTTGTTATAACCATTTAACTGTTACGACTCGTCCTCTCTATGTCGTAGCTCAGATGATTTATATCTGCTGAATCCCCATTTAAGCACGGCCATACTTCTAATCTCTCCCCCACCACGTTTGTTTTATTATCTAATGATCGAAGCTTACCTCTTCCGGAAGAACTTTTTTCAGGTAATTCTGTAAAGGAATATCCGCAGTATATTGATTTTCCAACACTGGTGCGTCTTGAATGAAATAGCCATGTTTTGCATGAGCAAACTCAACCCATTTTGGTTTCGGTTGTTTCCCTTTAATAGTTACTACGTCGTCTTTCGGAACTGCAAAACTACTACAACATGCAAATTGCGATCTCGGATACCGTATTAGTAGACAAGTATATCTTAAGAAATCCTTCAAACTTCGTGATACTAATGCCATTATTATCTGCTCAGTCAACAGAATACAAACGCCTAGTGCAGTCCAGTCACAACATGAAAATCATAAGGTAGCGGTTGTTTTACATAATATACTAGTACAGTTATAGCGACAGATGATTGGTTATCGGCTGGCATCAGTGATAAACGTGCTCAGTGTACGGCCCACTAATAAATCTTTTGGTGTAAAATACAGTCTTAGGTAAAATTTGGTATCCGATAACCCTGGCAGTGGTCAACAACCGGTGTTTGGTTGAATCCCTCCGAAATCGCGTAAACACATAATTTGACAATGTGTACACACGAGCGGATTAAGGTCGATTGAGGCCCCGGGCGCAGAAGAAAATATTGGACCCTTAAAAAAAAGAGAAAGACAGGGAAAATAAAAATACATGTTAACCATTTTTTTGAATAAATAAAAAATATTATGTACTATTAATGTTTTATTTCCAATAAAATTTGAATATAATATATGTATAATATAATTAATAATAGCATAATAATAATCACAAAGTTTTGAACTAATATGTTCAACTAATTTGTTGGGGTTTTGCGTCAGAAGTCGGGGCCCAGGGCGCGCCCGCCGTTAAATCCGCCTCTGTGTGTACAATATGTACACATATTGTCAAAAAGACAATATAGAGTGCTACTTGATTTTCATATAAAACAATATGAAAATCCAGTAGCTCTCTCATTCAAGCAAAGAATTTCAGGATTTTCGAAGATTTTCCAAAGCATGAAGAAGGAGAATTCGCTTCAGTTTTCATTTTCTCAACAAGAATATTTGTCTACAGTGCAGTTGAATGCTCTATGGGGAAATTCGATCCGACTAAAGCTGCATTACGTTAGAGCTTTTCAACTCTTTAAAATTCCCTTTTTCCTCTTTTTGTAGATATACTTTAAAAAGAAAAGCTAATTGCTTCTTGCCATCTACATCAGCCGCACGTTCTTCTGTGGGGTGTCTCATTATTTTTCAAAGCTGGAGGTGGAAACCCTAGTGCGGGACACCCTTGTGTAAAAAAATGTGTGGGCGCGGTGCACGATTATGTAAAATATGTACAATTTTCCTAGGGCTGGCCCTGGTGGTTCGCAGTCATTTTCGTGTATAGTTAAGTTATAGCTAGCCGTCTCGATTTCGTGTATAGTTAAGTTCTTCTTCTTTAATCTTTATTGTATACAAACATGGAATATACAATGGACCCTTCACAGCAGCAATGCCAGGGGTTTTACAAGTTATAGCTAGCCGTCTCGAATGGCTTACAGGAATACTCCTGCCGCCCCACCCGGCTTCGTGATACGAAGGTGCAAGGCCAGAGGTCGTAGTGCGATATGAACGTGTCTTACAGCGCTCGGCACCGGAAGTATGTGGGTAGTGGAGGAGAAACAAGGTTTAATATGTATGGAGCCAGAAGCTAGTCTGGGAAAAATTCTTTCAATCATCAGGTGTGTAAAATTGTAAGCAATGGATTCGGTTCTCATTAATGCCTAGTCCAAAAGAAAGTTCTCTCTTGTCAGGAATATACTCGATAATGCAGCGTATACAATTATAATGACACCATACTTTTTTTTTATGCGAATCGCGTGAATTAGAATTTACAGAATTCCTGTGTTTGTAGGGCAAAAACCTGTAGCAGTACTAGAAATCACGAGTACGTCGCATGTTTAATGCATCTCCATTATTATTATTATTATTAATACCCACATGATGCAAGGAAGCCTGGGGCTTATGCTGCACCAGGAAAAAAAAAAAGTTCCCGAGTAACCCTGAGAGAGAGAGAGAGAGAGAGAGAGAGAGAGAGAGAGAGAGAGAGAGAGAGAGTCAAAAGTAGAAGGGAATCACCAAGAAAGAGAAGAATGATGATATCCAGCTCAGGACCCTGGGTGTGCCAAGCCCATACTCACCAGATGTGAGCCCCCGGGGTTTGGATCGCTTCTTGTCGTATCTGTCACATCTTGTCCTGATGAAGTCTGCCGATTCCAGAATTCAGACGGCACGCAAAATTACCACCGACTCTGCTAAGGATAAGAATAATTTGATTACACAATTATGTAGTTCAATACAACGTAACGGCAATTTTAAAATGCATTTGAATTGCCCTTATGTATGGTATAGAATTATTGATCATACCAAAATTGATGCTCATTTGTGAAAAAAACTTGATAGGAGGTTTTCTCAAATTTGACAACAGTCCTAAAAACTTACATGACAATATCAATAACGAGTTGTGAAGTGGAAAAAACTTTTCTAAACTATCAATAATAAAAAACAAATTTCGATCAATCATGCCTCTGGGGTGAACAGAAGGATAATGAGTTAGGAAAGATGAATTATCCTTCTGTTCACCCCAGGGGCTCACACCTAGTGAGTATGGGCTTTGCACACCCAGGGTCCTGAGCTGGATATCATCATTCTTCTTTTCCTTGATGATTCTCTCTCTCTCTGTCTCGGGGTAACTCAGAATTTTTTTTTTTTTTTTTTTTTTCTGGATGGTGCAGCAAAAGCCTCTGGCTTATTTGCACCATATGGCTAATGGTAATAATAATAATAATAATATTCTTCCTATATTATTATTATTATTATGTCTAAGGTGGCACCTAGACTTCCGTCTATCTCCACCTGATAAAGTTGACTTTGTGCAGAACCTCTGCAAAATAGACCTGTATGGAAGGTCTCTTCGCCATCAGGGAGAAGCTGTCACCTGCACAGCCGCTCCCCGTTGGCGAATAGACCTAATGGCCGCCCATATTCACTTGGTGCTGGGCCTGGTCTTCTATTTTAAGTGCCTCATGCACAAAAATCCCGCACCCACCGGAAGTAGTGCTATACCGGTGGGTGCCAGCAATCCCGCTCCCAGGCTGCCCACACCTGAGAGCCAGAAAAAAAAATAAATAATAAAATAAATACACACACATAATATAAACAAACTAAAAGAAAAAAAAAACACACAAATAATCAAAATGTATATAACCAAATCTTAATTAGTAATCATTAGATTATTCCAATGTCTTCTCCGTTGAAAAACAGTTACACAGAACTCTTGCAGTGCTTGAAATTTATCCTGATTAGCAATAAGGTCACTTTCACAGCCTCTAACTAAATTACCAATCTTCACTTTTAGCCTTTCTCTATGTCAACATACAAACTACAATCATAGTAAAAAAGGCCTACGTGCTCTGGATTCATTATTATTGTAATTATTATTATTGTTATTAATTGTAACTCCAGTTTTGCTCTGAGAAACAGAATAAAATTTTTCATAATGAATCCAGAGCACGTAGGCCTTTTTTACTATGTTCGGACTATTCTTGGCCAACCAGCATATGATATGGTCGTGAGACTACAGAAAGATTTTATCTTTATAGCCCGTGCCAGACAACACCTGAGGTTTGCACACAGATGCAAAGCTAACAAGATTATACCGAAAGGGTTTCGGTACAAACAACCGTTTTCTAATGAGCGTATGGGATGTGCCTGTCGGAACTTCGGCTTCAAGACTCTGCGCATATGGATTGGCTGCCTCCATCATGACATACAACGTGCTTCAGCGAGCAAAGCATGCCTACTAGCCGACCTTAAGGCTTTGATTCCCGATCCGGTCTACACCAATGTCATCAATACTTTATGTTACCAGGCCGTCAGAGAATCAGATCGTTATTGTGCCCGACAGAAACGTAAGTTCGATACTTTATTTAATGAATCCCAACAATTTCGTCGCCAGCATAATACCCCTCTCACAAATTGCACGGACTTTGTACTGAACCTAAACAGCAAGCAGTTATCTGCAGAACAAATAAACTTCTTGACCCTTGGCATGACATTTGATGTTCTTCCAAAGCACCCACCGATCACCGACATCGCCTTGGGTGTGGAAGCGAGCTTATCACGCCTCCCGGAAGATACAGCCAACGCTATCCGGTTGAAGACTGCAGCAGTTCTACACCATGCTCGCCCCGTCTCTTCAAACCTCAGCCGTATGCAGATTTCTACCCTCAAGGCACTGAAACAGGATTCGTCCATCGTCATCCTACCGGCGGACAAAGGCCGTCGTACAGTTGTAATGAACCACGCTGATTACATGGCGAAAGCCTTACTGCTTTTACGAGACACTTCCGTCTACAAACCCTTAGCCGTTAACCCCAACAGAGCTTTGGAACGATGGGAGTCAGAGGTGAATATCCTCATCAACAGCTGGCTGAAACAAGAAAAAATCACACAGTCAACCCGTAATCACCTCCGTGCCTCCGGAAGTCAGATCCCACGGTTTTACGGCCTGCCGAAGGTGCACAAAGAAGACACACCACTAAGACCAATTGTATCCTGCTGTGGATCACCGACTTACGAGCTGTTCAAGTTTGTCTCGAGACTTCTTTCTCCTCTAGTTGGCAAGACCACCTACACCGTCTCCAACGGTGTTGAGTTCATAGAAAGGATCCACTCTATATCCATCTCACAAGATCAGGTCATGGCTTCGTTCAATGTAATATCACTATTTACCTCCATCCCAGTGGAACTTGCCATCTCTTGTGCGAAACAACTCTTGGACAACGATGAAACCCTTAGCGACAGAACTAGGCTGACGCCTGATGACATTTCCGCCACCCTCAGACTGTGCTTAACAGGGGGTGCAATCATGTTTAACGACTCACTCTACCAGCAGATACATGGCACAGCCATGGGTTCCCCTGTCAGCTCTGTCACAGCAAACATCGTGATGGAGGAGTTAGAGGGATGTGCGTTTACATACGCGCCAGATCACATCGCCTTTTGGTGTCGCTATGTAGACGATGTGTTCTTTGTCATCCCTAGAGACTCAGGTCAACGACTCCTAACCCACCTCAACTCACTATCGCCCTTCATAAAGTTTACGATTGAGCTGGAGTCGAACAACTCTATACCATACTCTAGATACACTTGTCCGGCGCGAAGACACATGCTTGAAGACGACAGTTTATCGCAAACCTATGTGTGCTGGCCAATTTGCCAACTTCCGGTCAGCACACACGCGGGGCCACCTCCTCTCCACTGCCCGAACCTTGCTAACTCGCGCCTGGACACACTCCAGCTCCGCAGATGAAAGACGCAAAGAGAGCACCAGAGTCAAAGTAGACCTTACGAGGTGTGGCTATCCCATCGACGTCCTTGACAGGTGTGATCTACAGGCACGCGACAACGTGACGACCAACAGCAACGCCAAAAGGGTCGAGTCATCCACGAGGGCATTTATCCCATACTACCCCAACCTGTCACAACAGATCGGTAGAATCCTAAAATCATATGGGATAAAATGCATCCAACTCCCAGGCAAGAAACTGCGTTCTCTTATCTCCAACGTAAAAACACCAGTCCCCACTCTTCTACAGAACGATTTGGTCTATCGCATCTCTTGCCGTGATTGCACCAGCTGCTACTTTGGAGAGACTGGACGTCGACTTGAGAAACGTCTCTCAGAACATAAAAGGGCGATCCGTTTGGCAGATGTAGAACACTCAGCTATCGCCGAGCATGTCTGGACAACCCGCCACGACATCGACCCACACCGCGATGTTGTGGTTGTGGACAGGTCCCACCATTACCTAAAGCACACCTGGTTGGAATCGTTAAATATAAAATGCTCGGATGCCTTTTTGAACAGGAACAGTGGCTGCCAAGTTAACCTCATCACAGAGGCAGTAATTCTATCCATAGACAAACGCTGGCCACATCACCACCATATGTCACAGCCACAAGCATCAACAAACAATTAACCAGTGCACATCTCTATTCCAACTGCCATTCATGTATTGAATCTGAAGAAGGCTGCCTCCCAGCTGAAAGCTTATTAATTGTAACTCCAGTTTTGCTCTGAGAAACAGAATAAAATTTTTCATAACTACAATCATATAATAAATGACTCCAAGTCTCAGATTGACCGCAAGTGCATAAAGGAGAGCTGACTAGACCAAAGTAATGTACAGTAGTTTAAAATTTAATGAGCCATGGCCAGTTAAAATAAACGATGTTACCATAGAAGGAAAAAACCATTTGTTGTTACTATCATAAGTAAATTTAACTGTTGAAATAAACAATCTAGTCACCTCCCCAGCTGTACTAAGATCCCATCTCTGTTGCCACATACCAATCAACTGCGTTAGAACATTTTGCTTAGCTTTAGCTATCTCTATAGTGACATCAGATGTAATATTCATGAAAGAAACCACAGTAGGAGAGGGGTCACTTTGAACCAAACTGACCAGGGGGACGGCAGTTAGGTGGCGCTGCAGTCGATCTTTGCCGCCCCCGCCCACCAGAGGGCGCACCAAGCTGACCAGGGGGAGGCCGCTAGGTGGCGCTGCAGTCGAACTTCGCACCCCACCCACTAGAGGGCGCACCAAGGTGACCGGGGGGGGGGGCTGCCGCTAGGTGGCGCTGCAGTCGAAACATTGCCCCTCCCGCTAGAGGGCGCATCGAACTGACCAGGGGGCGCGGTCTACCCCCCGCCCGCTAGAGGGCGCACCAAGCTGACCGGGGGAGGTCTTCAACTCCCGCCAGATGGCGCTGCCATCGAAAAACTTTGAACCGATTTTGTCAGCGGGTGGTCTTCCTACATCCCCCACCTCTGTCACCAGGTGGCGCTGCCATCGAAACACTTTGAACCGATTTTGTCAGCAGGTGGTCTTTCCCCCTCCCCATCTTTGCCGCCAGGTGGCGCTTCCACGAAATACTTTCAACAATACTGACGGGGGTTGTGTTCCACCCTCCCTCTTCTCAGCCCGCCGCTAGGCGGCGGTACCGTCGCACAATGTTAAAACATGCATGGTGTAACATGTCTTATGACATCATAATCCTTTGTGGTAATTCTTGGAATTCAAAGAGGGTTTTGTTCCCCCATGAATTTGAAGGTGTTTTCACAATATCACAAAAGGATACGATGAATTTCATGTACTTCGCGATGATTATGACTCTGAACAAATTTTACATGTGCTTTCTTTAAAGTATAAAGATTATCAACAACTTTTAGATGGGTTGAACAGTGTTCATCCCCTTATTTCATTTACAGTACACACAAAGACTGTTGCAAAATATCAATTTTCAGTGAATGTGCATGTAAAATTTGTTCAGAGTCATAATCATCGCGAAGTACATGAAATTCATCGTATCCTTTTGTGATATTGTTCCACACTCCTGGTAGATGGATTTCAGAAAGTGCCACCACCCACTTCCCACTCACATTAATTTCCCGGGGTAATTGGGTGTTATCGGGATACATGTCCATACTTGCATTACTTGGTAGGGTTAGGTAAAACATCTTTGCTTCGTACCCAAGAATTGTAGGATGCAGGGTATCCAAGCCACTTCACAAGTAACTGTCTCTGACCACGCACTGTACGCTTCCCAAGTACTTTTTCAATCAGATACACGTTTTCAGGTACCTCGTTATCAAAACTGACTCTCTGTAGCTGATGTTCATAAAATGTACCTTCTGTCACCTCACCATCTCTACCTTTAACCTTATATACTACAGGGTGCCTTTTGATTACCTGAGCTATGAAAAACACCTCCTCAGACCAATTCCCTCTGAACGCTTTTCGAAAATTATAGCTATCATCACTAAGAACAACATGGTCACCGATTTTAAACTTGGGTTCCGAAACTTTTGGATGGGGTCTATATAATTTAGCATAAACTGTTTCTTCATTATGCATGGTGACACCTGCAGGGGCCATACCAATAGATCTGTGTACAGTTTCATTATACGTTTTCACTAATATTTGCAGCACGTGAATATATTTATCATTTTTTGAATATGTAACCCATTTATAAATTTTTTCTTTTAATGTTCGAATAAATCTTTCTGCCATAGAAGCTTTCTTTTCACTTCTAGTGGTGTGAAAGTGGATATTTTTAGATTTGAATAATGCACGCACTTGTTTATTAGTAAATTCCTTTCCTTGGTCACTATTAATATTAAATGGTACTTCTTCTTTAAAAATAGATTTGAAAGCTTTAACTACTTCTTGTGAATGTTTAGATTTTACTGGTCTTACTCAACCATATCGTGAAAAGCAATCAATACACACGAGAAGAAAATGAACACCATTATTTGCTTTAGCAAGATTTGACATATTGGCTAAATCACATTGAAATGTATGGTGAAGACCAGGAACTTTCATCTGGTTACGAGGAAAATTTCTTCGTTGCTGTCTGTGTCTCACATATGTGGGCTGTCCCGATAACCATTCTTTCACAGAATGTTTGGGTAATTTTGTATGTTTTTGTAAAGCATTAACACTAGCAAAGCTCCCCACCACAGTGGGATTATAATAATCTTCTAACATGTTCTCCTTATTGCAGGTAAAACAACACTAACTCTGGAACAGAAGATACTTACCTTTATAGTACTTTTCATACTTTTTGTAATGGGAGAATTGTGGACTGTCCTTGAAAAGAGAGCTGTGTCAAGATTTTATCAGAATAATGATTCCTTTGTAAATAATTTTGTTAACAGTGTTCAATAAAAGACTTCGTTCATTATAATTCTGTCTTCCTTAAAAGTTATATTTAAAATCACTTTCAACTGACAAAATACTACCACTGATTTGTTAATGAATACTTTAATTATGTTCAAATAATGCCATTGATTTGTTAATGAATACTTTAATTATGTTCAAATAATACCTTTGATTTGCTCATGAATACTTTAAAAAAATACCATTAATTTGTTCATGAATACTTAAAATAATACCATTGATTTGCTCATGAATACTTAAAATAATACCATTGATTTGTACATGAATACTTTAATTTATTGCCTGTTGTTTAAAATAGTCTTGTCATTTAAAATTCTTTTAAAAATATACCAACCACCAGTAAAATTTAAAAAAACACCTTCAAATTCATGGGGGAACAAAACCCTCTTTGAATTCCAAGAATTACCACAAAGGATTATGATGTCATAAGACATGTTACACCATGCATGTTTTAACATTGTGAGAAGAGGGAGGATGGGAACACAACCCCCGTCAGTATTGTTGAAAGTATTTCGTGGAAGCGCCACCTGGCGGCAAAGATGGGGGAGGGGGAAGACCACCTGCTGACAAAATCGGTTCAGTGTTTCGATGGCAGCGCCACCTGGTGACAGAGGTGGGGGATGCAGGAAGACCACCCGCTGACAAAATCGGTTCAAAGTTTTTTGATGGCAGCGCCATCTGGCGGGGGTTGAAGACCTCCCCCGGTCAGCTTGGTGCGCCCTCTAGCGGGCGGGGGTAGACCGCGCCCCCTGGTCAGTTCGATGCGCCCTCTAGCGGGAGGGGCAATGTTTCGACTGCAGCGCCACCTAGCGGCAGCCACCCGGTCACCTTGGTGCGCCCTCTAGCGGGTGGGGTGCGAAGTTCGACTGCAGCGCCACCTAGCGGCCTCCCCAGGTCAGCTTGGTGCGCCCTCTGGCGGGCGGGGGGCGGCAAAGATCGACTGCAGCGCCATCTAGCGCGCCCCCCCTGGTCAGTTTGGTTCAAAGTGACCCCTCTCCTACTAACCACTATGCCTTTTTTTAAGTAATAACAAAGGGCCCGATACACAATGTACAAGTCTAGCGGCAAATGCCCGGCCAAAACCTGCATAGCATTCGTTGAGACTGTTCTGCACAAATTAGAAATAACATAAAGCATTGAGCGCTGAATCGATAACAATTTCTGTTTAAATTTAACGTTAGTAACTCTGAAGTACCACACTGATGCTCCGTACGCAACTATGGGTAAGAAGACTGCCTTGTAGTATAAATTTAAAACTTTCCTTTTCAACCCCCAATCTGACCGTGTTAATCGAATTATTGCTGCACTAAACCTTTTAATTTTTTCGTGTAAGTAATTTAAATGTGGGAAAAACGATAATCTATCATCAGTTCTTATACCTAGATATTTCACCTCAGATACTAGGGGAATCTGCCTCCCCTTAATTAAAGCTTTTGGCGGTCGCGCATAATTTAGTTTCCCCTTAAGAAGCATCATAACAGTTTTAGTTGTAGATATCAATACTTTGTGCAGATCAGCCCATGACACTAGACTTTCCAATACCTGGGCCACTCTTATTTCAAGCACAGCCCTGGATTTACCAGTAATAAATAAAACCAAATCATATGCATAAGCAATCTTATGCAGATTTTCAATTGATTGTTCTAGCCATAAATTAAGTACTAAGTTCCAAAAAAGTGGGCCCAATACAGACCCCTGAGGACACCCTCTCGAAAGATTCCTATTAAACTAGATGCTTAGCTTTCAGTATAATTTTCCTACAATACAAATAACTCTGTATCGTCCTATACAATAAGTCTGGACATTGCATACCCCTTAATGCAGACAGAATACTCATGCCACACCATGTCAAAAGCTCCAGTAAAATCTATAAAGATGGCTAACACATACTTATCCTCTGCCTGGTTGGTGAAATTCATGAGATCATTAATGGCATCCTCCGTAGAATGCCCTCTCTTGAAACCATACTGATAAGGCAGGGTCAAACCATTTTTATCCATGACTTGGTTCAATCTTAAAAATAACAAATCTTTCAAAAACTTTGCCAAGATTGGCCAATAACGAAATTGGTCTATACCCTCTTGGGTCATTTGGTTTTTTACCCGGCTTAACTAACAACTTGATCAAACCAACTTTCCAGATCCCAGGAAAGGTACCTTGAAGTAAGCATTTATTATACAAGTTTAACAAGATGTTAGGATAAAGCTCAATCATTTTAAGAACAGCAATATTCTCTACTAAATCGATTCCTGGGGCTTTGGAAATGTTAATTTTCTTAGAAACGGCTCTCAATTCCTCTGAAGTAAATAAGCTAATATCAACAGACCCAAGGTATATTACATTAGAGTCCTTGATGCCTTCTTGCTCTGTTGTCTCCCCCCCTTCTTCCTCATGAGGAAACAACTCCGATGTTATTGCCTGCACTATTGTAATCCAATCAGTTGTTTCCACTCCATTGACGATTACGGTATTCATTATCTCTCCAGGTCTTACTTTATTCATACTTAGTTTATAAATTAATCCCCAAGGATCTGTATTGCCCACACTAGTAACTAGATTTCTCCAAGCCTTTAATTTACTCTCATAAATAGCCCTATAATAAATTTTCTTTTTATTCCTATACCATGCATGATAAAATTGATCCTCATTCAGCCCCCACCGCCTATATCTCTGATATGCCTTCCTACATAAAAATACTTCTTTCCTTAACCTGGATAATTCCGCATTCCACCAATTAACAACTCGCCTCTTAACTTGTTGTCTTCTTGAGGCACAACTGAGGGCTCTAAGCAATGAAGACTGAACGAAAGCAGCATACTCACAAGCATTTAAAAAATTAAAATTAACCATATTGTCACCTGAAAAATCTAAAGCCACTGACCGTGCAAAACTAGACCAGTTAATCTTCTTATAAGTAAATCTAGTTAATTCAAAATTATCAAAATCTAAAGAAGTATTTAAATCAGCCAAATTAATATGAAAAACCAAAGATCTATGATCACTATTCGTATAGTCCGTTTTCACAAGCCAATGACAGATTCGTCTGGATAACCCCTGAGTAACTAAAGTCAAATCAATATTCGACCTGCCATGAACATTATTAAAAGTATAAGGCTGACCTGATATATTGACTACACACAAATTATTCATTAAAATAAAGTCCTCCATTAAGCGACCTCTCTGATCAGTCATGCCGCTAAACCATAAGTTAGACTTTGCATTGGAATCCAATGCAATAATTGGATTCCAATGCAATACAACCAATTTCACTGAAAACATTTCCATATAATGGATAGAATTAACAATTTCGTGACTTGGAGGACAATAAAGAGATATTAAATTAAAAGTCAACCTAGGAGTACTAATGTTCACACATGTTGAGTTCTGACTACACAGCCCAGAGAGGACAGTTACCTGCAATAACTTATTAAAGACCACAATTGCTGTTTTAGGTTTCACATCAACTACACTTATAACTCTGGCATCAGCAGGAAAACCAACAATTTTATGTCCATGTGCAAAGGAACCAACATACGGCTCCTGCATACACAAAATGTCAACACTTTCTTGCACGGCCACCATTCTAATTTCATCAGTAACCGCACGACATCTTTGGGCATTGAGTTGAACCAACTTAAGCACACTACCTTCATCTTTATGTTGAAAACTACCATTCACATTAAAAGTACTACAGTTATCCATCATAGGTACGCGTACTGGCGAACTCTAGGGCCTTTTTATACTCAGGACAACTACTACTCTTTAATGAGTGATCATAAACTCTACCTCTGCGCTTGCAGTTCACACAACATGGATCTTTATTTTTATTTGGGCAATCAACAAAAAGATGGCCACCCTGAGCACAATGACCACACGACAGTCTTGTGTGTGCAGTGTTGTATAGAGTGGCCATACCCCAAACACTTAAAACATTTAGTCACAACTGTAAAACGCCTGAATTTGTGTGACGTATATCCAAAATACAACTTGTCATTACACATCAAATTTTGCAACATATGAGGAGCTACCCCAATCACCCAATTATTAAACCTTGCCTTGGAACTGTTACTAAATCTAAAAACAATGCCCTCTCTGACCTCTTGCTCCTCATATCCATAATCTTGAAGGTTTTTCTTATATAAATCCCTAATAATATCCTCCTGAGTTAATTCCTTAGGTACATCATACACTAAGATGGTAGGGTTCTGTAACTTTACTTTATCCAGATTAATACCCTTTTGAAAAATACCTCTGCCTTACTGAGTTTATCCAAATCCTTATCTGTTTCAACTAAGTCTCCTTTATTTCGCATAGCTCTTAGATTTCTAATTTTTATTTCTTGAAACTTTTCCTTTAATGTGTTAACAATAACTTCTTTGACTTCCTTACTTGACTTATACTGTTCTGAGGACTCCTCAGCCTTGAAAATAACCTTATTATTTAATCTTGCCACTTTGCTCAGCTTCCTGTTATTATCCACCATACAGATATCATTTAATATTACCTGTTCACCTAATTGAGGCTGGCTGAATCCAGCCCTAACCTTGTCCGCATAAGTCCCCTTTTGTTCTGCAACATTAGATAGGAAAGCCTGCCCCCTTACAATGTCATCTAATAAACTGGCACGCACCTCCATCTCCTCTACCCTTGTTTTAAGACGTTAATTGTCAATGACTAATGCTGTTGATATAGTCTCCATGTCTATCCATACGTCAAGTAAGAAATTAGTTGCAGCTTTAGTCACTTTATTATTTTCACTAGTCATGTAGTCAATAACTTTTTTCTTCAACTTTGTTACAAGCTCAAAAATAGTAGACCCGTCAGGGTACCTCTGCCTTTGATCCTGTATGTTAGCAACAATTATTTCACTCTCACGAACATTTGTGCCTGTACTTCTTCTCCCCGATTCCGAATAAAAACTATCTACATCAGAAACCATATTATCAGGCTGAATATCCAGAAAATCAGTTATCTTACCATTTGACAAATCATTTATGAAATCTGTTACGGCAACATCTTCTTCTAACTGCACCCCCTGTTCAACCATGCTTTAACTACGTTTTCCACACCACCTACCTGGATACGAGAATCAGCTTTACCAGACGTCCCAGCTTTAGTATTCACACTAACAGTACTCATTGCACCACTACCTCCACTACTTAAAACACTACTTGCTTTAATATTTTTAACTTTAGACGATTTCTCAGAAACTTTCTTTACAGAATCAGTATTGTACAACGTGGGAACTCTGGAAGGAAGTGGGGGGAAAGCTCCAATCTTCTCTTCCTTCCCCCCTCCTTTACCAAGCTTCTTACTATTAATTCTGCCTTCCATTAACTATAATAGTCGGTTCAAAGCAACCGACTATTTTAACTGAGACGCAACAATATTATTAACTGAAGATTAGTTAACTACGCCAAAAACTATAACGTCAATAAATAAATATATCAAGAATTAATGTAAGAAAACAGTAGCAATCGAGCTAGCAACCAGCTCAGTCTGCAGTCGCGGAGAACTTTTGCCACACACCCGAGCACTAGCCTAGTCACCAGAAAAGATCAACAGATCAACAAATATTCTTCCTATAGAAAATGATATCACAAAATCGTTGCCATATGAAGAGGCGATCAGACTATTCAGCCAAAAACCGCCGTAACCAATTGGTCATGCGCGCGGGTGAGTACACGTTCCTTGGGTGACTCGGGTTCAAGCCCGTGGTTGCTAAATACGGTGTTGTTTATTGTATTCTGTCTACCTTGTGAACTTCTCTGAGCGTGTCATCATCCCCGAGTATAAACAGAAAAATTATTTAAAAAAAAAAATGTAGGGGAAAAAGTATTATAGAGGTGTGTCAGGCAGTTAATTAATAAAAATATTTTGTGATATTTGTTAGGTTTTTAAATTTGTAATTTGTTGTGATTTGTTTTCTCATTCTGAATAAATACCCACTTTCGTGCCTAATTTTGTATTATTTTTCTTAAAGAGGGCTCCAAAACTGTATAAGCTTCAAGCTGCACAAAACCTGTATCCACCCTTGTAAATAATGTAATAAAAATAATCTTTCTCGCTGTTCCAACCTAGGGTTAGGTCAGGTGAATCAAGGCCTTCAATCTTTTTCTATTTTCCAAAATCTTATCTTTTGTCATTCTCTACCACTCAATTCCTTCGTTTTCACACCTTCCCTAATCTGCAAAACTATAACACGATCTCTCCACCTTTTCCGACGTTTTCCTCTCGGCCTCTTCTTGTCCATTTTCATCTCAAACATTCTTCTTAGTATTCTGTTCGAGTTCATTCACTTCATGTGTCCAAGCCATCGCTAACGTGATGCAGTCGCCTTATCCTTCGAACTTTTTACTCCCAAGTTCATTCTGATGTCAATATTTCTAATCTCGTCTCTCTTCTAGTTTAGCTAGCATAGTCCTTATACCTTCATTTCCATTTCTTGGATTCTGCTGGTATCCTTTTCATTCATCCTCCACGTCTCAGCATTATAGGTCAAAATAGGGACAAAATATGCTCTATTTATCAGCTTTTTACACTTCATTGGAACTTCCCTAGCCCATGTTATGGGCTAGGGAAGAACGTTACAGAAGAAACTCTGACTAGCTGCTATTCTTCATGGCATTTTCATACCTAGGCTGCCATCCTTTGTTAATACACTCCATAGGTACTTAAAATTGTCCAACATTCCATTCCCTAATTTTATTTCTTTTACACTCACTTCTCCCCCTCTGTCCATCACCATCTCTGCTTTAAGCCTGACGTAGCCTAGTTGTCAGGAGCGTGAATGCAATAGCACATGCACTTTGATCGGACTGGGGTTCAAGGCCGTGACTGCTAAATACAATTATCGTTTGAATTTGATGATTTATTGCAAACTCCGCTGACCTGGTGGTCATGCCGGAGTATAAACAAGCACTTTTTTTTTGGTTACTTATCTTTAGACCATGCTCACTGACTACACTTTCCCAATATGTTAATTTCTCGTGAAATTCTTCCTCCTTATTTTCCCAGAGGACAACGTCATCTTCAAACACAGCTGTTCCACCTTTTTTATCATCCACTGTTACAAGTTTTTTATCATCCACTGTTGTCCATGACAATAATAAAAATTAGTCGTGACAATACACTGCCCTTTCGAATATAAATAATACCAAAAATTAATACTTTAACTCATAAATTAACTGTTTTATTAGTTTTTTCTTTTCTTTTTTTTTTTATTACAAACGAAAGTCAGGTTTACCGTCCTATCTGTCGTATTCCTACCAACTGTACTCGCTCGGCTTGCAGAACAACATTCGCCCTAACTCAAAATCGTGGTGAATATCCGCAGTATATTGATTTTTCCAACATCTATCTACCCAGGGGCTCACATCTGGTGAGTATGAGCTTGGCACACCCAAGACACTGAGCTGGATATCATCATTCTTCTCTTCCTTGGTGATACCCTTTTATTTCCCTCTCTCTCTCTCTCTCTCGGAGTAGTTCAGAAATTTTTTTTTGGCTGGTGCAGCATAAGCCTCTGGCTTCCTTGCACCATATGGCTAACAACAATAATAATAATAATAATAATAATAATAATAATAACGGACCATCCTGAATGAGAGAACCATGTTTTGCATGAGCAAACTAAATTTAATTTAATTTATTTCATTTGATTTAACAGCCAATCAGCGTGAAGAAGTGGGCGGAGCTACATCTGTCCATCATTTACATTTTAGTCAATTTTTGCATTTCCGTGTTTTTATTTCATAGTTCAGCCAACTTTCATTGAGGAGATGAGGGCGCGGTTGATCGTGCTTAATTAATTAATAATATCCCCACTTGAGGATTGCAATTAGCTGAAAATTACGTGGGCGGCTGTATAAGGTCGATTTGGAAACTGGGGTTGGAAACCACTGCTTTGTGTTTCTGTGGGGACAGTGAGAACTGGAGCCATGTTCTGCTTTCGTGTACAGCGTACGAGGAGGAGAGGGATGAATTATTTAGTGTTTAACGTAACCTGTGATAATGTCAAGGTTATTGTAAAGGACATCAAGAACTTTGTGGCTTTGCGACGATTTTCATTTTCGGCATCGGTTTTTAAGAAGAGACTTACTTTGATGGCTAGGGCTATTTGAAGGACTTGTGGACTTATGGAATTTAACCCCAAGGGCTCACATCTGGTGAGTATGGGCTTGGAACACCTAAGGTCCTGAGCTGGATATCATCATTCTTCTCTTTCTTGATGATTCCCTTCTCTCTCTCTCTCTCTCTCTCTCTCTCTCTCTCTCTCAGGGTAATTCAGAAATTTTTATTTTGACTGGTGCAACATAAGCCTCAGGCTTCCTTGCACCATATGGGTAATAATAATAATAATAATAATAATAATAATAATAATAATAATAATAATAATAATATAACGTCGATTAATATTATCTTGATATTGGGCTTCATCCTCTGTCGTTAATCCTTTCGACCTTGTTCCTCTCAATAATCGTATTAGGGATTGTAAAAAACGGCACACTAAGAATTATAAAAAAGGAACAACTTTTGATGAAAGACTGATTATTACATTGACTATATTCAATGTAATGATCAGTCTTGGTGACTGGTGACTAAAACAACCAAAAATAATTTTCTTACGAATATTCTAACATTACTTTGATCGCAAATTTCGATGCAGCTGAAACTTGTCATTTATGCAGAGTTTAAATTGAATTAATATTAAAACTGTTTTAATAAAGATACTAACTGTACTAGTAGAAGTATTCTCATTCGCAAATAATTAGCATTAGCATTAGTAGAGGCATATGATGCAAGAAAGCAAGCTTATTCAGCATCAGCCAAAAAAAAAAACCCACTCCCATTTCACCCCTCCGTTCGTTCGAAATACCTGTCCAGTTGAGCTTTAAATTTGTTTAGGCTATCAACTTCAACAACAAGTGATGGAAGTCGGTTCCACCAACCAACCACCCGCTGGCCAAAGGCAAATTTCCGCACATCTATCCGACATCCGTCCTTCCTCAATTTGAATTTATGCCCTCTGAGGTGATTATTCTGAGCAAGATGAAGAATCCCATTGGCATTGAGCATGCTCAAACCATTCAAAGCCTTATACACGTCTATCAGATCACCTCGCCGGTGCCTAGTCTCCAGACTCTGTAATTTGCAAAACTTAAGCCTTTCTTCGTAAGAGCAACCCTTTGTTCCATTTACTAATCTTGTTGCCCTTCTCTGTACCCGTTCCAGCAGCTCTACATCCTTCTTGAAATGAGGCCTCCACACCTGTATACAGTACTCAAGATGTGGCCTTACCATTGCCTTATACAAGGGAATAATCACCTCCTTATCCCTGCTAGAAAAATTCCTGTATATCATTGACAAGACACCATGAGCTACTCTTGCAGCTCGTCTGCACTGCTCAGAGAACTTCATATCTGCCTGCACAATTACCCCCAGGTCCTTTTCATTCTCCACCACTGTCAGTATAGTACCGCAGAGTTGATACGTTGCTCTGGGGTTACTGTTTCCCATATGTAGTACTTTACATTTGTCAATGTTAAACTTCATTTGCCACCTCTCAGCCCACCTGTTCAACCTTTCCAGATCCTGTTGCAGCAGCATAGCGTCAGTAGTGTCCTTAACGACCCTGCCAACCTTTGTATCAGCTGCAAACTTGGACATTAAACTTGATATACCATCATCAATATCATTCATAAACACCGAAAACAACAACGGACCCAACACTGAACCTTGAGGAACTCCACTAATAACAGTCAACGTTGAGCAGTGTCCATTGATTACCACTCTCTGTCTTCTGCCACTCAACCATCCCCTTATCCATAGCAGCAATTTGCCTCCAATGCCACACTGCTCCAATTTGTGCAGCAGTCTTCCATGTGCAACAGTATCAAAAGCCTTTCTAAGATCCAAATATATAATATCAAAGTTATTCCCTGCATCCAGTTCTTTTGTGACTACATCATAGTATCCAATCAAATTGGTCAGGCAAGACCTGCCCTTAACAAAACCATGCTGCGTCTGAGCTATAACTGAATTCTTGTCTAGATGATCCTGCAGTGCTTCTTTAACCAGTGCCTCCATTAATTTACCTGGAACAGAAGTTAAACTAACAGGCCTATAATTACTTGTGTCAGCCTTTGATCCTCCTTTGTGAATTGGGGTTACATTTGCACATCTCCAGTCTATGGGTACCTCCCCTGAGTCCAAAGAAGCTCTCATAATTATGGCTAGGGGTTTGCATACTTCCTTTGCTGCCTCCTTTAATATAACTGGATAGATCCCATCCACCCCAGGTGCCTTTTTTATGTTTATCCTCAACAATCTCTCCTCCACTTTCCTCTCAGTTATTACAAAATCATCCAGCTCACTGCCAATGTTTACTTTACCTACATCATTCTCCTTCCTGAATAACTCCTCATGCGTGAATGTAGATGCAAAATACTCGTTTAGATTGTTAGCCATCTGAACAGGATCCTCAACTGTTGAACCATTAATATCCAGTGGACCAATCTGATTCATCCCTTGCCTTTTCGAGTTCAAGTATGTAAAGAACTCTTTTCTGTTTTTCTTTGCATCCTTTGCCAAGGATTTTTCGTAGTCTGCCTTTGCCTGCCTAATCTCCTTTGTGACTTGGTTACAGACCAACTTATATCTATCATAGGCTTCCATGTCACCCATTAATTTGTATGTATCCCATGCATTTTTCTTCTCTGCCACATGTCTCATTAGTTCATCTGACAACCATTTAGGCCTAAACCTTGAACAATATTTCTTAGTTGGTATGTAAAGCCTGGTAGCCTCCAAGATTAGTTCCTTGAATGCTTCCCATTTTGAGTTTGCTGTTGGTAACATCATCAGTTGGTCCCACTGTATAGAATTTAAATACTGTCTCAGACCATCATAGTCGCCTTTACGAAAACAAAAACCCTTCCCTTTACCTCTGATGGTAGTTACCTCCTTGAGTAAATCCCACTTCAACACACTGGGATCACTGCCACCTAGTGGTTCATTTATCTGCAGGTTCTTAATGCATGAAGAATCACTACTGATAATCAGATCAAGAGTATTGCTCCCTCTTGTTGCCTCACGAACATGCTGATGTAGAAAACAATCATCCAATAAATCCACAAAAGCCTTGCTAGTGTGCGAGTGACCAACCACAAATTCCAGTCAATATCTGGGAAATTAAAATCTCCCATTATAAGACTCTCTGATTTACTGGCCCACTCTATTTCCCTGTACAATATCTTATTATACTCATCAGAGTCATTAGGCCTATAGCACACTCCTACTCTCAATTTTGATTTCCCTATGCTTATGTCACACCAAACTGACTCGACACTGCCCTGTCCATCGATGTCGACTGGCTTCAGTTCCTTGGACTTTATGTGTTTCTTAATTAATAGCATAACCCCTCCTCCCCTCCTGTCCTGTCTATCCTTTCTATACACATTGTATTCCCCAAATTCCAGTTCCGCATTACTTATATATGTGTGACACCACGTCTCTGATATCCCAACAATATCTGCCTTTGATGTTTTGAGCAATACCTCAAATTCATCAAATTTATTTACCAAACTCCTAATGATATAATGGAAAAAGGACCAATATTAAAGGAAAGAGGGGGAGTCATTAGTTACTTAATCACTGATATTGAAGGTATATCAGGCTTAGTGTCGAAGTTTGCAGACGATACAAAGGTTGGCAGGGTTGCTAATGACAGTAATGGCAGTGTGCTACTGCAACAGGATCTAGATAATTTGGGCAGATGGGCTAAGAAGTGGCAATTGAAGTTTAACCTTGACAAATGCAAAGTACTGCATATGGGTAGAAGTAACCCGAGAGAAAAGTACCAACTGTGTGGTACTACACTTAAGGTGTAGAAAATGAAAAAGACCTGGGAGTAATTGTGCAGTCAGATATGAAGTTTTCTGAGCAATGCAGACAGGCTGCCAGGGCAGGTCATGGGGTTTTGTCGATGATATATAGGAATTTTGCTAGCAGGGAAAAGGAGGTGATTGTCCCTCTGCATAAGGCAATGGTTAGGCCACGCCTTGAGTACTGCGTACAGGTCTGGATGCCTCATTTTAGGAAGGATGTGAATTTGCTTGAGTGTGTACAGAAAAGGGCAACAAGATTGGTGAGGGAATGAAGGGATCCTCTTACCAAGAGAGGCTTAAGTTCTGCAAATTGCATTGGCTGGAGACAATCCTGATGAAAAGTTCAGAATTGCATTCTGCAGATTTACTCGAAATTCATTGTATGAGGGACAAGATTACAACACGTGCTGCCAATCTTCCACACCTCCCCAATAACAGAGTTCCGTAAGAGACAAGCGAAAATTTAAACAGTTTCTGATTTAATAATCCATGTCCTGATAACAAATAGGAGAATAGAAGGTAAACAAGTCAAGACTATACCAGACTGTAGATTTTTTATCCGTAAGAGACTGTAGATTTTTTATCCGTCAACTTCAGGAAAATATTTTACGTGTTACACTGCTCAGTGTTGTGCTATCCCACCTACTCTGCCCCAAACTGATCAACTCTTGCCAAAATCTTTGTCGTTCAGCTTTAACATCGACTTGAGTGTTTATAGAAATTCCAAGGATCTCAGTGGGAATCTGACGTTTCAAGCGATAACATAAGCCTCTGAAAATTACACAGAGATCGAGTGGTAACGTCCCAGCTAAAACCTGCAAAGCGGGTGTTGAAACTGTTTGACAAATCATCAAAATACAAAGTAACATTGTACGCTGGATTGACATCAATTTTGATTGAAATTGTACAGTCCGCACCCTATCAGAGTGGTTCTTGTTAGATTTCAAGCTAAATAAAACTCACCACAAAGAACAATGCTTCTTAATGTATTAAGGGTATGTAGAACTGTAGCTACGACTGCACTTCAAGTGATGGTTGGGGCAGTCCCTTTGGATTTGTTCGTGCCTCATCGAGGACTGTGCTATGGCATTAAGAAGAAAATACCTACTATACGTTGTCATAGAAGTTGATATAAATTCTGACATTAAGAGGGAGAAGAGAAGAGAAGATTGTTAATTTGTGGTAAACAAGATGGGGCACTGGTCGAGTGACAAAGAAATTTATTCCGGATATTACCTTTTTAAGTGACAAAACAGTTCGAAGCTGGTTTACACCAAGTTTACAAACATCATTTTTAGCAACAGGTCACGGCTCGATGAAAGCGAAATTATTTCAGTTGGGACATTTAGATACAGATCTCTGTTTTTGGGGCAAGGTTGAAAGTTGGCACCATATATTATATGTGTGTACAATTTATGATAATGTCAGGGAATAATAAGGGAAATCATTGCTGAGAATGAGTTAGGTCGGGAAGAGATGTTCTTATCTAATAGGAGTGTATTTCAATTATTCCAGGATTTTGCAAAGAGAGCCTTTGAAATGAGGAAACGCTGTTAAACAGTTGAACCAGAATAGTGTGTTGGGAAGGTTACTGAAGTGTGTCCAGAATGCTCAAGAGACTAATGGTGATGATGATGAGGAGGATTATTATTATTATTTTATTACTACTATTTTTTATTTTATTTATGTTTTATTTATTTTTATTATATATATATATATATATATATATATATAATTTTTTTTTTTTTTTAGTGTTGTTGTCTCATATCATAACCTGAGACCTTATGTGTCCCATCTACTGGAACTGGCCCACCTTCCTGTGGTGTGGACGAGTATCTAGAAGCAGCCTTCCTGGTGATAGCTGCTTCTGGGTAGCCAAGAGGTCAGCATAGCACAACAACACAATATGCATTAAACTACACGAACATTGCACTATTACACGCTGGCCTGTTTTGCAGAGTCTGTTCAACGTACAAAGAAACGAGGTGGATTTGAACGGACGTTCTAGGAGTCACCCTATACACACAGATAAAAAAAAAAAGTCCGCACCCTATGCTGTGCGAGTAGCACAGTGGTATTGTCACCGTCCTCCCCACACCGGGTGGAAAAGGCCTGGGTTCGAATCCCGTCGATGACGCAAGAAATTTTAATGGGCTTTTTTCACTCCGTGGCCGAGTTAGTCGGTCTCAGACGTAGATAGTAAGGATTTTAACCCCAACAACTGGGGGTTTTTCATCCAGCAAAACAGGCAAACCGACCACATAGTGACATAGTGTTTTTTGACAAGCGGCACCGGTGCTTTCGCACAACACCGCATTTCAATCTCTTGTGAAGTAAGACAGTACAGTACTGTTAAGGCCAGATAGCATATGTTAGTGTATGTTCATGTTTGCTTAGTGCGGGTTACGTTGTTCATCTGGCCGCTTAGCCTAGGGTCCATGGAACACCACAGACCGCTAGTTACCGTCACTGGCACTGGGAGCCGGACCAGGTATGTGGGAAGAGAACTCTGGCTGGCCGACCCTGGGGTTAGCCTGAGCTTCCCAGGGAGAGCCAAAAAAAAAAAAAATAATAAATAAATAATAATAAAATAATAATAATAATAATAAAATAAAATAAAAAAAAATAATAATCAAATAATAATAATAATAAAAATAAAATAAATAAAAATAATAATAAAAAAAAATAAATAAAAAATAATAATAATAAAAATAAATTAAAAAATAATAAATAATAATAAAATAATAAAAAAATAACAAAATAATAAAAATAAAAAATTTTTTTTCTTCCTCTTCTCTTTCTTTTTGAAATAGGAGAAGGGGTGAGAGATTGAGGTGAAGAAAGAAGGTAAGCAGAAGAAAGAGGCAAAGCAGGGTGGGCTTCCCCCTCTGGGGGAAGCCCACCCTGCTTCGCCCAGAGGGGGAAGCAGGGTGGGTAGGTTGGGCTTCCCCTGAGGCAGGTTGGGCTTCCCCTCTGGGGGAAGCCCAACCTGCCTCAGGAAGAAGAGAACAGATTGTGAGGTCAAGTAACCCACAAAGTCAGATTGCCTAATTATGACCCTGCATTTGATGTCAAATGCCAGTCCCACTCCCAGAGGAGTATTTATATGAGTTCCTACACAAGTAGGAAAATCAGATATTGTCCTACGCCTTGAAGAGAGGAAGTGCCGGCAAGTGAGTGGGTGCCACATTGGGCAAGGGGCCCAGTGTCAGCAATTTAATCTTATTCATCCAAGGGTGACTTGTGGGCAATGAGCAGTGTCCCACACTGGGTAGAGGACTTGGATAACCTTCTCTTAGGGGATGAGAGGAGGCACATGGATTCATGAAGCTCGAGGATTGCTTGGAGTTCTTGTGTCTATTGTAGAAAAGTCCTTTTTGGGTTCGTGGGTTTGTCAGATAGCTTCCTTTGTGAACGTCGAGAGATTCCTGTTAGGTCAGGATAAAGATCAATATTCTGTTTGTGTTTTCTTTGATTCCATTCAGGATATGTTCTGTGAATTGAGTTTTGGGTTCACATAACACACGCAATTTAGAAACACAAATACGGGTTAATGTATTCAATTACTGTCAACCCTATAATAATTTGATTTTTTTTAAGTCCGCACCCTATGGAACCAAGCACAAGCAGCATAGGCAACCATAGGGAGAAACACAGAGTTATAGTAGATTCTTGAAAATCTTAGTCTTAATTCGCAAATTGAATAAATGAGGGAGAAAATTTAACCTGCTCTCAATAGTTATTCCCAAAAGTTTAATTTCCGTTACTACAGGTATTTGTGTATTGTTTATTTTAACTCTTGGTGGTCGACGAACGTCCAATTTAGAGCCAAGGATCATAATTTTTGTCTTGGTAAAACCAATTTTTAACTTATTTTCAACTGTCCATTGTTGAACATCAAATAAAAAATTTCTGATGTTTAGGAAAAAAAAAAACCAAACTATTATTTTCAGGCCACCCGAATAATGAAATTCGTCTGGCGTGCTGTGTATCTTATGTCTGCTAATTGCGTGTGTTTTATGGTCGATTTGTATGTTATGCTGGACGAAAAACTCCAGTTTCTGGGGGGAAACCTTGCTATTTACACTTGAGACCGACTAACTCAGCCACGGAGTGAAAAAAGCCCATTAAAGTTACTCGCGACATCGATGGGATTCGAACCCGGGCCTTTTCCACCGGTGTGGGGAGGACGGTGACGCTACCACTGTGCTATCGCATAGACTGATGTTTAGGTAAAGCGTAAAGTGTATTTAGGGTCAGACAGCGCCAGGGGTTCCCCCAGTTCCGCGTAGTTTACATTACGGTGTGATATAGTTCACTGTAAAGGCCAGAGATTTAAAAGTGCTTGGATCTTGAATGTGTGGTGTCATGTATCGTTTTTCTTCTGGCCATTTGCCGCTAGACCTCTACTGAGGTCCGATGTAGCCCGCACTTCGCCCCGTGGAGGCAGACCAGGTACTTAATAGTTTGAATTTACTCTGGCAGGTCCTGCCACCTAATTTCCTGAGATTTCAGTGGCTAGGACCTTTAAAAATAAATAAATAAAATAATAAAAAAAATAAATGAAAAATAAATAAATCTATATATACATATAATTATTATTTTAATTTGTAAAGAGTCTAAATCAGGATGGTCCAAAACAGTGTTGTCATTCATGGAACAGAGATCCCATCCCAATAACGATGGTAGTCATTGACAGTCCAGCTTGAAATTGATTCAGCAGAGCTGCATAATATCACAGTTTGTAAAGAGTCAGGAAGGTCCAAAACAGTGTTGTCATTCATGGAACAGAGGTCCCATCCCATTAATGATGGTAGTCGTTGACAGTCCAGCTTGAATTTGGGCAAGACGAGTTAATCAGGTGTATGTTCGTTCCAGGGATCTTCTTCTTGTGAAGAGCTCCTGGCAGTATTGCGAAAAGGCCTTGTACTCTCTGTCGCTGTCCAACAATTAATGCTCCTGGAGTTCTGGATTGAAGTTAATTCTGGTAATCAGTATGCAGCGAAGGCCGTCATACAAAGGGCAGTCATACATTAGGTGAGACCAACTCTCCAGCTCTCCACAATGGCAGAGGGGATCATCAATAATTCCAAGACTTGACAGTTTGGCTCTGATGGATCCCTGACCTGCTAACATGAAAGTTGTGTAGAGCCCGGGAGAGAACCATGAAGGAGACTTGGGATATACCTTGTTGATATGTGGAATAAATTTCCTAGTGATATCTCCTTTAGTTGAGTTAGCCCATCTATCTTGCCATATCTCCTGTAAATGGAGGCTAAGGCGCTTCTTTTCAGCAATCAAATTATTAGTGGGATCAATGGTGTGGTCCATGAACGTCACCGATGTGCCTTTTGATAGTTGGTAGAGGAGCCCGCAACGTATTACCTCCAGATCCAAAGTAAGGGCGCCTGCCAGCACCTGAAGGGTATGGGTGCTGACAGTACGGCCGGCCCTGGTAATGGTGAGGAGGATAAATCTTTGAATACTTTCGAGCTTCTTTCTGTTTACTGCTATTTTTGCTCTCGGATACCATATCCCTGCAGCGTATGTACTCGCCGGTAGAAATACTGCTTTGCAGAACAGCAAGAGAGTGCGGCGGTTGAGGCCCCAATCCCGACGCATAACTCTGGCGACCAATGCAGTATAGTTCCTTAACTTTGTCTGCAGATGTTTCAAATGTGGGAGGAATGTAAGTCCTGAGTCCAGAAAAATGGAATGACATCAGAACTAGAGTGCCATCTGGCTATCAAATCTCGCACCTGCGAGATTTCTTTAAAACCCTAATCCCTGGTGGGGGGGGGAGAGACACACGCTCCCTTCCCCCTCGCCAACCCTATTTCCCTCTGGTGAGGCATGGGCATGCCTCACTGAAAAACGGGGGGTCACCTTCCCTATCGACCCCCCTGCTTCCTATTTCACCCCCCAGCCTTTTGTCTCCCCACCCAAATCGGTCATCTCACACAGCGATTAGCCCTACATCAAAATTCTAAGCACACTAAAATTCTTGCCCGACCCAATTAGGCTTTATCAAGACCTTCAGCGTAAAACCCCAAACAGTGCTCCTAAAGCAAAACCCCAAATACGCAATAAAACATCCTCGCGACTATTTATTTTTCTAATTTTTATTTTATTTATTTTGGTCCTAGCCACTGAAATCCCAGGAAAGTAGGTGGCAGGACCTGCCAGAGTACTGTTTCAATCACTGGTAACACCCGGCTGGCCTCCTCGTGGCTGGTATTGGTAACGTCGGGCCCCACTAGGGGCCCGGCGGCTAACAGGCCGGATGAACAATGGGCACAACATACTACATAGTACATATTCCACACACTTTTAAATCTCTGGCTTGACCGATACAGAGAACATACGCGGAGATGGGAGAAATCTCAGGAACCGTTAGACCCTCAACATACCTAATACCTAATACCTAGACATTTCAGTTGTTATGTGTTTCAGTTGTTAAATGTCTAGTTTATGGGCACACTGCACAGTACTGTCAACATAAGACTATGTCGTGTGGCCATTGTTCAGAAAATGGGCATGTTTATGCTGATTGTTTATTAAGAGGTCAACCGGCCAAATGTGTTAACTGCAAGAGAAGAAAAGAAAGATTGTAATCATTCGATACCGGACAAGAATTGTCCTGAGTACCAGAGGGCTGTTGAAATATCTAATTTGAATATTAACAATGAGTAATTTAAATCGTAGGGAAGATAGTGGGAGGATTTCTGAGCAATGGGAACATTAAAATTATGCAGATAAACTGTCAACATTCTGAAATAGTAATGGATGAAGTTAGAGTGGTTATGAATGAGAGTCAGTATGACATAATATGTATGCAAGAACCATATTATGTCCGCCAAGTTTGTCAAGGAAGGTGTAAAGTAGCAGGATTCCACTTTCTTCCCGAATTATACAGTCCAGTAGTGATAGACCTAAGTCAGCTATTATAATTAATAACACTGATATAACTGTTACTAAAATGACAACTTTCTGCACTCAAAACAATACGTGTGTTCAGATCGCTTTTTGTGGTTTCTCATTCTATTTAGTGTCTTTATACTGCCCCCCTTCGCAAGACATTTTAGAAACAGTCCATTATATAGAAGGTTTTCTGAGTGTTACTGCAAATTCTAACCTAATGATCGCTATGGATGCAAATGCGAAGTCTCTGCTTTGGCACAGTGGTTTTACCGACAACAGAGGTAGATTATTGGAAGATTATATTACATACAATCTTAATGTTCACAATGTTCAGGGCATGCCATTATACTTTTTCAACTGTGAACGGACAATCAAACATAGATATTACGTTATTTACAACTAGTATCTGTAATAAAGTCGTTGGTTGGAAAATTCTTACAGAGGCGACGCAGAGTGACAACAGAACAATACATTTTATTATCAAGTTTGACAGGTCATTTGTTAATTCTCACAGTATGCAAAATATAAACAGATTTTCAATTAAAACAATGAATTGGGAAAAGTTTAGGAAAGCCTTATGTATATAATTTGAGGGAGACACTGGAACACAATTGAATGTTTTAAATGCTTTGGAACACTCCTCATATATTCAGAATGCATTGTATAGAGTAACATCTTATGCATGTAAGAGGAAAAAAATGGGAAAAAACATAGTTCCGTGGTGGTCTGAGGAATTAGCGTCTCTTCGTAGACAAGTCAATTCTGCAAGAAGAGATTATCAAAGAAGACGATCGTTGCCAGCTCACGAGGTCGAGTGTTTAAAACCAATTACAAAAATAAAAAGAAACTATACTGTAAAGCAATTAGGCAGCATAAGACTCAAACGTGGCAGAATTTTGTAAAAGAAACAGGAAATAGGCAGCCGTGGGGTTTATTGTACAAAATGTCTCGCAATAAAGTTCCCCTAGGAGATATATTTTACAGTGTAGAAGATATGTTACATGAACCTAAATTAGACTGGTTTTCTTCAGTTGCAACATTAGTGAACAGCCTTTATAAGTGTGATGATATCGGACAAGACACTGCTGATCAGCTTAGAATAAGAATGGAAAACAATTTATATAATGCGTCTATTGAAACTGAGCTATTTAACATGATAGAGTTACAATTAGTTATGAAACAAGTTAGGTTAAATAAATGTCCTGGTTGGGATTTCGTAGAAAATACAGTAATAGTTAAGATGTTTGAAATTTATCCTGAAATATTGTTGAATATGTTTAACAAATGCTTTTTAGAATCAGTTTTTCCAGAAAATATGGAAGTTCGCAATTTTAAAGATGATCCTGAAACCAGGGAAGAATCCTTCTAAGCCAAGAGCATACCGGCCGATATCTTTATTGGCTAACCTAGGGAAGATATACGAGAGACTTTTAGCCATAAGATTAGAGGAATTATTAAAAATTAATTGTAAAGTTGAAACAAATCAATATTAGCATTAGCATTAGTAGAGGCATTTGATGCAAGAAAGCAAGCTTATGCAGCATCAGCCAAAAAAAAAAAAAAAAACCACTTCCACTTCACCCCTCTGTTCGTTCAAAATACCTGTCCAGCTGAGCCTTAAACTTATTTAGGCTATCAACTTCCACGACAAAGGATGGAAGTCTGTTCCACCAACCAAACACCCGCTGGCTAAAGGCAAATTTCCGCACGTCTATCCTACATCTGTCTTTCCTCAATTTGAATTTATGCCCTCTCAGGTGATTATTCTGATTCTCAGAATCACCTGATTCTCAGGTGATTATTCTCAGGTGATTATTCTGAGCGAGAGGAAGAATCCCATCAGCATTGAGCATGCTCAAACCATTCAAGGCTTTATACACCTCTATCAGATCACCTCGCTGGTGCCTAGTCTCCAGACACTGTAATTTGCAAAACTTAAGCCTTTCTTCGTAAGAGCATCCCTTTGTTCCATTCACTAATCTTGTTGCCCTTCTCTGTACTCGTTCCAGCAGCTCTACATCCTTCTTGAAATGAGGCCTCCAGACCTGTATACAGTACTCTAGGTGTGGCCTGACCATTGCCTATTACAAGGGAATAATCACCTCCTTATCCCTGCTAGAAAAATTCCTATATATCATTGACAATACACCATTGCAGCCCGTCTGCACTGCACAGAGAACTTCATATCTGCCTGCACAACCATCCCCAGGTCCCTTTCATTCTCTACCACTGTCAGTGTAGTACCACAGAGATGATACGTTGCTCTGGGGTTGCATTTTCCCATGTGTAGTATTTTACATTTGTCAATGTTAAACTTCATTTGCCACCTCTCAGCCCATCTGCTCAACCTTTCCAGATCCTGTTGCAGCAGCATAGTGTCAGTAGTGTTCTTGACAACCCTACCTACCTTTGTATCCTCTGCAAACTTTGACATTAAGCTTGATATACCATCATCAATATCATTTATAAATACAGAAAACAATAATGGACCCAACACTGAGCCCTGAGGGACTCCACTAATAACATTAGTCCACGATGAGCAGTGTCCATTGATTACCACTCTCTGTCTTCTCCTCCTCAACCACCCCTTTATCCATAGCAGCAATTTGCCTCCAATGTCACACTGCCCCAATTTGTGTAGCAGTCTTCGATGTGCAACAGTATCAAAAGCCTTTCTAAGATCCAAGTATATAATATCAAAGTTATTCCCTGTATCCAGTTCTTTTGTGACTGCATCATAGTATCCAATCAAGTTGGTGTCAGGCAAGACTTCCCCTTAACAAAACCATGCTGTGTCCGAGCTATAACTGAAGTCTTGTCTAAATGATCCTGCAGTGCTTCTTTAACTAGTGCCTCCATTAATTTTCCTGGAACAGAAGTTAAACTCACAGGTCTATAATTACTTGTATCAGCCTTTGATCCTCCTTTGTGAATTGGAGTCACATTTGCACATCTCCAGTCTGTGGGTACCTCCTCTGAGTCCAAGGAAGCTCTCATAATTATGGCTAAGGGTTTGCTTACTTCCTCTGCTGCCTCCTTTAATATAACTGGATAGATCCCATCCGCCCCGGGTGCCTTCCTTGTGTTTATCTTCAACAATTTCTCCTCCACTTTACTCTCAGTTATTACAAGATTCTCTAGCTTACTGCTAGAGTTGAATACACCTCTGGCTTTCCCCTCGCTAAATAACTCCTCATGTGTGAATGTCGATGCAAAATATTCATTTAGTTTGTTAGCTACCTGAGCAGGATCATCAACAGTTGACCCATCGATATCAAGTGGACCAATCTGATTCATCCCCTTCCTTCTAGAGTTTACATAAGTAAAGAACTCTTTGCTGTTTTTCTTTGCATCCCTTGCCAAAGATTTCTCGTAATCTGTCTTCGCCTGCCTAACCTCCTTTGTAACTTGGTTACAGATCAACTTGTATCTATCATAGGCTTCTGTGTCATGTGTTAATTTGTATGTATCCCAGGCATGTTTCTTGTCTGCCATATGCCTCATCAGTTCATCTGACATCCACTTAGGCCTAAACCTTGAACAATATTTCTTAGTTGGTATGTAAAGCCTAGTAGCTCCCAAGATAAGTTCTTTGAATGCTTCCCATTTTGCATTTGCTGTTGGTAACATCATCAGTTGGTCCCACTGTATAGAATTTAAATACTGTCTCAGTCCATCGTAGTCGCCTTTACGAAAGCAATAATTCTTCTCTTTACCGCTAATGGTAGTTACCTCTTTGAGTAAATCCCACTTCAGCACACTGTGATCACTGCCACCTAGTGGTTCATTTATCTGCAGATTCTTAATGCATGAAGAATCACTGCTGATAATCAAATCAAGAGTATTCCTCCCTCTAGTTGCCTTCCGAACATACTGATGTAGAAAACAATCATCCAATAAATCCACAAAAGCCTTGCTAGTGAGTGAGTGACCAGCCCCCAAATTCCAGTCAATATCTGGGAAATTAAAATCTCCCATTATAAGACTCTCTGATTTACTGGCCCACTCTATTTCCCTGTACAGTTTCTTATTGTACTCATCGGAGTCATTAGGCCTATAGCACACTCCTACTCTCAATTTTGATCTCCCAATGCTTATGTCACACCAAACTGACTCGACACTGCCCTGTCCAGCGATGTCCACTGGCTTCACTTCCTTGGATTTTATGTATTTCTTAACTAATAGCATAACCCCTCCTCCCTTCGTATCCAGTCTATCCTTTCTGTAGACGTTGTACTCCCCAAATTCCAGTTCTGCATTGCTTATATTTGTGTGACACCACGTCTCTGATATCCCAACAATGTCTGCCTTTGATGTTTTGAGCAATACCTCAAATTCATCAAGTTTATTTACTAAACTCCTAGCATTGGTGTACACGCAAGTATACATGCACCTATTTCTATTCTTAGCTACCCTAACACAACCCATGTGTTTACTTGTACCGCAATGGCTCCCAGCAGTCTCTGAAATATCCTGCATCTTGTTTTTCAGGCTTCTGCTCATTCCAATAGAAGCAGTGCAAGAATCTCTTTCACCTCTGCCGGTGGCTACTGTCAATTTATTGGTCTTTTTCTCCCCCCAAGCTAGCAGTTTTCCGACCCACCTAACACTGCCTCGATAGCATCAGCAAATATTTTTGACCCTTTCTATTTAAGTGTATCCCATCCCTGTAGAAGCAATCTCTTCTGTTAACAAGTACAGTCCAGGCTGAAAAAAATTCTACCCCTTGAGCCTTGCACAATATTTCCACGGCCGAATTGATCGACAAGGCTCTCATCATATACTCCCTCCTATCGTGTCTGGGCAGAATTGCAGACACTTTCAAATTCAACCCTAATTCACGGCTTTTTTTTCGACAGTGACCTGTACTTGTTAAGCAATTCTGCCGGTCTCCTACTCTTGATATCATTAGTGCCAACGTGTACAACTATATCACCTTTTGTGCCCTTAAAAGATGATATCTGCTCTACAACGTCATCAACTTTTGCCCCTGGCAGACATACCCTGTTCCTTTTCCACCTATCTTTTTTACAGAGCAATATGGATTTAAACAGGGAAAATCTGCTGAAGACGCTATATATGACTTAGTTCATTATTGTGATACTGCTACTGATAAATATGTTATGGCAGTGTTCATGGATTTCGAGGGGACGTTTGACTCACTATGGTGGGAGAGTGTATTAAATGTGTTAGTAAAGATGAGTTGTTCATATCAATTATACAAAGTAATAAGAAATTATTTTACAAATAGGAAAATATCAATAAGAGCACGACATTTAGTCTACGACACACTGGTATACCGCGGATGTCTTCAAGGCTCCGTACTGGGGCCTGTGTGTTGGAATCTTTTATTAGATCAGTGGCTCTCTCTGAGTCTTGAACACTGTCATCGTATAGCATACGCCGATGACTTGGTAATTTGTGTTCCGGGGTCTTCAAGATTGATCTGGGAGACGAGTATTAAGGAAACAGTGGAGGATTTGACCCAATGGGTTACATTACATAAGTTGAATATCTCTATAACAAAAACTAAGCTGATGGTATTTAAAGGGGCTTTCAATTATGATCGTCCACCTACTACACGTATATAATAAACAAATAGAGTATGTTAAAACCAATAAGTATTTAGGAATAACTATAGATGATAAGTTAAGTTTTACAGAACATGTGGAAAATTTAGCGAATAAAGTAAGAACTTTTAGTGCTGCTATAATAAGGATAACTAGAACAGAATGGGGGTTAAATAAAAAAACCCTTAGATTGTATTATAAGGCTGTTTTCCTGCCAATTGTTTCATATGCTGCTGGTATTTGGTACAGGAGGGCAAATATTGTTAGAATAAAAAATAAATTAAATTCCATAGAGGGTGAGATTATTAGCAATTAATCAAGTATGTAGGACGGTTTCAACGAATGCCCTTCAGGTGATATCTGGCGTGTTACCCCTGGATTTATGTGATATATAGAGGAATGGTGTATCATTTAAAGAAGGGTAGGGAAGTTAGCTATATGGGAATAACTTCTAATACATCTGTTAATATGAAAATTGAGATAAAAAGAATATTAAATGAATTATATAATATATGGCAATGTAGGTGGAACGATAGTACGACTGGTCTAGTCACCAAATACTTTTTGCCAGATGTTCGCTATTTGTCATTAAACAAAAAAATAGATTGGTTTTCCCAGCTATGACGGTTTCTTTTATACTGACAGGGCATGGATCATTAAAGGCAAAACTGTCTCAGTTGGGTATAGCGACAGATAGTTTTTGTATTTGTGGGATTGAAGACGATTGGAAACATGTATTATTGGATTGTAATCTGTATACTGAAGAAAGATCTTTGTTGTTTCAAACAGTTTTAATATGTAATGTTAATGAATTACACTTGCTTGTCTCAGATAGAGATAGATTTAATGTTTTTCAACAATTTTGTCTTAGTGTCTTTAGAAAAAGACGACAATTGCTGAAAGCCACTCAGTAATATCTCACTCTTTTTTTTTTTTTTACGTATCCATAGTTTGGGTTTTTTTTTAATTAATTAATTTATTATTTTTTATTTTTATTATTATTATTATTTTTTTAGTTATTTTTAATATTAACTTTTTTTTTTTTTTTTTCAGGATTGGGTACCCTGAGTCGGGATTTGCTGGCATCCACTGGTATGGCACACCCACCGATGGATGCGGGACATTGTGCTACAGCACAGACTATTGGAACAGGCCCGGCTTTACATGACGTCGAACGTACACCAGGAATTGGCTGTCCAGGAGGTCCAGGGACAGCTGCTCCCTGGTGGCAAAACGGCCTGACATGAATAACACATACTGCAGTATTGTAGTGTGTGTTAATAGTATGTCAGGCCCATTGAACAGGGATTATTTCCTCACAGAGACAATAGGTGGAGATAGGCATATGCCCAGGGGCTGCCATAAACAGGGAACATACATAGACATTTCAGTAAATGGAGGCTAAGGCGTATGGGCGCCTTATGGGCTGATCTGCATAAACTTTTGATATCTATAACTAAAACTGTTAAGCGCGACTTTTTTTCCGGTTAAGATCTCATTCCTGGCCATTTTCGAACATTCAATATCTATCGTCAGAAGAAAAAAATATATATACTGTACTAGTTGTTTACTCAAAGTAAAATAGAAACTTGCCAGAAATTGGTTTTTTTTTTTTGAGGTTGTTAATCGGGACCTCTGGAATTTAGTACATAAAATTCCTAGAAACAAAATTTATTCTCCAACTATTTGTTTTTTTATTTTTTGATTTTTATTTTTTTTGGCCAAAACAACAAAACCTGCTGTGCACTAAATATTTAGCTAGTACAATTACTAACACTATTTATTATTCTGAGTATAATGATTTTGAATCACTCGGATGCTATTAATTCAATTTTAAATAAGCAGTTTCTTCCTGATGATCCCACTGCGATCATTTCTCTTAATAGGACATTAGAACCTTGAATCAGAATTATTTTACTCTAAAACTTGCATCTCCCCCTTCTCTCTGTAAGAATTGAAATCTGCTGTCAGTATTAATTGGAATTGTCCCAGCACCGATCCCGCTGAAGGTGAATTCTTAATTAAATTCCATGATGCTTGTCCCCAAGTTTTATTAAATTTAATTCTGTATAATAAATGTATATTACTATCATTATTGCTTGGAAATCATTATTCTAAAAAAATTTGCTTAAATCTGGTAAGCCTGTATGTAGATCAACCTGTTCTACAGGCTCACTACTCTTCTTTCAATCTTCGGTAAATTATTCAACTGTTTTTTTTGTTTTTTTTTTTTTGGAATTAATTCTTTGGTATTAGAAAATAACGATTTTTCGTAAACCCAACATAATTTTACCCCAGGTGTTGGCTATTAAGATGCCCTAATTTCACTTGTTAAACTTTCTGAGGATACTCATTGAAATATACTCTTACCGTTTTTGTTGACTTTGAGGGTGTTTTCGATTCCCTTTGGCGAGAAAGCACTCTCGAACTCCACTCCATACAATGTCCCTTAATTCATTTTCCTTATTCTGCATTACTTTTCTCAACATTGTTTTTTCACAGTTTCATTCTATTTCCTGTCAGGTCTTTCATGGTTGCATTTTGCATCCAGGTCCCAACTACCTTTGCATGGTAGCTTTGCATGGCTAAATGGACAAAAGATTCTTTCAAATGATAAGTAAAACTTTTCCTCATATACTAAAATTCTTCTTTATATAATGGAATTCAGCTGACTGAAATAGTTCACTAGCAGCAGGCAAAGACATTTATTGACCCAATTAGCATAAATGAATAATAAAGAGACGTTCTCTTATTTATTTTCTGTTGAAATACTAATATCATAAACATGAATTGCAACGATGGCATCCTGAAGTACCTGAATAAATAAAGGAATAGGCAGGTAGCACCACCCACACGAATATAAATTCAAATAAATTTCTTCTGTGATTTATATAATGATTTTCGACAAGATCATTTTTCCGTTATTGCTTTCTTGTCCCCTGCTCAGGAAACGTCTTTTCTCTATACAGCTCAAATTTGCTATTCTTTTCAAATTTTTTCAAACCTACCTTTTGATACTTAAGTGATTACATCATACTTAATCATCTTCTTCCTTTCAATAGCTCTTATCTTTGTAATCTGACTTGCAACTCATGATTTTTTAATTCCTTAATTTTATCACTGCTTTAATATTAAATTACTTTACTTTTATTTTTATCTTTTGTAGTTTCAACTTACTTCCTATTAAGTCATATTATTAATCAATTTTTTTTATATTCCACTAAATCAATCTCACATAGCTATTTTATTTCTAATGCTCTGCTTTGTGGCTCTCCTATTTTGTATCATTTTTGGAAAGCCATCTATCCTTTGTATTTTTCTTAGAAATATAATATCATTTTAATGCTACCTTAATTTACCATTATTTGATACTCCAGTTCTTAGATTTTAATATTACATTATTTTGTACATACCTTTTATAATTCTAGTTTTCACTCCCGCTTCTTTCTAATGAGCTCAAGAATTATATATTGTACCTCTGCCCCCCTTTTTTTTTGCTGTTACCATGGGTTTGGGCTGGCTAAGGTACTGGATTATTTGCCTGTGCCAACTCGTATAGCAGCTCCTCTAGTTGGTACAGGATTTTTCTTATTTGCCCTGTTGTTAGAGCAGTAGGAGCTATAGAAGTTTACGAGGTAAGTCATGGTACATGCATAGTTGTGGCCCACCTCATGGCGTAGCCAGGCACTGGGCATTAGGTGATTGCTTTCTTGATGGCATGGTGGCCAGAAACAACTAAACAAAACAACACAACTGCACAAGCATCCACATTTCTGAACTTTTACAGTTGTTCAGTTTTAGACACATCAGTGACTTAGGCTATATTGCACTGTATATATTTTTTGTTCTGTGGTTAATCTGCCTGCTTGCTTGACAAAAAACCTGAGTTTCCCGAAGGAAAAAAATCGTGTGTACCTGTATGCAAGATAGATGTTTTATATGTACCCATCTTTGACACCTACTAAATTTCGAACAGCTAGAACTGAAATATTGTACGATGCAATTTATGCTCACGCTTACTATTCTATGGAATCAATGTTAGTGATAAATAGGATACACGTGCCAGCTGCTTACTGTACAAACTCAACGTTTGGAAGAGGCTACACCAATAGCCTAATTACTCATTTCATTGCAGCCATTTGATGGATAGTATGATTGCAACAATACAAGTATTTGTATTGTTACAGTCATGCAATCATTTTACTTTGTCATACATTGTTGCAAATTACACATGCAGCGCTACTAGATCTGCAAGAAACACCAGTATCCACGGATGTTATCAAAAAGTATGACTTGGCTCGGAATCTCAACAAATACAAGTGAAAGACGGTAACTGCGCATTCCATTTCGCAATGAGGAAACAGAGATACTCTCAGAGATGAAATAAGTCAAGATCTATGGGGCAAAGGTTGATGACGTTGTAGAGCAGATATCATCTTTTAAGGGCACAAAAGGTGATATAGTTGTACACGTTGGCACTAATGATATCAAGAGTAGGAGACCGGCAGAACTGCTAAACAAGTACAGGTTGAAAAAAAGCCGTGAAATAGGGTTGAATTTGAAAGTGTCTGCAATTCTGCAAGACACGATAGGAGGGAGTATATGACGAGAGCCATGTCGATCAATTCGGCCCTGGAAAGATTGTGCAAGGCTCAAGGAGTTGATTTTTTTTTCAGCCAGGTCTATACTTGTTAACAGGAGAGACATCTTCTACAGGGATGGGATACACTTAAATAGAAAGGGAGCAAGAATGTTTGCTGATGCTATCGAGGCAGTGTTAGGTGAGTCGGAAAACTGCTAGATTGTGGAGATACAAGGATTAATAGATTAACAGTAGCCACTGGCAGAGGTGAAAGTTATTCTTGCACTGCTTCTATTTGGAATGAGCAACAGCCTGGAAAATAAGATGCAGGATATTTCAGAGACTGCTGGGAATCATTGGGGTAAAAATAAACACATGGGTTGTGTTAAGGTAGCTAAGAAAAAGAACAGGTGCATGTATACTTGTGTGTACACCAATGCTAGCAGTTTAGTAAATAAATTTGATGAATTTGAAGTATTTCTCAAAACATCAAAGGCAGATATTGTTGGGACATCAGAGACGTGGTGTTACAAAAATATAAGGGATGCAGAACTGGAATTTGGGGAGTACAACGTCTACAGAAAGGATAGACTGGATAGGAAGGGAGGAGGGGTTATGCTATTAGTTAAGAAATACATAAAATCCAAGGAAGTGAAGCCAGTGGACATCGTGGACAGTCCAGTGTCGAGTCAGTTTGGTGTGACATAAGCATTGGGAGATCAAAATTGAGAGTAGGAGTGTGCCTAATGACTCTGATGAGTACAATAAGAAACTGTACAGGGAAATAGACTGGGCCAGTAAATCAGAGAGTCTTATAATGGGGGATTTTAATTTCCCAGATATTGACTGGAATTTGTGGGTTGGTCACTCACACACTAGCAAGGGTTTTGTGGATTTATTGGATGATTCTTTTCTTCATCAGCATGTTCGGGAGACAACTAGAGGGAGGAATACTCCTGATTTGATTATCAGCAGTGATTCTTCATGCATTACGAATCTGCAGATAAATTAACCACTAGGTGACAGTGATCACAGTGTGCTGAAGTCGGATTTACTCAAAGAGGTAACTACCATTAGGGGTAAAGGGAAGGGTTATTGCTTTCGTAAAGGCGACTACGATGGACTGAGACAGTATTTAAATTCTATACAGTGGGACCAACTGATGATGTTACCAACAGTAAATGCAAAATGGGAAGCATTCAAAGAACTTATCTTGGAAGCTACTATGCTTTACATACCAACTAAGAAATATTGTTCAAGGTTTAGGCCTAAATGGATGTCAGATGAACTAATGAGGCATATGGCAGAGAAGAAACATGCATGGGATATATACAAATTAACACATGACACAGAAGCCTATGATAGATACAAGTTGATCTGTAACCAAGTTACAAAGGAGGTTAGGCTGACGAAACAAGATTACGAGAAATCTTGGCAAGGGATGCAAAGAAAAACAGCAAAGAGTGCTTTACTTATGTGAACTCTAGAAGGAAGGGGATGAATCAGATTGGTCCACTTGATATCGATGGTTCAACTGTTGATGATCCTGCTCAGGTAGCTAACAAATTAAATGAATATTTTGCATCGACATTCACACATGAGGAGTTATTTAGCGAGGGGAAAGCCAGAGGTGTATTCAACTCTAGCAGTAAGCTAGCGAATCTTGTAATAACTGAGAGTAAAGTGGAGGAGAAATTGTTGAAGATAAACACAAGAAAGGCACCCAGGGTGGGTGGGATCTGTCCAGTTATATTAAAGGAGGCAGCAGAGGAAATAAGCAAACCCTTAGCCATAATTATGAGAGCTTCCTTGGACTCAGGGGAGGTACCCATAGACTGGAAATGTGCAAATGTGACTCCAATTCACAAAGGAGGATCAAAGGCTGGCACAAGTAATTATAGATATGTGAGTTTAACTTCTGTTCCAGGAAAATTAATGGAGGCACTAGTTAAAGAAGCACTGCAGGATCATTTAGACAAGACTTCAGTTATAGCTCGGACACAGCATGGTTTTGTTAAGGGAAAGTCTTGCCTGACCAATTTGATAGTATACTATGATGCAGTCACAAAGGAACTGGATGCAGGGAATAACTTTAATATTATATACTTGGATCTTAGAAAGGGTTTTGATACTGTTGCACATGGAAGACTGCTGCACAAATTGGAGCAGTGTGGTATTGGAGGCAAATTGCTGCTGTGGATAAAGGGGTGGCTGAGGGGGAGAATACAGAGAGTGGTAATCAATGGACACTGCTCGTCGTGGACTAATGTTATTAGTGGAGTCCCTCAGGGCTCAGTGTTGGGTCCATTATTGTTTTCTGTATTCATAAATGATATTGATGATGGTATATCAAGCTTAATGTCGAAGTTTTCAGACGATACAAAGGTAGGCAGCGTTGTCAAGGACACTATTGACAATATGCTGCTGCAACAGGATGTGAAAAGGTTGAGCAGATGGGCTGATAGGTGGCAAATGAAGTTTAATATGGGAAACAGCAACCCCAGAGCAACGTATCAACTCTGTGGTACTACACTGACAGTGGTAGAGAATGAAAGGGACCTGGGAGTGGTTGTGCAGGCAGATATGAAGTTCTCTGAGCAGTGCAGACGGGCTGCAAGAGTAGCTCATGGTGTTTTGTCAATGATATATAGAAAATTTTCTAACAGGGATAATGAGGTGATTATTCCCTTGTATAAGGCAATGGTCAGTCCACACCTAGAGTACTGTATACAGGTCTGGAGGCCTCATTTCAAGAAGGATGTAGAGCTGCTGGAACGAGTACAGAGAAGGGCAACAAGATTAGTGAATGGAACAAAGGGGTGCTCTTACGAAGAAAAGCTTAAGTTTGCAAATTACAGTGTCTGGAGACTAGGCACCAGCGAGGTGATCTGATAGAGGTGTATAAAGCCTTGAATGGTTTGAGCATGCTCAATGCTGATGGGATTCTTCGTCTCGCTCAGAATAATCACCTGAGAGGGCATAAATTCAAATTGAGGAAAGACAGATGTAGGATAGACGTGCGGAAATTTGCCTTTAGCCAGCGGGTGGTTGGTTGGTGGAACAGACTTCCATCCCTTGTCGTGGAAGTTGATAGCCTAAATAAGTTTAAGGCTCAGCTGGATAGGTATATTGAACAAACAGAGGGGTGAAGTGGAAGTGGTTTTTTTTTTTTTTTTTTGGCTGATGCTGCATAAGCTTGCTTTCTTGCATCAAATGCCTCTACTAATGCTAATGCTAATGAAGAGCTCATACTATATCGTAAATTGTATGAATCAGACGAAATACCATCAGGAGCTGGTGCTTTCTTAGCATCAAGATTCGTCAAAATCCTGATATCGTTTTGACGGAAGACCACAGGAGGCATTGAATTGAGTACGTTGAAAATGGGGGGAGGTGTTTTCCAAGATCATTAATACAGGGCAAAAGTTGCGGCCAATAGCTTTGGCTAGATATCAGAATGCTCGGCTACAATTAGAGCAAGAAGCAAGTTTTCTACACTTAGCCTGTTCAAAATCTGGTTTGGACTGATTAATAATTGCCTGACAATTGTTGTGAGCTTTGATGTAGGCAGAAAATGACTGAAATATCAGATGATGTGTAAAGACAACGACTCTGATGAAGCATTCGGTAATGACTGCATAACTTGAAATGTGACTGTGAGAAGACCCCTTTCAAAATTTTTACAATCATCCAAAGAGTAGTATGGATGAGGATTTAATCTTGCCATGCTCAACTGACACAGCGCAATTGCAGAGAAACACAAAAACTTTATGCCGAGGACTTCTGCAACTTAATGAGAATGGCCAATGACATGCAAAAGATTCTACTCATACTCTGTGTAAGAAGAGATAAATTCTACTAAGTTTTTTTTTTTTTATGTCAACCCCAACACGAGAGGTGTTAGAACCTATAGTACTTAGTACCGTGCTTGGGTTGGAGGTTGATAAGACGAAAGAAGATATTTGTTGACATTGGACTTGAACTTCTGTAGATTGTAATTTTCAGGAAATACGTATGAAGGAAGGTTGTTCCAGAAAACAGCAGTTGAATGAATAAACGAGGAAGACGAAAAGTTGGTTCTGTGAGTTTGAAGTTGGACAGTAAATGGATGTTGGCTGGTGGCGGCACGTGTTCGGACTGTTTTGAAAGAGAGAGCGGGAATTATAGAAGCCAATTCAGAAGAACAGTGCCCATGGAAGTATCTGTAGAAGAGGCTGCAGCAGAAAGAGAACGTCTATGAGACAGCGAGTGGAGAGACTCTGTTAGAGATGAGTCATTAATTAACCTAACTGCCCCCTTCTAAATGGAATCAAGAAGCCTGAAAGAGGTTTTGGGGGCACCACACCAGATGTGGGAACAATACTCTATTGCAAGGCGGAATTGCGATTTATACAGAGTGAGCAGCTGTTTGCAAGAAAAGTAACTTCGAGAGCGAAAGAGAAAACCAAGTTTTTTAGATGCAGAAGAAGCAATATTTGTAATGTGCTTGTGCCAAGAGATTAGAAGTCAGGGTAATCCCCAAAAGAGATATATCATTTTGCCTAGAAATTGGAGTGTCACCAAAGTTAACCATAGGAGCAGAAGAATCCTTTTTGCGAGATATAAGACAAGACTGAGTTTTAGAAAGGTTGAAATCAACTAAGTTGTTTTTGTCCCACTGGAGAATTACCTGAAGATCGGCATTTAAGCAATCGGTAGCAGAGTTTTGAGAAGTTGAAGCTGATTGAGCCGGGCAAGGTTTCTCAAAATGGAAAGTGGAATGCAATGTGCTATCATCGGCAAAACTATGGATAGGATTTCCAGTCAATGGAAGAAGGTCATTAATATACAAGAGGAAAAGAGTGGGGGAAATAATTGAACCTTGGGGGACACCGGCAGAGGCGGATTTAACGGCGGGCGCACCGGGCGCGCGCCCTGGGCCCCGACTTCTGATGGGCCCACGCAAAACCCCAACAAATTAGTTGCACATATTAGTTCAAAATGTTGTGATTATTATTGTGCTATTATTAATTATATTATACAAATATTATATTCAAATTTTATTGGAAATAAAACATTAATAGTACATAATATTTTTTATTTATTTTAAAAAATGGTTAACATGTATTTTTATTTTCCCTGTCTCTCTCTTTTTTTTAAGGGGCCCAATATTTTCTTCTGGGCCCGGGGCCTCAACCGACCTTAATCCGCCACTGGACACCGGCATTAGTGGAGAAGTTAGAAGACAGGGAGCCATCTACCATCACCCTCAGTGAGCGATCAGAGAGAAACTAGATAACCAATTATAAAAAACAGTTGGCAAACCATAAGATGGAAGCTTGTTTAGAAGACCTTTATGCCAAACATGATCAAAAGCCTTTGAGATGTCAAGAGCAACTACTTGTGTTTCACCGAACCTTTCCATTGAATTAGTCCATAAATGGGCAACATAAGCCAGAATATCACCAGTGGATCGACACTGACGGAATCCATACTGGCGATCGTTGATCAGACGGAAAGTTTCTAAGTAGTTTAAGAGTTGATGGTTAATTGATTTCTCCCTTACTTTAGAAAGAGTAGAAGTAATTGCAATGGGACGATAATTGGATGGGAGGGATTTGTCACCCTTTTTTATGAACTGGCTGGATATAAGGAAATTTCCAAGCAGAAGAAAAAACACCTTTTAATAAGAAAGTGAAAAAAGGCGGCAAAGAATAGGAGTAAGTTCCAGGAGCACAGGTTTTGATAACAAGTGGAGAAATACCATCGGGACCTGGTGCTTTCTTGGTATCAAGATTCTTCAAAATCCTTCTGACATCCTTTTGAAGGAAGACCACGGGAGGCATTGAATGGAGCGTGATGGGAATGATGGGAGATGTTTTACCAAGATCATTAATACATGAGCTGGAACAAAAATGGGATGTTAGCAGGTCAGCTTTATCCTTGTGAAGTGAGAACAGAACCATCTGGTGTGGACAGAGGTGGGAGCAGAGATGGGCAAAAGTTGCGGCCAATAGCTTTGGCAAGAGATCAAAATTCTCGGCTACCATTAGGGCAAGAAGCAAGTGGTCTACTCTTAGCCCCGTTCAAATTCTAGTTTGGACTGATTAATAACTGCTTTACAAATGTTGCGAGCTTTGGTGTAGGTAGAAAATGAAACAGAAGAATTAGAAACAAGCCATTTACGATATGCAACATTCTTCTCTTGAACAGCCTTAGCACATTTATTGGAAAACCAAGGTTTAGATAAAGGACGAGGTTTTAAAGTGGAGTGTGGAATAAAGGATTCCGTTTCTGCAAGAATAATTTCAGACATGATCTGAGCAGACGTTGGCATCAGAAGTTTTGAAACAGTAATCCGACCAAGGAAAAGAAGAAAAGAAGTCTCGCAGGTCATCCCATTTTGCATCTTTGTAATGCCAAACAACACGAGGTTGGGTATAGCCATGAGATAAAGGTTCCATTGGAGAAGAGACAATCACCAAGTTGTGATCTGAAGTGCCTAAAAGACCTCTCACTTTGACAGTGTACTTAGAAGGGTTGTTTGTGAGAAAAAGATCAAGCGTATTGGCTGTATTATTAGGATTGTCCGGTATTCTTGTAGGTAAATGAACAATCTGTGCAAGGTCATGAGTAATTGCAAAGCCTTAGCATCTCGACAAGCTGGTTCGGTGTGACTAGAAAATGGAAGCCAGCTGGAGTTGTTGAACATTAAAATCACCAAGTAAAATTACCGCACTGTTAGGAAAGTTGGACTGGAGAAAGTCAAGTTGCAAAGAGAGGAAGTCAAAGAGCTCCAAGTGATTAGTGGAGTTGGGAGAACGGTAGAGACAACAGATGAATTTTAAACAATGAGGTAGAGAGATTTTAAGCCAGAGAAGATCAAAGAGAGGAGATTCCAAATTGCCAAGTCTCCGACAGGGAATATCAGAACGGACATATGCACAAATACCACCTTTGAGGCGAAAGGAATCATACAGCGAATAATTTGGGCATCTGAGATGAGCAGTAGTTGAATCAACCGATAACTGAGATTCTGTCAGAAAAAGTACATGTGGTTTGGCAGACTGCAAGTGGAAATGGACATCGTTGAGATTAGAATTGAGACCACGTATATTTGTGAAATGAAATAGGAAATGCTTGGGAGGTTTAGATCTTTTCGCAAATAAGCTTGCTGTATTAGGTTGACAATTCATGGTGTATTCAATGGTAAGAAAAAGTGGGTGGGACATGCTGTATGAAGTAATGAAATTTTTGGATATGGCGTACACGTGGTAAGAATATACCCAGATCCTTGACATAACGTGGCCTCGACAAGGCTCCCCGCATACACACTACTCGGACTCCCTCCAGTCACTATCTGGCAGAGTAGAGGTAGCAAGATTATACACTAGCTGATCCGGAAGCCTCCTAGAGAGTTACCAATAGGTTCGGTCCGGTGTACTAACTAGCGGCCGGCCTGCGAACAACGTTTTTGAGCTGTACCCTCAAAATGTAAGGAATATTGGATCTTGCCACAATGTTCATCATAACCTCAAAAGTCATCAATCATACTGCATGATCTAAGAGATAGGGAAGGGTTGATTGGAACTTAGCTCTAGAGACTAAACATGAGTTCCACCACTTCAAGCCTCCAATAAGCAAAGTGGTGGTATTTCACCGGTTGATGAGAGTCATCTACCACCTAGTACTGCCTGGTAACTTAGAGGGGCGGCGTTCCTCCATGTGGTGTGAGCGCCACATATCGACCCCTGCTTACGTTGGTTCACACCTGGGTGGTCACCCACCATGTACTTGTGCATGGAGGTTATACCCAGGATTACTAAAAGTGCCACCATCGTGAAGGTGCAAGTAGAGGATTTGGCTGTCACAGACCGTCTGGACTTCGTCGAAATTGGGTCCACTTGACTTGAGTGTCACCTAAATATCAGTTCCATCGTTTTAGACTCCCAGGTAGCAAGTACAGCTTGTCTGGCATATCACACTTGGTCCATGAGGTTGTCTGTGGTAACCTCATGGACCAAGTGTGCTATCTGTAAGGGCACAGAGTTGTTGTTGTTGTTGTTTGTTGGATTTATTGGTGCAAAGGCTACTAAGGCCATAATGCACCTATTTCAATCTTATTTGATACATGATTGTTATATTAAATAAAAGGATTCAGATCAGGTGATATTTGTTTATCAATTTGAGGAAGGTAAAAACATCATTAATATCTTGTCGGTCTCCGAGAATCTGTTGTAAGGTAAGTTTATTAGAAAAATATACATGTGAAGAGAAAGCTGTTTTTCGTTCTCTCAGATATAGTGGGCATTCAATGATGAAGTGGTTTACTGTGAGTTGAGTTTGACAGTTGCTGCATAGTGGAGGGTCATCCTGAGTGAGTAAATAACTATGAGTTAGGTGAGTATGTCCTATTCGAATTCTAGCAAGTACTACTTCTTCCTTTCTGTTGCCTCTTAGGCTTGATAGCCACTTCTTGTGATCGTTTTTAATCTGAAAAAGCTTATTGCTTTTTTCTCCCTGCCAAATGGATAGCCATTTTTTTCTAACATTGGTATGTATTATGCGTTTTAAATCTGTGTACGGTATCTGCATGTCTGATGTTATGTGACTGGCGTTCCTGGCTGCAAGATCCGCTTGTTCGTTTCCTCTGATTCGAGAGTGTCCAGGTATCCAACTGAAAATTAATTTTTGCCTGTTTGCAAGAAGCTGCGCTAACTTGGTTTGAATTTGTTGTAGAAACGGATGACTGGAAGGAAATTTACACTGAAGAGCAGATACAGCACTTAATGAATCGGTGTAGATAATAGTTTGAGGATATAATGACTGTTTTACATTGTCTAGAGCCATCAGGATAGCATACAGTTCTGCGGTGTAAATACTGTACTCCAAAGGGAACTGCTGGGATATTGTATTGTTTGGTAGCACTGCAGCTGCTCCAACTTTGCTATCTGTCTTGGAACCATCAGTGTAAATTTGGGTAAAACTAGAGAACTGAAAAGAGTGAGTTGCATGGATCTGCTGAATACTGAAATTTGGAAGTGCATTCTTTCCCCATTGTTGGAACTGTTGGTCAACATTGGCCAAGGGTATTTGCCATGGTGGCATAGCCGTGCTAATATCTAGAATTATGTCATTCATATTTAGTTCCCTGCACGTTGTTATGCTTTGTAATCTAATGCCACATGGTTTATTCTGCAAAAGTTTATTTTGGTACAAATTATGCCATTTTTTGGGTGAATAAATACTGTTTTACAGGATGATGTGGAAAACTTCTGATTTTTGCTGCATAACTTAATAACAGAGCTTGCCGACGAAGAAATAGGGGTGGTTCATGTGCTTCCGTATAGAGACTCTGAACTGGCGATGTACGAAAAGCTCCCAGTGCAATTCGGAGGGCATTGTGATGTACTGGATCGAGCCATTTTAATACACTTTCTCTACCTGAGGCATATGCAGGTGACCCGTAGTCTAGTTTGGATCTTATGAGCGACCGGTATAAGTGCAGCAGCATGTACCGATCTGCACCCCATGACATAGAGGAAATTGCCCCAAGAAGATTCGGCTTCTTTAGACAGGTTGTACGAATATGTTTAATATGCTCTAAGAAACTAAGTTTTCTATACAGAACTAGTCCAAGAAAGCTAATACTCTGTTGAAAACAAATTGGATGAGAATCAAGATGTAAATTCCGTTTACGCCAAAAATGAATTGCTGTTGTTTTTTGTTTTGAAAGTCTGTATCCATTATTTTTGGCCCACTGAACAAGCTTGATAATTGTACCTTGAAGCTGCCTTTCAATGAAATGCATGTTTTGTGAGTGGCTTGAGATTGCCAGATCTCGAGATGTATGGCTTGAGATTGCCAGATCGTCGGCATACAGATAAGTTTCAACTGTGTCGGGAATACATTTTGCAATGGAATTAATCCTGAGAGAGAAGAGGGTGGCACTAAGCACAGAACCCTGAGGGATCCCCTCTTCTTGCACAAAAGTTTGTGAGAGAGCAGAGTGAAATCGTACCTGAAAGGTCCTATTGCTCAAAAAGTTCTGGATAAATTTTGGAAGATGACCACGAATACCGGATTCATAGAGATCGTGAAGAATTCCATACCGCCAGGTTGTATCAAAAGCTTTTTCAATGTCAAGACATATCATCACTAGGTGTTCGTTCCTGAGAAATGCATTTCGGATATTTCCTTCAGCTTTGACCATAAGGTCAAGTGTTGATCTAGTTCTTCGAAATCCATATTGATTTTGACTTAGAATGCATTCAGTCTCTAGGAACCATGTCAATCTGGCATTAATTATTTTTTCTAATGCTTTTCCTATACAACTAGTTAACGCTATCGGTCGGTAATTTGCTGGATCTGAATGGTCCTTTCCTGGTTTTGGGAAAGCTAATTAGCATTAGCATTAGCATTAGTAGAGGCATTTTGATGCAAGAAAGCAAACTTATGCAGCATCAGCCAAAAAAAAAAAAAAAAAAAAAACCACTTCAACTTCACCCCTCTGTTCGTTCAAAATACCTGTCCAGCTGAGCCAAAATTTGAATTTATGCCCTCTCAGGTGATTTTTCTGAGCTGGAGGAAGAATCCCATCAGCATTGAGCATGCTTAAACCATTCAAGGCTTTATACACCTCTATCAGATCACCTCGCTGGTGCCTAGTCTCCAGACACTGTAATTTGCAAAACTTAAGCCTTTCTTCGTAAGAGCACCCCTTTGTTCCATTCACTAATCTTATTGCCCTTCTCTGTACTCGTTCCAGCAGCTCTACATCCTTCTTGAAATGAGGCCTCCAGACCTGTATACAGTACTAAAGATGTGGCATGACCATTGCCTTATACAATGGAATAATCACCTCCTTATCCCTGCTGGAAAAATTCCTGTATATCATTGACAATACTCCATGAGCTACTCTTGCAGCCCGTCTGCACTGCTCATAGAACTTCATATCTGCCTGCACAACCACCCCCAAGTCCCTTTCATTCTCTACCACTGTCAGTGTAGTACCACAGAGTTGATACGTTGCTCTGGGGTTGCTGTTTCCCATGTGTAGTACTTTACATTTGTCAATGTTAAACTTCATTTGCCACCTCTCAGCCTATCTGCTCAACCTTTCCAGATCCTGTTCCAGCAGCATAGTGTCAGTAGTGTCCTTGACAACCCTGCCAACCTTTGTATCATCTGCAAACTTGGACATTAAGCTTGATATACCATCATCAATATCATTTATAAATACAGAAAACAATAATGGACCCAACACTGAGCCCTGAGGGACTCCACTAATAACATTAGTCCACGATGAGCAGTGTCCATTGATTACCACTCTGTCTTCTCCCCCTCAACCACCCCTTTATCCATAGCAGCAATTTGCCTCCAATGTCACACTGCTCCAATTTGTGTAGCAGTCTTCCATGTGCAACAGTATCAAAAGCCTTTCTAAGATCCAAGTATATAATATCAAAGTTATTCCCTGCATCCAGTTCTTTTGTGACTGCATCATAGTATCCAATCAAGTTGGTCAGGCAAGACTTCCCCTTAACAAAACCATGCTGTGTCTGAGCTATAACTGAAGTCTTGTCTAAATGATCCTGCAGTGCTTCTTTAACCAGTGCCTCCATTAATTTTTCTGGAACAGAAGTTAAGCTCACAGGTCTATAATTACTTGTGTCAGCCTTTGATCCTCCTTTGTGAATTTGGGTCACATTTGCACATTTCCAGTCTATGGTACCTCCCCTGAGTCCAAGGAAGCTCTCATAATTATGGCTAAGGGTTTGCTTACTTCCTTTGCTGCCTCCTTTAATATAACTGGATAGATCCCATCCACCCCGGGTGCCTTTCTTGTGTTTATCTTCAACAGTTTCTCCTCCACTTTACTCCCAGTTATTTCAAGATTCTGTAGCTTACTGCTAGAGTTGAATACACCTCTGGCATTCCCCTCGCTGAATAACTCCTCATGTGTGAATTTCGATGCAAAATATTGATTTAGTTTGTTAGCTACCTGAGCAGGGTCATCAACAGTTGACCCATCAATATCAAGTGGACTGGACCAATCTGATTCATCCCCTTCCTTCTAGAGTTCACATAAGTAAAGCACTCTTTGCTGTTTTTCTTTGCATCCCTTGCCAAGGATTTCTCGTAATCTGCCTTCGCCTGCCTAACCTCCTTTGTAACTTGGTTGCATATCAACTTGTATCTATCATAGGCTTCTGTGTCATGTGTTAATTTGTAAGTATCCCATGCATTTTTCTTCTCTGCCATATGCCTCATTAGTTCATCTGACATCCATTTTCGACATCCAGGCGTATCATACAATAGAATGACGCCAACTGGTAGGGTAGTATTCTTCGCCAAAGATTCTATTATACAGTTTTAGCAGAGCAGAAAGGGATTCTTCACTCAAGTGATATATCATGGCATAGTACACTCCATCAGGGCCAGCAGCACTATTTTTGGATCTTGCAAGTGCGCGACGTAACTCTACCATGGTAAGGGGTACATTATATGGATGCTGTCGTGAAGTACTGAAATTGAGATTATATTTTTCTGCTTGTATTTTATGTGCCTGTAAACTTGGCTCAAATGCGGTTACAGCGGAGATTTTTTCAAAGGTTTCACCTAATGTATTAGAAATATCGAGAGGATTGCAGATTTCTTTGCCTTTTAGATATATTATCGGAGTGGTTACTGGTGGATATTTTCCATTAATTCTTCCAACTTTAGTCCAAACAGTTCTGATATCTGTGGTCCTGTTTATAGAGGAGGCGTATTTAGACCAGGTCTCTTTTTTGCTTATTCGTTGTATGTGACGAGATTTAGCTCTAGCTTTCTTGAACTGTATGTATGAGATTAGCTGTGGTTGGGTATTTACGAAATAAGTTCCAGTATCTATTCTTCTCTTTTTTCGCATTGCTACAGGCTTCATTCCACCATATTTTTGGGTGGGAGCGAGTTTTTAATGGATGATCTGGGTATACTGGTTTCTGCAGCTGCTATCATTTGCTGAGTTATGTAAGTTACGGCAGAGTCAATGGTGAGGGTCTCGATAGTCTGAATATCTAGATGTGCCAGCTCTTGATATTTCTTCCAGTTAGCTTTGTCGAATTTCCAAACAGTTTTTATCTCAGTTTGAGGAGGAGAGTTAGCCGATAGTGTGCATATTACTGGAAAGTGGTCACTATTTCGCAGGTTATCAGTGATCGTCCAATCAATAAGAGGGAGTTTTGGCGAGCATATTGAAAGATCAATTGCAGAAGTTGACCTTGAGGAAAGATGCACGTACGTGTGAGTCCCATTGTTTAATAATGTTAAGTTGTGATCAAAAAAACGAAATGAAACAGATTTACTCTAAGCTCTTCCAGCATTGGCAAAGATCTTGGGAGCAAACAACCAAAGGTGAAACAACTAAAAGATTTCTTCCACAAGTTATGATAACTGCACCAAAACCTCCTCCGTGGTACTCACCAGGCCTTCACGTCTCGTTCTTCCTCACTGGTCATGGATCGTTTCGGGCCAAGCAGCATGCCCTGGGTCTCACCGATTCTCCTCTCTGCACATGCAGTGACAATGAAGACTGGATTCACCTCATGTATAATTGCCCTCTTTATGATTTACCCAGAAGTCTCCTAATTACCAAAACTGGAAATATACCCAGTGGGCAGGAACACCTCTACATAATTGACGAAACCAACTACAAAGCCTTCACTACTTTTGCCCAGACTGTATTTGAAATGCGTCAAATTCACCTACAGCAAACTGTTCAACGCACCCCCATCTTATAATGAACCCAAAACTCAATTCACAGAACATATCCTGAATGGAATCAAAGAAAACACAAACAGGATATTGATCTTTGTCATGACCTAACAGGAATCTCTCGACGTTCACAAAGGAAGCTATCTGACAAACCCACGAACCCAAAAAGGACTTTTCTACAATAGCCACAAGAACTCCAAGCAATCCTTGAGCTTCATGAATCCATGTGCCTCCTCTCATCCCCTAAGAGAAGATTATCCAAGTCCCAGTGTGGGACACTGCTCATTGCCTACAAGTCACCCTTGGATGAAGAAGATTAAATTGCTTGACACTGGGCCCCTTGCCCATTGTGGGACCCACTCACTTGCTGGCACCTCTTCTCTTCAAGGTGTATGACAATATCTGATTTTCCTACTTGTGCAGGAACTCATATAAATACTCCTCTGGGAGTGGGACTGGCATTTGACTTATCAAATGCAGGATCATGCTATTAGGCAATCTGACTTTGTGGGTCACTTGACCTCACAACCTTTTCTCTTCTTCCTGAGGTAGGGTGGGCTTCCCCCCTGGGGGGAGCCCACCCTACCTCACCCTCTCTCTTCTGCTTACCTTCTTTCTTCTCCTCAATCTCTCACCCCTTCTCCTATTTCAAAAAAAAAAAAAAAAAAATTATTTTTTTAATTTAATTTTATTTTTATTTATTTTATTTTATTTTATTTTTTATTTATTTTTTTATTATTATTTTTTTTTTTCCGGCCCTCCCTGGGAAGCTCAGGCTAACCTCAGGGTCGGCCAGCCAGAGTTCTCTTTCCACATACCTGGTCCGGCTCCCAGTGCCAGTGACGGTAACTAGCGGTCTGTGGTGTTCCACAGACCCTAGGCTAAGCGGCCAGATGAACAACATAACCTGCACTAAGCAAACATGAACACACACTAACATATGATATCTGGCCTTGACAGTACTGTACTGTCTTACTTCACAAGAGATTCAATTGCGGAGTTGTGCGAAAGCACCGGTGCCGCTTGTCAAAAAACACTATGTCACTATGTGCCTTTCAAGAAATTTTTTAATTAACTGACCTCTCTTATCAAGGTGCAAGGAACCCCATAGGGGGTGATGCCCATTCCAGTCACCTAAGATACAGAAAGGTGGTGGCAGCTGAGTAACTAAATCATTCAAATCTGCTAGAGAGTATGAATAGTTTGGCGAAAGGTATATGGAAACAACTGTTACCGCTATCTTAACCATAACTCTAGCAGCAATTGCTTCTAAAGTTGTTTGCAGTGGGACTGGTCTGAAAGGAGTTCTGGAGTTTACTAGCAATGCTACACCTCCATGGGCTGTATTAGAGTCGTTCCTATCCTTTCTAAGCATTATATGATGTTTTATGCTCATAGTTATTTTAGGGGTCAGGTTTTTTTCCTGTAGACAAAGAACAGCAGGCTTATATTCGGTAATTAAGTCATAAACATTGTCTAAGCTAGCTCTGAGTCTGCGACAATTTCATTGAATGATTCTGTGCATTATTGAGGATTATCAGGTGTGTCTGCTTGCTTACGGGATGTGGTCTGTTTGCGCCTGTCTAGTATTAAAATGTGAACATTTTTATATCGTAAAATATTCTCATAAATAGCCACACATTACTTTTGCCAGTCACTATATGTGTAGAGTAATAAGGCCGTGTTGAAAGTTGTTTTGTCCGATTCTATTCTTAGGAAAGCAGTAATCGAATTTCCATCTCACTCCCATAGTTCGGTCAATCCACTACATGAAGCCGACATTCGATAGGATCAGCTAAGTAGTGCTGCGCTTGCATTACTCAGATATACAGTGGCAAAATCTGTGGGGGCCAGTGAGTAAATCGGAATGAGGAAGGTATTCTTGAGAGAAATTCGAACTGATTACTGCGAATTGACCCTTGTCGGAAAATGATGGACAGAGGTAAATAGACTTTGTATGAAGAGAATACCTTGGTATAACCCGGAAGTATCATCGTATATCAATTAATAATTTACTCCTTTCTCACGGTAGATTTCTCAAATTAAACGTGTCTAATTACTAGGACAGGTGATCCTAGATTTGCTTTTCCCCACAGAAATAAGCTCCTAACCAATCAAAAACGGGGCCATCCAAAGGGGTAAGGGATGTATATATCGGGAATATGGGAAAACCGAGGGGCTTTTTGGGATAAAGATGGAAACAGAGTTAAAAACGTCCATGATGAGAAACAGCGAAGAAGAAGAAGTAGTACCTGGCAAGTCGCTAGGAAAGTTTTTGGGTAAGTTCGTCTTTTAGTTTAGCGACCGGGTATCTGGAATTACTGAACGACCACAGCTACTATTATATTCCCCGCCTAATATCACATACTAGCCTCTCTCTCCTCCCAGCTAAATTCACATATGTATTTTCTATATTAAGGCCAGAATGTGTCATCTATTGTACCAACTACTGGATACTGCGTTTCCAGTAACGGTAAACATAACTATATGTCAATCTTACACATTCGCCTATAAATTCGAATAGCTGGATGCTCTTCTACTTATTGTATATTAACAACGATTGTTTACCGAAACTACATGAAGAATGTCGACAGAATGGCAGAAAGGTGCCATGTTACTACTATCCATTAACTAGAAAATGTAAAGCTATCCTGAGTAAAGCTAACACTTACAACATAATATAATTCTAATTCCCTGTTTTACTTATTAATTCTTTTACTGTAAATAAATACACAAGTCCATGTATGTATAATAAACTATACCTTGTTTGTTGATCTATCTTTCTTCAGGACTATTCCGAAATACACACTTTTGATAGCATATATATATATTTAAATAGACTATCATTAAAGGCGGGCTCAAAGGCCAATACACAAAGGGCCTTAGAGTTAATCATCACAACGCAATTCTCGTTGCTGCATTCTTGCCCAACGTCCATCTGGGTGAGTTTTAGAGCACAGAATCTTGTCCTAATTTAACGCTAGACGCTCATATAAAATCCTAGTCTTTCTGGTTTCTCATTTTAGTGCTGGAAACCTGCCTGGGAGTCTTGATATCCGTATTAAACGCTGCCCAGCAGGCGCCCTACATTATTACAGAAAAGACTTCGGAACACTAGTCTTTTTTCCCTTTTTTGGAAATTTGGTCTAGTGACGTCCATGTCCTCCTCTTTCGCATGAAGTTCAAGAAGTGGTTCATCTCGGTGTGAATTTCTATGTCCATGGTATCAGTACTGGTTTTTTGATTATTTCTTTCAGAGCTTGTTTGATTAACTGGCTGTTGTACAGAATTTTTATCTGGCGGTATTGTCAATGGTGTGTTTACCGAATGAGTTGATTGCTGTTGGGTAGGCTGTTCTTCTAGTGTAGAGAGGACTGACCTGGCCCAATCAGAAATTGAGATGCTTGGCGGAACTGAACAATCTGTTTGTACTGTTATGGATCGTTGCTTTTTTACAACTGAAGAATAAGATGGCAATTTATTTCAAATTAAACAATGTTTTTTTGCTTCTTGGTATGGTACCTTGTGTTCCACTTTGTACTTTTGTATATTCTTTTCAGTCTGCCACTGGATGCACTCCTTTGAAAATGCTGAATGATTCCCCTTACAGTTTGGGCAGCTTTGTATTTCAGTGGGGCAGTCTGTGTGAACATGCTCTTTTGAACCACAGGAGGCACAGGTGGTTACACCCCTGCAGACTGCTTGTGAGTGTCCAAATTTTTGGCATTTAAAACACCGGACTGGGTTTGGAATATAAGGTCAAATTTTGCACCTCAAATATCCAGCTTTAACAGTTGTTGGTAAAATTGGTGTTTTAAATGTAAGAATGACCGTTCGGGTAGGAGTAAGAACCCCATCTTTCTTAATGACTATCCTTTTGGCATTTATTACATTTTGATCGCCTAATTCCTGAACGATTTCCTCCTCAGATACGTTAAGGAGATCCCACTCGGCTATTACCCCTTTAGAGGAGTTTAAGGTGGCATGCGGGGTAACCTTTGTGGGAATTCCACCAAAATTCGATATTTTTAATAGTTTTTCCGAGTGTTTATTCTCATTCATCTCCACTAGAAGGTCTCCGGATTTTAATCTTCTAACCATTTTTGGTGGGCCCGCCACATTCTCAAGACATTTCTGTATTACGAATGGGGAGAGCTTACTCAAAAGATTGTCAGTCAAAGAATGCAGTATCAAAAAAAGAAGAGCAGGGGTTTCTGTTCCTTCTTTTTTCTGCCGTTTTGCATTTCCTGCATTTAAGTCTTCTCTGTTTGAGAGATCTGGATCATGAGATCCATAAGTGGCATGTCTATTTATGTCCATCTTTGCTCCTTTTTTTTAGCATTAGCATTACCATTAGCATTAGCAGAGGCATTTGATGCAAGAAAGCAAGCTTATGCAGCATCAGCCAAAAAAAAAAAAAAAAAAAAAGTAACATAAATAAATAAAAATAACCACTTCCACTTCACCCCTCTGTTCGTTCGAAATACCTGTCCAGCTGAGCCTTAAACTTATTTAGGCTATCAACTTCCACGACAAGGGATGGAAGTCTGTTCCACCCACCAACCACCCGCTGGCTAAAGGCAAATTTCCGCACATCTATCCTACATCTGTCTTTCCTCAATTTGAATTTATGCCCTCTCAGGTGATTTTTCTGAGCTAGAGGAAGAATCCCATCAGCATTGAGCATGCTCAAACCATTCAAGGCTTTGTACACCTCTATCAGATCACCCCGCTGGTGCCTAGTTTCCAGACACTGTAATTTGCAAAACTTAAGCCTTTCTTCGTAAGAGAACCCCTTTGTCCCATTCACCAATCTAGTTGCCCTTCTCTGTACTCGTTCCACCAGCTCTACATCCTTCCTGAAATGAGGCCTCCAGGCCTGTATACAGTACTCTAGGTGTGGCCTGACCATTAATGCTAATGCTAATGAGTAGAATCTTTTGCATGTCATTGGCCATTCTCATTAAGTTGCAGAAGTCCTCGGCATAAAGTTTTTGTGTTTCTCTGCAATTGCGCTGTGTCAGTTGAGCATGGCAAGATTAAATCCTCATCCATACTACTCTTTGGATGATTGTAAAAATTTTGAAAGGGGTCTTCTCACAGTCACATTTCAAGGTTATGCAGTCATTACCGAATGCTTCATCAGAGTTGTTGTCTTTACACATCATCTGATATTTCAGTCATTTTCTGCCTACATCAAAGCTCACAACAATTGTCAAGCAATTATTAATCAGTCCAAACTTTTGCCCCGGGAGAGTGTTTTTCTCCTCCCAGGTTTCCAGCCCCGCCACGTGGAGGCAGGAGCGGTGCCACCAGTGACCAAGTGGTTTAGAGGTTTAGTTAGGTTAGTACGGATTATATATATATATACACAAGGAAAGAAAGGTGTATTTCCTTTTTGGATTCTACTTCAAAGCTTTTAAGTAAAGAATCACTTAAGAAAAACAAGAAGAATAGTGACACTGGAAAATAAATATAACTAATCCGCTGAGAAAGAACGCTATGTATCGCACAAAATATCGCTTGCCACTCGGGGCCAGGGCACAGAGTTCTGTATTTACCACACTATACCAAGGTAGAGTTAAACTGATGTTCGTGTTCTTCCCGTCATTATTATTATTAGCCATTGGTGCAAGAAAGCCTGAGGCTTATGCTGCACCAGTGAAAAAAAAATTCGCAGTTACCCTGGAGAGAGAGAGAGAGAGAGAGAGAGAGAGAGAGAGAGAGAGAGAGAGAGAGAGAGAGAGAGAGAGAGAAGTAGAAAGGAATCACCAAGAAAGGGAAGAATGATGATATCCAACTCAGGACCCTGGGTGTGCCAAGCCCATGCTCACCAGATGTGAGCCCCTGGAGGTAACACACTATATGTCTAGACATCTTTATAAACCACCAGCATTATAATATCAACATGATGTGTGATCAGCAGTATCCATTTCAGCTTAGATGGCAAGGAATTTCAAATAAAATGGAAAGCAGAGTAGAGAAAGAAAGAGAAATTTTCTGCTACGCAACCGTAAATGAGAATTTTCTTGAAGACTGATTGAATTCTAATGAGAGCTGTTTTTATTGGCCAAGAATGTTGAATGAAAGAAAATTAAAGTTATTTCAGAATTTCTATGTGCTCCATAATACAATAACTTTATTAGAAAGTGTGTAAACGTTCAGAGTCTTTTGATAAGAATCAGAACATTGTACACTTAAACTCACTTTGACAGAAAGTTTAGAATTTCGTAGTTGTGAACATTTTGCAAATTACATTGTTCGGAAGTAAGTACAAAAAAGATAAGTGAATGAACTGTCTTTGTGCCTTTATGTTGGCCCTATGGACGTGTTTATGTAAGGGGTGGCTGCAAGAACATCAGTTCAACTCTGCCAGGCATCTCTGAAGAACAGTACTTCTGGCCCATCGTCCCACACCAGGGAAGGTGGGCCAGTTCTAGTAGAATTGACACCGTGATCTTAGAGTATGAGACAAAAAAAAAAAAAAAAAAAAACACATATACTCTGTGGGCCTACTCCAGAGGGGGGAACTCCGAGGGAAAAAAATAAGGAGTAGATCTTCCAATTGAGCAACCATTAAAAACAGCAGCATCAAAACAAAAGACATCAATGCCTCTAACCAGATGAATTTTATCAACCATGTACCACTGGAACCATACTTTTCCTTAGTTCAAATACTCCTTTAGTAAATACTTGAACATCTGAAACTTACTACAGTCTGTTAAAAATATAGCTTCTTGTCCTGTAGCTATACTGTCAAGAATTTCACGTATTTCTATCCTGGCATTGTCATATATTCAATAATCATATAGTATGTGCTGCCAGCCTTCCCTGACCCCACAAAAACAAAGGTCCATATTACTCAGTGCATATAATTTCTCATTCATTGACCACTTTATGATGGAAAAATTTCTAGAGATACCATTGCAATGCAAGGGCTTCTGTTCTGAAGTCTATGTCTCATCATACATCCCATCAAATCAGTCAGCAGGCAGCGCCTGATAATGGAACTTGGCAATGAAGTTGATTTGATTGCTATGAACATTGTGGGACTTGGCAAGAACTGTAGGGAAGTTGAGAGTTAATGTGGGAGCTGGTGCAAAACTTGCACAATGGTCCCCTTTGTTTTTGTATATGTATGCATGTACAACCACATGTAGATGTGATGGCTAAAAAGTGACAAGTCAGTTCTAACACAGAATAAATCAGTAAGATAAAATATTAAAAAATAAAAATATATTTATTTTTTTAGTTGGTAGAATTTTTTGTCATTTATTAAAAGTGAATTTAATTACTAAAAAAAATTAATGTTAGGGTCTTGTTTGGGTCCCTTCAAGAATTGCAGGCCAAGGAACTGAATACCCCTAATCTCTCCCCCACCCCCATTGAGACTGCAGAACTGAACTGTTTTATGAGAAAGTTCAGTTATGGTTGTAGGGATAATATATTCAACTGATAAGGTAAATTTATTTTGGTTTTAAATTGCTAGAATGATCAAAGGTACTTAAAGCCTTAGTTGTTACTGAGACCCTCATTTTCCTGAGAACACATCATTAAATATTTAATTTTTTATTAAGGAGAAAAAAATTACAATAAGTATGCAGTTCATTTAGAAAAGATGAAATATTGAAATACCCGTACACTTTTTCCAGAAATTAAAGACAAAATTTTCGCTTGTTAGATCCTGCACCACATCTTTGTTACAACTGTGGGCACCACAAGTGCAAGGTGAGCACACATGAGGAATTCTTTAGGGAAGGGGATGCCAGTAATTTATCAAACTCAATGAAAGCTAAATGATTTTGTGATAACTGAAAAGAAAGTGGAAGAGAAATTGAAGCTAAATATAAAAAAGGTGCCTGGTGTGGATGGAATCTATCCAATTATATTAAGGGAGGCAGCATACCCTTTGCCATAATTATGAGAGCATACTTTGATTCAGGGGGAGTCCCTATGGATGGGAGATGTGCAAATGTATCCCCAATTCACAAAGGGGGATCATCAAAAGGTGACATGAGCAATTACAGACCTACTTTAGCTTACTGTCTGTTCTGTTCACAGAGAAATAATGGAGTCAGTGGTATGCAGGACCATCCAAACAGGAATGCAATTATACTGTAGTCACAGCATGGATTTGTTAAGGGGCGGTCTTATTATTACTACTTAGCCACATGGTGCAAGGAAGCCCGAGGCTTATGCTGCACCAGCAGAGAGAGAGAGAGAGAGAGAGAGAGAGAGAGAGACCGCATAACGACAGAGGAATTCATACGGTAGAGAATACAAGAACGTTATATCATATTTAGTAGTCATTCAAAGCATATGCACTTTTTGTACCCTCATGTTTGACCACTCAGCTACAAAGGCCTATGCAGGTTGAAAGTTCAGTTTCTGCACCATAGTCATCTTCACTAGTATTTTACTAAGCCTGAAAGTGGGATTTAGAGCCTAAAGTGCTATCTGAATACTTTGCATTAAGTATGTACTGAAATTTTACATTTCAATAAACAATTTAAACAAACTCCCATGTGATAAAAGAGTATATTTTTCAATTTACTTTAGTTACAACAAATAGTTTTTGGTGACTTTAGAGACCAATTAAAAATATCACTTTAAGCACTTCATAATTAATATTGAAATGCATACATAACATAAATTAACATTTCCTGGTTAGAATTATAAAATACATTTTAAAAATAATGAAGTAAAAATATAAAAATAGTTAAATGTATATATATATATATATTGTGAGATCACATAATTTCATGATTTTTAAGCTATATTACAAGAGTTTTTTTTTCTTCAACTGAAGTATTTTTCGTAGCGTAGAGTTGAATTGTGGCATTTGTTTAAAGCTTTCATTGGTAATGGAAACAATCCTATTTGTTTCAGTTATTACTGAACAGATATCTTTAGAGTCTCCATATTCATTTAAAGTTTGGACTAAAGCATTTATGAAAAAGGTGCCATCTATTTCTGATCTATATGAAACATAGCTGCAAAGAAAGGAAAGAAAATAATTATATACACATAATTTGTTATATTATTATATGGAAAACTATATTAATTAGTTTGCTTATAAATAAATGAAAATGAATAACAACATTCAAGGCAATTTTAATAAAAGAAAATAGAAATTTGTAATGGAGAACACAAAACTAAATAGCAGCCTTACAGGAATACTGCACTATCTGGAACCTATGAAACAAGCATCAAGCCAAACACAACTCTTAAAAAAAACATGATAAATAGACTTAAACGATAACATCTGTTCTAAAAACTGAAGAGAGCTGCTCATTTCCAACACGGTCCAGCTGAGAAGAGAATTTTGGGTTTTTTAGTTCCGACAACAAACTGTTTAATTATATAAAACATCACAATTAATCTAGAAAAATTAAATAAACTTTGGTATACTTTGCTTTGCTTTTTGAGCTGTGTGTAGCAAAAAATGAATTAAGATTTGAAAGGAATAGTTTTTCTTTTACAAAGAATTGATTTGTTAAAAAAATACCTTTGCAAACAGTTGGCAGTGCTTTAAATAAAAAATTAATTTACTTTTGTTCTCTCTCTCTCTCTCTATCATTACAGATAAGCATTAGAAAGCTTAACTCCCCAGTTCTAAGTCAAATCAGCCAACACAGTCGTACATAAAGGGCTGGCTGACTAACTGGATGCTCTATATATTTTGTATATTATTATCATTCAAAGTAGAAGAAGAGAGCAAAAAATTATGCTATGTAGTGAGTTTCACCAGTTTGCAATGGAAGAAGGGAAAATCCATAGTCTGAGTTTCATGATGGTAATGATCCACTGAGAAATATAGTCAGAAGGCATAAGAAGAGGCAAACAAACTTACAAGTTTTGTTTATGTTGGAAGGGCTGAAGGTCCTTATCTCCAGGCGAATCCACTTAGAAGATATATTCACAAGCAAGGCAAGGAAAAGGGTCTAAATTTCTTCGCTGTCTAGCATTAGAAGACTTGGCAGTTTTGCAAAGTTAGTCTACAACTGAAATTATAGGTGTTTTACATGACCTTATAATCTTTTTAAATAGTAATCTATTATTAGCCAAGAATATACAAACAAGCCATGGGCCAACATATGAAAATTTAGTAGTTTTGTCTGAAAAAATATCTTGTTAAATAAGTATACAGGTTTTATTACTTAAAGAAATTAGGTTTCTTTAAGCAATCGTATTACACAGATTTGCAGAGTGAAAGTGTTTAAACTAGTGTTTGAGAAAATACAAAAACCCTGAAACAAATGCTCTCTTTATTCTCGTTACAAGTTCAGGGAGGGGGGAACAAAAAAGGCAATCACAGAATTCACTTCAAGCATGATAACTTTTTAACAAATCTGATAATGCAGGCATATTCTAAAGCTGTTTCCTACAATTTTTCCAAGTTTAGGATAATGTTGAAGCTTCAGGTATTTTTGTTTTATTTTTTTTTTATAAACAATAATTGTGTGAAAGGAAACGGGATTACATCACTTGTGGAAAAGTCTTGTATGAACTCAATTCACACTGCAATACAATAGCCAATAATATATTTTTTTAAATCAATATTATTAGACCTATCAAGACTTCACAAAACTTTCATACTAATCTTAAGAAACCTTAGCCATTAACATAAAAAGAGATGTTCAATTAAACAGTGAAGAGCAAACAAATCATAGCAAGAAAATATAAACATAATTTAATATTCATTCATTTCTAAGAAAATGTCAGAAAGTGTGATTTTGTCAATTATGTGAGCTAATCCTTCTGCAGGATGATCACAACACTTTATAGCACACAAACTTGTTTACTAGTGGGTTACTTGAAATGAGTGTTTGCTTACCTTCTCTTTGGCCAAGTGAAGGTGTCATCCATAAAAATGCATTTTTCACCTTCTATATTGCCTTTTATTTACCCACAAAAATGCATACTTTTATATATAGTTGACTTAAATTTTTCAATAACACCAGTGCTGTGTAATCATTGCAGCATAAAAACAACCATCACATTCAATAGTAAAACACAATTAGAGAACCCTTCTAGAACTAGATTATCAATTAAATATATACCATTGTAGAACTTGCAGGATAAATTATCTTTTCCTTCTCAACATCACTGCAGAAGTATTTAGAAAAGCTATGATTAAACAAACTTCTTTGTTGGCAACTGGTATTTAGCACACTTAAACTGCATAACTAAAAAGCAATACAGTTAACATGTAAAACTGCTGCAATGTCTCTCTTTTTAATAACAACATATCTGTGAATGTTTATTCCCCTCAGATTCAAAATTTAATCTATGTTGGCATATATTCATAAGCATCACATATGTGAAGCCTTTAACAAAATATATTTGCCAAAATATGATGTATTAGAAGCGAAGCCACATGTGTGCATACAAAAGATTGAAATGGGCACTTTAAAGATGTAAAAATAAACCTTTTCCTTTCTTTTTCAGTTGATAAAATGGCCCATGAATAATAGCAAATTTTTATTTATTTATTTCCTTTTTTTGTGGATCCTGTTAGTAGCTTATAGAATGCACTAGCCTTACCATCGCAAGATACTACCACACAACACAACCAGATATCTTTGAAGAACCAAAACAAATAAGACACACACTTCAGGTGAATTTTAAAACAGGTAAGGTAAAAGAAACTGGTTATTGTCATTTTTATACTATTATCTGATAAAAACTACAAGTGGTATATTTCTCATTAATACTTACTCTTCAACTGTTGCAAGATGAACTAGAATATCTGCATACAAAGGCAAAGAGCCATCTGTTACAAGCAAAGGAACATTTTGTTTACCAGGTACTGCATCTGGTGATAACGCTTTTTGATAAGGTACAGCTATAAACAGACATATATTCAAAAGTGTTGCCTAGTTTAATCTTTTCACACTAACTAAACATCAACAACTGTTCAGTTATTCTGCAGAATAACTAATGTATTAAAAAATTATTTGACAAAAAAAATTTATTACTAAAAAAAACAATAACAATTCAAAGAAATATACAATTATTATAAGCAATCATACACATTATATATACTAATACTAACTAAATGCAATTAAAAATACTTTCCCTATTTTGTCAGCCAAAAAACCACGAGCCTTCAATATGCATACTGCAAAAACGTTAGTGTGTTCAATACTTCTTTTAAAATTGCTAACAGGAGATAAATTCTTAAGTTAGTGTATTACAATGGAGGTCTAAAAATAACATATGCTAATTGTTTAAAACCATCTATGGCATAACTGACATAAAGTCTGAATATGTAGGCATCTCACACATTCATAGAAAATTCCAAAAATAAGGTGTGGAAACAAATTTCCCAGACTGGTGCTATTGCTGTCATGTTTATTGAGGTTGAAAATAAATGGAAGTGATATGTTGTAGTTCAAATTTCCTCCAGCAGACGGTGGTCCAGACATTGAATAGTATGCTGACAGGCTGTGAGTAACCAGTTTCATTGGTAGTGTTAACATTGCTCCATTGCAAAATCATAAGGAATCAATCCCATATCATGATTTTGCAATATAGCAATGAACGAATAAAAAATTTTGCTTTAAATGTTAAAAACTGTTTATGGCGATGTACCAGTGTGTTTGAATGGTATAAGTAGTTCAAAGACAGATTTGAGGAAGCTTGCGATGACCCAAGAAGTGGACATCCATCATCCTATTGAAATGAGGACAGTTACAGAAGTTCAGGAAATTGTAGGAAGAGATTATTGTTTGACCCTCAGAATGATGGCTGACAATTTGGATATGAATAAGGAGATGATTAGTCAAGTACCGAATGAAGATTTAAGGAAAAGGAGGGTCTATGCAAAATCTCTGCCACACATTGTCATGGAAAAGAAGAAGCAATGAAGCATGTCATCATGCAAAGACTTCATCTTGACTTGTCAAAACAATCCATAATTTCCTCAATTGTATTTTCACTAGAGATGAGAGGTGGATGTTTCAGTACAACCCAGAGATCAAGCATTGGAACATGCAGTGGACTTCAAAATCATCAACAACACCCAAAAAGTTTTGTTTACAGACATCCAGGATCAAGATGATGTTGACTGTGTTTTTCGACAAATAGGGTGCTATTCAAAAAGAATTTCAATTATAAGCATACTGGAGATAACCACCCAGATGCAAACTAACATAAGCAGGGATCAAGGTGTGGCACCCAGAACACATGCAGGAATGACAACTCCTCTGTGTTACCAGGAAAACGTGGTATATGATAGATGACTCTCATCAACTGGTGCAATACCACCACTTTGCTTATTGGAGGCTTGAAGTGGTGAAACCCATGTTTAGTCTTAAGAGCAAAGATCCGGCAACCCCCCCATCTCTTATGTCATGCAGTATAATCGATGTCTTTTGAAGTTATAATGGACATCATGGCAAGATCCAATCTTCCTTACATTTCAAGGGTACATCTCAAACAGTGTTTGCAGGCTGGCCACTACATAGTCCACAGGATCAAACCTATTGGTAACTCCTAAGAGGCTTCTGGATTAGCTAGTGTATAATCTTGCTGCCTCTACTCTGTAAGATAATGACTGGAGGAAGGGCTTTGTCGAGCTGGGTATATTCTTTCCATGTCTATGCCATATCCAAAAATTTCATTACTTCATACAGTATCTCTCCCATACCTTTTCTTACTACTGAATATATCATGAATTAGCATTAGCATTAGTAGAGGCATTTGATGCAAGAAAGCAAGCTTATGCAGCATCAGCCAAAAAAAAATAAAAACCACTTCCACTTTACCCCTCTGTTCGTTGGAAATACCTGTCCAGCTGAGCCTTAAACTTATTTAGGCTATCAACTTCCACGACATGGGATGGAAGTCTGTTCCACCAACCAACCACCCGCTGGCTAAAGGCAAATTTCTGCATGTCTATCCTACATCTGTCTTTCCTCAATTTGAATTTATGCCCTCTCAGGTGATTATTCTGAGCGAGAGGAGGAATCCCATCAGCATTGAGCATGCTCAAACTATTCAAGGCTTTATACACCTCTATCAGATCACCTCGCTGGTGACTAGTGTCCAGACACTGTAATTTACAAAACTTAAGCCTTTCTTCATAAGAGCACCCCTTTGTTCCATTCACTAATCTTGTTGCTCTTCTCTGTACTCGTTCCAGCAGCTCTACATCCTTCTTGAAATGAGGCCTTCAGACCTGTATACAGTACTCTAGGTGTGGCCTGACCATTGCCTTATACAAGGGAATAATCACCTCCTTATTCCTGCTAGAAAAATTCCTATATATCATTGACAATACACCATGAGCTACTTTTGCCGCCCGTCTGCACTGCTCAGAGAACTTTATATCTGCCTACACAATTACACCCAGGTTCTTTTCATTCTCTACCACTGTCAGTGTAGAACCACAGAGTTGATACGTTGCTCTGGGGTTACTGTTTCCCATACGTAGTACTTTACATTTGTCAATGTTAAACTTCATTTGCCACCTCTCAGCCCATCTGCTCAACTTTTCCAGATCCTGTTGCAGTAGCATAATGTCAGTAGTGTCCCTGACAACCCTGCCACCCTTCGTATCGTCTGCAAACTTGGATATTAAGCTTGATATACCATCATCAATATCATTTATAAATACAGAAAACAATAATGGACCCAACAATGAACCCTAGGGGACTCCACTAATAACATTAGTCCACGACGAGCAGTGTCCATTGATTACCACTCTGTCTTCTCTCCCTCAGCCACCCCTTTATCCACAGCAGCAATTTGCCTCCAATGAATTGCCAAACTAATAGAAGAAACTTATTTGCAAAAAGATTTAAACCTCACAAACACTTCCTTTTTCATTTCACAAACACAGAGATTTTGTAGGTATTACTTAGTATTGGTAACGGTATCAAATCCACGTGTTACAAATTGAACGAGAGGTCTTTTTTTTTAACCAAATTTAGTCGATTTATTAACCAATTGTTATATTAAATTATCTTCTATAAGTAGATTATAGACCTAGTCAGGATCCTTAGTTTATTCTAAATTGAGATAGCAAGATTTGGAAGCTAATCAATACTTATGAGTCCGTAGAAGTACCGTTCGTGAATTCCTGCCATTTTTACACGATAGCATAAGCTTAGTGTAGTATAGTGCATAATATAATATTGTCAATTAATCAGTAAATCTATTAATCTTAATAAACTTTATTGTCAATTAAATTGTACTTTTAACTCTATATATATATATATATATATATATATATATATATATATATAACGACTTAATCGTAACAAATAATTAATACATAACTATAGTGGTACACATGATACGGAAGTTATATAAAGGGAACTCGTAGAAAACACTAGATACCGAAAAAATAAATATAGCATTATAACTGTTTTGGGATATAACTTAAGGATTTAATTTTGTTTTGAAATTTTATTGAATTAAATCGGAATCATGACTCAGACCAGAGCAGCAAAGCAAAAGGCTCAAGCTAATGGGAGTGCTGTGGTTCAGGGGAGAACTGAGGGGGGCAGTTGCCCTCTGAATCACAGTCTTTTAAAATGCACTATTTGCTTGATGTTTGCGGAGCAGTCGGGTACGGGACATGATACTGCCAAGGAGGAGGATGTCTTTGTGTGTGTGCACGATGTAAGGAGTGCAAGGAAATCAGGCGACAACTCAGCGTGGTTATGGGCCTTTATGAGAGCTTGAAGGACAGGGTGGATGCCCTCGAAGGAAATAAATTGAGGGGCCCATCAAGCTCTCAGCCGCCAACATCACCGCCAGAGCTTGCACTTGGTCATCAGGCAACACAGAGGCAGCCCCCCTAGGCAGAATGCGCTGGTCCCACAGGAACTAGTAGTTGTTGGTGACTCTATTGTCAGGGAAACAGGGAACATGCTTTGTAAAAAGGATAGGTGGAATAGGACCAGGGTATGTCTGCCAGGGGCAAAGGTTGATGATGTTGTAGAGCGGATATCATCTTTTAAGGGCACAAAAGGTGATATAGTTGTACACGTTGGCACTAATGATATTAAGAGTAGGAGACCGGCGGAATTACTTAGCAAGTACAGGTCACTGTTGAAAAAAAGCCGTGAATTAGGGTTGAATTTGAAATTGTCTGCAATTCTGCCCAGACACGATAGGAGGGAGTATATGATGAGAGCCTTGTCGATCAATTCGGCCCTGGAGGGATTGTGCAAGGCTCAAGGGGTAGAATTTTTTTCAGCCTGGACTGTACTTGTTAACAGGAGAGATTGCTTCTACAGGGATGGGATACACTTAAATAGAAAGGGTGCAAGAATTTTTGCTGATGCTGTCGAGGCAGAGTTAGGTGGGTCGTAAAACTGCTAGTTGGGGGGATACAAGGACTAATAGATTAACAGTAGCCACTGGCAGAGGTGGAAGTGATTCTTGCACTGCTTCTATTGAAATGAGAAGAAGCCTGAAAAACAAGATGCAGGATATTTCAGAGACTGCTGGGAGTCATTGAGGTACAAGAAAACACATGGGTTGTGTTAGGGTAGCCAAGAATAGAAACAGGTGCATGTATACCTGCGTGTACACCAATGCTAGGAGTTTGGTAAATAAATTTGATGAATTTGAGGTATTGCTCAAAACATCAAAGGCAGATATTGTTGGGATATCAGAGACGTGGTGTCACACAGATATAAGGAATGCGGAACTGGAATTTGGGGAATACAATGTGTATAGAAAGGATAGACAGGACAGGAGGGGAGGAGGGGTTATGCTATTAGTTAAGAAACACATAAAAGTCCAAGGAAGTGAAGCCAGTCGACATCGATGGACAGGGCAGTGTCGAGTCAGTTTGGTGTGACATAAGCATAGGGAAATCAAAATTGAGTAGGAGTGTGCTATAGGCCTAATGACTCTGATGAGTATAATAAGATATTGTACAGGGAAATAGAGTGGGCCAGTAAATCAGAGAGTCTTATAATAGGGGATTTTAATTTCCCAGATATTGACTGGAATTTGTGGGTTGGTCACTCGCACACTAGCAAGGCTTTTGTGGATTTATTGGATGATTGTTTTCTACATCAGCATGTCCGTGAGGCAACAAGAGGGAGCAATACTCTTGATCTGATTATCAGTAGTGATTCTCATGCATTAAGAATCTGCAGATAAATGAACCACTAGGTGGCAGTGATCACAGTGTGTTGAAGTGGGATTTACTCAAGGAGGTAACTACCATCAGAGGTAAAGGGAAGGGTTTTTGTTTTCGTAAAGGCGACTATGATGGTCTGAGACAGTATTTAAATTCTATACAGTGGGACCTACTGATGATGTTACCAACAGCAAACCCAAAATGGGAAGCATTCAAGGAACTAATCTTGCAGGCTACCAGGCTTTACATACCAACTAAGAAATATTGTTCAAGGTTTAGGCCTAAATGGTTGTCAGATGTACTAATGAGACATGTGGCAGAGAAGAAAAATGCATGGGATACATACAAATTAATGGGTGACATGGAAGCCTATGATAGATATAAGTTGGTCTGTAACCAAGTCACAAAGGAGATTAGGCAGGCAAAGGCAGACTACGAAAAATCCTTGGCAAAGGATGAAAAGAAAAACAGAAAAGAGTTCTTTAACTATTTAAACTCAAGAAGGAAAGGGATGAATCAGATTGGTCCATTGGATATTGATGGTTCAACAGTTGAGGATCCAATCTAAACGAGTATTTTGCATCTACATTCATGCATGAGGAGTTATTCAGGAAGGGGAATGATGTAGGTAAAGTAAACATTGGCAGTGAGCTGGATGATTTTGTAATAACTGAGAGGAAAGTGGAGGAGAGATTGTTGAGGATAAACATAAAAAAGGCACCTGGGGTGGATGGGATCTATCCAGTTATATTAAAGGAGGCAGCAAAGGAAGTAAGCAAACCCCTAGCCATAATTATGAGAGCTTCTCTGGACTCAGGGGAGGTACCCATAGACTGGAGATGTGCAAATGTAACCCCAATTCACAAAGGAGGATCAAAGGCTGACACAAGTAATTATAGACCTGTTAGTTTAACTTCTGTTCCAGGTAAATTAATGGAGGCACTGGTTAAAGAAGCACTTCAGGATCATCTAGACAAGAATTCAGTTATAGCTCAGACGCAGCATGATTTTGTTAAGGGCAGGTCTTGCCTGACCAATTTGATTGGATACTATGATGTAGTCACAAAAGAACTGGATGCAGGGAATAATATATATTTGGATCTTAGAAAGGCTTTTGATACTGTTGCACAGGAAGACTGCTGCACAAATTGGGGCAGTGTGGCATTGGAGGCAAATTGCTGCTATGGATAAGGGGATGGTTGAGTGGCAGAAGACAGAGAGTGGTAATCAATGGACACTGCTCAACGTGGACTAATGTTATTAGTGGAGTTCCTCAGGGTTCAGTGTTGGGTCCATTGTTGTTTTCGGTGTTTATGAATGATACTGATGATTGGATATCAAGTTTAATGTCCAAGTTTGCAGATGATACAAAGGTTGGCAGGGTTGTTAAGGACACCACTGACGCTATGCTGCTGCAACAGGATCTGGAAAGGTTGAACAGGTGGGCTGAGAGGTGGCAAATGAAGTTTAACATTGACAAATGTAAAGTACTACATATGGGAAACAGTAACCCCAGAGCAACGTACCAACTCTGCGGTACTACATTGACAGTGGTGGAGAATGAAAAGGACCTGGGGGTAATTGTGCAGGCAGATATGAAGTTCTCTGAGCAGTGCAGACGAGCTGCAAGAGTAGCTCATGGTGTCTTGTCAATGATATACAGGAATTTTTCTAGCAGGGATAAGGAGGTGATTATTCCCTTGTGTAAGGCAATGGTTAGGCCACATCTTGAGTACTGTATACAGGTCTGGAGGCCTCATTTCAAGAAGGATGTAGAGCTGCTGGAACAGGTACAGAGAAGGGCAACAAGATTAGTGAATGGAACAAAGGGTTGCTCTTACAAAGAAAGGCTTAAGTTTTGCAAATTACAGAGTCTGGAGACTAGGCACCGACGAGGTGATCTGATAGAGGTGTATAAGGCTTTGAATGGTTTGAGCATGCTCAATGGCAATGGGATTCTTCCTCTTGCTCAGAATAATCAGCTCAGAGGGCATAAATTCAAATTGAGGAAGGATGGATGTCGGATAGATGTGCGGAAATTTGCCTTTGGCCAGCGGGTGGTTGGTTGGTGGAACCGACTTCCATTACTTGTTGTTGAAGTTGATAGCCTAAACAAATTTAAAGCTCAACTGGACAGGTATTTCGAACGAACGGAGGGGTGAAATGGGAGTGGTGTGTGTTTTTTTTTTTTTTTGGCTGATGCTGAATAAGCTTGCTTTCTTGCATCATATGCCTGTACTAATGCTAATGCTAAATATACGTGGTCTCAGTTCTAATCTCAATAATGTGCACTTGCACTTACAGTCTGCCAAACCCCATGTACTTTTTCTGAGAGTATCCAAGGTTATTGATTGGTTCAACCACTGTTCATCTCAGTTGTCAAAATTATTCGTTGTACAACTCCTTTTGTATCAAAGATGACGCTAGTGCATATGTCTGTTCTAATATTCCCTGTCAAAGACTTAGTAATTTAGAATCTCCTATTTTTGATCTTCTCTGGTTTAAAACCTTTCTACCACATTGCAATTTCATTTGTTGTTCCTATCATTCGCCCAACTCCAATAATCACTTTGAATTCTTTGACTTTCTCTCTTTCAAACTTGACTTTCTCCAGTCCAACTTTGATAACAGTGAGATAATTTTCCTTGGTGATTTTAATCTTTACAAATCCAGTTGGCTTCAGTTTTTAGTCACACAGACCCAGCTGATTGAGATGCAGAAGCTTTTGCCATTTACTGTTTAAAATTTTCTGAAATCAATGTTTGCTCAGACCATGTGAGTAAAACTATTCTTGTAGGGATGAAATCCTTTATTCTACACTCTACCTTAAATTCTCATCCTTTATGAGGTTTTTAACTTGACCTTGGCCAAACCTTAACCTTGGTTTTCCAATAAATGTGCTAAGGCTGTTCAAGAGAAGAATGTTGCATATCGCAATTGGCTTGTATCCAAATTTACAGCTTCATTTTCTGCCTAAACCAAAGCTCGCAACAAATTGTAAAGCAGTTAATAATTAGTCCAAACTACATTTCAAACAAGCTAAGAGTAAAAAACTTGCTTATTTTCAAAAGATAGTCAAACATTCTGGCCGCAGTTTTTGACCATCGCAATTCCCAACCTCTGTCAAGATCAGATGGTTCTATTGCCACTTCAGCCAAAAATAAAGCTGACTTGCTACAACCTCCAACCATTCCAAGTACACTTCATTCAAGCCTCCTGTGGTCTTCCATCAAAAGGATGTCACAAGGATTAATGCTAGGAAAGCTCCAAGTCCCAATGGTATTTCTTCATATATCCTCAAAACCTGTGCTCCTGAACCTACTCCTGCTTTTTCACTTGCTTATTCCAAATGTGTTTTCCTTTCTTCTTTTAAATTTGCTCATATCCAGCCATTTCCTATCATCCAATTACACTTACTTCTACTCTTCCAAATGTAATGGAGAAATCAATTAATCACTAACTCTTGAACTATCTATAAACCTTCCATCTCATCAATTATCACCAGTATGGATTCAGTCAGTGCTGATCCACCAGTGGTATTCTGGTTATGTTACCCACTATGGAGAAATTCAATGGAAAAGTTTGGTGAAACTCAAGCAGTTTCTCTTGACATTTGAAAGGCTTTTGGCATTAGCAGATGATGGAAGAAAGTAAGCTTATACAGCATTAGTCAAAAAAAAAAAAAAAAAAAAAAAAAAGCCTTCACATTTCACCCATGCATTTGCTCTAAAAGTTTGTCCACTTCTTCCTTGAATTTATTTAGGCTATCAACTTCCACAACCAATGGAAGTTTATTCTAGCAATCAACTACCTGCTGGCTAAAGGCAAATTTCCACATCTATTCTACAACTGTCTTTCCTCAATTAGAGTTTATGCCCCTTCAGTTTTGTTATCTGAGCAAGAGGAAGAATCCCATCAGTATCCTGCTCAAACCATACAAGGCCTTAATACACCTCAATCAGGTCCCCTTGCAAATAGGTCCCCTCACTTTGTAATAGCACCCCTTTGTTTCGCACACAAGCCTCATTTCCCTTCTCTCTACTCATTCTAGCAACTCTACATCCTTCCTAAAATGAGGTCTTCAGACCTGTATGCAGTGCTCAAGGTGTGGCCCAACCATTGCTTTATACAAGGGGATATTCAACTCTTTATCCCTGCTAGAAAAATTCTTGTATATCATTGATAAGACCCTATGAGCTGCTCTGGCAGCCTGTCTACAATGCTCAGAAATCTTTATTTTTGACTGCAAAATTACTCCCAGGTCTTTTTCATTCTCCACTATCCTGAGAGTAGTACCATACAGTTGGTACATTTCTCTGCGATTACTGCTACCCATATGCAGCTCTTTGCATTTGTTAATGTTAAACTTCAGTTGCTGCTTCTCAGCCCATATGCCCAATTTTTCTAGATTATGTTGCAGTAGCACACTGTCATTAACAACCCTGCCAACCTTTGTATCATCTGCAAACTTCGATATTAAGCCAGATATACCTTCATCAATATCATTGATAAATATATAAAACAACAATGGGCCCAACACCGAACCCTGGGGACACCACTAATAACATTAGACTACGAAGAGCAGTGTACATTGATTACCACTCTCTGTCTTCTCCAACTCAACCACCCTTTTATCCATTGTAGAAACTTGCGCTCAAAATGCCATACTGCTCCAATCTGTACAGTCTTCCATGTGCAACAGTATCAAAAGCTTTCCTGAAATCCAAGTATATGATATCAAAATTATTTCTTGCATCCAGTTACTTTGTGCCCACATCATAAATATCCAATCAAATTAGCCAGAGACGACTTTCCCTTAACAAATCCATGCTGTGTCTGAATTATTACGGCAGTCTTGTCTAGATGATCCTGCATTGCTTCTTTAACCAGTGACTCCATTATTTTACCTGGGAGAGAAGTTAAACTAACAGGTCTGTAATTACTTGTATCACCATTTGATTTGTGAATTGGAGATACATTTGCACATTTTCAGAATGTGGGACCTTCCCTGAACCCAATGATGCTTTTATAATTATGGCTAAGGGTTTGCTTACTTCATTTGCAGTCTCCTTTAATATAACTGGATAGATCCATCCAACCCAGGTGCCTTCCTTACTTTTAACTTCAATAATTTGTCCTCCACACTGCTCTCAATTTTACAAAATCATTTAGTTCCCTGTTAGAGTTTAATAAGCTTCTGATCTCCACTTCCCTACAGAATTCCTCATGTGTGAATGTAAATGCAAAACACTCACTGAGTTGATCAGCTATCTGAACAGGTTCATCAACAGTCAAACTATTGATATCAAGTGGACCAATCTGATTCATCCCCTTTCTCTAGAGTTTATATAAGTAAAGAAGTCTTTGCTGCTTTTAACCTTTTCTTGTTAAAGTATTAATTTTTAAAACTACAGTAATGCTGTTGCACTGCCATTTAATCCACCGGCATCGAAACAGTAAGCTTTAAAAAAACATGAGACAATTAGGCTTTCTTACAATAAAAAATGCATGCTTAATAAAAGCATCAGAAAGATTAACTGCACTGCTTACATTATAGAGACTGGTGCTTAATAGATGTTTATAAAGATTTTGCATGGAACTGCAAAATATTCACAATTTAACAAAAGGTAGTGACGGTTAATAGAGAGCTGCTTAAAGAAGGCTTTGCTGCCTCTTGTTATTTCTTTGTATAGTGTACAGCAAATGTAAATGTCATTTACAGATCAAAAATTATTATTAAAAAAAAAAAAAAAAAATCACTTACCTTGCATTTTTAAGTTTCCCTGACAAGCTTGGATAAAACAGAGCTTTGGTTTACCAGAAAGGTCTCCTGATGTTGTTAATATTGTTTTGATTTGTTTTATTTCCACAATGACTCTGTCAGCTCCATAAATCCCTCCTGAAAATGACAAAAAGTCAAGCTTTAAAAAAAAAAAATTAAAAAATGAGAAGAGTGCAGTACTTTGCAAATCATTAATTTTACAATATGAAACCACTAGTATTAGTACTAGAGTTAAAAGAAAATATTCCATGGTGCAAATAGTGAAATGCTGCCAGACTTTCGGTCCGTCACACAGTGCTATGTTCCCCTTCTGTTTGGTTTTTAATTGTATCATTTATATAAACACTACTGGAGAGATAAAAATGCAGATACAATAATTAAAAAAAAAAAAAAAAGAAATTAGGAATTTAGTTTTATATAACAAATAGGTCCAAAGCTAGTTGCACCACATGTATTCTATGAATAACCTATAAATAGAAACACTCACCAAAGCCAGAGGTACCAGATGGTCTTTGGCAATAAGCGACTCTCATGACTGATCTGCAGAAAACTGTAGGAAGGCAGGTGCTAAATTATTGGATAATCAGTAATCTATGGTTGTTTGTTGTTTGTTTGTTTGTTTGTTTGGTTGGTTTTTAGGAGCATTAGCAACTAAGGCCATATTGCTCCGGGATATGCGGTGGTCATTCCTTGACCTTTCCGCATCCTCCATATTTGGTGGTGACGGGCTCGAACCACGGTCTAATCAAGAAGCATGTGCTGTGCACTGCTGCTCCTTCCCACCTGGCTACGGAGGCGCCAGTAATCTATGGCATTTTGAAGTGAATGTACTAAGTGAAAGGCAAATTTCCGCACGTCGATCCTACACCTGTCTTTCCTCAATTTGAATTTATATTCATACAAACTTATATTCACATAAGTTTGTATTATGGGCAAGTTGCTACAATGAATAAAAGAATGATTGAGTGGGAGAAGACAGAGAGTGGTAATCAATGGATACTGTTCTTCATGGACTAATGTTATTAGTGGAGTCCCCCAGGGTTAGGCATTGGGTCCATTGTTGTTTTCAGTGTTTATCAATGATATTGATGAAGGTGTATCAGTTTTAATGTCTATGTTTGCAGACAATACGAAGGTCGGCAGGGTTGTTAATGATAGTAATGATAATACGGCGCTGCAACAGGATCTGGAAAAGTTGAGCAGATGGGCTGAGAGGTGGCAACTGAAGTTTAATATTGACAAATGTAAAATACTGCATGTGGGTAGCAGTAACTACAGAGTAACATATCAACTGGGTAGTACTACACTCAGGGTAGAGGAGAATGAAAAGGACCTGGGGATAATTGTGCAGTCAGATATGAAGTTTTCTGAGCAGTGCAAAAAGGCTTGTCATGGTGTCTTGTCAATGATATAGCAGGGATAAGGAGGTGATTGTCCCCTTGTATAAGGCAATGGTCAGGCAACGCTTTGAGTATTGTATACAGGTCTGGAGGCCTCATTTTAGGAAAGATGTAGAGCTACTGGAACCCTATCCATAGGGTTGGTGTTACCAAGAAAGGCTTAAGTTCTGCAAATTGCAGCTTCTGGAAACTAGGCACCTTCGAGGGTTTTTTTTTTTAGTTAGTTGTTGGTGCATCAGCTTCAGTGGCCATAATGCAACTCTCAAGGTTTTTGCAGTACTTTGATCCAAGCCCGAAATGGAATTCGAACCAGCGACCTTTGGGTTGCCAGGCAGGCATTTTACCTTCAAGGTTATCTAATTGAGTTGTATATGGCCTTAAATTGATTGAGCAAGGCCTATGCTAAAGGGATTCTTCCTCTTGCTCAGATAAATTCAAATTGAGGAAAGACAATTGTAGAATATGTGTGTGGAAATTCACCTTTAGCCAGCGGGTGGTTGATAGTTGGAACAAACTTCCATCTGTAGTGGAGGTCAGCAACTTAAATAAGTTCAAGGCAGAACTAGACAAACATTTGGAGTGAATGGATGGGCAAAATGGGAAAGGTGTTTTTTTTGGCTGATGCTTGCTTTCTTGCATCACATGCCCTACTAATGTTAATATTCTTGTTTTGTTTTTTTTTGTATTCTTTTTTATATAAGTTAGCATTAGTAGAGGCATATGATGCAAGAAAGCAAGCTTATGCAGCATCAGCCAAAAAAAAAAAAAAAAAAAAACTTCATCCCTTCGTTCATTCGAAATACCTATCCAGCTGAGCCTAAAATTTATTTAGGCTATCAACTTCCACGACAAGGGATGGAAGTCTGTTCCACCAACCAACTACCCGCTGGCTAAAGGCAAATTTCCGCACATCTATCCTACATCTGTCTTTCTTCAATTTGAATTTATGCCCTCTCAGGTGATTATTCTGAGCGAGAGGAAGAATCCCTTCAGCATTTGGCATGATCAAACCATTCAAGGCTTTATACACCTCTATCAGATCACCTCGCTGGTGCCTAGTCTCCAGACACTATAATTTGCAAAACTTAAGCCTTTCTTCGTAAGAGCACCCCTTTGTTCCATTCACTAATCTTGTTGCCCTTCTCTTTACTTGTTCCAGCAGCTCTACATCCTTCTTGAAATGAGGCCTCCAGAGCTGTATACAGTACTCTAGGTGTGGCCTGACCATTGCATTATACAAGGGAATAATCGCCTCCTTATCCCTGCTACAAAAATTCCTGTATATCATTGACAAGACACCATGAGCTACTCTTGTAGCCCGTCTGCACTGTCAGAGAACTACATATCTGCCTACACAATTACCCCCAGGTCCTTTTTATTCTCTACCACTGTCAGTGTAGTACCACAGAGTTGATACGTTGCTCTGGGGTTGCTGTTTCCAATATGTAGTACTTTACATTTGTTAATGTTAAACTTCATTCGCCACCTCTCAGCCCATTTGCTCAACCTTTCTAGATCCTGTTGCAGCAGCATAGTGTCAGTAGTGTCCTTGGTTACAATCCTGCCAACCTTTGTATCTTCTGCAAACTTGGACATTAAGCCTGATATACCATCATCAATATCATTTATAAATACAGAAAACAATAATGGACCCAACACTGAACCCTGAGGGACTCCACTAATAACATTAGTCCATGATGAGCAGTGTCCATTGATTACCACTCTCTGTCTTCTCCCCCTCAGCCACCCCTTTATCCCTAGCAGCAATTTGCCTCCAATGCCACACTGCTCCAATTTGTGCAGCAGTCTTCCATGTGCAACGGTATCAAAAGCCTTTCTAAGATCCAAGTATATAATATCAAAGTTATTCCCTGCATCCAGTTCTTTTGTGACTGCATCATAGTATCCAATCAAATTGGTCAGGCAAGATTTCCCCTTAACAAAACCATGCTGTGTCCGAGCTATAACTGAAGTCTTGTCTAGATGATCCTGCAGTGCTTCTTTAACTAGTGCCTGTATTAATTTTCCTGGAACAGAAGTTAAACTCACAGGTCTATAATTACTTGTGTCAGCCTTTGATCCTCCTTTGTGAATTGCGGTCACATTTGCACATCTCTAGTCTGTGGGTACCTCCCCGGAGTCCAAGGAAGCTCTCATAATTATGGCTAAGGGTTTGCTTACTTCCTTTGCTGCCTCCTTTAATGTAACTGGACTGATCCCATCCACCCCAGGTGCCTTTCTTGTGTTTATCTTCAAAAATTTCTCCTCCAATTTACTCTCAGTTATTACAAAATTCTCTAGCTTACTGCCAGAGTTGAATACACCTCTGGCATTCCCCTTGCTGAATAACTCCTCATGTGTGAATGTCGATGCAAAATATTCATTTAGTTTGTTAGCTATCTGAGCAGGATAATCAACAGTTGACACGTCGATATCAAGTGGACCAATCTGGTTCATCCCCTTCCTTCTAGAGTTTACATAAGTAAAGAGCTCTTTGCTGTTTTTCTTTGCATCCCTTGCCAAAGATTTCTCATAATCTGCCTTTGCCTGCCTACCCTCATTTGTAACTTGGTTACAGATCAACTTGTATCTATCATAGGCTTCTGTGTCACGTGTTAATTTGTATGCATCCCGTGCATTTTTCTTCTCTGCCACATGTCTCATTAGTTCATCTGACATCCATTTAGGCCTAAACCTTGAAGAATATTTCTTAGTTGGTATGTAAAGCCTAGTAGCTTCCAAGATAAGTTCTTTGAATGCTTCCCATTTTGAATTTGCTGTTGGTAACATCATCAGTTGGTCCCACTGTATAGAATTTAAATACTGTCTCAGACCATCGTAGTCGACTTTACGAAAGCAATAACCCTTCCCTTTTCCCCTGATGGTAGTTACCTCTTTGGTTAAACCCCACTTCAGCACACTGTGATCACTGCCATCTAGTGGTTCCTTTATCTGCAGATTCTTAATGCATGAAGAATCACTACTGATAGTTGCCTCCCGAACATGCTGATGAAGAAAAGGATCATCCAATAAATCCACAAAGGCCTTGCTAGTGTGTGAGTGACCAACCCACAAATTCAAGTCAATATCTGAGAAATTAAAATCCCCCATCATAAGACTCTCTGATGTACTGGCCCACTCTATTTCCCTGTACAGTTTCTTATTATACTCATAGAGTCATTAGGCCTATAGCACACTCGTACTCTCAATTTTGATCTCCCAATGCTTATGTCACACCAAACTGACTCGACACTGCACTGTCCATCGATGTTGACTGGCTTCACTTCTTTGGTTTTTATGTGTTTCTTATGTAATAGCATAATCCCTCCTCCCGTCCTATCCTGTCTATTCTTTCTGTAGACGTTTTACTCCCCAAATTCCAGTTCTGCATTCCTTATATCTGTGTGACACCACGTCTCCGATATCCCAACAATATATGCCTTTGATGCTTTGAGCAATACCTCAAATTCATCAAATTTATTTACCAAACTCCTAGCATTGGTGTACACGCAAGTATACATACACCTATTTCTATTCTTAGCTATCCTAACATAACCCATGTGTTTACTTGTACCGCAATGACTCCCAGCAGTCTCTGAAATATCCTGCATCTTGTTTTTCAGGCTTCTGCTCATTCCAATAGAAGCAGTGCAAGAATCACTTTCACCTCTGCCAGTAGCTACTATTAATCTATTAGTCTTTGTATCCCCCCCCAAGCTGGCAGTTTTCCGACCCACCCAACACTGCCTCGATAGCATCAGCAAATATTCTTGCACCCTTTCTATTTAAGTGTATCCCATCCCTGTAGAAGCAGGGATGGGATACACTTGTTAACTCTCTCCTGTTAACAAGTACAGTCCAGGCTGAAAAAATCCTACCCCTTGAGCCTTGCACAATCTTTCCAGTGCCGAATTGATCGACAAGTCTCTCATCATATACTCCCTCCTATCATATCTGGTTAGAATTGCAGACACTTTCAAATTCAACCCTAATTCACGGCTTTTTTTCAACAGTGACCTGTACTTGTTAAGTAATTCTGCCGGTCTCCTATTCTTGATATCATTAGTGCCAACGTGTACAACTCTATCACCCTTTGTGCTCTTAAAAGATGATAACCGCTCTACGTCATCAACCTTTGCCCCTGGCAGACATACTCTGGTCCTATTCCTCCTATCCTTTTTACAAAGCATGTTCCCCGTTTCCCTGACAATAGAGTCACCAACAACTATTAGTTCCTGTGGGACCAGCGCATTCTGCGTTAGGGGTTGCCGCTGTGTTGCGTGATGTCCAAGTGCAAGCTCTGGCATTGATGTGGGCAGCTGAGCGCTTGATGGACCCCTCAATTTAGTTCCTTCGAGGGCATCCACCCTGACCTTCAAGCTCTCATATAGGCCCATAACAACGCTGAGTTGTTGACTGATTTCTTTACACTCCTTGCATCGTGCACACACAAAGACATCCCCCATGGCAATATCATGTCCCGTACCTGATTGCTCTACAAACATCATGCAAGCAGTGCATTTTAAAAGGCTGTGATTCAGAGGGAAATTACCCCCCCCCCCTCAGTTCTCCTCTGAGCCACAGCACTCCCATTAGCTTGAGCCTTTTGCTTTGCTGCTCTGGTCTGAGTCATGATTTCGATTTAATTTCAACAAAATTTCAATTTCAGTACAAAATTATAACCCTAAACTTTTATCCCAACACAGTTATAACGGTATATATATTTTTCAGTATCAAGTATTAATTAACTACGAATTCCCTTTATATAACTTCCGTATCAAGTTATGTATTAATTAATTATGTTATAATTAATTAATAGATTATTTGTAATCTAAGTCGTTATATGTATTTAGTTAAAAGTACAATTTAACTGACAACGAAGTTTAACAAGTTTAATAGATTTTACTGATTAATTGACAATATTGTACTATACTATACTAACGCTATCTAGTTCGGGATATAACGTATCGTATAACAAAGGCAGCAAGTTACGAACGGTATATCTACGGACACTTAAGTATTAATTAACTTCCAAATCTCGCTGTCTCAATTCAGAATAAACTAACAATCCTGACTAGGTCTATAAGCTACTTACAGAAAATAATTTGATGTAAAAAATGGTCAATAAAGCGGCTAAATATGGCTAAAAAACTTCTCGTTCAACGGAGCTGCAACTTGTAACACGTGGATTTGATACCCTTGCCGATACTTTTATCGGTAAGGGTATCAAACATTTGAAGTGGATGGGCGAAATGGGAAAGGTGTTTTTTTTTTTGGCTGATGCTTGCTTTCTTGCATCATATGCCCTACTAATGCTAATATTCTTGTTTTTTTGTTTTTTTTTGTATTCTTTTTTATATGTTTCTTAAAATCCATCTGGACATTTATTAAAACAAGTCTAGATAGATTTAAATCCATTCCTTTACTTTCAAGGACAAAGATAAATTAAATTTACAGTGGTTGAAAGTAAAGTCCCAGTTAAATGTCATCAGAGGAACTCAGAGCCAATTTAGACTCTCAAAGGTCTAAATTGGCTCTAAGTTTCTCTGATGGTAAAAATCATTTTTAACATGTAAATAAATGAAATACTAATAATGAATAAAGTCAGTTTGATCAGAGACCAGCCAAGGTATCAAAAAATTTGGTAAAAAAAAGATGAATGAAGAGGAAATTTTTATACGGACTAGCACTTGCTCTGCATTACTGGGAAAGAAGATTTAAAGAATTTTTTTTTCTCTTTATACTCTGACAGCCACATGGGGTAGAGAGTTTATAAGATAGAGAACAGAATACTACTGTATTTAGTGGTGACATGGACTTGAATTACATGCTTGTTTACATTCACACTGATCACTTGACTGACAGGACAAATGTCCCAATAACACTTTTTTTTTTTTTTTTTTATGAGAACCCCAAACACGAGAGGTATTAGAACCTATAGTACTTAGTACCGTGCTTGGGTTGGAGGTTCAGAAGACGAAAGAAGATATTTGTTGACATTGGACTTGAACTTCTGTAGATTGTAATTTTCAGGAAATACGTATGAAGGAAGGTTGTTCCAGAAAACGGCAGTTGAATGAACAAATGAGGAAGATGAAAAGTTGGTTGTGTGGGTTTGAAGTTGGACAGTATATGGATGTTGGCTGGTGGCGGCACGTGTTCGGACTGTTTTGAAAGAGAGAGCGGGAATTATAGAAGCCAATTCAGAAGAACAGTGCCCATGGAAGTATCTGTAAAAGAGGCATGCAGCAGAAACAGTACATCTATGAGAAAGCGAGTGGACAGACTCTGTTAGAGATGAATCATTAATTAACCTAACTGCCCTCTTCTGAATGGAATCAAGAAGCCTGAGAGAGGTTTTGGGGGCACCACCCCAGATGTGGGAACAATATTCCATGGCAGGGCGGATTTGCGATTTATACAGAGTGAGCAGCTGTTTGGAAGAAAAGTAACGCTGAGAGCGAAAGAGAAAACCAAGTTTTTTAGATGCAGAAGAAGCAATATTTGTAATGTGCTTGTGCCAAGAGAGATTAGAAGTCAGGGTAATCCCCAAAAGAGATATATCATTTTGCCTAGAAATCGGAGTGTAACTAAAGATAAGCATAGGAGCAGAAGAATCCTTTTTGCGAGATATAAGACAAGACTGAGTTTTAGAAGGGTTGAAATCAACTAAGTTGTCTTTGCCCCACTGGAGAATTACCTGAAGATCGGCATTTAAGGAATTGGCAGCAGATTTTCGAGAACTTGAAGCTGATTGAGCAGGACAAGGTTTCTCAAAATGGAAAGTTGAATGCAATGTGCTATCATCGGCAAAACTATGGATAGGATTTCCAGTCAATGGAAGAAGGTCATTGATATACAAAAGGAAAAGAGTGGAGGAAAGAACTGAACCTTGGGGGACACCGGCATTAGTGGAGAAGTTAGAAGACAGAGAGCCATCTACCATCACCCTCAGTGAGCGATCAGAGAGAAAACTGGATAACCAATTACTAAAAACAGTTGGCAAACCATAAGATGGAAGTTTGTTTAGAAGACTTTTATGCCAAACACGATCAAAAGCCTTTGAGATGTCAAGAGCAACTACTTGTGTTTCACCGAACCTTTCCATTGAATTAGTCCATAAATGGGTAACATAAGCCAGAATATCACCAGTGGATCGACACTGACGGAATCCATACTGGCGATCGTTGATCAGACGGAAGGTTTCTAGGTAGTTTAAGAGTTGGCGGTTAATTGATTTCTCCATTACTTTAGAAAGAGTAGAAGTAATTGCAATGGGACGATAATTGGATGGGAGGGATTTGTCACCCTTTTTAGGAACTGGCTGGATATGAGCAAATTTCCAAGCAGAAGGAAAAACTCCTTTGGAATAAGAAAGTGAAAAAAGGCGGCAAAGAATAGGAGTAAGTTCAGGAGCACAAGTTTTGAGAACAAGTGGAGAAATACCATCAGGACCTGGAGCTTTCTTAGCATCAAGATTCATCAAAATCCTTCTGATATCTTTTTGACGGAAGACCACAGGAGGCATTGAATGGAGCGTGTTAGGAATGGTGGGAGGAGTTTTACCAAGATCATTAATACATGAGCTGGAAGAAAAATGGGATGCTAGCAGGTCAGCTTTATCCTTGGCTGAAGTGACAACAGAACCATCTGGTTTGGACAGAGGTGGGAGCAGAGATGGGCAAAAGTTGCGGCCAATAGCTTTGGCAAGAGACCAGAATGCTCGGCTACCATTAGGGCAAGAAGCAAGTTTTCTACTCTTAGCCTGTTCAAACTCTAGTTTGGACTGATTAATAACTGCTTTACAATTGTTGCGAGCTTTGGTGTAGGCAGAAAATGAAACTGAAGAATTAGAAACAAGCCAATTACGATATGCAACATTCTTCTCTTGGACAGCCTTAGCACATTTATTGGAAAACCAAGGTTTAGATAAAGGACGAGATTTTAATGTGGAGTGTGGGATAAAGGATTCCATTCCTGCAAGAATAATTTCACTGACACGATCTGAGCAAACGTTGACATCAGAAGTTTTGAAACAGTAATCAGACGAAGGAAAAGAAGAAAAGAAGTCTCGCAGGTCATCCCATTTTGCATTCTTGTAATGCCAAACAACACGAGGTTGGGAATAGCCATGAGATAAAGGTTCCATTGGAGAAGAGACAATCACCAAGTTGTGATCTGAAGTGCCTAAAGGACCTCTCACTTCGACCTTGTACTTAGAAGGGTTGTTTGTGAGAAAAAGATCAAGCGTATTGGCTGTATGATTAGGATTGTCCGGTATTCTTGTAGGTAAATGAACAATCTGTGCTAGGTCATTAGTAATTGCAAAAGCCTCAGCATCTCGACCTGCTGGGTCGGTGTGACTGGAAAACGGAAGCCAGCTGGAGTTGTGAACATTAAAATCACCAAGGAAAATTACCTCACTGTTAGGAAAGTTGGACTGGAGAAAGTCAAGTTGCAAAGAGAGGAAGTCAAAGAGCCCTAAGTGATTAGTGGAGTTGGGAGAACGGTAGAGACAACAGATGAATTTTACACAATGAGGTAGAGAGATTTTAAGCCAGAGAAGATCAAAGAGAGGAGATTCCAAATTGCCAAGTCTCTGACAGGGAATATCAGAACGGACATATGCACAAGTACCACCTTTGAGGCGAAAGGAATCATACAGCAAATAGTTTGGACATCTGAGATGAGAAGTAGTTGAATCAACTGATAACTGAGATTCAGTCAGAAAAAGTACATGGGGTTTGGAAGACTGCAAGTGGAAATGGACATCGTTGAGATTGGAATTAAGACCACGTATATTTGTGAAATGAATTAGGAAGTCCTTGGGAGGTTTAGATCTTTTCGCAGATAAGCTTGCTCTATTATTTTGACAATTCATGGTGTATTCAATAGTAATAAAAAGTGGGTGGGACATGCTGTATGAAGTAATGAAATTTTTGGATATGGCGTACATGTGGTAAGAATATACCCAGATCCTTGACATAACGTGGCCTCGACAATGCTCCCCGCATACACACTACTCGGACTCCCTCCAGTCACTATCTGGCAGAGTAGAGGTAGCAAGATTATACGCTAGCTGATCCGGAAGCCTCCTAGAGAGTTACCAATAGGTTCGGTCCGGTGTACTAACTAGCAGCCGGCCTGCGAACACCGTTTTAGAGCTGTACCCTCGAAATGTAAGGAATAATGGATCTCGCCACGACATTCATCATAACCTCAAAAATCATCAATCATACTGCATGATGGAAGAGATAGGGAAGGGTTGACCGGAACTTAGCTCTAGAGACTAAACATGGGTTCCACCACTTCAAGCCTCCAATAAGCAAAGTGGTGGTATTTCACCGGTTGATGAGAGTCATCTACCACCTAGTACTGCCTGGTAACATAGAGGGGCGGCGTTCCTCCATGTGGTGTGGGCGCCACACCTCAACCCCTGCTTACGTTGGTTCACACCTGGGTGGTCACCCACCATGTACTTGTGCATGGGGGTTATACCCAGGATTACTAACAGTCCCACCATCGTGAAGGTGCAAGCAGAGGATTTGGCTGTCATAGACCGTCCGGACTTCGCCGAAATTGGGTCCACTTGACTTAAGTGTCACCCGAATATCAGTTCCATCAGCGTTTTAGACTCCCAGGTAGCAAGAACAGCTTGTCTGGCATATCTGAGAGAATGTCTGTGACAACCTCAAGGACTTGATGACTATAGTGCGCTGAGGATCATATTAGTGAATCCACATTTCATCCAATTTCATTCATGGTCATCAACTGGCTAAAGTTGTTTCAATAATTGGAAAATTTCACAATAATTGTCTTCAACTGTTTCACCCTCTCCTGGTCTGCCTTCAAATTTTTCATACTTATTTCAATGAAATTTTCTTTGTGTTCAATTCTTTGTGATGAGCTGATCACAGAATCTTCAAGTTGATCATACTGATCGATTTCTTCAAATGACATGTTTAGTGTTGGGACTTGAGACACATCAAGATTTGGCTTCTACAAGACCAATTCACAATGGTTGAATCTAGCTTGGTCATAGGGGCCACATATTGTATCATTAGCATTTTGATAAATTTGTAAGTCTTATTGTATTTCTTATTGTATACAGTTACAGTGACCAGATCAAAATTTCTTTAGCTCAATGCAGAACATGTGGTTATAACGCAGCCACACAAACATTATGAAAGTTTAGAAATGTGGGTTTACACTATAAAGAAACCACAGGAAAACTTTATTCAATTGTGGGCCAGTGCCCAAGATATATTTTCCTCCTTTATTATATTTTAATTTAAATATTATTTTCTTTTTACAAGGATTTATTAGAAATTATTTATGGCTGATAAAATTAGGAAAACTTTTATTAGGCATAAACAATTTTATTTCTAATAAAATTGTTTATTAGAAATATTACACCTGAAACATATACACCCATGAGCCAAAACATTATGACCAGCCCTGTCTCCATAAGTGGACCAATCCCACAGCACCTAGGAGCGATGTCACTAAGGTGCACCATATATATTGATGGTGTGGGTAGTTCTTGTCAGTCTGCCAGATGAAGCCCGTGCAGTGAGGAAAAGGACCTGATGCAGCTTGAACAGGGAATAACTTGCAATGCTACAAAGGCAGGACCAATATCTCAGCTGTTTGAGGGCCACCACAATGAAAGTGTGGCAGAATGGTCCAAAGCGGGACATACACAACCACCCAAAATACTGGAATGGAAAGACCACCACTGGTTGACAGTCAAGGTGAACAGCAGTTGGCAAGTGCTGTCCAGGAAAACAGACAACTCACAATCCCTCAATTAACAGCAGATAACAACCAGGGCACACACAGAAATATTTCTGAGCACACCATAATGCTCAGAGTAGGAAATCTGTTCATGTGCCCATGTTGACCAACTGTCATCGCCACTTCTGCCTGCAGTGGGTGGCTGCAAAAGAGTCGCCTAGTCTAATGAATGAAAGTTCCAGTTCCACCATGCCAATGGATGGTAGGTATTCAACAGAAAGCAGGTGAACTGCTGCAACCAGACTGTACAGTTGGATGAAAACAAGAGATAGTGGTGGTGGTGGTATCTGGTTTGGTGGATGTTTTCATGAACATTGCTGGGTCCCCTCATCCCCACTGAACACACCTACACCACCAGATCCTACCTCGGCATTGTTTCAGACCAAGTTTTGCTCTACATGGTAACTGTGTATACAGATGGAACTAGGCTCTTTCAACAAGACCATGCCCATATCACAAGGCCCGCAATATGCAGGAATGGTTTAAGAATCATGTCCAAGCATTTCATGTGCTCCCATGGCTACAAAATTCTCCTCCACCCCAACATCAATCTCAATGAACATTGAGGGTTTAGTGTCAAACAACATTTAACTACAAATCACTTTGTAGTTGATGTTTATGTTTTTGTAATTAACCAAAATTTTCTTGGTTTACCAGAAATGTACTTACAGCCTAAGCTAACTAAAGTACTAGACAGATACAGTTCTATGACATGATATGCACTGTTATTTGTATAAAGTAAAACTAAAGTTATCGCAAAAAGAAAATGCAATTTTGTAGTTAACGTTGTTTGACACTAAACTCTTGATTTGTGGGATGTCGTGGAATGCAGCATTCATCAGTCCACACCAGTGACTCCTTCTCTTGCCGAAATCCTGGACATCCTTCTGCACAAATGGTCCTGGATATCTGAGGCCACCATCCACAATCTAGTGGAATCGATGCCACACTGAGAGGTGCAAGCAGTTATCACTTAAAAAAGGTGTTGTTGTTGTTGTTGTTGCTGTTATTTGGTTTTTAGGAGCATTAGCAACTAAGGCCATATTGCTCCGGGGGATATGCGGTGGTCATTCCCTGACCTTTCCGCATCCTCCATATTTGGTGGTGATGGGCTCAAACCCCGGTCTAATCAAGAAGCGTATGCTATGCACTGCTGCTCCTTCCCACCTGGCTATGGAAGCGCCGTAAAAAAGGTGGCCTGATATACTATTAGCTAGGTGGTCATAATGTTTTGGTTCATGAGTGTATATAATATGAATGGAAAAGGAATATAGCAAATTATGATATATGAAATCACATTTTTGGCAAAATAAAACTAATAAATCATTATTGGAATAAGAAGAAAAGTGCAAGTAGGCTAAGATATGTGCAAAAGAGGCTGAAAAAAACTTGGGAAGATTTTGGGAAAGACAGGGAACATAGAATCGCAAAGATACAAAAATGCTGTTGTCTAGTTAAAAAAAATCTCAAAACAAGCAGAAAATGCATAAACTAAGGTAGGATAACAAAAATTATAAAGGAAAAGTAATTTTTTGGAGTACATACTTTTCTAACAACTTTTCCAACTTTTCATGAACTGCTACATGAAAGTGCTAAGACACCACTGTATAAGAGGTTATAATGATAAAAAGAGGAAATCTTGAATACCATCTCTATTATTAAAGTAGAAAAAGCCATGAAAAATAAAATATGGAAAGGCAGCAAATGTACAAGAAACCAGAACTAAAATGCTGAAAACCAAGGAAAAACAGTGTCTGGCGGTTACATCACATCATCCCAAAGTAATTTTTCTTTGGAAAATTTGGGTAATTATTGGGGTAATTTTCCTTTTGGAAAATTGGAGTAATATTGGGGGAAATTTTCTTTGGAAAATTATATGAATATTAAGATTCATAAATGGAATATATATTAAATAGAATATTAAATGTTAAATAGAATATATAGGATATTAAGAAATATTATAAATATTTTGGAAATTTGAAGTCAGGAATTCTCTTACATGAGATTTTTAAGGAATAACTGCATCCAGGTAAGGTGTAATTAGAAGAGATGGAAGTAGTATTGAAAGACCTGCATAAAAGATAGATGAACCTCGTAATGGGACAAAGGAATGAAAGCAAGCTTTGACCCTAAATAAATGGAGATAAATATCCAAAGCTTGATGGGACTTTTTGTCCCATCTTCCCCTTTGAAGATGATATGATGGGAATATCATCTTCAAAGGGGAAGAAAACAGGTGTCTAAGGCCATATTTATAGCCCAGGCATGTTCCATTGCAGTATTTAAAAAGTGCAGGGAGGGATAAGTAGGAGAAAGGAAGAGGAGGATAGAAGGAAAATTCCGGCCCCTCATATTTCACTAATAGTTTGGAAATTTGAAAATTTAGAGATTTAGGTCCTGGAAGAAATAACGAAATATAACATTTCTATGATATTTCTTAATATCCTATTTAACATTTTAATTTAAATTTAAAATGAGGACAGAGAAAATCACAATAAGTTAACATTTGTCCAATTTTACAAATATCAGCGAGTTTCAATTACACAAGTTGTCTGCTCGACATGTTGTGGTACCATGTTTTGAGACAATAGGATTCCCATAATGTTTTTTTAAACAATGTCAATGTTGCTAATACTAAATGATGAATAAGCACATCATATACAAATTTTTGGTTATACAAAAGTTGTAGAGGGCAGTGCAGTAGCACAGAAGTATAAATGAAGTTGTAGAAGGTAGTAGTATCAATTCACAAATTAGTTCACTGAATATGAATATGGGTTACTATGGAGAAAGACAATGCAGCAATAGTATCCTCTATACATCTCATACAACTTACCTTCTTTTCCATGTGTCAATATACAAACGACAAACACATCCAAATCTGGATAAGGTTCACTTAGTTTATTAACAATTTCTTCACTAGTAAGGTCATCATAAACCTTCACAGCAAACCCGTATTTCCTCCATACTTGAGCAAGTTTATCTAATGAAATAAAACAAAAAACAATTGGTGGAGGGGAAACAAAAATTTGATTAGAAAATCATTCTATAAAATACCAAACATCACAGATTAGAAATTGCTATCTTACATTTATTTAAGCATGTGCAATAAAAGAATATTTTTTGGTATTTAAAACAGAGTTATGAAAGAGAATTATTACATGAGTAGGCAAACCCCAATTTTTGAAACTTAAAACCTGCTCAGGTGATGACTATATATAATGCTTGTCAATGAAATTTCCCCATCTAGAAAGAATGGAGAGATTTACCTGAAAATCTGCATGTAGGGCTGTAACATATATTAGCATAAACGATAGACATGTCAAGCTGATTGGCACAGTAGAATGTCCTATAATGTTAGAAGGAAAACAATAGTGAACAAATAACCATCTAAGAATGTGAAATGCATTATGTATAAGGCACCATTAAGTACAACTGATGGACTTTGAAAGGGGACAGATTGGTGGACTGTCTAAAGTAGGATGTTCTTGGCAACAACAGGCAAGAGGATTACTCCAACGTGTCACCATTGCTGTGGTGGTATTAGTAAAATATCAGAATTGGAGAATTAACAGATCAGGCAACTAGTGGTAGGAAAGAAATATCACAATCTGTAAAACTTCTAGCATCATAATGCCATCCCTGTCTGTGCCTGGGTCAGTAAATATGATTAGTAGACAACTGTGAGGAGTGGGCTAAATTCTGCTTGTCATCCATTGCCTTGTCTGCCTCTGATGCCACTCCATCATTGTCATCTTTCACAATAGTGCATGGGAGTGTTGTCTTCAGTGAGAAATCATATTTATGTTTGGAATCCAGTGAAAGCCACATGGACTTCTGGAGACATTTCAAGAACAGAGGTAATACCAGCCTGCATCAGGAGCAGCATACTGGGCCAACAACTGGAATTGTGATATGAGGAGTCATCAACTACAACAGCCATTCACCTCTAGATATTACTGATGGCACATTGACCAGAAGACTATGCTGAAAACATTCTAAAGACCAGCACTGGTCCAAGAGGCTGTATGATTCCTTTCACTTCAAAGGTGAAATTTGTGCATATGTCTGTTCTGATATTCCCTGTCAGAGATTTAATAATTTGGAATCACCTCTTTTCGATCTTGTCTAGCTTAAAATCTCTCTACCACATTCCATCTTTCTCCAGTCCAACTTTTCTGACAGTGAGGTAATATACTGATGAGCCAAAACATTATGACCAGCAAGTAATTATGCAAATCAAAGCAACTGCAGGTTAACTATGATGCATGTGCGGGTCGGGAGATGGTATAAAAAATACCAGATACTGAGCTCTGTTAAAACGGTGTTACTCTTGTTCTTCAGATGGGAAAGGCAGCAGACTTAAGCGAGTTTGACAAAGGCCAAATTGTAATGGCCAGACGACTGAGTCAGAGCATATCCGAAATGGCACAGTTTGTGGGGTGCTCATAGTCAGCTGTGGTTAGTACCTACCGAAAGTGGTCCGATGAGGGGAAAACCCATGAACCGCTGGCGAGGTTTAGGATGACCATAGCTCACTGAGGTGAGCGAAGGCTCTTCCTGATGGTAAGTGGCTGTTGTTGTTATCTGGTTTTTAGGAGCATTAGCAACTAAGGCCATATTGCTCCGGGGATATGTGGTGGTCATTCCCTGACCTTTCCGCATCCTCCGTATTTGGTGGTGACGGGCTCGAACCCCGGTCTAATCAAGAAGCGTGTGCTGCGCACTGCTACTCCTTCCCACCTGGCTACGGATGCGCCTTGGTAAGTGGCAACAGAAGGGTGACTGTCGTGCAATTCGCTGGTAACTGGAATGCTAGTGGCGGGAGTAATGTGTCACAAAACACAGTACATCGAACCCTGCTGAAAATGGGGCTGTGTAGCCACAGGCCGCTCCGAGTGCCCATGCTAACCATGGTTCACCAGTGACAGTGCCTACAATAGGTACGCGAGCATGGAAACTGAACCTTGAGTGATTAGAAGAAGATCGTCTGGTCTGATGAATCACGTTTCCCTTTGCACCATGTGGACGGCCGGGTACATGTGCATCATTTACCTCAGGGAAGTGATGGTGCCTGGATGGACCGTGAGACGAAAACAAGCCGGTGGCGGGGGTGTCGCTTTGGGTGATGTTCTGCTGGGATACCCTGGTTCCAGTCATCCATGTGCCAGACACCGATGTCTACCACCTACCTAAACATCATTACTGATCAGGTGCACCCTTTCACAGCAACGGTTTTCCCCTCTGGCAGTCCACCTTTCAGCAGGATAATGCACCATGCCAAACCACCCGAATCGTTCGAGACTGGTTCACGGAACACGAGGAAGACTTCCAGTTATTGCCCTGGTCTCCAAATTCCCCAGACATCAATCCCATCGAGCATCTGTGGTTTGTGTTGGAACAAAAACTCCGGTTTGGGGCATCTCAACCTTACAGGAGTTACAAGAATCTGCTGATTACATGTTGGTACCAGATACCACAAGACACATTTAGAAATCTTGTGGCATCCATACCTTGCTGGGTATGAGCTGTTTTGGCTGCAAGTGGAGGACCAACATCATATTAGGTAGGTGGTCATAAAGTTTTGTCTCATCGGCGTATTTGCTGATGCTATCGAGGCAGTGTGAGGTAGGTCAGAAAACTGCTAGCTTGGGGGGATTTACAGACTAAAAGATTAACAGTTGTCGCAGGATAGGCGAGTAATTCTTGCACTGCTTCTATTAGAATGAGCAGCAGCCAGGAAAGCAAGGTGCTGAGGATTTCCAGGACTGCTGGGAGTCATCATGGAATAAGTAAATACATGGTCTGTGTTAGGGTAACTAAGAGTAGGAACAGGTGCATGTATACTTGCATATACACCAATGCTAAAAGCATAGTTAATAAATTTGATGAATTTGAAGTGCTGATCGAGACATCAAAGGCAGATATTATTGGGATATTAGCAACGTGGTGTCACACAGATATAAGCAGTGCAGAATTGGAATTTCAGACAGGAAGGGAGGAGGAGTTATGATGTTTTAAGAAACACATAAAATCTAAGGAAGTGCATCCAATTGACTGGACAATGCAATGTGGAGTCAGTGTGGTATGACATAAGCACTGGGAAAAGGAAAATGAGAGTAGGTGTGTGTTGTAGGCCTAATGACTCTGACGAGTATAATGAACAAATCTGCATGGAAATAGAGTGGGCCAGTAAATCAGTGTCTCATAATGGGGGATTTTAACTTTCCAGAGGTTGACTGGAACTTGTGGCTTGGTCACTAGCAGACTAGCAAGACATCTGTGGATTTATTGGATGACTGTTTTCTACAGCAACCTGTTCAAGAGGCAACCAGAGAGAGTAATACTCTTGATCTGGTTATCAACGGTGATTATTCATGCATTAAGAATTTGCAGTTAAAGGAACCACTGGGTGACAGTGACCACAGTGTACTAATCTGGGATTTACTTAAAGATGTAATTAACATCAAGGGTAAAGGGAAGGGTTTTTCACTGTAATCACCTTTCATAAAGGTGATTACAGTGGTCTCAGACTATCTTGGAAGTTACTAGGCTTTCATACTAACTAAGAAGAACTGTTCAATGTTTAGGCCTAAATGGATGTCAGATGAATTAATGAGGCTTGTGGCAGAGAAAAAAAATGCATGGGATGCAAATAAATTATCAGACGACACAGAAGTCTATGGTAGATATAAGCTAGTCTATAATCAAGTCGCTGTTGTTGTTATTTGGTTTTTAGGAGCATTAGCAACTAAGGCCATATTGCTCCGCAATCAAGTCGCAAAGGAGGTTATGCAGGCAAAGGCACATAATAAGAAATCTTTGGCAAATGATGCAAAGAAAAACAGCAAAGAGTTATTTACTTATGAAAACTCTAGAAGGAAAAGGATGAATCAGATTGGTCCACTTAACATAGATGGTTCGACTATTGATGATCCTGCTCAGGTAGCTGATAAACTGAATGAGAGTATTTTGCATCTACATTCACACATGAGGAACTCTGTTTTCTTGCATTGTATGCCTCAATTAATGCTAATGCTAATTTTCCTTGGAGATTTTAATGTTCAGAACTCCAGTGGCTTCCATTTTCCAGTCCATCTGTCATAAGGATTTTGAATAATCTTGATGCTATGAAAGCTCCAGACCCTAATGGTATTTTTCCAATTGTTTTCAAAACCTGTGCTCCTGAACTTACTTTTAGCATTAGCATTAGCATTAGCAGAGGCATATGATGCAAGAAAGCAAGCTTATTCAGCATCAGCCAAAAAAAAAAAAAAAAAAAAAAAAAAAACCACTCCCATTTCACCCCTCCGTTCGTTCGAAATACCTGTCCAGTTGAGCTTTAAATTTGTTTAGGCTATCAACTTCAACAACAAGTGATGGAAGTCGGTTCCACCAACCAACCACCCGCTGGCCAAAGGCAAATTTCCGCACATCTATCCGACATCCGTCCTTCCTCAATTTGAATTTATGCCCTCTGAGGTGATTATTCTGAGAAAGATGAAGAATCCCATTGGCATTGAGCATGCTCAAACCATTCAAAGCCTTATACACCTCTATCAGATCACCTCGCCGGTGCCTAGTCTCCAAACTCTGTAATTTGCAAAACTTAAGCCTTTCTTCGTAAGAGCAACCCTTTGTTCCATTTATTAATCTTGTTGCCCTTCTCTGTACCCGTTCCAGCAGCTCTACATCCTTCTTGAAATGAGGCCTCCAGACCTGTATACAGTACTCAAGATGTGGCCTTACCATTGCCTTATACAAGGGAATAATCACCTCCTTATCCCTGCTAGAAAAATTCCTGTATATCATTGACAAGACACCATGAGCTACTCTTGCAGCTCGTCTGCACTGCTCAGAGAACTTCATATCTGCCTGCACAATTACCCCCAGGTCCTTTTCATTCTCCACCACTATCAGTGTAGTACCGCAGAGTTGATACGTTGCTCTGGGGTTACTGTTTCCCATATGCAGCACTTTACATTTGTCGATGTTAAACCTCATTTGCCACCTCTCAGCCCATCTGTTCAACCTTTCCAGATCCTGTTGCAGCAGCATAGCGTCAGTATTGTCCTTAACGACCCTGCCAACCTTTGTATCATCTGCAAACTTGGACATTAAACTTGATATCCCATCATCAATATCATTCATAAACACCGAAAACAACAACGGACCCAACACTGAACCTTGAGGAACTCCACTAATAACATTAGTCCACGTTGAGCAGTGTCCATTGATTACCACTCTCTGTCTTCTGCCACTCAACCATCCCCTTATCCATAGCAGCAATTTGCCTCCAATGCCACATTGCTCCAATTTGTGCAGCAGTCTTCCATGTGCAACAGTATCAAAAGCCTTTCTAAGATCCAAATATATAATATCAAAGTTATTCCCTGCATCCAGTTCTTTTGTGACTACATCATAGTATCCAATCAAATTGGTCAGGCAAGACCTGCCCTTAACAAAACCATGCTGCGTCTGAGCTATAACTGAATTCTTGTCTAGATGATCCTGCAGTGCTTCTTTAACCAGTGCCTCCATTAATTTACCTGGAACAGAAGTTAAACTAACAGGTCTATAATTACTTGTGTCAGCCTTTGATCCTCCTTTGTGAATTGGGGTTACATTTGCACATCTCCAGTCTATGGGTACCTCCCCTGAGTCCAAAGAAGCTCTCATAATTATTGCTAGGGGTTTGCATATTTCCTTTGCTGCCTCCTTTAATATAACTGGATAGATCCCATCCACCCCAGGTGCCTTTTTTATGTTTATCCTCAACAATCTCTCCTCCACTTTCCTCTCAGTTATTACAAAATCATCCAGCTCACTGCCAATGTTTACTTTACCTACATCATTCTCCTTCCTGAATAACTCCTCATGCGTGAATGTAGATGCAAAATACTCGTTTAGATTGTTAGCCACCTGAGCAGGATCCTCAACTGTTGAACCATCAATATCCAGTGGACCAATCTGATTCATCCCTTTCCTTTTCGAGTTCAAGTATGTAAAGAACTCTTTTCTGTTTTTCTTTGCATCCTTTGCCAAGGATTTTTCATAGTCTGCCTTTGCCTGCCTAATCTCCTTTGTGACTTGGTTACAGACCAACTTATATCTATCATAGGCTTCCATGTCACCCATTAATTTGTATGTATCCCATGCATTTTTCTTCTCTGCCACATGTCTCATTAGTTCATCTGACAACCATTTAGGCCTAAACCTTGAACAATATTTCTTAGTTGGTATGTAAAGCCTGGTAGCCTCCAAGATTAGTTCCTTGAATGCTTCCCATTTTGAGTTTGCTGTTGGTAACATCATCAGTTGGTCCCACTGTATAGAATTTAAATACTGTCTCAGACCATCATAGTCGCCTTTACGAAAACAAAAACCCTTCCCTTTACCTCTGATGGTAGTTACCTCCTTGAGTAAATCCCACTTCAACACACTGTGATCACTGCCACCTAGTGGTTCATTTATCTGCAGGTTCTTAATGCATGAAGAATCACTACTGATAATCAGATCAAGAGTATTGCTCCCTCTTGTTGCCTCACGAACATGCTGATGTAGAAAACAATCATCCAATAAATCCACAAAAGCCTTGCTAGTGTGCGAGTGACCAACCCACAAATTCCAGTCAATATCTGGGAAATTAAAGTCCCCCATTATAAGACTCTCTGATTTACTGGCCCACTCTATTTCCCTGTACAATATCTTATTATACTCATCAGAGTCATTAGGCCTATAGCACACTCCTACTCTCAATTTTGATTTCCCTATGCTTATGTCACACCAAACTGACTCGACACTGCCCTGTCCATCGATGTCGACTGGCTTCACTTCCTTGGACTTTGTGTTTCTTAATTAATAGCATAACCCCTCCTCCCCTCCTGTCCTGTCTATCCTTTCTATACACATTGTATTCCCCAAATTCCAGTTCCGCATTACTTATATCTGTGTGACACCACGTCTCTGATATCCCAACAATATCTGCCTTTGATGTTTTGAGCAATACCTCAAATTCATCAAATTTATTTACCAAACTCCTAGCATTGGTGTACACGCAGGTATACATGCACCTGTTTCTATTCTTAGCTACCCTAACACAACCCATGTGTTTACTTGTACCGCAATGACTACCAGCAGTCTCTGAAATATCCTGCATCTTGTTTTTCAGACTTCTGCTCATTTCAATAGAAGCAGTGCAAGAATCACTTCCACCTCTGCCACTGGCTACTGTTAATCTATTAGTCCTTGTATCCCCCCCAACTAGCAGTTTTCCGACCCACCTAACACTGCCTCGACAGCATCAGCAAAAATTCTTGCACCCTTTCTATTTAAGTGTATCCCATCCCTGTAGAAGCAATCTCTCCTGTTAACAAGTACAGTCCAGGCTGAAAAAAATTCTACCCCATGAGCCTTGCACAATCCCTCCAGGGCCGAATTGATCGACAAGGCTCTCATCATATACTCCCTCCTATCGTGTCTGGGCAGAATTGCAGACACTTTCAAGTTCAACCCTAATTCACGGCTTTTTTTCAACAGTGACCTGTACTTGCTAAGTAATTCCGCCGGTCTCCTACTCTTAATATCATTAGTGCCAACGTGTACAACTATATCACCTTTTGTGCCCTTAAAAGATGATATCCGCTCTACAACGTCATCAACCTTTGCCCCTGGCAGACATACCCTGGTCCTATTCCACCTATCCTTTTTACAAAGTATGTTCCCCGTTTCCCTGACAATAGAGTCACCAACAACTACTAGTTCCTGTGGGACCAGCGCATTCTGCCTAGGGGGCTGCTTCTGTGTTGCCTGATGACCAAGTGCAAGCTCTGGCGTTGATGTGGGCAGCTGAGAGCTTGATGGGCCCCTCAATTTATTTCCTTCGAGGGCATCCACCCTGTCCTTCAAGCTCTCATAAAGGCCCATAACAACGCTGAGTTGTCGCCTGATTTCCTTGCACTCCTTACATCGTGCAAACACAAAGACATCCCCCTTGGCAATATCATGTCCCGTACCCGACTGCTCCGCAAACATCAAGCAAACAGTGCATTTTAATAGACTGTGATTCAGAGGGCAACTGCCCCCCTCAGTTCTCCCCTGAACCACAGCACTCCCATTAGCTTGAGCCTTTTGCTTTGCTGCTCTGGTCAGAGTCATGATTCCGATTTAATTCAATAAAATTCAAAACAAAAATTAAATCCTTAAGTTATATCCCAAAACAGTTATGTTATATATATATTTTTTCGGTATCTAGTGTTTTCTACGAGTTCCCTTTATACAACTTCCGTATCACGTGTACCACTATAGTTATGTATTAATTATTTGTTACGATTAAGTCGTTATATATATATATATATATATATATATATATAGTTAAAAATACAATTTAATTGACAATAAAGTTTATCAAGATTAATAGATTTACCGATTAATTGACAATATTATATTATGCACTATACGACACTAAGCTTATGCTATCGTGTAAAAATGGCGGGAATTCACGAACGGTATTTCTATGGACTCGTAAGTATTGATTAGCTTCCAAATCTCGCTATCTCAATTTAGAATAAACTAAGGATCCTGACTAGGTCTATAATCTACTTATAGAAGATAATTTGATATAACAGTTGGTTAATAAATCGGCTAAATTTGGTTAAAAAAAAATTGGTTTGTGACACGTGGATTTGATACCGTTACCGATACTAAGTAATATCTACAAAATCTCTGTCTAAGTTAAACTTTAAACTAAGTATCGTAACTAGGAATATAAAGCTACTCTAGAAAATAAGTTAATATGACAATTTAAACTAATAAAGCAGAAAATAAATCAGGAAAAACTTCTCTGTTTGAAGAGCTTTAAGGAGCAATGTCCGCACAGGCTAACCTCGCACCCTTTTGTTCTGTGTTGCCTTTTTTAATTTCTTATTCTGCATGTGTTTTTCCTTCTGCTTGGAAATCTGCTCATATCCAGCCAATTGCTAAAATGGATAACAAATATTCATTCAATTTTCATTCTGATGCACTCACTTCTACTCTTCCAAAATAATAGAGAAATAATTTAATCATCAACTCACTCAAACTATCCATAAACCTTTCATCTGATCAACGATCACAGGTATGGATTCCATCAGTGTTGATCCATTGGTGATATTCTGGCTTATAGGTCCCATCTATGGACAAAAATCAGTGGAAAAGTTTGGTGAACTTAAGCAGTTGCTCTTGACAATTCAAAGGCTTTTCATCATGTTTGTTATAAAGGTCTAAATAAGTTCCATCTTATGGTTTTCCAACTATTTTTTGTAAGTGGGCATCATAGTTTTTCGCCGAGGGTGAGGGTATATGGCTCTCTGTCTTCTAACTTCTCCACTAATGTTAGTGTTCTCCAAGGTTCAGTTCTTTCTCCCATTCTTTTCCTTTTGTACATTAATGACCTTCTTTCATTGATCAGAAGTCCTATCCATAGTTTTGCTAATGACAGCATGTTGCTTTCCACCTTCCAGTTTGAGAAACCTTGCTATACATAAACAGCTTCAACTTCTCAAATATCCACTACCAATTCCTGAAATGCTGATCTCCAGATAATTCTCCAGTGGGGCAAAGATATCTTAGTTGATTTCAATCCTTCTAAAACTCAGTCCTGTCTTATATCTTTCAAAAAGGATTCTTCTGCTCCTATGCTTATCTTCAATGACACTCCTCCAATTTTTAGGCAAGACCATATATCTCTATAGAGGATTACCCTGACTCCTAATCTCTCTTGGCATAACCAGATTACAAATATTTCTTCCTCTGCATCTAAAAAAACTGGGTTTTCTCTTCACTATCAACATTACTTTTCTTCCGAACAGACTGAACAGATGGCAAATCTCTGTACAAATCGCAAATCTGTCCTACCATAGAATACTGTTTCTACATCTGGGCAGTGTCCCCAAAACCTATCTCAGGATTCTAGATTCCACTGACAAGAGGATAGTTAGGTTATTTAATAACTCATGTTTAACAGTCTCTTCACTCTGTCTCATAGATGTTCTGTTTCTGCTGCATGCCTTTTCTATAGATACTTCCATGGGCATTGTTCTTCTGAATCTGCTTCTATAATTCCCACTCTCTGTTTCAAAGCAGTTCGAACACATGCCGCAACCACGCAACATTCTTTTAATATCCAACTTCAAACTCACAGAACCAACTTTTTTTCTTCCTCATTTATTCATTGAACTTCTGTTTTCTGAACAACCTTCATTCATATGTATTTCCTGAAAATCACAATCTGCAGAAGTTCAAGTCTAATGTCAACAATATCATCTTTCATCTTCTCAGAAGAAATATTAGAATCTATAGTACTATAGGCTCTAATACTTCTCATTTGAAGTTCATAAAAAAAAAAGGAAAAAAATCATTTGTGCCTTTTCTATATTACATCCTACATCATTTTCCAGAAGGACAATGCCTGCTCACATAATACACATCTCACATCCTAATAGCACCCAAGTGACGCAGACCTACTTCTTGGCATGCATGTATGTTGTTGTTATTTGGTTTTTAGGAGCATTAGCAACTAAGGTCATATTGCTCTGGGAATATGCGGTGGTCATTTCCTGACCTTTCCGCATCCTCAGTATTTGGTGGTGACGGGTCAAACTCCGGTCTAATCAAGAAGCGTGTGCTACGCACTGCTGCTCCTTCCCACCTGGCTACGGAGGCGCCTGGTCATGCATGTATGAATGGTTGAAATGGGAAGGGGGTTTTTTTTGGCTAATACTATATAAGCTTGCTTTCTTGCATCATATGCCTCTACTAATGCTCACTAGATATGTCACCCATCAAAGAAATTTGTAATATGATGGGACAGTTATATAAATGACCACTATTGCTCAATTCACAGAAGAAGTGCAAAAAAAGCATGACTGAGCATTCACTAAATAGACACCCGCCATCTTTTTGACTCCCTGCCAAAATTTTTGGTCATTTATATCACTGTTTGTGGAGACTATACTTTATATTGATATGCACTGCATTTTAATAAGTTAATACTACTGAAATGATATATTATTAAATATATATAGATAAATAAACTGTATTTGCTAACAAAATTAATTTTTTTAAATACACCACAATGTATTAATAAAAAATCATAATCATAAAATTCTTCACACTTATACGTGAGATCATATTTAATTATTGATATAGCCTGGTGTATCTACTTTCAGTTGAGTATTTCTGAAGACCAATATTAATGTTCATGTCACTTCTAAATTAAAGGGCACTGTTGGAAAAATAGGACTATTCAGTTTTCTGTTTTCTTTGTCAGGGAAAATGAGGCATGTCATCCAACAATGGGATGTCTTGTCACCATAAGTGTGGACCTTTCTTTTCCTTCTGTATGTTTTTGTATCCAGCAGGTCTTACACTTTCTGGTGAACAGAATGGTCCTAATGTTCACAGAACACACTTTTCCTTCATAAGAGTAATGGACTTTCACACAACTAGCATTATCAAAAGGCTTGTTATTTGTTATTTGGTTTTTAGGAGCATTAGCAACTAAGGCCATATTGCTCCAGGATATGCGGTAGTCATTCCCTGACCTTTCTGCATCCTCTGTATTTGGTGGTGATGGGCTCGAACCCCGGTCTAATCAAGAAGCGTGTGCTATGCACTGCTGTATCAAAAGGCAAGACCTTGACCAGGTAAGACAAAAGGTGAGGATGAAACACTGTTCTTTTAAACAAGTATACGATACATCCACCTTTTCTATAAATGGCAGAGTAACCTTTTGGCAATACCATTTGTTTGCAAGCAGTGGAACGCTAGGGCAACTCATGAAAGCAAAGTTTGTCCTGCTGTGACAACTGCATTAAATAAGTAAAATTATTCTGCTGAAAAATCAAGAAAGGATAAGATAATTCCCTGAACTTTGTATAATTATTGTTTTTATTTGATATATTTTTGTAATGTTATTACTGAACTCATACTCTCTTTGCTACTGGGTAGGTAGGTAATGCAGCTGTCTTTTTTTTTCTTCTCCCCAATAAAATATACTGTATTTCAAATGTGCTAGTTGGAAGAGCTTCCGGATGGATAGATGGGCACCAGATAGCATGGCTTTTACTCTAGTTTGTTCCTGGAGTAAAATTATTGTCAAACATCAAATCAGAATTTTAAAAAAATTCATAAAAAAAAACTGCAAATAAAACTCATCGGTATATTTTTGATGCAATAATATCCTCTACATCTATTTATGTATTATTTGATTTGCTTTCATCAAATTATGGATCTGAATTTTGCAGAAATTCTTCAATTTCAAATTTTGTAAACTCATATCAGATGACTGAGGGAACAGATGATCTCCTCTTCTGATTTTCAAAACTATTTTCATGCTGCCATCTATAATAAACTATGCCTACAATTAGTTGGAAACACAGATAAGATATGACAGCACATACCTAAAAAATATCAAGAGTTTGTACATGAAATGTAGCTCTACATACATACTATCTAGAGCTCAACACTGCTAAAGAGTTAAGTAAAAAAAAATTAACATTAAACATGGGAGAGTGTCTGATAATATCTATGACTTATAAAACATAAATATTTAATTCATTTATTTAAGATCATGACAGCATCTAAAAAGATGCTCAGTTATTGTGGCAAATTATACATACAATTAACCTGGGGATCAAAATCTGACAATCATAAAACAAAGAGTATTAAAAACTATATAGATTTTTACTTCTGTCTGAATCAGTTCCATGTCTTGGATCAAGCTTTTCTATGTCTGGCTTCTTACCACATGGAGGATTCTTGTTAAAAGTTTTTAAATTGATAATGACTGCAACACCACATGGATTATCTTCAGTAGGATTTCTGACTGGATACATCTCTTGTTCAGGAACTAAAAAATAACAAAGACTGCATTTTATGTTAAAGAAAGGTTGCTCAATCACTATCAGAAAAAAAAACAAAAAAATCACTTCAACATGGCCTTAGAACTTAATAAATTACTAGGTAATAGTTTTTAAATTTTTTTTTATAAAACCCCCAAACACGAGAGGTATTAGAACCTATAGTACTTAGCACCATGCCGGCGCCTCCGTAGCCAGGTGGGAAGGAGCAGCAGTGCGTAGCACACGCTTCTTGATTAGACCGGGGTTCGAGCCCGTCACCACCAAATACGGAACATGCGGAAAGGTCAGGGAATGACCACCGCACCGGAGCAATATGGCCTTAGTTGCTAATGCTCCTAAAAAAAAACCAAAAAAAAATAACTTAGCACCATGCTTGGGTTGGAGGTTTAGATTTGTTGACATTAGACTTGAACTTCTGTAGACTGTAATTTTCAAGAAAGACGAAATTGTCAAGAAATTTTCAAGAATTTCCAGTCAATGGAAGAAGGTCCATTTACTGTCGAACTATCTGGCAATAGTTGGACAGTAAATGGATGTTGGCTGGTGGCAGCATACGTTCAGAGTGTTTTGAAAGAGCGGGAATTATAGAAGCCAATTCAGAAGAATAGTGCACATGGAAGCATCTGTAGAAAAGGGATGCAGCAGAAACAGTACGTCTATGAGACAGCAAGTGGAGAGACTCTGTTAGAGATGAGACATTAATTAACCTAACTACCCTCTTCTGAATGGAATCTAGAAGCCTGAGAGAGGTTTTGGGAGCACAGCCCCATATGCGGGAAGAAAATTCCATGGTAGGGCAGATTTGCAATTTGTATAGAGTGAACAGCTGTTTGGAAGAAAAGTAACAAACAGAGTGAAAGAGAAAATCAAGTTTTTTAGATGCAGAGAAAGCAATATTTGTAATGAGCTTGTGCCAAGAGAGATTAGAAATCAGAGTAATCCTCAAAAGAGATATCATTTTGCCTAGAAATCAGTATCACCAAAGATAAGCATACGAGCAGAAGAATCCTTTTTGCGAGATATAAGACAAGACTGAGTTTTAGAAGGATTGAAATCAACTAAGTTGTTTTTACCCCATTGGAGATCAGCATTTAAGGAATTGGTAGTAGATATTCAAGAAGTTGAATTGAGCAGGGCAAGGTTTCTCAAAATGGAAAGTGGAATGCAATGTGCTATCATCGGCAAAACTATGGATAAGATTTCCAGTCAATGGAAAAAGGTCATTAATATACAAGAGGAAAAGTGTGGGGGAAAGAACTGAACCTTGGGGGACAACAGTATTAGTGGAGAAGTTAGAAGATAGAGAGCCATTTATCATCACCGAGCAATCAGAGAGAAAACTGGATAACCGATTACAAAAAACAGTTGGCAAACCATAAGATGGAAGCTTGTTTAGAAGACCTTTAGGCCAAACATGATTGAAAACCTTTGAGACGTCAAGAGCAACTGCTTGTGTTTCACTGAATTTTTCCATTGAATTTGTCCATAAATGGGTAACATAAGCCAGAATATCATCAGTGGGTTGACACTGACAGAATTTCATACTGGCGATCGTTGATCAGACGGAAGATTTCTAGGTAGTTTAAGAGTTGGTGGTTAATTGATTTCTCCATTACTTTAGAAAGAGTAGAAGTAATTGCAATGGGATAATAATTGGATGGGAGGGATTTATCACCCTTTTTAGGAACTGGTTGAATATGAACAAATTTCCAAGCAGAAGGAAAAACAACTTTGAAATAAGAAAGTGAAAAAAGCGGCAAAGAACAGGAGTAAGTTCGGGAGCACAGGTTTTGAGAACAAGTGGAGAAACAGTATCAGGACCTGAAGCTTTCTTAGCATCAAGATTCATCAAAATTCTTCTGACATCCTTCTGATGGAAGACCACAAGAGGCATTGAATGGATTGTATTGGGAATGGTGGGAGGTGTTCTATCAATATCTTTAATACATGAGTTGGAAGAAAAATAGATGCTAGCAGGTCAGCTTTATCCTTAACTGAAGTGACAACAGAACCATCTGGTTTGGATAGAAGTGGGAGCAGAGATGGGCAAAAGTTGCGGCCAATAGCTTTGGCAAGAGACCAGAATTCTCAGCTACCATTAGGGTAAGAAGCAGGTTTTCCACTCTTAGCCTGTTCGATCTAGTTTGGACTGATTACTAACTGCTTTACAATAGTTCCGAGCTTTGTTGTAGGCAGAAGATGAAACTGAAGAATTGGAAACAAGCCAATTACGATATGCAATGTTCTTCTCTTAAACAGCGTTAGCACATTTATTGGAAAACCAAGGTTTAGATAAACAATGAGATTTTAAAGTGGAGTGTGGAATAAAGGATTCCATTCCTACAAGAATAATTTTACTGACAAGATCAAAGCAAAAATTGACATCAGACATTTTGAAATGGTAATCTGACCAAGGAAAAGAAGAAAATAAATATTCTTTTCCTTGGTGTTCTTGTGATGCCAAACAATATGAGGTTGGGAATAGCCATGAGTTAAAGGCTCCATTGGAGAAGAGACAATCACCAAGTTGTGATCTAAGGTGCTAAAAGGGCCACTCACTTCAACCATGTACTTAGAAGAGTTGTTTGTGAGAAAAAGATCAAGCGTGTTGGCTGTATAGTTAGGATTGTCCAGGATTCGTGTAGGTAACTGAACAGTCTGAGCAAGTTCATTAGTAATTGCAAAAGCCTCAGCATCTCACCAGATGAGTCGGTATGACTAGAAAACAGAAGCCAGCTGGAGCATTGTGAACATTAAAATCGCCAAGGAAAATTACCGCACTGTTAGGAAAGTTGGACTGGAGAAAGTCAAGTTGCAAAGAGAGGAAGTCAAAGAGCTCCAAGTGATTGGTGGAGTTGGAAGAATGGTATAGACAACAAATGAATTTGAAACAATGAGGTAGAGAGATTTTAAGCCCAAGAAGATCGAAAAGAGGAGATTCCAAATTACCAAGTCTTTGACAGGGAATATCAGAATGGACATATGCACAAAGTACCACCTGTGAGGCTAAAGGAATCATACAACGAATAATTTGGGCAACTGAGATGAGCAGTAGTTGAATCAACTGATAACTCAGATTTTGTCAGAAAGTATATGGGGTTTGGCGGACTGCAAGTGGAAATGGACATCGTTGAGAATAGAATTGAGACCACATATATTTGTGAAATGAACTAGGAAGTGTTTGTGGGATTTAGATCTTTTCGCAGACAAGCTTACTCTATTAGTTTGACAATTCATGGTGTATTCAATAGTAAGGAAAAGTGTGGGGGGGGGAGGCATGCTGTATGAAGTAATGAAATTTTTGGATATGGCGTACACATGGTAAGAATATACCCAGATCCTTGACATAACGTGGCCTTGACAATGCTCCCCACATACACACTACTCGTACTCCCTCCAGTCACTATCTGGCAGAGTAGATGTAGCAAAATTATACATTAGCTGATCCGGAAGCCTCCTAAAGAGTTAACAATAGGTTCGGTCCAGTCCAGCAGGCTGCAAGCACTGTTTTAGAGCTGCACCCTCGAAATGTAAGGAAGACTGGATCTCGCCATGATGTTCATCTTAACCTCAAAAGTCATTAGTCATACTGCATGATGGAAGAGGTGGGGAAGCGTTGACCAGAACTTAGCTCTGGAGACTAAACATGGGTTCCACGACTTCAAGCTTCCAATAAGCAAAGTGGTGGCATTGCACCGGTTGATGAGAGTCACCTACCGCCTAATTTTGCCTGGTAACACACAGGGAGTGGCATTCTTCCATGTGGTGTGGGTGCCACACCTTGACCCCTGCTTACGTTAGTTCACATCCAAGTGGTTACCCATGGTGTGCTTGTCCATGGAGGTTGTACCCAGCATTACTAACAGTCCCACCATCTTGATGGTGCAAGCACAGACTTCTAGTCTTCACCGAAATTGGGTCCACTTGACTTAATATTACCAGAATATCAGTTCCATCAGTGTTTTAGACTCCCAGGTAGCAAGTACAGTTTGTCTGTCATATCTGAGAGAATGTCTGTGACAACCTCAAGGACAATTAGCAGGCTAAAGTGGAATATGGCAGATCATTTCTGGTGAGAAATCCAAAAGCAAGCTTTTTTTAAAGCAAAAACAATGCTTTCATTGTTTAATTTGAATAATTTCAATTTACGTAACTATCATAAAATGATCATCCTACTCAAAATCAAGCTACCACAAAACAAACACTTAGGTGCATGATATACCAAAATAATATGCAAAAAAAAAAAAAAAAAACAATTAATACACTCATGTGTCACTTTATGTGACCCCATTTTACACAGACCCATTATAATATGAGTACCACTACCACTAAATTGTATATATAATCCAGTATGTATCAATACCACTAGGCCAATTAGTACTCATGTCACAGACCTTAGGTAATATTAAACATTATTATTAATATTTCATATACTTGTTATTCACAAGGACTAATAAATTAACAGTAGCCACTGACAGAAGTGAAAGTGATTCTTTCACTGCTTCTATTGGAATGAGCAGCATAAAAAGGTTATGCTAAAACAAATTGCAGGGTATTTCAGAGACTGCTGGGAGTCATTGTGGTACAAGTAAACACATGCGTTGTTAGGGTAGCTAAGAATAGGAACAGGTGCATGTATACTTCCGTGTTCACCAATGCTAGGAGTTCGGTAAATAAATTTGATGAATTTATTTACCACGTCTCTGGGATATCAGAGACATGGTGTCACACAATATAAGGAATGCAGAACTGCATTCCTTATAATATAACGATATAAGGAATGCAGAACTGGAATTTGGGGAGTACATTGTGTACAGAAAGTTTGATTTGATTTGATTTTTTATGGCGCATTGGCGTGTACAGAAAGGATAGACAGGATAGGAAGGGAGGAGGGGTTATGCTATTAGTTAAGAAACACATAAAATCCAAGGAAGTGAAGCCAGTCGACATCACTGGACAGTGCAGTGTCAAGTCAGTTTGGTGTGACATAAGTACTGGGAGATCAAAATTGAGAGTAGGAGTGTGTTATAGGCCTAATGACTCTGATGAGTATAATAAGAAACTGCACAGGGAAATAGAGTGAGCCAGTAAATCAGAGAGTCTAATAATGGGGGATTTTAATTTCCCAGATATTGAGTAGAATTTGTGGAATGGTCACTCGCACAATAGCAAGGCTTTTGTGGATTTATTGAATGATTGTTTTCTACATCAGCATGTTCTGGAGGCAACAAGAGGGAGCAATACTCTTGATCTGATTATCAGTAGTGATTCTTCATGCATTAAGAATCTGCAGATGAAGGAACCACTAGGTGGCAGTGATCATAGTGTGCTGAAGTGGGATTTACTCAAAGAGGTAACTACCATCAGGGGTAAACGGAAGGGTTTTTGCTTTCGTAAAGGCGACTATGATGGTCGGAGACAGCATTTACATTCTATACTGATGATGTTACCAACAGCAAATTCAAAATGGGAAACATTCAAAGAATTTATCTTGGAAGCTACTAGGCTTTATATACCAACTAAGAAATATTGTTCAAGGTTTAGGTCACAAAGGAGATTAGGCAGGCAAAGGCACACTATGAGAAATGTTTGGCAAAGGGTGCAAAGAAAAACAGAAAAGAGTTCTTTACCCATGTAAACTCTAGAAGGAAAGGGATGAATCAGATTGGTCCACTGGATATTGATGGATCAACTGTTGATGATTCTGCTTAGGTGGCTAACAAACTAAATGAGTATTCTGCATCTACATTCACACATGAGGAGTTATTCAGGAAGGGGAAATGCCAGAGATGAAGTAAACTCTGGCAGTGAGCTAGATGATTTTGTAATAACTGAGAGAAAAGTGGAGGGGATATTGTTGAGGATAAACATAAAAAAGGCACCCGGGGTAGAAGTAGTAGTTGTAGTGGCATGTGATGCAAGAACGCAAGTGTATGAGCTTATGCAGCATCAGCCAAAAAAAAAAAAAAAAAAAACCATACCATTCCCTCCAAATGCCTGTCCAGTTCCTCCTTAAATTTATTCAACCTATCAACTTCCACAACGACAGATGGAAGTTTGTTCCAGCAATTAACCACCCACTGGCTAAAGGCAAATTTCCGCACATCTATTCTACATCTGTCCTTTCTTAATTTGAATTTATGCCCCCTTAGGTTCGTAATCTGAACAAGTGGAAGGATCCCATCAGAATTCAGCGTGCTGAACCCATTCAAGGCCTTATACACATCAATCAGATCACCGAACAGGTGCCTAGTCTCCAGCCACTGCAATTTGCAGAACTTAAGCCTCTCTTGATAAGAGGATCACTTCATTCCCCTCACCAATCTTGTTGCTCTTCTCTGTACATGCTCAAGTAAATCTACATCCTTCCTAAAATGAGGCCTCCAGACCTGTACGCAGTACTCAAGGCGTGGCCTGACCATTGCCTTATACAGAGGGATAATCACCTCCTTTTCCCTGCTAGCAAAATTCCTATATATCATTGACAAAACCCCATGACCTGCCCTGGCAGCCTGTCTGCATTGCTCAGAAAACTTCATATCTGCCTGCACAATTACTCCCAGGTCTTTTTCATTTTCTACCACCTTAAGTGTAGTACCACATAGTTGGTACGTTTCTCTGGGGTTACTTCTACCCATATGCAGTACTTTGCATTTATCAAGGTTAAACTTCAGTTGCCACTTCTTAGCCCATTTGCCCAAATTATCTAGATCCTGTTGCAGTAGCACACTGTCATTACTGTCATTAACAACCCTGCCAACCTTTGTATCATCTGCAAACTTCGACATTAAGCCTTATATACCTTCATCAATATCATTGATAAATATACAAAACAAGAGTGGACCTAACACCGAACCCTGTGGGACCCCACTAATAACATTAGTTCAAGAAGAGCAGCACCCATTGATTACCACCCTCTGTCTTCTCCCACTTAACCATCCATTTATCCATTGTAGCAACTTACCCTTAATACCATTCTGCTCCAATTTGTACAATAGTCTTCCATGCGCAACAGTGTCAAAAGCTTTCCTGAAATCCAAATATATAATAATATCAAAATTATTTTTTGCATCCAGTTCCTTTGTAACCACATCATAATATCCTATCAAATTTGTCAGACAAGACTTTCCCTTAACAAACACATGCTGTGTCTGAATTATTGCTGCAGCCTTGTCTAGATGATCCTGCAATCCATCTTTAACCAGCGACTCCATTATTTTACCCGGAACAGAAGTTAAACTAACTGGTCTGTAATTACTCATGTCACCCTTCGATCCCCCTTTGTGAATTGGGGATACATTTGCACATCTCCAGTCCGTGGGAACCTCCCCTGAGTCCAAGGATGCTCTCATAATTATGGCTAAGGGTTTGCTTAGTTGCTTTGCCGCCTCCTTTAATATAACTGGATAGATCCCATCCACCCCAGTTGCTTTTCTTACGTTTAACTTCAACAGTTTCTCTTCCACTTTGCTCTCAGTTAGATGGATGGGATCTATCCAGTTATATTAAAGGAGGCAGCAAATGAAGTAAGCAAACCCTTAGCCATAATTATGAGAGGTTCTTTGAACTCAGGGAGGTAGCCATAGACTGGAAATGTGCAAATGTGACCCCAATTCACAAAGGAGGATCAAAGGCTCACACAAGTAATTATAGCCTATGAGTTTAACTTCTATTCCAGGAAAATTAATGGAAGCACTGGTTAAAGAAGCACTGCAGGATCATCTAGACAAGACTTCAGTTATAGCTCAAACACAGCATGGTTTTGTTAAGGGTAAGTCTTGCCTGACCAATTTGATTTGATACTATAATGCAGTCACAAAAGAACTGGATGCAGGGAATAACTTTGATATTATATATTTGGATCTTAGAAAGGCTTTTGATACTGTTGCACATGGAAGACTGCTGCACAAATTGGAGTAGTGTCGAATTGGAGGAAAATTGCTGCTATGGCTAAAGGGATGGTTGAGAGTGTGAGAAGACAGAGAGGGTAATCAATGGACACTGCTCAACGTGGACTAATGTTATTAGTGGAGTCTCCTAGGGTTCACTGTTGGGTCCATTGTTGTTTTCTGTATTTATTTCTGTAAAAAAAATATTGATGATGGTATATCAAGCTTAATGACCAAATTTGCAGACGATACAAAGATTGGCAGGGTTGTTAAGGACACTACTGACAGTATGCTGCTGCAACAGGATCTGGAAAGGTTGAACTGATGGGCTGAGAGGTAGTAGTAGTAGTAGTAGTGGCACATGATGCAAGAAAGCAAGTGTAGGAGCTTATGCAGCATCAGCCAAAAAAAAAAAAAAAAAAAATCATCACACCATTCCCTCCAAATGCCTGTCCAGTTCCTCCTTAAATTTATTTAACCTATCAACTTCCACAACGACAGATGGAAGTTTGTTCCAGCAATTAACCACCCGCTGGCTAAAGGCAAATTTCCGCACATCTATTCTACATCTGTCCTTTCTTAATTTGAACTTATGTCCCCGTAGGTTCGTAATCTGAACAAGTGGAAGGATCCCATCAGAATTCAGCGTGCTCAACCCATTCAAGGCCTTATAGACCTCAATCAGATCACCGCGCAGGTGCCTAGTCTCCAGCCACTGCAATTTGCAGAACTTAAGCCTCTCTTGGTAAGAGAATCCCTTCATTCCCCTCACCAATCGTATTGCTCTTCTCTGTACACGCTCAAGCAAATCTACATCCTTCCTAAAATGAGGCCTCCAGACCTGTACGCAGTACTCAAAGCGTGGCCTGACCATTGCCTTATACAGAGGGACAATCACCTCTTTTTCCCTGCTAGCAAAATTCCTATTTATCATAGACAAAACCCCATGACCTGCCCTAGCAGCCTGTCTGCATTGCTCAGAAAACTTCATATCTGACTGCACAATTACTCCCAGGTCTTTTTCATTTTCTACCACCTTAAGTGTAGTACCACACAGTTGGTACGTTTCTCTGGGGTTACTTCTACCCATATGCAGTACTTTGCATTTGTCAAGGTTGAACTTCAGTTGCCACTTCTTAGCCCATCTGCCCAAATTATCTAGATCCTGTTGCAGTAGCACACTGCCATTACTGTCATTAACAACCCTGCCAACCTTTGTGTCATCTGCAAACTTCGACATTAAGCCTGATATACCTTCATCAATATCATTGATAAATACACAAAACAACAGTGGACCCAACACCGAACCCTGTGGGACTCCACTAATAACATTAGTCCATGAAGAGCAGCACCCATTGATTACCACCCTCTGTCTTCTCCCACTTAACCATCCTTTTATCCATTGTAGCAACTTACCCTTAATACCATTCTGCTCCAATTTGTACAGTAGTCTTCCATGCGCAACAGTGTCAAAAGCTTTCCTGAAATCCAAGTATATGATATCAAAATTATTTTTCGCATCCAGTTCCTTTGTGACCACATCATAATAACCAATCAAATTTGTCAGACAAGACTTTCCCTTAACAAACCCATGCTGTGTTTGAATTATTGCTGCAGTCTTGTCTAGATGATCCTGCAATGCATCTTTAACCAGTGACTCCATTATTTTACCCGGAACAGAAGTTAAACTAACTGGTCTGTAATTACTCGGTGGCAAATGAAGTTTAACATTGACAAATGTAAAGTACTACATATGGGAAACAGTAAACCCAGAGCAACGTATCAACTCTGTGGTACTACACTGACAGTGGTAGAGAATGAAAAGGACCTGGGGTAATTGTGCAGCAGACATGAAGTTTTCTGAGGAGTACAAACGGGCTGCAAGAGTAGCTCATGGTGTCTTGTCAATGATATACAGGAATTTTTCTAGCAGAGATAAGGATTGACTGATTGATTGGTTGAGTTTTATTGGCGCATCAGCAACTTAGGCTATAATATGTCAAACCCTTGTCAAAAAATCTGTAAACATTCAATGACCTAATAAATTAGGTCACTAAGTCAGGGTAGCAGAGATAAGGAGGTGATTACTCCTTTGTATAAGGCAATGGTCAGGGCACACCTTGAGTACTGTATACAGGTCTGGAGGTCTCATTTCAAGAAGGATGTATAGCTGCTGGAACGAGTACAGAGAAGGGCAACAAGATTAGTGAATGGAACAAAGGGTTGCTCTTACGAAGAAGGCTTAAGTTTTGAAAATTACAGTGTCTAGAGAATAGGCACCAGCATGGTGATCTGATAGAGGTGTATAAAGCCTTGAATGGTTTGAGCATGCTCAATGCCGATGGAATTCTTCCTCTTGCTCAGAATAATCACCTGAGCTGGCATAAATTCAAATAAATTACTTTGATGAGGAGAAAACTATTGGAGCACACTGTGCAGATAAATTTTGACCAAGTGTGACAAGGACTATATTTTCAATCTTGTTTCCAGTTGAACAACATTTCAAGGAGGATATTAGAAGACAGGATATTTGAGCTGGAAAAGGAATTAGAAAATGTGAATTGGAATATCATCAGTTTGGCTGAAACGAGAAGAAGAAATGAATCACTTATAAGTTTATCAAGTGGAAATCTGCTGTACACCAATGGAAACAGTGAAAGGAGTAAGGTGGAGTTGGGTTCCTGGTTCATAAAGATTTTAAAAACAAGATTTTGGAATTCAAAAGGTACATCACCAAGGGTGTCAAGACTAATACTCAAGATTTCTAAGAGGTACAAGCTAAAGGTTATAATGATTTATGCACCAACATCGAGCCATGATTATGAAGAGGTTGAAGAAATGTACACCGAAATTGAGAGTCTCCTAGATGAGCAGAAAGCCCACTACACTATTATTATGGGGGACTTCAATTCTAAAGTTGAAAAAAGGCAAAACAGTGCAGAAAGAGGAACTATAGGAAATTTTGGAATTGGTGAAAGAAATAAAAGAGGTGAAAGACTTGTGGAATTTGCAGAATCTCAAGGACTGTCAGTAATGAACACTTTTTTCAAGAAAAGGGCGAACAGAAAGTGGACATGGAAGAGTCCAAATGGATTAACAACTAATGAAATCGACTTCATCCTCACTAACAGAAGATGTATTGTGAATGATGTTACCGTCCTGAATAAGGTAAATGTTGGAAGTGATCACAGAATGGTAAGATGTACACTTGATATAGATGTAGGAAAGGAAAGGAAAAAACTGACTCGAGTAAATACAAATAATACAAAGGTCTTTGAGATAACAGAGGAGGAGAAAAAGCAGTATGTACTGGAACTTAAGAACAAGTTTGAGCTTCTGCAGACTGCTCAGGACCAAGATATCGACTAGGAATATTACAACTTTCTGAAAGTGATAAAGCCCAAGAAACCTATAGGGAAACAGAAATCCAAAGAAGAAAAAATTAGTCAAGAAACACTTGTCATGATGAACCGAAGACAACAAATGAAGAGCAAGAAAAACACTGACAGGAAGAATATTGAGTATACTGAGTTATGCAAAGCCATTAGAAAGAGACTCAGAGAGGACATAAGAAGATTTAACCCAAGAAAAGTAGATCATGCATTAAGGGAAAATAAAGAATTTAAATCAGCAGCCATGAGCAGTAATACAGAAAGACAAATGAAACTGAAGAATAGCGATGGTGTACTTATAAACAGTAGAAGACTACTATAGAGAATTATACAAGGAGCGAGGGAATGATGCCAGCAGTGGGGAAGATGGATTGCAAAGTAGCAACACATGCGACATACCCGATATTCTTCCTGATGAGGTAGAACATGCATTGAAGAAAATGAAGAATCAGAAAGCCTCGGGAAAGATGAAGTTACTGTAGAGTTGTTAAAATTTGGAGGAAGAGACATAATACAAAAACTGGCAAGGCTCTTCACAAAGTGCATTAGAAAAGGTGTGATGCCTAAGCAGTGGAATAATGCAATCATAGTTTTGCTGCATAAGAACGGAGATAAATCAGAAATTGGAAATTATAGTAGACCAATTAGCTTGTTATCCCACATCTACAAGTTGTTCACAAGGGTCATTACTAACAGATTAGAAAGAATACTTGATGAGAATCAACCGAAAGAGCAAGCTGGCTTTAGGACAGGATTCTTAACTATGGATCACCTTCACGTAATATCACAGCTAATGTAGTAAGCAAATGAATATAAAACACCATCATGCCTGGCATTTGTGGATTATGAAAAGGCATTTGACTCCATACAGCATAAGGCAACGTTTTGGGCACTGGAAAGACAAGGCATAGATACCCCATATATTATGATGTTGAAGAAAATATATGAGACTGCTACCTCCTTTATTAGACTAGACAAAGATAGTAGGAAATTTAAAATCGAGAAAGGAGTTCGACAAGAAGACACAATATCTCCAAAGCTGTTTACTGCTGCCCTTGAGGAAGCTTTCAGAAGATTAGACTGGTCACAGAAAGGAGTCAATGTAAACGGAGAGTACCTAAACCATTTACGATTTTCAGATGACATTGTGGTCATAAGCCATGATCCCAAAGAATTAGAGGAAAATCTTAATCAGTTATGCACAGTTAGTAACAATTTTGGACTAAAGATGAATATGGCTAAAACAAAAGTAATGGTGAACAAGTATGCCACAGAAAGGGAAATAATGATTGAAGGAGCAGTAATTGAAAAGGTGGAGTCATATACTTGTCTGGGACAAGTTATTAGCTGTAATAATGATAAATGGCTGGAAGTCAAGAGAAGAATAAATTTGGATGGATAGCATTCAGGAAATATAGTCACATACTGAAGAGCAATATCCCAGTTTGTCTGAAACGTAAAATAATGAACCAATGTATACTCCCCACCATGACTTATGGAAGTGAAACTTGGGCACTCACCAAAAGAATGGAAGAGAAGCTGAGAACTACCCAGCGAAGAATGGAACGAATTATATTGGGAATCAGACTGTTAGATAAGAAGAGAAACACATGGATTAGGCAGCAAACTCAAGTAAAAGACATTGTTATCAAAACTAAAGAACTAAAATGGCTTGGGCAGGACACACATAGCTCGAAGACATGATGACAGATGGACTAAGAAAATAACAGAATGGTACCCAAGAGGAGCTAGAAGAAAACCTGGAAGATAAAGGCGGAGATGGATAGATTAATTTCATGAGTTTTTGGATAGTAAATGGATGGCCAGTGCTCAAAACAGAAGGAACTGGAAAGTTGCTGGAGAGGCCTTCATCCTGCAGTGGATTGAAAATGGCTGATGATGATGATGTACAGTCAACAGAGATTTCAAGAAGGATTTCAAACAATGAACAGTGACATTTAGGTAAACAACACTCCACATATGCTGAATACCATATAAAGCTCAGAAGAGCTCACTCACAATGGAGCAGTTATCAAAGTTCAGAAGAAATTCCAATTCTGATTCCAGAGTTCTAGCTCAGTGGCACACAAACTGGGAATGGATTGTGAAAAATTCCGAAGAGAAGTATAACATGACAGTTAATTTTTTTTTTTTTTTTTAAATTGGGAAACTAATAAAAATACAGGACACCCTGAGTCATCTAAAGTAGCACCTTTCTAGAAGATCAGTTGAGTTAACTTGATAGTTGATATTTCTTTAATCCTTTCATCAGTAAGGTGGAAGCATAGGGTAATCAGTTTTCTGATAGGGTGAACTCCACAGTAAGTTTCTGATGAAATTTTGCAGAAAATTTTGTACATATATTCTTTTTAATATTAATTTGTTTTTATTTTAAGTTGGCTGCCTAATATTTGAGTAAAATTGTACTAAAAAAATAAATTTAAAAAGTGTAAAAAAACAAAACAAAACCCTTTTATGCAATGCTAGCCTTTATATTTACTTAGGTATCATGATACACATGAGATTTAGAAATAAAAAGCCTCAGACTATGAGAAGAGTTTACTGTCATATAAGTTAGTGCAATAACATCATTTCTACACACAGTAAACCACCCAAAGTTATACAGTGGCACAATTACATAACATCTGTTATCATGAATTCCTTCACAAAGCCTATCTCGTTATACCTTGAATAAGTAATGCTTCTCCAATAAGGAAGACTATTGTTACTTATTGTCAATGAGTACCTATACACCCACTGGGAATAGGTAACTGGCAGCCTGTTTGCACTAAATTTCATATCCAACTGCACATTTACTCCCAGGTCCTTTTCCTTCTCCAAATACCCCAAATGTGGTACCACACAGTTGGCATATTAATCTGGGGATACTGTTCCCCATATGAAGTATTAGTAGTAGTGACATATGATGCAAGAAACAAGCTTATAAAGCATCAGACAAAAAAAAAAAAAAAAACAAAAAACACCCTCTCTTCACCTGTCTCATCACACAATAATTTGTCTGGTTCTTCCTTGAATTTATTCAAACTGCATATTTCCAAGACACCAGAAGTCTGTTCCAACAACCACTTGCTCACTGAAGGCAAACCTCTCTACATCTATTCTATAACCATCTTCCCTTAATTTCAATTTATGTCCCATCCCCTCATGTTTTGTAGTCTGAGCAAGAGGAAGAATGCCATTAGCATTGAACTTACTTAATCCATTCAAAGCCTTAAACATCTCAATCAAATCATCTTGAAGGTGCCTAGTCTCCAGACACAGCAATTTGCAGAACTGAAGCCTGTCTTGGTAAGACCACCCTTTTGTTCCCTACACCATTCTGGTTGCCCTTCTCTGCACCTGTTCCAATAGATCTACATCCTTCCTAAAATGAGGCTTCCAGACCAGTATGCAGTACTCAAGATGTGGTCGGCCCATTGCCTTACACAATGGGATAATCACCTCCTTATCCCTACTAGGAAAATTCCTGATAAATATTGACAATGTACAGATAGGCTGTCCTGGCAGCCTATGTGCATTGCTCAGAAAATTTCATATCTGACTGTAAAATTACCTCAAGATCTTTTTCATTTTCCCCTACCCTGAGTGTAGTACCACACAGTTGCTAGACTGATCTGTACATTACATTTGTCAATGTTAAACTTCTATTGCTCCTTCTCAGTCCATCTAATAATTTGTTTTGATTTTGTTACAGTAACACACCCTGATTACTGTGATAAATATAGAATACAAGAAGGGGCCCAATACTGAACTCTGAGAGATTCTGCTAATAACATTAGTCCCAGAAGAGCAGTGCCCATCGATAACCACTCTTGGTCTTCTCGTACTCAACCATCCCTTTATCCACAGCAGTAATTTTCACTTAATGCCATAGTGCTCCAATTCGTATAGCAGAATTTTATATGGAACAGTGCCAAAAACTTTTCTTAAGTCCTGAATATAAGATAACAAAATTACTCTTTGCATCCAGTTTCTTTGTTACTGCATCAGAGTATCCAAACATAGCATCATGTGAAGATTTGTTAAGGATTGTCTCTTAATAAAGCCATTCCCCATAAATTCAGGAGAGACTGCTTCTACAGGGATGGGATACACTTAAACAGAAAGGGTGCAAGAATATTTGCTGATGCTATCGAGGCAGTGTTAGGTGGGTCAGGGGGATACAAGGACTAATAGATTAACAGTAGCCACTGGCATCGGTGAAAGTGATTCTTGCACTGCTTCTATTGGAATAGGCAGGAGCCTGGAAAACAAGATGCAGGATATTTCAGAGACTGCAGGGAGTCATTGCGGTACAAGTAAACACATGGGTTGTGTTAAGGTAGCTAAGAATAGGAACAGGTGCATGTATACTTGCGTGTACACCAATGCTAGGAGTTTGGTAAATAAATTTGATGAATTTGAAGTATTGCTCAAAACATCAAAGGAAGATATTGTTGGGATATCAGAGATGTGGTGTCACACAGATATAAATGCAGAACTGGAACTTGGGGAGTACAATGTGTACAGAAAGGATAGACAGGATAGGAAGGGAGGAGGGGGTTATGCTATTAGTTAAGAAACCATAAAATCCAAGGAAGTGAAGCCAGTCAACATCGCTGGACAGTGCAGTTTCGAGTCAGTTTGGTGTGACATAAGCATTGGGAGTTCAAAATTGAGAGTAGGAGTGTGCTATAGGCCTAATGACTCTGATGAGTATAATAAGAAACTGTACAGGGAAATAGAGTGGGCCAGTAAATCAGAGAGTCTTATAATGGGGGATTTTAATTTCCCAAATATTGACTGGAATTTGTGGGTTGGTCACACACACTAGCACAGCTTTTGTGGATTTATTGGATAATTGTTTTCTACATCAGCATGTTCGGGAGACAACTAGAGGGAGTAATACTCTTGATATGATTATCAGTAGTGATTATTCATGCATTAAGAATCTACAGATAAAGGAACCACTAGGTCGTAGTGTGCTGAAGTAGGATTTACTCAAAGAGGTAACTACCATTAGGGGTAAAGGGAAGCGTTTTTGCTTTCGTAAAAGCGACTACGATGGTCAGAGACAGTATTTAAATTCTATACAGTGGGACCAACTGATGATGTTACCAACAGCAAATTCAAAATGGGAAGCATTCAAAGAACTTATCTTGGAAGCTACTATGCTTTACATCATCATCATCAGCCATTTTCAATCCACTGCAGGATGAAGGCCTCTCCAGCAACTTTCCAGTTCCTCCTGTTTTGAGCACTAGCCATCCATTTACTACTCAAAAACTCATGAATTTCATCTATCCATCTCCGCCTTTGTCTTCCAGGTTTTCTTCTAGCTCCTCTTGGGTACCATTCTGTTATTTTCTTAGTCCATCTGTCATCATGTCTTCAAGCTATGTGTCCTGCCCAAGACCATTTTAGTTCTTTAGTTTTGATAAGAATGTCCTTTACTTGAGTTTGCTGCCTAATCCATGTGTTTCTCTTCTTATCTAACAGTCTGATTCCCAATATAATTCGTTCCATTCTTCGCTGTGTAGTTCTTAGCTTCTCTTCCATTCTTTTGGTGAGTGCCCAAGTTTCACTTCCATAAGTCATGGTGGGGAGTATACATTGATTCATTATTTTACGTTTCAGACAAACTGGGATATTGCTCTTCAGTATGTGACTATATTTCCTGAATGCTATCCATCCAAAATTTATTCTTCTCTTGACTTCCAGCCATTTATCATTATTACAGCTAATAACTTGTCCCAGATAAGTATATGACTCCACCTTTTCAATTACTGCCCCTTCAATCATTATTTCCCTTTCCGTGGCATACTTGTTCATCATTACTTTTGTTTTAGCCATATTCATCTTTAGTCCAAAATCCTTACTAACTGTGCATAACTGATTAAGATTTTCCTCTAATTCTTTGGGATCGTGGCTTATGACCACAATGTCATCTGCAAATCGTAAATGGTTTAGGTACTCTCCGTTCACATTGACTCCTTTCTGCGACCAGTCTAATCTTCTGAAAGCTTCCTCAAGGGCAGCAGTAAACAGCTTCGGAGATATTGTGTCTCCTTGTCGAACTCCTTTCTCGATTTTAAATTTGCTACTGTCTTTGTCTAGTCTAATAAAGAATGTAGCACTCTCATATATTTTCTTCAAGATCATAATATATGGAGTATCTATGCCTTGTCTTTCCAGTGCCCGAAACATTGCCTTATGCTGTATGGAGTCAAATGCCTTCTCATAATCCACAAATGCCAGGCATAATGGTGTTTTATATTCATTTGCTTTCTCCATTAGCTGTGATATTACGTGAAGGTGATCCATAGTTGAGAATCCTGTCCTAAAGCCAGCTTGCTCTTTCGGTTGATTCTCATCAAGTATTCTTTCTAATCTGTTAGTAATGATCCTTGTGAACAACTTGTAGATATGGGATAACAAGCTAATTGGTCTATAATTTCCAATTTCTGATTTATCTCCTTTCTTATGCAGCAAAACTATGATTGCATTATTCCACTGCTTAGGCATCACACCTTTTCTAATGCACTTTGTGAAGAGCCTAGCCAGTTTTTGTGTTATGTCTCTTCCTCCCAATTTTAACAACTCTACAGTAACTTCATCTTCCCCCGGGGCTTTCCGATTCTTCATTTTCTTCAATGCATGTTCTACCTCATCAGGAAGAATATCAGGTATGTTGTATGTGTTGCTACTTTGCAATCCATCTTCCCCACTGCTGGTATCATTCCCTCGCTCCTTGTATAATTCTCTATAGTAGTCTTCTGCTATTTGAATTATGCCTTCTCTGCTGTTTATAAGTACACCATCGCTATTCTTCAGTTTCAGTATCATTTGTCTTTCTGTATTACTGCTCATGGCTGCTGATTTAAATCCTTTGTTTTCCCTTAATGCTTGTTCTACTTTTCTTGTGTTAAATCTTCTTATGTCCTCTCTGAGTCTCTTTCTAATGGCTTTGCATAACTCAGTATACTCAATTTTCTCCCTGTCAGTGTTTTTCTTGCTCTTCATTTGTCGTCTTTGGTTCATCATGACAAGTGTTTCTTGACTAATTTTTTCTTCTTTGGATTTCTGTTTCCCTATAGGTTTCTTGGGCTTTATCACTTTCAGAAAGTTGTAATATTCCTAGTCGATATCTTGGTCCTGAGCAGTCTGCAGAAGCTCAAACTTGTTCTTAAGTTCCAGTACATACTGCTTTTTCTCCTCCTCTGTTATTTCAAAGACCTTTGTATTATTTACTCGAGTCAGTTTTTTCCTTTCCTTTCCTACATCTATATCAAGTGTACATCTTACCATTCTGTGATCACTTCCAACATTTACCTTATTCAGGACGGTAACATCATTCACAATATATCTTCTGTTAGTGAGGATGAAGTCGATTTCATTAGTTGTTAATCCATTTGGACTCTTCCATGTCCACTTTCTGTTCACCCTTTTCTTGAAAAAAAAAGTGTTCATTACTGACATTCCTTGAGATTCTGCAAATTCCACAAGTCTTTCACCTCTTTTATTTCTTTCACCAATTCCAAAATTTCCTATAGTTCCTCTTTCTGCGCTGTTTTGCCTTTTTCCAACCTTAGCATTGAAGTCCCCCATAATAATAGTGTAGTGGGTTTTCTGCTCATCTAGAAGACTCTCGATTTCAGTGTACATTTCTTCAACCTCTTCATCATCATGGCTCGATGTTGGTGCATAAATCATTATAATCTTTAGCTTGTACCTCTTAGAAATCTTGAGTATTAGTCTTGACACCCTTGGTGATGTACTTTTGAATTCCAAGATGTTGTTTTTAAAATCTTTATGGACCATAAACCCAACTCCACCTTCACTCCTTTCACTGTTTCCATTGGTGTACAGCAGATTTCCACTTGATAAACTTATAAGTGATTCATTTCTTCTTCTTATTTCAGCCAAACCGATGATATTCCAATTCACATTTTCTAATTCCTTTTCCAGCTCTAATATCCTGTCTTCACCGATGAGTGATCGTACGTTATAACAGGCCAGGTTCAATTTCTGTGCATGGCAGCCTGGTCGTACCCAGAGATTCTTAGCACCCTCTGCTTCCACTCTGATCCTCTCGCTGCCGTAAGAGGGAGAGTGAAAGCTGCTGGGGACTGAGGGCCATTTGTATTGTTGTGCTCTCATTGCTGGAGGGTTTGGTCTTTTCCTCTTCACGCTGACCAGGCGTCTTGAAGAGAACCACTCTACACGTTCGTTGCCATCTAAGTGACGTAACAGGGCTTACCATCGAGAAGGTGTGCATGAGTGGATTTTAGGGAAGCAGGCCAACCGGACTTCTCCTAAATCTTCTGTAATAGAGAGATATTGGATCCATCAGTGTTTTAGGCTGAGTGTCTGATAACACACAGGATACCTGTTCCCCTCTAAGCCCCCTACTATGCTTTACATACCAACTAAGAAATATTGTTCAACGTTTAGGCCTAAGGGGATGTCAGATGAACTAATGAGACATATGGCAGAGAAGAAAAATCCATGGGATAAATACAAATTAATGGGTGACATGGAAGCCTATGATAGATATAAGCTGGTCTGTAGCATTAGTAGAGGCTTATGTTGCAAGAAAGCAACCTTATGCAGCATCAGCCAAAAAAAACAAAAAAAAAAAAAAAAACTTCCACTTCACCCCTCCATTCATTTGAAATACCTGTGCAGGTATTTCCATTAAAAATACCCTTAAATTTATTTAGGCTATCAACTTCCACGAGGGATGGAAGTTTGTTCCACCAACAAACTACCCGCTGTCTAAAGGCAAATTTCTGCACATCTATCCTACATCTGTCTTTCCTCAATTTTAATTTATGCCCTCTCAGGTGATTATTCTGAGCAATAGGAAAAATCCCATCAGCATTGAGCATGCTCAAACCATTCAAGGCTTTATACACCTCTATCAGATCACCTCGCCGGTGCCTAGTCTCCATACACTGTAATTTGCAAAACTTAAGCCTTTCTTTGTAAGAGCAACCCTTTGTTCCATTCACTAATCTTGTTTCCCTTCTCTGTACTCGTTCCAGCAGCTATACATTCTTCTTGAAATGAGAACTCCAGACCTGTATACAGTACTCAAGGTGTGGCCTGACCATTGCCTTATACGAAGGAGTAATCACTTCCTTATCCCTACTAGAAAATTTCCCGTATATCATTGACAAGACACCATGACCTACTCTTGCAGCCCGTCTGCACTGCTCAGAGAACTTCATATCTGCCTACACAATTACACCCAGGTCCTTTTCATTCTCTACCACTGTCAGTGTAGAAACACAGAGTTGATACGTTGCTCTGGGGTTGCTGTTTCCCATACGTAGTACTTTACATTTGTCAATGTTAAACTTCATTTGCCACCTCTCAGCCCATCTGCTCAACCTTTCCAGATCCTGTTGCAGTAGCATAATGTCAGTAGTGCCCTTGACAACCCTACCAACCTTCGTATCGTCGGCAAACTTGAACATTAAGCTTGATATACTATCATCAATATCATTTATAAATACAGAAAACAATAATGGACCCAACAGTGAACCCTAGGGGACTCCACTAATAACATTAGTCCACGATGAGCAGTGTCCATTGATTACCATTCTCTGTCTTCTCCCCTCAATCACCCTTTATCCATAGCAGCAATTTGAGCAATGCCAGACTGCTCCAATTTGTGCAGCAGTCTTCCATGTGCAACAGTATCAAAACCTTTTCTAAGATCCAAGTATAATATCAAGGTTATTCCCTGCATCAAGTTCTTTTGCGACTGCATCATAGTATCCAATCATATTGGTCAGGCAAGACTTCCCCTTAACAAAATCATGCTGTGTCCGAACTATAACTGAAGTCTTGTCTAGATGATCCTGCAGTGCTTTAACCAGTGCCTCTTTAACCAGGGCCTCCATTAATTTTCCTGGAACAGAAGTTAAACTCACAGGCCTATAATTACTTGTGTCAGCTTTTGATCCTCCTTTGTGAATTGGGGTCACATTTGCATATCTCCATTCTATGGGTACCTCCCCTGAGTCCAAGGAAGCTCTCATAATTATGGTTTGATTACTTCATTTGCTGCCTCCTTTAATATAACTGGATAGATCCCATCCACCCCCGGGTGCCTTTTTTGTGTTTATCTTCAACAATTTCTCCTCCACTTTACTCTCAGTTATTACAAGATTATCTAGATTATTGCCAGAGATGAATACACTTCTGGCATTCCCCTGGCTGAATAACTCCTCATGTGTGAATGTCAATGCAAAATATTCATTTAGTTTGTTAGCTACCTGAGCAGGATCATCAACAGTTGAACCATTGATATCAAGTGGACTAATCTGATTCATCCCCTTCCTTCTATAGTTTACATAAGTAAAGAACTCTTTGCTGTTTTTCTTTGCATCCCTTGCCAAAGATTTCCTATAATCTGCCTTCGCTTGCCTAACTTCCTTTATAACTTGGTTACAGATCGCTTTATACCTATCCTAGGCTTCTGTGTCACGTGTTAATTTATATGTATCCCATGCATTTTTATTCTCTCCCATACGTCTCATTAGTTGTCATTTGTCACAATGTCTCATTTGTAACCATTAAAAATATTTTAAAACAAATATTTTCTTGTTCCATGACGGGGGCCCCCTCCACCAACTCATGAAATCCCGAACATTTTGCTTTCTAGGATGCCACAATTTGCAATAGAAGCACTGTAAGAATCACTCACACCTCTGCCTGCAGCTGCTGTTTATCCATTAGTCTGTGTTCCCCTTCTCCTGACTAGCAGTTTACTTTCCACCTAACAGTGATTCAATAGCATCAGAAAATATTTTTGCACCACTTCTATTTAAGTGTATCCCATTCCTGCAAAAATTTTAAGTTAAAACTCAAATCCCAGAATCAAACTCTGGGATTTGAGTTTTAACTTAAACTTTTCATTTTATAATACAAATTAGTAAATTTTCTATTCTAAAAGTTTCTATTCTAGGATTATCCTAAAAATCACCTATGTAGGAATTAAAAATGCTGCATATAGTGACCTCTCTAAACTATCGGTTTTGAGTAGTCACATGATTTATCACATTAAGCAGGGTTTACTCTATAAAACAACAAAGATTTCAAGAAATACTGATAAAAAATATTAATTATATTTAATAAATTGATAAATGGATACTTACTCTCTTTTGCTTGTACTATCAAGTCATTCCTGTTAATAGCATTAAATGCTTCATATAAAACATTTAAGTCTGCACTTTTTATTTTATTATTTTCATAAAGCCAAATGAAAACGTCTTCTGCTGTATTCACTTCATTTTCATTATATTCAAATATTCTACATAGGTTGAGAACCTCTCTATCGTCCAGTTCATCACAAATGTTAAAGAGACCCTTCCTGGAAAAAGAAAAATAAATAAATACAGTAAAAGAACATCTGATTTTATAAAACAGATTTACAGAAGAAGGGAAGTTATGAATCACTTCTTACGATTAAAGTGCAATCCTATATTTTAATTTTTCAAAAATAGTTTACTTTTTAAGCAAAAAATAAAAATTGAAATCCATATTTAATTCTACTGAAGTAGCACAAAATAGATATACTTTCATAAATTAAAAAAGTTAAAATATTGGTCCTTTAGGTTGTCACAGACATTCTCTCAAATATGCCAGACAAGCTGTACTTGCTACCTGGGAGTCTAAAACGCTGATGGAACTGATACTCGGGTGACACTCAAGTCAAGTGAACCCAATTTCGGCAAAGTCCGGATGGTCTGTGATAGCCAAATCCTGTGCTTGCACCTTCACGATGGTGGGACCAACGTAAGCAGGGGTCAGGGTGTGGCGTCCACACCACATGGAGGAATGCCGCCCCTCTATGTTACCAGGCAGTACTAGGTGGTAGATGACTCTCATCAACTGGTGAAATACCACCACTTTGCTTACTGGAGGCTTGAAGTGGTGGAACTCATGTTTAATCTCTAGAGCTAAGTTCCGGTCAACCCCTCCCTATCTCTTCCATCATGCAGTATGATTGATGACTTTTGAGGTTATCATGAACGTCGTGGCAAGATCCAATATTCCTTACATTTCGAGGGTACAGCTCTAAAACGGTGTTCGCAGGCCGGCCGCTAGTTAGTACACCGGACCAAACATATTGGTAACTCTCTAGGAGGCTTCCGGATCAGCTAGTTTATAATCTTGCTACCTCTATTCTGCCAGATAGTGACTGGAGGAAGTCCGAGTAGTGTGTATGAGGGGAGCATTGTTGAGGCCACGCTATGTCAAGGATCTGGGTATATTCTTACCATGTGTACATCATATCCAAAAATTTCATTACTTCATACAGCATGTCCCACCCACTTTTTATTACTATTGAATACACCATGAATTGTCAAACTAATAGAGCAAGCTTATCTGCAAAAAGATCTAAACCTCCCAAGCACTTCCTAATTCATTTCACAAATATACGTGGTCTCAATTCTAATCTCAACGATGTCCATTTCCACTTTCAGTCTGCCAAACCCCATGTACTTTTTCTGACAGAATCTCAGTTATCGGTTGATTCAACTACTGCTCATCTCAGATGCACAAATTATTTGCTGAATGATTCCTTTCGCCTCAAAGGTGGTATTTGTGCATATGTCCGTTCTGATATTCCCTGTCAGAGACTTGGCAATTTGGAATCTACTCTCTTTGATCTTCTCTGGCTTAAAATCTCTCTACCTCATTGTGTCAAATTAATCTCTTGTCTCTACCGTTCTCCCAACTCCACTAATCACTTGGAGCTCTTTGACTTCCTCTCTTTGCAACTTGACTTTCTCAGTCCAACTTTCCTAACAGTGAGGTAATTTTCCTTGGTGATTTTAACGTTCACAACTCCAGCTGACTTCCGTTTTCTAGTCACACCGACCCAGCAGGTCGAGATGCTGAGGCTTTTGCAATTACTAATGACCTAGCACAGATTGTTCATTTACCTACAAGAATACCAGACAATCCTAATCATACAGCCAATACGCTTGATCTTTTTCTCACAAACAACCCTTCTAAGTACAAGGTTGAAGTGAGAGGTCCTTTAGGCACTTCAGATCACAACTTGGTGATTGTCTCTTCTCCAATGGAACCTTTATCTCATGGCTATTCCCAACCTCGTATTGTTTGGCATTACAAGAATGCAAAATGGGATGACCTGCGAGACTTCTTTTCTTCTTTTCCTTGGTCTGATTACTGTTTCAAAACTTCTGATGTCAACGTTTGCTCAGATCGTGTCAGTGAAATTATTCTTGCAGGAATGGAATCCTTTATCCCACACTCCACTTTAAAATCTCGTCCTTTATCTAAACCTTGGTTTTCCCATAAATGTGCTAAGACTGTTGTTCTTCTCTTGAACAGCCTTATAATAATTGCAATAACAGCCTTATTGTAATTGGCTGTTTCTAATTCTTCAGTTTCATTTTCTGCCTACACCAAAGCTCGCAACAATTGTAAAGCAGTTATTAATCAATCCAAACTAGAGTTTGAACAGGCTAAAAGTCGAAAACTTGCTTCTTGCCCTAATGGTAGCCGAGCATTCTGGTCTCTTGCCAAAGCTATTGGCTGCAACTTTTGCCCATCTTTGCTCCCACCTCTGTCCAAATCAGATGGTTCTATTGTCACTTCAGCCAAGGATAAAGCTGACCTGCTAGCATTCCATTTTTCTTCCAGCTCATGTATTGATGATCTTGGTAAAAAACCTCCCACCATTCCCAACACGCTCCATTCAATGCCTCCTGTGGTGTTCCGTAAAAAGGATATCAGAAGGATTTTGATGAATCTTGATGATCACAACTTGGTGATTGTCTAAGAAAGCTCCAGGTCCTGATGGTATTTCTTCACTTATTCTCAAAACCTGTGCTCCTGAACTTACTCCTATTCTTTGCCACCTTTTTTCACTCTCTTATTCCAAAGGTGTTTTTCCTTCTGCTTGGAAATTTGCTCTTATCCAGCCCATCCCTAAAAAGGGTGACAAATCCCTCCCATCCAATTATTGTCCCATTGCAATTACTTTTACTCTTTCTAAAGTAATGGAGAATTCAATTAACTGCCAACTCTTAAACTACCTAGAAACCTTCCGTCTGATCAACGATCGCCAGTATGGATTCCGTCAGTGTCAATCCACTGGTGATATTCTGGCTTATGTTGCCCATTTATGGACTAATTCAATGGAAAGGTTCGGTGAAACACAAGTAGTTGCTCTTGACATCTCAAAGGCTTTTGATCATGTTTGGCATAAAGGTCTTCTAAACAGCTTCCATCTTATGGTTTGCCAACTGTTTTTAGTAATTGGTTATCCAGTTTTCTCTCTGATCGCTCACTGAGGGTGATGGTAGATGGCTCTCCATCTTCTAACTTCTCCACTAATGCCGGTGTCCCCCAAGGTTCAGTTCTTTCCCCCACTCTTTTCCTCTTGTATATTAATGACTTTCTTCCATTGACTGGAAATCCTATCCATAGTTTTGCTGATGATAGCACATTGAATTCCACTTTCCATTTTGAGAAACCTTGTCCTGCTCAATCAGCTTCAACTTCTCGAAAATCTGCTACCAATTCCTTAAATGCCGATCTTCAGGTAATTCTCCAATGGGGCAAAGACAACTTAGTTGATTTCAACCCTTCTAAAACTCAGTCTTGTCTTATATCTCGCAAAAAGGATTCTTCTGCTCCTATTCTTATCTTTAGTGACACTACGATTTCTAGGCAAAATGATATATCTCTTTTGGGGATTACCCTGACTGCTAATCTCTCTCTTTGGCACAAGCACATTAAAAATATTGCTTCCTCTACATCTAAAAAACTTGGTTTTCTCTTTCGCTCTCGGTGTTACTTTTCTTCCAAACAGCTGCTCACTCTGTATAAATTGCAAATCCGCCCTGCTATGGAATATTGTTCCCACATCTGGGGTGGTGCCTCCAAAACCTCTCTCAGGCTTCTAGATTCCATTCAGAAGAGGGAAGTTAGATTAACTAATGATTCATCTCTAACAGAGTCTCTCCACTCGCTTTCTCATAGACGTACTGTTTCTGATGCCTCTTCTACAGATACTTCCATGGGCACTGTTCTTCTGAATTGGCTTCTATAATTCTCGCTCTCTCTTTCAAAACAGTCCAAACACGTGCTGCCACCAGCCAACATCCATTTACTGTAAAACTTCAAACCCACAGAACCAACTTTTCTCTTCCTCATTTATTCATTCAACTGCCGTTTTCTGGAACAACCTTCCTTCATACGTATTTCATGAATATTACAATCTAAAGGAGTTCAAGTCCAATGTCAACAACTATCTTCTTTCGTCTTCTCATCCTTCAACCCAAGCACGGTACTAAGTACTATAGGTTCTAATACCTCTCGTGTTTGGGGTTCACATAAAAAAAATATATATATATAATTACTTGTAATACAATTATTTTTTTTAAAATCAAAATTAACTCAATGCTGTGACTTTCTCAACATTGAAACTTAAAATCTGCAGCCAATCAACATGAGATACTGAAGCTGATAAATTGCCAATATTTAATTTTTGTTTAGCAATATTCTAAATAGAGGGTGGGGGGGAAACATTTTTTTTTTTTTGAAATCTTTGCAATTCAATAAAGCAAGGGAATTCAAAAAATATACTGATAAATACTGTATTCACCTGCATATTTTATACTCCCATCTCCACATTTGCAATTAATTTATGTCTTAAAAATGAGGCAAAAAATATACAAGATATTCACAGTACACAGAAATTTAAATGTTTCAAACAATGTTAACATTTGCAATTTAGTTAATTAACCTATTTTCTGTAAGACAAAATAAGATAAAATAAATTAATGTAAAATGAAACAAAATATTATGAATATTTTGTTTGCAAGCCCCATATCCACATAAAACCAATGTCAAATACATATACTGAGATGCAGAAAACATTCCTCATCCTCACACTTATCCAATTAGAAAGTTTCATTGCTGCTATTGCTGCCTAAGGGCCAATGCTCACCTTTTGGTACCACCACTGTAATTCTTTAAATCAAGATTTTTAGATTTATGTATAACATAATCCTCTTTTAGCAGCCTAATAATTTTGATATCATCATCATCATCCAACTCTTGTTTTACCAGTGGATATACAGCTCATGACAATGCAAAACAATCCTGCTGGACTAACGTTTGCCATTTTCCTTGCTACTATTCAATTTCCTGTGAGATCTTTAGCCATAGTAAGCTCTCTATCCTTTGATGCTTGCTTGCTTACCACCATCAATCCACCTTCATCTTGGTATATCTTGATATTGCCAAGGGGGGATGTCTTTCTGTGTGCTCGATGTCAAGGGTGTGAGGATATTAGGTAACAACTCAGTATATTGTTATGAGCCTTTATAAGAGCTTGAAGGGCAGGGTAGATGCCCTCGAAGGAATTAAGTTGGACCCATCAACCTCACAGCTATCCACATAAATGCCAGAGCTTGCACTTGATCATTGGGCAACACAGCAGCAACCCTCAGGGCAAAATACGCTGGTCCCACAGCAGCTAATTGTTGTCAGTGAATCTATTTTCAGGGAAATGGGAAATATATTGTGCAAAAAGGATAGGTGGAATAGGACCAGGGTATGTCTGCCAGAGGCAAAGTTGATGATGTAGAGCAAATAACATCCTTTAAGAAAACAAAAGGTGATATTGTTGTACACAGTGGCACTAATGACATCAATAGGAGGATATCTGCAGACATACTTAACAAGTACAGGGCAATGTTCAGAAAAAGTCAAGAGTCAGGATTAAATTTGAAAGTGTCCACAATTCTGCTAAGACATGATAGGAGGGAGTATATGATGAGATCTTTATCAATCAATTTGGCCCTGGAGAGATTGTGCAAGAATAATGAGGTAGAATTTTTCTCAGCATCATCTGTGCTTGTTAACAGGAGAGACTGCTTCTACAGGGATAGGAGACACTTAAACAGAAATGGAGCAGGAATATTTGCTGATGCTACTGAGGCAGTGTTAGGCTGGTTGGGGTATGGGGAAATACACGCACTAATAAATCAACAATATCTGTAGACAGAGGTGAAAGTGATTCTTGCACTGCTTGTATTAGAATAAGCAACAGTCTTGAAAGCAAGGTGCTAGAGATTTCAAAACTGTTGGGAGTCATCATGAAACAAGTAAATACATGGGCTGTGTTAAGTTAATTAAGAATAAAAACAGGTGCATGCATGCATACTTGCATTTACACCAATGCTAGGAGTATAGTAAAAAATTTGAAGTGCTGGTCAACACATAAAATGTGGATATTGTTGGATTTTCGAGATGTGGTGTTACCAATGTCTCAATAACATGTGCAAAATTTCATTCATTTCCTGATAGTAATTTTTTTTACAGGTCTGAAGTGACCATGGCGACGGAAAGTGTGAGTTTTTCCAAAGTTGAGAAGAGAGCCATCATCAAGTACCTCTTCTCCAAGAAATTTATGACGAATTGAAACAAACAACGGCCAAGGAGTGCCCTTCATACAGCACAGTGAAATCGTGGGTGGTGGATTTCAGGAGGGGGAGAAAAAGCACAGAAGGTGAGGAAAGACCAGGAATACCCAGGATCATAGTGACTGTGGAAATTGTCGATAGTGTCCACGACCTGATCCTTGCAGACAGGAGGACGGGTCTGCAATGAGTAGCAGACACCCTAGGCATCAGTTTGGAGCGGACACCCTAGGCATCAGTTTATCAGATATAAGGGATGCAGAATTTGAAGATGGGGAGTACAATGTATACAAGTTCAAGGTGCGTTTGTTTTAATTGCGGTCTCCAGGGTTTTTCCTATATACTGCTATAGCATCAGAAAAGACAAAAAGCCAAGGTCGGCAAGTGTGTATATGTAGGTGTGTAAGTATGTGTGGGGTTATATTGAGTGTTGGCACCTGGTGACTTCGTAGCCAGGGGGCAGGGGACACCTGGTCCCCTGCCTGCCAACCTACAGTACAATGTATACAGGAAGGACACAGGATGGAGAGGGGTTTATGCCCTTAGTTAAGAAGCAGATAAAATCTAAGGCAAGGCAATGCATGCAGTTAACACTGGTGGCCAGTGCAATGTTGAGTCAGTCGGGTATGACATAAATACTGGAAAAGCAAAAATGAGAGTACGATTATGTTATAGGCCTAATGACTCATGAATACAATGAACAGAGAAATAGAGTAGGCCAGTAAATCAGAATGCCTTATAATGGGGGATTTTAACTTTACAGATAATCACTGGAACTTGTGGGTTGGTCACTCACAGACAAGCAAGACGGTTGTGGATTTACTGGATGACTTTTCTACAACAGCATGTTAGAGAGGCAACAAGAGGGAGTAATACCCTTGATCTGATTATCAGCAGTAATTATTCATGCATTAAGAATCTGCAGATATAACAATTGCTAGGTGGCAGTGATCACAGTGTATTGATTTGGAATTTATTTACAGATGTAATTACCATCAAGGTTAAAGGGAAGGGTTTTGCTTTTGTAAAGGTGGCTACAGTGGTCTCAAACAGTTTTTAAATTCTATACAGTAGGACCAACTGATGATGATGTTACAATCAACAAATTCTAAATGGGAAGTGTTCATAGAAGCTACTAGGCTTTTCATACCAACCAAGAAATCTTCAAGGTATAGGCCTAAATGGATGTCAGATGAACTGATTAAACTTGTGGCACAGAAGAAACGTTTTTGTGCATGTATTTTGAGCCTGTGTTAGATATAGAGTAGTCTGTAATCAAGTCCAAATGAGGTCAGGAAAGCGAAGGCAGATCAAGAGAAACGCTTTGGACTGTACTCACACACAACAAACTGCACATAGCTGAACTAGCATGAAAGTGGATTAAAGTAGCCATAAACCACTATTATTAATATTGCAATATGTTGAAGATGAAAAAGCCTCAAAATAGGTCTTCCTCTATTGAACCTGTTAAATGTCAAAATTAATTTCCTTCCACACTTCTTTGCTCACTGTAACAAACACTACTCTTAAGTCAAGACATAGTGAAAATTATATATACATGAACATGCAAAAAATATATGAAAAGATACCAACCAAAACTTTGATATAATGTGACCATTATTTGGTTTGGCATACTTGACAGCTGTTTTATGTTTACATGTACCAAAAATTTTTAAAGCTTTATATTTTTTTATTATAACTAACAGTTCACAAAATAACTCTGTATAATCTGTGTTTTGACTGAAATAGCTCAAAAACCTTTCAAGCACAAACTGTCCTGTTTTTCTGAAATGCTTATAACCAGAAACTGCAACTTTATCAGCTGTAAGAAAATGAATCTTTCTCAAGTCATCTTCATTAAAACATGCCTCTATAAATTTTTCTTTGATTTCTATGAGGTTTTGCCTCTGGTTACCAAGAAGATAATTATCATAACATGGCGAAGCATCTGACTGCATGACTGAAACCTAAATCAAATGAAAACAAATGCATAGTCACTAAAAATTATAAAAGAAGATAAAATAAATAATATGGTACTATCCTTTCTATAAAAGTTACTATTTGATAATAATGTGAAAATAATTCAGTCCTTCCAAGTTGAGTAGATTTCAAAAAGTTCCAAAACTGTTTTGTCTTAGCAGTAAATCTTGAAATTGCAATTTTTTATTTGTAAAAATTGCCACTCCTCATTCCACTTTCCATGGTAGTGTAGTGGCTTCACTGCTTGTCACTCATTTGGAGAGGTCTCAGTTTGAATCCCACTAGAGACTATAAGAATTCTTAAATGTCGCTTCAATGGCAGCTGTAAATACCAATTTCAGGCTACAAATAAAATTGTGCACTATGTAAAGTATGCTTGTAAACAAACTTGTACAGACATAATACACACAGCACAATATAAATCATGCGTAACAGTGTAGTGGTTTTGCTTCTTTTGTTTGGAAAGGCTTGGGTTTCTCTGTTTATAACTAGAATAATTTTTAAAGTCATCTTCAAATGAATCTATAGTTAGCCGATCTCGGGCAGAAGGATAAGAGTTTTTCCCTATGAGCTATTCCAGGTTTCTCAGCTTGCATAAGAGACATATTAGTCAACAAACACTCACTTTGCATAGACATAATATACAAAGGCACAATATGAACTAAGTTGTTGAACCGCTAAAACAACAACCACAGCAAAATGGCATTAGATGCTAAAGAACTATATAAAAAACAGAAATACCCCCTCAGCAACAAAATGAATTAATCAAAATTTACATACCGAATCCAAAAATTTGTCTAATTTGTTACTGTTAATGAATTCAGTTGAAGTTTTACTGTTAAAAAACAAAGCAATCTTGGAACTTTTTGAGATAACCATTGTACACTGTCCTTCAATTTTGACAATACCGCAGACTCTCGATTAACTGGGACACTTCAAGACTCCAAATTAAAAAAAAAACCCCATAAATCAAAAAAATTCAAGTAATAACTAGAATAGGGATAAACAGATATTTTTAAGTCGTAAATAAGCGACATTATATGTCGATTTTGGGAGATTAGTGTACCTATTATCTTTCAATCCCTGCTGTCTTCGCAGGTGTGAAACCTGCTGTTCAAAAAAAAAAAAAAAAAAAAAAAAAAAGAGACCAAATGTTCAGTTTGTTTTAGTGCGTCGCGTCGATTGTTATGTTCTGTTGCGGCGCAAAAGGACAAATTTTTTTGTTATTTATGTCAGGGATGTCGGAATTTTTATTATAGTAATTTTTTTTTTTGTTTAGAAATCGCGAAAATGATAGGTAAACGCAAAAGAGTTGCGTTTTCAGTTAAACAAAAACTTGAAATTATTCAAAAGTTTGAAAACTGTTAAAATCTCTAAAACTGTTTGAAAATCTGTTAAATCTCTAAGGAATCATTATAATAAGGATGTATCAAAATGGCCAAACAAGCATCGTGCGGAATTCAGATTTGTCAATAATAATATAGCAGCATACGTTATTAGTCATTCCCGAGTTACGTAAAACTCAACGAAGTAAGAAGTCCTGGAACGTATCTCTTACGTATGTCGAGGACTTTTGTATTTTTGGATTAACTGGGAAATCGATTATCCAGGATTTGTTTTTTACCATCTATCCCGGAAAATCGAGAGTCTACTGTATTAAGTAAAATCTAGGTTTGTAGCATTACCACAAAAAATATTTGTACAAATTGGAGCAGTGTGGTATTAGGCCTATTTCTATGGATTAACAGTTGATTGATTGAGAGAAGGCAGAGAGTGGCTATCAATGGATACTGCTCTTCTAGACAAATGTTATTTCCAAAACAGTAATCCCAGATTAGCATTAGCAGTGGCAAATGATGCAAGAAAGCATGTTTACACAGCACCAGCAAAAAAAACCCCCAACATCTCCCATTTCACCTATTCATTCCCTCCAATAGTTTCTCTAGTTTTTCCTTGAATTTATTTAAACTATCAACTTCCACAGCAACAGATGGATGGATGTTCACAATCAATTATCCACTGACTAAAAGCAAACTTATGCACGTCTATTCTGCAAATATCCTTCTCCAATTTGAATTTATGCCTACTCATATGTGTACTGTACTCTGAACAAGAGGAAGAATTCTATCAGCACTGAGCTTGCTCAATCCATTCAAAGTCAACCACCTCAATCAGATCACCCTGCAGGTACCTAGTCTCCAGACATTGCAATTTGTAAAACTGAAGCCTTTCTTGGAAAGAGCATCCCTTTGTTCTGCTCACCAAACTCATTGCTTTTTTCTGTACTCATTGCAGCAGCTCCACATCCCAACTGTTATTACACAATTCAATTGTTATTACACTCAGGATGGTGGAAAATGAAAAAGACCAGGGATTAATTGTTCAGTTAGATACTTATGAAATTCTCTGAGCAGTGCAGACACGCTGCAGCAGAGCTCATGGAGTTTTGTCTATGATATACAGGAATAATTTTGCTAGCAAGGATAAGGAGGTGATTATCCCATTGTATACAGCAATAGTTAAGCCACATCTTGGTTACTGCATGCAGATCTGGAAGTCTTATTTTAGGAGGGATGTAGTTCTGCTGGAAGAGGTTTAGAGAAGGGGCAACAAGATTGGTAAAGGGCTCTCCTACCAAGAGAGGCTTCAGTTCTACAAATTGCAATGTCTGCAGAGTGGGCATCTGCAAGATGATCTGACTGAGGTATTTAAGGCTTTCAAATTGAGTAAGCTCAGTGCTGATTGCATTCTTCCTCTTGCTTAGACTACAGACGAGGGGTAATAAATTCAAATTGAAGAATGGGTGTGGGATAGATGTGCAGAAGTATGCCTTTAGCCAGAGGGTAGTTTATTGTTGAAAGAAACTCACATCTGTTATTGTGAATGTTGATAGCTTGAATAAATTCAAGAAAGAACTAGCACTGTTGGAGGAAATGGACAGTAATGCGGGAGGGTTTGTTTTTTTGTTTTTTTTTTTGCGGATGCTGTATAAGCTTGCTTTCTTACATCACTTGCCTTCCAGGGCCAAATTTAATCAAAACATTGAGTTTATTTGTAGAAAATAAGGTATAATAGGGAGCAGAACAATTTTCTCTTCTTCAAACATCCAGTCAGCCGCTTCATACATTTAGGTGCCTCCGTAGCCAGGTGGGCAGGAGCAGCATTGCGTAGCACGTTTCTTAATTAGAACGGGGTTCGAGCCAGTGACCACCAAATACAGAGGATGCGGAAAGGTCAGGGAATGACCACCGCATATCCCGGAGCAATATGGCCTTAGTTGCTAATGCTCCTAAAAAAAACAAAAAAAAACTAAATAACAAAAATAACTTCATACATTTGTAATATTCTAATTGAATATGTCATGTGAACTTTGCGGTTTATGATTTAAATTGGTATTAGAAGGAACAAATGATGCAAGAAAGCAAGCTTATAACAGCATCAGCTAAAAAAAAAAAAAAAAATTCTCATTTCACTATCCATTCCCTCTGATACGTTGTCTAGTTCTTCCTTAAATTTATTCAAACTACTGTATCCACTTCCACAACAACACATGGAAGTCTGTTTCAACAATCAACCACCCATCATCTGCACATATATCCTGCACCCATCCATCTTCATTTAAATGTACTGTATACCCCCTCCTGTACAGTCTGCAAAAGAGGAAAAATCCCAAGTCTTAAACACCTCCATCAGAACATCTTGTAGGTGTCTAGTGCTACACATGCTATAATTTCTTGGTAAGATAAACCCTTGTTCCCCTCACCAATCTTGTTGCCCTTCTCTGTACCTGTTCCAGCTCTACATCCTCCCTAAAGTGAGGCCTCCATATCTGTATGCAGTACTCAAGATGTGGTCTGACCACTGCCTTATACAATGGAATAATCACCACTTTATCTCTGCTATCAAAATTTCTATATATCATTGATGCATGTACCACACAGCTGGTACATTATTCTGAGATTACTGCTCCCCATATGCAGTGCCTTGCATTTGTCAAGGCTAAACTTCTTCAATTGCCATTTCTCAGTCTTATTAATTTTTCTAGATCTTTTGCAGCAGCATAATTTCATTTCTGTCATTAACCACCTGACAACCTTTGTATCATCTGTAAACTTACACATTAAGCCTGATATACTTTCATCAATATAATAAATACAGAAAACAACAATGGAAAGAGCACCAAACCCTGTGGAACTCCACTAATAACATTAGTCCACAAAGAGCAGTGTCCATTCATAACTACTCTCTGCTTTCTCCCACTCAACCATCCCTTTATCCATAGCAGCAAATTGCCATTAATGTTACACTGCTCCAATTTGTACAGAAGTCTTATGTGCAACGGTATCAAAAGCTTTCCTGAAATTCAAGTATATGATATTAAAATTATTTTTTTTCATCCAGTTCTTTTGTCACTGCATCATTAACATTAGCAGAGGCATATGATGCAAGAAAGCAAGCTTATGCAGCATCAGCCAAAAAAAAAAAAAAAAAAAAAACACTCCCATTTCACCCCTCCGTTTATTCAAATACCTGTCCAGCTCGGCCTTAAATTTATTTAGGCTTTCAATTCCCGCAAACAAAAATTGAGTCTGTTCCACCAATCAACTACCCACTGGCTACAGGCAAACTTCCACACATCTATCCTACTAGATACAGCCTTTGAATTCAGAAACTATATTTAAAAATGGCTATAGTTGTAGATAACTTACTAACACTAAAAATCTAAAGTAATGATATCTCTTCCAATAGGTAGTATGACTGATTTACCAGAATTCATCTCCTGGAACAAAGAAAATCTTTTTGGGGAATTATATACCTCTGATTGCTGTTAATGTGAATTAATGCTTTAGTTATGACTAGACTCTGTATAACTGGATAATGTGAATCTTATGCTTTTGTTATTACTAGAAACTTTAACTTAAAAACATATTCAGTTGAGATTTGTAATTTTGAACACCTCTAAAAAGTTCCACCAATTCAATTTGTTTAAACTGGTTGCACATTCAGATATTGGGAAAAAAAAAAGAATAAAAATGAAAAAAAAAAAAAAAAAAAAAGGAGATAGTTCCTGTGCTAGTTTATTTATTGCCTATTGACTGTGATAACAGAATCAGTATTCAGATTCAGTTCCCTAATTAAGCATTCTGCCAAAATGCAGGCATTGTGCATCACAGGTGTAGATTGCATACGTTCAGTGGCTAATATCTATTTTATTCAGGAACAACCCTACTTCCTCTAACTGAGATTCACTTATTTCAGCTGGATTTTTTTTAGGTGAATAGCATATACCTTCTGGTTTTTGAGACGTGAAAAAACAAATATTATTAAAATATTTGACATTATAACATTCATTAATAATATTCATAGAGTACACCTGCTAATTTTAAGACTACAGCACTGTGTCCTTAGTTATTCATCCAACATAAGACAGACAAATATAGAGCTATTCAAATAAGTGAAGTTGTTTTGCTACTCAATGCACTATAAAAAGTTTTTGAAGACTAAATGCTCAAGGCATAATACGTTATGGGTTGAAATTAATTCTATAATATCGGTGTAAATACACCATAGTTTACCCATAAGCCCAACCACGCATGCAGTGCAATGGCACCGCCCAGACTCCATCCCACACTGCGACCACCCCCAACAACGAGACACCAGGCACTGCACCACTTCAAACAAACAACGCCTTTCCAGCAGAGGAGACCACTGCTGTTCACTCCCAGTGGGCACCACCACTCAGATGCATTTTGGAGCTTGTTGGCTCACTCATCAGTGGGTGGGCAGGCACCCCGGTAACACAGACATGCCACCACAGTTCTGAAGTCAATTCCACAACATGAGAGATGCCAAATGGTGAAGAAAATGATAATATTTTGAATTAACTAAATAATATCGATGCAAACACACCACATTCCACCCATAAGTTCAACTACATAATGTCCAATACATAATGATCAACATCATAACATCCAATCAAATTGATCAAACAAAATCTCCCCTTAACGAAGCAATGCTATGACTGAAGTATAACTGCACTCCTGTCTAGATGGTCTTGCATCACTTCTTTAACCAGTGACTATATTATTTTTTCTGGAACAAAAGTTAACAAGTCTGTAATTATGCATGTCACTCCTTGATCCCCTTTGTGAATTGGTGACACATTTGCACATCTCAAGTCCATGGAAACATCTCCTGAATCCAAAGATGCTCTATAATTATGGCTACGTGTTTGTTTACCTCCTTTGCTGTCTCCCTTAATATAATTGGATAGATCCCATCCACCTCAGGTACTATTTTTATGTTTAACTGCAACAATTTCTCTTCCACTTTCTTCTCAGTTATTACAAAATCATTTAGCTCCTTGTTAGAGTTTGATAAACATCTGGCATATGCCTCTCTAGAGAATTTCTCATGTGTGGATGTAGATGCAAAATACTTATTCAGTTTGTCAGTAATCTGAGCAGGATCATCAATATCAAGTAGATGAATGTGATTCATCCACTTCCTTCTAGTGTTTGCATAAGTAAAGGTCTTTTCTGCTTTTTTATGCATCCTTTGCCAAAGATTTCTCATAAGCCACCTTGGCTTGCCTTATATCCTTTGTGACTTGATTGAAGACTATATCTATCATAGGCTTCTGTATCACCTGATAATTTATATGCATCCCATGCATTTTATTTCTTTGTCAAGTATCTCATTAGCTTATCTAGCATATATTTATGTGTAATTCCTTGGGATGAAGATGAATGTCTTCCATTTAATGATCTTATGATCATTAGAAAAGTTGCAATTACTGAATGGCTCTCCTACCAGAGTTTCTAATATTGCAGCTGAACGTTGGTACTGTCACACTGGTAAAAAATATTGATATTTTATATCACCCATTTATGCAATTGCCTGTGTAATGAACATTTACACGAATTGGATGTGTTGGGACAAATAGTTCTTTTGTGTTCAGTATGATACTCTTCAATTCGGAAGATACAACAAGAACAATTTAAATTGTTTTTTCATAAAAATTATATAAATCAACAATTAAATTCGGTGCTCTTCAAATACAAGTCTACAAAACTGTCCAGACAATATTAAAATGTGATAAAATACTCAAAACTTTAAGAAAACATCAATATAAAATGTATACTCATCTGTTCAGCAAATTTCAGGTTGACAATTATTTTTTGCCCCTTCTGTAAGGTATGTGCAGTTAATGAAGAAGCAAGGAGCCTTACTAGGAAAGCAGTCAAGGTTGGATTCAGACTATTATGGGAGGTGAGGGGATCAGCAGTAATATAATGTTAATAATATGTGCAACTGACAGTCTTCGTCTTCCAGTCACATAGTTCCCTGGGGAGCTGTTGTGGCCACTAACAAAATCCTCCAACTGCATGGATCATATGCTATACAAGCAGCATCGCAAAATGTCAGGCCCAAAAGTTCACTGATCCCATCCATCCACCTAGTTGCAGGTCTTCCTTTAACAGCAGTTTTTGGAGTTGGTTTTGTTATGGTCTCTGTGGCATCAGATAACGTGGTGGTATGCCATTGCCTACCACATGGCCGATTTTGAAAGGGGCCAGCTTTCATCATAGGAAGAGGCATCATGCATCCCACGATATGCTCTTGAAGAGGAAAGGTGACTACAGCAGAGCCCCACTTAGTGCAGATGGCTGATTACAACTGGTTTTCACCTGGTTTCCAGAGGTGGTCTGACTGTATTATATCATCCTTCAATATTTCTATATTGATAGTAGTTTCTATATTGATAACTGACAGTAAGTGAATTAATATCATAAATTTAATAGCTCAGTATTTCAATTCTCTAATAAAAATGAAGAATGACATGAAACAGCAATACAACAGAACCTCTACTGAATAGAACATTGCTGATAACTTAAATAACATTGCTGATAACTTAAATAACATCTGATTAAACTTATAGTTATTGCATTTTAACAAAATCAAAATTTATTGTTTAAAAAATCACAATATTTTGTTATTGAGTAATATTGTATTATGATTACAAAAATATTTTGTTCTATTTGGTAACAAAAGGGTAGGTTTGTTACACCATTAATTCAGGGCAGATTCCAGCAAACAACTGTGGCTGTAGGCAATACTGTACACTAAAGATTACGGACACCATTCTATGCTTGAGTCCATCTCAAGTTAGTGGCATAACTAACCTAACCTTTTTTGACTGACCGAATATGAAAGGCATTAAGGAGCATGAAGTATCAAAATTGTTAGTCTACTAAAAATGTAGGTCAGGTTTACCTGCCTGTATATTGTATTCCTGTTGGCTGTAGTCGTTTGTGAAATGGCATTCTCCATAACACAAAATCATGGTGATTAATCTACATAAGCAAACGGCAGGCAGAGATAGACCCACCTATCACTTGTAGTTGCAAAGATTAATGGGATTGCACCTCATATTCTAAAGTTTAACCACTCTTTGTATTTCATTTTGTTTCAAATATAAACGTTTTCATAAAATTTCTCTTTTTTGCTATTTGTGTCCTAATGCCATATAAATTAATACACATTACTGGACTGTTAATAAATTTGTTTTTATGAGTTATGATCTGAATATATTTAAGTATAACTAAATTCTATAATTCGGGCTTTTTACAAATTCTGACTAATTCTACCCCCCCCCCTTTGGTTAAAATGATGAAGTTCTACTATATTGTTAATACTTTGATTTTAGCAAATCTCTTGATACAGTTTCATAACGATTATTTTTGTGATTTAATTAGTAAGTAGCGTATTAGCCAATCTGATAAATGCTAGGAATGTATCTATGCTGTCAAGTGGTTCCTCAAGGTGCAATGTCAATAGTTGTCCAAGCGCACATTGAACCAAAGTAGTAACATCTTACTACTCTCTCTGCTTCGAACCATTTCCTGTCCTTCCCCGAGTTAATGCCTAATGCGCATATGCAGAATTTCCACCTTTAGAGTGGATGTGAAAATCTAATAATAAAATCTTAAAAATCTAATTTTTAATAAATAATATGCATGGGAACGAACAATAGGTATAGCTACTACAGTCCCACTCCCTACAATATCTACTTTATCACATAAAATGTTTCTTGTCAAGTTGATATACATTTGAGTAAAGGCAACTAACCTGATAAATTCATTCGTTTATGTGTAAAAAAAAAAAAAAAAAATCTCAATTACCCCCAGAGAGAGAGAGAGTCAGAAGTAGAAGGGAGTCATCAAGAAAGAGAAGAATGATGATATTCAGCTCAGGACCCTGGGTGTGCCAAGAGCATACTCACCAGATGTGAGCCCCTGGGGTTATACATAAATTTAAAAACTTTAAAAAATGAATAACCACTAGTATAGAACAACGTTTTTTTTTTTTTTGTTTGTAATCAGTATAGGCTGCACAGAGTAGTATTTACTAAAAAATTGGTTATAAATTTAATGACCAAGGAGCTAAACGAATTATTCACTCTCCAATAAAAGAGATTAACTTTTGAGTTCGTTATAAAAAGAAGTCTTTAAATAAAATAATCACATTAGGCCAACCGAATATTTTTCTTCATCTGCCATGCATTGTGTATTATGCCGGTAAATTGCTTGTGTTCTATGGTCGATTTGCTTGTTTTGCTGGACGAAACACTCGAGTTGATGGGGGGGGGGGGGAAACCTTGCTGTCTACGCCTGAGACTGACTCACTCAGACAAAGAGTGAAAAAAGCCCATTAAAGTTCCTCATGTAGTAGTAGAAGTAGTAGTAGTAGTAGTAGCATGTGATGCAAGAAAGCAAATGTATGAGCCTATGCAGCATCAGCCAAAAAAAAAAATCACACCATTCCCTCCAAATGCCTGTCCACTTCCTCCTTAAATTTATTCAACCTATCAGCTTCTACAACGAGAGATGGAAGAATATTCAAGCAATTAACCACCCACTGGCTAAAGGCTAATTTCCGCATATCTATTCTACATCTGTCCTTTCTTAATTTGAATTTATGCACCCTTAGGTTCGTAATCTGAACAAGTGGAAGGATCCTATCAGAATTAAGCGTGCTCAACCCATTCAAGGCCTTATACACCTGAATCAGATCACCGCGCAGGTGCCTAGTCTCCAGCCACTGCAATTTGCAGAACTTAAGCCTCTCTGGTAAGAGGATCCCTTCATTCCGTTCACCTATCTTGTTGCCCTTCCCTGTACACGCTCAAGTAAATCTACATCCTTCCTAAAATGAGGCCTACAGATCTGTACGCAGTACTCAAGGCGTGGCCTGACCATTGCCTTATACAGAGGGACAATCACCTCCTTTTCCCTGCTAGCAAAATTCCTATATATCATTGACAAAACCCCATGACCTACCTTGGCAGCCTGTCTGCATTACTCAGAAAACTTCATATCTGAGTGCACAATAACTCCCAGGTCATTTTCATTTTCTACCACCTTAAGTGTAGTACCACAAAGTTGATACGTTTCTCTGGGGTTACTTCTACCCATATGCAGTACTTTGCATTTGTCAAGGTTAAACTTGAGTTGCCACTTCTTAGCCCATCTGCCCAAATTATCTAGATCCTGTTGCAGTAGCACACTGCCATTACTGTCATTAACAACCCTGCCAACCTTTGTATCATCTGCAAACTTCGTCATTAAGCCTGGTATACGTTCATCAATATCATTGATAAATATACAAAACAAGAGAGGGCCTAACACCGAACCCTGTGGGACTCCACACTCCACTAATAACATTAGTCCACGAAGAGCAGCACCCATTGATTACCACCCTCTGTCTTCTCCCACTTAACCATCCTTTTATCCATTGTAGCAACTTACCCTTAATACCATTCTGCTCCAATTTGTACAATAGTCTTCCATGCGCAACAGTGTCAAAAAATTTCCTGAAATCCAAATATATGATATCAAAATTATTTTTTGCATCCAGTTCCTTTGTAACCACATCATAATAACCAATCAAATTTGTCAGACAAGACTTTCCCTTAACAAACCCATGCTGTGTCTGAATTATTGCTGCAGTCTTGTCTAGATGATCCTGCAATGCATCTTTAACCAGTGACTCCATTATTTTACCCGGAACAGAAGTTAAACTAACTGGTCTGTAATTACTCGTGTCACCCTTCGATCCCCCTTTGTGATTTGGGGATACATTTGCACATCTCCAGTCCGTGGGAACCTCCCCCGAGTCCAAGGATGCTCTCATAATTATGGCTAAGGGTTTGCTTAGTTGCTTTGCCGCCTCCTTTAATATAACTGGATAGATCCCATCCACCCCAGGTGCCTTTCTTATGTTTAACTTCAAAATTTCTCCTCCACTTTGCTCTCAGTTATTACAAAATCATTAAGTATCCTTCTACAATTTTATAACCTTCTGCCATTTTCAAACCTTAATAATTCCTCATGTGTGTATGTAGATGCAAAATACTCATTCAGTTTGTTTGCTATCTGAGCAGGATCATCAACAGTCGAACCATCGATGTCAAGTGGACCAATCAGATTCATCCCCTTCCTTTTAGAGTTTATATAAGTAAAGAAATCCTTGCTGTTTGTCTTAGCATCTTTTTCCAAGGATTTCTCGTAATCTGCCTTCGCCTGCGTAACCTCCTTTGTGACCTGATTACAGACTAGCTTATATCTGCCATAGGCTTCTGACTCGCTTGATAATTTATATGTATCCCATGCATTTTTCTTCTCTGTTACGAGTCTCATTAGTTCATTTGATAACCATTTAGGCCTAAACCTTGAACAATATTTCTTAATAGGTATGAAACTTTTAGTAGCATCCACGATTAATTCCTTGAATGCTTCCCACTTAGAATTTTCTGTTGGTAACATCGTCAGTTTATCCCACTGTACAGAATTTAAAAACTGTCAGAGACCACTGTACTCACCTTTACGGAAGCAAAAACCCTTTCCTTTACCCCTGATGGTAATTAAATCTTGTTCTTAAATGTCATTCGAACCTGGGTCTTTTCCACCCTGTGTGGGGAGGACGGTGACGATATCACTGTGCTACCGCGCAGACAGGGGCGGGGAGGAGAGGGAACAGAAAACCGACCCCTCGACCCTGTCCAAGGGATAGGGATTAAAAGTGAACTGGGCTAGAGCGCTCCGTTCAGATGGCCAATGTCAACAGTCACTGTCAGGTATTGGATCCATTATCGGACTGTTGGACGACTTGAAGACAGGCAGTCGCAGGTGGCACGTTGAGTTAATGTAGTAGCAGTAGTAGTAGTAGTAGTAGTAATAGTAATGGCAAATGATACAAGAAAAGCAAGCTTATATAGCATCGGCCAAAAAAAAAACCTACACAGTTTGGACCCTTCCATCTGCACCCTCTAAGAATTTATTTAGTTCTTCCTTGAATTTATTCAACCCATCCACTTCCACAACAGACAGAAACCTATTCCAACAATCAACCACTAGCTGGCTTCTTGGCAATTCTGCTTATCTGTCCTACAACCATCTTTCCTCAACTTCAATTTATGCCCCCTCATATGTGTAGTCTTAGAAAGTGGAAGAATGCCATTAACATTCAGCTTACTCAATCCATTCATGGCTTTAAACACCTCAATCGGATCTCTCCGCAGGTGCCTAGTCTCTAGTCACTGCAATTTGAAGAGCTGAAGATTTCTAGGTAAGAGGACCCTTTTGTTCCCTTCACCAAGGTATCCTTCTCCTTGTCCCTGCTAGCAAGGTTTCTGTATATCATTGACAAAACGCCATGAGCTGTCCTAGCAGCATATCTGCACTACTTTCATAACTGATTGCACAATTATCCCAAGTTTTTTTCATTCGCCACTACCCTGAGTGTAGTACCACACAGTTGATGAGTTACTCTTGGGTTACTGCTACCCATATGCAGTACCTTGCATTTGTCAGTGTTTGACTTCAACTGCCATTCATGTGTCATGCAGTATCATCTAGACACTATGCAAGCGGTTTGAGGAGACAGGAACCATTACAAGAAGAGCTCGCCAAGGTCGTCCCTAGGGATACATTAACCAGAACAGACCGCTATCTGACTCTTACAGCAAGACGGAGCCCGACGATCTACTGTGATCAGCTGTCTCTTCAAGATGTTGCAACCGCAGGTGAAAACATTACCAACCAGACTGTTAAGAAGGCACAATTCAAGTGGACTGTACGCAAGGAAGCCAATGGTTTGTATCCTATTAGAGCTCGTCGAAACTGGTACCATGACTTGGAGCACTAACAAATGGGGTACAGATCTGTTCCCCGATGAGTCCCTTTTAGCCTACAAACAAATTCTAGACGTTAGGAGACAACGAGAAATGCGGAGCCATCCTTCAAACATCGGAGAAAGGGACACTTACTGTAGGGGTGGTGTTCTCGGTTGGGGCGGAATAATAATCACGGCCGCACGCCTCTTCATGTTTCTGATAGTGGTACTGTAACTGCGCGGGGATACCAAGAACAGATCCATGAACCCAGTGTGAGACTTTTTAAGGGTGCGGTTGGCCCAGCTTTTCTTTTCATGCACAATAACACCACTGCCCATAGAGTTCAAGTGGTAAAGGAATATCTTGAAACTAAATGTATCCAACGATTGCAGTGGCCAGCATGGTCAATAGACTTAAATCATATCGACTACAACAACGCAGACCTTAGCTCACCAAGTAACCAACTCCTTGGTTACTTGGTGAGCTAAGGTCTGCGTTGATTGTAGAATGGGATTTGTTGCAACAGAATCTTATAGAGACCCTTATATCGAGTATGGTTCATCGCTGTACGACCTATTTAACCGTTCAAGGAGATCATACGTCGTACTGATATCATGTGACTATATATTCGAGCATCTTGTATCGACTTCTGTAATGCACCCTTCTTGGTAATTCTTATACATCCCCAATAAACATCCCTTATACCTGTCCGAAGTTTCTAGCTGTCTCCCCATTTCATCATTATTCTATGGTACATCAACATACTAAAATTTTTTTCTCGCTTCATCACAAGCCGCACCACGTTTACTACATGTTCTGTTAATTTTCTCCATCATTGTAGTATTAGTAATAGAAATTGATACAAAAAATGAAAGCTGATAGAGCATTAGCTGAAAAAAAAAAACCGTTTCCCTAGTCAATTGTCCATACCCTAATGGTTTGCCTAATTCTTCCATTAAGTTATTCACAGGTTCTCCACTTCCGCAACATCAGACGGAAGTTCTAACTACTAACTGCGCTTTTACTGATGGAAAATTCCCGAACATCTATCCTGCAGCCATCCATCCTAATTTTGGACTAGAATATTTCACAGTGTGGTCTGTGCTTCTTAACAGTAGGGACTGTTTCTACGGAGATGGGATACACTTAAATAGAAAAGGTACGAGAATATTTGCTTGGTCTATCGAGGCAGTGTTAGGTTGGTCGGAAAATTCCTGGCTTGGGTGGTTACACAGACGAATACACTACCCTGTCATTAATATTCGGACACCCCTCCATGGATGGGGAAACAGGTCCTATGCACGCAACGTGTCACAGAACCTGCTATAAATATGCAAACCGGGCTTCGAACAGACAATTGCAAAAGTGGGCATGCAAGATGACAAGGTGAACAGAATTACCTCAACAGTACAACAGAACTGATCACTTCAACAAATGCTAGACGCCGATTAACATGGTGTAAGGAGTGCAAAACCTGGACAGTAGAGCAGTGGAAAACAGTTCTATGGACAGACAAGTCGAGGTTCTCACTCTACGAGTCTGATGGCCGTTCTTAGGCGTGACAAATGCGAGGAGAACAATTCCTTCCTGATTGCATCCTCCTAACAATGAAGTTTGGTGGAAGCAGTGTCATGGTATGGAGCTCCTTTCATGGTTTGGCTTGTGCTCATTAGTCGTTATTGACAAAACCATGAATGCACTGCAATACTAGGACAACCTGGACACCGATGCACTTCCAACATTATATCAATATTTCGGGGAAGGCCCATACCTGTATCAGCAAGACAATGCGCCATGCCATACTGCTCAGGTCATAACAGAGTGGTTTGAGGGCATGGGTGTGGAAAATTTGGATTGGCCAGCCCAGATTACTGATCTGAATCCTATCAAGCATCTTTCGGATTTATTGAATCGTCGGGTACGTGCACGTCGAGATCGGCCAAAGAACAAGGCCGAACTGATGGCTACGTTACAAGCCTAGTGGAGGAACATATCACCTGACATTTATAAAAAGCTCGTTGAGAGTATGAGGCGAAGATTGAAGGTCGTCATAAAAGCAAAAGGTTTGAGCACAAAATATTAAATGACACAATAAAAGCCTTTTTTTGTCTAAAGGTAGGTGTCCGGATATTAATAGTAGGGCGGTGAAGATTAACAGTAGCTGCAGGTAGAGTTGAAAGCTTGTTTCTTCAAACAGGCCTATGGGGCTGGGAATTTCCATACTATAATAATTAATGATAAACACCAGCCAAGAAATTAAACTGAAAATTTACTATACAATGAAATAATATACAATGAAATGTGATGAAAATAAAAAAATGTAAAAAATATAAAAACACTGATCAAATTATAGTTACAATATAATTTAAAATATAGTTAAAAGCAATAAAATTAATTAAAATAAACTAGGTTAAAAGCGATAAAACAATGAAACCTGGAGCTTTCGAAGAACTGCCGTCTCCTTCTTCAACAGCATACTACTAGTGCTAAGACACATCCTTAAGTAGCCGGTCCATGGCACTCATGCACGTGATCATCAGACACATGATCTACATTCTCCATGCGCGTATCGGAAATGGAAGTGGCTCGGGAGCGTGTCAAACAGAAACGGTCATCCCTTCTGAGGACAACTGCCTCAAACAGGGGGTGTAAACGGATCCCCCTGTCCCTATTAATAGTATTGTGACTGGATGAACCGATTCGCAAGCTCTCGAGCCACTTGCGTTCCCAAAATCCATGGGCGCGGTCAGTAATGACCGCGTCTTCAGGGGAGATCCGATGCTGTTCCCAGAATGCTCTGCCACAGCAGACCTCGCATAGAAAGGGTGCAAGAATATTTGCTGATGCTATCGAGGCAGTGTTAGGTGGGTCGGAAAACTGCTAGCTTGGGGGGAGACAAAGACCAATAGATTGACAGTAGCCACTGGCAGAGGTGAAAGAGATTCTTGTACTGCTTCTATTAGAATGAGCAAAAGCCTGAAAAACAAGATGCATGGTATTTCAGAGACTGCTGGGAGCCATTGCGGTACAAGTAAACACATGGGTTGTGTTAGGGTAGCTAAGAATAGAAACAGGTGCAGGTATACTTGCGTGCACACCAATGCTAGGAGTTTAGTAAATAAATTTGATGAATTTGAGGTATTGCTCAAAACATCAAAGGCAGATATTGTTGGGATATCAGAGACGTGGTGTCACACAGATATAAGGGATGCAGAACTGCAATTTGGGGAGTTCAACTTCTACAGAAAGGATAGACAGGATAGGAAGGGAGGAGGGGTTATGCTATTAGTTAAGAAACACATAAAAACCAAGGAAGTGAAGCCAGTCGACATCGCTGGACAGTGCAGTGTTGAGTCAGTTTGGTGTGACATAAGCATTGGGAGATCAAAATTGAGAGTAGGAGTGTGCTATAGGCCTAATGACTCTGATGAGTATAATAAGGAACTGAACAGGGAAATATAGTGGGCCAGTAAATCAGAGAGTCTTATAATGGGGGATTTTAATTTCCCAGATATTGACTGGAATTTTGGGGCTGGTCACTCACACACTAGCAGGGCTTTTGTGGATTTATTGGATGATTGTTTTCTACATCAGCATGTTCGGGAGGCAACTAGAGGGAGTAATACTCTTGATTTGATTATCAGCAGTGATTCTTCATGCATTAAGAATCTGCAGATAAATGAACCACTAGGTGGCAGTGATCACAGTGTGCTGAAGTGGGATTTACTCAAAGAGGTAACTACCATTAGGGGTAAAGGGAAGGGTTATTGCTTCCGTAAAGGCGACTACGATGGACTGAGACAGTATTTAAATTCTATACAGTGGGACCAACTGATGATGTTACCAACAGCAAATTCAAAATGGGAAGCATTCAAAGAACTTATCTTGGAAGCTACTAGGCTTTACATACCAACTAAGAAATATTGTTCAAGGTTTAGGCCAAAATGGATGTCAGACGAACTAATGAGGCATATGGCAGAGAAGAAAAATGCATGGGATACATACAAATTAACACATGACACAGAAGCCTATGATAGATACAAGTTGACATGCAACCAAGTTACAAAGGAGGTTAGGCAGGCGAAGGCAGATTACGAGAAATCCTTGGCAAGGGATGCAAAGAAAAACAGCAAAGAGTTCTTTACTTATGTAAACTCTAGAAGGAAGGGGATGAACAGATTGGTCCACTTGATATTGATGGGTCAACTGTTGATGATCCTGCTCAGGTAGCTAACAAACTAAATGAATATTTTGCATCGACATTCACACATGAGGAGTTATTCAGCAAGGGGAATGCCAGAGGTGTATTCAACTCTAGCAGTCAGCTACAGAATCTTGAAATAACTGGGAGTAAAGTGGAGGAGAAACTGTTGAAGATAAACACAAGAAAGGCACCCGGGGTGGATGGGATCTATCCAGTTATATTAAAGGAGGCAGCAAAGGAAGTAAGCAAACCCCTAGCCATAATTATGAGAGCTTCCTTGGACTCAGGGGAGGTACCCATAGACTAGAAATGTGCAAATGTGACCCCAATTCACAAAGGAGGATCAAAGGCTGACACAAGTAATTATAGACCTGTGAGCTTAACTTCTGTTCCAGGAAAATTAATGGAGGCACTGGTTAAAGAAGCACTGCAGGATCATTTAGACAAGACTTCAGTTATAGCTCAGACACAGCATGGTTTTGTTAAGGGGAAGTCTTGCCTGACCAACTTGATTGGATACTATGATGCAGTCACAAAAGAACTGGATGCAGGGAATAACTTTGATATTATATACTTGGATCTTAGAAAGGCTTTTGATACTGTTGCACATGGAAGACTGCTACACAAATTGGAGCAGTGTGACATTGGAGGCAAATTGCTGCTATGGATAAAGGGGTGGTTGAGGGGGAGAAGACAGAGAGTGGTAATCAATGGACACTGCTCATCGTGGACTAATGTTATTAGTGGAGTCCCTCAGGGCTCAGTGTTCGGTCCATTATTGTTTTCTGTATTTATAAATGATATTGATGATGGTATATCAAGCTTAATGTCCAAGTTTGCAGATGATACAAAGGTTGGCAGGGTTGTCAAGGACACTACTGACACTATGCTGCTGCAACAGGATCTGGAAAGGTTGAGCAGATGGGCTGAGAGGTGGCAAATGAAGTTTAACATTGACAAATGTAAAGTATTACACATGGGAAACAGCAACCCCAGAGCAACGTATCAACTCTGTGGTACTACACTGACAGTGGTAGAGAATGAAAGGGACTCGGGGGTGATTGTGCAGGCAGATATGAAGTTCTCTGAGCAGTGCAGACGGGCTGCAAGAGTAGCTCATGGAGTATTGTCAATGATATACAGGAATTTTTCCAGCAGGGATAAGGAGGTGATTATTCCATTGTATAAGGCAATGGTCAGGCCACACCTCGAGTACTGTATACAGGTCTGGAGGCCTCATTTCAAAAAGGATGTAGAGCTGCTGGAACGAGTACAGAGATGGGCAACAAGATTAGTGAATGGAACAAAGGGGTGCTCTTACGAAGAAAGGCTTAAGTTTTGCAAATTACAGTGCTTGGAGACTAGGCACCAGCGAGGTGATCTGATAGAGGTGTATAAAGCCTTGAATGGTTTAAGCATGCTCAATGCTGATGGGATTCTTCCTCTAGCTCAGAAAAATCACCTGAGAGGGCATAAATTCAAATTGAGGAAAGACAGATGTAGGATAGACGTGCGGAAATTTGCCTTTAGCCAGCGGGTGGTTGGTTGGTGGAACAGACTGCCATCCCTTGTGGTGGAGGTTGATAGCCTAAATAAGTTTAAGGCTCAGCTGGACAGGTATTTTGAACGAACAGAGGGGTGAAGTGGAAGTGGGGTTTTTTTTTTTTTTTTGGCTGATGCTGCATAAGCTTGCTTGCTTGCATCAAATGCCTCTACTAATGCTAATGCTAATGCTAGTTAGCAGTCTTGATAGCGGTCATGTGTTCCCCCAGACGGTCCTTTAAAAGTCTCCCTGTTTGCTCAATTTGCTCAACAGCTTTTCCACATTTATACAATTTACCTCGGAGGTGGAAGAAGCTGGGTCCCTCCCGTTTCTGGATGTCTTGGTGAGCAGAGATGGATCTAGATTAAAAATAACGATCTATAGAAAGCCTATGTGCCGTGGCCAATTTTGTTCATTATAGCTCAGCACAGGCTTGTCATCATAAGAACAGTGTAGCCAGGACATTGTTGAATAGGGTGGGGACCCACTGTAGTACCCCTGAAGAAAATGAAATAGAAATTTGCAAAGTCACGGCAGACCTCAAGAAATGTGGATACCCCCAGAGGGTCTTGGACAAATATATTCATAGGGTTGAGTCCAATCGTAGGGAGTCGCCTGCCCCTGTGGCTACTGCATACTTTCCTTACTATCCGGGCCTTTCAGAACATATTGTTCGGGCATTGCGGGAGTGCCAGACTCGCTGTGTGCAATTTCTGGGTCGGAGGTTGCACACAGTGATATCCCAAGTTAAAGATCCCGTAGCCCAGGACCATACTAGCAATGTGGTCTACGAGATTAAGTGCCCGGATTGTGAGGAGTGTTATGTGGGGGAAACGGGGCGACGTTTAAAGGACCGTCTGGGGGAACACACGACCGCTATCAAGACTGCTAACTATGCGAGGTCTGCTGTGGCAGAGCATTTCTGGGAAAAGTAGCATCGGATTTCCCCTGAAGACGCGGTCATTATTGACCGCCCATGGATTTTGGGAACGCAAGTGGCTCGAGAGCTTGCGAATCGGTTCATCCAGTCACAATACTATTAATAGGGACAGGGGGATCCGTTTACACCCCCTGTTTGAGGCAGTTGTCCTCAGAAGGGATGACCGTTTCTGTTTGACACGCTCCCGAGCCACTTCCATTTCCGATACGCGCATGGAGAATGTAGATCATGTGTCTGATGATCACGTGCATGAGTGCCATGGACCGGCTACTTAAGGATGTGTCTTAGCACTAGTAGTATGCTGTTGAAGAAGGAGACGGCAGTTCTTAGAAAGCTCCAGGTTTCATTGTTTTATCGCTTTTAACCTAGTTTATTTTAATTAATTTTATTGCTTTTAACTATATTTTAAATTATATTGTAACTATAATTTGATCAGTGTTTTTATATTTTTTACATTTTTTTATTTTCATCACATTTCATTGTATATTATTTCATTGTATAGTAAATTTTCAGTTTAATTTCTTGGCTGGTGTTTATCATTAATTATTATAGAAAGCTTGTTTGTTTGTTTGTTATTTGGTTTTTAGGAGCATTAGCAACTAGGGCCATATTGCTCCGGGATATGCGGTGGTCATTCCCTGACCTTTCCGCATCCTCCGTATTTGGTGGTGACGCGCTCGAACCCCGTTCTAATCAAGAAGTGTGTGCTACCTTCCCACCTGGCTACGGAGGCGCGAGTTGAAAGCTGTTCTTGCACTACTTCTATTGGACAAGCAGCAGCCTGGCAAGAAAGGTGCTGAGGATTTCAGGGATTGCTGGTAGCCATCACGAAATAATTAAATACATGAGTTGTTTTAGAGTAACTAAGAGCAAGTAAATGTGCATGCACACCTATTCTAGGTGCACAGAAAAGAAATTTCATGAATTCGAACTGCTGGTCAAGGTATTAAATGCAAACATTGTTAGGATTTCAGAGACTTAGTGTTACTCAGACATAAGGAATGCAGAATTTGAATATGGGGAGCTGTTGCTGTAGTAGGGTTTTATCAGCATCGGCGACTAAGACCATATTGCTCCATGTTCTGAGGTCAATTTCTTTTTGCTGGACGAAAACCCGAGTTTTGGGGAGAAAAACATGCTACCATTACCTGAGACTGGCTAACTCAGCCACGTTGTAAAAAAGGCCCATAAAAATACCTCCCTCAAGGGGACTCGAATTAAGTCTTTTCCACCCCGTGTCCCGTGTGGGTGGAAAAGACCTAAGTATAAACGTTTGGTAGGATCGCCATACTCCCGGTCTGGGGAGAATGGCGATCCTACCAACTGTGCAACCCACTAGGGCAAATATGGGGTACCCAAGATGCAAAGAAAGAATAGGGTGGATATGAGAGGAGGAGGGATTATGATCTTAGTTAAGAAGCTCACAAAAACAATGGCAGTGTATTCAGTTCTGGGGTCTGGGGAAAATGGCGATCCTACCAACTGTGCAACCCACTAGGGCAAATATGGGATGTCCAAGACGTAAAGAAAGAATAGGTGGATATGAGAGGAGGAGGGACTATGATCTTAGTTAAGAAGCTCACAAAAACTAGGGTAGTGTACTCAGTTGGCATGGCTGGCCAGTGCAATGTTGAGTTAGTTTGGTGTAAGAATAGGGTGGATATGAGAGGAGAAAAGCACAGAAAAGCAAAAATGAAAGTAAGAGAATGTTATAGGCTTAATAACTCTGAGGTGTTCAATGAACAATTATACAGTGAAATAGAGTGGGCTAGAAAATCAGAATGTCTTATAACGGGAGATATTAACTTTTCAGATATTGACTGGAACATGTGAGATGGTCATTCACATACCACCAAGACGTTTGTGTATTTCTTGGATGGCCGTTTTCTATAGCAGCATGTTAGAGAGAGGAAACAAGAGTGTGTAATACTCTTGATCTCACTATCGCCGTTGATTATTCATACATTAAGAATCTGCAGATGAAAGAACCACTAGGTGGCAGTGATCACAATCTATTGATTTAGTATTTACTTAAAGATGTAACTACCATCAAGGGTAAAAGGAAGGGTTTCTGCTTTCGCAAAGGTGACTGTATTAGTCTTAGACCGTTTTTAAATTCTATACAGTGGCACCAACTGATGATGTTACCATTAACAAATTCTAAATGGAAAGCATTGAAGGAATTAATCACAGAAGCTATTAGGCTTTTCGTAAAATCTCAGAAATACTCTTCAAGGTTTACATTAAGTTTATCAAGTTCTTATAGGAAGCTATATGATTTTGTAATAACTGAGAAGAAAGTGGAATAGAAACTGTTGAAGTGAAATGTAAGAAAGGCAACTGGTGTGGATGGGATCCATCAAGTTATATTAAAGGAGGCAGCAAAAGAAGTAAGCAAACACTTAGTCATAATTATGAGAGCATCCTTGGATTCGGGGGAGTCTCCGTGAACTGGGGATGTGCGAATTTATCCCCAATTTACAAATGGGGGGATCAATGGATGAAAAGAGTAATTATTGACCTTTTAGTTTAATTTCCGTTTCTGGAAAATAGTGAAGTCACTGGTTAAAGAAATAATGCAGGATCATCTAGACACAGAATGGTTTTGTTATGAGGAAATCTTGCCTCACCATGATTGGATACTACGACATGGTAACAAGGGATCTGGATGCAAATAATAATTTTGATATCATATACTTGGATTCAGGAAAGGTTTTGATAATTTTGCATATAAAAGACTGCTGTACTAATTGGAGCACTGTGGTAGCTGTGAGGAAAGGGATGATTGAGTGGTTGTCAATGGACATTACTCATTAGTCCACTATAGACTAATGTCATTAGTAGAGTACCCCATGGTTCGGTGTTGGGCCCATGTTGTGTTCTAAATTTATCAATAATATTGATGAAGACAGTAAATCAGATTTGGAACTTGTGGGTTGTTCACTCGCACACTAGCAAGCCTTTTGTAGATTTATTGGATGATTGTTTTCTATATAGAGCATGTTCGAGAGGCAACCAGTGGAGTAATACTCTTGATTTGATTATCAGCGGTGATTATTCATGTGTTAACAATCCAGATAAAAGTAACAACTAGGTGGCAGTGATCATAGTGTACTGATGTGGGATTTACTTAAAGATATAACTACCATCAAGAGTAAAGGGAAGGGTTTTTGCTTTTGTAAAGGTGACAGTGGCGGCTCAGACAGACTTTAAATTCTACAGTCGGGCCAACTGATGATGTTGCCAACAGCATATTCTAAATGGGAAGCAATCAAGGAATTAATATTAGAATCTAAGAAGCTGTTCATACCAAGTAAGAAATACTGTTCAGTGTCTAGGCCAAAATCGATGTCAGACGAACTAATGAGACTCGTGGAAGAGAAGAAAAATGCATGGGATGCACATAAATTATCAAATGATACAGAAGCCTATGGTAGATATAAGCTAGTCTGTAAACAGGTCAGAAAGGAGGTTAATTAAGCGAAGTCAGATTACAAGGAATCTTTGGCAAAGGATACAAACAAAAACAGCAAAGACTTCTTTACTTATGTAAACTCTAGAAGCAAGGGGATGAAGAATCCGAATGGACCACTTGATATCAATGATTCATGTGTTGATTTTTTTTTATGTAAACCCCAAACACGAGAGGTATTAGAGCCTATAGTACTTAGTACCGTGCTTAGGTTGGAGGTTGAGAAGATAAAAGAAGGTATTTGTTGATATTGGACTTGAACTTCTGTAGACTGTAATTTTCAGGAAATACGTATGAAGGAAGGTTGTTCCAGAAAACGGCAGTTGAATGAATATACGAGGAAGATGAAAAGTTGGTTCTGTGAGTTTGAAGTTGGACAGTAAATGGATGTTGGCTGGTGGCGGCACGTGTTCAGACTGTTTTGAAACAGAGAGCGGGAATTGTAGAAGCCAATTCAGAAGAGCAATGCCCATGGAAATATCTGGAGAAGACGAATTCAGCAGAAACAGTACGTCTATGAGACGGCGAGTGGAGAGACTCTGTTAGAGATGAATCTTTAATTAACCTAACTTCCCCATTCTGAACGGAATCAAGAATCCTGAGAGAGGTTTTGAGGGCACCACCCCAGATGTGGGAACAATATTCCATAGTAGGGCGGATTTGCGATTTGTACAGAGTGAACATCTGTTTGGAAGAAAACTAACGCCGAGAGCGAAAGAGAAAACCAAGTTTTTTAGATGCAGTGGAAGCAATATTTGTAATGTGCTTGTGAATTGTTGTTGTTATTATTTAGGAGCATTAGCAACTAAGGCCATATTGCTCCGGAGATTTGCGGTGGTTATTCCCTGACCTTTCCGCATCCTCAGTATTTGGTGGTGACGGGCTCGAACCCCGGTCTAATCAAGAAGCGTGTACTACGCACTGCTGCTCCTGCCCACCTGGCTACGGAGGCGCCATGTGCTTGTGCCAAGAGAGATTAGAAGTCAGGGTAATCCCCAAAAGAGATATATCATTTTGCCTTGAAATCGGAGTGTCACTAAAGATAAGCATAGGAGCAGAAGAATCCTTTTTGCGAGATATAAGACAAGACTGAGTTTTAGAAGGGTTGAAATCAACTAAGTTGTCTTTGCCCCACTGGAGAAATACCTGGAGATCAGCATTTAAGGAAGTGGTAGCAGATTTTCGAAAAGTTGAAGCTGATTGAGCAGGGCAAGGTTTCTCAAATTGGAAAGTGGAATGAAATGTGCTATCATCGGCAAAACTATGGATAGGATTTCCAGTCAATGGAAGAAGGTCGTTAATATATAAGAGGAAAAGAGTGGGGAAAAGAACTGTACCTTGGGGGACACCGGTATTAGTGGAGAGGTTAGAAGACAGAGAGCCATCTACCATCACTCTCAGTGAGCGATCAGAGAGAAAACTAGATAACCAATTATAAAAAACAGTTGGCAAACCATAAGATGGAAGCGTGTTTAGAAGACCTTAATGTCAAACACGATCAAAAGCCTTTGAGATGTCAAGAGCAACTGTTTGTGTTTCACCCAACTTTTCCATTGAATTTGTCCATAAATGGGGGTAACATAAACGAGAATATCACAAGTGGATCGACACTGACGAAATTCATACTGGCGATCGTTGATCAGATGAAAGGTTTTTAGGTAGTTTAAGAGTTGGCGATTAATTGATTTCTCCATTACTTTAGAAAGAGTAGACGTAATTGCAATGGGACGGCAATTGGGTGGGAGGGATTTGTCACCCTTTTTAGGAACTGGCTGGATATTGGCAAATTTCCAAGCAGAAGGAAAAACACCTTTGGAATAAGAAAGTGAAAAAAGGCGGCAAAGAACAGAAGTAAGTTCAGGAGCATAGGTTTTCAGAACAAGTGGAGAAACAGCATCGGGACTTGGAGCTTTCTTAGCATCAAGATTCGTCAAAAACCTTCTAACATCCTTTTGATGGAAGATCACAGGAGGCATTGAATGGAGTGTGTTGAGAATGGTGGGAGGTGTTTTACCAAGATCATCAATACACGAGTTGGAAGAAAAATGGGATGCTAGCAGGTCAGCTTTATCCTTGGCTGAAGTGACAACAGAACCATGTAGTTTGGACAAAGGTGGGAGGAGCCGAGATGTGCAAAAGTTGCGGCCAATAACTTTGGCAAGAGACCAGAATGATGATCCTGCTCGGCAAGCTGACAAAATGAATGAGCATTTTGCATTTACACACACACACACACACACACAAACACACACACACACACACACACACACACACACACACACACACACACACACACACACACACACACACACACACACACACACACACACACACACACACACACACACACACATTGTCACCATTCATTACAGAAATCCGTATTTGTGTCTGTAAATTGATTGTTTTCTCTAGTCAATTTGCCTGTTTTGCTAGACGAAAAAACCTTAGTATGTACACCTGAGAGCAACTATCTTTGCCATGTAGTGATGAAGCCCATTAATTTCCTCGCGTCATCGAAGAGATTCGAATTCAGGCCCTTTCCACCTAGTGTAAGGCGGACAGTGACGATAACACTGTGCTACTCCTCGCGCAGACCTACGTTCACACAAGTAATTCTGTAGGGAAGTGGAGGCAAGAGTCTGTTCGAGGGAATATAAGCCCATGGGCTATAATGATTGATGGCGCCCTCCCACCTGCCGATTGGAAGATTTTCATTTTTTAGGAAATGAATATGGAACAATAAGCACATGAGTAAGTAAAGAAAACAAAGTTTCGCAAATAAATTTCTTTGAACCTATTCAGTCTCATAAATAGATACAGCAGACGCAATTTAAGATGGTAGAAGGCAATTTTGAAATATTGTTTTAAAATATGTAAAACTAATACCTAAAAGTTTTAATTTTGAATTTAATATTGTTTGTTCATAACATGTTAATACATGATATATAGAATTTTTTTTTTCTTGGGGCTTTGTTTTTACCCTAAACCTTGGCACCCATAAGTCAGTATCTACTCAGCCTTACCCTAATGTTGGCCCTGAGCTTATCAACCTCTAATAAGAAGCTAAATGATTTTGTAATAATCAAGAGAGGAAAGTGGAGGAGAAATTGTTGAAGTTCAACTGAAGAAAAGTACCTGGGATGTATGGGATCTATCTAGTTATATTAAGAGATTCAGTAAAGCAAAGACGAAAAAAGCCCCAGTTTCTGGGGGAAAAACCTTGCTATCTACGCCTGAGACCGACTGACTCAGCCGCGGAATGAAAAAAGCTCATTAAAGTTCCTCGAGGCATCGACGGGATTCAAACCCGGGCCAGTGTTGGGAAAATGGCTACGATACCACTGTGCTACTCGCGCAGACTTTAAATACCATAAAATCAAATTATTATTTTAGGGTTACCCATAATTGATTATATAAACGCGTATTTATGTCTGTAAATTGCGTGTGTTCTCTGGTCGATTTGCCTGTTTTGCTGGACGAAAAATCGCAGTTTCTGGGGGAAAAACTTTGTTATCTATGCCTGAGACAGACTAACTCAGCCACGGAGTGAAAAATGCCCACTAAAGTTCCTCGCGTCATTGATGGGATTGGACCCCGGGCCTTTTCCACCCGGTGTTGGGAGGATGGTGACGTTACCACTGTGCTACCGCACAGACTTTAGATGTCATAAGACAATACAGTAACAATTCTACCCAGATGCAAAACATGAAACTATTCAACTTTTCGGAGTTATAGAGACTCGCTGTGCAAATTTAATTCAACACAAAACAAATACACTGTGCTCTCACTTTATCAGGTACACCTACCTAGCAGCGTGTTGAGCCTCCTTTAGCCTTCAAAACAGCCTGAATTCGTCTAGGCATGGATTGAACAAGATGCTAAAAATGTTGTGCATGAATGGAGTACCATGCAAACATGAGTGTGTCACGCAGTTCCTTGAGATTCGACGGAGGTGTAGGCCTACAGCGAACAGCTCTTTCCATCTCATTGAAAGATGTTCAATAGGATTCAGATCAGTGGACTAAGCGGGCCACTGCAGCAAAGAAAAGTCAATTATCATGTTCCTGGAACCATTCCATGGTGATTCGGGCTTCGGCGCATTATCCTGCTGGAAGTAACCATCTGACTGAGGATAAATTGTCAACATGAACGGATGCACTTGGTCAGCAACGATGTTTACGTACGATATGGCATTCAGACGTCAATCCATGGGTATCAATGGACCCAACGTGTGCGAAGAAAACATTCTCCACACCATAACACTTCCCCCACAACCTAGCACAGTAGTCGTCAGACATGACGGGTCCATGGATTCATGTTGTTTTTGCCAAATTCTGAACCTTCCATCAACATGATGCACCAGGAACTTTGACTCGTCAGACCAAGCAACTGTTTTCCAATCCTCGATAGTCCAGTGCTGGTGTTGCTGTGCCCACAGGAGGCGTGCTCTCTTGTTCTTCATTGACAACAAAGATACGCGATGTGGCCGTCGGCTGTTGTAGCTCATTCGCGACAAAGTGCGACTAGTGGTCGGTTGCGGTATTTTGTTCTGCGCACCAGGGTATTCTGATTGTATTCTGATGTGTGACATTATGGCCCCTCTGTGTGCACAATTCTAGCCATCCTCCTCTGATCTCTCTCATCGACAAGCGATTTTCTTCCACAGGGAGTGCCGTTGAGACGATGTTTTCTGTTCGTTGCACCATTCTCGACACACCCTTGAAACTGTGGCGCGTGAAAAGTTCAGGAGAACTGCTGTTTCAGAGATGCCTTGTCCAGCACCTACTACCATGCCAAGTCCGTTAGATCACTCCTTTTCCCCATTCTTGCTATGGTTTGTACGCTTAATGATACTATAAAAGTTGTTCTGCTGCATTTATATCCACAACTGTGGTCATGTGACTTGGAACATTGTGGGACAAACCATTTGTGTGCACAGCAGGGGTGTACCTAATAAAGTGGCAGCAGTGTATGTAGTTCTACATAGTGATTAACAGTTTTTCTGTGTTTAAACGCCTCAGAAGAAAACTCTTGAAGGGCACAAAAATTAAGGTTTATAGATAAAAAATTATGTTCATTTCCCGGAGTAAGATCATTTACACGTTAGACCAGTTTAGCACAAAGATCCAAGGAAAACACAGTCATGTAGCACATGGCTCCAATTTTATTTGACTCCACAGTACCAAAGATCAGCATTTGTAAGGTCAAAAGCGCCAAGTTTTTCGTTCAAGGAGAGGTTCCGTCTCCAAACCGATTAAAAAACTATTTTCTATCCCATTTGTCAAAGAAGAATGTGACCTCCGGACGAAAAAAAATTTAGTGACAGCGCTAGATGAGGTGGTGTCCCACTTAGTTTGCCAGAAGTCGATAAGTTAATTCCAGCACCGAAGTTTCTCAAGCTTAATGTCAGCTTGTAATTTTATTTCAATATCCAAGACTGTTGTGAGGATTTGTCTCTTAATGCTGTAAGGTTCCGACAAATCAAAAACAAATCTTGTGGAAGAGCTCCAGAAAGTACCTGAAGGGCTGCATCAGAGATAGTACGACTTGTTTTTAAGACAATTAGCAGCTTTGTACGCTGTAGTGAATTAAAGTTATTTTTAAATGAGATAATCCTGCCCTATGGAATCCAGCTCCAGGCAGTGTGGGTTAATATAGGGAGCAGGACAGTATTATAATATAGGAAGGGGGTTTTATGAGAGAGCCCCCAATCTCCCTCAGAGACTCGGATGATAACGCCATTGAATTTCTCAACATTCTTATTGAGATATAGATGAGGGTGAAAAGATAATTTGTGAGCAATTATCACGCCGAGATGGCTAGTGTGAGTAACTTACTACAGGAAGTCATACACCGTTGATTTTAATCTGAAACCATTCCAACTTCGACTTGAAAATAATCATCTTCGTCTTTGTAGGGCTAATTTTTAATTATTCGGATTTGACTAAGTTTGATTAGGAGAATTTTCTAGGGCCAGACGAGATTCCCCACACGATAATTCTTTGATCATCAGCAGACGCTGTGAATTTGCAATTGTCTCATTAGTGCGTGTGTGTGAGCGTGTAATCGTGTATCAGGGTGGCTCTAAGCCTAAGCCCATCTCCATCTTAGTTCTCTGTGATGGTACCAAACATCTGCGTAATGCTTGAAAAACTGTCAGTGTACTTGGAAGAAGAAGATAAAATATGAAATTAGGGAGACTTTTTTTTAACCCTTTAATGATGCTGCTGTATAAGCATTTCTCCCTTCCATCAATCTCCCATTTTTAAAATTTATATAAGCTATCTTAACCCTACAAAGCTATCGGATAGTTTATTCCAATAGCTCATAACTATTTCATTACAAATAACTTTTCTTACTTCGAGTCTACAGTTATCTTATATGTGACTGTTCCTTCATTTGTATCTTGCAGAAAGAGAAAAAAAAAATTTCCTCAATAACAGCCCTCCTCAAGTCTTTTTACCCAAAATTTGGTTAACATGAGCAAAAATATTGATTTTCAAAAGATACCAAGGACACTGTAGAATAATGAATTATTAATTACAAATATATATATATATATATATATATATATATATATATATATATATATATATATATATATATATATATGAAATATGAAAACAAAGATGTGGAAAAACAGGAAAAATAAGGAAAAACAGTACGTGTACCTGAATGCGCAAAGCAGCAAAACAGGATACATGTATATAAATAATATAAAATAAAAATATATAAAAATAAAATAAAAATATAGATGGAGAAGTTATTAAACACAAAATGCCGAGCCTAGTTGAAGAAAAAAGAGAAAAAGAATGTTAAGATCCTATAAAAAAAAAAAAAAAAAAAAAATTAATTATTAAGTAGAATTAAATCCGAATTAATGCCGAATTAACAGGCCAATTATATGTACAAAAGCTGAAAGAAAAAGAGGGGAGGGTGATAGAGATAAAAATTATAAAATAAAAATTATAAAATAAAAATTAAAAATTGGTACATAGATCAGGTATTTCATCAGGGGGCTACACCTGATCATGTACCAAACACTGTGTTTCTATGCAAACTCATGTTGATGGAGAAGCTGAAGAAATGAAAAGGAAATAAAAAGGAAATAAAAAAATATAAATTTTTTTTTTTTTTTTTTATAAAAATTTTTTATAGCTCCAGAAACATGAGTGAGGTAGCCCCAACGCAGTGTATTTAGATTAATAAATTAAGTAACGTAGTGTATTTGGAAATAAATTGAATAACGCAACCGCAGTGTATTTAGATTAATAAATTAAGAAAATTGAGTAACGCAGTGTATTTGGAAATAAATTGAGTCGATAGTGTGTAAGAACGCCAGTTTAAATCGAAAGTATGTAATAAATAAATAAATAACAAGGTAGCGGTATAGAAAAAGGAAGCAATGCAAGGTAGGGGAGGGAAAAGAAGTTAAAAATACAGAGGCGAAGATAGTGAGAAAGAGGAAAGTGAGAATGTCCGAATCACCCTCGTATTACACTAATAGTTCAACGGACGGAAAAACGAAGAGTAGAAAGTAGAAAGATGTAAAGAGAAGGAAAAGAGTTTAAAGGATACTAGGCAAGCTGGGGGTGTAAGTACCCAACCTCATAGAGAGGGCCTTGGCTGTGAGAGTGTTAGTAGAAGTGGAAATTAATACCGCTAGCTTGTATTGTATATTTTACGAAATAAAATAAAATAAAAATATGAACAGGAGGAAAATTAAATACATACGATAACTGGCAGAAACAAGTTGAGTGAAATATAATTAAGAAATGACAATAAAATATGCAATCATGATTAATAAGGTACAATTATGTGAATATGATTAATAAGAATGGAATGCAAACAGAGGGAAAACTATGACAACGATGGTGGAGTTGCTCAGAAGAGAAGAACTATGGGAGCCCTCTGTGGTCAAAATAAAATAGAGAAAATAAAAGATTGGACATAAATAATTATTGATATTAAATTACGAAAATGAAAAGAAAACTTAGGAAGTGAAAGAACACGAACATCGTTCTAATAGAAGTTATAATAGAAGTCATTATGTGTGATCACTTTCCAAGTGGTGGAAATACCACCATTCAAATGTACAACTATACAACTATACAAGTATCGAATTAACCCTAATCAAGGTGGAACATGGTGAAACCGAATTTTTCTTTAATGTAATCAGAGAGAATTTTTATAATAAAATTTAAGAAATTAATAGGAATGTCATTATTGCGAAGTTTGGTATAAAGATCATTTAATGCACCAGCGAAAAGTGATTGATTGCTACTAATATTAGCTAAACGGATAATCTGTGTGCAGATAATATTTTTATGAACCTTAATCGAAATGTTCGAGTTCCAATTTGTTAAATAGATAATATTAAAATTAAATTCGCTTCTTTTGTCAAATAGTTCCAAATTATGACGAAGAGGAGGACTATTTAAAGTAATACTTAAATCCAAAAAATTTGCATGTTGGTTGCCAAAGTTTTCTTTATTGAGAGTGAGTTCAGTTGGATATATAGATTTAGCAATATTTTCAAAATGAATGTTGAGAATAAGAATGTCATCAACATAGCGGAATGCATAAAAATTAAGGTTCGGGTTGTTATCAATAAATAGATGTTCGTAATAATGGAGAAATAGATTAGATACTATGCTAGAAATTTGTGAACCCATGGGAACTCCTATGGATTGTTTATAAGCATATCTACCATCATAGATATAATTGTTTAGGATACAGAGGTTGATGTAGTTATTCCAAGTGACCTCATCTGTTGATATAACGTTTTTGTATTTGAGGAACAATTGATGAAGTACATTAACAATCAGGTGATGCGGTAAGGAGGTAAATAAGTTGGTGAAGTCATATGTTTCAATACTAAATATGCTGGAATATGCATTGGAATTAAAAATTTTAATGATACTGTGGTTGTTGTTAATGATCCAGGTGGTAGGGATATTAATAAGGATAGTAGTTAACAATTTGAAAAATTGTTTACCTGGATGATAACAGCCACTTTTTTTGGCACTAGTGATGAATCTGAAGCTAACTGGATGTTTATGGAATTTGGCTATCATATACAAGAAAGGCAAAGTAGAATTGCGAATTTTGGTATGCAATTTTTTATGCAAAGCTATAATTTTTTTGATGATGGTATTAATGCCGAGATTACAGCGTAAAAAGGTGGAACTACTTTCTACTTCCTTTTTGAGGGTGGTGTAATAAAATTGCTTGCAGAAGATAGCAAAGTTATATTATTATTACTACATACAGTAATGAATACTGTACTATTAAATTTACTCATAGTTGGTTCGATAAAATTCCTTGGCATTATTTACTTAATAATCGTAATAATATTCTCCCATTTTATAATCATTTCAAGTTCAAGATCCATCACTGCTTCAACTATGAATCTCCTATTGGACTCAAAATCTGTAATTATAAAACTCTAGCTACTAATTTAGGCAACTTACAAGCTTTAGATCTTCCATGTCACTGTGATGATCCCATATATGCTCCTTACGTTGATCAACATCATAAACATATTATTACTGGTAACCTGGACATTATTAACAACATTCCACTAAAGTCCGCTATGGAAAAAGGTTTTAAATTCAGACCAGTCCATAAGGCCAACCTCAATAATATATATAAAGATATTTATCTGAATATCTTGAATTTTTGCAACAAGTTAGCATATAAATATACAATACCCCACGAAGCTTTCTATAATTGGATAAATGTCACATTTCAAGACATTAAAAAAATTATTTCTAAAACTTACTACCTTTATAATAATTCGCATACCAAATATTTTAACCTGAAAAAAGCCATCTCAGATTTACAACAAAAATTTATCATCACTCCGGTAGATAAGGCTTCTAATAACTTTGCTATCTTCTGCAAGCAATTTTATTACACCACCCTCAAAAAGGAAGTAGAAAGTAGTTCCACCTTTTTACGCTGTAATCTCGGCATTAATACCATCATCAAAAAAATTATAGCTTTGCATAAAAAATTGCATACCAAAATTCGCAATTCTACTTTGCCTTTCTTGTATATGATAGCCAAATTCCATAAACATCCAGTTAGCTTCAGATTCATCACTAGTGCCAAAAAAAGTGGCTGTTATCATCCAGGTAAACAATTTTTCAAATTGTTAACTACTATCCTTATTAATATCCCTACCACCTGGATCATTAACAACAACCACAGTATCATTAAAATTTTTAATTCCAATGCATATTCCAGCATATTTAGTATTGAAACATATGACTTCACCAACTTATTTACCTCCTTACCGCATCACCTGATTGTTAATGTACTTCATCAATTGTTCCTCAAATACAAAAACGTTATATCAACAGATGAGGTCACTTGGAATAACTACATCAACCTCTGTATCCTAAACAATTATATCTATGATGGTAGATATGCTTATAAACAATCCATAGGAGTTCCCATGGGTTCACAAATTTCTAGCATAGTATCTAATCTATTTCTCCATTATTACGAACATCTATTTATTGATAACAACCCGAACCTTAATTTTTATGCATTCCGCTATGTTGATGACATTCTTATTCTCAACATTCATTTTGAAAATATTGCTAAATCTATATATCCAACTGAACTCACTCTCAATAAAGAAAACTTTGGCAACCAACATGCAAATTTTTTGGATTTAAGTATTACTTTAAATAGTCCTCCTCTTCGTCATAATTTGGAACTATTTGACAAAAGAAGCGAATTTAATTTTAATATTATCTATTTAACAAATTGGAACTCGAACATTTCGATTAAGGTTCATAAAAATATTATCTGCACACAGATTATCCGTTTAGCTAATATTAGTAGCAATCAATCACTTTTCGCTGGTGCATTAAATGATCTTTATACCAAACTTCGCAATAATGACATTCCTATTAATTTCTTAAATTTTATTATAAAAATTCTCTCTGATTACATTAAAGAAAAATTCGGTTTCACCATGTTCCACCTTGATTAGGGTTAATTCGATACTTGTATAGTTGTATAGTTGTACATTTGAATGGTGGTATTTCCACCACTTGGAAAGTGATCACACATAATGACTTCTATTATAACTTCTATTAGAACGATGTTCGTGTTCTTTCACTTCCTAAGTTTTCTTTTCATTTTCGTAATTTAATATCAATAATTATTTATGTCCAATCTTTTATTTTCTCTATTTTATTTTGACCACAGAGGGCTCCCATAGTTCTTCTCTACTGAGCAACTCCACCATCGTTGTCATAGTTTTCCCTCTGTTTGCATTCCATTCTTATTAATCATATTCACATAATTGTACCTTATTAATCATGATTGCATATTTTATTGTCATTTCTTAATTATATTTCACTCAACTTGTTTCTGCCAGTTATCGTATGTATTTAATTTTCCTCCTGTTCATATTTTTATTTTATTTTATTTCGTAAAATATACAATACAAGCTAGCGGTATTAATTTCCACTTCTACTAACACTCTCACAGCCAAGGCCCTCTCTATGAGGTTGGGTACTTACACCCCCAGCTTGCCTAGTATCCTTTAAACTCTTTTCCTTCTCTTTACATCTTTCTACTTTCTACTCTTCGTTTTTCCGTCCGTTGAACTATTAGTGTAATACGAGGGTGATTCGGACATTCTCACTTTCCTCTTTCTCACTATCTTCGCCTCTGTATTTTTAACTTCTTTTCCCTCCCCTACCTTGCATTGCTTCCTTTTTCTATACCGCTACCTTGTTATTTATTTATTTATTACATACTTTCGATTTAAACTGGCGTTCTTACACACTATCGACTCAATTTATTTCCAAATACACTGCGTTACTCAATTTTCTTAATTTATTAATCTAAATACACTGCGGTTGCGTTATTCAATTTATTTCCAAATACACTACGTTACTTAATTTATTAATCTAAATACACTGCGTTGGGGCTACCTCACTCATGTTTCTGGAGCTATAAAAAATTTTTATAAAAAAAAAAAAAAAAAATTATATTTTTTTATTTCCTTTTTATTTCCTTTTCATTTCTTCAGCTTCTCCATCAACATGAGTTTGCATAGAAACACAGTGTTTGGTACATGATCAGGTGTAGCCCCCTGATGAAATACCTGATCTATGTACCAATTTTTAATTTTTATTTTATAATTTTTATTTTATAATTTTTATCTCTATCACCCTCCCCTCTTTTTCTTTCAGCTTTTGTACATATAATTGGCCTGTTAATTCGGCATTAATTCGGATTTAATTCTACTTAATAATTAATTTTTTTTTTTTTTTTTTTATAGGATCTTAACATTCTTTTTCTCTTTTTTCTTCAACTAGGCTCGGCATTTTGTGTTTAATAACTTCTCCATCTATATTTTTATTTTATTTTTATATATTTTTATTTTATATTATATATATATATATATATATATGTGTGTATATATATATATATATATATATATATTTATTATTAATATAACCACACTGTACTTGGAAGAAGATAAAAGAGAGTTCCTCGACCAACAGTAACTCAAATAAATTTGCGAGCTTTGCCTAACTTCAAATGGACTATAATCTGTTTCTTCAGAACTCCTCTCATTATTATTATTATTGTTGCTCTTATATTATTTCTCCCTGATTGGGAGATTCCACTCCGTGACGGGTATTGCTACCAAGTACACAGGGTGATTGTAATGTCTGATGTTACTGTTGGTCGAGGAACTCTCTGACTGTCCTAGAGGGGTTCAGGATTGCGACTTTCTGGAGTTCCTTGTAAGTGTTCTCTGGGAGACCTATGACTGCTAGGCTGCTATGTAGAGTCTTTGGCACCATACCGGTGGTTGACACGATGATCGAGATGGACGATACTTCTTCCATATGCCACATCTCCTTGACTTCATGTCTCAGGTTCCTGTTCTTCCTAATTTTTTCCTCATGGGTTTTCTGGACATTGCTAGTGTTGAGCACCGCTATGTAAATCAGGTAGGTAGCCTTTTCCATCTTGTGCACAAGGGTTACGTCCGGTCTGTTATGCGGGATGGTCTTATCCGTTATTATGGCGCGGTCCCAGCACAGCTTGTGCGTTTGGGTATCTAGTACTGCCTGGGGTTCGTACTTGCAGTATGGTACACTTTCTTTGGTCAAATGGTATTTCCTCGCTTGCTTCCGATGTATTATCCTGGCTACCTGGTCGTATCTGAGTGTACTCAGTCTGGGTGATCCCCTTGCACCCCTCGGCGATGTGCTGGATCGTTTCTGAAGCCAGGTGGCATCGTCGACATGTGTCATCTGACATTCCGAGCTCCTTTGCAATGTATTTTCTATAGTTTCTGTTGTTGATTATTATTATTATCCTTATTATTATTAGCCATATGGTGCAAGCAAGCCTGAGGCTTTTGCTGCACAAGCCAAAAAAAAAAAAAAAAAAAAATTTTCTAAGTTACCCTGAGAAAGGGAAAGAGAGTCAGAAATAGATGGGGAATCACCACTTCTATTTCTGAAGACCTTGGGTCCAGCTCAGGACCCTGGGTGTGCCAAGCTCATACTCACCAGATGTGAGCCTCTGGGGTCATGTGGGCACTTTCCCAAGGAAAAAAAAGAAAAAAAAATGAATATAAGATGCATAAAACATAATTTTTATATGTTTTGTTTATATGCAGATGTTATCTGCATATAAACTAAACATATAAAAATCTGTTTGTTGCCCAGCACTAATTGGACAAGTCTAAGAGTTCTTACTATGCATACGAAAACCAACAACAACTATTTATTAGGGTCACCCAGAATGTTAATTCAGTTACCATGTGCATTGTGCCTGTATTGCGTGTGTTCTCTGGTCGATTTTCTTGCTTTACTGGACGAAAAATCCCAGTTTCTAGTGGGGTCGGAAACCTGGCTATCTACGCCTGAGACCGACTAACTCGGCCATGAAGTGAAAAAAACAGCCCATTAAAGTTCCACCCGTCATCGAGTGGATTCGAACCCTGGTCTTTTCCACCCGGTGTAGGGAGGACGGTGACGATACCATTGTGCTACCCGCTCAGACACTATACATACGAAAGTCGTTATACCCCAATTTTTATAAATCTGAGGAGGAAATTCTTCCTCCTGAGATTCTGGTCGAGATTCCAAAGTTTTTTGGTTTGCCCCTTCCCTCTTGAAAGAAGAAGAAATATTTTAGATTGAAAGTTATTGCATTCTCTAATCTAAGGTAATAGCGATGCTCCAATACTTTTATATCAACTTTAACTGTTTATCTAGTCAATCAGAGAGTAAAATTCGTTTAATGAGTTTAAAATTTAAAACTGATAGCAAATCCCCTTAGATTTCAATATTTCAACAAAAAACTACCGCACTTGTTAATGAAATCCTTCTTGACATTTTTTAAAAATAAAATCAATATTAAACGTGAATTTTATGGCCTGTTTTGAAATTTTTAGTAATTAATATTTTAAGGTATTATTCAAATTATTTTATTTATTTAAAATAATTTGATTTTAGAGAATTTTATTTATCTAAAAGGATTAGTGAGAAAATGTGCTTTTGTTTATAAAATGTCTGTCATCGTTTATTATTTTATCATATAATTATACTGCATATTTTTATTTATTGCATTTTTGCATTACTGTATTGTAAAATTTTGTATTTCTTTTACGGTTTACTATTTAATTTTACATTTTTAATGTTTTAAAACTGGCACGCTCCTACCTAAATGTCATATTGAAACTATATTAATAAAAATGTCTTATCAAGAAAAGTGCGATTAATTACTTCTACTTGTTCTATGAGAAAGTTTGTGAAATTTATCTCGCTTAAACCTATACATATTACATTTTAAAGTACTTGTTTACCTTTTAACAGAAAAAAATATTCCAATAAAAGAAATCCAAGAGATTCACCTAAGCAAAATATTGACAGCCTGCAAATCAACTACACCACCATTAAATCACAGGACAGGACAGGACTGAACAGTTAAATACTGTCGTTTATGTATGAAGCTCCGTGTGCAATCCAGATAAAACTTATCAGGATATTCTTAGAAATTCCGAGAATAATACTGATAAATTGATGTACTGTTATTTGCAGATTGAAATAAAATATATAAGAACGATAATGGCACAAAGTACACCCTTTTATATCTTGGCTGTTCACTACTTTCATTCTAATCCACACGTACAGAATGCACAAAATTAAAATAAAACATTTATTCGTTCTTAATTTCATTTGTATATTCGCGGAAAATATTAAAATTTTCAAAACTGAATTTACAAGGACGTTTATTTTTATTTTTTTGCTTCGTTAGTATTTTATCGTTATTAACTATATAAAATACAACTTAGAATATCCAGCCGTGGTATTCACTGATTGCGATCTGTTTTTGAGTGGCTAACATATCTTTGAGTGATTATATTATATTATTGTATTAGGATTACGGATTACCTGTAATTGATTACATAAACCCGTATTTGTGTCTGTAAATTACGTGTGTTCTCTGGTCGATTTGCCTGTTTTGCTGGACGAAAAAAACTCCAGTTTCTGGTGGAAAAAACCTTGCTATCTACGCCTGAGACCAACTAACTCAGCCAAGGAGTGAAAAGTACTTCGCGTTATCGACGGGATTCGAACCCGGTCCTTTACCACCCGGTGTGAGGAGGACGGTGATAATACCACTGTGCTACACGCGCAGACTATCTTTGAGTGATAAACAACTTCCACTATCACAAAAAACAGCCAAATCATTTTGTTTCTTCCTTTTCCAACAGGTGTAAACCCTGTGATAAAATAATCGCTACGATCTCTCTCTCCTTCTACACTTGCAGGGTGGGTCTAAGGAAAAGGTGCCTGGATTTCCGGTAGGAGACCTAGAATTCTCCTGGGCAGCTCTTATCAGGAGAAAGGTCGTAACGATACTGGAAATGGGTCCTTGGCTCCATCCATCTCAATTGGTTTTCTCCTTAAAATGTTGAATATTTCATCCCATAAATCCCGAAATGCATGTTAAGTGATGTCGTGTGATCTCAGTTACTTCAGCACTAAAGAAGCTATATGGCAGTCCTACGCACTCCATACATCCACTAGGTAGAGTCTCTCTCTCTCTCTCTCTCTCTCTCTCTCTCTCAGGATAATGCGGGAGGGAATTTTTTTTTGGCTAGTGCACCATATGGCTAATAGTAGTAATAATAATAATAGAAATCAACGCCAGAGCTTGCACTTGATCATCAGGCAACACAGCGGCAACCACAAGACAAAATTCTGTGGTACCACACGAGCTAGTTGTTGTCGGTGACTCTATTGTCAGGGGTATCATCGCCGTCCTCCCCACACCGGGTGGGAAAGGCCCGGGTTCGAATTGCGTCCATGACGCGAAGAACTTTAGTGGGCTTTTTCACTCCGTGGCTGAGTTAGTCGGTTTCAAGCGTAGATAGCAAGGTTTTCCCCCCTAGAAACTGGGTTTTTTTCGCCAGCAAACAAGCAAATCGACCAGAGAACATACGAAATTTACAGACAAAATAAATATATGGGTAGATGTAATCATTTACGGGGAACTCTAATATCATAATTTGGTTTTTTTTTGTGTGCAATAAAGGATAAGTGGAACAGGAAATATGGGTATCTGCCAGAGGCAAAAGTTGATAACGTTGTATAGAGGATATCATTTTTTAAGGTCAAAAAAGGTGATAAATGTACACGTTGTCCCTAACGACATTAATAATAAAAAAATCTGCAGACTTACCTAAGTAGAGGGCAAAATAGAAGAAAGTTGCGAGTTGCGGCTAAATTTTAAAGTGTCTGCAGTTCTGCATGAGGGAGTATATGGTGAGGAACATGTCAATAGATTAGGTCCTGGAGAGATTGTGCGAGGCTGATGTCGTAGAATTTTTCTCAGAGTGGTGTGTGCTTGGTAACAGGAGGGAGTGCTTCTACAGGGATGGAACATATTTCGATAGAAAGAATGCAAAAATATTTGTGGTGATATCAAGGCAGAGTTAGGTTGGCCGAAAACTGCTAGCTTGGGGGGAACACACAGAATAATAGGTTAACAACAGCCGCATGTAGAGGTGAAGTTATTCTTGCACTGCTTCTATTGGAATCAGCAGCAGCCTGGGAAGTATATTGCTGAGGATTTCAACTGTTGGGATTTCAGACACATGGTATCACTCAGATATAAGGAACGTAGAATTTGAATATTGGGAGTACATTGTATACATGAAAGATAGACAAGAGAGGAGGAGTGGAGGAGGATTATGCTTTTAGTTAAGAAGCACATAAAAACTATGGCAGTACTCCAGTTGGCGCCCTCGTGGGCAGTACGGTTAGAAGGATCATCGTCCTCTCCACACCGGCGGAAAAGGTCTGAGTTTGAATCCTGACGATGATGATGAGAGGAATTTTTATGGGCCTTTTTCACAACGTGGCTGAGTTAGTTGGTCTCAGGCGAGGGTAGGTAGCGTGGTTTTTTCTCCAGGAAACTCGGGTTTTTCGTCCAGTAAATAGAAAATCGACCTCAGAATACACGTAATTTATGAACAGTATACACGGAGCAATACAGTCATAGTTGCCGTTGCTCCTAAAACCCAACAACAACAACAGCTCCAGTTGACATGGGATGCTAGTGCAATATTGAGTTAGTTTGGTGTGACCAAAGCACTGGATAACAAAAAATGAGAGTAGAAATGTGGCCTAATGCCTGTGATGAGTATAACAAACAACTGTACAGACATACACATTATTGTACTCTACAACGAACAGCTTTACATAGAGATGCAGTTTAATTACTTATGTAGTTCAATTTATGGGTAAACTATGGTGTATTTACACCGATATTATATAATTAATTTCAACACTTAACACATTATGCCTTGAGCATTTAATCTTCCAAATATCGATACAGTGGGCCAGTAAAGTAGAATGTCTTATAATGGGGAATTTTACCTCTCCAGATATCGGTTGGAACTTGTGGGTTGGTCCCTCAGAGACTAGCAAGACTTTTGTGGATTTATTGTATGACCATTTTCTATAGCAGCATATTAGAGTGGCAACAAGAAGGAACAATACTCTTGATCTGATTATCACCGGTAGTTTATTCATGAATTAAGAAAATGCAGATAAAAGGAATCGCTAAGTGGCAGTGATCATAGTGTTACTTATTGATGTAAATAAGCTGAAGGGAAAAGGGAGGGGCTTTTACTTCCGTAAAGGTGACTACAGTGGTCTTAGACAGTTTCTAAATTCTATACAGTGGGACAACTAATGATGTTACAATCAGCAATTTCTAAATGGGAAGGGTTCAAGAAATTAATCTTAGGAGCTACTAGACTTTTTATACCAACTAAGAAATGCTCTTCAAAGTATAGGCCTAAATGGATCTCAGATAAACTTACGAAACTGGTGGTAGAGCAAAAAAATGCAAGGGATATAATATAAGCTTGTCTGCGATCAAGTCACGGAGTCAGGCAAGCAAAGGCAGATTACGAGAAATATTTGGCAAAAGATGCAAAGAAAAACAGCAAAGACTTCTTTACTTAGGTAAACAGTTTAAGGAAGAGGATGAATCAAATTGGACCACTCGATATCAGTAGTTCGACAGTTGATAATCCTGGCCAGGTTGTTGACAAACTCAATGAGTATTTTGCATCTACATTCACACACCAGGAATTCTTTAGGGAAAGGAATGCCAGACGTTTATCAAATTCTGACTGAGAGTTAAATGTTTTTGTAATAACCGAGAGGAAAGTGGAGAGAAATGGTTGAAGTTAAACATAAGAAAGGCACCTGGGTTGGATGGGAACTATCCAAATATATTAAAGGAGGCAGTGAAGGAAGAGAGCAAACCCTCAGCCATAATTATGAGATCATTCTTGAATTCAGGGTTGGTCCCTGTGCACTGGAGATGTGCAAATGTATTCCCAATTCACAAAGGGGGGGGGATTATTATTATTTTAGGGTTTCCCGTAATTAAATATATTAACCCGCATTGTGTGTCTGTAAATTGCGTATGGTCTATGGTTGATATGCCTGTTTAGCTGGACGAAAAAACCCCAGTTACTGGGGAGAAAAACCTTGCTATCTAGCCTGAGACCAACTAACTCAGCCACGGAGTGAAAAAAGCCCATTAAAGTTCCTCACGTCATCGACGGGATTCGAACCCAGGCCTTTTCCACCCGGTGTGGGGAGGACGGTGACGATACCACTGTGCTACCCGCGCAGACACAAAGGGGGAGGGATCAAAGAGTGACACGAATAATTACAGATCTGTTAGTTTAGTTTCTGTTCTGGGGAAAATAATAGAGTTACCGGTTAAAGAAGCATCGCAGGATAATCTAGACAAGACGACTGTTATAATTCAGACACAGCATGTTGTGTCTGAATTATAACAGTCACAAAGGAACTGTATACAAAATATAATTTTGATATCATATACTTGGATTTCGGAAAGCTTTTGGTACTGTTGCACATAAAAGAGTGCTGCACAAATTGCAGCGGTGTGGGATTAGGGAAAGTTGCTGATGGATAAAGGGATGGTTGAGTGGGAGAAGACAGAGAGTGGTAACCAATTGACATTGCTCTTACTGGACTAATGTTATTAGAGGAATACCCCAGGGCCATTGTTGTTTTCTATATTTATCAATGATATTCATGAAGGCATACCAGGCTTAATATTAAAGTTTGCAGATGATACAGAAGTTGGCAGTGTGTTTAATGACAGTATGCTACTGCAACAGAATCTAGAAAAGTTAGGCAGCTGGGCAGAGAAATGGCAAATGAAGTTTAACATTGATAAATGCAAAGTACTGAATATGGGTAATCACAGAGTTACGAATGTACTGTCTGTGTGGTACTACACTCAGAGTAATGGAGATGAAAAAGACCTGGAGGAGATTGTGCAGTCATATATGATGTTCTCTGAACAGTTCAGGTTGGCTGCCAAGGCAGTTCATGCTGAGCTGCCAGGACAGCGCAGCTCATTGTTTTTAAATGATATAGAGGTATTTTTCTAGCAGGGATAAGGAGGTGATTATCCCTTTGTATAAGGCAATGGTCAGGCCACATCTTGAGTTCTTCATTTCCTCTTAAATCCAATCGACATGCTGTCTGTCAATTCAACAGTCTTCGCGGTAGCACAACGGTCATAATCACCGATTTCGTAATACCGAAGGGAAAACGCCTTCGAATTCCGTCAATGACGCGAGGAACTTTTATGGGCTTTTGTCAATCCGTAGTAGTTAGTCTCACTGAAAAATAACAAGGATTTCTTCCCCCCTGGAAACTTCAGTTTTTCTTCCACAAAAACAAAAAGAAGGCAGACTGACTAGAGGAGAACACACGTAATATCCAGACGTAATATACAGGGTATACAATGGTGAGCTGCAAAAATTTAAATTGAAGTTTATCTTGTACACCGTATTATTTTCTGCACCGTTTTATAAAATTAGGATTATTTGGTTTTGAGATCATGTTATGTCATATGTTGGCGTAAAAACTTTTAACTAGTTCGCACGAATCGTTTCGAACCAGCTCCAGCTCATCACTGGGTATGTGTAGTAGCAGTAATAGGGTTTTCGGAGCATCAGCAATTAAGGCCATATTACTCTGTATATGCTGTCTGTAAATTGCGTGTATTCTGTGGTCGATTTTCTGTTTGCTGGATGAAAAACCGGAATTTACTGTAGAAAAACCACGTTACCCTTGCCTGAGACCGATTAACCCAGCCACGTTGAGAAAAAGGTCCATAAAAATTCCTGACTTCACCGACGGGACTTGAACTCAGGTATTTTTTCACCGAGCGTGGGGTGGACGGCAATTTTACCAACTGTGCTGTCCACAACAGCGTCTGTATATGAAATACTTCTGCGGTGGTCCTAATATGACAGGATACCAATTCAGACGGATTCTTTTGTGTATAGGGGATAAGGGGACGAGACCACTGCTCGTAGTGCATGAAGACTTCTCTCGCGAAGGGTCTTTGTGCACCACTAGCCACTTGTTCTTAACACATTTAACTTAAGCCCTCTACGGTGTTACCTAACGAAAAAAAATGTTTTTTCATCCAGCCAAAGCAGGCAAACTGACCAAAGAAAATGCCTAATATAATGAGCGGTTCAACTCCGCCTCGTATCTCTGTGAAGAACAGTATCACTACAAATGGGCCAGATGTGTGTGATGTTGGTTTGTGTGTGTTCTATTGTTGTCACCTGGACAGATGATTCATCAGTCACCTGGACAGATGATTCCGGAAACTCGTCCACTCCACGGGAATGTGAGCCAGTCCCAATAAAACACGTACTGTCTCAAAAGAGACACTGATCCACCTAGTGGGCCAGGATCCTATGGGGGGGCGTCTAAACAGATAGCTGTTTAGACGGCCCCCCCATAGACAATCCTAACTGAAAACGCTTCTCGTTGAGGGAGCCATGTTCAGTGACCAAGAAGGTGGTCACTGAACATGGTCCAGGGTCAGCGACAGCCAGGACTTCACAGTTTTCGTTGCAGTAAACGAGACCTCTGGAAGGAATTTTCTAGTGACGGTGCCTGTTACAAAGGTATCCCATCTGGTCTGCCAAATGTTTATTAGTTCATTGTAAAACTTGAGTTTTTCGGCTTTGGGGTTGCTGTTTAGATCCAGTTAAAATTCAAGGATTTTAGTCGGAATTTTCTTCTTGATCCTGAAGTTTAGACCTCGACAGATGACGTACAAATCCAGTGGTAATGTTCCGGCGATCACTTGAATGACAGCTGTGGACACTGTCCGGAAAATTCTATGAGTAGACAAAAGCATGCTTCGCTGGATGGAGTTCAGTTTGTCTCTCATTTTGACTAGGTTCACTCTATGAAACCACGCTCCAGCCGCATATGTCACAATAGGCAAAAAAAACCGCTCTGTAGTATAAGGACAGAATTTCATTTGAGAGTCCCCAGTCACATCTGGAAAACCTAATGATAACCGCTGAGAATCATTTAGCCTTGGTCCCTAAGCACATAAAATGTTGGTGGAAGCTCAGCTTGTGATCAATAATCACCCCCATGACTTTCGTCTGTTTTACAATCGGGAGTTGCTTTCCAGAGATCTTAATTTGTGGTTGGCGTCAATTGGATTTAAAGAGCATCATTTTTGTTTTATTCGGATTGAGTCGTAGTTTTTGTTGAGCACCGTCCAGGACTTGAGATCGGACAGGATACGATTTGATTTACACTCTAGATCAAAGCGAGATTTTCCAGGAACAACGATAGTGAGATCATCTGCGAAAGCCACTATTTTTACATTCATCCAAGGATTTCGTGAGCCAGCTATGGAGGACCATATTCCAGACAAGGGCCCTAGGACAGAACCTGTGGGCACCCTCGAGACGTCGGTCTGGTTATCTGCAGGAAGTTAGATTTAACTACTATCTCACGCTCTGTGAAATAATTTCGAAAGAGCTGATATAGCTGGAAGGAACACTGAGCCTGGCGGAGGCGGGCCAATGCACTGTCCCACCAAGCGCAATATACAGGCACAATGTGTGTGTGTGCGCGCGCGCTATAATTTTAAATCAAAGTTTTGCTGAGTCGACTGGCTTCACAAATGAATGAGAATTTATGACGTCACTGGAACAGCAACAATGACAGGAAAAGAACGACAGACCTGCATGATAATGAATAAAATATCATGTCGTTTGGTTTAACATCACAATGAAAACGATAGTATAAAAACGATGGCTGTTGAAATGAGTTGCTTCTGCACATGTGTGTAGTTCAGTTAAGATGTCGTTTATTATATTCTGGAGATTCGGGTCATCATACCACTCCTTTTAAAAAACGTGAATTAGTTTCACAAGAAACTTCTTGCCTTTTTTCAAGGGGCTTGAGTTAGCTGGTCTCAGAGGAAGGTGACTGGATTTTTATCCCTTTATAAATCCACAAATAGAAAAACCAGTCTTGGAACACACATTTACAACATATACATTATTTGAATCGAAAGGATATGCTCGTGGTTGCAAATGTAAAGAACCCAAAATTTCCATCTGATTCCTCTAATCATCAGGTAACTGGGCGCATACAGTAAGAAAAAATTTATATGTGGTTTATGGTAATGGGCGCCGGCAACATAGTGCGGGATATTACACCCATGATCATGGAGGGCTTACTGGAAATTTCAGGCAGAGGAGTGGCGAGGTTGGGATATAAGAGGTCTGCTTGGAGCGCACAGTGAACTGTGGAAAATAGAAGGTTCTTGGGTGGGACTGCGGTGGATATTTTATGGGAGGGAATTCGCAAGAACTGTAAAACTTTTCGGTGGGATGTAAACGACTATTAATGAACTGTGGGTTTGTGTGCTGAATGGGAATGGTGGGTGGGATTTTAAAATTGTCTGTCGTATTCGTCTCAAATCGGACAGGTACTCCACTAATAAAATATCTCGATTTGAAAATAATTATAGTGGTATATTTTTACTTCTCGATCACGTGATGGAATATTTTCATTCGTCGATCACGTTGATGTGGTCGGGCATTGTCAGGGAACATTTTGTTCCATACACAGAATAACACGCTATGGCAACCACCCAGAAACTGCACTCAGAAGTGATGGTCACCTTGCAAGTTTTACATTTACAGGCACTCTCTCTCTCAAGTGTTTTTTGCTCTATTCCACTTCAAGTACAAAGTTGTTCGCCTATTGAAAGGAATAGGCGAACGAAGTAGGTATTTTTTTAATGGCTGATGCATAGGAGCATACGTCCTTACATCAGTTTGCGGTTACTAATAATCATTACTAATTCTGTTATATACGTTTTCGTATAGACTATACACTGCCCTACTATTAATATTCCGACATCTGTCCATTGATAATTGGTCACATCCTTCCCAAGCATCAAGTGCCAGCCACAATTACAAATATGCAAAATGGTTCTGCGGGAAGACAGTAGTACTATCGGGAATTCAATACGTTGCAATCTGCTTGGTTAACAGACTTCCAGCACGGGATAATAATAAGATGCCACGATACTAAGGTTAGAAAAAAAAAAAAAATTACAACACATTCTTCTTCTCACGTTTCTGTAAATTCAAATTTTAGACAAATATCAACACGAATAGAAAACAATTTAACAGTAATGGAAAAACAAGAATAAGTAAGAATAAGAATAAAATATTCCACAGTCACGAGGTAAAATAACCACCCACTAAGCATTGCAAACCCAGTTCAAGCCCCAAAATAAAATAAAAATAAAAATAATTGAAAATTAAATTCTAAAATTATCACTAGCGCCATCTATCGAGAGAAAAACAAACCAATTCCAGAAAATAAGAACCGATTTTTTCCACCCCCCCCCCCATGTGAACCATATCCCCCTTCGCAAAGGATTCTGGCTGAAATCGGTTCAGGCGGTATCCCATTACTACTAGTATGGATAAACGTGAGTTAAACAACTTTGAAAGAGGGACGATAGTAGGTGCCCGACGCATGGGTCACTCCATCGCGGAGGTGGTACAGAAATTGCACTCTTCCCGTTCGACAGTATCAAAAGTGTATCGGGAATACAGCATTTCCGGAATAACATCTCATCATGGACAGCACCGTGGGTGGAGAAAGGTGGTGGATGAACGTGGCCGTCGACGTCTGTCTCGCATTGTCACTGCCAACTTCAACGAAGGAGATGCCAGAAACACCACCAAGACCATCAGGGGATCGTTGACCCCAGTAGGAGCCGCCAGAATCCCAATGCTAACCACGACACAGGAATCTTCGCCTCAACTGGGAGAAAGAACGTCGGCACTGGATCTTGGATGATTGAAGGACAGGTCCGATAAGTCACGTTTCCAGTTATTTCGAGCTGACGGGAGGGTGCGTATCTGGTGGCAACCGCACGAAGCTATGCACCAGTCATGTCAACAAGGAACTGTTCAGGCAGGTGGACGGTTAGTAATGGCCTGGGGCGTGTTCAACTGGCAGTGTGTGTTCTGTTGTTCTGTTCTGGCCTCTTGGCTACCCAGAAGCATCAGTCACTTGGACAGATGATTCTGGGTACTCGTCCACACCACGGGAAGGTGGGCCAGTCCCAATGGGGCACTACTGTCTCGATGCGAGACTCTGAACCACCTGATGTTGCCAAAAGGTGGGCCAGATTTCTCTGGGGGCCCACTCCAGAGAGGGGGAAAAAAATAAATAAATAAAATAAAAAATAACAAATAAAAATTAAATAAAAACAAAATATATTTCCCGTGGTGAAAAATTAAAAAAAAAAAATAATAATAATAATAATAAAATAAAATAAAATAAAATAATAATAATAAACAAATAAATAATTATAATAATTCCCCGTGGTGAAAAAGAAAATATATTAAATAAATAAATAAATAAAAATAATGATAAAAAATAATAATAAATAAATAAATAAATAAAATAAGAAAAATAAAATAATAATAAATAAATAAATAAATAAAATAAGAAAAATAAAATAATAATAAATAAATAAATAAATAAAATAAGAAAAATAAAATAATAATAAATAAATAAATAAATAAAATAAGAAAAATAAAATAAAATAAATTCCCTGTGATGAAAAAAAAAAAAAAAAGGGAGAGCTGTCTGGCACCAATGATAGTCCACATCCCAGGTGTCAAAACAGAGCGCGAGTAAAAAAAAAAAAAAAAAAAAAGACCATCTGCATCCCTTCATGGTCATCGTGTACCCACAGGGCAATGGACTCTTCCATCAGGACAATGCGCTGCACCACAGAGCCGTAGTGACTATAACATGGTTCGAAGACCATTCCGCAGATTTTACCACCATGGAATGCCCTCCCTGTTCATCGGACATGAACCTTGTGGAGCATCTTTGGGATGCTGTGGAAAGGTCCTTTCGAGCTTTGGATCCTCCACCTAGGAATGCGATGGAATTATGGACAGCGGTGCAGCAAGCAAGGAATGGAAATACCTGTGGAACGCTTTCGTGAACTAGTGGACTCAATGCCGCCGTGTGACTGCCCTTATCAGTGCGATAGGGGGGCTTACCCGTTAATAGGTAGGTAACGCATGCTTTCTGTCCACTTAGTGAACAATGGTGTAGAATGGTAAACCATTCAACATCCTGCTTGGCAGGGCAGAGCAAATGCACAGTGACCGACCAGTCACAGTTATGCTGTAGAATTAGTTCAAAACACGATTAAAAAAAAGGGGGGAAAGAAGAAACCTTTCCTTTGTTCAACATTGAGTGAACTTGAAGTATTCTTTTCGAATATTTTCTTAATTACAAAAACGAAAAACAATTGTTTACAGACAAACAAGAGAAATAGTGAAATAGAGTTTATGAAACTGGAATAGTGGCTTAGGCTGCACCAGCCGAAAAAATAAAAAATATAAAATAACAATAATAATAACATAAAAAATAAAATAACAAAAATAAAATAATAAGAATAAAAATAAACTAATAATAAGGAGAAAATTTTAAAAATAAGAAGAGTAAAAAATAATAATTATTAATAAGAGAAAAGGAAATGGACAACGTGCGCGTTTCCCTCTCCCTTACTACTACTAGTAGTAGTAGAGGCATGTTGATGCAAGAAAGCAAGTGAAATGCAACATCAACCAAAAAAAAAAAAAAAAACAAATTTACATAACAATCCCTCTAAATGTTTATCCAGTTCCTCCTTAAATTTATTTAACCTATCAACTTCCACAACGACAGATGGAAGTTTGTTCCAGCAATTAACCACCCGCTGGCTAAAGGCAAATTTCCACACATCTATTCTACATCTGTCTTCTCTTAATTTGAATTTATGCCCCCTTAGGTTGGTAATCTGGACAAGTGGAAGAATCCCATCAACATTCAGCGTACTCAACCCAATCAACGCTTTATACACCTCAATCAGATCACCTCGCAGGTGCCTAGTCTCCAGCCGCTGCAATTTGCAGAATTTAAGCCTCTCTTGGTAAGAAGATTCCTTCATTCCCCTCACCAATCTTGTTGCCCTTCTCTGTACACGCTCAAGCAAATCTACATCCTTCCTAAAATGAGGCCTCCAGACCTGTACACAGCACTCAAGGCGTGGCCTGACCATTGCCTTATACAGAGGGACAATCACCTCCTTTTCCCTGCTAGCAAAATTCCTATATATCATTGACAAAACCCCATGACCTGCCCTGGCAGCCTGTCTGCAGGGTTACTTCTACCCACATGCAGTACTTTGCATTTGTCAAGGTTAAACTTTAGTTGCCACTTCTCAACCCATCTGCCCAAAATTTCTAGATCCTGTTGCAGTAGCACACTGCCATTACTGTCATTAACAACCCCGCCAACCTTTGTATCATCTGTAAACTTCGACACTAAGCCTGATATACCTTCATCAATATCATTGATAAATAAGAAAACAACAGTGGACCCAACACCGAGCTCTGTGGGACTCCAATAATAACATTAGTCCACGAAGAGCAGCACCCATTAATTACCACCCTCTGTCTTCTTCCACCCAACCATTCTTTTATCTATTGTAGCAATTTACCCTTAATACCATTCTTCTCCAATTTGTACAGTAGTCTTCCATGCGCAACAGTGTCAAAAGCTTTCCTGAAATCCAAATATATGATATCAAAATTATTTTTTGCATCCAGTTCCACTGTAACCACATCATAAAACCCTATCAAATTTGTCAGACAAGACTTTCCCTTAACAAACCCATGCTGTGTCTGAATTATTGCTGCAGTCTTGTCTAGATGATCCTGCAATGCATCTTTAACCAGTGACTCCATTATTTTACCCGGAACGGAAGTTAAACTAACTGTATTTAATTACTCGTGTCACCCTTCGATCACCTTACTGAATTGAGGATCCATTTCTCCAATCCGTGTGGACTTCCCTGATTCCAAGGATGCTCTGGTAACTATGGCTAAGGGTTTGCTTACTTCATTTGCCACCTCCTTTAATATAACTCGATAGATCCCATCCACCCCAGGTGCCTTTGATTTTTGATTTTGTTGAAATTTCATAAAATTAGGACGGCTTTCTGGTCCTTTCGTGTGTTTTTTCAGCAGGATAGTGCTGCAATAGTCTTAATGAACAAACTTTGCCATAACAACGAGTGCCTGATATTGCATTACTTGCTAACAAACAGAATCGCTAAAAGTTTAATCCAGACTAGCCATATGGTGAAAGGAAGCCTGAGGCTTGTGCTGCACCACCCAAAAAAAAAAAAAAAAAAAAAAAAAAATTCTGAATCACCCTGAGAGAGAGAGAAAACAAGAGTCAGAAGTAGAAAGGAATCACCAAAAGAGGGAAGAATGATGATATCTAGCTCAGGACCATGGGTGTGACATGCCCATACTCAACAGATGTGAGCCCCCGGGGTTGTACATCTGAATTTCATATAACTTGGAAGACCTAATACTTTTAATAATGTAAATTAACAGAATTGTGATGTTTTATTTTGTAGCAAAAAAATATTTCGACATCAACAGTTTGGGATACATTATTGCATGACAGTGGCAAATCTATAAATTGCACTCCCCGGCCACATGCTCTTACAAAATATGTTAAAATTTTAAAAATTCATTGCTTTTGTAAGTTCTGTACTGGGTTAGTAGTAAGTTGCTGATGGTTTGTAAACAAAATCAATTTCGCAACGAGTTGCCCTGGTATTGCATTACTCTCAAACAAATAGCTAATTAATATTTATTTAAAGGACGGGACACTGTTATGACAGACTCTTTCATGATTTTCTGATTCCTCATGAGGCAGTCGGCGATAAAAAAACAAAAAAATACTTTTTTCGATGTCATTTGTTTGAACCTATTGAAATGATTATTATTATTGTTGTTGCTCATATATTATTTCTCCCTGATTGGAAGATTCCACTCCGTGACGGGTATTGCTACCAAGTACACAGGGTGGTTGTAATGTCTGGTGTTACTGTCGGTCGAGGAAATCTCTGACTGTCCTACAGGTGTTCAGGATTGCGACTTTCTGGAGTTCCTTGTAAGTGTTCTCTGGGAGACCTATTGCTGCTAGGCTGCTATGTAGAGTTTTTGGTACCATACCGGTGGTTGACACACAATGATTGGAATGGTTGATACCTCTTGCATATGCCACATCTCCTTGATCTCATGTCTCAGGTTCGTGTACTTCCTAATTTTTTTCTCATGGGTTTTCTGGTCATTGCTAGTGTTGTGCACCGTTATGTCAATCAGGTAGGTAGCCTTTTCCATCTTGTCCACAAGGGTTATGTCCGGTCTGTTGTGCGGCATGGTCTTATCCGTTATTATGGCGCGGTCCCAGTACAGCTTGTGGGTTCGGATCTTTAGTACTGCCTGTGGTTCATACTTGTAGTATGGTACACTTTCTTTGGTCAACTGGTATTTCTTCGCTAGCTTCTGATGTATTATCCTGGCTACCTGGTCGTGTATATGAGTATATTCAGTCTGGGTGATCACCTTGCACCCCGCGGTGATGTGTTGGATCGTTTCTGAGGCCAGATGGCATCGTCGACATATATCAACTGATATTCTGGGCTCCTTTGCGATGTATTTTCTATAGTTTCTGGTGTTGATTACCTGGTCTTGGACGGCCAGCATGAATCCTTCAGTCTCGGGGAAAATCGTCCCGTTTGTGAGCCATGCATTAGAAGCAATGTTATCGATGTGTTCTTGATGGAGATCATTGTAGTGTCTGCCATGGAGTGTCTTCTTTGCCCATCTTTCTAACTTGGTTTCTTGTACCGTCTGGGAGGGAGGGGTTTCCTCGCTCAGGTTGAGTGGGGTATACCACTTATCTATCTTCCTTATGGCCTGGTGGAGTGGTGCTGTGTTGTTCTCGAAGTAATCCTTCAGGTTAACTATCGCTGTTTTCTGTTGTTCTATCAGGTCTATCAAGCCCCTTCCTCCCTCTTTCCGAGGTATTGTTATTCTCTCTCTCTCTCCACTGCTGACTTCGGGTGGTGTTGGCGACTCTTGGTCATCATTGTCCTTATCTTTCGCATGATATCTTCTAGCTCGGTGTTAGCCCATTCAATGACCCCGAATGTGTATGTTAGTACTGGAGCTGCATAAGTGTTTATGGCTTTAACTGTGTTCCCTCCGTTCAATTTTGCTTTCAGCAGGCTTCTGAGTCTCTGATATTTTTCGGTCAGGCATTTCTTGATTTCCTTGTGTTCTAACTGCTCAGCCTGCATCATCCCTAGGTATTTGTAGGTCTCTCCTTCTGTCATAGCTTCGATCTCTTTACCAGTCACTAGCTGGTAGTTTCGACCAACTAATTTTCCCTGGTGCAGTGTGTGGGTCTTGCATTTTTCTAGACCAAATTCCATGCTGATGTCGTTGCTGAATTCTTCGGTGATCTGGAGTAGCTTCTCGGTTGCCGCGTAGAACTTTATGTCATCCATGGAAATCAGGAGGGTGAGGGTGTACAGATTCTTTCTTCCTTCTTTGAGGTTATATCCACATTTGCTGCCGTTGAGCATGGTGGATAGCGGGTTGAGTGCTAGACAGAACCATAGTGGACTCAGAGCATCTCCCTGAAAGATTCCTCTTCTTATGGGGATTGGCCTGGTTATGATGTTCTCGACCTTAATGGTGGTACTCCATTTCGCTATTGTTGCTCCTAGGAAGTCTGTCACTATCGGATTGACCTTGTAGATCTTCAGGGTCTCTATTAGCCAGCAATGAGGTACGGAGTCAAAGGCCTTGCGGTAATCGATGTAGGCCGTGTATAGGTTGCAGTGCTTCTTGAAGGCTTGCTCCACAACTGCGGCATCTATGGTTAATTGCTCCTTGCATCCTTTGCTCCTCCGCTTGCATCCTTTCTGCTCTTCAGCCATTACGTTCTGACTCTCTAAGTGGCCTGATATCTTCTTGGTTATGCAGCTAGTCACAATCTTGTACATCGTTGGGAGGCAGGTGATTGGCCTGTATTTCGCCGGGTTTCTTGTATCTTCGTCTTTAGGCTTCAGATATGTGACTGCTTCAGTGAGAAACTTCGGGATTGTATCCGGGTCCCTTATCATTCGAGTGAAGTGTTCTGCTAGGTGCTTGTGTGTGCAGGTGAGCTTCTTGTACCAGTAGTTGTGGATGTTATTAATTCCCAGGGTTCGCCAGTCCTGGGTGTTCCTGATCGACTGTTTTACTTCTTCTTCTCGAATCTCCCACTCTCTCATCTCTTGTATGTCCTTCGTTTTCTTCCGTTCTACTTCTATCCAGGGTGCGCTGCTATTATGTCTTACTTCACTGTTCCAGATATTTTCTCATCTTCACCCAGTTTTCGATACAAAGAAAGCTCCCTGAGGCGCTCTCAGGGAGCTTTCTTTGTATCGGTGTAGTCTCTTGCTGAGTGCGAGGAGGTTCTACTTCAGTGTGTCCAAGTATTCTCCTATTCTCTGATTTCTGCTCTCATGTTTACTGTGGATGCTGTCTCTCTTGAGGATGCTCTTCACGTTTACAATCAATTTCTTACTTCTATTACCCTGTTGGTACTGGGTCAACTGACCTATCTTGACTCTTAATTCTTTTATCTTCTGCTGAAGCCTTCTTTTCCAAGCTGGCGTTTCCTTCTGTTTTCGGTTCTTCTGCTGCTGGTCTCTTGTTTCTTTTCCATTAATCCTAGTAGCTTCTATGGCAGCACAGTATACGGCTGTGTGGATAGCCTCCAGCGTTGCACCATTGCTGTCAAGGTAATGTGGCATTATTTGCCGATTGATGTGGTTTGTTACTCTCCACAGGATTTTATTTGGCCTCTGCTTGGTTATCACGTGGATTCTTGTTGAGTCCATTCCTTCGCATTCTGTTAGGGCCTTCTTCCACTCGTCTTCTATTCTGGATAGCATGACTTCGTCTCTTTCCACTTCAGTTACTCTAGGTTGTATTTCTTCTTGCTGTTCCTCCTCTGATTCCATGGTATTCTGTTCCTCCTCTATTTCCATATTGACCATATTCTTTGTGCTTTGTAGCAGATCGCTGACATCCTGCTTGATTTTTTCCAAGACGGCAGGAACTATTAGGTTCTTCGTGACAATGGTCCTTTGGTTTGCTAATCGCTGTTCGGTGACCTGAATATCCGGGTATCGTTCCAACCACTTGGTATGTAGTCGCGACTTGTACATTGTCATATCGGTCTGTAGCCTGGTTATTTCATAGTATGCTCGCATGATGTATGTATTCATTTCAATGCTCCAATTCATGCATTGGCGTTTTCTTCCTTCCTGGGTGGTCACTAGCGCAGTTGCGCAGGAAACACTTCCAGTTGGTGGGGCTGGATGGTCTTGCCCTTCTCTTGTGGTAGCCTTACGGGGGACAGCGCCACTTGCTCCACTGTCTTGCTCGGGAGACAGTCTCCAACTTTTCGAGCCGACCCCTCTGCCTAAGACCTGAGCGCGAGTGACTTTATCCTGCGCCATACTCGCAGTGTGAATAAAATTTCACATCTGCGACATCATCCATCTATGGAGGTGGACTTGTTTAGCTTCGGCTTATGTCCAGTGGTTTATTTATTTAGTTCTAGCGAGTGACACCAGTTGGCGCCACTATCTTCCTCAGCCGTCACTCCGACGTTGGGGAAGGTAAGTCCAATGGGGTAACTTTCGCGATGTTTTTTTTTTTTAATAATTTAATATTATTATTATATCTTATTATATCGGTCTCCTAGCGTAATAGAGCAGTGTTCGCTTCCACCAATGCGGGATTCGAACCCGGGTCCATCAGGTTGGTATGTTTGTTTGCTATTTGGTTTTTAGGAGCATTAGCAACTAAGGCCATATTGCTCCGGGATATGCGGTGGTCATTCCTTGACCTTTCCGTATCCTCCGTATTTGGTGGTGACGGGCTCGAACCCCAGTCTAATCAAGAAGCGTGTACTACGCACTGCTGCTCCTTCCCACCTGGCTACGGAGGCGCCATCAGGTTGGTAGTCCAGTGTCTTAACCACTGGGCCATCGCGCCCCTATTATTATTATCATTATTATTATTAGCCGTATGGTGCAAGAAAGCCTGAGGCTTTTGCTGCACCAGCCGAAAAAAAATTGTTTTGAGTTACCCCGGACAGACACAGAGAGAGACAGAGATAGAGAGACACAGACAGAGAGAGAGAGACAGAGACAGAGACGCAGACACAGAGAGACAGTGACACAGAGACAGAACAGGGAGACAGAGACAGTGACACAGAGAAACAAAGAGAGAGAGATAGAGAGACAGACAGAGTGACAGATTCAGAGAGACAGACAGAGTGACAGATTCAGAGAGACAGAGACAGAAACAGATAGAGACACAGAGACAGAAACAGATAGAGACACAGAGACATACTGAAAGACAGAGATAGATACTGAGAGACAGAGACAGATAGAGACAGAGACAGAGACAGAGAGACAGATAGAGACACAGAGACAGATACTGAAAGCCAGAGATATAGACAGATACACGAAGAGACAGAGACAAAGAGACAGAAACACGGAGAGACAGATACTGAAAGCCAGAGACATAGACAGATACACGAAGAGACAGAGACAAAGAGACAGACAGAGATAGAGACCGACAGACATGGAGAGACATATACAGAGACACAAAGAGAGCGACAGAGAGAGAGAGAGAGAGAGAGAGAGACACAGAGAGAGACAGAGACAGAGACAGAGCAGTGTCTCTCTGTCTGTCTCTCCATGTCTGTCTCTGAGAGAGAGAGAGGCAGAGAGACAGACAGAAACAGAGAGAGAGAGAGACAGAGACAAGAGTATGACAGGCAGCCTGGCTCAACTCCCAGTGGTGGTGGCGGTGGGCAACGTCGGGTGCCATTAGGGGCTCTGTGTCCAAGCAGCCAGCGACATAACAACAGAACAAAACACAAAACTGCATAAAACAGACACTATACTTTTGCAGTAGTTTTGCATTCAATTACAGAGTACATACGATGCAGACTTGGGAACCCACTGGTGACGCCTGACCCTAAATACTATGCCACTATTAACACCGATGAAAAACATTATGATCACCTACCTAATATGATGTTGGTTCTCCACGTGCAGCCAAAACAGCTCGTACCCGGCGAGGCATGGACGCTACAAGATTTCTAAATGTGTCTGGTACCAACACGTAACCAGCAGATCCTTTAAAAGCAAAATCGATCGTTGACACGAAGGTCGAATTGTTCTCTTAATACTTCTGAATTTTGAAACGTTGATATCAACGATGTTAACTTTCCTATTTCTTTTTCTTATTTATTTTTAATATATATTTTTATTAGAAAATTCGAGAACATTATGCAACAGTCGAGACCTTAAATAGAAATTTAGCGCTGTTTTGAAAGCAGTAAGTGCTTCAATTCAATCAATATTATTAAAATATCATAAAATATGAATGCAAATGTTAAGAAACAGTAAATATTTAAAGTTAATATGAAATATTCAGAAAATGTCTAAAATACTAGAATAATTTTAACGACACCTTTTATAAAACACCGTAATAATTATATCTGAAGTAAAAGAATAAGTAAATGCATAGGTTGATGGTTTTTTTTTCTTCTTGTCTGTTCCTGTTCCTGGGTACTAGGCGTTGCTACCTGTTGCTAGCCACGGGCTCCCTGTATTTACAATAAATCATTCATTTATTTATTCTTTTTATTTATTTCATTTTTTTTTCTTCTTTATTCTTTAGGCGCGCTCCAGGCACTTTTCAGATGGGAGTACAAGCACTCTGAACAGCCAACTACCAAGTGAAGTCGACTTTTTACCTTCTTTTGTTCGTTTCTTCTTAACCCGTGGAAAGTATTTTTCCGATTTTCACGTATTTATTAATTGGTAACGTCATCATCAGCCATTTTTAATCCACTGCAGGATGAAGGCCTCTCCAGCAACTTTCCAGTTCCTTCTGTTTTGAGCACTGGCCACCCATTTACTACCCACAAACTCATGAATTTCATCTATCCCTCTCTGCCTTTGTCTTCCAGGTTTTCTTCTATTTCCTCTTGGGTACCATTCTGTTATTTTCTTAGTCCATCTGTCATCATGTCTTCGAGCTATGTGTCCTGCCCAACACCATTTTAGTTCTTTAGTTTTGATAAGAATGTCCTTTACTTGAGTTTGCTGCCTAATCCATGTGTTTCTCTTCTTATCTAACAGTCTGATTCCCAATATAATCCGTTCCATTCTTCGCTGGGTAGTTCTCAGCTTCTCTTCCATTCTTTTGGTGAGTGCGCAAGTTTCACTTCCATAAGTCATGGTGGGGAGTATACATTGGTTCATTATTTTACGTTTCAGACAAACTGGGATATTGCTCTTCAGTGTGTGACTATATTTCCTGAATGCTATCCATCCAAAATTTATTCTTCTCTTGACTTCCAGCCATTTATCATTATTACAGCGAATAACTTGTCCCGGATAAGTATATGACTCCACCTTTTCAATTACTGCTCCTTCAATCATTATTTCCCTTTCTGTGGCATACTTGTTCATCATTACTTTTGTTTTAGCCATATTCATCTTTAGTCCAAAATTGTTACTAACTGTGCATAACTGATTAAGATTTTCCTCTAATTCTTTGGGATCGTGGCTTATGACCACAATGTCATCTGCAAATCGTAAATGGTTTAGGTACTCTCCGTTCACATTGACTCCTTTCTGCGACCAGTCTAATCTTCTGAAAGCTTCCTCAAGGGCAGCCGTAAACAGCTTCGGAGATATTGTGTCTCCTTGTCGAACTCCTTTCTCGATTTTAAATTTGCTACTGTCTTTGTCTAGTCTAATAAAGGAGGTAGCGTTCTCATATATTTTCTTCAAAATCATAATGTATGGGGTATCTATGCCTTGTCTTTTCAGTGCCCGAAACATTGCCTTATGCTGTATGGAGTCAAATGCCTTTTCATAATCCACAAATGACAGGCACAATGGTGTCTTATATTCATTTGCTTTCTCCATTAGCTGTGATATTACGTGAATGTGATCCATAGTTGAGAATCCTGTCCTAAAGCCAGCTTGCTCTTTCGGTTGATTCTCATCAAGTATTCTTTCTAATCTGTTAGTAATGACCCTTGTGAACAACTTGTAGATGTGGGATAACAAGCTAATTGGTCTATAATTTCCAATTTCTGATTTGTCTCCTTTCTTATGCAGCAAAACTATGATTGCATTATTCCACTGCACTTTTCACTAATGCACTTTGTGATTGGTAACGTAATATAGTGTAAATCTGTGCTTTTTATCTGTACCTTTACAGCTTGTCCATAATATTCCTCCTATTTTCGCTTATTATAATCGTCTTTAACAGAATTAAAATTCAATTGGTAAATGTGATCTCTATGACCGGCCCGAATGGTAGTTTGTTATTATGGAGTGTCCATCGTACAGTGAACCAATCGTAAAGCAAGTGTGAGCGTTGAAGGCGTATTGCGCACGTACACGTGGATTGATAAAAATCGACACGAAACGATTCATCCCCCCCACCGTTGTACCACTCCGTACCATAAACGAGCGACGCATGACCCAATCAGTATCCCTACTGATTGCGTCATGCTTTCTTTCGTCATTTCTACAGTATTTTGATAAAAAATTTGGACGGAAAAGAATTTATAATTGAACATGCCGAGAACTAATAATGAACGTTGTAAGGTGTATATAGCACGTATACGTGCAATGCGACCACCGAAACCACCTCCATTGAGTACAAAGGAGAGATCTAAGCTATTTCGACAGCGTGCGATGGAGTTGAACAAAGAAGCCAGAGAAGATCCATCCACAACTTCAGAGCCTTACATCTCCCCAGAAATGCTAGAAGTGAATTTGGAAGTAGTCACGGAAGTTGAATCTGCAAATGAAAAGATACTCTCCAAATTCCAATTCTGCACTGCTTATATCTGTGTGACACCACGTCTCTGATATCCCAACAATATCTGCCTTTGATGCCTTGATCAGCACTTCAAATTCATTTAATTCATGTACTATACTTCTAGCATTGGTGTAGATGCAAGTATACGTACACCTCTTCTTACTCTTAATTACCCTAACACAGCTCGTGTATTTACTTGTTCCGTGATGACTTCCACCATCCTCCATTCTAAAAGAAGCAGTGCAAAAATCACTTTCACCTCTGCCTGCGGCTACTTTTAATCTGTGAATCCCCCCAAGCTAGCAGTTTTCCACCCCACCTCACACTGCTTGGAGAAAAGGCTAAATCAAAGAGCCAATTAAAACGAAGGAACATTAATAATGAATAATGATTTACAAGGAGAAATAGGGAGCATCAAATTGGGATGGGAGAATAAATAATTAAAAGACTAAGGGAAAGAAAAAGGTTAAAATTGTTTAAAACATTTGATGGAGCCATAAAATGTCGATAAACGGCATTTATATATATATTCATAGTTATGGAAGAAAAAATTAAAGGGAAATTCCAAAGAAACTTCAGAAAGGAGGTTAAAAATGATAAATCTTCCATAAAAATAAGTAAGGTAGCCCCCTGAAAAGAAAAAGAATGATAGTACTACGCCGATATTAACCAACCCCCAGGTGCTCACATCTGGTGAGTATGGGCTTGGCACACCCAGGGTCCTGAGCTGGATATCATCATTCTTCTCTTTCTTGGTGATTCCCTTCTACACCTCTCTCTCTCCCTTTCTCAATCCAACTTTCCTAACAGTGAGGTAATTTTCCTTGGTGATTTTAATATCCACAACTCCAGCTGGCTTCTATTTCTAGTCACACAGAATCAGCTGTACAAGATGTTGAGGCTTTTGCAATTACTAATGACCTCGCACGGATTGTTCATTTACCTATGAGAATACCAGACAATCCTAACCACACAGCCAACACGCTTGATCTTTTTCTCACAAACAACACTGCTAAGTACAGTCGAGATAAGTGGTCCTGTAGGCACCTCCGATCACAACTTGGTAATCGTCTCATCTCCAATGGAGCCTTTCTGTCGTGGCCATTCTCAACCTCGTGTTCTTTGGCATTACAAGAATGCAAAATGGGATCATCTGCGAGATTTCTTTTCTTCTTTTCTTTGGTCGGATTACTGTTTCAAAACCTTTTGACATCAACGTTTGCTCGGATCGTGTCAGTAAAATTATTCTTGTACCGATGGAATCCTTTATTCTAAACTCCATTTTAAAATCTTGTCATTTATCTAACTAAACCTTGGTTTTCCATTAAATATGCTAAGGCCATTCAAGAGAAGAATGTAGCATATCGTAACTGGCTTGTTTCCATCTCTCCAAGACTCCAAGATCATTTTCTGCCTACACCACAGCTAGCAACAATGGTAAAGCAGTTATTAATCAGTCCACGCTAAATTTCGAACAGACTAAGAGTAGAAAACTTGCTTCTTGTCCAAACGGCAGTCGAGCATTCTGATCTCTTGCCAAAGCTACACTGGTGTGCAAAACTTAAGGACCAGTCAGGTTTTCACCTGAAGCTTCTCATAGGAGTGGCATGGATATGGGAAAAGCATACCAAAGAAACCTCGTGACGAGGTACAGAAATGATGAAGGAAACAACGGAAACAAAACGGTACACAAGGACTTTATTCAAAAATGGTAACATACGACTGGCTATCATGATACAGATGCATCACTGCCAAAGATGGAACAAAGGGAAGAGGTGGTTCTCAGTAGGAGACATGGCCACCTCTAATGTCGATGCAGGCTTTGCACTGCCTGTCCATACTTAGAACAATGTTGTTGATAAGTTCTTGAGGTAATATCGTCCATTCCTCTGTCAGCGCCATCTTCAGCTAGTGATCATTTTCTGGTGGGTGTGGACGTGCCGATAGGCGTCTCCCCAGAGCGTCCCATATGTGTTCGATGGGATTTAGATCAGAAGAAAACGGGCAGGCCAATCCATAAGAACAATGTCCTCACTTTCCAAAAGCATATCACAGCTGCAGTGTGATGGGGTGTGGCATTGTCATCCATAAACACGAACTCGGGCCAATGGCACCTCGGAACAGACGCACATGGAGAAGGATTACCTCAGTTCAGGTAATTCTTCCCCATGTACTGGAAGGTACCGCCATCTGCACCGGTTACAGTACCGCCTTCCAGTATCTGGAGTTGGGTACGTCCATCCAAGATAACGCCACCCCAGACGAGAACACCTCGACCGCCATATCGATCCCTTTCAGTGATGTTTGTGGGGTGATACCGTGTGCCAACCTCTCACCAGATTAGCTGACTTACAGAATCGCTGCTAAGACTGAATCACTCTCATCAGTAAAGAGTACCTTGTCCCACTGCGCTGCTGTCCAGTCTGTGTGTTCGATGCACCTGTTTGCTTCTTGTCTGTAATGGGCAGGTGTTAAAGGTACACAGCGTACTGGCCGTCGGGCAAACAGTCCACCTTTGTGAAGTCGCCTGGCCACAGTATACGGCGATATCCTGCGTCCTGTGCAGCTGGTTTGCAATGGATCTCGCTGTCTGGTGTCGGTTCCTCTTGGCCTGTAGGAGTATACAGCGGTCATCATTGGGCGTTGTGTTTCGTGGACGACCACCGCTGGTCCTTCGAACAGCTGTACCTGTCGTTGTGAAGGCCGACCACGCACGTGAGACGATACTATGGGCGATACCGAACTCTGCGACCACACTTCTCGCATTTCGAGCTTCCCAATTATTCGACCCCTGGTAAAGTGATCCAGATGTTGTCTACTGGCCATTTCGTTGCTGTAGCAGTGTATGAAACCAATCGAACGTCTGTAACAATCGTGCTCGCCATTCTGTAATTTGCACATAACTGCTGCTTTTATCTGTTTATGTGAGCCCTCTCATCACGATTCAAATTTTTGCATGTGCACCAGCTTTCTACTGAACGGCCACAGTTATGCAAATCGCCACAGGCTGTTTCGTTTGATTTTATGGTTGTAACCTTTAGAAATAGTGTTGATCCTTAAGTTTTGCACACCAGTGTATTTTTCGGAACTTCTGCCCATCTCTGTTCTCACGTCTGTCAAAACCAGATGGTTCTATTGCTACATCAGCTAAAGATAATGCTGACCTGTTACATCCAATTTTTCTTCTAACTCGATTAAATCACTTCCCACCATTCAATGCTTCCTCTCGTCTCCCTTCAAAAAGATGTCAGAATGACTTTGATGAATCTTGATGCTAACAAAGCTCCAGGTCCTTATGATATTTCCCCACTTGTTCTCAAAACCTGTTCCACTGCACTTTCTCGTGTTCTATGCCAGCTTTTTTTTTCACTATCTTATTCTTTCTGTAAATATGCTCATATCCAGCCAGTTCCTAAAAATAGTGAAAAATCCCCTTCATCCAATTATCGCCCCATCGTGATTATTTCTACTCTTCTAAACTTATAGAGGAATCAATTAACCGCTAACTCTTAAGCTATCTTGACACCTTCCATCTGATCACCGATCGCCAGTATGGATTCCGTCAGTGGCGATCCACTGGCTTATGTTACCAGTGGCTTATGTTACCCATCTATGGAAAATTCAATGGAAAAGTTCGGTGAAATTCAAGCAGTTGCTCCTGACATTTCAAAGGCTTTTGTTCATGTTTAGCATAAAAGTCTTCTAAATAAGCTTCCATCTTATGGTATGCCAACTGTTTTTTGTAATTGGGGATCCAGTTTTCTCTCTGACCGCTCATTGCTGTTGATGGTTGGTCTTCTCCACTAATGCTGGTGTTCTCCAAAGTTCAGTTTTTTTCTCACACTCTTTTCCTCTTGTACATTAATGACCTTCTTCCATTGACAACAAATCCTCTCCATAGTTTTGCTGATGATAGCCATTGCATTCCACCTTCCAGGTTGAGAAACCTTGCCCTGCTCAAACAGCTTCAACTTATCGAATATCCACTAACAATTCCTTAAACGCTGATCTCCAGGTAATAATCCAGTGGGGCAAAGATAGCTTAGTTGATTTCCATCGATCTAAAACTCAGTCTTATCTTATATCTCACAAAAAGGATTCTTCTGCTCCTTTGCTTATCTTCGATGGCACTCCGATTTCTAGGCGAGGTCATATATCTCTATTGGGGATTGCCCTGACTTCCATTATCCCTTGGCATAATCACATTACAAATATCGTTTCCTTTGCATCTAAAAACTGGGTTTAAACAGAATGCCTATATTCTGTTTAAACCTTTACTCTATTCTCGTTTCCTTACCCCACATTCCGCATTCTGACTTGTGTACCTCACAGAAGAATCGGGTTCGTATGAATATTTATTCTTTCCTGTCAGATTCTTGAGAATTGCTGTATTAAGTAAAATTCCTCCTTCGGACTAGGCTTGTGTATTCAAATTGACTATTTACAACTTCATTAAAGGCTATATACAATTCTTTATTACATATATGTACATGAAATGAAGTTAAAGATAATTATGCACATCATATGGTAAGATAACACAACATATATGGTACATTAAATTAACTGTTCCGTTATATTAATTGATATTAATATACATCATTTTGTTAGAACAAGAGTACTTAACACTTTCCATGAATCGCCATTATTATAGCTTCTCTAATGTATAACCATTTAGGGATCACACTCAATTCCTTATTCGACATTCTTATACAATTTAATTTATAGCTGCACTAAACACAATAACTTTTCTCTGGCTTTGTTACCATAATACAGTTGGAACCACCTTATGTGCCAGTATTTATCCTAATTATCTGTTTTATACCTGCACTGAACACAAAACCTTTTTCTCACACCCTTACATTTCCGATAAACTCACTTCGACTCCCCTCTTTGGCTCTCTCTCCTCACTATATTTCCACTTAACTCTTTCTCTCTTACATTTTCGATAGACTCCACTCTTTCTCTTTTTGTTCCCGAACTTTACACTTCCCTTCAAGTTTGGCACGCCTACCCCAAGGACTCCAACCAATCCTCCCCCTCTGTTTAAATTTACGTTCTTTTCCATTTGCCAATACAATTCTCCCAAGCTATCTCCCCAGAGTGCATACCAACCCTTTTCTCGAACTTTCTTATTTTTTTTCTCACAGGCAGTATGACCCTTTCATGTCCACCGGCAACCTCCACAAAAACTCATTTTCGTTTCACACCTTTCTCTTTAAAAGTATCAGAAAACTCAAATATCAGTCAGCCGGACGCCGGTTTTATTTTGAAGCGAACACTGGACGTCCACTCATTTCCTGTTTTGCTTCTAACGGTGTCATAGATCGAAGGAGGCGCTTCGTATAATCCCGTTTCACGTCCTATTGTTCTTCCTTAAGCAACCCCTTCACGCCCGTTCTCAAATGACACCCCTTTACTTAGTCCTGCTGTCTCTGTTTCCTCTCTGGTATTATTTGAATTACTTGTTTACCCCTTTACTACTATAGTTAATTCTCACTCTTAAACTATCCCATCACTAAATCTAGCAAACAAATATTTTTCTTTTAATTTCTAAGATTTTACATCTTACATACTACTATGTTGCAATTAGCATGTAAAATCGCAACTTAAAACACGTAGCTTTGTGTTACTTGATTGGACATAAGGGCTTGACCAGATGTTTTCATTGTGTGGGTAGGAAAAGCAACTTCTGGTTAAAACAAAATTAAAAAAATACTAATAATAATAAATAAAGAAAGAAAAGCATGCAAAGTTAGACAAAACATTACAAATAGCATATCAGCTGGTCTGGCAACCAATGGAATTATCCAAAATTTTCCCTTGTATTTATTGTGAAAAACCCACAAAGGCGCTGAAGAAATTATGGCTGTAAAATTTTCCCATTTCGTGTCGGTTATTTCGTTCTGTGATGGATCTTCACGATCACGTAGAAATAGTAAAAATTTAAGCTTTAAACTTTTCACATTGTAATAAGACAAAAATCGTACGTATTTATTGGTGTACATTAACCGTACTCAATCATTAATGATTAAAATCGTTCAAGTATACACTGATGGACAGAAATCATTGGATACCAACCTAGTAACGGGTAGGCTCACCTTTCGCCCGCATAAGAGCAGTCACACGGCGAGGTATTCAGTCCACTATTCACGAAAGTGTTCCATGGGTATTTCTATTCATGCTTGCTGCTGCTGAGGCGCCTCCGTAGCCAGGTGGGAAGGAGCAGCAGTGCATAGCACACACTTCTTGATTAGACCGGGGTTCAAGCCCGTCACCACCAAATACGGAGGATGTGGAAAGGTCAGGAAATGACCACCGCATATCCCGGAGCAATATGGCCTTAGTTGCTAATGCTCCTAAAAACCAAATAACAAACAAACAAACATGCTTGCTGCACCACTGTCCATAATTCCGTCGCATTCCTGGGTGCAGGATCCAAAGCTCGAACGGACCTTTCTACAACATCCCAAAGATGCTCCACAGGGTTCACGTCCGGTGAATGGGGAGGCCATTTCATGGTGGTAAAATCTGCAGAATGCTCTTCAAACCATGTTCTAGTCATCATGGCTCTGTGGAGAGGCCTATTGTCCTGCTGGAAGAGTCCATTATCCTGTGGGTGCACGATGACCAAGAAGGGATGCAGATGATTTGCAAGGATGGACACGTAACCTGGACCGTTCAGAGATGCATCTAGACGTACCAGAGGTTCCAACGTGTGCCATTTGAACACGCCCCAGACCATTACCGATCGTCCACCTGCCTGAAAGTTCCTTATTCACATGACAGTGCATAGCTTCGTGCGGTTTCCGCCAGATACGCACCTTCCCGTCTGCTCAAAATAACTGGAAACGAGACTCATCGGACCACGAAACCCGTCTCCAATCATTCAAGTTTCAGTGCCGATGTTCTTTTGCCCAGTTGAGGAGTAGAGTTCTGTGTTAGCAATGGGACTCTGGTGGGTTGGCGGCTCCCATAACCTATTGCGGCTAATGATCGCCTGTTGGTCTAGATGGAGACGTTTCTGGCACCTCCCTCGTTGAAGTCGTGCCACTGTCGCTCTGCGGTTGGCTGAAACAATGCGAGACAGACGTCGACGACCACGTTCATCCACCACCTTTTTTCTCCGCCCACATCGCTGTCCACTATGAGATGTTATTCAGGATATGGCGTATTCCCGATACACCCTTGATACTGTCGAACGAGGATAGTGTAATTTCTGTACCACCTCGGCGATAGAGTGACAGATAGTGACCCACCCTCTGTCATCCCTGTCGACCGGGCTAGCCGAGTGGGTAAAGTACTTGCTCGGCAACCCAAAGGTCGCGGGTTCGATTCCCGCCTCGGGCTTGGATCAAAGTACTGCAAAAACCTTGGGAGGTGCAATATGGCCACCGAAGCCGATGCTCCAACAACTACCAAATCAATCAAAATCAATCTGTCATCCCTCTTTCAAAGTCGATTAATCTCACGACGTTTATCCATATTGACATCGAATTACTGTCTACGTGAATGCAGTGTACCTATATACCTGCCAAGCTGTGGATTCGTCCACTAGCGAGAGGGATGACAGCGTCGCTTTGCCCAGGAACCAAGTATCCCATGAATTCTGTACTTTCAGTGTATGTACTCAATCATTAATGATTAAAATCTTTCAAATATGTCTACTCAATCATTAATTATGAAAATCATTAAAATGTCTGTACTCACAATGTTTAATTTTTTTTTTTTTTTTTTATCATTTTGAGGTGATATTCACTCGGGATCGAAATTTGAAACATTCAAATTTCGTGCAATTACAATGTGCCAAATTTGAAATAAATTTTAAAAATATTGAAAATTGGATATAAAATGTTATATATTTTTAAAACAGACCTTTATTAATTTTCTGTTTATACTCCGGGACGACTAAACGGTCAGAGGAGTTCACAAGATAGACAGAATACAAGAAACAGCACCGAATTCAGCAGTCACGGGCTTGAACGCCGGTCACTCAAGGCACGTGTACTTATGCACCCGCGCGCCTGACCACTAGGCTACGGCGGCTTACTTATTACAAACAATCGCTTTTACAATTACCATCAGAAATATATGCACATATGAGCGTTGAAAGTTTCGCGCAGTGAACGTTTTTTGAACCTGGAAGAAAGTAATGAGTTTTCTAGTTTCATTATCCGTATTATGCGCAAGGGCATGACCAGTTCACTAGTTTCATTATGTACGTAATGAATTTGTGGAGTGATAAAGATAAAAACCCGTATGGGCCCCCACACGGACAAGACTGGCACTGAACCCAGAAGAATGGAGAAAGTTGTGTGTGTGTGTTGGGGGGGGGGTTATAACCCAGCAATGGGATTCCATAGGCTAATACAACAATCTCTAATGTTTTTTCTTCATTTTCAGCAGAATTAATTTATTATAATTAAAAATAAATAAAAGGCGTGAAAACACACCTTTGTTTCATCTTTTTATTAAAAAAACAAAAATATAGTAATCCATTGTGAAAAGATGAAACATGCAGTGTTAGGGTCAGGCGCCATCTGTGGTTTCCCATATCTGCGCCGCATGTACACTGTGAAGAAATACAGAACACTGTAAATGCCCTGAAAGTATTTTGTGTTGGATGTGTAGTACTGTATTTTGTTGGGTTTTGTTGTATGTCCTGGCATTTGGTCGCAGGGTCCCTGGTGGGACCCTATTGCCAGCATTCATCACTAGGAGATAGCCAGGCTGCCCATAATTCTCTGGCTGGTCTCCGCCAGGGTCATCTGAATTTCTTGGACGGAGACCAAGTAAAAAAAAATAAAATAATAATAAATAAATAAAATAAAAATAAATTTTAATAAAAAATGCTGGGTTAGCAAATCCTACCCTACAGGAGGGTCAGCCGGGAGTCATGTCTGGTTGAGTTGGGTCAAGACCGCGGGTACCACGTCCATGAAGGTTGTTTACAGTTAGGGAGTACCGATCCAGTCCTGTTTTTGTCAACTTTGTAACTAGTCCGAAGGCTAGTTATCAATTGAGGCAGTTGCCTGTGCAAGGAATGATCTTCTGAAACAGTGTTAAACTCCAAACAGAATTAAAAAACCCATAAACTTTTTACAGAAATTACAAAAGAAAGTTTATATTTGTAAGGTTTAGATAAATAAAGTTAATATAAATAAAAGCTTGCTTTTTATTGTTTAATTTTATTTCGGGTGACACACACACAGAGTAACTGTTTAGGTTGTCAGTTGCGTGGGATAAAAATAATTTCTTAAAAGAAAATTATCCATTTAAAGGACATTCGATAATAAACGTTCTCCCCCCCCCGATTAATCGGTTAAATCTAGCTTACTCTATTTATTATTATTATTTTGTTTGAAGAAGCCTGCCCTTCCTTGCACCATATTGCTAATACTATTCATTCTCATATTTCATTCTGATAAGATTATTCTGAATGTTTATTAGGAGTGTCCTGTCACTTGAAAAAAAAAAAAAAAGTGCACAGCTCATCGATACAGTTTTATAACATAATTCGAAGCTTTGAAACGGTGCTGTTTAGGTGGTGGTATCCTCCGAGAATAAGTAACATCAGTCTTCTCCACTGGCATATAGAGGAGACCCTGGGGACCGCCTGAACAACAACAAAAAAAAAAAAACAAATAAATAAACAAGACTACTTTAAGTGTTCTCCACTGGTGAAGCGTTGCTTATTCAAAGCAGTGCAATACCTTGGCAACTCGTTGTGAAGGTATTCACCATATGAAATACAGTATGTTCAAACGATGCATGCATACTACCTGGGTAGTCTAAATGATAGAACTGCATTACCTATGCATAAACAACCTTTTTCATACTCTTAGACGGAAATATTTTTAAATGCTTCAACTATGTTACAACTTTGAAAACTCTTTTGTGAGCGTGTTGTTACATAAGAGGTGTTGAAGTTGTTTAACATCATTTCGTTAAAGCAGTGTTTCTCAAACTTTTCGTTGCTGTGGCATACTTTTAAAGAAGCTAAAGTTTTTGCGGCACACTTTTAAAAAGGTAACAGGAAAAAATAGCAATTTAAAAAATATCCTGGTAAAAATAAAGTTTGATTACATAATAAAAGTGATATTTTTTCCTGTTACCGAAATTTCTTACTATGCTGCTTACAAGTTGCACTTATACAACTGCAAAATGCATTGTAGGGTGTCTGGGAGAGACTCTCAAGTCACAGAATATATCTGGAATATTAGAATTTCTTTTCAACACCTGTTATGAAAAAAACAATTTAAAGGATAAGATAGTTCTGTAAGTACTCGTGCAGAGGCTCACATCTGGTGAGTATGGGCTTGGCACACTCAAGTTCCTGATCTGGATATCATCATTCTTCTCTCACTCGGTGATTCCCTTCTACTTCTGATTCTTGTTCTCTCTCTTTCTTTTTCAAGGTAACTCAGAAATTTTTTTTTTAGCTGGTGCAGCAAAAGCTCCAGGCTTCCTTGTACCATATGGCTAATAATAATAATGAGACGAAATGTCACTTTTTTTGTATGGTTTCTTAGACATTTAGCATGAACAAGAAAACAAAAAATTGGCGCTTACTACCGTTCAATTTGTTTTGCAAAATCCATATTTACATTAAAACTTCATATAAAATATAGATGCAAGTGTTAAGAAACTTTAATTAAGTTTGAATAAATAACAAATATTTAGAACATTTATAAAATATTAGTATTTATTTTCGACACCTTTTATAAATCAACATAATAATTATATCTGAAATGAATTGTGGTGTTATTAAAAACGAAAATTATCGTTTTTACATGTCGTCTTCAAACATGTCTTCGCGCCGGACGAGGGTATCTAGGTATGGTAGTTGTTCGACTCCAGCTCAATCGTGAATTTTATGAAGGGCGATAGTGAGTTGAGGTGGGTTAGGATTCGCTGACAGGGGAACCCATTGAGTTTAGCGACTCAATTTACCAGCAGGTGCATGGCACAGCCATGGGTTCCCCTGTCAGTTCGGTCACGGCAAACATCGTGATGGAGGAGTTAGAGGGACGTGCGTTTACACACGCACCAGATCACATTGCCTTTTGGTGTCGCTATGTAGACGATGTGTTCGTAGTTATCCCTAGAGACTCAGGTCAGCGAATCCTAACCCACCTCAACTCACTATCGCCCTTCATAAAATTCACGATTGAGCTGGAGTCGAACAACACCATACATACCATACCTAGATACCCTCGTCCGGCGCGAAGACACATGCTTGAAGACGACAGTTTATCGTAAACCTATGTGTGCTGGCCAATTTACCAACTTCCCGTCAGCACACGCACGGGGTCACCTCCTCACCACTGCCCGAACCTTGCTAACTAGCGCCTGGACACACTCTAGCTCTGTAGGTGAAAGACTCACAGAGATCACCAGGGTCAAAGCGGACCTTGCGAGGTGTGGCTATCCCATCGACACCCTTGACAGGTGTGACCTACAGGCACGCGACCAACAGTAGCATCAACAGTGGCGAGTCATCCACGAGGGCATTTATCCCATACTACCCCAACCTATCGCAACGGATCGGTAGAATCCTAAAATCACACGGGATAAAGTGCATCCAACTCCCAGGCAGGAAACTACGTTCTCTCATTTCCAACGTGAAAACACCTGTCCCCACCCTTCTGCAGAGTGGTTTGGTCTATCGCATCTCTTGCCCAGACTGCACTAGCTGCTACTTTGGAGAGACTGGACGTCGGCTCGAGAAACGCCTCTCAGAACATAAAAGGGCGATCCGTTTGGCAGAGTGGAGCACTCAGCTATTGCCGAGTACGTCTGGACAACCCACCACGACATTGACCCACACCGCGATGTCGTGGTTGTGGACAGGTCCCACCATTACCTACGGCGCACCTGGTTGGAATCGTTAAACATAAAATGCTCGGATACCTCCTTGAACAGGAACAGTGGTTGTCAAGTTAACCCCATCACAGAAGCAATAATTCTGTCCATAGACAAACGCTGGCCGCGTCACCACCATACGTCACAGCCACAAACTTCAACCTCAAACAATTAGCCACGCGCCTCACGCAACAGTTTGGCAGTGCACATCTCCATTCTAACTGTCATTTAATATTTTCTGTTTAACTGAAGAAGGCTGTCTACTCAGCCGAAAGCTTTTTGTATATTAAACCGTTCTTTGTATGTATGTTCTAAGTATATTAAATCGCTCTGAGGAACTATAATTTTCGTTTTAATAATATGAATCCGGAGCGCATAGGCCTCTTTCACCAGAACAGTGGTATGGTTGACAAATTTTTTTTGCTCTGAGTTTCGAGTTTGTAAAGAGGACAGGTGAACTGTCCTCTTAAAATAAAAACAAAATGGCGGGTGGGACTTTCTTTTTAATAACGCAATAAATCAGAAAGAAAGAGAGACAGATAAAGTCTGGCCAACCCGAATCATTTTGCGGGCCACATTGAACTACAATTTTACATAAAATATCAAATGCCATAAAAATTTATTTTTTATTCATTCATTTTTATTATATATCTACATCAATGAGATATTTGCTTTTCTTTGAGATCACTTCTCAATTCTGTCCATAGACAAACGCATTTTTTTTTTAAATCCACTTGAATATCAATATTGGTATTTGCACATCTTGATTTGTTATTGAAGCTCGAAATTTACTGTTAATAAAATTCATTTTTGAAAAGAAAGTTTCACAAACGTATGTGGATCCGAATGTGCTCACAATTTTTTTGTGCAAAAAATCTTAATTTGGGATACTTTTCCGCTGTCACATAGGGTGTTGTAAAAGTTCATTTTTGATTTCGTGGCATGAATGTGTTTCGTTTCATTGTGCACTGAAAATCAATAACTTCCATCTGCAGGGTTTTCGGTTCGAAGAAGGGAATGAATGGTGGGGATTCGGTGAAGTACAGCTGGTCTAGTATTCTATTTATCGTGCCTAGAGCAGCTAGTGAATGATTTCCCACTAATGTAGTCAGGAGTATAAAAATCATCTGGCGGGCCACAAAAAATAATGTGGGTTGGCCAGGCCTGTTATAAATCGACCGAATGAAAATACAGAGTACAGTAGTTTCCCTGTTGTACAGAGTTTTTTGTAACAAAAAACTTACTTTTATGGATATTATTAATAATTTAGATATAACTAAGTCTAAAAAATTGATAATGACTGCTTTGATGGATCAGTGACAGGCCAGAACTGGTTAGGTTACCCGTTTGTTTCATTCAGATGTTAACTGATAAGAAAGAAAGAAAAAAAAAAACAGCTGGTTGTTTCCAGAAATGGAAAGCTCATATTTTATGACAGGACATGGATCTTTTAATTATAAGCTGCATTATTTTGGGTTAAAAACCTGACCCGTTTTGCTACTGTAAGTGTTGAAACCTGGGATCATGTACTGTATGATTGCATTATTTATGAGCAATACAGACAAAATTTAAGAAATACTATTGTTCAGTTAAGTCTTGGTAATGAAAAATTATATCTTGCTAATAGAAGGTATTCTAATGCCTCGCAAGATTGGTCTTTAATGAGCAGAGACAGATGTCTTTCCTTGTAATGGAATGTCTTTCTTTGGTCTTGCAGTGCAGTAAAATTTATCATTTATTTTGCTGGCCTGAAGTTTTAGTGTAACTGTAGGCGGGATATTATGTATTCCCAGTTTGGATTTATATTCCAGGGGATTTTTTTTTTTTTTTTTTTTCTGACTCTCAATTTCAATTGATAAGCGGGATTGCTGGAATCTGATTTTTTTTTCTAAGATGCCGGAATTTAAAAAATATATTTATTTTTCTCTTTTTTTGCTGGCTCTCGGGTGTGGGTGACCTGGGAGCGGGATTTTGCAGGCACCCGCCGGTTTTGCACGACCACTGGTGCTATTTTAGACTAACTTAGAAGTAGACCCAGGGTTGATTACTTGTGTCAGGGACCCGCAACGGGTGGTATTTGCCTATGTTGGTAGCTACTACCTGATAGCAGACCGGTCTGGTAAATTTACACTTCAGCCCGATGTGATTAAGGGATTTTTTTTTCTTTTTTTACATGATAATTGGTTGAGATGGACGAATAGTCCTGGTGCCACTGAAAGGCAACGCGCTAACGTTACGGTACTCGTAATTGTGGAGAACCAAGGGCTGACGGAACAGAAATCTTCATAACAGTGAACAAAGAAGGGAGCTAAGATAAAAAGAAGTCGTAAGGATCCAGAGAACGGTAACCCTTACAAAATGGCGTCGGGAAGAAGAGGGAGAAAGCAGTGACGTACGGTTCGTAACTCAGCCCGCTCACTGCGTTCTCCCTCTTTTCGACGACTGCATGTGGCGAAAGTCACGTGACATAACAGTATGTCGGAGCTGAAAAACAACGAAATTAACGTCAATACAGCATTTTTTTTCGGAGCAGCAACTAACATAAATGCAATTTATTCCGGGAAGACAAAATGTCACGTAACATAACATATCAGAGTTAAAATTACGAAAAATTAACAAAAACAGTATTTTTTTTTTTTTTCAAAACAAGTAGTTTTCTACGTTTGCAAGATCCCAAAGAGCCTGGGAGTATTGACTATACATACACTATGCTGCCACTTTATTGGGTACACCCCTGCTGTGTACACAAATGATTTGTCCCACAACGTTGAAAGTCACATGACCACAGTTGTGGTATAAATCCAGCAGAACAACCTTTTTTAGTATCAGTTAAGCGTACAAAGCATAGCCATAATGGGGAAAAGGAGTGATCTAACGGACTTCGAACGTGGCATGGTAGCACGTGCAAGACGTGCTGGACAAAGCATCTCTGAAACGGCAGTTCTCCTGAACTTTTCATGCACCACAGTTTCAAGGGTGTATCGAGAATGTGCAACGAACAGAAAACGTTCTCTCAACGACACTCCTGTGGAAGAAAATCTTTTGTTGATGAGAGAGGTCAGAGGAGGATGGCTAGAATTGTGCAAGCAAACAGACGGGCCACAATGTCGCACATCACCTCGGAATACAACCTTGGTGCGCAGAACAAAATATCGCAATGGACCACTAGTCGCACTTTGTCGCGAATGGGCTACAACAGCCGACAGCCACATCGCGTACTTTCGTTATCAATGAAGAACAAGAGAGCACTGGACTATCGAGGATTGGAAAACAGTTGCTCGGTCTGACGATTCGAAGTTCCTGATACATCATGTTGATGGAAGGCTCAGCATTTGGCGGAAACAACATGAATCCATGGACCCGTCATATTGGACGACTACTGTGCAAGGTGGTGGGGGCAGTGTTATGGTGTGGAAAATGTTTTCTTGGCACACGTTGGGGTCCTTTGATACCCATAGATTCACGTCTGAATGCCACATCGTACCTAAACTGTCAACATAAACGGATGACCAAGTGCATCCGTTCAGGTTGACAGTTTATCCTCAGTCAGATGGGTACTTCCAGCAGGATAATGCGCTGGTGCACAAAGCCCGAATCACTATGGAATGGTTCCAGGAACACGACAATGACTTCTTTGCCGCAGTGGCCCGCTCAGTACGTGGATCTCAATCCTATCGAACATCTTTGGGATGAGCTGGAAAGGGCTTTTTGCTGCAGGCCTACACCTCCGTCGAATCTCAAGGAACTGCGTGACACACTCATGTCTGCATGGTACTTCATTCCTGCACAACGTACTCCAGTACTCCATTCAGCATCTTGTTCAATGCATTCCTAGACTAATTCAGGCTGTTCTGAAGGCTAAGGGAGGCTCAACACGCTACTAGATAGGTGTATCTAATAAAGTGGCAGCACAGTGTATGTACAAGAGTTGAATCCGTTGGTTTGTTCATGTATGCCACTTGCACTTCCCCTTGGTCCATAGTTCTTATATATGTTAAATAAATAGATTTTCTGTTTATGTTCAGGAACGATCAGACGGTTCACAAGAAACAGCATCAAATTTAGCAGTCACGGGTTCGAAACTCGGTCACTCAAGGCACGTGACAAAAAAAAAAAAAAACTGTTTATACGCATAAAACACGTGCACCCTCGAGCCGGGGTGCATGTGTTTTATGCATATGGGAACCGCTGCCATTATTGAAATATCTTTAGATGTAAAGGATAAAAAATGGATTCATTGGGAAGAAAGTGCCAAGTAGAACCAAATCACCAGAACTACTATAAAATCTGAGCTTCATTTATATGAGAAATGTAAATAATTTTAATGTAATAATTAATTGTAATGACAATTACAGAAGAAATATGTAGCTCAAGCTGTATATATAATTACAATATTAATTTAATATCGTTTTTTTAATTTTCTAATTGTGTATGCACTGTAGGAATGTCCACACTATTACGCCTATAAACACTTGTCCACACTATTACGCCTATAAACACTTGTCTAAAGGCAAATAGGGTGCAACCTACCAAGTACCCGGTCCTTCCTCATTTTTCTTTTTTTTTTAAACTACTTCTACAAAAGTAGAAGCCCTGTGACAAATTCCTATATTTTGATATTTTTGGACTTGAAACGTATTTGCGTCTTTCAGACGTCAATATAAAAGTTATGTTAATAAAATAATGGTGTTTTTAAACACTTTAATTATTTTATTATTTTTTAAAGATATTTACAAATTATAAAAGCAGTATAAATTAATTTTTAAATTACGAAATGATTTTATAGATATTAATTTAAAATTTGAGGGATATCGATTTATTTTGTTTTTTATATTTATAAACTGGGTATAATACAGAAAGTACAGTATACAGTACGGCTTCCCTGTTACGGTTAATCATGAGAAAAAAAAAAAAACTTTAATCTATATTTTTGATTTATTAACCATAATTTTAATTTCTTTTAGTCTTATGTCTCTAACTTTGCCAATCGTGCGGGTGGACGTAATTTATCTAGTAATCACTTGACAGCAAAATGTTCAAGACAGGATTCACAGAACGCTGTAAGAGGGCGCTAGTTACGGTTATCTAACTGTGACGTCTTATACACACAATATTACTACAAATATTAGTAAAAATAACAACAAAAAAATATGGTAATTTTTTCAACAGCTTAATTTTTTTATTAATTTCCAAAAAGAGCAAAATGACTTACATATGGAAATAAAAATAAACATATGAACAGTAATAAAAATAAAATAAAGATTCTATATTCGATCTAGTTCAAATAAGAGATAATAATAAAAAAGAGTTAAGTAGAAGAGAAAACAAATTACAAATCCACTGATTGTGAGTAACTTCAATAACTTTTTTTTTTCAATCTTCAAATGTTACAATATAACTTTTTTAACCTTTTTTTATTAAAAAAACTTTTCTTTAATTAAAAAAAAAACATTAATATGATGTTTCTTATGGTAACTATCTGTTTTTTTTAAGGCTATCAGGTTCCCCCCGGTGAGGAGCGGACAGCGATACTACCAACTGTGCTACCGACAAGGGCTGAGTACAGCTTTCAAGTAATTTATACAACTTGTGAACTCATGCAAGCTTAAAGTTTACCTTTCAAGTAAACTTTAAGCTTGCACGAGTTCACATCTTTACAAAGGAACTGGGAATGAAAATCCAATAGCTAATAACTTACTGGACAGTTGCCTACAGAAGGAGGGAAACGCATAGGTTGTCTAATTCTTTTTATTTTATTATTAATCATTTATTTATTTTATTTTATTTTATTGTTTTTTTAAGAATTCTTTCTTTTTTTTTTTTTTGGCTGGTGCAGCATATGCCTTGAGCTTCCTTGCACCATATGGCCGTTACTAATACTAACTTGAACTCTGTCTTATTCAGCTTTCAAGCTCCTTTGCTCATTATCCTTCGGAAAGATTTCTGGGAAAATATAATTTTACCCTTACTCTATGAATGGATTGGCAACTTTATTAGATATACCGACCCTTTTCATGGAAAGAAGCACTCCTTCGGCGACAGTATCACCAGTGGTGTAGCCAGGGTAGGGTCAGCAGGTACATGTGCCTCCTGACGCCGAAATCTGGTATTGTGGCACTTTTTTAGAAAGCAAATGGCGCCTTTATTGGGAATTGCAATTGGTGCCTTTTTTCTGGATGTACCTGCTAACAAAAAATTTTGGCTATCGCGTTGAGTATCACTTGCTCCTACAGTACAATGTAAATCAGGGGGACAGATATGAGTGATCCTGTGGGTGTGCGATCCATCAGCAATTTACCAAAATTGCACGAGTTCACATCTTATATGGAAAAACACTTTTAAGTAACAATAACAGGTGTATTGGGGATGTCAAAAGCAATAAAATACAAAAGTTAATTTGTCTATCCAATAATGTCGGGAGTGTAAGATCCATTCTTACAAATATTATATTAGGATATTAAAATTTATAATTTTTTTGAAAAATAACTAATGTTTAAAGACAGACAAGCACTCAGCAGATTTGCTTGCGCTGTGTACCGGATTAGCGTAGCATCAGGAGGGGGGTAGTACAATGGGAAGACCAGTTTTGATGCGGTTCTTGTTTATAGAATGTAGGGCTGTACCGAACTTACGGCAGCAGGGGACAAAAGAACGCCCACACCCTAGAATGGTTTCGGACTCCATCCAAAGGGAAGATCCGAGATCAGAGAGCACACCGTGTTCGAGTGATAAACAAAGTACAAACGGGCCGACACGGGAGGCACTCTCAACAATTTCAGGGGCGGTGTCTCGAAAGGAAGCGTGACTGAAAGGTAAGTAGTAGCGGACAGTCCCAGATAAAATTCTATTGATGATGTAGTGCCCGGATGCTCTCATCACAAAGAAGGGAGTTTGACCTACCAGAATCTGGTTAAAAACAATGGAATAAGAGGAGAGCAAATGAAATTAAAGATGAAGATGGAGGGCTACTAAATGATTGGACGAAAAATAAGGGAGTGAAGGGAAACAAAAAGTAATGATGCAGGGAGAAGACGAGAGCCGAAGAGTCAGAGTCCCGAAACCTGAAAGGAAAGGGTCCGGAGGAGAATCCCGGGAGAGGCGCGAGAGAGTGGCAGAAAGAAATTTAGAGAGGGCGGGAAACGCGTACGGAAAGTCCGACTATGATAGTTTAGTGGGTAAAGGTAACAGCGAAAAGCAGTATGATCAGCATAAGGAAAACCAGTTCGAGCTTTAACGGAAGGCTGGAGAAAGTCCTTAGTGTGGGAAGATCGACGTGGAGGCAGAAAAGAGCCGTAAGCCTAGCGGATCAGCAGAAGAAATCGGAGTGGAGGCACTTGTGAAGGACCGGAAATCAACTACTCTTCCAGGTAGATTGGGAAGAGACCAAGTAAGTCAGTTTAGAGAATTTTACTAACGAGAACTGTGTTATAAAGAAATTCATGGGAAAATAAAAATGGACAGGACAGTTTGAGAAGTATTGTAACGTGAAGACTACTATATTGTACGGATAGGAATAGGATATAAAATAAATATATATATATAGAGAGAAAGAGTGAGTGAGTGTTGCTCATCAGTGATTAGAGGTATTGGTATAAACTTAAAGAATGTGTTAAAAGTAAAAAGAGTTGATATCATGAATTGTCTAATTGCTATTAACAGAGTGAATTGTATTCCGTAGAAATTTCCTCCTTAGAGTATGTAAGAGAGAGTGAAAAATTATTGGAGTTATTCAGTATATGTTGGAAGGGATATATATATATATATATATATATATATATATATATGACCATATAAAAGTGTATAGGATAGAATATTTAAGATTTGTATTGAAAACCTAGTGGAAGTTTATAAATTGCTTAAGAAGAATGATTAAGGGAGGACACCATTTCATGTATAATAATAATTACTGTGTTGTAAAATTTTGATATCATGAATAATTTAGAATGTGTAAATAATTGTTGTACAAATGGTAAATAAATCCTTGTTATGTTAATACCCCTTTGTTTCGTCTTAATAGACTGACACCTCAGAGCTGTAGTAAGTAATGAGAACTATCTAAAATGGGAAGCTAGTATAAAGAGAAAAAATAATAAAATAAAGTCCTCAGTACTTGGATCTTCTGATTAATAAACAAGATAAAATTAATGGAATTAAGATATTATGCAGCAGATAGCATGTGGGCCTTGGAAGGGAAGTGAGGAATCCGCCTGTTTAAAGGAATAAAGAAATAAAACAAAAGCCTTTGTGGTTCCAAGGTAAAGGTGGAAAGAAATAAGCTAGGAATAGATAGATATAAGAATATAAATATATGTAAATTAATAATTCTTCAAACCCCGTTCCCACAATTGGCGAGCCAGTTTGTTATTTTTATGAGCATAAATCATTCTTTCCTCCCGTTCCCACAGGAGTATTGTAAAGACATTAAATAAATTTCAGATTTTGATCGTGTTAACTAATGCAGAGAAAAATAGATACGCACAATGATAACCCAGTTTAATGTAAGTAGCAGGCAGTAGCTTTCAAGACTAACGAGTCTCTTTTTCAACTGAATTTTATGGCCGTAAAGGGGTTACTATTCGTTCCCTTTACGGCATAAAATTCAGTTGAAAAAGAGACTCGTTAGTCTTGAAAGCTACTGCCTGCTACTTACATTAAACTGGGTTATCATTGTACGTATCTATTTTTCTCAACCATGGACCCCAGTACACCAGGCCCATTCGTTACTATTAACTAATGCTGTTGTAATCGGACTTACTGAGGCATTGTGCCACTCAGATATGAGATGAACTTCATTTAGTTGAATACTGGGTGTTTTCATGAGAGATAGGGATGGGCAGAAGGGTCGGACGGAAAAGTGAAATTTCTCACCAAAAACTGCCTAAAGGTGGCAAGAATATTTCCTGAATCAGATATTTCTCAAAGATCAAATGTTTCTCAAAGTAACACACAAAAGTTGAGTCAGTTTCGTGTGGATTAGGAAGGAAGGCACGCGATATACTTTCACTGCAAGCTGACTTGCTAGCATCCTATTTTCTTCTAACTCATGTTTGATGATCTTGGTAAACCACCTCCTATCGTTCCCAGTACACTCTATTCAATGCTCCCTGTGGTTTTCCGTCTAAAGGATGTCAGAAGGATTTTGAACAATCTGGGTGCTAAGAAAGCTCTGATGGTATTTCTCCACTTGTTCCTAATACCTGAGCTTACTCCTGTTCTGTGTCGCCTTTTTTCACTTTCTTATTCCACAGGCGTTTTCTTTTTTGGTTGTTAATTTGCTCAACTCATACTCAGCGAGTTACAAAAAACAGTGAAAGATCCCTGCCATCCAATTATCGCCACATTCCACTTCCATCTACTCTTTGTGAAGTAATGGAGAAATCTACTACCCACCAATTCTTAAACTATCTAGAAAACCTTCCATCTGATCAACGATCGCCAGTATTGATTCCGTTAGTGTCGATCCATTAATATACTGACTTATATTACCCATCTATGGACAAATTGGTAACCTGTTACGAAAGTTTCCTGTGCGGACGTGCCTTTCTGCCGCTACTGGAACAGAGAAGTTTTTTCTGATTTATTTTCTGTTTTATTAGTTTAAATTGACATATTAACTTATTTCTAGAGTAGCTTTATATTCCTATTTACGGTACTTAAAGTTAAAGTAACTTAGATAGAGATTTGTAGGTATTACTTAGTATCGGAAAGGGTATCAAATCCACGTGTTTACCGTTCATAAACAGCCGCCATTGTTACGTGAAAATTAATCAGTAAATCTATTAATCTTGTCGAACTTCATTGGCAATTAAATTGTACTTTTAACTATACATATAACCACTTAGGTTACGGAACATAAATAATTAGTAAAAATAAATAATTACTACATAACTTGATACGGAAGTTATATAAAGGGACTTCGTAGATAACACTCGTTACTGAAACGCGATACAGCATATCCGGAATTCGATAGCATTAACTTTATATAGTATAGTGCAGTGTTTCTCAAAGGGTGTGCCGCGTCACATTAGTGTGCCGCAAAATTTTCCAAGTGTGCCGCGAAATTTAGAAATTTCTTCTTCTATGACTACGTAGGTGTGCCGCGAAATTTTTCTTCTTTGGAAAATGTGCCACGAGAGTAAAAAGATTGAGAAACACTGGTATAGTGCATAATATAATATTGTCAATTAATCAGTAGATCTATTAATCTTGTTAAACTTCATTGTCAATTAAATTGTTCTTTTAACTATATATATATATAACGACTTAGAGTAAAAACGTAACAAATAATTAATACATACTTGATACGGAAGTTATATAAAGGGAACTCGTAGATAACACTCGATACTGAAAAATAAATATAGCGTTATAACTCTGTTAAGATACAAGTTTAAGGTTTTAATTTTGTTCTGAAATTGTAATTTTACGGACATTTAAATCGAAATCATGACTCTGACCAGAGCAGCAAAGCAAAAGGCTCAAGCTAATGGGAGTGCTGTGACTCAGGGGAGAACTGAGGGGGGCAGTTGCCCTCTGAATCACAGCCTTTTAAGATGCACTGTTTGCTTGATGTTTGCGGAGGAATCGGGTACGGGATATGATACTGCCATGGGGGATGTCTTTGTGTGTGCACGATGCAAGGAGTGCAAGGAAATTAGGCGACAACTCGGCGTTGTTATGGGCCTATATGAGACCTTGAAGGACGGTGGATGCCCTCGAAGGAAATAAATTGAGGGCCCATCAAGCTCTCAGCTGCCCACATCAACGCCAGAGCTTGGACTTGGTCATCTTGCAACACAGAGGCAGCCCCCAAGGCAGAATGCGCTGGTCCAACAGGAACTAGTAGTTGTTGGTGACTCTATTGTCAGGGAAACGGGGAACATGCTTTGTAAAAAGGATAGGTGGAACAGGACCAGGGTATGTCTGCCAGGGGCAAGGGTTGATGACGTTGTAGAGCAGATATCATCTTTTAAGGGCACAAAAGGTGATATAGTTGTACACGTTGGCACTAATGACATTAAGAGTAGGAGACCAGCGGAATTACTTAACAAGTACAGGTCACTGTTGAAAAAAAGCCGTGAAGTAGGGTTAAATTTGAAAGTGTCTGCAATTCTGCCCAGACACGATAGGAGGGAGTATATGATGAGAGCCTTGTCGATCAATTCGGCCCTGGAAAGATTGTGCAAGGCTCAAGGGGTAGAATTTTTTTCAGCCTGGAATGTACTTGTTAACAGGAGAGATTGCTTCTACAGGAGAGATTGCTTCTACATACACTTAAATAGAAAGGGTGCAAGAATATTTGCTGATGCTATCGAGGCAGTGTTAGGTGGGTCGGAAAACTGCTAGCTTGGGGGGAGACAAAGACTAATGGATTAACAGTAGCCACTGGCAGAGGAGAAAGTGATTCTTGCACTGCTTCTATTGGAATGAGCAGCAGCCTGCAAAATAAGATGCAGGATATTTCAGAGACTGCTGGAAGTCATTGTGATACAAGTAAACACATGGGTTGTTTTAGAGTAGCTAAGAATAGAAACAAGTGCAGGTATACTTGCGTGTACACCAATGCTAGGAGTTTAGTAAATAAATTTGATGAATTTGAGGTATTGCTCAAAATATCAAAGGCAGATATTGTTGGGATATCAGAGACGTGGTGTCACACAGATATAAGGAATGCAGAACTGGAATTTGGGGAGTACAATGTGTATAGAAAGGATAGACAGGACAGGAGGGGAGGAGGGGTTATGCTATTAGTTAAAAAACACATAAAATCCAAGGAAGTGAAGCCAGTCGACATTGATGGACAGGGCAGTGTCGAGTCAGTTTGGTGTGACATAAGCATAGGTAAATCAAAATTGAGAGTAGGAGTGTGCTATAGGCCTAATGACTCTGATGAGTATAATAAGATACTGTACAGGGAAATAGAATGGGCCAGTAAATCAGAGAGTCTTATAATGGGGGATTTTAATTTCCCAGATATTGACTGGAATTTGTGGGTTGGTCACTCACACACTAGCAGGGCTTTTGTGGATTTATTGGATGATTGTTTTCTACACCAGCATGTTCGGGAGGCAACTAGAGGGAGTAATACTCTTGATCTGATTATCAGTAGTGATTCTTCATGCATTAGGAATCTGCAGATAAAGGAACCACTGGGTGGCAGTGATCACAGTGTGCTGAAGTGGGATTTACTCAAGGAGGTAACTACCATCAGAGGCAAAGGGAAGGGTTTTTGCTTTCGTAAAGGCGACTATGATGGTCTGAGACAGTATTTAAATTCTATACAGTGGGACCAACTGATGATGTTACCAACAGCAAATTCAAAATGGGAAGCATTCAAGGAACTAATCTTGGAAGCTACCAGGCTTTACATACCAACCAAGAAATATTGTTCAAGGTTCAGGCCTAAATGGTTGTCAGATGAACTAATGAGACATATGGCAGAGAAGAAAAATGCATGGGATACATACAAATTAATGGGTGACATGGAAGCCTATGATAGATATAAGTTGGTCTGTAACCAAGTCACAAAGGAGATTAGGCAGGCAAAGGCAGATTATGAGAAATCCTTGGCAAAGGACGCAAAGAAAAACAGAAAAGAGTTCTTTACCTATTTAAACTCAAGAAGGAAAGGGATGAATCAGATTGGTCCACTGGATGTTGATGGTTCAACAGTTGAGGATCCTGCTCAGGTGGCTAACAATCTAAATGAGTATTTTGCATCTACATTCACACATGAGGAGTTATTCAGGAAGGGGAATGTCGTAGGTGAAGTAAACATTGGCAGTGAGCTAGATTATTTTCTAATAACTGAGAGGAAAGTGGAGGAGAAATTGCTGAGGATAAACATAAAAAAGGCACCAGGGGTGGATGGGAACTATCCAGTTATATTAAAGGAGGCAGCAAAGGAAGTAAGCAAACCCCTAGCCATAATTATGAGAGCTTCTTTGGACTCAGGGGAGGTACCCATGGACTGGAGATGTGCAAGTGTAACCCCAATTCACAAAGGAGGATCACAGGCTGACACAAGTAATTATAGACCTGTTAGTTTAACTTCGGTTCCAGGAAAATTAATGGAGGCACTGGTTAAAGAAGCACTGCAGGATCATCTGGACAAGAATTCAGTTATAGCTCAGACACAGCATGGTTTTGTTAAGGGCAGGTCTTGTCTGACCAATTTGATTGGATACTATGATGTAGTCACAAAAGAACTGGATGCAGGGAATAACTTTGATATTATATATTTGGATCTTAGAAAGGCTTTTGATACTGTTGCGCATGGAAGACTGCTACACAAATTGGAGAAGTGTGGCATTGGAGGCAAATTGCTGCTATGGATTAAGGGATGGTTGAGTGGCAGAAGACAGAGAGTGGTAATCAATGGACACTGCTCAACGTGGACTAATGTTATTAGTGGAGTTCCTCAGGGTTCAGTGTTGGGTCCATTGTTGTTTTCTGTATTTATAAATGATATTGATGATGGTGTATCAGGCTTAATGTCCAAGTTTGCAGACGATACCAAGGTTGGCAGGGTTGTTAAGGACACTACTGATACTATGCTGCTGCAACAGGATCTGGATAGGTTGAACAGATGGGCTGAGAGGTGGCAAATGAAGTTTAACATTGACAAATGTAAAGTACTACATATGGGAAACAGTAACCCCAGATCAACGTATCAACTCTGTGGTACTACGCTGACAGTGGTAGAGAATGAAAAGGACCTGGGGGTAATTGTGCATGCAGATATGAAGTTCTCTGAGCAGTGCAGACGAGCTGGAAGAGTAGCTCATGGTGTCTTGTCAATGATATACAGGAATTTTTCTAGCAGGGATAAGGATGTGATTATTCCCTTGTATAAGGCATTGGTCAGGCCACACCTTGAGTACTGTATACAGGTCTGGAGGCCTCATTTCAAGAAGGATGTAGAGCTGCTCGAACGAGTACAGAGAAGGGCAACAAGGTTAGTGAATGGAACAAAGGGTTGCTCTTACGAAGAAAGGCTTAAGTTTTGCAAATTACAGAGCCTAGAGACTAGGCATCGGCGAGGTGATCTGATAGAGGTGTATAAGGCTTTGAATGGCTTGAGCATGCTCAATGCCGATGGGATTCTTCCTCTTGCTCAGAATAATCACCTGAGAGGGCATAAATTCAAATTGAGGAAGGACGGATGTCGGATAGATGTGCGGAAATTTGCCTTTAGCCAGCGGGCAGTTGGTTTGTGGAATAGACTCCCATCGCTTGTTGTTGAAGTTGATAGCCTAAATAAATTTAAGGCTCAGCTGGACAGGTATTTCGAACGAACGGAGGGGTGAAATGGGAGTAGTGGTTGTTTTTTTTTTTTTTTTTTTTTTTGGCTGATGCTGAATAAGCTTGCTTTCTTGCATCATATGCCTCTACTAATGCTAATACTAATGCTAATTCAATTGTATGGTTTTTGTACATTTCAAAGGCTTTTGATCGTGTTTGGAGTAAAAGTCTTCCAAATAAAATCCCATCTTGTGTTTTCCAACTGTATTTTGTAATTGGGTATCCAGTTTTCTTTCTAGCTGCTCATGGTGTGTGATGGTAAATGGCTTTCTGTATTCTAAATTCTCCACTAATACATAATTATCAACAATCTTTAATATGATCTCTAAAAATCTACTCTCCTGTTCCTCAAGGTTCAGTTCTTTCTCTCACTCTTTTCCCTCTTGTATATTAATGACACTTCCATTAAACGAAAATCCTATCGATAGTTTTGCTGATGATCGCAAATTGCATTCCACCTTCCAGTTTGAGAAGCCTTGACCTGTTCAAACAGCTTCAACTTCACGAATATCCACTACCAGTTCCTTAAATGCTGATCTCCAGTAATTCTTCAGTGGGGCAAAGATAGCTTAATTGATTTCAATTCTCCTAAAACTTCTCTCAGTACTGTCATATATCTCGAAAAAAAAAAAAAAAAAAAAGATTCTTCTGCTCCTATGCTTATCTTCGATGACACTGAGATTTATACACAAGATTACATATCTCTATTAGAGATTATCCTGGCAAATTCTCTTGGCATAAGTATATCACAAATACTATATTGCTTTCTCTGCATCTAAAAAAAACTGGGTTTTCTCTTTCGTTGTCGACACTACTTTTCATCCAAATAGCTATTCACTCTTTACAAATCACAAATCTCCCTACCATGAAATATTGTTCCTATAACTGAGGCGGTGCCCCCAAAACCTCTTCCAGGCTTCTAGATTCCATTCAAAGGAGGGCCGTTAGGTTAATTAATGACATATCTCTAACAACGTTTCTCTACTCTCTGTCTCATAGACGTTCTGTTTCTAGTGCATGTATTTTTTGTAGATATTTCCATTGGCACTGCTCTTCTGAATTGGCTTCTATAATTCCTGCTCTCTCTCTTCCAAACAACTCCGAACATGTGCTGCAACCTGTCAATATCCTTTTACCGTCCAGCTTCAAACTCACAGGACCAACTTTTCTCCTTCCTCATTTATTCCTTCAACTTCCGTTTTAGGAATGACCTTCTTTCATACGTATTTTCTGAAAATTGCAATCTGTAGAAATTCAAGTCTAATGTCAACAAGTATCTTTTTTCATCATCTTATCCTTCAACCCATGCACGATTTTATTTGCATCAAGTATAAGTTTATGTTTCTCCCCGAAAATGCAGGCTGTGCTTGCATTTTCGGGGAGAAACATTTAGCCTCCTAACGTGGTAAAGATATTTTAAGGCAGAAGATATGAAAGAGTAGAGACTGCAGTTTAGGAAGTCTCTGACAAGAAACATCAGAGCAGACAGTTACCACATTTAAATTGAAAGGATCTGTAGAGTGAATATTTCGGACAAATGAGATGCGTGGTGAATAAGACAACTAATAATTGGGACTCTATCAGAAAATAGGAAGTGGGAATTAGAAAATTGTAGTGTAAATGGGTGTCATTGGGATTGGAACTGAGACCACTAATATTTGTGAAATGATTTAGGAAAAGTGTGGGATGGTTGGTTGTTTTCTTAGATAAATACAGTATGGTTTATTTGTTTGAATATTAATAGTGCATTGAAGAAGTAAAAGTTTCTGGAGCAGTGAACACATATGAATTTATGAAATTTAAAAAAGATATACACATGGAAAGAATTATGAAATAACTTGACTTCCTCAGTGCACCTTGAATGACACAATATTCGGAATCCCTACCATCATAGCTGGCAGCATATAAGCAGCATGATTGCATCAATTCAAATTGAGAAGGATGGTTGCATGATAGATGTGGGGAAATTTGCCGCCAGCCAGCGAGTGGTTGATTGGAACAGGCTTCCATCTGTTGTTGTTGTGGGAGTGGATAGTTTTAATAATTTCAAGGAAGAACTAATGCTTGAAGGGGAGGGATTGGTGAGGCTTTTTTTTTTTTTTTTTTTTGCTGACGCTTTATAGCTTTATAAGCTTGCTTTCTTGCATAATTTATCACTAGTAATACTAATAGTAATACTATTTGTGACTAGCTGATCTGAATTCTAATGCTCTGCGGATAAGTTCAGTCCGATAGAATATCTAGCGGTTGGCCTGCGGAAACCATTTTAAAACTTTAACCTTTGAAATATAAGGAACATTGGATCTCAGCATGATACCTCTCATAACCTCAAAAGACATTCTGCATGATAAAAGATATTGGAGATTTTCTCTATGCCTGTGTGTGGCTTGCCCATTCTCTCCGGTAACATTAGCATTACTAGAGGCATATGATGCAAGAAAGCAAGCTTATACAGCATCAGCCAAAAAAAAAAAAAAAAAAAAACATTTCACACAACTATTCGCTCTAAAAGTTTGTCCAGTGCTTCCTTGAATTTATTTAAGCTATCAACTTCCACAACAACAGATGGAAGTTTGTTCCAGCAATCAACCACCGCTTGCTAAAGGCAAATTTTCGAACATCTATTCTACAACTGTCGCTCCTGAATTTGAATTTATGCCTCCCTGAGGTGAGGAATCTGCGCAAGAGGAATTTTCCCATCAGCATTGCTCTTGCTCAAACCATTCAAGGCCTTATACACAATCAGATCATCTCACAGGTGCCTAGTCTCCAGACGCTGCAATTTGCAGAATTTAATCCTTTCTTTGTAAGAGATCCCTTCGTTTTCCTCACCAATCTTGTTTGCCTTCTCTGTACTCGTTCTAGCAACTCTACATCTTTCCTGAAATGAGGCCTCCAGGCCTGTAAGCAGTATTCAACGTATTAGTTGTATCTTAGTGAATGAAATACATCTCTAATTTTTTTCTCCCGGAATCTCAAAAAAAAATTGACTCCTTCCTGAACTGCTGTCCGTAGGAGATACCTTCCTCGCCTACCCACTTGCAGCCTGATATATACTGTATATAAAATTCCAGTAACTGAATTTGAATTTCCTTTAAAATTAAATTAGTTTAGGTTTTTTTTTTTTTGTCTTTTTTTGAAACGAAACTTCAAAAAGACTAAGGACACAAGTAAGGATTGAAATGAATTATTTTATTTATATATTATCGTTTTTTATGATTTTAGAATAAAGAGTAAAATAATTATCTAAGGTCATCCTATTATGAGGAGGAAATAATTTTTTTTTTTTATGATTTTAGAATAAAATAATTATCTGAGGTCACCTATTATGAGGAGGAAATTAAAAAAACAAACAAAAAAAAAAAAAACTGAAATTGGCACATGAGGGAGCATTGAGCTAGGAAGGTAGGGTCGAGTTACAGTGGTTTAAAAGTTTTGACAGTATTTTTTTTTAATGCGATGAGCTGTACATATAGTTGATTATAAAAATAATCTTTGGGGGGGATAGTTTTTACCAGTAGCATGCCATAAATGTAGTAGTACGTGTGAAGTGCCACGTGATATGTTGGCAAACCTGTATGAGAAAGTTTTGAACTTTGTCGGAAATGGCAACAAAAAGTTTTGAAGACGAACTGCGTGAAAGTAACAAGAAAGTCACTGCTTGGGTACGGAGAATGGAGGGGGATGCAAGTATGACAGGTAAAGTCATAATGTGCACTTAATGTCATGTATATTGGATTTGTCGACTAACCCCCCTTCGGTAATGCCATTTATTCATATTACCCCGGTCACACGTTTATGTTGCTATATTCTACATAATTATTTTCCTGTTAAGACAAACTGGCGAAACTTACTGTCTGAATCAATTATTATTATTATTTTTTTTAGTTTAATTTCATGGTCTTTCTGTTCTAACAACTTTCTATGTACAGTACTTGCAATTTTTTAGTTGAACAAATATCAGAATTTTTAATGATATGATAATTTGACAAAGTTACTTTACATTAGTGTAACATATAACCCCAGGGGCTCACATCTGGTGAGTATGGGCTTGGCACACCCAGGGTTCTGAGTTGGATATCATCATTCTTCTCTTGTTTGGTGATTCCTTCTACTTTTGACTCTCTCTCTCTCTCTCTCAGGGTAACTCAGAAATTTTTTTATTTTTTTTTTTGGCTGGTGCAGCATAAGCCTCTGGCTTCCTTGCACCATATAGCTAATAATAATAATATTAATAATATTAACCTTTCGGTGCCATTAAGTTCCACTTTCCTGAATATTAATTTTGAATATAAGATAATCAGCATTTATTATTATTATTTTTTAATGAGCTAAAATAAAGATTTTGCCCTTTCCTATTAGAACCTCTTTCTGTTTTATGGACAGGAGGATCAAAATATTATGCAACTACGATGAACACCATTATTCATTATAACACACTTCTTACGTAGCCCTAGTGGGTAGCATAGTTGGTAGAATTGCCCTCCTCCCCACACTGGGGGGAAAAGAACTGTGTTCAAGTCCCGTTGATGATGGGAGGAATTTTTACTGGCATTTTTCACAATGTGGCTGAGTTAGTCAGTCTCACGTGAGGGTAGCATGATTTTTATCACGGAAACTCTGGTTTTTCGTCCAGCAAACAGAAAATCAACCACAGAACACGTGCAATTTACAGGCAGTATACATGAAGCAATATGGCATTAGGTGCTGATGCTCCTAAAACCGTACAACAACAACTTCTTACATAAGTTCAACTTTGACACAAGCTGCATCAGATCTATTTTAACCCTACTGAGAGCACTACTGTTTGGTAATCAAATTATTTTCTCAATCTTTTAATTTTTTTTTTTTCATGAATTTTGGTTTCCAGTTTCCATCACTTGTACTTTCCAAAGAGGTGTACTGTTAGCAGCTCTTGTTTTAGCACTTTTACAGTCCCCCATCAACAAAGACCTAGAAGTGATTGTTGATTGTAAATTTAATTTCTTTTAGCATTAACTTTTGGACATTCAAATTCACTAAGGCAACTTTAGGTTTGAAGCAGCAGCAGCAATAAGATAATTGCTTCTCCTACAATCATTTCTCCTTCAGCATTGAATCTAGATCCCCCCCCCCATATCATTATTAAGAGAAAACTACTACTACTTCAAACTACTAAATAACTTCTTAGCCACTAAAATTCACTATAATAATTCTTATAATTTTAATCTACAAATGTCAGAATTATTAGCCTTTCTATATTTGACTTCTAAAAAGCTACCTTTATTGATTTCATACTTCAGCTCTTTGGTATTTGTCAAAAAGCTCATCAGAGGAAGTTTGAGGATGTTCTCAAATTATGTCTGGCGTGTCACTTGCCAGAATTTTCATCAGACGGTCAGCTTCACTAATGGCATGATTGTAGACTTGGCAAACTGTGACCAGTGGCACTTGATAGTGGCATTCAGAAATAACATCACACACTTTGCCAACAATTGATATGCTTGCTGTGAATTTCAGGAGAAAATTATCAACTGCTTGACAATATCAGTATTACACCTCTGGCACTATGTTGAATGTGTCGGGAGCAAGTCCATTTGGTGAACTCAGCATCCAATTAATTTTTTTTTTTTTTTTGTGATATTAAAGTGTCATTTTGAAAGAGTTTCTAATGTTTCAAAAGTAACTCGGTGAACTCTCTTCAAATATTAATGCTATGAGCATCTGTTTTTTGACAAAGTATCATGTTTTTTTTTGAACAGGGGCTGCTCAGCTGTAATTTGTCATATGATAAAAAAAAAAAAAAAAAATCCTCATACCTTAACATAATTATGTTATATTGTAATTTTAGAACTTGATTTTAACCACCAAGTTTTATGTAATTTGAATTTATGTTTGTAATTTAAGTTTTTATGTTTAACTTGTAGCTAGTTGCACAAATTATTTTTGAAGATCACACATCTACTCAGGAAAAATTACCCCATTTATAAATTTAAAAATCAGCAAGAATAAAATCAGAACTGTCTATTTTTTGTTGTCACCTTTAATTTTAATCTATTATGAATGCTACTGGAAAATCAATTTTTAATATTTTAAAAACAAGTAATTTTTAATTATTTCTTTAAAAATAAAACCTGCTCTGCAGCATTTTAAGAAATGATTTTTATCGTCTCCTTTATTTGGGAGTTATCTTCACTGTTGGTGAGGAATAGGCAAATTTAAAACCCTGCGTGCTTTGATATTGACCATAGATCTTCAATAGTATAAAGCCAGAGAGTGTAACAGTTGGAAGTTGTGGCAGCAATGCAATATTGAGTCAGTGTGGTGTGACATAAGCACTGTGAAAGGGAAAATGAAAGTAGGTGTGTGTTAGCATTAGTAGAAGCATACAATGCAAGGAAGCAAGCTTATGCAGCATCAGCCAAAAAAAAAACCCGCCCCCCCATTTCGCCCCTCCGTTCATTCCAAATGCTATGAGCATCTGTTTTTTGACAAAGTATCATGTTTTTTTTATCATGCTTGTCCAGCTCAGCTTTAAATTTATTTAGGCTATCAACTTCCACAACAAAAGATGGAAGTCTGTTCCATCAATCAACTACCAACTGGCTAAAGGCAAACCTGCGTATCTATCCTACAACTGTCTTTCCTCAATTTGAATTTATGCCGTCTCTCGTGATTATTCTGAGCAAGAGGAAGAATCCCATCAGCATTGAGCCCAAACCATTCAAGGCTTTATACACCTCAATCAGATCACCTTGCAGGTGCCTAGTCTCCAGACACTAATTTGCAAAACTTAAGCCTTTCTTCATAAGAGCAACCCTTTGTTCCATTCACTAATCTTGTTGCCCTTCTCTGTACTCATTCCAACAGCACTACATCCTTCTTAAAATAAGACCTCCAGACTGTATACAGTACTCAAGGTGTGGCCTGACCATTGCCTTATACAAGGGGATAATCATCTCCTTATCCCTGCTGGAAAAATTCCTGTATATCTTTGACAAGACACCATCAGCTACTCTTGCAGACCATCTGCACTGCTCAGAAAATTTCAATGAACACTGCTCAGAAAGAGCAGTGTTCATTGATTAGCACTGTCTTCTCCCATTCAACGATCCTTTTATCCATAGCAGCAATTTGCCTCCAATGCCACATTGCTCCAATTTGTGCAGCAGTCTTTCATGTGCAACAATATCAAAAGCCTTTCTAAGATCCAAATACAGTAAACCCCCGCTATTCGCGGGGGTTACGTTCCTGAGAAATGCCGCGAATACCGAAAACGCGAATACTGAGTTATGACTCCCATAGTAATAAAGGGGTTCCGTTCCAAAGTATGAAATATATAAGAAAAACTAGTCTAAAATTTTGTCTATGTATGTATTATATGTACCTTCATAATGACTATGTACATAGACAGTAAGGCTATCATGTTATCAGGCAGAATTGCCTGATAACATGCAATTCTGCTCCTGTTTGCCAGCCAACTTTAAAATAAGTCCAATAGAACTAATGGACTTATTAATTTTTCTTATAATCCATTAGCATTAGCAGCATCAGCCAAAAAAAAAAAAAAACACTTCCACTTCACCCCTCTGTTCGTTCGAAATACCTGTCCGGCTGAGCCTTAAACTTATTTAGTCTATCAATTTCCACGACAAGGGATGGAAGTCTTTTCCACCAACCACCCTCTGGCTAAACGCAAATTTCCACACTTCTATCATACATCTGTCTTTTCTCAATTTGAATTTATGCCCTCTCAGGTGATTATTCTGAGCAAGAGGAAGAATCCCATCAGCATTGAGCATGCTCAAACCATTCAAGGCTTTATACACCTCTATCAGATCACCTCGCTGGTGCCTAGTCTCCAGACACTGTAATTTGCAAAACCTAAGCCTTTCTTCATAAGAGCACCCCTTTGTTCCATTGACTAATCTTGTTGCCCTTCTCTGTACTAGTTCCAGCAGCTCTACATCCTTCTTTAAATGAGGCCTCTAGGCCTGTATACAGTAATCTAGGTGTGGCCTGACCATTGCCTTATACAAGGGAATAAACACCTCCTTATCCCTGCTAGAAAAATTCCTATATATCATTGGCAATACACCATGAGCTACTCTTGCAGCCCGTCTGCACTGCTCAGAGAACTTCATATCTGCCTGCACAACCACCCCCAGGTCCCTTTCATTCTCTACCACTGTCAGTGTAGTACCACAGAGTTGATACGTTGCTCTGGTGTTGCTGTCTCCCATATGTAGTACTTTACATTTGTCAATGTTAAACTTCATTTGCCACCTCTCAGCCCATCTGCTCAACCTTTCCAGATCCTGTTGCAGCAGCATAGTGTCAGTAGTGTCCTTGACAACCCTGCCAACCTTCGTATCGTCTGCAAACTTGGACATTAAGCTTGATATACCATCATCAATATCATTTATAAATACAGAAAACAATAATGGACCCAATACTGAACCCTGAGTGGACTCCACTAATAACATTAGTCCACAATGAGCAGTGTCCATTGATTACCACTCTGTCTTCTCCCCCTCAACCACCCCTTTATCCATAGCAGCAATTTGCCTCCAATGCCACACTGCTCCAATTTGTGCAGCAGTCTTCCATGTGCAACTGTATCAAAAGCCTTTCTAAGATCCAAGTGTATAATATCAAAGTTATTCCATGCATCGTTCTTTTGTGACTACATCATAGTATCCAATCAAATTGGTCAGGCAAGACTTCCCCTTAACAAAACCATGCTGTGTCTGAGCTATAACTGAAGTCTTGTCTAGATGATCCTGCAGTGCTTCTTTAACCAGTGCCTCCATTAATTTTCCGGGAACACAAGTTAAACTCACAGGTCTATAATTACTTGTGTTAGCCTTTGATCCTCCTTTGTGAATTGGGGTCACATTTGCACATCTCCAGTCCATGGGTACCTCCCCTGAGTCCAAGGAAGCTCTCATAATTATGGCTAAGGGTTTGCTTACTTCCTTTGCTGCTTCCTTTAATATAACTGGATAGATCTCATCCACCCCAGGTGCCTTTCTTGTGTTTATCTTCAACAATTTCTCCTCCACTTTACTCTCAGTTATTACAAGATTCTCTAGCTTACTGCAAGAGTTGAATACACCTCTGGCATTCCCCTCGCTGAATAACTCCTCATGTGTGAATGTCGATGCAAAATATTCATTTAGCTTGTTAGCTACCTGAGCAGGATCATCAACAGTTGACCAATCTGATTCATCCCCTTCCTTCTAGAGTTTACATAAGTAAAGAACTCTTTGCTGTTTTTCTTTGCATCCCTTGCCAAAGATTTCTCATAATATGCCTTTGCCTGCCTAACCTCCTTTGTAACTTGGTTACAGATTAACTTGTATCAACCATAGGCTTCTGTGTCACGTGTTAATTTGTATGTATCCCATGCATTTTTCTTCTCTGCCATATGTCTCATTAGTTCATCTGACATCCATTTAGGCCTAAACCTTGAACAATATTTCTTAGTTGGTATGTAAAGCCTAGTAGCTTCCAAGATAAGTTCTTTGAATGCTTCCCATTTTGAATTTGCTGTTGGTAACATCAACAGTTGGTCCCACTGTATAGAATTTAAATACTGTCTCAGTCCATCGTAGTCGCCTTTACGAAAGCAATAACACTTCCCTTTACCCCTAATGGTAGTTACCTCTTTGAGTAAATCCCACTTCAGCACACTGTGATCACTGCCACCTTGTGGTTCATTTATCTGCAGATTCTTAATGCATGAAGAATCACTGCTGATAATAAAATCAAGAGTATTACTCCCTCTAGTTGCTTCCCGAACATGCCGATGTAGAAAACAATCATCCAATAAATCCACAAAAGTCTTGCTAGTGTGTGAGTGACCAGCCCCCAAATTCCAGTCAATATCTGGGAAATTAAAATCTCCCATTATAAGCCTCTCTGATTTACTGGCCCACTCTATTTCCTTGTACAGTTTCTTATTACACTAATCAGAGTCATTAGGCCTATAGCACACTCCTACTCAATTTTGATCTCCCAATGCTTATGTCACACCAAACTGACTTGACACTGCACAGTCCAGCGATGTCGACTTGCTTCACTTCCTTGGATTTTATGTATTTCTTAACTAATAGCATAACCCCTCCTCCCTTCCTATCCTGTCTATCCTTTCTGTAGACGTACTCCCCAAATTCCAGTTCTGCATTCCTTATATCTGTGTGACACCACGTCTCTGAAATCCCAACAATATCTGCCTTTGATGTTTTGAGCAATACCTCAAATTCATCAAATTTATTTACTAAACTCTAGCATTGGTTTACACGCAAGTATACATGCACCTGTTCTTTTTCTTAGCTACCCTAACACAACCCATGTGTTTACTTGTACCCCAGTGATTCCCAGCAGTCTCTGAAATATCCTTCATTTTATTTTCCATGCTGCTGCTCATTCCAATAGAAGCAGTGCAAGAATCACTTTCACCTCTGCCAGTGGCTACTGTTAATCTATTAGTCCTTGTATCCCCCCAATCTAGCAGTTTTCCGACCCACCTTACACTGCCTCGATAGCATCAGCAAACATTCTTTGACCCTTTCTATTTAAGTGTATCTCATCCCTGTAGAAGCAGTCTCTCCTGTTAACAAGTACAGACCAGGCTGAAAAAAATTCTACCCCTTGAGCTTTGCACAATCTTTCCAGGGCCGAATTGATTGACAGGGCTCTCATATACTCACTCCTATCGTGTTTGGGCAGAATTGCTGACACTTTCAAATTCAACCCTAGAAGATTAATTCTTTGAATGCTTCCCCTTTTGAATTTGCTGTTGGTAACATCATCAGTTGGTTCCACCATATGGAATTTAAATACTGTCTCGGACCTCCGTAGTCGCCTTTACGAAAGCAAAAACCCTTCCCCTTACCCCTGAGGTTGTTACCTCTGAGTAAATCCCACTTAAGCACACTGTGATCACTGCCACCTAGTGATTACTTTATCTGCAGATTCTTAATGCATGAAGAATATAGGCCTAATGAGTATAATGAGCAATTGTGCAGAGAAATAGTGGGCCAGTAAATCAGAATGCCTTATGGGGGGGGGGTTTAACTTTCCAGATATTGACTGGAACTTGTGGGTTGGTCACTCATACACTAGCAAGACTTTTGTGGATGTATTGGATGACAGTTTTCTGCAGCAGCATGTTTGAGAGGAGGGAGTAATACTCTTGATCTGATTATCAGCAGTGATTCTTCATGTGTTAAGAATCTGCAGATAAAGAAACCACAAGGGGGCAATGATCACAGTGTACTCTTGTGATTTACATAAAGATGTAACTACCATCAGAGGTAAAGGGAAGGGTTTTGCTTTCGTAAAGATGACTACGGTGGTCTCAGAGTTTTTTTTTTTTTTTTTTTTAATTCTGTACAGTGGGATCAACTAATGATGTTACCAGTGGTGAATTCTAAATGATATGCCTTCAGGGATTTAATCATAGAAGGTACTAGTACTTTTACTAAGTACTAGCAACTACTACTAGCACTTAGTAAAAGTACTAGTAGGTACTAGCAACTAAGAAATACTATTCAAAGTTTAAGCCTAAATGGATATCAGATGAATTAATGTGGCTTGTGGCAGAGAAGAAAAATGCATGGGATGCATATAAATTATCGCGTGACATAGACACCTATGGTAGATATAAGCTAGTTTGTAATCAAGTCACAAAGGAGGTTAGGCAGGCGAAGGCAGATTATGAGAAATCTTTGGCAAAGGATGCAAAGGAAAACAGCAACCAGTTCATTACTTATGTAAACTCTAGAAGGAAAGAGATGAATCAAATTGGTCCACTTAACATAGATGGTTTGACTATTGATGATTGTGCTCGGGTAACTGATAAACTGAATGAGTATTTTGCATCTACATTCACACATGAGGAATTATTCAAGGAGGGGAATGCCATAAGTTTATCGAACTCTTAACACCAGTGGCGTAGCTACCATGTAGGCTGGCAAGGCAATTGCCGGTCCCGGGCGCTTTATGGCTCTGGTGTCTTCGGCTTTCTCCTCCTTTTGCAATTTTCATTAATTAAGTAGGAACCCGAACATGTTCTTTGCCTCTGGGCCTGAAAAAGTGTAGCTACGCTACTGTCTAACACTGAGCTAAGTGATTTTGTAATAACTGAGAGCAAAGTGGAGGAGAAATTGTTGAGGTTAAACATAAGGAAGGCACCTGGGGTGGATGTGTTCTATCCAGTTATATTAAAGGAGGCAGCAAAGAAAGTAAGCAAACCCCTAGCCATAATTATGAAGGCTTCCTTGGACTCGTGGAAGGGCTCCATGGACTGGGGATGTGCAAGTGTGTCGCCAATTCACAAATGGGGATCAAAGAGTGACACGGGTAGTTACAGACCTGTTGGTCTAACTTCTTTTCCAGAAAAAATAATGGCGCCAATGGTTAAAGAAGTGATGCAGAATCATTTAGACAAGACTGCAGTTATAGTTCAACCACAGCATGTATTTGTTAAGGGGAAGTCTTGTCTGACAAATTTGATTGGATACTATGATGTGATCACAAAGGAATCGGATGCAAAGAATAATTTCGATATCATATACAGGGTTGTTACAATTAAAGTATCCCTATGTAGAGGGCTCTGGAGTGAGTTCTAAGACTCGTAATTAAGAGAAATTTGGACAACTGGTACAATAAAGAAGGCGCTTGCCATTTATTGGAAAAAAAAATTACTTACAAAATTTGTCACTGTATGGTGCATAACTAACTTAGTTACGATTATGCAAATAACAGAAGTTATTTGCATAATCTTAAGTTATTGCCACAGCACCACTACTCAGCTCTACTGTACTGTATAAAAGCAAAGCAGTCTCTTCAAAATCATACAGTAGATGTTTGCCTGCACTACGGCAGCAATGCCAACAACGTTGCAGGAAAAGGCACTATTAATGAAGCTGTGCAGAATAGCAATAATGCAGCTGCGGCTATCAGAAAATTCTAGCATCAGAAGCGCATAAGGCGTGGCCTGTGACTGTTTGTGCTCTCTGCAATATAATTGTGAAATTTGAAGCGACAGGACATCTTGGTGTTCAACCAGGTAGAGTTTGAAAATGAGTGGATTCCTCTCGTGTTGAAGTTGTGGCTATGGCTGTCGAGGATTTATCAAGTCAATCTCCATGTGCTAGTGTAAGTGTGCCAGCTGTTCCTTGTGAAGTGGACATGCCGTATTCTGCTGTAAGGCTAGTAATGTGGCAGGTGTTTCGGTACTATCCTTACAAGATGCACATGCTACAGCAGCTAAAGCATGATGATGCAGATATTCGTATCACGTATGCACTTCAGTTTCTGGCGTGAATGACCAGATATTACTTGGCCATGGAACGTCCTTTGGAGTGATGAAGCCCACTTAAATTAAGCTACGCTATTATATTGTGTCAGTTATAAATGGTACTTTAAGAGATCTACAATTTTCGAATTGCCCACTTCTGCTTAAATGGACAAGTGAATACATATAACTGTTGCATTTGGGCAACAGAAAATCCTCTAGTTATCCAAGAGGTCCCATTGCATTCATGATTGGGCCATATTTTTTTGAACAGGTAACACCGACTGGACTCGCACCTGTTCCGTTACTGGACATAAGGTATAAGGTATGTTCGTGTCAGACGGCGCCTGGGATTTCTCCCATCTCCGCGTATGTTCGCTGTATCGAGGACAGTACACTGTCAAGCCAGAGACTTGAAAGTGTGTGGGTCATGTCTGTGCAGTGTGATCTGTTGTGCCCATTGTTTGTCCGGCTTATTGGCCGCCTGGCCCCTGGTGGGGCCCGACGTTGCCCATACCTTGCCACGTGGAGGCTAGCCGAGTGTCCAGCATCATGACGAGTTGCTCCAGCAGGTCCTGCCACCTAGTTTCCTGGGATTTCAGTGGCTAGGACCTAAAAAATAAATAAATTAATAAAAAAAAATAATAAAAAATAAAAAAATAAAATAAAAAAAATAATAAAAAAATAAAATAAAAAAAATAATAATAATAATTAAAAATAATAATAATGATAAAAGTAAAAAAAAATAATAAAATAAAAATAAAAAAAATAAAATAAAAATAAAAAATAATAATAAAAAAAAATTAAAAATAATAATAATGATAAAAGTAAAAAAAAATAATATAATAAAATAAAAATAAAAAATAATAATGATAAAAGTAAAAAAAAATAATAAAATAATAATAAAAAAAAAATATATATATATAGGCGTTTGACGTTAATTCTTAAGGAGATTGCTGTTAGCAAATCGCTGGTTGGGGTTGAACGCTAGAAAGATGTGTTAAAAGGCCTAATAGGTCGGGCAGAATTTTGTTGTTATTAAATTTAGACGTGTGGGCTATACGTTAGATGAAAGATAAAAGTGGGAGGAAGGGGAGGCTGAAGACTGGGGGGGTAGAAGTAGAAGTAAGGGGTCGATAGAGGACATGACCCCTGCTAGGCAGTATGGCATGCCCATGCCACACCAGAGGGGAGTTTGGAAGGCGGGTGGGGGAGACGAAGAAGAGCTATCTCCCCCTGCCATGGATAAGGTATACAGTTAGAGTGGGGGGAAGAGACTGAAGACTGGGGGGGGAAGGCAGAAGCATGGGGACGATAGAGAAGGCGACCCCAGGTGGTCAGTGAGGCAGGCCCATGCCTCACCAGGCGAAGAGATGGGTTGGCAGGGGAGGGAGGAAACAGAGCATGTCTGCTCTCCCTCCTGCCGGGGATAGGGAATTTAAGATGAATAGGGTAAGGGTACCCCATATAGCATTTGGCAGCGGAGCTGCTAGTGGTTCTAGTCCATTTCCAGGAGCGATCGGACCGAAGCATGATTGGTCATGGGGTGGTTCCCGTCCATTCTGCAGTCTTTACCGTCAAAAGGTCTGAGTTTGCTTGTCGGCATTTGTGGGGTCTTTCTTGTGATTTCCCATCCATGTGGTGTTTGAGTCAATGTTGTTTATAGAGTCATTTCTCATTTATTCAACTTTAGGTCCACTTCAGGGTTTAGTGCCTTGATTATCGGAGACTATTGGATTCAGGCGTCTTCCACGGGATGATTTCCTTCGAGGTTTGTTCATTTCCTTATTGTGTCAGTTGTTGATTGTGATTTGCTGCGATAAGAGCTCTCCGTCTTGTGAACAGGGCCAGTGCATAGCTGGAGAAAGCCTGATATTCTTCCTTGGTGTCCAAGATGTGGTACTCCTGGCCATATGGTAGATACTGTATTTTGGTGATGAATGCGCTGCGGAGTTCGTTATACAGCTGGCAATCATGCATGAGGTGCTGCCAGCTCTCCAGCCCCCCGCAGGTGCAGGTGGGATCTTCCAGCGATATTATGAAATGTTGGCAAATTTCGCAATACCAGAGCTGCATGGGTGACTTCAGGATACCATATTCATGCAAGATGGTGCGCCACCCCCACATCCACCATTGTGTCCAAAGATTGCTAAGGCAACACTTTACAGACCAACAGGTCATCAGCCGTTGTTTCCAGACATCTTAGCCAGCCACTCCGATCACCAGACCTCATCCCATGCGACTTCTGGTTGGGGGTTTTATTTGAAGAACCAGGTGTATCGGGAAGGATGTCAAACTGGCAGATCTGAAGGACAGCATTAGACGTCATGTGTGGTCTAACTGTGGTCTTGTCTAGATGATCCAGTAGTGCATCTTTAACCAGTGATGCCATTATTTCCCTTCATAAGAACAGAAGGAAATTTAACCTGTTAATTTAACTTCCTGAACAGAAGTTAAATTAACTGGTCTGTAATTACTCATATCACCCTTTGATCCCCCTTTGTGAATTGGAGACCTCCATTGCACATCTCCAGTCTGTGGGGACCTCCCCTGAGTCCAAGGATGCTCTCATAATTATGGCTAAGGGTTTGCTTACTTCCTTTGCTGCCCCCTTTAATATAACTGAGTAGATCCCATCCACAGGTGCTTTTCATACATTAATTTAACTTCAACGATTTCTCCTCCACTTTGCTCTTAGTTATTACAAAATCATTTAGCTCCCTGTTAGAGTTTAAATAAGCTTCTGTTCTCCACTTCTCTACAGAATTCCTTGTGTGTGAATGTAGATGCAAAATACTCAGTTTGTCAGTTATCTGAGCAGGATCATCAACAGTCGAACCATCGATATCAAGTGGACCAATCTGATTCATCCCCTTCCTTCTAGATTTTATATAAGCAAAGAACTCTTTGCTATTTTTCTTTGTATCCTTTGCCAAAGATTTCTTATCTATCTTTGCTTGCCTGACCTCCTTTGTGAGTTGATTACAAACTAGCTTATATTTACCATAGGCTTCTGTGTCCTGATAATTTATATGCATTCCACACATTTTTCTGCTGTCACGAGTCTCATTAGTTCATTTGACATCGATTTAGGCCTAAACCTTGAACAGTATTTCTTAATTGGTATGAAAAGCTTAGTAGCTTCCAAGATTCATTCCTTGAATGTTTTCAATTTAGAATTTGCTGTTGGTAACATTATGAGTCTACTGTATAGAATTTAAAAATTGTCTGAGACCGCTGCAGTTACCTTTACAAAAGCAAACTCTTCCCTTTACATCTGGTGGTAGTTACATCTTTAAGTAAATCCCATGAGTACAATGTGATCACTGCCACCTAGTGGTTCTGCAGATTCTTAATGCATGAATAATCCTTGCTGATAATTAAAATCAAGAGTCTTGTGCTCTCTGGTTGCCTCTTGAACATGCTGCTGTAGAAAACAATCATCCAATAAATCTACAAAAGTCTGGCTAGTGTGCGAGTGACCATCCCTTAAATTCCAGTCAATATCTGGGAAGTTAAAATCCCTCCTCCCCTTATAAGACATTCTGATTTACTGGCCCACTCTTTCTCTGCACAATTGCTCATTATACTCATTAGGCCTATAACACATTCCTACCCTCATTTTCCCTTTCCCAGTGCTTATGTCACACCACACTGATTCAACATTGCATTGTTGGCAGCACTTCCAATTGTTACACTCTCTGGCTTTATACTTTTGCAGAGCTAGGGTCAATATCAAAGCACGCAGGGTTTTTAATTTGCCTATTCCTCACCAACAGTGAAGATAACTCCTAAATAAGGGAGGATAAAAATCATTTCTTAAAATGCTGCTTTCCCAATGGTTATCTCAAACCAAACTGACTCAACATTGCACTGTCCACCAAAGTCAACTGGATGCAATGCCTTAGATTTTGTGTTTCTTAACTAAGAGTAAAATCTCTCCTCTTTCCTGTCCTGCCTATCCTTTCTGTATATATTGCACTCCCCAAATTCCAATTCTTCATACCTTATATATGTGTGACAGCATGTTCCTGATATCCCAACAACATCTACCATTGATGTCTTGATCAGCACTTCAAATTCTTCAAATTTATTTACTATATGTGTGTAGAGGTGCAAGTATACATGCACTTGTTCTTACTCTTAGTTACTGTAACACAGCTCATGTATATACTTGTTTCGTGATGACTCCCAGCAGTTGTTGAGATCCACAGCAACTTGCCATCTAAGCTGCTACTCATTTCAATAGAAGCATTTCAAGATTCACTTCCACCTCTGCTTTCAGCTGCTGTTAATCTATTAGTCTAATCAATGGGTGCTGCTCTTCGTGGACTAATTTTATTAGTGGAGTCCCACAAGGTTTGGTGTTGCTTCCACTGTTGTTTTGTATATTTATCAATGATATTGATGAAGGTATATTAGGCTGTGTTGAAGTGTGCAGATGATACAAAGGTTGGCAGGGTTGTTAATGACAGTAATGGCAGTGTGCTACTGCAACAGGATCTAGAAAATTTGGGAAGATGGGCTGAGAAGTGTCAACTGAAGTTTAACATTGTGAAATGCAAAGTACTGCATATGGGTAGAAGTAACCCCAGAGGAACGTACCAACTTCTCTGAGCAGTGCAGACAGGCTGCAAGAGTAGCTCATGGTGTATTGTCAATGATATATAGGAATTTTTCTAGCAGGGATAAGGAGGTGATTATTCCCTTGTATAAGGCAATGGTCAGGCCACACCTAGAGTACTGTATACAGGTCTGGAGGCCTCATTTCAAGAAGGATGTAGAGCTGCTGAAACGAGTACAGAGAAGGGCAACAAGATTAGTGAATGGAACAAAGGGGTGCTCTTACGAAGAAAGGCTTAAGTTTTGCAAATTACAGTGTCTGGAGACTAGGCACCAGCGAGGTGATCTGATAGAGGTGTATAAAGCCTTGAATGGTTTGAGCATGCTCAATGCTGATGGGATTCTTCCTCTCGCTCAGAATAATCACCTGAGAGGGCATAAATTCAAATTGAGGAAAGACAGATGTAGGATAGACGTGCGGAAATTTGCCTTTAGCCACCGGGTGGTTGGTTGGTGGAACAGACTTCAATCCCTTGTCGTGGAAGTTGATAGCCTAAATAAGTTTAAGGCTCAGCTGGACAGGTATTTTGAACGAACAGAGGGGTGAAGTGGAAGTGGTTTTTTTTTTTTTTTTTTTGGCTGATGCTGCATAAGCTTGCTTTCTTGCATCAAATGCCTCTACTAATGCTAACTGTGTGGTACTACACTTAGGGTGGTAGAAAATGAAAAAGACCTGGGAGTAATTGTGCAGTCGGATATGAAGTTTTCTGAGCAATACAGACAGGCTGCCAGAAGAGGTTATGGGGTTTTGCCAATGATATACAAGAATTTTGCTAGCAGGGAAAGGAAGTGATTGTCCCTTTGTATAAGGCAATGGTCAGGCCACACCTTGAGTATTGCGTACAGGTCTAGAGGCCTCATTTTAGGAAGAATGTAGATTGGCTTGAGCGTGTACAGAGAAGGGGCAACAAGATTGGTGAGGGGAATGAAGGGATCCTCTTACCAAGAGAGGATTAAGTTCTGCAAATTGCAGTGGCTGACAAGGCACCTGCGAGGTGATATGATTTAGCTGTATAAGGCTTTGAATGGGTTGAGCATGCTATATTCTGAATTCTTCCACTTGTTCAGATTACAAACCTAAGTGGGCATAAATTCAAATTGAGGAACGATAGCTGTAGAACAGACGTGCAGAAATTTGCCTTTAGCCAGTGGGTGGTTAATTATTGCTGGAACAAACTTCCATCTGTCGTTGTGGAAGTTGATAGGTTAAATAAATTTAAGGAAGAACTGGACAAACATGTAGAGGGAATGGTTGGGTGGTTTTTTTTTTTTTTTTTTTTGGCTGATGCTACATAAACTCATATGCTTGCTTTCTTGCATCACATTCCACTATTACTATTATATGTTAATCTATTATATTTGATATCATATATTTGGATCTTAGAAAGGCTTTTGATTCTGTTGCACATGGAAGACTGCTGTACAAGTTGGAGCAGTGTGGCATTGGAGGCAATTTGCTGCTATGGATAAAGGGATGGTTGAGTGGGAGATGATAGAGAGTGGTAATCAATGGACACTGCTCTTTGTGGACTAATTTTAGTAGTGGAGTCCCCCAGGGTCCATTCATTAATGACATTGATGATGGTATGTCAGGCTTAATGTCCAAGTTTGCAGACAATACAAAGGTCAGCAGTGTGGTTAATGACACTAATGGCAGTAGACACTTTAGAATTGCAGAATTTAACCCTAACTCGTAACTTTTTTTCTACATTGACCTATACTTGTTAAGTTAAGTTATTCCGTAGGTCTCCTACCCTTAATGTCATCAGTGCCACAGAATATACAAAAACATTTGGAGTGACCGGATGGGTGAAAAGGGAAGGGTTTTTTTTTTTTTTTTTTTTTTTTTTATTGGCTGATGCTGTATAAGCTTGCTTTCTTGCATCATATGCCTCAACTAATGCTAATACTAATATATGAATTACCAGTGGGATTGACTTGGCTCATTATAGCCTTAGACACTAATGCACCATAAAATCCTAAAACAACCAACCACAGTGGGAAGGTAAAATAGAAATATAGAAGGTTTAGTTATAACTCTGAGATGTTAATATCTAGTTGAGTACTGAAGGAGGGGCAGAAATTCAGTGTATTGTAACAGGATTTATCTTTATCATGTGTACCCCCCCCACCTTTCTCAAAGCTAAAATGGTACAAGATCTGCCATCTGGATAGTTTGCACTCTTTTGTAGCACTAGCGTCAGGAAAGACAAGATAATCTCATTGGGCTTGGGTGTACCTTCATCGATGCATTCAAAATACATTTGAACTTGATTATATAACGAGCATAAAGGGACCGACAAAATTTCCTCGTTATAACTGTTACTCGCTATATCAGTGATAGTGAAGATGGGGAAATTCCTGGGGCTGTTAAACAATGAACACTTTATATCAGTGATGAGTTAAATCTACCTCTTTTTTTTTTTTTTTTTTAACTTCTCAATAACCTGATAAAAAGATTGACTTGGCTCAAAAAACAAAACAAATATTAGAGAGAAAAAAATATATATACTTACATATTATTTGTATTAATATGCTTGCATAAACTACAATACACTTAATATTAAACAATTTATTTCTCTGTAATTAAAAACAATACTATTTAATAATAAACATGATTTCAGTTAGTCTTTATATATGAATTTTAAAATTGATGTTTGTTTTAAAGATTTCACTTTGATATTTCTTAAGACACTCAATGCATTAAAAGTCATTACTTGCCTCAGTTCCTTCAAAAAAAAAATGACTGTCCATTGCACCTTGAGCTTGAGGTTGTCTGCACTGATTTTGATTCATTTTCAGTTGTCATCATATTATCACAATCATTGTCTTTACCATCGTCATTATCGTCTTTGTTGAGCACAGCATCTACAATGTCACTCTCTGTAGGAAGACCACTAGTTAATAAGTTGTCATCAATTCGTACAAATTCATCGATGTTATCTGTATTAAAACTTACAACATTGTTACGTAGTCACCATTCGGATAATGGTAAGTTTTCTTCATTTCCATCTTCATCTACAATTGAAATTTCATTTGCATTTAATTTTGATTTCTTGAAGCAATTCGATATGGTTGTTGAAGTAACATTGTTCCCCACATCATTCAATAAATTTATAGCATCTAATATCGATATAGACTTGGTAAGTTTCTGTTCTCTTTAACTGATCAGATGTAGAACTATAAATCTTTTATAAAATCCTTTCAAACTCTTGATTACACCTATGTCCATTGGTTGTAAAATTGATGTCGCATTGGTAGGCAGCAACACTGCTTAATGTTGGACAAATTTTGAATCTGGGGATTCAAATTTGTGAATCCCCAGTTAATTAAAACTGGAGATAAATAAAATAAACTAACAATAAAATATTTTCCTTCTTTTTGAATAACTCCATATTCCAATCATTTATGTATTGCCGAAAAATATCTAAAGTCATCCAAGCTTTGTTGTTTGCAATGTAATTACAGAAAAAAAACATTTCCTTATGTTTTTTAAACACAGAGGTTTTTCTGATAATAAACAATTTTTTAATCAGTTCCTGTCATATTTGCGCATATGAGCACCATCAAGTGAGCCTTTGATTTTTTTTCCACCAACACATTTTTTCCCTTTGAATTTAAATGTATGTCATGTTTCAAATTATAAAAAAGTCCTGTTTTGTCAGTGTAGTAGTAATACAGGCATATGATGCAAGAAAGCAAGCTTATGTAGCATCAGCCAAAAAAAAAAAAAAATTTCACACAATCATTCCCTCTAAAAGTTTGTCCAGTTCCTCTTTGAATTTATTTAAGCTATCAACTTCCACAATGACAGATGGAAGTTTGTTCCAGCAATTAACCACCCACTGGCTAAAGGCAAATTTCCACTCATTTATTCTATAACTGTCTTTCCTCGTTTTCAATTTATGCTCCCTCAGGTTCGTAATCTGAACCAGCGGAAGAATTCCATCAGAATTCAGCGTGCTCAACCCATTCAAAGCCTTATACACCTCAATCAGATCACCTTGCAGGTGCCTAGTCTCCAGCCGCTGCAATTTGCAGCACTTAAGCCTTTCTTGGTAAGAGAACCCCCTTCTTTCTCCTCGCCAATCTTGTTGCCCTTCTCTGTACATGCTCAAGCAAATCTACATCCTTCCTAAAATGAGGCCTCCAGACTTGTACGCAGTACTCAAGGCATGGCCTGACCATTGCCTTATACAAAGGGATAATCACCTCCTTTTCCCTGCTAGAAAAATTCCTGTATATCATTGACAATACCCGATGACCTGCTTTGGTAGCCTGTCTGCATTGCTCAGAAAACTTCATATCTGACTGCCCAATCACTCCCAGGTCTTCATTTTCTACCACCCTAAGTAGTACCACACAGTTGATACGTTCCTCTGGGGTTACTTCTACCCATATGCTGTACTTTGCATTTGTCAAAGTTGAACTTCACACTCCCAGGTCTTTTTCATTTTCTACCACCCTAAGTAGTACCACACAGTTTATACATTCCTCTGGGGTTACTTCTACCCATATACAGTACTTTGCATTTGTCAATGTTGAACTTCAGTTGCCTTTTCTCAGTTCATCTGCCCAAGTTTTCTAGATCCTGTTGAATAGCACAACTAGTTTAGATGTCTTCGACATTGAAACCTTTCTTGATTTCTGTCCAAACATGGTCAATCCATTCATTAGCCATTATTAGATCTGCAGATCGAGATTCTCCACTAATTTTTGCATAAACGATGTTATGTTGGTGTTTAAATCTATCCAGCCAACTGTTGTTATACACAAAATCATCATGTCCAAATTGTTTAGCAAATTTTTTCTCCATGAGCCTTCAAGATCAGATCCTCTTTGGAAAATCCAGCATTTCTTTGTGTGGTGAACCATTGAAGCAATGCTTCCTCAACGTTTGTAACTTCGCACTTTCTAGTTTTTTTTTTTTTTTTTCGGTTATGTTCTTTTCCAGTGCCGATATGTAAACATCTTTATTCTTCCACAATGTCCACGGGCTCACATCTGGTGAGTATGGGCTTGGCAAACCCAGAGTCCTGAGCTGGATATCATCATTCTTCTCTTTCTTAGTGATTCCTTTCTACTTCTGACTCTCTCTCTCTCTCTCTCTCTCTCTCTCTCTCTCTCTCTCTCTCTCTCAGGGTAAATCGGGGAATTTTTTTTTTTGGCTGGTGCAGCATAAGCCTCAGGCTTCCTTGCACCATATGGCTAATAATAATAATAATAATAATGTCCATACACTTGAAGAGGACAAAGAAAACTTTTCGTACACTTCAACATTTTTTGCACTACATTCTTACTCACAAATAATTTTGACTTTTTCGCGAATTGAGAGACATTTTATTTTGTTAGTAGACATGTTTTCGAAGGAAGGGGTTTGTTTCTAAGTGATTTTACTTTAAAATGATAAAGTGAATTGTATACAAAGTTCTCAGAAGCCCGAAATGCATACAATGTCCATAGAAGTCCTGAAATGCATACAATGTTCTTAGAAGTCCCATTTACAAAATTCTTAGGCCTTAAATAAATATATGGTTCAGTGAATACAGGATAACCTGCAAATTGGGTAATGTGACAAGCAGAATGCCAGTGCACTATTGTATAGCCCGTCCCCAGAGGACAAGGTCATAAACAGGCCGCTAATCCAATGCAGGTGGTCATAAAGCTATAAGTTGCCCTTTTTATTTTCGTCTATTCCAAGAATTGGGTTTTTTCGACTGCCCAAGCAAGAATGTTTGCATAGTTACCAAAATTTTTTTGATATATCCATGTAGTATGCTCGTTATAACAGTGAGTGATTATATGGGAATACAATCACCAAATCATTTTACATAAAATCATTATGGCTTTTTGCTCGTTACAGCTGCGATCTCATTATTTCCGTGCTCATTATAACCAAGTTCCACTGTATTCTTCTGATTTCAACGTAGTATAGTGTTCTTCATTTACAAAAATTATTTACCATAAAATTGCATAAATAAATTGCTAAACAAATATGTGAAATGACCCAGTTGTATTTTCAAGTCAAAAGCTTTATTCGAATCATGCGTATTCTGACTAAATTTTATGTGGCATGCCCCTAGTTCCTAAGTTCTATTTATTTATTTTTGTATGTGGTATTTTTAAATAAATATTATGTTTCTGACTTGATGATTTATGTCCATTCTCAACATCCAAACTAAGTTTTTAAATATTGCTCAACTCTGTATGTATTATATCTTTATACTGAAATGTGCTTTACTAAAAAATGAATGTTCTTTTTATTAATCTTACAGATAGTAGCAGTGGAATTGAATGGGAACAAGATGATAGAAAATATGCATCCAAAGCAGTAGCATTTGTAATTAAGCACTCTAGAAAAGGCATTGTGCCACTTTGTGCAAGTGTAGCCACATTAATGCAAGAAAGATCGAGGTATGAAACAAAATGCAAATATTTTTTGACAAATTCATTTCCTGTTATACTAATTAATTTTTCTAATATGGCTGATGAAGGGAAACATGCCAAAATCAAATGTAATATGATTGGTAGTTGCATTGCACTAATATATTTATTGAAATTTTTCTAAGCCAGCAAAATGCAAGAAAAGAGCACATGAGTTTTTGTTTAATATATAATTTGATAAAATTACATGTTATGTTATATAATTGAGTTATATCATTATAATTAGTAGGCTAATCTATACAATAATTTGCTTATGTCACTCTGTCCAAAATGCTCTTTGAACTTGTATAACTCAAAAGACTAAACAAGCTTTTTACCTAATTCTTTTTGCAATAGGTTTTATTTAGCACTAAAATTGAGGAAAAAGAAATAATTTGCAGTAAAATTGTCCAAAACATTTTCCAACCAATTTTCAAAATTTCCATTATTTATTACCAGTTCTGTACAGAACTGTTGAGCAATAGTTTTGTTCTGATTTTGGCTAAATATTTGCATTGGGTACACTGGAATAATTGTAATTTTGTCTGTACAATAATTTTAATTTATTAAAAGGACTATAAAATCATACATATAAAAAATTATCAAATTGCATTTTTAGTAATTTTTAGAAATATATTTTATTACCTGAGTCTGTCCCACTGACATCTTACATAGCATCGAATGGAGCTGAGGGAGAGGTTTTTGCAATTACTTTAATATTAATCTTTATTTCTTCTCTGAAATAGTTTTGGAAAAATGTTCATCGCAGATACACTGGTTAGTGGAAACGCTGTATTATAGAAAATTTTTAGAGTTTTTCTGATAGATTGGAAATTGTGAGCTACTAACTTGACCATTTTGATAAATTTTTTGAATTATCATATCAGGGAAAATGCAAGGGCTGTGCCTGTCCTTGATATGTTCATCGTCAGTAATCCAGGTAATATCACAAATATGATTGTACCAAAACCATCAGCTATGAGTAACTATAATATCCCAAAATGGTCATTGTGGTCAATGTCAAATGAGATTTCATTAGTCAAGGGTAAGGGCAAGTGTTTTAATTTGAAGAAAGGAGGTTACAATGCATTGAGGAGCTTCTTGGACTCTGTCAGTTGGAATGAAATATACAAGATTGAAAGTACAGTGGAATTATGGGGAACTTTGAAGTCATCTTCATCAAACCACAAGTGCATTCATTCTCTTTAGGAACTTTTGGTATCATTACACAAGGTGGATACCAAGATGGATGAAAAGGGATTTAGTTAGTATCATAGAACAAAAGAGGATAGCATGGGAGAGTCAGAATGATGAAAGACTTAGATTCATGTAGTAATTATAAGTTGATTTGTAACAAAACCATAACTTTAGTCCTTGAGGCTGTCACAGACATTCTGTCAGGTATGCCAAGCTGGGCTTTCTACCTGGGAGTCCAAAACGTTGAAGGAACTGCTATTTGGGTGACGCTCAAGTCAAATGGACCTAATTTCAGTGAAGTCCTGATGGTGGAACTGATAGTAACCCTGGGTATAACCTCCATGTGCAAGTCCTGAAATACGGCACCTAGTATAATGCAGGTGACCATCCAGGTGCAAACCAACCTAAGCAGGGGTTAAGGTGTGGCACCCACACCACATGGAGCAATGCTTCCCCTCTATGTTACCAGGCAGTATCAGGTGGTAGTGACTCTCATCAACCAGTGCAATACCACCACTTTGCTTATTGGAGGCTTGAAGTTGTGGAACCCGTGTTTAGTCTCCAGAGAAAAGCTCCAGCAAATCTGCTATATCTCTTCCATTATGCAGTATGATTGATGTCTTTTGAGGTTATGATGTACATCATGGTGAGATCCAATCTTCCTTATATTTCGAGGGTACAGCCCTAAAATGGTGTTCACAGTCCAGTCTACATAGTCCGCCAGACAACCTGTTGGTAACTCTCTAGGAGGCTTCTGAAGCAGCTAGTGTATAATCTTGCTGTCTCTATTCTGCCTGATAGTGACTGGAGGGAGTCTGAGTAGTATGTATTCAGGGTATTGTCCAGGCCACATTATATCAAGGATCTGGGTATATTCTTACCATGTGTACACCGTATCCAAAAATTTTATTACTTCATACAGCATAGCCTTGCCACCTTTTCTTATTACTGAATGCATCATGAATTGTCAGACTAACAGAAAAACTTATCTGCAAAAAGATTTAAACCTTCCAAACACTTTCTCGTTCATTTCACAAATATATGTGGTATATGAGGGGACACAAATTCCAATTTAGGATGATGCTGTATAAGCTTTCCTTCTTGCATCATTTGCTAAAGCTAATTCAAGGGAGAACTTCAATATGGCTATCAAAAATTTTCGTTCTTAATATTTAACCTGGTGCATTTTGAATATTTTACATTAAAAAAAAAAAAAAAAAAGTCCTGCACTCCTAGATACTGTTTTGGGTGGCTTAAAATGTCACTTATGACAGGCATTTTTAAGTTAGTGGTACATTTACAGCATTATGTAAAATTCTATGAATGAAATTGGTGAAAGTATTGGTACTTCTGTTAAATTTTACTCTGAAAATGCTTAAAAAAAAGGCAGAAAACCCCTCTACTTGTATTTTGAAAAAGATTTTATTGAAGAGATTGTGCAATGAGTATGAAATTCATTGTTCTGTCTTAAATATAAGACTTGCTTAATTATTCATCAGCACTGTCTGGTGAGTTAAACCAACATTTATGGTTAGTAGTTCTGTTGGGTATAATCTACAGAAATTAAAAAAAAAAAAAAAAATACTATAATTTTGTGTGTGGATGCTGTTTGAGTTCCTTTGGCAGTGTATAAGTGAAGCTGTTGCATTTCTTGACTTTTTTCTGAAGGGAAATTTTTTTTCATATGAGATTAAGATACCCATACTAGTTATTGTCGGTGACTGTTCTCAGGGAGATGGGGAATATAGTATGCAAAAAGGATAGGTGGAACAGGACCAGGATATGTCTGCCAGGGGCAAAAGTTGATGATGTTGTAGAGCAGATAACATCTTTTAAGGGCACAAAATATTCCCTTATATTCCCTGTCAGAGACTTGGTAATTTGGAATCTCCTCTTTTTGACCTTCTCAATCTTAAAATCTCCTACCTCATTCATCTGTTGTCTCTACAGTTCTCCCAACTCCACTAATCACTATATGAATTCACACATAAGGAGTTATTCAAGGAGGGGAATGCCAGAAGATTATCAAACTCTAATAGGGAACTAAGTGATTTTTGTAATAACTGAGAGCAAAGTGGAGGAGAAATTGTTGAAGTTAAACATAAAAAAGGCACCTGGGGCAGATGGAATCTATCCAGTTATAATGAAGGAGACAGCAAGGGAAGTAAGCAAACCCTTAGCCATAATTATGAGAGCATCCTTAGAGTCGGGGAAGGTCCTCATGGACTGGAGATGTGCAAATGTATCCCCAATTCACTAAGGGGGTTCAAAGGATGACATAAATAATTATAGACCTGTTAGTTTAACTTCTGTTGTGGGGAAAATAACGGAGTCACTGGTTAAATAGGTGTTACAGGATCATGTGGAGAAGACAGGAGTAATAGTTCAGACAGCTTGGATTGGGTGCCTCCATAGCCAGGTGGGAAGGAGCAGCAGTGCGTACACACGTTTCTTGATTAGACCGGAGTTCAAGCCCATCACCACCAAATATGGAGGATGCGGAAAGGTCAGGGAATGACCACTGCATATCCCAGAGCAATATGGCCTTAGTTGCTAATGCTCCTAAAAAAAAAAACCAGACAGCTTGGTTTTGTTAAGGGGAAGTCTTGTCTGATCCATTTGATTGGATACTACGATGTGGTCACAAAAGAACTGGATGCTAAAAATAATTTTGATCTCATATACTTGGATTTCAGGAAAGCTTTTGATACTTTGATAAAAGGGATGGTTGAGTGGGAGATGGCAGAGAGTGGTAATAAATGGACACTGCTCTACATGGACTAATGTTATCAGCAGAGTCCCCCAGGGTTCAGTGCTGGGCCCATTGTTGTTTTGTGTATTTATCAATGATATCGATGAAAGTATATATGAAGCTTAATGTCCAAGTTTGCAGTGATACAAAGGTTGGCTGGGTTGTTAATGACACTAAAGATTGTATGATACAGCAACAGGATCTAGAAAAGTTAGACAGATGGGCTGAGAAGTGGCAACTGAAGTTTAACATTGACAAATTTCAATTGACAAACTTCATTTGCCACTTTGTTAAACTTCAGTTGCCATTTAACGCTGATAATTCGTTCCGGAAAAACCGAGCACTGCATTCCCATAAGGTAACATATGTATTTGTGAGTTGCGGTCGGTGCCATAGGATATTTCCTAATCGATAATAAACGATAGTGAAAAGATGCACAAATGTCGGTCAAAATATTTAATATTAAAATATTTGTACATATAAAATTTTCTGCATTACATACGTATATAATTATGTGGTAACTACTTACGTATCAAAAGTAAACTTAATTCCAATTAAAATCATGAATTTTATTGATCTAAATTGATTTAATTTAATTGATGTATTTAATCATGAAAAATGTGTAGAATTTGGGTTGTACTTTTGCCCTCTTCCTGATAAACTAAAAGGGGTTTTAATTTTAAATCCTCTGCAGCTTTTACCATCCAAAAACCGATCCTTCGTCACTTTGAAACCTGGCATGTTTTTTTCTTCTTTCAATATGAAACTTCTTTTAGTCATTCGTTTCCAAAAAAGTCCTGCTTCATCTGTGTTAAAAAACTTGAAGTATAACACATATACTCCTCCTCAATAATTTTATTACAAGTTATTTTTTCTGTTCTGAGAGCATCTTGGTCCTCGTTGATCTGCACTTGCATCTTCTCCCTGGATTTTGAATCTATTCAACCAGCCCTTACTAGTTTTAAATGGTTCCACATTGTTTTTTTTTTTTTTTTTTTTTTTAGGTGAGTTTTCTTCAGATTATCATATAGGCTAATCTCTCTCTCTCTCTCTCTCTCTCTCTCTCTCTCTCTTTAATAATATTTAACTTAACTGAATTCTGCATTGGGTATTATCCTCAATAAAATTAGTTAAAATCTCTCCATTTCAATCCTAATAGCCAGCCTAGCCCAGTTGCTTGCAGTGCAACAGCTGTCTTTCCAGCTGCTAAAATTAATTCTTTATTTTTTATAGTTGTTACAGTTAAACTTGCCAGTCCTAAATTATGGCACGCATCCGCATGTCATATCGATTCGCTTCAAAATGTCTAATTTAATTTTCAAATTCAGTCTTTTTCATACATTTATAGTCTTTGTACTGCGTCCAGACGTTGCTTTTTCATTCTTATCTGCCATTATTAATTCTTTGAAAATGTAACTGTGTTGGTTGCATTAATTATGATACGATGTTCGAGTAAACTGTCCGTTACGCACAATGTCTAATACTGTACTGAGTGATGACTAGACTTCAGATAAATGCATATAACGCAAATATTACAAGCAATATGCTTGATCATTTTTTAAAATGTTGATCTCGGAACTGCATAACAAATCACTACTGCAATTAAATTATCATTCGAGAAAACTTCATTGACTGTGGGAAAATTTCTCAAGTCGGTGTGAGAAACGTTTCAATGCTGTTTTGCTATTCATTTTCAAGCTATCGACTCTATCAAGTGAAACGATTTTGTTAAATACCAAAAATGCAATCTGTAAAAAAAGGGTTATAATGATTTGTGACAGCGTTATAGTCAGATACGGGTTATAATATAAGAACAGCGTTATAGCGAATCAGTGTAAAGTGAACTGCATTATAACCAGGGCCTGCTGTACTGCATATGGGTAGCAGTAACCCAAGAGTTCCAACGTAGTACCTGAGCGTAGTACCAACTGTGTGGTACTACGCTCAGGGAGGTGGAGAATGAAAAAGTCCTGGGGGTATTTGTGCAGTCAGATATGAAGTTCTCTGAGCAGTGCAGACGGGCTGCCAGAGCAGGTCATGGAGTTTTGTCAATGATATATATAGGAATTTTGCTAGCAGAGACAAGGTGATTATCCCTTTGTATAAAGCAATGGTCAGGCCACACCTTGAGTACTGTATACAGGTCTGGAGGCCTCATTTTAGAAAGGATGTAGAGTAGAGTAGAGAAAGTCTAGAGTTGCTAGAATGAATACAGAGGAGAGGAACAAAGGGGTGCGCTTATGAAGAAAGGCTTAAGTTTTGCAAGTTGCAGCATCTGGAGACTAGGCATCTGCGAGGTGATCTGATTTGAGGTGTTTGTAAGGCCTTGAATGGTTTGAGCAGACTCAATGCTGATGGGATACTTCCACTTGCTCAGACTAAGAACCTGAGGGGGCATAGATTCAAATTGAGGAAAGACAGTTGTAGAATAGATGTGTGGAAGTTTGCCTTTGGCCAATGAGTAGTTGATTGCTGGAACAGACTTCCATCTGTTGTTGTGGAAGTTTATAGCTTAAATAAATTTAAGGCTGAACTAGACAAACATTTGGAGTGACTGGATGGGTGAAATGGGAGGGATCCAGAAGAGTTGTCCTTCGCATTGCACCCTCCGCATTTTGCCCCCGGCACATTTCTCCCCCCGCATTTCGTCTCCCACATTTTGCCCCTGACACATTTCGCCCCCAGTAGATAATGAATAGGCTATAGAAATGTAAATAATACACCTAATTTTTATTAATTCTAATTTATTTTGTTTTAATAGAATGAATCAATCAAAAGATAATCAATCAATCAAAGGTAAAGGTAATCAAATTAATCATACAGATTGATTAATCTGTATGATTAATTTGATTAATCATAGAATAAATGCACATTATTATTGTTTAAAACTCAAAGTTGTATGCAATGCCTCTAAGGTAATCAATCACATTACGATTTTGAAAATCTTGGACTATTCTTTTGATTCTAGCAGAAATTGCAGCACATTTCTTGTTCCATCAGAAAACCACTCCTGGTTACGCGCCAATAACTGAAGATTGTTACTAGTGGAAAAAATAAGCATGCGACCCGGGAGCAGTTCGTCCTGAGAATCGTACATTAAAAACTGAAATTCTCTGAGCATTGTAAACAGGTTGCAAGGAAGGCCCATGGTGTCCTATCGATGATCTATCGAACTTTTGCAAGTAGAGATAGGGACGTGATAATCCCATTATATAAAGCTTATGTTAGACCACACTTGGAATACTGTGTTCAACTATGGAGACCGCACCTAAAGAAAGACATCGAGCTTCTTGAAAGGGTGCAAAGAAGGGTAACTCGCCTGGTGAGATCGGCAAAAGGGCGTCCTTATGAAGAAAGACTTCGAATATGTGGGTTCCTAGAGTTTGGAAACTAGACACCTTAGAGGAGATTTGATTGAGGTGTTTAAGGCTCTGAGAGGCATCAGTAAAATGAATGAGGACAAAATTTTCAAGATTATAAATGATGCTAGAACTAGGGGACATAAATTCAAGTTACGGGAGGAAATGTTTAGATTGGACTGCAGGAAGTTTTATTTTAGCCAGCGAGTTATAAATTACTGGAATAAGTTGCCTTCGTGGGTGGTAGAGGCCGACAGTTTGGGGAAATTCAAAGGTCATCTGGATAGTACTTTCGGGTAAGGGAAGCGCATAGGATGATAGGTTTAATTTCCTTTTTATTTATATATATATATATATTTTTTTTTATTTATTAATTATTATTATTTAGTTTATTTATTTATTTTTTGTTTTTATCATTGTTTTGTTCGGATTTTTTTTTTTTTTTGGCTGGTGCAGCATAAGCCATAGGCTTTCTTGCACCATGCGGCCGTTACTAATACTAACTGTTTAATAGATTTGATAATTGAGAGCTATTAAGTGCTCGATAATTCCTATATTCTATTATATTATAAATCAACAGGGATTACCTTTATTTTAGATATAGGAAGATTCTTTTCCAACTCTCCTAGCCCATCGCTAATAATTCTTGAGGATGGCGATATCAATTTTGCAAAACAGGTGGGACATCTTCCCCACTGTCAGAACCGTAGTGTTCAGACAGTGTGGTCTCAACAATGAGCGCTCAAGACTTCTGTCTTCAAACATCATACCTCTGGCAGCAAGGAAACCATTACGTGGATTGGCATAAAATTAGATTTTTGAAGGTCTACACTGTTAATAAATATGGACCAATTATTTCTTTTGGTACTGTAGCTGGACTTTAGAGTTAAATTTAGGGGTCTACTCATTATCTACTGGGGGCGAAATGTGCCGGAGGCGAAATGCGGGGGGCCACTTTTCCGTAAACCGAAATGGGAAGGGTTTTTTTTTTTTTTGGCTGATGCTGCTTTCTTGCATCATCATGCCTCAACTAATGCTAATGCTAATACATTGGTCATAAGTTTCTGCACAAATGCATAAATAGTATAAGGTATTATTTAATTGGTTCTGAAACACCTTGTTTCCTGTGCCATTCAGGCTGAATCTGTATGCATGATTATTATCATTAAACCAATATGTATTTACTTATTTAAATAATTTTTTGCAGAGCAGAATATTATAATTCACCTACCTTTCATTTTATATGTCCATTCAATATTGCTAGTAAGGTAGGTTGGCTATAACCAGTAAAACCTATTATATTTTCTCAATCTAATTTACAGATGTAATGGAAAGATTAATAAGGAAAACACAGTATGTTCTCTTATTTTTTTTAACAAGAAAATTGCTATAGCTAGTCTAATAGTAAAGCATAGTGTTTATAACTCAAGAGATGATAAATTTATTAAAATGGTTACTGTCAAGTTCTAAAACTCTCACGGAGAGATGCTACTAAAAACTTCAAATTCCTCAGAACTCTGCGACAGTATAGCCAGTTTATAATTTAACTGTCAGAGTCAAATTATAGTGCTCTGGTGATCTTCAGTCAATGCATCCATTGGTTGTGGGTGCATCTGTTGGTCTGAGATCTCTACAAGAGATCCGTAAGTCAGCTGCAGATTTCTACCTGAAATTAGCTATAGTTTGTACTTTCAAGATGGTTTCCCCCATTAGGTTTATAGCCACCATAACATATAAACAGGCACACTATGGCCAAAGCAGTTGATGTGCCAAAAATCCTCAAAAGCAATGAACAACAACCAGCATCAGGAAAACAAATATGGATAAAATAAAAATAATCCAGAAAAGGTGAGACTACTAGACCAATGGTGCATCAGCAAATCAGGAATACAGAAACCATAAAAGTGGTATTTTGTCTTTGAATAGCTAATTAGTAAATAAATGGTGTATTCTGTAATAGGCTATGGGACAGTTAAAATTAATTCATTGCAATGGTTTCAAGTTTCCAGTTTAACCATTGCCAGTGTGCTCAAATCAAAAACTGTTTGGGAAAAAGCTAGGTTTTCTTACTTTTATGCATATTTATTTGTTTCAATACTTTATTAGGATTTATTTATCATTTTAGTCAAAATAGTATTTTATATTCAAATCTAACTTTTGTTAAAATACATTTGATTATAATAATATATAATATAATAATAATGTTTATATTTACACAGCCTTCAGAAGCAACTAAAAGAATTTCAGTATTATGTTCAACATCTTCAGAATTCTTCTGGCTTTGTGCCCATGTCACCCTCAGTTTCCTTAAAAGCTGAAATTCAGAGAAATTGTACAGCACTCAGTAGTAATGCATCTGTTGTATCATCCCCATCACTATCCTATCGTACTCTTTCGCATCAAGTAATGAAAGAACTGCATAATGAGCATAATCGTGATTCATCAATACATATCAGTCATCGAAGTTTGTTTTGGCCAAATGGTAGAAATAGGAAAAACTCATATCAAGAACAGGTAAGTTGATGACATAAGTAAATGTAATATGTAAAAAATGTACTTGCACCACTCAGATATTGTTACCATAGTAAAACCTCACTTTAACAGACTACATGCGATATGATCTTTCTACTAAATCCAATTTAAACTTGAGAAATGTATATAGTCACGGAAGTTGCAACAATGTTATGAAAAAGTTGTGTAATATGAAAGGAAAAACACTGCATGTTGTTAATACTATATTTTACTGCACTATTATGTGCAGTAAAAGAGCTTGAAATTTTGCTGTGTCATATAATGGCAGTGTAAACTCTAACCAAGGCTAATCACAGTTTGTAGAGCTCTTTGGCACCCTTGCTGGAGCTTCAGCTGACTCCAAACTGATGTCTAATGCACTTTTACAGAATTTTATATTTCTTCACAAAGTACCATGGCACAGATGTGGGAAACCACCATGGTGTCTGCCACAAAACACTATGCCACTATAGTACCACACAGTTGATATGTTACTCTGGGGTTATTGCTTCCCATATGCAATACTTTACATTTGTCAGTGTTAAATTTCAGTTGCCACCTCTCAACCCATCTGCTCAACTTTTCTAGATCTTGTTGCAGCAGCGTACTGACATTAGTGTCATTAACAACCCTGCCGACCTTCATATCGTCTGCAAACTTGGACATTAAGCCTGATATACTATCATTAATAAATACATAAAACAACAATGAGCTTGGCATCAAACCCTGGGGGACTCCACTAATAACATTAATCCATGAAGAGCAGTGTCCATTGATTACCACTCTGTCTTCTTCCACTCAACCATCCCTTTATACAAGCAGCATTTTACCTCCAATGCCACACTGCTCCAATTTGTGCAGCAGTCTTCCATGTGCAAAAAGTATCAAAAGCCTTTCTAAGATCCAAATATATGATATCAAAATTATTCTTTGCATCCAGTTCCTTGGTGACCACATCATAGTATCCAATCTAATTGGTCAGACAAGACATCCCTTTAACAAACCTATGCTGTGTCTGAACTATAACTGAAGACATGTATAGATGATCCTGGAGTGCTTCTTTAACCAATGCCTAAATAAGTTTAAGGCTCAGCTGGACAGGTATTTTGAACGAACAGAGGGGTGAAGTGGAAGTGGGTTTTTTTTTTTTTTTTTTTTGGCTGATGCTGCATAAGCTTGCTTTCTTGCATCAAATGCCTCTACTAATGCTAATGCTAAAATGCTAATGCCTCCATTAATTTCCCTGGAACAGAAGTTAAACTAACAGATCTGTAATTACTTGTCACCCTTAGATCCTCCTTTGTGAATTGGGGTCACATTTGCACATCTCCAGCTTGTCGGTACCTCCTGAGTCCAAGGAAGCTTTCATAATTATGGCTAAGGGTTTGCTAACTTCGTTTTCTGCCTCCTTTAATATAACTGGATTGATCCCATCCACCCCAGTTGCCTTTCTTATGTTTATTACAAAATCATCTAGCTCACTGCAAGAGTTTAATTCACCTCTGACATTCCCTTCCCTGAATAACTCCTCATGTGTGAATGTAGATGCAAAATACTCATTTAGTTTGTTAGCTACTTGAGCAGGATCATCAACAGTTGAACCATCGATATCAAGTGGAGCAATCTGATTCATCCCCTTCCTTCTAGAGTTTACATAAGTAAAGAACTCTTTGATCTCTGCATCATTTGCCAAAGATTTTTGTAATCTGCCTTTGCCTGCCTAACCTCCTTTGTGACTTGGTTATAGACCAACTTATATCTGTTAGCATTAGTAGAGGCACATGATGCAAGAAAGCAAGCTTATGCAGCATCAGCCAAAAAAAAAAAAAAAACTCTCCCATTTCATCCCTCCATTCGTTCCAAATACCTGTCCAGCCTGGCCTTAAAATTTATTTAGGCTATCAACTTCCACAACAAAGGATGGAAGTCTGTTCCACCAACAAACTACCCGTGGCTAAAGGCAAACTTCTGCATATCTATCCTACACCTGTCTTTCCTCAATCTGAATTTATGTCCTCTCAGGTGATTATTCTGAGCATGAGGAACAATCCCATCAGCATTGAGCATGCTCAAACCATTCAAGGCTTTATACACCTCAATCAGATCACCTCGCATGTCCTAGTCTCCAGACACTAATTTGCAAAACTTAAGCCTTTCTTCGTAAGAGCAACACTTTGTTCCATTCACTAATCTTGTTGCCCTTCTCTGTACTTGTTCCAACAGCACTACATCCTTCTTAAAATAAGGCCTCCAGACTGTATACAGTACTCAAGGTGTGGCCGGACCATTGCCTTATACAAGGGGATAATCATCTCCTTATCCCTGATAGAAACATTCCTGTATATCATTGACAAGATACCATAAGCTACTCTTGCAGACTGTCTGCACTGCTCAGAAAACTTCATATCTGCCTGCACAATTACCCCCAGGTCCTTTTCATTCTCTACCACTGTCAGTGTAGTACCACTGTTGTTATTTTGTTATTTGGTTTTTTAGGAGCATTAGCAACTAAGGCCATATTGCTCCGGGGATATGCGGTGGTCATAACCTGACATTTCTGCATCCTCCGTGTTTGGTGGTTACGGGCTCGAACCCTGGTCTAATCAAGAAGCGTGTGCTACGTACTGCTGCTCCTGGCTATGGAGGCACCTCAGTGTAGTACCACAGAGTTGATATATTACTCTGGGGTTACTGCTTCCCATATGTATTATTTTACATTTGTTAATGTTAAACTTCATTTGCCACCTCTCAGCCCATCTGCTCAACTTTTCTAGACCCTGTTGCAGCAGTGTACTGTCATTAGTGTCCTTAACAACCCTGCCAACCTTCGTATCATCTGCAAACTTGGACATTAAGCTTGATATACCATCATCAATATCATTTATAAATATAGAAAACAACAATGGACCCAACACTGAACCCTGAGGGACTCCACTAATAAATAACATTAGTCCACGATGAGCAGTGACCATTGATTACCACTCTTTCTTCTCCCATTCAACTATCCCTTTATCCATAGCAGCAATTTGCCTCCAATGCCACACTGCTCCAATTTGTGCAGCAGTCTTCTATGTGCAACAGTATCAAAAGCCTTTCTAAGATCCAAGTATATAATATCAAAGTTATTCCCTGCATCCAGTTCTTTTGTGACTGCATCATAGTATCCAATCAAATTGGTCAGGCAAGACTTCCCCTTAACAAAACCATTCTGTGTCCAAGCTATAACTGAAGTCTTGTCTAGATGATCCTGCAGTGCTTCTTTTACCAGTGTCTCCATTAATTTTCCTGGAACAGAAGTTAAACTAACAGGTCTATAATTACTTGTGTCGCCCTTTGATCCTCCTTTGTGAAATGGGGTCACATTTGCACATCTCCAGTCCATGGGTACCTCCCCTGAGTCCAAAGAAGTTCTCATAATTATGGCTAAGGGTTTGCTTACTTCCTTTGCTGCCTCCTTTAATATAACTGGATCGATCCCATCCACCTGGTTGCCTATTTTATATTTATCTTCAACAATTTCTCCTCCACTTTTCTCTCAGTTATTACAAAATCATCTAGCTCACTGCCAGAGTTCAATTCACCTCTGGCATTCCCCTCCCTAAATAACTCCTCATGTGTGAATGTAGATGCAAATACTCATTTAGTTTGTTAGCCACCTGAGCAGGATCATCAACAGTTGAATCATCAATATCCAGTGGACCAATCTGATTCATCCCTTTCCTTCTAGAGATTACATAGGTAAAGAACTCTTTGCTGTTTTTCTTTGCATCTTTTGCCAAATAGTTCTCATAATCTGCCTTTGCCTGACTAATCTCCTTTTTGACTTGGTTACAGACCAGCTTATATCTATCATAAGCTTCCATGTCACCCATTAAGTTATATGTATCCCATGCATTTTTCTTCTCTGCCATATGTCTCATTAGTTCATCTGACATCCATTTAGGCTTAAATCTTGAACAATATTTCTTAGTTGGTATGTAAAGCCTGGTAGATTCCAAGATTAATTCTTTGAATGCTTTCCATTTTGAATTTGCTGTTGGTATCATCAGTTGTTTTTACCGTATAGAATTTAAATACTGTCTCAGACCACCGTAGTCGCCTTTATGAAAGCAAAAACCCTTCCCTTTACCCCTGATGGTAGTTATCTCTTTGAGTCAATCCCACTTCAGCACACTGTGGTCACTGCCTCCTAGTGGTTCTTTTATCTGCAAACTCTTAATGCATGAAAAATCACTACTGATATTCAGTTCAAGAATAATACTCCTAGTTGCCTCCTGAACATGCTGCTATAGAAAGATATATAATGATTAGAAAAGTCCTGGCACCCTGGTTTATAATGAAAATATTGTTACTGATGATAAATATCATCAAACTAAGGCAGTTATGTCAAGTAAGTACATCCGAGTGCCATTTGGATGAAAAGCCTGCTTTATGCTGTCTATTTTCAAAGTAAAAGTACTTTAAAGTGAGGGTTTACCATATATGTAATATATATTTTAGATTCTGTGGTTTGTTGCAAATATTTTTCCATTGACGATAGCTAAAGCTGTCACCTGGAAATTTAAAATCCTGACGGAGCAGATATCTAGGTGACGCTTGAATCAAGTGCGTTGAATTTAGGAGAGTCTGTTTGTTCAGCGACAACCAAATCCTCTTCATGGACTTGATTATGTGATGTGTGAATTTGCATATGTAAAAATTACCTCAACCATCCCCTAAAAAATGCTTTTTATATTCCATTATTAGCTCAAGGGGCAGAGTAGTTCCCAGCTCTATCATAACTACTCTGATAACAGTGGGTTATGCTTTTTTGTGGCAAGGTTATAGGTTTGATCCCAAAAAGTGCATACTGGAATTTTCATACATTTACATTGGAATATGACCTAGGTCCAAATTCTAATAATACATGAGTACCTAGAATGCTGATCAGTAATTTATTTTTGCTTCTGTTTAGTTTCTTTAATATGTTGTAAATTTAATTTTGAAAATTTTTGAAGTTACATTCTGTGATATTTTGTAAATTTATTTCTTAGTTTTGTAAAGCAAATTCTTGTAAATTACACTCTTTCAGTTTTATTGTTAAGTTTAAATTTTTAAGTTCAGTAGTTCATAAATTTTTGGTATCTACTTAATTATTTTAGTATTTTATAAATTTAATTTCTATAATATTTTGCAAAGTTAATTCTTACTTTAATAATGGTTGTTACTAACTGTACATTGAATACTTTGTCCAGGGATATCTTAACCAGACAAAAACAGCTCTAGTCAATTGCTGGATGAGTTATCTGTTAATTGCTTTCATAGTCTCTGGCATGTATTGAAAAGTTAATCTAGTATGCAATTATAGTTCAACTGATGACTTTTTTTTTTTTTTTTTTTTTGTTCCCAATGTAAGGAATGTACCAGTCTCAAATTAAAACTTGGTACGTTACTAGAAGAATTTGAATCAGTGAAGAAACGAATGCTTGCCCTAAAGAAAAATAAAAGTAAGAGCTTATCAGGGACTCAAATGTTTAGTAGTAACCTGCCAGGTGATGTGCCCCTGATTCAGGGACTCAGAATGGAATAGTAAAATGCATTCAGCTCTGGTTCAAGAGATTTAGTTTTATTAGGAGACTTCATTATCAGAGAAACAGATAACATTTTTAATGTTATAATGGACATCGTGAAAAAAATCCAGTTCCTTCAATTTCTAGTCACGGTGTTACCGAAGGTCTTTATTTTTGTGATAAATGAAATAAAGTACCAGGCGAGGAAGATTAGAAAGCATAAAATACAAAGGACCTTAATTGAGATCACCAGTTTCATTGTTAGGGCAACACATTCTGCTGCTTATTGTTTTCTGTTATAGGAATATTACCAGCCAGTTAGTAGGTAAACTCGAGCCAAAATGGTGTTTTTCAACAAGTTTGCACAGAGCATTTGATGGGTATATAGTTGTAGGATGTAGATTAACAAACCTGAGTGGGCTAATCTAGTATAAATGCAAGTGGTATGTTGTAGTTCAAACTTCCTCCAACAGATGGCAGTATAGAAATTGTCCAGTAGGCTTGACAAATTGTAACAATTGGTTTTGTTAATAGCTTTAACATTCTGTCTCATGATTTTGCAATGGAGCAACAAGTTAATATCAATTTTTTTTTTTTTTTTTTTCCTTTAAACTGGGAAGATCTGCAACCGAAACATATGAAATGTTAAAAATAGTTTATGGTAATGAAATGCCAAGTCGTACCAGTGTATTTGAATGGTATAAGCGGTTCAAAAACAGATGGGAGGATGTTTACAACAACCCAAGAAATGGGTGTCTGTTGACCTCTTGAAGTGACAACAGAGGTGAAAAGGTTCAGGAAACTGTGGAAAGAGATTGTCGCTTGACTTCCAGAATGATGGCTGATGAATTGGATATGAATAAGGAGATGAGTTGTCAAATTCTGCATGAAAATTTAGGAAAAAGGAAGGTCTGTGAAAAATTTGTGCCACACACCCTTACGAGCGAGCAGAAGCAATGGAGAGCGTCACTATGTGAAGACTTCATCCAGACTTCTCAAGATAATCCTAATTTCCTTGACTGTATTTGTCATGGAAATGAGCATTGGGTGTTTCAGTATGACCCAGAGATGAAGCATCAGAGCATGCAGTGGACTTCAAAATCATCACCAAGGTCCCGAAAAGTTTCATTTATGGAAGTCCAGGATTAAGATGATGCTGATCATGTTTTTCTACAAAGTGTGATTTACAAGAAATTTGTACTTGAAGAGGAGAGTTGATGCTGCATTCTATGTACAGGTGCTTCAAAGACTATTGAAGCGTATTTCCTGGGTGAGGCCACAATTTCAAAATAAAAGTAGCTGGTTCTTATTGCACAACAGTGCCTCTGTCCATTCTGCCTTGTGGTGACATTTCTGATAAAACATGTCATTGTACAGATCAACCATTCACCCTACTCTTTTGAACTAGCACCAGTGGGGTTCCTCTTTCTCAAAGTGAGAACCATCTGCAAAGAAAAGAGATTTCAGGATGTTGAGGACATAAGTCATAATGTGCACTTAATGTCATGTATATTGGATTTGTCGACTAACTCCCTTCAGTAATGCCATTTATTCATATTACCCTGTTTATGTTGCTATATTCTACATAATTATTTTCCTTTTAAGACAAACTGGCAAGACTTACTGTCTGAATCAATTTTTTTTTTTTTTAAGTTTAATTTCATGGTCTTTCTGTTCTAACAACTTTCTGTGTACAGTACTTGCAATTTTTTAGTTGAACAAATATCAGAATTTTTAATGATATGATAATTTGACAAGTTACTTTACATCTCATCATCAGTGTAACATATAACCCCAGGGGCTCACATCTGGTGAGTATGGGCTTGGCACACCCAGGATCCTCAGCTGGATATCATCATTCTTCTCTTTCTTGGTGATTCCTTCTACTTTTGACTCTCTCTCAGGGTAACTCAGGAATTTTTTTTTTTGGCTGGTGCAGCATAAGCCTCTGGCTTCCTTGCACCATATAGCTAATAATAATGATGATAATAATAAAGAAAAACATAACTGCTGACCTAAACATAATCTATTTGGATGCCTTTGCTGACTTTTCAGAAACTTTTAGAATGGTGTAATAAGTGCATTCATTCAGGATATGATTACTTTGAATTAAAAGAAAACCAATTTTGAGCTCCTTCACTTTGTGTTCTTTTTATTGCACTAGTCCTGGAAATATATTGCCACACCTTGTAGCTGTAAGTGAGACTGACTGGACAAACCTGGGTGGAAGTGAGCCATGGGTAGAGATGTCCTCTGTCTAGAACTAGTGGAGCATTTCTATTTCTAAATTTCCTAGCTAAGAAAGCAATGGTGATCGAAGAATGTACACACAGGCCAGACCTCAATGGCTTTGAACTGGGTCTTTTATGTGAATAAGTGAGTGGTCACTTGACCTTTACAGCAGCCTTAGAATTTGACACCCATTAAAAATCGGCAGATGGATGGCAGTATACCCAGAGGATCCTATTCTTTTTTTTTTTGAAAAGCAAGGTACTTTGTTCATTTATTTTTTCTTTATCACTCTATCCTTTTCAGTTTCTGTCTAAGTTTGGAGCCCATCACAATTTGAGACTACTCATCCACTAAATAATTGTTTTTATAACAGTGACTCATTGCTTAAATAGCAGAGACCTATTGGTGATGCTATTTGTTTAAAAGTAATGCAATATTAGGAAAGACTGCTGCTCGAATTGGAGCAGTGTGGCATTAGAGAAAAGTTTCTGCTATGGATAAAGTGATGCTTGTGTAGCAGAAGATAGGGTGGTCCTAAATGAGTACTGCTCTTCTTTCATTAATGCTATTAGTATAGGTCTTCAGAGTTCAGTGCTGGGTCTCTTATTTTCCATATTTATTAGTGATACTGATGAAGGCATATCAAGCATATTGTTTAAGTTTGTAGATAATAAAAATGTTGGCAGGTGGTTAATGATAGGAATCAAGGCATGCCTCGCAACAAGACCTAGAAAAAATATGGGGAGCAGTAATCTCAGAATATTATGCCAGTTGAATACCACATGTAAAGTGGTAGAAATTAAGGAGATCTGGAGTAATTGTACAGTTGCAATGTGACATTCTGTGAGAAATGTAGGCAGGCAGGCAGGCTGCTAAGACAGTTCATGGAGTTATCTCAATGATATACAGGAATTTTGCCAAATTTCTTCCTTTAAAATTATTAATATTTCTTTAAAATACATTACATTTTATTTTTATTGGCTAACTGTTTAATTCAGGTACTGTGTAAGATTGGATTCTGATTAAAAATGCTTAATCTAATTTAATTTTTTTTTAGAGCCTAAAAGAAACAGCAGTATATTGTGCAAATGCCAAGGTTCCAGTTCTTTCTTCTCCTCTTGCCAAAAAATTTGATAGAATAAAGACTTACCAGCAGGTATGCACACATGAAGAGGGAAGCTCTCTTGGGGTAAAAAGTGATGCTTGTGTAAATAAAAACTGTGTACTTCAAAAGGAAAGCTTCACTGATGGACCAGTAGACCAATCTTTGTGCTCAAGGTTGTGCAAGAAAGAGAGAAATAACTGTATAAAAGCTAGAAATTGTACTGATTCATTACAATTGCGTAGTATAACAATGGTTAGCAATTTGAGGTGTGAGTATCCTTCCTCTGTCTCTAATTTATTTAGAAATATTCAGTTCCAGCATGCTGAAGTATAAAAGTGTATATTTATTATAGGATGCAAGGTAGAAGTTGGTTAATGTAGAAATGTATGTTTTGAATATTAACATTTAACAGCATAATAGCTGGATACAATTAATTGGATTACAATAACTGGATTGTACTATAGTTTGCTGCCCATCATGATTCTGTCTAGGGGTATACTATACCAACAGCAGGAACCAAAAACTTAGTGGGAAAAAAGCATAACCTGCCCCCCTCTCAAAAAAATTTTGTTTAAATAAATAAGGGGCTCTGCTCACTTCGCTCGCCAACCTTCGTGCATAGGTCATTTCCTGATTAGATATCAATCAGTGCGTTTCAACAGTGTCTAGAATCCATGACGTTTGATTTGCTAACATAGTAATTAACACAATCAGGAAATGACCCATGTAATTATTTATCTGTGCATTTGTAGTGATGTAATTGCCCCGCCCACTTGTAACACATGGCTCGCATCCCTCGTCTTCCATTGGCTACCCAACCATGCAGCATTCTCAAGGTCGAATAAATATCACCAGGTGGAAAACATTTTTTAATGTATAGAGAGAGAAAGTAATATGAAACAATGCATTAAAACTACCTTGGTAGTTGAAATGATGTGTGAGCATTACACATGCATGAATAAACTCTTTCATACTCGTAGGCATTTAGCCAAGAAATATCTTTTAGATTAAACCACGCACACCATCAGACATCTTTCATATTATGGAGTTATACAGTAGAACGTCAGTTATCTTAATAAAACTGATATAACTGACATCAGTTATATAATTTGAAAGGCTGATTTTTTTTGCTTTTTTTATTTATTTTATTTTTTATTAATAGTAGTATTTGAGACAAATGTTTATTATGTTACAAGAGTATTTCTGTCTGGTGAAATGTTGGATTAGGACTAATGGGTTTATTCGGAAATCATGAGTGATAGAGTTTAGTCATTTGCTTTTGTGAACCCAAGTTTCCATGACATATTTTGTTCTCTTCATTTCATATTATGTTTAGTTTAACTCCAGATTCGGTAAGAATAATATCGCCCCAAAACTGTGCGATTTATTCTTTTTTGGTTTTAACGGTAAAATATCAATGAATAGAAACAGCACTGAAATGGGCAGAAAACCAGGAAGAATGCGACATAATCAAATTGATATTGTTAAGGAATTTGAGAGATTTAGCAGCAAAAAAAAAATAGGTCACAACTACAAACGATCGAACATTATTTAAAAAAATTACTTTAAATTTTTTCCACATAAAATTTGCTGTAAAATACCTATCCGAATACAGTCAGTCCTCATATAATACGTATTTACACTACATGAATTCGATCATACACAATTTATAAATAAGGGAACGATATCGTATATAACACGAACCGAATTCGCTTAGCATGATTCCCCTTCGTGTTTACAAGAAATGGCAGTCGAATGCGGAATCACCCCAACTGAACGCAACACGATAGGAATGAAGAGGAGATTCTGAAAATGTATTTGTTTTTTATATCAGTGAAGGGGAAACACATTTCACCATAATAACTTAAAAACCCACACAATTCCAGCTGTTGGTATTATCGCAAATGCAATTAGATTGAGTTTACTAACCGTTTATAACAGATTCCACTAGCAGAAACACAACTGGAAATTGTTTTTGTTTTATGGTAGTAACCCCCAGAAATGTGCTTCAGTAAAATGTGAGCTATTAACACCTAGTGAGGTGTTAATAGTGTGTTTCTGCTTTTACGGTGTTGTTTATTCAGTTGCTACACACGCACAGCTTTGTTTATATGTATCAGGCATGCCTCCTCATTTTGTAATTGTGCTTTATTTCCTAAAAATTAGTAAAATACTTAAAAGGTGTGAAAAGGAAGCATCCTGGAGAAGACACTACAGATTCAGAGAGAAAAAGAAAAGCAATATCGATAGACAGAGGTGGACTGGGTCAAAAATTCTTACCCGGGAAAATTTATAGCCATACTAGCATTTATGGCCAAAATCACACTTTTGGCCTCCAATCCACCGGAGTTTCTCCGGTAAGGCTTATGGCCAGTCCGCCTCTGTTAGAGAAAAAATATATGAAATGTGAAACACTTTGAGCGAAATGAAAGAACATGTGATATTGAATGTGCTACAGGCCTAAATGAGGCAATGCCGAGAATTAGAAAGAATGCAGAGAAAATAAAAACAACTTTCATAGCAGGAACAACTCAAAGTGTAATAAAATCCATTAGATCAAGACACAAAGAATTGGAAGAGATTGAATGGCTGTCATCTGTTTGGATCGAAAATCAAACAAAGAACAAGTTTGCTTACAATAGAAGCAAAAGCATTAGTAATATTTTATTGCGTAATAGTTGTAATAAAATACTTACGTATTTTATTACGACTATTACGTAAAAAATATTGTAATAAATATTTTAAATAAATATTTAAAAATTATTCGTAATGAATAAATCGGTGTCCGGAAAATTGATCGCCAGCAATTTACCGCCGCATCAGTTTATCACATTTTACCATCTAGAAGCAATGAGATGTGTTTGGTCAAATCATAAAAAGTTATTTTTTATTTAAGTTTCTGCCTTAAGCTATGATTAGCATATTTTTGGAATTCTATGAACTATGAGGGAATAGTACGGAAATAAAAAAAAAAAAAAAAAAAAAAAACACATATATCGAAATATGTAATTTAATATGTAGATTATTTATTTTAATAGTTACATGTATCACAAAAATAGTAAAAAATCTATTTGAACAATATAATAATTGGTTAATTTTAAACTAAACTAATTATAACATTACGTATGTCATAGTACACTGCAAAAATTCAAAATGAATGTTTATGCAATCTTCAGAATCAGTCATGTTGGGATAATTAATTACTAAGAAACTGTAATATTTACAACACAGTATGTACATTATTAATAAGAAATATTATGCGCTATACCTCTTAGATAATCAACAATATCACCCTGTATATCGTATGCACTAACAAGCCTCTTAATTCGTTCATCACAATCGCGATACTTCTTTTTTTTGTTGCCCGGATCGCTTCCACTTAAATATTGTTCAATGCGCATTTCGTTAATACTTTGTTCTTTTTTAATTGCTGTTAAAATACATATTCTGAGTTAAAAACATGCTTCGTACAAGTAGGTACCTACCTAATTCCAATTTTGGAAAATAACAGGCAATTAAATTAAAGCACCTGCAATGGTATGTATTTCCAGGAAATGTATACCTGGCATATAACTTCATTTTTAACTGCACTTAATTCTTAAATAACGCCTATAGAAAAGCCTTATTTTCAATTTAAAATGACCAATAAATTTATATAAATTATATGTAATGCCTGGCAATAAAATATGCTAGCAATCATTTGTAGGCTATAAAATTGTTTATAAACTTAAATTTTCTTAAACTTTCGGCGGAAGTTTATCGCTCGCAATTCACCGCCAGCAGTTTACCGCCGCGTCAGTTTATCGCATAAACAGTTTATAGCCTACAAATATCGTCAGGCAATACATATAATTTATATAAATTTATTTTTAACTTAAGTAGCATGTTTTAGGGGAGTGGGGGTAGGGCATGCTGATTAGGGAGGTACTTATATATTTATAATCTCTTAAAATTGCAGAATTTTCTTATTTTGAGTTTATTTTTATCCTTTTGAGTTTGTGAACGCATCATGTCGGTGGAATTTTTGAAATCAGAAAAAGGAAAACCGGAATTGTGCTTTAGCGGACATTTCTTTTATAAAGACAGGCAAAATGAAACAAAAATTCATTGGAAGTGTCAAAATTACCGAAAAACCAAATGTGCTGCTCGAGTTACTACGGTAGATAACACCATCGTTAAAACATGGAAGGAGCACAATCATTGTGAAGACACAGCAGGAGTTGAGGCAGCACAACTTCTTGATACCATTCGAACTTATACAGAAACAACAAATAATACGCCTCATAGTATTATTTCAAATGTTTCGAGAATCTGTAGCCAAGCAGCAGCCCCTAAGCTTCCAAGTGTAGATACAATGAAATGAACGATCCGAAATATAAGAAATCGAAATTTTGATGGCCCAGTTCTTTCAATGCATCACAGAGACATACATAGTTTTTACAGAAGAATATAAAACATCATGCAATGGAGAATTGTTTCTACAATTTGATTCTGGACCCGAGGCCAATCGTATGTTAATTTTCAGTACGAAAAGAAATTTGCAGTTGTTAGCGCGAAGTGAACACTGTTATGCCGATGGGACTTTCAAAACTATTCCCTTACTTTTTTATCAGCTGTATACGATACATGGATTCAAGGACAAAATATCGCTTCCATTAGTTTATGCATTATTGCCTAACAAGTCTGAGGAAACGTATGTATCTCTACTACAGCAGCTGAAAGTATTGGAACTGGCTATGTCCCCGCAATCAATAACTATAGATTTTGAGACTGCGATGATGAATGCTTGCAGAAGAGTTTTTCCTGCCACTTCGCAACGGGGTTGTTTTTTCCACCTTTCATAATGTATTTTTCGTTCCATTCAGAATAATGGAATGAAACAACGTTATGAAACTGATGCTAATTTTGCTTTAAATATGTGAATTTTGGCAGCAATTGCCTTTGTGACGGTCGTTTTTGAACATTTGTGTGAAAATGGTGTTTTTCCTCCAGAATCGCAAGAAGTTGTTGATTATTTTGTGCATACATGGATTGGACGCCCAACCAGACAACATCTTCGTCGACCACCAAAGTATTCCCATGACATGTGGAACGTATGCCAGCTTGTTGTTGAAGGATTACCAAGAATGAATAATACTGTTGAAGGGTGGCATAGAGGATTTGAGGAACAAGTCGCTGCTTATCAGCCCAACATTTGGAAATTTATCAATTGCATTAAAAAAGAACAAAGTATTTACGAAATGCACATTGAACAATATTTAAGTGGAAGTGATCCGGGCAACAAAAAAAAAAAAAGAAGTATCGCGATTGTGATGAACGAATTAAAAGCCTTGTTAGTGCATATGATATACGGGGTGATACTGTTGATTATCTAAGAGGTAAGCGCATAATGTTGTAAATACTTAGTTTCTTAGTAATTAATTATCCCAATGTGACTGATTCTGAAGATTGCATAAACATTCATTTTGAATTTTTGCAGTGTACTATGACATACCTAATGTTATAATTAGTTTAGTTTAAAATTAACCAACTGTTATATTGTTCAAATAATTGATTTTTTACTATTTTTGTGATACACGTAACTATTAAAATACATAATCTACCTATTAAATTACATACTTCCATACATGTGTTTTTTTTATTTCCTTACTATTCCCTCATAGTTCATAGAATTCCAAAAATAAGCTAATCATAGCTTAAGGCAGAAACTTAAATAAAAAATAACTTTTTATGATTTGACCAAACACATCTCATTGCTTCTAGATGGTAAAATGCGGTAAATTGCTGGCGGTAAATTTTCCTAGACTCAAATAAATCGTAATAAAATACGTAAGTATTTTATTATGATTATTTATTGTGTTTGGTAATGTTTTGGTTACAAATGTGTGTTCAATCTGGGTGGTCCGCACCTAACCCTATTTTTCCCATAGGGCCTGTTATTTATATTGCATGATTTTGCATTGCACGAGGGTTTCTAGGAACACAACTATCGTGCTATACGAGCACTGACTGTATACATAAATTTCTAAATGTGTGAATTTTTATGGATAAGTTATTATTTATTTATTTTATTTATTTATTTTTTTAAACTAAATAAATGTTTTTTTTTTTTTTTCACATTATTTAAAATCTTTTTCTTTTACCTTAGTACAATATAACAGAATTTATTTAATTTTGCTATTCGGAAGAGGCCTGACATTAATTATTCTGGATAACCGATAATCAGCCAAAACACATCTCCTCTTGCAGACCAAGAGCAAGCCACTCCTATTCTATAGGAACATCCAGCACCTCTCCGCTCCAAGCAGTAAGCACTACAGGAAAGTCTAAAAGCAGCTTATACCGTTTCAAGACTGTCCCCGCAGATCACAGCCAATGACATCGCTACAGCTTTGAGAGATGAGTGGCAGTCGAACAGCTCCCAACTAAGCACCAGAACTATGCTTCCTTCAAGCTCGAATATGACTCTGAACTGTATCGCTACATCAAACGTCCATCCATATGGAGCCATCATATGTCCCTTTTATAGAAGAGCAACATGCCATAATGACAAACTAGGAAATGCACAGGCCCCCCAGAAGGAAATGCAGCTGACTCACCTATAGCTGCAGTAGCGATCATTTCACTGCAAAAGTGGACGCCCCAGTATGCGCTCACCTGCTTCCCTGCCATCCGGGTCACCTCCATGTAAATCCTCATGAACAACAACCCCAAAATCTAATCCACCCAACTGAGATGCCTATCAAAACCAGAAGCACATCAAGGGCAACAGCACGACCTCGAAACAACCAAACGACTAGAGGGAGGACAATTAAGAGTCCCCTTGATCCCTGTTGTTAAACTACTTTACCAGAATGTCCACAGTTTAGGGAATAAACTTGAAACCATTGACAAAATTTTGCTATCTGAAGAATTTGATATGCTGTGCCTCACTGAGACCCAGCTGGAACCCACTGAGGATTACATTGAAGCTATGACCCCCCCCCCAGTGGTTATGGTGCTGTGCTGTGCTGACATCCAGGAATAAAAGAAGTGGTTATGGTGCCGTGCTGACATCCAGGAATAAAAGAAGGGGGGAACATCACTGTTCTACAATCAAGGTATCCTCACCCTTGAGAACAGCATCTCCAGCAACTCAGATGATTACAAAGCGCTCTATACACTGCTGAAATTAAGATCCCTTTCCATTGAAGTCGTCTACATACCACCCAATCCTACAAAGGAAACAATGCAAGAGGTGACCAACTGGATCCTTCACCAGCTCCTCTCCTCAGCAATAAAAATTGTCTGGAGACTTCAACCTCCCTTCATGTCTGGATCATATGAAAAGATTGCTTCTATCACAGCTAAGCATTGCTGGCCTAACTATAGCCAATGAGGGCCCACAAGGGAAACAAACCAACTTGACCTGATCCTCACATCAATACCATGTACATTTGATACTTCTCAAGATGGTTATTTTAACTCAGACCATGACCCAATCCTAATACAACCGGAACCACCAATCCCAATTTTTAATGCAAAACAACAGGTGATACGGATGAGTTACCAGTGTATCATCCACCAACATGTGTTAGCCAGCAAATGATTAAATACTAAAAGTGTTATGGACATAGCTTTCAAAATTGTGAATTGCATCAGAGGACAATCTCTTCAAAGGAGATTTTTCAAAATGCAACTCGATGAAAATGAACCAGATCTTGATATTACACACAGATGTGAGGTGGCTGAGTCGGAGTAAGTTTCTACAGAGATTTCAAAATTTGTTGAATGAAATTTAAAAAATTTGTTGATCAAAGGGTAGATGATTATCAGCAGCTACAAGATACGGAGTGGTTGTGTGATCTGGCTTTTTTTTGGCAGATTTTACCAGTAAATTAAGTGATCTGAATTTGGAATTACAAGAAAAAAATAAAAATGTAGATGACATGATTAGTAGTATTTCTGTATATAAATATCAATTTTTTGCAATGGCTAAGGATCTCAAAGAAAAAAAATTCGATCATTTTGCAAAATCATTTGCAAAAATATCCTATTTTTGAATTAAATAGTGAGAAATGTGTTTTCGAAATTGAGAAGGTTGTGGATAATTTTGAAATCAGATTCAGTGATTTTAAAACAATTAGCATTAGCATTAGTAGAGGCATTTGATGCAAGAAAGCAAGCTTATGCAGCATCAGCCAAAAAAAAAAAAAAAAAAAAAAAAAAAAAACCACTTCCACTTCACCCCTCTGTTCGTTCAAAATACCTGTCCAGCTGAGCCTTAAACTTATTTAGGCTATCAACCTCCACCACAAGGGATGGAAGTCTGTTCCACCAACCAACCACTCGCTGGCTAAAGGCAAATTTCCGCACGTCTATCCTACATCTGTCTTTCCTCAATTTGAATTTATGCCCTCTCAGGTGATTATTCTGAGCTAGAGGAAGAATCCCATCAGCATTGAGCATGCTTAAACCATTCAAGGCTTTATACACCTCTATCAGATCACCTCGCTGGTGCCTAGTCTCCAGACACTGTAATTTGCAAAACTTAAGCCTTTCTTCGTAAGAGCACCCCTTTGTTCCATTCACTAATCTTGTTGCCCTTCTCTGTACTCGTTCCAGCAGCTCTACATCCTTCTTGAAATGAGGCCTCCAGACCTGTATACAGTACTCTAGGTGTGGCCTGACCATCGCCTTATACAATGGAATAATCACCTCCTTATCCCTGCTGGAAAAATTCCTGTATATCATTGACAATACTCCATGAGCTACTCTTGCAGCCCGTCTGCACTGCTCAGGGAACTTCATATCTGCCTGCACAACCACCCCCAAGTCCCTTTCATTCTCTACCACTGTCAGTGTTGTACCATAGAGTTGATACGTTGCTCTGGGGTTGCTGTTTCCCATGTGTAGTACTTTACATTTGTCAATGTTAAACTTCATTTGCCACCTCTCAGCCCATCTGCTCAACCTTTCCAGATCCTGTTGCAGAAGCATAGTGTCAGTAGTGTCCTTGACAACCCTGCCAACCTTTGTATCGTCTGCAAACTTGGACATTAATCCCGATATACCATCATCAATATCATTTATAAATACAGAAAACAATAATGGACCCAACACTGAGCCCTGAGGGACTCCACTAATAACATCAGTCCACGATGAGCAGTGTCCATTGATTACCACTCTCTGTCTTCTCCCCCTCAACCACCCCTTTATCCATAGCAGCAATTTGCCTCCAATGTCACACTGCTCCAATTTGTGTAGCAGTCTTCCATGTGCAACAGTATCAAAAGCCTTTCTAAGATCCAAGTATATAATATCAAAGTTATTCCCTGCATCCAGTTCTTTTGTGACTGCATCATAGTATCCAATCAAGTTGGTCAGGCAAGACTTCCCCTTAACAAAACCATGCTGTGTCTGAGCTATAACTGAAGTCTTGTCTAAATGATCCTGCAGTGCGTCTTTAACCAGTGCCTCCATTAATTTTCCTGGAACAGAAGTCAAGCTCACAGGTCTATAATTACTTGTGTCAGCCTTTGATCCTCCTTTGTGAATTGGGGTCACATTTGCACATTTCCAGTCTATGGGTACCTCCCCTGAGTCCAAGGAAGCTCTCATAATTATGGCTAAGGGTTTGCTTACTTCCTTTGCTGCCTCCTTTAATATAACTGGATAGATCCCATCCACCCCGGGTGCCTTTCTTGTGTTTATCTTCAACAGTTTCTCCTCCACTTTACTCCCAGTTATTTCAAGATTCTGTAACTTACTGCTAGAGTTGAATACACCTCTGGCATTCCCCTCGCTGAATAACTCCTCATGTGTGAATGTCGATGCAAAATATTCATTTAGTTTGTTAGCCACCTGAGCAGGATCATCAACACTTGACCCATCAATATCAAGTGGACCAATCTGATTCATCCCTTTCCTTCTAGAGTTTACATAAGTAAAGAACTCTTTGCTGTTTTTCTTTGCATCCCTTGCCAAGGATTTCTCGTAATCTGCCTTTGCCTGCCTAACCTCCTTTGTAACTTGGTTGCATATCAACTTGTATCTATCATAGGCTTCTGTGTCATGTGTTAATTTGTAAGTATCCCATGCATTTTTCTTCTCTGCCATATGCCTCATTAGTTCATCTGACATCCATTTTGGCCTAAACCTTGAACAATATTTCTTAGTTGGTATGTAAAGCCTAGTAGCTTCCAAGATAAGTTCTTTGAATGCTTCCCATTTTGAATTTGCTGTTGGTAACATCAGTTGGTCCCACTGTATAGAATTTAAATACTGTCTCAGTCCATCGTAGTCGCCTTTACGGAAGCAATAACCCTTCCCTTTACCCCTAATGGTAGTTACCTCTTTGAGTAAATCCCACTTCAGCACACTGTGATCACTGCCACCTAGTGGTTCGTTTATCTGCAGATTCTTAATGCATGAAGAATCACTGCTGATAATCAAATCAAGAGTATTACTCCCTCTAGTTGCCTCCCGAACATGCTGATGTAGAAAACAATCATCCAATAAATCCACAAAAGCCCTGCTAGTGTGTGAGTATCCAGCCCCCAAATTCCAGTCAATATCTGGGAAATTAAAATCCCCCATTATAAGACACTCTGATTTACTGGCCCACTCTATTTCCCTGTACAGTTCCTTATTATACTCATCAGAGTCATTAGGCCTATAGCACACTCCTACTCTCAATTTTGATCTCCCAATGCTTATGTCACACCAAACTGACTCCACACTGCACTGTCCAGCGATGTCGACTGGCTTCACTTCCTTGGTTTTTATGTGTTTCTTAACTAATAGCATAACACCTCCCCCCTTCCTATCCTGTCTATCCTTTCTGTAGACGTTGTACTCCCCAAATTGCAGTTCTGCATCCCTTATATCTGTGTGACACCACGTCTCTGATATCCCAACAATATCTGCCTTCGATGTTTTGAGCAATACCTCAAATTCATCAAATTTATTTACTAAACTCCTAGCATTGGTGTACACGCAAGTATACCTGCACCTGTTTCTATTCTTAGCTACCCTAACACAACCCATGTGTTTACTTGTACCACAATGGCTCCCAGCAGTCTCTGAAATACCATGCATCTTGTTTTTCAGGCTTCTGCTCATTCTAATAGAAGCAGTGCAAGAATCTCTTTCACCTCTGCCAGTGGCTACTGTCAATCTATTGGTCTTTGTCTCCCCCCAAGCTAGCAGTTTTCCGACCCACCTAACACTGCCTCGATAGCATCAGCAAATATTCTTGCACCCTTTCTATTTAAGTGTATCCCATCCCTGTTGAAGCAATCTCTCCTGTTAACAAGTACAGTCCAGGCTGAAAAAAATTCTACCCTTTGAGCCTTGCACAATCTTTCCAGGGCCGAATTGATCGACAAGGCTCTCATCATATACTCCCTCCTATCGTGTCTGGGCAGAATTGCAGACACTTTCAAATTCAACCCTAATTCTCGGCTTTTGTTCAACAGTGACCTGTACTTGTTAAGTAATTCTGCCGGTCTCCTACTCTTAATATTATTAGTGCCAACGTGTACAACTATATCACCTTTTGTGCCCTTAAAAGATGATATTCGCTCTACAACGTCATCAACCTTTGCCCCTGGCAGACATACCCTGGTCCTGTTCCACCTATCTTTTTTACAAAGCATGTTCCCCGTTTCCCTGACAATAGAGTCACCAACAACTACTAGTTCCTTCGGGACCAGCGCATTCTGCCTTGGGGGTTGTCTCTGTGTCAGTTGAAGACATTGTTCAATATATTTCTTATCCATTTAATGTCGACTTAGATACGAAACAAATTGCAGAAAAAAATCGCTGAGATTTTTCACATGGGAAAATATCATTTGAAAATGAAATTATTACATTGCGAAACGATATCTTCCTAAAAGCCAGATCATTGGAAAAAGACTTTTGGAAATATGTTTGCCAAGAGAAGTACACAAACGTAAAAAAAATGCAGTGAACTTTTAAATTCCTGTTTTGGTTCCACATATCTATGTGAAGCAGTCTTTTTGTATTTGAAACAAAGCAAGACCTAGCTAGCCGGGTGGGTAAAGTGCCTACCTGGCAACCCAAAGGTCGTGGGTTCAAATCCCGCCTCAGGCTTGGATATTACGAAGGAAGCAGGAAAAACTGGTTCCTTCGTGTATTGCTCATCTCATATGATTAAAAAAAAAAAAAAAAATTTGAAACAAAGACCAAGAATCGCTCTACTCTTACGGACTTGCATACAGAAGATTCTTTATGGTTGGCCTTATCACAGTATATCCCCGATTTTGAAAGCTTGGCAGATGACATGAAGACACAAACTTCACATAAATTAAAATTTTAAATATGTATGAATTTTAAAATAAGAATTCTGATTTTTATATAATTTTAAAATTTTTAAACAACATTTTTCAATGTGTCGATTAACTTTTTTAACCATGTGCAATGAAATTCTTGAAATGGGGAAATGTGTAGATCGCAGCACATTCTGAAGAAAAAAAGTAGATTGCATCACAAATTAAGTTGGCCACCCCTGCTCTACAGCTATGGGTGTAGAGCAGGGGTGGCCAACCCCTGCTCTACACCCATAGCTGTAGGAATACCCCAGTTCATGCTGAGATGCCTGGGTCCATATATCATCCAGCCCCTTGTTAGCATCTTCAATGCAGTACTAACCAAACACACATTTCTCCATCAATGGAATGTCTATTTGGTAAGGCTGCACCCAAAAATAAGAACACCATCATTAGAGAAACACTTCAGACCCATCTCAATTCCTCGTGTCTCCTGAAACTACTAGAAAGGACCTCCTGCTAACTTTAACAGCTCACATACTTCCAGATTCTCCACCACAAATTCATTCATCACTACCAAACAGGTCCACCATTACCAATCTCCTTGCCCACAGCATTCTTACAGCTTTTGAGAGGAAAGAACTCCTCATAACCTACCTTGACATTGAAACAGCATTTGATGCCATTCAAGTACCTGCCCACCTACGACTGCATGAAGACCACTACATAGGTGGGGATGCATTTCATTTCCTCTCATCACTCCTTCAGAACCATACAATCATACTCCATAATGCTGACAAAAGCTATATACTAAGCAAATGTCTATAGGAGTACCACAAGGGGAGTCCTCTCAAACCTCCTCTTTACTGCCATTATCTCCCCTTTTATAATCCAGAGGCCAGATATTTTTTCTTATGCTGACAATTTAAAAATACTGACCACCATCCAAACAAATGCAGACCCCAATATGATCACAGAGGAAATTAACAGTGTGTGCTCCTCACACTAGTAGACTACCTCAAACAATTTGGCCTTAATATCAACCCGCCAAAGATTAATGCAGTATCCATACTTCCTGTTTCATGTCATTTAGATTTGGGGGTGGATTTTGACACAAAGCTGATATTTAACCATCACATTGAAAAACTCATCAGGCGAGCATCGCATTTTAAATGGAGAGCGAAGCAGCGCCTTCATTACGTCTCAGACAAGATTACCGCAACAAAATATGTCAGGACCATCGTATACCCCTGCTACTTTATGCAGCAGAAATCTGGGCATTAACAGCACACACGAACACAAAACCCATCTGGGCAGCAGAGTACTGGCTCCTTAAGTGGGTAACCTACAAACACAGGATACCACTCCAAGCCCATATGACCGAAATGGCCCTGGCCCTGTGAATTCCCAGGCTTCTTTCTCTCATTGAACAAAGGAGACTGGTAATCACGATAAAAATGCTGACCGGTCTCATCACATCTACTTCATTCTGAGATCTCTGTGGATGGAGGATTCCACCCACACAGCTCCGAGCCACCACAGTAATTTGCCCTCTTCACTCACGCCTCCACTTATCAGATCACTTTCTACCTTACCAGATGCTCGGAAGAATCCAGGGCATCGATGCCGACTTAGAAATTTACTGTTAACCGACACTATAGGAAGAGGATTCTGGATCCCACACATCCCATATCCTCCAATCATTCAGCATAGACAGAGGGCATCCTCGAAGCAATCTAGTGACATGCAAATTCACCCCAGGTTCCCTACAGTAAGGAATAGTCAACGACTGTCCGGACAGTCTGCAAAATGAAAAACCTTCTCTTTATCGCATCCAAGCCAACATGCCCTGCACTCACCACTTTAATGCTCCGATTAATTACTGATCATACTGGGAAAGGAGCCAGCAGTGTGTGTATCAACTGCTTCTGTTCGTGCTGTTCTCCCACGAGCTGCGAAGACAAAAATTGGGACTTTCAAGTGTCATTTTGTTAATTTAATCTAAATATTACATTACACCAGTATTTATTTAATGTAATTTTTATGTCGTCTTAATATTTTTATGTAACCTAATGCCATTATGGAAGTCATTGTATCTTCTTATTAATATCTTATGTCACTTGATGTTATTTCATTTAATTTGTTTTATGTCCTATATCATTTAATGGCAATTTATTTATTTCTGTAATATATCTGCTTGTTATCATCTCTATATGTGTTAACCCCTGGCCTTTTGGCCATGAAGGGACATTGCAATAGTGACTGGGTTGTCACTATTGCAACGACAAGATCCTACCTACCTTGATTGGCTCCCCATTTTAATTTCTTGGAGGGCATCTGCCGTACCCTTCAATCTCTCATAGATGCCCTTCAGAATGCTGAGTTGGCACCTAATTTCTTGACACTCTCTGCACCTAGCACACACACACACAAAGACATCCTCCTTGGCTAGATCATATCCTGTTCCAGAAAGTCTGCAAATTTTTCACAAATTACACATTTTTGTAGGCTGTGATGCGTTGGAGAATCGCCCTCTTCGGTTCTCCCCCTGAGCCACAGCACTCCCCCTACTTTATGCACATTGCTTTGCTGCTCTAGTCTGGGGCATGATTTTCATTTAAATACGATTTAATTAATTAAGAATGAAAATTAATAAGGTTAATAAATTTAATTGACTATACAATACTATACTAAGCTAATGCAGTGATACATATTATATCTAGTTGTACCTTATACTATCAAGTTCAAGATATACACTATACCGTAATGATCACAATGTAAATTAGTTATATCCTTAGCTAAATACAAAAGATGTATGCCCAAAAAGTGACAAAAACCTTCAAACTACTTATTTATTACAATTAAAAGCCTACTATTCTTCTGCGCTACTGGTTACATGCTACAATATTCTTGCCGAAACTCTGATACAAAGCGGTATGAGTAGAGTCATAACTTACAAAAACACTAGCTAAATTTAAAAAAATAAGCTAACAAATGCTATTAAGCCTAGTTAATCTATTTGTAAAACACATTAATACGTTAATTAATCAAAAATACAATAAAATCTCTATGAAAACTTATGTTTGCAGTAATAATTTGGATTGTTTTAGTTATATACACCATTTTTATAGTGCACCAGTTTTAAAATCCACCAGTTAACTATTTTTATAGTTAACTGGTGGATTTTATGAATTTTCTCACATTTTATTTTGTTTATTTTTGCATATTAATTTAATATGTCACATTGTGCAAAAAGAGGATGAGTAATTAAATTTGATTTTGGGTCTGCTTTGAAATTAAAGCTTTGTTTTTGTTACATGTCTGAGAGATTATTTACAATATGAATGTGAGCATGGTGGACCTTTGCTGCCAATTTGTGATGTGACTCAAAGTGCAGATGCATTAAAAATGAGTAGAATTACATTGAGCAAAATAATGTGAGATATAAAGAAATACCACTTTTCAACAGATATAAGCTTCATCAGCCCTTATTTTTCTTATCCCCTTTGAAATGGATAGCTTTATCATTCTATTACAGAGCTCAAGTTTTCTAAAATAAATAATTTGTTTAGAATAAATAATTTCCCTAAATTTAATTGTTGCTAATTACCAATAGCCAGAAATAATTTTTTTAAATTATGAACTGATAGTTTGCTACTTGAAAGATTTGTTTAAATTATGAGATGGGACAGGGAGGACTTGGGGAGCACAGAATCCCCACTGGAGGGGGCCTGTGCTCTCCTCACCAATATCCAATTCATTCTCCCAACATAGATAATTTTTACTTCATTTGCAAGTTGTCTGCGATTGAGTTTTTCTTAGTGTTCATTGAATTATTTTGTTGTTCTTTCTCGATTCAATATCCACTTATTTTATCAAGTTCTTATAATTATGAAGGTATTTTTATTATTTATTGTTATTTAATTATCTTTATTATGTAATTAAATAGATTTAATTTTCAGTTATTGGCTCATAATAAAGTTGGAAAGTCATTAGATTTGCGAGATGAATGCAGTGTTCAAAAAAAAAAAAAAATCATGGCACTAGTCAGACAATACAAAGAAATTTATCTCAATAATGAAACATAAATACAGGCTGGCCTTGATTAATTTGTCCCGCGAGTGCATTGCGCAAAATGGAAACGCGTTAATCGAATATAATAATAATGAAATTATAGTAATCTTATAATTATAGTAATCTAAGCATTTGCTATTCATTTTTTAGTCGAATATAATAATCAACAGGAAAAATTATAATTGGTCCTTGACCTTCTGGAATGTCCATAAAGAATTTTAAAAATACCTTTTAAATAACTTTTTAACAGTATACAATGTAAAAGATAATGAAAATAATTATGGAATTAAATGTTTATTGCATAAAACACAGTTCCCAAACTGTGCACCGCGGAATAATTTAAATTTTCGAGGGAAACACAGTGATACTCGACATCTATCGGACACTGCGCGAACTACTAGCTCGAGGTAGTTCACAGTTTCAACATTCTTTATTAAGTTGTTTGAACCTAACTACTAAACGGAACTGTTGGGTATTTCTTTTGGTCTGGGTGCACCTTGAAAAAATTACTGAGACACTAAGGGCACTGTGAACTGAGAAAGTTTGGGAACCTCTGACATAAAATACACAATGAAGAAATGACTGTTGCAGAAATATTTGAACAGTGTTGACTTTCTCTTTTCATCAATCAATTTCCAATAGCCGACAACAATCTTTTCTGGGCCCTGTCGAAATAAATATCGCAGAGAACCTCACACCTTTTGTTTGAGGGTCTCTGCGATACGAAAGATTTCATCTAGTTCTTTTACCGTTATCTCCTTCGCGGTAACATTTTCATCTGGCTCATTTAAAAATTTGAATTTTTATGCAAGTGACTTTATCGACTTTATTAGCAGGAAACAAACAAGTAACACATCTTCTTCCAATGGTTGATGGAACACATGGAGGCAGGCAGCAGGCAAACGTTGGTTTATTGCCCGTCGACTCGCGGTAAGCTTAACGCGTGATTCAAATCTTTTTAAACTATCGCATAAAAAAAAAAATCGAAATTTGCATTGTGAAGTGGTATAATTTTTTTAATTAGCGTTAACTGAAAATCGCATTAATCGAACTCGCGTTATGCGAGGCCTGGCTGTACTATGTTTTTGTTTTCTCAACTAATTGTATATGAAAAGATTTTATCAAATTTTTTTATGAACTCCCTGTATGCTGCTCCCAGCTCTTTCACAGAATGAACTGTGTCAAACATTAGTTGTCCCTAGATTGCTATGCTGTGTTCAAATTATGAAATAAAAACCTGGAGTTACCTAACTTTCCAGTGCAGTTGAAATGAAATTGGAAGGGAACTGTGAAATATATGACACAAGGCTGGAATCCTGAGTTGAATAGATCATCCCACATTAAGTAGGCTGGTAGAACAGTGGTCAGGACTTAAGACTACTAGGTAATTACCATGGCCATTACCAATTTTAAATTTAATCATATATTAAAAAATTCTTATTTTATTTTGAAAATAATTTTCTGAGGGTATAAGTAATATTACGTTTTTTTTCTTTAGGTGTATTCTGGGTTGTATAAATACTCTGGTAGGTTACTATGTGCTATAATTCTTGATTTAAAATCAAAGTTTTACTGTATTATTCAATTTTTGTTGGGGTGGAATTACAGCTTACGTTAATTTTAGTTTTTGGGTACCTGTTTTGGGTATGCCCCAGGATGGAGGTACACCAATGGCAACAAGATGGAGTTACAATGATAGTAAACTACAGTATAATGAAATTATTCAAAACATAAATTTACTTGTTTATTTTTATGACATTTAGAATAAAAATTATAAGTAATGCTAATCATATTAACATGAAATGCATGTTTGGCCCATTCTAGGACTGATAATTTTGTGTTGTATAACTATTCATTTAGCAGGAAACTAATAACAACAAAATATTTTTTAATACAAAAAATAATGTTGGTTCTGTAAATGTAATTAGACATTTGTTTGATTAACATGAAATACATGGTAGTCAGCAGACTGCTGTAAGGAGATGTTATGGCCTTATGCACTCATGATAGAAATTCTGCTGGATCGGATAGACATACAGTCACTTTGATGGCACAGCATTGGGAGAACTGCACTACTTTTGCAAATTATGACAGCAGTGAAAAATGCATATAGATATGAAAGATATAGATAAATGAAACCATTAATCTTGTGTGCTGAAAAGCAGCTGTTTTTGAAAAATAATAAAATCTCTTAAGTTGCCATTACTGATGTGGACCACAAGGAATAGTTTTGCCTTTTACTATTCCACAAGGAATAGTAAAAGGCAAAATGTCGACTGGTAAATGATCACAGAAGGACCATAACCCTTGAAGTGTTGCTGAGTAGACAAAGACTGGTACAAGTAGCTAGATCCTGCCTTTTGTAAATCCTATAATAAAAAGCAAAACTTATTGTAAATAATCCAGTTATTGGCTTTTTCAAGATCCTGAAGCTTTTTTTTTTTTTTTTTTTTTGTGAAATTGCATATTGATTATTTTACTATACATTACTATTTGTAAAATAATAAGAGGAGTTTACCTCAATATAGTACGTAGAACTCTTCCGTATGATACTCTCCAGAAATAAAAACAAAAAATCGACAACTTACCGGTACAGAGTAAAATTTAAATAATTAAAAACCAATTTAACACAATTCAAATCAATTTTAAACAATTAAATATCAATTTAACGCAATTAAAAAGAATCTAACGAAAATATTCAAAATGATTTTCCTTCCTAGTAGTAAACTATTGATACACACAATTATGGGAGATTTTTTGAATGGCTTGGTGCAAAATTACATTAAATCAACACTAAGGTACTCGGCCCAAAGTTACCATATTTCTTTTCTAAAATATTGCCTTCAAAACAACATCGTTCCGAAGTTTGCCAGGGTTAATTTAAATCAAAAAATTTCAGGCTTAAAACAACTAACATTGGCCACATCGCGTAATATTGTTAAGCTTGCCTTAAAATCTTGATATTCGAATAAAGAAAAATACCTTTCCCAGGTTAGGAAGCTTCGCGATAAATTAAAAAAAAAATTATCTACATCCAAACGATTGGTCTGTTTTGAAGACCTCCATAGATTTGCGACGGGAAGCACAGGCCTCAGAAATAAAAAAAAAAAAAACAGACACGTTTAATAAGTTGCAAACATTATCAGATAGGTCAAGGCACGTTCATGCGAATTCTAACACATTGTCGCGGGCTTTCAACCAAGTTCATACCAGTTGGGTGACAACCCCCCCCCCCCAGACACACAACGTACTATCACAGAATATGTCAGCTAGTTCACGAACACCCCCTCACCCAGTATTCAACGAACCGACATATCAACAGGTTACAAATCTTTCCTCATGTACGCTATTGCAGGACCAGATTTCACTTTTATCCAAAGGACTAAATTATAATTTACTACCTCGAAAACTACCTAAGAAACAATGCATAATTGATATTGAATTTGGACTTTGTAATGTTCCTCAAAAAGATGTATTTATTCAACAAGTTAACCAAGTAGTGAATAACAAAAGAAACGCGACTTCCTAAATTGAATATACATGACAGTTAAGCTTTATGAGAACTTCGAGGAAATAAGGACATTATTATACAGAGGGCAGATAAAGGAGATACCAGTGGTAATACTAGATAAACCTGATTATATTAATAAGTTAGATTCAGTTGTTTCAGATACCTCCACTTATCTTGAAGTAGACCCGGCACTGTTTACCAATTTGGTCAATCAATACAATAAAACGTTAACCATGTATCGAAAAAACGACTACATTACTACGGCCCAGTTAAAGGAATTGAAGGCCAGAATATACAATATTCTTGCACTTTTCGGTCAGGTAAAATTACACAAGACTGAATTTCCTATTCGACCTATTGTTTCCTACAGGAATTCGGCATTTTAATCCTTAGTCACACATATATATAACATTATAAAACCCTTTAGACAGGTAATACAATTTGGGATAAGAACTATGATACATTATTTAATAATCTTAAAGACTGTAGACTTGGTGACAATGACAGTTTATTCTCACTAGATGTTACTTCGTTATATACGAATGTAAACGTTGAATACACATCAGATATTATTTGGGATATGTTAAATAAAAACTCGACACCGATTAATTATTCGAAGCTACCTATTAAGAAAATTTTTCACTTGATTAAACTGTTAGTTGAGGCCAACTACATCACCTTTCGAGACAAGGCGTACAAACAAATTTTTGGATTACCAATGGGTTTGAGTCTGAGCGGCTTAATGTCAGAGTTCTATCTCTCAACGATTGAGCATATACATTTGACACCTTTTTGACCCCGTATCACATATTATGGGAGATATTTAGACGATATTCTAGTTATTACTGATAGTAGTACTATCCAAGACATTTTACATTCATTTAATAATATTCATTCTAGACTCAAATTTACATTGGAAAGGGAGGTTACGGATACAAAGTCATTAAACTTTCTAAACTTCACGCTTACCAGGGACTCGATAAAATACAATTTAGCATCTATCGAAAACCTACAAACACTGGTATGCTTCTACATTATAATAGCTATTACCCGTTCACCTACAAAAGATCGATTATCTTTAATCAATTTCTAAATGCCTATAAATATTCGACGACGGAATCTGCTTTGGACTCAGAAATACAAATATTAACTAGCAGGTTCTTAAACAGGAGGTTATTCCATTGCCACAATAAACCGAATTAGGGTACAGGCTAAGGATAGGATATAAAATACTACACCAACCAACAATAGTAATATCAAAAAATACTTTATTTCTGTCCCATATGTTGAACAGTGGCACAAACAGCTTAATAGATTCTTTAAAGATACTGAATTTAAAATTGTGGCCAGGCCAATACGGAAGTTACACACTATACTGAACAATCGCTTGGTTCTTTCTGCGTTCGCAACACAAATTAATGATCTAGTATACAACATTTCTTGCGGCAATTGCGACCCGTCTTACCAAGGTTCAACACGATTTTTCTCTTAATATTCGTGTAAATTAACATGAAGCCTCAGTTCATGCTTCTCGTTCAGCAGCGTTAGAATTAGCCTTTCATGCCATTAACGAAAAGTGCATTATAGCCACAGTTGCTGATGCACCAACAAACCTAACAACAACATTAACGAAAAACATACTTTTTTATTTAACGAGGCCAAAATGCTTAATATTCAACATAATTATACGCGATTATTAATTGCAGAAACCGTAGAAATTAAATTACACAAGAATTCTGTTAATGTTCGGCAGCCATATTTGATCTCCAATGCGTGGACCTTTACACGCATGCGCGAAGACAATTAATCACTAAGTTTCAGGTTCAACCCTATTCGGTAATTTTCATTCCTGTGATCACGACATATGGTCGAAAAGCGTTGTCAGCTTCAGGAAGGAGTTTTGAATATTTTTGTTAGATTCTTTTTAATTGCGTTAAATTGATTTTTTAATTGCATTAAATTGATTTTTTAATTGTTTTAAATTGATTTGAATTGTGTTAAATTGGTTTTTAATTATTTATATTTTACTCTAATATACCGGTAAGTTGTTTTTTTTTTTTTTTTTTCGTTTTTATTTCTGGAGAGTATCATATGGAAGTGTTCTACGTACTATATTGAGGTAAACTCCTCCTATTATTTTACAAATATTAATATCAACGTAGAACGTATTGAGTATTACAGCTCTGATTCATACTAACTATACATTACTGTATGTGTATGTGTAAACATTTGCAATAAAGTTTGCCATGAATTTTTGATGTAAGAATTGAAGGGTATAATTGAATCATGCAGGTCCATTAAATACATTAGGTGAACTTGTTATGAATGCTTTGATCTGCTGTTGAACATATCACCACCTACCCTATGTGATTTTCATGACATTGTCTTTGCTCTCTCTAAATAATTGTGATTGACAAGGAAGGCAGCTTTTGCTAATTATTGATGGAAGTGTTACATTTTGGCTCTTCCAACTTCTATTAACACAAAGACTCCATTTGGTCACATAGGGTTATTCTGTACATTTAATTTCTTTGAAAATTCTTTTATTGATTTCTAAACTGAGGGAAGCTATCATCTCTGGGTTATATTATGTTTGTGTTGCTTTGAAAATGAAAAACCAGAAAGTCATTTAATTTATGACTAACTGAATTATTACAGCAAACTTTATCTACATGTTTGTACTGTGGCTCAATTAGTTGGTCTTGGGTAAAGGTGAAAATAAGAACATCCTATGGTGCTTTTAGCAACATTTCAGTGGTTTTAGTTGCATGCATTAACACTCATGCAAATGTTTTTTTTTTTTTTTTTTTTTGTTTTGTTTTTTTTTTATTGATGGATGTTTGCTAATCTGTTTCATTATTGTTTATTATATTTTCATAATATATAATAAATAACATTATTTATTTTATTTTTCTTATTGTATTAATTTGTTTCTGTTTATTTTATTTTTTATAAATCTTAGTATGTCCTTTTCACCAACTACAGAAAAAACTGCTAGTATGCAAGCTGAAAAATGAAATATTGAAAAGACTTGTTTCATTTCAAAATAATGTAAGTCTTCCTGTTTTCTGCATGAACAAATACAGTACATATAAAAAGCAAACATTTTTACCCTGATTAACCTTTATATTTTTACAAAAATTTCTTGCACCATAAATATATATACAATAGCTGCCTCCAGATAAGCCAAAAAAAAAAAAAAAAAAAAACTTTGCATATGCAATAGATAAATATCTGTTTATTTGAGTTATTTAATGACTTGGGATTTAAATAAAAATATTTTTGTGTAACCAATTCTGCTTTCTGCGATTGGGATATTTATCAGTTTTGCACTTTGGAATGAATATGAATCCAAAGTTAGACCACTGATAATTATTTGTTTTTCAATATCCTCTTTTCATAATTCATGAACATCATGTTTTCTACTAGGTATGGTTCCCCTCATTTGTAACTCTTCAGTCACTGTATATCCTCTGTTTTTTTCCTCAGTTTGAAAATGCTATGGCCACAGGACTTAAGACTAACTACAGTATAAATGAATTTTCAATATATAAAATATATATACAGTGGAACTTCTCTATTATGAACTTCTATTTAACGAATTTCTCTATATTACGAATTTTTTCGCAAAACGTTGCACCTTGAAACGAAATTACATGTAAAATTAACCCCATATAGCGAAGTGTTAGTCTCTCTGTAACGAATTTTTAAAAAAATTAGTAAAAGCATTTTTGAAGATTTTCAAGCATTTACTGCTAAACAGCCGCTCAAATATACGACTTCCTTCCTTTTGAAATTACGCATTAGCATCTGGAATTAATCATCCTTTTAGTGAATACTTGTGGCCATTGACGCCCGTAGGAGGGTCTTTGTTTCATTTTTGTTACAATTATAAAACCAAATGGGTTTTCTTAAAAGTGGTCATAAACTTTACAATAAATAGGATAGATTTGTAAATTGATGTTGGCTCAGGGGAAAACGAAATTCGCTGCAGTAAGCCTTTAGTGTGCTGCGGCGGCAATACGTAGAATGCTACCATAGACGGTTTTTAGTAACGCCTACTGAGTGACATTCGCTTCTCACCTTGACCGTACCATGTGACCTTCCTGTCAATCATTATATGATATGTCCGTTCTCATCTAACTGGACTCCCAGTAGATGGTTTTCATGAATTTTTTTTTAATTTCGTTCTTTTAGAACAATTTGTCATCAATCACTATATGCTCTTGTATTTTTTTATTTATTTTTTTTCTAAAAAGTAACATACAGCATACATTAACCGTAAATTGTCTTTTGTGTATATATGAATGAAAGTCGTATATATCTTCAAAGTGATTGATAGGAAAAGTCACGTGATACTGTTGAATTGGCAAGCGAATGTCATTGAGTAGACGGTACTAACAATTCACTATATGGCCAGCGCAGCGAAGTTTGCGGTGTATGTATGAGCAAGAGCTGCAGTCCAGTAATTTTTACATTTGCGGAAACAATGTCAAAGAGAAAGTGTTTAAGTATTAATGATAAAGTAAAGATTCTTCATGATATTGACCAGAGTTTTAAGAAAAAAGATATTGCAGAGAAATATGGCATACCTGCAAGCAGCTTATCTACGATTTTTTTAAAAAATCGAGAATCAATTTTAAATGCAATTGAAGGAGGAGCAGACAAGAAGCGAATTAAGTTGTGTATATACGAAGATGTTGATAAAGCTGTTCTAAAATGGGTGCAAATGATACGTTAAAAGAATATACCAATATCGGGTCCAATAATTAAGCAACAAGCTCTGAAATTTGCACAGTCCCTGTGACATACAGAATTTAATGCGAGCACTGGGTGGCTAGATAAATTTAAGAAGCGCCACAGAATTGTGGAAAAGGTTATTTGTGGAGAAAGTGTTAATGTAAGTGAAGAAGATTGCAACAGTTGGAGGAATAATGCCTTAAAGAAGATTTTGGAAGAATATGAACCTAAGGATGTTTTTAATGCTGACGAAATAGGTTTATTCTTTAAATGTTTTGGCAGAAAACAAAGCAAATAAAGAATCACTGTGCTAGTTGGAGCAAATATGACAGGAAATGAAAAATTAAGACTTAGTCATCAGAAAATCAAAAAACCCAAGATGTTTTAGAGGCACAAAATCTTTGGAAGTTGACTAAACCTTTAATAAAAAAGCATGGATGACCAGTGATATCTTTGAAGACTGGATATTAAAACTATACAAGTGTATAACAAAAGAAAAAAGGAAAATCGTGTTGGTAACTGACAACTGTCCAGCACATCCTGCCAATATTTCTGCCAAACTTAAAAGTGTGAAGTTATTGTTTTTACCACCAAACATGACGTCAAAACTCCAGCCAATGGCAAAACTCCAACCAAGGCATTATTAAAAATTTTTAATTTCATTATCGAAAGAGAATAATAATGAAGATTGTCAATGCATTATCAGAAAATAGAAACTTGGAGGTTATAATTAACCTTAGAGATTGCATCTCTGAACTGGCAAAAGTTTGGACAAACGATATCACTGAATACACTATTCAAAATTGTTTTTCGAAAGCGGGATTTGCATTGAATACAGAAGTTGAACATCAACTGGATGAACAAGATGAACTGCCCCTTTCACAACTGAAAAACTTTTGGACATTATTAGAATCGTCCTGAAACATCGGAAATAAAATAACACTGGATAGTTATGTTTATGTAGATCAAGATCTGACTACAACAGAACAACCAAATGAAGATGAAATACTGCTGAACAGTGTTAGGCGCGACCATGATCACGAAGAAATTAACGATGACGCTGAAGACACATCAGAACAACTCGTCAAGAAATGATTAACACAAAATGATTAATGCTTTTAAAACGGTTCGCATGGGTCTACAGTTTTGTGAAAATGTTCCTGATAATGTTTTTAATGCTCTGAACAAATGTAAGGTTTTCTTTGAGAATCAGAAAATTTAATTGTACTGTGCAAACGAAAATTAGATTTTTTTTTTAATTTGTGATACTTACCGGCAAAAATTGTGTAAACATAATTTAAATAAGTGTTTTTGAAATAAAATACATTAAAAATAAATGTAGATTCATTTTCTAATTAAATAACAATTTCTAATAAAAAAAGATTCTCTGTATAACGAAATTTCTCTATAACGAATTTTTTCACTGGATTTATCGAATTCGTTATAGGTAAGTTTGGTTGTATATATATGATCTTTATTGTAAGGTTCCTAGGTACACACAGGTACCCTGCCTTTACAAACCCTTCATGGCATTAAGCCAGGTGTGTGTGTGTGTTTAAATAATGACAAAAGTTAAAATATAATAAAATAAATTATATATATATATATATATATATATATATATATATATATATATATATATTTTTTTTTTTTTTTTTATCATATAATCTTGACTTGAATGTATATACATTAAGTGTTGTACTTCTTAACAACACTTAACGTATATACATCCAAGTTGAGATTAAATGGAGGGAAAAAAAAAAAAAGCAGTTGGTGAGCCTTTATTTCCTGAAAACTCCTTTTTCATTTTGATTTCTACTTATTTTACAGATATTTTCATTAGCTGTAATAGGTTATGGGAGCTGCCGACCCACCACAGCTCCATTGTTAGCACCACGACACAGGACTCTACGCCTGAACTGGGAGAAAGGACATTGGCACTGGACCTTGGATGATTGCAGATGGGTCTCTTGGTCCGATGAGTCCTGTTTCCAGTTATTTCGAGCAGACAGGAAGGTGCATATCTGGCAAAACTATTTCATGCTATTAGCATGATATAGTTAGAAACAGGAGTCATCAGATATCCTCATCTGGAGAATGCAACATGAGACCATGGTGTTAAGTTTGGGGACTGTTTTCATGTCATGCTCTAGGTCCTCTGATCACTTTTAACCAATGGCGCAGTGGAAATGCCTACCTTTCTGTTGTCACTGATCAAGTACATCCCTTCATGATGACAGTGTATTCAGGCAACTCCAGTGTCTATCAATAAGACAACATGCCATACTACGAGGAAAAATATATTTGCACTTTTTTGTGTGAAAAACTGATTATTTTAGTTTTTAAAGAGTAGTGATCCCTCCCTGGTGGTGTAGTGTACTGTTGGCCACCCAGATGCAAACTGCAATAAGCTAAAAGTGTGTGTGGGGTGGGGGGAAGTAGTTAACAGCAAAATTAGACCCTTTCCTTTAGTAAGCAAATACAAAGTACTTTCCTGGAAATTTTTATATATCCCATGATGCCCCCAAAGAATAAATCCAAATATTACCAGTACACACCTCCAGGAAAAAAATTTTAAAGGAAATTTCACCCCACCTTGGTTGTAACTTATTTTAGTTTGTATTTAGGTATCCTTCAGCAGTATAATATACTTACAGGGAAGTGTCACTACAATAGAAATCAGCCTGTGAACACACTGCACACTTGTACAGACGGTACAATGGCCTAAATTGCTTTTGCACATAAAAAAAAAAAAAACACCAGCAACAATGAGGCTATCATGGATTAAATTGTAGTGATCAGTTTTTCTTTCAGAGAAAATATTTTTAAAACTTGTTTTATTATGACATTTGAAATATAGAATGTCAGAAGTATAAGAATTCCTCAATGTTTTTCAGAAAACAGAACTGACTTCATCATGCAATTTTTTTTGACATGATACGGTGTTAGTCTGAGTTGCCTTGCTACTTATCTAAACTTAACCATCGGTTTCGAAAGTTGCTCATGCACAGCTATTAGCTTTTATCTTATTTTTTAATACATAATTTTAATTAGACAACTATAGAATGGAATGTGCACTTTCCTTTTTTAGGCAAATTTTAACAATTTTAAAGCTCATAATTTAGTAACTGTAATTTTTTTAAATTCATAATTTCTTTAAATTAAAAATAGCTACTAATCAAAATTTAAAAGTCTCATAACTACTATGTACGTGTTGAAACTTTCATCAAACTAAGCGGATTACTATGAGGTGAGTGCTGATAATTAAGCCAAGCTATACCTACGATCTAGTTGTTACATTACAGCATATAAGGATTCCTTAATATATCATCAGTGTAAACTAAACCATCAACTGATTTTTATTGGAATTACCATTTACATTTTGCATAAATGTCACACAAAATCCAATTCTAATAATATGTAATGATTTTGCATTCATTTTAATTTCTTTTAACACTTAGATTGCCCAGTATTAAAGTTTTCAGTTCTCAGAAAACTATAGCAGCTTTTTTTTTTTTTACTTTTTCCCTCAAACTTTAACTACTTTCATGCTTATTTTAATTCATATATTGTACTTATTATTTTTCCCCTTTTCACTAAGGTGTAATTTCTCGACAGCAACTAGTTCAGCATCTCATCCTTAATGAGCATAATAATTAAGAAGGCATTATTCACCTTGTTAAATTGTATGTCATTCTACACTGCTTAATGATATAGAACAAATTTCACTTGCACTGATTAGGGGACAGAATATTCTATCTTTGATGCCCTTTTTTTTATAAAAATAAGTTCTTGTGTGTATTTTAGTGCTGCAAAATAAAATTGAAATGTTTTCAAAGTCATTTTAATGCATTTCATTTGTTTAGTAATGGAAATAATTTTATATTATTATCTCTTTGTGAATATACTGATAGATTCACCAATTTTTCCTTTGTATTTATTTATTAAAAAGTTATATTTTCATATTTCAGAGTGAAGAATATCAATTTGGACACAATACCAAAAGGTTCTGTAAAATGTCAGTTCCATGTCCTTTAGCAGGTTGTTTATGCCAGACTTGCAATAAGGCAAAACAAACAAACAGTAGAAGTTTTACCATTATGTGCAGAGGAAAACCTTTATTACAACTAAAAGACAGAGTAGTTGTTAAAGGAAATTTATCTGGCACCATATACTACATTGGCCACATTGATTCAAATCCAGCACATGAAGATGTGTACATTGGTATTGCACTAGATGAACCAGGTATTTATACAAGTGAATTCTGAAATTTTAACTTTTTTTTTTTTTTTTTTTTATTTGCTAACTTCAGTGGAAATTAAGCCTGTGAATATTTCTAGAATTCTACTTATGATCCAAAATTGTCATTACAGCAGATATTAAAACTGAGTTTTCTCCCACCTCATTTAAGTTGGCAGTGCACAGTACTGCTACAAAATCTCAGTCTGTAGGTTATAAACTTATAGATTGGCTGAGAATATTTGCATAATGAAACAGATTTATTTCACAGTATATTCATGAATTATCATATTGCCAAACGCAAACATATTTCAATCACAGTTATAAACTTGCTGTTTTCTTAAATACATATTAAATAATACCACATTTCTGTTTATATCCCCCTTTTTCTTCAAGTACTGGAGAAAAGGGACTTGGGTGTTACGATACGGTCAGACATGAAATTCTCTGAGCATTGTAAACAGGTTGCAAGGAAGGCCCATGGTGTCCTATCGATGATCTATCGAACTTTTGCAAGTAGAGGTAGGGACGTGATAATCCCATTATATAAGGCTTTTGTTAGACCACACTTGGAATACTGTGTTCAAGTATGGAGACCGCACCTAAAGAAAGACATCAAGCTTCTTGAAAGGGTGCAAAGACGGGTAATGATGAGATTGGCTAAAGGGCGTCCTTATGAAGAAAGACTTCGAATATGTGGGTTGCAGAGTTTGGAAACTTAGACACCTTAGAGGAGATTTGATTGAGGTGTTTAAGGCTCTGAGAGGCATCAGTAAAATGAACGAGGACGAAATTTTCAAGATTATAAATGATGCTAGAACTAGGGGACATAAATTCAAGTTCCAGGGGGGAAATGTTTAGATTGGGCTTCAGGAAGTTTTACTTTAGCCAGCGAGTTATAAATTACAGGAATAAGTTGCCTTCATGGGTGGTAGAGGCCGACAATTTGGGGAAATTCAAAGATCATCTGGATAGTACTTTCGGGTAAGTGAAGCACACAGGATGATAGGTCTAATTTCCTTTTTTTTTATTAATTATTATTATTTATTTTTTTATTTTATTTTATTTTTATCATTGTTTTGTTCGGGATTTTTTTTTTTTTTTTAGCTGGTGCAGCATAAGCCATAGGCTTTCTTGCACCATGCGACCAACCATTACTAATACTAAAAACTTGTGTTCCTTTGGCACTGAAAGATTATTAATGTGAGAATGCTGTGAGATGCTGCCTTTCCCTCTCATAACAGTAGGACCCAAGAATACAGCACAGTGATATAAATAGTTGTGCAGTTATTTTTTGTGTTATATGGGCATGCATGTATACAGAGGAAATCTTATTGCTGCAATGTCTTAGATATCATTATGATCATTCGGTAATTTGTTTTTTTTATTGTTGATGAATTGTTAGGAAAACAAATGATTACTGAAACTGAACTATTAATGTTTTTCTTTGGTTTCCCCCCCTTGGTTATAAGCCATTTAGCAGGCAGACTAGAAATACAATGAGTCCATTACTACAACTGTGGCATATAAAGAGGTCTGGTATAAATAAGTATTGCTTTTAATGTAATGCCAGTTTAAGAATATTGCATGTAGACAATTTCTTTGGTAATAGCAAGTGAACTGTGTGATACTTTTCACTATATGAGTGCTGTAAACTGCAGTGAAAGTGTAAAATTTTTCATACATATTTTTGCAAATATGCAACTCATTGTCCTGTAAGGACAAACAGGTGGAGTGAAATAAAAGATACATATAAATCTTTGTTCCACTTTTGTTGCTAACTCTAGGGTTGTTTTATTTTATTATTATTTGTATTTCAATGCAAATTGTCAGCCCTGGTTTATTTCAGTATGGCTTGCAGGCCACAAACAATCATGTGTGTGACTGATGCATCCTTGCTATTATAAAATGTTAATTACCTCCAGAGCTTCTATCAATTCTGTATAGAATATAGTGTTAATTTATTCCTTATTCTCCTGAGTAGAACTGACCTCTCCCTTGCTTATCTGTAGTTCAACCACTTAACTGCTTTTGAGTTGCACAAAAAATAGTTTATCAGTGTTGGTATAACCATTCTTTGTGTAACATTCACGTACAAGTTGCCGTTAATTTATAGTGAAAGGGAACATGATGAATAAAGGTAAGAAGTTTATACGAAAGGAATTTTCTCAATTTATTGTATTTTATACAACATTTCTATAACTTTCAATCATTAATTTCACTGTATTGATTTTTTTGGTTGTTTGTTTTTAAACTAGTAATTTGTTTATATCATAATGTCAAGAGCATTTTCCTGTATGGCTGCTTAGCCAGTATAATACATTGCCATCTATCATTTGTTTAGTGGTGTTGCAGGTTTGACTCCTATTAATGATTGGTGGAATTTCTAACACCCTGTTTAGTCAAGGCTGCAGTTAGCCGAGTTCAGGCGGAGGGAATAGGATTTTTTTTTCTTGCGAGTGTTATTCTAGATTTTTAAGTCCGCATAACATGCAAATCAGCCCTTGAACACACACACACACACACACACACACACATATATATATATATTCTAGTGCTGTTAAAAAAAAATTTATTTATTTTTTTGCTAGGAGTATTGTACATAATATAAATGAATTTGAGCTCATTTTATTAGGTCAACCAATGCTAATATAATAGCCCTGAGAGAAACATTATGCCATTCAGAGATAAGGATGAAAATTTTCATTATAGTGTGTTTGAGAGAGAGTCTGCATTAGAATTATAGGGCAAATGATGCAAGGAATCAAGCTTATACAGCATCAGCAAAAAAAAAAAAAAAAAAAAAAACTGCCCACCTAACCTATCTCCTACAAGAATTTGTCTACTTTTTCCTTGAATTTATTAAAACTATCCACTTCCAGAACAACAGATGGAAGTTTATTCCAAAAAAAAACTTTTCTACATCTATCCTGCAATTATCCTTCCTCAATTTGAATTTATGCTCCCTCGTGTGTAGCCTTAGCAAGAGGAAGAATGCCATCAAAATTGATGGCATTCTTCCTCAATTCATTCAATACCTTAAACACCTCAGTCATAATCTCCTTCCAGTTGTCTAGTCTCTAGACATTGCAATTTGCAGAACTGCAACCTTTCTTGGTAAGAGCACCCTTTTTCTCCCTTCAAAGAAAGGTCCCTTCACCAATCACTTTGTCCTTCTCTGAACCCATTTCAGCAGATCTACATCCGGCACCTCTATAGCCAGGTGGGAAGGAGCAGCAGTGCGTAGCACACGCTTCTTAATTAGACCGGAGTTCGAGCCCGTCACACCACAAAATACGGAGGATGCGGAAAGGTCAGGGAATGACCACCGCATATCCCGGAGCAATGTTGCCTTAGTTGCTAATGCTCCTAAAAACTAAATAACAAACAGATCTACATCCTTCCTAAAATGAGGCCTCCAGATCTGTATGGCCTTGTACAAAGGGATAATCACCACCTTATCCCTGCTAGCAAAAGTACCTGTATATCATTGACAAAACCCCCTGAGCTGTCCTAGCTGCCTGTGTGCACTGCTCAGACTTCATATCTAACTGCACAATTACTCCCAGCTCCTTTCCATTTTCCACTACTCTGAGTGTAGTACCACACAGTTGGTATGTTAATCTGGGATTAGTGCTACTCATTCAGTACCCTGCATTTGTTGATGTTTAACTTCAACTGCTATTTCTCAGCCCTTTTTGCAGTAACTAACCTTGATTGCTGTTATTAACCACCCTGTCAACCTTTGTATCGTCTGAAAACTTACGCATTAAATGTGATATACCTTCATCTTGAGAGGGGGGGTGGGGATGGTCATGCTTCTTATCAAAAACTCCCTGAAATAACTGTACTGTTCCTAGAGTCAGCAGTTCAAATGGATGTTGAGTCTTTGTAGTGTGAGATGACCTACAGTAAAGTGTAGATGCAAGTGGGGAATATTAAAGGCCAAATGATTCTCAGGAATATGACAAACTTCTTTGGGCTGCTTGAATGAGCAGACAAGTATAATTGTCTCATTTCACATGATCTCTTGTACGTTGGAAATCATGGACTGGCAATATGTCATGTGGGAATTTTTTTTTTTTTTTTTTTTTTTAAATCTGGATGATTGCTATTTATTCTAGCATGTCAGAAAAAGTACAAGGGGATCTAATATTCTTGACTTGTTTTCATCAAGGATTTAAACTGCATCCAAAATTTATACAAGTAGCCAGTAGTGACCCTAGTGTCATTCATAAATGGGTAATATCCAAAGAAATCTCTCTGATCAAAGGGAAAGATGAGCTTCAATTATGGAATCTTTTATGGAAAATATAAAAAATCTATATATATGGAAAATATATAGAAACACACTGTTGGATGCAAGCCTTTTATGGATAGTATTCATATGATTTATCTTGGAAGCCACGGTTGCATTCATTCCTGTTCAAAAATTCCACGAAATAAAATTGCCAGAATGAATGATGAGAAGGTTAAGGGTTTGATTGAATAAAAAAAAAAACTGTTACAGATTATATATATGTGAAAACTCACAGATAGAATAAGACAGGCAAAAGCAGTGTATGAGAAATCCATTTTTCAAAGAGAGCTACTAAGAATGTGGACAGAGTTCTGCTCCGCTTTATTATAGGTGACTTTAATCTGCCCCATCAGAAACTTATGATGGCATCTTTAAATAAACTAGATGATTCTTATTTGTACCAGCATGTTAGAGAAAGTACTAGGGGAGAATATTCTTGACCCTCATCATTACTAATGATTCAGATGGCATCACAGAGCTTAAAGTACAGGAACCGTTGTTAGCAAGTGATCATGCAATCATCAGCTGGAAGAAGAAGAAAGATGTTGAGTAGTTAAAGGCACAGGTTTTAACTTCAAGAGGGGACCTTTGACAGTTTAAGTTGCTATGGGTGTCTCCGTAGCCAGGTGAGCAGGAGCAGCAGTGCGTAGCACACGCTCCTTGATTTAGACCGGGGTTCGAGCCCGTGACCACCAAATACGGAGGATGCAGAAAGGTCAGAAGTGACCACCGATCCCCGGAGCAATATGGCCTTAGTTGCTAATGCTCCTAAAATCCAAATAACAAACAAACAACAAGTTGCTATGTGGCATCTGTGAACTGGGCAAATTGCTGAGGGATGGCAAATACATTTGAATTATGGAATACTTTTAAAGAAAAAATCACAGAAGCCATGAAACATATAAAGCATATGAAAATTTCTTAAAGCATATAAAACTTTATAAGAAAATATTGCAGGAGAAAGAAGGATGCCAAAATGGATGACTGCAGAGCTGGCTGGTCAAACAGAGCAGAAAAATATAGCATGGGATAGATACAGAGCGATGAAAAGTATTCAAGCCTATAACAGGTACAAATTGATCCCTAATAGTACCACAAATAAGGTCATGAAAGCCAAGGCTGCGTATGATAAAGCATTGGTTAAGAGTGCAAAGAATGGGGACAAAGAATTTTTCATGTATATGAATACACGGAAGAATAAAGCTAATCAGATTGGGCCCTTGTGCACTGGTTGTGGGATAGTCTGAGACAACCATTAAAGCATCATCAAAAGAAGATATTGTTGGGATACCAGAGACGTGGTGTCACACAGATATAAGGAATGAGAACTGGAATTTGGGAAGTACAATGTGTACAGAAAGGATAGACAGGATAGGAAGGGAGGAGGGGTTATGCTATTAGTTAAGAAACACATAAAATCCAAGGAAGTGAAGCCAGTTGACATCGCTGGACAGTGCAGTGTTGATTCAGTTTGGTGTGACATAAGCATTGGGAGATCAAAATTGAGAGTAGGAGTGTGCTATAGGCCTAATGACTCTGATGAGTATAATAAGAAACTGTACAGGGAAATAGTGGGCCAGTAAATAAGAGAGTCTTATAAGGGGTATTTTAATTTCCCAGATATTGACTGGAATTTGTGGGTTGGTCACTCACACACTAGAAAGGCTTTTGTGGATTTATTGAATGATTGTTTTCTACATCAGCATGTTCGGGAGGCAACTAGAGGGATTGATACTCTTGATCTGATTATCAGTAGTGATCTTTATGCATTAAGAATCTGTAGATAAAGGAACCACTAGGTGGCAATGATCACAGTGTGCTGAAGTGGGATTTACTCAAAGAGGCAACTACCATCAGGGGTAAAGCGAAGAGTTTTTGCTTTTGTAGAGGCGACTACGATGGTCTGAGACAGTATTTAAATTCTATACAGTGGGACCAACTGATGATGATGTTACCAACAGCAAATTCAAAATGGGAAGCATTCAAAGAATTTATCTTGGAAGCTACTAGGCTTTACATACCAACTAAGAAATATTGTTCAAGATTTAGGCCTAAATGGATGTCAGATGAACTAATGAGACATATGGCAGAGAAGAAAAATGCATGGGATACATAAGGGGAATGCCAGAGATGAAGTAAACTCTGGCAGAGAGCTAGATGATTTTGTAATAACTGAGAGGAAAGTGGAGGAGAAATTGTTGAGGATAAACATAAAAAAAGGCACCAGGGTTGGATGGGATCTATCCAGTTATATTAAAGAAGGCAGAAAAGGAAGTAAGAAAACCCTTAGCCATAATTATGAGAGCTTCTTTGGACTCAGGGAAGGTACCCATGGACTGGAGATGTGCAAATGTGACCCCAATTCACAAAGGAGAATTAAAGGCTGACACAAGTAATTATAGACATCTAAGTTTAACTTCTGTTCCAGGAAAATTAATGGAGGCACTTGTTAAAGAAGAACTGCAGGATCATCTAGACAAGACTTCAGTTATAGCACCGACACAGCATGGTTTTGTTAAGGAAAAGTCTTGTCTGGCAAATTTGATTGGATACTATGATGCAGTTACAAAAGAACTGGATGCAGCGAATAACTTTGATATTATATACTTGGATCTTAGAAAGGCTTTTGATACTGTTGCACATGGAAGACTGCTGCACAGATTGGAGCAGTGTGGCATTGGAGGCAAATTGCTGCTATGGATAAAGTGGTGGTTGAGGGGGAGAAGATAGAGAGTGGTAATCAATGGACACTGCTCATTGTGGACTAATGTTATTAGTGGAGTCCCTCAGGGTTCAGTATTGGGTCCATTATTGTTTTCTGTATTTATAAATGATATTGATGATGGTATATCAAGCTTAATGTCCAAGTTTGCAGACAATATGAAGGTTGGCAGGGTTGTTAAGGGCACTATTGACAGTATGTTGCTGCAACAGGATTTGGAAAGGTTGAGCAGATGAGCTGAGAGGTGGCAAATGTAAAGTACTACATATGGGAAACAGTAACCCCAGAGTAACATATCAACTCTGTGGTACTACACTGACAGTGGTAGAGAATGAAAAGGACCTGGGGGTAATTGTGCAGGCAGATATGAAGTTTTCTGAACAGTGCAGACGAGCTGCAAGAGTAGCTCATTGTATCTTGTCAATGATATACAGGAATTTTTCTAGCAGGGATAAGGAGGTGATTATTCCATTGTATAAGGCAATGGTCAGGCCACACCTTGAGTACTGTATACAGGTCTGGAGGCCTCATTTCAAGAAGGATGTAGAGCTGCTGGAACGAGTACAGAGAAGGGCAACAAGGTTAGTGAATGGAACAAAGGGTTGCTCTTACGAAGAAAGGCTTAAGTTTTGCAAATTAGTGTCTGGAGACTAGGCACCGGCAAGGTGATCTGATAGAGGTGATTAAAGCCTTGAATGGTTTGAGCATGCTCAATGCTGATAGGATTCTTCCTCTTGCTCAGAATAATCACCTGAGAGGGCATAAATTCAAATTGAGGAAAGACAGACGTAGGATAGATGTGCGGAAATTTGCCTTTAGCCAGCGGGTAGTTGGTTGGTGGAACAGACTTCTGTCCCTTGTTGTGGATGTTGATACGCTAAATAAATTTAAGGCTCAGCTTGACAGGTATTTTGAACGAATGGCAGATACTATTTTCTGCAGCAGATTTTCTAGAGGCAACCAGAGAGTGTAATACTCTTGTTCTGATTATCAGCAGTGATCATTCGTGTTTTAAGAATTTGCAGATAAAGGAACTATTAGGTGGCAGTGATCACAGTGTACTGATGAGGGATTTACTTAAAGATACAATTACCATCAGTGGTAAAGTAAAGGGTTTTTGCTTCCGTAAAGGTGACTACAGTGGTCTCAGACAGATTTTAAATTCTGTACAGTGGGACCCACTGATGATGTTACCAATGTTGAATTCTAAATGGAAAGCCTTCAGGGACGTAATTTTGGAGTCTATTAGGCTTTTCATTCCAACTAAGAAATACTGTTCGAAGTTTAGGCCTAAATGGATGTCAGATGAACTAATGAGACTCTTGGCAGAGAAGGAAAATGTATGGGATGCATATAAATTATCAGACGACACAGAAACCTATGGCTGATATAAGCAAATCTGGTTCAAGTCACAAAGGTGATTAGGCAAGCAAAGGCAGATTACGAGAAATCTTTGGCAAAGGATGCTAAGAAAAACAGCAAGGATTTCTTTACTTATATAAACTCTAAAAGGAGGGGATGAATCAGATTGGTCCACTTGATATTGATGGTTCGACTGTTGATGATCCTGCTCAGATAGCAAACAAACTGAATGTGTATTTTGCATCTACATTCACACATCAGTTATTAAGGATGGAAAATGCCAGAAGTTTATCAAATTGTATCAGGGTGCGTAATGATTTTGTAATAACAGAGCAAAGTGGAGAAGAAATTGTTGAAATTAAACATAAGAAAAGCACCTGGGGTGGATGGGATCTATCCAGTTATTTTTAATGAGGCTGCAACGGAACTAAGCAAACCCTTAGCCGTAATTATGAGAGCATCCTTGGACTCAGGAAGTCCCCACGGACTGGAGATGTGCAAATGTATCCCTAATTCACAAAGTGGGATCGAAGGGTGACACGAGTAATTACAGATCAGTTAATTTAGCATCTGTTCCAGGTAAAATAATGGAGTCACTGGTTTAAAGATGCATTGCAGGATCATCTAGACAAGACTGCAGCAATAATTCAGACACAGCATGAGTTTGTTAAGGGAAAGTCTTGTCTGACAAATTTGATTGAATACTATGATGTGGATACAAAGGAACCGGATGCAAAAAATAATTTTGATATCGTATACAGGTGACCCCCGCTTAACGCTGATCATTCGTTCCGGAAAAACAGAGCGCTAAGTGAATCCGCGCTAAGCGAGCGCCGCTTTCCCATAAGGTAACATATGTATTTGTGAGCTGCGGTCGGTGCCATAGAATATTTCCTAATCAATAATAAACGGTAATGAAAAGATGCACAAATGTCGGTCAAAATATTTAATATTCAAATATTTGCACATATAAAATATTCTGCATTACATACGTATAATTATGTGGTAACTACTTGCGTCTCAAAAGTAAACAAAATTCCAATTAAAATAATAAATTTAATTGATTTAATTTAATGGATGAATTTAATCATGAAAAATGTGTGGATTTTGAGTTGAACTTTGGCCCTCTTCCAAATAAACTAAAAGGGGTATTAATTTTAAATGGCCTGCAGCGTTACCACCCAACAATAAAGTCAACCGATCCTTCGCCGCTTTGAAACTTGGCATGTTTTTTGTTCTTTCAATATGAAACTTCTTTTAGGCATTCGTTTCCACAAAAGTCCTGCTTCATCTATGTTAAAAACTTGAGAAGTATAACACATAATACCCCTCTTCAATAATTTTAACAAGTTCTTTTTTGAAAGTTTCGGCTCCTTAATCTGCACTAGCGGCTTCTCCCGGGATTTTAAATCTATTCTACCAGTTTTAAATGGTTCCACATTTTTTTTTTTTTTAGGCGAGTTTTCTTCAGATCATCGTATTGGCTAATCTCTTTCTCTCTCTCTCTCTCTTTTTTTAATATTTAACTTAACTGAATTCTGCATTGGAATATTATCTTCAAAAAAAATTAGTCTTTCCATTTCAATCCTAATAGCCGGTCTAGTCCTAGTTGCTTGCAGTGGAACAGCTATCTTTCCCGCTGCTAAAATTAATTCTTTATTTTTTCATAATTGTTCTTACAGTTAAATTTGCGAGTCCTAAATTATGGCACACATCCGCTTGTCGTTGGCCGGAATCGATTCGCTTCAAAACGTCTAATTTAATTTTCAAATTCAGTCTTTTTCTTACATTTATAGTCTTCGTACTGCGCCCAGACGTTGTTGCATTTTCATTCCTGTCGGTCATTATTAGCTCTTCGAAAATATAACTGCGTTGATTGAATTAATTATGATGCAATGTTCAAGTAAACTGTCCGTTACGCACGATGTCTAATACTGTACTGAGTGATGACTAACTAGACTTCGGATAAATGCATATAACGCAAATATTACAAGCAATATATTTGATCATTTTTTAAAATGTTGATCTCGGAACTACGTAACAAATGACTGTACTTAAATTAGCGCGAGAGAAAATTTCACTGAGCGTGGGAAAATTGCTCAAGTCGGCGTGGGAAACGTTTTAATGCTGTTTTGCTATTCATTTTCAAGCTATCGACTCCATCAAATGAAACGGTTTCGTTAAATATGTCAAAAATGTAATCTGTAAAAGAGCGTTATAGTGATCTGTGACAGCGTTATAGTCATATACGGGTTATATTATAAGAACAGCGTTATAGCGAATCAGCGTAAAGCGAACCGCGTTATAACGGGGGCCTGCTGTACTTTGATTTCAGGAAAGCTTTTGACACTGTTGCACATGGAAGACTATTGTACAAATTGGAGCAGAATGGTATTAAGGGTAAGTTGCTGCAATGGAGAAAAGGGTGGTTGAGTGGGAGAAGACCAAGAGTGGTAATCAATGAATGCTGCTCGTCGTGGACTAATATTATTAGTGGAGTCCCACAGGGTTCACTGTAGGGCCCATTGTTGTTTTGTATATTTATCAATGTTAACGATGAAGGTATATCAGGCTTAGTGTCGAAGTTTACAGGTGATACAAAGGTTGGCAGGAGCTTCTTAGGATGACAGGCTACAAGTTCATTTTTGAAGAGGCATCTTCTGACTGTTACTGCACTTGCTGACCCTCTTGTATGTTTTTCCCATTCTCTTTTCAGTTCAGACGAAGAAGCTTTGCAGTTTTTAAGTCATAAGCACTTCAAAACCTGGTCTTGTTTTGGCATAAAGACTTGTTTGCATCCGGTTCCTTTTTTCCTATCAGCAGAACCAGTATTCTTGAGTTTGGAAAGGAATCTACTTAATGTCGACTGATTACAAGACACTCTATAAGCAATATAATTGATAAGAACATCCTTCCTCATGTAAAGTAACAATAGCTCTCTTTCTTCATGGCGTGAACTGCACATAACTCGCCATCCTGATTCAGTCAAGGAATGACTGCAAGTCTTGCAGAGCGTGCTTATATAACTAAAAGTAACAGCTGATGGAATATTACATCTCGTACACCTGCCAATCTTATCTGATGCAATCTGTAAGAATTATTGCCATATACCTATGTTATTTGGATGACAATTGCAATTTTAAGGGTTATGCACTTTTTTTGAACACTAGTGTATCTGTTTTCCACCTAGTAACACAGTGGTGTGTGATGAAAAAGACATAGATGTTAATAAACAATTAGATATTATGAAAGTTACCATGCAATGGCTAGAAAAGCATGTCATGTCTATGATTTATAGTGCCTTTACAAGTGGGCAGAAGGATGTCATTGTCCCTCTGTATAAAACTATGGTGAGATTGCATTTAGAATATTATGTTTAGATCTTGGAGGCCATACCAAAAAAAAATATAAAAATACAGAAGTTCTATAAAGGATTCAAGGAAGGACAGTCAGATTGGTGAGTGGTGCTAATCCATGTCCATATGATGAAGAATGGATTTGAAGGTGTGGATTGCAAAGTTTGGTGACTAGATATCTTGTGGAGGGACTTAATTGAGATGTATAAAACTGAAGAAGTTTATGCAGCATCAGCCAAAAAAAAAAAAAATCACACCATTCCCTCCAAATGCCTGTCCAGTTCCTCCTTAAATTTATTCAACCTATCAACTTCCACAACGACAGATGGAAGTTTGTTCCAGCAATTAACCATCCGCTGGCTAAAGGCAAATTTTTGCACATCTATTCTACATCTGTCTTTTCTTAATTTGAATTTATGCCCCCTTTGGTTCGTAATCTGAACAAGTGGAAGGATCCCATCAGAATTCAGCATGCTCAACCCATTCAAGGGCTTATACACCTCAATGAGATCACTGCGCAGGTGCTTAGTCTCCAGCCACTGCAATTTGCAGAACTTAAGCCTCTCTTGGTAAGAGGATCCCTTCATTCCCCTCATCAATCTTGTTGCCCTTCTCTGTACATGCTCAAGCAAATCAACATCCTTCCTAAAATGAGGCCTCCAGACCTGGACGTAGTACTCAAGGCACGGCCTGACTGTTGCCTTATACAGAGGGACAATCACCTCCTTCTCCCTGCTAGCAAAATTCCTATATATCATTGACAAAACCCCATGACCTGCCCTGGCAGCCTGTCTGCATTGTTCAGAAAACTTCATATCTGACTGCACATAATTACTCCCAGGTCTTTTTCATTTTCTACCACCTTAAGTGTAGTACCACACAGTTGATACTTTTCTCTCGGGTTACTTCTACCCATATGCAGTACTTTGCATTTGTCGAGGTTAAACTTCAGTGCCACTTCTTAGTCCATGTGCCCAAATTATCTAAATCCTGTTGCAGTAGCACACTGCCATTACTGTCATTAACAACCCTGCCAACCTTTGTATCATCTGCAAACTTCGACACTAAGCCTGATATACCTTTATCAATATCATTGATAAATATACAAAACAACAGTGGACCCAACACCGAACCCTGTGGGACTCCACTAATAATATTAGTCCACGAAGAGCAACACCCATTGATTACCACCCTCTGTCTTCTCCCACTTAACCATCCTTTTATCCATTATAGCAACCCTCAATACCATTCGGCTCCAATTAATGTGGAAAGTATCTTCTCACTGATAGGAGAGATGGGAACCATGCAAAAAAAATTATAGTGCACAAATATCACTAATCTTAGGGGAGTAACAGGAGGCTGGATTTTATGAAGTTAAGCTATGGGTAGGATGTTGTAGATCACAAATATTCTTCCATGGTGGACAAACTGGTGAGAGTGGTAAAGTTCAAAATGATTCCATATTCATTTTTGGCTGTGGAAAAAATAATGAATGATTGCAGATTATTATTATTATTTTTTTATCTATTTTTTTTGGTGGATGCTTCCTTGCTTCACTTTATGATCTTCTTTGTTGTGGTTACCAGATAACATGGTCAGTTAGGCATTATATTACTGTATCATTCATATTTTTTTGTGGCTATTTACTCACTGCGAATTACTTAAAATTTCGATTTCAAATACATGCATTAATTTTGTTTATTTTTAATTTTTGTTTTTTAACCAAATTTTTTTCAGACTATTTCATAAAGCATATTGAGAACTATTTCATTATTTTAAGAATTAAAAAAAAAATTTTTTTATAAGTTATAGTCATTGTAGTATTAAATATCTCAAACATTCAAAAGTGCATCTCATTTAAAGAGTGACATTTTCTTTTTCCCTTTGTTCTATTCACAGTTAGGGTTTGCATACTTTGTAAAAATAATGCTTGTATTTATAAATTTCTGTTATATGATTTAAGTATTGTTGTTTTTGTTGTAATAATTGATAGCATTTCAATTTGCAGTAGGATATTGTAATGGAACATATAATGGGAAGAGATATTTCAGATGTTCTAATTGGCATGGCATGTTTTTTCCATTCTGCAGCATTCAAACTCTACTTAGGTAATTTATGAAACTGTTATTATTTAATATAGTTATTTAATTTTTAATTCAGTCCTATTGTATTGAACAGTTACCAAGATAACATGGTCAGTTTGATTTTATTTTATATTTTAATAAGTTGAACTTTTTTTTTTTTTTTTATTGATCCGTACAAAATAGCAATGTGGTGAGGGATATGTCAAAAATGTTTCGAACTTAATCCTTTTGTATATGTATGTGTGCCTTATTTTTCTATGGTAAAACTTTTGGACTATCAGAAAATGTTCTTAAGATTTAACAGATCACTTTAGCATGACCATGAGCAGTCACAAGTGATGCAAGAAAGCAAGCTTACATAGCATTAGCCAAAAAAAAATCTCATTTCACCTATCCCAGCAGTGAAGAAAAAGTGTATGGGATTCATATAAAGTATCAGGTGACACAGAAGCCTATGGCAGATATAAACTAATCTGTAATCAAGTCACAAAGGAGGTTAGGCAGGCAAAGGCAGATTACGAGAAATACTTGACAAAGGATGCAAAGAAAAACAGCAAAGAGTTCTTTACTTATGTAAACTCTAGAAGGAAAGGGATGATTCAGATTGCACAACTTAACATAGATGGTTCAACTATTGATGATGCACAAGTAGCTAATAAACTGAACTGAATGAGTATTTTGCATCTACATTCACACATGAGGAGTTATTCAAAGAGGGGAATGCGAGAAGTTTATCAAACTCTAACAGGGAGCTAAATTATTTTGTAATAACTGAGAGCAAAGTGGAAAAGAAATTGTTGAAGTTAAACATAAAAAAGGCACCTGGGGTAGACGGGATCTAACCAGTTATATTAAAGGAGGTAGCAAAGGAAGTAAGCAAACTCTTAGCCATAAGAGCTTCCTTGGACTCAGTGATGGTCCCTGTGGACTGGAGGTGTGCAAATGTATCACCAATTAGATTTGTTAGTTTAACTTGTGTTCCCGGTAAAAAATAATGGAATCACTGGTTAAGAATCATTCCAGGATCATCTAGAAAAGACTGCAGTAATAATTAAGACACAGCATGGGTTTGTTAAAGGGAGGACTTGTCTGACCAATTTGATTGGATACTATGTTGTGGTTACAAAGGAACTGAATGCCAAAAATATTTTTGATATCATATACTTGGATTTCAGGAAAGCTTTTGATACTGTTGCACATGGAAGACTGCTGTACAAATTGTAGAGGTATGGCATTAAGGGTAAGTTGCTACAAATGATAAAGGGATGGTTGAGTGAGAGACGACAGAGAATGGACACTGCTCTTTGTGGACAAATGGTATTAGTGGAGTTTCCCGTGGTTCGGTGTTTGGCCCATTGTTGTTTTGTGTATTTATCAATGATATTGATGAAGGTATATCAGGTTTACTGTCCAAGTTTGCAGACGATACAAAGGTTGGCAGGGTTGTTAACGATAGTAAAGACAGTATGCTACTCCAACTGAATCTGGATGAGTTGGGCAAATGGGCTGAGAAGTGGCAACTGAAGTTTAACATTGACACATGCAAAGTACTGCATATGGGTAGCAATAACCGAAGAGAAATGTACCAACTGTGTGGTACTACACTCAGGGAAGTGGAAAGTGAAAAAGACCTGGGGGTAATTGTGCAGTCAAATATGTAGTTCGCTGATCAGTGTAGACGGGCTGCCAGGGCAGGTCATGGAGTCTTGTCAATGATATATAGGAATTTTGATAGCAGGGACAGGGAGGTCAGGCCACACTTAGAGTATTGTGTACAGGTCTGGAGGCCTCATTTTAGGAAGGATGTAGAGTTGCTGGAACGAGTACAAAGAAGGGCAACAAAGGGGGTGCTCTTACCAAGAAAGGCTTAAGTTCTGCAAATTGCAGTGCCTGTAGAGTAGGCACCTGCAATGTGATCTGATTGAGGTGTATAAGGCCTTGAGTGGGTTGAGTAAACTGAATGCTGATGGGATTCTTGCTCAGATTAAGAACTTGAGGGGGGGGGGGCACAGATTCAAATTGAGAAAAGACAGTTGTAGAATAGATGTGCGGAAATTTGCCTTTAGCCAGCGGGTAGTTGATTGGTAGAACAGACTTCTATCTTTTGTTGTGGAAGTTGATAGCCTAAATAAATTTAAGGCTGAGCTGGACAGGCATTTGGAACGAATGGATGGGTGAAATGGGAAGGTGGGTTTTTTTTTTTTTTTTTGGCTGATTCTGCATAAGCTTGCTTTTTTGCATCGTATGCCTCTGATAATGCTAATCTGCACTGGGATATGTCTAGGTGCTTTTAATACTGCTCCAGGAACGGATTAATCATGATCCAGTCAATTTGGTCTCTGACCACGTTTTGTTGCTGTCTAGGGGGCGACTTCCATGTATAGAAGGAAGGTGTCATAAACCAGGTGTTAGCAATCATCAAGTTCTCCTCTTGGAAAAATTGTATCAGCTGATTCCCTCTTTTATTCCTTGCTTGAAGACCAAATTCTCCTACAGTTTCAACAGATCTGCCTTTTCCAACCTTACGAGAAAGCATATTGAACTTAGGAGATGTCCTTATTGTCAAAATCCATGATTTAAAAACTATTAATGTAGGATAAAGAACATGCTAATTTGACAATTGAGCAGTTGGAATCTGTAATATTCTTTGTTGAATCGAAATTTAACTTTGATGAAGCAGATGGTATATGCTGTGTTCAGCATAAATCTAATGAACCTTATCACCCTGACTATTAAATCAACAGTAAAGTTTCCATTGGGTCGTGTGGTTTGGGATGCATAATGAACAAAGGAGTGAGCAGAATACAATTTGGAAGTGGTTCTGTTAATGGGTGACTTAATGCAAAAATTTTAAGAGACTCTTCTGCCTGTCATCAGAGACCTCTCCTAAAGAACAGAAAATTGTTTTGCAACGTTACTCTGCACCTTGCCACACTGCACATAAGGTTGTTACAACATTACATAATCATTTAATACAATTTCAAATATGGTAATTTTAAAACTGTTTCAAATGCTGTTTTTAGCTGAAGTTTATGTAAGAATGCAATATCTTATCCTTGTCATGGCCAGGAAATAGTCCAGATTTCAATTTAATTGAAAACTGCTGGAGTGTTATGGGACAGAAAATTACTGCGAAAAAGTCATCAGTCGTCAAGCAAGATAACATTGTGAGCAGTGTGGCAAGGTGCAGAGTAACGTTGCAAAACAATTTTCTGTTCTTTAAGAGAGGTCTCTAATTAAAACTTGTGTTGGGCCAACAAAATATTAATATGTTTAGAAGACCTAATGGTATCAAAACCATATTTGTTTTCTGCTGGTATAAATTTTTTTCATCTTATTATTGTAATATTAATTTCAAACAGTGATCACAATAAAAAGGTGTTCATATGGCCTGCAGTGCATTTTTGCAATTATTTATAAATAAATATGTCTAAATAGTTATTTTTTATCTATAAAATGCATAATCATTTTATTCTGCATATAACAAATTCAAAGCTATAGGAACGTCATGATTTCATTTAGAATGCTTGTTTGGGGGAAAATTTATAGTGATGCAATTTCTCTCTCTCTCTCTCTCTCTCTGTCTGTTTTTACACGTGTAAAAAAACACGCACGCATGTGTGTAAAAACACACGTATATATTACTTTATATGATGTGTATATACTATTTATTATTTTTTTTAATTTCAGGTTGCCACAAATGAAAACAGTATGCTGAGACTCTGTCTGTTTTAGACAGTATAAAAACCAGTGAAAAGACATTTTTATCAAAATGATTTATCTTTCTGTTTATTTATTATTTATTTATAATTCTTGTTCATTTATGACAGTTCAGTAGCATTTGGTTACTGACATGGGTATACTTGACATAATTGACTTGTACTTTTTGTAAGCATTTGTAAAGCCAAGTTTAATTAAATTGTAATCATGTGACAGATGGTACATTTGAATTAAGTTTTTCTTGTTGTCTTTATGAGATCTTGATATTATGTGGAATTTGTTTGTCACTCACATTTGCATAATACTACATGAACAAGATGCACTTACACATGCAATGGCCTTTTTTACAGTCTTGTATCAGCACAGTGATTACATGGTGGAGTTGAGCTGTCATTCCAGGCACTACCTAACATTAGATACGTACATACATAAACATATTCACATTTTTAACAGAATGTTGTGACACTACCTTTATTCATACTTAACAGCGATTGCATATTAGCTGAACAACGTAATGTTTTGAGACATACATTGCATTGATTACATGTATCTGAACTGAACAACTGGCCTCATTCTCTGAAGCTCAGAATGGGGGATTATTTATACTGTTCAGATACACTAATGATATATCATAAACTATTACTATTGGTATAAGCAGTATAGTGCAAGGAAGCCATTGGCTTTGGATTGCCCAAAAAAAAGAGAAAAAGTAGATAGGAAAATACAAATTACAGTAAGATCCCCCCCCCGTATCCACGGGGGGATATGTTCCAAGACCTACCATGTATGGCTGAAACTGCAGATATAAGCAAACACCTGCTGACCCCATATATAATGTGATTTTCTTGTACATACATATGTATAATAAAGTTTAATTGATAAATTAAACACACAGTACGACATTAGCAACATTAAATACGGTAAGAATAAAGTACAGCAGACTCGATTTACTGGGAAGCGGAATAACCGGGACACTTCAAGACTCCAAATTAAAAAAAAAAAACAAACCACAAATCATAAAATTCAAATAATAACTAGAATAGGTATAAACAGATATTTTGCAAGTTTTAAATAAGTGACAATAACCAGCATTATAAGTCTTCAATGGGAGATTAGTGTACCTATTATCTTGCAACCCCTGCTGTCTTCACACCTACCACTCAAAAAAAAAAAAAAAAAAAAAAAAAAGAGACCAAACATTTAGTTTGTTTTAGTGTATTGCGTGAATTGCTATGTTCTGTTGCACCGCAAAAGAACATTGTTTCGTTATTTATGTCAGGGATGTCGGAATTTATTATTTTTTTTATAGTAACTTTTTTTGTTTTAAATCGTAAAAATGATGGGCAAACGCAAGAGTTGTGATTTCAAATTAAACAATAACTTAAAAGTATTCAAAAGTTTAAAAACGGTGCATTCGTTAAATCTCTAAAAAACCAGTATAATGTTTGTGACCGATCCATACACGACATTTTAAAAAATAAAGGGAAGCTATTTGATTTAAAATCGACATCGTAAAAAATAAAGGGAAGCATCATATTGATGCTTCCCTTTATTTTTTACGATGTCGATTTTGCATGAGCAGTAAGTGTTGTTTTTTTTTCCCCCCCTCGTGGTTAACTCCTGGTAACTGAATCAGTGGATACGGGGGGGGGGGGGGGGCGGCACAACTGTATGTGCTTCTCTCCTCATGTAAGTAACTATCCAGTTGACCTTTTTGGCGCCTCCATAGCCAGGTGGGAAGGAGCAGCAGCAGTGCGTAGTACACGCTTCTTGATTCGACCGGGTTCGAGCCAGCACCACCAAATACGGAGGATGCGGAAAGGTCAAAGGAATGACCACCGCATATACCCGGAGCAATATGGCCTTAGCTGCTAATGCTCCTAAAAACCAAATAACAAACAGTCAGTTGACCTTTGAATTTCTTCAAACTGTCATCCTCAACTACCTGCAGAGGTAACTTCTTCCAGTAATCAATGACTTGCTGGCTAAAAGAAAACTTCCTACACTTTACTCTAAACCTCTTCCCCCTGTAATTTGAAATTATGGCCCCCTACTTCTGGAATTCTTTATAACAGTGAAAATTCTGCCTTCATTCATTTTACTAACCTCTTTTAGAACCTTTAAAACCTCAATCAGGTCATCTCTAAGGTGTCTCATTGCCTAGCACTGGCTGAAGTCTTTCCTTGTACAGTCATCTTTTGCATGATCTCATCATGCGAGTTGTCCATCTTTGGACCCTCCCAAGAAGCTCAGTCTTTTTTTTTTTTCCCAGATGAAGTTTCCATACTTGGCACGGTTTTTCAATTGTCTTGTACGGTGGGATTATAACCCCTACCTCTACAAGATATTTTTTGATAAATTATTAACAGGACACCATGGGTTTTCCTGGTCATCTGTTTAAGCTGCTCAGTAAACTTCATATCATAACTCCAAGATCCCTTTCTTCCTCTACTGTTTTTAATTTAACCCCACCAATAAGTTATTTTGGAATTGCTATTTCCCAAGTGTAAGACTGCATTAAAACAGCTGCTTTTCTGACTATTCTCAAAGCCTGTTCAAGTCATCCTAAAGGAGCATTGCTGCTTGTCACTGATCATGAAGCACTCTCATAATCTTTACATCATCTGCAGATTTTGACATCATGCCCTCTATTCCTTTATTGATGACATAAAAATATCAGAAACAATAGTGGTTCAAGAACCCATCTCCTTGAGGGACCACACTTCTGATGTTACACCAACCTGAAGAATACCCATTAATCACAAACCTCTGCCTTCTACTCTACAGCCACCCTGCAGTGCATCTCAGAATCTTTCTAATAATTCTAAAATGTTCCAGCTTATACGGTAACCTCTAATGAGGGGGTGAGTCAAATGCATTGCTAAAATCCTAAATAAACTGTCAAGACTTCCCTACATCCAGCTCGTGAGCAACTGTGTCAAAATAGCTTAATAGGTTAGATAAACATTATTTTCCCTTAAAACCATGTTGTATGTTCTTCAAAATGTCATTTCTTCTAAATTTCCTTAATCGTACTCTTGATTGCGAACTCTTAGATTTTCTCTACCACTGAAGGCAGATGAACTGGTCTTTAATTACAATTTACCATTGGAACTGCCTTTATGTATTGGTGTTATGTTGGCATTTCCCCAATCCAAAGGAATCTCTCCCAAGTCCAATGATACTCTCATAATTGACCTTAATGGTTCAATTCACTCTCTGGCCACATCCTTCAAAATTACTGGGTATACATCAACTCCAGAAGTCTTACTTGCCCTTGGGCTTGAAAGTTTTCTAATAAACAGTCATCTGTAATTTTGAAATCGCTAATTTCATAAGGGTCAGCCTCTCCTCAGCATGAAGGATCTTTCATTGGTAAAGACTGATGCAAAGTATCTATTCAAATCGTCAGCAACATAAGCTTGGTTATCTAAGACTTTCCCACACACAGTACAGAAGGGTCCAATCATTTTCTTTTTTGTACCTACATATAAAAAGTCCTCTTCATTCTTTGCTCTTTTATCTGGTGCTTTCTCATACTCAGTCTTCGTCTCCCTAACCTTATCTGTGGTACTATTACAGATTAACTTGTAATGCTTGTAGGCTTCAGTGCTTTCCTTTGTACTTTTGCTTTTTAACTTTCCTATGCTAACTTTTTCTCTACTATTAGACTGGCCAGCTCTGTATTCCATCTCAGTATCCTCCTCATACTATATTTTCTTAATGGTATATATGCATTCATGGCTTCTGTAAATATTGCTTTAAAGATATTCCATAATTTTAATGTATTTGCCCTCTGCAATCCACCAAATTAATAAATGCCATGTTGCACCTTAAACTCTCATAGTCCTTTTTTGAAATTCAAACCAAGCGTTTAACTACTGCAACATATTTTTGTCTTCCAATTAACGACTGCATGATCACTATCTGCCAGTGGTTTTTGTACTTTAAGCCCTGTGATGTCACCTGATTTGTGAATAATGATGAAGTCAAGAATATTATTATTCCTAGTATTTTCTATAAAAGGCTGGTACAAATAAAAGTTTAGTTTGTTTAAAAATTTTATTCTCCATGGTGAGTTTCCTCCCACTTATTCCAATCAGTTAGGGGATTGCAATTTTCAAAGGACTTTTACTCTACTTTACAGTAAAAATAATCATTTAAACTCCCATTCATATCTTCTCAGATTGCTGTTAATTTTTTGCAGTAATTAAAGAAATAATTTCTTACATCTGAAATAATCGGATCCATGTTCTGTATAATAAAAAATGCAGTTGAATAAAGTCTACATTTAATTTACCTTTTGTTTCATTTATTTTATTGTATTTACCAAAATATTTACCGAAATTGGGGGGGGGGGGAGTTTTCAGTCATTTCAACTTTGGAAAAAAAATTTTTTCCTGGGAGAGTAATTGGACAGATCCACTGTATATAATATAGTTATATGTTCTTATCATGCACGAATGGGGGAAGATACAACAAACAAAAATTATCCTATTTTTTCTGCCTGCATGTTCTAGCTTAACCATTTGTTGATCATTTTTAACTCCCCCACCTAAAAAAATTAACTTAAAAACCATGCTTTTGAGATAGTGACGCCATCTTATTTATTGTTTGCGAACTTTCAAGTTTACAAACAAAAATTTTTAAAACTAGACAATTTATGAACTAGTATCCTAATCATACAAACTTAACTGCAACTTCATAAAGCATCATCTTTTAAATGTAAAATAAATAAGAATGCAATATTTTTAGCTTTTATGTACTGTATTTAACATATCTAACAATCCAATCAATGTGGCAATAGCCTAGTTTATCAATACTCTCCTCAAATTATCCATGTATTATCACATTGAAATTATAGGAAAGGTAAAGACATTGAAATATAATTAGTTAAAAATAGAAAAGTTAAGTCACATTAGTCATTTTAGATTAATTAATATGGAACTTTAATACTGACTATAAATTTTTTCATCGTCAAACCACACAAATACTTCAACGATAATTGTGACACCTCAGCCGTCCCCACTATCGCTTCAACTTCCATCTAGATTCCCCAGATGGATGATGACATGATCAATAAAAAACGTGAATTCTAGAATCCTTATAAAATATTTTCTTCAGAAAATTACATATTGTATTCCTTAATGTCTCACTAATAATGTAATTCCAAACTTCACTCGCATTTGTACTAAAGACACTTGTGAAAAATCCATATATTATACACCAAATTTGCTTGCGATTATTAGATATGAGCTAGGGAACAGATTCCATAACAATTAGACTTTTACGTCAAATACATTTTATTATCTGGCTTAAAAGGAAAATGTCACTCGCAGCATGCTCTGAGTTCACTGATTTTAACAACACGTATTAATGGAACATCCTCACACCCCTCGATCATCTTCAGTCATCAATCTCTCATTGGAAACGTTTTCCACTGAGTTGTCCGGCCTTGAGTACAGTTTTAATTTCATGGTTAATCAATACCCTATTAAAGATAGTATAGTTGAATTACAGATAAAATTAGAGAATCATCACGATAAATGCTAGTAATGCACGAGACATTCCATTATCAACTCTCGTGTAATAACATGGCCTAACATAAGCGAACAGCAATTAACCAATTTACATGAATATGAATGAATGGAATATGAATACTGTCATCCAAAAGGCCGATAAAGGGGATACTCATAATTTTAGACAAAAGTATGTACATAGAAAAAAATCCGACAGGTTCTCTCAGACAGCAAAACATACAAAATAGATAACACACAGGTGTGTGGTTAAAGAACCAATTGGATACCATTCTCAGGAGACAGTGAATGAAGAGATGAACAAAATATTGGCATTCGGAATAAAATTTTACCCCATTTGGTATTGTAAAATTACACAAAGTGGGATATCCATTACGACCCAGCGTTTCCTTTAACAAATCGGAGCAATATGGCCTTAGTTGTTAATGCTCCTAAAAACCAAATAACAACAACAACCTTTAACAAATCAGCTTTTGTGAATTTATTGTCGTTTTTGGTCAAAATAATATCACCATTGATGAAATTTTCTGAATTCAGGGTGCATAATACAAACCAAGTGTTTGATCATATAAACACTTGCGGTTTTGGACGACATACTTGCATATTACGACATTGTTTCCCTCTACTAATGTGAATATAGCCTAAGCATTGCAAAAATTATACATGTTACTTGCAATGGACAGCACTTCCAAGTTGTACTACCTCAGCATTAATAGTATTTTAGAATTAGTTTCTATCTTAAAGCTAGCTTTTGGTTTCAAAATTAAATTTTTTAGCAGATTTATGGACTCCCTATGAGACTAGGTATTTCAGTTCCTCTTTCGGAGATTTACCTAGCTGCAGTGGAACGTCAAATACTTCAGATGTTCCCCCTGAAGTTAAATTGTTTATACAGTATGCTCATGACATGTTACAAATTGGTAATAGAATAAAATTCAATTCTCTAAATAATAGACTGAAATGCACTCTTGAGTGAGAAGATAATAGTATTCATTTCTTAAATTCAATAATACAGGAATAATATCAGGACTAAGATATTCAGAAAGAAAACAGAAATATTTTCATTCTCACCATTCACATAATACAAAAAATCCGTACTATGCAACCAAATATATAACACTGTTAAGTATAGTCATTCACAAAGATGATTAGCCACAGAATTGCAATATTTAACAAGAATGTTCAGAGCTAGGAGATATCACATACAGTTAAATTGAAATAAAATATTGTATGTGCAAAACAACAATAATCCTTGTAATAGTAACATTTGCAGAAATTACACATAGGGCACCCAGATTGTACTCCCATACCATAGCCAGTTTGCTAGACAGCTTTGCAAAGTGTTTGCAGGCACAGACATCATGTTAATATTCTCTTATTATAAGTTAAGTACATCCTTCAATAAGTTAAAGACATACCAAACACAGGATGTTAATAATATAATATATCTTATTAAATGTCAATCAGGTTGTGATGCTTACTACATTGGCAGTACCATTACAAAATATGGTTCATCAAGAACAGCGAATACATGAGTGTAACTAACATTACAATAGTTTCAGAAGCGAGAGCCAAGCTCTCACATGTACGGGCTCATAATCATAATCCTTCATTTGATTCCACCATTATCTTAAATTAATTATGGGAGGGAAGTTGAAAAAAGTGCAATTGATGATGTTGAAATTTCACATGTAGTTTAGTGGAAAAGCTTTCAAGCCTACAGGCCAATAAGGCTCTTGGGGTTGGTGGCATATACCCTATAATCTTAAGGGAGGTGGCAAGTGAGTGCATTGAACCATTGAGGCTAATTATGCGAGCAACACTGGACTCAGGATTGATTCCATTGGATTGGAAAAGTGCCAATGTATCTCCAATACATAAGGGCTGTTCTAAGAGTGAAGTGGGAAATTACTGGCAGGTTAATCTAACTTCAGTAGTAGGGGAAATCATGGAGACAGTGATCAAAGTTGGAATTTAGGATCATTTAGATAGAAATGGAATTCTGAAGGATACTCAGCATGGTTTTGTAAAGGGAAAATGTTTAACTAATTTGGTTAGCTATTTTGACAGGGTCACTCAAGAGCTAGACTTTGGGAATAATTTCGACAGTGCTTATTTGGATTTCAGGAAAGCATTTGACTCAGTCCCATATGAGCGGTTACTTTATAAGCTGGAACAGGTTGGAATCACGGAAAATCCTTAGATAGATAGCTGGATGGCTGCAGAGGGTTGTGATAAATGGTTATTCCTCAGATTAGGTTGATGTAAAAAGTGGGGTTCCCCAAGGATCAGTATTAGGACCACTGTTGGTTTTGATTTTTATAAATGGCATCGATGAAGGGATAGAGGGCATGATGTCTAAATTTGCAGATGATGTAAAGATTGGTAGAGTAGTTAATGATCACCTCCAAGCAGAGCTTCAGAATGACCTAGATAGACTTCAGGGATGTTCAGAAAAATGGCAGCTATGCTTTAATCCAGCAATGTTTAAGGTATTGCACCTGGGGAACAGTAACCCCAAAATAACTTATACACTTGGCAGAGTTGAACTAAAGCCGGTAGTGGAGAAAATGGACTTGGGTGTTACAATACGGTCAGACATGAAATTCTCTAAGTACTGTAAACAGGTTGCAACGAAGGCACATGGTGTCCTATCTATGATTTTTTTTATTACTATTATTAGCTATATGGTGGAAGGAAGCCTGAGACTTATGCTATACCACCCAAAAAAAAAATTCCCGAGTTAAAAGTAGAGTCAAAAGTAGAAGGGAATCACCAAGAAAGAGAAGAATGATGATATCCAGCCCAGGACTCCGTGTGTGTCAAGTCCATACTCACTAGATGTGAGCCCCTGGGGTTATATGAAGATACTTGTTAATATTAGACTTCAATTTATGGAGATTGTAATTTTCAGGAAATACGTATGAAGGGAGGTTACAGAAAACGGAAGTTGAAGGAATAAAAGACTAAGAAGAAAAGTTGGTTCTGTGAGTTTGAATGTGGAGAGTAAAAGGATGCTGAGCGGTTGCAGCACATGTTTAAACTGGTTTGGAAGAGAGTAGGAATCGAAGCCAATTCAGAAGACCAGTGCACATGGAAATACCTATAGAAAAGGGTAACTGAAAGAAGAGACTTAGAGATGGGTCATTAATTAATCCAACTGCCCTATTTTGAATGGAATCTAGAAGCCTGAGAGACGTTTTGGGGACACTGCCCCAGATGTGGGAACAATATTTCATGTTAGGGTGGATTTGTGATTTGTACACTGAACAGTTGTTTGGAAGAAAAGTAATGCCGCGAGAAAAAGAGAAAACTTCGTTTTTTAGATGCAGAGGAAGTAAATATTTGTGATGTGCTTATGCCAAGAGAGATCAGAAGTCAAAGTAATCCCAAATAGAGATGTGATTTTGTCTAGAAATCTGAGTATTATCGAAGATAAGCATAGAAGCAGAAGAATCCTTTTTGGAAGATAAGACAGGGCTGAGTTTTAGAAAGATTGAAATTAAATTAGCCAAGTTTTTTTACCCCACTGGAAAATTACCTGGAGATCAGCATTTAAGGAATTGGTAGTGGATATGTGCACCCGTGCATAAGTAAACTCCTTCATACTCTTAGGCATTTAGCCAAGTAATATCTTTTAGATGGAAGCATGTTTAGAACGCCTTCATGCCAAATACGAACAAGAGCTTTTGAAATTTCAAGAGCAACTGCTTGAGTTTCACCAAACTTTTCGAGTGAATTTGTCCACAGATTTGTAGTACAAAACAGTATATCACCAGTGGATCGACAATGACAGAATCCTTACTGGCTATTACTGATCAAATGCAAAGTTTCTAGAAAGTTTAAGATTTGGCAGTTAATAGCTCTATTACTTTAGAAAGAGAAGTGGATGCAGTGGGAGAATTTGTCACCATTTTTATGAACGGGCTGGATATGAGAAAATTTCCATGCAGAAGGAAAACCACTTGTGCAATAAGAAAGTGATAAAAGGTGCCACAGAACAGGAGTAAGCTCAGGAGCATAGGTTTTACGAACAAGTGGAGAAATGACATCAGGACCTAGGGCTTTCTTAACATGAAAACTGTTCAAAATTCTTTTGACATCCTTTTGATGGAAGATCACAGGAGGCATTAAATGGAATGTACTTTTTTTCTTTTTTATTATATTACGGTCCCCCGTAAATGATTACATCTACCCATATATTTATTTTTTCTGTAAATTTCGTGTGTTCTCTGGTCGATTTGCCGGACGAAAAAAAGAAAGTTTCTGGGGGGGAAACCCTGCTATCTACGCCTGAGATCAAATAACTCAGCCACAGAGTGAAAAAAGCCCACTAAAGTTCCTAGCGTCATCAACGGGATTCGAACCCGGGCCTTTTCCACCCGGTGTGGGGAGGACGGTGATGAAAGCATTGTGCTACCTGTGCAGACCAAATGGGGTGTACTGGGAATGATAGAATGTTGTTTACCAAGATCATCAATACATCCAGTTTTGACAGAGATGGGCAAAAGTTGCTGTGACCAATAACACTGGTAAGAAACCAGAATGCTCGACTATCATTTGGGCAAGAAGAAAGTTTTCTACTATTAGCCTGTTCGAAATCTGGTTTTGAATAACTGATTTAGTGTTCGTGTTGGCAGAAAATGAACCTGAAGATTTGGATATAAGCCAGTTGCGACATGCAATATTCTTATCTTGAACAGCCTTAGGATGAGATTTTTAGGTGGAGTGTGGAATAAAGGATTTCATCTCTACAGGAATAATTTCACTGATACTATCTGAGCAGACGTTGACATCAGAAGATTTGAAACAGTAATCTGGAAAAGGAGAAAATCTCACAGACCATCCCATTTTGCATTCTTGTGATACCAAACCATCCAAGGTTGTGATTGGCCAGAAGAGAAAAGCTCCACTGGAGAAGACTATCGCCAAGTTGTGATCTGAGGTGCCTAGAGGACCACTCACATCGACCGTGTACTTAGAAAGGTTGTTTGTGAGAAAAATATCAGCTGCGTGGTTAGCATATTCTGGTATGTAAATGAACAATCTGTTCAAGATTTTTAGTAATTGCAAAAGCCTCGACTTCTCGACCAGCTTGGTCTGTGTGACTAGAAAACGAAACCTAGCTGAAGTTGTGAACATTAAAATCACCTCACTGTAGGAAAGTTGGACATGAAAAGGTCAAGATTCAAGAAGAGAAAGTCGAAGAGTTCCAAGTGATTAGTGGAGTTGGGAGAACAATAGACAACACATTAATTTGATAGAGAGAATTTAAGCCAGAGAAGATGGAAAAGGGGAAATTTCAAATTACTGTCTCTGGCAACGAATATCAGACGGGACATATACACTAGTGCTATCTTTGAAGCAAAGGGAATTATACAGCAAATAATTAGGACAACTGAGATGAGCAGTTGTTGAATCAGCCAATAATTCGGTTTCTCTCAGAAAAAGTATGTGGCGTTTGGCAGACTGGAAGTGGACATCGTTGAGATTGGAACTGAGACCATATACATTTGTCAAATGAATGAGCAATTGTTTGAAAGGTTTTATTATTCACGATGTATTCAGTCATGGCTGCTGCAAGGGGATAGGCTAGGTAAGCGTAGCTTACGGGCGGTTAGTATAACATTTGCTTAATCTTTAACACATTTGCTTTTGTGTTTCTGTTACGTATAATCATCAAATGGCACCAAAGTGATGTGCTGTAATGCATTCTTGAAATGGTCAACGAACGATTGCTGAAGAGTCAAGGCACATGAAATTAAGAATTACTTGACCAAACTTTAATCAGCACACTGATTAAAGTTTGAGCTATTTTAGGCAATGCCTCAAAGTGTTCAAAAAGTGAGCATTGTGTCGTTGAGCATTCCTTTTACAATGATATTTATGCCATAAAATGGCATAATAGATGGGGCATACACATGGTGTTGACTGTGTAGCATACTGCATGCTCCAATTCTGTTTTGATGGAGATTCTCAAACACTGCTGGACCAGTATACCAGTTATTGATATGGATCATGTGAACTTTTCCTGTGCGCAACTCGATCAGCGTTTTGTACAATGGAAGCATTTTTACCCTTTCTTAAATGACACAAGGCAACTTAAATTTAAATGGATTTAGATGTGCTGAAATTTATGGATTTAGAATTTAAAAATGGATTTAGAATTTAAAAATGGATTTAGATGTACTGAAATGAATCATGCGAACTTTTATCTTTAACAGTGGCATATATACTAGAGGTGTCCAAAAAGTAAGGTAAAAAAAAAAAACTATTATATTTAGGCCATCCGAATAATTAAATTCATCTGCCGTGCAGTGTCTTATGTCTGTTAATTGCGTGTGTTCTATGGTCGATTTGTTTGTTTGCGGGACGAAAAACCTTGCTATCTGTTGTAGTTTTTAATGATATTGATGAAGGTATATTAGGCTTAATATCCATGTTTGCAGATGATACCAAGGTTAGCAGGATTGTTAATGATAGTAAACCCAGTATGCTACTGCAACAGGATCTAGAAAAGTTAGGTAAATGGGCTGAGAAGTAGCAACTGAAGTTTAATATTCACAAATGCAAAGGACTGCATATGGGTAGCAGCAACCCAAGAGAAACGTACCAACTTTGTACTACACTAAAGGAGGTGGAGAATGAAAAAGACCTGGGAGCAATTGTGCAGTCGGGTATGAAGTTCTCTGAACGGTGCAGACATGGGGACAGTTCATGGAGACGGGTCATGGAATTTTGTCAATGATATATAGGAATTTTGCTAGCAGAGAGGAGATGATTATACCTTTGTATAAGGCAACGGTCAGGCCACACCTTTAGTACTGCGTACAGGTCTGAGGATCTCATTTTAAGAAGGATGTATAGTTGCTAGAACGAATACAGAGAAGGGCAACAAGATTGGTGAGAGGAACAAAGGGGTTATCTTACCAGGAGATGTTTAAATTCTGTCAGTTGCAGCATCTGGAGACTAGGCAACTGCGAGGTGTCTGATTGAGGTGTACAAGGCCTTGAATGCTTTGAGCAAGCTCAGTGCTGATGGGATACTTCCACTTGCTGAGATTATGAACCTGAGGGGCCATAGATTCAAATTGAGGAAAGGCAGTTGTAGAATATATGTGCATAAGTTTGCCTTTAGCCAGCGGGTAGTTGATTGCTGAAACAGACTTCCATCTGCCATTGTGGAAGTTGACAGCTTAAATAAATTCAAGGCTGAACTAGATAAACATTTGGAGTGCTGGGTGGGTGAAATGGGACGGGGTTGTTTTTTTGTGTTTTGGCTGATGCTTTATTCATAAGCTTGCTTTCTCGCATCCTATGCCTCTGCTAATGCTAACCCGAGTTTCCGGGAGAAAAACCATGCTACTCTTGCCGTGAGACTGACTATCTCAGCCCTCTTGGAAAAAAGACCGATAAAAATTCCTCCCGTCATCGATGGAATTCCAATTCAATTCTTTACCACACGCTGTGGGGAGGACGGCGATCCTACCAACTGAGCTACCCACGAGGGCAGGATCCACAAATATGAATGGAAAATTCTATAGTGCTCATGGATTGTCAATTTGATAATTTTTTCCTAATGTAAAATTAGGGAAATAAAAAGTGATTACAATTACCATATGCTTTAAAGTAGTTATGCAATAGTTAAGGTTATGAATATACTATACAACTTGACTTGAAATATACATTCATTGGCCAAAAAATTTTATACTTTTTTTTCAATATCTAGTAGAGCCACGGTTTTTTTTTTTTTTTTTTTTTTATCATGATATGGATACCACTGTTTCCTCGTGAGTCTAGCTTCTGTATGGTGGTCGATACGAAAATTGCAAATTAAAACTGCACTTTCCAACGTATCCCAGACATTCTCAATTGGATTCAAATTAGGAGGCTTTGTTACATTTTGGAAATCTTAGCATTGTTCCTTGAGCTATCCAGATACAATTTTTGCACGGCGGACAATTGCATTGTCGTTTGGAAAGAGTTCCTCGCAATTGGCTTAAAATGAAACTTGCAGTTGATATTCGTCCAATATGACAGGGATATTCATTGGTAATAAATAACTGAACAGTATAAGGGATCCAGTGCTTAACAAAAAACACCCATATCATGATACCACTTCCAACCACTTGAGTGGTGGTCTTGATACAGTCTGAATGCATGGCTTCATAAGGTTCCCGCCACTTTCATTCTACCATTAATGCAAAAAGGTATAAATCGAGACTCAGACCATATAATCTTTGTTTGAAGATAATAAAGCACTCAAAAGTTGGTATAATGCTTATTCTTCTCAAATTGAAAATATGTGCATAATGGAATCAAAATGGTTCATGGTATTTTTTACGATTTAAGCATTAAGCTCTTAAGTTTTCCTAATTGCTTTCATTGTTACGGCAGAACTGATTTATGGCCAGTTAGGATGACTATTCAAGTGGATACATAGATCTATTGCAGAATTGGTTACTTCTGATGCCACAGATTAAGGTATGTGTGTCATTAGAAGGAGGGGATATATTGATTGGTTGCTTTTTCAGTGGGTTAGCCTTTGATATTTAATAATGGTCTTGTCTTCTTGTTGTAGAAGAGAGAAAGTTTTAGGCGTGTGTGTTATAATTGTGTTCTTTGATTGTTTTACTGTTTTCCTGGAGAAAAACCATGCTGCCCTCGCTTGAAATCCACTAACTCAGCTACGTTGTGAAATAATCCCATAAAAATTCCTAAATTCGAATTCAGATTTTTTCCACTTGGTCTGTGACGACGGTGCACATAGCCACAGTGCTCCCATTATACAATTTGTTAGGAGTGCACTAGGAGAGGGATTGATATTTAAGAAATTTTAAGCAATTTGAAATTTTTATTTCGCATAAATTATCTTTTCAGATTTTCCTGGTGAGGTTTTTTTGACCATTTAATACTCACGCGTCATAGTCTGAGGCCACTTTTTTAGTCTAAACAAGCCCAACTATAAATTTCATATGTTAAAAGTTCCTGATAGGAACGTTTAACATCATACCAGTTAGCATGATACTACAAATTTGTCACAAAGCATCAGGACTGATCAACTCTAACACTGAAGTTTCCAAAGAAATTCTTGTTAAAGCTTTTGTCTTTTCATTTACACTGAGCAAAATAGCTAGTGTTGCATAATCGGTGGATACTCAAAAGATGAAATGAGAAAAATATCCAGGGAATATTTTTCAGAGGGGAGTTCCACATCTCTGTAATGCAAATATTTATTTTTAGAATAAGTTTCCTTCTATACTTGACGAGCATCCAACCACTACGCCAGTTCAAATGATGCATATCAGCAGCGTACAAAATCGATTTTCCAGCGGCGAAGACGAGGGTAGGCGTACGCACCCAGCATTTTTTTTACCATAAAATGACTTTTCTTAGCAGACTTGGATCTTGCTGTGTACAAGAAAGTGTTTCACATGGCTATCTGGAAATACACTGGTGTGCAAAACTTAAGGACCAGTCAGGTTCCCATAGGAGTGGCCTGGATATCGGAAAAGCATACCAAAAGAACTTCGTGAGGAACAGAAATGCTGAAGGAAACAACACACACAACGGAAACAAAACGGTAGAGGGAATTTATTAAAAAATGGCAACATACCACTGACTGCCATGATACAAATGCATCACTGCCAAAAATGGAAAACAAAGGGAAGAGGTAGGACATATGGCCACCCCCTTATGCCGATGCATGATTTGTTCTGCCTGTCCATACTTAGAACAAAGTTGTTGATAAGTTCTTGCGGTAACATCGTCCATTCCTCTGTCAGCGCCATCTTCAGCTGGTGAACATTTTCTGGTGGGCGTGGACGTGCCGCTAGGCATCTCCTCAGACCGTCCCATATGTGTTCGATGGGATTTAGATCAGTAGAAAACAGGCAGGCCAATCCATACGAACAATGTCCTCACGTTCCAAAAGCATATCAACAGCTGCAGTGCGATGGGGTGTGGCGTTATCATCCATAAACACGAACTCAGCGCCAATGGCACCTCAGAACAAATGCACATGGGGAAGAATTACCTCAGTACAGTATCGTGCACTGGTTACAGTACCTGGAGTTGTGTACGTCCATCCAAGATAACACCTCCCCAGACGAGAACACCTCGACCGCCATATCGATCCCTTTCAGTGATGTTTGTGGGGTGATACTGTGTGCCAACCCCTCGCCAGATTAGCTGACATACAGAATCGCTGCTGAGATTGAATCTACTCTCATCAGTAAAGAGTACCTTACCCATTGCGCTGCTGTCCAGTCCTCGTGTTTGATGCACCACTGTAAACGGTGTCTCCAATGGGCAGGTGTTTAGCATTAGAAGAGGCATTTGATGCAAGAAAGCAAGCTTATGCAGCATCAGCCAAAAAAAAAATAAAAATAAAAATAAATAAAAATAAAAGAAAGAAACCACTTCCACTTCACCCCTCTGTTCGTTCAAAATAACTGCCCAGCTGAGCCTTAAACTTATTTAGGCTATCAACTTCCACGACAAGGGATGGAAGTCTGTTCCACCAACCAACCACCCGCTGGCTAAAGCCAAATTTCCACACGTCTATCCTACATCTGATTTTCTTCAATTTGAATTTATGCCCTCTCAGGTGATTATTCTGAGCGAGAGGAAGAATCCCATCAGCATTGAGCATGCTCAAACCATTCAAGGCTTTATACACCTCTATCAGATCACCTCGCCGGTGATCTTATACACCTCTATCAGATCACCTCGCCGGTGCCTAGTCTCCAGAAACTGTAATTTGCAAAACTTAAGGTTTTCTTCGTAAGAGCACCCCTTTGTTCCATTCACTAATCTTGTTGCCCTTCTCTGTACTCGTTCCAGCAGCTCTACATCCTTCTTGAAATGAGGCCTCCAGACCTGTATACAGTACTCTAGGTGTAGCCTGACCATTGCCTTATACAAGGGAATAATCATCTCCTTATCCCTGCTAGAAATATTCCTGTATATCATTGACAATACACCATGAGCTACTCTTGCAGCCCGTCTGCACTGCTCAGAGAACTTCATATCTGCCTGCACAACAACACCCAGGTCCCTTTCATTCTCTACCACTGTCAGTGTAGTATCACAGAGTTGATTGATACGTTGCTCTGGGGTTGCTGTTTCCCATGTTTAGTACTTTACATTTGTCAATGTTAAACTTCATTTGCCACCTCTCAGCCCATCTGCTCAACCTTTCCAGATCTTGTTGCAGCAGCATAGTGTCAGTAGTGTCCTTGACAACCCTGCCTACCTTTTGTATCGTCTGAAAACATTGACATTAAGCTTGATATACCATCATCAATATCATTTATGAATACAGAAAACAATAATGGACCCAACACTGAGGGACTCCACTAATAACATTAGTCCACGTTGAGCAGTGTCCATTGATTACCACTCTCTGTCTTCTGCCACTCAAGCATCCCCTTATCCATAGCAGCAATTTGCCTCCAATGTCACACTGCTCCAATTTGTGCAGCAGTCTTTCATGTGCAACAGTATCAAAAGCCTTTCTAAGATCCAAATATATAATATCAAAGTTATTCCCTGCATCCAGTTCCTTTGTGACTGCATCATAGTATCCAATCAAATTGGTCAGGCAAGACTTCCCCTTAACAAAACCATGCTGTGTCCAAGCTATAACTGAAGTCTTGTCTAAATGATCCTGCAGTGCTTCTTTAACTAGTGCCTCCATTAATTTTCCTGGAACAGAAGTTAAACTCACAGGTCTATAATTACTTGTGTCAGCCTTTGATCCTCCTTTGTGAATTGGGGTCACATTTGCACGTCTCGAGTATGTGGGTACCTCCCCTGAGTCCAAGGAAGCTCTCATAATTATGGCTAAGGGTTTGCTTACTTCCTTTGCTGCCTCCTTTAATATAACTGGATAGATCCCATCCACCCCGGGTGCCTTTCTTGTGTTTATCTTCAACAATTTCTCCTCCACTTTACTCTCAGTTATTACAAGATTCTCTAGCTTACTGCTAGAGTTGAATACACCTCTAGCTTTCCCCTCGCTAAATAACTCCTCATGTGTGAATGTCGATGCAAAATATTCATTTAGTTTGTTAGCTACCTGAGCAGGATCATCAACAGTTGACCCATCGATATCAAATGGACCAATCTGATTCATCCCCTTCCTTCTAGAGTTTACATAAGTAAAGAATTCTTTGCTGTTTTTCTTTGCATCCCTTGCCAAAGATTTCTCGTGATCTGCCTTCGCCTGCCTAACCTCCTTTGTAACTTGGTTACAGATCAACTTGTATCTATCATAGGCTTCTGTGTCATGTGTTAATTTGTATGTATCCCATGCATGTTTCTTCTCTGCCATATGCCTCATCAGTTCATCTGACATCCACTTAGGTCTAAACCTTGAACAATATTTCTTAGTTGGTATGTAAAGCCTAGTAGCTTCCAAGATAAGTTCTTTGAATGCTTCCCATTTTGCATTTGCTGTTGGTAACATCATCAGTTGGTCCCACTGTATAGAATTTAAATACTGTCTCAATCCATCGTAGTCGCCTTTATGAAAGCTATAACCCTTCCCTTTACCGCTAATGGTAGTTACCTCTTTGAGTAAATCCCACTTCAGCACACTGTGATCACTGCCACCTAGTGGTTCATTTATCTGCAGATTCTTAATGCATGAAGAATCACTGCTGATAATCAAATCAAGAGTATTACTCCGTCTAGTTGCCTCCCGAACATGCTGATGTAGAAAACAATCATCCAATAAATCCACAAAAGCCCTGGTAGTGTGTGAGTAACCAGCCCCCAAATTCCAGTCAATATCTGTGAAATTAAAATCTCCCTTTATAAGACTCTCTGATTTACTGGCCCACTCTATTTCCCTGTACAGTTTCTTATTATACTCATCAGAGTCATTAGGCCTATAGCACACTCCTACTCTCAATTTTGATCTCCCAATGCTTATATCACACCAAACTGACTCGACACTGCACTGTCCAGTGATGTCCACTGGCTTCACTTCCTTTGATTTTATGTATTTCTTAACTAATAGCATAACCCCTCCTCCCTTCCTATCCGGTCTATCCTTTCTGTAGACGTTGTACTCCCCAAATTCCAGTTCTGCATTCCTTATATCTGTGTGACACCACGTCTCTGATATCCCAACAATATCTGCCTTTCATGTTTTGAGCAATACCTCAAATTCATCAAATTTATTTACTAAACTCCTAGCATTGGTGTATGCGCAAGTATACATGCACCTATTTCTATGCTTAGCTACTCAAACACAACCCATGTGTTTACTTGTACCGCAATGACTCCCAGCAGTCTCTGAAATATCCTGCATCTTGTTTTTCAGGCTTCTGCTCATTCCAATAGAAGCAGTGCAAGAATCTCTTTCACCTCTGCAAGTGGCTACTGTTAATCTATTCGTCTTTGTCTCCCCCCAAGCTAGCAGTTTTCCGACCGACCTAACACTCCCTCGATAGCATCAGCAAATATTCTTGCACCCTTTCTATTTAAGTGTATCCCATTCCTGTAGAAGCAATCTCTCCTGTTAACAAGTACAGTCCAGGCTGAAAAAAATTTTACCCCTTGAGCCTTGCACAATCTTTCCAGGGCCGAATTGATCGACAAGGCTCTCATCATATACTCCCTCCTATCGTGTGTGGGCAGAATTGCCGACACTTTCAAATTCAACCCTATTTCACGGCTTTTTTTCAACAGTGACCTGTACTTGTTAAGCAATTCTGCCGGTCTCCTACTCTTGATATCATTAGTTCCAACGTGTACAACTATATCACCTTTTGTGCTCTTAAAAGATGATATCTGCTCTACAACGTCATCAACCTTTGCACTTGGCAGACATACCCTGGTCCTGTTCCACCTATCCTTTTTACAAAGCATGTTGACCGTTTCCCTGACAATAGAGTCACCAACAGCTACTAGTTCCTTTGGGACCAGCGCATTCTGCCTTGGGGGTTGCCGCTGTGTTTCACGATGACCAAGTGCAAGCTCTGGCGTTGTGGGCAGCTCAGAGCTTGATGGGCCCCCCAATTTAGTTCCTTCGAGCGCATCCACCCTGTCCTTCAAGCTCTCATATAGGCCCATAAGAACGCTGAGTTGTTGCCTGATTTCGATACACTCCTTGCATCGCACACGCACACAAAGACATCCCCCATGGCAATATCATGTCCCGTCCCTGAATGCTCCACAAACATTATGCAAGCTGTGCATTTTAGAAGGCTGTAATTCAAAAGGCAACTGGCCCCCCTCAGTTCTCCTCTGAGCCACAGCACTTCCATTAGCTTGAGCCTTTTGTTTTGCTGCCCTGGTCTGAGTCATGATTTCTTTTAATTTAAATAAAATTTCAATTTCAGTTTATAACCCTAACTTATCTCCCAACACAGTTATAACGGGATACATATTTTTTAGTGTCAAGTATTAATTATCTCCGAGTTCCCTTTATATAACTTCCGTACCAGTTATGTATTAATTATGTTACGTTTGTAATCTAAGTCGGTATATGTATTTAGTTAAAAGTACAATTTGAATGCCAACGAAGTTCAACAAGTTTAATAGATTTTACCGATCACTGAAAATATTATAACCTATACTATACTAACGCTATCTAGGTTCGGTATATAACGATCGTATGAGAAAGACAAGGGCGGGAAGTTACGAACGGTAAACCTATGGACAGTTAAGTATTAATTAACTTTCAAATCTCGCTGTCTCAATTCAGAATAAACTACGATCCTTACTAGGTCTATAAGCTACTTACAAAAAATAATTTGATGTAAAAAATATTCAATAAGCAGCTAAATATGGCTAAAAGACTTCTCGTTCAGCGGAGTTGCGACTTGTAACACGTGGATACCCTTACCGATACTTTTATGCAATTGCAAAGCGAGTAAAGAATAAATACACCAAATTAATTAGAAAATCACAAAATAATGCTATACTACTAAATTTAAATCAAAAATGTTAGAAAAACAATAATTTCAAATCAATAAATAAGAAAAATCCACTTAGCGGCTTTGAACATGTCTGGCCCCTACTAGCCTCGTCAGCAGACTCAAAGGCCACAGCATACCGGCCATTGGGTAAACAGTCTACCTTTGCGAAGTTGCCTGGGCACAGTAAAGCGCAATATCCTGCATCCTGTGCAGCTGGTTTGCAATGGATCCTGCTGTGTGGTCCTTCTTGGCCTGTAGGAATGTATAGCGGTCATTTTGCGTTGTTTTTTTGTGGACGACCACCACCTTCGAACAGCTGTACCTGTCGTTCTGAAGGCCGACCACGCACATGAAATATTGAACTCTGCAGCCACACTCAGACTTTCTCAATTATTCGAACACAGGTAAAATCATCCAGTGTTGTCTACTGGCCATTTCGTAGTTTGCAGCGCCGTATGAAACCAATGGAACGATGGTGCTCACCATTCGGTAATTTGCACATAACTGCTGCTTTTGTTTATGTGGGCCCTCTCATCACAATTCAAATTTTTGTATGTGCATCAGGTTTCTACTGAATGGCCAGTTATGCATATCGCCACAGGCTGTTTCCTTTGATTCTGTGGTTGTAACATTTAAAAACATGTTGGTCCTTAATTTTTGCACACCAGTGTAGTCATCTGGTTGATAGATTGTTCCTATGTGATATTTTTGATATCAGATCAAGGAAATCCATGAATGTTTTGTATTCTTTTCCTTGCACTGGTCTGATCATTATCTAAGCTTTATTTATAAGTTAATGGTTATAATTTTGTCAGCATAACTGGGCACATGCCTGAAATTTTCCCCTAACCTTTTGCATATTTTGTTTTATTGACTGCATTGCTTACTGAGTAATACATTCCAGAAGTTTCATTGCTCTCATTTGTTTCAGAGCTGAATGGGTAACAGGGTCCTTGATGAATAAAGTCGAATATCGATCCATAATCAAATTCTTGCTCTTGCAAGGCAAACAGCAAATGACTATCCATGAAGCAATGTCCACTGTATGACATTTAAAATATTGGTGAAATTTCGCCAATTGGTGAAGAAACTTCCTGTGCAGCTGGGAGAGCATCCACAATAAGTAAAAAAGCAGGCAGCCATTCACATCTCACACTGCTGAATTCGTGAAGGCAAATTATACAGCTGCTCTTCATTGACCACCAGATAACAATTAAACAGAGTTGCTGAAACTGGTATAAGCTGTGTACCAGTGGACAGCATAATTCACGATTTGAATAACATCTCAGTATGGATTCCTTGATTCTTGTCAGAAGTCAGGCCCACTCTGCTAAATTGATCTCCATGCATGACAGCAATCCTGAATCACCTCCCCCCCCCCCACGATTGGTGACACTGGATGAATTGTGGATACATCACTTTGATCCAGATATAAAACAGGTTTAGAAACACTGAAAACATTCATTATCACCAACTCCCAAAAAGGGCAGAGTGCAACCATCTGGAGGGAAGGCATTGCTGTCAGTTTTCTGGGAGGATATGGGCATTATCTGTTTACCAGAAAGGTACCTTCAATGCACATTACTACAGCAACTTACTGAACCATCTGGTGTGCTCTGCTTCTTGACAATGCAGCCCATACTGCTGTCACTGACCTTGCCCAGAAGTTAGGAGTTATCTTACTACATCCATTCTTCTGACTTCACAGCTGAAATTCATTTTTTTTTGGCAAGGTTTCAGAAGCAAGACCTTTTACAAAATGGCATAAATATGAAAAAATGTGGAAGAAATGTGTTGCTTTGGGTGGCAATTACATAGAGGAGTATATGTTCCAAATCTTAACCTCCCAGGGAAAAAACATCTCCCCTGTATTGTGATCTATAACTTTTTAAGCAAAAAGTAGTTGTAATCTTGCCACCAGAGCCAAAATTATTTATCAAATTAACATTAACATTTTGGCAATTTAAAAGGTTCAATGTGCTTACCACACTGAACTGCAATTGCAGTAAGATTGGATGATACCAGAATCTTTCATTGGAAAGGGTGGGAATAAATGCTGCAATTGAGCTAAAGAAAATACTTTTTGTTTCCAAATCCATTTTGGGATTTCGAAGACCAGCAACTCTCCCTCTGTGTTGAATAAACCTCAGATTCAATGTAAGATTTCAGTAAATGCACAGAAAATTCTCTATAAAAATGCACCCTTAAGTTCGGGGGGGGGGGGGTAGCAAGTCTGATTAATAGATAGGCCAGTTGTCGGAAAATTCAGACGTTTAATGTAGCAGAGTAGAGTTCTGTTTTGAATCAATAATGCTGTCTTGAAGCATCTCAATGTGAGATGCACTATAATTCAACAAGCATTTTAATACTTTATAAATGCCAATGCAATGCGTACATATGACTCTCTGATAGAGAAACTTGTAACTACTTATTAAAAAAGTTACCGTGCGAGCATTTATTTGTTGCAGGCTGCAATACACATTCAAGTTAGTCCTGATGAGGGACAAATGTCTACTTTATTTTACTAACAGGGGTCCCCAATAACTTTTAAAATAAATAGCTTACACATAATATACAAAAATGATGAGCATTTCTTTTTTAAACAGTTTGCTTACTCAATACATCTCTTAGTTTCAAATATATTTGAAATTTGTTTAAGCAGTACTTTTATCTATTGCAATAACCGCTTGTTTTTCCCTTTCATATTCTTGAGTATGATTCAAATGCATTGCCACTTCTTATAAAAGTACAAAAAAAAAAGTGTTATAATCTCTTAAATCAAAAATTTGAATACGGAACTGGTAAGATTTTGGCAGCTAATCAGCATAGATGAGCTGCCAAATTCGTGTTTATGTTTACTTCCATCCCAACTTCTATTTATTTGAATGTTCATACTACTTTGCTTTGTTTTCATGGTTTCTATCAATTGGTTTAGACCTTTTGATTTACTGCATTCTTTAAATTTGCATATTGGTATTTCTAATTTAACCTATACTAGTAATGACACTTTTTAAGTTTGAATTCTATTTGCAACCTGGTTTGCATTGTACTGGAATATCCATGGTTGCAGGTGCCGATTCCCTCTTGCAAAAAGTGTTCAGTATTTGGGTACAGTAAGAAAACTACCATGCCACCGCCGCCACCATTAAGAGAAAGACCCAGGGTGTCCAGGCAACTGGTTTGGATTGGCTGTTACAGTACAAAGGCCTTGTTTATGAACACATGTGAACAAAAATCTACAAGGATCCCCTTTTTTTTTTACCTGCCAACCCCCCTTAAAAAACATTTTTCACTCACTGACACTCCTCATCCAAAAAATACACCTTAATTTTCATGCATGGATTAATGTCGATCAATTCAGCCCTGGAAAGATTGTGCAAGGCTCAAGGGGTAGAATTATTTTCAGCCTCGACTGTACTTGTTAACAGGAGAGACTGCTTCTACAGGGATGGGATACACTTAAATAGAAAGGGTGCAAGAATATTTGCTGATGCTATTAAGGCAGTGTTAGGTGGATCGGAAAACTGCTAGCTTGGGGGGGGAGACAGACTAATAGAAGCCACTGACAGAGGTGAAAGAGATTCTCGCACTGCTTCTATTGGAATGAACAGAAGCCTGAAAAACAAGATGCAGGATATTTCAGAGACTGCTGGGAGTCATTGCGGTACAAGTAAACACATGGGTTGCGTTAGAGTAGCTAAGAATAGAAACAGGCACATGTACACCAATTCTAGGAGTTTAGTAAATAAATTGGATGAATTTGAGGTATTGCTCAAAATATCAAAGGCAGATATTGTTGGGATATCAGAGACGTGGTGTCACACAGATATAAGGAATGCAGAACTGGAACTTGGGGAGTACGTCTACAGAAAGGATAGGAAGGGAGGAGGGGTTATGCTATTAGTTAAGAAACACAAAATCCAAGGAAGTGAAGCTAGTCGACATAGCTGGACAGTGCAGTGTCGAGTCAGTTTGGTGTGACATAAACATTAGGAGATCAAAATTGAGTAGGAGTGTGCTATAGGCCTAATGACTCTGATGAGTATAATAAGAAACTGTACAGGGAAATAGTGGGCCAGTAAATCTGAGAGTCTTATAATGGGGGATTTTAATTTCCCAGATATTGACTGGAATTTGTGGGCTGGTCACTCACACACACTAGCAAGGCTTGTGGATTTATTGGATGATTGTTTTCTACATCAGCATGTTCGGGAGGCAACTAGAGGGAGTAATACTCTTGATTTGTACTTGATTATCAGTAGCGATTCTTCACGCATTAAGAATCTGCAGATAAATGAACCACTAGGTGGAAGTGATCACAGTGTGCTGAAGTGGGATTTACTCAAAGAGGTAACTACCATTAGGGGTAAAGGAAAGGGTTATTGCTTTCGTAAAGGTGACTACGATGGACTGAGACAGTATTAAAATTCTATACAGTGGGACCAACTGATGATGTTACCAACAGCAAGTTCAAAATGGGAAGCATTCAAAGAACTTATCTTGGAAGCTACTAGGCTTTACATACTAACTAAGAAATATTGTTCAAGGTTTAGGCCAAAATGGATGTCAGATGAATTTATGAGGCATATGGCAGAGAAGAAAAATGCATGGGATACATACAAATTAACACATGACGCAGAAGCCTATGATAGATACAAGTTGATATGCAACCAAGTTACAAAGGAGGTTAGGCAGTCGAAGGTATATTACGAGAAATCCTTGGCAAGGGATGCAAAGAAAAACAGCAAAGAGTTGTTTACTTATGTAAACTCTAGAAGGAAGGGGATGAATCAGATTGGTCCACTTGATATCAATGGGTCAACTGTTGATGATCCTGCTCAGGTAGCTAACAAACTAAATGAATATTTTGCATCGACATTCACACATGAGGAGTTATTCAGCGAGGGGAATGCCAGAGGTCTATTCAACTCTGGCAGTAAGCTAGAGAATCTTATAATAACTGAAAGTAAAGTGGAGGAGAAATTGTTGACAAGAAAGGCACTTCGGGTGGATGGGATCTATCCACTTATATTCAAGGAGGCAGCAAAGGAAGTAAGCAAACCCTTAGCCATAATTATGAGAGCTTCCTTGGACTCAGGGGAGGTACCCATGGACTGGAGATGTGCAAATGTGACCCCAATTCACAAAGGATGATCAAAGGCTGACACAAGTAATTATAGACCCGTGAGTTTAACTTCTGTTCCAGGAAAATTAATGGAGGCACTGCAGAATCATCTAGACAAGACTTCAGTTATAGCTCTGACACAGCATGGTTTTGTTAAGGGGAAGTCTTGCCTGACCAATTTGATTGGATACTATGATGCAGTCACGAAAGAACTGGATGCAGGGAATAACTTTGATATTATATACTTGGATCTTAGAAAGGCTTTTGATACTGTTGCACATGGAAGACTGCTGCACAAATTGGAGCAGTGTGGCATATTGGTGGCAAACTGCTGCTGTGGATAAAGGGGTGGCTGAGAGGGAGAAGACAGAGAGTGGTAATCAATGGACACTGCTCATCATGGACTAATGTTATTAGTGGAGTCCCTCAGGGCTCAGTGTTGGGTCCATTATTGTTTTCTGTATTTGTATATGATATTGATGATGGTATATCAATCTTAATGTCCAAGTTTGGAGACGATACGAAGGTTGGCAGGATTGTCAAGGACACTACTGACACTATGCTGCTGCTGCAACAGGATCTGGAAAGGCTGAGCAGATGGGCTGAGAGGTGGCAAATGAAGTTTAACATTGACAAATGTCAAGTACTAACATATGGGAAACAGCAACATATCAAATCTGTGGTACTACACTGACAGTGGTAGAGAATGAAAGGGACCTGGGAGTGGTTGTGCAGGCAGATATGAAGTTCTCTGAGCAGTGCAGACGGGCTGCAAGAGTAGCTCATGGTGTATTGTCAATAATACATAGGAATTTTTCTAGCAGGGATAAGGAGGTGATTATTTCCTTGTATAAGGCAATGGTCAGGCCACACCTAGAGTACTGTATACAGGTCTGGGGGCCTCATTTCAAGAAGGATGTAGAGCTGATGGAACAAGTACAGAGAAGGGCAACAAGATTAGTGAATGGAACAAAGGGGTACTCTTACGAAGAAAGGCTTAAGTTTTGTAAATTACAGTGTCTGGAGACTATGCACCAGCGAGGTGATCTGATAGAGGTGTATAAAGCCTTGAATGGTTTGAGCATGCTCAATGCTGATGGGATTCTTCCTCTTGCTCAGAATAATCACCTGAGAGGGGATAAATTCAAATTGAGAAAAGACAGATGTATGATAGAAGTGTGGAAATTTGCGTTTAGCCAGAGGGTGGTTGGTGGAAAAGACTTCCATCCCTTGTTGTGGAAGTTGATAGACTAAATAAGTCTAAGGCTCAGCCGGACAGGTATTTCGAACGAACAGAGGGGTGAAGTGGAAGTGTTTTTTTTTTTTTTTGGCTGATGCTGCTAATGCTAATGGATTATAAGAAAAATTAATAAGTCCATTAGTTTTATTGGACTTATTTTAAAGTTGGCTGGCAAACAGGAGCAGAATTGCATGTTATCAGGCAATTCTGCCTGATAACATGATAGCCTTAAAAGAAAGCAGGAATTTGCTGCATTTTACAATATGTCGAGTGTTTCTTTTTGTCTTAACTAATATTTTAATTTATGGTGGGGGTTCATATAAGATTTCTGTAGCTGCTGTTCACAGACATGACAAAAAATTTCCACTTCAAGTATCAAATCACAAAACATTAACCACTGCAGGCAGACTATTAGAGAATAGAGAAACAGGTATACTGCATAAGTATCAGAAGGTTATCAGTTGCATGTTTCACCTGCAAGCATACAAAGGACATTTCACAAAGAGCAACTTTGGTTAGCAGCTCATTTTGTAACATGAACACGATCATCAATTATCATATGTAGGTTACACAAGAATCAGATTTTAGAAGAAATGGAATTCAACATTAACCTGCAGCAAAAACTGCTCCTACCTCAAAACTTACTGAAAGTTAAGAAAATGTTTCAATATTTATATGGAACTGCCAGTTTTCTATCTAAAATCTTGTCAAAAAAATTTAACTCCTAAGAAATTCATTTTTCAAATAAAGTTGCGTAGTTTATTATGAACACAAAGAAGATTAAATATTTTTGTCAGACACAAAAATATAACTGCTGCATACATGTGCTGCACTTATTTGAGTTGATTTTTTAAAAATCATGTGTATGTATACATAATAGCCATCCTTAATTGGAACCAGATAGATCTCACGCATGCTGCACCATAAAAACTTATTAGTAATGTATATAAAATGAAGCCAACAGTGTTCTAAATCAAGGATAAGTAGGGTCTTGGTATATCAACAGCATAAAGAGAAATTTATGGCCAATTCTTCAAGTATCCATGATCGATTTTTCCAAATTGTTTTTAATTTTAATCATTGAAGCAGCAGTATAAAGAGAATCAAGCCTTCACTTCTTTCTTGCATTCTTCCAGTAATATCTTTTTAATGGTTCCTTTTGAGTAAGGGGATTATCAATGAAACATTTCCTCTTTTTAAGTACACTCTTCTTATGGCAGACACTGGTGTCCTTTCTGTGATATTCTGATGTTTTCACAACATTGCATACAGTATGGTATGGTCTGTGGGTACTGCAACAAACATCAACAATTCAATTCTGTATACATCTATCACTGGTGCTTGCCACCAGAAAACAAGGTGCCAAATATGCTCGTATTTGGAAATTTAAAATAATACTCATACCATTTCTTCAAGCAAAACAAATCTATATCTTGAGTGAAGGAGTAATAATAAAATTGTTGGCAGCAGTGAATAAGCCAACTATCATTACTTGACCAAATGAAGGCCTGAAACCATGTACTGTCACAAGTACTATGATTGCTGTTCTGCTGTGTCCACATTACAAGCACACAAGTAGAGCTATGCATTCTATCAGTTAGCATCCACATAACACATATGATATTCTCTATCTTTAAAATTCTTCAGACCCTGTATCATTCAATTATGCCCAGCACTAGTACTATTGTGTTTTGGTTATGGCAGCTGTTAGGCAAAGAAATTATTTTCATCAATGTGATAATCTAATTTGTCCAATTCTATCTATTGGAAATTTAATACTTAATAGTTGTACAGTAATTCAGGTAAATTTTATTGGTGATATAGACAGACATAAGTTATAACTGTAAGATTACTTATACAAGATTTTAATAAAAATAAATAAAATTTAGAACTTTGTAAATAACTAATGTTTTTTTTGCTTCCTCCACCCAAACATTCAAATTTATTTAGTTTTAATTATATATTTTGTAGACAAGGATGTTTCCTTTAGTTATGGGTCCATACAAAATTAGCAATTTACCTTATTAATATATTAAGTCAATTACTGATAAAGGAAGCTAAAAGGAACTGATACACTCGGTATACATTGTGCCCCAGTATATTTGAACGAATGACCATATGCATTCACGTTGATTTTATATATATACTTTAAGAAGAAAATTGATTAATTTAATATTTTTATTTGAGAAACAAAGATACATAAAGCAAAACAGCCTTCTCATAGAACTGTGCAAGTTTATCTACACTCAACACTTGTATTTAATTGATCCAAAGTAAAATAATGTATATGTTAATTATACCGGTTAACATTTAATAAATTTGAATGCTTTCCTTTGCATTATTTGTTAAGTTTTACAGATTTTCATGAATATAAGCAGTTATTTGACAAAAGCGGGAAACTGAAAACAAAGCAGTTCTAGGATAACAAGATAACAGTTATCTCCTCTTGGAATTACTGCAGTGTATTCCTTTTGAAGATGTACCCCTTCTAAAATTGTGGCATGTTATTAAAATCCTAAGTAATCTAGGAAAGGATACCAAGTTTCATACAGCAAACATTAACACCTCGTGATTTTAGGATATAGGTAAACAATAGTTAGCAATGAAAATCCTCCTTTTCATTATTAATGAAATCTAAGCTGGATATTAAATTCACGTGTACTTAAGTTAGCATGAAAACTGAATACAATACATTTTTACTTTATAGAAACTTTGTTCAGAGAAGACGTACTCTCAAAATCTGTTTCAAACTGCAAAAATAAATAGTATTTATTACTTGGAAAGAAATGCATTAGTTAGAGTAGAGTATATTTCTGTTTAATCAGTTGTCATTCAATGAGAAATACATCACAAGAATATGAATAATGCTTATGCCAATATCAATAAATCAAAATCAAAATTTTAACATTTATTCACTCTCAAGTCATATTGTACCCAAGAAATGTAATATAAAAATCACAATTGTGATATAAAAAGCAGGAAACAGTCAAGAGACAGTCATCACATAAACAATTTAGATTATTACTATACTACAAAGTACATTTAGTCAACACAAGTTTCTTTGTACTGTTAACTGAAATTGTCAATTTTACAAACGCATAGGTTCAAGAATGGAAGAAAATACAGAACTCGTGCATCAAAAGCCGTGAACTTTCAGTTGCTCTGGCTTTGCAATACCCACTTTTGTGAGAAACTGGCAGATATTGTTACGCTGATCTCCCTGAAGTTGAATTACCTCACCATATTCTGGGTGTTCTACTACAGTTCCATTACAGGCGAACTCCTGCAAAGCACCAAAAACAAATTTAGAATTCATAAACACTTGTTTTCATACTGGGCAGTAATAAAATGTATCTTTCACTACTGAAAATGGTTTAGAAATTTGATATATTTTTAAATTAACAATCTACATATGACTAAATTTTCAGGTCATTTTATAGCTTTTTGTTAAAAAGAGCAAAACTAATGTATAATAACTTTATGTACTTTTATTATATTAATATTTTCTATTCAAAAATGTGCACTCAAAATATTTTAACAATAGTTAAATATGTTCATATTTAACTTTACTACAGGAGAGCCCGAGTTTTTCACCTTGATTATTCCGTGAATATAAACAAACAGTATTTAATCCTTTCAAGCAAATATGTGTGGCTTCTGTAGTCAGTTTTCAATAAGGGTGGTTTTGTTTTTTTAACTTGACTAAAATTAAAATAAAACTGTAAAAATCAAACCAGAATTTAAAAACTCACCATTACTTAACTATTTCATCAACTTCTGGATTTTAATTCCAGAGAATTTCCCCAATTTTGGCTTTTGTAAGTCAAAATTGGCCAATTGTGCTGGCAAATATAATGTCCTCCCATGATTTTCAATGCTACCATTTAACAAAACTGTCTATTAGCTGGAAAATTTTGAAGAGATGGTGCCACTATGTGGTGCCAAAATTTTTATGGCCATTTATATATAAATCTATTGTTTGAAATGTACGTGTGTGTGTGTGTACACACACACACACACACACTAGTAAAAAGGTCAGTCCCCACCCCAATCAACTTCTTCCCAAACCTTTTCATTGAATGTTCACAAACACTAACATTTAATAAAAATTAGTTGTTGAGAGCTATTGAGTGGAATGCTTCATGCACAAATCAAGTGACCCACAGATTGCTAATTTTAGTTCACAAATAACAGAAGACAATCCATGACTTTTTATAAACTTCCAGCTTCATACCAAATTTGCTTCAAATGTAAATCAAGGGACAGTATGCATTGTGTTATTGCAGTAAAGTCATCAAACAAAACTGCACATGGATTGCAAATATCCAATGATCCAACACTGGAAATGACGACATAATCCTATGTCTACTTTCAGTGTGTAAAGAACAACAGAAGGCATAACTGTCAGCTGATTATGAAAAAAAATAAATGGTTGGCCAATCTGCTGGATTTTATAAATACATTTTATATAAATACAAAAAATGTAAAAATGCATTTTTATTACAGTACCTGAAATACAAAATGGAATGGAAATCATTGCTAATGCAAGACTTCTGTATATCTCTAACTTGCCAAAGTTCATAAACACACAGAAACAAACATTACCTCAAAGTTAAAATATCTCAACACTACAATCTCTCACTCTGGGGTCTCCACAATAGTTTAATGAATAAAATAAAAATAAGAATAAAAAAAAAAAGGAAATAATGGTACTTTGCATTGACAAACTTAAAAGCATTTTAAGGCCGAAGCCTCATAGAAGTTAACTGACGTACAAGTTAGTGCAAATGCATTATCACACACAGCCAACTACTAAAGTAGATAAGAATTGGCATCATTCAAGTATATCTTATATTGTGAATACCTCCACAATGAGTTTCCACGATATTACACTATCTCAAATAAATCAAATAAATCTTCACCAAAGCAGAAGACTATTTATTCTCTGCTAATACCACCATCCAGACAACACAGTTTGCAAAAAGGTATGGGATAAAAATTGGGTTATCTGCATCTCTATCCCTATTAAACTTAGGAAAGCAAAAAAAGGTAGAGGAAAGTGATACTAGGAGAGGAAGAATAAGAAATGCTGTCAAAAGAGGCAGTTACTCCTTGCTCACAAATCCCTCGAATAGGCAATGCTTCTCCATTAGGGAAGACTGTTGTTAAATATTCTCTGTAACTCTGGCAGCATCAAGTACCAGCAGATGGCACCGTTTCAAAGCTTCTCATTGGTGGGCAGGCAGGGACCCTGGTTTTGCAATGATGACAATCCAGTTATCAAGTATAAGCACACCATCAGGCATCTACCCAATATGAGAGATGCCTGATGGTGTGCAAGTAGATTAAACTTAAAAGTATTTTAGGGCTAAAGCCTCAGGTTGCATAGAAGTTAACTGACGTACAAGTTCGTGCAAATGAATCATTTTAGTACACAGCCAACTACTAAAGTAGCTAAGAATTGGCATCGTTTAAGTATACAGGTAGGTCCTGTTTTACGACTTTTCACATTAATGACTGTTTCAAAATATTACCTGAAAAAATTGAAAATAACAAAAAATCACAACTCAGTAACACATTGTAGCAACACCTGCAAGTCCAAACACGCATTAGGCGTTTCTCGTTGTTTTTCGTGGTGCATTGTGGGCGAAATGATAGCTATGCCAAGAGTTATTATTATTAATAGCCATATGGCGCAAGGAAGCCCGAGGCTTATGCTGCACCAGGGAAAAAAAAAAAAAATTCCCAAGTTACCTTGTGAGAGAGAGAGAGAGAGAGTTAAAACTAGAAGGGAATCACCAAGAAAGAGAAGAATGATGAGATCTAGTTCAGGACCCTGGGTGTGCCAAGCCCATACCACCAAATGTGGAATTCTTATCCTGTTTTTTTTTTTTACTGCTGCTCCAATATAAACACATTGTTTTTTTTTCGGGTTTCAGTATTGTGGATAAAGGGATGTTGCCTTTGCAATGTCCATTTTGCTTCGTTCCATCCTATCAGCCTTATTTCCAGGCTTAATTCCATCAGTTTATGTTTTGTTGCCATAACACTGCTAGATATTTAATATAAACAAACTTTAAATTAATTTAAAGACAAGTTGCAAAAAAAGACATTAGCTCAGATAAAACCGCACAAAAAATAGATTATACTGTAGCAAAAGACTCTGAAGCAGCACAACAATTGCAATTGACTTTTTCCTGTGGAGTGCAAGAGAGTGTATGTAAACAATTAAGAAAAACTGTTTGTATTTTTTTGTTAATTTAACATATCTTTCACAATGATTTTTCATAGTGCACTTTATTTAAGCTGTAACTACCCTAAACTGGTTTTGTTTACACAAAAGTAAATTCTAACAAGTAAAGTTTATCAGACAATAATAGGGGCAATAATTGGACAACTGTGCCAAGATTTGTATTAAATGTACAAAATAACAATATTTTTCATGGGGTGAAAACGAACTTTGTAATATATAGAAAAGTCTATCCTTTCACAAGGTATGTGCTTCGTATAAACGAGTACTTTGTATAAACCGAGTTTGTATTAATGAGATTTTACTGTAGTAAAAATAGTCTTCTCCGTTGGTGAAGCATTACTTATTTGATGTTGTGCAATATCACAGCAACTCGTTGTGAAGGTATTCACACATGAGATATACATTGGTGTTCAAAGAAAGTGCATCGCCTAGGAATTTCACATTTCTAACCCTTTTTCACGATGGTATGTTACATTAATGACTAGCATCACAAATAGAAATATAAACAAAAGATATTTCTTAACTTCATTGGTGCCAATCGCTTCTTGTATTCAGTCTTTGGCTTTTATCGTGTTCACTGTTGACCGTGAAAAATCTAAATTCTGCTCGATACTTGTTAACGTTTGACCATTTTCATACATCCTTATTATTTTAATTTTCTGATCCAAATTGACCACTTTCTTTTTATTGGTAGATTTACTAGTACCACCGTCACTTATTCTCTTAGCTGGCACCATGATAATGGTTGAAATTAAATTTTCTGTAAAGAACTTCACAGGATTAAAGCAGAAACACTATCACCTGACCTGAGTTCACATTTTACTAAAGCACATTTCTGGAGGTCACTACCAGAAAACAATAAAAACAATCTGCAGTTTCCAGTTTATTGGGCTTTTCTGTTAATGTAATCTATTATAAACAGGTAGTAAACTAGATCTTATTGCATTTGCAATAATACTGATAGCTGGAATTCTGTGGATTTTTTAAGTTATTATGGTGAAATGTGTCCCCTTGCTGGAGGAAAAAAAAAAAAAAAAAATTCAGAATATTCTCTTCATTCCTATTTCTTAAACTTGTTACTGTGTATCTCATTTGTGTGTGCCGTGTTCATCGTTATTGATTGCTTATTATTATATATATATATATATATATATATATATATATCTCTGATAATTCAAATAAAACAAAACATAAGCCAGTAGTATGGCAAAAACTGTTTTTACTGTTTTAAATTAAATTCAATTTTCTCCATCAGGTCTAACTTTCCTAAGTGGCAATTTTCCTTGGCACTTTCATTGTTTTTTTTAAAGTTGTATAAGACCAAGTTGAATGATATGCCACGACTTTTGCTCAGTTAGTGTTTCTCTAAACACTTCATATCATAACTTGGGAATGATCACCTCTAATATGGAGCCCTCCCCTCTCACACATCAATTCTCAGTGCAATATAGAAATTGTGAATTGGGATAGTCCGAATGATTTGTGTGTCTTTCCTTAGTTGGAAAGTTTTAAATCTTCTGACTCCAAAATTGGATCAGATCATATTGGTGAAATTATTCATGTAGGGACGAAATCCTTTATTCCAGTGCTACTCAAAGTGTAGTCCGCAAACTGTTATTGGTCTGCGACGAATTGGAAACTGGTTGCAGACATTGCCGGTCTGCAACAGATTGAAAATAAAAAGAAACTGGTCCTTCAGTACAGATAGTTTGAGAAGCACTGCTTTATTCCACATGCTACCCTAAAATCTTGTCTCTTATCTAAACCTTTGTTTTCTAATAAATGCACAAGGTCTGTTCAAGATAAGAATGTAACATGTCAGAAGTGTTTGTGTTCAACTTCCAGCTTCAGTTCTGTCTAAGCTAAAGCTTGCAGCATTAACTTGTAACAGTTATCAATCAGTCCAAACAATTTGGAACAGGCTAAGAATAGAAAAGGTGTCTTTTTGTTAGCCACAACTCCTGTCCATCAATACTCCCACCATCATCAAAACCCCACTGCATCTTAAGCAAAAGAAACTTTGACCCTTGTATCAAGAATCTCAGTAAACCACTTGCTGTCATATTCAAAACGCTTTGCCCAATATCTCCTGTGGTCATCTGAAAGAAGTATGTTAGAAGAATTCTGATCAAGCAAGATGCCACGAAAAGGGCAATAACTCCCAACCCCATCCAGTTATCATCCAATTGAACTTCATCTTTCCAACATAATGTAAAAATCCACCACCCACCAACTGAAACTATCTTAAAGCCTTCCTTCTGATAAACAATCAACAATGTGGATTCTGTCAATATAGATTCATTAGCAACATAGTGGTTTATATTACTCATCTTTGGAAAAATTTGGAGAAATCCAAGTAGTCGCTCTTGAAATTTCTAAGGTTTGGATCATGTTTGACAAAGTTCAAAAGAACTTTGTCAAACATGATCCAAACTCCCATCTTATCACCTGCTAACCGTGAGCAATAAATGGATATTCAGTTTTTTCTCTGACCATACACTGGCTGATGATGGATAGCACACTAACTTTTCTAGTAATGTTGGCATTTCATGGTTCACTTCTTTCTCTTTGACCTTCCTCACTGACAGAAATCCTATCCACAATGCCACTGATGATAGCACAATACATTCCTTCTTTCCAGCTGAAGAAACCTTGCTCTCCACAAATAACTTAGAATATCCACAATCAATTCCTTAAATGCTAATCTCCAAGTAATTCTGCAATGAGGCAAAGAAAACTTAGCTAACATCAATCTTTCTAAAACTCAGTCCTATCTATTTCTCAGAAAAAATGATTTTACTGCTCTTATTCTCATCTTTGACAATAGTGATATTTCTAGACAAGTTTCCACATCTGCCAGTGATTATCCAGACTTATCTATCTACTGGTATGAGCACATCAAATATTGCTTCTCCTTAAAAAAAAATAAATAAATTTAAAAAAAAAATTTTTTTTTTAAATGGAGAAAGGTTTTGTGAAAACCTTTCTCCTTGAAAAAGGTTTTTGTGCCTCAAAAACCTTTTTCAAGCTTTGTGACTCCATCCAAAAGAGTATATAGGTTAATTAATGACCAGTCTCTTAAAAAGTATCTTTGTTGCACAGATTGTTTTTGCTGCATGCCTTTTCTATAGATATTTCCATGGACACCTTTTCTGATTTGGCACCTAATTTCCCCACTCTTCCCAAACCCATTCTGCAACTAGGCATCCTTTCAAACTGTCCAACTACAAAATTTCGTTTTTGCTGCATGCCTTTTCTATAGATATTTCCATGGACACCTTTTCTGATTTGGCACCTAATTTCCCCACTCTTCCCAAACCCATTCTGCAACTAGGCATCCTTTCAAACTGTCCAACTACAAAATTTCGGAACAAACTTTATTAACATGTATTTCCTGATAATTACAATCCACAGAGATTATTGCATGCTCTCTCTTGATTGTTTTTTGATACGTGTCTTGTGGTTCCTGACTAGTGGGACTCTAGTAGATGAAATTATTTTTGTTCTCAAACCCTAGACAACCTTGTCGCAGAAAGCTGTGCACTTTCATGATTTTACATGGAAGAAAAAAAATGCACATTATGTACACCAGTGATCACAGAATTGAGACCACCCACCAAATACTGTGTTGGGCCAAAGTACGTACGGCAACAGCTGCTATTCGCAGTGGTACTGATTCCACTAGATGTCTGACGACATCTCTAGGGTTCTGCAGTCATGATGCCTGCAAAGCTTTCCAGTCTCAGAACAGCTGTGTGTCCATATGCCTCACTTCTCTTTCCAAAATATTCCACAGGTGTTTGACTGGATTCAGGTCAGGCAAATTTAGAGGCCAATTAAGATGGGTGATATCTTTAGTGTGTTCCTCGAACCACTCGTGCACAACGCAGCACATTATCATCCTGGAAAAAATTAAACTGTCTGGAAAAAAATGCAACATGGCAAGATGTACAGAATCTCCTAAGAGCTGCCAGCAGACCTCACTAGTGAAATGTTGGTGCATATGAACCAGGGATCCTAGTTCTTGCCAGCAAAACATGCCCCATATTCAGCAACCACTGCTAACTGACTGGATAGCAAGCACCATGCACGATTGGTCTATAGATTCGTGGTACTTGAATGCACATGGTATCCATCGGCATGTTCCAGATATTTGGACTCATCTGACCAACACACTTGTTTCTAGTCCACCAGTATCCAACCAGTGTGTTGCTGACACCACAGCATTCACTGTGGATGGTGATCAGCAGTGAGGAGAGGGTATCTCTTGGGTGGTCTGCTGTGAAACCCTATATGCATAGCACATCGTCATTTTGGATATTGTCTTGCATTCTCCATATTGTATAGCAATGTCAACCGTCACCCAGTGACCTACCATTGAGCACATACAATGTGCTGTACCCTTTGTTCATCAGGAACACTCACCTTGCATAATTTCTCTCACAACCATGCTCTTTCAAAACTCCATGATATCTTCACTACATCCCATAAGTGCTACTTTATCCCAATGACTTGCACAACAAGATGCAAATTAATACTGCCTTAGTGTATGAAGCTGTTTTGATTTTTATAGTGCAAGCTATGTGGCATAGTCCATTACAAATGGGGCGGTCACAATTCAGTGGTCACCGAGTGTAGATAATTCAATCATACATCAGAGATATGGACATGTCCCATGAGTAATTATTACAGGAGGGCCATGATGGATAGATATTACTATGGCATTTTAAACTATATGCTACATACTTCAAGTGTAAATATAACTAACAATTATATTTTCACATGGTTACCACACTTTGCATACATTTTCTCCCCCTCTGAACCAGTGCCTTCCTCCCCTCCACAATTCTGTAGATGCTGTCAGCCTCTAAGAGCCATCTTGACGCCTGCAATCATCAAAAATGAAGTGTCTGACACAAAGACCATCCTTTATAGGATAAAATGGGTGAAAATTGCCCAAGGAAAGTGGAAGAATCCACCCAAATTCCATAAGTCTCTCCTATGCCAGGCTGCTTGTATGAGGTCTGGCATTGTTGTGATAGAGAATTTTTTCTTCTCTGGCAATGTGTTTTCAGTCTTTTCAATGTCCCCACATAGCAAGCAGATTGGTCACTTGTCTGAAATCTAGGAAATTCAAAAGGATAATATCTCTCTCTCTCTCTCTCTCTCTCTCTCTCTCTCTCTCTCTCTCTCTCTCTCTCTCTCTCTCTCTCTCTCATGTCAAAAAAAAAAAAAAAAAAATTGTCTCCATTTTGCAGGTTAGTAGTAGTGGCAAACAATGCAAAAAGGAGAGCTTATATAGCATCTACAAAGAAAAAAAAAAAAAAACCCAACGACAATACACTTCGCCCATCCGTACCCTCCAAGAATTTTGTCTAGTTCTTTGAATTTATTCAAACCATTCACTTCAACAGATGGAAGCCTATACCAACAATCAGATGACTGAAGGCAAACTTCTGCAACCATCCTTCCTCAAACTAAATGCCCCCTCAAGTCTCAGCAAGAGTAAAAATACAATTCACATTTAGCTTACTCAATCCATTCAATGCCTTAAACACCTCAACCAGGTCACTACAAGGTGCCTAGTCTCCAGACACTGCAATTTGCAGAACTGAAGCCTGTCTAGGTAGGAGCACCCTTTTGTTCCCCTCACCAAACTGATTGCCCTTCTCTGAATCTGTTCTGGCAGATCAACATCCTTGCTAAAGTGAGGGCTCCAGACCCATACACAATATTCTAGATGCAGCACAACCATGCCTTTGTACAAAGGAATAATCATTTCCTTATCTCTATTAGCAAAGTTTCTGTATATAAATGACAAAACCCCACGAGTTGTCCTGGCAACAAGTCTGCACTCCTTAGAGAATTTCATATAAAAAAAGAAAAAAAAAAAAAAAAAAAGTAAACTGCACCCATTATCAGCTCACTGCAGGATGGAAGCCTCCTCAACAATTCATGCTAAGGGAAATGGACCACAATCTGCCACGCTGGTCCAGTGCAGGTTGGCAGAGCGACCGTATTTAGCAGTCAGGGGCTTGAACCCCGGTCTACTCAAAGGGCATGTACTACTGCACTCCTGCTCCTGACCCCTCGGCTACAGATCATATATGACTGCACAATTACCGCCAGGTCTTTTTCATTTTCTACCACTCTGAGTGTGGTCCCACACAGTTGATAAGTTACTCTGAAATTACTGCTATCCATTTATGTGCAACAGTATCAACAGTACCTTACACTGATGTTAAACTTCAACTGCCATTTCTCAGCCCATTGATCTAATTTTCCTAAATCTTGTTGCAGAAGTATAGTCACTGTACCACCACCCAACCTTTGTATCATCTGCCAACTTTGACATTAAGCTTGATGCACCTTCATTAATAAATATTAAAAACAACCCAGCACTGAACCATGGGGAACTCCACCGATAACATTACTTCTTGAAAAATAGTACCCATTGATAACCACACTGTCTTTTTCCACTTAACCATCTCTTTATCCATAGAAGTAATTTTCCCTTAATGCACAACACTCCAGTTTATACAGCATCATTTTATGTGCAACAGTATCAAAAGCCTTTCTGAAATTCAAGTACTGTATATGATATTAAAATTATTTTTTCATCCAGTTCCTAAGTCACTGCATAGACCTACCAAGCTGGTTAGACAAGACTGCCAACAAATTCATGCTATAACCGCAGTATAATTGCATTCCTGTCCAGATAGTCCTGCATTACTTCTTTAACCAGTGACTGCATTATTTTCCCTGGAACAGATGTTAAGCTGACAGGTCTGTAATTACTTATGTCACCTTTCGATCCTATCAGTTGCAAGTGTAGTGTGCCACGTTCTTTGGCAAGATCAATTTTAGAAGACATATGCTGATTGTAGTCCTCCTATCCATATTACAAAAATAAATCAATTCCTGATAAATCTTCCAAATGAACCAGAACAGTTTACACTTGATCTTTCTCCTAAGGCCAAAATTGCAAGTGTATCACCTGGCAGATCAATAGACGTTGAATTCCCGGACAGCAAGTTTTTGGTCTAAGGAATCAAATTGTTTCTAAAGCAATTCAATTTCATCTAGCAATGTAACATGTTTTAGTTTAAGATTGGTACTCTCCCCGCATCTGGCACACAGAAGTCAATCATCAACAGCACTAGAATTTACTCAACTGACCTCTGAATAAATGCCATAGGATGTGCAAGAATCAAGGAACTCATTAAGTCACATTATACATGGCCAATTCCACCTATGCCATGACATTACAAAAAGCAAAAATTCACCCAAAAATGCAATTTACAAGATATAAAAATTGAGTAATGCGCCACTAACCAACTTCTAACACAAGCATTTTATAATCTAACCAAAAGAATACTGAAGTGTTTAAAAAGTATCTAAATAGATATGACAGTAAACTGCTTTTTCCTCCCCTTGCCATATACAGGCAACCCCCTTATAACACTGCACTTCTACAACACGGTTTTGCTCTAACACAGTTTGAGAATTGCTGTAAATCTCACATAACATGGTATTTTTGAGCTTTTGTCTGGGAATACCCTGCTAATAAGTTAAATGTAATTTTCAAAGTTTCCATTCCTATTTGTGAATCCCTGCTGTTGACTCGCTAGTTGTTATCGCCTTCATATTTTTCTAAAGCACATTTCTGGAGGTCACGACCATAAAACAATTTGCACTTTCCGGTTTATTGGGCTTTTCCGTTACTACAAGCAATTATAAATGGAGAAGTAAACTATCTTCTTGCATTTGCTATAGTACTGATAGCTTTGAATTCTGTGGGTTTTCACATTATTATGGTGAAATGAGTTTCCCCTTCCATCAAATATTCAATCATATAAAAAAACAAATAAATTTTCTTATTCTGCATAGTGTTTGTTGCAACTTGGGCGTGCCATGTTCTTTGTTATTAATTGCTTATCATTTTAGGGCGTCTCCGTAGCCAGGTGGGAAGGAGCAGCAGTGCGGAGCACACGCTTCTTGATTAGACCGGGGTTCGAGCCCGTCACCACCAAATACGGAGAATGCGGAAAGGTCAAGGGAATGACCACCACATATTCCCGGAGCAATATGGCCTTAGTTGCTAATGCTCCTAAAAACCAAACAAACAGCAAGCTTATCATTTTTACTGTTTTAAATTTTACAAAAAAAAAAAAAAAAAGCCTGTAAATAGAAATATCAATTAGTATGTACATATTAATTAAGCTATTAAAGCAGGGGGGGGTACCACTGTATTTTGTTGGAAGATCCCTGGGTTAGGTTCTGTGCTATTGAACCTGTGCTTGTTTGAGAGACCATAAAAAATAGACTTCGAAGAGTGCAGTTAGTGACTTTTAAAGAAAGCAGAAGGTACACGAAATCTAGATGCTGTAGAAGAGTGTGCTTAGCAGTGATGAAGAGGAAGAAGAAAATTAAATGAACATACATTATCTCACATATAAGTATCACAGTTAGTAAGGTAAGACATTTATTAGTTCATTTATTACTATTTAAGTTACTACTGTTATAAAAATAAAGTTAAAATATTAAGTTATTACTACTATAAAAATCAAGTTTCCGATAGTTATAAAAAAATGGCATATTTTTGTTAGGCTTTTGGAACGTACCACCAAAGTCACTACCCCCCCCCCCGTTTTGTACTGGTTCTTAGTCCCATATAACACTGTTTCGCATTACACAAGATTTTGTAGGAACCAAACTACCATGTTATATGGGGTTACCTGTATATATAAAAATTTGTATTTAAATTCATCTTTCCTAGTTCTGGAATCACTTATAACAGTGATAATTTTGCCTCCATTTTACTTTATCCTCTCAGTCTTACAGACCTCAATCATGTCCCTTCTAAGGCACCTGGCTTTCAAGCTCTGCAACTCACATATTCAAACTCTTTGCTCATATGGGTGCCCTTTTACTTTGTGACCTTTCAAGAAGCTGTCTTTTTTTGGTGAGGTCTCCATACAGTCACTATACCAAGTATGGTCTTCAATTGCTTTATACAGTGGGATTATCATCTCCTATCTGTAGAAGCAAATATTCAATAAATTATCAATAGGACACATAGCCCTTCCTTGCTGCTTGTCTACAATTGAAGGAGTACCTGTTTACCCGCATTGTAACTCCAAAACTCCCTTTCTTCATCTGTTAAAAAAAAAAAAAAAACAAATTAGTGTTGCTATTCACCAACTTTGCATTTTTTTCTGCATTAAAACGTACCTACTACCTTCCCAATCATCCCCAAAGTCTATATAAATCACCTTGGAGGAGTAGTGTTTGGCACTCTCAATCTTCATACATACCATTTATTTATAAATGTAATTATGAAAATCAGAAATGGTAGCAAAAGAAATGATCCTTGGGGGAACCCACTTCCAATGTTAGACCTATCTGAAGAGTAACCATTAATCAAAACCATATACCCACTACCCCGCAGAAACTGGGATCCATCTTAGAATCTTACTCCTGGTCCACACAACTAGCTTTATACAGTAACTTCTTGCAAGAGAAGAGTCAAATGTTTTGATAAAATCCAAACAATGTAAAAATTATTTCCCATATCCAGATCATATTTTTATTAATGAAAGGTCATCACAATGGGACATAGCTTGGAATCTCCAATGAAAACATTACAACCATTTCTAGCAATCGAAAATGGCATATTTTTCAGAGCTGATAACTCAAATGTGTATGAAGCTTTTTATTGCAATTTTTTCACTGGGAAACATATTTCTGAACAATGCAACTCAAAGGAAGATTACGTTCTATGACAAAAGATGTAAACAAAGATGATCGAGCAGGGTAAGGTTTCTCATACTGGAAAGTGGAATGCAATGTGCTATCATCAGCAAAACTATGGATAGGATTTACGGTCAAATGGAAGGTCATTAATATACAAGGAAAAGAGTGGGGGAAAGAACTGAACCTTGGGGGACACCAGCATTAGTGGAGAAGTTAGAAGACAGAGCCATTTACCATCACTCTCAGTGAGGTGTCAGATTTTTTGATTTGGTAGTTGTTGGCGCATCGGCTTCTGTGGCCATATTGCACCTCCCAAGGTTTTTGCAATACTTTGATCCAAGCCCGAGGCGGGAATCGAACCCGCGACCTTTGGGTTGCCGGGCAGGTACTTTACCCACTCGGCTAGCCCGGTCGGCTAGAGAGGTGTCAGAGAGAAAACTGGATAACCAATTACAAAATCAGTTGGCAAACCATAAGATGGAAGCTTGTTTAGAAGACCTTTATGCCAAACATGATCAAAAGCCTTTGAGATGTCAAGAACAACTGCTTGTGTTTCACCAAACTTTTCCATTGAATTTGTCCATAATCGGTTAACATAAGCCAGAATATCAACTAGTGGATCGACACTGACGGAATCCATACTGGCAATCGTTGATCAGATGGAAGGTTTCTGGTAGTTTAAGAGTTGGCGGTTAATTGATTTCTCCATTACTTGAGAAAGAGTAGAAGTAATTGCGATGGGACGATAATTGGATGGGAGGGATTTGTCACCCTTTTTAGGAATTGGCTGGATATGAGCAAATTTACAAGCAGAAGGAAAAACACCTTTGGAATAAGAAAGTGAAAAGAGGTGGCAAATAACAGGAGCACAGGTTTTGAGAACAAGTAGAGAAATACCATCAGGACCTGGAGCTTTCTGAGCATCAAGTTTCGTCAAAATCCTTCTGACGGAAGGACCACAGGAAGCATTGAATGGAGTGTGTTGGGAATGATGGGAGGTGTTTTTACCAAGATCATTAATATAGGAGTTGGAAGAAAAATGGGATGCTAGCAGGTCAGCTTTATCCTTGACTGAAGTGACAACAGAACCATTTGGCTTTGACAGAGGTGAGCAAAAGTGGCCAATAGCTTTGGCAAGAGACCAGAATGCTCGGCTACCATTAAGGCAAGAAGCAAGTTTTCTACTCTTAGCCTGTTCAAAATCTAGTTTGGACTGATTAATAACTGCTTACAAGAGGACATGGTACCCAACAAACTGAAAATAAATAATACATATAAAGAACTTGTAAACAAAGAAATATTCACACAACTGAAATGGCCCAGGTCCTGGGAATCCCCAGACTTCCCTCTCTCATTGACGAAAAAAAGACTGATAATCACAGTAAAGATGTTGACCGGTTTTGATCACATCTCCTTCATTCTGGGATCTCTCTCTCTCTCTCTATGGCTGGAGGATTCACCTGCCCAGCTCAGAGCCTCCCAAACTATTTGCCCTCGTCATTAACACCTCCACCTATCAGATTGTTTCCTACCATACCAGATGTTCGGATGAATCCAGGACACTGACGCTGACCTTAAGAAATCTGCCATCAACTGACGATATAGACGTGGGATACTCGGCCCAACACCCTCCATGGACCATGAACTGCCAGTTGCACCAGACAATCACCAAACCCCGTAACTAATACAGGGAATGGCGACCACAGCAGACATAGCGCCACCATCTCTTGACAAAGCGTCGCAACCATCTAGCTAGAGGTGAAACTGCCCCCGTGAATTAATTAATGAGCATAATAGAAAACGAGCCTGACAGTGCTTTTGCTGCTCTCTTCCACGAACTGCAAGGACAACAGTCACTATTGTAAATGTATTTGTCATTTTGTTTTTTCCCTATATCATTTAATGTCATCTTGTTTTTGTTCTTGAATGTCTTATGGTATTTAATGGTTTTAATGTTTATGTAACACCTTATCTCTAAATCCTGGCCTTTTTGCCATGAAGGGAAAGTTGCAATACTTAACCTTGTAACCTGTTACAATCATGACTGACTGACACACGCACGCTTCTAAAAGGATGAAGCTAAGAAGGGAGAGAAGAAAAACCCTTCTGGAATTACAATTTTTAAAAGATGGAAATTAAAGAAATTTTTTAAAAAATACAGTTTACTAGAATTCCTTGACAAATCTAATGGAAACTACTACTACTACTACTGGATTCAACTCGCATAGAAAAATTACATTTTTTTTCCCAATGTATCTTAGTTATATCAGACACTAACAATACATACCTGTAAAAAAAAAATAAATAAAGTACAAAATAAATAGTTCAGAGAAAATTTGCATTTATTTTAAACTACAAATTTTACATAGGTATAGCAGTACTTCTGAAAAGTATAAGTTAATTGTCCCAAACTAAATTAGTAAAATTAATCGCTTAAGAAAAATTTAATTTTCTCTGAAACATCAATAATAAACTGTAAATATTGCATTATTCAATAATAAACTACCTTCTTGCATGCTTTAACAATCTTCTTTTTATCGTAGTCGTCAGAAATCCCCTGCACAGTAGTGAGGGTTTTACGTCCGTTACGTTGCTGTATTCTGACGTGGATTAATCCGTCCTGGCCCCCTTGTTCATCAGCCCTAATGGCATCAGCAAAAGGGTCTGAAAGAGAACAAATATAAACAGAATTTTTAAATAGTCATATCTGAAACAAATATGACATTCTATATTGCTTATCTCTGTAAGACAGTCCCCCAAAACTTCCTTAACATGACTCAGCTGTTCCTATTATCTGAAATTGAGAAGCAAGTTCAACACATGGATTCATCACGTTAATTCATTTAGCCAATAAATTGTCGATTATTGGTTAACAAGTTAAGTTAGAGTTTAGGAAATTCAGAGTTCAGCTAAATCGATACCTATGGGAGAAGTGAAACGCTATAATTTTTTTTCTGGAATGGCAAAAGCCCATGGCTGTTCTTGAATTAAAGATAGCAAATAAAACTCCCAAGAATTAGAAAAAGAGACATTACACTTTAATTGAATTTTACAAAAAAACGATTTTAGAAATACAACTTTTAGATAATATAATCTCAAAACTAGAAAACCTTTCTATGCAGACAATTGTATTAAATTTTTATTATTTAGATTTAGATTATTAAATTTTTATTACTTTTCTCAATGGCTTCTTGCAGGTTATATTGTTACTAGACAACCAAGTATTATTTCCTGTTTTCTATCTAATGATTTAGATTTGTTAGCTGAACAGAATAAGGTGCACTGTCAATTATTATAACAGCATCTTCTGAAAATTATGCTGTTTGGTTTCCTAGTTTTCAAAAATAAATGGATTCACCTCACAGTGATTATCACTCACAATAGCATTTCTTTTATATATATCAAATTGGAATTAGGAATATATACCACTAAATCACCACACACAATAAGTTTCTAGATACACTTCTTTTTGCTAATTAATTAATCTCAGCATAGTTGGTACTTTTTTTTCCTTAATCACAAATATAAGATCCTGGATTATTCCCCTGATAACATCGCAATCAAATTAGCTCAGAGAATAACTGGCAAGGTTTTTTTTGTTTTTATGATAATAAGAACTCTGAGAATGTTTATCTTTTTGCTTGACTACAAATCCTTTTTATGAATCATTCTGAATATCTTGTTGCTATTCTAGCAAATTTTGTTGCTTGCTTGATTATACTCAGTTTATGATTTAATTCTTCCTTATCAAAATAACATTAACCATATGTTATACCTTATATCAGTAACACCGAATAAAATTTTCTTACCTTGGCTATGTAAATGGTGATCTTCCTCTTTGATACAGATTCATTCATTTGTATACGTTTATAATGCAGTGTATAACCAAGTGCACAGAGTAACGCATAATATCAAGAGTTGAAATCCTATAATATACTACCAAAACTTCCCTTCTAGTAAAATAAAATCATTCAACTCCCAATCAGTATTACATAGCCATTTGTTATTGCCATCTATAAAAACTTGGGCTGATTGCAACTCTTCATTAGATTACACTGGTCAACACGTAAAATGTTATGAAAACAAAATCACATTAAAATTTTTCAATTGGCACTTGTTTTCAAATTATAGTTGGGGTCTCATATTAATGAGCTACTCTACATTATCAACTATGGCTCTAGACAAAATGCATGGAAACACTGCAGTTTCAGTACCAGCATGCTCTTATGTGATCGGCAACTGTTGCTTCAAATGCGTCAACTCAAATATGGCTAGGTACTAGGCTATTTGTTCTCAGTTAATGGTCGTTCTCTGAAATTTCTACTTTTTGCACAGTATTTGTGTCATGCAAGGTCAATATGCCCCATAATTGTGTGAATAGTCCAGATGACTTCTGTTACACATGAGGAAAAGTCATGTTAGCTTCAAGAAAGCATCCCTTCACTGGAGCTATAAAAAAGGACTACTTGTACTTGGGATGTAAAATAGGTAACCAGGACAAGAACTGGGCTCCGCACTACCTGTTCATCAAAACTCAATGAGTGGGTGAATCGAAAGAGATGTTTTGTTTTATGACTTTCGCAGTGCCAATGATATGGAGGGAGCCAACAAATCATGTCACAGACTGTTACTTCTGTATGGCACCTCCTATCAGAAAAGGGATAACAATGAAGTGGACAGTGATGTACCCAAATATGCCATCTAAAATTTGTTCTGTGCCTCATGGTGAAGTACTACCTATTCCTGAACCCCCCAACTGTTTTTCTGTACACTCTGAAAAAGATGAAGACACTCATGAACATCAACTTGATATACACGAAGAAGTACAGCAGCCGTATAAGTCAAGGGATCTATCATTTTGTCCACACTTTTATTCTTCTGACCCACACGAGATCATAGAAAGTGAGCTTATGACCTCATCAGGGATTGCAAACTGCCAAAGAATAAATCAGAGCCTTTGGCCTCAAGGATAAAACAGTGGAATCTCATAGTTCACTCTGTGAAAGTGGCATTTCATACTCGAAATAAAGACTGATAAATTCTATCAAACAGCAGGGGAACTCGCTATTTATAAGAATTCTGATGGTCTAATGGCAGCAACAAACACTAGGCACATTCCTGAAGAATGGCGACAATTTATAGATGCTTCTAAGGTTAGCCTTAAGACTGTTATTACACAATGGAAATATGCTGCCCTCAATACCTCTTGCACTGCTACCCACAAAAAAGAAACATATGCAAACAACCTTTTAGGTGCACACTATCAGAAGTATGAGTGGTATATATGTGGTGATTTAAAGGTAATCGCCATTTTATTAGGACGACTACAAAAGGGTTACACTAAGTATTGTTGCTTTCTCTGAGAGTGAATAACCGTGCCAAGGATATGCACAGAAGAAGAGTTGGCCTCAACAAAAATCATTAACACCTGGAATGAAGAGCATAGCATTTGAACCTCTGGTCGATCTAAAATGTTTTGCTTCCACCACTCCACATCAAACTGGGGCTCATGAAAGATTTTGTGAAGGCTTTGGAAGTGAATGGTCCTGCTTTCATATACTTACAAGAGAAATTCCTAAGATTTAGTACAGAGAAGATTAAGGCAAGCGTTTTCATTGATCAACAAATAAGGCAACTTTTCAAAGATGAACAGTTTGTGTCCTTAGTGCTAGCGAGAAATCAGAGCGGAAAGTCTTTCAAAATGTTGACTGGTTTTCTAGGAAATGTTAAAGCTAGTAACTACAGGCAGCTTGTGGAAGACCTCGTTACTTCTTATGAAAAACTGGGATACAACATGCCAATGAAGATGCATTTCTTGCAATCACACCTGGATTCTTCCCACCAAACTGTAGTGCCATCAGCGACGAACACAGCAAGTGCTTCCATCAAGACACCGCAGCGATGGAACAAAGATACAAAAGCAAATGGAGTGCCAACATGTTAGTCAATTATTGTCGGATGGTGAAAAGGGATGTTGCCAAAGTTGAATACAAGCAAAAGGTTCCATGTTTGATACCTATATGTTCGTAGCTACATCTTCATTACCAGCCATTTTCATCCATTGCAGGATGAACGCCTCTCCAGCAACTTTCCAGTTTCTTTTTTATGCAATGGCCATCCATTTACTGCCCACAAACTCTTGAGTTTCATCTGTTCCATCTCATTTCTTGTCTTCCTGGTTTTCTATTATCTTGGGTACCAGTCAGTTATTTTCTTAGTCCATCTGTCATCGTGTCTTTGAGCTGTGTGTGTCCTGCCCAAGACCATTTCAGTTCTTTAATTTTTGTTAAGAATGTCCTTTACTCAAATTTTTTGCCTAGTCCATGTGTTTCTCTTCTTATTGAACAGTCTGATTCCTAATATAATTCATTCCATTCTTTACTGTGTAGTTTCCAGCTATTCTTCCATTCTTTTGGTAAGTGCCCAAGTTTCACTTCCATAAGTCATGGTGGGGAGTATATATATTGGTTCATTATTTTATGCTTCAGACAAATTGGGATATTGCTCCTCAGTATATGACCATATTTCCTGAATGCTATCCATCCGAAATTTATTCTTCCCTTGACTTCCAGCCATTTATCATTATTACAACTAAAGACTTGTCCCAGATAAATACATGAATTCACCTTTTCAATTACTGCTTCTTCAACGATTATATCCCTTTCTGTGGCATACTTGTTCATCATTATTTTTGTTTTAGCCATATTCATCTTTAGTCGGAAATCCTTACCAACTCTGCATAACTGATTAAGATTTTCCTCTAATTCTTCGGGATCATGGCTTATGATCACGTCATCTGCAAATATGTAAATGGTACTCTCCATTCACATTGACTCCTTTCTGCGACCAGTCTAATTTTCTGAAAGCTTCTTCAAGGGCAGCAGTAAATAACTTCGGAGATATTGTGTCTCCTTGTTGAACTCCTTTCTCAATTTTAAATTTACCACTGTCTTTGTCTAGTCTAATAAGGAGGTAGCATTTTCATATATTTTCTTCAAAATGATAATGTACAGGATGCCTGTGCCTTGTCTTTTCAGTGCCCGAAACATTGCCTTATGCTGTATGCAGTCAAAAAGGTGTTTTTTATTCATTTGCTTTCTTCATTAACTGCAATATTACATGAAAGTTATAAGTAGTTGAGAATCCTGTCCTAAAGTCAGCTTGCTCTTTTGGTTGATTCTCATCAAGTATTAGCATTAGTAGCAGAGGCATATGATGCAAGAAAGCAAGTTCGTTCGATTGGTCCACTTGATATCGATGGTTCAACTGATGATGATCCTGCTCAGGTAGCTAACAAACTAAATGAATATTTTGCATCGAGGGTTATTCAGCGAGGGGAATGTCAGAGGTGTGTTCAACTCTGGCAGTAAGCTAGATAATCTTGTAATAACTGAGAGTAAAGTGGAGGAGAAATTGTTGAAGATAAACACAAGAAAGGCACCTGGGGTGGATGGGATCTATCCAGTTATATTAAAGGAGGCAGCAAAGGAAGTAAGCAAACCCTTAGCCATAATTATGAGAGCTTCCTTGGACTCAGGGGAGGTACCAATAGACTGGAGATGTGCAAATGTGACCCCAATTCACAAAGGATGATCAAAGGTTGACACAAGTAATTATAGACCTGTGAGTTTAACTTCTGTTCCAGGAAAGTTCATGGAAGCACTGATTAAGGAAGCACACTGCAGGATCATCTGGACAAGACTTCAATTATAGCTCGGACACAGCATGGTTTTGTTAAGGGGAAGTCTTGCCTGACCAATTTGATGGGATACTATGATGCAGTCACAAAAGAACTGGATGCAGCGAATAACTTTGATATTATATACTTGGATCTTAGAAAGGCTTTTGTTACTGTTGCACATGGAAGACTGCTGCACAAATTGGAGCAGTGTGGCATCGTAGGCAAATTGCTGCTATGGATAAAGGGGTGGTTGAGGGGGAGAAGACAGATTGGTAATCAATGGACACTGCTCATCGTGGAATAATGTTACTAGTGGAGTCCCTCAGGGTTCAGTGTTGGGTCCATTATTTTCTGTATTTATAAATAATATTGATGATGGTATATCAAGCTTAATGTCCAAGTTTGCAGACGATACAAAAGTTGGAGTGTTGTTAAGGGCACTACTGACGCTATGCTGCTGCAACAGAATCTGGAAAGGTTGAGCAGATGGGCTGAGAGGTGGAAAATGAAGTTTAACATTGACAAATGTAAAGTACTACATATGGGAAACAGCAACCCCAGAGCAACATATCAACTCTGCAGTACTACACTGACAGAGAATGAAAAGGACCTGGGTGTAATTGTGCAGGCAGATATGAAGTTCTCTGAGCAGTGCAGACGGGCTGCAAGAGTAGCTCATGGTGCCTTGTCAATGATATACAGGAATTTTTCTAGCAGGGATAAGGAGGTGATTATTCCCTTGTATAAGGCAATGGTCAGGCCACACCTTGAGTACTGTATACAGGTCTGGAGGCCTGATTTCAAGGATGTAGAGCTGCTGGAATGAGTACAGAGAAGGGCAACAAGATTAGTGAATGGAACAAAGGGTTGCTCTTCCGAAGAAAGGCTTAAGTTTTGCAAATTACAGTGTCTGGAGACTAGGCACCAGTGAAGTGATCTGATAGAGGTGTATAAAGCCTTGAATGGTTTGAGCATGCTCAATGCTGATGGGATTCTTCCTCTTGCTCAGAATAATCACCTGAGAGGGCATAAATTCAAATTGAGGAAAGAAAGATAGATATGCAGAAATTTGCCTTTAGCCAGCGAGTAGTTGGTTGGTGGAACAGACTTCCATCCCTTGTTGTGGAGGTTGATAGCCTAAATAAATTTAAGGCTCAGCTGGACACGTATTTCGAACGGTTCCAATTTATTCATTCTGATCTGTTAATAATGACCCTTGTGAGCAACTTGTAGATGTAGGACAAGAAGCTGATTGGTCTATAATTTATAATTTCCGATTTATCCCTCTTCTTACGCAGCAAAATTATGATTGTATTATTTTACTCCTTAGGTGTCAAGTCTTTCCTAATGTATTTTGTGAAGTCTTGCAAGTTTCTGTGTCATGTAATTTCCTCCTAATTTTAATAACTCTATGGTAACTTTATCTTCACCTGGGGCTTTTTGATTCTTCATTTTCTTCAATGCATGTTCTACCTCATCAGGAAGGATATTGGGTATGTTGTATGTATTGATAATTTGTGATCCATCTGCCCCACTGCTGGCATCATTCCCTTGCTCCTTATATAATTCTTTATAGTAGTCTTCTGCTTTTTGAATTATGCCTTCCCTGCTATTTATACGTACACCATCACTATTCTTCAGTTTCAGTATCATTTGTCTTTCTGTATTACTGCTGATTTAATTCCTTTGTTTTCCTTTAATGCTTGTTCTACTTTTCTTGTGGTAAATCTAATGTACTACTGAGTCACTTTCTAATGGCTTTGCATAACTCAGTAAACTCAATTTTGTCCTTATCAGTGTTCATCTTGCTTTGTATTAAGTATTCAGATTGTATGGATTTTTATTTGTATAAATTATGGATTAGTTTGTATGGAGTACCGAGGCTACATTTAAATGCAACATCAATACTCCATGACAAAATCTTTTAAAGCTCAGTATTTAAAGCATATTCTGGCTAATCTAATTGATAAGACCAACCACGAACAGATGAGTATGCAGCAATATTGGTGAGCCTTCAATATAAAAGATGTTTTAAAATTCATTGCGGATGCATGGTGTGAAATTCCACATAACTGTATTCAAAGTTTGTGGCATAAGTTTTCTCACATTTGCATGAAACTGGCTAAAAAGATAGGGTTCACTGAAGTGGAAACAACTGATGTCGACGATTTAATTGATTTGCATCATCAAGAATTGTCAAATGAAGATCTGTTTGCACTGGAGCAGCATTGCATTCAAGAGGAGGAGGCAGCAGTGAGAAAAAGCACAAAGAATGGAGCCTGACAGTGAAAGGAATATCGAAAGCATTAAATCTTAAAGATTAAGGCCTAAATCTGTTAGCTGATGAATACCCTAATCTTGAAAAAAGCTCTAGCGCAATGTAAAGTTATGCTAAAACTTGGTTGCTACTCTGAGTTGTTGCATGAGATGAGGTAATGTGCAAAGCAACTAACTCTGGATTCCTTTTTCAAGCGCTCAAGGGAGCAGTGAAGTGAATCCTCCTCCTCCCATGCTAGCATAACACTCCACTATCTGGTCAGAATCTGAGGGAACAGAATCTAATCACGACAATCCCTCTCATCAATCCAATCTCTGCCCCAATTTCTCTCTCAATTGTTGTTTGTATTGTACTGTATATGTTGGCTATAAATGAACAATTTTTTTACTGTACAAAAAAAAAAAAAAAAAAAAGTAAATCAATAAAGATGAATAAACCTTTGGTTGCTCATCAATTTCTTTAGAGTATCCAATCTTCCAACCAAAGAAAACAAATGGTACGTACCTGTAGGAGTAACTTAGCTAGATGCAAGAGTTACTCTCATAGGCCTATTATCGCATTTTCTGGTGATTGCTTACATTATGTGTGAATTTTACACATTACAGTAGCTTATCTTGATTAGTGTCATTAACCACCCTGCCAACCTTTGTATCATCTGCAAACTTAGACATTAAGCCTGATATACCTTGATCAATATCATTAATAAATATTGAAAACAACAACAGACTCAGCACTGAACCCTGTTAACAATATTAGTCCATAAAGTGCAGTGCCCATCGTTAACAACTGTCTTCTTCCACTCAACCATCCCTTCCCATTAATGCCACATTGCTTCAAGTTGATAGCCTAAATAAGTTTAAGGCTCGGCTGGACAGGTATTTCGAACGAACAGAGGAGTGAAGTGGAAGTGGTTATTTTTTATTTTACTTTAATTTTTTTGGCTGATGCTGCATAAGCTTGCTTTCTTGCATCAAATGCCTCTACTAATGCTAATGCTAAGTTTGCACAGCAGTCTTTTATGTGCAACAGTATCAAAAGTCTTCCTGAAATACAAGTATGATATCAAAATTTATTTTTTATCCAGTTCCTTTGTTATTGCATCATAATATTCAATCAGCTTGGTCAAACAAGACTGCCCACTATCAAACCTATGGCTGTGAAATCTGTATAATTGCATTCTTTTCTAGATGGTCCTGCATTATTTTCTCTGTAAAACATGTTAAGTTAACAAGCCTGTAATTACTCATATGCTTCTTAACTAAGTGCATAAACCCTTCCCCGCACACCAGTCCTGTCTTTACTTCCTATATTCAATTGTAATTACTCATGTCACCTTTCGATCTCCCTTTGTGAATTAGAGATACATTTGCATAACCCCAGTCCATAGACCTCCCCTAAAACCAAGAATGCTTTCATAATAATAACTAAGAGTTTTCTTACCTACTTTGCTGCCTCTCTTAATATAATTTAACTGGATAGATCCCATCCACGCTGGGAGGCTTTTTTTATGTTTAGCTTCAACAATTTCTCTTCCACCTTCCTTTCAGTTATCACAAAATCATTTATTTAGCTCTCCATCAGAATTTTGATAAGCTTCTGGGATCCACTTCCCGAAAGAATTCATGTGAATGTAGATGTAAAATACCTATTCAGTGTAATGATGTCTGATTAGAACCTAAGCAACCAGCAACCTAAGCAGTGTCATCAACAGTTAAACCACTGACATCAAGTGGTCCAATGTGATTTAACCCCTTTCTTCTACTGTTAATATAAACATAGAAGTCTTTGCTGCTGTTCTTCACCAGACTTCTCGTAATCTGCCTTGGCATGCTTAACCTCCTTTGCGACTTGATTACAAACTAGTTTACACGTACCATAGTCTTCTGGTATCGCCTTATAATTGAATTACCAAGCATTCTTCTCTGCCACAAATCTCAATCGGTATGAAAAGACTAGTAGCTTCTATGATTATTTCCCTGAATGCTTTCCATTTAGAATTTGCTGTTGGTGACATCATCAGTTGGTCTCACTACAGTCACCCTTACAAAAGCAAAAGTCCTTTGCCTTTGACAGTAATGTCTTTAAGTAAATTCCACATCAATACACTATGATCACTGCCACCCAGTGTGTCTTTTACTTGCAATATTCTTAATGGATGAAGAATTGCTGCTCATAACCAGATCAAGAGTACTGCTTCCTCTTGGTGCATCTCTAACATGCTGCTATAGAAAACAGTCATCGAATAAATCCACCAAAAAGTCTTGCTAGTGTGCAAGCGACAAACCCACAAGTTCCAGTCAAAATCTGGAAAATTAAAATTGCCCATTACAAGACATTCTGATTCACTGGCCCACTCATTTCTCTGTATAGCTATTTGGTATACTTGTCACAGTCATTAGGCATATGGTGCACTCATACATTTTCATTTTCCCAGTGCTTATGTCATACCAAACCAACTCAATATTGCAATGGTCACCCATGTTGACTGGATGCACTGCCTTAGATTTAATATGCTTCTTAACTAAGAGCATAAACCCTTCCCCTGCCCACCTGTCCTGTCTCTACTTCTTATATTTAAATTCAGCATCACTTATGTCTGAGTGACAAAACTATTAATTATATTAAAAAGGTAAGCAAATCTATCCATCATTATGGGTGCTATATGTGAAAATTCGTCTCCCTTTTGCAAAGATGGTTCAGATGGCAAAGTGAATAATTACAAATCTTTAAGCTTGATTTCTCTTTCAGAAAAATAATGGAGTCAATGGTTAAAAAAAGTAACGCAGGATCATCTTGACAGGAATGCAATTATAAGGCAATATAGTATGTATTTAAGGGAAAAATTTCACGCGACCGATCTTATTAGCTGCTATGGCATACTAACAAGGCGACTGGATGCAAAAAAAAAAATATTTTTTTTTTTGAAATCTAAGTATACAATATCAGAATTATTATTTATTATTATTTTTTTTTGCATCCAGACATTGTATACTTAGATTTCAAAAAAATATTTTGCCACTCCTCCACATGAAAGTCTGCTATACAAATTGGATCAGTGTGGCATTGGGGCAAGTCAGATAAAGGGATGATTATAAATGGGCTACTACTAATAATAGTACAACTCTTGGACTATTATTGGTAGTAGAATCCCTAAGGGTTTAGTGCAAAGACTAACTTTTCAATATTTATTAATGATACTGAAGAGGATATATCAGGCTTACTGTCTAAATTTGTTGATGGTACAAAGGTTGGCAGGGTAGTTATTGACAGGAATCAGAGTATGCTACTGCAACAAAGCCAAGAGAAATATAGATCAAAAACATTTAGGTTAAACCTCAATTGCCACTTCAGTAAATAGAGTGAAGTGGAGTTTAATATCAATAAATGCAAGGTATTATGTGTTTTGTGTCTTTGGTGACCACAGTATAGTAGTTACATTATCACATACACTGAATGAATTACAGTGGATAGATACTGTCAGTACATTATTGTACGACAACTCTTAGTGACATAAGTAATGAGACAAATAAAGATGGATTGAGTGATAATGAATCCGGATACAGAGATCACAATACTGGATATTAAGTTAAATGTAATGATGATCAGAGTGATAACATTGTCTCTCTAAATAAGGTTACTATTATATTTCTAACAGTAACTTTATTCATCAACATCATCATGAACCTGGTCCAACTTAGATCTTTTAAGACCTGTTCCACTAACTCTTGGAGGTGATCTTGATCGACCAACATCTCTTGCCCGTAGGTTTGTAGTTAAAGGCTCATTTTAGGCTCTGGGCTCATTCTTTCTATGTGGTGGATCCATTTTTATGTCATTTACTATGTTATCTACTTTTAACTTTTCGTGAATATCTAAATTTCTTTGACGATCTAGTCTTGTAAAGCCTAATAATGGTCTTAAAAATCTCATTCGTGCTGCTTCTAGTTTTGTGCATCTTTCTTATTTATGACCCAAGTCTCACAGATGTAGAAGAGGGCTGATTCTGAAGTGATGTTGTGCAGTCGTAATTTTGTTTGTTGTCATTTGTTTTCTGAAGTGGCTTTTAATTATTCTGTTCATTTTATTATATTTTTGTAGTTTACTGTGGATGTCTTTCCTTTGATATTAAATTTCCCAAATAGGTGAAATCAGTTATCTGTTCTATTATTTTGTAATCAATAATAATTTTGACTCTTTGTATGTTTTTTCCACATAATCCCACTGATTTTGAGGTGGAGATTTTCATCTCTTACTTTTTACCTATTTTATTCAGTTCATTAGCTGCTCTGGTCTTGGCACATTAGCAACTAGCCTTAGTTGCTAATGCACCAATAAAATCCAAACCAATCATTAGCTGCTATCTATAGTTCATCTTCCGATTTTGCAATTATAACTTGATCATCCACATATAATATAGTTTGGATTTTATTCCAGTTGTTCAACTGCATTCCATTTTTTAAAAATTTTATTGATGTAGATATTAAATAAATTTGGTGATAGTCCACAGCCTTGCTTGACTCCTTTATTGGTGTGATGTTGGGTCTGAGAGTTGGCCGTTAGAATATTTTATGCAGACTTGAGTTTTTATATAGGCTTTGTATCGCTTTCAGGAGTTGGTAGGGATATTTTCTTCATGTAGAATCTGTCAAAGTTTTTCCCGGTTTACATTGTCATATGCTTTTTCAAGGTTATAATGATTTATGCACCAACATCGAGCCATGATAATGAAGAGGTTGAAGAAATGTACACCAAAACTGAGTCTTCTAGATGAGCAGAAAACCCACTACACTATTATTATGGGGGACTTCAGTGCTAAGGTTGGAAAAAGACAAAACAGTGCAGAAAGGGGAACTATAGGAAATTTTGGAATTGAAAGAAATGAAAGAGGCGAAAGACTTGTGGAATTTGCAGAATCTCAAGGACTGTCAGTAATGAACACTTTTTTTTTCAAGAAAAGGGTGAACAGAAAGTGGACATGGAAGAGTCCAAATGGATTAACTACTAATGAAATCAACTTCATCCTCACTAACAGAAGATATATTGTGAATTATGTTACCGTCCTGAATAAGGTAAATGTTGGAAGTGATCACAGATTGGTAAGATGTACACTTGATAGAGATGTAGGAAAGGAAAGGAAAAAACTGACTCGAGTAAATAATACAAAGGTCTTTGAGATAACAGAAGAGGAGAAAAAGCAGTATGTACTGGAACTTAAGAACAAGTTTGAGCTTCTGCAGACTGCTCAGGACCAAGATATCGACGAGGAATATCACAACTTTCTGAAGGTGATAAAGCCCAAAAAACCTATAGGGAAAAAGAAATCCAAAGAAGAAAAAATTAGTCAAGAAACACTTGTCATGAGGAACCAAAGACGACAAATGAAGAGCAAGAAAAATACTGACAAGGATAAAATTGAGTATACTGAGTTAAGCCATTAGAAAGAGACTCAGAGAGGACATAAGATTTAACACAAGAAAAGTAGAACAACCATTAACAGAAAACAAAGGATTTAAATCAGCAGTCATGAGCAGTAAATACAGAAAGACAAATGACACTGAAACTGAAGAATAGCGATGGTGTACTTATAATAAATAGCAGAGAAGGCATAATTCAAATAGCAGAAGACTACTATAGAGAATTATATAAGGAGCAAGGGAATGATGCCAGCAGTGGGAAAGATGGATTGCAAATTAGCAACACATACAACATACCCGATATTCTTCCTGATGAGGTAGAACATGCATTGAAGAAAATGAAGAATCAGAAAGCACCGGGGGAAGATGAAGTTAGTGTAGCATTGTTAAAATTGGGAAGAAGACACATAACACAAAAACTGGCAAGGCTCTTCACAAAGTGCATTAGAAAAGGTGACACCTAAGCAGTGGAATAATGCAATCAGTTTTTCTGCATAAAGGAGATAAATCAAAAATTATAGACCAATTAGCCTGTTATCCCACATCTACAAGTTGTTCACAAGGGTCATTACTAACAGATTAGAAAGAATACTTGATGAGAACCAACCAAAAGAGCAAGCTGGCTTTAGGACAGGATTCTCAACTATGGATCACCTTCAAGTAATATCACAGCTAATGAAGAAAGTAAATGAATATAAAACACCATTATGCCTGGCATTTGTGGATTATGAAAAGGCATTTGACTCCATACAGCATTTTTTTTTTTTTTTAATTTGGTAGTTGTTAGCGCATCTGCTTCTGTGGCCATAATGCACCTCACAAGATTTTTGCAGTACTTTCATCTAAGCCTGAGGCGGGATCCGAACCATACAGCATAAGGCAATGTTTCGGGCACTGGAAAGACAAGGCATAGATACCCCACATATGATTTTGAAGAAAATATATGAGAATGCTACCTCCTTTATTAGACTAGACAAAGACAGTAGAAATTTAAAATTGAGAAAGGAGTTTGCCAAAGAGACAATATCTCCGAAGTTGTTTACTGCTGCCCTTGAGGAAGCTTTCAGAAGATTAGACTGGTCGCAGAAAGGAGTCAATGTGAATGGAGAGTACCTAAACCATTTACAGATGACATTGTGGTCATAAGCCACGATCCCAAAGAATTAGAGGAAAATCTTAATCAGTTATGCACAGTTAGTAAGGATTTGACTAAAGATGAATATGGCTAAAACAAAAGTAATGGTGAACAAGTATACCACAGAAAGGGAAATAATGATTGAAGGAGCAGTAATTGAAAAGCTGGAGTCATATACTTATCTGGGACAAGTTATTAGTTGTAATAATGATAAATGGCTGGAAGTCAAGAGAAGAATAAATTTTGGATGGATAGCATTCAGGAAATATAGTCACATACTGAAGAGTAATATCCCAGTTTGTCTGAAACATAAAATAATGAACCAATGTATACTCTCCCCAAGTTTCACTTATGGAAGTGAAACTTGGGCACTCACCAAAAGAATGGAAGAGAAACTGAGAACTACCCAGTGAAGAATGGAATGAATTATATTGGGAATCAGACTGTTAGATAAGAAGAGAAACACATGGATTAGGCAGCAAACTCAAGTAAAGGACATTCTTATCAAAACTAAAATGTTCGTGGGCAGGACACAGATGAACTAAGAAAATAACAGAATGGTACCCAAGAGGAGCTAGAAGAAAACTTGGAAGACAAAGGCTGAGATGAATAGATGAAATTCATGAGTTTGTGGGTAGTAAATGGATGGCCAGTGCTCAAAACAGAAGGAACTGGAAAGTTGCTGGAGAGACGTTCATCCTGCAGTGGATTGAAAATGGCTGATGATGCTTTTTCATAATCAATATAACAGCAGAAATGTTGGTAGGTTAAATTCTCTTCTTTTCTCCAAAATTTGGTGTAATGAGAAAATGGCATCTATTATGCTTCTCCCTTTTCTGAACACACACTCTTCTTCTAAGAATTGTATACTAAAGTTTATTCTTTAGTATATTAGAGTATAGCTTTGAAGCAGTTGATAGCAGTGCTACCCCTCTATAGTTGTTAGAGGTTATTTCTGGAGCCTTTTTTGTGTAAATTGATTACTATTCCTGTTTCCCAATCTTTGGGTATCTGTTGCTTATGCCATATGATGTTAAATAATTTTAGTAGTGCATTTTTAATAAGGTGCCACCATATTTAAATAGTTCTACATTCAAATTGTCTATGCCTGGGCTTTTCAGTTTTTGTAATATTACCTCTAGTTTTTCCATTGTTATATTTTCTTCATCTTTGGTTACCACAGATTCACCTTCCAATTCCCTAGTGCCAGGGTTATAGAGTATTGTAATTTCTTAAAAATTTTGAAACCTCTTCTCTGTGGGCCCATGATATCACATTCTAAGGATTTAAAAAATTTATCCCAGTCATCTCATTAGATTCTTCTGGTTAGTTTTCCGACTTCTGCTCCAAGCTTTTTATATTTTGTGTAGATGTAGGTCTTTAGTTTGTAGGAACAGTTTATAGGCCTTTTTCCCCCCCTCATTGATTGTTTGTTTCAATTCTTCATTCCAAGTTCTTAGCCAGTTTTTATAGGTTTATATCCAAGACTTTCTTCAGCAGCTCTGAGAATAGATTTCTTTATGTTTGACCAGATTTCCTCAACATAATCACTCTCTTCTGATTTGAGTTTATCTTTCAATTGACTTTCATACAGGAATTTAGTACTTTCATCTTACAACAAATGTATTTTTAATTTCTTAGTAGTTTTCAGTTACTTTATTTAGAGAGTCAATTTGCTATCTGAATAAGAAATTTGAAGAATTTACTGCAAGTTTGCATTTCCAATGTGTGGGAAAAATTAATTTCTTTCCTTTTTTTCAATTAAGGTTTGTTTATAAACAAAACAAAAGTTAAAAGTAAAAATCTTGTGTTCAGACTGCATGTATTTTATGATGATACACAAACAACGACTGTAAATTTCTTAAGCTTTGAAATGTCCGAGGCCAGATTTACCAAGTCATAGTTGACATCAACCCCCACAATGACCTTATTTTAGGGCCTCTAAATCCATTCTATCTGATCTGTCATTGGAAATACCATGCCATTTTTTTTTTTATGTGAATTTGTCTAAAACTTTTGTCAATGAAAGTATTAAACCATTCTATAAATTTTGGTACAGTAATTTATTTTCTAAATATAAATAATATATATAAATAAAAAATTAGAATGATAATTAAATAAAAATAATGCCAACAGCATGGCAAGACAGAAGAGCAAAAATAATCAAAATTAAACATAAAACTTATGTTCAATTTTGACTATTTTCACTCTTCTGTCTTGCCATGCTGCTGGCATTATTTTCATTTAATTATCATTCTGATTTTTTATATTTCAAGCATCATGTAGAGCATAGGTTCCCAATGTGGGCGATACCGGCCCCCAGTGGGCGCTGAAGCTTTCTAGGGGGGTTCCAGTGGACCCAGTTCAAAGGTCATCTAATAAATTCTATAAGTTTTACTCTATGGACACAGCTGAAATTCGCTATAGGTGAAGCCAGAACTGTTTTTTCTTTGATTTTCCCACTTCAATTTTCAAAACCTTCTATTGAATTTCACGCAAATGACAAGAATGTGACATAAGTGTGTATTTTTTTTGGCCTTTTTCTGTTATTTTTCTAAACCCACCCTAATTAGCCTAGGGCCTTTGAAATGCGACAACGCGAGCTACTGTGAACTGACATAAGCAATAAAGCAAAACAGTAGCAACAACTATAATGCTAATGACGTAAGCTTGACCAGTCAATTTTATCTCCACGTCTGTTGATTCGTTTGAGACATGAGTTTTAAACCAATGCCGTAGCGCGTTTCATCTTCCAAGCTTCCAAGGCTGTTTTGCTGACGTAATAATTCATGAATTGATATGTAATCGTACATTTTTGCTGTTTAGGAATAAGTTTCATTATTTTTTGTGTGCTTTGCCAAGGTTTATTACCTATTACCTTTGCCAATTATATATATATATATATATATATATATATATATATATTGTATATATATATATATATATATATATTGTATATATTACCTATGTGCTTGATTTGCCAAACTGTATTTTCAAATGAAGCAACGAAGCCTTCTAGGCTACAAGAGCATTTGACTAAAATGCATGCTGATGAAAAGGATAAAGATTTGTCCTATTTTCAAGTACTAGAAGAAAAATATTTTAAACGTCCAACTATATCAAAACTTTTTGCATCGTCCACTAAACAAGATAATGACGGATTACAAGCCTCATAATATTTCATTATTAATCGCAAAAGTGGGAAAACCACACACAATTGGTGAGGAATTAATCTTGCCGGCAGTAAAAGAAGTAATAAACACTGTGCTTCATAAGCCAGCATCAGACATCAGGAAAATTCCTTTGAGCAATAATTCAGTGCAAAGAAGAATCGATGAAATGGCTGAAGACGTTGAAAAATTGTGCGATTATTTTAAAACATACCAATTTTCCATTCAACTCGATGAATCAACTCTCCCAAATAATGAAGCACTACTCTTACATACGATTCATAAAAGAAGAAAAAGTTTGTCAAGAATTATTATTTGCTAAAAATTTGAAAGCAGATACAAAGGGAGAATCTATATTTAATACCACAAATAAGTTTTTTCAAGAGAAAGACATTCCAATTCGTAATATTTTGTCTGCTGCTACTGATGGTGCTCCAGCAATGACAGGGTGCCACAAGGGTTTCAATAGAGCATTTGAAACAAGCAGTACCAAATGTACTTGCTATACATTGTGTTCTTCATCACCAACATTTGGTTGCGAAGAATTTAAGTGAACGCCTGCATATGTCGCTCCATTACGTTATTAGAGCACTCAATAAGATTAGAAGCAATTCATTGAGTGACAGATTGTTTAGCCAATTTTGTAGTGAAAACGATGAAGATTTCAATCATTTGCTGCTTCACACAGAAGTTCGTTGGCTTTCAAAAGGTATTTGTCTGAATCGATTTTACAATTTGTTTGACTCAGTACTAGAGTTCCTAGAAAACAGAGACGACATATTGCAGGCCAACCTGACTACATCCAAAAATGACAGACCTCTATAAAATATTTAATGAAGTCAATCTACAATTACAAGGTGATGAATTGAATTTAATTAAAACAAAAAACGTTATTGCAGCTTTTGTGGGGAAACTTCTTCTGTTCAAGCGGAATCTAGGCAGAGGGGAATATAGTCACTTTTCAAATTTATCAGCAGTGTCTCTCAAAAAGGAAGATTTACTTACATACTGCCAACACTTGGAGGTTCTCCATGATGATTTTAATTAGTGATTCAAGGATATTCTAAACATGAATATACCAAATTGGGTTCTAGATCCTTTCTCACATGTAAACACAGCAGGATCATCAAATTTAGAAGAGGAACTCATAGAACTCACAACAAATGAAATTCTAAAGTGGATACCAAGAGTTCTGGCTTCAGAAATCAATACCGACACTGTACCCTGGATTATGGGAAATAGTGAAGAAGTTTTAAATTGCATTTCCATCTCCTTATTTGGCTGAGCGTGGGTTTAATGCTGTAGCAAATTTACTATCTAAGAAAAGGAACCGATTGCATATAACTGAGCGTGGTGATTTACGACTGTTTTTAACGAAAGTTGAACCCGATATTAACAAACTTTTAAAAATGTATCAGGCTCATCCTTCACATTAATTTGTTATTTTTTCTTTGTAAGTTCGAAATAATTTGTTACATTTGTTATTTTTTCTTTGTAAGTTCGAAATAAACAATTTTCTAATACCATTTGATGGTGTTTTAATTATTACAATAAGATTTTTACTAATGTGATACAATCTCCTAATATGTATTCCGAATTTTCACATTTAAACCATTGTATGAAACTGTGCATAATGTTATTCGAGCATACACTTTACAATCTTTACATATGGGCTATGTTTCATCAAAATTGGTATAGCAATAACTGTGTTCAAGATGAAACACATATTGGCCACTACTTTTTCAATAATTTAAAGGCATAAGCAGTAATGTATCATTAGTTGCTATTTACGTTGAAAATAAAAAACGGCTTGAACACGGAAAACTGTTATAATGTAATGGGGGCGTTACAAAATTTATGTCTTGCAAAGTGGGCAGTAGCCCGAAAAAGTTTGGGAACCTATGATGTAGAGGAATATTCTTTTTGCTGCCTCTGATGGTTCTTTAGCTTTTTATTATGAAAGATTCAGTTTTCAACTATTTAAAACATTATTCATTCATATATACATGTATGTGTGTGGTTTGTAGAATAAATAAAGTGTCTGCGAAAATGGAAATGAATCCTGACTATGTATCATATTTTCATCTACTATATTCAGATTTTGCATATTTGCCATACCCTGATTCGACCTCTTAAAATTGTCTTCCCATATCTAAATATAGTGTTATTTATTTATTTACTTATATATATATATATATATATATATATATATATATATATATATATATTTTTTTTTTTTCCCTCTTTCTCCTCAGTCTCAGTTCATTTTTGCACTAGGTTTTTCAAATTCTTTCACCTGTTTAACCACCACTACACTTCCACTTTCTACTACCCCTTAAACTTCTCTTAGGTCTGGCACCTTGTGTAGTGTTCATTTCCATTTTCAGACAATTTATTTATTCTACAAACCACACATTATTTATATCCTTTTTGCTTCCTCTACTGCTGCACTGCACATTTTGGAGCATTAGACATACTATAGCATTAGTAGAGGCATATGATGCAAGAAAGCAAGCTTATTCAGCATCAGCCAAAAAAAAAAAAAAAAAACCCTCTCCCATTTCACCCCTCCGTTCGTTCGAAATACCTGTCCAGTTGAGCTTTAAATTTGTTTAGGCTATCAACTTCAACAACAAGTGATGGAAGTCGGTTCCACCAACCAACCACCCGCTGGCCAAAGGCAAATTTCCGCACATCTATCCGACATCCGTCCTTCCTCAATTTGAATTTATGCCCTCTGAGGTGATTATTCTGAGAAAGATGAAGAATCCCATTGGCATTGAGCATGCTCAAACCATTCAAAGCCTTATACACCTCTATCAGATCACCTCGCCGGTGCCTAGTCTCCAGACTCTGTAATTTGCAAAACTTAAGCCTTTCTTCGTAAGAGCAACCCTTTGTTCCATTTACTAATCTTGTTGCCCTTCTCTGTACCCGTTCCAGCAGCTCTACATCCTTCTTGAAATGAGGCCTCCAGACCTGTATACAGTACTCAAGATGTGGCCTAACCATTGCCTTATACAAGGGAATAATCACCTCCTTATCCCTGCTAGAAAAATTCCTGTATATCATTGACAAGACACCATGAGCTACTCTTGCAGCTCGTCTGCACTGCTCAGAGAACTTCATATCTGCCTGCACAATTACCCCCAGGTCCTTTTCATTCTCCACTACTGTCAGTGTAGTACCGCAGAGTTGATACATTGCTCTGGGGTTACTGTTACCCATATGTAGTACTTTACATTTGTCAATGTTAAACTTCATTTGCCACCTCTCAGCCCATCTGCTCAACCTTTCCAGATCCTGTTGCAGCAGCATAGTGTCAGTAGTGTCCTTGACAACCCTGCCTACCTTTGTATCGTCTGCAAACTTCGACATTAAGCTTGATATACCATCATCAATATCATTTATGAATCCAGAAAACAATAATGGACCCAACACTGAGCCCTGAGGGACTCCACTAATAACATTAGTCCACGTTGAGCAGTGTCCATTGATTACCACTCTCTGTCTTCTGCCACTCAACCATCCCCTTATCCATAGCAGCAATTTGCCTCCAATGCCACACTGCTCCAATTTGTGCAGCAGTCTTCCATGTGCAACAGTATCAAAAGCCTTTCTAAGATCCAAATATATAATATCAAAGTTATTCCCTGCATCCAGTTCTTTTGTGACTACATCATAGTATACAATCAAATTGGTCAGGCAAGACCTGCCCTTAACAAAACCATGCTGCGTCTGAGCTATAACTTTTGTTATTTTCCTTTTTCTGCTTATTTTGCTTCTTAACTGTTATATATTACTACTACTGTATATGTATATAGTAATAGTGGCATGTGATGCAAGAAAGCAAGCGTATAAGCTTGTGTCTGGCACCTTGTGTACTGTTCATTTCCATTTTCAGACAATTTATTTATTCTACAAACCACACATTATTTATATCCTTTTTGCTTCCTCTACTGCTGCACTGCACATTTTGGAGCATTAGACATACTATAACTTTTGTTATTTTCCTTTTTCTGCTTATTTTGCTTCTTAACTGTTATATATTACTACTACTGTATATGTATATAGTAATAGTAGCATGTGATGCAAGAAAGCAAGCGTATAAGCTTATGTAGCATCAGCCAAAAAAAAAAAAATAATTCACACAACCATTCCCTCAAAATGTTTGTCCAGTTCCTCGAATTTATTTAAGCTATCAACTTCCACAACGACAGATGGAAGTTTGTTCCAGCAATTAACCACCCGCTGGCTAAAATCAAATTTCCGCACATCATATATATATATATTAGAGGAGGGGGGGGGGGGGATCGTAATGCATGTCCAAATACCAGTTTCCCATATTTTGATTTCTAAAAATTGAGGCAATCCCTGCGCACAATAGTTACGTTGTATTAAAAAATAGTTCAGGTTTAAATTTAAAAAATAACAAAGTAAAAAAAATTACGACTTAAAATTTAAATTACAGTCATCGATCAATGCCATATCCTGCCTTAAAATTCGAGAAAGTAGTAAAAATGAATAAAACTAATGGCGATGTGGCATTACCTATACACAATTTGGTAGTACGTAGTAAAGTGAGGTTTTCAATATGTCAATACTCTTTATAGAAGAGAAAAATGTATTTGAAATTCTTGTACGTGTGAAACATGCAATACAATTATAAATCATAAGAATTTCGTTAAATTACGAAGAAACATTCAAGGTTCACATCTAATTAACTGACATTTTCGTAAGAACTATTTCATTCGAAACTGCAACTCAAACGAAATTCTCAGCTGTGCAAATTACCATGAACTTATTATGTGAAAATGAAGTACCAAAAATCGAATTCTTGATTCTAAAATAGTCACAATTTTACATCACAGCTACATTCAAACATCTTAAATTGTTTCAATGGCTTTAAACACAAACGATAATTCATAAAAATTCAAACAGAACGGAAAACATTAAAAGCCTTTATAATACTCATAATTCAGTTTCTCACTTTTCTTATTAAAAATAACGTAATTTGTAACAGTAAAAAAAAAAATAATAATAATAAAAACTAAGCAGGGAAAAAACGAAACTATTATAGCATTAATGCAGTGATCCAGCAGTTTTAAACAAAAAAATGAGAGATATACTCACCAAAAGTCTTAAGGTTCTGAATACTGGTAGACATACAGCAATTATTTAGGTGTTCCAACGGCTTGAAATGTCTCTGCTGCAACGCAGATATACAATCAAAGATAAAATAAACGTTTTGAACTGATTACCAAATCACTTATACAAATTTCGACAACCAGATGACCAGAACAAAAGAAGGACTACCACTTTACGAACTGCGTAGTGGACCTTGGGGAAGTCAGATGACGTCATTGAACTGAATCAAGAGTTCACAATACAAAACCCGGATGCAGGACAGAATTCGGTTGCCTTATAGTACCCTTAAAAATATATATGTAAATTATATTTTCGATTTGTTTTTATTTTAAAATAATACAATTCATCTTCGTTTCTGAAGATGGTTATATATAATTATGAATTCTATATATTTAATTTTCAGATTCAAAACATTTAGCAATCTCCCAGGTACCGAGGGTAAACTTTGAAACGAATATAGGAACACTAAAAATGGAACGTACATGCTGTTCAACAAACAAACAAAAAAACCACAACATCAATAAAAATGCATTATGCAAATAATATCTGGATATAAATAAATAACTTAAAATTGGATTTTTTTAAATCAATGCAATTAATAGTATTTATTCAATTACGCTCAAAATCATACAATGAAGGGGAAAGTTAGGTTCTTTCAGAATAGCGCAGAAGCAGATATGGAGAGTTGGAACCGTGCATTATACAAAGATGAGTACTGTATATCGAAAAGAGCATGAAATATATCCAAAGAACGGTATATTGAAACCAGCATACAATATATCCAAATCAGAGGCGAATTTAACGGCGGGCGCACCTGGCGCGCGCCCTGGGCCCCGACTTCTGAAGGGCCCACGCAAACCCCCAACAAATTAGTTGAACTAATAAGTTCAACAAATTAACAAATGCAAAGTACTGGGTAGAAGTAACCCCAGAGTAACATACCAACTGAGCAGAACTACACTAAGGGTGATAGAAAATGAAGGAGACCTGGGAATAATTATGCACTCGGATGTGCAATTTTCTGAGGAGTGCAGACAGGCTGCCAGATCAGGTCATGGTGTCTTGTCAATGATATATACAAGAATTCCGATAGTAGAGAAAAGGAGGTGATTGTCCCTTTATATAAAGCAATATTCGGGCCAAAACCTTGATATTTCATATAAAGTCCCTTTATATAAAGCAATATGTGGCCTACATATCTGTACTGCGTACAGATATGTAGGCCACATTTTTTGAAGGATATAGAGTTGCTATAACGAGTACAGAGAAGGGCAACAAGCAGCATCCGTTTTTTAGGCACCTGAAAGGTAGTAGTAGTAGTAGTAGTAGTGGCATAGTATAAATAAGAATGGCCTTTTAAGAATATATTTGTGAAACTTTTTCACAAGATTTTCTTAGTGGATACCTAATTAAAAAATTAGCAGGTGGTGAAGCTTTAGATCGACAGAATTTAATACGAAGGATTTCCGAAAAGTAATGTAATGCATTTATCTTAATAATGGTGAAAGGGAATGAGATGCAACGCTGTGGACAGATAGACCCATTAATAACGTTCAAAAAGACAGCCAGAACAGTGTTGCGGTACTGTCATCTCAGAGCAGATTCCAGTTGCAAAATGGTGGCTACCGTGCGAGTGTGGTCCAAAACAGTTGTTCATGAAGTTATTGGCTTTTCTGCAAGCAAAGGGGTCTTCACCAAGTGACATTCACTGTGAACTGGTTGCTGTGCATGGCATACAAGAATAATATTGATATTCCAGAAAAGGTGATGACAAAGAGACAAAGAAGCAGGTCTGTTTTTGGCGCAATAAATTTAAAGCGGGTCTTGTTGACATTGAAGATCGATATCTGGCGGACAAGCCCACATCCATCAAGACAAATGACAACATTTCGTGCATTAAGGATATCGTCCTTGAAAGGAAGGACGTCCTCTATGTGAAATGGTGGCTGCATATTTCAGTGTTCCGAATTAATCATCAAGAACTTCGGACTTTCGAGTTTCTACATAGCGCCAGGAAGTGTATCTGATATAGAATTATTTGAAGTTCATGGAAGTAAAATTTCAAGTATCTCATGGGGAAGGCTGGAAATTCCTAGATCGAATCTAACGTTGTTCCAATGGTCAGTAATAGGATTGACATTAGAGAGGCTGTATTGTCACTCTCGATCATCTGCCGATTTGAATTTCCGGATTTATTTACTGGGCTGTGGACTCTCTTTGACTAAAAAGACTGTGAACTTTCTCTGAGACTATTTTGAAAGTATTTCTTGAGACATACCCCTGACGATGTATTTGCCTTTGTTCTACGCCATATTGGATAGTGTTACGATATCGTAACTTCCAAGACCAATAACTTTGTAACGCATCAAGATAAATCATCATTGAACACGGGCGAAACCAGCATCGATCAGAAATCGCTTCTGTGAATCGAAATCATCAATATTCCCAAAAAATTCTGTCCAGCCCCCGCCCCTGCCCCCGCCCAGATGCTAAGTCTATGGAGGTTAGTAGTCAACTTCCAACTCCCATAACTAATCAACTACTTAACGGATTACAACAATAAACACCTCAAAACACTCGTCAAGACTTCCCTTAAGATAAAAACATCCTTATTTATACCGATTTGCCTTACTCTCAAAATGCTACCATGAATAACACCTGCCTAATCACTACCCTGGAAAAGGGATTTCCACATATTAATGGAACTATAGCTTTCCACCAGGATCTGTTGGGAAAGAAATACCCATCCCAACAGGATCAGCAGGATATACGTATATCCTCCCAGTGCCTTATATGCACCCAAGAGACTTCTCATTGAATTTCCTGTCGAAAAGATTTGTCACACCAAACCCCTACACTAATCTCATATGGATGAATGTCATCTACAACAGGTGATTCTCGGTAATTACACCACCCAAGACTTTGGACAGGTCTCAAAAGAATCAGCATCATTTCTTACCTCTGACAGGAACATAGCATTCTTTGAAACAAATTTATTTACAAAAATTGGAGGCAAAATGTGTCTGTTTCTGTGTTGCAGCAACTACCTCCAAGAGGAGTATAAGTTCACCCCTCACCTTCATCCAACTGTTCCACAGGTGTTTCTGTTATCGTGTGTCTGCTTGCTGGGTAACGCTCCTCTAAGAGATTGAGGCATTCAACTCTTACTATTATTCAACATTCAATGTGTACAATAAGGTCTCCGCGCAAGTTCGATCACTAATATTGATATTCCAGAAAACGCCTGTGTTTTATATGATCGACTAGTAGTTTTATCTTAGGACAACTAACTCGTTTTCTCAAGATCTATTTTGAGACGTGGAGAATATCAACTGAGACGAGTGTTGCCGGTGCGGACGGGCCTTTCTGCCGCTCTTGGAACAGAGACGTTTTTTCTGATTTATTTTCTGCTTTATTAGATTAAATTGACATATTAACTTATTTTCTAGAGTAGCTTTATATTCCTATTGACGGTACTTAATATAAAGTTTAAAGTAACTTAGATAGAGATTTTGTAGGTATTACTTAGTATCGGAAAGGGTATCAAACCCACGTGTTTACCGTTCGTAAATAGCAGCCATTGTTACGGGAAAATTAATCAGTAAAATCTATTAATCTTGTCGAACTTCATTGGCAATTAAATTGTACTTTTGCGTAACATAAATAATTAGTAAAAATAAATAATTAATACATAACTTGATACGGAAGTTATATAAAGGGATTTCGTAGATAAAACTCGTTACTGAAACATAAATATAGCGTTATAACTGTGTTGGGATAAACGTTTAGGGTTTTAATTTTGTACTGAAATTGAAATTTTATTGAAATCATGACTCAGATCATAGCAGCAAAGCAAAAGGCTCAAGCTAATGGGAGTGCTGTGGCTCAGAGAAGAACTGAGGAGGGCAGTTGCCCTCTGAATCACAGCCTATTAAAATGCACTACTTGCTTGATGTTTGTGGAGCAGTCGGGTACGGGACATGATACTGCCATGGGGGTTATCTATGTATGTGCGCGATGCAAGGAGTGTAAGGAAATCAGGCGACAACTCAGCGTTGTTATGGGCCTATATGAGAGCTTGAAGGACAGGGTGGATGCCCTCGAAGGATTACAAGTGAGGGGCCCATCAAGCTCTCAGCTGCCGACACCAATGCCAGAGCTTGCACTTGGTCATCGCGCAACACAGCGGCAACCCCCAAGGCAGAATGCGCTGGTCCCAAAGGAACTAGTAGTTGTTGGTGACTCTATTGTCAGGGAAACGGGAAACATGCTTTGTAAAAAGGATAGGTGGAACAGGACCACGGAATGTCTGCAGGGGCAAAGGTTGATGACGTTATAGAGCGGATATCATCTTTTAAGGGCACAAAAGGTGATATAGTTGTACACGTTGGCACTAATGATATTAAGAGTAGGAGACCGGCGGAATTACTTAACAAGTACAGGTCACTGATGAAAAAAAGCCGTGAATTAGGGTTGAATTAGAAAGTGTCTGCAATTCTGCGCAGACACGATAGGAGGGAGTATATGATGAGAGCCCTGTCGATCAATTTGGCCCTGGAAAGATTGTGCAGGGTTGAAGCGGTAGAATTTTTTTCAGCCTGGTCTGTACTTGTTAACAGGAGAGACTGCTTCTACAGGGATGGGATACACTTAAATAGAAAGGGTGCAAGAATGTTTGCTGATGCTATCGAGGCAGTGTTAGGTGGGTCGGAAAACTGCTAGATTGGGAGGATACAAGGACTAATAGATTAACAGTAGCCACTAGCAGAGGAGAAAGTGATTCTTGCACTGCTTCTATTGGAATGAGCAGCAGCCTGCAAAATAAGATGCAGGATATTTCAGAGACTGCTGTGAATCATGGGGGTACAAGTAAACACATGGGTTGTGTTAGGGTGGCTAAGAGGAAGAGCAGGTGCATGTATACTTGCGTGTACACCAATGCTAGGAGTTTAGTAAATAAATGTGATGAATTTGAGTTATTGTTCAAAACATCAAATGCAGATATTGTTGGGATTTCAGAGACTTGGTGTCACACAGATATAAGGAATGCAGAACTGCAATTTGGGGAGTACAATGTCTACAGACAGGATAGGAAGGGAGGAGGGGTTATGCTATTAGTTAAGAAACACATAAAATCCAAGGAAGTGAAGCCAGTCGACCTCGCTGGACAGTGCAGTGTCGAGTCAGTTTGGGGTAACATAAGCATTGGGAGATCAAAATTGAGAGTAGGAGTGTGATATAAGCCTAATGAATCTGATGAGTATAATAGGAAACTGTACAGAGAAATAGAGTGGGCCAGTAAATCAGAGAGTCTTATAATGGGGGATTTTAATTTCACAGATATTGACTGGAATTTGGGCGCTGGTCACTCACACACTAGCAAGGCTTTTGTGGCTTTATTGGATGATTGCTTTCTACATCAGCATGTTCGGGAGGCAACTAGAGGGAATAATACTCTTGATTTGATTATCAGTAGTGATTCTTCATGCATTAAGAATCTTCAGATAAATGAACCACTAGGGGGCAGTGATCACAGTGTGCTGAAGTGGGAGTTACTCAAAGAGGTAACTACCATTAGGGGTAAAGGGAAGGGGTATTGCTTTCGTAAAAGCGACTACGATGGACTGAGACAGTATTTAAATTCTATACAGTGGGATCAACTGATGATGTTACCAACAGCATGTGCAAAATGGGAAGCATTCAAAGAACTTATCTTGCAAGCTACTAGGCTTTACATACCAACTAAGGAATATTAGCATTAGCATTAGCATTAGCAGAGGCATTTAATGCAAGAAAGCAAGCTTATGCAGCATCAGCCAAAAAAAAAAACCAAAAAAAAACCACTTCCACTTCATCCCTCTGTTCGTTCAAAATACCTTTCCAGCTGAGCCATAAACTTATTTAGGCTATCAACTTCCACGACAAGGGATGAAAGTCTGTTCCACCAACCAACCACTCGCTGGCTAAAGGCAAATTTCCGCACGTCAATCCTACATCTGTCTTTCCTCAATTTGAATTTATGCCCTCTCAGGTGATTATTCTGAGCGAGAGGAAGAATCCCATCAGCATTAAGCATGCCAAACCATTCAATGCTTTATACACCTCTATCAGATCACCTCGCTGGTGCCTAGTCTCCAGACACTGTAATTTGCAAAACTTAAGCCTTTCTTCGTAAGAGCACCCCTTTGTTCCATTCACTAATCTTGTTGCGCTTCCCTGTACTCGTTCCAGCAGCTCTACATCCTTCTTGAAGTGAAGCCCACAGACCTGTATACTGTACTCTAGGTGTGGCTGACCATTGCCCTATACAAGGGAATAATCACCTCCTTATCCCTGCTAGAAAAATTCCTATATATCATTGACAATGCACCATGAGCTACGCTTGCAGCCTGTCTGCACTGCTCAGAGAACTTCATATCTGCCTGCACAACCACCCCCAGGTCCCCTTCATTCTCTACCACTGTCAGTGTAGTACCACAGAGTTGATACGTTGCTCTGGGGTTGCCGTCTCCCACGTGCAGCACATTACATTTGTCAATGTAAACTTCATCCGCCACCTCTCAGCCCATCTGCTCAACCTTTCCAGATCCTGTTGCAGCAGCATAGTGTCAGTAGTGTCCTTGACAACCCTGCCTACCTTTGTATCGTCTGCAAACTTCGACATTAAGCTTCATATACCATCATCAATATCATTTATGAATACAGAAAACAATAATGGACCCAACACTGAGCCTCGAGGGACTCCACTAATAACATTAGTCCACGACGAGCAGTGTCCATTGATTACAACTCTCTGTCTTCTCAGCCTCAGCCGCCCCTTTATCCAGAGCAGCAATTTGACTCCAATCACACTGCTCCAATTTGTGCAGCAGTCTTCCCCATGTGCAACAGTATCAAAAGCCTTTCTAAGATCCACGTATATAATATCAAAGTTATTCCCTGCATCCAGTTCCTTTGTGACTGCATCATAGTATCCAATCAAATTGGTCAGGCAAGACTTCCCCTTAACAAAACCATGCTGTGTCCGAGCTATAACTGAAGTCTTGTCTAAATGATCCTGCAGTGCTTCTTTAACTAGTGCCTCCATCAATTTCCTGGAACAGAAGTTAAACTCACAGGTCTATAATTGCTTGTGTCAGCCTTTGATCCTCCTTTGTGAATTGGGGTCACATTTGCACATCTCCAGTCTGTGAGTACCTCCCCTGAGTCCAAGGAAGCTCTCATAATTATGGCTAAGGGTTTGCTAACTTCCTCTGCTGCCTCCATTAATATAACTGGAGAGATCCCATCCACCCCGTGTGCCTTTCTAGTGTTTATCTTCAACAATTTCTCCTCCACTTTACTCTCAGTTATTACAAGATTCTCTAGCGTACTGCTAGAGTTGAATACACATCTGGCATTCCCCTCGCTAAATAACTCCTCATGTGTGAATGTCGATGCAAAATATTCATTTAGTTTGTTAGCTACCTGAGCAGGATCATCAACAGTTGACCAATCTGATTCATCCTCTTCCTTCTAGAGTTTACATAAGTAAAGAACTCTTTGCGGTTTTTCTTTGCATCCCTTGCCAAAGATTTCTCGTAATCTGCCTTCGCCTGCCTAACCTCCTTTGTAACTTGGTTACAGATCAACTTGTATCTATCATAGGCTTCTGTGTCATGTGTTAATTTGTATGTATTCCATGCATGTTTCTTCTCTCCCATATGCCTCATCAGTTCATCTGACATCCATTTAGGCCTAAACCTTGAACAATATTTCTTAGTTGATATGTAAAGCCTAGTAGCTTCCAAGATAAGTTCTTTGAATGCTTCCCATTTTGCATTTACTGTTGGTAACATCATCAGTTGGTCCCACTGTATAGAATTTAAATACTGTCTCAGTCCATCGTAGTCCCTTTACGAAAGTAATAACCCTTCCCTTTACCCCTAATGGTAGTTACCCCTTTATGTAAATCCCACTTCAGCACACTGTGATCACTGCCACCTAGTGGTTCATTTATCTGCAGATTCTTAATGCATGAAGAATCACTGCTGATAATCAAATCAAGAGTATTCGTCCCTCTAGTTGCCTCCCGAACATGCTGATGTAGAAAACAATCATCCAATAAATCCACAAAAGCCTTGCTAGTGTGTGAGTGACCAGCCCCCAAATTCCAGTCAGTATCTGGGAAATTAAAATCTCCCATTATAAGACTCTCTGCTTTACTGGCCCACTCTATTTCCCTGTACAGTTTCTTATTATACTCATCAGAGTCATTAGGCCTATAGCACACTCCTACTCTCAATTTTGATCTCCCAATGCTTATGTACACCAAACTGACTCGACACTGCACTGTCCAGCGATGTCCACTGGCTTCACTTCCTTAGATTTTATGTATTTTTTAACTAATAGCATAACCCCTCCTCCCTTCTTATCCAGTCTGTCCTTCCTGTAGACGTTGTACTCCCCAAATTCCAGTTCTGCATTCCTTATATCTGTGTGACACCAAGTCTCTGATATCCCAACAATATCTGCCTTTGATGTTTTGAGCAATACCTCAAATTCATCAAATTTATTTACTAAACTCCTAGCATTGGTGTACCCGCAAGTATACATGCACCTATTTCTATTCTTAGCTACCCTAACACAACCCATGTGTTTACTTGTACCGCAATGACTCCCAGCAGTCTCTGAAATATCCCGAATCTTGTTTTTCAGGCTTCTGCTCATTCCAATAGAAGTTGTGCAAAAATCTCTTTCACCTCTGCCAGTCGCTACTGTTAATCTATTCGTCTTTGTATCCCCCCCAACTAGCAGTTTTCCGACCCACCTAACACTGCCTCGATAGCATCAGCAAATATTCTTGCACCCTTTCTATTTAAGTGTATCCCATCCCTGTAGAAGCAATCTCTCCTGTTAGCAAGTACAGTCCAGGCTGAAAAAAATTCTACCCCTTGAGCCTTGCACAATCTTTCCAGGGCCGAATTGATCGACAAGGCTCTCATCATATACTCCCTCCTATCGTGTCTGGGCAGAATTGCAGACACTTTCAAATTCAACCCTATTTCACGGCTTTTTTTCAAAAGTGACCTGTACTTGTTAAGCAATTCTGCCGGTCTCCTACTCTTGATATCGTTAGTGCCAACGTGTACAATGATATCACCTTTTGTGCCCTTAAAAGATGATATCTGCTCTACAACGTCATCAACCTTTGCCCCTGGTAGACATACCTTGGTCCTGTTCCAGCTATCCTTTTTACAAAGCATGTTCCCCGTTTCCCTGACAATAGAGTCACCAACAGCTACTAGTTCCTTTGGGACCAGCGCATTCTGCCTTGGGGGTTGCCGCTGTGTTTCACGATGACCAAGTGCAAGCTCTGGCGTTGATGTGGGCAGCTCAGAGCTTGATCGGCCTCTCAATTTAGTTCCTTCGAGGGCATCCACCCTGTCCTTCAAGCTCTCATATAGGCCCATAAGAAGGCTGAGTTGTTGCCTGATTTCGATACACTCCTTGCATCGCGCACACACAAAGACATCCCCCATGGCAATATCATGGCCCGTACCTGATTGATCCACAAACATCATGCAAGCTGTGCATTTTAGAAGGCTGTGATTCAGAAGGCAACTGTCCCCCTCAGTTCTCCTCTGAGCCACAGCACTTCCATTAGCTTGAGCCTTTTGTTTTGCTGCTCTGGTCTGAGTCATGATTTCTTTTAATTTAAATAAAATTTCAATTTCAGTTTATAACCCTAACTTATCTCGCAACACAGTTATAACGGGATATATATTTTTTAGTGTGAAGTATTAATTATCTCCGAGTTCAATTTATATAACTTCCGTATCAGTTATGTATTAATTAATTATGTTACGTTTGTAATCTAAGTCTGTATATGTATTTAGTTAAAAGTGCAATTTAAATGCCAAAGAAGTTCAACAAGTTTAATAGATTTTACCGATCGCTGAAAATATTATAACCTATACCAGGGGTGGGCAACAGCCGGGCGCGGGCCACATCCGGCCCGCGACGATGTTGAATCCGGCCCCCTCGGTAAATGCATAAATATAGAAAATCCATACCTGACTACACTCGCCGTAAACGTTCGGCTTAATTCGGTTCAATCGGGAATCGCGGCCAGTACAACAGTAACCAAGTGATTCTACGCAGCTTCAAAGAGTTATTTCCTAATTATTATTGTAGCATCGATCGAACGAAGTTCCTTTGGGTTTGACTTCCTATTGAAAAAAATAATATTGGTGCGAGATATTTTATGTTTTATGCCTTTTGTAATTACTGTATTACAATTTTTAATTTAATATAATTTATAGACCATAAAATGAGCCAATTAAAAAAAAAAAAGAAAAATTGATGCCGAATGCCACATTTTCAATGATAATTGGACATTCAGCTATTTTTTTAAAAAATACATTAATAATTTGGTAATTCAAGTAATATAACATTTTTTAGGTTCTGATTTTTTTTATTAAATCGTTCAATCTATTCCGGCCCGCATCATGATGCGAAAATTTCATTCGGCCCGCATCATGATACGAAAATTTCATTCGGCCCGCATCATGATACGAAAATTTCATTCGGCCCGCTGAAGAAAAAAGTTGCCCACCCCTGACCTATACTACACTAACGCTATCTAGGTTCGATATATAACGATCGCATGACAAAGACAAAGGCGGGAAGTTACCAACGTTAATCTATGGACACTTACGTATTAATTAACTTTCAAATCTCGCTGTCTCAATTCAGAATAAACTAACGATCCTTACTAGGTCTATAAGCTACTTACAAAAAATAATTTGATGTAAAAAATATTCAATAAGCGGCTAAATATGGCTAAAAGACTTCTCGTTCAGCAGAGTTGCGACTTGTAACACGTGGATACCCTTACCGATACTTTTATGCAATTGCAAAGCAAGTAAAGAATAAATACACCAAATTAATTAGAAAATCACAAAATAATGCTATACTACTAAATTTAAATCAAAATTGTTAGAAAAACAATAATTTCAAATCAATAAATAAGAAAAATCCACTTAGCGGCTTTGAACACGTCTGGCCCCTACTAGCCTCGTCAGCAGACGGCAAGATATTGTTTAAGGTTTAGGCCTAAATGGAGGTCAGATGAACTAATGAGGCATATGGCAGAGAAGAAAAATGCATGGGATACATACAAATTAACACATGACCCAGAAGCCTATGATAGATACAAGTTGATCTGTGACCAAGTAAGTTAGGCAGGCGAAGGCACATTACGAGAGATCCTTGGCAAGGGATGCGAAGAAAAACAGCAAAGAGTTCTTTATGTGATGTAAACTCTAGAAGGAAGAGGATGAATCAGATTGGTCCACTTGATATCGATGGGTCAACTGTTGATGACCCTGCTCAGGTAGCTAACAAACTAAATGAATATTTTGCATCGACATTCACATATGAGGAGTTATTCAGCGAGGGGAATGCCAGAGGTGTATTCAAATCTAGCAGTAAGCTAGAGAATCTTGTAATAACTGAAAGTAAAGTGGAGGAGAAATTGTTGAAGATAAACACAAGAAAGGCACTTGGGGTGGATGAGATCTATCCACTTATATTAAAGGAGGCAGCAAAGGAAGTAAGCAAACGCTTAGCCATAATTATGAGAGCTTCCTTGGACTCAGGGGAGTTACCCATGGACTGGAGATGTGCAAATGTGACCCAATTCACAAGGGAGCATCAAAGGCTGACACTGTGGAATCGACTGATGATGTTACCAACAGTAAATTCTAAGTGGGAAGCATTCAAGGAATTAATCGTGGATGCTACTAAACGTTTCATACCTATTAAGAAATATTGTTCAAGGTTTAGTCCTAAATGGTTGTCAAATGAACTAATGGGACTCGTAATAGAGAAGAAAATGCATGATTTGCATACAAATTAACACGTGACACTGAAGACTATGATAGCTACAAGTTGATCTGTAACCATGTTACAAAGGAGGTTAGGCAGGCGAAGGCAGATTACAAGAAATCCTTGGCAAAAGATGCTAACAAAAACAGCAGGGATTTGTTTACTTATATAAACTCTAAAAGGAAGGGGATGAATCTGATTGTTCCACTTGACATCGATGGTTCGACTGTTGATGATCCTGCTCAGATAGCAAACAAAGTGAATGAGTATTTTGCGTCTACACTCACACGTGAGGAATTATTAAGGTTTGAAAATGGCAGAAGGTTATCAAATTGTAGCAGGATACTTAATGATTTTGTAATAACTGAGAGCAAATGGAAGAGAAACTGTTGAAGTTAAACGTAAGAAAAGCACCTGGGGTGGATGGGATCTATCCAATTATATTAAAGGAGGCGGCAAAGCAACTAAGCAAACCCTTAGCTATAATTATGAGAGCATCCTTGGACTCAGGTGAGGTTCCCACGGACTGGAGATGTGCAAATGTATCCCCAGAACAGAAGTTAAACTATCTGGTCTGTAATTACCCGTGACACGGGTAATTACAGACCAGTTAGTTTAACTTCTGTTCCGGGTAAAATAATGGAGTCGCTGGTTAAAGATGCATTGCAGGATCATCTAGCCAAGACTGCAGCAATAATTCAGACACAGCATGGGTTTCTTAAGGGAAAGTCTTGTCTGACAAATTTGATAGGATATTATGATGTGGTTACAAAGGAATTGGATGCAAAAAATAATTTTGATATCATGTATTTGGATTTCAGGAAAGCTTTTGACACTGTTGCGCATGGAAGACTATTGTACAAATTGGAGCAGAATGGTATTAAGGGTAAGTTGCTACAATGGATAAAAGGATGGTTAAGTGGGAGAAGACAGAGGGTGGTAATCAATGGGTGCTGCACTGCTTGGACTAATGTTATTAGTGCAGTCGCACAGGGTTCGGTGTTAGGTCCACTGTTGTTTTGTATATTTATCAATGATATTAATGAAGGTATATCAGGCTTAGTGTCGAAGTTTGCAGATGATACAAAGGTTGGCAGGGTTGTTAATGACAGTAATGGCGGTGTGCTACTGCAACAGGATCTGGATAATTTGGGCAGATGGGCTAAGAAGTGGCAACTGAAGTTTAACCTTCACAAATGCAAAGTACTGCATATGGGCAGAAGTAACCCCAGAGAAACGTACCAACTGTGTGGTACTACACTTAAGGTGGTAGAAAATGAAAAAGACCTGGGAGTAATTGTGCAGGCAAATATGAAGTTTTCTGAGCGATGCAGACAGGCTGCCAGGGCAGGTAATGGGGTTTTGTCAATGATATATAGGAATTTTGCTAGCAGGGAAAAGGAGGTGATTATCCCTCTGTATAAGGCAATGGTCAGGCCACGCCTTGGATACTGCGTACAGGTCTGGAGGCCTCATTTTAGAAAGGATGTAGATTTACTTGAGCGTGTACAGAGAAGGGCAACAAGATTGGTGAGAGGAATGAAGGGATCCTCTTATCAAGAGAGGCTTAAGTTCTGCAAATTGCAGTGGCTGGAGACTAGGCACCTGCGCGGTGATCTGATTGAAATGTACAAGGCCTTGAATGGGTTCAGCACGCTGAATTCTGATGGGATCCTTCCACTTTTTCAGATTACGAACCTAAGGGGGCCTAAATTCAAATTAAGAAAAGACAGATGTAGATTAGATGTGCGGAAATTTGTCTTTTGCCAGCTGGTGGTTAATTGCTGGAAAAAACTTCCATCTGTCGTTGTGGAAGTTGATAGGTTGAATAAATTTAAGGAGGAACTGTACAGGCATTTGGAGGAAATGGTGTGATTTTTTTTTTTTTTTTTTTTTTGGCTGATGCTGCATAAGCTCATACATTTGCTTTATTGCATCACATGCTACTACCTACTACTACTACTACTACTACTACTACTACAAGTAATTATAGACCTGTGAGTTTAAATTCTGTTCCCGGAAAATTAATGGAGGCACTGGTTAAAGAAGCACTGCAGGATCATCTAGACAAGACTTCAGTTATAGCTCGGACACAGCATGGTTTTGTTAAGGGGAAGTCTTGCCTGACCAATTTGATTGGATACTATGATGCAGTCACAAAAGAACTGGATGCAGGGAATAACTTTGATGTTATATACTTGGATCTTAGAAAGGCTTTTGATACTGTTGCACATGGAAGACTGCTGCACAAATTGGAGCAGTGTGGCATTGGAGGCATTTGCGGCTATCGATAAAGGGGTGGTTGAGGGGGAGAAGACAGAGACTGGTAATCAATGGACACTGCTCATCGTGGGCTAATGTTATTAGTGGAGTCCCTCAGCGTTCAGTATTGGGTCCTTTATTGTTCTCTGTATTTATAAATGATATTGATGATGGTATATCAAGCTTAATGTCCAAGTTTGCAGACGATACGAAGGTTGGTAGGGTTGTCAAGGACACTACTGACCTATGCTGCTGCAACAGGATCTGGAAAGTTTAGAAGTTTAACATTGACAAATGTAAAGTACTACATATGGGAAACAGCAACCCCAGAGCAACGTATCAACTCTGTGGTACTACACTGACAGTGGTAGAGAATGAAAGGGACCTGGGGGTGGTTGTGCAGGCAGACGTGAAGTTCTCCGAGCAGTGCAGACGGGCTGCAAGAGTAGCTAATGGTGTATTGTCAATGATATATAGGAATTTTTCTAGCAGGGATAAGGAGGTGATTATTCCCTTGTATAAGGCAATGGTCAGGTCACACCTAGAGTACTGTATACAGGTCTGGAGGCCTCATCATTTCAAGAAGGATGTAGAGCTGCTGGAACGAGTACAGAGAAGGGCAACAAGATTAGTGAATGGAACAAAGGGGTGCTCTTAGGAAGAAAGGCTTAAGTTTTGCAAATTACAGTGTCTGGAGACTAGGCACCACCGAGGTGATCTGATAGAGGTGTACAAAGCATTGAATGGTTTGAGCATGCTCAATGCTGATGGGATTCTTCCTCTTTCTCAGAATAATCACCTGAGAGGGCATAAATTCAAATTGAGGAAAGACAGATATAGGATAGGTGTGCGGAAATTTGCCTTTAGCCAACGGGTGGTTGGTAGGTGGAACATTCTTCCATCCCTTGTCGTGGAAGTTGATAGCCTAAATAAGTTTAAGGCTCAGCTGGACAGGAATAGACTCGCAATGAAGATGGCGCTGTGTTATTCGCTCTCAGCTCCTTCCAGAAGTTAGACCTCAGAGTGCCTCAAAATTAGGGCTCTTTCACTATAGCTTGAGCTGTGGATAATATGTAGCTTTTTTTTTTTTTTTTTTTTTTTTTTGGTAGTTGTAAGCGCATCGGCTTCTGTGGCCATAATGCACCTCCCAAGGTTTTTTCAGTACTTTGGTCCAAGCCCGAGGCGGGATTCGAACCCGCGACCTTTGGGTTGCCAGGCAGGCACTTTACCCACCTGGCTAGCCCTGTCGGCAGATAATATGTAGCAAGAGAATGGCTAAGAGGCAAGGATGAATAAACAAAACATATCGTACAGATTAGATAAAAGAAATAAATTGTTGTATCTTTAATATAGGAAAACAAAACTCTATACCTTTATAGAGTTTTATCTTAAACATGTATCATAAACATACTAACTATAGGTTAGTATGTTTATGATATCATAAACATACCAACTATAAGTTAGTATGTTTATGATACATTTATGCCGATTGGTCTATGTTCTTCGTGTAGCCTTTGGTTGACACTATTGCTCATACTCTACAAAACCGACAGACATTTCGCTGTCCAAGTATTTGTGTACCAGTGTAATAATGGCATGTAAGTTTGACCATCACAACTGATAATAATGCATTTAATAGTGGGTCTTGTCAATTTTACCTTCTAGGGTCTAAAATAGACACGTATCATAATGTGTACCTAGGAGGAGAGATGTCCGTTAATGACATCAGTAAGTAAAGGGTAGGTCTTATTGTTTGTCAGTTTCATTCAGTCACCTCTCAGAAAACTAGGGTGAACTTACCAGCACACTCCTGAGTACATTCGGGGTTGGTAGTTCAGAGCAGGAACCACGACATCAAACTCTCAAGATGTCCTTTTTTCGTCGGTTGATCTCACCAGAAAACTCTTTCAGGGTTCGGCTCTCTTGGTTTCTTAGTCTCTCTCTCGATTTTCCTCCTCGTCTTCTTCTATTCTCTCTCTCTGTACGCACACCATTTTTTCTCCCCTCTCCATGTATATATATGCCCCCCTTTTTGAGCTTCCAGAGCTCGTATTGGTTCACAGGTTAATTTTGCGGGGAGAAGAAAAACACAGGGACTGTCATCTTGGAGACCTGACACAGCCAAAATGGGATTTATGAGGAGCAGGGGGCACTTATATCTGCATGGGTCTGCATCTCCAGACTGCCCAGCGGAGGTTACAGACATAAAGTTTGCTCACTCCTACACAAGAAATCTCTAAACAACAAGCACCCCGTAGTTACCTGGTTCAGATTACACCCAAAAGTATATTCCTTAATTGACGTTACTCTCCTTTCCCCGACGAAAGTCACATACTTTCTCACCGTTTTTATAAATATTACGTCCGCGACGTTCGTCCGATCCGATCGAGTGACGATCTCTTGCTGTGAACCAGCCGGACTCATAACGGTGGAAGAGTGTTTCAGCTGCTGCCTTCCCTAGCGCGGCGTCAACGAGCGATTGTTAGAGCGAAAGAAAACAGCCTTTTACAGGAAGTGAATGTTATTTTACAAATATAGTAGTGGCAAAAGTATAGGGTGACATGGAATGGTGACTGCTTCTTAAAGGCGAGCCAGGAGTAAAAATGAAGACATTTTTACACAACTACTTTTCTGGATAAGAATTAAGAACCCCCATGATCAGCTTGATCTCCTTTTTCTATTAAGACCATCAATACCCTTCTAGGACCACACCATCAAAATTGATAATAAAAAAGACTTGTCCCTCAAACCACATCAGTTTTCATCCCATCTTGAGGAATTTCAAAGAACATAAAACAAAAACCAAACACCCCAGCCTTAAAAGTAAGCCATGGGTCCAACTATTATTCAACTGTCCTCTGGAAACCATACCTATAACAAAATCAAAATGGAACACCAAAAGTTCAGGGCCCCTAGCAATAGGCCCACAGACAGTGCAACGTCAGATAAGGGAAGATCGGTGGTGCAGGTTGACAGGTTAGTCCATCAGGAATTTCCAGAACTAGCCGAGCTTAGGGAAATTATTAATCAAAAAAAAAAAAAAAGAGGCAAACCATCCCCCACCACTAAATGAAACACAAAAATGCTCCCAACTGTAGGAACAGCACCTGTGTGCTGTTGATGACTCCAGCCAGATGCACACTTGCATTAGCAAAGCAGAAGATACAATAACGAAAAATAACTATTACATTAATAAAGAGGAGACAACTGACTGCCTAACATCTGTAAATGAAGCCACATCACAGATTAAACGTGACATGGTGGCCTATATCACCCATGACGCAAATAACATAAGAATGTCTGCCACAAACTTTATTATGGATAAATGGACTGAAATGGAATCCATAACAACAACTCTCATCATAGAAAATGAGAAATTAAAAGTAAGAGCAAAAGAACTCAGAAAACAAGTTCTGTACTAAGAATGTAATTTGCAAGTCCAATCGAACTCCTCTAAGAAGATATATGCCACCACACTGCAACAATGATTAGCATTAGCATTAGCATTAGCATTAGTAGAGGCATTTGATGCAAGAAAGCAAGCTTATGCAGCATCAGCCGAAAAAAAAAAAAAAAAAAAAACCCTTCCACTTCACCCCTCTGTTCGTTCAAAATACCTGTCCAGCTGAGCCTTAAACTTATTTAGGCTATCCACTTCCACAACAAGGGATGGAAGTCTGTTCCACCAACCAACCACTCGCTGGCTAAAGGCAAATTTCCGCACGTCTATCCTACATCTGTCTTTCCTCAATTTGAATTTATGCCCTCTCAGGTGATTATTCTGAGCGAGACGAAGAATCCCATCAGCATTGAGCATGCTCAAACCATTCAATGCTTTATACACCTCTATCAGATCACCTCGCTGGTGCCTAGTCTCCAGACACTGTAATTTGCAAAACTTAAGCCTTTCTTCGTAAGAGCACCCCTTTGTTCCAATCACTAATCTTGTTGCCCTTCCCTGTACTCGTTCCAGCAGCTCTACATCCTTCTTGAAATGAGGGCTCCAGACCTGTATACAGTACTCTAGGTGTGACCTGACCATTGCCTTATACAAGGGAATAATCACCTCCTTATCCCTGCTAGAAAAATTCCTATATATCATTGACAATACACCATTAGCTACTCTTGCCGCCCGTCTGCACTGCTCGCAGAACTTCATGTCTGCCTGCACAACCACCCCCAGTTCCCTTTCATTCTCTACCACTGTCAGTGTAGTACCACAGAGTTGATACGTTGCTCTGGGGTTGCTGTTTCCCATATGTAGTACTTTACATTTGTCAATGTTAAACTTCATTTGCCACCTCTCAGCCCATCTGCTCAACCTTTCCAGATCCTGTTGCAGCAGCATAGTGTCAGTAGTGTCCTTGACAACCCTGCCTACCTTTGTATCGTCTGCAAACTTCGACATTAAGCTTGATATACCATCATCAATATCATTTATGAATACAGAAAACAATAATGGACTCAACACTGAGCCCTGAGGGACTCCACTAATAACATTAGTCCACGACAAGCAGTGTCCATTGATTACCACTCTCTATCTTCTTCCCCTCAGCCACCCCTTTATCTACAGCAGCAATTTGCCTCCAATGTCACACTGCTCCAATTTGTTCAGCAGTCTTCCATGTGCAACAGTATCAAAAGCCTTTCTAAGATCCAAGTATATAATATCAAAGTTATTCCCTGCATCCAGTTCCTTTGTGACTGCATCATAGTATCCAATCAAATTGGTCAGGCAAGACTTCCCCTTAACAAAACCATGCTGTGTCCGAGCTATTACTGAAGTCTTGTCTAAATGATCCTGCAGTGCTTCTTTAACTAGTGCCTCCATTAATTTTCCTGGAACAGAAGTTAAACTCACAGGTCTATAATTGCTTGTGTCAGCCTTTGATCCTCCTTTGAGAATTCGGATCACATATGCACGTCTCCAGTCTGTGGGCCTCCCCTGAGTCCAAGGAAGCTCTCATAATTATGGCTAAGGGTTTGCTTACTTCCTCTGCTGCCTCCTTTAATACAACTGGATAGATCCCATCCACCTGGGTGCCTTTCTGGTGTTTATCTTCAACAATTTCTCCTCCACTTTACTCTCAGTTATTACAAGATTCTCTAGCTTACTGCTAGATTTGAATACACCTCTGGCTTTCCCCTCACTAAATAACTCCTCATGTGTGAATGTTGATGCAAAATATTCATTTAGTTTGTTAGCTACCTGAGCAGGATCATCAACAGTTGACCCATCAATATCAAATGGACCAATCTGATTCATCCCCTTCCTTCTAGAGTTTACATAAGTAAAGAACTCTTTGCTGTTTTTCTTTGCATCCCTTGCCAACGATTTCTCATAATATGCCTTCGCCTGCCTAACTTCCTTTGTAACTTGGTTACAGATCAACTTGTATCTATCATAGGCTTTTGTGTCATGTGTTAATTTGTATGTATCCCATGCATGTTTCTTCTGTGCCATATGCCTCATCAGTTCATCTGACATCCATTTAGGCCTAAACCTTGAACAATATTTCTTAGTTGGTATGTAAAGCCTAGTAGCTTCCAAGATAAGTTCTTTGAATGCTTCCCATTTTGCATTTGCTGTTGGTAACATCATCAGTTGGTCCCACTGTATAGAATTTAAATACTGTCTCAGTCCATCGTAGTCGCTTTTACAAAGCAATAACCCTTCCCTGTACCCCTAATGGTAGTTACCTTTTTGAGCATTGAACATTGTGAAGTGCAAAAATTACTCTAACCCCGTTGTTTCATCGCAACTTGTAGTACACAACTACATTCTAAGACAACCTAGATCAAATAAACAGCATCAAACTTCCCAGACAACTCCAAAATAAAAGAGTTGATCATACGTGCCACAAATAATTGCAAAATGGAAACAAGTAATGAAATCAAAAACACAGTTGCAAAAACACTGAGAGAACAGACATGCTAAAATTAGATCTTTACGCACAATTAAGAATAAAGGCACTGGAAACCACTAGCTCTGATGATCTAGACAAGTTTCATCTGCTGAGACAATTATAAAACTAGGTTGTCTCTCTAAAACCAAGCCGAAGATAAATGATCCCACGATACTTGTGTATGATGTTCTCAAAGAATTATCAAAATATGATATCATATCATACCTTAAGAACCTACAGAATTTTGGCTTCAAATTTGATAAAGTCAAAAATCCATAAATCTCAGGTTTTATACAGGATCTAAAGCCAACTTAACAAATTGGGTCATTGGTTTCCCTCCAAAATTTCTAAAATGTCTTTTTGAACAGGGCAGACTTTATCTTGGTTATCAGCCCATAAGTACCGTCGGTTTACAATTGTGAACAAGTGTTGTAGATGCCTGGCTTTCGGGTCATTCATCCCACAACTGTAATCAAAAAGTATCGTGTGGTCATTGCGCCATGGGAGGACATGTATATGTAGACTGTCCTCAAAAACAGGATACACCAAAATGCACCAACTGCAAGAGGCCTCATAAGGATTACGATCACTCTGTAAAGGACATTTCTCCAGAATACATTAGAGCACTGGAACAGGCTAAAACAAGAACCATTAATTAGTAATATCAACCAGACCTCTGCCTTTAATGCAACTTTCCCTGACCATCAGGATATTACCATACTGCAACTGAATGCTCATCGCTCCAAGAATGTCACAGACGAAGCCCGAATTGCCATCACTAAGAATTCCTATGATTTGCGCTCCTTACAAGGACCCTATTTTTCCAGAAGTCTCCATGGACACAACTCAAAATTAATGGATTTCCCAATCTCTGCCCGGATCATACATGCTGCTGCAGAACATCCAAAATCTGCAATAGTGGCACTTAATACCTCACTTGATATAACAGCTATTTCTTCCCTGTGTTTTCCAAATGCTACATGTGTACAAATCTTGTCACTTTCTCATATTTTTTATTTGGAATCACTCTAGTCTTCCATCTGAAGATCCAAATCTCCCTGAACTATCTACATTCTGTCATTGAAAAACTATGCCCATCACTAATCATTAAAGCTACATACCCCAATGCCAAGTCTCCATTATGGTTTAGTACCTCCACTGACCACAGAGGACGACAACTGGAGAATTTGATACTGGCACATAACCTGCACATCCTAAATAAATCCAATCAAGCCAGTATCTTCACAATAAATGGTGAGTTTAACATCGACCTGACTCTCACAACTGCAAACATCACTAACAAAATATCAAAGTGGGCTGTGAATGAGGATCTAACAGGTACCGATCACCGTGCAATTTCATTTAAACTAACCACAAATATATAGAATTGGAGGTTACCTCCTCAGGACTTAAGAAGATTAGCTATAAAGCATATAAAATGGCCACTGTTCTCGGAATCAGTTAAACATGGCTTCTCTGATGAAATTTTAGATTCATTTAGTCAGCTTAATGCCGAAGAACAGGCCTTCTATATCGAAACTGCTTTATTACGAGCAACTGAATGCTTGGCTAAGAGAATAGCTCCAAAAAATCATCTGTTCCATGGTAGAATCCCCATCTAACGGTTTTAAGAAGACGTGTTCACAGGGCAAGGAAACTGTATCAATGGATACAGACGACGCTCTTGGCCTCCCAATGAAGTACAAAGACTCAGAAATGAATACAGAACCATAAAACATCATATAATTAGCATTAGCATTAGCATTAGTAGAGGCAGATGACAAAAGAAAGCAAGCTTATTCAGCATCAGCCAAAAAAAAAAAAAAACCCTCTCCCATTTCACCCCTCCGTACGTTCGAAATACCTGTCCAGTTGAGCTTTAAATTTGTTTAGGCTATCAACTTCAACAACAAGTGATGGAAGTCCGTTCCACCAACCAACCACCCGCTGGCCAAAGGCAAATTTCCGCACATCTATCCGACATCCGTCCTTCCTCAATTTGAATTTATGCCCTCTGAGGTGATTATTCTGAGAAAGATGAAGAATCCCATTGGCATTGAGCATGCTCAAACCATTCAAAGCCTTATACACCTCTATCAGATCACCTCGCCGGTGCCTAGTCTGTGAATTTGCAAAACGTAAGCCTTTCTTCGTAAGAGCAACCCTTTGTTCCATTTACTAATCTTGTTGCCCTTCTCTGTACCCGTTCCAGCAGCTCTACATCCTTCTTGAAATGAGGCCTCCAGACCTGTATACAGTACTCAAGATGTGGCCTAACCATTGCCTTATACAAGGGAATAATCACCTCCTTATCCCTGCTAGAAAAATTCCTGTATATCATTGACAAGACACCATGAGCTACTCTTGCAGCTCGTCTGCACTGCTCAGAGAACTTCATATCTGCCTGCACAATTACCCCCAGGTCCTTTTCATTCTCCACCACTGTCAGTGTAGTACCGCAGAGTTGATACATTGCTCTGGGGTTACTGTTACCCATATGTAGTACTTTACATTTGTCAATGTTAAACTTCATTTGCCACCTCTCAGCCCATCTGTTCAACCTTTCCAGATCCTGTTGCAGCAGCATAGCGTCAGTAGTGTCCTTAACGACCCTGCCAACCTTTGTATCATCTGCAAACTTAGACATTAAACTTGATATCCCATCATCAATATCATTCATAAACACCGAAAACAACAATGGACCCAACACTGAACCTTGAGGAACTCCACTAATAACATTAGTCCACGTTGAGCAGTGTCCATTGATTACCACTCTCTGTCTTCTGCCACTCAACCATCCCCTTATCCATAATCTCGAAATCTCAAAGGAAAAAATCGCTACCTGGCAGTCTTTCGTCTCTGCTGTGGGCAACTCGAACCCATGGGGACTACTCTATAAATTTATCAGAGATAAAGTGCCAACCAATGATGTTTACAACTCCATAGTGACCAATGACTCTGAAACCACGACTTGACATGATACTGTCACAACGATTCTGTACAAACGTTTCCCTCAGGATGATCAGTCAACACATTCTCCCACTCGATCCATAACAAGAACCCTCGATCTTCAATACTCCTCCACTGTGACTACTGACCTGTTTACTCAACAAGAGCTTCAAACAGCTTTAAGTAAAATCAATGTCTAAAAATGTCCTGGACCTGACTTGCTGGAGAATACTGTCATTAAGAAGTTCGGAGAAAATTATCCTAACATCCTGTGAAATCTCTTCCACAAATGTCTTCTCTGTGGTACTCTCTCCCGTCTCTGGAAGAATGCACTAGTCAAACTACTAAGAAAATCCAACAAGCCCCCATCAGAGCACAGAGCCTTCCGTCCCATTCCTCTCCTACCAAATTTCGGAAAACTCTACGAATGACTACTCGCCCCAATAATCTGTGATCTTTTCCAAGCTCAAGATATCTTTTCATCTCAGTATGAAAAGATATCTTTTCAGTATGGATTCGCAAAGGGCAAGTCTTGTGAAGATGCCCTTCTTGCGTTAAAAAATTACATCCAGAATTCCACATGAAAATATGAAATGGCCATCTTGATAGACTTTGAAGGTGCTTTTGACTCCCTCTGGTGGAAGAGTGCCCTTGCAAGCGTTCCGAACATCTCATGCTCCGCTCAGTTGTACCAAGCTATCCGAGCCTACTTTGATCACAGATCAATACAGGTTACTTCAAAAACCTGCAGCATAACACGAGCTGTCAATAGAGGATATCCTCAGGGCTCTGTTCTGGGGCCGCTCTTCTGGAACATTACATTAATATGTGGCTAACCAGACAGTTCGATTTTGCTACTCCATTCGCATATGCTGATGACGATGTCATTGTCTTCTCAGGCAACAAATTCAAGAAAGAGCTTCTTCGGTCTAAAAGGATCTCATTAAATGGGCAACTGTCAACAAACTTAAAATATCTCCATCCAAAACCCAGCTCATGATCTTTAAAGGTCAACTAAATATCCATCGTCCTACTATCTTGAAAATAGCTAACAGGCAAATACCATATGTCAAGCACTTAAAACATCTTAGTGTGATCATTGATGACAGGCTCAATTTTACTCTCCACGTAAACCATCTAATAGACAAAATCAAGAAATTTACTATGGCTATTGTTCGGATTACGAGAACCGACTGGGGGCTTGGACGCAGAATTCTTCTCTTATATTACAAGGCAGTATTCATACCTATTGCAACCTATGCTGCTCCGGTTTGGTATGACAGAATTAAGAACGTCAAACTGAAATCAAAACTACTCTCCTTGCAACGATCCGTGATTCTTACAATGATCCTTGCCTGCAGAACTGTCTCAACTGATGCCCTGCAGTTTATAGCTGGAGTATTACCTCTGTACTTGCACATTTTACATCGTGCCTTCTGCTACTTTCAAAAACATCAGACCTCCATGGAATTCTATGGAATACAGAATGATCCAGTTTTAGAGAATAATCCATAGATCCAGTTTTATTATTATTATTATTATTTTATTTTATTTTTTACTTTTATCCCTCAGGCTTGGGCAACCCGAGGATTGTTGGCACCCACTGGTATTGCACTGCCTCCAGTGGGTGCGGGATTTGACCAATTCACTTTTATTTATTTTTTATTTTGAATTTATTTATATATATATTTTTTCTTTTCTTTTTTTTTCTTCCCTTCTTTTTTTTAATTTTATTTATTATTATTTTTTAATATATTTTATTTTATCATGGCTAGAGAAAATAGAAGAAAGTCTGGGCAACTGGTTTTTTTTTATTATTTATTTATCTTATTTTATTTTATATAATTTTACTTCACTTTCGTTTTATTTAATTTTATTTAATTTTTTTTTATATTTATTTATTTTTTTTCCTACTCTTCTCTGTAAATTTTTATCTTAGTTTATTTTATTTTACTTTTTTGTTTTTTTTTTAAATTATGATTTTATTTATTAATTTTTTCCTCTATGCTGGTACCCTAAGTATGGGTGGCTGTGGGAACGGGATTTGCTAGCACCTACTGGTATAGCACAAACTCCAGTGGGTGCGGGACTTCGCCCTCTTCAGGGAAAACAAAGATTGTAATGGTCTATTTCCACATGGATAAGGACATGTCTAGTTGTGGCCCACCTCCTCGTGGTGTAGACGGGCATTGGGTACGCTTTCCAGTAGATCGCCTGCCGGGTGGCAAAGAGGCCAGAAACAAAACAACACTACATAATATACACAAACATAACACTACACGTTTCTGGTCGCTCTACAGAGTTTTGTATCATCACAGAGTAACAGGGCGGAGATGAACTTATGTTCCTGGAGCCGCTATACAGAAGATACTATATATGTCTTGACGGAAGAACACAGGAGGCATTGAATGGAACGTGTTGGGAATGGGAGGTGTTTTACCAAGATCGTAAATATATGAGTTGGAAACAAAATGGGGTGCGAGCAAGTCGGCATTATCCTTGGCTGAAGTCACAATAGGATCATCTGGTTTAGAGAGAGGTGGGAGCAGAGATGGGCAAAAGTTGCGGCCATTAGCTTCGGGAGAGATCAGAATGCTTGGCTACCATTAGGGCAAGAAGCAAGTTTTCTACTCTTAGCCTGTTCAAAATCTAGTTTGGACTGATTAATAACTGCTTTACAATTGTTGCGAGCTTTGGTGTAGGGATAAAATGAAACTGAAGAATTGGAAACAAGCCAATTACGATATGCAACATCCTTCTTTGGAACAGCCTTAGCACGTTTATTGGAAAACTAAGGTTTAGATAAAGGATGAGATTTTAAAGAAGAGTGTGGAATAAAGGATTCCATCCCTACGAGAATAATTTTACTGAAACGATCTGAGCAAACGTTGACATCAGATGTTTTGAAACAGTAATCCGACCAAGGGAAAGAAGAAAATAAACCTCGCAGGTCATCCCATTTTGCATTCAATCCATTTAAGAACAGGCAATCACCAAGTTTGATCTGAGGTGCCTAAAGGACCGCTCACTTCGACCGTGAACTTAGAAGGGCTGTTTGCGAGAAAAAGATCAAGCGTGTTGGCTGTATGTTTATGATAGTCCTGTATTCTGGTAGGTAAATGAACATAATCTGTGCGAGGTCATTAGTAATTGCAAAAGCCTAGCATCTCGACCAGCTGGGTCAATGTGATTAGAAAACGGAAGATAGCTGGAGTTGTAAACATAAAAATCACTAAGGAAAGTTACCTCATTGTTAGGAAAGTGGAATGGAGAAAGTCAAGTTGCAAAGAGAGGAAATCAAAGAGTTCCAAGCGCTTAGGGGTGTTGGGACAAAAGTAGAGACAACAGATGAATTTGACAGAATGCGGTAGAGAGATTTTAAACCAGAGAAGATCGAAAAGGGGAGATTCAAAATTACCAATCTGTCGGGAAATATCGGAACGGACATATGCACAAGTACCACCTTTGAGGCGAAAGAAATTACACAGCGAATAATTTTGACAACTCAGATGAGCAGTGTTAGAATCAACCGATAACTGAAATTCTATCAGAAAAAGTATATGAGGTTTAGCAGACTGTAAGTGAAAATGGACGTCATTGAGATTTGAACTGCGACCACGTATATTTGCGAAATGAAATACGAAGTGTTTGGGAGGTTTAGATCTTTTTGGAGATAAGTTTGCTCTATTAATTTGATAATTTATGGTGCATTCAATAGTAAGAAAAAATGGGGAGGGGACATCCTGTACGAAGTAAGGTGTAAGGTGTAAGGTATATTGTTGTCATGCGACACCAGGGGTTTCCCCCATCTCCGCGTTGCTCTCTTTGTGGGTGTACCAGTTTCCTGGGAATGCCAGAGGTTTAAAAGTGTGTTTGTACCTGTGTAATGTCGCGTACCGCTGTTCATCTGGTCATTTAGCCGCTGGACCCCTGCTGGAGCCCAGCGTTGCCCACCTTCGCCCCGTGGAGGCAGACCAGATTAAGAGTAGACTAAGATTAGACTAAGATTTACTCTGGCAGGTCCTGCCGCTTAATTTCCTGAGATTTCGGCAGCTAGAACCTAAAAAAAAAAAAAAAAAAACACCTATGTACACATACACATATATATAAGAACATAAGTAGTGATATTTTTGGATATGGCGTGCACATTGTAAGAATATACCCAGATCCTTGATATAACGTGACTTCGACATTCCCACCCCGCACCACACTACTCGGACTCCCTCCAGTCAGTGTCTGCTAGAGTAGAGCATCTTCTGATCCGGAAGCATCCAAGAGAGTTACGAATACGTTTCGTTCGGTGTATTAACTAGTGGCCGGCCTGTGAACACCGTTTTAGAGCTGTACCCTCGAAATGTAAGGAAGTTTGGATCTCGCCATGGTGTTCACCATGGCGAGATCCACCTGAAAAGACATCTGTCATATTGAATGATAGAAGTGATGCGGGAGGTTGACCGGAACTTAGCTTTTGAGACTAAACATGGGTTTCGCCATTCAAGCTTCCAATAAGCAAATTGGTGGTATTTCGCCGGTTGAGGAGAGTCATCTCCCACCTAGTATTGCCTGGTAACACAGAGGGTCGGCATTCCTCCGTGTGGTGTGGGTATGGCGTTAATCGTTAACGACTCTGCCAATCTCCATACATCGACCACTGCTTTCGTTGGTTCACACCTGGGTGGTCACCTGCAGTGTGCTTCCTCATGGGGGTTATACCTAGAATTATTAACAGACTCACCATCGTGAAGGTGCAAGCAGAGGATTTGGCTGTCATAGTCCTTCCGGACTCCGCCGAAATTTCGTTCACGTGACTTGATTGTCACCCAAATAACAGTTCCACCAGCGTTTTAGACTCCCAGATAGTGGGAAAATCTTACACAACCCGTCTGATTTTGCGGATGAATTTAATAGGTACTTTTCGACTGTCTTTATTGAAGAAAGGCCCTTTATCCTGAGAACAGGCTGCGCGCTTGGGATCGAGCCATTTGAAATTAGTGATGTCGTAATTAGAGACGATTGTTTATTAGAAAAACATTTGAGCATAAAGGCAAACAAGGCTCCCCGGATTTGATGGCATATGTCCTGTAGTTTTGAGAGAGGGCGCGAAGGAATCCATTGAACCATTAAGGTTAATTATGATGGCATCTTTCGACTCAGGGGAGATTTGTTTGGATTGGAGAAGTAGCAATTTATCGCCAATACACAAAAGCAGATCTAAGAGTGAAGTTCACCCTGGTTAATGTGACTTCAGTGGTAGGAAATATCTTAGAGGCACTGATTAAGAGTGCAAACCAGGGATATTTAGATAGATATGGCATTCTAGAGGACACACAACATAGTTTTGTTAACGGTTAATCCTTAACTACTTAGTAGGCTATTTTTAACACACTTACTCATGAGTTTGATTTAGGGAATAATTTCGACGGAGTTTATGAATATGCTTCAGATTGGTGTAACATCGGGAGTGGGCTCCCTGACGATCGGTTCTTGGACCAGTATTGTTTCTCGTTTTCATAAATGACGTCAACGAAGGGATGGAGGCGTGATGTCAAAATTTTTTGAGGACTTAAAGATTGCCAGAGTCGTTAACGATTAGGGCCATTCCAGCACTTCTTCAAGATGACTTGAACAGGCTTCAAAGATTGTCAGAGAAATGGCAGCTATGTTTTAATGCTTGTTTAAACGTTTAAATACATGTTCTTGCAATTGGAGAATAGCAACTCACGAATAAATTATACACTTCGTGGGGTTGAATTAAAAAGAGATTAGGAGGAAAGTGATCTGGAGTTACAATACAGATAAATATGAAGTTTTCTGAACAGTGTAAACAGGCAACCAGGAAAGCCCACGGTGGCATTAGAATTAGCATTATCATTAGTAGAGGCATACGATGCAAGAAAGCAAGCTTATGCAGCATCAGCCAAAAAAAAAAAAAAAAACACTCCCATTTCACCCCTTCGTTGGCTCCAATATCGATGATGTTCGTCATATCGATGATTTATCGAACACACTCCTGTAGAGGTAGGCGTCGTAATCTTACTGTATAAGGCAATTGTAAGACAAAATTTCGGACACTGTGTTTAAGTATGGAGATCTCATCTGAAAAAGGCTGAGCTTCTTGAAAGGAATATTTACCAAAGATGGGTAACTCGCATGGTGAGACCACCAAAAGGATGACCATTGAGGTAAGACTCTGTATATGTGAACTACGGCCTTGGCAACGTAGCACCTCCTAGGCATCCTGACAGGTTCATAAGGCTCTGAGAGCGATTAGTAAAAATCAATGAAAGTGGAATTCTCTCTTTTCTAAACAATTCCAACTATCAACTCCCACCTCAGGACAGGACAGGACAGGATAGGACAGGCATCCTGAACTGAGTCCCCTGGCTGTCCCCCTTTTCTCTCAGCTGAGCTTACTATTAGTGCCCACCAGTGCCTTATACTCCCTACTACTGAGCCTGCCTCTTCCTAGCGTGGATGATAAACTATAGGTTTTTTTGTGAAAACACTGGCCCCTCGGCTAAGAGGCCGAATGAACAACACAACCAACGTAACTCACACTAACACTGCACAAACACTCACTGACCCAAATAAATCTGGCCTTTAGAAAGTTTGTATTCGTGAAGTTGCTTGACACGGAGTTGGGGGAACCCCGGAGCTGCATCGAAAATAACACTAGACACTATACCCGGGGTGGCGAAACCATGGCGTGCATGCCCAAAGTGGCACGCCTATAAATTTTTTGGGCACACGGAATTCAGGGCGTCCCAAAAAAAAATTTAACTAAAGGTAGTGATTTGTTTGAAGTCGAAGTGATGAGACGTACTGATCAATCAAATATACTCAAATTGTGAAACTAAATTAAGAAAGAAAAAAAAGTTCGTATATTTTACACATTTATTCAGAACATAATTTATTGGTAAAGTTATGTGAGATATAATCAGCATTTAGTGTAACCTTCTTCATTATCAATTACGGTTTGTATGTGGCCTGAAGATGGGAGATTATTCTTCATTAATTCCCATAAATTCTCATAATATTTTAATTGCTATTTCCCATTTACAGATTGTTTAGAATGTCAGCTCAACCAGCAAAGAAACAAACAAAAGTTGAAATGAAGAGGTGAGCAGCAGAGAAGAAGAAATGGGCAGATAAACATAATTGTAGGGATCACACCAAAAATTTGGAAGGCACTGCAGGGACAACAAAGAATCTATGCTGTCGTAGATTCAGGGAACATTTCCCTATACAAGTGTTACAATTGCCATATATATTGTCATACTGCCAAGAATTGCAGTCAGAAAACTGCTGCCTGTAGCCACTATGCAGTTAGCGGCTACGACTACAAAAACTGCCAATGTAAAAATCAGCAGCCTAAATGTGCAACCTGCACGGCAGCAACATGGCTGACTGGTTATGGCCATACCATTAGGGACGAAAAATGCCCCTCTTATAAAAATATCGTGAAAGTCCTGCAATCTAGGACCAAATAAGGGCCAGATTGGCCAGAAATGTGACCAGGGCTCTAAATTTCGTACAATTGAAGCTGAAAGAGCAAGAACTGTTGTAGATTAGACCAAAAGAACTGTTGTAGATTAGACCAAAAGAACTGTTGTAGATTAAACCAAAAGAACTGTTGTAGATTAGACTGAAATCAGAAGAAAATAATATAGATATCTTGGTACTCCAAGAACCCTACACATATGGGTAGGGTTCAAGGATACTCAAGAGGCTATAAAATAATAGAATACCCCTCAGGTGTCTCTTCTACAGCAAGAGTGGTGAAAAACTAACTTTACAGTCAAAAGGTTGCGTCACCTCTGCTCCCCAGTGGCAATGTGTGCCCGTACCACCAGTGTAGAACAGTTCTACGTTACATCTCTCTATCCAAGACCAGGTGGAGACAAACCTTACTATAGATTATTTACACGTAGTTATTAACCTTCTACCAACTGCAACCATTATAGTGTGTGCTGATGCCAACTGCCGATCAGCCTTATCCTAGCCGTGCAGAAGACAGAGTGGGCACACACAATGGCCAGATATTAACAGATTATATAGCGATCTCTCCTTTTCAAGTGCTAAATCAATATAATTTACCAACTTTCAGCAAGTACCATGTAGGAGAACGGCTTTGATGTCACTCTTCCAATTCCAGGATTGACCAGCCCCTAATGGGAACCGGGGAGCCAACACCAAACAAGTAAACATGTAGGGGTGGGAGATGGCAGCCAGGGAAGTGGCTTAGCTGAAAAATATTAGTAAGCTAGCAGCAAATGCCAATTTTGGTGAAAGAGTGTGGCTCAGCAAAGGGAGCAAGAGACACTGATTGAAGGTTATGGTAAATGGGAGTGAGTCAAGGAAAAAATGTCGGCTGTATAAACACATATTTAATAATAACTCGCCTTAGTGTATATTAACACAAAATCTATTCTAATAACAACAACACAAACACAACCACTGCATTCTCCTGTTGGCAGCAAAAATTGCAACCAGGCCTACACCTCAACGGAAGAATAATAGTAAGTTGAGGAGCTCAGAGAGTGAAGTGCAGAAAGAAAGAGCTGAGAAAATGAAATGAAAGCGAGAAGAATGAATATGAGTGTACTTAGCATTAGCATTAGTAGAGGTATATGATGTAAGAAAGCAAGCTTATGCAGCATCAGCCAAAAAAAAAATTCCATTTCACCCCTCCGTTCGTTCGAAATACCTGTCCAGCTGAGCATTAAATTTATTTAGGCTATCAACTTATTATTATTATTATTATTATTAATATCCATATGATGCAAGGAAGCCTGAGGCTTATGCTGCACCAGGAAAAAAAAAAAAAGTTCCCGAGTAACCCTGAGAGAGAGAGAGAGAGAGAGAGAGAGAGAGAGAGAGAGAGAGAGAGAGAGAGAGAGAGAGAGAGAGAGTAGAAGGGAATCACCAAGAAAGAGAAGAATGATGATATCCAGCTCAGGACCCTGGGTGTGCCAAGCCCATACTCACCAGATGTGAGCCCCCGGGGTTAAATTCCACAACAAGGGATGCAAGTCTGTTCCACCAACCAACTACCCGCTGGCTAAAGGCAAATTTCCGCATAACTATCCTACATCTGGCTTTCCTCAGTTTGAATTTATGCCCTCTCAGGTGATTATTCTGCGCAAGAGGAAGAATCCCATCAGCATTGAGCATGCTAAAACCATTCAAGGCTTTATACACCTCTATCAGATCACCTAGCCGGTGCCTAGTCTCCAGACACTGTAATTTGCAAAACTTAAACCTTTCTTCGTAAGAGCAACTCTTTGTTCCATACACTATTCTTGTTGCCTTTCTCTGTACTCGTTCCAACTGCTCTACTTGTGTGAGAGAAAAAACACAAACCACATAATGTTACAGTTAAGAATTTACTGTCCCCTAGTTTTGGCTTATCTACTGTACTTCGTCTATTAATCTACACAACACATTAGCGTTTGTAGAGGCATATGACGCAAGAAAGCAAGCTTATACACTATCAGCCAAAAAAAAAAAAAAAAATCTTCTCATTTCATTCATCCATTCGCTCAAAATATTTATCTAGTTCTGCATTGAATTTATTTAAGCGTCAACTGCTACAACGACAGATGGAAGTTTGTTCCAGCAATCAACCACACACTGGCTAAAGGCAAATTTCCGCACATTTATTCTACAACTGTCTTTCCTCTATTCGAATTTATGTCCCATCGGGCGATTAATCTGGGCAAGAGGAAGAATCCCATCAGCATTGAGCCCGAACACCGCGCAGGTACCTATGATATTTTAATTTGCAAATCTTAAGCCTTTCTTCGTAAGAGCAACCCTTTGTTCCATCATTCCCCCAGCTGTGAGAAAGCAGATGGACGAGTGATATATATATAAAATAACCATATAACTTAACAGAAAATGTAGAACCTTTTCTGTTATGTAGGAAACAAAGCATAAAATCAGTATAAAATGTAAGAAAAATCTATAAAGCCAGAATGAGAGCCGTGAATGTATAGCGATTTTAGGGTCTAACGGTACCAGAGGCTTCAAGTGCTAAATCAACCGAATTCGGTTGATTTAGGGTTCGAATTCCGTCGATGAAGCGTGGAATTTTTTCACTCCGTGGCTGAATTGTCGATCTGAGAGACCCAGAAACTGGAGTTTTTTTCGATCAGCAAAATAATTACCGGCTGACTCTAATATAATAGTTTGATTGGCTCTATTGACATGTAGGAGCTCGGAAAGCAAGATAGGGAGGGCTTCGAGTCCTGTTGTGGAACGTCTATGATTACCCACAGCAGGTTTTGAAAAAGAAAACATATGGGTTATGTTAGGGTAACTAAGAGTGCTGACCCTGCTAAGGTTGGTGTCAAACTGAGTACAGTAGATGTTTTGTTTACCTAAGAAGAGCAGGTGCATGTATACTTGCACCTACCACAATACTAGAAGCATGGTACATAATCTTGATGAATTAAAATTACTGGTTAAGTCATCAAATGGAGACACTGTGGGTAAATCAAACATGTGGTGTCATTGAGGTATATGAGATGCAGAATATTAATATGAGGAGAACAATGTATACAGAAAGGACATACAGAACGGAGGAGGAGTTAAGCTCTTAGCTAAGAAGCACCTGACATTCCAGGCAGTGTTTCCTGTTGACATGGGTGGTCATCTGAACGTTGAGTCAGTCAATCTGGGTGACAAAAGCACTGTGAAGACAAAAATTAGAATAGGAGTGGGTTGTAGGCCTATTAACTGTGGCGAGTACAACAATCAGTTATACAGAAAAATAGAGTTGACTTGTGTCAAATCCCCTATTAAAAGCCAATCGCAATGACTTATAACAGGGGATTTGAACTTTCCAGATATTGTCTTGAACCTGTCGTTGGTCAATCACAAAATAACAATATTTTGTGGATTTCTTTGATGACCGTTTTCAAAAGCAATACGTTATAGAGGAAAACGAGAAAGCAATATCCTCTTAATTTGTTTATCCGCAGCGATTCTTTAGGCATTAATAAACTTCAGTCAAAAGAACCACTGGATGATTGTGATCACAGTGTATTGACGTGGGAGTTACTAAAAGACATAACTACTGTCACGGGTAAAGGGAAGGGCTTTTGCTTTAGTACAGTGGTTTCAGACAGTTTCAAATTCTAAGGAGAGGAGTTACTTAAAGACAGCTACTGTCACGGGTAAAGGGAAGGGCTTTTGCTTTAGTACAACGGTCTCAGACAGTTTCAAATTCTAAGGAGTGAGACCAATTACTGATGTTACCAACAGCAAATTCTGAATGAGAAGCCATCTTTGAAGGTACTAGGCTCTTTTACCATCTAAGAAATACCATTCCAAGTCTAGACCTAAGTGGCTCTTAGATCAAATGATGAGACTCGTTATTGAGAAGAAAAATGCGTCGGTTGGATGAAAAGTACCAGGTGATACAGATGCCTATGATAGATATGAAGTAGTCAAGCTGAGTTAGGCGAATTACTATAGTTTACGAGAAGTTTTTGGGAAAGAGTGCAAAAAAGTAGCAGAGACTTCTTTGCTAATTATAATAGTAGGCAAAGTGAAACGAATGAAATTTGTCCACTTGATGTGGACGGTCTAATTATTGATGACCCTGCTAAGGTTTTCAAATTTTATGTCAAACTGAGTAGATGTTTTGTTTACCTAAGAAGATTTATTTAGGAATGGCGATGACAGAAGTTTATTAAACTGAAACAGGAGCTAAATGATTTGGTTATAGCTGAGATTTAATTGAAAGAGAAATTGTTGAAGATAAACATAAAAATATGTCTGTGCGGTAGCATAGTGGTACCGTCACCATCTTCCCCACATCGGGTGGAAAATGCCCTGGTTCAAATCCCATCGATGATGCGAGGAAATTTAATGGGCATTTTTCAATCCGTGGCTGAGTTAGTTGGTCTGAGAGGGAAAACCTCTCAGATTGAAAGGTGCCCCCCCCCAGAATCAGGGTTTTTTTCGTCGCTCAATTTACAGACAAATACGGGTTTATATAATCACTACGGGTAACCCTGATAATAATAATAAACATAAAAATATGCCTCGGATTTAGGTGATCAATCCAACTATATTAAGATAGGGAGAAGAGGAGATAAGCATACAATTAGCCATAATTCTATGAGAATCTTTGGATTTCGGGGGGGGGGGGTTTCCCTTTGGACTGTAGATGTGGGAGTGTATTTCCAGTGTTCTGATAATAATCAGGAAGTGTTAGGGGTTTAGATCTTTTCGCAGATCTAAACCCCCTAGCATTAGCGACTAGGGCCATATTGTTCCATGGCACTGTAAATTGCATGTATTCTGTTGTCCATTTTCTGCTTGCTCGATAAAAAAAAAAAATGAGTTTTCTGGAGAAAAAAATCATGCTACCCTTGCTTGAGACCAACTAACTCAGCCATGTTGTGAAAATGGCTCATAAAAATTTCTCTCGTCATCGACGGGACTCAAACACAGGTCTTTTCCACCCGGAGTGGGGAGGATGGCGATTCTACCAATTATTCTACGCACGAGGGCGTACCTTCTTCTCTCTTTTCATCCTTCACCTGACGTACGGTACTAAATCCTGTAGGCTCTGACACATTTCTTGTTTGGAATGTTCATAAAAAAAGTGGAAATTTATGTCCACTGTTCAATTTGAAAAGTAATATTTTATGTGGAACACTTTTAAAGGCGTTACTGAAATATAAGTTAAGTATGTTCTGTTCAAATCATATTTTGTATCCCGTTTGTTTCTCCGTCATAGTAACCAATCATATTAGTCAGACAAGTCGGGCTGCCTTACTAGTCGGACGTGCTGATCAACGCTAAAGAAAAATGTGCTTAAATATGCGTTTTAATTATAGTTATTGCCATAAAAAGTGTTCTCAACTAAAGAAGTCAACTAGTGGACTCTCACGGTAACAAATTTTTTAAATTTCAACTGGGAATTTAGCAGGCTATTTGCGTTTTCATCTATATCCTTTGTTTGCGAGACCGCAGTGGTCACCATGTGGCTGGCAGCAAGGATATAGAGAGGCGCCAATATAAAGCGGCGGCCACGTAAATACCCTGCATTTGACTGGGGAGGTGCCCCAACTTGTGCTAAACCCGAGCTGCAAGAGCGTTCCATCATCTGTGCTGAATTACCGTTACTGTGCTAGTGAAACATGTATTTTTTGTCTTCCCCCCCCCTCTGCAATAGACATACCGTGAACAGAATGGATCTTAGCAAATATACGTGTAGTGCAAAAACTGATGTCACCACTGTTATCGGCGCCAAGAAAAACCCCCAGAGAAATTAACCCCGTTTTCCTAGGGCCACTTATATACTAGGCTGTTTCCCCCCCCTATACTGCCAGTGGGGGAGAGCCCGAATCTTCGCCTGCAGATCACACGGCAACAAATATACCCACGGACTAGTGGTTTATATCCTCCAACAGCTCTCAGAGCCCTCAAACAAAATAACGCGTCTAGACCTCACTAATCCGGATAACTTCGAAAATCCGAAATGGATACAAACATGATGGGAGAACCACACGAAAAAGATTGTGACTCTGACTGTGAACAAGTTAACCCTGAACACCAATTCCATACTGAAGAAGTTAAACCGACACCTTTGGCTAAAAGAAAAAATAAAAATCAAATAGTCTCTAATTCGGACAGAGCAACTAGAAGCCAGAGCCAACCAAAGGACGCTCATGATGATCCTGGCTCCCTACAACCAGGAAAACAAGTTGAAACCAAGCCGAAGGATTCCCCCCTGGACTCTGCACTCCCAGAGGGATCCCCCTTGGATCAAGCACGCACTCTCAAGACAGCCCTAGAAGACCTATTTAGGGACCAGAGCAACAGAATCTCAGCAGGTCTCAGAGGCCAAATTGCTACTTTATGGAATAAAATGGAGTCCGTTTTATTCCAAACATACTCAGAATCTGAAATAGCCACAGCTAAACTGCAGGCTTATAAGGAAGGAGAAGCAAAAAATATGCCACAGCGCACTCCCTCCTATGCAGATGCGCTGAGGATACCGGCTCAGTGTGACCACACAGCCACCCAACCAATACAAGCCAAGGAGAAATCCACCACTCGGCGACCTAACATTGTAGTGTTGAGACCCCTTAATAAAGTGGACAAACATTCTAGTGAAGGCATTAAGCAGGCAATAATTAATAAACTCTCCGATGACCTAAGGACCACGAAAATAAAATCGGTACGAAAGACAAGGAATCCAGGTGTAGTCATCGAAACAGAGACCACAGAGGAAATAAACGAAATAATAGCCAACCCCAAGATAGCAACCCTGGGACTCAGAGCGGAACCCCCAAGAAGGAAGGGGCCCTCCATCCTTATATACGACCTTGATAAGGATATCAAACCCGAGGAAGTCGCAAGAGAATTGTTTGATAGAAATCTGTCCAAACATTTGCCAGATCAAAATCTAAATGATCATGTGATACCCAAGCACACCATCAAGACCAAGTCCTCGAGCACAGTCAACTGGTCGGTAGAACTGAGCCCGCTGGCTTGGCAAATACTTATAAATCAGACTAGAGTTTATATATATTGGAGCGGCCACCGATTCCGCGAACATGTGGCTATCATCAAATGCTACAACTGCTGCAAGTTCGGACACACATCGCACACATGCTCCCAGGCTGTGCGAACCTGCGGCCACTGCGCTGGCAAGGGCCACAACTTCACCGACTGCCCAAATAAGAGCACAGACGCCGTTTGTGCAAACTGCAAAAGTCAGAAAATGGATGCCTCCCATTCCCTCAGAGACAGCATGTGTCCCATATACCAAAAATACAAGAGCTTGACCCAATCCAGAACAGATTATGGCACCACACCATAAACAATTCAACACTAAAGTAATCAAATTCTTCCAGCTAAACGCTCATAGAACCAGGGCAGTGGCCGACCAGGTCAGGATGAAAGCCGACGACGAAAATATAGATATCATCATACTCCAAGAACCATACGCAGCCGCCAATCAAGTAAGGGGATACCCCCTACAATACAAGATCATACAACCTGAAAATGAAATCCCCTCGGCCGCTATTGTGGTCAGAAACCCAGATATAACAGCTACCAGGATCACTCACCTCTGCACGGCCTGGGCAGTCTGTGCGCATCTTATCTCAGCACTGGGAGCCTTCTACGTCGTAGCCCTTTATTGCCGCCCTGGAGAGGACATAACGATGGCTACAAGGTACCTAGAACATGTAACAAATATCCTCCCTGACCAGAAACTAATAATAGGAGCGGACGTGAACTGCAGGTCACCAGCTTGGTACAGCCATACCCCGGACAGACAGGGGACAAGGAATGGGCAGCGCCTGGAGGAATTCCTAGCAACATCAACGATAACAGTGCTAAACCAACCTAATCAACTACCGACTTACTGCAACCTACGATGGGAATCAACCATCGATGTCTCCCTAGCCACTAGAAACATTGCTGGCAATATAACAGACTGGACGGTTCAGGATGCCTGGACAACGTCCGACCACAGGGTCCTGACCTTCCAACTCAACAGAGACCATCAGAGACAATATCCTGAGAGAAAAATGCTGCAGAGATATGCGGTGAACACTGCAAACTGGAACCAATTCAGAGACACCCTAATAGCAGAAAAAGATACACAGCAAGCTGCAATTCAAACAATCCAAGACCCTGACCAACTCCAAAAAATAATCACAGCGATCATTACTAAAGCAGCGAATGCTGCCATAAAACGAAGAAAACCTGCCTCAGGTGCTGTACCATGGTGGAGTCCGGAGCTCCAGAGGCTCCGAAGAGAAGTCCAGGACAAACGAAAAGCATTCCAGAGAGCCAGACGCTCCTGGCCTGCCCCTGAAGTGGATGCACTACGGGAAATCTACAAAGAGGCCAGAAACCAGTACACCTCGCTCATACGCAGAAGTAAACAACTCTCGTGGGAAAATCTGGTCGCAACCACTGGCAACACTGACCCCTGTGGGGTGGTCTACAAAGTAACCACTAATAAACTTCCCAGGGGAGAGGTAATTTCAACCACCATAACACCACAGGGAGATGCTACCAATTCTTGGGAGGCATCTGTTAACAATATTTTGGATGCAACCTTCCACCCTCATGTAGACCCACAGACACCCCAACAAATCAAGATGTGCACAGAGAATGACGACTACCGAACAGAAGACAGGGAACCGGATTTCACAATAGAGGAACTACAAGCGGCTGCGCACCTTATTAAAAGTAAGAAATGTCCGGGTCCGGACCTCTTGGAGCCCGAAATCATCAGGAAGGTGGTGGAGATAGCCCCTGACATGCTGCTGAACCTCTTCAATCTATGTCTCCAAACTGGAACCTATCCGAAGGACTGGAAAAAAGCAAATATTAAACTCATAATTAAAAACCCGACAAAACCACCAGACCAACCAACTTCCTACAGACCAATAGCCCTACTAACAGTCTGCAGTAAACTCTTGGAACGACTCCTGTTAACCAGAATACAGGCTCACTACCTACAGGCAAACCTAATGTCCCCAAACCAGTACGGCTTTAGACCCGGAACGTCGACTGTAGATGCCCTGAAGAACGTCCTTGCACGTGCAGCTGCCACAGAAAACAAATATTTCCTGGCTATCTCTATCGACTTTGCTGGGGCGTTCGACACCCTTTGGTGGCCGAGCATCCTGGCCCGGCTCCGGGGGAGTGGGATGCCAGGCAACCTCTATCGAGTAATCCAAAGCTACCTCTCCAGTAGACTCATCATGGTGAATGCTCCATATAAAATACTCACCAGAAAAATCAACAGAGGCTGTCCACAAGGCTCCGTTTTAGGACCTACGTTATGGAACATCGTTTTGGATGAATTCCTAAATACCGATATTGGAGATGCGTCTTCACAAGCCTTTGCAGACGACCTCATCCTGATGATAGAGGGAAACAGCAGAATCCAGCTGGAAAGAAAGGCAAATCATGCCCTTAAAATCCTACAAGAATGGACCAATATCCACTTCCTTAGGATCTCAGCAACCAAAACGGACTCCATTCTCCTCAAGGGTGCCCTAGATTACAGGAGACCCCCACAGATTAAGATTGATGGTATCACATTACGACTGTCCAAGGAACTTAGATACCTGGGAGTAATACTGGACCCCACTCTCTGCTTCCAGGCACACTTGAAATACATCCGTAAGAAGATACGGGGATATACAGCCCTTGTTACCAGAGTCGCAAAAAGGGATTGGGGATTGAAAAAGAAGACCCTCAAGCTGTTTTACAAAGCCGCCTTCCTGCCGATAGCTACCTATGCTTCCGGAGCTTGGTACCCCAAAGTCACCATGGCTGTAAATCGCAGAATCCTCGACTCTATCCATAGAGCCATGCTGCTCGCTATAACCCGGGCCTGCAGAACAGTTAGCACCCACGCGCTGCAGGTGCTGGCGGGAACCCTACCTTTAGACCTCGAAGTAGCTAAATGTGGAGTATTATATGAACTCTCCAAGGGAAGAGCCTGCACCTTCGCCGGCTTCGACGCAGATCCTACCACAAATCGTTTGACTGAGAAAAAGAGACTTGCAAATCATCTCATGCAAACCTGGCAAACCAGATGGGAGAATTCCCCAAAGGGAGAAGTCACCAAACGATTCTTCCCCAACGTTGGAAAACTCTATCCAATGGCTCCAGCATGGTTCACGCCGGGACTCCACGCGACCTTCCTGCTAACAGGACATGGTGCCTTTAAGGCTAAACTTACAGCCCTGGGCATTACAGATGACCCTACTTGCTGCTGTGGAGAGCTGGAGAGCTGGCACCACCTCATGCATGAATGCCAGCTTTATGATGACCTCCGCTGCCAACTCATCACTCGGATCACTTTTTTGCCCAGAGATAGAGAACAACACCTCCTGGATGGGAGACAGGAATATATTGCCTTCTCAAAGTTCGCTGAAGCCCTGTACAGAAGAAGACGGGACCTGAATGCACATTAGCCACATAATGGCTAGAAGCCAAAATGTGCATAACACCAAAGATGGACTACTAAGCAACCATGAAGATAGACAAAAAATCTGAATGAAGGACGAATAGCAGCTGTTCTGGCGGCCTGAGCCAAGCACTAGCCTGGCTCTCCTTTAATATCCCTTCCTGGCAGGAGGACGAGATGACCAGTCGCCTCGCCCCCTGCTACCCCACCTTTCCTTCTGGTGAGGCATGGGCATGCCTCACTGACCACCTGGGGGAATCTCTTCTGTGTCCCCCATACTTCTGCCTTTTCCCCCCAACCTTCTTCCTCCCCTCCCCCACTCTATCTATACACAACGCGAGCGCCCTACGCACTAAATTTAATCTAGCAAAAAAATAATCTTCGCCCAGTCTCGGCCTAATTATCCTACGCAATGCCCTACTCCTGCCATATGAATGCATGCACACGTGCTGTATGCAAACATCCAAAGTAATTACGATTGCATGGATGCGTATATATTATGTATCACTGTTGTGTATATGTGCATATATGTGTATGTGTACATAAGTTTTTTTTTTTTTTTTTTTTTTTTATAGGTCCTAGCTGCCGAAATCTCAGGAAATTAAGCGGCAGGACCTGCCAGAGTAAATCTTAGTCTACTGGTGTTTCCTTGTCTGCCTCCACGGGGCGAAGGTGGGGCAACGCTGGGCTCCAGCAGGGGTCCAGCGGCTAAATGACCAGATGAACAACGGTACACGACATTACACAGGTACAATACCCACACACTTTTAAACCTCTGGCATTCCCAGGAAACTGGTACACCCACAAAGAAAGCAACGCGGAGATGGGGGAAACCCCTGGGGCCGCATGACAACAATATACCTTACACCTTACACCTTAGTCAGACAAGTCATTGTCTTTAGAAATTCATGCTGTGAATTTCAAGTACCTCAGAGGCTCATTAACTGTTACACCTTGTGCCCCCCCCTTAAAATATTTTATAAATTTCACCCCCTTCCAAAACAGGTGCAAAAAAACACACCTGATAAACACTGAGTGATCACTGAATTATGACCACCTCTATGAAAACTGAATACGACAGGTTGACCACGTGAGAGTGCTCAGTTAGTCGACCTACGTAGCATAGATAAGGTGTCAGTGGTTCAGTAGGTAGTAAAATTCCGAGCCTGATGGGTAAAAGGAACGATTTATCGGACTTTGATAAAGGACAGATTGTGGGTGCTCGACGAATTGGTGCCTCGATTTCCCAACCGGCTGAACTGGTGGGCTGTTCGAGAGCCGCCGTTGTTAAAGTGTACCAGGACTGGCGTCAAAATGGTCAAACAACGACCCGACGGCAAAATGCAAAGGCCAGGAAAGGTTGATGTTAGAGGTGAGCGCCGGGTTCAACGACTCGTATAGGCGAACAGGCGCAGCACTGTTGAAGAGTTGACTACCCAATACAAAATGGGCCAACCCGGAACAATATCTGGCATGACCATGCGTTGCACGCTCGCATTTTTGGCTATACCAGCAGACGACGCCTATGGCATCCAAGCCTAACCAAGGTTTATCGGCGGAAAGGACTCACCTAGTGCAAAGAGCATGCAAGTTGGACGTTAGAAGATTGGAAGAAGGTGTGCTGCTCAGATGAGCCACATTATTTACTCCACACCGTGGATGGTCGTGTACGGATTTGGCGTCAACCACATGAGGCTCTTGATCCATTATGCATGGTGTCATTAGTGCAGGCAGTTCTATGGTGCGGAACATGTTTCACTGGCAGGAAGTTGGACCCCTTGTGCATGTGGAACAACGTGTAACTTGTCTCTTCTATCGTCAACTGCTTGCTGATGTGTACACCCCTCTATGTTACACTTTTTTCCCAAATGGCGACGGTGTCTTCCAAGATGACAATGCGCCGAGCCATCGGGCACTTGTGCAGGAATGGTTTTAGGAACACGGTTCTGACTTCCAGCATATCGATTGGGCTCGAACTCCGCCGATATCAATCCCATAGAGCACTTGTGGAACCCTATGGAAAGGCATATCAGGCTTCTGGATACGCCAATCACCTCCTTACCGGCATTGCTAGCCGCATTACACACAGCTTGGTTGGCCATACCTCCCAATGCTTCCGACGTCTTGTTGAATCATTACACATCGGGTAGCTGCTGTACTGAGGGCAAAAGGAGGACCTACGAAGTATATTTGGTGGTTATAATTCAGTGATCACTCAGTATAATTTAGCCACGAAGAGAACCAATGACATCTACCACAAGAAGATGATTTAGCAGTAGTGTGCATAGGCTAGGAAAAAGAACATTGATAATTAGGAAAAAGAACACTTAGGGCTTATTATTACTATGAGAAGATTAGTTATTCAGACGAATTGGTTTTTGAAATTCTAGGAGTTAATCCACATGTACTGTGAATAGCTGAGCAGAAAAGTTTTATATTGTTAAGAAGGATTCTTTTTTAGAAATTATTACATGTTCATTGCCGGTGGACATCGGAAATGAACACATACTAATTTCGAATCGTGATCCCTTCGTGGCACTACTGGTTATTGTTCCAATCTGGCTAAATCGGAGACGCAGTTGTACGTGAAAATCGCAGCAGGGGTGCAGCTTCTGAGACATACTGGTATGTCTGACGTTGTTTTTTTTTTGGTCAAACCTATTGATCAGTATGTTTGAATTTCAAAGTGGACTGGTAATCAACGTTCGATAAACCACATGTCTGACGTCTAGTAGCATTCTACTTTGAAACTCACTTATATCTATCCTCGAGTATTCTCGCACCGAATTGCACATTTTTCTACCTATCTGTTCACCTCTTTTATATCTCATTCTAGTAACAAGCATTCTATTATTAAAAATGTATTTTTATTTCATGAAAAGAGTAAATTCTACCCTTCGGCGTTTAAAGCTATAGGTAATTAATACAATTAATGCATTCTACATCTGCTTTATCAATTATAATTTTATCTGCAAATGATATATGTGTGTAGGTAGATACATTTTTTTTGTTGATGGAATGTTTATAAAAATATTACGATAACAGAAACAGCACGTTCCACGATCACCAACCTCTTGGACACACTGTTCAGAATTGAAAGTACCTTAAGCAACAAAGAGCAACTGGATATTGTGTTTCTCGACATTAAGGCGGCCTTTGACAATCTGTCCACCCATGCATTATGTACCATACTGTGCAACTATTTCAAAATCTATGGCAACATCTTAGTTCTCCTTAGGAAACTCCTTCAGTCCAGGATCCTATGGATCAGAAATCAAAACCATAATCACCACATTCTCTGCTCCAGAGGGCTCCCCCAAGGGGGCGTTCTCTCTGCCGCCCTCTTCCTATCAAACCGCACTAATTTTACCACCTACGCAGATGATATTAAGTTCTTCGTCATCACAAAATGCCCCCAGTCTCTCCAGTCTATTACTGTGAGCTCCAACCGACAGCTACATGAACTGGAAAACTACCTTCATGCGATTGGGCTCTCCATTAATAAAGAGAAAACTGCACAACTCTCTATCACCAAGAAGAAAAATACCAACGATGTGGACATCATTATTGCGAATTCTCCAGTTAAAAAAGTCACCCAACATAAAGATTTGGGTATCATCTGGGACAAAGACCTCACCTTCTTGCCTCACTTTAATGCCACTCGAACGAAAACATATTCGGCTTTATGGGCAGTAAAACAAGAGATCTCCAACTTCCATAACCCGGACCTTATCAGCAAATACATTCTTCGTTGTATTTTCCCAATTCCATTATATGCCTCGACTATATGGTCCTCAGCACCCTCATCATACCAAGCCAGGTTCCTCTCTCTGGAATTCTGGATCTTGAAATGGCTAAATAGGGTTGCCGGGCTAACACCTACAATCTCAAAATCTGTTCTGGTCACCAATCTTAATACGCTTCCTTGGAGGTATCACATCATCTCTAGGAACCTTCTTACCTTCTCTCAGCTTCTATCCGGAAAACTGAGGTCACCCGATATTTGGGATATCATCGCCAGACCGTCCGATAGGAGAAGATGCCAGTCCAACACCTCCCCATACAGATCAAAGCTGCGTAGCATGTCCTCCTTGGACAACATGTTTCCACACAACTCCTTCCAAATATTTAACAGATTAGCCATAGACGCTGAGAAACTTTGCAAGGACAGAATCTACAGATCTTCCATTCTTGCAGACATGTATGCCTTAGTCATGCTCTAGGTGGACTCTCTGTGATACCGCAATATCCACGCTTCGATGTATCCGGATGCACTTTTATTTGTTGTAACTTTATGTTTTTGTACTTGTTGTAACTTTATGTTTTTGTATTTGTTATAACTTTATGTTCTTGTATCTTCACCAGTGGCTGTTTAAGGCCGTATATTGTATCTGGCTCTGTATGCAATGCATATGTCTGTATTTTATGTTTTTTCTCTGTATATAACTCATGTCCTCTAGCTGCATAGCTGTAAAAGGACATTTCTTCGGAAATAAATTGATATTAATAATAATAATAATGTTATTCAGGATACTTTGATGAGACATTTTTCTTTTTCCATCGCTGTAGGCTGATTTTTCGAAAGTTAAGCTGATGTAATAATCACAGAAATTCTCTCTACGTTTATTTTACATTGCATTGGGCGACCTCTTGCGGTAAGCATACAACTTATGTTAGTGTGTGTCCTCTGCCGGGTTTATTGTAATTTGGCGGTATCTGCGTTTCTGTATTGTGTATGTGAAAGTGGATTACTTTATTGAATACTTATAAAGAAGTTCTCATTGTTTTTCTCTGATATTTTGAGACGTATCTGATTTTAATATAAAATCGCAAAGTGGACCGATAACCACAAATTGTTGCGACTTGTACTCAAAGACGGTACACTCTCCGTAAATAGGTAAGAGTCGTGCTCCGATAGATTTAAAGATACAGTTTCCTGCTTATTGCTAAGCCTATTTTATGTTTTGCTTTTAGAGCAACTTTTATATGACATTACTACTATGGGATTATGGCTAAACGTAACAGTATTTAATAACGAAAAGGAAGTAGCTGTGTGGGTTCTTCTGGAATTTTGTTTGCACAGTTAATAACCTATTACCGGTGCTGACCTATATTTACAACCTGTTTTTCTTCATTTTAATTCTCTATCTTGTTTTGAATAGTGCATGTAATGTATACCCGAATTATAAAAATCGAGACTATTCAGTAATTTACGGTTCTTCGTAGATTGAAAAATATTTAAAGTTCTCTGTTGTTTATATTTATTTGATATTTTATTCTTCATGCCCCTTGAGTATATTGCCACGTTTTACATTTTTTTAATTATACAAAAATTGTTATCCTCACTCATGGAGTTAGGCCGGAGCATGCTCCATCAATCCAGTTAATTGTGTAATGATGCTAATTTGCACTTTACAGTGGTTATTTAAATGTGACCTGGTTAATGAACCACAAGGAAATGCAAATTTCTTTGAAGATAGGTGCATGTATATAATTTTTGTGAGTTTGAATTTAATACTGCGGTAAGACTTATTTTTTATTTCTGAAATATCCTTTTACATAGATAAAAGTTATGTGGAATGTATGTAGTGATGTACCTGGACAAGGAAAGATGGACAGTAATGCGGAAAAGGATAACCAAAGTGATTAAGGATTCGCAATTAATGGATAGGAATGCTTGTCGGAAGTTGTTATAAACGAAAAATTGAATGCATTAATTTACTAAAAATATACGAAAGTAATTGTTTGTGCATGTGTAATTGGAATACACGTTGCTGAGGGGCATAGTGGCAAGATTTGCAATGCCTACCAAGTAGCGGAATTTAATTTTAGACCACAGCAGTGACGAAACTACCATACCGCTAGATATGCCACCGTGGTGAAGTCCAATCGGTTGGTTTAGCATTGTTAAAAAGCAGAGGGCGGGGTTGGAATTTGTAGTTTTTTTTTTTTTTCTAAAGTAATAAATAGCTTATCTGTAAGTACAATACATAGTTATTACTGCAACTACTGAGCTTCAGTAGTTTCAACCGCTAAGTTGCGTTGAAAGCAGTTGAGTCAATGTGGACTAGCATCCTTGTGGCTTGCTTTTGACACCCCATTGAATCCTTGCTATGACAAATCCAAACTGTTCTGAAAGCTAAAAGGAGAAACTTACTTGCTATATTAGGTTGGTGTACCTAATAAAGTGGCCACTCAGTGTATGCAGGATAAGTTGTGGCCATTTTGCTGGTTAGGCACATAGCTACATTAAGCTATATCCTGAAAAAGGCCTCTGAGGTTGGGAAAATTCATATTTTAGTATTAAATCAGCTCACACCAACCATAAGAATAAGCATTTACTGTAACTAGAATATTTATTTACATATTAAAATAAAATAAATATTTACAAAAAACTGCTATTATATTAAATATACATGTAAAAACATTAAAACTGTGATAAAATCCTTGAGATAAAATACACTAAAATAAACCGGATTAAAAGCGATAAAAACGATAAAAATCTCTGGAGCTTTCGGAAGCTTGCGCTCCCTTCCTCAGCAGTAACAAAACTTCCTGCAGCACGTCCATATATAACTGCTGAGGAAGGGAGCGCAAGCTTCCGAAAGCTCCAGAGATTTTTATCGTTTTTATCGCTTTTAATCCGGTTTATTTTAGTGTATTTTATCTCAAGGATTTTATCACAGTTTTAATGTTTTTACATGTATATTTAATATAATAGCAGTTTTTTGTAAATATTTATTTTATTTTAATATGTAAATAAATATTCTAGTTACAGTAAATGCTTATTCTTATGGTTGGTGTGAGCTGATTTAATACTAAAATAGCTACATTAAGCTACAGTTGAAAATTTATTGTATAGTACTAGGCACAATAATTTTTTTATGGCTGTAATATAACTATTCAAAATATAGAAAATCCTGCCCTCAGATTTTGATTATTTAAGTTAATATTTTAAATTTAATAGTATTACCTGAGGATGATCCTGCTATTAATTAGAAACAACATTTTGAGCAGCTGTATTGAATCATAGTGGATTCTCATCAGATGGATGTGGTTTTGGTTAGCAACCTTGTGCCAAACAGAAAAATTTATTCAATCTAAATGAGCAGCCAAACAGCATGTGGGGGTAAAACTTCCCATTAAATGTTTAACTCCTATTACTGAGTTTCATTAGTTCAATAATTTAACATGTATTAAACAAAAGTGAGAAATAATCTTTATATATTTTTCATTATAGCAGTATTCCAAGTACTGTCTGTTCCACGTGCATTTGGCCACTTGGGGGGGGGGCATTTCCCATCTTCCACTCAGTACTCTTCCTTGTTCTTGTACATCTCAATTTATGTTCATAGATGTGTATATGATTTTGTGAAGGTAAGCTCTCTTTCTCTCTCTCCTTCTCTGAAATTATGGAAATTATGAACTACACTCTTCTTGCTTATGATCAAAACTTGCTTGTGGAGTGCAACTGAGGAACAGCAAGCAAAACCATCACTGATTCCTATTGGAAAACAGGATTAAATCCATAGGTTAACTTTTTTCTGATCCATTATGTTAGTTTAGAGATAGATATTGATCTTGTTCTTATAGAAAACTGCTGCAGCTCAGTAGTTGCAAATTGAATGCGTGTGCATCTCTGTACCGAAGAGTTTTTTTTTTTTTTTTTTTTATGAAAATCCTAAACATGAGAGGTATTAAAACCTATAGTACTTAGTAGCATGCATGGGTTGGAGGGTGAAAAGACGAAAGAAGATACTTGTTGACTTAAACTTCTGTAAATTGTAATATTTCAGGAAATATGTATGAAGGAAGGCAGGGCCAGACCAAGATATTTTCATGCCCCGGGCAGAAAGATTTTTTGGCTCCCTCTATTAAGGATCTACATGGGATCCTCGTTATCCGAAGATAATTGGTTCCAGAAAATTTCACTTAAAATGGGGACCAAATTTTTGCAATGTTTATTATTTAAATAAAACTAAATGCAACTAGGCATAATATTTTAACAGTTTAAGAGTATATATCTATATAACATCAGTGTAGATACGACCTAGACAACTCTTAAAAACTACGGTAGTAGTGTGAAAGGCATCATTTCATCTATATCTCATATTGTGCTCGTCCTTCACAACGAGTTACCTTGCACTACCTTGAATAAGTAATGCTTCACTAATAGAGAAGACTATTATTACTTATTCTCGGTGGGCACCACCACCCAGACAGCACCGTTTCAAAGAAAGTTGACTTTTCACCCACCAATGAAAAGCCAGCTAGTTTAGAAATGGTGCCGTCTGGGTGGTGGTGCCCACCGAAAATAAGTAACAATAGTCTTCTTTATTAGTGAAGCGTTACTTATTCAAGGTAGTGCAATACATGGTAACTCGTCGTGAAGAATGGGGAAGCGTTGCCTATTCGGGAGGATTCGTGTGTAATTTAGTTCAGTGAGTGAGTGGGAGTAACTGTCCCTTTCTTCTTTCGATGGCATTTCTTTTTCTTCCTCTCCTAGTATCACTTTCCTGGGCACCTCCGTAGCCAGGTGGGGGCAGGAGCAGCAGTGCGTAACACACGCTTCTTGATTAGACCGGATTTCGAGCCCGTGACCACCAAATACGGAAGATGCAGAAAGATCAGGGAATGACCACCGCATACTCCAGAGCAATATGGCCTTAGTTGCTAACTCCTAAAAACCAAATAACTAACTAACAAACTATCACTTTCCTACACCTTTTTGCTTTCCTAAGTCTAATAGGAATAATATGTGGATAACAGTTTCTTATCCCATACCATTTTGCAGGCAGTGCCATCTGGGTGGTGGTGCCCACCAAGAATAAGTAACACTAGTCTTCTCTATTAGTTAAGTGTTGCTTATTCGAGGTAGTGCAATAAATACATGGGCAACTCATTGGGAAGGATTAGCACAATATGAGATATAGATGAAATGATGCCTTTACATCCCTTAAAGACAACCCTTAAAGAAAAACTACTACCATAGTTTTTCTTTAAGGGTTGTCTATGTTATTATATATGGTAATGTTTATTATGTACTTTTATATAGTAAAAAAATGGATGAAGGAACTGAAAAATGAGAATTATTTTATTAGACATTTTTCGTTGAAAATATAAGTTTAAGTAAAGTTTATTGAACTTGCACTATTTTTCAGTTGTACGAATAAAGAATGAATCCAGAGTTCATGTTTTTTTTTTGTTTTTTTTTGCTGTGTTTTTTCAGATAAAATTGTCGTAGCATTTAGTTAGGTCTTTAACTTTTGTTGCACAATCCTGAAGAAGATTATTCTCACAAAAAATATTCAAGTGCTTGGTCAGTTTTTCTCAACGGAAGAGCTTTAATTCTTTAATTTTCAAATCCTTGTAACTGTGGGAACTCAGATACTGGAGACCCCCTATATATAATTTTTTCCATATTGTTCTGTTTTTGGCACTCTTTAAAGAATGGTGCCCCAAGTGAGGGCCCTGCTAGCCCATACATTAATCCAGCACTGAAGCAAGGTTGTTCCAGAAAAAGGAAGTTGAATGAATAAATGAGGAAGAAGAAAAGTTGGTTCTGTGAGCTTGAAGTTGGACAGTAAAAGGATGTTGACTAGTTGTGACAGTTGTTCATTTGCAAGAGAGAGTGGGAATTATAGAGGCCAATTCAAAAGAACAGTGCCCACAGAAGAATCCATATTTGTTATTTATTTATTTTTTTTTTTTTTAAGAGCATTAGCAACTAAGGCCATACTGCTCCCGGGATATGCAGTGGTCATTCCCTGACCTTTCCGCATCCTCCGTATTTGGTGGTCACTTGCTCGAACCCCGGTCTAATCAAAGTGTGTGCTACACACTGCCGCACCTGACTACAGAGGCGCCCCGGAAGAATTTATAGAAAAGGCATGCAGCCGAACCACAACATCTATGAGACACTCTGTTAGAGACGATGAGTCATTAATTAATCTAACTGCCCTTTTTGAATTTAATCTAGAAGCCTAAGAGGGGTTTCGGAAGCACCGTCCTAGATGTGCAAACAGCATTCCATTGTAGGGCAGATTTGTACAGAGTGAATAGCTTTTTGGAAGAAAAGTAATGGTGAGAGTGAAAGAAAACTGTTTTTTAGATACAGAGGAAGCAATACTTGTAATGTGCTTATGAAAGGAGAGATTCGAAGTCAGGGTAATCCCCAATAGAGATACAGTCGATTCCGGTTATTTGGGACACATCGGGACTAGTGCATTTTGGCCCGATTAAGCGGCTGCCCCAATTATCCGAAGTTTCACGTAAATAGTTAAAAATACAATTTATCCCCCCCTTTACAATTAGTTCACTGTACAATCAAATCACGTTACGACGAACTCACTACAGTAAAGTACTGTTCACTATACAATGTGTAGTAAGCGCTGGTCATTGTGACCACGTTTGTGAATTGAATTTTAATTCTATTAAACAGCGATTCTGATTAGCGAAAATAGGAGGAATATTATCCACAGGCTATAAAAGTAAAGATATATTAAGCATAAATTTACTCTTTATTACCTTACTAATTAAAAAATTAAATGATACGTGAAAATCGGAAGAATATACGTGATAATCGGAATAATTAATGCGTACTGTAATATGTACATACTAACCAGTTGACATTTCTGTTCACTGACATTTGTGGGTGGGGGTTAAAATTTAAAACAGTAAAAAGATAAGCAATAACAAAGAACACGGCACAAACAAATTGCAAGTAACACAACACGCGCAAGTGAGAACGGAGTAACAAATTACGAAGCTTTAAAAATAGGAATGAAGAGAAGATTCTGAAAATTATTTTTTTTATATGATTGAAGATTCCATGGAAGTGTAAACACATTTTACCATAATAACCCACAGAATTCCAGCTGTCGGTATTACCGCAAATTCAATAAGATCGAGTTTACTGTCCGTTTATGATAGATTGCACTAACAGAAAAGCCAACAAACAGGTGACTGCTAATTGTTTTATGGTTGTGACCTCCAGAAATCCGACCGAATTACGTGGTACGGTCGGAGACAATCGTAGGGTAATCTCCACTGCCGAGGTCTCCTGCCTCGATTAAACGGCATTTTGTCCCAATTAAGCGAAGTAAACCCTGGCTATTTTCTCGATTGGTTTTTGTTTTTTAAGATTTGCCCCATATAAACGGCTGCCCCGATTAACCGGTGGCCCAAATAACCGGAATCCACTGTATATAATTTTGCATAGAAATTGTAGTGTCATCCAAGATAAGCATAGGAGCAGAAGAATCCTTTTTGTGAGATATAAGGCAGGACTGAGTTTTAGAAGGATCGAAATTAACTAAGTTATCATTGCCCCACTGGAAAATTACCTGGAAATCAGCATTTAAGGAATTATTAGTGCATATTTGAGAAGTTGAAGCTTTTTGAGCAGTGCAAGGTTTCTCAAACTGCAAGGTGGAATGCAATGTGCTATCATTAGCAAAACTATGGATAGAATTTCTAGTCAATAGAAGGTCATTAATATACAAGAAGAAAAGAGTAGGAGAAAGAACTGAATCTTGGGGAACACCAGCTTTAGTGGAGAAGTTAGAAGACAGAGCCATCTGCCTTCACATGCAGTGAGCGGCCAGAGAGAAAGCTGGATACCCAATTACAAAAAAACAGTTGGCAAACCATAAGATGAAAGCTTAGTTAGAAGGCCTTTAGGCCAAACGTGATCAAAAGCCTTTGAAATGTGAAGAACTGCTTGAGTTTCACTAGACTTTTCCATTGAATTTGTCCAAAGATGGGTAAGATAAGCCAAAATATCACCAGTAGATTGACGTTGACGGAATGCGTATTGGCGATTGTTGATCAGATGGACGGTTTCTAGAGTTTGAGTTGGAAGTTAATTGTTTTCTCCATTGCTTTGCAAAGAGTAGAAGTGATTGCAATGGGATGATAATTGGATGAGAGGGATTTATTGCCCTTTTTTAGGAACTGGCCGGATATGAGCAAATTTCCAAGCAGGTGGAAAAACACCTTTGGAATAAGAAAGTGGAAAAGGTGACAGAAATAAGAACAGGAGTAAGTTTAGGAGCCCAGATTTTGAGAACAAGAGGAGAAATACCATCAGGACCTGGAGCTTTCTTAGCATCAAGATTCATCAAAATTTGGACATCTTTTGACAGAAGACCATAGCAGCATTGAATGGAATGTACTGGGAATGGTGGGAGGTGGTTTAGCAATATCATTAATACACAAGTTGGAATTAAAATAAGATGCTAGCAGGTGGCTTCATCCTTAGCTGAAGTGGGGATAGAACCTTAATGATTCTTAATGGATGAAGAATCACTACTGATAATCAGATCACGAGTTTTTCTCCCACCACTTGCCTCCCGAACATGCTGCTGTAGAAAACAATCATCCAATAAATCCAGAAAAGCCTTAGTGTGTGTGTGAGTGACCAACCCACAAATTCCAGTCAGTGTCTGGGAAATTAAAATCCCCCATTATAAGACACTCGGATTTACTGGCCCACTCTGTTCCTCTGTACAGTTGTTTATTATACTCATCAGAGTCATTAGGCCTATAACACACTCCTACTCTCAATTTTGATTTACCAGTGCTATATCACACCAAACTGACTCAACACTGCACTGTCCAGCGATGTTGACTGGCTGCACTTCCTTGGATTTTGTTTCTTAACTAATAGCATAACCCCTCCTCCCTTCCTGTACACATTGCACTCCCCAAATTCCAGTTCTGCATTCCTTATATCTGTGAGACACCATGTCTCTGATATCCCAACAATATCTGCCTTTGATGTTTTGACCAACACCTGAAATTCATCAAACTGATTTACTAAACTCCTAGCATTGGTGTACATGCAAGTATACATGCACCTGTTCCTATTCTTAGCTACCCTATCACAATCCATGGGTTTACTTGTACCACAATGACTCCCAGCAGTCTCTGGATTTCCATGTACCTTGTTTTCCAGACTGCTGCTCATTCCAATAGAAGCAGTGCAAGAATCACTCTCACCTCTGCCAGCGGCTACTGTTAATCTATTAGTCTGTGTATCCCCCCCCCAAGCTAGCAGTTTTCTGACCCACTTAACACTCCCTCAATAGCATCAGCAAATATTCTTGCACCCTTTCTATTTAAGTGCCTCCCATCCCTGTAGAAGCAATCTCTCCTGTTAACAAGCATAGACCAGGCTGAGAAAAATTCTACCCCTTGAGCCTTGCACAATCTCTCCAGGGCTGAATTGATCGACAATGCTCTCATCACATATTTCCTCCTATCGTGCCTGGGCAGAATTTTGCAGACACTTTCAAATTCAACCCTAGCTCAACAGCTTTTTTTCAACATTGTTAAGTAATTCCGCTGGTCTCCTACTCTTAATATTAGTAGTACGAATATGTGGAGGGGTGGGGTACATGCTGTATGAAGTAATGAAAATTTTGGGTATGGTGTACTCATGGTAAGAATATACCCAGATCCTTGACATAATTTGGCCATGACAATGACCTTTGCATAAACACTACTCATTGGACTCTCTCCGGTCACTGTCTGGCAGAGTAGAGGCAGCGAGATTATACCTTCAAAATGTAAGGAAGATTGGGTCTCTCCATGATGTCCATCATAACTTCAAAAGACATCAGTCATGCTGCACGACGCAAGAGATGGGAAGAGTTGATCGGAGCTTTGCTCTGGACAATAAACGTGGGTTCCACCATTTCAAGCCTCAAATAAGCAAAGTGGTTGTATTGCACCGGTTGATAAAGTCATCTGCCAGCTAGTATTGCCTGATAACACAGAGGCATGGCATTCCTCCATGTGGTGTGGGTGTCACACCTTCACCCCTGCTTATGTTGGTTTGCACCTGGATGGTCACCCATAGTGTGCTATGTGCCATATTTCAGGACTTGCACATGGATTTTATACTCAGGGTTACTAGCAGTTCCACCATCCTGAAGGTGCAAACAGGATTTGGCCGGCACAGACTGACCGGACTTTGTTGAAATTAGGTCCACCTCATTCCATAAGCACTATAATTTTGTTCCACCTCATTCCATAAGTAATAATGCCACACCAGCAATAATTCAGACACATCATGGGTTTGTTAAGGGAAAGTCCTGCCTGACAAATATGATTGGTTATTATGATGTAGTTACAAAGGAACTGGATGCAAAAAGTAATTTTGATATCATATATTTGGATTTCAGAAAGCTTTTGACACTGTTGCGCATGGAAGACTACTGTACAAATTGGAGCAGAATGGTATTAAGGGTAAGTTGCTACAATGGATAAAAGGATGGTTGATTGGGAGAAGACAGAGGGTGGTAATCAATGGGTGCTGCTCTTCGTGGACTAATGTTATTAGTGGAGTCCAACAGGGTTCAGTGTTGGGTCCACTGTTGATTTGTATATTTATCAATGATATTGATGAAGTATCGAAGTTTGCAGATGATACAAAGGTTGGCAGGGTTATTAATGACAGTAATGGCAGTGTGTTACTGCAACAGGATCTAGAAAATTTGGGCAGATGGGCTGAGAAGTGGCAACTGAAGTTTAACATTGAAAAATGCGAAGTACTGCATATCGGTAGAAGTAACCCCAGAGAAACGTACCAACTGTATGGTACTACACTTAAGGTGGTAGAAAATGAAAAGGACCTGGGAGTAATTGTGTAGTCAGATATGAAGTTTTCTAAGCAATGCAGACAGGCTGCCAGTGCAGGTCACGGGGTGTTGTCAATGATATACAGGAATATGCTAGTAGGGAAAAGGTGATTATCCCTTTATATAAGGCAATGGTCAGGCCACATCTTGAGTACTGCATTCAAGTCTGGAGGCCTCATTTTAGGAAGGATGTAGATTTTCTTGAGTGTGTACAGAGAAGGGCAACAAGATTGGTGAGGGGAATGAAGGGATCCTCTTACCAGGAGAGGCTTAATTTCTGCAAATTGCAGCAGCTGGAGACTAGGCACCTGCGAGGTGATCTGATTGAGGTGTATAAGGCCTTGAATAGGTTGAGCACGCTGAATTCTGATGGGATTCTTCCAATTGTTCAGATTACAAACCTAAGGGGGCATAAATTGAAATTGAGGAAGGACAGATGTAGAATAGATGTGCAGAAATTTGCCTTTAGCCAGCGGGTGGTTAATTGCTGGAACAAACTTCCATCTGTCGTTGTGGAAGTTGATAGGTTAAATAAATTTAAGGAGTAACTGGACAAATATTTAGAGGGTATTGTTTTGTAATTTATTTTATTTTTTTATTTATTATTATTATTATTTTTTTTTTTGGCTGATGCTGCATAAGCTCATACGCTTTCTTGCATCACATACCTCTACTACTACCTTGAGTACTTTCGTGTAGGTCTGGAGTCCTCATTTTAGGAAGGATATAGAGTTGCTAGATTGAGTATAGCGAAGGGGAACAGAGGTGTTCTCTTACCAAGAAAGGCTTAAGTTCTGCAAATTGTAGTATCTGGTGACTAGGCACCTGCGAGGTGATCTGAGTGAAGTGTGTAAGGCCTTGAATGGTTTGAGCAGGCTCAATGCTGATGGGATTCTTCCTTTGCTCAGATTATAAACCTGAGGGGGCCATAAATTTAAATTGAGGAAAGACAGTTGTAGAATGTGCTGAAATTTGCCTTTAGCCAGCGGGTGGTTGATTGCTGGAACAAACTTCCATCTGTCGTTGTCAAAGTTGATAGCTTAAATAAATTCAAGCAAGAACTGGACAAATTTTTAGAGTGAATGGATGTGCGAAATGGGAATTTTTCTTTTTTGGCTGATGCTGTATATCAGCTTGCTTTCTTGCTTGATGTGCCTCTACTAATGTTAATGCTAACTCGATTGAAAGCTGGTGACTGGGAAGGTCACCACAGTAGGCTGAATTCACTCATTTTACTGGAACACCTGTGTTTGGTGATATGGAGCATTACCTATTTAAAGAACCTACCCAGAGATGGATACGTTGTAGCCATGACTGTCTGACTATTGTATGGTTTTAGGAATTTCCAGTATGACTGTTAATTGTGTGTTAATTGCTGATAAAAATTCTGAGTTGGAGAAAGAAAAACCTTGCTACCCTTGCCTGAGACAGACTGACTCAGTCACATGAAAAAGACCCATAAAAATTCCTATCATTGATGGGATTGAACTGGTTCTTTTCCATCTGTTGTGTGCAGGACAATGATTATACCAAGTGATTGCTATCCACAAGAGCCTGCAGGTGTTTGGAAGCAAGTTCCAGATTTTTTTTTTTTCTTTTATGAAAACTCCAAACATGGAAGATTTTAGAATCTATAGTACTTAGTACCCTGCATGCGTTGAAGATTGAGAAGGTGAAAGAAGATACTTGATATTTGACTTGAATTTCCTTAGATTGTGATTTTCGGGAAATACATATGGAGGTTGTACCAGGAAATGGAAGTTGAAGGGATAAATGAGGGAGAAGCAAAGTTTGGTTCTGTAAATTTTAAGTTGGACAGTAAAAGGATGTTGACTGGTTTAGGGGAGTTAGATGGGGAGGGAACTACAGAAGCCAATTCAGAAGAACAATGTCTATAGAGAGTATGCAATATGTATAGAAAAGGAATGCAGCAGAAACAGAACATCTATGAGAGAGAATGTTGAGACTTTGTAAAAGATGGGTCATTAATTAACCTAACTGCTCTCTTTTGAATGGTCTAGAAATCTGAGAGAGATTATGAAGACTGCCTAAGATGTGGGAACAATATTCTGTGGTAGGGCAGATTTGAGATTTGTACAGAGTGAATAGCAGTTCAGAAGAAATTATTCATGAGAGTGAAAGAGAAAACCCAGTTTTTTAGATGCAGAAGGAGTGATATTTGTGATGTTCTTATGCCAGGAGAGATTAGAAATCAGGGTAATCCCTAATAGAGATACTTATCTTTCTTAAAATCTAAGTCTCATTGAAGATAAGCATAGAGCAGAAGAATCCTTTTTGTGAGATATAAGATAGGACTGAGTTTTAAAGAATTGAAATTACCAAGTTATCTTTGCCCTGATGGAGAATTATCTGGAGATCAGCAATTAAGATATTGCTAGTGTATATTTGGGAAGTTGAAGCTGTTTGTGTAGGACCAGATTTCTCAAACTGGGAGGAATGGAATGCAAATTTCCAAACAATAGAAGGAGGTTATTAATATACAAGAGGAAAAGAGTTGGAGAAAGAATTGACCCTTGGGGAACACCAGCATTAGTGGACATTTTAGAAGTCAGCCCTCTACCATCACCTGCTGTAAGCCCAGTTGTAATTGGATATTCTGCTGGATATCCAATTACAAATGTCAGTCGTCAGTCCATAAGATTGAAGATTATTAGAAAGACCATTACACTAAACATGACCTAAAAGCCTTTTAAATGTCAAGAGGAAACTGTTTGAGTTTCACCAAACTTTTTCATTGAATGTGTCCATAAATGGGTAACATAAGCCAGTATATCACCAGTGGATTGACACTGATGGAATTCATAGTGGCAACCATTGATCAGATGGAAGGTTTCGAGACAGTTTAGGAATTGGCAGTTAATGGATTTTTCCATTACTGTAGAAAGAGTAGGGCGCCTCCGTGGGCAGGAGCAGCAGCAGTGCATAGCACACACTTCTTGATTAGACCAGGGTTCGAGCCCGTGCCCACCAAATATGGAGGATGCTGAAAGGTCAGGGAATGACCACCGCATATCCCCAGAGCAATATGGCCTTAGTTGCTAATGCTCCTAAAAACCAAATAACAAACAAACAAACAGAAAGAGTAGAGGTAAGTGCAGTGGGATGATAATTGGATGGGAGGGAATTGTCTTTTTAAGCAACTAGTGAACAAATTTACAAGCAGTGGGAAAAAAACACTAGTGGAATAAGCTAGTGTAAAAAAGTGACATAAAACTGCAGTCAGCTCAACAGGATAGGTTTAGATAAGTGAATAAATATCATCAGGAACTGGAGTTTACTGGCATCAGAATATTTCAAAATTCTACTGACATTCTTGACAGAAGACCATAGGAGGCATTGAGTGGAGTTTACCAGGAATAAGGGGTTTTACCAAGGTCTTCAATACAAGTATGAGAAGAAAAGTAGAGTTCTATCTACTTTTCTTGACTTTATCTTTAGCTGAGGAAGCAGTTGAACCATTAGGTTTTAACAGCGGTAGAAGTATAGATGGGCAAAACAGTCAGTAGCGTTGGCAAGAGACCATAATTTTTGACTACCATTTGGACAAGAAGCAAATTTACAATTGTTGCGAGCTTTGGTGTAGGCAGAAAATGAAGTTGGAGATTTGGATGCTAGCCAGTTGTAATATGCAACATTCTTATTCTCAACAGCCTTAGCACATTTATTGAAAAACCAAGGTTTAGACAAAGAATGAGATTTTAAGGTGGAATGTGGAATAAAGGATTTTATCCCTACTAGAATAATTTCATTGACACAATCTAAGCAAACATTGATATTAGAAGATTTGAAACATTAATCCAACCAAGCAAAAGAAGTAAAGAAATCTTGCAGATACTCCCATTTTGCACTCTTGTAATGTGAAAGGCTAGGCACCTCAGATCAAAAATTTTTGCTCTGAGGTGCCTAGAGGACCAATAACACTGTCTGTGTAATTGAATGGATTGTTTGTGAGAAAAAGATCAGAATTGTTGTCTCTGGTATTCTGGTAGGTAGTAGTGATGGAGGCATGTCGTGAAAGAAAGCAAGTGCATGAGCTTATATAGCATCAGCAAAAAAAGGAAAAAACCCATTTTCACATATCCATTCTCTCTAAAAGTTTGTCCAGTTCCTCCTTGAATTTATGTAAGCTATCAACTTCCACAATGACAGATGGAAGTTTGTTCCAGCAAATAACCACCTGCTGGCTAAAGGCAGCTTTCTGCACATCTATTCTAAAAGGCTGCGAGCTGAGCCTGTCTCAGAGGAAATTCAGTGGAAAGGATAATGGTTGCAGATTTAGCCGTTGGTGGGATGGGGTTTGTAACCACTTGAGGGTTATTTTCAGTAAAGCATTATTTATCACAGGTTTGTCAACAGGAATCGCAGACTCAGTAGAGTTACTTAGTTGTGATTCGGCATTATCAGGAGGATCATCACGTGCACAGCGATCAGTCTGTGATATCACCGGTTCTATCTCAGCTGAGTTCAAAGGAGTCAATCCAACACATGGAAGAACATCAGTAGAAGCCTGTGGAATACCGTTAGCTGTATCTATGTTTGTCAAATCACAGCTGACTTGCATGACTAGAACTTCAATGATGCAGAATAGTATATTTTTTTCCTCACCTCAAATATTGCACATGTAAGCAAAGGCTACACAAATGTGTGACATACTAAAAGGGAACAGCATGTTGGAAGATAAAGTGCATTGTCTGAGCCCGGAAGGCACTGATGAAGATTACCCACATCATTCTCAAACTAGTTAAGCAGTCAACAATGATCAAAAATGCATATAAGCAAAAGCAGCAAAGAGCATACAGAAGAACATTGAATACGTATCTTTAATCTGCTGTTGTAAGTGACCGAATCACCAAGGCAATATCCACTGGGTGGCATTAATGAGAAGCTGAAAACTAACTTATACTGTGTAAAAAGAAAAAATTGTGGAGCACAACTTACAACCAACTGAGCATAAGTAGTGTTGGTTTGTCACCAAGTCTCTGACAAGGAATAATCAGAGCTGACATATGCGCAAGTATTGTCTTTGAAGAGCAAGGAATCATACTGTGAATAATTCGGACAACTACAGGGAGAGATGTATGAAATTTTTGGATGCAGCATGCACCTAGCAAGAATGCACTCAACTGTAACATAATGTTCCTTGACAATGCCCTCCCATACACACTAGTTGAATTGGATACCTCGTAGAGTTAATAGTTAATAGCAAAGAAAGCAAGCAAAACTTTAGCCATAATTATGAGAGCTTCCTTGGACTCAGGAGAGGTCCCCATGGACTGGGGGTGTGCAAATGTATCACCAATTCACAAAGGGGTTCAGAAGGTGACACAAGTAACTATAGACCTGTTAGTTTAACTTGTGTTCCGGGGGAAAATAATGGAATCGCTGGTTAAAGAAGCATTGCAGATCATCTAGACAAGACTGCAGTAATAGTTAAGACAGCATGGGTTTGTTAAAGGGAGGTGTTGTCTGACCAATTCGATTGGATACTATGATGTGGACACAAAGGAACTGAATGCCAAAAATAATTTTGATATCATATACTTGGATTTCAGGAACGCTTTTGATACTGTTGCACATGGAAGATTGCTGTACAAATTGGACAGGTATGGATGGCATTAAGCATAAGTTGCTAAAATGGATAAAGGGATGGTTGAGTGAGAGATGACAGAGAATGGTAATCAATGGACACTGCTCTTCATGGACAATTGTTATTAATGGAGTTCCCCAGGGTTTGGTGTTGGGCCCATTGTTGTTTTGTATATTTATCAATGATATTGATGAAGGTATATCAGGTTTAATATCCAAGTTTGTAGATGATAGAAAGGTTGGCAGGGTTGTTAACGACAGTAAAGACAGTACGCTACTCCAAATGGATCTATATAAGTTGGGCAAATGGGCTGAGAAGTGGCAACTGAAGTTTAACATTGTCAAATACAAAGTGCTGCATATGGTTAGCAATAACTGAAGAGAAATGTTCCAACTATGTGGTACTACACTCGGGGAAGTGGAAAGTGAAAAAGATCTGGGGGTAATTGTGCAGTCAAATATGAAGTTTGCTGAGCAGTGCAGATGGGCTATCCTGGTAGCCCATGACAGGTCATGGAGTCTTGTCAATGATATATAGGAATTTTGCTAGCAGGGACAGGGAGGTGATTATCCCATTATACAAGGCAATGGTCAGGCCACACCTAGAGTACTGTGTACAGGTCTGGAGGCCTCATTTTAGGAAGGATGTAGAGTTGCTAGAACAAGTACAAAGAAGGGCAACAAGATTGTTGAGGGGGTACAAAGGGGTGCTTTTACCAAGAAAGGCTTAAGTTCTGCAAATTGCAGTGCCTGGAGAGTAGGCACCTGTGAGGTGATCTGATTGAGGTGTATAAGGCCTTGAATGGGTTGAGCAAGCTGAATGCTGATGGGATTCTTCTTATTGCTTAGATTAAGAACCTGAGGGGACAGATTCAAAATGAGGAAAGACAGTTGTAGAATAGATGTGTGAAAATTTGCCTTTAGCCAGTGGGTGGTTGATTGGTGGAACAGACTTCCATCTTTTTTTGTGGAAGTTGATAGCATGTATAAATTTAAGGCTGAGCTGGACAGGCATTTGGAATGAATGGTGGGGTGAAATGGGAGCGTTTTTTTTTTTTTATTGGTTGATGCTGCATAAGCTTGCTTTCTTGCATCATATGCCTCTACTAATGCTAACTGAGATGAGCAGGCAGTTGAGGCAACTGATAATTGGCATTCTGTCAGAAAAAATAAGTAGAGCTTGGACTTTAGTTGGAAATGGACATGATTGAGATGGAAACTGAGATCGTGTATATTTGCGAAATAAATGAGGAATTTTTTGTGACATATAGATCTTTTTGCAGATAAGTTTGTTCTGTTAGTTTGATGTATTCATGATACATTCAGTAGATAAATTAAAAGTAGAGGGAGAGATGTATGAATAAATGAAATATTTGGATGTGGCATGTACCTAACAAGAATGTATCCAACCCTGTAAAATAATATTCCCTGACAATACCTCTTCCCCCCCCCCCCCCCTCATACACACTAGATGATTTGGATACCTCCTAGAGAGTTAATAGTAGGTTCAATATGTTTGCAATTGGACAGTAAATGGATATTGACTGGCTGTGACACATCTTCGGGTTGGTTTGGAAGAGAGAGAGAGAGAAAATTATAGAAGCTAACTTGGAAGAAAAGTGTCAATGCAAGTATTTATAGAAAAGGCATGCAGCAGAAACAATGTCTGTTAGAGATGGGTTGTTAATTCCATTAAAAAGAGGATCTAACTACCTCCTTTTGAATGAAATGTAGAAGCCTGAGAGAGGTTTTGGGGGCACTGCACCAGATGAGGGAACTGGCATACCAATATTCAATGATAGGGTGGTTTTGAGATTTGTACAGAGTAAGCAGCTATTTGGAAGAGAGGTAATGCCAAGAGTAAAAGAGAAAACCCTGTTTTTTAGATGCAATATTTGTGATGTGCTTGTGCCAAGAGAGATTAGAAGTGGGGGTAATCACTAATAGAGATATGTGATCTTGTGTAGAATTCGGAGTGTCATTGAAGATAAGCATAGGGGCAGAACAATCTCTTTTGCAAGATATAAGACAGGACTGAGTTTTAGAAGGATTGAAATCAACTAACATCTTTGTCCCACTGGAGAATTACCTGGAGATCAGCATTTAGGGAATTGGAAGTGGATATTCTAGAAGTTGAAACAGTTTGCACAGAATAAGATTTCTCAACTTGGAAGTTGGAATGCAATGTGCTATCATCAGCAAAACTGGATAAGATTTCCAGTCATTGGAAGGTCATTAATATTCAAGAGGAAAAGAGTGAGAGAAAGAACTGAACCTTGGGGAACACCAATATTAGTGGAGAGGTTAGAAGACAGATCCATCACCCACAGAGAGTGGTCAGAGAGAAAACTCTGGATATCCGATTACAAAAAACAGTTCTCAAATCATAAGATGGAAGCTTAAATAGAAGACCTTTATGCCAAACATGATCAAATGCCTTTAAAATATGAAGAACAACTGTTTGAGTTTCACCAAACTTTTCCATTGAATTTTTCCAAGAAATGGTTAACATAAGCCAGTATATTGCTAGTGGAATTCTTATTGACAATCATTGATGAGATGGATGGTTTCTAGGTAGTTTGAGTTGGTAGTTAATTTCTCCCTTACTTTAGAAAGAGAAGTGCAATGGGATGATAATTGGATGGAAGGGAGAGATTTTTCACCCTTTTTAGGAACTTGTTGGATATGAGCAAATTTCCAAGCAGAAGTGAAAACATATGTGGAATAAAAGTGAAAAAACACAGAACAGGAGTAAGTTCAGGAGCACAGGTTTTGAGAATTGAAAAATACTATTTGGACCTGGTACTTTCTTGGCATCATGACTGTTCAAAGTTCTTCTGACATCCTTGTGATGAATGATCACAGGATGCATTGAATGGAGTGTACTGGGAATGGTAGGAGGTGGTTTTGGCTTAAATGACAATAGAATAGAGATGAGTAAAGGTTGCGGCCAGTAGCTTTGACACGAGACCAGTATGCTAGACTACCATATCAAATCATATGCACAAACACCACCTCTTAGCATATTCAAAATATAGTTTTTCCTAATTAATAACTGCTTTACAATTGTTGCAAGCTTTGTTGTAGGAAGAAAATGAACTTTTGGATGCAAGCTATTTGTGATATGAAAAATTCTTATTCTGAACAGCCTGTGCACCATTTATTGAAAACCAAGGTTTAGACAAAGAACGAGATTTTAAGGTGGAGTGAGGAATGAAGGATTCTATTCCTATAAGAATAATTTCACTGACACAATCTGTGCAAATGTTGACATCAAAAGATTTGAAACAGTAATCTAACCAAGGAAAAGAAGAAAAGAAATCTTGCAGATCATCCTGTTTTCCATTCTTGTAATGATAAACAACAAGAGGTTGAGAGTGGCAATGAGAGAAAGGCTCCATTGGAGAAGAGACCATCACCAAGTTGTGATCTCAGATGCCCAGAGGACAACTCACCTTGACTGCATATGCACTGCTCAGACTCCCTCCAGTCACTATCTGGCAGAGTTGAGGCAGAGAGATTATGCACTGTTTGGGGCAAAGAGATCAAGTGTGTTTCTATGTGATTAAGATTTTCTGTTAGGTAAATGAACAATCTATGTGAGGTCATTAGTAATTGCAAAAACCTCAGCATCTTGACCAGCTTATCCATGTGATTAGAAAATGAAAGCCAGCTAGTGTTGTGAATGTAAAATCAGCAAGGAAAATTACTGTATTGTTAATGAAGTTTTATTGGAGAATGTCATGTTTCAAAGGGAGGAAGACAGAGTTCCAAGTGATGTGTGCCTGGGAGGGAGGGAAATAGAGATAACAGGTAAATTTCACATGTGATGTGTGCCTGGGAGGGGTGATAGGGATAACAGGTAAATTTCACACAATGTTTTAGATAGCTTTCAAGCTAGAGGTAATTGAATTATTTATTCAATTTTTTTGTCTTGTGCAGAAAAAATTACAAAAGTGTGCAAAATTTCAAAATTATAAAATTACAAAAAGAGAGGAGACAGGAATAACGTCAGCAAGTTTTACCTTTCGAGTATTGTTGCCAGAATTAACTCTCCAGCTGATAAGCACGACGCTGCAGAAGTTGAGGGCTGTGGAGATTTAGAAGGAGATTTAATAGCTTTTCCATCTTCAATATAGCACCTGAATGCTGTTTTGTGATCACTGTTGATCACAAAACAGCTGTTACAAAGGGTACTAGGAAAGTTTTGCAATACAGCTTTGTTTATTTAATTTTTTCAAAGTAATTTCCTCTACATTCAATACACCTCTCTATCCTCCGAAACCATTCTTTAAACCAGTTCTGCCAAGTTTCACTAGGGAGTAAAGCACACTCGTTGTCCCAAGCCTGTAGAAGGTCCTCATCACTGGAAAACCGCCTCCCTTTTAGCTTCATTTTCACATGCGGGAACAGTGCAAAGTCGCAGGGAGCAAAGTCTGGACTGTAGGGAGGGTGCTCGAGAAGTTTCAGTCCTGTCGTGGTCAAATATTCGGTGCAGGCTTTGGCGCGGTGAGCTGGAGCATTATCGTGATGGAGGTACCAGGTGTCCATTCTTGACTTTGGCCACAGGTTCTTCATAGATCCAATGACTTTAGGCAGGCATTGTTCAGTATACCACTTAGCTGTGACTGTCTTCTGCGTGTCCAAAACGACACGTTCCACAATTCCACTCGATTTGAAAAATACAGCTATCATTTTCTTCTTTACAGATTGGGATTTTCTGACAATTACGGGTGTGTCGTCATCATCAAAGACCCAAACTTTGTTTTGAGCCTTGGTCGGCAGATCGTAATAGTACAGCCAAGTCTCGTCACCTGTCACGATGTTGTTCATATACCGAGATTGTCCCTTATCAAACTTGTTTAACATATCCCGGCACCAAGTCATACGTCGTGTCATCTGCTCTTCAGTCAGTTGATGCGGCACCCAGAGAGAACAAAGTTTCTTCACGTGCAAATGATCTTGCAGAATCGAACGAATTGCTGGTGCATTTAGGCCCAAAGTATCCTATCTGTTGGTAGGTCACTTGCCTGTTTTCGTCAAGCATTTTCCTCACAGCAGTAACGTTTTCCTCCGTAACTGACGTTCGTGGCCTTCCTGGCCTCTCAGAATCCCCCAGAGTGAAATTTCCCCTTTGGAATTCTCTATACCACCTGAATATCGTTGTACGATGTGGACAGTCATCATCTAGTGCAAGAGTCATTTCTTCTAAGCACTGGTCTATGGTTAAACCACGCACAAAATTATACCGCAAAACTGTCCTTATCTCATTTGCGATAAGAGAGTGTAAAGTGCTTGCGATGGCATCGTAACCACGATGCCATCGCAAGCACTTTACACTCTCACTACTAATGAATAACTGAGCCCATCGACTTGGCGCGGCGGCTACTATGCACGTATGAACATGTCTCAACATGCAGCAACAAGCAGCTTCCTGTGATTCATTGTTGCGTCATATTGCAAAACTTTCCTAGTACCCTTTGTATATCACAAGACAGATATTATAAATGTTCACAGATATGAGTTTTTTTGTTTGTGCTTAGTATTTATTGAAATATGCTTTTCTATTTACATTTCAATTACTTCTCTAAAATCCAGACATTTCAAACACAGCGCCTCTCAATCCACAAGGGTGCCTGATTTTAAAGCATTTATTGTATTTATAGTGGCAAATTTTGCAAGCTTACATAGTATCATCATCAAAAAAAAAAACCCCTTCCCTTCTTGTCTATCTCCTTTAAGAGTTTGTCTTGTTGTTCCTTGAATTTATTCAATATACCCACTTCCACAACACCAGATGGAAGATTGTTCCACCAGTCAACTAGAGATTGGCTGAAGGCAATTTTCAACACATATCTTTTACAACTGGCCTCAAATTAAATTTGTACCCTCGTGTGTATTTCAAGCAAGAGAAATGATGCCATCATCCTTGCGCTTACTCAATCTATTCAAAGTGTTAAACACGCTTTGAATGGATTGCAGGCCTAGTGTCCAGACATGGCAATTTACAGAACTCAAGTTTAGTAATCTCAGTACTCTTCTCTGCACCCATTCATACAGATCCACATCCTTTTAAAATGAGACATCTATACCTAAATAAATTTTCTGTTTATACTCCGGCACGACAACCAAGTCAGTAGAGTTTACAATAAATCGTCAGTACAAATATTTATTGTATTTAGTAGTCATGGGCTTGAACCCCAGTCCACTCGAGGAATGCGTGTTATGCACTCTCGTTCCTGACCACTCGGCTACGTCAGGCCCATATATGTGGCCTTACCATTGCATTGTATAGTGGGATGATCACCTGTAGTAAAAATTCCTTTATATCACTAACAAAATCTCATGAGATGTCCTAGCAATCTGTCTGCACTGCTCAGAATTTCATGTCTTGCAATTATCCTCACTCTTTTTTCATTCTTCACTACCCTCAGTGCAGTACCACACAGTTGGAACATTAATCTGCGATTACTGCTACCCATATGCAGTACTTTATATTTGTTAATGTTAAACTTCAGTTGCACTTCTCAGACCATCTGCCTAATTTTTCTAATGTTGCAGTAGCCTGACCTGATTACTATCATCAACCACTCTGCTGACCTTTGTATAATCTGCGCACGTAAACATTACCTGAACTGGATATCATCATTTTCTTTCTTGGTGATTCCTTTCTACTTCTCTCTCTCTCAGGGTAACTCGGGAATTTTTTTTTTTTGTTTTTGGATGGTGCATAAGCCTTAGGCTTCCTTGCACCATATGGCTAATAATAATAATAATAATTAAGCCTGAATGCTATCATCAGTGTGATTAATAAGTATTGAAAACAACAGTGGGTCCAGCACTTAATGCTGCGAAGTCCATTAATAACAGTAGTCCAAGAAGAGTAGTGCCCATTGATAACCACTATTTTCTCCCACTCAACCATATCTTCATCCATAGTATAACTTGATAGCTTGCTCCTAATGCCACACTGCTCCAATTTGGTGCTTTATGCCCAGTTTCCCTTGTGCTGTTAAGCCCAAACAAACAACTGCTCCAATTTGTACAGCAGTTTTTTTTTTTTAAGTGGAACAGCACTAAAAGCTTTTCTAAAATCTAAGTGTATGATGTACAGAATTTTTCTTTGCATCCAGTTCCTTATATATTGGATCATAGTATCTAATCAGATTATTTGGATAAGATCACTCCTTAAGAAATTCATGCTGTGACTGCAATATAAGTGCATTTTCTGTCTAGATCAGTGGTTCTCAACGGGGGTCATGGAAACTGTTGTGGGCCACAAAAAGTTCACTTCTAAAATAAAATTATTACTAATATAAAAAAGAAATTAATGAGATCTGCATGGATCTCACTAAACTAAGGGACAATAATATTGTAATATTTTTTGCTAAGAGCATAATTGTATATTGTGAATAAACAAAATATTATATGAGCAAAAATTCTAATATAAATATTGTAGTTAATAAACCTCTTTTTTATTATTAATATTCCTTATATTATAAACAAATAATGTGTTATAAATAAAAAGTATAGTTGATAAAGTACATATTTATTATAAATATTACATTATTATAATTAAACAATATGAGGGGTGGGGCCACAGAGGTGAATGAAACTCAGAAGTGAGCCACGAGCAAAAAAAGATTGAGAGCCATTGGTCTAGATGATTCTGCATTACTTTTACCAGAAGCAGAAGTTAAGCTAACTGGTCTTTAATTACCTGCATCACACTTTGATACCCCTTTGTGAATTGGGAATATATTTGCACACCTCCAGTCCGTGGGGATCTCATCTCAATCCAAGGATGCACTCATAATTGTCTAAAGTCACCTTCTTTACTGTCTCCCTTAATATAATTGAATATATTCCATCCACACAAGGTGCCTTTTTTATATTCAGTTTCAACAGTCACTTCCACTTTTGTCTCAGTTGTCACAAATTCATATAGTCCCAGTTAGAATTTAATAAACTTCTGTCATCTCTGTCCCTGAAATGTTCATGTATGAATGTAGATGCAAAATGTCTATTCAAGTTGTCAGCCACATGAGCGAGATCATCCAACTTAAACCATTCTTATCTAGTGGACTAATGTCATTCGTTTGTTTCCTTCTAGTGTTTACGAAGCTAAAGAAGTCTTTGCTGCTTTTCTTTCTATCAGACTTCTCGTAATCTGCCTTAGTTTACCTAACCTCCTTTGTGAATTGATTGCATACTATTTTTTATCTACTGCAGGCTTCTCTATCACTTGATGATTTATCTGTATCCAGTTTATTTTTCTTCTCTGATTCCTTCGTCTGACATCCATGTAGATCTATGCCCTGTGCAGTAGCTCTTAGTCTATAAAAAAACCTAGTGGCTTTTATGATTACTTCCCTGAATGCTTCCCATTAAGAATTTGCTGTTGATTAAACTAACAGTTGGTCCCACTGGATAGAATTTAAAAATTGTCTGAAACAATTGTAGTCTGAAAGCAAAAGCTTTTCTCCTGTGTCCTTGAAAGTAGTTACATCCTTAATTAAATGCCACATCAAAACAGTGATCACTGCCACCTTGTGGTTCTTTTATTTGCAGTTTCTTAATGCATGAAGAGTCATTGCTGATAATCAGAGTATTGCTTTCTCTTGTTGCCTCTTACATGCTGGTGTCAAACAGTCATCCAATAAATCCATGGAAGTCTTACTACTCTATGAATGACTAACTCAGAAGTTCCACTCAATGACTGGTAAGTTAAAATTGCCCATTATGAAACAATTTATTGTATCGCTCTATGCCTGTACGGCTGCTCCTTATACTCATTACAGTTATTTCACATGTAACACGCTCCTACGCTCATTTTTACCTTTCCGATGCTAAGTTCTCCAAACTCTTTTGACATTGAACATGGCTACCCATGTCAACTGGATGCACTGTCCTAAATTTTGTATGCTGTTGAACAAAGTATTGTCCCTCCTTCCTGTCCTTTCTGTACCCAGTGTATTCCACATATTCAAATTTTCCACCTTGTATGTCTCAGTGACAACATGTTTCCTGTATCCCTATAATGTCTGCATTTTGTTCACTGTGCTTCTAGTATTAGTATCCATGCAAGTATATATGCACCTGTTTTTGATTTTAGTAATTCTAACACAGCCCATGTATTTGCTTGTCTCATGATGGCCCCCAGCAGGCCTGTAGTCTCTGATACCTCTCCAAAAGGCAAGGTATCAGCATGCTGCAGCCCAAGCTGCCACGTTGAATTTATGCCTAAGGGGGCATAAATTCAAATTGAGGAACGATAGCTGTAGAACAGACGTGCGGAAATTTCCTTTAGCCAGCAGGTGGTTAATTGCTGGAACTAACTTCCCTCTGTCATTGTGGAAGTTGATAGCTTAAATAAATTCAAGGAGGAACTACATAAGCTCATATGCTTGCTTTCTTGCATCACATGCCTCTACTACTATTATTACTATGTTCCAATAGCAGTAATGAAAGAGTCACACCTGTGCACAGTGGCTGCTGTTAACCTGTCTTTGTATCCCCCCCCACGAGGTCAGTTTTCTGACCCACCTAACACTGCCCTGATAACATCAGCAAATATTTGCCTTCCCCTTCTATTTGAGTGTATTTCATTGTAAAAACATTTTCTCCTGTTAACAGTCACAGATCATGCTAAAAAAAAATTCTTCCTTATCAGTATTTCACAGTCTCTCCAGGGCCCAGTTGATTGACAAGGCACTCATCATGTAATCCTTCTGTCCTGTCTGGCCAGAATTACAGACACATAATGATAGCTGCTCTACATTGTCAGCAACCTTTTGCTCCAGGCATGCATACTGTGGTCCTATACCACATATTCTTTTTACAAATCATATTTCCTGCTTCCCTGAGAATAGGTTCACTGAAAACACAGGTGGAATGCACTAGTCCCCACTTCTGTGGGGACTAGTGCATTCCATTGTGGAGGATCTCTTATCCTCTCTTGCATGAGTGTAGAAACCAGTATTGTCCTGGGTGGCTGAGTACTTGAAAAGTACCTCTTAATTCCTTAGAGCTCATCAACCCTATTCCTCCAGCCTTCACATAAGCCCATTAGGATGCTGGGTTGGTGCCAAAGATGCTTACACATCTCTACTACAGATGTACACAAAGTCCTTGGCCTTATGTCTCACTAGAAAACTCAGCAATAAGACTGCAGTTTGTACAATGAATAACTGATATACAAGAGAAACTGTGATTGATGGCTCTCTTGCAAGCCAAAGCATTTCCTCTGCTTTTTGCTTTGCTGCTCTTTTAAGGCATGATTCTAATTTGATTAAAATTACTTCACAAACTAAGAGATAAGTATTAGCAATGGCCACATGGTGCAAGGAGGCCTATGGCTTATGCTGCACCAGCAAAAAAAAAAAAAAAATATATATAATAATAATAATAAGAAAATTTAAAAAAAAAAAAAAAATTAATAAAAGAAAATAAAATAGATGACCTGTGTTTCCCTCCTCCCATAGGTAACTATCCAGATGACCTTTGAATTTCCCCAAACTGTCAGCCTCTACCACCCATGTAGGTAACTTATTCCAGTAATTTATAACTCACTGGCTAAAATAAAACTTTCTACAGTCCAGTCTAAACATCTCTCCCCTACTTGAATTTATGATCCCTAGTACTAGAATCATAACTGTAAAAAATTTCGTCCCCGTTCATTTTATTTTTTCCTATAAGAGCCTTAAATGCCTCAATCAAGTCTCCTAAGTTTCCAAGCTCTGCAACCCACATATCGAAGTCTTTCCTCATATGGATGCCTCATATCAATCTTACCGGGTGAGTTACCCATCTTTGGACCCTTTCAATAAGCTTTATCTTTCTTTAAGTGCGGTCTCCATACTTGAACACAGCATTCCAAGTTTCATCTAACAATAGCCTTATATAATGAGATTGACTTATCTCTACTAGCAAATGTTCAATAAATCATCGATAGGACACTATGGGCCTTTCTTGCAACTTGTCTACACTGCTTGGAGAAATTTTCTATCATAACACCCAAGTCCCTTTCCTCAACTACTGGCTTTAGTTCAACTCCACCAAGTGTATAAGTTATTTTGTTGTTACTGTTCCACAGGAGTAATTCCTTACACTTTGCTGGATTAAAGCATAGCTGCCATCTTTATGACCATCCCTGAAGTCCATCTAGGTCATTCTGAAGAAGTTCTGCTTGGTGGTCACTAACTACTCTACCAATCTTTACATCATCTGCAAATTTAGACATCATGCTCTCTATCCCTTCATCGATGTCATTTATGAAAATCAAAAACAGTGGTCACTAATAGTGATCCTTGGGAACTCCACTTCTTACATCAACCCAATATGAGGAATAACCATTTATCACAACCCTCTGCCTCTTGCCCCGAAGCCATCCTTGCTATTCATCTAGGGATTTTCTCTGATTTCAACCTGTTCCAGCTTATAAAGTAATTGCTCATGTGGGACTGAGTCAGATGCTTTGCTGAAATGAAATGTTTTGGCTCATTATAGTCTTATAATGCGCCAAATTATAGTTGCTAATGTGCCAATAAAACGCAACAACAAACAAACAAGCTTGGCTGAAATCCAAATAAGCAATTTCAAAATTATTTCCTAAATCCAGCTCATGAGTGACCCTGTCAGAATAGTTAACTAGATTTGTTAAACATGATTTTCCCTTTACAAAACCATGCTGAATATTCTTCACAATTGCATTTCTATTTACATGATCTTGAATTCCACCCTTGATCATTGCATCCACGATTTTCCTTACTACTGAAGGACTGACTGGTTGGTAATTTCCCACTTCAGTCTTAGAACCGTCCTTATGTATTGGAGAGATACATTGGCACTTTTCCAATCTGGCGGAATCACTTCTGAGTCCAGTGATGCTCTCATAATTAGCCTCAATGGTTTAGTGCACTCACTTGCCACCTCCCTTAAGATTATTGGGTATATGCTATCGAACCCAGGGGCCTTACTGGCCTGTAAGCTCATTTTTTTCATTAAATAATTATGAAATTTCAATATCATTTTCAACTTCATTCCCATAATTTCTCTTTGACATAAAGGGTTTTTCATCTGTAAATATAGATGCAAAGTAACTGTTGAGTTCATCTGCAACATCAGCTGGGGTAACTAGTACTAAACACATGTCCATTACATAAGGGTTGTGATTTAGGTGTATAACAACAATACACACTATTACTTTTCTAAATAATGCTATATCCTAATTTCTTATCTGGAGGAAAATAAAAACTGTGATTAGAACCTTTGAACTACTTAGTCTCTTCAAAATAAAAACACTATGATTGCAACTTTGACGTACTGCACTACAAATTAATAATTACGAGATTACCACCTAGATTACTGAGATTACGACCCTGACGGCACCATTTTGGTGCTGTATTATGGGTGGTGTATCCGCCAAAAATAAATAACAATAGTTTTCTCCTATGGTGAAGCATTATTCAACTACAATATCATGGTGACTCATTGTGAAGGTATTCACAATGAGATATACTTAAATGTTGCCAATTTTAACTATTTAGTAGTTGGCAGCGTGCAGAAATTATGTAATTACACTAAATTGTACGTAATTACGAGATATTGTATTCAAGCTGAAAGCATCGGTATTTTTATTATTTTTTTTTTTATATAAACCCCAAACACGAGAGGTATTAGAACCTATAGTACTTAGTACCGTGCTTGGGTTGGAGGTTGAGAAGACAAAAGAAAATATTTGTTGACATTGGACTTGAACTTCTATAGACTGTAATTTTCAGGAAATACGTATGAAGGAAGGTTCCAGTAAATGGCAGTTGAATTAATAAAACCAGAGTTTAATTCCCCTCCCTGAATAACTCCTCATGTGTGAATGTAGATGGAAATTATTCATTTAGTTTGTTAGCTACCTGAGCAGGATCATCAACGGTTGAACCATCGATATCAAGTGGCCCAATCTGATTCATCCTCTTCCTTTTAGAGTTTACATAAGTAAAGAACTCATTGCTGTTTTCTTTGCATCCTTTGTCAAAGATTTCTCGTAATCTGCCTTTGCCTGCCTAACCTCCTTTGTGACTTGGTTACAGACCAACTTATATCTATTATAGGCTTCTGTGTCCTCTGTTAACTTATATGTATCCCATGCATTTTTCTTCTCTGCCACATGTCTACTTAGTTCATCTGACATCCATTTAGGCCTAAATCTTGAACAGTATTTCTTAGTTGGTATGTAAAGCTTAGTAGCTTCCAAGATAAATTCTTTGAATGCTTCCTATTTTGAATTTGCTGTGGGTAACATCATCAGTTGGTCCCACCGTATAGAATTTAAATACTGTCTCAGACTACTGTAGTCACCTTTACGAAAGCAAAAACCCTTCCCTTTCCTCCCTGATGGTAGTTACCCCTTTGAGTAAATCCCACTTCAGCCCACTGTGATCACTGCCACCTAGTGGTTCCTTTAACTGCAGATTTTTAATGCATGAAGAATCAGTACTGATAATCAGATAGAGTATTACTCCCTCTAGTTGCCTCCTCAACATGCTGCTATAGAAAACAATCATCCAATAAATCCACAAAAGCTTTGCTAGTGTGTGAGTGAACAACCCACAAATTCCAGTCAATATCTCTGGGAAATTAAAATCCCCCATATAACTGATTTTCTGGCCCATTCTATTTCTCTGCACAATTGCTCATTATACTTATCCAATTCATTAGGCCTACAACACATAACTACTCATTTTTCTTTTCCCAGTGTTTATGTCACACCAAACAGAATCAACATTGCATTGTCCACCAACATCAATTGGATGCACTTCCTTAGATTTTGTGTTTCTTAAATAACAGCATTACCCCTCCTCCCTTCCTGTCCTGTCTATCCTTTCTGTACACATTGTACTCCCCAAATTCCAGTTCTGCACTGGTTATGTCTGTGTGACACCACGTCTCTGATATCCCAACATCTGCTTTTGATGTCTTGATTAGCACTTCAAGCTCATCAAATTTATTAACTATACTCCTAGCATTGGTGTACATGCACCTGTTTCTACTCTTAGTTACAGCCAATGTATTTATTTGTTCCACTATGACTCTCAGCAGTCCTGGAAATCTCCATTGCCTTGCTTTCCAGTCCGCTGCTCATTCTAATAGAAGCAGTGCAAGAATCAGTTTTGCATCCACCTGCTGCCACTGTTAACCTTTTAGTCTGTGTATCCTGCCAAGCTAGCAGTTTGTCGGGATACACAGAACTAGCACTGTGTCTATAACACAGCAAATATTCGTGCACCCTTTCTATTTAAGTGTACCCCATCCCTGTAGAAGCAATCTCTCCTGTCAACAAGCACAGACCAGGCTGAAAAAAATTTTACCCCTTGAGCCTTGCACTATTTCTCCAGAGCTGAATTGATCGATAAGGCTCTCATCATATGCTCCCTCCTATTGTGTCTGGGCAGAATTGCAGACACTCACATTCAATCCTAACTCATGACTTTTTTTTCAACATTACATATATATATACTCTATTAATAGAATGTTCAGAGTTTATGCAATCTGTTGCTAAATATCATGTTTTAACATCTAGAACACATTGTATTGAATGAATGTCTGTACATCCTGTCTAGTAGAGTAGGTATATTTAATGATTAAGGATAATTCAGAATTTTCAACTCTAATTCGAATCTCTCATAACTATAGAACTGGGTTCATGTCGTGATATCAGCCTTTGTTGACTTCTCTTCATACTATGTATATACAGTGAAACTTCCCTTTAACGGACAGCCATGGGGAACGAAAATGTGTCCGTTAGAGAGAAGTGTCTGCTAACAAGAAGTCTGAGGGAGAAAAAAAAAAGAAAAGAAAAATTGTTAAATGTTTAATGTAAAATTAAATTAAAATATATACAGATTTTGAACAATATTTTTGTAAATAATATACATACAATTGTGCTATGCATATTATGACTTTATCTTAAGAAAAATACATACAGTAATCATTTATTTTCTTCTGCATCTTCTTCCGGCTGATAATTTTGTTTTCAATATTTGTTTGGAGTGAAGAAACCATCGAAATTCCTTCAGTATCTTCTTCAGCTGTGAAAAACATTTTTAAACAATTGATTTGTATGAGCGCTTCTTCAATTTCATCAGTGGTTCGTCGTTAATATGTTCTTCGACAGAATGACCTCCTTCCATTTCTTCATCTTCATGAGGAACTTCTTGAAAAATATCGATGATACTGTCGTTGATATCTAGAGCACCATCTTCTGTAGTGAGGTTCGAGTCTATATCTTTGTAGCCGGGGTCACTTGTAGCTGAAGTATCGTACATTATCAATAGATGTTGAAGTTCTTGTTCTTCTTGGTGCTTCACATTGCTGTTCACAACTTCAATTTTTGCATTTGAGAAGCCAGACTTTACAAAACAGTTCACGACAGTTTGTTTTCTAATTGCGTTTACTGAAGAGGAAATCCATTGAATCAGCATCTAAGATGCTGATTTTCTTTGCAAGGTCACTCGCACATGTTACATCGTTCATGTTTGCAATGAGATGTCTTAAAACACGTTTTCTGTAGTGAAGTTTAAATTTTTTTATTATCCCTTGATCCAAGGGCTGACACTCTGCAGATGTGTTTGGTGGCAGAAAAACGATTTGAATGTTGCACAATTCAATGTGCAGGTGAGATGCAGCATTATTCATGAAAAGAATAATTTTTCTGTTTTGACGAATCATGTTTTTGGTTAAAGTGACTTATCCATTCGCTCATGATATCTCGTGTCATCCACGCTTTTTTATTAGACTTCCAGTCAACATTCAAAAGATTCAACTTTATGCCCTTGAAACAGCGAGGATTTTGTGGTTTTCCTGTAACAAGAGGTTGTTCAAAGTCTCCCAGCATATTTGTACACAATAGTACAGTCAAGCGTTCCTTAGAAATTTTTCTGCCCTGGCACTTTTCGTTTTTTAGACTCATTGTTTTTTCAGGAAGAGCTTTAAAAAACAACCCTGTTTCGTCACAGTTGTAAATATCCTTAGCTTCAAAATCACGACATAACTCTTCCAATTTGACGGTCCACTCTGTTACAACCCCAGTATCAACAGATCCACCTTCACCACTTACGGTTTTCCAAGAAATTTTATGCCGAGTTTTGAACTTGTCTAGCCATCCCACAGAAGCTTTGAACTCATTTACTCCCATAGATTTTGTAACCTCCAAAGCCTTTTCCCTAATAATAGGCCCATTAATGGGAATTTTTTTTAGCATGTGCGTGACAAAACCACTCATACGTAACATTGTCAATTTGAAGTCCAACAGTTTTCGGGAATGATTTTTGAACCTGATCATTTCCGTGTTGCCAAAATTGTTTGAGTAGTTAATTTTTTTCCTTTAGGATGTCGCTTACCTGCGTCTTCCCGATTTTGAATTTTGCAGCGAGATTGCGAACACTATTTTTTTGCCGATCAGACGCATTAATGAGTTCGACTTTATCTTTTAAAGTTAAATGTTTACGAGAAGACATTGTGCACTTCACACAACACTGAACAAAACTGAAAACCGAAACTGAAAAGACGAAAGGCCGACCAAATTCCCCCCCCTGCACACACAGAATTCATCAGAAGTTTACACGTGCTTTAAAATTCTTGAAAAAGGTTTAGAACTGCGGCGTAAACCTTGATAAAATTCAGAGAATCGGAAATAGAAAATAAACACACGATTGAGGCAATACGTGGAAGAAAAGTTCCTAGAAAAAGGGCCGTAAGCTCACCCGCTGTCCGTTACGGGGAGATCAAATTAAGTGCTAATCTAAACGAAACAGTGCAGATTGCCTGTCCGCGTCCGTTACAGAGAATGTCTGCTATACAGAAGCTGCAAACACGTTAAAACAAATAGAGGTGAGTTGGGGAATTTGAAAATGTCCATTGTAGAGAGATGTCCGTTAACGAGAGGTGTCCATTAGGAGAAGTTTCACTGTATATAGTGCAAGTGCATCAGAAATACATGGCTATATCTGAATAAATCAGAATATTAGTAAAACGGCATCGTTTTAAGTTATCTCATATGTGTATTTTAGTGCAGTTGCATCATTTATATACAGCTAAATAAATTAGCAAATGTATATAAATGATGCAATTGCACAAAAATACACAGTCTAATCTCTTTCGCAGCTTGAGGCCTTTAAGCCCTAATGCATTAGAGTTATATCTTATATTGTGAATACTTCACAACGAGTTGCCTTCTCTTCACACACAATTTTGTAGAGCCCAAAAAACAAGGTCTGAAAATGGATTTTGATATTAAGATGATTTGGGGTCTAATTATACCAACTGTACTTTGCATGGAAATGAACTAATTAAAATGCTTCTTGTGGAAAAGTGTCTTTATTAAATCTTTTTTCTTAGTAGTAGTCTACGTAATGTACTAATCAAGTTTAATTATTGATTTTTATTTTTTGGTATACCTGTCTATCTGACTCCCATCTCCCTCCCATTTCCTTTATTGGACTCTTTCAATAAAAGTTTTTTGGCCCTTTGATCACAACTCTTCCACCCCAAAGATTGTGGCAAGAGGCCCAAAAACCATAATTTTGTACAGAAGATGGTGCATCTCCTTGTGTGCAAAGACAGGAGCTAGCAGGCTAGCTGATTTCTATGTGACTGGTTGCTGAAAGGCCAGTCATACAACATGCACTTTGTAAACCAACAAATCCTCAACATAGAAGGCAGCATTGAAGGAATCCTTAAGAACCACTGTAACAAAGCTACACATATGTATATTTCCTTTTTTGTACACTTTTTACACATCCTATACAAATTCCACATTTTATGACTTAACCAGTACTTCAAACTTGTTAAATTTATTTGCTATAGTTGTAATATTAGTGTATGAGCATGTACGTGTGCACCAGTTTTGTTGTTAATAATCCTAACGTAGCCCAAATATATATATATATTTTTTTTTTGTGTAAACCCCAAACACGAGATATATTAGAACCTATAGTACTTAGTACCGTGCTTGGGTTGGAGGTTGAGAAGATGAAAGAAGATATTTGTTGACATTGGACTTGAACTTCTGTAGACTGTAATTTTCAGGAAATACGTATAAAGGAAGGTTGTTCTAGAAAACGGCAGTTGAATGAATAAACGAGGAAGATGTAAACTTTGGTTCTGTGAGTTTGAAGTTGCAGCAGAAACAGTATGTCTATGAGACAGCGAGTGTAGTGACTCTGTTAGAGATGAATTATTAATTAATCTAACTGTCCTCTTCTGAACGGATTCGAGAAACCTGAGAGAAGTTTTCGGGGCACCACCCCAGATGTGGGAACAATATTCCATGGTAGGGTGGATTTGCAATTTGTACAGATTGAACAGCTGTTTGGAAGAAAAGTAATGCCGAGAGCGAAAGAAAACCAAGTTTTTTTTAGGTACAGAGGAAGCAATATTTATAATGTGCTTGTGCCAAGAGAGATTAGAAGTCAGAGTAATGCCCAAAAAAGATATATCATATTGCTTAGAAATCGGAGTGTCACTAAAGATAAGCATAGGAGCAGAAGAATCCTTTTTGCGAGATATAAGACAAGACTGAGTTTTAGATTGATTGAAAACAACTAAGTTGTCTTTGCTCCACTGGAGAATTACCTGGAGATCGGTATTTAAGGAATTGGTAGCAGATTTTCGAGATGTTGAAGCTGATTGAGCAGGGCAAGGTTTCTCAAAGTGGAAAGTGGAATGCAATGTGCTATCATCGGCAACACTATGAATAGGATTTCCAGTCAATGGAAGAAGGTTATTAATATACAAGAGGAAAAGAGTGAAGGAAAGAACTTAACCTTGGGGGACACCGGCATTAGTGGAGAAGTTAGAAGAGAGAGAGCCATTTACCATCACCCTCAGTGAGCGATTAGAAAGAAAACTGGAAAACCAATTAAAAAAAAAAAAAAAAAACAGTTGGCAAACCATAAGATGGAAGCTTGTTTAGAAGACCTTTATGTCAAACATGATCGTAAGCTTTTGAGATGTCAAGAGCAACTGCTTGTGTTTCATTGAACTTTTCCATTAAATTAGTCCACAAATGGGTAATATAAGCCAGAATATCACCAGTGGATCGACACTGATGGAATTAATACTACCGATCGTTGATCAGATGGAAGGTTTCTAGGTAGTTTAAGAGTTGGCAGTTAATTGATTTCTCCATTACTTTAGCATTAGTAGAGGCATTTGATGCAAGAAAGCAACCTTATGCAGCATCAGCCAAAAAAAAAAAAAAAAAAACCCTCTGTTCATTCAAAATACCTGTCCAGCTGAGCCTTAAACTTATTTAGGCAATCAACTTCCACGACAAGGGATGGAAGTCTGTTCCACCAACCAACCACCCGCTGGCTAAAGGCAAATTTCCGCACGTCTATCCAACATCTGTCTTTCCTTAATTTGAATTTATGCCCTCTCAGGTGATTATTCTGAGCAAGAGGAAGAATTCCCATCAGCATTGAGCATGCTCAAACCATTCAAGGCTTTATACACCTCTATCAGATCACCTCGCTGGTGCCTAGTCCCCAGACACTGTAATTTGCAAAACTTAAGCCTTTCTTCGTAATAGCACCCCTTTGTTCCATTCACTAATCTTGTTGCCCTTCTCTGTACTCGTTCCAGCATCTCTACATCCCTCTTGAAATGAGGCCTCCAGACCTGTATACAGTACTCTAGGTGTGGCCTGACCATTACCTTATACAAGGGAATAATCACCTCCTTATCCCTGCTAGAAAAATTCCTATATATCATTGACAATACACCATGAGCTACTCTTGCAGCCTGTCTGCACTGCTCAGAAAACTTCATATCTGCCTGCACAACCACCCCCAGGTCCCTTTCATTCTCTACCACTGTCAGTGTAGTACCACAGAGTTGATACGTTGCTCTGGGGTTGCTGTTTCCCATATGCAGTACTTTACATTTGTCAATGTTAAACTTCATTTGCCACCTCTCAGCCCATCTGCTCAACATTTCCAGATCCTGTTGCAGTAGCAAAGTGTCAGTAATGTCCTTGACAACCCTGCCAACCTTCGTATCGTCTGCAAACTTGGACATTAAGCTTGATATACCATCATCAATATCATTTATAAATACAGAAAACAATGGACCCAATACTGAACCCTGAGGGACTCCACTAATAACATTAGTCCACGATGAGCATTCTGTCTTGTTGATTACCATTCTGTCTTCTCCCCCTCAACCACCCCTTTATCCGTAGCAGCAATTTGCCTCCAATGCCACACTGCTCCAATTTGTGCAGCAGTCTTCCATGTGCAACAGTATGAAAAGCCTTTCTAAGATCCAAGTATATAATATCAAAGTTATTCCCTGCATCCAGTTCTTTTGTGACTACATCATAGTATCCAATCAAATTAGCATTAGTAGAGGCATATGATGCAAGAAAGCAAGCTTATTCAGCATCAGCCAAAAAAAAAAAAAAAAAAAACCCTCTCCCATTTCACCCCTCCGTTCGTTCGAAATACCTGTCCAGTTGAGCTTTAAATTTGTTTAGGCTATCAACTTCAACAACAAGTGATGGAAGTCGGTTCCACCAACCAACCACCCGCTGGCCAAAGGCAAATTTCCGCACATCTATCCGACATCCGTCCTTCCTCAATTTGAATTTATGCCCTCTGAGGTGATTATTCTGAGAAAGATGAAGAATCCCATTGGCATTGAGCATGCTCAAACCATTCAAAGCCTTATACATCTCTATCAGATCACCTCGCCGGTGCCTAGTCTCCAGACTCTGTAATTTGCAAAACTTAAGCCTTTCTTCGTAAGAGCAACCCTTTGTTCCATTTACTAATCTTGTTGCCCTTCTCTGTACCCGTTCCAGCAGCTCTACATCCTTCTTGAAATGAGGCCTCCAGACCTGTATACAGTACTCAAGATGTGGCCTAACCATTGCCTTATACAAGGGAATAATCACCTCCTTATCCCTTCTAGAAAAATTCCTGTATATCATTGACAAGACACCATGAGCTACTCTTGCCGCTCGTCTGCACTGCTCAGAGAACTTCATATCTGCCTGCACAATTACCCCCAGGTCCTTTTCATTCTCCACCACTGTCAGTGTAGTACCGCAGAGTTGATACATTGCTCTGGGGTTACTGTTACCCATATGTAGTACTTTACATTTGTCAATGTTAAACTTCATTTGCCACCTCTCAGCCCATCTGTTCAACCTTTCCAGATCCTGTTGCAGCAGCATAGCGTCAGTAGTGTCCTTAACGACCCTGCCTACCTTTGTATCATCTGCAAACTTAGACATTAAACTTGATATCCCATCATCAATATCATTCATAAACACCGAAAACAACAATGGACCCAACACTGAACCTTGAGGAACTCCACTAATAACATTAGTCCACGTTGAGCAGTGTCCATTGATTACCACTCTCTGTCTTCTGCCACTCAACCATCCCCTTATCCATAGCAGCAATTTGCCTCCAATGCCACACTGCTCCAATTTGTGCAGCAGTCTTCCATGTGCAACAGTATCAAAAGCCTTTCTAAGATCCAAGTATATAATATCAAAGTTATTCGCTGCATCCAGTTCTTTTGTGACTACATCATAGTATCCAATCAAATTGGTCAGGCAAGACCTGCCCTTAACAAAACCATGCTGCGTCTGAGCTATAACTGAATTCTTGTCTAGATGATCCTGCAGTGCTTCTTTAACCAGTGCCTCCATTAATTTACCTGGAACAGAAGTTAAACTAACAGGTCTATAATTACTTGTGTCAGCCTTTGATCCTCCTTTGTGAATTGGTCAGGAAAGACTTCCCTTTAACAAAACCATGCTGTGTCAGAGCTATAAATGAAGTCTTGTCTAGATGATTCTGCAGTGCTTCTTTAACCAGTGCCTCCATTAATTTTCCAGGAACAGAAGTTAAACTAACAGGTCTATAATTACTTGTCGCCCTTTGATCCTCCTTTGTGAATTGGGGTCACATTTGCACATCTCCAATCCATGGGTACTTCCCCTGAGTCCAAGGAAGCTCTCATAATTATGGCTAAGTGTTTGCTTACTACCTTTGCTGCATCCTTTAATATAAGTGGATAGATCCCATCCACCCCAGGTGCTTTTCTTGTATTCATCTTCAACAATTTCTCCTCCACTTTACTTTCAGTTATTACAAGATTCTCTAGCTTACTGCCAGAGTTGAATACACCTCTGGCATTCCCCTCGCTGAATAACTCCTCATATGTGAATGTCAATGCAAAATATTCAAAATATACGCCAGAATATCACCAGTGGATCGACACTGACAGAATTAATACTACCGGTCGTTGATCAGACGAAGGTTTCTAGGTAGTTTAAGAGTTGGCAGTTAATTGATTTCTCCATTACTTTAGAAAGAGTAGAAGTAATTGCAATGGGATGATAATTGGATGGGAGGGATTTCTTACCCTTTTTAAGGTGATTATAGGCTGGATATGAGCAAATTTCTAAGCAGAAGGAAAATCACCTTTGGAATAAGAAAATGAAAAAAGTCAGCAAAGAACAGGAGTAAGTTCAGGAGCACAGGTTTTGAGAACAATTGGAGAAATACATTGGGACCTGGAGCTTTCTTATTCGTCAAAATCCTTCTGACATCCTTTTGACGGAATATCACAGGAGGCATTGAATGGAGCGTGTTGGGAATGGTGGGAGGTGTTTTACCAAGATCATTAATACATTAGTTGGAAAAAAATGGGATGCTAGCAGGTCAGCTTTATCCTTGGCTGAAGTGACAACAGAACCATCTGGTTTGGTCAGAGGTGGGAGCAGAGATGGGCAAAAGTTGCAGCCAATAGCTTTGGAAAGAGACCAGAATGCTCGGATACCATTAGGGCAAGAAGCAAGTTTCCTACTCTTTGCCTGTTCAAACTCTAGTTTGGACTGATTAATAACTGCTTTACAATTGTTCCGAGCTTTGGTGTAGACAGAAAATGAAACTGAAGAATTAGAAACAAGCCAATTATGATATGCAGCGTTCTTCCCTTGAACAGCCTTAGCACATTTATTGGAAAACCAAGGTTTAGATAAAAGACGAGATTTTAAAGTGGAGTGTTGGATAAAGGATTCCATTCCTGCAAGAATAATTTCACTGACGCAATCTGAGCAAACGTCGACATCAGAAGCTTTGAAACAGTAATCCGACCAAGGAAAAGAAGAAAAGAAATCTCACAGGTCATCCCATTTTGCATTCTTGTAATGCCAAACAAGGTTGGGAGTTGGGAATAGAGGTTGGGAATAGCCATGAGATAAAGGCTCCATTGGAGAAGAGACAATCATCAAGTTGTGATCTGAGGTACCTAAAGGACCTCTCACTTCGACTATGTACACAGAAGGGTTGTTTGTGAGAAAAAGATCAAGGTTAGGATTGTCCGGTATTCTTGTTGGAAAACGAACAATCTGCGCAAGGTCATTAGTAATTGCAAAAGCCTCAGTATCTCGACTAGCTGGGTCGGTGTGACTAGAAAACGGAAGTCAGCTGGAGTTGTGCACATTAAAATCACCAAGGAAAACTATCTCACTGTTAGGAAAGTTGGACTGGAGAAAGTTAAGTTGCAAAGAGAGGAACTCAAAGAGCTCCAAGTGATTAGTGGAGTTGGGAGAACGGTAGAGACAACAGATGAATTTGACACATTGAGGTAGAGAGATTTTAAGCCAGAGGAGATTCCAAATTACCAAGTCTCTGACAGGGAATATCGGAACAGACATATGCACCAATTCAGAAGGAAAAAGTAGACAGTTAATCAGGCATGTTATTCCACTTCCTAGTTGTCCACTAAATAAATTTTCATTTGTCATTCAGTGATATCTGGGAAAAGCTGCTGATTCCCTAAATATGGTAAGAAGCCTTCATTCCATAGGTCTTTGTTGAAATTTCCAGTCAGAAGCATTTTTCAGTATTCCTGAAACTCCTGTCCTCTGGAGTGAACATTCAATAACTCCCCACATTTGAATGGGACCTCATGAATGTTGCAGAGTTCATTGATCAGCAGATTACTCAAGCAAAACACATTCAAGAGTTGCATAGTAGGCTATTTTATCATTATGACCAGTGCATTTCTTTAAAGTTATATTAAAACCACTTTCAAAAGTTTGTTTGCCCTCCCTGCAATAAGAACACAAGTACCACAAGAGACTTTTGTTGTGCATATTGCAGCATTTGAAAACTAGGCACTTGCAAGGAGATTTGATTTTAATGTTTAAGGCTTTAAATGGATTGAGTAAACTTCATGATATTCTAAACACTCTCAGACACACTCACACTTACACGTACTCACGCACACAGGCTGAAATTGAAAAGGGATGGCTGCAGAATAGATGCATGAAAGTGTGCTTTTAGCTAGAGAGTAATTGATTGTTGGAAAAACTCTCATCAGGTGTTGAGAATAGAGGACATGTGCAGTTTAAATCAATTTAAGGAAGAATTAAACATATTTGAGATGAACAGATGAGGTGGGTTTTTTTTTTTTTTTGTCTTAATGAGTTTGCATCATTTGTCAATACTAGTACTAATAATAATAATGAGGTTAAATGTATTTATTACCATTCTTATTAAAATTTATTAGTTTTACCCTAGTTCATAAATATTAATTTGAAAAGTTAAATGTATGCCATTAATTTTCTAGTTGAGTGTAGTATTCTCCATGACATCAGACTTGGGGGACAACAAAGAAGTCTCTGAAGACCTGAAACAGCCAGTAAGCTTTTAAGTGAAATTGTTGTAAATTAGAATTGTTAAATAACTGATTTAGCTGGTTAGTAATAAAGCAGTGCTTTATGAACTTCTAAAATTCTGTTTTATACTTTTATACTTTGAAGTACAGAATAGAATTGGAACAAAATGCTTAATTTTTTTGCCTTTAAATGTATGCATTTGACTTAATATGATAGCATAGCTTAATTTATTATGGTACTCACCTTTTTTTATAATCTGCAATTGATGTTTGAATAGGGTGGATGATAGTTCCCCATCAATAACAAATGCATACATTCCGTAATCTACAATTGATGGGGAAGGAGCAAAAAAAAAAAAAGGAAAAAAGTGGCTATCTCGGTTCTATGGCTGAAAAGCTAGGAACAATTTTCAATGTTTTTTTAGTTTCATCCTTAAGGGAAAAAACATTTTTACAGTTACTTTTGGATCAATTCAGAGACATATCATGCATTTAGCTATTTTTTGAAAGAAGCTTTCAAACTGTGTTTGAGAGATTCTTTCATATTTTGTACACTGAGTGGACAGAAATCATGGGATACCTGCCTAGTAATGGGTAGGCCACCTTTCGCCCGAATAAGGGCAGTCACACAGTGAAACATTGAGACCACTAGTTCACGAAAGTGTTCCACGTCTATTTTCGTTCATGCATGCTGCACCACTGTCCACAATTCTGTGGCATTCCTGGGTGGAGGATCCAAAGCTCAAATGGACATTTTCACAGCATCCCAAAGATGTTCCGATGAACGGGGAGGCCATTCTATGGTGGTAAAACTTGCGGAATGCCTTCAAACCATGTTCTAGTCACCATGGTTCTCTGCGGAAGCACACTGTCCTGCTGGAAGAGTCCGTTGCCCTGTGGGTGCATGATGACCGTGAAGGGAAGCAGATGATCTGTAAGGGTGGACACAACCTGGACCATTCAGAGATGTGTCTAGACATACCACAGGTCCCAATGTGTGCCAGTTGAACATGCCCCAGACCATTATCGACCGTCCACCTGCCTGAACAGAGTCTTGTTGACGTGACAGGGGTATAGCTTTGTGCGGTTTCCACTAGATACACACCCTCCCGTCTGTTTGAAATAACTGGAAACAGGACTCATCGGACCAGGTGACATATCTCCAACCATGCAAGGTCCAGTGCCGATGTTCTTTTGCCCATTTGAGGCATAGAGTCCTGTGTCGTGGTGTTAGCAATGGGACTGTGGTGGGTCAGCGGCTCCCATAACCTATTGTGACTGAATGATCGCCTGATGGTCTTGGTGGAGATGTTTCTGGCACCTTCCTCATTGAAGTTGGCAGTGATTTGTGCCACTGTGTCGCTCTGGTTGGCTGAAGCAATGCGGGACAAATGTCAACGGCTGCATTCATCCACCACCTTTCTCTGCCTACAGCGCAGATAACATTATTCGTGGATAACATTCATGGACAGCGTATCAAGAGTGCATCAGGAATATGGGAATGACGTATTCCCGATGCACTCTTGATACTGTTGAACAGGGATAGTGCAATTTCTGTGCCACCTGTGTGATCGAGTGAACCATGTGTCTGTCACCCACTATCATCTCTTTCAAAGTCAATTAACTCACGACTTTTATGCATACTGACATTGAATTACTGTCTACGTCAGGAGTGGCCAACTTAATTTGTGATGTTATCTACTTTTTCCTTCAAAATATGCCGTGATCTACCATCTCAAAAATTTCATTGCATAAGGTGCACAAATCGAGGGATGACTGTATATTTAAAATTCGTCGTGATCGACTGGTAGATTGCAATCGACTCGTTGGCCAACCTGGTCTCCTGGTCTACGTGAATGCAGTGATGTAGTGTACCTATATACCTGCCAAGCGGTGGGTTCGTCCACTAGCCAGTGAGGTGACACCATTGCGTTGCCTAGGAACCAGGTATCACGGATTTAATTTTGGTCGATCACGACAAACTTTTAGAATTTACTGCATGTTCAGAACCTAAATAATATAGCTGATAGAAAAAGTTTATACAAGCCAAAATTAGAAAATTAAAGTGCTGCATGAGTAGATTTTATTAAAACGAATGGACAGTATGGCTATATTAGGGTCAAAGATTATTGGCAAAGCAAAAGATTTTGCTTTGGCAATAATCAGTGATGAAATTAATTATAACAGGGCTAGAAAAGCATTGTCTGTGGTTATGCTGTAATAACCATTCCCTACATGCTACTTTGAAAGCCACTGTACTCAGCTGCAGCCCTATGATAATTTGTTTTTCTAAGCAAAAATGTTCTTCTGTACTCACATACTTCATTAACTCATAAGTATACTTCTCAGATTATAGTGCATCTCTACTGTATATAGCAATAAAGATATAATTTTAAAACCTCAATGTTAACAAAAAAGTTTTAAACTTGATTGTTATGACATTGTGTGGTTATCCCAGTTGTCATGCATTTTTTGGGCTATATGATTTTGCAAATTGTGTTTATATTGAATAGGCATGTCACAAATCTAGTTTGGAATGTTTAACTGGTTTAACCTTGAACCCTTTGCTGTACATAGTTCTGTATGAAGAGTTTTTAGCAAAAATATGAAATGTTTCTCAGCAAATATTCATTTTATTATTATTATTGCCCTCGTGGGTAGTACAGTTGGTAGAATCACTGTCCTCTCCACATCAGATGGAAAATATCTGAGTGTTCGAGGATCGTTGATGATGTGAGGAATTTTTATGGGCCCTTTTCACAACGTGGCTGAGTTAGTTGGGCTCAGGTGAGGACAGCATGGTTTTTTTCTCCCCGAAACTCGGATTTTTCATCCAGCAAACAAAAAAAAAGAGCACAGAACAAGCAGTTTACAGACAGTATACATGGAACAATATTGCCTAAGTCACTGATGCTCCCAAAAACCCTACTACTACATTTATTTTATTTTATTTTTTTTTGGGGAACCCCAAGCATGATGGGTAATAGAATGCTTAGCACCATGCATGGCTTGAAAAGATGAAACAAGATACTTGTTGACATTAGACTTGAATTTCTGGAGATTGTAATTTTCAGGAAGTACACGAAGGGATGTTGTTCCATAAAACGGAAATTGAAGGAGTAAATGAAAAATAAGAAAAGCTGGGTCTGTGAGTTTGAACGTGAAGAGTAACAGGACGCTGAGAAGGCGCCTCCGTAGCCAGGTGGGAAGGAGCAGCAGTGCGTAGCACACACTTCTTGATTAGACTGGGGTTCGAGCCTGTCACCACCAAATACGGAGGATGCAGAAAGGTCAGAGAATGACCACCGCATATCCCGGAGCAATATGGCCTTAGTTGATAATGCTCCTAAAAACCAAATAACAAACAAACAAACAGGACGCTGAGAAATTGCAGCACCAGATTCCAAACCAGTTCAGCACTTGTTTGAACAGGCTTGGAAGAGAATGGGAATTGAAGACAATTCAGAAGATAAGTGCACATGGAAATATCTATAGAAAAGGGAGAGTGAAAGTAGAGACTATTAGGGATGGATCATTAATTAATCTAACTGCCCTCTTTTGAATGGAATCTAGAATCCTGAAAGAAGTTTTGGGGGCACTTCCCCAAATGTGCTAACAATATTTCATGGCAGGGCAGATTTGTACAGAGTGAACAGCTGGTTGGAAAAAAAGTAATCAGTGAGCAAAAGAGAAGACTTTTTTAGATGCATTGAGTCCACTAGTTCATGAAAGTGTTCCACAGGTGTTTCCATCCATGCTTGATGCACCACTGTTTATAATTCCATCACATTCCTGGGTGGAGGATCCAATGCTCGAATGGACCTTTCCACAGCATCCCAAAGATGCTCCACAGGGATCATGTCCGGTGAACGGGGACGGCATTCCATGGTGGTAAAATCTGTGGAGTGCTCTTTGAATGTTCTAGTCATCACCATGGCTCTATGGGGAGACACATTGTCCTGCTGGAAGAGTCCAGCAGGACAGTGTGCCTCCCCACAGAGGCAATTGTCCTACTGGAAGAGTCCATTGCCCTGTGGTTGCATGATGACCATGAATGGATGCAGATGATCTGCAAGGATGGACACATAACCTGGATCGTTCAAAGATACATCTAGATGTACCAGAGGTCCCATTGTGTACCTGTTGAACACACCCCAGACCATTGCTGACTGTCCACCTGCCTGAACAGTTCCTTGTTGATATGATGGATGCGAAGCTTCATGCAGTTTCTGCCAGATATGCACCTTCCCATTCGCTCAAAATAACTGGAAACGTGATCAGGTGACTCATGCACCACTATCATCTCTTTCAAAGTCGGTTAACTCACAACGTTTATCCATACTTATATTGAATTACCGTCTATGTGAATACAGTGGTGTAGTGTACTTATACCTGCCAAGTGGCGGGTTCATGCACCTAGTGAGAGAGGATGACACAGGAACCAGGTATCCTATGAATTCTGTCCTTTCAGTGTATATTTGAATGACAGTTATGTAATTTTTTGATGCTACTGCAGTACCAATATTAGCGTGATTTCTTAATTTTATTATACTGCTTCATATTTTTTTTTTATTTTTAGCAAGTACATTCTGTTTAATGAATGACAAATTGAAAAAACTGTGGAAGTTGTCACATCACAATGGATCATCTTGTGTTAAATTAAACAGAAACTCAAGACAGCATCTCAAATTGTGTATGGTTTTTTTTTTTTTTTTTTTTTTTAGTTTACTTTCCTTATGCAACCAACCGAATATACATCAACTCCTTGAGTATTCTCAAATTCCTTATAATTAGGTGCTTGGGAATAGTAGTATCCCCAGTGCAAAAAAAAAAAAAAAATCCAGCAAAAAAAATTTGTTTGATTGTCATGAAAATTACATTTCAGGGAAATTGAAAAAGTGGCTGGCAAAATTGCAGTCTTTAAGCTGTGACAGTATTTACCACCATGCTCTAGTCTGAATGGTATTTTCATGTGCTTCATAAAATAGTGAAGTGAGATAGCATTTGATCTTTCATAGTTTCAATTCACTGTAGTTCCAGTCATGCAGAAGCTATCAGAAGTCCATTTATTTGTGCATTCATTAATATATGGTCTGATCAAAAAACTCTTAAGGCTCTATTTTTATTTTAAAAAAAGTACATGTTTTTATAAGTGAATGCCTTAAATGTATGTTACCTCGCCCTACCCTCCAATAATCTGTTAAGCATTTGATGTTCAAAGAGCATTGCTGGAAGTCTTCAACTTTTACCATCACATTTTGTCAAATCTTATAGCAGAAGGTACGTCTATAAAACTGTGTTTGCAACCTGCATGATAAACTGGCCATGAAAACACATTTACACAATAAACCATACAAGCTGGCATACTGTGGACAATATAGTTGGCATAACAAAAAAAAAAAAAAAAAAAACAAACCAGGGTAATATATGCAGTATATTACATTTCAAGCATGTTTGATTTTTATTTATTAAGTTGATTAAATTGTTTTTTCTTTTTCTGTGATTAATATAAGTGACAATTAAATAACTGTTTTTAACAATTAAATACTAATTAACTAATTTATAAAATCAAGTGTTTTCACTTTACTACTGCAATTAAGAATATAATAGTCACTGAACTTTCTGTAATGTTTTGCTTATTTCCTCCTAGATTTCTAATAACATGAAATAAATGTATTTCATGTTTCTGCTGTGATTAATATAATAAGAAAATTGTAACTCTTCAACTTTCATATGTATACTGCTTAAACGGAGTTTATTTTCTGCAAATCCACTATATTGCCCCTTTCGTTCCAGCAGTTTAGCCATATGGATAGCCTATTTCAGGGGTGGTCAACTTAATTTGTGATGAGATCTACTTTTTTTCTTCAAAATGTGCTGCAATCTACCATCTCAAGAATTTCATTGCCATGGTTAAAAAAGTTAATCAACACATATTGAAAAATGTTGTTTATAAATTTTAAAATTAAATACAATTCAGAATTATTTTAAATTCATATATATTTAAATTTTTAATTTATGTGAAGTTTGTGTCTTAATGTCATCTGCCAAGCTTTCAAAATCGGGGATATACTGTGATAAAGCCAACCGTGAAGAATCTTCTGTATGCAAGTCCATACTTCATCATTGTTTGTTTGTTTCAAATGTGAAAAGCCTATTCACATAGATATGTGTAACCAAAACAAGGATTTAAAAGTTCACTGTATTTTTTTTTTTTTTTTTAAATTTGGGTACTTTTCTTGGCAAACATATTTCCAAGTCTTTTTCTGATGATCTGGCTTTTAGGAAGATATTGTTTCACAATGTAATAATTTCATTTTCAAGTAATATTTTCTCTATGTGAAAAATCTGTTTTTTTTTTTTTTTTCCCTGCAATTTGTTTTGTATCTAAGTCGACATTAAATGGATAAGAAATATATTGAACAATGTCTTCAATTGTTTCAAAATCATCCAACTTTCTCAATTTCAGAAACACTATTAAATTCAAAAACTTAATCTCAATTTCTCACTATTAAATTCAAAAATAGGATATTTTTGCAAATGATCTTGCATATTTGCAAAATGATCGAATTTTTTTCCTTTGAGATCCTTAGCCATTGCCAACACCCACATTTTTATTTTTTCCTTATAATTCCAAATTCAGATCACTTAATTTACTGGTAAAATCTGCCAAAAAAGCCAGATTACACAACCACTCCGTATCTTGTAGCTGCTGATAATCATCTCTCCTTTGATCAGCAAATTTTTATAATTTCATTCAACAAATTTCGAAATCTCTTTAGAAACTTACTCCAACTCAGCCAAGGTACCTCCGTAACCAGGTGGGAAGGAACAGCAGTGTGTAGCACATGCTTCTTGATTAGACCGGGGTTCAAGCCCATCACCACCAAATACGGAGGATGTGGAAAGGTCAGGAAATGACCACCGCATATTCCCCGAGCAATATGGCCTTAGTTGCTAATGCTCCTAAAAACCAAATAACAAACAAACAAACCAACTCAGCCACCTCACATCTATGTGTAATATCAGATCTGGTTCATTTTCATAGAGTTGCGTTTTGAAAAGTCTCCTTTTAAGAGATTGTCCTCTTATGAAATTCACGATTTTGAAAGCTATGTCCATAACACTTTTAGTATTTAATCTTTTGCTGGCTAACACTTGTATACCGTGATAACTCAAATCTGGGAATTCATCATCCTTTTGGCTCAATATGATGAATCCGTTAAGATCCCCTGCCTGATGTTATTGATACAAGCTTAAATAGTGGTAATTTAATTTTTTCAGTAAAATTTTTTGAATGTATATTAACTATATCAAGCCCTCTAGTTCTTTCTTTTAACGAAACCATATTTAACAGTTCTTCTCTAGTGGCAGAATCATTGAAAACCATATGAATAATAATGAGCAATTGAGCTGTATCACTGACATCTATAGATTTATCCAATTGTAAAAAAAAGGACACAAATTAGCAATATGAGCATGCAATTGTTCGCTCACATTTTTACTAATTTTTTTTGATGCGTTGCATACAATATTTCAAAATAATTGTAGATCTTGAAGAGCACTTTTAATTTCATTTTTTTCTTAAAATTTTCAAAAAAGGGAATGTTATTTCTAAAAATGCATGTTTGGTGAATTGACCATCAGAAAATGGTTTCCATTTTTTTGCAAGAAGATAACTCACTTTAAATGATACTACAGTTACTGCTTCAGATTGTAAATTAGGTGTCATGAAGAAATTTTGTTGTGCGAATAATCTGGATTTAGTTCTTTTAATTTATTTTTTCTAAAGTCATTATTAGGCTGAAAATTCAATTGGTATTTACCATGGAGTTGAGTTCTAAATTTCTTTTTTTGGGTATAGCCACAGAAGCATTGCAAATCAACCAACAAATTTCTTTTATCATTACAAAAGAGTATTCTAGTTTCCACTCTTAATGAAAATGATATGTTTACTCTTTTTTGTAGTATTCATTTTAAATCAAAGGGTATTAAATTAGTGTATAAGTACTGCCCAGTTATTAATATTAAGTAAGCTAAATAACGTCGCATTTTAGGCCAAAAGCCTCAAGTTGCGTAGTGAATTAACATGCTTACAAGTTAGTGCAAATGCATCAGATTCGCTTGCAGCTAACTACTAAATAGTTATAAGATTGGCATCGTTATGAATATCTCATTGTGAATACCTTCACAACGAGTTACCATGATATTACACTACTTCGAATAAATAACTCTCCACCATAGGAGAAGACTATTGTTATTTATTCTCAGCAGATGCCACCACCCAGATGGCACAGTTTTGGAGCTGATTGGCTCCTCTTCAGTGGGTGGGCAGGCACCCTGGTGCTGCAATGATGGCAAGGCAGTTGCGAAGTATAACTCCACAATATGAGAGATGCCTGATGGTGTGTAGTAATTTGAATTGCGCTGCATTTTAGGGCAAAAGCCTCAAGCTGTGTAGTGAGTTAACATGCTTACAAGTTAGTGAGGCGCATTTTGGCCATAGCAGCACTTGCGCCAATAAATTCCACTTTAACAACAAGTTAGTGCAAATGCATCAGATCTGCTTGCAGCTAACTTCAAAATTGTTATAAGATTGTCATCATTATGTATATCTCATAATTGATGGCAACTCGTGAAGGTATTCACAATATGAGATATACATAATGATGCCACTCTTATAATTAGTAGGGAGCTGCAAGCAGATCTGATGCATTTGCACTAATTTGTAAGTAAGCTAAATAAGAATTCGACACATACACTATGCTCTCCATAAATAACTGCATGAATTTTCACTAGACAAGCCTAGCAGCTGTGTGCAACAAGAGTGGTCATGTGGTTCAACGGATTTGTAATAATTATGCAGTGGGATGCATAATAATAGTAACAATCAGATTTTGATTAATCTATTTTTATATATATTTAAAATTCGTTGTGAACGACCGAAATTAAAGCCCAATCGACTGGTAGATCATGATAGACTTTGTTGGACACCCATGGCCTATATGATATGTATTGTGGGGGGGATAATAATAGTCTGATTTCAATGAACTTTGGATGGCTCAACAAATTCTCCACAGAAAGTAGTTGTTACATGCATCAGAGGGATGAATGGACATACTGAAAACAATAAAAACTTTAGGACTTCTACAAAGGGTACTAGGAAAGATTTGCAATACAGCTTTGTTTATTTAATTTTTTCAAAGTAATTTCCTCTACATTCAATACACCTCTCCATCCTCCGAAACCAATCTTTAAACCAGTTCTGCCAAGTTTCACTAGGGAGTAAAGCACACTCGTTGTCCCAAGCCCGTAGAAGGTCCTCATCACTGGAAAGTAGGAGTGTGCTATAGGCCTAATGACTCTGATGAGTATAATAATATATTGTACAGGGAAATAGAGTGGGCCAGTAAATCAGAGAGTCTTATAATGGGAGATTTTAATTTCCCAGATATTGACTGGAATTTGTGGGTTGGTCACTCGCACACTAGCAAGGCTTTTGTGGATTTATTGGATGATTGTTTTCTACATCAGCATGTTCGTGAGGCAACAAGAGGGAGCAATACTCTTGATCTGATTATCAGTAGTGATTCTTCATGCATTAAGAACCTGCAGATAAATGAACCACTAGGTGGCAGTGATCACAGTATGTTGAAGTGGGATTTACTCAAGGAGGTAACTACCATCAGAGGTAAAGGGAAAGGTTTTTGTTTTCGTAAAGGCGACTATGATGGTCTGAGACAGTATTTAAATTCTATACAGTGGGACCAACTGATGATGTTACCAACAGCAAACTCAAAATGGGAAGCATTCAAGGAACTAATCTTGGTGGCTACCAGGCTTTACATACCAACTAAGAAATATTGTTCAAGGTTTAGGCCTAAATGGTTGTCAGATGGACTAATCAGACATGTGGCAGAGAAGAAAAATGCATGGGATACATACAAATTAATGGTTGACATGGAAGCCTATGATAGATATAAGTTGGTCTGTAACCAAGTCACAAAGGAGATTAGGCAGGCAAAGGCAGACTACGAAAAATCCTTGGCAAAGGATGCAAAGAAAAACAGAAAGGAGTTCTTTACATACTTGAACTCGAGAAGGAAAGGGATGAATCAGATTGGTCCACTGGATATTGATGGTTCAACAGTTGATGATCCTGCTCAGGTGGCTAACAATCTAAACGAGTATTTTGCATCTACATTCACGCATGAGGAGTTATTCAGGAAGGAGAATGATGTAGGTAAAGTAAACATTGGCAGTGAGCTGGATGATTTTGTAATAACTGAGAGGAAAGTGGAGGAGAGATTGTTGAGGATAAACATAAAAAAGGCACCTGGGGTGGATGGGATCTATCCAGTTATATTAAAGGAGGCAGCAAAGGAAGTATGCAAACCCCTAGCCATAATTATGAGAGCTTCTTTGGACTCAGGGGAGGTACCCATAGACTGGAGATGTGCAAATGTAACCCCAATTCACAAAGGAGGATCAAAGGCTGACACAAGTAATTATAGACCTGTTAGTTTAACTTCTGTTCCAGGTAAATTAATGGAGGCACTGGTTAAAGAAGCACTGCAGGATCATCTAGACAAGAATTCAGTTATAGCTGAGACGCAGCATGGTTTTGTTAAGGGCAGGTCTTGCCTGACCAATTCGATTGGATACTATGATGTAGTCACAAAAGAACTGGATGCAGGGAATAACTTTGATATTATATATTTGGATCTTAGAAAGGCTTTTGATACTGTTGCACATGGAAGACTGCTGCACAAATTGGAGCAGTGTGGCATTGGAGGCAAATTGCTGCTATGGATAAGGGGATGGTTGAGTGGCAGAAGACAGAGAGTGGTAATCAATGGACACTGCTCAACATGGACTAATGTTATTAGTGGAGTTCCTCAAGGTTCAGTGTTGGGTCCATTGTTGTTTTCGGTGTTTATGAATGATATTGATGATGGGATATCAAGTTTAATGTCTAAGTTTGCAGATGATACAAAGGTTGGCAGGGTCGTTAAGGACACTACTGACGCTATGCTGCTGCAACAGGATCTGGAAAGGTTGAACAGATGGGCTGAGAGGTGGCAAATGAAGTTTAACATTGACAAATGTAAAGTACTACATATGGGTAACAGTAACCCCAGAGCAATGTATCAACTCTGCGGTACTACACTGACAGTGGTGGAGAATGAAAAGGACCTGGGGGTAATTGTGCAGGCAGATATGAAGTTCTCTGAGCAGTGCAGACGAGCTGCAAGAGTAGCTCATGGTGTCTTGTCAATGATATATAGGAATTTTTCTAGCAGGGATAAGGAGGTGATTATTCCCTTGTATAAGGCAATGGTTAGGCCACATCTTGAGTACTGTATACAGGTCTGAAGGCCTCATTTCAAGAAGGATGTAGAGCTGCTGGAACGGGTACAGAGAAGGGCAACAAGATTAGTAAATGGAACAAAGGGTTGCTCTTACGAAGAAAGGCTGAAGTTTTGCAAATTCACAGACTAGGCACCGGCGAGGTGATCTGATAGAGGTGTATAAGGCTTTGAATGGTTTGAGCATGCTCAATGCCAATGGGATTCTTCATCTTTCTCAGAATAATCACCTCAGAGGGCATAAATTCAAATTGAGGAAGGACGGATGTCGGATAGATGTGCGGAAATTTGCCTTTGGCCAGCGGGTGGTTGGTTGGTGGAATCGACTTCCATCACTTGTTGAAGTTGATAGCCTAAACAAATTTAAAGCTCAACTGGACAGGTATTTCGAACGAACGGAGGGGTGAAATGGGAGAGGGTTTTTTTTTTTTTTTTTTGGCTGATGCTGAATAAGCTTGCTTTCTTGCATCATATGCCTCTACTAATGTTAATTAAACTATTTATAAATGCTAAAAAACCGCCTCCCTTTTAGCTTCATTTTCACATGCGAGAACAGTGCAAAGTTGCAGGGCGCAAGGTCTGGACTGTAGGGAGGGTGCTCGAGAAGTTTCAGTCCTGTCGTCGTCAAATATTCGGTGCAGGTTTTGGCACGGTGAGCTGCAGCATTATCGTGATGGAGGTACCAGGTGTCCATTCTTGACTTTGGCCGCAGGTTCTTCATAGATCCAATGACTTTAGGCAGGCATTGTTCAGTATACCACTTAGCTGTGACTGTCTTCTGCGTGTCCAAAACGACACGTTCCACAATTCCACTCGATTTGAAAAATACAGCTATCATTTTCTTCTTTACAGATCGGGATTTTCTGACAGTTACGGGTGTGTCGTCATCATCAAAGACCCAAACTTTGTTTTGAGCCTTGGTCGGCAGATCGTAATAGTACAGCCAAGTCTCGTCACCTGTCACGATGTTGTTCACATACTGAGATTGTCCCTTATCAAACTTTTTTTAACATCTCCCGGCACCAAGTCACACGTCGTGTCATCTGCTCTTCAGTCAGTTGATGCGGCACCCAGAGAGAACAAAGTTTCTTCACGTGCAAATGATCTTGCAGAATCAAACGAATTGCTGGTGCATTTAGGCCCAAAGTATCCTGTATCTGTTGGTAGGTCACTCGCCTGTTTTCGTCAAGCATTTTCCTCACAGCAGTAACGTTTTCCTCCGTAACTGACGTTCGTGGCCTTCCCGGCCTCTCAGAATCCTCCAGAGTGAAATTTTCCCTTTGGAATTCTCTATACCACCCGAATATCGTTGTACGATGTGGACAATCATCATCTAGTGCAAGAGTCATTTCTTCTAAGCACTGGTCTATGGTTAAACCACGCACGAAATTATACCGCAAAACTGTCCTTATCTCATTTCGTGACCACGATGCCATCGCAAGCACTTTACACTCTCACTACTAATGAATAACTGAGCCCATCGACTTGGTGCGGCGGCTACTATGCACGTATGAACATGTCTCAACATGCAGCAACAAGCAGCTTCCTGTGATTCATTGTTGCGTCATATTGCAAAACTTTCCTAGTACCCTTTGTATAAATATAACTAAAAAGAAATCCTTACAATCAAAGGGAGGTATTGAGGTATAGAATTTGAGGTATTGCTCAAAACATCGAAGGCAGATATTGTTGGGATATCAGAGACGTGGTGTCACACAGATATAAGGGATGCAGAACTGCATTTTGGGGAGTACAACGACTACAGAAAGGATAGACAGGATAGGAAGGGAGGAGGGGTTATGCTATTAGTTAAGAAACACATAAAAACCAAGGAAGTGAAGCCAGTCGACATCGCTGGACAGTGCAGTGTGGAGTCAGTTTGGTGTGACATAAACATTGGGAGATCAAAATTGAGAGTAGGAGTGTGCTATAGGCCTAATGACTCTGATGAGTATAATAAGGAACTGTACAGGGAAATAGAGTGGGCCAGTAAATCAGAGTGTCTTATAATGGGAGATTTTAATTTCCCAGATATTGACTGGAATTTGGGGGCTGGTTACTCACACACTAGCAGGACTTTTCTGGATTTATTGGACGATTGTTTTCTACATCAGCATGTTCGGGAGGCAACTAGAGGGAGTAATACTCTTGATTTGATTATCAGCAGTGATTCTTCATGCATTAAGAATCTGCAGATAAATGAACCACTAGGTGGCAGTGATCACAGTGTGCTGAAGTGGGATTTACTCAAAGAGGTAACTACCATTAGGGGTAAAGGGAAGGGTTATTGCTTCCGTAAAGGCGACTACGATGGACTGAGACAGTATTTAAATTCTATACAGTGGGACCAACTGATGATGTTACCAACAGCAAATTCAAAATGGGCAGCATTCAAAGAACTTATCTTGGAAGCTACTAGGCTTTACATACCAACTAAGAAATATTGTTCAAGGTTTAGGCCAAAATGGATGTCAGATGAACTAATGAGGCATATGGCAGAGAAGAAAAATGCATGGGATACATACAAATTAACACATGACACAGAAGCCTATGATAGATACAAGTTGATATGCAACCAAGTTACAAAGGAGGTTAGGCAGGCGAAGGCAGATTACGAGAAATCCTTGGCAAGGGATGCAAAGAAAAACAGCAAAGAGTTCTTTACTTATGTAAACTCTAGAAGGAAGGGGATGAATCAGATTGGTCCACTTGATATTGATGGGTCAAGTGTTGATGATCCTGCTCAGGTAGCTAACAAACTAAATGAATATTTTGTATCGACATTCACACATGAGGAGTTATTCAGCGAGGGGAATGCCAGAGGTGTATTCAACTCTAGCAGTAAGCTACAGAATCTTGAAATAACTGGGAGTAAAGTGTAGGAGAAACTGTTGAAGATAAACACAAGAAAGGCACCCGGGGAGGATGGGATCTATCCAGTTATATTAAAGGAGGCAGCAAAGGAAGTAAGCAAACCCTTAGCCATAATTATGAGAGCTTCCTTGGACTCAGGGGAGGTACCCATAGACTGGAAATGTGCAAATGTGACCCCAATTCACAAAGGAGGATCAAAGGCTGACACAAGTAATTATAGACCTGTGAGCTTAACTTCTGTTCCAGGAAAATTAATGAAGGCACTGGTTAAAGAAGCACTGCAGGATCATTTAGACAAGACTTCAGTTATAGCTCAGACACAGCATGGTTTTGTTAAGGGGAAGTCTTGCCTGACCAACTTGATTGGATACTATGATGCAGTCACAAAAGAACTGGATGCAGGGAATAACTTTGATATTATATACTTGGATCTTAGAAAGGCTTTTGATACTGTTGCACATGGAAGACTGCTACACAAATTGGAGCACTGTGACATTGGAGGCAAATTGCTGCTATCGATAAAGGGGTGGTTGAGGGGGAGAAGACAGAGAGTGGTAACCAATGGACACTGCTCATCGTGGACTGATGTTTTTAGTGGAGTCCCTCAGGGCTCAGTGTTGGGTCCATTATTGTTTGCTGTATTTATAAATGATATTGATGATGGTATATCGGGCTTAATGTCCAAGTTTGCAGACGATACAAAGGTTGGCAGGGTTGTCAAGGACACTACTGACACTATGCTGCTGCAACAGGATCTGGAAAGGTTGAGCAGATGGGCTGAGAGGTGGCAAATGAAGTTTAACATTGACAAATGTAAAGTACTACACATGGGAAACAGCAACCCCAGAGCAACGTATCAACTCTGTGGTACTACACTGACAGTGGTAGAGAATGAAAGGGACTTGGGGGTGGTTGTGCAGGCAGATATGAAGTTCTCTGAGCAGTGCAGACGGGCTGCAAGAGTAGCTCATGGAGTATTGTCAATGATATACAGGAATTTTTCCAGCAGGGATAAGGAGGTGATTATTCCATTGTATAAGGCGATGGTCAGGCCACACCTAGAGTACTGTATACAGGTCTGGAGGCCTCATTTCAAGAAGGATGTAGAGCTGCTGGAACGAGTACAGAGAAGGGTGAATGGAAGGGTGAATGAACAGACAAGATTAGTGAATGGAACAAAGGGGTGCTCTTACGAAGAAAGGCTTAAGTTTTGCAAATTACAGTGTCTGGAGACTAGGCACCAGCGAGGTGATCTGATAGAGGTGTATAAAGCCTTGAATGGTTTAAGCATGCTCAATGCTGATGGGATTCTTCCTCTAGCTCAGAAAAATCACCTGAGAGGGCATAAATTCAAATTGAGGAAAGACAGATGTAGGATAGACGTGCGGAAATTTGTCTTTAGCCAGCGGGTGGTTGGTTGGTGGAACAGACTTCCATCCCTTGTGGTGGAGGTTGATAGCCTAAATAAGTTTAAGGCTCAGCTGGACAGGTATTTTGAACGAACAGAGGGGTGAAGTGGAAGTGGGTTTTTTTTTTTTTTTTTTTGGCTGATGCTGCATAAGCTTGCTTTCTTGCATCAAATGCCTCTACGAATGCTAAAAAGACTTTTAGCAAGTCTTGCCATCAATGAGAATGCAGATAAATTTAATGTAATTAAAATTGCACAAGGAAAATCCACATCATCTTATTGTTCAAATTGTATACATGAAAAATAAATAATAGGAAAAAAAAAAAAAAAAACAGAAAACACACAGACAAATTTTCATTGACCATATTCATAATAGACAAACTGTAAAGTCAAAGAACTTTAAGTTCCTGGAAACAGGCAGTTTTTTGAAAATTTTATAAATAGTTTAATTAACATTAGTAGAGGCATATGATGCAAGAAAGCAAGCTTATGCAGCATCAGCCAAAAAAAAAAAAAAAAAAAACCACTTCCATTTCACCCCTCCGTTCATTCGAAATACCTGTCCAGCTGAGCCTTAAATTTATTTGGGCTATCAACTTCCACAACAAGGGATGGAAGTCTGTTCCACCAACCAACTACCTGCTGGCTAAAGGCAAACTTCCACACATATCTGTCTTTCCTCAATTTGAATTTATGCCCTCTCAGGTGATTATTCTGAGCAAGAGGAAGAATCCCATCAGCATTGACCATGCTCAAACCATTCAAGGCTTTATACACCTCTATCAGATCACCTTGCCGGTGCCTAGTCTCCAGACACTGTAATTTGCAAAACTTAAGCCTTTCTTCGTAAGAACAACTCTTTGTTCCATTCACTAATCTTGTTGCCCTTCTCTCTACTTGTTCCAGCAGCTCTATATCCTTCTTGAAATGAGGCCTCCAGACCTGTATACAGTACTCAAAGTATGGCTTAACCATTGCCTTGTACAAGGGAATAATCACCTCCTTAACCCTTCTAGAAAAATTCCTGTATATCATTGACAAGACACCATGAGCTACTCTTGCAGCCTGTCTGCACTGCTCAGAGAACGTTATATCTGCCTGCACAATTACCCCAAGGTCCTTTTCATTCTCTACCACTGTCAGTGTAGCACCACAGAGTTGATACGTTGCTGTGGGGTTGCTGTTTCCCATATGTAGTACTTTACATTTGTCAATGTTAAACTTCATTTTCCACCTCTCAGCCCATCTGCTCAACCTTTCCAGATCCTGTTGCAGCAGCATAGCGTTGGTAGTATCCTTAACAACCCTGCCAACCTTTGTATCGTCTGCAAACTTGGACATTAAGCTTGATATACTATCATCAATATCATTTATAAATACAGAAAACAATAATGTACCCAACACTGAACCCTGAGGGACTCCACTAATAACATTAGTCCACGATGAGCAGTGTCCATTGATTACCACTCTGTCTTCTCCCCCTCAACCACCCCTTTATCCATTGCAGCAATTTGCCTCCAATGCCACACTGCTCCAATTTGTGCAGCAGTGTTCCATGTGCAACAGTATTAAAAGCCTTTCAACCGGTGAAATACCACCACTTTGCTTATTGGAGGCTTGAAGTGGTGAAACCCATGTTTAGTCTAGAGAAAAGTCCCCCCCCCCCCATATACTTATCCTTCAAGCCATGCACGGTACTAAGTACTATAAGTTTTGATACCTTTCGTGTTTCGGGTTTCCATTAAAAAAAAAAAAAGATCCAAATATATAATATCGAAGTTATTCCCTGCATCCAGTTCTTTTGTGACTGCATCATAGTATCCAATCAAATTGGTCAGGCAAGACTTTCTCTTAGCAAACCTGCTGTGTTTGAGCTATAATTGAAGTCTTGTTTTTTTTTTTTTTTTTTTTTTTTGATTTGGTAGTTGTTGGCGCATAGGCTTCTGTGGCCATATTGCACCTCCCAAGGTTTTTGCAGTACTTTGATCCAAGCCCGAGGCGGGAATCGAACCCGCGACCTTTGGGTTGCCGGGCAGGTACTTTACCCACTCGGCTAGCCCGGTCGGCTTGAAGACTTGTCTAGGTGATCCTGCAGTGCTTCTTTAACCAGTGCCTCCATTATTTTTCCTGGAACAGAAGTTAAACTCACAGGTCTATAATTACTTATGTCAGCCTTTGATCCTCCTTTGTGAATTGGGGTCACATTTGCACATCTCTAGTCTGTGGGTACCTCCCCTGAGTCCAAGGAAGCTCTCATAATTATGGCTAAGGGTTTGCTTACTTCCTTTGCTGCCTCCTTTAATGTAACTGGATAGGTCCTATCCACCTCAGGTGCCTTTCTTGTGTTTATCTTCAGCAATTTCTCCTCCACTTTACTTACTCTCAGTTATTAGAAGATTATCGAGCTTACTGCCAGAGTTGAAAACACCTCTGGCATTCCTCTCACTGAATATCTCCTCATGCATGAATGTCGATGCAAAATATTCATTTAGTTTGTTAGCTACCTGAGCAGGATCATCAACAGTTGAACCATCGATATCAAGTGGACCAATCTGATTCATCCCCTTCCTTCTAGAGTTTACATAAGTAAAGAACTCTTTGCTGTTTTTCTTTGCATCCTTTGCCAAAGATTTCTCTTAATCTGCCTAACCTCCTTTGTAACTTGGTTACAGATCAACTTATATCTATCATAGGCTTCTGTGTCAGATGTTAATTTATATGTATCCCATGCATTTTTCTTATCTGCCATATGTCTCATTAGTTCATCTAACATCCATTTAGGCCTAAACCTTGAACTATACTTCTTAGTTGCTATGTAAAACCTAGTAGCTTCCAAGATAAGTTCTTTGAATGCTTCCCATTTTGAATTTGCTGTTGGTAACATCATCAGTTGTTCCACCACTGTATAGAATTTTAATTCTGTCTCAGACCATCGTAGTCACCTTTACGAAAGCAAAAACCCTTCTCTTTACCCCTGATGGTAGTTACCTCTTTTAGTAAATCCCACTTCAGCACACTGTGATCACTGCCACCTAGTGGTTCCTTTATCTGCAGATTTTTAATGCATGAAGAATCACTACTGATAATGAAATCAAGAGTATTAATCCCTCTAGTTTCCTCCGAAATGTGCTGATGTAGAAAACAATCATCCAATAAATCCACAAAAGCCTTGCTAGTGTGTGAGTGACCAACCCACAAATTCCAGTCAATATCTGGGAAATTAAAATCCCCCATTATAAGACTCTCTGATTTACTGGCCCACTCTATTTCCCTGTACAGTTTCTTATTAGAAACTGTACAGAGAAATAGTGGGCTATCAGAGTCATTAGGCCTATAGCACACTCCTACTCTCAATTTTGATCTCCCAATGCTTATTTCACGCCAAACTGACTTGACGCAGCCCTGTCCAGCGATGTCGACTGGCTTCACTTCCTTGGATTTTGTGTTTCTTAACTAATAGCATAACCCCTCCTCCCCCCCTTCCTATCCTTTCTGTACACATTGTACTTCCCAAATTCCAGTTCTGCATTTCTTATATCTGTGTGACACCATGTTTCTGATATCCCAACAATATCTGCCTTTGATGTTTTGAGCAATACCTCAAATTTATTTACCAAACTCCTAGCATTGGTGTACACGCAAGTATATCTGCACCTGTTTCTATTCTTAGCTACCCTAACACAACCCATGTGTTTACTTGTACTGCAATGACTCCCAGCAGCCTCTGAAATATCCTGCATCTTGTTTTCCAGGCTGCTGCTCATTCCAATATAAGCAGTGCAAGAATCACTTTCACCTCTGCCAGTGGCTACTGGTAATCTATTAGTCCTTGTATCCCCCCAAGCTAGCAGTTTTCCGACCCACCTAACACTGCCTTGATAGCATCAGCAAATATTCTTGCACCCTTTCTACTTAAGTGTATCCCATCCCTGTAGAAGCAGTCTCTCCGGTTAACAAGTACAGACCAGGCTGAAAAAAATTCTACCCCTTGAGCCTTGCACAATCTTTCCAGGGCCGAATTGATCGACAAGGTTCTCATCATATTCTCCCTCCTATCGTGTCTGGGCAGAATTGCAGATGCTTACAAATTCAACCCTAATTTGCAGCTTTTTTTCAACAGTGACCTGTACTTGTTAAGTAATTCTGCCGGTCTCCTACTCTTAATATTATTAGTGCCAACGTGTACAACTATATCATCTTTTGTGCCCTTAAAAGATGATATCCGCTCTACAACATCATCAACCTTTGTCCCTGGCAAACACACCCTGGTCCTGTTCCACCTATCTTTTTTCAAAGCATGTTCCCTGTTTCCCCTGACAGTAGAGTCACCAACAACTACTAGTTCCTGTGGGACCAGCGTATTGTGCCTTGGGGTTTGCCGCTGTGTTGCATGATGACCAAGTGCAAGCTCTGGTGTTGATGTGGGCAGCTGAGAGCTTGATGGGCCCCTCAATTTAGATCCTTTGAGGGCATCCACCCTGTCCTTCAAGCTCTCATATAGGCCCATAACAATGCTGAGTTGTCGCCTGATTTCGTTACACTCCTTGCATCGCACACACACACACAAAGACATCCCCCATGGCAATATCATGTCCTGTACCTGATTGCTCCACAAACATCATGCAAGCAGTGCATTTTAAAAGGCTGTGATTTAGAGGATGACTGCCCCCCCTCAGTTCTCCCCTGAGCCACAGCAGTCCCATTAGCTTGAGCATTTTGCTTTGCTGCTCTGGTCTGAGTCATGATTTCGATTTAATTTCAATTTCAGTACAAAATTATAACCCTAAACTTGTATCCTAACACAGTTATAACGCTGTATATATTTTTTAGTATTGAGTATCTAAGAGTTCCGTTTTATTATCTAAGAGTTCCGTTTATATAACTTTCGTGTCAAGTTATGTATTAATTAATTATGTTATGTTATGTTTGTAATCTAAGTCGTTATAATCCCAGGGGCTCTCATCTGGTGAGTATGGGCTTAGCACACCCAGGGTCCTGAGCTGGATATCATCATTCTTCTCTTTCTTGGTGATTCCCTTTTACTTCTGACTCTTGTTTTCTCTCTTTCTCTTGGGGTAATTCAGAAATTTTATTTTATTTTTATTTTTTTTTTGTCTGGTGCAGCATAAGACTCAGGCTTCCTTGCACTATATGACTAATAATAATAATAAAATAATAATAATGTATTTAGTTAAAAGTAAAATTTAATTGACAACGAAGTTTAACAAAATTAATAGATTTTACTGATTAATTGACAATATTATATTATATACTAAAAGTATGTAATGGTATATAGCGTAATACATATAATGTAAATTTGATTGCAATAATACTTATTACTGCATTTAGTTAAGGTATCTATTAGTTTAGTGCAAATTAATTAGGTCTCTATTAATTTAGTTTCTCAAATTAAATTGAATTTAAATGGAAATCATACCTCAGGTAATATCAGCAAAAGAGCAGCAGTGCTGTGGCTCTGGGAAAAACTTAAGGGGGGGCAGTTCTATGAATCATGGCCTTACAAAATGTACTGTGTGATTTTTGTGATGTTGCAGACCTAGCTGGACTGGGACATGATACAGCCACAGGGGATATCTTTGTTTGTGTGTTCAGTGCAAAGAGTGAGGAAATTAAATTAGTTGGTGTTTATGAGAGCTTGATGAATAGGGTGGATGCCCTCAAAGGAATTAAAATTGTGGCCCATAAAACTCTCAGCTGTCCAACTCAACATCACAGCTTATACTTTGTATTAGGAAACACAATGTAAATTTACAAGGCATAGGTCCCACAGGAGATAGTTATTGTTTGACTGTTATCAGGGAAATGGAAAATATTATTCAAAAAGTATAGATGGAATGGCATGCAGGGATAGGATGAATAATGATGTAACAGTAAACTTGCTATCAATAACTGAAGTTGATGTATGCCATTCAACGTGTACATATAATTAGGTTTAATTTAATCATAAATTTTTCCTAATTGTGTGATAATTATCAGATTCCTGGAATTTTGAGGAGAATTCAAAGAAAACATTTTCAACAACAGTTAATAGGACTTTCCCACCTAACTGATTCAGAGTTAATTGTTGCTCCTGACTCACTCACTCTGGTTCTAGTTTGTCAATCCTTATTACAAAAAATTTTCCCATTTCCCTGACAGTAGAATCTCTTAATAATACTAAATCCTCTTGAACAAGAGCAGTTGGTGCTTGACTATTCTGGTCTGTTCTGGAGTCCTAAATTTGGGATGCATCACTTGTCAGCTTACTAGATACAGGAGTCCCTGATGAGTTTGCAGTTTTATTATTCTCTAGGATAAGCACCGATTTCTTCAGTAACTTGCATTCTTCTAGCATCATTGCACCAAGTTTTAATGAGATATGATCAACTGCATCAAACTTTGAATACATGCCTCATGTTATGTAAGCAATAGCTGCTGATTCATGGGGCCTGCAGGCCCATTTGTGTGCTGTTAGGCATATATGTGGTCTATAACCATTGCCATCAGATTCATGATATCCTCAGGTGAAGGATTCACTGTTCATATTATAGTCACCTTTATTAAAGTAAGAATTAAATTTACAAAATATTACAGAATTAACTTTATAAAGTATTACATGCCATATAAGTGAATTCATTACATCATTTCTATACACAGTAAACCAACTGAAGTTGCATAGTGGCATCATCACATAACATCTCAAAATGTAAGGATGCCACTGCACAACTTTGGTTTTACTGTGTATAAAAATGATGTTAATGCACTAACTAATATGACAGTAAACTCTTCCTGCAGTCTGAGACTTTTTAGTCCTAAATCCTACACATAGTATTACAGTAATTAAAAAAAATACAGGTAACCCTCGTATATATGGTAGTTAGGTTCCTATGAAATGTCATGTCGTGCAAAACAGTGTTATCCGGGACTAAGAAAAGGTACAAAATGGGGTTATGTTCCAAAAGCTAACAAAAATACGCCATTCTAGATTTCGTTTATCTTTTGCTCTCTTTAAAAAGTCAGTAATCTGGGTTTGTTTTCTTTTGCTTGATAAATTTTTATGAATTTCATCGTATGGAACTAAGCATTTTTGAGGCTACCTTTTGAACTTTGGGCTCCTTTCATTCAAGAATCTGCATTCAAAAATTAAGATTCTGATTGCTCGGCTAACTTTATGCCTTCCCGTATGCTTTTCAGTGTAAAATTTGGAAGTTTAGAATTTAATTGTGCTATCATCCTCTGAATTGATTTGGTTTTACCTCCAATGCCGTTTCCACCAAATCCATTCGCTAGCCTCTTTTTCTGCCAGTAATTCTTGAATGTCTTCAGTAATCATATTTTTTTTTTTTTTAATTTTTTAGGAACATAGGCAACTAAGGCCATGTTACTCTGTGTATATTTTCTATAAATTGCGTGTGTCCTGAAGTCTGTTTTCTGTTTTGCTGACCAAAAAAACCCACTGAGTTTCCGGGAGAAAAAACCACACTGTCCTCGCCTGAGACCGACTAACTCAGCCACGTTGTGAAAAGGACCCATAAAAATTCCTCCCATCATCAATGGGATTCGAATTCAGCTCTTTTCCACCGGTATGGGGAGGAGGGCAATTCTGTCAACTGTGCTGCTACCCACGAGGGCTTCAGTAGTCATATTATTAAAACCTTCCCCTCCTACCGACGTGGCAAGTTCTACTATTGCACTAATTCGGTTTTCTGCCGGTTTGACCATATTTTCTGAATGAACTGACTGAGGCCATACATTTTTACGGTTTTACTGTTTTCAATGATAAAGCTATGGTTCTGATACAGTCCACAATTGAGAAATGTTTCCATGCCTCCATTACTTTCAATAGATTCGGAATCCGTTTTTTCCAAAATCCATTGTAATGATTTTCTGATGTAATGAGCTTTAAAGGTGGATATAATGCCTTGATCTAATGGCTGGATTAAAGAAGCTGTATTAACCTAGTATAATTGTGGTGGTGGGAACATAACTTCAATGTTTGGATAGCCTGGTGTTGCTATCCAGTAGTAATAAAACTTTGAAATCTAGATTTTTCTACAAGTTCAATAGCATAGAACGTAACATGGGGATTTCTCAATTTTTTTGACTAGTCAGGCAACAGGGGATTCAAAAAGAGTTGAATCCCCTGTTGAAAACAGTTGAAATCCCCAAAAAAAGTGTTGAAAAATTACATCCGACATATAGTAGGGTTCTCCCCACACAAAAGCTAAAAAATACCCTGTTATGCGAGGTGTACTGAAATTCTCTGTGTTGTATAAGTACTGTGCTGTGCAAAGATTGCTGCAATTTATCAATCATGTTAGAGTGAAACCGTGTTATACGGGGGTTTCCTGTATTACAATAATTAGGGAGATTCCAAAAAATTTATGAACTACTTTTTTAAAAATTTAAAATTTATGAAAAATTAATGAAGAATTTGAACCTACAATAAACCTAAAAAATTGCGACTTACCAGAATTATCTTTTCAAAAGGTAAGAATTGTTTTTTTTTAATAATAAAGGAGCCCAATTAGCCTAGTTATTACAAAGTTGGACCACCAATATTATGAACCCGAGTTTGAATCTAAACCATCAAAAAAAGAAAAAAATGCAAGGTGGAGCGAAAAGCCAAACCTAAAACAGCTCCACCTCCATAGCTGAATGAAGATGAGAACCAGAAATATTGAACATACTGCATTAAGTGTGGCACAGGATAAAACCACTCGCATTTAGGCCTTTGGTGGAGGAGTTAGTTCTAAAAGTTGAATGTCATCCTACAGATGACAGTGGAGCAAGTGGCACTGTCTCCCGTATGGCTACCACAACTCAAGGGCAAGACCAATCAGCCCAACCACCTGGAAGTGCTTCTTGTGCAACCGTGCTAGTGACCACCTAGGATGGAAGAAGAAGAAAACACATGAAGTAGAGCAAATATAGACAACTGAACCAGAACTGGAGGAAGAACTACAAATATAAGAATTACAGCCCAGAGCAGCTGAAGTAGAAACAAACGAGATTGCGATATCCAGAAGAAAAAAAGAGAGTGGAAGAAGGCCCAGCAGAATTCAAGAGAATGTACCTCACAAAGACTCGCAACACACTGAAGCAGAGAACCAACAGAATCCTGTGGAAAGTCATAGACAACCTCAATCAACAAAAAGTTGGTCCTTGAGGGTGTAGCCGATTTTCTCTCAGATAAGCCAAGCTATACTTGCTACCTAGGAGTCTAAATGCTGATGGAACTAGTATTAGGGTGACACTCAAGTGAAGTGGACCTAATTTCGGTGAAGTCTGGTCAGTCTGTGATAGCCAAGTCCTGTGTTTGTGCCTTCACCATGGTGGGACTGTTAGTAATGCTGGGTATAACCCCCATGTGTAAGTCCTGAAATACAGCACCTAGCAAACTATGGGTGCTAGGTGCTGTATTTGTGAGAACACCCAGGTAGCAACCAATGTAAACAGGGGTCGAGGTGTGGCACCCACAACGAATGGAGGAATGCGTTTTCTGTGTTACCAGGTGGTGGTAGATGACTCATCAACCAGTGCAATACCACCACTTTGCTTATTGGAGGCTTCAGGTGGTGGAACCCATATTTAGTCTCCCGAGCAAAGCAGTAAACCCTCCCCCATCTCTTCCATTGTGCAGTATGATTGATGTCTTTTGAGGTTATGATGAATACCATGATGAGATCCAATTTCCTTACATTTCGAGGATACAGCTCTAAAACAGTGTTTGCAGGTCAGCCGCTAGCTAGTAAACTGGATTAACCTATTGGTAACTCTCTAGGAGGCTTGTGGATCAGCTAGTGTATAATCTTGCTGTCCCTACTCTGCCAGACAGTGACTGGAGGGAGTCAGAGTAGTGTGTATGCGGTAGACATTGTTGAGACACATTACAGCAAGGAGCTGGGTATATTCTTACTGTGTGTAGACCACATCCAATAATTTCATTATGTCATACAACATGTCCCCCCCCCTTTTCTTACTACTGAATACACCATGAATTGCCAAACTAATAGAGCAAACTTATCTACAAAAAGATCTAGACCTCCCAAACACTTCCTCATTCATGTCACAAATATACGTGGTCAATGATTTCCACTTACAGTCTGTCAAATCCCATGTACTTTTCTGAAAGAATCTCAGTTAATTCAACCACTGCTCATCTCAGTTGTCCGAATTATTTGCTGTATGATACCTTTTGCTTCAAAGGTGGTACTTGTGCATATGTCCATTCTGATGTTCTCTGAAAGAGACTTAGTTTTTTGGAATCTCCTCTTTTCGATCTTGTCTGGCTTAAAATCTCTCTACCATATTCTGACAAATTTATCTGTTGTCTCTATTGTTCTCTCAACTTGACTAATCACTTAAAATATTTGGCTTCCTCTCTTTGAAATTTGACTTCCTCCAGTCCAGATTTCCTAATGGTGGGGTAATTTTTTTTGGTGATTGTAATGTTCACGACTCCAGCTGGCTTCTGTTTTCTAGTTACTCACCACCAGCTGGTGGAAATGCCGAGGCTTTTACAATTACTAATGACCACACACATTGTTCAGGCGCCTCCGTAGCCAGGTGGGAAGGAGCAGCAGTGCGTAGCACGTGTTTCTTGATTAGACCGGGGTTCGAGCCTGTCACCACCAAATACGGAGGATGCGGAAAGGTCAGGAAATGACCACCGCATATCCCGGAGCAATATGGCCTTAGTTGCTAATGCTCCTAAAAACCAAATAACAACAACAACACATTGTTCATTTACTTACCAGAATACCAGACAATCCTCACAGTCAACACGCATGATTTTTTTTTCTCACAAACAACCCTGCTAAGTACATGGTTGAGGCAAGTGGTCTTCTAGGCCCCTCAGATCACAACTTGGTATTGGTCTCTTCTCCGATGGAGCTGTTCTCTCATGGCTTCTCTTAACCTTGTATTGTTTGGCGATACAGGGATGCAGAATGGGATGATCTGCGAGATTTCTTTTGTTCTTTTCCTTGGTCAGATTACGTTTAAAATCTTCTGATATCAATGTTTGCTCAGATTATGTCAATGAAATTATTCTTGTAGGGATGGAATCCTTTATTCCACACTCCACCCTAAAATCTCGTCCTTTATCTAAACCTTGGTTTTCCAATAAATGTGCCTAGGTTGTTCAAGAGAAGAAAGTTGCATATTGAAATTGCCTTGTTACCAAATCTCCAAGTTCCTTTTCTGCCTACACTAAAGCTTGCAATAATTGTAAAGCAGTTATTAACTAGATTTATATCTTTATCTAGTTATTAACAAGATTTATATTAAAATCCAAACTAGATTTTGAACAGGCTAAAAGTAGAAAACTTGCTTCTGTCCAAACGGTAGCCGAGCATTCTAGTCTCTTGCCAAAGCTATTGGTCACAACTTTTTTCAATCTCTGACTAAACCAGATTGTTCTATTGCCATTTCAGCCAAAGATAAAACGAACCTGCTAGCATCCTATTTTCTTCCAACTCATGTATTGATGATCTTGATAAATCGCCTCCCATCATTCCCAGTACACTCCATTCAATGCCTCCTTTGGTCTTCTGTCAAAAGGATGTCAGAAATTTAATGAATCTCAATGCTAAGAAAGCTCCAGGTCCTGATGGTATTACTCCACTTGTTCTCAAAACCTGTGATCCTGAACTTACTCCTGTTCCGTGTGGCCTTTATTTCACTTTATTTCAAAGGTGGTTTTCCTTCTGCTTGGAAATTTGCCCATATCCAGCCAATCCCCGAAAAGGATTACAATCCCTTTCATCCAATTTATCGTCCCATTGCGATTACTTCTACTCTTTCTAAAGTAATTGAGAACTCAATTAACTGCCAACTCGCTGTCTAGAAACCTTCCATCTGAAACTGTCACCACTATAGATTCTGCCAGTGTCGATTCACTGGCGATATTCTGGCTTATGTTACCCATCTATGGACAAATTCAATGGAAAGTTTGCTGAAACTCAAACAGTTGCTCTTGACATTTCAAAGGCTTTTGATTGTGTTTGGCATAAAGTTCTACTAAATAAGCTTCCATCTTGTGGTTTACCTACTGTTTTTTTGTAATTGGGTGTCCGGTTTTCTCTCTGACTGTTCATTGTTGGTGACGGTTGATGGCTCTCTGTTGTCTGATTTCTCCGCTGGTGTTTACCTAAGTTCGGTTCTTTCTCGAACACTTTTCCTCTTGTACATTAATGACCTTCTGTTGACCAGAAATCCTATCCATAGTTTTGCTGATGATAGCACGTTGCATTCCACCTTACAATTTGAAAAACCTTGCTCTGCTCAAACAGCTTCAACTTAGCATTAGTAGAGGCATATGATGCAAGAAAGCAAACTTATATAGCATCAGCAAAAAAAACCCATTCCCATTTCGCCCATCCATTTTGGATGGGCGAAATGGGAATGGGTTTTGTCCAGTCTTTCCTTGAATTTCTTTGTTATCAACTTCCACAACAGTTGGAAGTTTGTTCCACCAATAAACTGCTCGCTGGTTAAAGGAAAAATTCTCACATCTCACTGTCTTTCCTCAGTTTGAATTTATACCCCCTCAGATGAGTAATCTGAACAAGAGGAAAAATCCCATCAGCATTGAGCTTGCTCAAACCATTCAAGGCCTTATACGCCTCAATCAGATCCCCTCGTAGGTGCCGTGCCTACTCTCCAGACTGCAATTTCGTTGCCCTTCTCTGCAGATTGTCTGCACTGATCAGAAAACTTCATATCTGAGTGCAGAATAATTACCCAGGTCTTTTTAATTCTCTACTACCCAGAGAATTTCACAAATATGCACTATCAATTCCTTAAGTGCTGATCTCCAAGTTACTCTCCAGTGGGGCAAAGATAACTTAGTTGATTTCTATCCTTCTAAAACTCAGTCCTGTCAGATATCTTGCAAAAAGGATTCTTATGCTCCTATGCTTATCTTCGATGACACTCCGATTTCTAGGCAAGATCATATCTCTATTGGGGATTACCCTGACTTCTAATCTCTTGCCACAAGCACATTACAAATATTGCTTCTTCTGCACCTAAAAAACTTGGTTTTCTCTTTCGCTCTCTGTGTTACTTTTTTTCCAAACAGCTGTTCACTCTGTACAAATTGCAAATCTGCCTTAACATAGAATATTGTTCCCACATCTGGGGTGTTGTTGCCGAAACCTCTCTCAGGCTTCTAGATTCTGTTCAGAAGAGGGCAAATAGGTTAATTAATGACTCGTCGCTAACAGAGTCTCTCCACTCTGTCTCATAGACGTACTGTTTCTGTTGCATGCCTTTTCTACAGATACTTCCATGGGCACTGTTCTTCTGAATTGGCTTCTATAATTCCCGCTCTTTCAGAACAGTCCGAACATGTGCCACCACCTGTCAACATCCATTTACTGTCCAACTTTAAACTCACAGAACCATCTTCATCTTCTTTGTTTATTCATTCAACTGCCGTTTTCTGGAACAACCTTCCTTTACACGTATTTCCTGAAAATTACAGTCTACAGAAGTTGAAGTCTAATGTTAACAAATATCTTCTTTCATCTTCTGAACCTCCAACCCATGCATGGTAATAAGTTCTATAGGTTGTAATATCTCTCATGTTTGGAGTTTTCATAAAAAAAAAAAAAAAAAAAAAAGCAGCATGCAATTATACTGCAATTGCAGTGTGGATTTGTCAGGGGGTAGTCTTGTCTAACCAATCTTGATAGGTTACTATGATGCATTGGACCAAGGAACTGGATGCAGAAAATTTTGACATCATATACTTGGATTTCAGGAAGGCTTTTGGATACTGTTGACATATGACAGACTGCTGTGCAAACTGGAGCAGTGTGGCATTAAGGGCAAATTAGTGCTATGGATGAAGAGATGTTTAACTGGAAGAAACAGTGGTTATCAGTTGAAACTGCTCTTTGTGGACTAATGTCAGAGCAGTATTTAAACTTGACTCTAAGCTATAACATGTATGAGGCCTTTCACCAGTTCATTGTGACAATATTAAAAAAGAATTTTTAAGGTGGAGCGAGGCCCCTTGCAAGCTGTGGCTTGTTTAGCTTGTGTAAATCCGGCCTTGACTAATGTTATTAGTGGAGTTCCTCAGGGTTCAGTGCTGAGTCCATTATTGTTTTCTTTATTTATCAATGATATTTATGAAGGTATATCAGTCTTAATGCCTAAGTTTTCAGATGATCTATAGGTTGGCCATGTGGTTAACGACAGTCATCTATGAGAGCTACTGCAACATGATCTATGAAAATTGGGTCGACTGGCTGAGAAATGTCAGTTGAAGTTTAACATTGTCAAATGCAAGGTACTGCACATGGGTAGCAGTAACCCCGGAGTAACATATCAACTGTGTGGTACTACACTCAGTTTAGTGGAAAATGAAAAAGGCCTCGGGGTAATTGTGCAGTCAGACAAGTTCTCTGAGTGGTGCAGACATACTGCTTGGACAGCTAATGGGTTTATTAATGATATACAGAAACTTTGCTAGCAGGGATAAGGCCACGATCTTCAGTACTGTATACAGGCCTCACTTTAAGAAGCATGTAAGTCTTCTGGAACAGGTGCAGAGAAGGGCAACCAGGTTAGTGTTGGGAACAAAAGTGCTCTTACCTAGAAAGGCTTAATTTCTAAAATTTGCAGCATCTCAAGACTAGGCACTTGCGTGGAGATCTGATTGAAGTGTTTAAAGCCTTGAATAAGCAGAATTAATGGTATTCTCCCGCTTTTTTTTTTTTTTTTTTTTATGTGAACCCCAAACACGAGAGGTATTAGAACCTATAGTACTTAGTACCGTGCTTGGGTTGGAGGTTGAGGAGACGAAAGAAGATATTTGTTGACATTGGACTTGAACTTCTGTAGATTGTAATTTTCAGGAAATACGTATGAAGGAAGGTTGTTCCAGAAAACGGCAGTTGAATGAATAAATGAGGAAGATGAAAAGTTGGTTCTGTGGGTTTGAAGTTGGACAGTAAATGGATGTTGGCTGGTGGCGGCACGTGTTCGGACTGTTTTGAAAGAGAGAGCGGGAATTATAGAAGCCAATTCAGAAGAACAGTGCCCATGGAAATATCTGTAGAAGAGGCATGCAGCAGAAACAGTACGTCTATGAGAAAGCGAGTGGAGAGACTCTGTTAGAGATGAATCATTAATTAACCTAACTGCCCTCTTCTGAATGGAATCAAGAAGCCTGAGAGAGGTTTTGGGGGCACCACCCCAAATGTGGGAACAATATTCCATGGCAGGGCGGATTTGCGATTTATACAGAGTGAGCAGCTGTTTGGAAGAAAAGTAACGCCGAGAGCGAAAGAGAAAACCAAGTTTTCTATATGCAGAGGAAGCAATATTTGTAATGTGCTTGTGCCAAGAGAGATTAGAAGTCAGGGTAATCCCCAAAAGAGATATATCCTTTTGCCTAGAAATTGGAGTGTCACTAAAGATAAGCATAGGAGCAGAAGAATCCTTTTTGCGAGATATAAGACAAGACTGAGTTTTAGAAGGGTTGAAATCAACTAAGTTGTCTTTGCCCCACTGGAGAATTACCTGAAGATCGGCATTTAAGGAATTGGTAGCAGATTTTCGAGAAGTTGAAGCTGATTGAGCAGGGCAAGGTTTCTCAAAATGGAAAGTTGAATGCAATGTGCTATCATCGGCAAAACTATGGATAGGATTTCCAGTCAATGGAAGAAGGTCATTGATATACAAGAGGAAAAGAGTGGGGGAAAGAACTGAACCTTGGGTGACACCGGCATTAGTGGAGAAGTTAGAAGACAGAGAGCCATCTACCATCACCCTCAGTGAGCTATCAGAGAGAAAACTGGATAACCAATTACTAAAAACTGTTGGCAAACCATAAGATGGAAGCTTGTTTAGAAGACCTTTATGCCAAACACGATCGAAAGCCTTTGAGATGTCAAGAGCAACTACTTGTGTTTCACCGAACCTTTCCATTGAAGTAGTCCATAAATGGGTAACATAAGCCAGAATATCACCAGTGGATCGACACCGACGGAATCCATACTGGCGATCGTTGATCAGACGGAAGGTTTCTAGGTAGTTTGAGTTGGCGGTTAATTGATTTCTCCATTACTTTAGAAAGAGTAGAAGTAATTGCAATGGGATGATAATTGGATGGGAGGGATTTGTCACCCTTTTTAGGAACTGGCTGGATATGAGCAAATTTCCAAGCAGAAGGAAAAACACCTTTGGAATAAGAAAGTGAAAAAAGGCGGCAAAGAATAGGAGTAAGTTCAGAAGCACAGATTTTGAGAACAAGTGGAGAAATACCATCAGGACCAGGAGTTTTCTTAGCATCAAGATTCATCAAAATCCTTCTGATATCCTTTTGACGGAAGACCACAGGAGGCATTGAATGGACCGTGTTGGGAATGGTGGGAGGTGTTTTACCAAGTTCATTAATACATGAGCTGGAAGAAAAATGGGATGCTAGCAGGTCAGCTTTATCCTTGGTTAAAGTGACAACAGAACCATCTGGTTTGGACAGAGGTGGAAGCAGAGATGGGCAAAAGTTGCGGCCAATAGCTTTGGCAAGAGACCAGAATGCTCGGCTACCATTAGGGCAAGAAGCAAGTTTTCTACTCTTAGCCTGTTCAAACTCTAGTTTGGACTGATTAATAACTGCTTTACAATTGTTGCGAGCTTTGGTGTAGGCAGAAAATGAAACTGAAGAATCAGAAACAAGCCAATTACGATATGCAACATTCTTCTCTTGAACAGCCTTAGCACATTTATTGGAAAACGAAGGTTTAGATAAAGGACGAGATTTTAAAGTGGAGTGTGGGATAAAGGATTCCATTCCTGCAAGAATAATTTCACTGACACGATCTGAGCAAACGTTGACATCAGGAGTTTTGAAACAGTAATCCGACCAAGGAAAAGAAGAAAAGAAGTCTCGCAGGTCATCCCATTTTGCATTCTTGTAATGCCAAACAACACGAGGTTGGGAATAGCCATGAGATAAAGGTTCCATTGGAGAAGAGACAATCACCAAGTTGTGATCTGAAGTGCCCAAAGGACCTCTCACTTCGACCGTGTACTTAGAAGGGTTGTTTGTGAGAAAAAGATCAAGCGTATTGGCTGTATGATTCGGATTGTCCAGTATTCTTGTAGGTAAATGAACAATCTGTGCTAGGTCATTAGTAATTGCAAAAGCCTCAGCATCTCGACCTGCTGGGTCGGTGTGACTAGAAAACGGAAGCCAGCTGGAGTTGTGAACATTAAAATCACCAAGGAAAATTACCTCACTGTTAGGAAAGTTGGACTGGAGAAAGTCAAGTTGCAACGAGAGGAAGTCAAAGAGCTCCAAGTGATTAGTGGAGTTGGGAGAACGGTAGAGACAACAGATGAATTTGACACAATGAGGTAGAGAGATTTTAAGCCAGAGAAGATCAAAGAGAGGAGATTCCAAATTGCCAAGTCTCTGACAGGGAATATCAGAACGGACATATGCACAAGTACCACCTTTGAGGCGAAAGGAATCATACAGCGAATAATTTGGGCATCTGAGATGAGCAGTAGTTGAATCAACCGATAACTGAGATTCTGTCAGAAAAAGTACATGGGGTTTGGCAGACTGCAAGTGGAAATGGACATCGTTGAGATTAGAGTTGAGACCACGTATATTTGTGAAATGAATTAGGAAATCCTTGGGAGGTTTAGATCTTTTCGCAGATAAGCTTGTTCTATTAGTTTGACAATTCATGGTGTATTCAATAGTAAGAAAAAGTGGGTGGGACATGCTGTATGAAGTAATGAAATTTTTGGATATGGCGTACATGTGGTAAGAATATACCCAGATCCTTGACATAACGTGGCCTCGACAATGCTCCCCGCATACACACTACTCGGACTCCCTCCAGTCACTATCTGGCAGAGTAGAGGTAGCAAGATTATACACTAGCTGATCCGGAAGCCTCCTAGAGAGTTACCAATAGGTTCGGTCCGGTGTACTAACTAGCGGCCGGCCTGCGAAAACCGTTTTAGAGCTGTACCCTCGAAATGTAAGGAATATTGGATCTCGCCACGACGTTCATCATAACCTCAAAAGTCATCAATCATACTGCATGATGGAAGAGATAGGGAAGGGTTGACCGGAACTTAGCTCTAGAGACTAAACATGGGTTCCACCACTTCAAGCCTCCAATAAGCAAAGTGGTGGTATTTCACCGGTTGATGAGAGTCATCTACCACCTAGTACTGCCTGGTAACATAGAGGGGCGGCATTCCTCCATGTGGTGTGGGCGCCACACCTCGACCCCTGCTTACGTTGGTTCACACCTGGGTGGTCACCCACCATGTGCTTGTGCATGGAGGTTATACCCAGGATTACTAACAGTCCCACCATCGTGAAGGTGCAAGCAGAGGATTTGGCTCTCACAGACCGTCCGGACTTCGCCGAAATTGGGTCCACTTGACTTGAGTGTCACCCGAATATCAGTTCCATCAGCGTTTTAGACTCCCAGGTAGCAAGTACAGCTTGTCTGGTATATCTGAGAGAATGTCTGTGACAACCTCAAGGACCAAGGACCGCTTACTAAGATTACACACAAGAGGGCATAAATTCAAGTTAATGAAGGATGATTGCAGGAGATATGTGGAAGTTTGCCTTCAGCCAGCAGGTGGTTGATTGTTGGAACAGGCTTCCATCTCTTCTGGACCATGTCATATCAGTTTGATTAAGCAAGGTTTTCCTTTACAAAGCCCTGTTGTGATCTGTTTAGAATATACGAGGTGTTGACAATAAAGTTCCCTGACTGGTGCAATAAAAAGAACACAAAGTGAAGTGACTGAGAAATGGGGTTTTTTTTCCCCCCACAGTAATTACCAACGGGTTGAATACACTTATTACATTGTTCTTAAAGTTTTTGAATGGAGTCAGCGAAGGCATCCAAAGCGACTATGTTCAGTTTGGCTGTTAAGTTTGTTTTTTATGTCCTTACCATCCTGAAATCCCTTTTGTTTGAGGGCAATTTTCACCTTGGGAAAGAGAGAGAGAGAGTAGGGTGGATGGTTGATCTGTACAATGCCATGTTTCTCCAGAAAGATCTTCACAAAAAGTTCGGAATTTGTGCATCACGCCCTGTTTGTTGAGAAACATGGTCAGCATCCTGAACTTCTGTAAATCCACTGTATGCTCTGACGTGTTGTTTCCAGGTCATGTTGAAGCCACTCAACACGCATCTTCAGTGACAATACAATCTGAAATTAGCATTTTCTTGACAATTGTGAATGAAGTCTTCACATGATGACACTTCGTTGCTTCTGCTCATCCACAGGGTTGTGCCGAACAAATTTTAAACAGACCTATGTAATCATATCCTTATTGATATCCAACTCATCAGCCATCATTCTGATGGTCAAACCACGATCTCTTGCAGCAATTTCCCAAACTTTTGTAACTCTGTCCCCCTTTTTGAGGGGTTGGCGGACAGCCACTTTTTGGCCATGGCAAACAGCTGTCTGTGAATCACTTATGTCATTCAAACACACTGGTATGACTTAATGTCTCATCTCCATAAACAGTTTTCCCAGTTTGAAGTAAAATTTTATATTCAAATTTTTGTAAGGTACATGTGGGTGAATTTTTTCTTTTTGGCTGATGCTATTTAAGCATTCTTTCTTGCATCATTTGCCATTACTACTACTACTTTGCATTTCATGTTAAACCTCAATTGCCATTTCTCATCCCACTTGCCTAATTTTACTAGATCTTGGAGTAGCATACCATCATTAACCACTGTGCCAAAGTTTGTATCATCTGCACACTTAAAACATTAACAGTGATAGAACTTCATCAGTATCATTAATAAATACAGAAAACAACAGACTCATCACTGAACCCTGAGAGACTTCACTGATAAAATTAGTCCACAAAGAGCAGTGTCCATTGATAACAACTCCGTCTTCTCCAACTCAACCATTCCTTTATCCATAGCAGTAACTTGCCCTTTATGCCACACTCCTTCAATTTGCAACAGTATCAAAAGCTTTCCTGAATTCCATTTATTTTTTGCATCCATTTCCCTTGTGGCTGCATCATTGTATTCACTCAAATTGGTCAGACAAGTTCATTCGACAAATGCATGCTGTGACAAGTATTACTGCAGTCCTGTCCAGATGGTCTGTAATTACTCATGTCACTCTTTGATCCTTTTTTGGGGATACATTAGTTCATCCACCATAATTCCAGTCCATAGGGACTTCTTCTGAACCCAAGGATACTCGCATAGTTATTGCTAAGGAGTTTTCTTACCTCCTTTGCTGCCACTCTTAATATAATTGTCAGTGTAATTACCCTAGAAAACCCAAGCCATTCTGGGTTTTCTAGCTTGTGCACCCAGAATAGCTCATGAGATATTTACATGAAAACATGCATGAATTAGCAGAATTGGTTCTAGGAAATGCAGGACTCTTTGGAATAGTTTTATAATGTAGACTTCTTTATAGAACTACTGTTACTGAAAATGTGTGTGTAATTTGTGTCATTTTTCTTAGAGTGCATCACAAAGGACTATTTTTAGAATTCCTTTTATAATTATAGAATTTCTACTTATACTTAGAGCCTGATATTTTTTGCTCTTTGCAAATTCCTTTATTATTTTGTCAAATTAAGTTCTTTGATACACCACATGCAATGGTATGCATAAAAACAAATTGAAGAATTTGGTGTCCAAAGCCGTTTCTCAAATGATCCCCAAAAAACAGACTAATAATAAAAAAAAAAAAAAAAAAAGTGTGCTTGGTTCTTCCAAGGTGGTGTTTGAATTTGCCTTAGGCTGGCCATGTGAATTAGAGTACAATTAAGAACTAGCACAGTATACCCTGATTTATTCAAAATTCCCATTGGCAAGATAGGGTTTCATTATATCTATTGGTTTTATCATCCCAGTTTTATTATGGACTGACTTCACATCTGTGTTAATATAAGAAATATTTGCATCTGTGTTATATTATATTATCCCATATGTGAATTGTGTTAATATAATAAGGTTATTAATTAACAAGGGCAGGCCACACTTGTTAATATAACAAGTGAGGCCTGCCCTTGGGGGAGGAGTGTTAGGACCCAACCCCCATATTTAAGAAAGTTCCAGTATACAGGGTTGTTAAAATTAAAGTATCCCTATGGTAGAAGGCTCTGGATCATTCTACATAGGGATACTTCTTGCCATTTATTGGGGAAAAAAATTAGTTACAAAATTTGTCAGTTTGGATCACTGTGGCAATACAAATCACTTGAACAGAGCTACAATTGTTCAACGTGTCCTCCATTTGGTCAACAACAGTTTCCATTTGAAGAACAGCATTTTCTACAGCAGAACATAACATGTCAACTGGAATAGCCAGCACAAGACGTCTAAAGCTGTCCTTCAGATCTGCCAGAGTTTGACACCCTTCCCGACACACCTGGTTCTTCAAAAAACCCCACAACCAGAAGTTGCATGGGGTGAGGTCTGGTGATTGGAGTGGCCAACATGTCTGGAAACAATGGTGGATGTGAGGTGGCACACCATCTTGCATGAATATGGTATCCTGAAGGCAACCACGTTATTGCAGCTCTGGTATTGCGAAATTTGCCATCATTTCATAATATCGTCCAGTGACGGAGCAAGTGCAAGGATCCAGTCGGTGTTACCTGTTCAAAAAAATATGGCCCGATCATGAATGTGGCCATAAATCCACACCACACTGTCACTTTTGGAGATTTCAATGGGACCTCTTGGATAACTCAAAGATTTTCTGTTGCCCAAATGCGACAGTTGTGCGTATTCACTTGTCCATTTAAGCAAAAGTGGGCTTCATCACTCCAAATGATGTTCCATGGCCAAATGATATCCACTGTCATTTGTGCTAGAAACTGAAGTGTGTATGTGAAATGAATATCTGCATTACCATTCTTTAGCATGTGCATCTCGTAAGATAGTACAGCAAAACCTGGCACATTTCTAGCCTTACGGTGGAATACAGCATGTCCACTTCACGAGAAACAGCTGGCACACTTGTGCTACCACATGGAGATTGACTTGATCAATTCACTACAGCCATAGCCACATCTTCAACATGAGAGGAGTCCACTCATTTTCGACCTCTACCTGGTTGAACACCAAGATGTCCTGTCGCTTCAAATTTCGCAATCATTTTGCAAAATAGGTCCACGCCTTATATGCTTCTGACGTCGGAATTCTCTTATAGTTGCAGCTGCATTGTTGCTTTCTAATAGTACAGCTTCACTAATAGCGCCCTTTCCTGCAACGTTGTTGGCATTGCTGCTGTAGTACAAGCAAACATCTACTGTATGATTTTGAAGAGACTGCTTTTATACAGTACAGTAGAGCTGAGTAGCGGTTCTGTGGCAATAACTTACGTTTTTTGCATAATCGTAACTTACGCGCCATACAGTGACAAATTTTGTTACTAATTTTTTTTTTCCAATAAATGGCGAGAGCATTCTTTATTGTACCTGCTAACCAAATTTCTCCTCAGTACGAGCCTCAGAGCCCTCTACATAGGGATACTTTAATTTTAACAACCCTGTATATATATATATATATATATATATATATATATATATATATATATATATATATATACACAATTTTATTAAAATCCTGTACGTAACCTTGGTTCATAAAACGATTTTGATGAAGTGGATTTGGGTGATTAATTATTATACAGGGTTGTTAAAATTAAAGTATCCCTATGTAGAGGGATCTAGAGCGAGTTCTAAGGCTCGTACTGAAGAGAAATTTGGACAACAGGTACAATAAAGAATGCGCTCGCCATTTATTGGAAAAAAAATTAGTTACAAAATTTGTCACTGTATGGCGCGTAACTATCTTAGTTACGATTATGCAAATAACTTACGTTAATTGCATGATCGTAAGTTATTGCCACACCCCACTACTCAGCTCTGCTGTACTGTATAAAAGCAAAGCAATCTCTTCAAAATGATACTTTAATTTTAACAACCCTGTACATTGTGGATACGGACTAACAAACAGTTGTAGTATAGGTTATAAACGGTAAATTAGTGTAGAATGAACGGATTTTTGAGAATTATAGCAATTTTTAAAGATGAGTGAATGGTTTAGAGATTTATTTTAATATTAAAGAAAGTTATGGAATTAGTTTTTCAATGTATAACATTTGTTGAAACTGGGTAAATGGTTGTTTATCTTTTTATTTATTTGTTTTTGAAAATCCAATTCTTTTAAAATTCAACAGTTCCGTAATCCCCCCCCCCCTGATTTGGACCCTAAAATGTGTTCCGATTTTTTTGCATATACTTTTGAAACATCTCGTATAAGATAATTTAAATATTTTTAATTTTTAAATATTTTATATATAATATTTAGTTCTGTGTATTGGATATATAACGTTTTTTAAACGATCTTTAAGTATGCTGGCGTGAGGTAGACAGTTTTCAACTGTCTTTCGTCTCCCATGGTAATTTGTGTGTTTAATTTATTTGTTATGCTTTCTTATTTTGAATTTACAGCAGCTAATTTTTAATGATTTTGCGATAATCCACTTGAAGACGATTCTAGATACAGCTTCGCTTTTCATTCATAATTAGTGCGGTACTTGTTTTCTCATCTATGTCAGCCTTTCGACAAAAGGGGCTAAGTAACAGCGCTCTAACGAATGAATACTCTGGTGTGTTGTACGTGTGAAGAGACATGATGGCGTGAAATACTTACTCAGCCACGTTTTGTTTGTGACTTTTATTATTACTATATTAAATTGGGAATAAATTCCAATCTGCACTGGAACATCAGCTGTCATAACCTGACGCCTGTCGGGAACATGTGCGTGTAAGTTGCCTGTAAACGTATACAGTTCAGATCAGCTGAGCAAGTAAGCAGCGTCCACTGATAGCTTCGATAGACGAAAATATGGGACTGGTATGCTATTTCAGCTGTTAAGGAAAGCCAGTTGCTTTAGTTCCCAGTGGAACGGATTTTCTGTACATTCTTTGTCTGCTAACATTATACGGATGTAGGTCACTCAGTAAGGTGCACTTCGTGGTGCCACCTGGAACGTTCGTAACGGGTATGCCGCTTCGCTGGCAGTATCCCGGACAAGACGGCTGCGGCACTTACGTGTGTTGTGCCTATAGCCCGAGGTGCTTCGTCATCCAGAAGGTCAGCCAAGTTTCGCGTTATTACTCTATGGACATCATTTTTACAAATTAACCAGGTTTTTTTTTTTTTTTGTGTGTGATAATCATATAATTAGAAATAGATATCTAACTGAAGTGTTATTTATTTGTAAAGGTATGCTGCTGGTATAAATGTACAGAATTACTCTAGCCATATTGTAGCGATTTTGGTGTTTGAAAGATAAAAAATTTCATTCCAGAACTAAGTTTAAAGCATCTCAACGGTGAAACTTTTTGTTTATTTAAATATTTTTATATGGTGCCGTATTTTTAGATTGGCATGTGTGTTTTTGTGTGCTACATTCGTTTTATAATTAACATAATTTGCTAAACTGAAAAAATGTCATAATTTGATTATAATTAAAAGGTTAACGTATTTATCATTTTGACAACTGTATGTAGTCAGGTAATATTTTTAATAAATAATGCTAATTGAACTAAAAATTACAAAATGACTAAGGTCAATTTTTCTTTATTAGACATATCAGATCTTGTTATCAACTTTTATGTACATATCTGAATGCACTGAATTAAATAATAAATGCACAGTACAGAATTAAATTTCCTTTTGATATTTGTAGATATATGTACTATCTGCAAGAAGGCCTCATTTTATTTTGTTTCATTAATACCAATAATGTATGTCCCCAAAATTATGACCTCCCACCCACCATCAGTCTGTTTGGGAAAGATTCCCATTGTGTGTTAAACAAAGAAATAAATGTGTTATCAGCTGCCAGTCATGCCAACAATTATAAAATTTAAATGAGCGATGAGATTATTTAAAGTTTTAGGGTAACTAACTGTATTTGCAGTTTCCTTACTTGCAATTTATTAAGAATTTTTGCAGTATTTTGTTAGTGATCCACTTTTCTACATTAATTATTCAAAAGCATATTCTCACCATGTGCTTGAAATTTTTTTTTTTTTTTTCCCAACATCAAAATTTGATTGCTGTTCTCTCTCTCTCTCTCTCTCTCTCTCTCTCTCTCTCTCTCACACTCACACACACACACACACACACACACACACACACACACACACACACACACACACACACACACAAGGCAGTGTTAGGTGGGTCGGAAAACTGATACCTTGGGGGGATACAAGGACTAATAGTTTCATAGTAGCAATAGGCAGAGATGAAGGTGATTCTTGCACAACTTCTATTAGAATAAGTAGCGACCTGGAGCAAGGGCTGTTGGGGTTTCAGGGACAGATGGCAGTCATCCTGAAATAGGTGGGTATATCGGATGTGTTAGGGTAACTAGGAATAGGAGCATGTATACCAATGCTAGAAGTATAGTAAATAAATTTGATGAATTTGAAGTGTTGGTCAAGACATCAAAGGTGGATATTGTTGGGATAGCAGAGACGTGGTGTCACACAGATATAAGGAATGCAGAACTGGAATTTGGGGAGTACAATGTGTACAGACAGGATAGAAAGGGAGGAGGTGTTATGCTGTTAATTAAGAAAAACATAAAATCAAAAGAAGTGCACCCAGTTGATATAGATGAACAGTGCACTGTTGAGTCAGTTTGGTGTGACATAATCACTGCGAAATCAAAAATAAGAGTAGGAGTGTGTTATAGGCCTAATGGCTCGAATGAGTACAATGAACAATTGTACAGAGAAAGAGTGGGCCAGTAAATCAGAATGTCTTATAATGGGAGATTTTAACTTCCCAGATATTGACTGGAACTTGTGGATTGGTCACTCACACACTAGTCAGACTTTTGTGGATTTATTGGATGATTGTTTTCTGCAGCAGCATGTTCGAGAGGCAACCAGAGAGAGTAATACTTTTGATCTGGTTATCAGCAGTGATCATTCGTGTATTAAGAATTTGCAGATAAAGGAACCACTAGGTGGCAGTGATCACAGTGTACCGATGTGGGAATTACTTAAAGATTTAATTACCATCAGGGGTAAAGGAAAGTGTTTTTGCTTTTGTAAAGGTGAGTACAGTGGTCTCAGAAAGTTTTTAAATTCTGAACAGTGGGATCAACTGACAATGTTACCAACAGTAAATTCTAAGTTGGAAGCATTCAAGGAATTAATCGTTGATGCTACTAAAAGTTTCATACCTATTAAGAAATATTGTTCAAGGTTTAGGCCTAAATGGTTATCTAATGAACTAATGAGACTCGTAACAGGGAAAAAAATGCATGGGATGCATAAAAATTATCAAGCGACTCAGAAGACTATGGTAGATATAAGCTAGTCTGTAATCAAGTCACAAAGGAGGTTAGGCAGATTATGAGAAATCCTTGGCAAAAGATGCTAAGAAAAACAGTAAGGATTTCTTTACTTATATAAACTCTAAAAGGAAGGGGTTGAATCTGATTGGTCCACTTGACATCGATGTTTCGACTGTTGGTGATCCTGCTCAGATAGCAAACAAACTGAATGAGTATTTTGCATCTACATTCACACATGAGGAATTAATAAGGTTTGAAAATGGCAGAAGGTTATCAAATTGTAGCAGGATACTTAATGATTTTGTAATAACTGAGAGCAAAGTGGAGGAGAAATTGTTGAAGTTAAACATAAGAAAAGCACCTGGGGTGGATGGGATCTATCCAGTTATATTAAAGGAGGCGGCAAAGCAACTAAGCAAACCCTTAGCCATAATTATGAGAGCTTCCTTGGACTCAGGGGAGGTTCCCACGGACTGGAGATGTGCAAATGTATCCCCAATTCACAAAGGGGGATCGAAGGGTGACGAGTAATTATAGACCAGTTAGTTTAACTTCTGTTCCGGGTAAAATAATGGAGTCACTGGTTAAAGATGCATTGCAGGATCATATAGAAAGAACAAGACTGCAGCAATAATTCAGACACAGCATGGGTTTGTTAAAGGAAAGTCTTGTCTGACAAATTTGACAGGATATTATGATGTGGTTACAATGAAACTGGATGCAAAAAATAATTTTGATATCATATATTTGGATTTCAGGAAAGCTTTTGACACTGTTGCGCATGAAAGACTATTGTACAAATTGGAGCAGAATGGTATTAAGGGTAAGTTGCTACAATGGATAAAAGGATGGTTAAGTGGTAGAAGACAGAGGATGGACAGAAATTATCAATGGGTGCTGCTCTTCGTGGACTAATGTTATTAGTGGAGTCCCACAGGGTTTGGTGTTGGGTCCACTGTTGTTTTGTATATTTATCAATGATATTGATGAAGGTATATCAGGCTTAATGTTGAAGTTTGCAGATGATACAAAGGTTGGCAGGGTTGTTAATGACAGTAATGGCAGTGTGCTACTGCAACAGGATCTAGATAATTTGGGCAGATGGGCTAAGAAGTGGCAACTGAAGTTTAACCTTGACAAATGCAAAGTACTGCATATGGGTAGAAGTAACCCCAGTGAAACGTACCAACTGCGTGGTACTACACTTAAGGTGGTAGACAATGAAAAAGACCTGGGAGTAATTGTGCAGATAGCGGTGTATGAGCAATGCAGACAGGTTGCCAGGGCAGGGAAAAGGAGGTGATTATCCCTCTGTATAAGGCAATGGTCAGGCCACGCCTTGAGTACTGCGTACAGGTCTGGAGGCCTCATTTTAGGAAGGATGTAGATTTACTTGAGCGTGTACAGAGAAGGGCAACAAGATTGGTGAGGGGAATGAAGGGATCCTCTTACCACGAGAGGATTAAGTTCTGCAAATTGCAGTGGCTGAAGACTAGGCACCTGCGTGGTGATCTGATTGAGGTGTATAAGGCCTTGAATGGGTTGAGCACGCTGAATTCTGATGGGATCCTTCCACTTTTTCAGATTACGAACCTAAGGAGACATAAATTCAAATTAAGAAAAGACAGATGTAGAATAGATGTGCGGAAATTTGCCTTTAGCCAGCGGGTGGGTAATTGCTGGAACAAACTTCCATCTGTTGTTGTGGAAGTTGATAGGTTGAATAAATTTAAGGAGGAACTGGACAGGCATTTGGAGGGAATGGTGTGATATTTTTTTTTTTTTTGGCTGATGCTGCATAAGCTCATACACCTGCTTTCTTGCATCACATGCCCACACACACACACACACACTGCAGTACATTCTAGAAAAATATTGTCCACTGTGATAAGAATAACAAACTCAAAGAAGTTATTAAACAGCATGAATTGCTATATGCTTTGTTATGTCTGTAGAAATTAACCATGGTGTCTAAATATAGTAGTTTCTCTGCATGTATGACAAGTATAAAGAATAAAATATATTTCTATTTATACTTTGTGTTTGGCTAGAGGAGTCTTTGCAGGTGTTTCCCCCCCCCCCATTCTGTCCAAAATTTAGTTTCTTTTAATGGATGAATTGGTAATGGAATCATTTCATTACAGATTGCTACTTGCTATTTAATGTGTGTGGTAAGACCAAACCCTCCAGCGTATGACAGCACGACAAAACAAATGGCCGTCAGTCCCCAGCGGCTTTCACTCTCCCTCTTATGGCATCGAGAGGATCAGAGTGGAAGAAGAGGGTGCTAAGAATCTCTGGATATGACCAGGCTGCCATGCACGGAGACTGAACTTGGCCTGTTACGACGTAAGATCACTCATCGGTGCAGGATATTAGAGCTGGAAAAGGAATTAGAAAATGTGAATTGGAATATCATTGGTTTGGTTGAAACAACAAGAAGAAATGGATCACTTATAAGTTTATCAAGTGGAAATCTGCTGTACACCAATGGAAACAGTGAAAGGAGTGAAGGTGGAGTTGGGTTTCTGATCCATAAAGATTTAAAAAACAACATTTTGGAATTCAAAAGTACATCACCAAGGGTGTCAAGACATACTCAGGATTTCTAAGAGGTACAAACTAAAGGTTATAATGTGATTTATGCACCAACATCGAGCCATGATGATGAAGAGTTTGAAGAAATGTACACCGAAATTGAGTCTTCTAGATGAGCAGAAAACCCACTACACTATTATTATGAGAGACTTCAATGCTAAGGTTGGAAAAAGACAAAACAGCACAGAAAGTGGAACTATAGTAAATTTTGGAATTTGGTGAAAGAAATGAAAGAGGTGAAAGACTTGTGGAATTTGCAGAATCTCAAGGATTGTCAGTAATGAACCCTTTTTTCAAGAAAAGGGTGGACATGGAAGAGTCCAAATGGATTAACAACTAATGAAATTGACTTCGTCCTCACTAACAGAAGATATATTGTGAATGATGTTACCGTCCTGAATGAGGTAAACGTTGGAAGTGATCACAGAATGGTAAGATGTACACTTGATATAGATGTAGGAAAGGAAAGGAAAAAACTGACTCTAGTAAATAATACTAAGGTTTTTTTGGGATAACTGAAGAGGAGAAAAAGCAGTATGTACTGGAACTTAAGAACAAGTTTGAGCTTTCCAGACTACTCAGGACCAAGATATCGACGAGGAATATCACAACTTTCTGAAGGTGATAAAGCCCAAAAAACCTATAAGGAAAAAGAAATCCAATGAAGAAAATATTAGCCAAGAAACGCTTGTTATGATGAACTGAAAGCGAAAAATGAAGAGCAAGATAAACACTGACAAAGAGAAAATTGAGTATACTGAGTTATGCAAAGCCATTAGAAAGAGACTCAGAGAGAACATAAGATTTAACACAAGAAAAGTAGAACAAGCATTAAGGGAAAACAAAGGATTTAAATGAGCAGCCATGAGCAATAATACAGAAAGACAAATGATACTTAAACTGAAGAATAGCGATGGCATACTTATAAACAGCAGAGAAAGCATAATTCAAATAGTAGAAGAGTACCATAAAGTATTATATAAGGAGCAAGAGAATGATGCCAGAAGTAGGGAAGATGGATCATCACAAATTAGCAACATCTACAACATACCTGATATCCTTCCCGATGAGGTAGAACATGCATTGAACAAAATGATGAATAAAAAAGCCCCAGGTGAATATGAAGTTACTGTAGAGTTGTTAAAATTAGGAGGAAGAGACATGACACAGAATACAAAATATATTAGGAAAGGCTTGATGCTTAACACAAGGAGTGGAATAATGCAATCATAATTTTTCTGTATAAGAAAGGAGATAAATCAGAAATTGGAAATTATAGACCAATTAGCTCGTTATCCCACATCTACAAGTTGTTCACAAGCGTCTTTACTAACAGATTAGAAAGAATAGTTGATGAGAATCAACCGAAAGAGCAAGCTGGCTTTAGGACAGGATTCTCAACTATGGATCACCTTCACGTAATATCACAGCTAATGGAGAAAGCAAATGAATATAAAGCACCATTATGCCTGGCATTTGTGGATTATGAAAAGGCATTTGACTCCATACAGCATAAGGCAATGTTTCGGGAACTGGAAAGACAAGGCATAGATACTCCACATATTATGATTTTGAAGAAAATATATGAGAATGCTACCTCCTTTATTAGATTAGAAAAGACAGTAGGAAATTTAAAATCGAGAAAGGAGTTTTTTTTTTTTTATGAAAACCACAAACACGAAAGGTATCAAAACCTATAGTACTTGGTACTGTGCATGGGTTGAAGGAGAAGTATGGGGGGGGGATGTCGGAAACTTTGCTCTAGAGAATAAACATGGGTTTCACCACTTCAAGCCTCCAATAAGCAGAGTGATGGTATTTCACCGGTTGATGAAAGTCATCTACCACAAGGAGACACAATATCTCCAAAGCTGTTTACTGCTGCCCTTAAGGAAGCTTTCAGAAGATTAGACTGGTCGCCGAAAGGAGTCAATGTGAATTGGGAGTACCTAAACCATTTACGATTTTCAGATGACATTGTAGTTATAAGCCACGATCCCAAATAATTAGAGGAAAATCTTAATCAGTTATGCACAGTTAGTAAGGATTTTGGACTAAAGATATGAATATGGCTAAAACAAAAATAATGATGAACAAGTATGCCACAGAAAGGGAAATAATGATTGAAGGAGCAGTAATTGAAAAGGTGGAGTCATATACTTATCTGGGACAAGTTATTAGCTGTAATAATGATAAATTGCTGGAAGTCGAGAAGAAAAAATTTTGGATGGATAGCATTCGGGAAATATAGTCACATACTGAAGAGCAATATCCCAGTTTGTCTGAAACGTAAAATAATGATCCAATGTATACTCCCCACCAAGACTTATGGAAGTGAAACTTGGGCACTCACCAAAAGAATGGAAGAGAAGCTGAGAACTACACAGCGAAGAATGGAACAAATTATATCGGGAATCAGACTGTTAGATAAGAAGAGAAACGCATGGATTAGGCAGCAAACTCAAGTAAAGGACTTTCTTATCAAAACTAAAGAACTAAAATGGTCTTGGGCAGTATACATAGCTCGATGACAGATGGACTAAGGAAATAACAGAATGGTACCTGAGAGGAGCTAGAAGAAAACCTGGAAGACAAAGGCGGAGATGGATAGATGGAATTCATGAGTTTGTGGGTAGGAAATGGATGGCCAGTGCACAAAACAGAAAGAACTAGAAAGTTGCTGGCGAGGCCTTCATCCTGCAGTGGATTGAAAATGGCTGATGATGATGTGTGGTATTTGATGCCTGCAGTTCTCTTATTCAACGATTTCTGTGTTAAGTGGTGGGAAATGTAATGTAATCAGGCATTTGAAACAAATAAGCCTAATAACAACGTGCAACATGCAAAAATAGTTGTTGCATTTCACGATGAAGATTGCCATATGCTTATTGCATTTTTTGTTGCAGAATGTAATCTTCCTCTAAGATGTGCTGAGCATACAGTGTATCATTCAGAAATATATTTTCTGCAAGTGATATAGCAAAAAAATACAGTTGTGGAAAAACAAAAACAACAAGGCATTGTTAGTGAGCTTGCATGGATAGAGAAAGATGAGATAGTGATTGCTCAGAAAAATTGGCTATTTTTGATTGCAGGTAGCAGAAATGAAAGTGATACTGAGCTATATCCCACTGTAGTGGCATTTGCTAAGTTTGTACTGATGCTTGTACATTAGGCATCATTATTATAATATCTCATTTTGTGAAATCCTTTGTAGTGGGTTGCCTTCCTCTTATACTTTGAATAAGCCTCATTGATGAGTAGCCACCAATGAGAGGCCAAACAGTGCTGTGTGGTGGTAGTACTCAACTGAGAACAAGTAACAGTGGATTTTTATAATGGAAAGTATTATTTGCTTGAATATAAGAAGGCAACTCATGAAGGATTTCACCATATGAGATGTAATACATGTTTAACATACAAACTTCAGTTTATCTTAAAATTCAACTCTATAGTAATGATGCAATTTCACTAAATAGTGTCATAGTTTGAATTTTGCATAGTTTATGGGTTTCACCTCCAAAGTTCTATTAGTTTAAGAACTATACCTTAGCATCTCATTTTGTAAATAAGTCAACTGGGTCATTGTCCCTTATACTTCTGGATATCTACCTGCCCACTGATGAGGGACTGAATAGCTTTGAAACAGTGCCATCTGGGTGATAACAAACCCATGCTGTGTCTGAGCCTATAACTGAAGTCTTGTCTAGATGATCTTGCATTGCTTCTTTAACCAGTGCCTCCATTAATTTCCCTGGAACAGAAGTTAAACTAACAGGTCTGTAGTTTCTTGTGTCACCCTTTGATCCTCCTTTGTGAATTGGGATCACATTTCCAGTCCATGGGTACCTTCCCTGACTCCAAGGAAGCTCTCATTATTATGGGTAAGGGTTTGCTTACTTCCTTTGCTGCCTCTAATATAACTGGATAGGTCCCATCCACCCCAGGTGCCTTTCTTATGTTTATCTTCAACAATTTCTCCTCCATTTTGTTCTCAGTAATTACAAAATCATCTAGCTCACTGCCAGAGTTTAATTCACTTTATCCCTGCTAGAATTGGCATTGTCCTCCCTGTATAACTCCTCATGTGTGAATGTAGATTCAAAATTCTCATTTAGTTTGTTAGCTACCTGAGCAGGACCATCAACAGTTGGACTGTCAGTATCAAGTGGACCAATCTGATTCATCCCCTTCTAGAGTTTACATAAGTAAAGAACTCTTTGCCAAAGATTTCTCGTAATCTGCCTTTGCTTGCCTAACCTCCTTTGTGACTTGGTTACAGACCAGCTTATATCTGTCATAGAGTTCATTGTTACCTGTTAATTTATATATATCCCATGCATTTTTCTTCTCTGACATGTCTCATTAGTTCATCTGACATCCATTTAGGCCTAAACCTTGAACAATATTTCTTAGTTGGAATGTAAAGCCTAGTAGTTCCAAGATAAGTTCTTTGAATGCTTCCCAGTTTGAATTTGCTGTTGGTAACATCATCAGTTGGTCCCACTGTATAGAATTTAAATACTGTCTCAGACCATCATAGTCGCCTTTATGAAAGCAAAAACCCTTCCCTTTACCCCTGATGGTAGTTACCTCTTTGAGTAAATCCCACTTGAGCACACTGTGATTACTGTCACCTAGTGGTTCCTTTATCTGCAGATTCCTAATGCATGAAGAAACTCCACTGATAATCAATAATTCAGAAATCGATGACTCGATTTCTGAATTATTGAAATCCAAGAGTATTACTCCCTCTAGTTGCCTCCTGAACGTGCCGATGTAGAAAACAATCATCCAATAAATCCACAAAAGCCTTGCTAATGTGTGAGTGACCAACCCACAAATTCCAGTCAATATCTCGGAAATTAAAATCCACCATTATAAGACTCACTGATTTACTGGCCCACTCTATTTCCCTGTACAGTTTCTTATTATACCCATCAGAGTTATTAGGCCTATAGCACACTCCTACTCTCAATTTTGATCTCCCAATGCTTATGTCGCACCAAACTGCACTGTTCAGCAATGTCGACTGGCTTCACATCCTTGGATTTTGTTTCTTAACTAATAACATAACCTTTCCTCCCTTCCTATCCTCTCGATCCTTTCTGTACAAATTGTACTCCCCAAATTCCAGTTCTGCATTCCTTATATCTGTGTGACATCACGTCTCTGATATCCCAACAATATCTGCCTTTGATGCTTTGAGCAATACCTCAAGTTCATCAAATTTATTTACCAAACTCCTACTATTGGTTGGTGTACATGCACATATACATGTACCTGTTCCTATTCTTAGCTACCCTAACACAACCCATGTGTTTACTTGTACTGCAATGACTCCCAGCAGTCTCTGAAATATCCTGCATCTTGTTTTCCAGGCTTCTGCTCATTCCAATAGAAGCAGTGCAAGAATCACTTTCACCTCTATTGTTAATCTATGTTTGTTTGTCTAGTTAATCCGTGTTTGTCTAGTAGAGCCTTAAATTTATTTAAGCTATCAACTTCCACAACAGGTGGCAGTCTGTTCCAACTATCAACCACCTGCTGATTAAAGGCAAATTTCCACACATCTATTCTACAAGTGTCTTTCCTGAATTTGAATTTATGCCCCCTCAGGTGAGTAATTTGAGCAAGAGGAAGAATCCCATTACCATTGAGCTTGCTCAATTCATTCAAGGCCTTATACACCTCAATTATATCACCTCACAGGTGCCTACTCTTCAAGTGCTGCAATTTGCAGAACTTTAACCTTTTTTGGTAACACCTTTTGTTTTGTTCTTCTCACCAATCTTGTTGCCCTTCTTTGTACTCGTTCTAGCAACTCTTCAGCCTTCCTAAAATGAGGCCTCCAGACCTGTATGTAGTACTCAAGGTGTGGCCTGACCATTACCTTATACCAGGTGTCACCAACCTGTAACTCTTTAAACATGTAACTGCAACTCTTTTGCTTTTAGCCTACATGAAGCACAATTTGAAATGGAGTTAGAGGACAAAAAAATCAAGGAAGTGTGGAGTGCAAGACTAAAATGCCTTCAAACTGAAATTATGGATTTTGAGAGTCAGAAGGTGGCTCTTGCAATTCTACTTTTTTTTTTTTTTTAATATTAAAACCCCAAACATGAGAGGTATTAGAACCTATAGTACTTAGTACCACACATGGGTTGGAGGTTGAGGAGACAAGAGAAGATATTTGTTGACATTAGACTGAAACTTCTGTAGACTAATTTTCAGGAAAGACATGAAGGAAGGGTGTTCCAGAAAAAACAGCAGTTGAATGAATAAACGAAGATGAAAAATTGGTTCTGTGAGTTTGAAGTTGAACAGTAAATGGATGTTGCCTGCTGGTCGCACGTGGTCGGACTGTTTTGAAAGAGAGAGTGGGAATTATAGAAGCCAATTCAGAAGAACAGTGCCCATAGAAGTATCTGTAGAAAAGGCATGCAGCAGAAACAGTACGTCTATGAGACAGTCAAGAGACTGTTAGAGATGAGTCATTAATTAACCTACCTGCCCTCTTCTGAGTGGAATCTAGAAGCCTGAGAGAGGTTTTGGGGGCACCACCCCAGACGTGGGAACAATATTCCATGGTAGGGCGGATTTGCAATTTGTACAGAGTGAACAGCTGTTTGGAAGAAAAGTAATGCTGAGAGCGAAAGAGAAAACCAAGTTTTTTAGATACAGAGGAAGCAATATTTGTAATGTTTTTGTGCTAAGAGATATTACTAGTCAGGGTAATCCCCAAAAGAGATATATCATTTTGCCTCGAAATTGGAGTGTCACCAAAGATAAGCATAGGAACAGAAGAATCCTTTTTTGTAAGATATAAGACAAGACTAGAGTTTTAGAATGATTGAAATCAACTAAGTTGTCTTTGCCCCACCGGAGAATTATCTGGAGATCAGCATTTAAGGAATTGGTAGCAAATATTCGAGAAGTTGAAGCTGATTGAGCAGGGAAGGTTTCTCAAAATGGAAAGTGGAATGCAATGTGCTATCACATGCAAATAGCTGAGTTGAAAAAACAAGATCAAATTGTGTTCGATGCGTGGAGCAGCTTACCGGACATGTATATAAATTCGAAAATATTTGCGTTTGGATTTCTCTCAGTATTTGGTTCGATGTATTTCTGCAAGCTAATATTTTTGAACATGAACTATACTAAAAATTAATCAAGAAACCATGTGAACAATGAGAGTCTCTCAGCAGGTTTAAAGATGAAAATTATGGCATACTCGTCTGATGTTGAGACTCTCTCAAGAAGGTCAGCACCAAAAGTCGCGTTAATTCGTTCCTAATTGTATGTTTGTTAAATTTTTTCAGTATTAATAAGTAATATATCAAAAAAAATATATTTTTTAAATAAAACACTTTCCCACTCTATTCCATTTCTTAAATCCCCCCCCCCTTCCCTGCAGTTTGAACTGTGGTGCGTCTCTTGGGATTCTCTCTTTTTTTTAATTAGATCAAAAAAGGTTGCTGACCCCTGCCTTATACAAAGGGTTAATCACCTTGTCTCAGTTAGGAAAATTCCTATATATCATTGACAAACTCCATGATCTGCTCGGCAGCCGGCCTTTTTCATTCTCCACTTCCCTGAGTTTAGCACCACACAATTGGTATGTTTCTCTTGAGTTTAACTTCAGTTGCTACTTCTCAGCCCACCTGCCTAACATTTCTAGATCCTGTTGCAGTAGCTTACTGTCATTAACAACTGTGCCAACTTTTGTATCGTCTGCAAACTTGGATATTAAGCCCAACATACCTTCATCGAAATCATTTATAAATACACACAACAAAAATAGGCCTAGCACCGAACCCTGGGGGACTCCATTAATAACATTTGATCACGAAGAGCAGTATCCACTGATTACCACTCTGTCATCTCCCACTCAACTATTCCTTTATTCATTGTAGCAACTTGCCCTTAATGCCATACTGCTCCAATTTGGAATTCCAGACTACTACTAGTAGTCTTCCATGTGCAACAGTATCAAAAGCTCTCCCGAAATCCATGTATATGATATCAAAATTCTTTTTTGCACCCAGTTCCTTAGTGACCACATCGTAGTATCCAATCAAATTGGTCAGACAAGACTTCCCCTTAACAATGCTGTATCTGAATTGTTACTGCAATCTTGTCTAAATGATTGTGCAATGCTTCTTTAACCAAAGACTCCATTATTTTCCCTGGAACAGAAGTTAAACCAACAGGTCTGGTAATTATTTGTATCACTCTTTAATTCCCCTATGTGAATTGGAGATACAATTGCGTATCTCCAGTCCGAGGGGACCTCCCCTGAGTCCAAGGATGCCCTCATAATTATGGCTAAGAGTTTGCTTACTTCTTTTGCTGCTTTCTTCAATATAACTGGATAGATCTCATCCACCCCAAGTGCCTTATGTTTAAATTCAACAATTTGTCTTCCACTTTGCTTGCTTGCTGTTATTACAAAATCATTTAACTCCCTTTTAGAGTTTAGTTAACTTCTGTCCTCCCCTTCTTTACAGAAATCCTCGTGAATGTAGATGCAAAATACTCATTCAGTTTGTTAGCTATCTGAGCAAGATTATCTACAATTGAACCATTGATATCAAGTGGACCAATCTGATTTATCCCCTTTCTTCTAGAGTTTACATAAGTAAAGTCTTTTGTTGTTCTTCTTTGCATCCTTTACCAAAGATTTCTCGTAATCAGCATTTGCTTGCCTAATCTCCTTTGTGACATGGATGCAGACTAGCTCATATTTACCATAGTCTGCTCTGTTGCCTGATAATTTATATGCATCCCATGCTTTCTTCACTACTACAATCCTCATTAGTTCATCTGGCATCTATTTTGGCCTATATCTTGAACATTAGTTGGTATTCTTAGTTGGTAGAATAAGTCTAGTAGCTTCCAAGGTTAATAATTCCTTGAAGGCTCCTCATTTGGAATTTGCTGTTAGTAACATCATTAGTTGGTCCCACTGTATAGAATTTAAAAACTGTCTGAGACCAGTGTAGTCGCCTTTATGAAAGCAAAAACCCATCCATTTACCCTTGATATTTAAGTAAATTCCACATCAATACACTGATCAACCAAGTGGTGCCTTTTATCTGCAAATTCTCAGTGCATGAATAATCACTGCTGATAATCAGATCAAGAGTATTAGTCCTTCTGGTTGCACATTGAACATGTTGCTGTAGAAAATAATCATCCAATAAATCCACAAAAGGCCTTTTCTTTGCCCTGGACAATAGTTAAGTCTTCTTTAATTAATCTGACATCAATATGCTGTGATCACTATCACCCAGTTGATGTTTATTTGCAGATTCTTAATGAGTGAAGTGTCACTGATAATCAGATGGAGTGTTGCTTTCTTGTCTTGTTTCTCACACTAGTGTGGGAAATAGTCATCCGGTAAATCCACAAATGTTTTGTTATTGTATGAGTGACCAACCACATGTTCCAGTTAAAATCCCCCATTATGCTTGTCACAGTCACACTAGTCCCTGTAACAAACTCATTCTCTCACTTTTCCAAAGTGACTCAGCATTTCAATGGCCACCCATGTCAACTGGTAGCACACCCTTAAATTTTGAAATTTTTGATAAGGAGCATCCCCCCCCCCCATCTTTCCTGTACACATTGTAGTCCCCATATTGAAATTCTGCATCACTTATGTCCGAGTGACATAAGTGATGCAGTGTTTGATATCACCACACTCTACTTTTGTTTTCTTCACGTTCATCAAATTTATTTATTGTGCTTCTTGCATTAGTATACATGCAGGTGTATTTGCTGCATTTGTTTTTACTCTTAGTAACCCTAACACAGACCATATTTGCTAGTTTCATGAGGTCAACTAGCAGACTTTGAAGTTCCTGACACCTTCTCAGGCTGCTTCATCTTTCAGTAGAAGCAGAGAAGAATCACATCTCTGCTTGTGGCTGCTATTATTGTATTATTCTAGTATTACCACCTAACTTTCTGATCCACCTAACACTGCCTCAATAGTATTAGCAAGTATTCTTTCACACCTTGGTGCATTATAGCCTTAGTAGCTAATGCGCCAATAAAATCAAAACAAACAAACATCTTTCACACCTATTTAAGTGTATTCCAACCCTGTAAAAATGTCTCTCCTGTTAATAAGCAATGATTATGCTGAGAAAAAAATTCTATCACATGAGCCTTGCACTCTCTCTCCAGGGCTAAATTGATTGACAAGGCTCTCATTAGTGCTCTCTCCTATCATGTTTGAGCAGAATATTTTTAATAATAATTTCTTTAAATAATTTACATAAGTAAAATCAAATGTTTCAGGATCAATTTGGTTCTGTCATAAGATCTATATTCCATTCCTGCATTATTAGCAACATTCAACAAAAAATGAGCATGATAATATTAAATTGTGATATTTATATACATGTGCCTCAGATCTTAGAAATACTCTTATTAGCCAAAATTTTTGGAAGTCATGTCTACCTAATTTCATAAAATAAGATCTGTGTAGTAATTGAATACCATTTTCAGAGAGTGTCTTGGGAAGAAAATCCAAAAGGATATGATGGAAATATTGCACGACATTGTCCATATACATTACTTTCACTACTGAGTTACTGAATTCATAAAGCTCATAATGCCACTACAGATGGATCAAAGTCTGGATAACACATGATCTTTCACCCACAGGTGATCCTTGCACTACTCCTTTTGGAAAATGCAGCAGCCTAGAAAGCAAGGTGTCGAGGATTTCAGGCCCTGCTGTGTGTCATCACGGAACAAGTGAATACGCGGGCTGTGTAAAGATCAGAGCCAGAACTAGTGTGGGTGAGCGGGGTTCGCAAGTACAGTATTTTAAGGGTGCACCCAACCAGTTATGTATTTTAATATTGCTTCATTTTTAATTTTATTACAGTTGGTCCTCTGTTTAACTAACTTCTTTATAGTGATTTTTTAAAAATTCTTTTTGGTAATTATACAGGGTGTCTCAAAAATATTGGTACAAACGTTTAGGGGAGGTAGGTAACATCTAAAGGAATGTGAATTGCATAGGAACCCATAACCAGAAACGTCACGGGAAAGTAGTAGCAGAGGCACAAGAAGCAGAAATGACACAAGACAGTAATTAGTGGCAAACATTTATTTGATATAATATTAACAATGGAGTACGAGATGGATGCATTTCATGATGTTACAACAGATGCTCGAAGGTTCCACCATGAGACGCGATGCATGCATGACACGGAAGCAGCATGGATTGGTGGACACGGTCGAACACACCTGGAGTTTCTTTGAGAGTAGCAGCAGCGCAGACAAATCTCCACAGGTGATTCATACACAATATATTTGAGTGCCCCTCACAGAAAGAAATCAAGGCTCGATAAATCAGGTGAGCGTGGGGCCTAGGCAATGGGTCCATCACGGCCAATTCATCCAAGCCCAAAACATCTGTTCAAACGGTCATGAACACACCTATAATGGTCAGGTGCCCCGTCATGTTGAAACCAAATGTTGCGTCTCACATTTGCTGGAACATCAAGTAACCCTTGTAGAACTTGTTCAAGAAAGATCTGATATTTAGCGGATTTCATGCACGATGGGCTGACTAAGCAGTCACCGACCATACCTGCCCTCCCATTTATTGTGAAGCAATGTTGTGCCTCATGGGGGCACACACCGTGTGGGTTGTCATGAGCCCACACATGAGCATTGTGCTGATTGAATAAGCCTCATCCGTGACCAAACATAGGCTGGAAAATTCAAGTCTTGAACACTTTTTTGGAAAAACCACTGCGCAAAAGCCACATGTGCAGGATGATCTTGGGGGAACAGTAACTGAACCCTTTGGAGATGAAAGTAGCGGGTGTAAGGAATCGTTGTGCCAGACACGCTGTACACTGCAACGAGACACTCCTAAGGCAGAGGTAACGGCATGTGTGCTGGTAGTAGGATTATTCTGGATGGCATTCAACACACTTTCTTCCATGGCGGGAGTTCACGTAGAATGTGGTCTGCCTGCTATTCCTGTTACCTCTAAATGACCCATAATTGCACAAATTTTGATGCACATGTGCAAACAAACGGTGGTCCAGTACATGTCTGTCTGGGAAGCGTTCTTGATAAATTTGTTGAGTGGCTCGTCCATTGCCCTCTGCCAATCCATACACTAGGTGCATGTCTGCCAGCTCACAGTTCGTATATCGATGCATGCTCTTCGTGTGGCGACTACTGCTTGAATGAGTAAATCAGAAATTTTCCCTCACCCTGTATTTAAAATAGTTTCTGTAGAACAAAGAAAATTTTCATATAACGAATGGATTACGAGACAATTTTGTAAACATTGTACCCACCTCTGGCCTTTAGGCAATTAGAAATTGCAAATTAAGAGTTAAAGGGATTACCGTTCTGCAATGTAAGTGCTGCCTATACAATGTATGTAGATACCTATCCCACATACTGAGAAGTCACACTAGTCGGCTGCTTTCTACAGCCAGTCAGAAGATGAAGGCGTATTTCTGACATGGATAATAGCCTCTGGCCAACCTGTATTCTGTTTATAATAAAAATAAAAAAAAAATTATTAAAAGAAATACAGCATTATCTTTGTACATGCTACATCTGAGTCCAGAAATTTTTGTGATTTTATGAGAATGAAAAAAAATTATAAATTCGAGATTTATAATTATATACAGAAAAAAAATATCAGGGAGGAACAGTGTTTTAATTTAAAAATTTCGAAAATAACAGAGAAACTCCAATTACAAATTTCTATAAAATACGACCTGTGTTGTGCAGTCACACTTCTGAGCTTTTTGGTTTGTCCTTCAGTGCTATTCAATCCTTCATTATTAGCCAGTTGGCAAATATTTCACTTGAATCAGCACAAGTGCTGAAGTGTGTGTGGTTGCAGGTTAAAATAAACCAAAGTGTTAATTCAAATTCTGTTGTTCAGTTGTTGCCTCTTCTTGTTAAAAAGTAAGTTCAAGTATATTATTATTAACAAACCTTTCTTTTATGTACTTAATTTCCTTTAGTTGAACTGTAACTGTATATTTTATTTTTATAGGTTATAAAATTATATGTAATTAGTTATTTAAAATGTTTTAGAATTCAATTTTTGTCTCATTTTCAAAATGAGGTTTTAGACACAGTAATCAAATTTGGAGGGCGCAGTTAAATTTTTTTGAGAAAAGGTTCTTGTTAATTTTTGGAGCAGAACATTTTCCTTGTTAAATACTTTTTATACTATAGAAGTGCAGATTGTGAGCAAACTTCTATTTAAAATAATGTATTATTGATATTGTCCTTTGCTAATCATCATAAATGGCAGTTGCATAACTTCAGAATGAACAATCAGCTGCAATGAAGCAGGTTTTTGAATGCTGCATGCATATATGATTTTTCTCAGACAAAAAAAAGTGACCATTAGCTGTTTTTTTTTTTTTTTTTATATGTACCTGTAATGGTACAAATACTTGGAATACAAGACTTTTGTGGATTTATTGGATGATTTTTTTTCTACAGCAACATGTTCAGAATGCAACCAGAGGGAGTAATACTCTTGATCTGATTATCAACAGTGATTATTCATGTATTAAGAATTTGCAGAAAAATGAACCACTTGGTGACAAGTCACTAATCTCATTTGTCGCTTGATTACAGACTAGCTTATATCTGCCACAGGCTTCTGTGTCACCTGATAATTTATATGCATCCCATGCATTTTCTTCTCTGCCACATGTCTCATTAGTTCATCTGACATCCATTTAGGCCTAAACCTTGAACAGTATTTCTTAGTTGGTATGAAAAGCCTAGTACCCTCCAAGACTAATTCCCTAAAGGCCCCCCATTTAGAATTCACTGTTGGTAACATCATCAGTTGGTCCCACTGTATAGATGGTATATGATGCAAGAAAGCAAGCTTATACAGCATCTCATACACATGGCCCAATGTGATTCAATCCCTTCCTTTTATTAATATAAGCATAGAAGTCTATGCCATTTTTCTTTGCATTCTTTACCAGACACTTGTAATAATCTGCCTTAGCTTTCCTAACCTCCTTTGTGACCTGAGTACAGACTAATTTATATTTACCATATGCTTTTGTATCACCTGATAATTTATATGTATCCCATGCACTTTTCTTCTCTGCAACTTGTCTCAATAATTCATCTGACATCCATCTAAGCTGTCACAGTATTTCTTCATTGGTATTAAATTTGCTGTTGGTAACATCATCAGTTGGTCACACTGCATACAAGTTAAAAACTGTCTGAGACCTCTGTAGTCACCATTAATGAAAGCAAAAGGCTTTCCCTTTATCTTTGACAGTAATTGTCTTTAATTAAATTCTACATTAATACACTGATTGCTGCCACCCAGTGGCTCTTTTACCTGCAGATTCTTAATGCATGAAGGATCACTGCTGAAAACCAGATCAAGAGTATTGCTTCCTCTTGATGCATTTCTAACATGCTGCTGTAGAAAACAGTCATCCAAGAAATCTACAAAAGTTTTGCTAGTTTGTGAGTGATCAACCCACAAATTCAAGTCAACATCTGTATAGTTAAAATCCCCCATTGAGACATTCTGATTTTCTAGCTCAGTATATTTTCCTTTATAGCTGTTTGGTATACTGATCACAGTCATTATGCTTATAACACATTCCCCTCAATTTTATTTTCTAGTGCTTATTTCACATCAAACTGACTGAACATAACACTCAAAGCATCCAAGTAAACTGGATGCACTGCCTTAGATTTAATATTCTTCTTAATTAAGTGCATAACTTCACCTCTCCTGTCTTGTTTCTCCTTCTGTGTACATTGTACTCTCCATATTCAAATTAAGCATCATGTATGTCTGAGTGACACCGTGTCTCCACTGTCGCTAAAATATCTGCATTTTATGACTTAATCAGTACTTCAAATTCATCAATAATTTTTTTTTATAATCTCCTAGCATTAGTATACATGCACATGTTCTTACTCTTAGTTACCCTAACAGAGCCCATGTATTCATTTGTTCTGTGATGACCCACAGCTGAGCCTTAAATCCCAGACAGTCTGCTGCATGTGCCAATGATAGCAATGCAAGAATGACTTTCACCGCTGCTTGCAGCTCTAGTTAAACTAGTTGTTTGTTTCCTCCTCCCCCTCTCAAGCTAGCAATTTTCCAATCCACCTACGAATATCACTGGCTTGATAGCATCAGCAAATATTCTTGCACCCCTTCAATTCAAGTGTATCTCATCTGCTTCAAAGCAACCTCTCCTGTTAACAAGCACAGACCACACAGAAAAATTCTACTCCATGAACTTTGCATGTTGATAAGGCTCTCAACATATACTCCCTCTTATAGTGTCTGGACAGAATTTCAGACACTTTCAAATTCCTTCCAAACTCACTACTTTTTGCCAACATTTTCCTGCACTTGTTAAGTAAGTCATCAGATCTCTTACTGTTAATATCATTAGTGCCAACAAATACAACAATCACCTTTTTTGCCCTTAATGTCATCTACTTTTGTCCCTGGCAGACATACTGTGGTCCTATTCCAAGATATGTGACATTCTTATCTTGAACAGCTTTAGCACATTTATTGGAAAACTAAAGTTTAGATGAAGAACAATTTTAAGGTGGAGTGTGGAGTAAAGCATTGCATCCCTGCAAGAATAATTTCACTGATACAGTATGAGCAAACATTGATATTAGAATACATAAAACAGTAATCCAATGAAGGAAAATAAGAATAGAAATCATGCAGATCATCCCATTTTGCATTCTTGTAATGCCAGACAAAACTAGGAAAGGCTCCATTCGAGAAGAGGCATTGTGAAGTGCCTAGAGAACTTACTCACCTTGACCGTATACTTGGAATGGATTTTTTGTGAGAAAGCTTGATCTCTAGTTGTTTCCTCTCTTATTATCCTTTCCAGTGTTTTTCCATTAATTTCTCTTCCCTTATATTTTTGTTTCTTTTGTATTCTTTCAATTTTTCTGATACTTTGTATCAAGTATCATTCTGCTGTTGAAGTATATATTTCTGTTTTCTTATTTTTGATTTTTGGTTTCTTAAAAGTTCAGTATATTATATGCTTTTTGAAATTTATCTGTTTCTTTATGCTTTTAATCATTACACGGCCAATTTCGTTTTTGATGTTTTTTGTATGTTGATATCTAGCAGTTTTATGAATGGCTTTTGGTGGGAATATGCTGCTCACCCTCTATATATATACCCACATCATTAAATAAACAAAATTCAATTATTTTTTTTCCTGTTTTTATTTATTGCTCCCAAAACTTACCTTCCCATTGTCTCTTTTCCTTTATTCTATAAATTGTCCATTAGAATTAGTACATGTTTTTATTCCTTCCATTGTTTTCTGTACTAGCTCATAAAATGATTTTCTTTCTTCATTTGCATCATTTGTTGATGCATAGACATTAATCACTGTTATATTTCTTATCGTGCTCTGATCATTCTTTCTAAACCTTTTGATATTGGATCTCATTTCATGAATTCTTTATAGTTTGTCAGATAACATAATTACTATTCCTCTATCATTTTCTCTCTCTCTCTCTCTCTCTCTCTCTCTCTCTCTCTCTCTCTCTCTCTCTCTCGTCATCTTCATATAGTGCCGACCAGGCTAGCCGAGTGGGTAAAGTACCTGCCCGGCAACCCAAAGGTCGCGGGTTCGATTCCCGCCTCGGGCTTGGATCAAAGTACTGCAAAAACCTTGGGAGGTGCAATATGGCCACAGAAGCCGATGCGCCAACAACTACCAAATCAAAAAAAAAAAAATCAAATCTTCATATAGTATGGCTTGCTGGATGCTAATTTTGTTTCACTTTCATCATTCCATTTTTGTCATACTCAGTCTCAGGATACATATTTTGTACTTCTTCAGCTCTGTGAAATCTGTATTTGTATGTTTTAACATGTCAGGGTTATCAGCACTGAGTGCAATCTTCTCCATTTATTCAAACTTTGGACTGGCTTAGGAAGGCATAATACATCCTCTCCCTCCCCCAGGAAGGATTTACCTTATTTAATAAGGTGAAACCTGCTTTTTGCAGCACTCAAATTGTATGCTATATGCAGTATTTGATGTTAAACCTCATTTGCCAATTTTCATCCAGCCAGTCTGCTTATTTATCCAGATCTTCCTGTCCAAGTACAATAAGTGCAGGTTATAGTGATCACTGGTTATTACAATTGGCAGCTTTAGAGAATCAAATTTCAAAGAACTGATTCAAATCAATAAAATACACTACACCTTCATTGTTTATTAGAATCACATATTTAGTTATAAGAATCAGTTACGAACACTTCTGTGATAGTTTTCTAAAGCACGTTTCTGGAGGTCACAATCATAAAACAATAAGAACAGTTTTCGGTTTATTGGACCTTTTTTGTTTGTACAATCAGTTATACATGGGTAGTTACTATAACTTTAACATAATGAATTGCCCACTCTGTTACTGATAATTTGGCTGAGGAGAATTAAGATGAACTTGAATGAATTCCATTTATAAAACAGCAAACTCATGAAGCTATAGGTGTCCTGAGGAGAGTGTTGGAAGAAACTGGTTCAAGTGATTGTGAATATAGACTTATACAATATTGAAAAATCTATAAATAGACTTTGTAGTGATACAAATACGTACAAAGCTTAATATAAATATTAATTTGCAAAAAGGATCACTATAACTGGCACTTACTGTATATATGACAATGGTTTTCAACAGGGGTGCTGCGGCACACTAGGGGCCGCAACAACATTCTTGGGGTACCGTGTAATTTCAATTTAAGTTACTTAAAGTTATTATTATTATTATTGTTTTTTGAAATTTATACATTAATTTCATTATAAAAAGGTGTACGGCATCCATTGTACTGTATCTTTTTAATTTGTGGTGATCTGTAATTGATCTTTATTTAGTACCTCTATATAAAGAATATAATTATTATATAGGTATATCATTAAAAGATCGAAAACCACTGTGTTAGGTATTTCTTTTGGCCTAGGGATGCCGTGAAAAAAAATTACTGGGACACTAAGGGTGCCGTGAACCAAGAAAGTTTGGGAACCTCTGGTATATTATATAAAAATAATTTTTGGCATCCAGTTCTTTGTGACCCACATCGTAGTATCCAGTCAAATTGGTCATGCAAGGTTTCCCGTTAACAAAACCATGCTGTGTCTGAACTATAACTGCAGCCTTGCCTAGATCATCCTGCAATGCTTCTTTAACTCCATTATTTTCCCTGGAACAGACGTTAAACTAACAGGTTTGTAATTACTCGTGTCACCCTTTGATCTCTCTTTGTGAATTAGTGATATTTGCACATCTCCAGTTGGTGAGGACCTCCCCTGAGTCTAAGAATGGTCTCATAATTATGGCTAAAGGTTTGCTTACTTCCTTTTCTGCCTCCTTTAATATAACTTGATAGATCCCATCCACCCCAAGTGCCTTTCTTATGTTTGACTTTAATTTCTCCTCCACTTTGCTTTCAGTTATTACAAATCATTTAGTCCCCTGTTAGTTTGATAAGCTTTTGGTCTCCACTTCCCTACATAATTCCCCATCTCATTAGTTCATCTGACATCCATTTAGACCTAGCATGTGCAGCAAAGCCACACTGGTAGGGGGATACCTATCAGTGTGGCTTTGCTGTACCTATCATCGTACCCCCCCCCATAAGACTGAATTATTCGTACAGTGTCAATATGAGAATGGGATTTTCTTCATGTTTCGGAAAAGAAGATCTGTTCTGTATTGAAAGAACAGGCAATGACAGCTGTCAAGTGAATATCGATGCATAAGGGTAAGAATCTTATTCCTACCCAAGTTTGTATCCTTACGTTCAACACCCCATGGCCTCCATCAAGGCAGGCCACTTAAACTGCCTGCTATAGATTTACATCCCAAATATTCGAAGTGTTATTAATGCCATAAGTATGGGCACTCACAAACAGCCTATTGTGCAGATGCAAATGCTAAACCCAACTATGGAACAGCCCCTTCACTGACCATAAAGGGGAACTCCCTGAAGAAGCCATCCTTTTGAATGATCTGCACATTCCCGGCCACCCTCTCACCTGCACAACCCTTCTTGGCAGCTCTTACATTGATCTAACACTCACTAAACAAATTCCGCAACTCCATACATAATTTGCAGCTATGCACCTCCTGAACAACCAGCGATCATAACTCCATCACCTTCAGAGTCCCCTACCTCAAGAAACTGACAACAAGCTCGATATAAAGCTAGTAGATTCAACACCAGGAAAGCAGACTGGCACATGTTTGATAAATAACAAAGACTTTACAACACCAGACAATCTGGAAAGAATGGGCAGCTTTCCAGCAGAAGATCGAGCCACTGCCTTCCACTGCATGGTAATGTCGACATGCAACACCTCAATGCCTTGACGTAAGAGGAGAGCACACTCCATACCGTGGTTGGACCACACAACTCACCAACCTCAGGAACGTAACGAAAACAGCCAGGAGACAATTTCAATGAGCCAGGAGGGATAGAAGACTGGCCGGAGACGTGGAAAGACTACAGGAAGCATACAGAGTCTAGAAGAACATACAAAGAGTCTAGAACAGTCATCTACCATGAGAAATGCAAATCGTGGGAAAGAATTGTAAAACAAAATTTGGAAATGAAGACTGATCGTCTTCAAAAAAAAAAGACGGTCTGATCTACAAACTTGTGATGGACAAGGTTATTCCGGGAGGTATATACTACTCCATCAGGCTCCCAAACCAGACAGAGCCAACAACTTGGACTGAATCAGTAGAAGTCGTCCTTGATGCTATAGTCCATCGACACCCCCCCCCCCCCACACACACAAGAGAACACTTTCTAGACCAACCTTAGGCTTGGCTCCCTTGCACATGCAGGCATGCCGTATGAGGAACCTATCACCAAAGACGAAATTGGGGAGGCCATCCAGTCCACCAAATCCAGAAAATGCCCTGGTCTTGACATGCTTGAAGCCGAAGTCATAAAAAGAATGAGCTGCGAGACCAGAGGTCATAGTAAACCTGCTGAATGCTTGCATCAGGGATGGTCTTTCCAGCCCACTGGAAAAGGGCCCTTGACAAGATAATGATGAGTATAATGAGCAATTGTGCAGAGAATTGTGTGACCTGTAAATCAGAATGTCTTATGGGGGATTTTAACTTTCCAGATATTGACTGGAACTTGTGATTTGGTCACTTGCACACTAGCAAGACTTTCGTGGATTTAATGGATGACTGTTTTCTATAGCAACACGTTCGAGAGGCAACCAGAGGGAGTAATATTCTTGATATGATTATCAGCAGTGATTATTCATGCATTAAGAATTTGCAGATAAAGGAATCACTGGGTGACAGTGATCACAATGTACTGATGAGGGAATTACTTAAGGATGTAACTACCAAGGCTAAAGGGAAGGGCTTTTGTTTTCGTAAAGGTGGCTACCTTTACGAAAGTGCGAGCTTTCAGGGACTTAATTTTGGAAGCTACAATGCTTTTCATTCCAACTAAGAAATACTGTTCAAGGTTTAGGCCTTATTGGATGTCAGATGAAATAATGAGGCTTGTTGGTAGAGAAGAAAAATGTATGGGATGCATATAAAGTATCAGGTGACACAGAAGCCTATGGCAGATATAAACTAGTCTGTAATCAAGTCACAAAGGAGGGTAGGCAGGCGAAGGCAGATTACGAGAAATCCTTGACAAAGGATGCAAAGAAACACAGCAAAGAGTTCTTTACTTATGTAATCTCTAGAAGGAAAGGGATGAATCAGATTGGACCACTTAGCATAGATGGGTTGACTATTGATGATCATGTCCAGGTAGCTGATAAACTGAATCAGTATTTTGCATCTACATTCACACATGAGGAGTTATTCAATGAGAGGAGTGCCAGAAGTTTATCAAACTCTAACAGGGAGCTAAGTTATTTTGTAATAACTAAGAGCAAAGTGGAATAGAAATTGTTGAAGTTAAACGTAAAAAAGGCACCTGGAGTGGATGGGATCTATCCAGTTATATTAAAGGAGGCAGCAAAGGAAGTAAGCAAACCCTTAGCCATAATCATGAGAGGTTCCTTGGACTCAGGGGAGGTCCCCATGGACTATAGGTGTGCAAATGTATCATCACTTCACAAAGGGGGTTCAAAAGATGACACAGGTAACTAATGACCTGTTAGTTTAACTTGTGTTCCAGGGATAATAATGGAATCACTGGTTAAAGAAGCATTGCTGGATCATCTAGACAAGACTGCAGTAATAGTTAAGACATAGCATGGGTTTGTTGAAGGGCAGTCTTGTCTGACAAATTTGATTGCATATTATGATGTGGTCACAAAGGAACTGAACGTCAAAAATAATTTTGATATTAAATACTTGGATTTCAGGAAAGCTTTTGATACTGTTGTGCATGGAAGACTGATGTACAAATTGGACAGGTTTGGCATTAAGGGTAAGTTGCTAAAATGGATAAAGGGATGGTTGAGAGTGAGAGACGACAGAGAATGGTAATCAGTGGACACTGCTCTTCGTGGACAGTTGTTATTAATGGAGTTCCCCAGGGTTTGGTGTTGGGCCCATTGTTGTTTTGTATATATATCAATGATATTGATGAAGGTATATCAGGTTTAATGTCCAAGTTTGCAGATGATAGAAAGGTTGGCAGGGTTGTTAACGACAGTAAAGACAGTACGCTACTCTAACTGGATCTAGATAAGTTGGGCAAATGGGATGAAAAGTGGCAACTGAAGTTTAACATTGACAAATGCAAAGTACTGCATATGGGTAGCAAAAACTGAAGAGAAACATACCAATTGTGTGGTACTACACTCAGGAAAGTGTAAATTGAAAAAGACCTGGGGGTAATTGTGCAGTCAAATATTAAGTTTGCTGAGCAGTGCAGAGGGGCTACCAGGGCAGGTCATCCAGTCTTGTCAATAATACATAGGAATTTTGCTACCAGGGACAGGGAGGTGATTATTCCATTATACAAGGCAATGGCCAGGCCACATCTAGAGTACTGTGTACAGGTCTTGAGGCCTCATTTTAGGAAGGATGTAGTGTGGCTAGAATGAGTACAAATAAGGGCAACAAGATTGGTGAGGGGAAACAAATGGTGCTCTTATAAAGAAATGCTTATGTTCTGCAAATTGCAGTGCCTGGAGAATAGGCACCTGTGAAGTGATCTGATTGAGGTGTGTAAGGCCTTGAATGGGTTGGGCAAGCTGAATGCTAATGGGATTTTTTGCCTTTAGCCAGTGGGTAGTTGATTGGTGGAACAGACTTACATCTTTTGTTGTGGAAGTTGGTAGCCTAAATAAATTTAAGGCTGAGCTTGAGCTGGACAGACATTTGGAACGAATGGAGGGGTGAAATGGGAGGGGTTTTTTTTTTTTTGGCTGATGCTGCATAAGCTTGCTTTCTTACATTGTATGCCTTTGCTAATGCAAGCTTATATAGCACCAGCCAAAAAAAGAAGTGTTTCACTCATCCACTAACTCCAAATGGTTGTCTAGTTTTGCCTTGAATCTGTTTAAGCTGTTAACTTCTACAACAACAAATGGAACTTTATTCCAGCAATCAACCACCCACTGGCTAAAGGCAAACTTCTGCACATATATCCTACAACTGTCTTTCCTCAATTTGAATTTATGCCCTCTCAGCCAATTATTCTGAGCCAGAGGAAGAATCCCATCAGCATTGAACGTGCTGAAGCCATTCAAGACTTTATACACCTCAGTCAGATCACCTCGCAGGTGCCTAGTCTCCAGACACTGTAATTTGCAAAACTTAAGCCTTTCTTTGTATGAGAAACCCTTCGTTCTATTCACTAATCTTGCCTTTTTCTGCACTCACAACTCTACATCCTTCCAAAAATGAGGCCTCCAGACCTGTAAACATTACTCAAGGCGTTGCCTGACCATTGCCTTATACAAGGGGATAATCACCTTCTTATCCCTGCTAGAAAAATTCCTGTATATCATTGACAAGACACTGAGCTACTCTTGCAGACCGTCTGCGCCGTTTGGAAAACTTCATATCTGCCTGCACAATTACCCCCAGATCCTTTTCATTCTCTACCACTGTCGGAGTAATACCACACAAGTGATACGTTACTCTGGGGTTACTTCTTCCCATATGTAGTACTTTAAATTTGTCAATATTAAACTGCTCAACTTTTCTAGATCCTGGTACAGCAGGGTACTGCCATTAGTGTTATTAACAACCCTGCCAAGTATCGTCTGCAAACTTGGACATTAAGCCTGATATACCATTATCAATATCATTAATAAATACAGAAAACAACAATGGACCCAGAGGGACTCCACTAATAACATTAGTCCATCAAGAGCAGTCCATTGATTACCACTCTGTCTTCTCCCAAACAACCATCCCTTTATCCATAGCAGCAATTTTCCTCCAAAGCCAGACCGCTCCAATTTGTGCAGCAGTCTCCCATGTGCAACAGTATTAAAAGCCTTCCTAAGATCCAAATATATGATATCAAAGTTATTCCCTGCATCCAGTTCCTTTATGACCACATCATAGTATCCAATCAGATTGGTCAGACAAGACTTTCCCTTAACAAAACCATGCTGTGTCCGAGCTATAACTGAAATCTTGTCTAGATGATCTTGCAGTGTTTTTTAACCTGCCTCCATTAATTTTTCTTTTTTTAACATGCCTCCATTAATTTTCCTGGAACAGAAGTTAAACTAACAGGAATCTAATTACTTGTTGCCCTTTGATCCTCTGTTGTGAATTTGGGTGACATTTGGACATCTCCAGTCCATGGGTACCGCCCCTGAGTCCAAGGTAGCTCTCATAGTTATGGCTAAGAGTTTGCTTATTTCCTTTGCTGCCTTCTTGAATATAACTGGATAGATTCCATCCATCCCAGGTGCCTTTCTTATGTTTATCTTCAACAATTTCTCCTCCACTTTGCTCTCGGTTATTACAAAATCATCTAGCTCACTGCCAGAGTTTAATTCACCTCTGACATTCACATCTCTAAATAACTCATGTGTGAATGTAGATGCAAAATACTCACTTAATTTGTTAGCTACCTGAGCAAGATCATCAACAGGTGGACCAATCTGATTCATCCCCTTCCTTCTAGAGTTGACATAAGTAAAGAACTCTTTGGTGTTTTTCTTTGCATCCTTTGCCAAAGATTTGTCATAATCTGCCTTTGCCTTCCTAACCTACTTGGTTACAGACCAGCTTATATCATGTCCCGTGCATTTTTCTTCTCTGCCACATGTCTCATTAGTTCATCTGACATCCATTTAGGCCTAAACCTTGAACAATATTTCTTAGTTGGTATGAAAAGTCTAGTAGCATTCCAAGATTATTTCTTTGAATACTTCCCATTTTGAATTTGCTGTTGGTAACATCATCAGTTGGTCCCACCTTATAGAATTTAAATACTGTCTCAGACCATTGTAGTCACCTTTACGAAAGCAAAATCCCTTCCCTTTATCCCTGTTGGTAGTTACCTCTTTGAGCAAATTCTCCTTCAGCACACTGTGATCACTGCCACCTAGTGGTTCCCTTATCTGCAGATTCTTAATGCATGATGAATCACTAGTGATAATCAGATCAAGAATATTACTCCCTCTAGTTGCCTCCAGAACATGCTGCTGTAGAAAACAATCATCCAATAAATCCATAAAAGCTTTGCTAGTGTGGGAGTAACCAACCCACAAATTCCAGTCAATATCTGGAAAATTAAAATCCCCCATTATAAGACTCTCTGCTTTACAGCCCCACTATTTCCCTGTATTATACTCATCAGAGTCATTAGGCCTATAACACACTCCTACTCTCAATTTTGAACGGTATTATAAAAGATTATCCTATTTTACAATAGGATAATCTTTTATAATACCTTTTCACTTATTCCAAGATCTCTGCCTAAGATATTTGACTGCCATTTGTGGCTGACTATTGTTTTATTCTTATGATGTTGCAGTGCTAATTGCTTAGAGATTAACTGTTTGTAATCATTCAGTGACTGGAGATTTATTAAGCTGTTAATGATTGCTTTTGGTTTCGAGCAATCAGTAGTAGAGTGATCATCTTAGAGTCCTGTAAAATGGATTCTAAAAATCAAAGTCAGCGACATGTTTTTTGTTTTCAGGAGCTGAAGCTGAATAATGCTTTGCTGAAAATCCAGTATTCTTTGGTTTTTGATGGATGTAAAATAAAATGATTTATATTACGTCTGTATACTGAATATTGATATAATTGCATATTAAAGATCTGCCATAATATGCAGTTTAAAAACAACTGTACATATCTGATCATAGGAATATATTCTGCGATAGCACATGCACTCATCCCAGTTGGATACCTCTCATATTTACATTTAAACAATCGTGCTTTTTCTCCCCCCCCCCATTTCTAATGTAAGTCAGTTATTTAGGGACATAATGAATAATAGCGCATAACACACTCATTATAAGGACACAGGTCACAGGTGCCACCTAAATATAACAACTATGAATACATCACAGTTTACTTCTTCCCCCCCCCCCCATCTTTTATATGCAAAATTGAAATATACCATTTTTCCTTTATGTATTTATAGATTAAACCTGCTAGTCAAGGACTCAATCCCAATGCTGATGCATTTTGCAGTAGTAGTACTACTTCCACCTCTATCAATGATCATACAGAAATTTCTGAAGATACTACTTGTGAATTAAATAATGTTCCTGATGCCAATGATCCACTGGATACAGAAGGCAAATGTAAGTTAGAATGACTTTAATTTTTAAAATTTCTATTCAGTTTATTTTATCAAAATCCAGTCTGAGGGATAAAATATTTTATTTTTGCAGTTGGCTTAGGCCTACTAGCACAACTTTTGTTTTCATGAGAAGCAAAAATTACAAATTTGAAATAAAATATCAGCATGATTTGCATATGCAGTTAATAACACTAACCAACATGATTTTTACCTCCAGCAAATCAATGGTTGTTTCTGGTCAAGTTTATATATAGAATTTAAAATCAATCATAAAAATTTCCTATCACATCTCAGTTTTAAGATATAGATAGATAAAACTGGATTCTGTACAAAGATATCATTACTGTTTGAAATGCAATTTTTAAACCCCTGGCACCACCATGCCTGACGGGACTAATTGTATGTCTATCATTGCTGCAATTAAAGATTCTATTAGGCTAAAAGTTAAGCAAGCACATCATTACTGTTCTTGCAATATAGTATATTTTGATTTTAGCCACTTTTCCAGACAAGTCAGTATTTTTATTAATTTTATTACACCATTCAACTGTTCAATATATAGTGTATGATAAACTATGCCAGCAGAATTCACATTCTGTTCAAATTTACTGTTGTAAATTTGAACAGAATGTTCAAATTTACACAGTAAAAACTGAGTAAAAACAGTAAAAGCAATTTACCAATTGCTTTTACTGTTTTTCTTAAGATACCAATTTAGATTGACTCAAGTTAATAGCATAGCTTAATTTTATGGTACTCACCTTTTTTATAATCTGCAGTTGATGCTTAGGATAGAATGGATACTAATTTGAGTTTAAAAATTGGGATTAGTACGGATAAATTTAATTTTGAAACAGAGTTAAGATATGCCCAAGGAAATAGAAGTTCACATCTTCGTCCTTGGTTGTCATAGAATTTAAGAAAACTATATATAATAGCGTAGCTTAATTTAATAAATTAAATTAAGCTACGCTATTATATTGAAAATTATATCTGTAAGCCAAGGAGGCCAATTAGAAAGGAAATATGGGCTTCGTTGGTGAAGTATTTAACGAGAGTTTTTGAAAGCTCTCTCTCTTTGTTTGACATGTTCAAAGGCATCAGGTTGGCCTCCTCGGTTAACAGATATAATTTTAATCACTTTCAACCTTAAATTCTATGACAACAAGGATGAAGATGTGCACTTTTATTTCCTTGGGCATATTTTAACTCTGTTTCAAAATTAAATTTATCCATCCTATCCTAAGCATCAACTGCAGATTATAAAAAAAGGTGAGTACTGTAAAATTAAGCTATGCTATTAACTTGAGTTAATGCATTGTTAAAATGTAGAAGACAAAGCACAGAACTTGCGTCAATCACCCAGACAACTTCTGCTATGTTTGTGTACACTTAACCCCAAAAACCCAGAGGAAGAAAATATACAATGTCACAAAAGTTGCATATTCATTGTACTTCGGCTGAAAGATTGGTGACCAAGAAAAAAATTGGGCTCCACATATCTGTTGTATTACTTGTATAATGAACTTAAGACTGTGGTTATATGGCAAGCTGAGAGTATTAATTACCCTTTGCCATCCCTATGGTGTAGCACGAGCCCAAGAATCATTTCAATGACTGCTATTTCTGCATGACAAAAATAAAAGGTATTTCCAAAAAGTGCAAGCACTGCATCAAATATCCAAATATACCATCAGCAATTAGGCCAGTGCCATACGTTAAAGAACTGCCAGTACCTCATCATCATCAGCCATTTTCAATCCACTGCAGGATGAAGGCCTCTCCAGCAACTTTCCAGTTCCTTCTGTTTTGAGCACTGGCCATCCATTTACTACTCAAAAACTCATGAATTTAATCTATCCATCTCCGCCTTTGTCTTCCAGGTTTTCTTCTAGCTCCTCTTGGGTACCATTCTGTTATTTTCTTAGTCCATCTGTCATGTCTTCGAGCTATGTGTCCTGCCCAAGACCATTTTAGTTCTTTAGTTTTGATAAGAATGTCCTTTACTTGAGTTTGCTGCCTAATCCATGTGTTTCTCTTCTTATCTAACAGTCTGATTCCCAATATAATTCGTTCCATTCTTCGCTGTGTAGTTCTTAGCTTCTCTTCCATTCTTTTGGTGAGTGCCCAAGTTTCACTTCCATAAGTCATGGTGGGGAGTATACATTGATTCATTATTTTACGTTTCAGACAAACTGGGATATTGCTCTTCAGTATGTGACTATATTTCCTGAATGCTATCCATCCAAAATTTATTCTTCTCTTGACTTCCAGCCATTTATCATTATTACAGCTAATAACTTGTCCCAGATAAGTATATGACTCCACCTTTTCAATTACTGCTCCTTCAATCATTATTTCCCTTTCCGTGGCATACTTGTTCATCATTACTTTTGTTTTAGCCATATTCATCTTTAGTCCAAAATCCTTACTAACTGTGCATAACTGATTAAGATTTTCCTCTAATTCTTTGGGATCGTGGCTTACCACAATGTCATCTGCAAATCGTAAATGGTTTAGGTACTCTCCATTCACATTGACTCCTTTCTGCAACCAGTCTAATCTTCTGAAAGCTTCCTCAAGGGCAGCAGTAAACTGCTTCGGAGATATTGTTTCTCCTTGTCGAACTCCTTTCTTGATTTTAAATTTCCTACTGTCTTTGTCTAGTCTAATAAAGGATGTAGCACTCATATTTTCTTCAAAATCACAATATATGGAGTATCTATGCCTTGTCTTTCCAGTGCCCCAAACATTGCCTTATGCTGTATGGAGTCAAATGCCTTTTCATAATCCACAAATGCCAGGCATAATGGTGTTTTATATTCATTTGCTTTCTCCATTAGCTGTGATATTACGTGAAGGTGATCCATAGTTGAGAATCCTGTCCTAAAGCCAGCTTGCTCTTTCGGTTGATTCTCATCAAGTATTCTTTCTAATCTGTTAGTAATGACCCTTGTGAACAACTTGTAGATATGGGATAACAAGCTAATTGGTCTATAATTTCCAATTTCTGATTTATATCCTTTCTTATGCAGCAAAACTATGATTGCATTATTCCACTGCTTAGGCATCACACCTTTTCTAATGCACTTTGTGAAGAGCCTTGCCAGTTTTTGTGTTATGTCTGTTCCTCCCAATTTTAACAACTCTACAGTAACTTCATCTTCCCCCGGGGCTTTCCGATTCTTCATTTTCTTCAATGCATGTTCTACCTCATCAGGAAGAATATCGGGTATGTCGTATGTGTTGCTACTTTGCAATCCATCTTCCCCACTGCTGGTATCATTACCTCGCTCCTTGTATAATTCTCTATAGTAGTCTTCTGCTATTTGAATTATGCCTTCTCTGCTGTTTATAAGTACACCATCGCTATTCTTCAGTTTCAGTATCATTTGTCCAGTATCATTTGTCTTTCTGTATTACTGCTCATGGCTGCTGATTTCAATCCTTTGTTTTCCCTTAATGCTTGTTCTACTTTTCTTGTGTTAAATCTTCTTATGTCCTCTCTGAGTCTCTTTCTAATGGCTTTGCATAACTCAGTATACTCAATTTTCTCCCTGTCAGTGTTTTTCTTGCTCTTCATTTGTCGTCTTTGGTTGATCATGACAAGTGCTTCTTGACTAATTTTTTCTTCTTTGGATTTCTGTTTCCCTATAGGTTTCTTGGGCTTTATCACTTTCAGAAGGTTGTAATATTCCTGGTCGATATCTTGGTCCTGAGCAGTCTGCAGAAGCTCAAACTTGTTCTTAAGTTCCAGTACATACTGCTTTTTCTCCTCCTCTGTTATCTCAAAGATCTTTGTATTATCTACTCGAGTCAGTTTTTTCCTTTCCTTTCCTACATCTATATCAAGTGTACATCTTACCATTCTGTGATCAGTTCCAACATTTACCTTATTCAGGACGGTAACATCATTCACAATATATCTTCTGTTAGTGAGGATGAAGTCGATTTCATTAGTTGTTAATCCATTTGGACTCTTCCATGTCTAGTTTCTGTTCACCCTTTTCTTGAAAAAAGTGTTCATTACTGACATTCCTTGAGATTCTGCAAATTCCACAAGTCTTTCACCTCTTTTATTTCTTTCACCAATTCCAAAATTTCCTGTAGTTCCTCTTTCTGCGCTGTTTTGCCTTTTTCCAACCTTAGCATTGAAGTCCCCCATAATAATAGTGTAGTGGGTTTTCTGCTCATCTAGAAGACTCAATTTCAGTGTACATTTCTTCAACCTCTTCATCATCATGGCTCGATGTTGGTGCATAAATCATTATAATCTTTAGCTTGTACCTCTTAGAAATCTTGAGTATTAGTCTTGACACCCTTGGTGATGTACTTTTGAATTCCAAAATGTTGTTTTTAAAATCTTTATGGACCAGAAACCCAACTCCACCTTCACTCCTTTCACTGTTTCCATTGGTGTACAGCAGATTTCCACTTGATAACCTTATAAGTGATTCATTTCTTCTTCTTGTTTCAACCAAACCGATGATATTCCAATTCACATTTTCTAATTCATTTTCCAGCTCTAATATCCATAATAGCCAGTACCTATGCCACCAAAATCTTGGTGTATTGGGAGTAGTGAAGGTACAGAAGAAATCGTTTTACCAGATGTCGCGGAACCATGCACTTCACATGATCTGGACTACGAGCCAGAAAAAGAAAATGCCCCAAACTACATTGAATAAGAAGAATTAAGCGACTTGGTCACAGATTTGGGTTTCCCCAAAGAGAAGGCTGAATTACTCAGATCCAGACTACAGCAGTGGAACTTACTTGCCGAAGGTACAAACATTACAATATATCATAAGCGAAATTAAGAGTTTTCAAGATATTTAGCAATGTAAAACGTGTCTGCAAAGACGTCGTTGGTCTTATGCGCGAACTGAACATTGATCACAATACCTCTGAATGGTGTTTGTTCATTGATGCGTCAAAGCTGTTTGAAAACAGTATTGCTTCATAATGGAAATACTTTATCATCAATTCCTCTTGTTCATGCTGTTGGACTGAAAGAAATTTACAATAGTATGTCCCAGATTCTTGCTGCTATATGTTACAATGACTATGATTGGAATATTTGTGGTGATCTCAAAGGGATTGGACTGCTTGTTGGGTTGCAAGGTGGTTTCACTAAATACTGTTGTTTCCAGTGTTTGTGGGATAGTTGTGCAACAGCCAAACACTACGTCGTACAACACTGGGACAAGAGAAATGAATATATTTCTGGCAAAAGCAATGTAAAGTATGTTCCATTGGTTGATCCACAAAAGGTTTTTCTTCCCCTTTACACATTGCTTGGACTGATTAAGAATTTCACTAAGGGACTGGATAAAGAAAGCAGAGGATTTACATATTTACTGAAAATGTTTACAATTTTATCTCGTGCAAACTGAAGGAAAGAATCTTCATAGGTTTTCAAATAAGAAAGCTCCTAATAGATGAAGAATTTCAAAGAAACCTCAATGATGTTGAACTGGTTGCATGGAGATCTTTCAAGGCTGTGGTACACGGATTCCTCAGAAATAGAAAAGAAGAGAACTATGAGCAACTGGTGACAAACTTGCTGAAATGTTATAAGAACGTGATGCTGAATGTCATTGAAAATGCATTTCCTTCATTCCCATCTGGATTTCTTTCCTGAAAACTTAGCAAATGTCAGTGATGAACAAGGAGAGCACTTCCACCAGGACGTATCTGCAATAGAAAAACGATACCAAGGTCGCTGGGACTCTGCCATGATGGGAGATTACTGTTGGTTCCTTAAATGGGAAAGCAATCTGGAGTAAAAAATGAAATCATTGAGTGGGAAACATGTCTAAGTAACATATTGTGTGTAATAATTACAACCATGTATAAAATGTGTATATATATATATATATACATTACAACCATGTATATACAGTAATACCCCGACTTACGCGAACTCGGAGTTACGCGGTTCTTGATTTTTTCGTTTGGCAACGCTGCCGCACACTATCTTCAAGGTCGTTTTTCATATGTTATCGATATACGGTGCGACGGCGGAGAATGAGAGCGAAATATGAACAAAATTCAACTTTGCTGCTTTTATGTTTTTTATATCAGTGAAGGGGAAACACATTTCACCATAATAATGTAAAAAATAACACAATTCCAGCTATCGGTATCATCGCAAATGCAATTAGATCGAGTTTACTACCAGTTTATAACAGATTTCACTAGCAGAAACGCAACTGGATTTTTATTGTTTTATGGTAGTAACCCCTAGAAATGTGAGGTGTTAATAGTGTATCTCTGCCTTTATGGTGTTGTTTATTCAGTTGCTACATGCGCGCAGCTTTGTTTATGCGTATCAAGCGTGCCTCCTCATTTTGTAATTGTGCTTTATTCCCTAAAAATGAGTAAAATACTTAAAAGGTGTGAAAAGGAAGCGTCCTGGTGAAGACACTGCAGATTCAGAGAGAAAAAGAAAAGCAATTATCGATAAACAGAGGCGGACTTGGTCAAAAATTCTTACCCGGGAAAATTTATAGTGGCCTCATACTATGGTTTATGGCCAAAATCACACCGGCCACCGGGGTTTCCCCGGTAAGGCTTATGGCCAGTCCGCCTCTGTCGATAGAGAAAAAATATGAAATTGTGAAACGCTTTGAGCGAAATGAAAGCCCATGTGATATTGCACGTGCTACAGGCCTAAATGAAGCAACGGCGAAAAGCACATGACAATTGCAAACTTGACAGGTTGAAAATTGAAAAGGGCTCAATTGTAAAAGGCTTAAAAATTTTAGAAAACATAGACTCCAACGAAGAACGCGTTATAGCTACAAAGAAAGGAATAAAAAAATTATTAGCTTGCTACGAAGAAATTCTGCGTGAAAAAAAGGCGCTGTGTCGTCAGACGAATTTGTTAGATTTTATGAAGCCATCGACATCGAAATAACTTTTTTACGTAAGTCATTTGTTTTTTTAATACATATTTTGTATTAATATGTATAAAGAACTGCAATTTTATTAATATTTTTCTTCTAAACTAGTGTTTTTGTTAGTCCTTGGTCCCAATTAAGCAAAATTTATATGTATTTATATGCAAAGTTGTACCCCGACTTACGCGAATTCGACTTACGCGATTTTCGTCGGACCCACCTATCGCGTAACTTCGGGGTATTACTGTATTGTATAAAAACAAGGAATTTAAAAAATGCGTAAATCCTTTGATGTAGACACGACAGAAGTAAAAGATTGATATTTTCATAATCAGGACATTAATTCTGTTTAGAATAACCAAGTTTCGTTCCAGAGGTATGAAAAAAAAATTGTCAGGTAGTGGAATTAAATATTTTGCAATAGTCCATTAGGAATATTTAATAAATTATTTTTAGGTTGCTAGAGCACTTTAACAGTGTATGTAATTAGACTTGAGAATAAGGTGATTAAAAATCACCTTATTCTCAAGGTAGATCATGTAGATCATGGTATAATGCTGAAATAAAAATTGTACTAGGGCCCTCAGAAAAAGAGGGGAGAGAATTAAATCCAAGGCTGATATGGATTTAATTTTTCAGTTTCCCAGTGTTTGAAATCAACTGTAGTATAGTGTACACTTTTTGGTTTCATCAGTTGGATCGGGAAAATGTGTACAGATTCAAAGGGTTGAAGTTATATGTATACGAAGATAAATGTATTGTGGATTTGCTTTTTCTGATGATGCTATGCAATTTAAAAATATTAACATTAGTAGAGGAATATGATGCAAGAAAGCAAGCTTATGCAGCATCAGCCAAAAAAAAAAAAAAAAAAAAAACACACTTCCATTTCATCCCTCCATTCGTTCGAAATACCTGTCCAACTGAGCCTTAAAATTTATTTAGACTATCAACTTCCACAACAAGGGATGGAAATCTGTTCCACCAACCAACTACCTGCTGGCTAAAGGCAAAATTCCACACATCTATCCTACATCTATCTTTCCACAATCTGAATTTATGCCCTCTCAGGTGATTATTCTGAAGAAGAGGAAGAATCCCGTTGGCATTGAGCATGTTCAAACCATTCAAGGCTTTATACACCTCTATCAGATCACCTCGCCGGTGCCTAGTCTCCACACACTGTAATTTGCAAAATTTAAGTCTTTCTTTGTAAGAGCAACTGTTTGTTCCATTCACTAATCTTGTTGCCCTTCTCTGTACTCGTTCCAGCAGCTCTACATCCTTCTTGAAATGAGGCCTCCAGACCTGTATACAGTACTCAAAGTGTGGCCTGACCATTGCCTTGTACAAGGGAATAATCACCTCCTTAACCCTGCTAGAAAAATTCCTGTATATCATTGACAAGACACCATGAGCTACTCCTGCAGCTTGTCTGCACTGCTCAGAGAACGTTGTATCTGCCTGCACAATTACCCCCAGGTCCTTTTCATTCTCTACCACTGTCAGTGTAGTACAACAGAGTTGATACATTGCTCTGGGGTTGCTGTTTCCCATATGTAGTACTTTACATTTTTCAATGTTAAACTTCATCTGCTCAACCTTTCCAGATGCTGTTGCAGCAGCATAGCGTTGGTAGTGTCCTTAACAACCCTGCCAACCTTTGTATCGTTTGCAAATTTGGACATTAAGCCTGATATACCATCATCAATATCATTTATAAATACAGAAAACAATAATGGACCCAACACTGAATCCTGAGGGACTCCACTAATAACATTAGTCCACGATGAGCAGTGTCCATTGATTACCACTCTGTCTTCTCTCCCTCAACTATCCCTTTATCCATAGCAGCAATTTGCCTCCAATACCACACTGCTCCAATTTATGCAGCAGTCTTCCATGTGCAACAGTATCAAAAGCCTTTCTAAGATCCAAGTATATAATATCAAAGTTATTCCCTGCATCCAGTTCTTTTGTGACAGCATCATAGTATCCAATCAAATTGGTCAGGCAAAACATTCCCTTAACAAAACCATGCTGTGTCAGAGCTATAACTGAAGTCTTGTCTAGATGATCCTGCAGTGCTTCTTTAATCAGTTCTCCATTAATTTTCCTGGAACAGAAATTAAACTCACAGGTCTATAATTACTTATGTCAGCCTTTGATCCTCCTTTGTGAATTGGGGTCACATTTGCACAATTCCAGTCTATGGGTACCTCCCCTGAGTCCAAGGGAGCTCTCATAATTATGGCTAAGGGTTTGCTTACTTCCTTTGCTGCCTCCTTTAATATAACTGGATAGATCCCATCCACCCCGGGTGCCTTTCTTGTGTTTATCTTCAACAATTTCTCCTCCACTTTACTCTGTTATTACAAGATTATCTAGGTTACTGCCAGAGTTGAATACACCTCTGGCATTCCCCTCGCTGAATAACTCCTCATGTGTGAATGTTGATGCAAAATATTCATTTAGTTTGTTAGCTACCTGAGCAGGATCATCAACAGTTTAACCATCGATATTAAGTGGACCAATCTGATTCATCCCCTTCCTTATAGAGTTTACATAAGTAAAGAACTCTATGCTATTTTTCTTTGCATCCTTTGCCAAAGATTTCTCGTAATCTACCTTTGCCTGCCTAACCTCCTTTGTAACTGAGCAGCTTATATCTATCATAGGCTTCTGTGTCACATGTTAATTTTTATGTATCTCATGCATTTTTCTTCTCTGCCATATGTCTCATTAGTTCATCTGACATCCATTTAGGCCTAAACCTTTAACAATATTTCTTAGTTGGTATGTAAAGCCTAGCGGCGTCCAAGATAAGTTCTTTGAATGCTTTCCATTTTGAATTTGCTGTTGGTAACATCATCAGTTGGTCCCACTGTATAGAATTTAAATACTGTCTCAGTCCATCGTAGTTGCCTTTACGAAAGCAAAAACCCTTCCCTTTACCCCTGATGGTAGTTACCTCTTTGAGTAAATCCCATTGAGCACACTGTGATCCTGTCACCTAGTGGTTCCTTTATCTTCAGATTCATAATGCATGAAGAATCACTACTGATAATCAGATCAAGAGTATTTCTCCCTCTAGTTGCCTCCCAAACATGCTGATGTAGAAAACAATCATCCAATAAATCCACAAAAGCCTTGCTGGTGTGTGAGTGACCAACCCACACATTCCAGTCAATATCTGGGAAATTAAAATTCCCCATTATAAGACTATGATTTACTGGCCCACTCTATTTCTCTGTACAGTTTCTTATTATACTCATCAGAGTCATTAGGCCTATAGCACACTCCTACTCTCAATTTTGATCTCCCAATGCTTATGTCACACCAAGATTACTCGACACTTCACTGTCCAGTGATGTCGACTGGCTTCACTTCCTTGGATTTTGTGTTTCTTAACTAATAGCATAACCCCTCCTCCCTTCCTATCATGTCTATCCTTTCTGTCTATCCTTACTCCCCAAATTCCAGTTCTGCATTCCTTATATCTGTGTGACGCCACATCTCTGATATCCCAACATATGTTAGTTACTTAAGCAGAACCATGTATTACCACATTTGTTTCTAAGTTGAACATAAGCCCAAGCCTTGTTAAAAAAAAAAACTTAATCCTTTGGGCTTTACTGTAAAGAAATATCTTCCCATGATTGGAATTGAACAGTGTAGCATATGACTTTTATTTGATAATTAAATGATTGTAAATAATTCACAAATTAAGAGACTAATAAAATTTTACCAATAAGAGAATATGTTCTGTGATCATAGGAATATATTTTGCGATAGCACATGCACTCAGCTCAGTTGGATACCTGTCATGTTTACATTTAAATGCTCATGCTTTTTCTCTCCCCCAATTTATAATGTATTTAGGAACAGAGTGAATAATAGTACCTAACACATTAATTATATAGACAGACAGGTCACAGGTGCCACCTAAATATAACAACCATGAAGACATCACAGTTTACTCCCCCCCCATCTTTTATATATTAATAATAACATTATTCATAATTTTTTGTCATTTGTTCTATGTTAGCCTTTAGAAAGTTTTTCATTATTAGTGCAGAGGTTAAAAAACAATCAACAGACTTTTTAAATACTACTAGGGCATAAAAAAGAAAAAAAAATAAGAAAATAAAAATTGTGCTTCCCTCTCTCTTCACAGAGGCAACTATCCAGTTGACTTTTTAATTTCTTCAAACTATCAGCCTTGACTAGCTGTAGAGGCAATTTGTTCCAGTAGTCAGCTTGCTGGCTAAAAGAAAACATCCTACAGTCCCTTTTCCTTATAATTTGAATTTATGTTCCCTGCTTCTGGAACAAGGAAAATTTCACCTTCATTCATTTTCCTAACCCCTCTCAAAGCCTTATATACTTCATTCAGGTCCCTTCTAAGATGTCTTGTTGCCAAGCTCTTTATTAGGTTAATTAATGACTCCTCTCTAACAGTCTCTCTCCACTCACTGTCTCATAGATGTACTGTTTCTGCTGCATGGGAAGATGTTTAGACTGGATTGCAGAAGTTTTATTTATGGCTCCTAGTTCTAGAATCATTGGAATAAGTTACCTACATGGGTGGCAGAGGCTGGCAGTTTGGGGTAATTCAAAGGTCAGCTCGATAGTTACCTACTGGAGGAGGGAAACGCATAGGTTGTCTTTTTCGTTTTCTCTTATTAATTATATTTTTAAAATTTTCTTATTTTAATTTTTTATTATTTATTGTTTTTTTTTTTTTGGCTGGTGCACAATAAGCCACAGGCTTCCTTGCACTGTGTGGCCATTGATAATACTAATCTTATGGAACCTTGTGTGTACTGAGACTTCCGTCTTTAAGGTAGCTGTTTATTACCTTGCAGAGATTGTATGTCATTTGCCTGGCAGAGTCTCCTAAGGATACTAGGCCACCAGGGTGAGTCAGAAATTGCCAAGATATATTTCTCTTATGTGTTTTTGACTGTTGTCAGTAGGTGATGTATGGCATCCTCCGTTGTGTTGCCCTGCTTAAAACCATAAACCATACTGATTGTTAAAATGTAACCCTGCTTCCGTATAGTGCTGAGATAATCCGTTGTATATTAGTCTTTTATATATTTCCCCTATTACATTGAGTAGGGTTATTGGTCTTGTATGATTTGGAATCAGTAGGGGGTTTTTCAAGATTAAACTTAAGATTGCTTTTTTCCAAATTTTAGGGACTGTTACCTCTGTTAGGCATTTGTTTATATATCTAATATATAAAATTGTTATATTAGTTTGTTTGGTGCTATTTCAGCTAATTTGTTGAAGATTTCAATCTCTAAGAGGTCAAAACCTGGGCATTTATTGTTTTTGGTTTTAGATAGTGCTATTTCTAATTTTTGTGTAGTGAACAGAGGTTCACTATATTGATATTGGATAGGTTGGATAGTTCTATTGTCATAATCAATATTTTCTTCCATGATGTCAATCTGGGCAAGGGAGTAATCCCCACTCTCAGTCTGGATAATACCGTCTAAGATCTAATATAGTTAGGGAAGGACGTTACGTGGTTGTTTTCTATTAAGATTATTATTATATTTAATACCACTCTTACAACACGTGACATTAATAATATAGTTTATTCATCTATTCACCTAAACTACTGTACATTAAGGTAATGTTTTAGGTATGTTACCGATACCCATCATCAGACCATGCCATTAGGGGAACAAAAATAAAGGGTTACAAATTTGAATACAATTACCAATATTACAATTTCAATTATGAATATTATGGTTTGGATATTGTTAACAATAAAAACCAGATATTAGATAAATACAAAGAGATTGAATTCTTACCTGCTGACAGACTCCTGGATGCTCCCAGAAACCTGAAGTGCTTACAGGCAAGAGGTGCTGCCAGCAGTTAATTTATAGGTGAGGGATTAATTCCAATAGCCAATAGAATTGTGCCAAGTTTTGTATCCTAGAACTGGAGTTGTTGTGAAGTGGAATCCTGAGGTGACCTTTTTACTCTCCTATTCTGGACATAAGGTTTAGGTGTGTAGGATGGTTCTAGTGGTTTTGAAGGGGTTGTATGTGGGCTATTCTTCTGGATGACTGACTTGTTTTCTTTTCCTGATTCTTTATTTCTTCTGTTTTCTTATTAAAAAGATGAAAATATTGCTGGTTGAACTTGATTCCCTGTTTTCTATTTATTGCTGAGGCTCCAAACATTTTTATGAGGAAGGCTTCATCTCTGAATTTTCTTCTGTAGTATTTCTTATCTGTAGAAAGGATTCTCGTGTTCTTGAAATCCCAAATGTCACCACATTGGAAGGCATGGAGGGCTGTGTTGGACTTTAAAACTCTACCATATTGTACATCTTTTTTGGCCGACCGAGCTAGTGGGGTGGGTAAAGTGGCTGCCTGGCAATCCAAACGTTGTGGGTTCGAATCCCACCTCGGGCTTGGATCAGTGTAGAAAATGCAAAAACCTTGGGAGGTGCAATATGGCCACAGAAGCCGATGCGCCAACTACTAACAAAAAAAAAGAAAAGAAAAAAAAAATCCTTTTTTGTTCTCTTTGATTCTGCATTGTGTATGTCTGTATGACACCTATATGTGTGTCCCCTCACCTACAGTCTATTTTATAGATAGGACCTCTAGGATTGTTGGACTGCTGTTTTTTCAAGATCTGCTTGATGGAGGCTGAACTTTTGAAAAAGGTGAAGATATCAAATTTCCTGGCTTCTTTAGCTCTTTTAGTGCTGCCACGGTATGTACGGCATACATATGGAGGCTCTTCTGTCCTTGCTGGGTTGGGGTTGTGTGATGGTCTTGGAGGTTTCTCTTATGACTTCGTTGATAATGTGTATAAGAAATCCGTTCTTCATGGTAAGCCTGGTTATTGTTTGTAGCTCCTGTTGTAAATTTTGTAAGCCCTTAGGATGAAAGACTTTAGAACACCCAATTTTTGTGGAGAAAGGATGGCAGAATTTGTGGTTTAATATGATACCAGTATCAGTGGTCTTGCTTGTAAACTTCCATATGTAGCCCTGTAGGTTTTCTTTGGAACAGGATATCCAGGAAAGGAAGGTTGCCGTTATTTTCTATTTCTATTTTGAATTTAATTTTTTCGTAGTGGTTGTTGAGAGCCCCAAGGAACCATGGTACAGTAAACCTACATAAATTCCTTCAGGCTCTCAACAACCACCATCAAAAATTCAAATTCAATTCAGATTCAATCAATCAATCAATTTCACTGTGGGGGGCCTTATAGCCCACACAGCAAAACAACATTCGATAACCAAAGTCCCACCCACATGATGACCTTTTAAGCTGAGAGGGTAGCTGTATCAGCTCCCTGACAGATACCCAAATTTGACTAGGGCTCTCCAGGTTTACCCTGCCCCTAGTTTGGGAACCTGGAGGTCCACACCAAACAAATAAACATGTAGGGGGAGGGAGATGTACAGGCAGCCAGGGAAGCAGCTTAGCCGAAAAATATTAGTAAGCTAGTTTCAAGAGGATGCAATGTAGAATGAATGACAGGAAAGAATGAAAGACTGAGTGAATGAACTGGACACTGAATGATAGAGTGAAATAAGAATTGTTGTAAAAGGATTGTTAATTTTGGTGAGAAAGTGACTCAGTAAGGGAGCAAGAGAGAGAGTGAGTGTTATGGTAAATGGGAGTGAGTGAAGGATTGAATGAAATTGACTGCAAGAATACATAGTTAACAATATATTTAGTCTTTAGCCACTTAATGTGAGTTGCTTTATATTCCTAGTAACAATACTTTAGTTTAAATTGAATTTAGATAGAGATTTTGTAGGTTATTACTTAGTATCGGTAAGGGTATCAAATCCATGTATGGACAGGTTTTGCAGCTCCCGCAAACAAAGTTTTTAATTATACTTAGCAGCTTTATTGACTTAATTGTTAGATTAAATTATTTTCTATAAGTAGCTTATAGACCTAGCCAAGCTCCATGGTTTATTTTGAATTTAGGTAGTGCAATTTGAAAAGTAAATAATACCTTGTGTCCGTAGATTAACTGTTCGTAACTTGCCACCATTGTTAAACGATACAATGTGTGCTAGTGTAAGGTTTAACGGAAAACTAGATAGCGAGTATAGTAGTATCAATAAAATTGATTAATCTTATTAAATTTCATTGTCAATTGAATTGTACTTTTTTAACTAAGTAAATATAGCGACCTAGTTATTACAAATGTAACATCATAAATTAATACATAAGTTGACAGGGGATAAGAAAGTCATATAATAACTCGGAGATATATTCGATACCGAAATACATATAGTGTTATAACTGCATTGGGATATAGGTTTAGGGTTACATTCTGTATTGGAATTTTATTGAACTTAATAGAAATCATGACTCAGATCAGAGCAGCAAAGCAAAAGGCTCAAACTAGTGGAAGTGCTGTGGCTCAGGGGAGAACTGAGTGTGGCAGCTGTCCTCTGAATCACAGTCTATTGAAATGCACTGCTTGTTTGATGTTTGTCGAGCAATCAGGAATGGGACATGATATTGCCAAGGGGAATGTGTTTGTGTGTGTGTGCGTGATGAGGAGTGCAAGGAAATCAAGTGCAAACTCGATGTTGTTATAGGCTTATATGAGAGCTTGAAGGACGGGGTGGATGCCATCGAAGGATTTAAATTGAGGGGGCCCATCAAGCTCTCAGCTGCCTACATCAATGCCAGAGCTTGCACTTGAACATCGCGCAACACAGCGGCAACCACCAAGGTAGAATGCGCTGCTCCCAAAGGAACTAGTTGTTATAGGTGACTCTATTGTTAAGGAAATGGGGAATGTATTGTGCAAAAAGGATAGATGGAACAGAACCAGGGTATGTCTGCCAGGGGCAAAGGTAGAATTTTTCTGAGCCTGGTCTGTGTTTGTTAACAGGAGAGATTGCTTCTACAGGGATGGCGCATTATAGCCCAAGTTGCTTATGCGCCAATAAAACCCAAATCAAATCAAAATCAAATTCTACAGGGATTGAATACACTTAAATAGAAAGGGTGCAAGAAATTTGCTGATGCTATCGAGGCAGAGTTAGGTGGGTCGGAAAAGTGCTGGCTTGGTGGGGGTACACGGACTAATAGATTAACAGTAGCCGCTGGCAAAGGTAAAAGTGATTCTTCACTACTTCTATTGAAATGCAATTGAGCAGCAGCCTGGAAAAGCAAGGCAATGGGAATTTCCAGGAAAGCTGGGAGTCATAGTGGAAAAAGTAAATACATGGGCTGTGTTAGGGTAACTAAGAGTAGAAACAGGTGCATGTATGCTTGCATGTACACCATTGCTAGGAGTATAGTTAATAAATTCGATAAGCTTGAAGTGCTAGTCAGGACAACAAAGGCAGATATTGTTGGGATATCAGAGACATGGTGTCACACAGACATAAGCAGTGCGGAACTGGAATTTGGGGAATACAATGTATACAGAAAGGATAGACAGGACAGGAAGGGAGGAGGGATTATGCTGTTAGTAAAGAAACACATAAAATCTAAGAAATTTTCCAATTGATGTTGGTGGACAATGCAATGTTGAGTCTGTTTGGTGTGACATAAGCACTGGGAAAGGTAAAATGAGAGTAGGTGTGTGTTATAGGCCTAATGAATCTGATGAGTATAATGAGCAATTGTGCAAAGAAATAGTGGGCCAGTAAATTAGTGTCTTATAATGGGGGATTTTAATTTCCTGGATATTGACTGGAAAGACAGATGTAGGATAGACGTGCGGAAATTTGCCTTTAGCCAGCGGGTGGTTGGTTGATGGAACAGACTTCCATCCCTTGTCATGGAAGTTGATAGCCTAAATAAGTTTAAGGCTCAGCTGGACAGGTATTTGGAACGAACAGAGGGGTGAAGTGGAAGTGGTTTTTTTTTTTTTTTTTTTTTGGCTGATGCTGCATAAGCTTGCTTTCTTGCATCAAATGCCTCTACTAATGCTAATTTGTGGATTGGTCACTCACACACTAGCAAGGCTTTTGTGGATTTATTAGATGATTGTTTTCTACAACAGCATATTCGGGAGGCAACTAGAGGGAGTAATACTCTTGATCTGATTATCAGTATTGATTCCTCATGCATCAAGAATCTGCAGATAAAGGAACCACTAGGTGGTTGCTTTATCTGTGGATTGTGCTGAATTGATCACAGTGTGCTGTGAGCAATTCTGCAGATTGCTCACAGTGTGCTGAAGTGGGATTTACTCAGAGGTAACTACAATCAAGGGTAAAAGAAAGGGTTTTTTGCTTTCGTAAAGGTGACTGCGGTGGTCTGAGACCGTATTTAAATTCTATATGGTGGAACCAACTGATGATGTTACCAACAGGAAATTCAAAATGGGAAGCATTCAAAGAATTAATCTTGGAAGCTACTAGGCTTTTCATATATGTGACAGAGAAGAAAAATGCATGGGATACATATAAATTAACATGTGACACAGAAACCTATGATAGATATAAGCTGGTCTGTAACCAAGTTACAAAGGACGTTAGGCAGGCGAAGGCAGATTACGAGAAATCTTTGGCAGAGGATGCAAAGAAAAACAGCAAAGAGTTCTTTACTTATGTAAACTCTAGAAGGAAGGGGATGAATCAGATTGGTCCACTTGATATTGATGGTTCAACTGTTGATGATCCGGCTCAGGTAGCTAACAAACTAAATGAATATTTTGCATCGACATTCACACATGAGGAGTTATTCAGGGAGAGGAATTCCAGAGGTGTATTCAACTCTGGCAGTAAGCTAGATAATCATGTAATAACTGAGAGTAAAGTGGAGGAGAAATTCTTGAAGATAAACACAAGAAAGGCACCTGGGGTGGATGGAATCTATCCAGTTATATTAAAGGATGTGGCAAAGGAAGTAAGCAAACCCTTAGCCATAATTATGAGAGCTTCTCTGGACTGGAAATGTGCAAATGTGTGACCCCAATCCACAAAGGAAGACACGGGTAATTACAAACCTGTTAGTTTAACTTCTGTTCCAGGGAAATTAATGGAGGCACTGATTAAAAAAACATTGCAGGATCATCTAGACAAGACTTAAGTTATAGCCCGGACACAGCATGGGTTTGTTATGGGGAAGTCTTGTCTGACTAATTTGATTGGATACTATGATGTAGTCACAAAGGAACTGGATGCAAAGAATAACCTTGATATCATATATTTGGATCTTAGAAAAGCCTTTGATACTGTTGCACATGGAAGACTGCTGCACAAATTGGAGCAGTGTGACATTGGAGGCAAATTGCTGCTATGGATTAAGGGATGGTTGAGTGGGAGAAGACAGAGTGGTAATCAGTGGACACTGCTCTTCGTGGATTAATGTTATTAGTGGAGTCCCTCAGGGTTCAGTGTTGGGTCCATTGTTGTTTTCTGTGTTTATAAATGATATTGATGATGGCATATCAGACGTTACAGTTTGCAGACGATACAAAGGTTGGCAGGGATGTTAATGACACTACTGCAACAGGATCTAGATCTTCATTTGCCACCTCTCAGATGTGCTGAGAGGTGGCAAATGAAGTTTAACATTCACAAATGTAAAGTACTACATATGGGAAGCAGTAATCCCAGAGTATCAACTCTGGGAATTTGTGCCCCATATGTAGTGCTTTTCATTTGTCAATGTTATCAACTGTGGTATCAATTCTGTGGTACCACACCGACAGTGGTACTCATGCGCTGCAAATACTCCCCGGGACCCTCCCTCTTGATCTTGAAGTGATTCGTTATGCATGTTACAGCAGCTTACATGCTGCATGTAACATGCATAACGAACATGCATAATCCAACTACCTTCCAGGATCACACCTCAGACCCAACTGCAAATCGGACAGTGGAGAAGAAAAGACTCCAGATCTATTTGCGATCAATATGGCAGCAGCGCTGGAAGACCTCCACAAAAGGGGAAGTCACACGGAGGTTCCTCCCCGATCTACAGCAAATATACCCACAGTATCTGGCATGGCTTTGCCCTGGATTGTACAGCACATATCTCCTAACAGGACACGGAGCGATCCGCCACAAATTACACCTTCTCGGACTCGAAAACAACCCAATGTGTGCATGTGGCTCTGTGGAGACCTGGGGACACCAGATGCATGACTGCAAACTTTAGGAAGATCTTCATGTTGAATTAATCATCCAAGTGCGCCTTAATCCCAAAAAACTGGGAACACTACTTACTGGAAGACGAAGCCTCATATATAGCATTCACCAAGTTTGCCCAGAACCTGTATGCTAGATGATTGACCATTCCACTGCAAACCTTGAATAGATATGTCAAACAAAGCTTCTCAGAGACCCCCAACCAGACGTTGAGGTTTGACTGCTTGATCCGTCATGCAGGACAAAACTGGAACTCTTCCAAGAAGTGATAAAACTCCACTTCCCAGAACATTGACTACCGGACGGGACAACAGTCCCATGAGCGACTCCCAACTATGACATTTTGCACAACCTATTCAGTCAGCCGACCGGGCTAGCCGAGTGGGTAAAGTACCTACCCGGCAACCCAAAGGTCGCGGGTTCGATTCCCGCCTCGGGCTTGGATCAAAGTACTGCAAAAAACCTTTCGAGGTGCAATATGGCCACAGAAGCCGATGCGCCAACAACTACCAAATCAATCAATCAATCAATCAATCAATCAATCAAACCTATTCAGTCAAACCAACATTGGATCACCTCTGCTGGGCCTCAAGTTTTTCTGTATGGTGCGGACCTGACCCTGCAGTCTGGTTTGCTCCTACTCATGCACACAGGCCACATTGGCAACCTGAGCCAGCTCCCATGTCTGGCTCACTGTCTCACCTCTTCCTGGCAGGGAGGGGACAGTTTGCTGTCCCCTGCCACCCTATTTCTTCCCTATGGTGGGGCATGGGTATGTCCCATTGTAAAGTTGCCTTCCTTCCGGCTTTATATTTCTGTCCATCTCCACTCAGTCTTCAGCCTTCACCCCACTCTATCTGACAGCAACGTGAACACGACCCACATAATCTAAAATCGCCAATCTAAATTAATTTTGCCCAACATTTTGGACTTCTGATGCTTCCCGCAACACATGCAAGATTTTTTTTTTTTTGATTAAAAAAAAAAAAAAAAAAAGGCTTAAAGTTTTGCAAATTACAGTGTCTGGAGACTTGGCACCTGCGAGGTGATCTGATTGAGGTGTATAAAGCCTTGAATGGTTTGAGCATGCTCAATGCTGATGGGATTCTTCCTCTGGCTCAGAATAATCGCCTGAGAGGGCATAAATTCAAATTGAGGAAAGACGGTTGTAGGATAGATATGCGGAAGTTTGCCTTTAGCCAGCGGGTGGTTGATTGCTGGAACAAACTTCCATCTGTCGTTGTAGAAGTTGATAGCTTAAATAGATTCAAGGCAGAACTTGACAAACATTTGGAGTGAGTGAATGGGTGAAATAAGGGTGTTTTAAGCTTGCTTTCTTGCATCATGTGCCTTTGCTAATGTTAATTTTAATTATTGAATATTTAGTATATTAAGTACACAACACACCATTGCATCCCCCCCCCCACCACAGTGTGAGAATGAGGTTGAATGGGAGGCAGAATTATAACCTAACAGGAAATGTAAGAAAAAAGCACAACAGTATAAAGTGTAAAGAAAAATTATAAAACCAGAATGAGAGCGTAGAATGAAAGAGGATCGAGTGGTTAAAAATTGTCTTTCCCCCCCCCAAAGGATGGATGATGGGCAGGTGGCCATATACATTGTGACCTAAGTTATTCAAGAACACGGGGAGAAGGTTTTAACAGATGTTGCATTTTCTGCCTCATCCTTTATCAAGGCTCTCTGCAACTAAATCCTCCATCTGCACCAGAGCCATGCCAAGGATGACGCAAACGAAGCTCTTGCCTCAGATTAAATGCTGAAAGGGACACCAAAAGAAAGATTAAATAATTGCCAACATCATTAACAATACCGCCCAATTCTTCGTTCTTGCCTCTGGTTCTAAATTGGCTTGCTATGGATCTGCTCTGGTCTGCACATTGATGCTGTTATCAACCAGTGACTTCTGATACCACTCCAGATTAATAGTTTAAATCTAAAACTTGTCCTGCCTTGCTGATCTTGTTTTTGAATGACTTGACTGCTGCTGTTTGACTAAAGACATTTTCTTTTTGTGAGCTACTTTGGGCAGCACTGGACAGACATTTTTCCCTCCCTTAGTGCTATTTTCTTTATTTCTTTGTCTTCTGCTGTCTCTTGGGAATGAAGGCCGCCGTAGCCTAGTGGTCAGGCGTGCGGGTGCATAAGTACACGTGCCTTGAGTGACCGGGGTTCAAGCCCGTGACTACTGAATACGGTGCTGTTTCTTGTATTCTGTCAATTTGTGAACTCCTCTGACCGTTTGGTCGTCCCGGAGTATAAACAGAAAATTTATTTTATTGTATGCATGCTCGCATTGTTGATGTCTAGCTGGCATGGAGTTCTTTTGAATGGTTTCAAGCTTGCTTCAGACATTCAGTGCGTGACTGTTGAGGCTGGCCTTGATGCATGTGCAGTTGTGGCCTACCTCCCCTTGGTATAGGTCAGAGGTGGTCAACAAGTGGATCACGATCTACCAGTCAATTGTGGCTTTAATTTTGGTCGATCACAACGAATTATAAACATATATAAAAAATAGATTAGTCAAAATCTAAATATTATTATTATTATGCACCCTACTGCATACGCTTATTACAAATCCAAAAGTTATGTTGTGGAGAGTATAGTGTATGTGTCGAATTCTTATTTAGCTTACTTAATATTAATAACTGGACAGTACTTAATTTAATATCCCTTGATTTAAAATGACAGGATATTAGAGCTGGAATAGGAATTAGAAAATGTTAATTGGAATTAGAAAATGTTAATTGGAATATCATTGGTTTGGCTGAAACAAGAAGAAGAAATGAATCACTTATAAGTTTATCAAGTGGAAATCTGCTGTACACCAATGAAAACAGTGAAAGGAGTGAAGGTAGAGTTGGGTTTCTGGTCCATAACGATTTTAAAAATAACATTTTGGAATTCAAAAGTACATCACCAAGGGTGTCAAGACTAATACTCAAGGTTTCTAAGAGGTACAAGCTAAAGATTATAATGATTTATGCACCAACATCGAGCCATGATGATGAAGAGGTTGAAGAAATGTACACCGAAATTGAGCGTCTTCTAGATGAGCAGAAAACCCACTACACTATTATTATGGGAGACTTCAATGCTAAGGTTGGAAAAAGACAAAACAGCACAGAAAGTGGAACTATAGGAAATTTTGGAATTGGTGAAAGAAATGAAAGAGGTGAAAGACTTGTGGAATTTGCAGAATCTCAAGAACTGTCAGTAATGAACACTTTTTTTCAAGAAAAGGGTGAACAGAAAGTGGACATGGAAAAGTCCGAATGGATTAACTACTAATGAAATCTACTTCATCCCCACTAACAGAAGATATATTGTGAATGATGTTACCATCCTGAATAAGGTAAATGTTGGAAATGATCACAGAATGGTAAGATGTACACTTGATATAGATGCAGGAAAGGAAAGGAAAAAACTGACTCGAGAAAAAAAGTACAAAGGTCTTTGAGATAACAGAAGAGGAGAAAAAGCAGTATGTACTGGAACTTAAGAACAAGTTTGAGCTTCTGCAGACTGCTCAGGACCAAGATATCGACCAGGAATATTATAACTTTTTGAAAGTGATAAAACCCAAGAAACCTATAGGGAAAAGAAATCCAAAGAAGAAAAAATTAGTCAAGAAGCACTTGTCATGATGAACCAAAGACGACAAATGAAAAGCAAGAAAAACAATGACAGGAAGAAAATTGAGTATACTGAGTTATGCAAAGCCATTAGAAAGAGACTCAGAGAGGACATAAGAAGATTTAACACAAGAAAAGTAGAACAGGCATTAAGGGAAAACAAAGGATTGAAATCAGCAGCCATGAGCAGTAATACAGAAAGACAAATGATACTGAAACTGAAGAATAGCGATGGTGTACTTATAAACAGCAGAGAAGGCATAATTCAAATAGCAGAAGACTACTATAGAGAATTATACAAGGAGCAGGGGAATGATGCCAGCAGTGGAGAAGATGGATTGCAAAGTAGCAACACATACGACATACCCAATATTCTTCCTGATGAGGTAGAACATGCATTGAAGAAAATGAAGAATCAGAAAGCCCCGGGGGAAGATGAAGTTACTGTAGAGTTGTTAAAATTGGGAGGAAGAGACATAACACAAAAACTGGCAAGGCTCTTCACAAAGTGCATTAGAAAAGGTGTGATGCCTAAGCAGTAGAATAATGCAATCATAGTTTTGCTGCATAAGAAAGGAGATAAATCAGAAATTGGAAATTATAGACCAATTAGCTTGTTATCCCATATCTACAAGTTGTTCACAAGGGTCATTACTAACAGATTAGAAAGAATACTTGATGAGAATCAAACGAAAGAGCAAGCTGGCTTTAGGACAGGATTCTCAACTATGGATCACCTTCACGTAATATCACAGCTAATGGAGAAAGCAAATGAATATAAAACACCAGTATGCCTGGCATTTGTGGATTATGAAAAGGCATTTGACTCCATACAGCATAAGACAATGTTTTGGGCACTGAAAGACAAGGCATAGATCCCCATATATCATGATTTTGAAGAAAATATATGAGAGTGCTACCTCCTTTATTAGACTCGACAAAGACAGTAGGAAATTGAAAATCGAGAAAGGAGTTCGACAAGAAGACACAATATCTCCAAAGCTGTTTACTGCTGCCCTTGAGGAAGCTTTCAGAAGATTCGACTGGTCGCAGAAAGGAGTCAATGTGAATGGAGAGTACCTAAACCATTTATGATTTGCAGATGACATTGTGGTCATAAGCCACGATCCCAAAGATTTAGAGGAAAATCTTAATCAGTTATGCACGATTAGTAAGGATTTTGGATTAAAGATGAATATGGCTAAAACAAAAGTGAATATAGTGATGAACAAGTATGCCACAGAAAGGGAAATAATGATTGAAGGAGCAGTAATTGGAAAGGTGGAGTCGTATACTTATCTGGGACAAGTTATTAGCTGTAATAATGATAAATGGCTGGAAGTCAAGAGAAGAATAAATTTTGGAAGGATAGCTTTCAGGAAATATAGTCATACTGAAGAGCAATATCCCAGTTTGTCTGAAACGTAAAATAATGAACCAATGTATACTCCTCACCATGACTTATGGAAGTGAAACTTGGGCACTCACTAAAAGAATGGAAGAGAAGCTGAGAACTACACAGCGAAGAATGGAACGAATCATATTGGGAATCAGACTGTTAGATAAGAAGAGAAACACATGGATTAGGCAGCAAACTCAAGTAAAGGACATTCTTAAAAAAACTAAAGAACTAAAATGGTCTTGGGCAGGACACATAGCTCGAAGACATGATGACAGATAGATTAAGAAAATAACAGAATGGTATCCAAGAGGAGCTAGAAGAAAACCTGGAAGACAAAGGCGGAGATGGATAGATGAAATTCATGAGTTTGTGGGTAGTAAATGGATGGCCAGTGCTCAAAACAGAAGGAACTGGAAAGTTGCTTGAGAGGCCTTCATCCTGCAGTGGATTTAAAATGGCTGATGATGATGATTTAAAATGAATACTACGAAAGAGAGTAAAACGTATAATTTTCATCAAGAGTGGGAACTAGAATACTTTTTAGTAATGATAAAATAAAAATGTTGTTTGATTTGCAGTGCTTCTGTGGCTAGAACCAAAAAAGGAAATCTAGAAAGGCACTTCAACGCACTCCATGGTAAATACCAATCGGATTTTCCGCCTAATAGTGACCTTAGAAAAAAATAAATTAAAAGAACTTAAATCCGAATTATTCGCGCAACAAAATTTCTTCATGACACCTAATTTACAATCTAAAGCAATAACTGTAGCATAATTTAAAGTGAGTCATCTTGTAAAAAAATGCAATCGATTTTCTGATGGTCAAATTCATCAAAGATGCATTTTTTTGGAAATAACAGATTCTCTTTTTGAAAATTTTAGGGAAAAAAATGAAATTAAAAGTGCAAGATCTGCAATTATCTCGAAATACAGTGATGCGAAACATCGAAAAAATGAGAAAAAATGTGAGCGAACAATTGCGTGCTCATATTGCTAGTGGTGTGTCCTTTTCTTTACAACTGGATGAATCTACAGATGTTAGTGATACAGCTCGATTGCTCGTTTTTATTCATATGGTTTTTCAATAATTCTGCCACTAGAGAAGAACCGCTGGGTATGGTTTCATTAAAAGAAAGAACTAGAGGTCTTGATATATTTATTGCATTCAAAAATTATTGAAAAAATTAAATTACCACTATTTAAGCTGGTATCAGTAACAACAGATGGAGCCAAAGCAATGACAGGGCGTCTCAACGGATTCATCGCATTGTGCCAAAAGAATGGTGATTTCCAGATTTTTTGAGTTACCACTGTATCATCCACCAATAAGTTTTAGCCAGAAAAAGATTAAATTCTAAGTGTTATTGTCATAGCTTTCAAAATCGTGAATTCCATCAGAGGACAATCTCTTCAAAGGAGACATTTTCAAAATGCAACTCGATGAAAATGAACCAGGTCTGATATTACACACAGATGCGAGGTGGCTGAGTCGGAGTAAGTTTCTGTAGAGATTTCGAAATTTGCTGAATGAAATTTAAAAAAAAAAACAAAACTGTTGATCAAAGGCGAGATGATTATCAGCAGTTACAAGATACGGAGTGGTGTGGACTGGCTTTTTTGGTAGATTTTACCAGTAAATTAAGTGATCTGAATTTGGAATTACAAGGAAAAAATAAAAATGTGGGTGGCACAATTAGTAGTAATATATCTGCATATAAATATCAATTTTTGGCAATGGCTAAAGATCTCAAAGAAAATAAAATTCTATCATTTTGCAAATATGCAAGTTCATTTGCAAAAATATCCTGTTTTTGAATTTAATAGTGAGAAATATGTTTCTGAAATTGAGGAAGTTGTGGATGACTTTGAAACAATTGAAGACATTGTTCAATGTATTTCTTATCCATTTAATGTCGACTTAGATATGAAAAAAAAATTGAAAAAAAATCGCTGAGATTTTTAACATGGAGAAAATATTACTTGAAAATGAAATTACAGTCAGTCCTCGTATAACACGTGTTTACACTACACGAATTCGATCAACACGATTTATAAATAGGGGAACGATATCTTATATAACATGAACCGAATTCGTTTATGCACGATTCGCCTTTGTGTTTACAAGAAATGGCAGTCGAATGCAGAATCACCCCGACCGAACGCAACACGATAGGAATGAATAGAAGATTCTGAAAATGTATTTGTTTTTTATATCAGTGAAGGGGAAACACATTTCACCATAATAACGTAAAAACAAACACAATTTCAGCTATCGGTATAATCACAAATGCAATTAGATCGAGTTTACTACCACTTTATAACAGATTCCACTAGCAGAAACGCAACTGGAAATTGTTTTTATTGTTTTATGGTAGTAACCCTTAGAAATGTGCTTTAGTAAAATGTGAGGTGTTAATAGTGTACCTCAGCCTTATTCAGTTGCTACACGTTGTTTATTCAGTTGCTACACACGCGCAGCTTTGTTAATGTGTATCAAGCGTGCCTCCTCGTTTTGTGCTTTGTTCCCTAAAAATGAGTAAAATACTTAAAAGGTGTGAAAAGGAAGCGTCCTGGTGAAGATACTGCAGATTCAGAGAGAAAAAGAAGAGCAATATCAATAAACAGAGGCGGACTGGGTGAAAAATTCTTACCCGGGAAAATTTATAGTGGCCTCATACTATGGTTTATGGCCAAAAGCACTCCGGCCCACCGGGGTTTCCCCGGTAAGGCTTATGGCCAGTCCGCCTCTGTCGATAGAGAAAAAATATGAAATTGTGAAACGCTTTGAGCGAAATGAAAGACCATGTGATATTGCATGTGCTACAGGCCTAAATGAGGCAATGCCGAGAATTAGAAAGAATGCAGAGAAAATAAAAACTTTCATAGCAGGAACAACTCAAAGTGTAATTAAAATCCATTAGATTAAGATACAAAGAATTGGAAGAGATGGAACGGCTATCATCTGTTTGGATAGAAAATTAAACAAAAAGCAAGTTTGCTTATGATAGAAGTAAAAGCATTAGCAATATTTTATTACGTAATAGTCGTAATAAAATGCGTAAGTATTTTATTACGATTATTTGTGTTTGGTAATGATTTGGTTACAAATGTGTGTTCAATCTTGGGTGGTCGGCACCTAACCCCATTTTTCCCATAGGGCCTGTTGTTTATATTGCACGATTTTGCATTGTACGAGGGTTTCTAGGAACGCAACTATCGTGCTATACGAGGACTGACTGTATTACACTGCGAAACAATATCTTCCTAAAAGCCAGATCATCAGAAAAAGACTTTTGGAAATATATTTGCCGAGAAAAGTACCCAATGTAAAAAAATGCCGAGAACTTTTAAATTCCTGTTTTGGTTCCACATATCTATGCGAATCGGCCTTTTTGTATTTGAAAAAAAAAAAAAAAAAAAACTTAAGAATTGCTCTACTCTTATGGACTTGCATACAGAAGATTCTTTACAGTTGGCCTCATCACAGTATATTCCCGATTTTGAAAGCTTAGCAGATGACATGAAGACACAAACTTTGCATAAATTAAAAATTTAAATGCGTTTGAATTTAAAATAAAAATTCTGAATGATATTTAAATTTAAAGACAACATTTTTCAATATGTTGATTAAGTTTTTTAACCGTATGCAATGAAATTCTTGAGATAGTAGATTGCGGCACATTTTGAAGAAAAAAAGTAGATTGCATCACAAATTAAGTTGGCCACCCCTGGTATAGGTGAACACTTGGCAATCTTTCCAGGTGATTGGCTTCTTGGTGAAAAATGGCCAGAAATAACTAAACAGCACAACACACATTGCATAAACATAACATTACATTACATTACACACATTTCTGGCCTTTTACAGAGTTCTGTATTCATCACAGTGCACCAAGGCAGAGTTGAACTTTCATTCAGGTGCCATCCTACATAAGATACTATACATGTCCAACTTTAGGCCTTATGAAACTCATTCTCTGATAATGACCTTTGAAATAAATTTTTGGTGTAGATTTCCTTTATACCTCTTAAGTTGCTTGAGAGAGAGAAATTAAAAGTTAACAAAAAATAACTTAATTGTCAGCTTTGTAGCTTATTACTTCTGTTTGGTTAAAATGCAACATACTTTATAGGTACCAATACCTTCCTAAATAAAATATGGCCCACACACACACACACACACACACACACACACACACAGTCTTAAAAAGTGTGGAAGAGAATTTTACCGTACTGAAATGTATTCTTTAAAATCACTATGAATACACACACAATTAAAAAAAAAGTAAGTACAAATAAAACCTTTGTGCAGGAGTAGCATCCCCAGAAGCCTTACCAGATCCTTGATGGATGACTTGAGTCCTTAATTGGGAATCTTTCCCTCCATATTACCAGAACCTCCAAAAATAGGTATTTGAATGATCAGTTTTCATGTGTGTATGGAAACTGATCATATCTTCTTTTGTCTTCTCAACCTCCAACCCAAGCATGGTACTAAGTACTATAGGTTCTAATACCTCTTGTGTTTGGGGTTTACATAAAAAAAAAAAAAAAAGTTATTTTTTGGTAACTTGACTCACTCATACCACCCAAATGACATAATATATTGGAAAAATTATTAAAAAAATGGATTCACATTATGGATTCAGAACTGACCCTTATATTGTGTATTTTTTTTATTAACCGTCATTTTTATAACTTTCAACAATACCCTTAACAAAACTGAATCTAAATGAAAGATTGATTTCAAATTTGATCAGAGAATTAACTGATATTAGTCAGTTGATTTTTAGTTTCATGGAATTTTTTGTCCTGAATTTCCTTGAATGTTGTAAGATTTAAAAAATATGAAATAATAATAATTGAAAGTAAATTTGTTACTTTTCATGAAATAACTTACGTTGCTTGTAAGACTTCAACCCTTGATATTTATTTAAAATGCATGCCATTCCTCATTTTAAATAAATTGTGTACTTCCTTGGGTAGCGTAAGTTACTTTTCGTGCGTGAATTTTAACTGTATTTTAGTAATAAATGGACGCTACACATGTAGCGTCCATTTATTACTAAAATACAGTTAATTACAGCTAAAATTACTAAAATTGATAAATTAAACACAGGGTAAGACATTACCAACATTAAATATGGTAATAATAAATTACCGTATTTAATACGTTAATACAGCTAAAATTAATACATTAAATACGGTAATACGCCTAAAATTAATAAATTAAACATACAGTAAGACATTACCAACATTAAATACGGTAATAATAAATTTGAAAACGAAATGCACAAGGCATAATCCTTATGGGTTTTGGTAATTAACTATATAATATCAGTGTAGATACACCATAGTTAAACCCATAAGTTTGAACTATGTATGTAGTGTAAAAGGCATCGTTTTAATAGTATCTCAATATTGTGGGTGCCTTCACAACGAGATAGCTGGTATTGCACTACTTCAAATAAATAATGCTTCTCTAATAGACAAATATATTATTACCAACACCCTTTGGCATCTTTCATATTGTGGATATAACTTCGCAACTGTGATAGCATGTTGCACTACCAGGGTACCTGCCTGTCCACTGATGATGAAGCCCACTAGCTTCGAAACGATCGTCTGGGTGGTGGTATCCTCTGAAAATAAATAACAGTAGTCTTCTCGGCGTTATTATTATTAGCTATATGGTGCAAGGAAGCCATATGTCGTCACTGGGAGATTAGTGTACCTATTATCTTGCAACCACTGTCTTCACACCTACCGCTCAAAACAAATCAAAAAAAAAAAATAAATAAAAGACCAAATGTTTAGTTTGATTTAGTATGTTGCGTCGATTGTTGTGTTCCGTCACCGGAAGAGAACAAATTCTGTTTCTTTATTTATGTCAGAATTTTTTTTTATTTTATAGTAACTTTTTTTTTTTTGTTTAGAAATCGTGAAAATGATGGGCAAACACAAGAGTTGTGCTTTCAACTTAAACAAAAACTTGAAATTATTCAAAAGTTTGAAAACAGTGCATCCGTTAAATGTTTAAAGAACCATTATAATGTTGGTGACCAAACCATACGCGACATTGTAAAAAATAAAGGGAAGCTATTCGATTTAAAATCGACATCGTAAAATATAAAGGGAAGCATCGTATTATTGGACATGCGAGTAGTATGTGCTAATTTTTTTTTCCGCGGTTAATTGAATCAGCGGATATGGGGGTACAACTGTATATTTTTTTTTTTTCCTGAGGGATTTAATCTATCAAAAGGGAAAAAAAAAAAAAAAAAAAAAGGGTACAGATGCTGATTCCATAATAGGATTGATGCAGTTCCTGCAGTAGAAAAATTAAGTGTCAGTGCACCTACGCATCTACATGACACTGCTCACTAACGTGAGGGGAACCCTGGGGTCAGCCACAACATCACATGACACTGCTCTGATTCATCAAGTTCTATTAAAGATCTTGAGATTTCTAGAGTAGTAGTAGTAGTGGCATATGATGCAAGAAGGCAAGTGTATGAGCTTATGCAGCATCAGCAAAAAAAAAAAAAAAAAAAAAAAAATCACACCATTCCCTCCAAATGCCTCCAGTTCCTCCTTAAATTTATTCAACCCATCAACTTTCCACAACGACAGATGGAAGTTTGTTCCAGCAATTAACCACCTGCTGGCTAAAGGCAAATTTCCGCACATCTATTCTACATCTTTCTTTTCTTAATTTGAATTTATGCCCCCTTAGATTCGTAATCTGAACAAGTGGAAGGATCCCATCAGAATTCAGTGTGCTCAACCCATTCAAGGCCTTATACACCTCAATCAGATCACCTTGCAGGTGCCTAGTCTCCAGCCACTGCAATTTGCAGAACTTAAGCTTCTCTTGGTAAGACGATCCCTTCATTCCCCTACCAATGTTGTTGCCCTTCTCTGTACACGCTCAAGCAAATCGACATCCTTCCTAAAATGAGGCTTCCAGACCTGTATGCAGTACTCAAGGCATGGCCTTACCATTGCCTTATACAGAGGGACAATCACCTCCTTTTCCCTGCTAGCAAAATTCCTATATATCATTGACAAAACCCCATGACCTGCCCTGGCAGCCTGTCTGCATTGCTCAGAAAACTTCATATCTGACTGCACAATTACTCCCAGGTCTTTTTCATTTTCTACCACTTTAAGTGTAGTACCACACAGTTGGTACTTTTCTCTTGGGTTACTTCTACCCATATGCAGTACTTTCCATTTGTCCAGGTTAAATCTCAGTTGCCACTTCTTAGCCCATCTGCCCAAATTATCTAGATCCTGTTGCAGTAGCACACTGCCATTACTGTTATTAAAAACCCTGCAAACCTTTGTATCATCTGCAAACTTCGACACTAAGCCTGATATACCTTTATCAATATCATTGATAAATATACAAAACAACAGCGAACCCTGTGGGACTCCACTAATAACATTAGTCCACAAAGAGTAGCACCCATTGATTACCACCCTCTGTCTTCTCCCACTTAACCATCCTTTTATCCATTTTAGCAACTTACCCTTAATACCATTCTGCTCCAATTTGTGCAATAGTCTTCCATGCGCAACAGTGTCAAAAGCTTTCCTGAAATCCAAATATATATTATCAAAATTATTTTTTGCATCCAGTTCCTTTGTAACCACATCATAATAACTAATCAAATTTGTCAGACAAGACTTTCCCTTAACAAACCCATGCTGTGTCTGAATTATTGCTGCAGTCTTGTCTAGATGATCCTGCAATGCATCTTTTACCAGTGACTTCATTATTTTACCCAGAACAGAAGTTAAACTAACTGATCTGTAATTACTTGTGTCACCCTTCGGTCCCCCTTTGTGAATTGGGGGGATACATTTGCACATCTCTAGTCTGTGGGAACCTCCCCTGAGTCCAAGGATGCTCTCATAATTATGGCTAAGGGTTTGCTTAGTTTCTTTGCCAACTCCTTTAATATAACTGCATAGATCCCATCCACCCCAGGTGATTTTCTTATGTTTAACTTCAACAAAGTCTCCTCCACTTTGCTCTCAGTTATTACAAAATCATTAAGTACCCTGCTACAATTTGATAACATTCTGCCATTTTCAAACCTTATTAAATCCTCATGTGTGAATGTAGATGCAAAATACTCATTCAGTTTGTTTGCTATCTGAGCAGGATCATCAACAGTCGAACTATCGGTGTCAAGTGTACCAATCAGATTCACATCCTTCCTTTTAGAGTTTATATAAGTAAAGAAATCCATGCTGTTTTTCTTAGCAACTTTTGCCAAGGATTTCTCGTAATCTGCCTTCGCCTGCCTACCCTCCTTTGTGACCTGATTACAGACTAGCTTATATCTGTCATAGGCTTCTGAGTCCCGTGATAATTTATATGCATCCCATGCATTTTTCTTCTCTGTTACGAGTCTCATTAGTTCATTTGATAACCATTTGGGCCTAAACTTGAACAATATTTTTTAATAGGTATGAAACTTTTAGTAGCATCCACGATTAATTCCTTGAATGCTTCCCACTTAGAATTTACTGTAGGTAACATCGTCAGTTGATCCCACTGTACAGAATTTAAAGACTGTCTGAGACGACTGTAGGGGCAGATTACGTTGTCCGGTTACTCTCCCCATGTAAATAAATACGAATTGGTGTCCGTCACCTTTTTTGGTTCATCTAAAAGGATCCCCGCGCAATAGTCTATTCTTGCCTCATACATCCAGCCGCCTGGGTGTTTTTGAGTATCTTCCTAAGATTTTCGTTCTTGTAATGTTCGATGAGTGCAATTCCCTCGTAAGAAACCCGAGATATACGATTTCCAGGATGAGGTCGCTCATCCCGTTTTTCTCCGAGGCAACACTTCATTGTATTAAATGTCTGGATTATGAGATATGTTACATTCGCAAAACCACCAGATGGAAAGAAAACCCTATGTTGTACTCTGAGCATCACAATCCTGCTCACATGAATTTGGCCAGCGATCATGGCATTTTATTTTTCTACTGCCGACTCCGTTATGAATTGTAATAGAGAGATCTGTATCCGCCCTGTTATGAAGTTTGCCATCTTGCAATGCGATGAGAGCTGGCGCTTACCTTTGCAAGATCAATTCTGCGTCGCCATGTTCGATTAACTTTTTTTTTTCTTCTCTCCCTCACTCTCTCTTCTGTTAAATGACGTTATCGTTCTTCGTCGTTCCCTGATTGTGATAATCACGTATCACATAAATCCTCTATTAATACGACTGTATGTCGCACATTACTGTTAGTTGATAAAGCGGCATTTTACCTCGAAATCTGTTTGCTAGTTAATTTTAGTGCTTTTATTCATTGATCGTATCTGTAATTTATTTGCATGCACTTATTGTATTCGGTGTCTTAATCTTGCTTATGTAAATATTACATTTAAAAAAAAAATGTTTTTAATTCTCGTGTTTTTGTTCGTTGCAAGAATTTATTACTACAAAAAATAAAATATATATATATATATATATATATATATATATATATATAAAATGAAATTGTAATAAGTGGATTTTTGTTATAAGTGGAAACAGTACGTACTATATATATATATATACTTTTTCTTAAAGTTGAAAAAAAGAACAGATGCACCACGAACGCTTGTGTATATTTAGTGTTTACTACTTTAGTACTTTTATTCTCTATCAGTATATACTTACCGTCTTATTTCTGTTCATATATTTTAACTTATCCTGTAAAAAAATTCTGTATGCTGTTTTTTTATTTTACCAATAAAAATTGCATTTCGTCGGTTGTTGCAGGATTTACTTATACTGCTATCTTTTCGGTTTGTTATACTAGGTGGCGCAATTTCATGTTATTCCATCGGCCATTAAGCACATGCAGTTAAAACCCATGTTATTGAGATTTTTGCTAGTTCTATTTTTTAGTGTGTAACATCTTGCTTGGTGGGTGTGTCATGCGTTAAAAATTCGGTGTTAAGGGCATGAAACCATTTAAGGAATTTTTGACTTATATGAGAAAAGAAGCAGCGCGGCTACAGATGCTGAACGGAAGCAAAGATTTTTCTCCGCGTTATCCATTGGAGAAACAAAGCCTTTTAAAATGTGGGCAATGTAAAATTTATGTCCCTGTTTTTCCGCAATGCTTGTGTTGTATTGTGACTGTGATCGTTCTGCCACAGTGCGTTGCGCCGTCTGTTACTGCTGCTATTTCGTAGTACCAGGAAACAGGCGCGCCCTGAATTATCCTGCTACAACTAGGCCTACTTTCGTGATTTTGGACCGCTGTTAATAGTACTAATTGCTCTTAGCGTTAGTACATCGGCGCCTCTGGTTCATGAAGAATAACCAAGTAAGTTGTGTACATTACGGAATCAAGACTATCTGGGCATGTTCATATATAAAAGCGAAGTATTGCAAATTAATTAGTACAAAAAGTTATGAAAAGAAACAATTCCTTGGAAAGAATTCCCAGGATATATGAGATACTTATTCTACTATATACATTGATTTTGGATTTCCTCAACTTCGTTGATTGTATCCAAACTTGACGGGGAATGGAGTCGATAGAAATAATCTTAACCATAAAAAGTGCTAGGGGTGAAATAAATTTTTCAAAATAATTTTAATTTTTATTCAGAAATAATTTAATTAAGGTCTCCTAGACCTAAAATTGAGTTTTCAACAATACAAATGACCTCAGAGAATTCGTTGCATCCTGGTTATGATATTAGTTTTTAACATCTGCTGATGTGTGTTTAAACATCCACAGCAAAATATTATTAAACTGTATTTTAAAACTTACTTTTATATAAAGTGGCAAATGATGCAAGAAAGCAAGCTTGTATGGAATCAGCAAAAAAAATCCCATTTAACCCATATAATAGTTTGTGTAGTTCTTTGAATGCTCCCTCATGTGCAGTCTGAGCAAGAGGAAGAATCCCATTAGCATTGAGTTTGCTCAAGCCATTTAAAGCCTCAAACATCTCAATCAGATCACCTCCCAGGTGCCTAGTCACCAGACACTGCAATTTGCAGAACTGAAGCCTTTTTTTTTTTCTCCTCACCAATCTTGTTGTCCTCTGTACCCATTCAAGCAGCTCTACATCCTAAAATAAGATGGCCTCCAGATCTGTATGCAGTACTCAACATGCGGTCTTATACAATGGGATAAGCATCTCCATAACACTGACAAAAACCATAAGCTGCCCTGACAGCTTGTCTGCACTGCTCAGAGAACTCTGTATCAGACTGCACAATTCTTCCAGATCCTCTTTGTTTTCACTACCGAGAGTGTAGTACCACACAGTTCATATGTTACTCTGGGATTAGTGCTAGCCATATGCATTACATTTGATTTCTCAATATTAAACTTCAGTTACTATTTCTCAACCCATCAGCCTAATTTTTTTAGATTTTTTGTTGTAGCAGCATACCTTCATTACTGTCATTACCCACCCTACCAACCTTTGTATCATCTGAAAACTTAGACATTAAGCCTGATATATCCTCACCAATATCATTAATAAATACAGCAAACAATAGTGGGCCCAGCATCAAACCTTGTGGGACCCACTAAGAACATTAATCCACAAAGAGCAGTGTCCATTGATAATCAGTCTATCTTCTCCCACTCAGCAATCCCTTTATCCATATCAGTAACTTTCCCTTAATGCTACACCGCTCCAATTTGTACAGCAGTCGTTTATGCACAACAGCAACAAAAGCTTTCCTGAAATCCTATATATGATATCAAAATTACTTTTTTTTTTTTTTGTATCCAGTTCCTTTGTGACCACATCGTTGGTATCCAGTTAAATTGGTTCAGACGAGATTTCTCCTTAACAAACCCATGCTGTGACTGACGCAGTGGTGGGATTCAGCCGATTCGCACCGGTTCGGCAGAACCGATACCTAATTTTTTGTTGAGTTCGGCAAACCGGTTGTTAAAATGGCACTTGTGATCAGGGTTCTCTCTAAGGTGGGCGCCTGGTGTTCTATGCCATTTATTAATTCAGCAAGAAATTTTCGTTTAATATCGATAAAATGAAGAAAATGTATGTTCTGACTGATGTTTATCAATGGTATAAGCATAGTGCTTTGTTTATAAAAGTTTGATATGACCACACGTGGACAGAACTAGTAAAAATATTCAAATATATTGGCACATATCCGCTCCTGCTCTATAATATATTAAAATAAAACGTTTTTAAAATTTTTTTGCAGTAGCCCTTAAAAGGATGAAAAGGCAACAGAATTTGACAGATTTTTTTTCAATAAGAAACCAAAATAAGAATTTGTTGTATTAGAATTGGCCTTGGATTCAGTTACATCACCAACAATTTTCGTTGAACTAGTTGAATTGGAAAAACAAGATGCAGAGACAATACGTTCTTCAGTTATGCAAAGTTTAAATAACGTTGGGCTTACTAAGAACTACCTAGAAAAAAATTTAATAGGATTTTGCTCCAATGGTGCCAGCATTATGCTTGGAAGAAAATCTTGAGTGAGCACTAGGATTGCAAAAGAGTTTCCAAACATAATAATATGGCACTGTTTAAATCATCGCCTCCATCTTGTTTTAGATGATTCGATAAAGGAAACAAAGCAAGTAAATCATTTTAAAATATTTATTGATAAGATATATACTATTTTTCATCAATCCAATAAGAACCAAATTGAACTTTCCAAAATATCCGAACAACCTGGAATTGAAATTATAAAGATTGGTAGAGTTTTGGGTCCAAGATGGGCTGCCTATGGTTTAAGGTCAACCCTAGCTGTGTGGCCCGCTTATCCAGTGCTACATCACTATTTTTATTCAAATAAAAAATACTTAGGTATGGCTGCCCGTCTTGAAAATATATATTTTATAACTGATTTGGCATTGATGATTGATATTTTAAACGAAATTTCTCTTCTTTCAAATGCACTGCAAGCAAGAAATATAGACATAACAAAGGCTGAAAAACTCGTGATAAGATCTATTAAAGCATTTCAAATGCTTGGACAGGAAAAAGGTCCATACAAAAAAAAAGTTTATGAATTAATTATTTCAGAAACCTTCAAAAATATAAAATTTGTAGAAAATCATCGATTTGTCTCGGGCTTCCTCGGGAAAGACTTTTAGAAAACATCGTAACGAATTTGAAAAAAAAAAAGACTAATGGATTGTGAACATTTTAAAAGCAAGTTGTAGCTAATTTCAAGATAGGGATAAATTACAATTTCTCAATTTTTGGAGCCAGATTACTGGAATATTGAAGAAGTACTAGTTCCATGGAAAGCAGCTGAAGAACAATTGCTCGTATTTAATGACATTTTTAATTACCAAATTGATATTAATGATTATCGAGATTTCTTGGAAAACGTTTTCAAAAATTCCCAGAATTATGCAATTTCAGAATTATCCTGAAAGTGTTCAAAGAGCTAAAAATATTGCCAGAACAATTGCTGTAAGTTCAGCAGAAGCGGAAAGGGGTTTTTCAAAGATGAACATATGTTCAGAGAAGAGAAGTCGCCTAACTGTTTTTAATATATCAAACACAATGACTATTAGTCTAATCGGTCTATCTCTAAAGGAATGGGATCCTACTCCTACAGTGGTTAAGGATAAATCACTCAGCCAATGTTGCTCGGATAAAAGCGAAGAAAATTGCAAGCGAGGACGCCAATCAAGAAACAATATGGAAATATCTTAAATAACAGTTTTATTGTTTTTTGTCAGGTATTATTTAATATTTTTTCATTAATATTTTAAAACTCTTTCTTATAACATCTAGTTTTGTGGACCTCTTTTATTGTTCTTATTTAAGTATTAACTGCATGAAATAATAAACTACCTTTCGGTATATAGTTTTTTTATACTTAGAACGGTCATTAGGGCAGCGAACCGGTTGTTAAATTATTTGAATCCCACCACTGGACTGACGTATAACTGCCCTCCTGTTTAGATAGTGGTTCTGCATTACTTCTTTAACCAGTGACTCCATTTTTTTCTTGGAACAGAAGTTATGTTAATTACTTGTGTCACCCCTTTCATCCCCCCCTTTGTGAACTGGGAATACATTTACATGTCTCCAGTCTCCCTGGCAATTATAAGACATTCTTATTTTCTGGTCCACACTGTTTCTTTGTACAGTTTGTTGTGCTCATCACAGACGTTCTGCCTATAGCATACTCTAATTTTTGTTTTCCAAGTACTTACACATGAAAATTACTCAACATTGCACTGGCCACCCATGTCAATTGGATGCACTGCCTTAGATTTTATATGCTTCTTAACTAAGCATAACCCTCCACCCTCTTCTATCCTGTCTGTTCTTTCTGTATTAATTGTACTTGCCATATACAATTTCTGCTTCTCTTAATCTGAGTGACAGCACAACGATGTTTGCATTTGATGATTTGACTAGCAATTCAAATTCATCGAATTTATTTACCATTATGCTCCTAGAATTGATGTACATGCAAGTGTACATACAGTTATTCTTAGTTACTTTAAGATAGCTGATTTATTTCCTTATTCTGTGATAACCCATAGTAGGCATTTAAATTCCCACTACCTTGCTTTCCAGACTGCTACATATTCAAATAGGAGTGCAAGAATCACTTTCCCTTCTGCCTGTGGCTATTGTTTATCTGCTAGGCTTGTATACCAGAAAGCTAGTGGTTTTCCAACCCAGCTAACATTCCCTCAATAGCATCAGCAGATATTCTTGCACCCTTTTTATTTAAATGTATTCCATCCCTGTAGAAGCAGTCTCTCTCTTGTGAACAAGCACAAACAACACCAAGAAAAATTATAGGTTTGAGCCCTACAGAATTTCTCCACAGTCAAATTGATTGACAAAGCTTAGGTACCCCCTCCTATCATGTCCTGGCAGAATTGCAGACACTTTCAAATTTAACCTTAACGTGCGACTTTCTCAACATTGCTCTGTATTTGTTAAGCAAATCCTCAGGTCTCCTACTTTTAATGTCATTAGTGCCAACATGTACAACAATATCACCTTTTGTGCTCTTAAAAGATATCTGCTCCACAACAGTAACTTTTGCCTTTGGAAGACACACCATGGTCCTATTTCACCTATCTTTTTTGCACAATATATTTTCATTTCCCTGACAATAGATTCTCTAACAGTAGCTATCTTTTGTGCTATACCATTACACTTAAAGTTATAAGTTATTTAAAATTGACGTTGTAGAGCGAATATCATCTTTTAAGGGCACAAAAGGTGATATAGTTGTACACGTTGGCACTAATAATATTAAGAGTAGGAGACCGGCAGAATTACTTAACAAGTACAGGTCACTGTTGAACAAAAGCCGAGAATTAGGGTTGAATTTGAAAGTGTCTGCAATTCTGCCCAGACACGATAGGAGGGAGTATATGATGAGAGCCTTGTCAATCAATTCGGCCCAGGAAAGATTGTGCAAGGCTCAAGGGGTAGAATTTTTTTCAGCCTGGACTGTACTTGTTAACAGGAGAGATTGCTTCTACAGGGATGGGATACACTTAAATAGAAAGGGTGCAAGAATATTTGCTGATGCTATCGAGGCAGTGTTAGGTGGGTCGCAAAACTGCTAGCTTGGGGGGAGACAAAGACCAATAGATTGACAGTAGCCACTGGCAGAGGTGAAAGAGATTCTTGCACTGCTTCTATCAGAATGAGCAGAAGCCTGAAAAACAAGATGCATGGTATTTCAGAGACTGCTGGGAGCCATTGCGGTACAAGTAAACACATGGGTTGTGTTAGGGTAGCTAAGAATAGAAACAGGTGCAGGTATACTTGCGTGTACACCAATGCTAGGAGTTTAGTAAATAAATTTGATGAATTTGAGGTATTGCTCAAAACATCGAAGGCAGATATTGTTCGGATATCAGAGACGTGGTGTCACACAGATATAAGGGATGCAGAACTGCAATTTGGGGAGTACAACGTCTACAGAAAGGATAGACAGGATAGGAAGGGAGGAGGGGTTATGTTATTAGTTAAGAAACACATAAAAACCAAGGAAGTGAAGCCAGTCGACATCGCTGGACAGTGCAGCGTGGAGTCAGTTTGGTGTGACATAAACATTGGGAGATCAAAATTGAGAGTAGGAGTGTGCTATAGGCCTAATGACTCTGATGAGTATAATAAGGAACTGTACAGGGAAATAGAGTGGGCCAGTAAATCAGAGTGTCTTATAATGGGAGATTTTAATTTCCCAGATATTGACTGGAATTTGGGGGCTGGTTACTCACACACTAGCAGGACTTTTGTGGATTTATTGGATGATTGTTTCCTACATCAGCATGTTCGGGAGGCAACTAGAGGGAGTAATACTCTTGATTTGATTATCAGCAGTGATTCTTCATGCATTAAGAATCTGCAGATAAATGAACCACTAGGTGGCAGTGATCACAGTGTGCTGAAGTGGGATTTACTCAAAGAGGTAACTACCATTAGGGGTAAAGGGAAGGGTTATTGCTTCCGTAAAGGCGACTACGATGGACTGAGACAGTATTTAAATTCTATACAGTGGGACCAACTGATGATGTTACCAACAGCAAATTCAAAATGGGAAGCATTCAAAGAACTTATCTTGGAAGCTACTAGGCTTTACATACCAACTAAGAAATATTTTTCAAGGTTTAGGCCAAAATGGATGTCAGATGAACTAATGAGGCATATGGCAGAGAAGAAAAATGCATGGGATACATACAAATTAACACATGACACAGAAGCCTATGATAGATACAAGTTGATATGCAACCAAGTTACAAAGGAGGTTAGGCAGGCGAAGGCAGATTACGAGAAATCCTTGGCAAGGGATGCAAAGAAAAACAGCAAAGAGTTCTTTACTTATGTAAACTCTAGAAGGAAGGGGATGAATCAGATTGGTCCACTTGATATTGATGGGTCAAGTGTTGATGATCCTGCTCAGGTAGCTAACAAACTAAATGAATATTTTGCATCGACATTCACACATGAGGAGTTATTCAGCGAGGGGAATGCCAGAGGTGTATTCAACTCTAGCAGTAAGCTACAGAATCTTGAAATAACTGGGAGTAAAGTGTAGGAGAAACTGTTGAAGATAAACACAAGAAAGGCACCCGGGGTGGATGGGATCTATCCAGTTATATTAAAGGAGGCAGCAAAGGAAGTAAGCAAACCCTTAGCCATAATTATGAGAGCTTCCTTGGACTCAGGGGAGGTACCCATAGACTGGAAATGTGCAAATGTGACCCCAATTCACAAAGGAGGATCAAAGGTTGACAAAGTAATTATAGACCTGTGAGCTTAACTTCTGTTCCAGGAAAATTAATGGAGGCACTGGTTAAAGAAGCACTGCAGGATCATTTAGACAAGACTTCAGTTATAGCTCAGACACAGCATGGTTTTGTTAAGGGGAAGTCTTGCCTGACCAACTTGATTGGATACTATGATGCAGTCACAAAAGAACTGGATGCAGGGAATAACTTTGATATTATATACTTGGATCTTAGAAAGGCTTTTGATACTGCTGCACATGGAAGACTGCTACACAAATTGGAGCAGTGTGACATTGGAGGCAAATTGCTGCTATGGATAAAGGGGTGGTTGAGGGGGAGAAGACAGAGAGTGGTAATCAATGGACACTGCTCATCGTGGACTGATGTTATTAGTGGAGTCCCTCAGGGCTCAGTGTTGGGTCCATTATTGTTTTCTGCATTTATAAATGATATTGATGATGGTATATCGGGCTTAATGTCCAAGTTTGCAGACGATACAAAGGTTGGCAGGGTTGTCAAGGACACTACTGACACTATGCTGCTGCAACAGGATCTGGAAAGGTTGAGCAGATGGGCTGAGAGGTGGCAAATGAAGTTTAACATTGATAAATGTAAAGTACTACACATGGGAAACAGCAACCCCAGAGCAACGTATCAACTCTGTGGTACTACACTGACAGTGGTAGAGAATGAAAGGGACTTGGGGGTGGTTGTGCAGGCAGATATGAAGTTCTCTGAGCAGTGCAGACGGGCTGCAAGAGTAGCTCATGGAGTATTGTCAATGATATACAGGAATTTTTCCAGCAGGGATAAGGAGGTGATTATTCCATTGTATAAGGCGATGGTCAGGCCACACCTAGAGTACTGTATACAGGTCTGGAGACCTCATTTCAAGAAGGATGTAGAGCTGCTGGAACGAGTACAGAGAAGGGCAACAAGATTAGTGAATGGAACAAAGGGGTGCTCTTACGAAGAAAGGCTTACGTTTTGCAAATTACAGTGTCTGGAGACTAGGCACCAGCGAGGTGATCTGATAGAGGTGTATAAAGCCTTGAATGGTTTAAGCAAGCTCAATGCTGATGGGATTCTTCCTCTAGCTCAGAAAAGAAGAAAGGCTTAAGTTTTGCAAATTACAGTGTCTGGAGACTAGGCACCAGCGAGGTGATCTGATAGAGGTGTATAAAGCCTTGAATGGTTTAAGCATGCTCAATGCTGATGGGATGCTTCCTCTAGCTCAGAAAAATCACCTGAGAGGGCATAAATTCAAATTGAGGAAAGACAGATGTAGGATAGACGTGCGGAAATTTGCCTTTAGCCAGCGGGTGGTTGGTTGGTGGAACAGACTTCCATCCCTTGTGGTGGAGGTTGATAGCCTAAATAAGTTTAAGGCTCAGCTGGACAGGTATTTTGAACGAACAGAGGGGTGAAGTGGAAGTGGGTTTTTTTTTTTTTTTTTGGCTGATGCTGCATAAGCTTGCTTTCTTGCATCAAATGCCTCTACTAATGCTAATGAAAAGTTGGTTCTGTGGGGTTGGAGTTGGACAGTAAATGTATGTTGGCTGGTGGCGGCACATGTTCGGACTGTTTTGAAAGAGAGAGCGGGAATTATAGAAGCCAATTCAGAAGAAATGTTCCCGTGGAAGTATCTGTAGAAGAGGCATGCAGCAGAAACAGTAAGTCTATGAGAGAGCGAGTGGAGAGACTCTGTTAGAGATGAATCATTAATTAACCTAACTGCCCTCTTCTGAATGGAATCAAGTAGTCTGAGAGAGGTTTTGGGGGCACCACCCCAGATGTGGGAACAATATTCCATGGCAGGGCGGATTTGCGATTTATACAGAGTGAGCAGCTGTTTGGAAGAAAAGTAACGCCGAGAGCGAAAGAGAAAACCAAGTTTTTTAGATGCAGAGGAAGCAATATTTGTAATGTGCTTGTGACAAGAGAGATTAGAAGTCAGGGTAATCCCCAAAAAAGATACATCGTTTTGCCTAGAAATAGGAGTGTCACTAAAGATAAGCATAGGAGCAGAAGAATCCTTTTTGCGAGATATAAGACAAGACCGAGTTTTAGAAGGGTTGAAATCAACTAAGTTGTCCTTGCTCCACTGGAGAATTACCTGAAGATTGGCATTTAATGAATTGGTAGCAGATTATCGAGAAGTTGAAGCTGATTGAACAGGACAAGGTTTCTCAAAATGGAAAGTTGAATGCAATGTGCTATCAACAGCAAAACTATGGATAGGATTTGCAGTCAATGGAAGAAGGTCATTAATATACAAGAGGAAAAGAGTGGGGGAAAGAACTGAACCTTGGGTGACACCGGCATTAGTGGAGAAGTTAGGAGACAGAGAGCCATCTACCATCACCCTGAGTGAGCAATCAGAGAGAAAACTGGATAACCAATTACTAAAAACAGTTGGCAAACCATACGATGGAAGCTTGTTTAGAAGACCTTTATGCCAAACACGATCAAAAGCCTTTGAGATGTCAAGAGCAACTACTTCTGTGTTTCACTGAACCTTTCCATTGAATTAGTCCATAAATGGGTAACATAAGCCAGAATATCACCAGTGGATCGACACTGACGGAATCCATACTGGCGATCGTTGATCAGACGGAAAGTTTCTAGGTAGTTTAAGAGTTGGCGGTTAATCGATTTCTCCATTACTTTAGAAAGAGTAGAAGTAATTTCAGTGGGACGATAATTGGATTGGAGGGATTTGTCACCCTTTTTAGGAACTGGTTGGATATCAGCAAATTTCCAAGCAGAAGGAAAAACACCTTTGGAATAAGAAAGTGAAAAAAGGCGGTAAAGAACAGGAGGAAGTTCAGGAGCACAGGTTTTGAGAACAAGTGGAGAAATACCATCAGGACCTGGAACTTTCTTAGTATCAAGATTCATCAAAATCCTTCTGATATCCTTTTGACGGAAGACCACAGGAGGCATTGAATGGAGCGTGTTGGGAATGGTGGGAGGTGTTTTACCAAGATCATTAATACATGAGCTGGAAGAAAAATGGGATGCTAGCAGGTCAGCTTTATCCTTGGCTGAAGTGGCAACAGAACCATCTGGTTTGGACAGAGGTGGGAGCAAAGATGGGCAAAAGTTACGGCCAATAGCTTTGGCAAGAGACCAGAATGCTTGGCTACCATTAGGGCAAGAAGCAAGTTTTCTACTCCTAGCCTATTCAAACTCTAGTTTGGACCGATTAATAACTGCTTTACAATTGTTGTGAACTTTGGTGTAGGCAGAAAATGATACTGAAGAATTAGAAACAAGCCAATTACGATATGCAACATTCTTATCTTGAACAGACTTAGCACATTTATTGGAAAACCAAGGTTTAGATAAAGGATGATTTTAAAGTGGAGTGTGGCATAAAGGATTCCATTCCTGCAAGAATAATTTCACTGACACGATCTGAGCAAACATTGACATCAGAAGTTTTAAAACGGTAATTCGACCAAGGAAAAGAAGAAAAGAAGTCTCGCAGGTCATCCCATTTTGCATTCTTGTAATGTAATGCCAAACAACACGTGGTTGGGAATAGCCATGAGATAAAGGTTCCATTGGAGAAGAGACGATCACCAAGTTGTGATCTGAGGTGCCTAAAGGACCTCTCCCTTCGACCGTGTACTTAGAAGGGTTGTTTGTGAGAAAAAGATCAAGCATATTGGCTGTATGATTAGGATTGTCCGGTATTCTTTTAGGTAAATGAACAATCCGTGCTACGTCATTAGTAATTGCAAAAGTCTCAGCATCTTGACTTGCTGGGTCGGTGTGACTAGAAAACGGAAGCCAGCTGGAGTTGTGAACATTAAAATCACCAAGGAAAATTACCTCACTGTTAGGAAAGTTGGACTGGAGAAAGTCAAGTTGCAAAGAGAGGAAGTCAAAGAGCTCTAAGTGATTAGTGGAGTTGGGAGAACGGTAGATACAACAGATGAATTTGACACAGTGAGGTAGAGAGATTTTAAGCCAGAGTAGATCAAAGAGAGGAGATTCCAAATTGCCAAGTCTCTGACAGGGAATATTGGAACGGATATATGCACAAGTACCACCTTTGAGGCGAAAGGAAACATACAGCGAATAATTTGGGCATCTGAGATGAGCAGTAGTTGAATCAACCGATAACTGAGATTCTGTCAGAAAAAGTACATGTGGTTTGGCAGACTGTAAGTGGAAATGGACATCGTTGAGATTAGAATTTAGACCACGTATATTTGTGAAATGAATTAGGAAGTCCTTGGGAGGTTTAGATCTTTTCGAAGATAAGCTTGCTCTATTAGTTTGACAATTCATGGTGTATTCAATGGTAAGAAAAAGTGGGTGGGACATGCTGTATGAAGTAATGAAATTTTAGGATATGGCGTACATGTGGTAAGAATATACCCAGATCCTTGACATAATGTGGCCTCGACAATGCTCCCCGCATACACACTACTCTGACTCCCTCCAGTCACCATCTGGCAGAGTAGAGGTAGCAAGATTATACACTAGCTGATCCGGAAGCCTCCTAGAGAGTTATCAATAGGTTCAGTCTGGTGGTGTACTAACTAGCGGCCGGCCTGCAAACACCGTTTTACAGCCGTAACCTTGAAATGTAAGGAATATTGGATCTCGCCACGACGTTCATCATAACCTCAAAAGTTATCAATCATACTTCATGATGGAAGAGATAGGGAAGGGTTGATTGGAACTTTGCTCTAGAGACTAAACGTGTGTTCCACCACTTCAAGCCTCCAATAAGCAAAGTGGTGGTATTTCACTGGTTGATGAGTCATCTACCACCTAGTACTGCCTGGTAACATAGAGGGGTGGCATTCCTCCATGTGGTGTGGCCGCCACACCTCGACCCCTGCTTACGTTGGTTCACACCTGGGTGGTCACCCACCATGTACTTGTGCATGGAGGTTACCTCAATATTTCTTCATAGGGTGACTTCTATTGATGACCTTTGTAAATCACCACCTACCATTCCCAGTACTCTCCATTCAATGCCTCCTGTGGTATTCCTTCAAAAGGATGTTAGATGGGTTTTGAACAATCCTTATGCTAAGTAAGCTCGAGGTTCCAATATTTCTCCACTTGTTCTTAAAACCTGTGCTCCTGAGCTTACACCTGTTCTGTGTCACTTTTCTAACTTTCTTATTCCGAAAGTATTTTCCCTTCTGCTTGGAAATATGCTCATATCCAGCCAGTTCCTAAAAAAGTGTGACAAATCCATCCCATCCAATTATTGCCCCATTGCACTTCTACTCTTTTTAAACTAATGCAGAAATCAATTAACTGCCAACTCCTAAACTATCTAGAAATGTTCTGTGATCACCAGTATGGATTCCATCAGTTTCAATCCACTGGTGCATTTTTATGAACAAAGTAGTGAAAATTGAACAAATTTTCACTACTTTGCTAACTTGTTACACCTACAGTTATTTGCCGTTGTACATCTTGCACTTGAAGAAATTGAAAGAAGACTTTATTCAATTTCAAGATTTTCATATGATTGTGCCAGAATAGATTCTAGAACTGTTTGAGCGTGATGTTGCAAGTTGAATTTATTTTACAAGAAGAGTTAATTGAAATGACAGAAGATTTGGTGGGCAAATCTTCATTCCAAACTAAAGAGTATGCCTCGTATCAGAATAATGAAGATATGCGAAATAAATATCCTAAATTAAGAATAAATATGAATATACGGCAGAACCGCTCTTGTTAACTTTCTTGTTCTTATCTTGTGGAAGCTGATTCAGCCATATTAATAATTTATTGAGAAAAATAAGAAACAGGCTGAACATATCAGAACGTTGGGGGCCTGGGAATCAAATTAAATAATTTTAGGTGAGATACCACACAGTTTATTGTAAACAATCCACAGTGATTTTTATGAAACTAAAATGGGGGGGTTGATATTGCTTGGATTTGATAGGCCAAAACGTGGGCAAAGATATTTTAGATGTGTTTAAATTTAGATGTGAGTTGAAAACGGTAGTAAAAGAAAATAAATTTAAAAAAAATAGAAAAATACAAGTGAGACCTACTTAAAGCTGATAATTTGTTCTGGAAAAACAGAGCACTAAGTGAATCAGTGCTAAGCAGCACCTTATTCCCGTAACATATGTACTGGTAACATATGTACTGCATTTGTGGGTTGCAGTCTATGCCATAGGATATTTCCTAATCAATAATAAATGGTAGTGAAAAGACGCACAAATGTTGGTCAAAATATTTAATATTCAAAAATTTGTACATAGAAAATATTCTGCATTACATACGTATATAATTATGTGGTAAGTAACTCTATCTTATGTATCAAAATTGAACTTAAAATGCCAATTAAAATCAAATTTATTAATCCGTTGGCCCTGGGCTGTCGAGTTTTCGTATTTTTGTTCGATTTTCGGTTGTAGTTGAGAATGGTAAGGTTGGCCCTCTTCTTGGTAAAATAAGAGGTTTTAATTTACCCCCCCCCCCCCCCCACACAGCATTACCACTCAACAATAAAGCCAACCAATCCTTTGCCACTTTGAAGCCTAGCATGTTTTTTCTTCTTTTGATATGAAACTTATTTTAGGCATTCATTTCCAAAAAAAAGTCCTGTTTCATCTATGTTAAAAACTTGTTGAGAAGTATAACAATAATTATGAGAAGTATTTCAATAATTTTAACAAGTTCTTTTTTGAAAGTTTCGGCTCCTTGATCTGCACTTGATAAAAGACTAGTTAGCTTCTCCCTGGATTTTAAATCTTTTGAACCAGCCATTACTAGCTTTAAATGGTTCCATGATGGTTTAAATGGTTTTTTGAGGTGAGCTTTCTTCAGATCATATAGCATAATCGCTTTTTCTTTAATAATATTTAACTTAACTGAATTTTGCGTTGGATATTATCTTCAATAAAATTATTTAGGTCTCCATTTCAATCATAATAGCCGGTTTAGTTGCTTGCAGTGAACAGCTGTCTTTCCTGCTGCTAAAATTAATTTTTTATTTTTTTTATAATTGTTCTTACAATTAAACCTGCCAGTCCTAAATTATTGCATACATCCAGTTGTCGTTGACCTGATTTGCTTCAAAATGTCTTAATTTACTTTTCAAATTCAGTCTTTTTCTTACCTTTGTAGTCTTCATACTGTGTCCAGACATTGTTGCTTTTTCATTCTTGTCTACTATTATTAACTCTTCACAAATGTAATTGTGTTGCATTAATTATGATACAGTGTTTGAGTAAGCTGCATTACGAACCATGCCTAACACTAATGAATGATGACTAAACTCCAGATCAATGCCTATAACGCAAATGTTACAAGCAGTGTAATTGATCATTTTTTAAATGTTGATCTCGGCACTACGTAACAAGTCAGTGTGGGAGAAAAAAAAAAATTGTACTACAATTAAATTAGCGTGGGTGAAAATTTTACTGAGAGTGGGAAAATTTCTCAAGTCAGTGTGGGAGACGTTTTAATGCTGTTTAGCAATTCATTATCAAGCTATCGACTATTAGATGAAACGTTTTCGTTAAACATGCCAAAAATTGAATCTGGATGCTGGTAAAAAAGAGCATTATAGTGAGATACAGGTTATGATATAAGAACAGTGTAATTCGAACTGCGTCATAATGGGGGGTCTGCTGTAAAGGAAATAAAGCAAATGTCAGAGGCAGCAAAATGCATATTCCTCTACATGACTTTTTTTATTTTAAATTTATTTTCAGTACTGTTTTTAGTTTGTATTAGTTATATTTCAAGCATTATGTAGAGGAATATGCATTTTACTGCCTCTGATGTTTGCCTTATTTCATTTATTTTTTTATTATTTTCTTTCGCCACTGTTTTTAACTATTGTTCATTATTTATTTATTTATTTATATATATATATATATATATATATATATATAATGTAGTACGGATAGGCTATAGCAATACAAAGCAAGATATTTAGAAAGAAATTAAAATGGATTATGGACAAGTGATACTGCTAAAAATAGTAGAAAGAACCCAATGAACATAATGGCACGTAAAAAATTATGTAAAAATTGCAGAATTCCCCCCCCCCCCCCCCCATAGTTTTGACTTCTGGTTTTGTCAGGTTGTCTTCCCTCTCTCTTTACCACATTCTACTTATCTGTATATAGTAGACTGTCGAAACAACGACATTCCAAATAACGAAACATTCGAACTAACTTCACATTGAGGTCGGGTATTTACATACAGCCCAGATGTCTTGCAGTGGGGAAAAATGAAAATGGCAAGTCACGTGATTACTGTATTTGTTTGTTCACAATTTTCAAAGTGAATTCTGTACTGATATCACAGATTATACTGCTGTTTTACATTTATTTTAAATTAAAAACTCTTCACTATGGCTCCTAAAGTTAATAAACCTTATACAGAGAAGAGAAGAACAACATTAAAGCTTAGTGAAAAACTTGATATAATCCAAACTATTACATTAGGGTCACCCAGAAAGTTAATTCATATACCCATGTGTATTGTGTCTATAAATTGCATGCGTTCTCTGGTTGATTTGCTTGTTTTGCTGGACAAAAAAAATCCAGTTTCTGGGTATAAACCTTGCTATCTATGTCTGAGAGTGACCAACTCAGCCATGGAGTGAAAAAAAAAAAAAGCCTATAAAAGTGCATGTCATTGACAGAATTTGAATCGGGGCCTTTTCCACTGGCTGTGGGAAGGATGATGATACCACTGTGCTAGCAACACAGACTAAACTTGATATGATGAAAATAGATCGGGGTGTAAGTAGGAGTATATTGATGGCAGAATATATAATATTGGATCATCAACATGTTTGTTTATGTGCAGTTAATAAAATTGCATTCTTATTCTTTCTATTTCTTATTTAGTCTCGTTATTTCTGCATTAAATATATTAAAAATAAAACTTTCTAGATAATGGAAAAATCGGGGAAAAAAAAATATATATATATATATATGCATTTTTCTTTTCACATGTATTTAACTGCTATGTAAAAAATTTGCACCATCATGTGACTTAATGTTTCTTTCATATTGGATTTTAAAATTTACCAAAGTGTTTTTTTTATATTATTATTATTATTATTTTTTTTTTTTTTTATGTTTTTATATATGCAGTGATGTATCTGTAATAGAGCTGTTTTTCTGTTATAAAAAAAAAAAAATTTTATATATTTTTCTTTGACAGCAGCCTCGGTAACATCCGAAAATGAACCTTTTGAAAAGGTAGCTTTTAGCACCCAAGACGAGACATCAGTAGAGCCGGCTATGCCATCTGTGGCTGGAGGTGAATCTGGTGATCTAGATCTAGTCATGGAATCTATATCCATGCCAGTACAAAATCAGGTGGAGACATTTGTCAGCGAGGATCATCTAAGTTCAGGTGAGTTACATTCGTACTTTGAGGATTCAGGTTAAAATCTTACGAATTTTGTACTGAATACCCCTTAATACTATTGTAAAATATTTAGCCTGTATCAACAGATATCGACATCACGAACAGAACAGAAACAAAGAACCTTGATGATTTTTATGAAAAGAATGTCTTACTTTGGTATACTTTGGCACAACTATTGATATGGTATGATATGTTTTTGAAATAGGGCTAAGAGGACATCTCCCGAAATTTGCCACAAATTTCTTATGCACTTTTTTTTTTTTTTTTTTTCCAAGTCTAGATACAAAACAGTCTTGTCACTTGATTTAAGTGGAAGGAGTTCCTCAAAGCTTAGTTCGTAGCACCAATCTGTTTAAAAGAACTTACCTAGAGCAGTCTCTTGCCATCTTATACACTGATATCAGTATTTTTTGGCCCTAGGTGGCAAGTGTTATAGTGATCAAATGATTCTCAGCGATTTATAGAGCAGTTTTCTCACTGCAATAGTTCTGAAAGTTTTCCTTACATTCCAATTAATTGTAAACTTCGAATTATAAGTTTCAGAAAAGAAAACCACCTTTTTTTCCTTTCTTTCTTTTTTTTTTTTTTTTTTTTTTTGTCTTAAAACTAATACACTAACTTTTATAGTGCTTAATCATCCTACCTCCCTGTGGTGGGGCCAGAAATCTGGGGGGAAAGTTATCCTCCAGGGCTAAAAGGATTAATCATGGATTCAAGCAATTTTCCACCTTTCAAGCTCAAGGCCAAAACCTTCTCACAGTAATGACCCTAGTCAACATACATCAAAGGCTTTGAAGAGAAACACAGTGCCACAACTTGCAGCCTTTCTGGTGATACGCTCTCTGTCCACTCAGCCTGTGGGCAAATTACCACCATTTTTAATCCAAAGATATTTAGAATCCATTTTTGGATCACCAAAAATGCTGAAATGACTACAATCCAGAGACTGCAGCAGAAACTATATATAAGAAAGAGTGGAAAGACTTTGTTAGAGATGGGTGATTGATTAATCTAACTGTCCTCTTTTGAATGGAGTCTTAGAAGCTTGAGAGAGGTTTTGGGAGCACCATCCCAGGTGTGGGAACAATATTTCTTGGTAGGGAGAACTTGAGGTTTGTACAGAGTGCATAGCTGATTAGAAGAAAGTAATGCCAAGAGCAAAAGAGAAAATGCAGTTTTTTAAATGCAGAGGAAACAATATTTGTGTGTACTAATCCAGAGAGAGAGAGAGAGAGAGAGAGAGAGAGAGAGAGAGAGAGAGAGAGAGAGAGAGAGTGTGTCAGGGTTATCCCCAATAGAGTTTTATGTGACTTGTTTGAAGATAAGCATAGAAGCTGTATACATCCTTTCTGCAAGATGTTAGGACTGAGTTTTAGAAGGATTCAAGTTAACTAAGTTATCTTTGCACCACTGAAGAATAATTATCTGGAGATTAGCATTTGGCAATTGGTGGTGAATATTTGAGAATTTGAAGCATTTTGTGCAGGGCCAGGTTTCTCAAACTGGAATGCAGAAAAAAGAAATGCACTATCATCAGCAAAGCAATGGATAGGATTTCCAGTCAGTGGAAGAAGGTCATTAATACATAAAAGAAAAAAGAGTAGAAGAAAGAACTAAACCTTTCGGAACACCTGCATTAGAAGACAGAGCCATCTACCATCACTTGCTGCAAAGTTTAGAAAAACTGTTCTTCAAATAGGCCTCTGGGGTTGGGAAAGTTTTGACTCATAATAACTGCAATGAAACACACCAGCAGTCTATGACTGAAACTTGATTAAAATAATAAAATAAGACTGGATAAAAAATTTTTAAAAATAAAAATAAAATACACTGACCGTAAACTTAAAAGTGATAAAAACAACTGTAGCTTTCAAAGGCGACTGTCTCCTTTATCAACTTTTGTAAAACTTAACTGTCACAGCACATCCTTAAGTGACACCAGCAAGATCACGGCTCGTAGGAGAATGGGCATTGTCATCCACACGTGAATGGAGACCAGAAATGGTTTGGGAGCATGCCAGGCAGAACCGTTCATTCTGTTCAACAATTATGGTTTCAAAGAGGGGATGAATGTGGACTCCCCTATCTCTATTCATGGTATTATGTTCCGAAGAACAGAGCCATTTGCGGTTCCAATACCTATGCAAATGATCAAAGATGATGGAACCACCTGGTAAAATTTGGTGGTTCTTCTCCCAGAAGTGTTCACCACAGCAGATTTCCTATAATCTGTGGTCTTTATTGGGTTAATATGTTCCCCCATATGATCCTTGAACCTGCATTTTCTCTCTCCAACATAGCATTTCCCACAGTTCGGACATTTGATCTCATATATGGATTCCGTCAGTGTCGATCCACTGGTGATGTTCTGGCTTATATTACCCATTTATGGACTAATTCAATGGAAAGGTTCGGCGCAACACAAGTAGTTGCCCTTGACATCTCAAAGACTTTCGATCGTGTTTGGCATAAAGGTCTTCTAAACAAGCTTCCATCTTATGGTTTGCCAACTTTTTAGTAATTGGCTATCCAGTTTTCTCTCTGATATCGCTCACTGAGGGTTATGGTAGATGGCTCTCTGTCGTCTAACTTTTCCACTAATGCCGGTGTCCCACAAGGTACAGTTCTTTCCCCCACTCTTTTCCTCTTGTATATTAATGACCACCTTCCATTGACTGGAAATCCTATCCATAGTTTTGCCGATGATAGCACATTGCATTCCATTTTGAGAAACCTTGTTCTGCTCAATCAGCTTCAACTTCTCGAAAATCTGCTACCAATTCCTTAAATGCCGATCTCCAGGTAATACTCCAGTGGGGCAAACACAACTTAGTTGATTCAATCCTTCTAAAACTCAGTCTTGTCTTATATCTTGCAAAAAGGATTCTTCTGCTCCTATGCGTATCTTTAGTGACACTCCGATTTCTAGGCAAAATGATATGTGTTTTGGGTATTACCCTGATTTCTAATCTCTCTTGGCACAAGCACATTACAAATATTGCTTCCTCTGCATCTAAAAAACTTGGTGTTCTCTTTCGCTCTCAGCATACTTTTCTTCCAAACAGCTGCTCACTCTGTATAAATTGCAAATCTGCCCTGCCATGGAATATTGTTCCCACATGTCGGGTGGTGCCCTCCAAAACCTCTCTCTCAGGCTTCTTGATTCCATTCAGAAGAGGGCAGTTAGGTTAATTAATGATTCATCTCTGACAGAGTCTCTCCACTCGCTGTCTCATAGACATACTGTTTCTGCTGCATGCCTCTACTACAGATACTTCCATGGGCACTGTTCTTCTGAATTGGCTTCTATAATTCCCTTTCTCTCTTTCAAAACAGTCCAAATACGTGCCACCACCAGCCAACACCCATTTACTGTCCAACTTCAAACTCAGAGAACCAACTTTTCATCTTCCTCGTTTATTCATTCAACTGCAGTTTTCTGGAACAACCTTCCTTCATACGTATTTCCTGAAAATTACAGTCTACAGAAGTTCAAGTCCAATGTCAACAAATATCTTCTTTCGTCTTCCCAAGCACGGTACTAAGTACTATAGGTTCTAATACCTCCCGTGTTTGGGGTTTACATAAAAATATATATATATATATATGTATGTATGTATGACCTCACTTCTACCCTCAATAGGTACCGGATCTTTTACCTCTGACATGGCTGTGTGCAGTCTTCACCCTGACAGTTCTACACAGCATGTCTGACAAGGGCGTCATATTCTAGAGAGCTGCTCTGTTAAGCCTGGATAATAGAGAATGTATGCAGTGGCAGTGGATGAGAACACTTCGCTTTGTGCGTGTTCTGCTTCTCAGATATTTGTACAAGATCTTCTGGAGGTGTCCGCGTTTTCAGAGATCTGCTGTGACACGTTTAATTTCCCTTCTCCTCAGAGGAGCTTCAAAGGGATCTAGCTCTATCCAATGGGGCCCTAATTATACTGTTCTTATGATTGTTGGTTCGTGACATTCCATAATGTGTTTATTGTGCCCAGCACATAGGTTTCCCACGCACCTATGTGCTGGGGAAAATGATTGAGTCTGAGTTTTTACTCTGGGGCCATCCCTACAAACAAACACGTCAAGAAAAGGGGGGATATTGTCTACAACAGCGAATGTATTGTCGACATAGCGTTTACATGCGGGTGCTGTAGCTAATGAAATTCGCACTACAACTTTCAGGGAGGCTTGTGCAGCAGCTAATCTCACCACAACCCAGAGGAAGGCTCTTAGGGAGTTAAGACAGGATGACAGCATTGTTGTTTTACCCACAGACAATGGTAGGTCAAATGTGATCCTGAACAAAGTAGATTATCATAACAAAGCCTTGGAAGTGTTAAATGAAGGGATGACTTATAAGGTAACTCATAGGAATCCTTTGGTAGGATTAGAATGACATGTCAGCAAAACTCTGCAGTGTTGGCTGAATGCTGGGAAGATTCCAAGGACACCAATTGGACACGGGATGCTGGTTGCCGAGATTTTAATGCCTACTGAAAATTCTTAATGTGGGAATTCTGCTTCAGCCATTGCTATCATTTGTGGAAAGCTCTACGCATGCACTGTCTAGATTTTCATTTCAACTAAACTGATATCTCCTATTGTAGGATTTTTAAACTATATCTGTCCTCAAAGACAGTAGAGACTGCATGCAATTTAAACATGCTCAGGTAATTGAAGATTGTGAAGCTATGGTGTCATTTGATGTGGTGTCATTATTCACATGAATTCCCACTGAGCATAGTATGAAGCGTGTACACACGGCCTTGTAGAGGGATGGTACCTTAAGGGGTGTAGAATTGACTTTCTAGTACTACCATGTTGTTTCAAGGTACTATGTATAAGCAGTAGTAGTACTAATGGAGGCATGTGATGCAAGAAAGCAAGTGTATGAGCTTATGTAGGATCACCCAAAAAAAAAAAAAAAAAACAATTTCACACATCCATTCCCTCTAAAAGTTTGTCCAATTCTTCCTTGAATTTATTTAAGCTGTCAACTTCCACGAAGACAGATGGAAGTTTATTCCAGAAATTAACCACCCTCTGGCTAAAGACAAATTTCTGCAAATCTATTCTACAACTGTCTTTCCTCAGTTTGATTTTATATCCCCTCAGTTTCGTAATCTGAAAAAGCAGAAGAATCCAATCAGAATTCAGTGTGCTCAACCCATTCAAGGCCTTATACACCTCAATCAGTTCACTTTGCAGGTGCCTAGTCTCCAGCTGCTCCTATTTGCAGAGCTTAAGCCTTTCTTGGTAAGAGGACCACTTCGTTCCCTTCACCAATCTTGTTGCACACACTCAAGCAAATCTACAGCCTTCTTAAAATGAGGCCTCCAGACATGTACGCAGCACTCAAGGTGTGGCTAGACCATTGCCTTATACAAAGTGATAATCATGTTCTTTTTCCTACTTGCAAAATTTCTGTATATAATTGACAATACCCCATGACCTTCTCTGGAAACCTGTTTGCATTGCCCTGAAAACTTCATATCTGAGTGCACAATTACTCCCAGATATTTTTAATTTTCTACCACCCTAAAGTGTAGTACCACACAGTTGGTACTTTTCCCTGGGGTTATTTCTACCCATATGCAGTACTTTGAATTTGTCAATGTTAAACTTCGGTTGCTGCTTCTCAGCGATAATTTCAAGTCTCAGGTGACATTATAAGGGTCCTTCGTTAGTCTACGGGCCCTAAAAAATGATTAATTAATTTTAGCAGTGGGGAAGACATCTGTTCCACTGCAGGGAACTAAATTGACTAGGTCTAGGCCAGCTATTATGATTGAAATGGAGAGACTTCTAAATAATTTTATTGAAGATAATATCCAATGCAGAATTCTGTTAAGTTCAATTATTAAAGAAAAAGTCATTAGCCTTTATGAAAATCTGAAGAAAGCTCGTTTCAAAAATGTGGAACCATTTAACGCTAGTATGGGCTGGTTCGATAGATTTTAAAAGCACTATAACCCACACAACATACCAATCCGGGAGCTGAAACTTTCAAAAAAGAACTTATTAAAATTATTGAAGAGAGGTGTTATACTGCTCTACAAGTTTTTAACATAGATGAAACAACATTTTTTTTGGAAAGGAATGCCTAAAAGAAGTTTCATATCAGAGAGAAAAAAAAAAAAAAAAAAAACATGCCAGACTTCAAAGCGGTAAAGGATCAGTTGACTTTATTGTTGGGTGGCAACGCTGCAGGAGAATTTTAAATTAAAACCCATTTTAGTTTACCATTTGGAAAATCCAAGGGCTCTTAAAGGTTTTGCTAAATCAAACCAACCTGTAATTTGGAAAGCTAATAAAAAAGCTTTGATAACCAGAGGCTTTGATGACCTCTGTTCTTTGATTGGTATGCTGAATTCTTCTGTCCCACAGTGGAAAGATATTGTGCTAAAAATAACCTTTATTGCAAAGCAGTTCTGATCATGGACCACATGCCAGGACATCGAAGCAAAGAGAGCTTAGAAGACTTGAACAATCGTTTTTTTTTTTTTTTTTTTTTTTTAACATGCCTCCACACACTACATTACTAATCCAACCAATGGACCAATGTGTTATTGCCCCATTTAAAGCTTACTACATAAAGAACACCTCTTCCCAAGGCGCCTCCATAGCCAGGTGGGAAGGAGCAGTAGTGCGTATCACATGCTTCTTGATTAGACCGCGATTTGAGCCCGTCACCACCAAATAGGGAAGATGCGGAAAGGTCAGGGAATGACCACCGCATATCCCGGAGCAATATGGCCTTAGTTGCTAATGCTCTTAGTTGCTAAACTATTAAATCCATCAACACTGCTGAAAATGTACCAAGCCTAAAGGAGATTTGGAGATCCTACAACATTAAAACTGCTATCTACAACATTTCAAGTGCCTGGGATGAAGTGACTCAGAAAACCATGAATGGAGCATAGAGGAAAGTTTGGAAGGGTGTATAAAAGATTCCCAAGAACCTGATTTGGTTGAAAATGTTAAAGTGCAAATTGTTGAGCTTGGAAAAGAAGCAAGATTGGATGAAATTGACAATGACAGCTTATAAGAGGTGATCAACGAGAGGTATGGCCTCTCTAATGAAGAACTCATGGAAATAACAAAAGAATAAGAGTCTGCAATTGAGGGAGATGATGATGATTACGATCCTACAGATGGACTGATAAAGTTGCTGACTGTAAAAGGACTTTGTGAAGCTTTCAAACAATTTGAAAAAATGTGAGAATATTTCTGGAAGAAGACCTTGACATAGAACAAAGTTCCAAGGTAATAAGAAATTTAAAGAAACAAATGAATCCGTACATGATTTGTACGAGAGGAAGAGGGCCAAAGTACAACCTAAAATTGTACACATTTTTTAATCCAAAGATAAGAAAACTCCAGCCCAGGACCATCAGATTAACAAATTCATAAATTTAATTACCATTTTAAGTTTAATTTGATATGTAATGTAGAATATTTTATATCTACAACTTTTTGAAATATTCTGACTGACATTTATGCATCTTTAATAATATTCCACTTATTATTGATTAGGAAATATCCTGGGCATAGATTGCAACTCACAAATACATATGTTACCTTATGGGGATACAGCACTCGCTTAGTGCTGATTTACTTAGTGCTATATTTTTCCAGAACAAATTATCAGTGTTAAGCAGGGGTCACCTGTATAGTATTAGTACCTATCATATAAGGATATTTTAAACTTATTTTAGTAACCTTTAGAAGAGGATGTCCTGCATTCACTGGTTTGATAATCAAATTGATTGACAGAAGCACTCACTGCTTTAATTATCACATAGGAAATAGTCTTAATCATATGGAGGATGTTTTGTTTAATTGAATATTCCTCTACTTTTTTCATCCTTGAAATTTGATTTTAATTTAGTCCATATAAATTGGACTTCAAGTATTATTGACAGTGTTAGTATAGAATTTTCATAATTGCTGTCTCGTTAACATTATGCATACAAAACAGAATACTGTGACATTCTCTCTCAATAGATAATCTACATTTTTAATTTATATTAGTAAACCAGAAAAATAGAACGGGCTACTATTTCCCAGTTCCGTTCCAGATTTATCTGTTCCGGCCATGATAAACACTGAACCAAGGTAGCAAAAAAATGCCTTACTTTTCAGTAGCATTTAAGTTGATTTTCACTCTGTGCTGAGGATAAATGTGGAACAGCCATTTAAACTGTTAGCTGGTGCACTATGGCCATAGATGCCGATGCGCCTAAAAAATCCCCAAACAAACAATACAGGAACTCCCCGACTTACCTAAGGGTTGCTTTCTGTGGAATGCTACATAATTTGGATTTTACGTAAGTCGGGGAATTTCCCCCATGCTTGTGCAGCACTCACAACTGTGCTCACTGAATTGATTGAATCAAAAAATAAATGTTCGTCGAACATGTAAATAGAATTATTTATCGTATTTTTATCTCATGCGCAGGAAAAATTACAAAAGCGTGCAATTTAAAAAAAATTTCAAAATTATAAAACTGCAAAAAAAAGAGAGGAGACAGGCATAACTTCAGTAAGTTTTACCTCTCGAGCATCATTGCCAGAATCGACGTCTTCAGCTGATAAGTACGACGCTGCAGAGGTTGAGGGCTGTGGATATTTAGAAGGGGTTGGTGGCTCATCCTTACAAAAGAACATATTAATGGATGACTGGACGGTGGTTTGTTTCTTTTCATCGTAGATTTCTTTGTAGCAAGCATGCATGTCATTCACCCGTGTTAACTTTTAAGAATTGTTCGCTGTCAGGATCCATCTTCTCAAACCTTGCCATTGCTGATGCAATTTCACGAAATGGCATTGCCATCTCTCTGGCAATGAAGCATCTCAGCTGCTCATTTGGTTCATCTTGAGCTTCGTCAGCATTTTCTTCATTCACTATTGCTGCCTACAAGTCTATGTTATTCGTTAGATAATTCCTTCTCTTCTTCCTCTAACTCCACGTCTTTGGCATCAACCTCCACCCGGAGTAGCTCTGCAACCTTTACAATCTTATCTGCAACCTCTTCATATGATTCGTCTTTTCCAAATCCTTTATAGCCTTTTACTTGCCGTGTGCATATTTTCTCCATGCGCCATTTATACAACTTTTAGTAATTTCTGCCTGGGCCTTATTAATGTTTAAGATGGTGTGGTAAATATTGTAAGATTTCCAAGAGTCTCTCAACATAATTTTCTCATTGTCTACTGCAGACAATGCCTGAGCAAATGTTGTGCGTAAATACTATGCTTTTAAATTCGAAATAAGACCCTGATCCATAGGTTGGATGAGTGAAGCAGTGTTTGGCAGTAGAAATATGACACTCGCGTTCGAATTGAAATCATCTAAATGTGTATGATATCCAGGAGCGTCGTTGTCTTTACAATATTTTTCAACCTCTGGAATGAAGCAGCATTTAAACCAATAAAAGAGAGATATTGTTATCCATGCTCTCTGGTTCAATTGGAAATACACGGGTAGGGTGGCTTTATTGATGCCCTTAAATACACGAGGATTTCGAGAATGGTACACAAGCCATGGTTTTAATCTGTAATTTCCCACTGCATTAGCCCCAAGCAAGAGCGTGGCCCTATCTTTTGATGCTGTGAAACCTGGCATTGTATTTTCCTCTTTGGCAATGTATGTTTGATCCGACATTTTTTTTTTTTCCAATACAGAGCAGTCTCATCAACATTAAAAATTTGCTGCATTGTATAGCTGCCTTCATCAATAATTTTTTTTCAACACATCACAAAATTTCTCTGCAGCTGCAGAATCTGCACTGGCGACTTCACGTATACTTTAACGTTGTGGAAACCAGCGCAATGCATGAATCTATTAAACCACTCACTTCTGAACCTGATTTTCCATCCATATTGTTAACAGTTGTTTCATCTTCGATATAGCATTAGCATTAGCAGAGGCATATGATGCAAGTAAGCAAGCTTATTCAGCATCAGCCAAAAAAAAAAACCCACTCCCATTTCACCCCTCCGTTCGTTCGAAATACCTGTCCAGTTGAGCTTTAAATTTGTTTAGGCTATCAACTTCAACAACAAGTGATGGAAGTCGGTTCCACCAACCAACCACCCGCTGGCCAAAGGCAAATTTCCGCACATCTATCCGACATCCGTCCTTCCTCAATTTGAATTTATGCCCTCTGAGGTGATTATTCTGAGAAAGATGAAGAATCCCATTGGCATTGAGCATGCTCAAACCATTCAAAGCCTTATACACCTCTATCAGATCACCTCGCCGGTGCCTAGTCTCCAGACTCTGTAATTTGCAAAACTTAAGCCTTTCTTCGTAAGAGCAACCCTTTGTTCCATTTACTAATCTTGTTGCCCTTCTCTGTACCCGTTCCAGCAGCTCTACATCCTTCTTGAAATGAGGCCTCCAGACCTGTATACAGTACTCAAGATGTGGCCTTACCATTGCCTTATACAAGGGAATAATCACCTCCTTATCCCTGCTAGAAAAATTCCTGTATATCATTGACAAGACACCATGAGCTACTCTTGCAGCTCGTCTGCACTGCTCAGAGAACTTCATATCTGCCTGCACAATTACCCCCAGGTCCTTTTCATTCTCCACCACTGTCAGTGTAGTACCGCAGAGTTGATACGTTGCTCTGGGGTTACTGTTTCCCATATGCAGCACTTTACATTTGTCGATGTTAAACCTCATTTGCCACCTCTCAGCCCATCTGTTCAACCTTTCCAGATCCTGTTGCAGCAGCATAGCGTCAGTATTGTCCTTAACGACCCTGCCAACCTTTGTATCATCTGCAAACTTGGACATTAAACTTGATATCCCATCATCAATATCATTCATAAACACCGAAAACAACAACGGACCCAACACTGAACCTTGAGGAACTCCACTAATAACATTAGTCCACGTTGAGCAGTGTCCATTGATTACCACTCTCTGTCTTCTGCCACTCAACCATCCCCTTATCCATAGCAGCAATTTGCCTCCAATGCCACACTGCTCCAATTTGTGCAGCAGTCTTCCATGTGCAACAGTATCAAAAGCCTTTCTAAGATCCAAATATATAATATCAAAGTTATTCCCTGCATCCAGTTCTTTTGTGACTACATCATAGTATCCAATCAAATTGGTCAGGCAAGACCTGCCCTTAACAAAACCATGCTGCGTCTGAGCTATAACTGAATTCTTGTCTAGATGATCCTGCAGTGCTTCTTTAACCAGTGCCTCCATTAATTTACCTGGAACAGAAGTTAAACTAACAGGTCTATAATTACTTGTGTCAGCCTTTGATCCTCCTTTGTGAATTGGGGTTACATTTGCACATCTCCAGTCTATGGGTACCTCCCCTGAGTCCAAAGAAGCTCTCATAATTATGGCTAGGGGTTTGCATACTTCCTTTGCTGCCTCCTTTAATATAACTGGATAGATCCCATCCACCCCAGGTGCCTTTTTTATGTTTATCCTCAACAATCTCTCCTCCACTTTCCTCTCAGTTATTACAAAATCATCCAGCTCACTGCCAATGTTTACTTTACCTACATCATTCTCCTTCCTGAATAACTCCTCATGCGTGAATGTAGATGCAAAATACTCGTTTAGATTGTTAGCCACCTGAGCAGGATCCTCAACTGTTGAACCATCAATATCCAGTGGACCAATCTGATTCATCCCTTTCCTTTTCGAGTTCAAGTATGTAAAGAACTCTTTTCTGTTTTTCTTTGCATCCTTTGCCAAGGATTTTTCATAGTCTGCCTTTGCCTGCCTAATCTCCTTTGTGACTTGGTTACAGACCAACTTATATCTATCATAGGCTTCCATGTCACCCATTAATTTGTATGTATCCCATGCATTTTTCTTCTCTGCCACATGTCTCATTAGTTCATCTGACAACCATTTAGGCCTAAACCTTGAACAATATTTCTTAGTTGGTATGTAAAGCCTGGTAGCCTCCAAGATTAGTTCCTTGAATGCTTCCCATTTTGAGTTTGCTGTTGGTAACATCATCAGTTGGTCCCACTGTATAGAATTTAAATACTGTCTCAGACCATCATAGTCGCCTTTACGAAAACAAAAACCCTTCCCTTTACCTCTGATGGTAGTTACCTCCTTGAGTAAATCCCACTTCAACACACTGTGATCACTGCCACCTAGTGGTTCATTTATCTGCAGGTTCTTAATGCATGAAGAATCACTACTGATAATCAGATCAAGAGTATTGCTCCCTCTTGTTGCCTCACGAACATGCTGATGTAGAAAACAATCATCCAATAAATCCACAAAAGCCTTGCTAGTGTGCGAGTGACCAACCCACAAATTCCAGTCAATATCTGGGAAATTAAAGTCCCCCATTATAAGACTCTCTGATTTACTGGCCCACTCTATTTCCCTGTACAAATCTTATTATACTCATCAGAGTCATTAGGCCTATAGCACACTCCTACTCTCAATTTTGATTTCCCTATGCTTATGTCACACCAAACTGACTCGACACTGCCCTGTCCATCGATGTCGACTGGCTTCACTTCCTTGGACTTTATGTGTTTCTTAATTAATAGCATAACCCCTCCTCCCCTCCTGTCCTGTCTATCCTTCCTATACACATTGTATTCCCCAAATTCCAGTTCCGCATTACTTATATCTGTGTGACACCACGTCTCTGATATCCCAACAATATCTGCCTTTGATGTTTTGAGCAATACCTCAAATTCATCAAATTTATTTACCAAACTCCTAGCATTGGTGTACACGCAGGTATACATGCACCTGTTTCTATTCTTAGCTACTCTAACACAACCCATGTGTTTACTTGTACCGCAATGACTACCAGCAGTCTCTGAAATATCCTGCATCTTGTTTTTCAGACTTCTGCTCATTTCAATAGAAGCAGTGCAAGAATCACTTCCACCTCTGCCACTGGCTACTGTTAATCTATTAGTCCTTGTATCCCCCCCAACTAGCAGTTTTCCGACCCACCTAACACTGCCTCGACAGCATCAGCAAAAATTCTTGCACCCTTTCTATTTAAGTGTATCCCATCCCTGTAGAAGCAATCTCTCCTGTTAACAATTACAGTCCAGGCTGAAAAAAATTCTACCCCTTGAGCCTTGCACAATCCCTCCAGGGCCGAATTGATCGACAAGGCTCTCATCATATACTCCCTCCTATCGTGTCTGGGCAGAATTGCAGACACTTTCAAGTTCAACCCTAATTCACGGCTTTTTTTCAACAGTGACCTGTACTTGCTAAGTAATTCCGCTGGTCTCCTACTCTTAATATCATTAGTGCCAACGTGTACAACTATATCACCTTTTGTGCCCTTAAAAGATGATATCCGCTCTACAACGTCATCAACCTTTGCCCCTGGCAGACATACCCTGGTCCTATTCCACCTATCCTTTTAATATAGCACCTGAACACTGTTTTGTGATCACTATTGATCTTAAGTGCGTTGATCCTTTAACATGTTCTTTTATACGGGCACTGTCCTTTAAAAAAGTATTCACTCTTGAAGCAGCGAGACCTAATTCCCTTGCAGTAGATGACATGCTTTGTCCTGCTTCATACTTCTTAATCATTTTCATCATGATTTCTAAACGAATTTTGTTTCGTTTCCTGGCACTACCACCACTAGCAGTTTTCGTTGGTTGCTTTCCTTTCATCATTGTAATATGCAAATAGGAATGAAGAAAAGTTTCTGAAAATGTTTTTTATATGATTGAAAATTTCAGTGAATGGGAACACATTTCACCATAATAGCGTAAAAACCCACACAATTGCAGTTATTGCTATTATTGCAAATGCAATAAGATCGAGTTTACTACCCGTTTATAATTAGATGCACTAACAGAAAAGCCCAATAAGTTGGAAAGTAAGTGCACATTGTGTTTGTTTTTTGGTCGTGGCATCCAGAAACGTGCTTTAGAAAAATATCACAAAGGCATTCAAAATTGATTCTTGTGACGGGAACATATGATAATGATGAAATAGTACTGTAATTTTTGTTATAAATAAGACCTTTTACAGAGATAAATGGCTTATCTCTGTAAATATGGCTTATCTCTATAATATAGCGAAATTTTCAACTTCCAGGGACTTCGAACGAATTACAAAAAAAAAAAAAAAGTGTAAAAAGTGTTATTGGGTTCACATTACAGTATTTTCACGATACCTCCATTTCTTCCTACGGGATGCAGAATACATTTCCATGAATTTTTTAAGTTTGCACTGTCCGGCAAAAACTTGCGTAAAGTTGAATTTCTGTAAGTTGAGTATTACATAAGTTGGGGAGTTCCTGTAAACTGTTAGCCAAATGTAGGTTTGTTTAGTAAATATTTATTAAAATATACATTAAATTATAGATTGAGTGTGACTTTTTCCTATTTTGCATTTATTATATACATTGTGCTGTTCAAAAACACATCTTATTAATAAATATTATTATTTCAGATGAAGTGCAGCTTGTTGATGAAACTATTCCCCTTCCAGAATTGAAGGCTCTTTTACAGCAGCAACTGGAATATTATTTTTCCAGGTATTGTATTGGCAAATCAGTGTATAGCTAAGTTAGATAATACTCAACGAAATCTTGGTTCAGTATACACATTTTTCATCTTCTCCCCCCCACCCCCCACACTCTTCCCTGCGTGTTTCATTTTATCTCAACCTTTATTCAAACAGCGGCAATTTGTGCAAAAATACCTTATTTAATGTAAAATGTCTTAAAATTAATTTATTTTAAATTAATTTCTTTTGAAACAACCCTTGTATATATGTATGTTGTTTATCAAGATGTATAACTGTTATGTGGTAACTCATGCTTATTTATGAGGTACCCTCCAAGTGCCAGGGTTACTCGTTTTGGAATTTGTATTAATATTTTTTGTGAATTGTATTTTATTTTTTTTCCCCATTAAAACATAATATGGTACAATTTTATATGAATCAAATCACGTAATTGAGCAAATGGTTCAGAAGCTTAAGGACACTGCACAGATAAATTTTCTGATCACATCTCTTGAGTATATGCACTAATGATGCTGCTGGTTATCTAGATTAGCATCACTAAGATTGTCATCAGCCATTTTCATTCCACTGCAGGATAAAGGCCTCTCCAGCAAAGGCTTTTCCAGTTCCTTCTGTTTTGTGCAATGGCCATGCATTTGCGGCCGATGAACTCGAATTTTATCTGTCCATCTCTGTTGTTGTCCTCATGGTTTTCTTTTAGCTCCTCTTGGATACCATTCTGTTATTTTCTTAGTCCTTCTGTTGTCATGAACTGTGTCCTGCCAAGTCCATTTCAGTTGTTTAGTTTCGATAAGAATGCCATTACTTGAATTTGCTGGATGATTCATGCGTTTCTCTTCTTATCCAACAGTCCGATTCCTAATATAATTCATTCCATTCTTTGCTGCATAGTTTTCAGATTCTCTACCATTATTTTGGTGTGTCCAAGTTTCACTTCCATAAGTCAGACAAATTGGGATATTGCTCCCCAGTATGTGACTTTATTTCCTGATTGCTATCCATCCAATATTTATTCTTATCTTGACTTCCAGCCATTTATCATTATTACAGCTGATGACTTGTCTATGATAAGTATATGAATCCACCTTTTCAATTTCTGCTCCTTCAGTGATTATATCCCTTCCTATGGCATACTTGTTCATCATTACTTTTGTTTTAACCATATTCATCTTTATTCGAAATCCTTACTAACTCTGCATAACTGATGCAGATTTTCCTCTAATTCTTTGGGATTATAGCTTATGATGACAATATCATCTGCAAATCGACAAGGAGACAATATTTCCTTGTCAAACTCGTTTCTCAATTTTAAATTTTCTGTCTTTGTCTAGTCTAATAAAGGAGGTAGTGTTTGTTCAAAACGATAATGTATGGGATGTCTATGCCTTGGCTTTCCAGTACAAGAAACATTGCATTATGCCGTGTGGAATGATTTCCCTTTTCATAATCCACAAATGCCAGGCATAATGGTGTTTTATATTTGTTTGTTTAATTTCTCCATTAGCTGTGATATTATGTAAAGGTGATCCATAGTTTAGAATCCATAGTCTTACAAATAGCTTGCTCATTCGGTTGATTCTCATCAAGTATTCTCTCTAATCTGTTAGTAATGACCCTTGTGAACAACTTGTAGATGTAGGTCAACAAGCTAATTGGTCTATAATTTCCAATTTCTGATTTATCTGCTTTCTAATGCAGAAAAATTATGATTGCATCATTCCACTCCTTAAGCATCAAGCCTTTCCTAATGTATTTTGTGAAGAGCCTTATCAGTTTCTGCATCATGTCTCTTCCTCCTAATTTTAACAACTCTACAGTAACTTCATATTCACCTCTGTGAATATGAAGTTACTGTAGAGTTACTGGGCTTTTTTATTCTTCATTTTCTTCAATGCATGTTCTGCCTCATCAGGAAGGATATCAGGTATGTTGTAGATGTTGCTAATTTGTGATGATCCATCTTCCCTACTTCTGGCATCATTCTCTTGCTCCTTATATACTTTATGGTACTCTTCTACTATTTGAATCATGCCTTCACTGCTATTTATAAGTACAGCATCACTATTCTTCAGAGTCAGTATTACTGCCCATGACTGCTGATTTAAGTCCTTTGTTTTCCTTTAATGCTGGTTTGTTTTCCTTTAATACTTTTCTTGTGTTAAATCTGCTTATGTTCTCTCAGAGTCTCTTTCTAATGGCTTTGCACAACTCAATCTACTCAGTTTTGTCCATGTTGGTGTTTTGGAATTTTGCTCTGCATTTGTCATCTTCAGTTCATCATGACAAGTGTTTTTTGGCTAATTTTTTCTTCTTTGAGTTTCTTTTTACCTGTAGGTATCTTGGGCTTTAACTTTCAGAAAGTTATAGTATTCCTTCTTGATATCTTGGTACCGAAAGGTTTGTAGAAGCTCACACTTGTGCCTAAGTTCCAGTACACACTGCTTTTTCTCCCCTTCTGTTATTTCAAAGACCTTTGTTATTTACTCAAATTAGTTTTTTCCTTTCTTTTCTTACATCTATATCAAGTGTGCATCTTCCATTCTGTGATAACTTTCAACATTTACCTTGATCAAGACATCAATCACAATATATCTTCTGTTAGTGAGGATGAAGTCAGTTTCATTAGTTGTTAATCATTTGGGCTCTTCCATGTCCACTTTCTGTTCACCCATTTTTTGAAAAAACGTGTTTGTCACTGATATTCCTCGAGATTCTGCAAATCCCACAAGTCTTTCACCTCTTTCGTTTCTTTCACCAATTCCAAAATTTCCTATAGTTTCCATTTCTGTGCTGTTGTCTCTTTCCAACCTTAGCATTGAAGTACCCCACAATGATGTAGAAAGATTTCTGTTCATCTAGAAAGCTCACAATTTTGGTGCATATATCATTATAACCTTTAGTTTGTTTCTCTTAGAAATCCTGAGTATTACCTTTGACACCATTGGTGATGTACTTTTGAATTCCAAAATGTTTTTAATATCTTTATGGACCAGAAAGCCAACTTCACCTTCACTCTTTTCACTGTTTCCATTGGTGTACAACAGATTTCTACTTGATAAACTTGTGATTCTTCTCTTCTTGTTTCAGCCAAGCAGATGATATTGCAATTCACATTTTCTAATTCCTTTTCCTGCTCTAATATCCTATCTTCACCGATGAGCTATCTTGATTTGTAACAGGCCAAGTTTTGTTTCTATGCATGGCAGCCTGGTCGTACCCAGAGATCCTGTGCATCCTCTGCTTCCACTCTGATCTGAGGGAGAGTGATAACTGCTAGGGACTGAGGGTGATTTGTTTTAGCGTGTTGTCATATTTAATAAACTGCTGGATGGTTTGGTCTTTTCCTCTTCATGCTGACCAGGCATCTTGAAGAGAACTACTTTAAACATCCGTTGCCACCAAAGCGACATAACAGGGCTCATCAACGAGAAGGTGTGCATGAGTGGATTTTGTGAGGCAGGCCAACCAAACTTCTCCTAAATCTTCTAAAGGAGAAAGATTATTGGATCCATCACTGGTTTTTAGACTGAGTGTCTGATAATTCACGGAATGCTTGTTCCCTTCTACGCCCCCTAGGATTCATTATCCACAGTCTACATTTCAAGTTACATAGGAATATGGCATTTTTGCCATGTTCCTATGTTACCCTAGAACTTCTCTGTGAAAATTGATGTAAGCTTCAGCCAACAGGGTTACCCTTTCTAATACCACTTTAGCTTCTGCTTTGACAAGACTGGAGATCCTGGGATAAATTGTGTAGAAGTAATTAGTTTGTGGGTTCACTTTCAAGAATAAATCATCTGATGTCATATCCTGATGACTCTTGGATAAAATATTCCAGTAGTACCTTTGAAAATGTCTTTGTGGCTTGCATTTAATTAAGTGTTTTCAACATTTCTCCAATAGCAATACAATACAAATTCATATTGCGGTTGTAACGTTTTGCACATCTCTTGTGCAGAGGCTATATGTGGAATCGTACAATGTTTTTTTTTTTTTTTTTTCCCTTCTCCTTTCTCTCTCTCTCTCTCTCTCTCTCTCTCTCTCTCTCTCTCTCTCTCTCTCTCTCTCTTCTTCACTTCAACGAGATCAGTTGTCTCTGCAGTATGCTTTTTGAAACTGATATCTACCATTTAAGTTGGTAGTCAGGTCATCATGGGTTTATAACCCATGATGACCTGACTCCAACTTTTCATTGAATATTTATAACGAGGAACTGCTCTGAGTTTCACATATAGTAGTAGTAATAGAGACATGTGATGCAAGAAAGCAAGTGTATGAGCTTATGTACCATCAGCCAAAAAAAAAAAAAAAAAAAAACGATTGCATACATTGCACACAACCATTCCCTCTAAAAGCTTGTCCAGTTTCTCCTTGAGTTTATTTAAGCTATCAACTTGCACAATGACAGATGGAAGTTTGTTCCAGCAATTAATCACCTGCTGGTTAAAGGCAAATTTCTGCACATCTATTCTACAACTGCCTTTCCTCAATTTTAATTTATGCCCCCTCAGGTTTGTAATCCGAGCAAGCAGAATTCCATCAGAATTCAGTTTGCTCAACCCATTCAAGGCCTTATACACCTCAATCCTATCACCTGCCAGACAGGCAATTACTCCCAGGTCTTTGTGTGAAAGCATCAATAATACATAGCCAAATCTGAATTAACAGAATGTTAGCAAAACGGCATCATTTTAAGTTATATCTCATATTGTGAGATATGACACAATGAGATATAAATGTATGAGATATACGAGACAATAACACAATATGAATATAACACAATATACAACCTTCACAAGGAGTTGCCATGATATTGCACAACTTCGCTTCACCTGAGGAGAAGACTAATGTTACTTATTCTCAGATGGATACCACCACCTCTTCTCCTCAGGTGAAGCGTTACTTATTCGAAGTAGTGCAATATCATGGCAACTTGTTGTGAACGTATTCACAACATGAGATATAATTTAAGGAGGAACTGGACAGGTATTTGGAGGGAATGGTGTGATTTTTTTTTTTTTTTTTTGGCTGATGCTGCATAAGCTCATACATTTGCTTTCTTGCATCACATTCCACTACTACTACTACGACAGATGGAAGTTTGTTCCAGCAATTAACCACCCGCTGGCTAGAGGCAAATTTCCTCAGGTGAAGCGTTACTTATTCGAAGTAGTGCAATATCATGGCAACTTCTTGTGAACGTATTCACAACACAAGATATAACTTAAGGAGTAAATCTACATCCTTCCTAAAATGAGGCCTCCACTTTGCTTATTGGAGGCTTGAAGTGGTGAAACCCATGTTTAGTCTCTAGAGCAAAGTTTCCGGCATCCCCCTCTCCCCATACTTCTCCTTCAACCCATGCACGGTACTAAGTACTATAGGTTTTGATACCTTCGTGTTTGAGGTTTTCATAAAAAAAAAAAAAAAACTTTCTTGGTAAGCGGACCCATTCGTTCCTGTCACCAATCTTGTTGCCCTTCTCTACGCACTCAAGCAACTCTACATCCTTCCTAAAATGAAGCCTACAGACCTGTATGCAGTACTCAAGGAGTGGCTGGACGATTGCCTTATACATAAGGATAATCACCTTCTCCCTGCTAGCAAAAATTCCTGTATATCATTTACAATATCCCTTGACCTGTTCTGGCAGCCTGTCTACATTGCTCAGGGAACTTCATATCTGACTGCACAATTACTCCCAGGTCTTTTTCATTTTCTACCACACAGTTGGTACGTTCCTCTGGGGTTATTTCTACACATACGCAGTACTTTGCATTTGTCAATGTTAAACTTCAGTTGCCACTTCTCAGACCCTCTGCCCAAATATTCTAGATGCTGTTGCAGTAGCACACTGCCATTACTGTCATTAACAACCCTGCCAACCTTTGTATCATCTGCAAACTTCAATACTAAGCCTGATATATCTCCATCAATATGATTGATAAACATACAAAACAATAGTGGGTCCACCACCGAACTCTGTGGGACTCCACTAATACAATTAGTCACGAAGAGCAACATCCATTGATTACTACTCTGTCTTCTCCCATTCAACCACCCTTTTCTCCATTGTAGCAACTTACCCTTAATACCAACTTCTCCAATTTGTACAATAATCTTTCATGTACAAAAGTGTCAAAATCTTTCCTAAAATCCAAGTATATGACAAATTATTTTTTGCATCTAGTTCCTTTGAAACCACATCATAGTATCCAATCAGATTTCTCTGACAAGACTTTCCCTTAACAAACCTATGCTCTGTCTGAATTATTGCTGCTGTCTTGTCTAGATGATCCTGCAATGTATCTTTAACCAGTGACTCCATTATTTTACCTGGAACAGAAATTAGACTAACTGGTCTGTAATTACTCGTGTCACCCTTCGATCCCCCTTTCTGAATTGGAGATAAATTTGCACATCTCCAGTCCGTGGGGACCTCCCCTGAGTCCAAGGATGCTCTCATAATTATGGCTAAGGGTTTGCTTAGTTGCTTTGCTGCCTCCTTTAATGTAACTGGATAGATCCCATCCACCCCAAGTGCCTTTCTTATGTTTAATAAGAAATGCAAAATACTCATTCAGTTTGTTTGCTATCTGAGCAGGATCATCAACATTTGAACCATCGATATCAAGTGGACCAATCAGATTCATCTCCTTCCTTTTAGAGTTTATATAAGAAAAGAAATCCTTGCTGTTTTTCTTATCATCTTTTGACAAAGATTTCTCGTAATCTGCCTTCGCCTGCCTAACCTCCTTTGTGACCTGATTACGGACTAGCTTATATCTGCCATAAGCTTCTGAGTCGCTTGATAATTTATATGCATCCCACACATTTTTCTTCTCTGTCACGAGTCTCATTAGTTCATTTGATAACCATTTTCACCTAAACCTTGAACAATATTTCTTAATAGGTATGAAACTTTTAGCAGCATCCACGATTAATTCCTTGAATGCTTCCCCCTTAGAATTTACTGTTGGTAATATTGTCAGTTGATCCCACTGTACTCACATTTATAGAAGCAAAAACCCTTTCTTTTACTCCTGATGGTAATTAAATCTTTAAGTAAATCCCACATCAGTACACTGTGATCACTGCCACTTAGTGGTTCCTTTATCTGCAAATTCTTAGTACACAAATGATCACTGCTGATAGCCAGATCAAGAGTATTACCCTCTCTGGTTGCCTCTTGAACATGCTGCTGCTGCTGCAGAAAACAATTATCCAATAAATCCACAAAAGTCTTATTAGTGTGTGAGTGACCAACCCACAAGTTCCAGTCAATATCTGGGAAGTTAAAATCCCCCATTATAAGACATTCTGATTTACTAGCCCACTCTATTTCTCTGTACAATTGTTCATTGTACTCATTCGAGTCATTAGGCCTATAACACACTCCTACTCTTATTTTTACCCGTATACGATTAAAAGAGCATTATAATGAGTTGTGACAGCGTTAGAGTGAGATTTGGGTTATAATATACAAAGCGTTATAACGAATCAGCATAGAACGAACCGCATTATAACAAGGGTCTGCTGTATATGCCTCCCATGCATTTTTCTTCTCCAACACGAATCTCATTAGTTCATCTGACATTCATTTAGGCCTAAACCCTGAACAATATTTCTTAATCGGTATGAAAAGCCTAGTAGCTTGCACGATTAATTCCTTGCATGCTTCCCACTTAGAATTTGCTGTTGGTGACATCATCAGTTTGTCCTACTGTACAGAACTTAAACTATCTGAGAGCAGTGTAGTCAAAAACCCTTTCCTTTACCCCTGATGGTAATTATGTCTTTATAAGTAAATCCCACATCAGTACACTGTTGTTCACTGCCACCTAGTGGTTCCTTTGTCTGCAAATTCTTAATGCACGAATAATCACAGCTGATAACCATATCAAGAGTAATACCCTCTCTGGTTGCCATTAGTAGGCTGATTACTCTCATTAACAACCCTGCCAACCTTTCTTTCTTCTGAGAACTTTGATATTAAGCCTGATATACCTTCATCAATATCATTGATAAATATAGAAAACAATCGGCCGAACACTAAACTCTAGGGGATTCCACGAAGAGCAATGTCAATTCATTACCACTCTGTCTTCTTTCACTCAGCCATCCTTTTGTATATTGTAACAATTTGCTCTTAATCTCATACTGCTCCAATTTGTACAGTAGTCTTCCATGTGTAACAGTATTAAAATTTTTTGCATCCAGTTCCTTTGTGATCACATCACACTATCCCATCAAATTTTTTAGCCAAACCTATGCTGTGTCTGAAGTCTTGTTTAGATAATCCTGCAATGCTTTAACCAGTGACTCCATTATTTTCTCTGGAACAGAAGTTAAACTAACAGGTCTGCAATTACTTGTCACCCTTTGATCCCCATCTGTGAATTATTGATATTTTTGCACATCTTTAGTCCATGGGAATCTCTCCCGAGTCCAAGGATGCTCTCGCAATTATGCCTAAGGCTTTGCTTAGTTCTTATACTGCCTCCTTTAATAAAACTGGATAGATCCCATCCACCCCAAGTGCCTTTCTTATGTTTAACTTCAAGAATATCTCCTCCACTTTGCTATTAGTTATTACAAAATCATTAATCTCTCTGCTAGAGTTTAATAAACTTCTGTCCTCCACATCCCTACAAAATTTCTCATGTGTGGATGTAGATGCAAAATACTCATTCACTTTGTCATCTGTCTGAGCAGGGATCATCAATGGTCAATCCGTTGATATCGAGTGGACCAATCTTTTTCATCCCCTTCCTTCTAGAGTTAATATAAGTAAAGAAGAAGTCCTTGCTGTTTTTCTTGGCATCCTTTGCCTTAGATTTCTTGTAATCTGCCTAACCTCCTTTGTGTCACTATAACAAACTAACAGAGTAGCTTATCTACCATAGGCTTCTGGGTCCCCTGATAATTTATATGCATCCATGCATTTTTCTTCTCTGCCACGAGTCTCATTAGTTTGTAACATTCATTTAGGCCTAACCCTTGAACAGTTTTTCTTAATTGGTGTGAAAAGTGTCGTAGCTTCCAAGATTAATTCCTTGAATGTTTCCCATTTAGAATTTTTTTGTTGGTAACATCATCAGTTGGTCCCACTGTATAGAATTTAAAACTATCTGAGACCACTATAGTCATCTTTATGAAAACAAAGAACCCTCCATTTACCCCTAATGGTAGCTACATTTTTAAGTAATCCCACATCGGTACACTGATCACTGCCACCCAGCTATTTCTTTATCTGTAAATTCTTAATGCATGAATAATTACTGCTATAATAAGAACAAGAGTATTAGTCCCTCTGGTTGCCTTTCGAACATGTTGCTGTAGAAAATAATCATCCAATAAATCCACAATCAAGTCTTGCTACTTTGCGAGTGACCAACCCACAACTTCCGATCAGTATTTTGAAAATAAATGCCCCAATCTTAAGATATTCTGATTTACTGGCCCACTATGTTTCTCTGTAATATAATTTTTTATTCTATTCATCAGAGTTATTATTCTGATAGCACACTTCTCCCTTCATATTTGCTTTCCCAGTGCTTGTGTTACACCAAACTGACTCAACATTGCACTGTCCACCACGTCAGCTGGATGCATTGTCTTAGATTTTGTTTCTTAACTAAGAGCATAACCCTTCCTCCCTTCCCCATCCATCCTTTCTGTTCACACATTTACTCCCCAAACCCCAATTCTGCATTCCTTATGTCTGTGTGGCACCACGTCTGTGATATCCCACCTATATCTGCCTTTGATATCTTGAGCATCGCTTGAAATTCATCAAAAAAAAAAAATTCCCCATTACCTGTGTATTATTTCTATCTCTGCGGAACGAAATGTACCATGTGGTCAGTGTTCCCCCCCTCCACTCCATAGATATTCCATGGAAGAGACTGATCTCTCTAATAAGGAGAGGTAATGCCGTTTTTCTAGGAGCATTTTCATAGTTAGATGTTTCTCACCCCCCCACAACTGATAGAGGGGGGATACCAAAACTCCCCTAACCAACTGTGTGCCTTCAAATTAAGCCACGGACTTGTGGTGGGCATCATTTGCCATCGTTTTCAGTGACCTATCCTACCATATGTTCGATAATCCGAACTGTACCGGTTATCTGGAATTCTTTGAATGGAAGGAAGAACAGAAAAACACAATGATCCCAGGGCCAGAGTGACAACCCTGTTATTGTGGAACCTCAGGACGAAGAGGGGGACCCCCATTCTGGATCCCAACTCACCAAGCAGAAAAACTGCAATCAGCTGATCCCCAAGTTGGTGCGGGAAACATGTTCCCAGACAGAGACTAGAGAACAGTCATAAATAGTCACATTGCAAAAAGACCCCAAAGACGACAAACAGCAGGACTCACCCCTCGACCCTTCCATATCAGAGGGTTCCATATATGAAAATATGCTCTTTCTCAAAACCGCACTTGAGAACTTTTTCAAGAAAAACCCAGTGTCAGCAGCACTCAAATCTGAGATTGTCACAAGATGGAGACAATTCTACATGATGAATACTTTGACAAAGAGAGAGCTACCACATGGCTACAGGCCTATATGGAATGCGGGCAAGTGAAATGCCACAGCACACCCCGATATATTCTGATGTTTTGAGGAATCAACCTGCGACAACAATGGCTATCACCACCAACACCAAGTCTGCACCCGGGAAGATTCTGCTCCCTTCACCACATCTTGTGGTTCTTAAAACCAGCGAAGAGATCAAGAAGAAAGTCAGACTCCCTGGGCGCCTCCATAGCCAGGTGGGCAGGAGCATAAGTGCGTAGCACATTCTTCTTGATCAGACCGGGGTTCGTGCCCGTGACCACCAAATACGGAGGATGCAGAAAGGTCAGGAAATGACCAGCGCATATCCCCAGAGCAATATGGCCTTAGTTGCTAATGCTACAAATAACAATAACTGACTCCCTGATGCAAGAATTCAAACAGCCAATATTAGAGCCATCAGGAAAATGCATAACACTGGGGTAATAATTGAGATGGAAACAAAAGACGATGCCAACTTGATCATAAATAATGCCAAGGTACCAACGCTCAGGCTCTCTGCTGAGCTGCCTAGAGAAAAAGTCCCCTCGATTGTTATATTCGGCATAGACCCGGATCTGACCCCCACTTCCATCTGCAAGGAGATATAAACATGAAACCTCAAACAATACGTACCAGACAGAGACCATTCAAGCCTACTGGTGCTAATATCAGGGAAGAGAGCCTAAAAAACTTTAAGGGTTGTGTTAGGGTTGTTAAATATACAAGAACAGTAAATCTTAATTGTTTATACAGTAACGTTAGAAGTGTCGTCAATAAAATGAGCGAATTCGAACTGCTGGTTAAAACAAGTAACGCGGGCATAATAGGGCTTACATAGACGTGGTGCCACCCGGAGATTGGGGATGCTGAGTTTAAGTATGGCTTGTATAGTGTGTTTAGGAAGGATAGGGTAGATAGAAGGGGTGGTGGGGTAATGCTTCGTATCAGAAGCAGCTTGAGTGCGACAATAGCTTTCCCGGATTTAGACATTTCACATGCTAGTATAGAGTCTGTATGGTGTGAGATAGTTGGAAACAAAGGTATAATGTGAGTAGAAGTAATCTACAGACCAGGTGATTGTGAAGATTATGACAAAAGCCTCTACATGCAAATGGAATGGCCAAGTAAGCGTCAATGCCTTATTATGGGTGATTTCAATTTGCCTCTAATTGATTGGAGTAAATGGGAAGGAAACTCGACATGGGGAACAAAATTTTTAAATCAACTAGATGACTGTTATTTGTATCAACATGTCAGGGAAAGTACTAGAGAAAAGAATATCCTAGACCTCGTCATCACACATGAATCAGATGACATAACAGGGCTGACAGTAGAGAAACCAGTAGCAGGAAGTGATCACGGAGTTCTACGGTGGATGATGACGAGAGAGGTAGGGTGGAATTCAGGATCATTTGGATCGAATTGAAATGCTCAAGGATACTCAGCATGGTTTTGTAAAGGGAAAATCATGTTTAACAAATCTGGTTCGCTATTTCGAAAGGGTCACTCACGAGCTGGATTTAGGGAATAATTTCGACATTGTTTATTTAGATTTCAGCAAAGCTTTTGACTCAGTCCCACATGAGCACTTGCTTTATAAGCTGGAACAGTTTGGAATCACTGGGAAAATCCTTAGATGGATAGAAGGATGGCTTCAGAGCAGGAGGCAGAGGGTTGTGATAAATGGCTATTCCTCAGATTGGGTTTATGTAAGAAGTGCTGTTCCCCAAGGATCAGTATTAGGACCACTGTTGTTTTTAATTTTCATAAACGACATTGATGAAGGGATAGAGATCGTGATGTCTAAATTTGCAGATGATGTTAAAATTGGTAGAGTACTTAATGATCACTGTCAAGCTGATCTTCTTCAGAGAGACCTAGATAGACTTCAGGAATGGTCAGAAAAATGGCAGCTATGCTTTAATCCAACAAAGTGTAAGGTATTACACCTGGGAAACAGTAATCCCAAAATAACTTATTCACTTGGTGGAGTTCAACTAAACCCAGTACTGGAGGAAAGGGACTTGGGTGTTACGATACGGTCAGACATGAAATTCTCTGAGCATTGTAAACAGGTTGCAAGGCCCGCGGTGTCCTGTCGATGATCTATCGAACTTTTGCAAGTAGAGATTGGGACGTGATAATCCCATTATATAAGGCTTATGTTAGACCACACTTTGAATACTGTGTTCAAGCATGGAGACCGCACCTAAAGAAAGACATTGAGCTTCTTGAAAGGGTGCAAAGACGGGTAACTCGCGTGGTGAGATCGGCAAAAGGGCGTCCTTATGAAGAAAGACTGAATATGTGGGTTGCAGAGTTTGGAAACTAGACACCTTAGAGGAGATTTGATTGAGGTATTTAAGGCTCTGAGAGGCATCAGTAAAATGCATGAGGACAAAATTTTCAAGATTATAAATGATGCTAGAACTAGGGGACATAAATTCAAGTTACGGGTGGGGGGGGGAATGTTTAGATTGGACTGCAGGAAGTTTTATTTTAGCCAGCAAGTTATAAATTAGTGGAATAAGTTGCCTTCATAGGTGGTAGAGGCCGACAGTTTGGGGAAATTCAAAGATCATCTGGATAGTACTTTTGGGTAAGGGAAGCGCATAGGATGATAGCTTTAATTTCCTTTTTTTCATTAATTATTATTATTTATTTATTTTTTATTTTTTTGTTTTTATCATTGTTTTGTTCGGATTTTTTTTTTTTTTTTTTTGGCTGGTGAAGCATAAGCCATAGGCTTTCTTGCACCATGCGGCCATTACTAATACTAAACACCAAACCAAGGGTGGGAATGGCAGTTCAATAAACTGGGTGGTCGGACTGGCCCCCGAGGCATGGAGGGTGATAACAAAACAAGAAAGAATATATATAAACTGGAGCTCCCACCGCTTCAGGGAACACATCGCAGTCCCAAAGTGCTTCTGGTGTTGCCGATTCAGCCACACCACCTACATGTGCATCCAGCAGGAGCCAACTTGCGGACACTGTGCTGAGAAGGGCCACAATTATGCAAACTGTCCAAATAAAGAAAGCAACCCAGCCTGTGCAAACTGCAAGTGGCAAAAACTCCCCCACACACACTGTCAGAGACAACAAATGCCCAGTATATATTTAAGCAAGATGCACCCAACAATTAAGAATTCATTATGGGGAACTCAGCCTAAAAGTTATAAAACCACATGCATTAAATTCCTCTAACTCAATTGCTGTAGGGAACAGATAGGGCAAAAGGCTGAAGAAGAAAACCTGTACATCCTCCTCCTGCAAGAACCCTACACCTGTGCGGGGGGGGGGGTACTCATTCAGCTATAAGATTGTTCAGATGTACAGAGCAACCCCATGTGCTGCTGTCATTGTAAGAAACCTGAACATAACCGTCACCAAGATCTCACATCTGTGTCACAAGTGGGCATCTTATGCACACATCATTACTTCTCTACAAGAACTTTACGTCATCTCCTTGTACTGTCGTCCGGAGGCAGACATCCTCCCACACATTCAATATCTACACAAATTGCAAACTGAACTAACGGGAACCAAGATCCTCATATTTTCTGACCTGGACTGCCGTTCACCTCTGTGACACAGCGAGACCCAGGAGCGTAGAGGCTCTAAAAACGGGCAGCACATGGAGGAATTCCTGGCCAACTGCAGCTTTTTCGTCATCAATCACACCACAATCTTCCTACATTTAGTTCGACACTGGGAGGCCACTATGGCCCCTAGATCTTTAGCTGGTCATCTCAACGACTGAATGGTGCAAGAGGATTGGACTACTTCTCACCACAGGGCCATCTCCTTTACTATGCCTAGGTCACTCATTCCAGTCCAGGTAAACAGAACAGACCCCTGACCAATATCAACGCGCTGTAACCAGTGCCGTAGTCAGTCAATCAATCAGTAAGAGGAACTCCCAGCCGGGTGGTTTCAAAAGCTCGACCAGCTTAGAAGAGCAATGAACCAGAAGAGACGTGCCTTTCAAAGAGCCAGACGGACCTGGCCATCCACTGAGGTGGATACTCTCAGGCAACAGTACAGGGAGGCCAGGAACACCTATACTGCAATGATCAGGCAGCAGAAAAAGCTGTCCTAGGGGGCATCTGGTCTCTACTGTCTGCAACTCTGACCCCTGGACATTATCTACCGGATAACAACAAACAAGCTGCCTACGGGAGAGGTGTAACCCCTTCCACCATCACCCCACAAGGTGTCATGACCAACAACATACTAGACGCCACTTTCAAAATGATCAAGGGAAACATCACCCCTGAACAGCAACTGCTATGCCAGGCCAATGACGTATACAAATTCCCCAGGATGGAGAAGCCCTTTACCCACCCAGAACTACAAACTGCCATAAGCAAGATAAGAAATGGGAAAACCCCAGGGCTAGATATGCTTGAGCCATAGCTGGTTAGGAAAGTGGCTGAATACACCTCAGACCTTCTCTTGGACCTTTACAAACATTGTCTCCATTCAGGCTGTTTCCCTCTCGACTGGAAAGTGGCAAACATCAAATTGATCCTCAAAAATTCATCCAAACCACAGCATTAACCGAACTCCTATCGACCAAGACCCCTTCTGTCTGTGTTCAGCAAAGTACTGGAGCGGCTGCTCAGACAGAGAATTGAAGTGCACTGCACCACTGCAAGCTTAACAGCAAACAAACAATTTGGATTTAAACCAGGAAATTCCACCCTCAACACACTGGAATCCATCCTCAACATAGCAGAGAGCTGCCAACAAAAATACTTTCTCCTCATCTCTATTGACTTTGTGGCGGCATTCGACGCCCTTTGGTGGCCGAACATCCTCGCAAAACTCAGGGCTGCCCAACTGCCAAAAAAACCTCTGTGATTGCATAAGAAGCTATCTGACCAACCATCAGGTCCTGGTACAGACCCCCTATTGCAAGGTTGACCAACAAGTTCACTGGGGATGCCCATAGGGTATCCCCGGATTTGTCTTAGGTCTTCTCCTGTGGAACTATGTACTGGACGAGTTCCTCTCCTTCAACTTGGGGGATGTACAGGTATTGGCCTATGCAGATGACCTCACCCTGGTCCTTACTGCAGATTCAAGAGCCCAACTAGAAACTCTGGTGAATGCAGCAGTAACCACACTGCGAGAATGGACGGATAGGCATCAACTCACCTTATCGCCCAATCCATCTTACTTAAGGGCTACCTAACCCCAACTAGACTGCTGCAAATAAGAATCAACAATAGAACAATTAAGCTAGCCACAGAACTGAAGTACCTGGGAGTTATCTTGGACCATAATCTGTCTTTCACCCGACACCTAAAATATATACAGGGAGGCCAGGAACACCTATACTGCGATGAAAAAATATGCTGCCATGCTTGCCAGTCACACGTTGCGACTGGGGCTTAAAAAGGTGCACCTTTGCGATCTTTTATAAAGCAGCCATTATCCTGGCAATCACATACACCTCTGGTGTCTGGTTCCACAAAGCCTCAACAGTGATAAACTGCAGATGACTGGATATTGTACCAAGACCTATCCTATTGATCCTCACCTGAGCATGCAAGACAGTCTCTACCCACATGCTACAAGTGATCACGGATGCTCCCCCTCTTGATCTTGAGGTGACTCGCACCGGCATGCTTCAGCAACTTAGACGTGGCAAAGCCACAACCTTCCAGGACTATGCCACCGACCCCTCAAATAACCATAAAATTGAGAAGTACAGGCTGCAAACCTGCTTAACATCAATATGGCAACAATGCTGGATGAACTCGGACAAAGGGGACGTCACGCAAAGGTTCTTTCCAAACTTGCAACAGGTGTATGCAAAATAATCGTCACCTACCTTCTCACAGGACATGGAGCTATCTGCCACAAGCTAAACCTCCTTGGACTGACAGATAACTCAGCCTGCACGTGTGGCTCTCTCGAGGCTTGGGACCACCTGCTACACGAGTGTGGGCTATTCACAGATCTGTGTGGACACCTCGTCACACAAGTCCGGTTCAACCCCAAAAATCAGGAGCACTACCAACTGGAGGACGAGGCAACCTACAAATGCCTTCAACAACTTTTCTCAGTTCCTCTTTGCAAGGTGCCAGACTACCTTTGCCGGCAAACCTAGAACAACTAGGATAAAAAAAACAACAATCACAATAACTTGATGAACCAAGAGAAAACTGGACTTTGCACCAGCTGTGACTAAACTCCACTCTCTCCCAAATACTGACTGATGGATGGGACAATGATCCCATTTGAGAACTGTTAACAAATTATATTGCATGACCTACATTGACTACAGTCGGACCTTCGGGAATTCACCGTGACGGTGACTTACCCTATCCTATTGAACATCGACCAGAGGATGGACCTGGATCCCACGAGTAACCACCTAACAAAAGACCAAGCAGGACCTGCACAAATATCAGACAGACATGGACAGAGATACATTCACTGCACTCCTGTGAATCCCGAATGTGCAGCCCTGCTGCCTAGTGCCTGGACTGAAGCCACCCCACATCTATTCCCTGTTGGTAATCAGGGTGGGCTCCCCTTGAAATGCCCTACTATTACTCTTTCCCAGTGGGGGAGACAACCCTGCTATCCCCCTTGCCACCCCCTTTTCCTTCTGGTGGGGAATGCCATGCCCCACCATAAACTGGAGTTGTCTGCCTTATCTGCTCCATATACTTCTATCCCCCATCTTCAGTCTCCCCTCCACTCATTTTGCACACTAGTGAATGTCCCACACAATCTAAATTGCACAATTCAAAATAAATTTCAACCACCATTTTCTGACCTTCTCTAGCGCTTCCCCTCAATACAATCACATGTTTTTTTTTTTTTTTTTTTTTTTTGTCTTATCCACTGAAATCTCAGGAAATTAGATGGCAGGACCTGCCAGAGTGAATCATATACTACTGAGTACCTGGTCTGGCTGATAAAGGACTAGTAGAACAAAGGTACATGACATTACACATATACAGAGCCCGTGCACTTTTAAATCTCTGGCATTTCCAGTCAACTGATACGCTCACAATGTGAACTGTGCGGAGATGGGGGAAACCCCTGGTGCCATTTGACCCTAAACACACTTTACCTGTGCATCTCATCTAACAATTTTTCTAATCCTTCTTTAAATTTAAACTGAAAGCAAATTTCTGTACATCTATCATGCAGCTATCCTTTCTCAATTTAAATGTGTACAATGGGGTCATAAATTTATTGCGCCTCAATAGCATCAGCAAATATTCTTGCACCTCTTATATTCTATCTCTGTAAAACCTGTCTCTCTAAAAAACAGTCTCTCCAGTAAACTAGTACATACCATGCTGAGAAAATTTCTGATCCATGATCCTTGAACAATCTCTCCATTGCTGAATTGTTTGAGGCTACCATCATATACTCCTTTCTATCCTGTTTGAGAAATTTTCTGATGCTTTCAATTTAATCCTCTCAGCTTTTTTCTCAATATTGCCAACAACTATATCTCTTAAGGTATATGGTAATATTCCTTTGATTGTTCTTAATTTCATATTTGTAGCCAGCACTATTGTGGATATGAAAATGCTGGTGATTATGGTGACCCTTTTTCACTTTTATCACAAATTTGAAGTAAAAATGAAGAAAACTGGAGCAGTTTTTTTTTTTTTTTTTTTTTGCATAATCCTCCCCCCCCCCAACCGCCGCAGAGTAAATTTTATTCAAAATGGTCAAAATATTTTTGACATTTGAAAGGAATTGTGATAATCCTTTTGAAAAGAGCAGTTCTTTCTTTTACAGACCCATTGTTAATGAATTGAATTTATTTGACAACTGACATCATTTATGTTACATTTTTAGTATTGTGCATTGAATTGTGAAGAAGAAAAAAAGGAAATAACTTGAAGTTTGACCCTTTGTCAGTGAGGCAATTTCACAGCATTGTTGGAAAGAAAACATTTTCTCTTGCTTTTGAAAACAAACACAAAATCAGCTGCTCTCAGCAGTTTGTTGTCAATAAAGCAAGTGGCATGATATTGTGCCACTTGCTTATTGATTGTACCACAGCTATCAATAAGCAAGTGGATATTCTTCTATCATATGTGCTTTCTTGGCTTTGGCAGTAAGAAACAAGGGCATTGTATTATGCTTCCACTATTTTTGGCCGATGTGTGTGAAAACTCCAATAGTTTCTACTCTACTGAAGTTTGGTTGCTTAAAAACTCTTCTGTTTGCCTTTCAAAGTACTGTGTTGTTTCACTGAGGATTAGTGTAATTTTTTTCTGATTAATGAATAAATTTAACAGATGTAAGTTAATTTAAGTACAGTAGAACGTCGATAATCCGAACTAATTGGGACTGGGGGTTGTTCAGATTTTCGAACTTATCAAAAATTCTGGAGACCAAAAGAAAAACAAGGTTCAGAGTAAGTTTAGAAATAAAAACACTAAGTTGTACTTACATATTTTTATTCATAGGTAACAAAACAAATGGAACTTTCAGCCACAACGTGTATAGGCCTTTAACGAAAATAATTACTTATTTTTTGCTGCACCATTTTCGAACTTTGTTTCTTTGTCTTTTCAGCAAGAGTAGTTGGATAGCATTCAGTTTGTTGATTGTTTATCAATTCTGCATTCAGTTTGTTTGTTGATTTTCACGAATACCATAATTTTGTTTATTGATAAGCTAATAAAAGTATGAATTTGTGCTTTTATCTTAATTTTTATAGCTTTTGGATGATATTCATCCGATTTTCGTCCATTAGAATTGTCATTTAATAGAATCAAAATCCAATTCACAAATGTGATCACAATAGCCGGCACTTATAATAATTGTTTTATGGCACAAGCATTTAAAAAAAAAAAAAAAAACACCCTCATACTGGCTTGTTTGGATTATTGACGTTCAGATTTTCAACACACTACTGTAATTGTAAATGTTTCTTTATCACTGCTATTACATACAAATGTGCTGCATTGTATATATATATCCCACCAGCAGTCACTGCACAAGACCTCCTAGCTATCAGAGTTCTATAGGCTCTTTAGCTATCTACTCGCTTGATGGAATAGTTCAATCACTTATATTGTTCTTTGGCCTTCTCATCACATTCTGTGGTATGAAATTTGGAAAAAAAAAAAAAAAAATTAAAATTCATTTTATTTTATTATTATGAAAATTTCTCAGCTTTGTGCCTATCCCAACTTTGTATTGGTATTAGCCATATGGCAGAAGCTACAGGCCTTTGTTGCACCAGTCAAAAAAAAAAAATAATAATAAATAAATATATACAGTGGAACTTCTCTATTACGAACTTCTATTTAATGAATTTCTCTATATTACGAATTTTTTCGCAAAACATTGCACCTTGAAACAAAATTACATGTAAAATTAACCCCGTATAGGTTAGTCTCTATATAATGAATTTTTAAAAAAAATTAGTAAAAGCATTTTTGAAGATTTTCAACCATTTGCTGCTAAACAGCTGCTCAATTATACTGCCTCTTTCCCTCCGAAATTGCACATTAGCATCTGGAATTAATCATCCTTTTAGTGAACACTTGTGGCCATTGATGCCTGTAGGAGGGTCTTTGTTTCATTTTTGTTACAGTTATAAAATCAAATGGGTTTTCTTAAAAGTGGTCATAAACTTTACAATAAATGGGGTAGATTTGTAAATTGATGTTGGCTAAGGGGAAAACGAAATTTGCTGCGGTAAACCTTTAGCTTCCTGTGATGGCAGTACATAGAATACTACCATACTGAGTGACATTAGCTTCTCACCTCAACCGTACCACGTGACCTTCCTGTCAATCATTATATGATATGTCCGTTCTCATCTAACTAGACTCATTATACTCAACACAGCCATTAGGTCTATAATGCACTCCTACTCTCAGTTTTGTTTCAGTAGGTTTCATGTATCTTTTTTTTTTTTTTTTTTTTATTTATTTCGTTCTTTTAGAACAATTTGTCATCAATCACATAGGTGATATGCCCTTGTATTTTTTTTCCTGAAAAGTAACATACAGCATACATTAATCATAAATTTTCTTTCGTGTATATATGAATGAAAGCAGAATAAAAGAAATTCACAAAGTCGATATTTCTTCAAAGTGATTGATAGGAACGGTCACGTGATGCTGTTAAATTGGCAAGTGAATGTCATTGAGTAGGCGGTACTAACAATTTACTATATGGCCTGCACAGCGAAGTTTGTGGTGTATGTATTGGCAAGAGCTGCATTCGAGTAATTTTTACAATTGCAGAAACAATGTCGAAGAGAAAGTGTTTAAAGTATTAATAATAAAGCAAAGGTGATTATGATATTGACCAGGGTTTTAAGAAAAAAAGATGTTGCGGAGAAATATGGCATACCTGCAAGCAGTTTATCTACGATTTTAAAAAATCGAAAATCAGTTTTAAGTGCAATTGAAGGAGGAGCAGACAAGAAGCAAATTAAGTTGTGTATATACGAAGATGTTGATAAAGCTGTTCTAAAATGAGTGTAGATGATACGTAAAAAGAATATACCAATATCGGACCCAATAATTAAGCAACAAGCTCTGAAATTTGCACAGTCCCTTGGACATACAGAATTTAACGTGAGCACTGGGTGGCTAGATAAATTTAAGAAGCACCACAGAAATGTGGAAAAGGTTATTTGTGGAGAAAGTGTTAAGGTAAGCGAAGAAGATTGCAACAGTTGGAGGAACAATACCTTAAAGAAGATTTTGGAAGAATATGAACCTAACGATGTTTTTAATGCTGACGAAATGAGTTTATTCTTTAAATGTTTACTGAATAAAACACTTGCTTTTAAGGATGATAAATGTTTTGGCGGAAAACAAAGCAAAGAAAGAATCACTGTGCTATTTGGAGCAAATAACAGGAAATTAAAAATTGAGACTTTTAGTCATCGGAAAATCAAAAAACTCAAGGTGTTTTAGAGGCACAAAATCTTTGGAAGTTGACTACACCTTTAATAAAAAAAAAAGCATGGATGACAAGTGATATTTTTGAAGAATGGATATTAAAACTAGACAAGCGTATAAAAAAAGGAAAATCGTGTTGGTAACTGATAACTGTCCGGCACATCCTGCCAGTATTTCTGCCAAACTTAAAAGTGTGAAGTTGTTTTTTTTACCACCAAACGTAACATCAAAACTCCAGCCAATGGATCAAGACATTTATTAAAAATTTTAAATTTCATTATTGAAAGAGAATAATAATGAAGATTGTCAATGCATTATCAGAAAATAGAAACTTGGAGAAAATTAACCTCAGAGATTGCATCTCTGAACTGGCAAAAGTTGGACAAACAATGTCACTGAATAAACTATTCAAATTTGTTTTTCAAAGCGGGATTTGCAGTGAATACAAAAGTCAAACAGCAACTAGACGAACAAGGTGAACTGCCCCTTTCACAACTGAAAATCTTTTGGACATTATTAGAATTGTCCAGACACTCAAATGAAATAACACTGGATAGTTATGTTTATGTAGATCAAGATCTGACTACAACAGAACATCCAAATGAAGAAGAAATACTGCTGAACAGTGCTAGACATGACCATGATCACGAAGAAATTAGCGATGACGCTGAAAATGCATCAGAACAACCGTAGAAAAGCCAACTCACGAAGAAATGATTAATGCTTTTAAAATGGTCCGTATGGATCTACAGTTTTGTGAAAATGTTCCTGATAATGTTTTTAATGCTCTGAACAAATGTGAGGTCTTTGTTTAAGAATCAGACAATTTTTTAATTGTACTGTGCAAGTGAAAATTACAAATTTTTTTAAATTTGTGATACCAGAGAAAATTGTGTAAACGTAATTTAAATAACTGTTTTTGAAATAAAATACATTAAAAATAAATGTAGATTTGTTTTCATTTTCTAATTAGATAACAATTTCTAATAAAAAGTGTATAACAAAATTTCTCTAACGAATTTTTTCGCTGGATTTATCGAATTCGTTATAGGGAAGTTCGACTATATATATATATATATATATATATATATATACAGGGTGTTTCAGTTAAACATTTCAGAACTTCTAAGAGGGGTAGGGTACATCCTGACAACTCGAAATCATATAGCAATGTGGGGGTCGGAAATGCTTTCCTGAAGCGGTGTTGTACACAGAAGCACCATAAAGAAAAGAGACCGTAAGTGAGAAATCGTTTTAATAATACTTGAAAAGAAGCAAAAGGTACATGGATTAAAGTAAGTGTTCGAAGTTTCTTCCACGGGCTACAATGCACGCCTCACATCTCCGACGCATGGACATCCGAACATTCTGGAATACTCCAGGCGAATTTCGAATTTCTTCGGCAGCTACTGCGATTCTTGCAACCAGCTCCTCAGCATTGTCAACAGGGGTGTCATAAACTAGCGATTTCATATGACCCCAGAAATAAAAATCAAGACATGATAGGTCGGGTGACCGAGCAGGCCAACGCACGGGACCACCACGTCCGATCCACTGTTGACCAAATGAGACATCCAGGTAGTTACAAACATCTCCGCTATAATGGGCAGGGGCTCCATCGTGTTGGAACCACATTGTCTGTGGCGTCGATGCAGAAATCTGTTCATCTCTCAAAAGTTGTGGCAATACTTGCTGCAGAAAGATCAAGTAGATAGGGTCCGGTTAGACGACACGGTAACAGGTAAGGTCCGATGAGGTGATCTCCCATAATACCGGCCCATACATTGACTGAAAATCGAATCTGTGCTGCACGACGTCGTATTGCATGCGGGTTCTCGACTGCCCAGATATAGTCGTTATGCGTGTTGAAAATTCCTTCCCTTGTGAAGGATGCCTCATCGGAAAACAACACTTCAGCAGGAAAAAGGGGATTTGTAGCACATTTTCCAAGGTACCACTGTGCGAAAGCAATACGAGGTGCATAATCCTCCGGTTGCTGTGTCTGGACACGCTGCACGTGAAACGGATGCATGTCTTGTTCTCGGAGAATCCTCCAGACGCTGCAATGGGAAACCCCGACTGCGTTTGCTAGACTTCATGTACTCGTTCTTGGATTCCCCTGTACATGCTGCAGCACATTCTGTTCGACGGCTGGAGTCCGTGCTGTTCTTCTTTCTTCTTCTTCTTTGGTCCTTAGCTGGCAGCTGGGGGAGGCGGTTGGCCACGCAACCAGTATGCTGCTGTAGGTGACGCAGGGTTTCGGACTTGCTCTGTGATGTTCTTCCATACCTTACGATCCATGGCTTCAGTCCTGGCCTGGTTAAGGTCGAGACGTCGGCTCTTCAAGTCATCTTCCACTTGCTTGGCCCACGTTTTCCTAGGCGCGGTCCGTTGGATGCTCCATTGGGTGGGTCGTTGTCTCCAAAGGAGTGTGGATGGTATTCTGTTCGTGCCCATTCTACATACGTGGCCAAACCATCTGAGCCTTCGCTTCTGGATTTGGTCGGCAATGGTTGGTTGCTGTTGGCATCTGGCGCGGATGGTATCATTAGTGATGCGGTCGCGAAGAGAGATGCCCAAGATCTGCCGCAGGCATCGCATTTGGAATACCTCAAGTTTGTTCAAATCTAACTTGAGACAAATCCATGTTTCCGATCCGTAAAGAAGAATGGGCAGGATCAAAGTCCGGAAGAGTCGGATTTTAGTCTTTGTGGAAATGTTGGTCCTCTTCCACAGACACCATTTGAGCGAGGCGAACGCAGTGGCCGCCTGTCCAATTCTGCTGTGGATTTCCATGGTGGATGCAACTTTCTTCTCCTGGACCAGCGACCCAAGGTATTTAAAGTCCTGCACTTGCTCGATCTGGACGCCTTCGAGATAGATGGTGGCTTGCGACCCATCTGTTGTCAGGGCCTTTGTCTTACCAGCATTGATCTTCAAACCGTATGGCCGGGCAATGTGGGCAATGTCGTAGAGGATGTCCGTGGCTTCAGCGTCGTTACCGGCAAGGATAGCACTATCATCAGCAAACATCAGGTCAGTCACATAGTGATCCTTGTCATATTGTATGCCCTGTCTGTTTCTGAATGCTTGCCTCATAATGGCGTCAACCACGATGTTGAAAAGCAACGGGGAGGCTACATCCCCTTGGCGGACTCCAGTTTGGATGGTAAATTCCTCTGATAAATCGTTCTGGATGCGCACCTGGCTGGTTAAACCGTTGTATGCAGTTTGGAGGAGTGTGATGACTTTTCGAGGTACATGTTCAACCTCAAGTAGTTTCCATAAGGCAGGCCGGTGGACACAGTCGAAAGCAGACTTAAAGTCAATGAAAACAATGACGGTTCGCTGTCCACACCGGATCCTCTCCTCCATCAGCTGACGAATGGCAAAGATTTGATCACAGCATCCTCGCCCGGGTCTAAATCCTGCCTGTTCTTCTCGACTGGTTTGCTCGCGATGTTTTTGCAGTCTTGACTGGATGATCTTCATAAAGACCTTTCCGATGATGGAAAGGAGGCTGATGCCACGGTAGTTCTTGCAGTCCCGGTTATCACCTTTCTTGTGGATCGGTACGATAATGGCTTTCCTCCATGTTAACGGAATTTGTTCAGTGCACCAGATGGTTTTGAGGAGTGAGTGTAGTCGGCGAAGCAGTACATCTCCCCCGGCTTTGATCGCTTCTGTGGTGACTTAGTCCACTCCTGGTGCCCTGCCATGCTTCAGGGATTGTATGGCTGCTTTCACTTCTTCTACTGTAGGCTCAACATCGACCATGGAGACCTCAGGGGGGTCGATCGAGAGTGCTGTTGCTGGCGGTCCCTGAGGTGGGTCGTGATTATACAAAGCTTTGAAGAATTCACTCCACCGTTGCAGGCGTTCGGATGGTGATCGCACGAAGGTCCCATCAGCATTCTTGATGTTGTCACTAGTCAATTTGGTCTTTCCACTCAGACATCTGAGGGTGCGGTAGAGAGTGCGATACTCGTTTTTGGATGCCGCCACTTCAAGATCGTCTGCCACTTGGTTCCAGTATGCTTCTCTTTCTGCTGTCATTCTTTGTCGGACTTCTCGGTTTAGCTGCCGGTACCATTCAAAGTCGACCAACTTTGCCTGTTCTTACCATACCCTGTCCCTGTCAGCTCTTTCAAATGAACCTCTCTCAGCTAACCTCTGGTGCAGTCTTGCAAAGAAATTATGACTGGGAATACGCCTCGTCGAATATCGTTTGCGTACAAACGCTGTGCGGCTGGCCCACTACAATTTGCAGCCCCGTACGCCAAATGCATATCGGCTAACTCTGCGTTCGTGTAATCATCCATCCTACTAACTTGGCGTTCTTGTTCAAGAAATTTGAAATTCACCTGGAGTATTCCAGAATGTTCGGATGTCCATGCGTCGGAGATGTGAGGCGTGCATTGTAGCCCTTGGAAGAAACTTCGAACACTTACTTTAATCCATGTACCTTTTGCTTCTTTTCATGTATTATTAAAACGATTTCTCACTTACGGTCTCTTTTCTTTATGGTGCTTCTGTGTACAACACCGCTTCAGGAAAGCATTTCCGACCCCACATTGCTATATGATTTCGAGTTGTCAGGATGTACCCTACCTCTCTTAGAAGTTCTGAAACAGTTTAACTGAAACACCCTGTATACAGTGCTTTTTTAAAAAATTAAATTTTAAATTTAATTTTTTTTAATTTAAAAAAAAATTTTAAAATAGGTGCCGGTACTCATTCTTTGCTATCAAGTAAAAATAATTTCATAATGAAGTTTTAGTCGAGATTCAGAAACGGGTACCCCTTCCAGACTGCTGGCGATACGCGCCGTGATTGATGGGTGCTGACTCCGCCCTTTGTCACGTGATCTCCTTAATAGATGGAAGCAGCTGGCATGGCTGACACCGACTGCGTGCCAGGCATGTTACCCGTGCTGGCACACTGTAAAAAGGTGCCGGTACACCGTACTGTTGTGTACCGTCACAAAAAAAAGCCCTATATATATTATAGGGCCTTTATATATTATTATATATATATATATATATATATATATAATTTTTTTTTTTTTTTTTTTTTCCCTTCTCACAAACCACCATAAATATTTACAACAAACAAAATGCATTTACCTTTAATGTAGTCAACTACACTCACTGGCACTCCACCTCAAAAAAAAGTGCATTCCAACATCATTTCCCAGCACATCAGAATAGTCAGCATATGTAGTAGTAATAGTTTGATTATGTGTGATATCAAAATTTTCTATCATAAACTACTCAATAATGTTTCCTACAGCCTACCTTTATTATCATTTCAATAATGCTCTCCATATATTAAAACATAAAAAAATTGCTTAACCACCTCTTTGATATTAATAATATAATAGCAAGCTGACATCCTCTGCTTTCAGGCTGTGTATATAATGTACAGTTTATACCCCCCTAGAATTTGTACACACTGATTGGCTACCAAGGGTGTATTAGTATTATGTTTATTGATATTATTATTTCAATTTTAAAGGGTAATAATTTTTTAAATGGTAATTTTAAAATGGAATTCTTTTACCGTTATTAACACAATTGACTTAAACACGAGGCATACTCCCTGAACGATGTTCAGGGTCATACTATAGGAACGGGATTTGTGACCCCGGACTGCCCCAGCACACCTATATTCCTTCTTCCTCATATTACTTTCCACTGTCTTAGCACCTACATCTTATTTCTTGTGTGCCATTAGTTTAACAATTACAGTTAGATGCTATTTTTTGCTATAATTCCCTTTTTTCACCTTAAACAAAGTTCGGCATCTACTTTACTCTACTTTGATAGTTTCTCTTTCTCCACTATCCTGGGACTTACTGTTTCATTCGTTTAATGCAGATTTCCCATCACACCCAGCAATCTTAATCTCATCCGACATACTACTTTCCATCGCTAGAGGTCGTTATAACATGCTATGTGTTTACTCTGACTATAGCCGGTATTTCCTTTCATCCGATGCATCACGCTGACATCTCCATACTGGTGATGATCTAGACCATCACGTTGTATCTCCGATGCAGCGTGGTGGTCTAGATCATCACCTTTAATATATTATTTTTGACTTCCGGTTTTGTTAGACTATCTCCTCTCCCTTTACCACAATTTACTTATCTACATTCCTTTGTTTGTTGAGTTCTTTCTACTATACAGGTGACCCCTGCTTAAAGCTGATAATTTGTTCCCGAAAAACAGAGCGCCAAGTGAATCAGTGCTAAGCGAGTGCCATATTCCTGTAATGTAACATTTGTATTTGTGAGTCATGGTCTATGCCATAGGATATTTCCTAATCAATAATAAACAGTAGGGAAAAGACTCACAAATGTCTGTCAAAATATTTAATATTAAAAATTTGTACATATAAAATATTCTCCCTTACATACGTATATAATTATGTGGTAAGTAACTACATTACTTATCAAAATTAAACTTAAAATCGTGAATTTATTAATCCGATGGCCCTGGTCTGTCAAGTTTTTGTGACTTGGTCATTTTTGGGTTGTACTTTGACAGTCTTCCTAGTAAACTAAAAGGGGTTTTACTTTAAAATCCTCGCATCATTACCACCCAACAATAAAGTCAACCGATCCTTCGCCGCTTTGAAGCCTGGCATGTTTTTTTTTTTTTTTTTTTTCCTCCCCTTCTTTCGATATGAAACTTCTTTTAGACATTCATTTCCAGAAAAGTCCTCTTTCATCTGTGTTAAAAACTTGTTGAGAAGTTTAACACCACTCTTAAATAATTTTTAGAAGTTCTTTTTTGAAAGTTTCAGCTTCTTCTTGATCTGCACTTGTGGCTTCTCCCTGAATTTTAAATCCATCTTAGCAGCCCTTACTAGTTTTAAATAGTTCCACTTTTTTTTTTTTTTTTTTTAAGGTGAGCTTTCTTTAGATCATCATACAGGCTAATCGCTTTTTCTTTAATAATATTTAACTTACGGAATTTTGCGTTGGATATTATCTTCAATAAAATTATTTAGAAGTCTCTCTATTTCAATTATAATAGCTGGCCTAGTTGCTTGCAGTGGAACAGCTGTGTTTCCCACTGCTAAAATTAATTCTTTATTTTTTATAATTGTTCTTATTGAACTTGCCAGGCCTAAATTATTGCACACATCCACTTGTTGTTGAATAGAATTGATTTGCTTCAAAACGTATAATTTAATTTTCAAATTCAGTAGAAAACAGGCCTTGTGTGTCTGGTTGCATTATATCATCCAAGTTTCTTGCGACGATCGACTAACTGGTTAAAATAAATTTATTAAAATAAAAATGATATATACATAAGATAAAAGCATTAAAATACAATAAGATAAAATTGTTTTAATATAATAAAAGCGTTAAAATACATAGCTTTCGAAGCGAAGTGCCTCTTCATCAGCTAGTCTGTGAATGGTGTACTTCAGTATATATTGTTGGTTACGATAGCACAATTCAGCCGGGCATGATCTGGAATTGATATTTGATCAATTCCAGAGGCTTTTCTCCTTAGTAGTTGTTGCAGCACCCACACTACCTCTTCCTTAAAAATATCCTGTTCTAATTCATCCTGCCCATTCGCTTCAGTCTGTTGGTGTTTGTTTTTATTTGCATACAGTTTTTCTGTATATTCTTCCCATGTTTTCTTAATTCCTTGTTGATCATTCAGTTCATTTCCATCTTTGTCTTTTATTGAACCCTTACAAGCAGTGAAGGGTGTCCAGATCTTTTTTTTTTTTGTGCAAAAATATCTCGTGTGCCCCTTTTTTGTTATTATCTTCCATTTAATTACAACTTTCATTCCAGTATTTTTTCCTTGTCTTTTCTGGCTGGAATTCTGCTTTAAGCCACCTTGTCTTGTTTCTATCTCCAGCAGCTTTAGCTCCCCCCCCCCCCACCAATTTTGATGGTTTCTTCTGACAACCATTTACAGTCAATCCTCGTATAACACGTGTTTACACTACACGAATTCGATCATACACGATTTATAAATAGGGGAACGATATATTATATAACACGAACCGAATTCGCTTCTGTGTTTACAAGAAATAGCAGTCGAACGCAGAATCACCCCAACTGAACGCAACACGATAGGAATGAAGAGAAGATTCTGAAAATGTATTTGTTTTTTATATCAGTGAAGGGGGAAACACATTTCACCATAATAACGTAAAAACCAACACAATTTCAGCTATCGGTATAATCGCAAATGCAATTAGATCGAGTTTACTACCAGTTTATAACAGATTCCACTAGCAGAAACGCAACTGGAAATTGTTTTTATTGTGTTATGGTAGTAATCCCTAGAAATGTGCTTTAGTAAAATGTGAGGTGTTAAATGGTGTATCTCTGCCTTTACGGTGTTGTTTATTCAGTTGCTATACGCGTGCAGCTTTGTTTATGTGTATCAAGCGTGCGTCCTCGTTTTGTAATTTTGCTTTATTCCCTAAAAATGAGTAACATACTTAGACTGTGTGAAAAGGAAGCGTCCTGGTGAAGACACTGCAGATTCAGAGAGAAAAAGAAAAGCAACATCGATAAACAAAACGAGTCAAAAATCGATAAACTGGGTCAAAAATTCTTACCCAGGAAAATTTATAGTGACCAGAGCTGCACCATAAACCATAGCCAAAATCACATGTGGCTTGACTGGCCATAAGCCCACCGGGGTTTCCCCGGTAAGGCTTATGGCCAGTCCGCCTCTGTCGATAGAGAAAAAATATGAAATTGTGAAACACTTTGAGCGAAATGAAAGACCATGTGATATTGCACGTGCTACAGACCTAAATGAGGCAACGCGGAGAATTACAAATAATGCAGAGAGAATAAAAACAATTTTCATAGCAGGAACAACTCAAAGTGTAATTAAAATCCATCAGATTAAAACACAAAGAATTGGAAGAGATGGAACGGCTGTCATCTGTTTGGATAGCATCCCCCTCCCCCCCATACTTCTTCTTCAACCCATGCACGGTACTGAGTACTATAGGTTTTGATACCTTTCGTGTTTGGGGTTTTCATTAAAAAAAAAAAAAAGAAAAAGAAAATCAAACAAAAAACAAGTTTGCTTACAATAGAAGCAAAAGCATTAGCAATATTTTATTACGTTTATTTATTGTGTTTGGTAACGTTTTGGTTACAAATGAGTGTTCAATCTTGGGTGGTCAGCACCTAACCCCATTTTTCCCATAGGGCTGTTGTTTATATTGCACGATTTTGCATTGCATGAGGGTTTCTAGAACACAACTATCGTGCTATACAAGGACTGACTGTACTTGATTTTAACTTCTATTTCAATGAAGATGTTTCTTATTTCTTCCCAAAATACGTCTGATTGCCTTTTCATGTAGTTAAAGAAATTGAATCTGTTTTTTATCTTGACTGCATACAATGGCGAAATTTTATCTGTGTCGTATTTCTGTGGTGCAGCATTTGTTTTGATGTTACAGAATTTGAGCCTGACTTTGGCTACAGCAGTTGATGGTCCGAGCCACAATCTAAACCAGGTAATCTTTTCACTGAAAAGATTGAGCTTTTCCATCTTTGACTGCACATGATGTAGTCAATTTGGTTATGATGCATTCCATTTGGGGATGTCCGTGTATACAAACATCGCTTTGGGTTGAATAAATCTTGTTTTTAATCTTTAACAGATTTTCTTGACAGAGCTGCACCAGTTGGTTTCCTCCCTTATTCCTATCCCCCAGACCAAATCTGCCAACAACCTCATCTTCTTTGTCTCCTATTTTTGCATTGAAGTCTCCAAGAACATACACAATGTGTTTTTTTTCTTTTTTTTCCCCCCCTGTGTGTTTGACTCAGTGCATCTTGAGCTTCGGCATAAAACTGTTCAATTTCATCTTCACATGCATCTGTTGTTGTGTAGACTTGAAGAATGTGACTAAGTGGTTTCCATTAATGTGGATGGCCATTACTCTGTCACTAACTGTTCTATAACTTTCAACTGATCTGGCAATTCTTTTGGTCTCTATAAATGCCACACCATTTCTCCTGATTTTTTCATTCCCAGAGTAGTAAACTGTAAAATTGTCTGACTGAAAAATAGCCATTTCCTGTCCAATTTATTTCACTGGCACCAAGGATGTCAACCTTGGTCATAACCATTTCTCTCCTAATGATATCCAGTTTTTCATGATTCAAACTCGTGGGCTGCCTCAGCAAATAGGCCTCCTGAATGCTTTAACTGAATTGTGTCAGCTGCACCCACATTACTAGAAACAGATTGTTGCTCTTCTCCAGTAGCATGTTTAATACATTCCAGCCAGGAAGGTCCACCTTTAGGTATCATCTTTGATAAATTCTTGAGCTTGCTCAAAGTTTTCTGGTGAAAAATACTGGAGTAGGTCACCATGTCTTTTTCTGGCCCTCCCCATTTATCTGGGCTGGGTTTTCATACAGTCGGTCCTCGTATAGCACGTGTTTGCATTACACGAATTTGATCATACACGACTTATAAATAGGGGAACGTTATCTTATATAACACGAACCGAATTTGCTTATACACGATTCGCCTTTGTGTTTACAAGAAATGGCAGTCGAACGGGGAATCACCCCAACTGAACGCAACACGATGGCAATGAAGAAGAGTCTGAAAATGTATTTGTGTTTTATATCAGTGAAGGGGAAACACATTTCACCATAATAACGTAAAAACCAACACAATTCCAGCTATCGGTATAATCGCAAATGCAATTAGATGGAGTTTACTACCAGTTTATAACAGATTCCACTAGCAGAAACGCAACTGGAAATTGTTTTTATTGTTTTATGGTAGCAACCTCCAGAAATGTACTTTAGTAAAATGTGAGGTGTTAATAGTGTATCTCGGCCTTTACGGTGTTATTTATTCAGTTGCTACACGCGCGCAGCTTTGTTTATGTGTATCAAGCGTGCCACCTCATTTTGTAATTGTGCTTTATTCCCTAAAAATTAGTAAAAGACTTAAAAGGTGTGAAAAGGAAGCGTCCTGGCTAAGACACTGCAGATTTAAAGAGAAAAGCAATATCGATAAACAGAGGCGGACTGGGTCAAAAATTCTTACCCGGGAAAATTTATAGTGGCCTCATACTAAGGTTTATGGCCATAATCACACCCGCCTCCGGCCCACCGTGGTTTCCCCCGTAAGGCTTATGGCCAGTCCTCTTCTGTCGATAGAGAAAAAATATGAAATTGTGAAACGCTTTGAGCGAAATTAAAGACCATGTGATATTGCACGTGCTACAGACCTAAATGAGGCAACGCCAAGAATTACAAAGAATGCAGCGAAAATAAAAACAACTTTCATAGCAGGAACAACTCAAAGTGTAATTTAAAATCCATTAGATTAAGACAAGAATTGGAAGAGATGGAACGGCTGTCATCTGTTTGGATAGAAAATCAAACAAAAAGCAAGTTTGCTTACGATGGAAGCAAAAGCATTAGCAATATTTTATTACGACTTACGTATTATAACTTATACTTACGTATTATAACTTATACTTACGTATTATAAAATACGTAAGTATTTTATTACGACTATTTTATTTAATATAATAAATTTTTTACGAATAAAATACGTATTTTATTCGTAAAAAATACTTTTTTAGTATTAAAAAATACTTTATTATAATATAATATTATTTTTATTACGTATTTTAATCGTTATAAAATACGTAAGTATTTTATAACGATTAAAATACGTAATAAAAATAACAAAACATTACCAAACACAATAAATAATCGGGTAATTAAAATTACCCGATTATTTATTGTGTTTGGTAATGTTTTGGTTCCAAATGTGTGTTCAATCTTGGGTGGTCGGCACCTAACCCTACTTTTCCCATAGGGCCTGTTGTTTATATTGCACGATTTTGCATTGCACGAGGGTTTCTAGGAACGCAACTATCGTGCTATACGAGGACAGACTGTACTTAGAAATTAAGTATTTAGAGACGTAGTCAGAAGGAAGAAACCTAATCTCTAATTCCTGAATATCTTTGCACTGCATGATTTTTTCTTTTTTCTCCCAAACTAAAGAATCTAAATTGATGACAGTGTTTGAAGAGACAGATCTTATAATAAATAGCTACAATAGCAATCAAACTTGGGGAAGGAGGGGGACACTAAACTTTAGAAGAATCCTTTATATATATATATATATAAAACCAGCAGGCAAAAAACAGGCAAGTTAATCGCCAATGTTATGATTTTGAAAAATTATTTGTAATTATTTGTGGATATTATATTTTTTAAATAACAGTTGACTCTTGGAATTTTTATTCCTGTATTATGTTGGACAGATGTAGATAGAAATTTTGTGGCCATACATAATTCACCTTAGAATTAATGACTTTTAATTTCAGGGAAAACCTTGCAACAGACACATACTTGCTATCTCAGATGGACAGTGACCAGTATGTTCCAATTGGCACTGTAGCAAACTTCAATCAAATTAAGAGTCTTACCAGGGACTTGAACTTAATTGTTGATGTTTTAAGAGGTAGGTATCTTTCTATAATTTATTCCTAAATATTCTGGTCTGCATCTGTCTTAATATTCTCCCACACACGAAGAAGTGTGTATCTGTAGTATCTGTGTTATGACAGAAGTTACAAGAGTCGCCCAAAAAATTTAGCTACATCAGTAACCTTTTTCTTTTTGCTGGTTAAGCACTTCTTACTCAATTAATTTATATTATAATAGTTAAAAATTATTGCAAAAAGTCCTTGTTTTGAAAATAACCTAACTTAAACTTCCAGAAAATCATGGTCCCTTTAAGTTGTTTAGTTTAAGAAAAATATAAAAAATATTTTCATATTTTTTATAAAATCTCGCATGGTACAAGATCAGATGAATAAGGAGTATATTGTATGTTGGGAAATTTTTTTTTTTTAAGAATTTCAGAAACACATTCTGAAATTGTAGCAGGATCAGGAGCTTTAACATAGAGTAATTTCCAACTTTTCAGACCAAGTGTCATCAAATGGCTTGATTCCATACATCATAGTGCCTTACGAATCTCTTCAAGATGTTTTATAACAAGTAAACATCTTGAAAGAAGCCCTAAAGAAATTTTCATCACAAATTGGGACCCTGCACTGTTTCTGAAGAGATTTCTTCATGGCACCTAGCAAGAACTGACAATTGATATGGCCAAGTGTTTGTGGTGTATTGATATGGCCAAGTGTTTGTGGTGTATTGATATTGCCAACTCTAAAATGTCTACGATTGCCAGAATATTACATTCTCTGGCAATCATAGACATTTTAATATATATATCCTGCATAGCTAAGTGGCACCTCCGTAGCCAGGTGGGAAGGAGCAGCAGTGCGTAGCACACGCTTCTTGATTAGACCGGGGTTTGAGCCTATCACCACCAAATACGGAGGATGTGGATAGGTCAGGGAATGACCACCGCATATTCCCGGAGCAATATGGCCTTAGTTGCTAATGCTCCTAAAAACCAAATAACAGCATAGCTAAGTACAATTTTTTTTGGCACATTTCTGGAGTTGTCACTTCTGTTGGCCATTCCAAGAGAGGAAGATCAACTATAAATCTTAACTGTAATATCTTTGGCTCACTCCCTTCTGTCAAAAATTTCATGCTGACGCTTCTTTCCATCTCTTGTCCATACTTCACTATTTTTAAACCTTTAAGCTGCACCTATGCAAATAATTCCAGACATTTATGAAAGTAGTAGTAGTGGCATGTGATGCAAGAAAGCAAGTGTATGAGCTTATGCAGCATCAGCCAAACAAAAAAAAAAAAAATCACACCATTCCCTCCAAATGCCTGTCCAGTTCCTCCTTAAATTTATTCAACCTATCAACTTCCACAACGACAGATGGAAGTTTGTTCCAGCAATTAACCACCCGCTGGCTAAAGGCAAATTTCCGCACATCTATTCTACATCTGTCTTTTCTTAATTTGAATTTATGCCCCCTTAGGTTCGTAATCTGAACAAGTGGAAGGATCCCATCAGAATTCAGCGTGCTCAACCCATTCAAGGCCTTATACACCTCAATCAGATCACTGCGCAGGTGCCTAGTCTCCAGCCACTGCAATTTTCAGAACCTGAGACTCTCTTGGTAAAGAGGATCCCTTCATTCCCCTCACCAATCTTGTTGCCCTTCTCTGTACACGCTCAAGTAAATCGACATCCTTCCTAAAATGAAGCCTCCAGACCTGTATGCAGTACTCAGGTCATGGCCTGACCTGACCATTGCCTTATACAGAGGGACAATCACCTCCTTTTCCGTGCTAGCAAAATTCCTATATATCATTGACAAAACCCCATGACCTGCCCTGGCAGCCTGTCTGCATTGCTCACAAAACTTCATATCTGACTGCACAATTACTACCAGGTCTTTCATTTTCTACCACCTTAAGTGTAGTACCACACATTTGGTACTTTTCTCTGGGGTTACTTCTACCCATATGCAGTACTTTGCATTTGTCAAGGTTAAACTTCAGTTGCCACTTCTTAGCCCATCTGCCCAAATTATCTAGATCCTGTTGCAGTAGCACACTGCCATTACTGTCATTAACAGCCCTGCCAACCTTTGTATCATCTGCAAACTTCGACATTAAGCCTGATATACCTTCATCAATATCATTGATAAATATTCAAAACTACAGTGGACCTAACACCGAACCCTTGTTCGGTGTTAGGTCCACTCTTGTGGGACTCTACAACAAAAAATCTGTGGGACTCCACTAATAACATTAGTCCACGAAGAGCAGCACCCATTGATTACCACCCTCTGTCTTCTCCCACTTAACCATACTTTTATCCATTGTAGCAACTTACCCTTAATCTGCTCCAATTTGTACAATAGTCTTCCATGTGCAACAGTGTCAAAAGCTTTCCTGAAATCCAAATATATGATATCAAAATTATTTTTTGCATCCAGTTCCTTTGTAACCACATCATAATATCCTATCAAATTTGTCAGACAAGACTTTCCCTTAACCGGTCAAAGTCCGCCCTGTTTTTGTCTCATTTTTAACCCTAACTCGAAAGTTGCTCCCAGCGAAGAAAACTAATAATTTTCATTATTTCTACCTAATTTTCCAAATTGAAACTCTCAATATACATAAACAGAAGTATATTCTTTGATTTCCTACCTTTAGCGCTCAGCAAAAACTATTAATTCACTCTAAAACAGCAAAAATGTACGATCACATTTCAATTTATTAAATTTTGATGTCCGCAAAACAAGATCCAAGCTTTGAAAATAAAACACGTTACTTCATTAGTTCAAAAATTCGCGCGTCAGCTCGGCGCCTCTGGCTAAAACGAATCAACGCGCGCAGAGAGATAATTGACTGGTCACGCTTACGTCATTAATGTTACCAAGGTGATCCAAGGGAGAAAATGAAACTGTAAACAACTTTCGTGGAAAACAAACAGTTTGAGCATCATTACTTGCGAACACTAATTTGCATGGCTCACTCACAACAGTAGCTTTATTGCTTTTCGTAATTATTGTACGAAAGAATTGCAACGAATTGGTTTTGAAAAACTAAAATATTGCATTTCCTTTCTTCAATATGTATTATCTACTAAAAAAAATCAAGGAAATTCATCTACTGGAAGCTATACTGGAGACGGAAAGAAAAAAAACTGTCGTAAAACTGATCACTACAATGTGCATTTCATAAAAAAAAAAAGTTCGCTTTATTGTAATTGTTTCTAGAGGACTAAATCGGAACAGCAGTTTCATGGATGTATATTTGATCTTCTTACGAAATTTCAAGAAAATATTTCTATTTATAGCTGCGTTATAAACTTCGAAAACTGATATCAAAGGAACTTCACATGCATCTCACCTGGTGTACAAACGGGGGGGGGGGGAGCGCAGCTAGTAACAGATTGTGAGAATAATCCATTATTCGTAGTGAGGATTGGGAAATTGTAAGTAATTGTTATTGAATACTTCAATATTTCCTTGATATGCATTTGATATCATCAAAAAATTTCCAGAGAAAAATTAAATTTTCATTATCACACAACGCCCGAAAAATTCACCATAAAATGTCATATGTTTCAATGTTTGAATTCCATTCTGAGCTGCAAATGTAATTTCACTTCTCTTGCGCTGACAGAGTAGCCATTCACTGAATGAAAAAAAACAGGGTTCATTTTCATGAAATTTTCAATTCCCTTCTTTCACTTGAGGGGGGGGGAAAACTCCTAGGAGGAGAGTCCACCCTTTCTAGTCCGACCCTGGAAAGAGAGAGAGAGAGAGAAGAGAGAGAGAGAGAGAGAGAGAGAGAGAGAGAGAGGAGAGAGAGAGAGAGAGAGAGAGAGAGAGAGAGGAGAGAGAGAGAGAGGAGAGGAGAGAGAGAGAGAGAGGAGAGAGAGAAATAAAAAATACCCTTTTGGTGGGGAGAAGGCCAAGAGATTGTCAAGCGTCCATAGCGCTAACTTTCATTTATTTTATTTGTTATTTATTTATTTTTATTTTATTTTATTATTATTATTATTATTTTTTTTTTTCTTGTGTTGTTCTAGCAATCCATCCTGGATTGGGGTTTCCCTGGGCCGGGATAGTGCTTCTCCTCTTTTCTCCTTCCCCTCTCTTCATCTTATACAAGTTTTTCTTTCCTCCCTGGGAAACTTTTTTTTTTTTTTTTGGCTGATGCTGCTTAAGCTCATACACTTGCTTTCTTGCATCACATGCCACTACTACTAGTAGTTCCCCAGGGAGGAGGGCGTGCAGTTAGTAGGGGAGATCTTGCCCTCCTGCTAGGGACGAGTACCTGGAGGCAGTCGTCCAGGTGAACGCTGCTTCCAGGTAGCAAGAATGCTCAAATACAACATCACAATACAGAACAGACACATAAGCTCACAAAGTTTTTCTTTCCTGTCACTTTCTCCCGTGCGGGATGAAAAATTTTTTTCTCTCTCTCTTGCCTGCCTTTTCATCTGTCTTCATCCAACATGAGATATTCCTAAGCGGGATGATTTTTTTTTTTTTTTTTTTTTTTTCACGACACACACTGGCCTTACCCTGACAATGCGTAAAAACTGAACAGAGCAAAGAGGCCGAGATGAACTTTTGTTCTAGGAGCCGCCCATACAAAAACAAAAAATAAATAAAGAAAATAAATAATAATAATAATAAAAAAAAAACAGCATTGCAGCTCTAAGTCAGCTTCATCCTAGGATGCCGAAACTGCAATTGTTTTAGAGAACAATATTTTGCTTCGTTTCTTTACATTATTACTGTAGCAAACGATATCGATGTGCATGACGTTTCATCACGGATGCTGGAGTTCTAATTAGTCAGTCCATCCTAGGATGCGGAATTACTAATTAGTCCGATTTTGGTCTGGTGCTCATTTGATAAAAAATCCCGAATAATTCCTCTGGAAATATTAGCTAGTGAACTGCATTATAAATTTTAAACATCGCTGTATTGCTTATCCTTTGAGTGACCGCATGTTTTCGCCTTGTACAATTGTTTTATTGTGGACGCTTTCTTCCAGTCAGTAAAATCATTATTATACCTATAAAGTAATTCTTTATGTTGGGGGAAACCGTTTTTGCTCCTAATTGATGTAGCACTTTCGAATTTCGCAAAGTGGATTATTTGAACACAACATACATTAGAAGGTCGGTAAAAGAGTTGATAATTGATGGGCAGTATTCCGACAAACAAATTTTCTGTTTATATTAAGTGATGACCACACGGTCAGAGAGAGAGAGAGAGAGAGAGAGAGAGAGAGAGAGAGAGAAAGAGTACAAGAAACCGCACTGCATTTAGCAGTCGCCGACTCATCTGCCAAAAACCACAGTAAAACAATAAAAGTGATGGGGAGTAAGTCTATTTGTCAGCGGAGTTTATCTGTTTATTGCAGTTCAGAACAGCATTATGACCGTGGATAGTGAATTTATTCGTCTTCTGAGCTAAAACAGAATTTCTCCCTTTGCGATGACATCAAAGGATAACAAGCAAATATCTTCTAACGATACTTTTTGAGCAGCCATTAGTTGTAATCTGTTAGCTTTTTATTGTTACAAATATTGCAGTTATGTGAACAATACACATTTCAAGAAAGAAAGAAATTCATAGCGGATGATTTTTTTTCTTTCTTTTGATGCACCAGTTTCGAAGTTTATAACGCAGCTATAAATAGAAATATTTTCTCGAAATTTGGTTAGAAGATCAAACCCAGGAAACTGCTGTTCTGATGTTGTTTACTAAAAACAATTACAATAAAGCAAACTTTTTTTTTTTTTATCAAATGCGCATTGCAGTGTTATCAGTTTTACACCAGTTTTTCCCCGTTTCCAACAGATGAATTTCCTTGATCTTCTGTTCGTAGGAGCAATACACGTTGAAGATAGGATATACGATCTGTTCACCTTCCATAAACTGTTATTGGTACTGTATGGCTTTATTGCTTCTTATGTCAAAAACAGTAGCTCCTGTTTGTCTTTTGTTTGTTTACACTTCTCCCTTACTGTCTCGATGTAGCTGTACTGGTGACGTGATATATACTTCCCACGCTTCGCTTGTATTCACGCGGAGTTGTTTATCAGAACTGCTCCTCTCCGTAAAAAGAAATTCGCGCGCTTTACACCAAGAAACAAATCGAGTGTCGGGTTTCATAAGCTCTAGGCTGGTTAGGGCAGGGGTAAAAAAATTAATTGAAAAGGCCTAAAAAATTGCATACTTGATGTCACATTTTTGTCATTTGCGTGAAATTCAATAGAAGGTTTTGAAAATTTAAGTGGGATAATTCAAGAAAACAGTTCTGGCTCCAACTATAGCGAGTTTTAGCTCTGTAATTAGAGTAAAAATTATAGAATTAACTTGCTGAACCCAGTTGGGGCTGGTATGTACCTCAATGGACGGGGATATGGTTAACAAACCCATGCTGTGTCTGAATTATTGCTGCAGTCTTGTCTAGATGATCCTGCAATGCATCTTTAACCAGTGACTCCATTATTTTACCCGGAACAGAAGTTAAACTAACTGGTCTGTAATTACTCGAGTCGCCCTTCAATCCCCCTTTGTGAATTGGGAAACTCCCAGTCCATTGGGAAATTCCCAGTCCGTGGGAACCTCCCCTGAGTCCAAGGATGCTCTCATAAATATGGCTAAGGGTTTGCTTAGTTGCTTTGCCGCCTCCTTTAATAAAACTGGATAGATCCGATCCACCCCAGGTGCTTTTCTGGTATTTAACTTCAACAATTTCTCCTCCCTTTTTCCAAGTATGATAAAACTACATCTTTTTTCATATATTAAGCATATTTATAGTCAAGGTACAATACTGATTGAAAGCCTCTCATTTACATATTGAGGTGTAGCCTAAATTTTATATGCAAGCAGTCATCTCAGACAGACAGTGATATCAAGCCGCCCATACTTCGTAGTTTGAGTGTTGTAGTTGAAAATGTGCAATTTTTAAGTTTCAGAAATTGTTAGGAACCACCAAAGATTGTAAAATAACTGAAATGTGAAACTCTTAATTAAAAAATCTTATTCTTCACTTAATAACAATCTTATTCTTCACTGAATAAAATGAAATGGAGCACCCCTTCACTAACAGCATCAACTTTTGTGTCATGTGATACAAAGCAGGTGGGCAAATACATACGCTGTGCAGTTGAGTACAAGAATGGACAAGTTGTCATATGAGCGTGGCATAGAAATTGGTGCCAGACACACCAGTATGAATATCTTAGATCTTGCCGCACCAGTATGAATATCTTAGATCTTGCCGCATAATTATGTCTGAAGTGTATCGAGATTGGTCCAGTAAACAGATGCCATATATCCATCCTTGATCCTGTGGTTGGAAATAGCCTGCTGATGTGAGAGGCCAGCAGAGGCTGACAAGACTTGTGCAAGGTAACAGAAAAGCTCGACTCAGTCAAATAACTCAAAGATGCGTCTCAGCTAATTACTGAACTGGGTTCCACTGCTATTAGCAGAAAACAAGAAAGTATGGAACTCCAGGATACCAATATTGCACATAGTATGCAATTTTTAGTGTCAAGTGGCACTGCCACTTGACACTAAAAAAAAAAAAAAAAAACTTTATTTATTTATATTTTTTTTTTATGAAAACCCCCAAACACGAGAGGTATTAGAACCTATAGTACTTAGTAGTGCTTGAGTTGAAGGTTGACAAGATGAAATAAGATATTTGTTGACATTGGACTTGAACTTCTGTAGATTGTAATCTTGAGAAATACGTATGAAGGAAGGATGTTCCAGAAAACGGCAGTTGAATGAATAAACGAGGAAGATGAAAAGTTGGTTCTGTGAGTTTGAAGTTGGACAGTAAATGGATGTTGGCTGGCGGCGGCACGTGTTCGGACTGTTTTGAAAGAGAGAACTGGACTTAAAGAAGCCAGTTCAGAAGAACAGTGCCCATGGAAGTATCTGTAGAAAAGGCATGCAGCAGAAACAGTAAGTCTGTGAGATAGTGAGTGAAGAGACTCTGTTAGAGACGAGTCATTAATTAACCTAAATGCCCTCTTCTGAATGGAATCTAGAAGCCTGAGAGAGGTTTTAGGGACACTGCCCCAGATGTGAGAACAATATTTCATGGTAGGGCAGATTTGCGATTTGTACAGAGTGAACAGCTGTTTGGAAGAAAAGTAACGCAAGAGCGAAAGAGAAAACCAAGTTTATAGGAGCAGAAGTAGCATTAGCATTAGTAGAGGCATTTGATGCAAGAAAGCAAGCTTATGCAGCATCAGCCAAAAAAAAAAAAAAAAAAACCCACTTCCACTTCACCCCTCTGTTCTTTCAAAATACCTGTCCAGCTGAGCCTTAAACTTATTTAGGCTATCAACCTCCACCACAAGGCATGGAAGTCTGTTCCACCAACCAACCACCCGCTGGCTAAAGGCAAATTTCCGCACGTCTATCCTACATCTGTCTTTCCTCAATTTGAATTTATGCCCTCTGAGGTGATTTTTCTGAGCTAGAGGAAGAATCCCATCAGCATTGAGCATGCTTAAACCATTCAAGGCTTTATACACCTCTATCAGATCACCTCGCTGGTGCCTAGTCTCCAGACACTGTAATTTGCAAAACTTAAGCCTTTCTTCGTAAGAGCATCCCTTTGTTCCATTCACTAATCTTGTTGCCCTTCTCTGTACTCGTTCCAGCAGCTCTACATCCTTCTTGAAATGAGGCCTCCAGACCTGTATACAGTACTCTAGGTGTGGCCTGACCTTGCCTTATACAATGGAATAATCACCTCCTTATCCCTGCTGGAAAAATTCCTGTATATCATTGACAATACTCCATGAGCTACTCTTGCAGCCCGTCTGCACTGCTCAGAGAACTTCATATCTGCCTGCACAACCACCCCCCCCCCAAGTCCCTTTCATTCTCTACAACTGTCAGTGTAGTACCACAGAGTCGATACGTTGCTCTGGGGTTGCTGTTTCCCATGTGTAGTACTTTACATTTGTCAATGTTAAACTTCATTTGCCACCTCTCAGCCCATCTGCTCAACCTTTCCAGATCCTGTTGCAGCAGCATATTGTCAGTAATGTCCTTGACAACCCTGCCAACCTTTGTATCGTCTGCAAACTTGGACATTAAGCTTGATATACCATCATCAATATCATTTATAAATACAGAAAACAATAATGGACCCAACACCGAGCCCTGAGGGACTCCACTAATAACATTAGTCCACGATGAGCAGTGTCCTTTGATTACCACTCTCTGTCTTCTCCCCCTCAACCACCCCTTTATCCATAGCAGCAATGTGCCTCCAATGTCACACTGCTCCAATTTGTGTAGCAGTCTTCCATGTGCAACAGTACCAAAAGCCTTTCTAAGATCCAAGTATATAATATCAAAGTTATTCCCTGCATCCAGTTCTTTTGTGACTGCATCATAGTATCCAATCAAGTTGGTCAGGCAAGACTTCCCCTTAACAAAACCATGCTGTGTCTGAGCTATAACTGAAGTCTTGTCTAAATGATCCTGCAGTGCTTCTTTAACCAGTGCCTCCATTAATTTTCCTGGAACAGAAGTTAAGCTCACAGGTCTATAATTACTTGTGTCAGCCTTTGATCCTCCTTTGTGAATTGGGGTCACATTTGCACATTTCCAGTCTATGGGTACCTCCCCTGAGTCCAAGGAAGCTCTCATAATTATGGCTAAGGGTTTGCTTACTTCCTTTGCTGCCTCCTTTAATGTAACTGGATAGATCCCATCCACCCTGGGTCCCTTTCTTGTGTTTATCTTCAACAGTTTCTCCTCCACTTTACTCCCAGTTATTTCAAGATTCTGTAGCTTACTGCTAGAGTTGAATACACCTCTGGCATTCCCCTTGCTGAATAACTCCTCATGTGTGAATGTCGATGCAAAATATTCATTTAGTTTGTTAGCTACCTGAGCAGGATCATCAACAGTTGACCCATCAATATCAAGTGGACCAATCTGATTCATCCCCTTCCTTCTAGAGTTTACATAAGTAAAGAACTCTTTGCTGTTTTTCTTTGCATCCCTTGCCAAGGATTTCTCGTAATCTGCCTTCGCCTGCCTAACCTCCTTTGTAACTTGGTTGCATATCAACTTGTATCTATCATAGGCTTCTGTGTCATGTGTTAATTTGTAAGTATCCCATGCATTTTTCTTCTCTGCCATATGCCTCATTAGTTCATCTGACATCCATTTTGGCCTAAACCCTGAACAATATTTCTTAGTTGGTATGTAAAGCCTAGTAGCTTCCAAGATAAGTTCTTTGAATGCTTCCCATTTTGAATTTGCTGTTGGTAACATCATCAGTTGGTCCCACTGTATAGAATTTAAATACTGTCTCAGTCCATCGTAGTCGCCTTTACGGAAGCAATAACCCTTCCCTTTACCCCTAATGGTAGTTACCTCTTTGAGTAAATCCCACTTCAGCACACTGTGATCACTGCCACCTAGTGGTTCATTTATCTGCAGATTCTTAATGCATGAAGAATCACTGCTGATAATCAAATCAAGAGTATTACTCCCTCTAGTTGCCTCCCGAACATGCTGATGTAGAAAACAATCATCCAGCCTCCTCTGTAGCCAGGTGGGCAGGAGCAGCAGTGCGTAGCACATGCTTCTTGATTAGACCGTGGTTCGAGCCCGTGACCACCAAATACGGAGGATGCGGAAAGGTCAGGGAATAACCACCGCATATCCCCGGAGCAATATGGCCTTAGTTGCTAATGCTCCTAAAAACCAAATAACAAACAATCATCCAATAAATCCACAAAAGCCCTGCTAGTGTGTGAGTAACCAGCCCCCAAATTCCAGTCAATATCTGGGAAATTAAAATCTCCCATTATAAGACTCTCTGATTTACTGGCCCACTCTATTTCCCTGTACAGTTCCTTATTATACTCATCAGAGTCATTAGGCCTATAGCACACTCCTACTCTCAATTTTAACTCCCAATGCTTATGTCACACCAAACTGACTCAACACTGCACTGTCCGGCGATGTCGACTGGCTTCACTTCCTTGGTTTTTATGTGTTTCTTAACTAATAGCATAACCCCTCCCCCCTTCCTATCCTGTCTATCCTTTCTGTAGACGTTGTACTCCCCAAATTGCAGTTCTGCATCCCTTATATCTGTGTGACACCACGTCTCTGATATCCCAACAATATCTGCCTTTGATGTTTTGAGCAATGCCTCAAATTCATCAAATTTATTTACTAAACTCCTAGCATTGGTGTACACACAAGTATACCTGCACCTGTTTCTATTCTTAGCTACCCTAACACAACCCATGTGTTTACTTGTACCGCAATGGCTCCCAGCAGTCTCTGACATACCATGCATCTTGTTTTTCAGGCTTCTGCTCATTCTAATAGAAGCAGTGCAAGAATCTCTTTCACCTCTGCCAGTGGCTACTGTCAATCTATTGGTCTTTGTCTCCCCCCAAGCTAGCAGTTTTGCGACCCACCTAACACTGCCTCGATAGCATCAGCAAATATTCTTGCACCCTTTCTATTTAAGTGTATCCCATCCCTGTAGAAGCAATCTCTCCTGTTAACAAGTACAGTCCAGGCTGAAAAAAATTCTACCCCTTGAGCCTTGCACAATCTTTCCAGGGCCGAATTGATCGACAAGGCTCTCATCATATACTCCTTCCTATCGTGTCTGGGCAGAATTGCAGACACTTTCAGATTCAACCCTAATTCTCGGCTTTTGTTCAACAGTGACCTGTACTTGTTAAGTAATTCTGCCGGTCTCCTACTCTTAATATTATTAGTGCCAACGTGTACAACTATATCACCTTTTGTGCCCTTAAAAGATGATATTCGCTCTACAACGTCATCAACCTTTGCCCCTGGCAGACATACCCTGGTCCTGTTCCACCTATCTTTTTTACAAAGCATGTTCCCCGTTTCCCTGACAATAGAGTCACCAACAACTACTAGTTCCTTCGGGACCAGCGCATTCTGCCTTGGGGGGTTGTCTCTGTGTCACGCGATGCCCAAGTGCAAGCTCTGGCGTTGATGTGGGCAGCTGAGAGTTTGATGGGCCCCTCAATTTAGTTTCTTCGAGGGCATCCACCCTGTCCCTCAAGCTCTCATATAGGCCCATATTTGTAATGTGCTTGTGCCAAGAGAGATTAGAAGTCAGGGTAATCCCCAAAAGAGATATCAACTAGCCTAGAAATCGGAGTGTCACCAAAGATAAGCATAGGAACAGAAGAATCTTTTTTGCGAGATATAAAACAATACTGAGTTTTAGAAGGATTGAAATCAACTAAGTTGTCTTTGCCCCACTGGAGAATTACCTGGAGATCGGCATTTAAGAAATTGGTAGCGGATATTTGAGAAGTTGAAGCTGATTGAAGCTTTCCAAAATGGAAAGTGGAATGCAATGTGCTATCATCAGCAAAACTATGGATAGGATTTCCAATCAATGGAAGAAGGTCATTAATATGCAAGAGGAAAAGAGTGGGGGAAAGAACTGAACTGAACCTTGAGGGACACCAGCATTAGTGGAAAAGTTTAAGACAGAGAGCCAGCTACCATCACCTCAGTGAACGATCAGAGAGAAAACTCTAACCAATTTTATAATCTTAAGAGAGGCAGCATATAATCTTAAGAGAAGCTTTAAGCTAGTGCATTGAACCATTGAGGCTAATTATGCGAGCATCACTAGACTCTGGGGAGATTCCCTTGGATTGGAAAATTGCAAATGTATCTCCCATACATAAGGGTGGCTCTAAAAGTGAAGTTGGAAATTATCGACTTGTCAGTCTGACTTCAGTAGTAGGGAAAATCATGGAGGCAATGATCAAGGGTGGAATTCAGGATCATTTGGATCGAATTGAAATTCTCAAGGATACTCAGCATGGTTTTGTAAAGGGAAAATCATGTTTAACAAATCTGGTTCGCTATTTCGAAAGGGTCACTCACGAGCTGGATTTAGGGAATAATTTCGACATTGTTTATTTACATTTCAGCAAAGCTTTTGACTCAGTCCCACATGAGTGGTTGCTTTATAAGCTGGAACAGGTTGGAATCACTGGGAAAATCCTTAGATGGATAGAAGGATGGCTTCAGGGCAGGAGGCAGAGGGTTGTGATAAATGGCTATTCCTCAGATTGGGTTTATGTATGGGGTTCCCCAAGGATCAGTATTATGACCACTGTTATTTTTAATTTTCATAAACGACATTGATGAAGGTATAGAGGGCGTGATGTCTAAATTTGCAGATGATGTTAAAATTGGTAGAGTAGTTAATGATCACTGTCAAGTTGAGCTTCTTCAGAGAGACCTAGATAGACTTCAGGAATGGTCAGAAAAATGGCAGCTATGCTTTAATCCAACAAAGTGTAAGGTACTACACTTGGGAAACAGTAATCCCAAAATAACTTATTCACTTGGTGGAGTTCAACTAAACCCAGTACTGGAGGAAAGGGACTTGGGTGTTACGATACGGTCAGACATGAAATTCTCTGAGCATTGTAAACAGGTTGCAAGGAAGGCCCGTGGTGTCCTATCGATGATCTATCGAACCTTTGCAAGTAGAGATAGGGACGTGATAATCCCATTATATAAGGCTTATGTTAGACCACACTTCGAATACTGTGTTCAAGTATGGAGACCGCACCTAAAGAAAGACATCGTGCTTCTTGAAAGGGTGCAAAGACGGGTAACTCGCCTGGTGAGATCGGCAAAAGGGCGTCCTTATGAAGAAAGACTGAATATGTGGGTTGCAGAGTTTGGAAACTAGACACCTTAGAGGAGATTTGATTGAGGTATTTAAGGCTCTGAGAGGCATCAGTAAAATGCACAAGGACAAAATTTTCAAGATTATAAATGATGCTAGAACTAGGGGACATAAATTCAAGTTACGGGGGGAAATGTTTAGATTGGACTGCAGGAAGTTTTATTTTAGCCAGCGAGTTATAAATTACTGGAATAAGTTGCCTTCGTGGGTGGTAGAGGCTGACAGTTTGGGGAAATTCAAAGGTCATCTGGATAGTACTTTCGCGTAAGGGAAGCGCATAGGAAGATAGGTTTAATTTCCTTTTTTTTTTTTTTTTTATTAATTATTATTATTTATTTATTTTTTATTTATTTATTTATTTATTTTTTATTTATTTATTTTTTTTTTTTTGGCTGGTGCAACATAAGCCATAGGCTTTCTTGCACCATGCGGCCGTTACTAATACTAATTACAAAAATCAGTTGGCAAACCATAAGATGGAAGCTAGTTTAGAAGACCTTTATGCCAAACACGATCGAAAGCCTTTGAGATATCAAGATCAACTGCTTGTGTTTCCAAAAACTTTTCCATTGCTTTTGTCCATAAATGGGTAACATAAGCCAAAATATCACCAGTGGATCGACACTGACAGAATCCATACTGGCAATCATTGATCAGGCGGAAGGTTTCTAGAAGGTAGCTTAAGAGTTGGTGGTTAATTGATTTCTTGACATCAGAAGTTTTGAAACAGTAATCCGACCAAGGAAAAGAAGAAAATAAATCTTGCAGATCGTCCCATTTTGCGTTCTTGTAATGCCAAACAATATGAGGTTGGGAATAGCCATGAGATAAACGCTCCATTGGAGAAGAGACAATCACCAAGTTGTGACCTGAGGTGCCTAAAGGACCACTCACTTCAAGCCTGTTGGCTGCATGGTTAGAATTGTCCGGTATTCTTGTAGATAAATGAACAATCTCTGCAAGGTTATTAGTAGTTGTAAAAGCCTCAGCATCTTGACCAGCTGGGTCGGTGTGACTAGAAAACGGAAGACAGCTGGTAACATTAAAATTCCCAAAAAAAATTGCCTCACTGTTAGGAAAGTTGGACTGGAGAAAGTCAAGTTGCAAAGAGAGGAAGTCAAAGAGCTCCAAGTGATTAATGGAGTTGGGAGAACGGTATAGACAACAGATGAATTTGACACAATGAGGTAGAGAGATTTTAAGCCTGCGAAGATCGAAAAGAGGAGATTCCAAATTACCAAGTCTCTGACAGGGAATATCGGAATGGACATATGCACAAGTACCACCTTTGAGGCGGAAGGAATCATACAGTGAATAATTTGGGCAACTGAGATGAGCAGTGGTTGAATCAACCAATAACTGAGATTCTGTCAAAAAAAGTACACGTGGTTTGGCAGACTTCAAGTGAAAATGGACATGAGATTAGAACCAAGACCACGTATTTCTGAAATGAACTAGGAAGTGTTTGGGAGGTTTAGATCTTTTTGTAGTTAATCTTGCACTATTAGTTTGACAATTCATGGTGTATTCAATAGTAAGAAAAAGTTGGGGGGGGGGACATTCTGTATGAAGTAATGAAATTTTTGGTTATGGCATACACATGGTAAGAATATACCCAGATACTTGACATAATGTGGCCTCGACAATACACCTCGCATACACCCTACTTGGACTCCCTCCAGTCACTATCTGGCAGAGTAGAGGTAGCAAGATTATACACTAGGTGACCTGAAAGCCTCCTAAAGAGTTACCAATAGGTTTAGTCTGGTGCACTAACTAGCGGCAAGCTTGTGAATACCGTTTTAGAGCTGTACCCTTGAAATGTAAGGAAGATTGGATCTCACCATGATGTTCATCATAACATCAAAAGTCATCAGTCATACAACATGATAGAAGAGATGGGGAAGGGTTGACCAGAACGTAGCTCTGGAGACTAAACATGACTTCCACCACTTCAAGCCTGCAATAAGCAAAGTTTTGGTATTGCACCGGTTGATGAGAGACATCTATCACCTAGTATTGCCTGGTAACACAGAGGGGTGACATTCCTCGTTGTGGTGTGGGTGCCACACCTCGACCCCTGCTTACGTTGCTTCACACCTGGGTGGTCACCCACAGTGTGCATGTGCATGGAGGTTATACGCAAGGTTACTAAAAGTCCCACCATCGCAAAGGTGCGAGCAGAGGATTTTGCTGTCACAGACTGTCTTGACCTCGCCGAAATTGGGTCTACTTGACTTGAATGTCACCCGAATCAGTTCCATCAGCGTTTTAGACTACCAGGTAGCAGGTACAGCTTGTCTGGCATATCTGAGAGAATGTCTATGACAACTTCAAGGACCTCAGTAATCAGTTCTCTTGTGCTGAATACAGTACTCTTTAAAGGCCAGATAATCTGAGTATTATGTGGTTTGTGTAATGTAGTGTAGGGTTATGTTTTCATCTGAGGGTAGTGCTAAGATTTGCCCTGCTCCTCACGCTTGTCTTATGGGGCCCCCCAGGGAACACCACTGACCCCTAGTTACCATATCTGGCATTGCTTGAGCTTACCAGGGAGTACCTTACTCTTTATTACTTACACACTGCATTACAGTAATAAATGAAAGTTTTGTTTGAAAAGAGCACAGGGGTGACAAATTCTTAATTTGCAGGACTAGTAGTAGTAATGGCATGTGATGCAAGGAAGCAAGTTTTTGTGGTCCTTGAAGTTGTCACAGACATTCTCTCAGATATGCCAGACAAGCTGTACTTGCTACCTGGGAGTCTAAAACGCTGATGGAACTGATATTCGGGTAACACTCAAGTCAAGTGGACCCAATTTCGGCGAAGTCTGGACTGTCTGTGAGAGCCAAATCCTCTGATTGCACCTTCACGATGGTGGGACTGTTAGTAGTCCTGGGTATAACCTCCATGCACAAGTACATAGTGGGTGACCACCCAGGTGTGAACCAACGTAAGCAGGGGTCGAGGTGTGGCGCCCACACTACATGGAGGAACGCCGCCCCTCTATGTTACCAGGCAGTATTAGGTGGTAGATGACTCTCATCAACCGGCGAAATACCACCACTTTGCTTATTGGAGGCTTGAAGTGGTGGAACCCATGTTTAGTCTCTAGAGCTAAGTTCCGGACAACCCTTCCCTATTTCTTCCATCATGCAGTATGATTGATGACTTTTGAGGTTATGATGAACGTCGTGGCGAGATCCAATATTCCTTACATTTCGAGGGTACAGCTCTAAAACGGTGTTCACAGGCCGGCCGCTAGTTAGTACACCGGACTGAACCTATTGGTAACTCTCTAGGAAGATTCCGGATCAGCTAGTGTATAATCTTGCTACCTCTACTCTGCCAGATAGTGACTGGAGGGAGTCCGAGTAGTGTGTATGTGGGGAGCATTGTCGAGGCCACGTTATGTCAAGGATCTGGGTATATTCTTACCACATGTACGCCATATCCAAAAATTGCATTGCTTCATACAGCATGTCGCACCTACTTTTTCTTATTATTGAATACAGAATGAATTGTCAAACTAATAGAGCAAGCTTATCTGCGAAAACTGGAGTTTTCTCTCCAGTTTTCACAAATATACGTGGTCTCAATTCTAATCTCAACGATGTTCATTTCCACTTGCAGTCTGCCAAACCCCATTTACTTTTTCTGACAGAATCTCAGTTATCGGTTGATTCATCTACTGCTCATCTCAGATGCCCAAATTATTTGCTGTATGATTCCTTTCGCCTCAAAGGTTGTACTTGTGCATATGTCCGTTCTGATCTTCTCTGGCTTAAAATCTCTCTACCTCATTGTGTCAAATTCATCTGTTGTCTCTACCGTTCTCCCAACTCCATTAATCACTTGGAGCTCTTTGACTTCCTCTCTTTGCAACTTGACTTTCTCCAGTCCAACTTTCCTAACAGTGAAGTAATTTTCCTTGGTGATTTTAATGTTCACAACTCCAGCTGGCTTCCGTTTTCTAGTCACACCGATCCAGCAGGTCGAGATGCTGAGGCTTTTGCAATTACTAATGAGCTAGCACAGATTGTTCATTTACCTACAAGAATACCGGACAATCCTAATCATACAGCCAATACGCTTGATCTTTTTCTCACAAACAACCCTTCTAAGTAACCGTCGAAGTGAGAGGTCCTTTAGGCACTTCAGATCACAACTTGGTGATTGTCTCTTCTCCAATGGAACCTTTATCTCGTGGCTATTCCCAACCACGTGTTGTTTGGCATTACATTACAAGAACAGGGATGACCTGCGAGACTTCTTTTCTTCTTTTCCTTTATCGGATTACTGTTCCAAAACTTCTGATGTCAAGTTTGCTCAGATCGTGTCAGTGAAATTATTCTTGCAGGAATGAAATACCTTATCCCACACTCCACTTTAAAATCTCGTACTTTATCTAAAGTTTGGTTTTCCAATAAATGTGCTAAGGCTGTCCAAGATAAGAATGTTGCATATCGTAATTGGCTTGTTTCTAATTCTTCAGTTTCATTTTCTGCCTCCACCAAAGCTCGCAACAGTTGTAAAGCAGTTATTAATCAGTCCAAACTAGAGTTTGAACAGGATAAGAGTAGAAAACTTGCTTCTTGCCCTAATGGTAACCGAGCATTCTGCTCTCTTGCCAAAGCTATTGGCCGCAACTTTTGCCCATCTTTGCTCCCACCTCTGTCCAAACCAGATGGTTCTGTTGTCACTTCAGCCAAGGATAAAGCTGACCTGCTAGCATCCCATTTTTATTTCAGCTATGTATTAATGATCTTGGAAAAACACCTCCCAACATGCTCCATTCAATGCCTCCTGTGGTCTTCCGTCAAAAGGATATCAGAAGGATTTTGATGGATCTGGATGCTAAGAAAGCTCCAGGTCCTGATGGTATTTCTTCACTTGTTCTCAAAACCTGTGCTCCTGAACTTACTCCTATTCTTTGCCGCCTTTTTTCACTTTCTTATTCCAAAGGTGTTTTTCCTTTTGCTTGGGAATTCGCTCATATCCAGCCAGTTCCTAAAAAGGGTGAAAAATCCCTCCCATCCAATTATCGTCCCATTGCATTTACTTCTACTCTTTCTAAAGTAATGGAGAAATCAATTAACCGCCAACTCTTAAACTACCTAGAAACCTTCCGTCTGATCAACGATCACCAGTATGGATTCCGTCAGTATCGATCCGCTATAGATATTCTGGCTTATGTTACCCATTTATGGACTAATTGAGTGGAAAGGTTCGGTGGAACACAGAAGTAGTTGCTCTTGACATCTCAAAGGCTTTTGGTCATGTTTTTGATAAAGGTCTTCTAAACAAGCTTCCATCTTATGGTTTGCCAACTGTTTTTTGTAATTGGTTATCCAGTTTTCTCTCTGATCTTTCACTGAGGGTGATGGTAGATGGCTCTCTGTCTTCTAACTTCTCCACTAATGCCAGTGTCCCCGAAGGTTCAGTTCTTCCCCCCACTCTTTTCCTCTTGTATATCAATGACCTTCCATTGACTGGAAATCCTATCCATAGTTTTGCCGATGATAGCACATTGCATTCATCTTTCCATTTTGAGAAACTTTGTCCTGCTCAATCAGCTTCAACTTCTAGAGAATCTGCTACCAATTCCTTAAATGCCGATCTTCATGTAATTCTCCAGTGGGGCAGAGACAACTTAGTTGATTTCAACCCTTCTAAAACTCAGTCTTGTCTTATATCTCGCAAAAAGGATTCTTCTGCTCCTATGCTTATCTTTAGTGACACTCCGATTTCTAGGCAAAATGATATATCTCTTTTGGGGATTACCTTGCAAATAATCGCAAATCCGCCCTGCCATGGAATACACATCTGGGGTGATGCCCCCAAAACCTCTCTCAGGCTTCTTGATTCCATTCAGAAGAGGGCAGTGAGGTTAATTAACGATTCATCTCTAACAGAGTCTCTCCACTCACATTCTCATAGACGCACTGTTCTTCTGAATTGGCTTCTATAATTCCTGCTCTCTCTTTCAAAACAGTCCGAACACGTGCCGCCAACATCCATTTACTGTCCAACTTCAAACCCACAGAACCAACTTTTCATCTTCCTCATTTATTCATTCAACTGCAGTTTTCTGGAACAACCTTCCTTCATACGTATTTCCTGATAATTACAATCTACAGAAGTTCAAGTTCAATGTCAACAAATATCTTCTTTCGTCTTCTTAACCTCAAACCCAAGCATGGTACTAAGTACTATAGGTTCTAATACCTCTCGTGTTTGGGGTTCACATAAAAAAAAAAAAAGTGTATGAGCCTATACAGCATCAGCCAAAAAAAAAAAAAATAAAACAATCCCCTCCAAATATTTGTCCAGTTCCTCCTTAAATTTATTTAACCTATCAAGTTCCACAACTACTGATGGAAGTTTGTTCCAGCAATTAACCAACCGCTGGCAAAGGCAAATTTCCACACATCTATTCTACATCTGTCCTTCCTCGATTTCAATTTATGCCCCCTTAGGTTCGTAGTCTGAACAAGTGGAAGAATCCCATCAGAATTCAGCGTGCTCAACCCATTCAAGGCCTTATACACCTCAATCAGATCACTTCGGAGGTGCCTATTCTCCAGCCGCTGCAATTTGCAGAACTCAAGCTTCTCCTGGTAAGAAGAACCCTTCATTCCCCTCACAAATCTTGTTGCCCTTCTCTGTACACGCTCAAGCAAATCTATATCTTTCCGAAAATGAGGCCTCCAGCCCTGCACTCAATACTCAAGGCGTCGCCTGACCATTGCCTTATACACAGGGACAATCACCTCCTTTTCCCTGCTAGCAAAATTCCTGTATATCATTGACAACACCCCATGACCTGCCCTGGCCGCCTGTCTGCATTGCACAGAAAACTTCATATCTGACTGCACAATTACTCCCAGGTCTTTTTCATATTCTACCACCTTGTGTAGTACCACACAGTTGGTATATTTCTCTGGGGTTACTTCTGCCCATATGCAGTACTTTGCATTTTTCAATGTTAAGCTTCAGTTGCCACTTCTCAGCCCAACTGCCCAAATTTTCTAGATCCTGTTGCAGTAACCCACTGCCATTATTGTCATTCACAACTCTGCCAAAATTTGTATAATCTGCAAACCTCGACATTAAGCCTGATATACCTTCATCAATATCATTGATAAATAAACAAAACAACAGAGGGCCTAACACAGAACCCTGTGGGACTCCGCTAATAACATTAGTCCACGAAGAGCAGCACCATTGATTACCACCCTCTGTCTTCTCCCTCTCAACCATCCTTTTATCCATTATAGCAACTTACCCTTAATACCATTCTGCTCCAATTTGTACAGTAGTCTTCCATTTGTAAGAGTGTCGAAAGCTTTCCTGAAATCCAAGTATATGATATCAAAATTATTTTTTGCATCCAGTTCTTTTGTAACCACATCATAATAACCAGTCAAGTTTGTCAGACAAGACTATCCCTTAACAAACCCATGCCGTGTCTGAATTATTGCTGCAGTCTTGTCTAGATGAACCTTCAATGCATCTTTAACCAGTGACTCCATTATTTTACCCGGAACAGAAGTTAAACTAACTGGTCTGTAATTACTCGTGTCATCCTTTGATCCCCCTTTGTGAATTGGGGACACATTTGCACATCTCCAGTCCATGGGAACCTCCCATGAGTCCAAGGATGCTCTCATAATTATGGCTAAAGGTTTGCTTAGTTGCCTTGCTGCCTCCTTTAATATAACTGGATAGGTCCCATCCACCTCAGGTGCCTTTCTTATGTTTAACTTCCACAATTTCTCCTCCACTTTGCTCTTAGTTATTACAAAATCATTAAGCACCCTGTTACAATTTGATAACCTTGTGGCATTTTCAAACCTTATTAAATCCTCATGTGTGAATGTAGATGCAAAATACTCATTCTGTTTCTTTGCTAACTGAGCAGGATCTTCAACAGTCAAACCATTGATATCAAGTGGACCAATCAGATTCATCCCCTACCTTTTAGAGTTTAAAGCAAAAAAATCCTTGCTGTGTTTCTTAGCATCCTTTGCCAAAGATTTCTTGTAATCTGCCTAACCTCCTTTGTGACTTGATTACAGACTAGCTTATGTATATCGTAGGCTTCTGTGTTGCCTGATAATTTATATGCATCCCATGCATTTTTCTTCTCTGCCAGGAGTCTCATTAGTTTATTTGACCACCATTTAGGCCTAAACCTTGAACAATATTTCTTAATAGGTATGAAACGTTTAGTAGCTTCCTCTATTAATTCCTTGAATGCTTCCCACTTAGAATTTGCTGTCGGTAACATCATCAGTTTATCCCACTGTACAGAATTTAAAAACTGTCTGAGACCACTATAGTGACCTTTACGGAAGCAAAAACCCCTTCCTTTACACCTGATGATAATTATATCTTTAAGTAAATCCCACATCAGTACACTCACTGCCACCTAGTGGTTCCTTTATCTGCAAATTCTTAATACACAAATGATCACTGCTGATAACCAGATCAAGAGTATTACTTTCTCTGGTTGCCTCTCGAACATGCTGCTGCAGAAAACAATCATCCAATAAATCCACAAAATCTTACTAGTGTGTGAGTGACCAACCCATAAGTTCCAGTCTATATCTGGGAAGTTAAAATCGCTCATTATAAGACATATCTGATTTACTAGCTCACTCTATTCCTCTGTACAATTGTTCATTGTACTCATTCGAGTCATTAGGCCTATAACTCACTCCTACTCTTATTTTAGCTTTCGCAGTGTCACACCAAACTGACTCAACAGTGCATTGTTCATCTATATCAACTGAATGCACTTCTTTTCAATTTGTTTTCCTTAATTAACAGCATTACACCTCCTCCCTCCCTATCCTGTCTATTCTTTCTGTACACAGTGTACTCTCCAAATTCCAGTTCCGCATTCCTTATATCTGTGTGACACCATGTCTCTGCTATCCCAACAATATTTGCCTTTGATGTCTTGACCAACACTTCAAATTCATCAAATTTATTTTCTATACTTCTAGCATTGGTATACATGCAAGCAATACATGCTCCTATTTCTAGTTACCCTAACACATTCCATATACCCACCTATTTCAGGATGACTGCCATCCGTCCCTGAAACCCCCAACACCCCTTGCTCCACATTCTAACAGAAGTAGTGCAAGAATCACCTACACCTTGGCCTGTGGCTACTTTTAACCGTTTAGTCTGTGAATCCCCCAAGCTAGCAGTTTTCTTACCCACCTAACTCTGCTTCATTAGCATCAGCAAATATTTTTGCACCCTTTCTATTTAAGTTTATCCCATCCTTGTAGAAGCAGTCTCTGCTGTTAACAAGCACAGACCAGGCTGAAAAAAATTTTGCCCCTTGAGCCTTGCACATTTTGTCCAGGGCCGAATTGATTGACAAGTTTCTCATCATGTACTCCCTCCTATCGTGTCTGGTTAGAATTGCAGGCACTTTCAAATTTAAGATGAAGGTGGATGATAGGAAGATATCCACCAGGAATGTAGAAGTCTTCTTATAGTACAGTTTTTTTTTTTTTTTTCCTGCATGATAAGAATACTGTTTACTATCATACTTAAGGGATCCCACAGAACAAAGCAGTCCTAGCCTGTGCACACATTTCATCATCCACTCGTGCTCACTTTCCCATTTATACCTTATAAATCATACCTGCTTAGTCACGGGCATAAGGGGACTGGGAACTAGGAATAAGGGGCTGTGGTTGGAGTGGGAAGGGGGAATGGAAGGTTGGAATTTATTGCTAAATGTATTAATTAGGACTGGGAATTATCCCTGTAATGTAATGTGAAGTTCTTTGCCAAATTCCCCTCAAAACTCTGCTCTGTTCTCCATCACTTTCTGCTTGCGTTGTTTGCCCAGTGTTGTTTCTTCAAAGCAAATATAGGTTGTATACCAGTGTTAGTATGGCTACCCTTTTTAAACATTTGGGGGGGGGGAGTAATTAGCATTAGCATTAGTAGAGGCATATGATGCAAGAAAGCAAGCTTATTCAGCATCAGCCAAAAAAAAAAAAAAAAAACCCTCTCCCATTTCACCCCTCCGTTCGTTCGAAATACCTGTCCAGTTGAGCTTTAAATTTGTTTAGGCTATCAACTTCAACAACAAGTGATGGAAGTCGGTTCCACCAACCAACCACCCGCTGGCCAAAGGCAAATTTCCGCACATCTATCCGACATCCGTCCTTCCTCAATTTGAATTTATGCCCTCTGAGGTGATTATTCTGAGAAAGATGAATCCCATTGGCATTGAGCATGCTCAAACCATTCAAAGCCTTATACACCTCTATCAGATCACCTCGCCGGTGCCTAGTCTCCAGACTCTGTAATTTGCAAAACTTAAGCCTTTCTTCGTAAGAGCAACCCTTTGTTCCATTTACTAATCTTGTTGCCCTTCTCTGTACCCGTTCCAGCAGCTCTACATCCTTCTTGAAATGAGGCCTCCAGACCTGTATACAGTACTCAAGATGTGGCCTAACCATTGCCTTATACAAGGGAATAATCACCTCCTTATCCCTGCTAGAAAAATTCCTGTATATCATTGACAAGACACCATGAGCTACTCTTGCAGCTCGTCTGCACTGCTCAGAGAACTTCATATCTGCCTGCACAATTACCCCCAGGTCCTTTTCATTCTCCACCACTGTCAGTGTAGTACCGCAGAGTTGATACATTGCTGTGGGGTTACTGTTACCCATATGTAGTACTTTACATTTGTCAAAGTTAAACTTCATTTGCCACCTCTCAGCCCATCTGTTCAACCTTTACAGATCCTGTTGCAGCAGCATAGCGTCAGTAGTGTCCTTAACGACCCTGCCAACCTTTGTATCATCTGCAAACTTAGACATTAAACTTGATATCCCATCATCAATATCATTCATAAACACCGAAAACAACAATGGACCCAACACTGAACCTTGAGGAACTCCACTAATAACATTAGTCCACGTTGAGCAGTGTCCATTGATTACCACTCTCTGTCTTCTGCCACTCAACCATCCCCTTATCCATAGCAGCAATTTGCCTCCAATGCCACACTGCTCCAATTTGTGCAGCAGTCTTCCATGTGCAACAGTATCAAAAGCCTTTCTAAGATCCAAATATATAATATCAAAGTTATTCCCTGCATCGAGTTCTTTTGTGACTACATCATAGTATCCAATCAAATTGGTCAGGCAAGACCTGCCCTTAACAAAACCATGCTGCGTCTGAGCTATAACTGAATTCTTGTCTAGATGATCCTGCAGTGCTTCTTTAACCAGTGCCTCCATTAATTTACCTGGAACAGAAGTTAAACTGACAGGTCTATAATTACTTGTGTCAGCCTTTGATCCTCCTTTGTGAATTGGGGTTACATTTGCACATCTCCAGTCTATGGGTACCTCCCCTGAGTCCAAAGAAGCTCTCATAATTATGGCTAGGGTTTTTGCATACTTCCTTTGCTGCCTCCTTTAATATAACTGGATAGATCCCATCCACCCCAGGTGCCTTTTTTATGTTTATCCTCAACAATCTCTCCTCCACTTTCCTCTCAGTTATTACAAAATCATCCAGCTCACTGCCAATGTTTACTTTACCTACATCATTCTCCTTCCTGAATAACTCCTCATGCGTGAATGTAGATGCAAAATACTCGTTTAGATTGTTAGCCACCTGAGCAGGATCCTCAACTGTTGAACCATCAATATCCAGTGGACCAATCTGATTCATCCCTTTCCTTCTCGAGTTCAAGTATGTAAAGAACTCCTTTCTGTTTTTCTTTGCATCCTTTGCCAAGGATTTTTCGTAGTCTGCCTTTGCCTGCCTAATCTCCTTTGTGACTTGGTTACAGACCAACTTATATCTATCATAGGCTTCCATGTCACCCATTGATTTGTATGTATCCCATGCATTTTTCTTCTCTGCCACATGTCTCATTAGTCCATCTGACAACCATTTAGGCCTAAACCTTGAACAATATTTCTTAGTTGGTATGTAAAGCCTGGTAGCCACCAAGATTAGTTCCTTGAATGCTTCCCATTTTGAGTTTGCTGTTGGTAACATCATCAGTTGGTCCCACTGTATAGAATTTAAATACTGTCTCAGACCATCATAGTCGCCTTTACGAAAACAAAAACCCTTCCCTTTACCTCTGATGGTAGTTACCTCCTTGAGTAAATCCCACTTCAACACACTGTGATCACTGCCACCTAGTGGTTCATTTATCTGCAGGTTCTTAATGCATGAAGAATCACTACTGATAATCAGATCAAGAGTATTGCTCCCTCTTGTTGCCTCACGAACATGCTGATGTAGAAAACAATCATCCAATAAATCCACAAAAGCCTTGCTAGTGTGCGAGTGACCAACCCACAAATTCCAGTCAATATCTGGGAAATTAAAATCCCCCATTATAAGACTCTCTGATTTACTGGCCCACTCTATTTCCCTGTACAATATATTATTATACTCATCAGAGTCATTAGGCCTATAGCACACTCCTACTCTCAATTTTGATTTCCCTATGCTTATGTCACACCAAACTGACTCGACACTGCCCTGTCCATCGATGTCAACTGGCTTCACTTCCTTTGACTTTATGTGTTTCTTAATTAATAGCATAACCCCTCCTCCCCTCCTGTCCTGTCTATCCTTTCTATATACATTGTATTCCCCAAATTCCAGTTCCGCATTACTTATATCTGTGTGACACCACGTCTCTGATATCCCAACAATATCTGCCTTTGATGTTTTGAGCAATACCTCAAATTCATCAAATTTATTTACCAAACTCCTAGCATTGGTGTACACGCAGGTATACATGCACCTGTTTCTATTCTTAGATACCCTAACACAACCCATGTGTTTACCTGTAACGCAATGACTACCAGCAGTCTCTGAAATATCCTGCATCTTGTTTTTCAGACTTCTGCTCATTTGAATAGAAGCAGTGCAAGAATCACTTCCACCTCTGCCAGTGGCTACTGTTAATCTATTAGTCCTTGTATCCCCCCCAACTAGCAGTTTTCCGACCCACCTAACACTGCCTCGACAGCATCAGCAAAAATTCTTGCACCCTTTCTATTTAAGTGTATCCCATCCCTGTAGAAGCAATCTCTCCTGTTAACAAGTACAGTCCAGGCTGAAAAAAATTCTACCCCTTGAGCCTTGCACAATCCCTCCAGGGCCGAATTGATCGACAAGGCTCTCATCATATACTCCCTCCTATCGTGTCTGGGCAGAATTGCTGACACTTTCAAGTTCAACCCTAATTCACGGCTTTTTTTCAACAGTGACCTGTACTTGCTAAGTAATTCCGCCGGTCTCCTACTCTTAATATCATTAGTGCCAACGTGTACAACTATATCACCTTTTGTGCCCTTAAAAGATGATATCCGCTCTACAACGTCATCAACCTTTGCCCCTGGCAGACATACCCTGGTCCTATTCCACCTATCCTTTATCCTTTTATTGAGATTTGAATACAGATATTTATGCAACCTTGATTGACAAATTTTTGTCAATCAAGAAATGTGTTGGGAATATGTTTCAGTAAACTCTAAACCATTTTGAAAAGCAAACTTTTTAAGTTGTTAATTTCTTATCAGATGTACTTCCATATTGAGGAATTGTTTACAGAGAGACTAATTTTCAGTACAATACTAAACAGACAACAAAGAAAACCTCATACATAAAACCTCCCCATCTTTCTGTCGGTTTTGTGATCTACATAAGGAAATGTGTATCTTTATTTGTTTCTTCATTGTTTACTGTGCAGTGTAGTAAAATGTAATTCGGTATTGAGTGTCTGTTCTACAACAATCACTTACCATTTATCTGTTTGCGTCTGACACAAGTCACTCCAATCCTTGAAGAAATGGAGTAGACTGGCTTGACTACCTCACTCATATTCTTTTGGATAGACATTATATTCAACATCTCAATCTATTGGTGATGTAACTGGTCACATTGCTAGTCACTAAATGCAGCAGTTGACTCCATTCTGAAGTCAAACCTGTGCAACATGTACATTGGAACAACTGTTGGAATGCAGAATGTGCTGGTGCCACATTAGAAAGAAATTGTACTTAATCTTTTCAGAAAGTTCCTATCATCAGTCTAATCACTTTAAAAAAATCCAGTCATGGCTCAACAGATTACATGGAAAGCTAACTGTGACTCTTATATTGCCTTTGCCTCTGCATTTCACTAAAAATGCTGGATCATGAATCATCTTGGAAAAAAAATACAGGCACTGGATGGGAAAATTCTGCCCCCACCTTCACCATTGCTTCAATTGAATGAATGTAATCTGACCTCTTTTGCTGAAATATCAAAAGCTCTAGCAGATCCTCTACTGTACAGCAGTTCTTCCTTTGTGCATCCAAGTAAATACAGGCTGAATTTCTCAACAAAGTTTTCTCTCCTGTAAAACTCAGTATCTTCCAAAAGATTGCAAATAGTGTAAGCAGTACCAGATGATATCCATTATAGCATGATAAACCATTTATATGAAACATCTTGTTGATTTTGTATAACTGGACCAAACCAAGATCAGGCAGGGATTCCACTCTAGTCCAAAATTAGCCTTGGTAGTGTCATATGATGTAAGCTTATACAGCATCAGCCAGTACACACACACTCCCTCCCCATTTCACATATTCATTCCCTCCAAGTTCTTCCTTGTCTAGTCTAGTCTAGTTCTTCCTTGAATTTATTTAAGCTTTCAATGAAAGCTTAAATAAATTCAACCACCTGCTGGCTAAAGGCAAATTTCTGCACAACTGTTTTTGCAACTGTCTTTTATCACTTTGAATTTACCCCCCTTCAAGTGCATAATATGAGCAAGAATCCCACTGGCATTGAGCTTGCTCAAACCATTCAAAGCCTTATACACCTCCATCACCTTGCGGGTTTCCAAATGCTGCAATTTGCAGAACTTAAGCCTTTCTTGGTAAGAGTACTCCTTCCTTCTCCTCACCAATCTCATTGTTCTGCTCTGTATTCGTTCTAGGAACTCTACAACGTTCCTAAAATGAGGCCTCCAAACCTGTATGCAGTACTCAAGCTGTGGCCTGACCAATGCCTTATACAAGGGGATAGTCACCACCACCTTATCCCTGCTAGCAAAATTCCTGTATATCATTGACAAGACCCCATGAAGTACTCTTGTAGCCTCTCTGCACTGCTCAGAAAACTTCAGGTCTTACTGCACAATTATCCCCAATAGGTCTTTTTTATTCTCCACTACCCTGAGTGTAGTACCATACAGTTGGTATGTTATTCTGAGATGTCTGCTACTCATATGCAGTACTTTGCAGTTGTCAATGTTAAACTTCAGTTGCTACTTCTCAGCCCCCCCCCCCCATCTGCCCAACTTTTCTAGATCTGTTGCAGTAGTGTATTGCTGTTACTATCATTAACAACCTGCAAATGTTTTTATTATCTGCAAACTTGGACATAAGTTCAATATACCTCCATATACACCAACCCTAGGAGACTCCTAATAACATTAGTCCACGAATAGCAGTGTCCATTAAGTACCACTCTGTCTTCTGTCATTCAGCCATTCCTTTATCCCTAACAGCAACTTGCCCATAATGCCAGACTGCTACAATTTGTACAGCAGTCTATCCATATGCAACAGTATCAAAAGCTTTCCTGAAATCCAAGTTATATGATATCAGAATTATTTTTTGCATCCAGTTACTATGTGACTGCATTATAGTATCCTATCACATTGGTCAGAGAAGATTTCCCCTTAACAAATCCATGCTGTGTCTGAACTATAACTGTAGTCTCGTCAGATCATGCAATGCATCTTTAACCAATGACTCCATTATTTTTCCAGGAATAGAAGTTAACTATAACAGGTCTGTTTATCCTATCCTCCTTTGTGAATTGGGAATACATTTGCACATCTCTGGTCCGTGAGGGACCTCCCCTGAATCCAAGGATACTCTCATAATTTTGTCGAAGAGTTAGCTTACTTCCTTTGCTGCCTCCTTTAATATAACTAGATAGATCCCATCCACTCCAGGTGCCTTTCTTATGTTTAACTTCAACAATTTCTCCTCCACTTTGCTCTCAGTTATTACCAATCCCAGGGGCTCACATCTAGTGAGTATGGGCTTGGCAAACCCAGGGTCCTGAGCTGGATATCATCATCCTTCTCTTTCTTTGTGATTCCTTTCTACTTCTTGTGTGCACGCTCGCTCGCTCTCTCTCTCAGAGTAATTTGGGAAATGTTTTTTGGCTAGTGCAGCATAAGCCCCTCAGGCTTCCTTGCATCATCATATGGATAATAATGATAATAAATCATTTAGCTCCCTATTGCAGCTTGTTAAACTTGTGGCCTCCACTTTCCTGAAACATTCCTTGTGTGAATGTAGATGCAAAATACTCATTCACTTTGTCAGCAACATGTAATCAGTAGTATATTTGGTAAAGTAACATTTTAGTGAGTGCATTACTGCACATTATAAGTATTAGTATTAATACTTATAATGTGTTACAATGCAAGGAAGTAAATTTATTCTGCATCATTCAAAAAAAAAATCCTGGGTTAATTACAACAGTTTTGTTTCTAAAAGGTAATACTCACTTCTGCTTTGAGCCTTATCATAACTTACCTCTCTGCTTCAACTGCTTGAGGAATTAACCTTTCTAATTTTTCTAATTTTTCCCAAAGGCGAACTCAATGTAATCCAGTTTTTGTTACTTCCCAATTTTTTTTTTATTTGTGCCCTCTTGTTCCAATTCCAAAATACCTCCTTCACTTATTCTGCTTATTTCTTTAAGGTTCTCTATTTGGTCACTCTTCAGGCTCTCTTCTCCACATCTTCTAAGCTTCTTGTAGGGGACAATGCTTAGCACTTTGAACCAACCTTTGGACCCTCTCTTGAAGTTCTGGGCCTGAACACAATATCATAATTGTGAAATCTGTGGATTTTCATTTGGAGAATCAGTCATTTTGATCAGTTTGACTCCCTCTCTGTCTCGTTGTCATACTAGAATTTATACGATAGAATTTTTCATTCTGCAAGAAACAGCTTTTTCCCCCCTCATTATTTTTTCTTTCTGCAAAAATTTTAATTATATTAATGCATATAGCAGTGCTAAACACCTGAGAGTAGTTATCTATAAAAAAAATAATAATAATAAAATAAAGCAAACTTTATTCTGCAGGTTTTCTTTTCCAATGCAGCGTATAGGTTGTCCCAGGAATGGTACATGTTTTCTAAATGTCAATTTAGAAAACAATAGATTAATAAAAGAACTTAAAGTTTATTAAAAACTACTATACTTGAAGATTTGATTTTCAAAGAAAATAAATTGTTTTGAACCCTTAACTTGTGTTGCTGATAATCTTAAAATACAAGCTAAAATCCTTCCTCTCCTGTAAATAAATTAGTAAAGGCTACTTTCTCTGCAAATCAGAAGTTCAGTGAGAGACGGTATGTAAACCTGTAATGGAAGATGTTTTTTAATGTTTTTTTTTTTGTTATAAATATGATAAAAAGCTTATTAGTGCTTTTTTAATTGTTTCATCTATTAAGGCTATTCAGAGAACAGGTTTTTTGAACCAGATTGAAGTGAATTGATTTCAGGAAATAAATAAAATAAATTACAGTTCCAGTACTTCTCAATATCATTGAAAGTAAAGAAATAGATATTTGCAGATAACTTTGTTAATTTGAGTGAGAGTACCTACCAAGTGCTGTTATTAAAGAAGAATGAATTAATAAAACAGTGATCTTTGGTTTAGGAACTGTCAAGTGTAACATGTGCATGAAGTATAACAAATTACCCTGGATCACTTTTGGCATTCAGTTCAGATCTTTTTCTGGTGTAGTTCTGAAATTACACTTGACATTCAAGTCTGAAGAGCAGTGCCATTGTTATAAACATAACTTTGACTCAACATTTGTGAAGAGGTGCAAATTCTGCTACAGTATCTTTCTTGAAGCAGTTGTAATCAATTGGTGCCTAAAATGTAATCTAAACAGAAATCTGTAGACAACAAAATGTTAGATAAGCTAATGTTTAAATAGCATACTGTGGTAAAAACTGTCTTGTCTGTATTTTAAAACAATATGTATTTGGTTAGTAAAATTAAATTTTTTCCATTTGGGCTTAAACCTCTTGGTTTCCTCAGAAAGAAAATGCTTGATCTCCTTACTATTTCTTTGGCAGCACATATAAGGGGACAAACTTAAATTGAAAAAAGTATGGCTGCAGGAGGGATGTGGGCAAACTTGCTTTCAGCCAGGTTAATTGATTGTTGGAACAAACTTCCACCTGTAGTTGTGGAAGCTTTTTTTTTTTTTTAATAAATTTTAAAAAATGTATATAGTTTGGATAACTTCTGCAGTTTCTATACTCTTTCAGTGCACTTTGCTTGAAATCAAGGTGTACTGCACTGTACATTAGATGCCGACAAAGTAAAATCCAAAGCATGTGTCGACAGTAAAGCTGGGGGGGGGGAAACCCTTGAATATATGCAATTATATGAATGGTATGGTAGTTTAATTTCTGTTAGACCAACCCCCAAAGTCAGATTTGTTTCAAATTCCGAAACAGGAGGAGGAGGTGGGGGTCAAACAGAAATGAAGCTCAAAGCAATTATGTCTGGCAGTCTGTAAAGCCAAAATTGATGTCTTACTCCTCTCACTATGATAAAAGACATTTCAGAGTGCAAGAAACTGGCAGAAAATTAATCTACAATTTTTTGCTTGCCGTCATAATACAAGAACTTGACTCGCACTGTTTTGAACACCCTGCTCTGTCCCACATTGCTGTCATTGGAAGAATGCTAAAAGACATTTTTCACACACTTGTAAAATTATCTAAATATGAATGGACATAATGTAAAACTGATGTCAGTTAAATCTTGAGTCTAGCAAAAGGAAAGGTACAATGTACTATTGCAAGAAGTGTCTGGAGAAGCCAGCATTTTGTTTAGAATACTTTTTTATTAATTATAAAAAGCTGAAGAGAAATATAAAGTGAAGTTGACTATGTAATTTGACTAATCAATAATAAATAAAAATACTCTTTCGAACTTTGGTGTTTTTAGTTGGTGTTTTTCGAACTTTGGTGTTTTTTCACAAAACCAACTAAGGTTATAAGGCATTAATGTATTGTCTCTGAATTGCATCTATTCTATAGTCGTTGGGTGAAAAACCTGAATTTCTGCAAGGTAAAAGCTATGTAACCCGTGACCAAGAAATTCACCCGTATTGTGAAAAGAACTCTAAAGCTTGATTGTCTTGATTCAAGGCCATTTTCCCACAGGGTGGAAGAACAGAAACTAACTAATGCTACCCATGAAGAGTTGAACATGCATTCAGCAAAGTTCATCCTTGTGCCATTGCAAAATATATGTAACTTTCCTTTCATGTGCAAAACACTTTATTCCTAAAAGTACTTAACAGGGAATGATATAGTCAAAATTTAGGAAGAGTGTTATAAATTGTACTTTGCATCTGTCTTTACTGATGAAAGACCCTTCATGCTGAGAAGATGCTGTGTGAGTGAGGCAGAGTCATATGAAATTAGTGATTTCTTAATTACAGATGATCGTTTATTAGAAAAACTTAAGAATAAAGGCAAGTAAGGCTCCTGCAGTCGATGGCATTTACCTTGTAGATTTGAGAGAGAAAATGAGGGAGTTTATTGAACCATTGAGGTTAATTATGAGGGCATCTTTGGACTTACGGGAGATTCCTTTCAATTGGAGAAGTCCCAATGTATTGCCAATACATAGAAACAATTCGAAGAGTGAAGTTGGTAACTACAGATCAGTTTACAGAGAAATAGAGTGGGCTAGTAAATCAGAATATCTTATAATGGGGGATTTTAACTTCCCAGATATCGACTAGAACTTGTGGGTTGGTCACTCACACACTAGTAAGACTTTTGTGGATTTATTGGATGATTCTTTTCTGCAGCAGCATGTTCGAGAGGCAACCAGAGAGAATAATACTCTTGATCTGGTTATCAGCAGTGATCATTCGTGTGTTAAGAATTTGCAGATAAAGGAACCACTAGGTGGCAGTGATCACAGTGTACTGATGTGGGATTTACTTAAAGATATAATTACCATCAGGGGTGCCGACCAGGCTAGCCGAGTGGGTAAAGTACCTGCCCGGCAACCCAAAGGTCGCGGGTTCGATTCCCGCCTCGGGCTTGGATCAAAGTACTGCAAAAACCTTGGGAGGTGCAATATGGCCACAGAAGCCGATGCGCCAACAACTACCAAATCAATCAAATCAAACCATCAGGGGTAAAGGAAAGGGTTTTTGCTTCTGTAAAGGTGAGTACAGTGGTCTCAGACATTTTTTAAATTCTGTACAGTGGGATCAACTGACGATGTTACAAACAGTAAATTCTAAGTGGGAAGTATTCAAGGAATTAATCATGGATGCTACTAAAAGTTTCATACCTATTAAGAAATATTGTTCAAGGTTTAGGCCTAAATGGTTATCAAATGAACTAATGAGACTCGTGACAGAGAAGAAAAATGCATGGGATGCATATAAATTATCAAGTGACTCAGAAGCTTATGGCAGATATAAGTTAGTCTGTAATCAGGTCACAAAGGAGGTTAGGCAGGCAAAGGCAGATTACAAGAAATCTTTGGCAAAGGATGCTAAGAAAAACAGCAAAGAGTTCTTTACCTATGTAAACTCCTGAGGGAAAGGGATGAATCTGATTGGTCCACTTGATATCGGTGGTTCGACTGTTGATGATCCTGCTCAGATAGCAAACAAACTGAATGAGTATTTTGCATCTACATTCACATATGAGGAGTTATTAAGGTTTTAAAATGGCAGAAGGTTATCAAAATTGTAGCAGGGTGCTTAATGATTTTGTAATAACTGAGAGCAAAGTGGAGGAGAAATTGTTGAACATAAGAAAGGCACCTGGGGTGGATGAGAATCTATCCAGTTATATTAAAGTAGGTGGCAAAGCAACTAAGCAAAACCTTAGCCATAATTATGAGAGCTTCCTTGGACTCAGGGGAGGTGTGCAAATGTATCACCAATTCACAAAAGGGTTTCAAAAGGTGACACAAGTAACTATAGACCTGATAGTTTAACTTGTGTTCCTGGGAAAATAATGGAATCACTGGTTAAAGAAGCATTTCGGGATCATTCTGACCAGACTGCAGTAATAGTTAAAACACAGCATGGGTTTATTAAAGGAGGTCGTGCCTGACCAATTTGATTGAATACTATGATGTGGTCACAAAGGAACTGAATGCCAAAAATAATTTTGATATCATATACTTGGATTTCAAGAAAGCTTTTGATACTGTTGCACATGGAAGACTGCTGTACAAATTGGAGAGATATGGCATTAAGGGTAAGTTGCTACAATGGATAAAGGGATAGTTGAATGGGAGAGAGATAATCAAGGGACACTGCTCTTTATGGACAAATGTTATTAGTGGAGTTCACCAGGGTTTGGTGTTGGGTACATTGTTGTTTTGTATATTTATCAATGATATTGATGAAGGTATATCAGGCTTAATGTCCAAGATTGCAGATGATACAAAGGTTGGCAGGGTTGTTAATGATAGTAAAGATGGTATGCTACTCCAACTGGATCTAGATCAGTTGGGAAAATGGGCAGAGAAATGGCAACTGAAGTTTACCATTGACAAATGCAAAGTACTACATATGGGTAGAAGTAACTCCAGAGAAATGTACCAACTGTGTGGTACTAAACTTAAGGTGGTAGAAAATGAAAAAGACTTGGTAGTAATTGTGCAGTCAGATATAAGTTTACTGAGCAATGCAGACAGGCTGCCAGGGCAGGTCATGTGCTTTTTCAATGATATATAGGAATTTTGCTAGCAGGGAAAAGGAGGTGATTGTCCCTCTGTATAAGGCAATGGTCAGGCCACGCCTTGAGTACTGTGTACAGGTCTGGAGGCCTCATTTTAGGAAGGATGTAGATTTGCTTGAGCGTGTACAGAGAAGGGCAATAAGATTGGTGAAGGGAATAAAGGGATCCTCTTACCAAAAGAGGCTTAAGTTCTGCAAATTGCAGTGGCTCCGGACTAGGCACCTGCACGATGATCTGATTGAGGTGTATAAATGTGTTGCCTTGAATAAATTTGTATAAATGAGGTGCCTTGAAAGGGTTGAGCATGCTGAATTCTGGTGGGATCCTTCCACTTGTTCAGATTATGAACCTAAGTGGGCATGAATCCAAATTAAGAAAATACAGATGTAGAATAGATGTGCGGAAATTTGCCTTTAGCCAGCGGGTAGTTAATTGCTGGAACAAACTTCCATCTGTCGTTGTGGAAGTTGATTGATTAAATAAATTTAAGGAGGAATTGGACAGGCATTTGGAGGGAATGGTTTGTGTTTTTTTTTTTTTTTTTTTTTGGCAGATGCTGCATAAGCTCATACACTTGCTTTCTTGCATCACATGCCACTACTACTTTCCTCTCATCGCTGGAATAGGCTATGAGAGGGATTATTAAAATGAATAAAGATAGAATTCTCACTGTTGTAAAGAATTCCAGAACAAGGTCATAAATTCAAAGTTACAGGGGTTAAGGTTTAGATTATATTATAGGGAGTTTCCTTCTAGCCAGAATCCTGGAATAGGTTGCCCCTGCAAGTAGTTGAGGCTGACAGTTTGAATAAATTCATAGGTCAGCCTGTATGAGGAGGAAGGCAAATAATTTTTATTTTCTTCTCTTCTCGGGGTGTTATATATTTTATTTTTTTTCCCTCATACAGTGCAGAAAAAGCCTGTGGCTTCCTTTCACGGTATGGTGAATACTATTACTAATTACACCATCAGCATAAAATGCACAAACTCTAAAATAAGTGGCAATGAACATGATAATCTTATTTTCTTCAGTTTGCAGAATTTCAGTTTTTGTGTGCTGGGCTGGCTGGTATGATATTGATATATCAGTTTGTAAAAAGTGGAAGTGGTGAGATTATAAATTATGCGTATTCCTACAGTGGCAAAACTACTGTACCTGGTGGTATAATATTTTCACCACCATAAATACATGGTGTGTATTGTAGGACCCATATTTGATGTTATCAAACATGTTTGGGTTGCTATACAAGGTAACATATCTCTGTTGGGAATTACCATGACATCTTATCTTTCTTGGTATAAGAACACAAATATTGCTTCCTCTGCATTGAAGGGGAGAGAAGCAAAAAAAAAAAAAAAAAAAAAAAACACTGGGTTTTCTTTTTTTACTCTTGGCATTACCTGGACAAACCTGTACAAATTTCAAATCTATTCTACTATGGAATATTCCTACTGCTCTCAAAATCTCTGTCTCCTTGGTTCTATTAAGAAGAGAACATCAGGTTAATTAGTGACCTGTCTCTCATAAAGTCTATAATCACTCTGTCTCATAGAATATTTGTTATGCTGAAAACCCCCCTTTTTTTAATAGATATTTTCATTGGTACTGTTTATCTTTTGAATTGGCTTCTGTAATTCCACTACTAGCTTCCAAACCAATCTGATCATGTGCATGAACCAGTCAGCAATCATTCACTGTCTGACTCCAAACTCAGAACTAACTTTTGTCATTTATCCTTTCTGTTCTGTTGAACAACCTTCCTTTCCATCCATGTGTACTTCTGTATATATGACAATATGTACTCTTGTTTGCTTTCTTGAGAATAATTAATAAATTAAATGCAGTGTAATATTTATTAATAGTTCATTTTTTTTTTCAGGCCCAGTATAATTTTGTTACTTTACATCTTGTCTGTTAGGCTACTGTCACATTTCCTTCCCCCCATCTGTTGATCCACTCATTTGATTTAACGAATTCTATTTCCATATCCTCTATTTAAATTTGTTATTATACTGTGTCCTTTATGTTTAATGCTATGCTGCTAGAGATATTTCTGACGTTTGACATTTAATCGTCTCTTATTTTATATTTTACTTTAATTTTTGTTACAGTGAAACCTCAATAATCTGAAATTTTCAAAAATCCAACACTTTTGAATGTTTCTCTGAGTGTAATCCACTGTATAAGGGAATAGGAAAAATAGACTAGTTAATTTAACTTTTCTTTTTTCTTTCTTTTTTTTTTTGTTCTTTTAATAATTTCCAGACACCAATTTCTTTCTGCTTTGTGTGTGTGTGTGTGTGTGTGTGTGTGTGTGTGTGTGTGTACACGAGTATACACCATATACCCTCTGGAATTCAATTAATAAGCCTAATAGCATAGTATATCTTCTGCTAATTTTATGAATACAGCACTGTATATAGATAATTAATATATTTTACATATTTATATAATATATTCATTATTACTGTGTACTTGCAGTGTATAAACCCTTTCAATATGGTAGTTTGTTTAGTTTTTAAGCCACTTGAATTGCTGAAATCATATTATACTGTTTTTATCTCGTTAAAAAAAAATATTGGACAATGTAAACACCCATGCTAAACCCAAATAATGGTTGAATCTGCAACCGTTATTTCTTAGGCAATTATATTACCCCAAAATTTTAACCCATACTGCTGGACCAATCCAGCACATTATCCCTGAATATTTCAACTCTATTTATAATCTTCAAAGTATTAGATTTGAGGTTATACTGTACTATATATACATGCACACATACATACAACCTTTTAATTTAACTCTTTTAGAATCACCAAATGTTCAGGTTGATGACGCAGGTGAGAAAGTACGTCCGAGCTATAAGAGATGTGTACTGATTCTCAGAGAAATTCCAGAATCTACTCCAGTAAAGGTTGTCAGCTTTCATAAAATTAATATTGTACTGTGTTAGAATTAATGAAGTAAAGTGCATTTTAAAGTTTACATAAGAATTTTGCATCTGTTGCTCAAATATCTTGTATTGAAAATCTTTATTTTTGATGTGTATATTTTATATTAATTTCAAATATATTAAATATTCAAATATGGGTTCATATCCGCACTTCAAGTGTGTGTACTCGTTGCCCAAACTCATTTAAAGTCAGAGTTTTTAATAGCTATGTATATACTGGTAATTTGTAGAAGAATAAGAGAAATTTGCTTCAATATGATACATGGAACACTTCCTTATGACACTCCAGAAATTAAAACGAATATAAAATTAACACAAAATGATTACAGTAATAAAATATATTTTTTTTAATTTAAAAAGTTTCAACAAATTTTGAAAAAAAAAAAAAAAAAAAAAAGGAAAGTCGTTTTACAAAATTTAAGTTACTTTTTAAATTAAAAAAAATTATTTTATTACTGTAATCATTTTGTGTTAATTTTATATTCATTTTAATTGCTGAGTGTCATACGAAATTGGAGGTAAAATTGGAGAAAAGGTAAATTTCTCCTATTCTTCTACAAATATTGAAATATAACAGAATGTATTGGGCATCGTAGCTCTGTTTTATACTGATCATATACTAGTAATGTAAAGCGAAGTCTTGTTTATTCAAAGAGCAATGTTGCTGTTTACAAAGAGTGTTTTGCAACTTATATACAGGGTAGTTACAAACATTTAAATAATATAGCTACATTACTGTACACAATAGGCAAAACATTATAATAATTAACTCACATTATTTAATGACTCATGAGCAGCTGAACCATCCACCCACCCTACAGTCACATTTGAATCCTAGTGACATTTTTAGAAAATTTCATTCTGACTTTAGTGGGATATTTCAAATGATATGTGGTCAAGGCATATATTGTTTTTTTAATGAATTTTACATATTCGCTGCCACTTATGTTTTCGAGGGTCTTTTAGCATTAGCATTAGTAGAGGCATTTGATGCAAGAAAGCAAGCTTATGCAGCATCAGCCAAAATAAAATAAAATATATAAATAAATAAATAAAATAAATAACCACTTCCACTTCACCCCTCTGTTAGTTCGAAATACCTGTCCAGCTGAGCCTTAAACTTATTTAGGCTATCAACTTCCACGACAAGGGATGGAAGTCTGTTCCACCAACCAACTACTTGCTTGCTAAAGGCAAATTTCCTCACGTCTATCCTACATCTGTCTTTCCTCAATTTGAATTTATGCCCTCTCAGGTGATTATTCAAAGCAAGAGGGAGAATCCCATCAGCATTGAGCATGCTCAAACCATTCAAGGCTTTGTACACCTCTATCAGATCACCTCGCTGGTGCCTAGTCTCCAGACACTGTAATTCGCAAAATTTAAGCCTTTCTTTGTAAGAGCACCCCTTTGTTCCATTCGCTACTCTTGTTGCCCTTCTCTGTACTCGTTCCAGCAGCTCTACATCTTTCTTGAAATGAGGCCTCCAGACCTGTATACAGTACTCTAGGTGTGGACTGACCATTGCCTTATACAAGGGAATAATCACCTCCTTATCCTTGTTAGAAAAATTCCTATATATCATTGACAATACACCATGAGCTACTCTTGCAGCCCGTCTGCACTGCTCAGAGAACTTCATATCTGCCTGCACAACCACCCCCAGGTCCATTTCATTCTCTACCACTGTCAGTATAGTACCACAGAGTTGATACGTTGCTCTGGGGTTGCTGTTTCCCATTTGTAGTACTTTACATCTGTCAATGTTAAACTTCATTTGCCACCTCTCAGACCATCTGCTCAACCTTTCCAGATCCTGTTGCAGCAGCATAGTGTCAGTAGTGTCCTTGACAACCCTGCCAACCATCGTATCGTCGGCAAACTTGGACATTAAGCTTGATATACCATCATCAATATCATTTATAAATACAGAAAACCCAATACTGAACCCTGAGAGACTCCACTAATAACATTAGTCCACGATGAGCAGTGTCCATTGATTACCACTCTCTGTCTTCTCCCCCTCGACCACCCCTTTATCCATAGCAGCAATTTGCCACACTGCTCCGATTTGTGCAGCAGTCTTCCATGTGCAACAGTATCAAAAGCCTTTCTAAGATCCAAGTATATAATATCAAAGTTATTCCCTGAATCCAGTTCTTTTGTAACTGCATCATAGTATCCAATCAAATTGGTCAGGCAAGACTTCCCCTTAACAAAACCATGCTGTGTCCAAGCTATAACTGAAGTCTTGTCTAGATGATCCTGCAGTGCTTCTTAAACCAGTGCCTCCATTAATTTTCTGGGAACAGAAGTTAAACTCACAGGTCTATAATTACTTGTGTCAGCCTTTAATCCTCCTTTGTGAATTGGGGTCACATTTGCACATCTCCAGTCCATGGAAGCTCTCATAATTATGGCTAAGGGTTTGCTTACTTCCTTCGCTGCCTCCTTTAATATAACTGGATAGATCCCATCCACCCCAGGTGCCTTTCTTGTGTTTATCTTCAACAATTTCTCCTCCTCTTTACTCACAGAGATTACAAGATTCTCTAGCTTACTGCCAGAGTTGAATACACCTCTGGCATTCCCCTCGCTGAATAACTCCTCATGTGCGAATGTCGATGCAAAATATTTATTTAGTTTGTTAGCTGCCTGAGCAGGATCATCAACAGTTGACCCATCGATATCAAGAGGACCAATCTGATTCATCCCCTTCCTTCTAGAGTTTACATAAGTAAAGAACTCTTTGCTGTTTTTCTTTGCATCCCTTGCCAAAGATATCTCGTAATCTGCCTTCGCCTGCCTAACCTCCGTTGTAACTTGGTTACAGATCAACTTGTATCTTGGTTACAGATCAACTTGTATCTATCATAGGCTTCTGTGCTACGTGTTAATTTGTATGTATCCCATGCATTTTTCTTCTCTGTTCATCTGACATCCATCTTCAGTTCATCTGACATCCATTTAGGCCTAAACCTTGAACAATATTTCTTAGTTGGTATGTAAAGCCTAGTAGCTTCCAAGATAAGTTCTTCGAATGCTTCCCATTTTGAATTTGCTGTTGGTAACATCATCAGTTGGTCCCACTGTATAGAATTTAAGTACTGTCTCAGTCCATCGTAGTCGCCTTTACGAAAGCAATAACCCTTCCCTTTACCCCTAATGGTAGTTACCTCTTTGAGTAAATCCCACTTCAGCACACTGTGATCACTGCAACCTAGTGGTTCATTTATCTGCTGATTCTTAATGCATGAAGAATCACTACTGATAATCAAATCAAGAGTATTGTAGTTGCCCCCCGAACATGCTGATGTAGAAAACAATCATCCAATAAATCCACAAAAGCCTTGCTAGTGTGTGAGTGACCAGCCCCCAAATTCCAGTCAATATCTGGGAAATTAAAATCCCCCATTATAAGAATCTCTGATTTACTGGCTCACTCTATTTCTCTGTACAGTTTCCTATTATACTCATCAGAGTCATTAGGCCTATAGCACACTCCTACTCTCAATTTTGATCTCCCAATGCTTATGTCACACCAAACTGACCCGACACAGCACACAGTCCAGCGATGTCGACTGGCTTCACTTCCTTGGATTTTATGTATTTCTTTACTAATAGCATAACCCCTCCTCCCTTCCTATCCTGTCTATCCTTTCTGTAGACATTGTACTCCCCAAATTCCAGTTCTGCATTCCCTATATCTGTGTGACACCACGTCTCTGAAATCCCAACAATATCTGCCTTTGATGTTTTGAGCAATACCTCAAATTCATCAAATTTATTTACTAAACTCCTAGCATTGGTGTACACGCAAGTATACATGCACCTGTTCTTTTTCTTAGCTACCCTAACACAACCCATGTGTTTACTTGTACCCCAATGATTCCCAGCAGTCTCTGAAATATCCTGCATCTTATTTTCCAGGCTGCTGCTCATTCCAATAGAAGCAGTGCAAGAATCACTTTCACTTCTGCCAGTGGCTACTGTTAATCTATTAGTCCTTGTATCCCCCCAATCTAGCAGTTTTCTGACCCACCTAACACTGCCTCGATAGCATCAGCAAACATTCTATTTAAGTGTATCCCATCCCTGTAGAAGCAGTCTCTCCTGTTAACAAGTACAGACCAGGCTGAAAAAAATTCTACCCCTTGAGCCTTGCACAATCTTTCTAGGGCCGAATTGATCAACAGGGCTCTCATCATATACTCCCTCCTATCGTGTCTGGGCAGAATTGCAGACACTTTCAAATTCAGCCCTAATTCACGGCTTTTTTTCAACAATGACCTGTACTTGTTAAGTAATTCCACCGGTCTCCTTCTCTTAATATCATTAGTGCCAACGTGTACAACTATATCACCTTTTGTGCCCTTAAAAGATGATATCCGCTCTACAACATCATCAAACTTTGCCCCTGGCAGACATACCCTGGTCCTGTTCAACCTATCCTTTTTACAAAGCATGTTTCCCGTTTCCCTGACAATAGATTTTCCAACACCTACTAGTTCCTGGGGGACTCTGCCTTGGGGGTTGCTGCTGCGTTGTGCGATGACCAAGTGCAAGCTCTGGCATTGGTGTGGGCAGCTGAGAGCTTGATGGGCCCCTCACTTTTAATCCTTCGAGGGCATCCAACCTGTCCTTCAAGCTCTCATATAGGCCGATAACAACTTATGTATGCAGATTCTTCTGGTGCTGGAAAAAGTGGGCACTGCTTTTTGATAAATAGATTTCATCTGTGAAGAATCTCACTCCAAGTAAACCTCACATCTGTTCTTTGTAGCATTCTAACATCAATTCATGTGAATGAGATTCAGAATCTGCATCGCTTGAATAGAATTCTATTTCAGTATCAGATAAGATACTATAAAGAGCTGATTCAATGTCATAAGTCAACATGCATTAGTAGAGGCACATGATGGAAGAAAGCAAGCTTATACAGCATCAACCAAAAAAAAAAATCCATTCATTAAATGTTTGTCTAGTCCTGCCTTGAATTTATTTAAGCTCTCAACTTCCATAATAACAGATGGAAGAAGTTTGTTCCAGCAATCAGTGTTGTCCCAGGCTGTGGATCCATTGTGAAAACCCTTTAAGGTAAAATTTTATAGGAAAACGCTTTACACAAAGTTGTATCAGCACGCGCACACACACACACACACACACACACACACACACACACACACACACACACACACACACACACACACACACACACACACACACACACACAGGATGATCTTTTGTTTTTCACAAGCTAAAGAATTAAAATTCAACAATGGTTTTTGTGATAAATACTAAACTGGATAAAATAACTTCAATATAAGCAAAGAAACATACAAAACCTTGAACCAAGCATTCAGCTTTTATAGTTCTCTCTAGATGGTGCAGTCGACACTAAACAAAATTCCAGCCATAATGCAATGGCCCATGGTTCATTCAGGTGCTGATATTGCTCAGTGTTTCATTTCATTTGCTGTTCCTTTTACAGTGCTCATTTATTGACCACACTTGTGAATGGATGCATATTTGCATCAAGCAAATTCATCCATGGCACAAAAATTGCAGTTCACTTTGATGCTGCATTTCAGCAGTGAACGTGTCAAAAGACATTAAAAGCTTGTATGTGAGCGGGGGGGGGGGGGTAGAACCAAAGGACATTATATTGAAAAATAAAATTATTATGCAAATTAATATATTCCATCCCAAGTTGCACAGGGTTCTAGCTATCCTTCATGCCTTAAGTTTTATTTAGCATGGTTAAATTATTCCTTTCTAAAGGGGAGGGTTACAGATCATAGGATGTAGTTAGTGGAAAATCCCATTTCTGAAAACTGATAGATCTACTAGAGGAATCCCCACATTGATGAAAGTTTGTGAGGTTTATAAATAATATTGTATTTATATTCGTGCATTTTTATTCTACTTTATGGTATGAAAATAGGAGTGCAACATTTGTGCAAGACATTTTCAAAAATATAGTGTATATTTTTGAAAATATCTGCTATTATATTATATTTTCTATAAATATAATATGCCACACATCTAGCAATACTTTTTTCTTTTAATCATACCTCTTATAGAGCATAGGGCTCTATAAGAGGCCTATTCAGGCCACACCGTGAGTAGGAAGGATGTAGAGTTGCTAGAACGAGTGCAGAGAAGGACAATGAGATTAGTGAGGAGAGAATTGGGGGCTCTTACCAAGAAAGGTTTAAGTTTTAATTTTATTTTTGAATTCTATAAATGTCAATAGTATAAAATTGTAGAGGTTTTTCCTACACAGTAAGAAATATTGGTACATTGTGTATTGGAAAATGTTTTTGTTCTTGCAAACATAAAAATAAATTAACAGTTATGTGCAAGGTATTTTTAAGATATTGATGGAATTTAAATCCTCAATTTAAACAAACTTCATTTAAATTGAGAATTGCAATTAAACAGTTATTAATACAGTAAAGAACAGGATGTTCACAAATCTGAAACCACACCAGGTGATAGAGAATATCTTCAAATTTTTATTCACCAACCAGAAAATGTGTGTACTGCTGTAGATGGCAGCATAATTGGAAAACTGTAATCATAGAATTTGACCAATCCTTAGAAGTGCATACTTTAGCTCAATGATCTGCAGTCTGCCACTGCTGTTATGTGTAAATTTCGAACACTGAAGTGGTAGCCAAATAAAATTTCTAGACGAGGTAATAGCCAAGTAAAAGTTGGTTTGAGGACGTTTAGCACTGAGTTCAGGGAAATCCATACAACATGCCAGTTGTGAGCTTGACATGTCAAGATCAATAGTGTGTAATGCATTATGTTGCTATATGAGAATGAACCCATACAAGTTGCAGCATTATATATATGCTGTTAATTGATAACAAAACCAAGAGGATGGGATTTTTCTAATAAATTTGTGATTGTACTGCCATCTACTGCATTTTGCCATTAGTGAATAAAAACTAAAGACATTATCACCTGACTATGGTTTCTGGTTTGTATCATATACCCTGTTCACACAGTAACATTTTAGTTTTGTAAAAGAGGTTTGTGTATATCATTTATTCGTGCATTATAGCCTTAGTCACTGATGTGCCAATAAAACCCAAAACAAACAAACATCATTTATTCATTTGTCTATTGAAAAACATTGTTTGTAATAAAAGAGGTATCTGTTACTTGAATTAAAATATTTGACAGTAGAAAAATAAGTAAAATTAGCTGGTTTTTTTTTTTTTTTTTTTAACTATGTAAAATAATTACAAAATTTGTCATTTAAATTACTCTTCAGACCCTCTGTAATTTCTTGTGATCATCAGGACTGTACTTCTCAGAACCGAGGTGCTAAGCTCTTACGGGGTCCCCCTTTCAAGATAGCAATGGTCCAGAATTCAAAAAGAAAGAACTTGCATCTCGTATAAATATAATCAGCAAAAAATCATTATTTTTACCGATCTGTTTAAACACAAACATTGCAATACAAAGATCACTTTGAAATTTGACATTAGAGGCCATGCAAGGACCAAGGCTAGTGCCTCATGTGCATGTTCATAAGTACGGCCCTGGTGATCATACACAAATTAGGCTTCAATTCTTATGTATAATAATTACTTGATTTACAATCTTTTTATCTTGTTAACAAGAAATTTTTGCACAACTGCAATTGCAAAGGTTTTTGAAAATTTACTAAGACTTAAATGCACCAAGCTTAGTTATGCTGTCATTAATGGAAGTATGGAATCTTTCCCATGACTTTCAGTTTCATCTTAAGAAGAAAAGAAGTCAAACGAGCAATGTCCGGAAAATTAGTGAGCAGGGGATCAAGTGCTGTCAATTTTGGCCAGAAAGTGTTGGATAGAAAGGCAGTATGAGCGACCTTTGGGTTTTAAAATCACCCTAATGTTTGTATTTTGATGGATGCAGTTTATGGAAAGGCTGTTTTTGAAACAACATAATTTGATGCAAACCCTTTATCTTTTGAGTCATTCATTTCAGTGAATAACTCAAAAAAATTTACATGTCACATGACTTAAGACAGTGTGTTATGAGGAAAACTACCATGAAACTGTACTATATCACAATTTCATTATATAGTACAACTTAATTTTTCAAAACTTTTGAAAATCCATCTTTTGACAGGTTCATCACAAATTAAAAGTAAAGGGCTAGTTCCTGAGAAGATCAAATTACATGGAAATAATGATAAATTGCCATTTTCAACTGTAATAATAGGAAACTTAACCAAAACATTGGTTTTTCCTAGTCAAACTGTCTGATACTATTTCCTTGGCACACATCTCTTGACATGGCAATAAAACTCATTCTGTTTGCCAGAATTGAAATATAAAAAAAAATGTAATGGGATAGAGATAAGAAATACTTAAATAAGTAAACTTTTTTTAATAATAATAATGATAAATAAAGTGTAAATGAAGAAAAAAAAAATTTTCAAGTGTGTATGCAGGGAGCGGTTACAAATTCCTTTGTAATAGCTCCCCATATTTCAACAGCAGCCAGAAATATTGCGCATAATTTCTACAAGCACAAGATTTGCCTTTCCCAGTGGTGCTTTCAGAAGTGTACTGTGAAAGTAGATATCATAATTTCTGACTCCTTCGGCCTATGGTGTAATAGAGGAATTAAACTATTGTTCAGAAGCTTTTAATTTTAACCCTTCTGCACCTGCCATACCATTGTTCACCATATTCTTTAATTGCACTACCAGGCCTACTGCCACTAATGGAAATATTTTCGTAATGATGTTTTCATTATTCCTTAAGTGCTTTATTTCCACACACACTGTACTTATTAAGAGAAATAAAATCTTAAGGTAAGCACAGTACTAAGTACTATAGGTTCTAATACCTCTCGTGTTTGGGGTTTACATAAAAAAATAAATAATAAATAATAATAATAAAAAATAAATAAAAGAATTTGAATGAACAAGCAGGTTTTTTTACCTCAGCAGATATTGATTCTGATATTATTATTATAACTCCAAATTTCCTTTTCTGAGATTGGCCACACCTTTATTTTCAGGGAAATTCATATTTTTATTTTGGAAGTTTGTACATCAGTGCTGTCAAACCTTTTTTTTTTTTGCTTATGTGGACACAAGAAGTTGAAGGGTGCCATCAAGGAAATAAAGTATTAAATTCATTACAAAATAAGAGTGTAACCTGAAAAAGTAAGGTAATACTGATTTGTTAAGAAGCATTTTAATCATACCATTATGAAATTAAGCTGAGCTGCATATCTACTGTTTTTCAACATATTCACCTTGTTTATTATAAGGCATTTGTCTCCTTGTGAGATGAGATTATCTGTACTCTTCTGAAAGTCAAAGCTCATCTCAAATAGCCATGTTGCACGTTATGTTGAACATACACATCTGTGTTTGAAATCCCTACCAGAAAGATTCCATTTTAAAGAACAATATAATCAAGAGTCTGAAGGAAAAAGATCTGGTATGAGGGGGGTTTAGTAAATTATCTACCTACCTATGAAGGAAATGAGATCAGAGGCAAAAATCTGATTTTGTTGGCAATGAGGAAATACCAGACAAATAAAATTTTGTCCTGTCCATCAAAGAACGCAGAAACAGCAGACTTCAGTTCGTTATCATTATCGACATGAAATCCACGCAAGTTTTCTTTGAGTGTCAAACAGAAAATAGTCACTGGGGTTGGGGAGGGGGATAGATCCGGACTGTAAATGTATACTGTAAATTTAGATCTGAATCTGTAAAGTCACAGTCTCTCTCTCTCTCTCTCAAAGCAGCAGGAATAGCCTGTGCACTGGTGTGGTGTCCTGAAGAAGCAGCACGCCTTTAGAAAGTTTTCTACGGCATTTTTCTTTATGGCATCCCTTAGGTTGTACAGTAGGGATGCATATGACTCCCCAGTGACTGTTTGCTTGTGTTCCAAGTAGAGAATATACAAAATTCCCCCAGCATCCCAAAATATGGTAGCCATAATCTTATCAGCCACAGGTTGTGTCCGAAATTTTTTGGTTGGGACATCCCTTGCTCTTCCATTGCATTGATTCTTGCTTGGTCTCGGGATCCATCCCCCTTACGGGTGATGAACCCATGTTCCATCACCCATAATGCCCATGCTCAATGCTGATAGGATTCTTCCTCTTGTTCAGAATAATCACCTGAGAGGGCATAAATTCAAATTAAGGAAAGACAGATGTTGGATAGACGTGCGGAAATTTGCCTTTAGCCAGCGGGTGGTTGGTTGGTGGAACAGACTTCCATCCCTTGTCGTGGAAGTTGATTGCCTAAATAAGTTTAAGGCTCAGCTGGACAGGTATTTCGAATGAACAGAGGGTTTTTTTTTTTTTGCTGATGCTGCATAAGCTTGCTTTCTTGCATCAAATGTCTCTACTAATGCTAATAATTCTGGAGATGAACGTTTCGGGATCCCTTTCATTAAGTTCTAAATTATCCTGAACACTACTCTGAATTTCTTCTTCACAAGGGTCAGAAATCTGCAGACCCACCTTGCACTGACCTTAGTCATCTCCAAATGTTCATAGAGGATGCTTATAACTGTTCTCTCGGATATGTCACATTCCCTATAGATTTGGATACCTTTAATTGTGTGTCATTCAGCACAAGGGTTTCCACAGCTTGGCACATTTCTGGAGTTCTTGCTGCAAGCCTTCCTGGACATGGATCATCTTTGATGGATTCTCTGCCCCACTTGAATTGTTTTGACCAGAATTTCAACTGGTACTCTGAAGGTGCACTGTTGTCATACACAGCCACCATCCTTTCATGAATGCCTTTGGCTCATTTCCTTCTTTGGGGAGAAACTTGATGACTGAATGATGCTACAAAAGAGGAGGTAAGCAAATACTTAGCCATAATTATGATAGCATCGTTGGACTCAGGGAAAGTACCCGTGGGCTGGAGATGTACAAATGTTTCTCCAATTCACAAAGGGGATCAAAGGGTGACATGACTAATTACAGTCCTGCTAGTTTAACTTCTGTTCCAGGGAAAATAATGGAGTCACTGGTTAAAGAAGCATTGCAGAATCATTTAGACAAGAGAGCATTAATAATTCATACACAGCATGGGTTTGTCAAGGGGAAGTTTTGTCTGACCAATTTGATTGGATACTATGTGGTCACAAAGGAACTGGATGCAAAAAATAATTTTGATATATACTTGGATTTCAGGAAGGCTTTTGATACTGTTGCACATGGAAGACTACTGTTCACACTGGAGCAGTATGGCATTAAGGGTAAGTTGCTACAATGGATAAAAGGATAGTTGAGTGGGAGAAGACAGAGTGATAATCAATGGATGCTGCTCTTTATGGACTAATGTTATTAATGGAGGCCCCTGGGGTTGGGTGTTAGGCCCATTGTTGTTTTATATATTTATCAATGATAATGAAGGTATATTAGGGTTAATGTCTAAGTTTGCAGACGATACAAAGGTTGGCAGGGTTGTTAATGATAGCACAGTACTGCAACAGGATCTAGAAAAGTTGAGCAAATGGTCTGAGAGGGGGCAACTGAAGTTTAATATTGACAAATGCAAAGTACTGCATATGGGTAGCAATAACCTCAGAACTGTACCAATTGTGTGGTACTACACTAAGGGTAGTGGAGAATGAAAAAGACTTGGGGTAATTGTGCAGTCAGATATGAAGTTTTCTGAGCAATGCAGACAGGCTGCCAGAGCCTGTCTGCATTGGGTCATGGGGTCTTGTCAATGATGTATGGGAATTTTGCTAGCAGGGATAAGGAGATGACTATCCCCTTGTATAAGGCAATATTCAGGCCACACCGTGAGTAGGAAGAATGTAGAGTTGCTAGAGCGAGTGCAGGGAAGGACAATGAGATTGGTGAGGAGAGAAAGGGGTACTCTTACCAAGAAAGGCTTATGTTCTGCAAATTGCAGCATCTGGAGAGTAGGCACCTGAGAGGTGATCTGATTGAGGTGTACAGGGCCCTGAATGGGTTGAGCACACTGAATTCTGATGGGATTCTTCCACTTACTCAGATTACAAACCTGAGGGGGCATAAATTCAAATTGAGGAAAGACAGTTGTAGAATAGACATGCGGAAATTTATAGCTTTAGCCAGCGGTGGTTAATTGCTAGAACAAACTTCCATCTGTAATTCAAGGAAGAAGTGGACAGAATTTTGGACCGAATGGATGGGTGAAATGGGAGAGTTTTTTTTTTTTTTTTTTTTTTTGGGGCCTGATGCTGTATAAGCTAATGGTTACAGCAGCACAATCTAAAAACATAGTGGAATCAAAATTAGTATGATTCAAATTGAGATATGTAGGAACATGATAAATCATAAATGCGTAGATAATTTATTGAATGCACCTCATATTATCATGCAACAGAATCACATCCTCTTTCTTTGACATCATATTTCCCTCATTGGGGAAATCTACAACGGGGATTTCACTATTCAGGAACTGAAAAGAGCCCTCGCTCTTTCCAAAGCAAGTGCTCTTGGACCAGATGGCATCCATTATGAAATGATTAAGCATCTTTCACCAAAATCTATGGATTATCTGCTCTTTCTATATAACAGAATCTTTACTGAAGGGCAGTTTCCGGATTCCTGGCGCAAGGCAATCGTTCTTGCCAGGAAAGGATCCAAAAGTCACTACCAATTATCGTCCTATTGCTCTGACTAGCTGTCTGCAAAATCCTGGAGAGAATGGTTAATTCTCATTTAATATGGTACTTAGAATCAAACGACCTTCTCTCCAACATCCAGTGCGGCTTCCGAAGGAACCGGTCCACTTTGGACCATCTTATTAGATTGGAAACATCCATCCGGGATGCTTTCCTAAAACGCGAACACTTGATGTCGGTGTTCTTTGACATGGAGAAAGCGTATGACACAACTTGGAAATTTGGCATCTTCAAAGATCTGCATAGTTTTGGTCTTAGGGGGCAATACGAATTTGTAATCATCAACCAGTAAGTCACAGAATTAAATATTTTCCTACATTACCTGTCAGATGATGCAGTATTACTGCTAGCTTATAAATAAATACAGTAAACCCCTGCTATTTGTGGTTTTCTGTATTCGTGGTCACTGATTTAATATAAAATGAAACCTAAAACAATGAATTTTAAAGTGCTGTGAACATTTTCCACCATGAAAAACATGGGCAGGGCTTCATATTAGAATAAGAAGCGACCTGGAGCGAGGGGTGTTGGGGGTTTCAGGGACGGATGGCAGTCATCATGGAATAGTTGGGTATATGGGATGTGTTAGGGTAACAGGGAATAGGCATAGGAGCATGTATGCTTGCATGTATACCAATGCTAGAAGTATAGTAAATAAATTTGATGAATTTGAAGTGTTGGTCAAGACATCAAAGGCGGATATTGTTGGGATAGCAGAGACGTGGTGTCACAAAGATATAAGGAATGCAGAACTGGAATTTGGGGAGTACAATGTGTACAGAAAGGATAGACAGGACAGAAAGGGAGGGGGTGTTATGCTGTTAATTAAGAAAAACATAAAATCAAAGGAAGTGCACCCAGTTAATATAGATGAACAGTGCTCTGTTGAGTCAGTTTGGTGTGAGATAAGCACTGCGAAAGGAAAAATAAGAGTAGGAGTGTGTTATAGGCCTAATGACTTGAATGAGTACAATGAACAATTGTACAGAGAAATAGAGTGGGCCAGTAAATCAGAATGTCTTATAATGGGGGATTTTAACTTCCCAGATATTGACTGGAACTTGTGGGTTGGTCACTCACACACTAGTCAGACTTTTGTGGAGTTATTGGATGATTGTTTTCTGCAGCAGCATGTTCGAGAGGCAACCAGAGAAAGTAACACTCTTGATCTGGTTATCAGCAGTGATCATTCGTGTATTAAGAATTTGCAGATAAAGGAACCACTAGGTGGCAGTGATCACAGTGTGCTGAAGTGGGATTTACTCAAAGAGGTAACTACCGTCAGGGGTAAAGGAAAGGGTTTTTGCTTCCGTAAAGGGGAGTACAGTGGTCTCAGACAGTTTTTAAATTCTGTACAGTGGGATCAACTGACGATGTTACAAACAGTAAATTCTAAGTGGGAAGCATTCAAAGAATTAATCGTGGAAGCTACTAGACTTTATATACCGATTAAGAAATATCGTTCAAGGTTTAGGCCTAAATGGTTATCAAATGAACTAATGAGACTCGTGACAGAGAAGAAAAATGCATGGGATGCATATAAATTATCAGGTGACGCAGAAGCCTGTGGCAGATATAAGCTAGTCTGTAATCAGGTCACAAAGGAGGTTCGGCAGGCGAAGGCGGATTACGAGAAATCTTTGGCAAAAGATGCTAAGAAAAACAGCAAGGATTTCTTTACTTATATAAACTCTAAAAGGAAGGGGATGAATATGATTGGACCACTTGACATCGATGGTTCGACTGTTGATGATCCTGCTCAGATAGCAAACAAACTGAATGAGTATTTTGCATCTACATTCACACGTGAGGAATTATTACAATTTGAAAATGGAAGAAGGTTATCAAATTGTAACAGTGTGCTTAATGATTTTGTAATAACTGAGAGCAAAGTGGAGGAGAAATTGTTGAAGTTAAACATAAGAAAGGCACCTGGGGTGGATGGGATCTATCCAGTTATTTTAAAGGAGGCGGCAAAGCAACTAAGCAAACCCTTAGCCATAATTATGAGAGCATCCTTGGACTCAGGGGAGGTCCCCACGGACTGGAGATGTGCAAATGTGTCCCCAATTCACAAAGGTGGATCGAAGGGTGACACGAGTAATTACAGACCAGTTAGTTTAACTTCTGTTCCGGGTAAAATAATGGAGTCGCTGGTTAAAGATGCATTGCAGGATCATCTAGACAAGACTGCAGCGATAACTCAAACACAGCATGGGTTTGTTAAGGGAAAGTCTTGTCTGACAAATTTGATTGGTTATTATGATGTGGTCACAAAGGAACTGGATGCAAAAAATAATTTTGATATCATATACTTGGATTTCAGGAAAGCTTTTGACACTGTTGCGCATGGAAGACTACTGTACAAATTGGAGCAGAATGGTATTAAGGGTAAGTTGCTACAATGGATAAAAGGATGGTTAAGTGGGAGAAGACAGAGGGTGGTAATCAATGGGTGCTGCTCTTCGTGGACTAATGTTATTAGTGGAGTCCCACAGGGTTCGGTGTTGGGTCCACTGTTGTTTTGTGTATTTATCAATGATATTGATGAAGGTATATCAGGCTTAATGTCGAAGTTTGCAGATGACACAAAGGTTGGCAGGGTTGTTAATGACAGTAATGGCAGTGTGCTACTGCAACAGGATCTAGATAATTTGGGCAGATGGGCTAAGAAGTGGCAACTGAAGTTCAACCTTGACAAATGCAAAGTACTGCATATGGGTAGAAATAACCCCAGAGAAACGTACCAACTGTGTGGTACTACACTTAAGGTGGTAGAAAATGAAAAAGACCTGGGAGTAATTGTGCAGTCAGATATGAAGTTTTCTGAGCAGTGCAGACAGGCTGCTAGGGCGGGTCATGGGGTTTTGTCAATGATATATAGGAATTTTGCTAGCAGGGAAAAGGAGGTGATTGTCCCTCTGTATAAGGCAATGGTCAGGCCACGCCTTGAGTACTGCGTACAGGTCTGGAGGCCTCATTTTAGGAAGGATGTAGATTTGCTTGAGCGTGTACAGAGAAGAGCAACACGATTGGTGAGGGGAATGAAGGGATTCTCTTACCAAGAGAGGCTTAAGTTCTGCAAATTGCAGTGGCTGGAGACTAGGCACCTGCGCGGTGATCTGATTGAGGTCTATAAGGCCTTGAATGGGTTGAGCACGCTGAATTCTGATGGGATCCTTCCACTTGTTCAGATTACCAACCTACGGGGACATAAGTCCAAATTAAGAAAGGACAGATGTAGAATAGATGTGCGGAAATTTGCCTTTAGCCAGCGGGTGGTTAATTGCTGGAACAAACTTCCATCTGTCGTTGTAGAAGTTGATAGGTTAAATAAATTTAAGGAGGAACTGGACAGGCATTTGGAGGGAATGGTGTGATTTTTTTTTTTTTTTTTTTTTTGGCTGATGCTGCATAAGCTCCTACACTTGCTTTCTTGCATCATGTGCCACTACTACTACTACTACTACTACTACTAGATAAAGGGCTAAAATCATCTTGCCTGCTCAAAGCAGTGCTCAGTGGGTGGTAGAGAGAGAGAGAGAGATGATAAAATCCCAAGTGCAGATGTTTCCTGCTAATCCTTGTTCCGTATGTGTTATGTGCTTGTCATGGAAGGTTTCGTCGTTTGCTTTTAATTGATACACTTACAAAAGTGAAAAATCTACGTTTTGTAGTGTGTTAGTATAAACAGACTTTTTCGAGTATGTTAATGGTTAAAAGAAAGTGACTATTGTGAACATTAGCGAGTAAAATTTGAGTTACTAGACAATTTCTAATGATGAAAGTGTCTCATCAGTGGCAAAACACATAAAATCAATGAGTCAACGGTATGATCAATAAAGAAATCCGGGGGGGGGGGGGGGGGATCCACCATGGTGTCCGTGAGAACGTGCTAATTGCTTCAAAAATTTGCTCTAACTCGTGATGTTAAATTAAAAAAAATGGAAAGGCTTTAAATCTGTGGATAGAAGACCAAACTCAAAATAAAATTCCTTGAAGTTCACTCATTCATGAAAAGGCAAAACACATCTATCAACACTTTAGTGAAACTGGTGATAGCACTGGTGGGATAAGTTTTTTTTTTTTTTTTTTTTTTTTTAGCTAGCAAAGGCTAGTTTGAAAGATTTGTTTGAAATTTCTAATAAATATTACATTTAATATTAAATTGTTTCTTACTTTCATTTCAATGCCTTATGCTTGTATTTCACTATGTACTGTTTATGTACATATAGAAAAAATTTGAGACTAGCTTTTCTTATATATTTCATACTTTGGAACGGAACCCTTTTATTACTATGGGAGCCATAACTCAGTATTTGTGTTTTCTGTATTCGTGGCATTTCTCAGGAACATAACCCCTGCAGATAGCAGGGGTTATGTTCCTGAGCACTTAACTCAGTATTTGCTCATAACTCAGTATTTGCGTTTTCTGTATTCGTGGCATTTCTCAGGAACATAACCCCTGCAGATAGCAGGGATTTACTGTAGATATAAACGGTACTGCCAGTTCAGATTGATATTTCAGTGTTTACAGAGTAAAGCAAAAAAATTAATAATAAAAAGCTTTCAGTAGGAAATATTTTAAACTGCCTTCCACTATAAGCATTTTATGGTTGTGGATTTCCAACACTTACATTATACAATTTCATTGTGACACTGGCAGGTTAAACCTACATACTGTACATCTGAGTGAGTTAAGCAAACAGGTGCATAGTATTTTACACGCTACTGACTTTTTTTCTGGTAAAGACTAGAATTAGACTAAAAATTGTGATATCTGTAATGTCATCTGTTATTTTAACATTATATGGAATAGTTATGAATAATATATATTTACAGTATTTAAGTGGTAACTGTGTCTAATGAGGTATAGCAGTCATTGTTAATAATTTATTCACTAACAGAATAACTGTTGTAGAGTAAATGTGCCAGAATAAAACTTATTCATCTTTCTTTCTGTAGGATATTGAAGCTCTGTTTGGTGGAGATAATTGTCCAAAATTTGTGAATTGTGAGTTTGCTCATAATAGTAGTTGGTATGTTACTTTTGAAACAGATGAAGATGCTCAACAGGCCTACCGCTACCTCAGAGAGGAAGTTAAGACTTTTCAAGGGAGGCCAATTATGGTAAGTTACATTCCCATGTACATTGACACTCAGCACGATGAGAAGTCCCATATAATCCGGCATCCAACTTTATTGGGGTGGGGATGCTGGGTAGATAGCATATACTCTAAATTGTGAAACCAAATTTTTCTCATTAATCCCTTTTGCTTTCGTTCTTTGGAACAACCTTCACTTTTTATTTTTTTTTTTTTCCCTGAAAATTACTTTGACTTCCCCTCTTCACAACTTGACTTTCTCCAGTCCAACTTTCCTAACAGTGAGGTAATGGTAATTTTCCTTTGTGATTTTAATGTTCACAACTCCAGCTGGTCGAGATGCTGAGGCTTTTGCAATTACTAATGACCTTCCACAGATTGTTCATTTACCTGAAAGAATCCCAGACAATCCTAACCATACAGCTAGCACACTTGATCTTTTTCTCACAAACAACCCTTATAAGTACACGGTCGAAGTGAATGGTCCTTTAGGCACCTTCGATCATAACTTGGTGATTATCTCTTCTCCAATGGAGCCTTTATCTTATGGCTGTTCCCAACCTCGTGTTTAGCATTACAAGAATGCAAAATGGGATGACCTACGAGATTTCTTTTCCTTGTTCTGACTACTGTTTCAAAACTTCTGATGTCAATGTTTGCTCAGATCGTGTCAGTGAAATTATTCTTGTAGAAATGGAATCCTTTATTTCCCACTCCATTTTAAAATCTCATCTTTTATCTAAACCTTGGTTTTCCAATAAATGTACTAAGGCTGTTCAAGAGAAACATTTCATATTGTAATTGGCTTGTTTCCAATTCTTCAGTTTCATTTTCTGCCTACACCAAAGCTTGCAACAATTGTAAAGCAGTAATTAATCGCTGACCGGGCTAGCCAGGTGGGTAAAGTGCCTGCCTGGCAACCCAAAGGTCGCGGGTTCGAATCCCGCCTCGGGCTTGGATCAGAGTACTGCAAAAACCTTGGGAGGTGCACTATGGCCACAGAAGCCGATGCACCAACAAGTACAAAAAAAAAAAAAAAAAAAAAGTTATTAATCAGTCCAAACTAGATTTTGAACAGGTTAAGAGTAGAAAACTTGCTTCTTGCCCTAATGGTAGCCGAGCATTCTGGTCTCTTGCCAAAGTTATTGGTCGCAACTTTTGTCCTTCTCTGCTCCCACCTCTGTCAAAACCAAATGGTTCTGTTGTTACTTCAGCCATGGATAAAGCTGACCTTCTAGCATCCCATTTTTCTTCCAACTGATGTATTAATGATCTTGGTAAAACATCTTTCACCATTCCCAACAAGCTCCATTCAACACCTCCTGTGGTCTTCCTTCAAAAGGATGTCAGAAGGATTTTGACAAATCTTGATGCTAAGTAAGCTCCAGGTCCTGATGGTATTTCTCCACTTGTTCTCAAAACCTGTGCTTCTGAACTTGCTCCTCTTCTTTGCCACCTTTTTTCACTTTCTTATTAATTAGTTATATAATTTTTATATGTTAATTATATACAGAGAAAAATAGTTATACATTTTTAATTAGTTCAATTAAACTTTATCTGGGGATAGCAGTGAAGTAGCTAGAGTGGCACATAAGAAAAGAAAACTTTAAAAGGAACAAAAAACTCATGTTATTGTACTTTAAGAACTGATATGTATTTCGTAGCTTTGGTTGTTAAAGTTGACTTCATTGGTGTCGATACTTTCTCCGCTTCCCGTATTCGTTCTTTGTCCTTTATTATTGTGTTGACACTGACAAATCTAAATTCTGCACAACACTTTCATTTTCTTGGTAGATTTACTAGTACTGCTGTCACTTATTCTCTTTGTCAGCACCATGATAGTGGTCAAAATGAAATTTTCTGTAAAGAACTTCACAAGGTTCAGCCGGAAACTCACTATTATGACTTCACTCGAGCTCACATTTCACTAAAGCACCTTTCTGGTTTATTCTGTTAGTGCAACTCATTACAAACAGGTAGTAAATTCTATCTTATTGCATTTGCGATAATATGGATAGCTGGAATTCTATGGATTTTTACGTTATTATGATTAAATATGTAGCCCCCTTCACTGAAATCTTCAGTCATAAAAAAAACAAATTTTCAGAATCTTCCCTTCATTCCTATTTTTTAAGCTTGTTACTCTGTATCTGACTTGTGCAATTTGTGCATGCCGTGTTCATCATGATTGATTGATTGTTATTTTTTATTTTTATTTTTTTTACTGTTTTAAATGATCTTAAGTACAACTTCTTCCAGCAACACTTCTTTTGCCTTTTTGTCCATTGGCCAGTACTAAATTCTTCAAGTATTTTTCCCAGGAACACCATTTCAAGTTGTTGAAAATCATTTTGAGCTTGTTAATGTTAGTTAAAATAAAGTGTTTTCTTTTTATTCCACTTTTCAATTGTTTAGAATCCATATTTATATAAAATGTTAACTTATTTATATATATACATATAAAGTACACAAATTAAGCGATATAAGCAATAACATCCATCCAACTCAGTCAACAATGATACTGAACAACACGCAAGACAATGTAATGTATGATCCGTCTCTCTCTGCACAGTCAGAGTGACCCATCTGCTCTCCTAATTCCCATGTGTCTTTCAAAGTATTCAACCGTGAACAGAATTTTTCATATTTTGATCCGGATTAGCGAGGGCTTACCATAAATGGATCTTAGGAAAGCTTTTGATACTGTTGCACATGGAAGGCTACTGTACAAATTGGAGCAGTATGGTATTAGGGACAAATTTCTGCTATGGATAAAAGGATGGTTGAGTGGGAGAAGACAGAGTGGTAATCAATGGACACTGATCTTCATGGACTAATGTTATTAGTGGAGTCCCCCAGGGTTCAGTGTTGGGTCCATTGTTGTTTTTTGTATTTATTAATGATATTGATGAAGGTATATCAGGCTTAATGTCCAAGTTTGCAGACAGTGTGAAGGTTGGCAGGGTTACTAATGACAGTATGCTACTGCAACATGATCTGAAAAAGAGCAGATGGGCTGAGAGATGGCAACTGAAGTTTAACATTGACCAATGTAAAGTATTGCATATGGGTAGCAGTAACCCCAGAGTAACATATCAACTGTGTAGTACTACACTCAGGGTGGTAGAGAATGAAAATGACTTGGGGCTTAATTGTGCAGTCAGATATGAAGTTTTCTGAGCAGTGCAGATGGTCTGCAAGATTGGTTTGTGGTGTCTTGTCAGTGATAACAGGAATTTTTCTAGCAGGGGTAGGCGCCTCCGTAGCCAGGTGGGAAGGAGCAGCAGTGCGTTGCACACGCTTCTTGATTAGACCGGGGTTCGAGCCCGTCACCACCAAATATGGAGGATGTGGAAAGGTCAAAGAATGATCACCACATATCCCGGAGCAATATGGCCTTAGTTGCTAATGCTCCAAAAAACAAACAAACAAACTCTAGCAGGGGTAGTGAGGTGATTATCCCCTTGTATAAGGCAATGGTCAGGCCACACCTTGAGTACTGTATTCATGTCCGGAGGCCTCATTTTAGGAAGGATGTTGAGCAACTGGAACGCGTACAGAGAAGGGCAACAAGATTAGTGAATGGAACAAAGGGTTGCTCTTACGAAGAAAGGTTTAAATTTTGTAAATTACAGTGTCTGGAGACTAGGCACTTGCGAGGTGATCTGATTGAGGTGTATACTGCCTTGAATGGTTTGAGCAAGCTCTGATGGAATTCTTCCTCTTGCCAAGATTAATTGCCTGAGGAGACATAAATTCAAATTGAGGAAAGAGTTGTAGAATAGATGAGAAAAATTTGCCTTTAACTAGCAGGTAAACAAACTTCCATCTGTCATTGTAGAAATTGACAGCTTAAATAAATTCAAGGAAAAACTAGACAAACATTTGGAACGAATGGATGGTGAAATGGGAAGGGTTTTTTTTTTTTTTTTTTTTTTGGCTGATGCTATATAAGCTTGCTTTCTTGCATCATATGCCTTTGCTAATTCTAATATGTTAGGCATGTGAAGTGCTTTAATTTCAGATCTTTAGATAAAGATAACCTGCACAATACGTCATTCAAATGTTATATTAATGACAAGTTACTTACATTCATGGTTATCCCTACGTTTGGGTGATTTAATTTTATGTTACTGAAACTTGATTAGATAATGAATATTGTTTCTCTTAATTTTGACTTGATTTTTGATTATAAGTGTGTATTGAATTGTGTGATCTATAGGGATGACAGCATAGTTGTTTACTTTTGAAACTTTCATGTTGTTTTAATCAGTCCCAACTTTTTTTTCACCTGGGACTGAAGATTTCCTGTCAAATTTAGAGTCCAATGAATTTTATTATTTTTAACTATTATTTACTTCATACCACCTGTCCATTTGCATGTGGTTGAAGGCTTAATCTTATTGTCTACTTTTGTGTATGATTTAGAATATGCATATGTTAATGGGTGATTTCACTTTTTTTCTGTTTGGGATGAAACATTACTGAGCATGCTATACGGTGAATTGTACTTTATGAACTATGTATACAGGGCACTCTAGTCGCGGAAGAGAACAGTCGGTGGATTTTTGGCTGCTGTAAAGGGATAAGTATGTATTTTTAATTTGTACCGTATTCTTCATTAATTAACATACTACATTGTATTTACAGAGATATTAAATAGGTTTAGTAGCGTTCGTTAACTTATTTTCAATTTAACTAGTGATTTTTGGAAGTTACGACTCCCGGTGTTGGTGCCACTATTGTTGATCTAGTCGCCATATTGTAGTCGATAAGAAATAGTGTAACGTATATATATCGTGAACTGATGGCGTAAGCTGTAAAGTAAAACTAGATAGCATAATACATAGCACTCAATTAGGAATCTGTTAGCTTATTATAGTATCAATTAATCAAAAATATTAATCTTATTAAATTAAATTGTATTTAAATGGAAATCATGACCCAGACTAGAGCTGCGAAGCAAAGATTGCAGACTAGCAAGAGTGCTGTGACTCCGGGTAGAAACGAAAGGGGCGATTCTCCAACGCATCAGTCTTAAAAAATGTGCGAAGTGTGAAATGTTTGTTGACCTTTCTAAAACAGGGCATGATCTAGCCAAGAGGATGCCTTTGCGTGTGTGTGCGCGCTGTCTACAGTGTCCAGAAATTAGGCGCCAGTTCAGCGTTCTGATGGGTATATATGAGAGCTTGAGGTGTAAGGTAAATGCCCTCAAAAAAATTAATGAGGAGCCTATTAAGCTCTCAATGGCAGAGCTCACTCCTGTGCATCAGGCAACACGAGCAATCTTCAAGGCAGAATGAGCTGGTCCCAAAGGAACTAGTTATTGTTGGTGACTCTGGTCAGAGAGATGAGAAATATACTATGCAAGAAGGATAGGTGGAACAGAACCAGAGTATGTCTGCCATGGGCAAAAGTTGATGACATTGTAGAACAGATATCATTTTTTAAGGGCACAAAAGGTGATATTGTTGTACACGTTGGAACTAATGACATTAAGAGTAAGAGATCTGCAGATTACTCAACAAGTACAGGTCAATGTTGAAAAAAAAGTCGTGAGTTAGGGTTGAATGTGAAAGTGTCTGCAATTCTGCCCAAACATGATAGAAGGGAGTATATGATGAGAGCCTTTTCGGTCAATTCGGCCCTGGAGAGATTGTGCAAGGAGGCTCAAGGGGTAGAATTTTTCTCAGCCTGGTCTGTGCTTGTTAACAGGAGAGACTACTTCTACAGGGATGGGATACACTTAAATAGGAAGGGTGCAAGAATATTTGCTGATGCTATCGAGGCAGAGTTAGGCGTCGGAAAACTGCTAGCTTGGGGTGGGGGGGGAATACATGGACTAATAGATTAACCATAGCCGCTGGCAGAGGTGAAAGTGATTCTTGCACTGCGTCTATTGAAATGCAATTGAGCAGCAGCCTGGAAAGCAAGGCAATGGGGATTTCCAGTACTGCTGAGAGTCATAGTGGAACAAATAAATACATGGGCTGTGTTATGGTAACTAAGCATAGAAACTGGTGCATGTAAACCAATGCCAGGAGTACAGTTAATAAATTTGATGAGCTTGAAGTGCTAGTCAAAGACATCAAAGGCAGATATTGTTGGGATATCGTAGACGTGGTGTCACACAGACATAAGCAATGCAGAATTGTAATTTGAGGAGTGCACTGTGTACAGAAAGAATGGGAGGAGTAGATATGCTGTTAGTTCAGAAACACATAAAATCAAAGGAAGTGCATCCAATTGATGTTGGTGGACAATGCAATGTTGAGTCTGTTTGGTGTGTGTTATAGGCCTAATGAATCTGATGAGTATAATAAACAGTTGTTCAGAGAAATAGAGTGGGCCAGTAAATCAGAATGTCTTATAATGGGGGATTTTACCTTTCCAGGTATCGACTGGAACTTGTGCGTTGGTGACTCGCATACTAACAAGACTTTTGTCGATTTATTGGATGACTGTTTTCTACAGCAGCATGTTCGAGAGGCAACCTAAGGGAGTAATACTCTTGATCTGATTATCAGCAGTGATTATTAATGCATTAAGAATTTGCAGATAAAGGAATCACTGGGTGACAATGATCACAATGTACTGATGTGAGAATTACTTAAAGATATAACTACCTACCATCAAGGCTAAAGGGAAGGGCTGTTGCTTTCGTAAAGGCGACTACAGGGCTCTCAGACAGTTTTTAAATTCTGTACAGTGGGATCAACTGATGATGTTACCATCATTGAATTCTAAATGGAAAGCCTTCAGGGACTTAATTTTGGAGGCTGCTAGGCTTTTCATTCCAACTAAGAAATACTGTTCAAGGTTTAGGCCTAAGTGGATGTCAGATAAACTAATGAGACTCATGGCAGAGAAGAAAAATGTATGAGATGCATATAAAGTCTCAGGTGACACAGAAGCCTATGGCAGATATAAACTATGTAATCAAGTCACAATGGAAGTTAGGCGGGCGAAGGCAGATTACAAGAAATCCTTGGCAAAGGATGCAAAGAAAAACAGCAAAGAACTCTTTGCTTATGTAAACTCTAGAAGGAAAGGGATGAATCAGATTGGAACATTTAACATAGGTGAGTTGAGTATTGAGGATCATGCTGAGGTAACTGCTAAACTGAATGAGTATTTTGCATCTGCATTCACACATGAGGAGTTATTCGGTGAGGGGGAGTGCCAGAAGTTTATCAAACTCTGACATGGGCTAAGTGATTTTGTAATAACTGAGTGCAAAGTGGAGGAGAAATTGTTGAAGTTAAACATAAAAAAAGAAGCAACTGGGGTGGATAGGATCTATACAGTTATATTAAAGGAGGCAGCAATAGAAGTAAGCAAATTATGAGAGCTTCCTTGGACTCGGGGAGGTCCCAATGGACTAGATGTGTGCAAATGTATCACCAATTCACAAAGGGGGTTCAAAAGGTGACACAAGTAACTATAGACTTGATAGTTTAACTTGTGTTCCGGGGGAAAATAATGGAATCACTGGTTAAAGAAGCATTGCAGGATCATCCTGACAAGACTGCAGTAATGGTTAAAACACAGCATGGGTTTGTTAAAGGGAGTTCGTGTCTGACCAATTTGATTGAATACTATGACGTGGTCACAAAGGAACTGAATGCCAAAAATAATTTTGATATCATATTCTTGGATTTCAGGAAAGCTTTTGATACTGTTGCACATGGAAGACTGCTGTACAAATTGGGGAGATATGGCATTAAGGGTAAGTTGCTACAATGGATAAAGGGATAGTTGAATGGGAGAGAGATAATGAATGGACACTGCTCTTCGTGGACAAATGTTATTAGAGGAGTTCCCCAGGGTTCGATGTTGGGTCCATTCTTGTTTTATATATTTATCAATGATATTGATGAAGGTATGTCAGGTTTAATGTCCAAGTTTGCGGATGATACAAAGGTTGTCAAGGTTGTTAATGACAGTAAAAATGGTATGCTACTCCAACTGGATCTAGATAAGTTGGGAAAATGAACAGAGAAGTGGCAACTGAAGTCTAACATTGACAAATGCAGAGTACTGCATATGGGTAGCAATAACCCGAGAGAAACATACCAACTGTGCGGTACTACGCTCAGGGAAGTAGAAAGTGAAAAAGACCTGGGGATAATTGTGCAGTTAAATATGAAGTTCGCTGAGCAGTGCAGATGGGCTGCTGGGGTCGTCGGTCATGGAGTCTTGTCAATGATATATAGGAATTTTGCTGGCAGGGACAGGGAGGTGATTATCCCATTATACAAGGCAATGGTTAGGCCACACCTAGAATATTGTGTACAAGTCTAGAGGCCTCTTTTTAGGAAGGATGTAAAGTTGCTAGAACGAGTACAAAGAAGGGCAACAAGATTGGTGAGGGGAATAAAGGGTGCTCTTACCAAGGAAGGCTTAAGTTCTCCAAATTGCAGCGCGTGGAGAGTAGCCACCTGCGAGGTGATCTGATTGAGGTGTATAAGGCCTTGAATGGCTTGAGCAAGCTGAATGCTGATGGGATTCTTCCTCTTGCTTAGAATAAGAACCTGAGGGGACATGGATTCAAAGTTAGGAAAGACAGTTGTAGAATAGATGTGCAGAAATTTGCCTTTAGCCAGAGGGTACTTGATTGGTGGAACAGACTTTCATCTTTTGTTATGGAAGTTGATAACCTAAATAAATTTAAGGCTGAGCTGGACAGTCATTTGGAATGAATGGAGGTGTGAAATGAGAGCTGTTTTTTTTTTTTTTTATTTTGCTGATTCTGCATAAGCTTGCTTTCTTGCATCATATGCCTCCGCTAATGTATAAACAGTGTGATTTGATATCAACAATTTCTCCTTCAAGTGTGAAGAAGAATACAGTTCCTGAATGTTGCCCAGGTTACATTCTCTACCCATGATCATTAAAGCTATTTATTGTAGGTATAGGTTCCATAAGTAGTATGGGTGCCTCTGTAGCCAGGTGGGAAGGAGCAGCAGTGCGTAGCACACACTTCTTGATTAGACCAGGGTTCAAGCCCTGATGGGCTTGAACCCTGGTCACCACCAGATACGGAGGATGCGGAAAGGTCAGGAAATGACCACCGCATATCCCGGAGCAATATGGCCTTAGTTGCTAATGCTCCAAATAACTAACTAACAAACCATAAGTAGTATAGGTACTCCAAGTAATTTGCTCACTAGAATGAACTGAAACCATGTTATAGCAGTGTATTTAAGAATTTTGATTAGCAGTGGTTTCTACTTTCTCAGATGATAATTGACTTGAAATTGCAATTTATTTTAAGCTGTCTGAGTAGTCGGTGAATAAGATTAGGATAGAAAGAATAGAATTCTAGCTTATTGTTGTCTTTCTGTATTGAAAAATAATTAAGGCATTACCTGTATGTATAAAATTATATTAATTATTAGATTTGTAACTTATTAATATATTCTAGGCTCGCATTAAAGCAAAACCTATAGGCCGTGCTTCTTTCCTTGCACCTTACAAAAATGGCCTTCGTCATCCTGAAGAAGTTGAAGTTTATTCCAGTCCACAGCAGCAGCCACAGCAACAGCAACATAGATTTTCTTACTCTAATATGCCTCCAGTATCTTACAATAACCAACAGGTAATCTATGTATATTAGACCTAAATTTTGGAGGATGTGATGTTATGGAGCATAGCAAATATCTAAACTTTTCTGAGAGAGAGAGAGAGAAATAACTAGCATTAATTGTTTTATATCATTGTATTTTAAACCTTCATATATTAATTTGTGATTGATTTAATGAAAATTTAATAAAAAATTTATTTTCCTATGGTAAATTATAAATTTGTCTGTTGTCTGAGAAGACAACACACATAAGGGGACAATAAATTTAAATTGGAAAAAGGATGCTTTTAGCAAATATGTACAAAAATTTGCTTTCAGCCAAAGTGATTGTTGTTGAAAGAAGAAATTAAATCTGGTGTTTTGGAAGTGAATAGACCAAATAAATTTAGGAAAAATCTGACACGAATTAGTAGAGGATGGAAGGATAAAAAGTTTTTTTTTTTTTTTTTTTTTTTTCTCCTGATGTTGTATAAACTTGCTTCCTTGCATCATTTGCCAGTACTGATACTAAAACATGTAGGTGTAATATTTATACAACATAACACAAATACACTACATGATGAAAAGTATTCAGACACACCAACTGGAATCAAATTAGTCTGCCTGCGCAGCAGCAATACATTAGAAGCTAGAGTTTATGATCTGTGGATCAGAACTTGCAGATTTACGCCGTGGGTTGTTGGTGGTTGGATGCCATGTTCATAACTTTTCTATGCACTCATTTGAACTTCACAAAATCCACTGGTAGATGTTATTCAAAAATGGATGACCATAACCTCAATGAAAAGATTTGGTTACCCTCACAGAATGTTTTCTACAAACTATAAAGACAGTAGTTTGTGCCTTATTCTTATCTGTAGAAAATGGAATTGAGCAGATTCAAGAAGCCACAGGAACGTCCATCTGGATATTAACCATCTATAGGGAGCTGCATAACCTTATGTTCATGGTATAGCAACTGAGTATAAGCCCAGTATCACAGTCAGCAATGCAAAACTGTTTGGTGGTGCCGTCCTTGACTCTTCCTAGAATAGTGGCAGAAGGTTCCATCGAGTGACCAATGGAGGTGTTTGAATTTAGAGATTGCTCAGAATGCTTGCTGTTAGTTTAGCCTTGATTATGAAGTGTGTAAATAACTTTTTAGTATAAGATGGTACTATGGTAGGAACCTCTTTCTTGTTCTGATTTGGTCCATTGGTGATAAGGTCTGAAACCATATTAAATATTTCAAATGGTTCCCACTCAGTAGCTAGTGCATGCACTCTTTATTTAATTTTATATTGTCATCAGCATAATTACCTTTTGCTGCTATTGCATCTAAAATTAAGTAAGTACTGTCTTATTTTGATACTTGATAATTATAACATTTAATATACTGCATGAATGAAAGTCACTAGCTATTTCTGAAAATTCTTTGTTGAATATTGAAGAACAGATTTAATCAAGTACTGATTGTTAGTTCTCATTTACTTTACAAGTATTCAAATCCCAACCTATTTATTCTCAATATGATTAAACCAAACTTCAAAACATAAAACCTGTCAGTATGAAATCAACACCTTGAGCACTCCATTGGCCCATATCTACCACTACATCCGGCAAGGAACTTAATGAGCAGCAAGTTTCATCAGGAATACTGAACTCAAAAAAATGATAACAGATAACAAATTAAGCCATGAAATAAACTTTGCAAAAAATTCATTACAGTAACTTAGGAAATAAGGATTTAAATAAATCCATAAACAAAACAATGGAGTAAATTAAACTGAACATCTTAGAAAGACATACCCGAAACTATTGATATAATTGACATTCATTCCTAAATAATATTCTTCTTCCAGTCATAGCTCCCTGAGGAGCTGTTGTGGCCACCAACAAATTCCTCCAACTGCATCGGTCGTATGCTATACGAGCAGGATCACAAAGTGTCATGCCCAGAAGTTCACTGAGCCCATCCTTCCACCTAGTTGCAGGTCTTCCTCTGCACCTCTTTCCCTCGGTTTTTCCTTCCATTATATTCTTCAACAGAAAGTTTACCTTTCTTACTGTATGACCAAAAAACTTGAGTTTTCTTCTGTTGATGCTATGAAGAAGAATTTTAGGCCTGCCAGTTTTATTCAATACCCACTCATTTGTTCTGCGATCCAAGTAAGAAATACGCAGTATTCTCCTGTGACACCACGTGTCAAATGCCTCAATTTTCTTCCTGTCAACTCTTCAGATTCCATCCTTTGCATCCATAAGTGGCAACTGGAAAAATTAACAAATCAGTGATTCTCGTTTTCATCTTTAGGGGCAGATCATGATCTCTCCATAATTTTATCAGATCAGTGACCAACGTTTTAGCAATTGCCTGTCGTCTCTTTACATCATTTGAGCGGTCACTATTTTTATTTATTCTTGACCCTAAGTAATCAAATTCATCAACTTCTTCGATATCTTGCCCATTAAACTTCACTTTACTGTAACCAAGATTATCGTCATAATTTAGTTTTACACACATTCAGAAACAATCCTTTTTTCTTACTTGCTTCACATACTCTCCTCAGAGTTTCTTTAAGATTATCCTTAGAATTACAAATTAGCACGGCCCTGAGTGCCCAAGCGATATTTTGTGCGATACATAGCGTTCTTTCTCAGCGGATTAGTTATATTTATTTTCCAGTGTCACTATTCTTCTTGTTTTTCTTAAGTGATTCTTTACTTAAAAGTTTGAAGTAGAAACTGGAAACCTGAGAGGAGAAAAACACTCTCCTGGGGCAAAAAGGAGCAAAGATGGACATAAATAGACATGCCACTTATGGATCTCATGATCCAGATCTCTCAAACAGAGAAGACTTAAATGCAGGAAATGCAAAACGGCAGAAAAAAGAAGGAACAGAAACCCCTGCTCCTCTTTTTTTGATACTACATTCTTTGACTGACAATACTTTGAGTAAGCTCTCCCCATTCTTAATACAGAAATGTCTTGAGAATGTGGCGGGCCCACCAAAAATGGTTAGAAGATTAAAATCCGGAGACCTTCTAGTGGAGATGAACGAGAATAAACACTCGGAAAAACTATTAAAAATATCGACTTTTGGTGGAATTCACACAAAGGTTACCCCGCATGCCACCTTAAACTCCTCTAAAGGGGTAATAGCCGAGTGGGATCTCCTTAACGTATCTGAGGAGGAAATCATTCAGGAATTAGGTGATCAAAATGTAATAAATGCCAAAAGGATAGTCATTAAGAAAGATGGGGTTCTTACTCCTACCCGAATGGTCATTCTTACATTTAAAACACCAATTTTACCAACAACTGTTAAAGCTGGATATTTAAGGTGCAAAATTCGACCTTATATTCCAAACCCAGTCCGGTGTTTTAAATGCCAAAAATTTGGGCACTCACAAGCAGTCTGCAGGGGTGTAACCACCTGTGCCTCCTGTGGTTCAAAAGAGCATGTTCACACAGACTGCCCCACTGAAATACAAAGCTGCCCAAACTGTAAGGGGAATCATTCAGCATTTTCAAAGGAGTGCATTCAGTGGCAGACTGAAAAGAATATACAAAAGTACAAAAGTGGAACACAAGGTGCCATACCAAGAAGCAAAAAAACATTGTTTAATTTCAAATAAATTGCCATCTTATTCTTCAGTTGTAAAAAAGCAACGATCCATAACAGTACAATCAGATTGTTCAGTTCCGCCAAGCATCTCAATTTCTGATTGGGCCAGGTCAGTCCTCTCTACACTAAAAGAACATCCTACCCAACATCAATCAACTCATTCAGTAAACACACTATTGACAATACCACCAGATAAAAATCCTGTACAACAACCAGTTAATCAAACAAGCTCTGAAAGAAATAATCAAAAAACCAGTACTGATACCATGGACATTGATAGAAATTCACACCGAGATGAACCACTTCTTGAACTTCATGCGGAAGAGGAGGACATGGACGTCACTAGACCAAATTTCCCAAAAAAGGGAAAAAAAGACTAGACAGGCGCAAACAGACCACATCCCGTAAGCAAGCAGACACACCCGATAATCCTCAGTAATGCACAGAATCATTCAATGGAATTGTCGCGGACTCAGAGCTAGCTTAGACGATGTTTATGACTTAATTACCGAATATAAGCCTGCTGTTCTTTGTCTACAGGAAACAAACCTGACCCCTAAAATAACTATGAGCATAAAACACCATATAATGCTTAGAAAGGATAGGAACGACTCTAATACAGCACATGGAGGTGTAGCATTGCTAGTAAACTCCAGAACTCCTTTCAGACCAGTCCCACTGCAAACAACTTTAGAAGCAATTGCTGCTAGAGTTATGGTTAAGATAGCGGTAACAGTTGTTTCCATATACCTTTCGCCAAACTATTCATACTCTCTAGCAGATTTGAATGATTTAGTTACTCAGCTGCCACCACCTTTCTGTATCTTAGGTGACTGGAATGGGCATCACCCCCTATGGGGTTCCTCGCACCTTGATAAGAGAGGTCAGTTAATTGAAAAATTTCTTGAAAGGCACAACTTAACATTATTAAACAATGGGACTCGCACGTACGTGCATCTTTCCTCAAGGTCAACTTCTGCAATTGATCTTTCAATATGCCACCAAACCTCCTTCCTCTGATTGATTGGACGGTCACTGATAACCTACGAAATAGTGACCACTTTCCAGTAATATGCACACTATCGGCTAACTCTCCTCCTCAAACTGAGATAAAAACTGTTTGGAAATTCGACAAAGCTAACTGGAAGAAATATCAAGAGCTGGCACATCTAGATATTCAGACTATTGAGACCCTCACCATTGACTCTGCCGTAACTTACATAACTCAGCAAATGATAGCAGCTGCAGAAACCAGTATACCCAGATCATCCATGAAAACTCGCTCCCACCCAAAAATATGGTGGAATGAAGCCTGTAGCAATGCGAAAAAAGAGAAAAGAATAGATACTGGAACTTATTTCGTAAATACCCAACCACAGCTAACCTCATACAGCTAAATCTCGTCACACACAACGAATAAGCAAAAAAGAGACATGGTCTAAATATGCCTCCTCTATAAACAGGACCACAAATATCAGAACTGTTTGGAATAAAGTTCGAAGAATTAATGGAAAATATCCACCTATAACCACTCCGATAATATATCTAAAAGGCAAAGAAATCTGCAATCCTCTCGATATTTCTAATACATTAGGTGAAACCTTTGAAAAAATCTCCGCTGTAACCGCATTTGAGCCAAGTTTCCAAGCACATAAAATACAAGCAGAAAAATATAATCTCAATTTCAGTACTTCACGACAGCATCCATATAATGTACCCCTTACCATGGCAGAGTTACGTAGCACACTTGCAAGATCCAAAAATAGTGCTGCTGGCCCTGATGGAGTGTACTATGCCATGATATATCACTTGAGTGAAGAATCCCTTTCTGCTCTGCTAAAACTGTATAATAGAATCTTTGGCGAAGACTACTACCCTACCAGTTGGTGTCATTCTATTGTATTAGCTTTCCCAAAACCAGGAAAGGACCATTCAGATCCAGCAAATTACCGACCGATAGCGTTAACTAGTTGTATAGGAAAAGCATTAGAAAAAATAATTAATGCCAGATTGACATGGTTCCTAGAGACTGAATGCATTCTAAGTCAAAATCAATATGGATTTCGAAGAACTAGATCAACACTTGACCTTATGGTCAAATCTGAAGGAAAATCTCGAAATGCATTTCTCAGGAACGAACACCTAGTGATAATGTCTTGACATGGAAAAAGCTTTTGATACAACCTGGCAGTATGGAATTCTTCACAATCTCTATGAATCCGGTATTCGTGGTCATCTTCCAAAATTTATCCAGAACTTTTTGAGCAATAGGACCTTTGAGGTACGATTTCACTCTGCTCTCTCACAAACTTTTGTGCAAGAAGAGGGGGTCCCTCAAGGTTCTGTGCTTAGTGCCACGCTCTTCTCTCTCAGGATTAATTCCATTACAAAAGTTATTCCCGACACAGTTGAATCTTATCTGTATGCTGACGATCTGGCGATCTCAAGCCACTCACAAAACATGCGTTTCATTGAAAGGCAGCTTCAAGGTACAATTAACAAGCTTGTTCAGTGGGCCAAAAATAATGGATACAGACTTTCAAAACAAAAAACAACAGCAATTCATTTTTGCCTAAACGGAATTTGCATCCAGATCCCAATGTACATCTTGATTCTCATCCAATTTCTTTTCAACAGAGTATTAGCTTTCTTGGACTAATTCTGGATAGAAAACTTAGTTTCTTAGAGCATATTCGTACAACCTGTCTAAAGAAGCTGAATCTCCTCAGGGCAATTTTCGCTATGTCATGGGGTGCAGATCGGTACATGCTGCTGCACATATACCGGTCGCTCATAAGATCCAAACTAGACTATGGGTCACCTGCATATGCCTCAGCCAGAGAAAGTGTATTAAAATGGCTCGACCCAGTACATCACAATGCCCTCCGAATTGCACTGGGAGCTTTTCGTACATCGCTAGTTCAGAGTCTCTATACGGAAGCACATGAACCACCCCTATTTCTTCGACGGCAAGCTCTGTTATTAAGTTATGCAGCAAAAATCAGAAGTTTCCCACATCATCCTATAAAACAGTATTTATTCACCCCAAAATGGCATAATTTGTACCAAAATAAACCTTTGCAGAATAAACCATGTGGCATTAGATTACAAAGCATAACTACGTGCAGCGAACTAAATATGAATGACATAATTCAAGATATTAGCACGGCTATGCCACCATGGCAAATACCCTTGGCCAATGTTGACCAACATTTCCAACAATGGGGAAAGAATGCACTTCCAAATTTCAGTATTCAGCAGATCCATGCAACTCACTCTTTTCAGTTCTCTAGTTTTACCCAAATTTACACTGATGGTTCCAAGACAGATAATAAAGTTGGAGCAGCTGCAGTTCTACCAAACAATACAATATCCCAGCAGCTCCCTTTGGAGTACAGTATTTACACTGCAGAACTGTATGCTATCCTGATGGCTCTAGACAATATAAAACAGTCATTATATCCTCAAACTATTATCTACATCGATTCCTTAAGTGCTGTATCTGCTCTTCAGTGTAAATTTCCTTCCAGTCATCCGTTTCTACAACAAATTCAAACCAAGTTAGCGCAGCTTCTTGCAAACAGGCAAAAATTAATTTTCTGTTGGATACCCGGCCACTCTGGAATCAGAGGAAACGAACAAGCAGATCTTGCAGCCAAGAACGCCAGTCACATAAAATCAGACATGCAGATACCTTACACAGATTTAAAAAGCATCATACATACCAATGTTAGAAAAAAATGGCTATCCATTTGGCAGGGAGAAAAGAGCAATAAGCTTTTTCAGATTAAAAAGGATCACAAGAAGTGGCTATCAAGCCTAAGAGGCAATAGAAAGGAAGAAGTAGTACTTGCTAGAATTCGAATAGGACATACTCACCTAACTCATAGTTATTTACTCACTCAGGATGACCGTCCACGATGCAGCAACTGTCAAACTCAACTCACAGTAAACCACTTGATCATTGAATGCCCATTATATCTGAGAGAACGAAAAACAGCTTTCTCTTCACATCTATATTCTTCTAATAAACTTACCTTACAACAGATTCTCGGAGACCGACAAGATATTAATGATTTTTTACCTTCCTCAAATTGATAAACAAATATCACCTGATCTGAATCCTTTTATTTAATATAACAATCATGTATCAAATAAGATTGAAATAGGTGCATTATGGCCTTAGTAGCCCTTGCACCAATAAATCCAACAAACAACAAAACAACAAATTAGCACAGTATCATCTGCATAACGAAGGTTGTTTACCTTCAGTTCTCCAATTTTGATGCCAGTCTCTAAATCTTCCAAAACTTCATGCATGATATCTTTGGCATAAAGATTAAAAAGGTGAGGTGACAAAATACAACCCTGCCCGACACCATTACCTATTGTGAAAAAGTCCGTGTTTTCCACGTTCGTTCTCACAGTTCCTTCCTGTTCCTGTTACAGTAGCTTAATCAGCTGAATTATGTGGATTGGAAACTCCATAATAGTCATAGTTTCTCATGTTGAACACAATCAAATGCTTTTGCATAATCTATAAAACACAAAACGACTGGAACATTGAATTCTTTGCATTTTTCAATAATCAGTCGTAGACGTAAGATCTGATCTCTGGTTCCTCTACCCCTTCTGAAACTTGCTTGCTCTTCTGGCATTTCTTCTTCAAGTTTTCTTGAGATTTTGTTTAATATGATTTTAAGAAAATCTTACTAGGGTGAGAAATTATTAGGCTAATAGTCCTGTAATTTGAGCAAATTTTCAGATCTCCTTTTTTTGGTAATGGAAGGAAAATTGATTTCTTCCAATCTGATGGCCACCGTCCCGTTTCCCAAATTTTTACAAGCATTTTTTGAAAAAACTCTGTGCCCTTCACACCTATAGCTTTAATCAATTCCGCTAGGATTTCAATAATTCCAGGTGACTTGCCACACGTTAGTTCTGTGATGGCTTTTTCGACTTCTTCATTCAGTGGAACTGATTCATGATCACTCTTGAAAAGGGGATGGCAGATTATTAGTGCTGGCAGGTGCTCGGAAGATTTGCTCAGTATTCCCACCTTCCTTTGATTGTGTTCTCCTCTATTAAAATTTCCCCTTTGGAGGCCTTAATTACATTACGTTTTGGTCAGAACTTTTGTCTTAAGGACTTAATTACATCATACACTATTTTTAGTGTTTTGTTTGTTGTGGTATTCGATTTCTTTACACTTTTGATTGATATAATCCTGTTTGTTCTGGCTTAAACAGTGCTTGATGACTTTGCTTAGTTCCTGGTACTCTTTGTTTCCTTGTACACCCTGGGCTTTTGCAGTTCTTCTCTGTTCAATAAGTTTAAAAATGGCTTCTGTAATTCAAGGCTTCCTGATCTTTGACATTTCTCTAATGTGTCTTATTTGCTGAATCCTTAATAATGCTTTTTGTATTTTCCCACATTTCCTCAGGCATATTGTCATCTAATCTAATAGAGCTTGAAAACGATTGCCTGTTTCAATCATATAATCATTTGGAATATTTTCTACATCCAATCGTCTAGGGAAAACCTTATTCATGATCTCTTTCAGCTTCAGCTTGAGAGCGATGTGCAATAGCTGATGATCACTGCCACAGTCTGCTCCAGGAAGTGTTTTTTCAGTGTAATCACAGGAAGTGTGATTACACTGAAACGCTACTTTGCTGCATAAGGATATAATCAATCTGATTCCTTGTTTTATGATCAAGAGATTTCCATGTAGAGCCTTCTCGGGTGCTGCTGAAAGCAGGTGTTACACATGACAAGACTGTTCAGATGACAAAATTCAATTAAACTTTTACCCGCTCATTTCTAGCGCCAATGCCAAACCTACCACATTCCGGACTAGAAGAAACTGTCTTGCCTACTTTTACATTAAAATCACCCATGAGTATCAAAACATCCTTTTATGGGAAGGTGCCTCCGTAGCCAGGTGGGAAGGAGCAGCAGTGCTTAGCACACGCTTCTTGATTAGACCGGGGTTCGAGCCCGTCACCACCAAATACGGAGGATGCGGAAAGGTCAGGGAATGACCATTGCATATCCCGGAGTAATATGGCCTTAGTTGCCAATGCTCCTTAAAAAAAAAAAAAAAAAACTTTTTTGGGACCAGATCAAGAGCTGACTGGAGATTTTCATAATAAACTTCCATATCTTCGGATGTTGATGTTGGTGCATATGCAATTAAAACTGTGAGATTTACCAGCTGGCTCTGATGTCTACTGTAATCATTCTACTATTAATAGGATTGTATCCAAGAAGAGACCTTGAACATTCCTTATTCAAAATTATAGCAACACCATGTTCCTTTACTTGGTCACTTCCAGAAAAAACAACCAAAAACCCATTTCCAGTTTTGAAATGATCTTGTCCTGTCCAAATGACTTCAGTTGTTCTGAAAATTTCATTTTTATACCTATCCATTTCATTGATGACCATATCCATCTTGCCTTCTTTTAAACTTTTTACATTCCGTTTACCCTCTCCTTTCTTAATTTTAATTTTTCAGGGCACACAGTGTCATCCGGGATCTGGTTAACAGCAGTTTTTGGAGTTGTTTTTGTTGTGGTCTCTGTGGCATCAGATAATGTGGTGGTATGCCATTGCCTACCACATGGCTAATTTTGAAAGGGGCCAGCTTTAATCATAGTAAGAGTCATCATGCATCTCACAAGATGCTTGGGAAGAGAAAGTTGACTACAACAGAGCCCTGCTCATTGCAGAAAGTCTGATTACAGCTGGCTTTTGCCTGGTTTCCAGAGGTTGTTTATATATATATATATATATATATATATATATTTTTTTTTTTTTTTTTTTTTTCTTTCTCTTTTTTTATAATAAGAAGACCTATAAATCTTTTCCATATATATATATGGATTAAAACCTTTAACAAATGACTTAATTCATCAATTTCTGAAATTCTGCACTCCGATATCCATAGAAACTGTCATAATCAATTCAAGCTGGCCCAAATCAAGAAGACAACTTTTCAGATACAGTAAGTGGTGAAGCATGATAATTTATTTTTATTTCCACAAGCCATGCCATTATATTACTTAAGGGGGGTATAAGGGAGAGAAGGAAGAAGGCAAAAAGTGCAAAAAAGCAGACACTGAGTGCCTCATAGTGTCCTCATAGAGTGCCTCTATAAGGGAGAGAAGGAAGAAGGCAAAAAGTGCAAAAAAGCAGACACTATGAGTGCCACCCTTCTCGTATTCGCCAATAGGTTGTAGATGAAAAAAAATTCAAGAATATGAGAAAAAAAATAATTGTGAATATTTTTCATTTCGAAGTCTAGATGTGTGACCTCCCGTCCTCTTAGTTGAGGTCCTGCTAATTTTATTCAGACGCATTATTGTTTGTTTTATTATTTAATGGGGTCTGGAACTTAAAAAAATTAATGTGGGAGTTAGGGTTCTATTTTATGTATATAGGGGATTTTGGGAAAGAATCATTTACTCACATCAGGAAGACTTCAGTGCAGTTGAGTGCCATCTAGCATAATTTCCTGCAATGCATTACTCCAAGAAAAATCAATTTCTTACCAAGTCACAGTATCTTTTATAATGTATGGGCAGAAAATTGTCAATCATTTTGAGACAGCTTTGGCTCTTTTCCACTGTTTCCCATGAACCATACAGTCCACTTAAGTGTTGTCTGTTTGACTCTTCCAGATTAGAAGGGGGAAAAAAGTGTTTTCTGATATTAAATAATGTACTTCAAAGATATCTTTTTAATCCACTAGCCAACCAAATGTAAGTGCAAACTTGGGTTTTTTGATACTTGGTCACCCAGTCATTATTTATCTGAAACAAAACTGTAGCATAGGATATTAAAACCATTAAATTCTCTAGATAACATATTTATTCATAAATTGAATAAAAATACTGTGTGATTTAGCATGCCCACAGCTGCATTAGAAAAATAGGGACTTTCTTTCAGTTGCTCTCTATGTTGTCTAAATTACATTTAATGTATTTTTATTTTGATAGGTTTATCCTCCTTTCTACCCTCCAACGATGCTCCAGACATGGGCACCAACAACACCACCTTGTTTTGATTTGGGAGCAGTAAGTATTTATTGATTTTTATAAAGAACTAAGTTTCCATTGCAGTTGAATGAACATTACATTCTCTCATTTTCTTTGTGTGTGTGTGTGTGTGTGTGTGTGTGTGTGTGTGTGTGTGTGTGTGTGTGTGTGTGTGTGTGTGTGTGTGTGTGTGTACTCACCAAGCAGTTTTTTATTCATCATACTATTTCTTTTCTTTTCTTTGGAGTTTCACAAGCTACATATTTTTTGTACAAGTAACATTACTCTGTAGAGAAAGGTTTGGAGATTTGGTTAGTAACATTAAATACTCTCTGGGGTGGTTTCTGACTGCTACCCTGAGGTGTATGAAAACAGAGGGCATGTGATTTTTATCTCTGGGGTTATCTCAAAGAGTGTTTCAGAAAAATCCACGAACCATTGCTGTGCTGAAGAAAGCAGTTGAAGATGGTTTTTCTTTTCTGTGTGCCAAAGGAAAGAGCATGTTCTTTACAACTTGCCACTCTGACTACTGCACATTCTGTGACATGAATTTCTCAGCACTACTACGTTTAGCTCAAGCATTAAATTCTATTTTGAAAGTATTTTATGTAGGCTCCCAAGGGCAAAGCTATAGTTTCCAAGCTGTAAGATTTACATAATGCCCATTCTGAATGACTAAGCTGTGTTTTGTTTCAGTTGCTTATTTCTTTTTAAATTATTTCAAGTAGTTCTATACTTAAAAGGTTTTAAATATGAACTAAGGAAATCCACTACCTTTCTTTTATTATATTTATTAATGACACTCGACTAATTTTATCAAACATTTGGTCACTTGTAAGGCTGCTCCTACCTCCACATCACCCTTTCCCCAGGACATCTGCCCTGTACTTAAGCCAAGGTGCTTGTCATATTTGGACATAAATTTTTCAGACTACACATGAGGGGGCACAAATTCAAATTGAGGAAGGTTGGTTACAAGATAGATGCACAGAAGTTTGCCTTCAGTCAACTGGTGATTCATTGTTAGAACAAACTTTCATCTGTCATTGTGGAAGTGGGTAGTTTGAATAAATTCAAGGAAGAACTAGACAAATTCTTCTAGACAGAATTATCTAGAAAACTAGACAAAGAACTAGAACTAGAACTAGAAAAAAAAACAGAAAAGAGTTCTTTACCTATGTAAACTCTAGAAGGAAAGGGATGAATCACATTGGTCCACTGGATATTGATGGTTCAACGGTTGAGGATCCTGCTCAGGTGGCTAACAAACTAAATGAGTATTTTGCATCTACATTCACACATGAGGAGTTATCCAGGAAGGGGAATGCCGGAGGTGAAGTAAACTCTGGCAATGAGCTAGATGATTTTGTAATAACTGAGAGGAAAGTGGAGGAGAAATTGGTGAGGATAAACATAAAAAAAGGCACCCGGGGTGGATGGGATTATATCCAGTTATATTAAAGGAGGCAGCAAAGGAAGTAAGCAAACCCTTAGCCATAATTATGAGAGCTTCTTTGGACACAGGGGAGGTACTCATGGACTGGAGATGTGCATATGTGACCCCAATTCACAAAGGAGGATCAAAGGCTGACACAAGTAATTATACACCTGTTAGTTTAACTTCGGTTCCAGGAAAATTAATGGAGGCACTGGTTAAAGAAGCATTGCAGGATCATCTGGACAAGAATTCAGTTATAGCTCAGACACAGCATGGTTTTGTTAAGGGGAAGTCTTGTCTGACCAATTCGATTGGATACTATGATGTAGTCACAAAAGAATTGGATGCAGGGAATAACTTTGATATTATATATTTGGATCTTAGAAAGGCTTTTGATACTGTTGCACATGGAAGACTGCTGCACAAATTGGAGCAGTGTGGCATTGGAGGCAAATTGCTGCTATGGATAAAGGGATGGTTGAGGGGGAGAAGACAGAGTGGTGATCAATGGATACTGCTCATCGTGGACTAATGTTATTAGTGGAGTCCCTCAGGGTTCAGTGTTGGGTACATTGTTGTTTCTGTATTTCTAAATGATATTGATGATGGTATATCAAGCTTAATGTCGAAGTTTGCAGACGATACAAAGGTAGGCAGGGTTGTCAAGGACATTACTGACACTATGCTGCTGCAACAGGATCTGGAAAGGTTGAGCAGATGGGCTGAGAGGTGGCAAATGAAGTTTAACATTGACAAATGTAAAGTACTACATATGGGAAACAGTAACCCCAGAGCAACGTATCAACTCTGTGGTACTACACTGACAGTGGTAGAGAATGAAAAGGACCTGGGGATAATTGTGCAGGCAGATATGAAGTTTTCTGAGCAGTGCAGACGGCCTGCAAGAGTAGCTCATGGTGTGTTGTCAATGATATACAGGAAGTTTTCTAGCAGGGATAAGGAGGTGATTATTCCCTTGTATAAGGCATGGTCAGGCCACACTTTGAGTACTGTATACAGGTCTGGAGGCCTCATTTCAAGAAGGATGTAGAGCTGCTGGAATGAATACAGAGAAGGGCAACAAAATTAGTGAATGGAACAAAGGGTTGCTCTTACAAAGAAAGGCTTAAGTTTTGCAAATTACAGTGTGTGTGGAGACTAGGCACCGGCGAGGTGATATGATAGAGGTGTATAAAGCCTTGAATGGTTTGAGCATGCTCAGTGCTGATGGGATTCTTCCTCTTGCTCAGAATAATCACCTGAGAGGGCATAAATTCAAATTGTGGAAAGACAGATGTAGGATAGATGTGCGGAAATTTGCCTTTAGCCAGCAGGTAATTGGTTGGTGGAACGGACTTCCATCCCTTGTTGTGGAAGTTGATAACCTAAATAAAATTAAGGCTCAGCTGGACAGGTATTTCAAATGAATGGAGGGGTGAAATGGGAGTGGGGTTTTTTTTGGCTGTGCTGCATAAGCTTGCTTTCTTGCATCATATGCCTCTTCTTCTTCAAGAGGAGTGTTTCCATTTACAATGGGTTTCCTCAGCCTACAAGTTATTTCTCGTTAGGAATTTTTTCCCGCCATAAAGTGCGGTTCAAGGTGTCTTGGTCGGTTAAGCCTCGGGCTGTCATGCGCTCCCATACTCCATCCATCCATGTCCTCCTAGGTCTTCCTCTTCTCCTTCCAGGAGGTATCCATTCCAGGATAGCCTTTGGATATCTGTTTTCTTGCATCCGTTTTACATGTCCATACCATGTTAGACGCTTTTCTTTGATGGTGTCAATAATAGTCTTTCTCACTTCCATTTTTTTCCCTTATGTCTTCATTCCGTTTTCTGTCTCTTCTAGAAGTTCCTGCTGAGCGTCTCCAAAAATCCATTTCTGTGGAGAACAATTTGTTTTCTGCTCGCCTATTCAATGTCCAGGTTTCCGCTCCATACAATAGAAGACTTTGTACAATCGTTTGAAATATAAGTTTCTTTGTTTTATTTAGGATAATTTTGCTCCACAGAACAGAGTTTAACATGCTGATAGCCTTTCTGCCGTCTGTAATTCTCTTATTAATCTCTGCTTGGGATGATCCATCACTTTGTAAGATTGATTCCAAATATTTGAATTTATCGACTTGTTTGATTTTAAAACCTGCAATATTTAGAACGTGTCCTGGCCCTGAAGACAACATTTCAGTCTTGCTAAAATTGATTTTAGACCCCATTGTTTATATTCCTCAAACAATTGTCGACATGTATACTTTGCATCTTCTAAGTCTTGTGCTATCACCACCAGATCATCTGCAAAAGTAAATTGTGAATATAGGTGTTCTTATTAATCGGCAATCCCATTTTATTACATTTTTTTGACCAGGATCTTAAGCAGATGTCAATATAAATTTTGAAAAGTGTTGGTGACATGCAACAACCGTGTAATAAGCCTTTTGAAGTGTGGAATTCAGGTGACAAAGCTGATCCCACTTTAATTCTGCATCTATTATTCCTGTAAATTGCCTTAATAATGTTAATCAGTTGTCCATCAATATTTGCCTCTTTCAGTGCTTCCCATAAGGTTTCTTGGAACACTGTCATGTGCCTTTTCAAGGTCAATGAAAATCATAAAGATTTTTTTTTTTCTTTTGATTTGCATTTTTCAAGGATCTGTCTTACTGTTGAGACATGATCTATACATGACCTCCCAGCTGAAAAACCACTTTATCCTTCTGATACCTCGATTCGGGCTTCTAAATGGTTCCTGATCCATTTTCCAAGGATCTTTAACAGCGGGTTCAGGACACATATTCCTCTGTAATTTGAACAGCTTTTCCGATCGCTCTTCTTATAAATTGATGTAATATATCCTGTTATTTCTTTCGGTATTTCTTCTCCTCTCAGTATACTATTTAACAGTTTTTGTATCAGAACAGCCACTCCTCTTCCTCCATATTTCAGAAGTTCCACGTAAACTCCTCCAGGTCCAGGTGATTTGCCATTCCTTCCTTCCTTTAGCAGGAGTTCCACTTCCCTAACAGAAACTTTTAAGCCCAAGTCTTCTACACCAAAATCCTCCATCGTCTCGAACTCTTCCCGGTCTTCTTTTAAAAGTCCTTCATAGTACTCCGTCCAGTTTTTCAAAGGTATTAATTGCAAACCAGCATTGTTTATTCTGTTTTCTCAAGTCTTTAAGGACCTTCCACGATTCCGCTGATTTCTTGAAGCCCAATTTGCTATTAATAGTTGCGCATTTCCTTTCCCATTCTTCATTTTTTGCTTCTACTACCAACCGATTGGCTATTTTCTTTTTTTCAACATATGCATCATTCCTATCATCCAGCCATTTCTGATATGCAAGTTTCTTTTCCTCTACAGCAGCTCTTACTTTTTCTGTAATCCAGGTCTTTTTTGGTCCTTGGCTCTTCTTTTTGCCTAGGATTTCATGAGCTATTTTTTTAACAGTATTTTTTAAATATTCGTAGATTTCTTCAGTATTACCTTTTATCTCTATGTTAATTGCAGCATCCAGTCTTTGGGTGAAGTTGTTTCTAATGCTGTCGTCCTGGAGTAGGTCAATGTTAAATTGATCCACTTGTAGCATTTCTCCTTCCCTGCATTGTTGGTTGTCCACACATATTTTCTTAATCCAGTTCCACCTCAGTGTTGTTTTAACAAGAAAATGGTCAGATCCACATTCAGCTCCTCTATAAACTCTGACATCTTTCAATACATATGTCCCTGAATGTTTTGAAATAATGTAATCTATAACTGATCTAATTTGTCTTGTCTCCTGTGACCAAGTATATTTATGGATATCCTTGTGTTTGAAAAATGTGTTGTTTATTCTCAAGTCGAACTGTTCACAACGATTGCATAGTCTATCTCCATTGTCATTCCTGTCTTTCTCTCCAAATCTTCCAATAACTTTGCTATTTTGTTCAGTTCCTACTCTTGCATTGAAATCTCCCATTAGAAATATCTCTGTTCTTAGGAGGAATTTTTTCTATTAGTTCTTTCAGATCCTCCCAAAATTCATCCTTCAAGGTATCGGCGGTATCATTAGTTGGGGTATATATTCCCAAAATACATATTTCTCTCCCGTATATTTTCAGTTCCAATGAGATCATTCTTTCATTAATAAATTGCCAGTTTTTGATGTTGTGTCTCAATTTCTTTTTAAACAGCAATAGAAACTCTTGCTCTTTCACTCTTATCAACTCCACTCCAAAAATGATAGTATTCTCCCATTATTTCCTCTCCACATCCCTTTTTCTTTGTCTCTGATAACACGACGATGTCTAATTTTAATTTGTGCAGTTCATCCGAAAGAAAGTTTCTTTTAGTTGAAAGGCCTTGAATATTCCAGCATCCCAAAATCATAGTCCTTTTCCGTTTGCCGAGTCGTTTCCGAAAGTGCAGTCCATTTTCATTTTCACTTGTAGGTCTTTTAGCATTTGTGTATTTTTTACACTGAACGAGGAGCTAGCCCGTTGCAGCAACCCCCGACCTGGAGGGCCAGGGTATCTCTCTTAGTCTGGCCCCTATTCTTTGACCTGCTTGGGAGGCCCTACCAGTAGCTAAGCTACCTCCGACTTAGCTCTCCGGATCATCGGAGAGCTATTTTTCAATGTTGAATGAGTTGTAGAGAGTGTATAATTTTTTTTTCCACTTGTATTACAAACTTGGGTATTATGATACAGTCAGATATGAAGTTCTCAGAGCATTGTAGACTGGTTGCAAGGAATGCCAGTGGTGTCCTATTGATGATTTATCAAACAATTGCTAGTAGAGATAATGACGTCGTAATCCCATTATATAAGGCTATTGTTAGATCACACGTGGAGTACTGTGTTCAAGTATGGAGACTGCACCTAAATAAAGACATTTTTCTTCTTGAAAGGGTCCAAAGATGGGTAACTTGCCTGGTGAGATCGGCAAAAGGGCGTCCATATGAAGAAAGACTTCGAATATGTGGGTTGCAGAGCTTGGAAACTAGGCACCTTATAGGGGACTTGATTGAGGTGTTTAAGGCTCTGAGAGGCATAAGCAAAATGAATAAGGACAATTTTCACGGTTATAAATGATTCTAGAACTAGGGACCACATCACAATTTAAAGTTATGGGAGGGGTTGTTTAGACTGGATTGCAGGAAGGTTTATTTTAGCCAGTGAGTTATAAATTACTGGAATAAGTTACATACATGGGTGGTAGAGGCTGACAGTTTGGGGGAATTCAAAGGTCAGCTGGATAATTACCTACGGGAGGAGGGGAAATGCTTAGGTTGTCCATTTCCTTTTCTTTTATTTATTAATTATTATTATATATATATATTTTTTTTTTATTTTTTTCTTATTATTTTATTTTTATTTTATTTATTTTTTTTTTGTTATTTTATTTTATTATAATTATTATTATTATATATATATATATATATATATTTTTTTTTTTTTTTTTGGATGGTGCAGCATAAGCCAATAGGCTTCCTTGCACCATGTGGCCATTACTAATACTAACTTGAATTACATATATATCCCTTTATTTTAACATTAAACATTGGTGCATCTTTTGATGTGGAAGTGATAGGCTTTTTATTGTGATTTTCCGAATCAGCACATTTATTTCCTCCCGAATCACATTTTCATTGCAGAGGTATGACAAAAAAATTTTTTGTTGGCTGGTGTTATAAAGAAACAAATGGTGAACTTATTCTGACCCAATAAGTCACTACCTTACCTTTGATACACCGATCTTACCTTTGGTACACCGATCTTACCAGCTAGTGTCAAAGCCAGATACCTCAATTGGATATAACACTATATTCCCAACCCAATTAGATACTGTAAGTGCCAAAAATTTGGTCATTCCGAGACAGTATGTTAAGGAGATACAGTTTATCCAAACTGTAGGTCTCAGGACTATCAGGCCAACATAAACAGACTGCACTGCAGAAACAGCACAATTTGTTGAAATTGTAAAGGCCAACATCCTGTATATTTTAAAGAATACAAACTTTGGCAATTAGGGAAAAGATTCAGAAGTAGAGCAAAAGGTCACCTACCAAGAAGGGAGGAAGTAAATAATGAATACACAAAACAAACTGCTGACTAGACTAGAACCACACACTCATCTCCACAGCAGTCCTGTAAGGAGTGCTGTCATAGATTGTGCCAACAATATTCCACTTACAGTTCCAATTAATTCTTTCACTAGACCAGATGAAATAAAATCAAGCATCAGAAAGTTCTGGTGCTTGATAAACTACCATCCTATCGCTGTAAATGGCTGTTTTTGCAAAATCCTGGAGAGAGTTAAGGTTGGTAAATGCCCAGGTTATATGGTATTTGGAGGTAGTGGGCACCTCTCTATCATGCCAGCATGATGAAACGCAGTTATGTGGAAAAGTAATGTATATATGATTAGTTTAATTCATTTGTTCTTTGGACAGGTTTCAATCATTTCCAGTCAGTTATGACTGAGGAAGAAATGTGTGCTGTCATAGATTGTGCCAACAATATTCCACTTACAGTTCCACCAATTAATTCTCACACTATACCAGGTGAAATAAAATCAAGCATCAAGAAAATTCTTATGCTTGACAAACTACTGCCTTATTGCTCTGACTAGAAAATCCCAACAATCTACCATCCTATTGCTGTGAATAGCTGTTTGTACAAAATTCTGGAGAGAATGGTAAATGGCTGTGTTATATGGTATTTGGAGGTAGTGGGCTCCTCTCCGTCATGCCATACAGCATGATGAAACAAAATTATGTAGAAAAGTAATGTATATATGATTAGTTTAATTCATTTGTTCTTTGGACAAGTTTCAATCATTTCCAGTCAGTTATGACTGGGGAAGAAATGTGGAATAAGCTTCAGTGACCCTCTTAATATTAGTGAATTAATATTTTCATTTGCCAGTATCAGTGTAGATAAGGAATGAAAAGTACAAAAGGGAATGCATTACATGCAAGTATGTAGCATTATATTAGAGAAAATTATCGAGTAAAGCAGCCGATTTAAAAAAAAAAAAAAAAAAAAAAAAGTTTTGTGAATGTTTTACCATACTGAGTCTGTTTTGTTGGCAGAGTCTTTATGTATAGCATTTTTATAGGTGGGGTTAAGGTTGGAGTATTGAGGTGACTAATATCACACATTTGATATGTTTAAATCTGAAATAATTTGTTCTTTTATGCTGCAGGGTATTTCAAATAGAAACTGATCACATGTAGTTACCTCAATTTTTAAAGCAAACTATATATTCACTCACTTACTTGGTATCAAGTCAGCTGAAATTCATTTTGCATCTTATTAAAAATCAATTGTGGAAATATATTTATTTTATATACGTAACAAACTGTTTAAAAAAATGGAAATTACAGTTGATACTGACATGTGACTTATAACATTTTACAAGCTTTTGCACAGGATGTGCATGTGTTTCATCCTACAACCTTCACCCTCCCATAAAAAATACAGTTGGTGCCTATAATACTTTCAGATATAAATATCACCAAAAGCAGCCCTTTCTCTTTAAAAATCTGCAAGTTACTTTTAATTACAATGTTTTTAAGAAATAATTCAACATATTAAACCACTCTTATGTGAAAGGGATTTGTTGAACTTTATTGCTGTAGCATTATCATCCCAACCTACCTTTGATTAAATTGTTTAAGTTGCCAGTGGCAAAAATAGAGCTCTGAGGCTTTGATCCAGGAGGATAGTTTTAATCCAGGTATTGGAATATTTTAAATTTATGCAAATATTTTGTGCAGGTAATACTAGTTAAAATATAAAAATTGCTATTAAAAAAAGTTGATAAAAGCAAAAGTTGTTAAATTCTGGGCTGATTTTTAATGCACCAATTCCATTTTTAGGTTTTCTCAATGAATGGTCTTGCACCACAAGCTGCATTTAAACCACTTGGAACTGGCCGACATACATTTCATGCAGTGCGAGGCAGGTAAGAATTAATCTTATCAAGAAAAGAGTTTTTCTTGATATGATCTAATACTAAATACACAAGTTAAAGTTAAATATTAGCATTCTTTATTTCTATTTCCTTCTAATATACAGAAAGTGTAGAAGTAAAAAATGGTGACTGGTAATGAAACGGTAGGTGAGTGATCTGTTTTCTTGTGTGGTATGTACTCATCAGAAATTTGGGCACTAATGAATAATGACATTTTGTGCGTATCATTGCCTATGTGTTATTGAGAGGACACTGTGATAAGACAATGGTATAAATAAAACTGAAGAGGGGTAGATTTGACATACCATGTGAAACCAAGTTCAAGCTAAAGAGACCAGTATTTTGACAAGAAATCTCCAAAGATTATATTGTCTGTGGTGGGGTGGGGTACAGACTTCCCTGTAGCCAACCATAAGGACTGAGAATAGTTTACATTTGTGCACAGCAAACTTCACATAAGTATTTCATGGAAAAGCTCCAGCTCAAAAACATTTCATCACAAATGTTAAAACATACACAGTGATTGGCGCACTTGCTATGTTTGGAAGAAATGGTCTTAGGAGTAATTGAAAAGGGAATTTTTGAAATAATATATCATGATCGAATTGCTTTCATATTAGAATGGCTTAATGATGCGATAATATATCATGATTGAATTGTTTTAATATTAGAGGCCTTCATCCTGCAGTGGATTGAAAATGGATGATGATGCAAGGAAGCAGACTTTTCCTACCTCTGTCGAGGGGGGTGGGATTTTTTCAATCATTCATACTTCTGTCATTGCAGAACAACGATTATCCAACTTCAAGTTGAACTTAATGAAATTTCCCACTTTCACAATAATTCATTCTAGTAATCTATAGCATACTGCCCAAAGGTAAACTTCATGAAATCCAGCTCTTTTATTACCCCCTAAGATTTTATATTTGTGTCCTCTGGTTCTGGTTTCACCTTGATCATTCATTCTACCAAATCGCTTCCCCCCCCCCTTTTTTTTTTCAGAGACATGCTGCCACTCAGATATAAGGGATTAAGAATTTGAATATGGGGAAGTACAATGTGTAGAGAAAGGATGGACAGGACAGGAGTTGGGTGGTTATGCTCTTAGCTAAGAAGTATAGAAAATAAAGCAGTGCATCCAGTAGACAGGGACATGGATGGCCAGTGCAATATTGAGTCAGTTTGGTGTGACATAAGCTTTGGGAAAACAAAAATAAAAATAGGAATGTATTATAGGCCTAATAAGTGTGATGACTATAATGAAGAACTCCACAGACATAGAGTAGGTTGTTAAATCAGAATGTCTTATAATAGAGGAATTTACTGTTCCAGATATTAACTGGACTTTGGTCACCCAGACATTTGCAAGGCTTTTGTGGATTTATTGGATGATTGTTTTATACACCAGCATGTTGAACAGGCAAAAAGAAGGAAATACTCTTGATCTACTCATCAGCAGCTACTCTTCATGCATTAAAAATCTGCAGATAAAAGAACCACCAAGTGGAAGTTATCACAGTGTATTGATGTGGAATTTATTTAAGGAAGCTGCTGTCAAGGCAGAAGGAAAGGGAAGGGCTTTTACTTTCATAAAGGTGAATACAATGGTCTGAGTTGTTGAATTTTGTGCAGTGGGACCAACTGTTGTTGTTATCAACAGCAAATTCTAAATTGGAAGCATTCAGAGAAGTAACTCTAGAAGCTATGCTTTTCATACCAACTAACAAATACTCTTCAAGCACTTAAATGGATGCCTGATAAACTAATGAGCCTAGTGACACAGAAGAAAAATGCATTGGGTGTGTGTAAATTATCAGATGATACAGTAGATATAAACTAGTTTGCAATCAAGTCACAAAGATAGTTAGGCAAGTCAAAGCAGATCGCAAGAAGTCTTTGGGAAAGAGAAACGGCAAAGACTTTAATTATGTAAACAGTAGAGGTTAGGATATGAATCGCACTCATCCACTTGATATCAGTAGTTTAACTGTTGATGAGCCTGATCGAGTTGCTGATAAACTGAATAGGTATTTTGCATCTACATTCACACAGGGATTTCTTTGCGTATGGAGATGCCAGTAGTTTATCAAACTCTAACAGGGAGGTAAATAATTTTGTGATAACAGACAAAAGTGGAAGAGAAATTTTTGAAGATAAACATAAAAAGGCACATGGAGTGGATGGGATCTATCCAATTATATTAAGGGAGATAGCATAAGAGGTAAGCAAACCATATAGCTATTGTTATAAGAACATTCAGAGTTGGTCCGTGCAGAGGGGGGTTTAAAGAGTGGCATGAATAATTGCAAGCTTGTTAACTTGACTTCTCTTTCAGGGAAAATAATGGATTCACCAGTTAAAAAGTGGTAGTGCAGGATTTGCAGTTATATTGCAGTCACATCATGGATTCATTAAGTGGAGATTGTCTGACCAATTTTATTGGATACTGTGACACAGTAACAAAGGAAGGGGATGCAAATATCATATGCGGAAAGGTCATGGAATGACCACCGCATATCCCCGGAGCAATATGGCCTTAGTTGCTAATGCTCCTAAATAACCAATAACGAACAAGCAAATATCATATTTCAGGAAAGCTTTTAATACGTTTGCACATAGGACTGCTGTACAAATTGAAACAGTGTGGCATTAAGGGTAAGTTACTGCCATAGATAAAGGAGTGGGAGAGGGCAGAAAGTGGTTATCACTGAACAAGGCTCACTGCCAGGTCTGTTGTTGTTTTCTGTGTTAATTGATACCGATGAAAGCATATCAGATTAATATACAAGTTTGCAAATGTTATGAAGATTGGCAGTGTGGTTAATGTCGGTAATTAAGATATTCTTCTCCAATCAGATCTATCTAGAAAAATTAGATATTTCTCATAGAACTGCTTTTATGCATTGGTGATACATTGCACTTCTCCAATCCAAAGGAATCTCTCCTGAGTCCAATGATGCCCTCATAATTAACTATGAGGACCTCAGTAGTTCAATACACTCTCTGGGCACCTCTCTCAAAATTAATGGATATGTGCCATCAACTCCTGGAGCCTTACTTGCCTTTAGGCTCAAAAGTTTTTCTAATAAACAGTCATCTGTAATTTTGAAATCACTAGTTTCTTATGTCTCAATCAGGTCTGGCCCAAAATCCAGAATTCCAACAGTAATTACTATATTGTAAAAATATATTCATATAATTCTATATATTTATTAGTTTTTGGTGAGTAATAATTTACCTTATTAGATTAATTTTGTAGAAAGAATATAAAAAATAACAATTTTAATGACAATTTCTTCTCTCAATTTGAAGATCACGTCTGTAACAGAAACAAACAGTTATAAAATACAATCAGCAAATACAGACAACTCAATTAATTTTACTTTATTAAATGCATTTAATTGGTAATTGTTGAAGTCTAATTTTGTATTTGTATTGACCGTTTGTGAAATAATTATAGATATAGCATTGGAATTCTAAAGATAAAAAAACTTGAAATAAGAATACTTTCAGAATACAAGAACTTCCCGACTTACGGAAATACGACTTTACGCAAGTTTTTTCCGCCAGTGTAAACTTTAAAAAAAAATCGTGGAAATGTATTTTGCATCCCATAGGAATAAATGGAGGCATCGTGAAAATATCGTAATGTGAACCAAATAGTGCATTGTTTTTTTATATATATAATTCGTTCCAAGTCCTTGATTTCCCTGTATTACTAAGCTATTTATCTCTCTAAAAGGTCATATTTATAATGGAAATTGCACTACCCTTTCATCGTTATCATATGTTCCTGTTATAAGAATCAATTTTTGAATGCCTTTGTGATATTTTTCTTGGACGTTTCTGGATGTTAAGATCAAAAAACAATATGCACTTTCCCTTTTATTGGGTTTTCTGTTACTACTTTTAATTATAAATGGGTAGTAAACTCGATCTTATTGCATTTGCGTAATATCGATAACTGGAATTTCGTTACGCTATTAGGGCGAAATGAGTCCCCCCCCCCCTTCACTGAAATCTTTAATCATATAAAAAACAAATTTTCAGAAACTGCTCTTCATTCCTATTTACATATTACAATGATGAAGGGAAAGCGACCAATGAAAAGTGAAAGTGGTAGTAGTGCCAGGAAACGAAACAAAATCGATTTAGAAATGAAGATGAAAATGATTAAGAAGTTTGTCATCTATTGCAAGGGAATTAGGCCTCGGTGCTTCAACAGTGAATACTATTTTAAAGGACAGTGCACATATAAAAGAATATGTCAAAGGATCAATGCACTTAAGATCAACAGTGATCACAAAACAGCATTCAGGTGCTATATTGAAGATGGAACAGCTGTTAATAATATGGATGGAAAATTAGATTCAAAAGCGAGTGCCCCTGAGTCTAATGACCATTCAAGCAAAAGCAACACATTATTTATAAAAATATTAAGGATAAGTAAGGCGAACCCCAACCCAAGTCATGGCAAGCAACAGGTTGAATAGGTTCAAGCATAGCACTGGTTTCCACAACGTTAAAGTATGCGATGAAGTCGCCAGTGCCAATTCTCCAGCTGCAGAGAAATTTTGTGATGTGTTGGAAAAAATTATTGATGAAGGTGGCTATTCAATGTAGCAAATTTTTTAACGCTGACTAGGCTGCTCTGTATTGGAAAAAAATGCTGGATCGAACATATATTACCAAAGAGGAAAACACAATGCCAGGTTTCAAGGTATCAAAAGATAGGGCCACACTCTTGCTTGGGGCTAATGCAGCGGGAGATTACAGATTAATACCACTGCTTGTGTACCATTCTGGAAAGCCTCGTGCATTTAAGGGCATAAATAAAGCCACCCTACCCATGCATTTCCGATCGAACCAGAGAGAGAGCATGGATAACAATATCTCCCTTTGAGGCTTGGTTTAAATGCTGCTTCATTCTCCCAAGGTTGAAAAATATTGTAAAGACAACGTTCCTTTCACGATTTTGCTTCTATCAGATAATGTTCCTGGACATCCTAAGCATCTAGATGATTTCAATTTGAACGTGAGAGTCATATTTCTACCGCCAAACACAACTTGACTCATCCAACCTATGGATCAGGGTTTTATTTCGAATTTAAAAGCATACTATTTATGCACAGCATTTGCTCAGGCATTGTCTGCAGTAGACGATGAGAAAAATTTTACGTTATGAGACTTTTGGAAATATTTACCATGCCACCTTAAACGGCGCCTCCATAGCCAGGTGGGAAGGAGCGGCAGTGCGTAGCACACGCTTCTTGATTAGACCGGGGTTCGAGCCTGTCGCCACCAAATACGGAGGATGCGGAAAGGTCAGGGAATGACCACCGCATTTCCCAGAGCAATATGGCCTTAGTTGCTAATGCTCTTAAAAACCAAATAACAAACAAACAAACAAAAAAACAGCCACCTTAAACATTAATACGGCTGGGGGGAAATTACTAAACGTTTAAATGGCGTGAAGACAATATGCCCACGGCACGTAAAAAGCTTCAAAGGATTTTAAAAAGACAAATCATTTGAAGATATTACAGATAAGATTGTAAAGGTTACAGAGCTACTTCAGTTGGAGATGGCCGACCGGCTAGCCGGGTGGGTAAAGCGCCTGCCTGGCAACCCAAAGGTCACGGGTTCGAATATTGCCTCGGGCTTAGATCAAAGTACTGCAAAAAACCTTGGGAGGTGCACTATGGCCACAGAAGCCGATGTGCCAATAACTACCAAAAAAAAAAAAAAAAAAAAAAGTTGGAGATTGGGCCCAAAGATGTGGAGGAGTTATTAGAGGAAGAAGAGAAGGAATTATCTAACGAAGAACTTATTGACTTGCAAGCAGCAATAGTGAAAGAAGAAAATGCTGACGAAGCTCAAGATGAACTAAATGAGAAGCAGAGACATTTCGTGAAATTGCATCGGCAATGGCAAGGTTTGAGAGGATGGATCCTGACAGCGAACGATTCTTAAAAGTTAACAGAGGGGTGAATGATATGCTTGCTTGCTACAAAGAAATCTACGATGAACAGAAAAAAGCCACAGTCCAGTCATCCAAATTTCATAAGGTTGAGCGGCCGACCCTTTCTTAATCTCCACAGCCCTCAACCTCCGCAGCGGCGTACTTTTTAGCTGAAGTCTTCGATTCTGGCAACGATTCTCGAGAGGTAAAACTTACTGATGTTATGCCTATCTCTTTTTTTTTTTAATTTTATAATTTTGAAATTTTTTAAATTGCATGCTTTTGTCATTTTTCCTGTTCATGAGATAAAAAAATTGAATAAATACAATAAACAATTCTATTCACCTGTTCAGCGAGCACAGTTGCTAATGCTGCACAAGCATGGGGGAAATTCCGACTTACGTAAGTTGGGTAGTTTCTGTATGAACATTTAGAGTAACGTATTTTGGCAGCTGCGTAACATTTGTCATAAATATCGTTAGCATAACTAAAACTGTAATTATACAGGTATTTACTTATTTGTTATTAGCTGTACTTTGACGAATTTCTTTGACAAGTATATTAGGCATGACCATGGATGCTGGCAGGATATTTTGAAAGAGTTAACAGGAAAAATATCCCATTTTCTTATTATGATTATAATTATAAGAAGAAAATGGGAAAATAAGAAAATGGTATTTCTTGTTAAAGATTCTGCAGTGGGAGAGTAAAGAATTCTTCTGTTTACAACAAGTAAATATTCAATGCCTATAATCTGCTCAATATTGGATTAAGGAATGTACATTTAAAATCGAACCACAATTTTTTATCAATTATATACAATACATGCACCTGTCAGTAATGAAAACTATTGAATTCTTCCCTTAGTTTATGTATTATTGACGAATAAGAGTGAAGAAATAAACGGTTGTTTCAAGATATGATTGACATTTTCTGAAGAAAATGGTATTGAATTGAGAACACAGGCCATATCCGGACATTGCCTTTAGACAAAAAAAAGACCTGGAATTAGCTGCAATAAATGCCTCCAAAGTGAGTTCCCTAACATATCTAATAAGGTCTGTTTTTTCCACCTGGGACAATGTGTTTGGAGAAAAATTCAAGTGGACTGGCATCTCGGTATGGCACTGATGAAGAATTTAGTTTGCTGCTTCAACATTCGTGTGCCTTGGTGTTCGTTCCTTCTGGCGAAATACCACAAGCATTTAACATTCTGAAGCCACATTTAGGTTTGAAGGCAATTATATATTTCGAAGAATTAGACTGTATACGAGTAAAGGTACAGTAATTTGCCCTCCACCAACATGGTCCGTGTATGATTCCATTCAACTGGGAATTCTATGCACCCAAAACAGTGTTGAGGCTTGGCATAGAAGGTGGAAGTGTATAGTTGGACGAGTGCATATTGGCATATATAGGATCGTTGAGGAATTTCAGAAAGAAAAGCAACAGATTGATAACCAGGCTGAATGCATACTTCATGGTTGAATCCTGTTCAAAATGCAAGGAGGCGACAGTAGAGAGAGAAACGAAAATAGTGATGGTTGTGAACAATTGTGTGAAAATAGATCTGTGATGGATTATCTTCGTGGTATTGAGCACAATGTATCTTTATAAATATTATATTATTTTATGCATAAACACACACACACACACTGCCTTACCATTATTGAGGTTCTCACAAACATTCTCGCCAACTGGGTTAGCCAGGTGGGTAAAATGCCTGATTTGCAACCCAAAGGTTGCGGGTTCGAATCCCGCCTTGGGCTTGGATCGCAGTAAAATGCAAAAACCTTGGGAGGTGCATTATGGCCACAGAAGCTGATGCGCCAACAACTAACAAAAAAAAAAAAAAAACACACACACACACATCATATATGCCAGACAAGCTGTACTTGCTACCTGGAAGTCTAAAACACTGATGTAACTGATATTTGGGTGACACTCAAGTCAAGTGGACCCAATTTCGGCGAAGTCCGGATAGGCTGTGACAGCCGAATCCTTTGTTTGCACAAGCATGGGGGTTATACCCAGGTATGAACCAACGTAAGCAGGGGTCGAGGTGGGGCGCCCACACCACATGGAGGAATGCTGCCCCTCTGTGTTACCAGGCAATACTAGGTGGTAAATGATTCTCATCAACTGGTGCAATACCACCACTTTGCTTATTGGAGGCTTGAAGTGGCGAAACCCATGTTTAGTCTCCACAGCTAAGTTTGAGTCAACCCCACCCCGACTCTTCCATCATGCAGTACGACTGATGACTTTTGAGGTTATAATGGACATCATGGCGAGATTCAATCTTCCTTACATTCGAGGGTACAGCTCTAAAATGGGGTTCGCAGGCCGGCCGCTAGTTAGTACACTGGACCAAACCTATTTGGTAACTCTTTGGGAGGCTTCCAGATCAACTAGTGTATAATCTTGCTACCTCTACTCTGCCAGACAGTGACTGGAGGAAGTCCAAGTAGTGTGTGTGTGTGTGCGTGCGTGCGTGCGTGCGTGCGTGTGTGTGTGTGGGGGGCATTGTCGAGGCCATGTTATGTCAAGGATCTGGGTATATTCTTACCATGTGTATGCCATATCCAAAAATTTCATTACTTCATACAGCATGTGTGAAGTAATGAAATACATGCTGCATGGTGTATTCAATAGTAACTTTTTCTTATTATTGAAGACACAGTGAATTGTCAAACTAATAGAGCAAGTTTATCTGTGAAAAGATCTAAACCTCCCAAGCACTTCCTAATTCATTTCACAAATATACATGGTCTCAATTCTAATCTCAACGATGTCCATTTTCACTTGCAGTCTGCCAAACCCCATGTACTTTTTCTGACAGAATCTCAGTTATCGGTTGATTCAACTACTGCCAACCGGGCTAGCCGGGTGGGTAAAGTACCTGCCTGGCAACCCAAAGGTCGCAGGTTCGAATCCCGCCTCAGGCTTGGATCATAGTACTGCAAAAACCTTGGGAGGTGCATTATTATGGCCACAGAAGCCGATGCGCCAACAACTACCAAAAAAAAAAAAAAAAAAAAGATTCAACTACTGGTCATCTCATATGCCAAATTATGTGCTGTATGATTCTTTCCCATCAAAGCTGGTACTTGTGCATATGTCCATTCTGATATTTCCTGTCAGAGACTTAGCAATTTGGAATCTCCTTTCTTTGATCTTCTCTGGCTTAAAATCTCTTTACCTCATTGTGTCAAATTCATCTATTGTCTCTACCATTCTCCCAACTCCACTAATCACTTAGAGCTCTTTGACTTCCTCTCTATGCAACTTGACTTTCTCCAGTCCAACTTTCCTAACAGTGAGGTAATTTTTCTTGGTGATTTTAATGTTCACAACTCAGCTGGCTTCCGTTTTCTAGTCTCACACCAACCCAGCTGGTCGAGATGCTGAGCCTTTTGCAATTACTAATGACCTTGCACATATTGTTCATTTACCTACAAGAATCCAGGACAATCCTAACCATACAGCCAATACGCTTGATCTTTTCTCACAAACAACCCTTTTACGTACACTGTCGAAGTGAGAGGTCCTTTAGGCACTTCAGATCACAACTTAGTGATTGTTTCTTCTCCAATGGAGCCTTTATCTCATGACAATTCCCAACCTCGTGTTTGGCATTACAAGAATGCAAAATGGGATGACCTGTGAGATTTCTTTTCTTCTTTTCCTTGTTCGGACTACTGTTTCAAAACTTCTGATGCCAATGTTTGCTCAGAACGTGTCAGTGAAATTATCCATATAGGAATGGAATCCTTTATCCCACAATCTACTTTAAAATTTCATCCTTTAACTAAACCTTAGTTTTCCAATAAATGTGCTAAGTCTGTTCAAGAGAAGAACGTTGCATATCGTAATTGGCTTGTTTCCAATTCTTCAGTATCATTTTGTGCCTACACCAAAGCTCGTAACAGAAAGCAGTTATTAATCAGTCCAAACTAGATTTTGAATAGGCTAAGAGTAGAAAACTTGATTCTTGCCCTAATGGTAGCCGAGCATTCTGGTCTCTTGCCAAAGCTATTGGCCACAACTTTTGCCCATCTCTGCTCCCACCTCTGTCAAAACCAGATGGTTCTGTTGTCACTTCGGCCAAGGATAAAGCTCACCTGCTAGCATCCCATTTTTCTTCCAACTCGTGTATTATTGATCTTGGTAAAACACCTCCAACCATTTCCAACATGCTCCATTCAATGCCTCCTGTGGTCTTCTGTCAAATGGATGTTGGAAGGATTTTGACGTATCTTGATGCTAAAAAAATTCCAGGTCCTGATGGTATTTCTCCACTTGATCTCAAAACTTACTCCTATTTTTTGCCACCTTTTTTCACTTTCTTATTCCAAAAGTGTTTTTTGCCTTCTGCTTGGAAATTTGCTCATATCCAACTAGTTCCTAAAAAGGGTGACAGATCCCTCCCATCCAATTACCGTCCCATTGCAGTTACTTCTACTCTTTCTAAAGTAATGGAGAAATCAATTAACTGCCAACTCTTAAACCATGTATGAAACCTTCCGTCTGATCAATGATCGCCAGTATGGAATGTCGATCAACTGGTGTTATCCATTTATGGATAAATTCAATGGAAAAGTTCGGTGAAACACAAGCAGTTGCTCTAGACAACTCAAAGGCTTTCGATCGTATTTAGCATAAAGGTTTTTGAAGTAGTAATTACAGCGAAAAAGAACTACAAGTTCAGCAGAACATGAAATGACATCGGCTAACTAAGATCGGCACTTACATAAATGTCCTTTACAAACAGCAAGAAAGGACAAGATGCCATCGCGATATGCCTTGTCTATAGACCACAGGTTGATGTCGATGTTGAGCGAGTTGAGTGTGTCCAGAGTCACATTAGGGAAGTGTCTCTTGAAATTTGGTAACTGCTGGAGCCTTGAGCCCAAGGAGGAGGGTACTACAGAGATGTCTGCCTGGAAAACGCCAACCAACGGTGTTCCAGATATTGATGTGATCCTCCTTACCTGAGCACAGATGAAGGAATGACTTTATTTTTAGCACATGGGCTCTGTGAACCATGGGTATATATTGCAGGTTGCAGCAGAGAGTAGATTTAGATGTGTAGATCTGGTGCGACCACAAGTTGGCCCACTTCAGTACCCAGAATTCGAAGCCCGTTAGTTTCCTGAGGCTAGTGGGTGGTGTGCCGACCAAACTTCCATGGCATAGGAGAGCACACTACAGAAGGAAGGTGCAAGGCATTTCTTGATTATTTGATTATTGCGGGTTTTGCACAGATCAATTTTCATCCCCCCGAACACTCTCAGAGTTTTGGAATACTGAGCTTGGATTTGTTTTTTATAGGTGAGGTTGGCATCAAGGATTACTCCTAGGAATTTGACACTGTCTGTGGGAGTCAGAACATTTCCTGCCAATTCCGGAAATAGAGAAGATGCAGTATCAGCAGAAGTCATCTGACTTGGCGTAAAGATGAGATAGTTTGACTTCTCTGAATTGACTGACAGGCCAAAAAATTTGTTTGTCTTTTTTGTGAATCACCAACATGGCAAGTAGCCTACAATAGGAAAGGGGGAATTTGATCCATTAGTGGAACGAATATTGCCGCAAATAGCAAGACACACACACACACACACACAGAGAGAGAGAGAGAGAGAGAGAGAGAGAGAGAGAGAGAGAGAGAGAGAGAGAGAGAGAGAGAGAGAGAGAGAGAGAGAGAGAGAGAGAGAGAGAGAGAGAGAGAGCCACCTTGTGGGATCCCTGCTTTGACGCTTTTAGTGACTGTAATGCAAATACAGTCACTTCACTTCATTCGCCTTTGAAGTGAAGCATTCTCCTAGATAGCAAATTATTGAGGATCTCGAGTATATTTCCGGAAATCCCATAGAATCACAAGTAAGGCAAGAAGGGGTGTTATTTGGACTGAGTCGAAAGCAGATTTCGTGTCCAGAAAAATGGTGTGAAGATCTTTGTTGGCATTGCAGGCGTGAAGTATTTTCTATGATAAGGACTGTAGGCAGGTTACAGTAGATCTATTAGGCGTGGCATAATGGGTATGTTCTGGCCTATGCGCAAAGATTGCGAGTGCTACATCAGTATAGATGCACTTCTCGAGGCATTTCAGGAAGGGAGAGGCAATTGATATGGCCTGAATTCAGCCAGTCTATTCACACGAGGCTTCATCGGAACTGCCACGACTGTATGATAACCAGCTTGAAGGCACCTGTTCAAATTTGAGTACTTTGTAGAGTTGAGTGAGCGCTTTACTGATGAAATAAGAAGCAATTTTTAGACTAAAAAGAGGTATTGTGTCAATTGCTATGGTGGACTTGTCAGGTAGTGAATTTATTATTTTTATTAGCTGTTCTTCGGAAATTTCTGTATTACTAGAAGGTGAAGAAACGTTAAACACTTCGTTCCAAGGATATGCTTCGGCCACATGGTGATCTCACTTAAAACGCAGCACATTGATGTGTTTACAAAGGAACTGGATGCAAAAAATAATTTTGATATCATATATTTGGATTTCAGGGAAGCTTTTGACACTGTTGTGCATGGAAGACTATTGTACAAATTGGAGCAGAATGGTATTAAGGGTAAGTTGCTACAATGGTTAAAAGGATGGTTGAGTGGGAGAAGACAGAGGGTTGTAATTAATTGGTGCTGCTCTTTGTGGACTAATGCTGTTAGTGGATTCCCAAAGGGTGCCGTGTTGGGTCCTCTGTTGTTTTGTATATTTATCAATGATATTAATGAAGGAATATCAGGCTTAACGTTGAAGTTTGCAGATGATACAAAGATTGGCATGGTTGTTAATGACAGTGTGCTACTGCAACAGGATCTAGATAATTTTGGGCAGATGGGCTGAGAAGTGGCAACTGAAGTTTAACCTTGAAAAATGCAAAGTACTGCATATAGGTCGAAGTAACCCCTGTGTGTGTTGCAGCTCCGTAGCCAGGTGGGAAGGAGCAGCAGTGCATAGCAAACTCTTCTTGATTAGACCGGGGGTTCAAGCCCGTCACCACCAAATACGGAGGATGCGGAAAGGTCAGGGAATGACCACCGCATATTCCTGGAGCAATATGGCCTTAGTTGCTCATGCTCCTAAAAACCAAATAACAACAACAACCAACTGTGTGGTACTACACTTAAGGTGGTAGAAAATGAAAAAGACCTTGGAGTAATTGTGCAGTCAGATATGAAGTTTTCTGAGCTGCCAGGGCTGGTCATGGGGTTTTGTCAATGATATATAAGAATTTTGCTAGCAGGGAAAAGGAGGTCATTGTCCCTCTGTATAAGGCAATGGTCAGGCCACGCCTTGAGTACTGTGTACAGGTCTGTAGGCTTCAGTTTAGGAAGGATGTCAATTTTCTTGAGCGTGTACAGAGAAGGGCAACAAGATTGGTGAGGGTAATGAAGGGATCCTCTTACCAAGAGAGGCTTAAGTTCTGCAAATTGCAGTGGCTGGAGACTAGGCACCTGCGCGGTGATCTGATTGAGGTGTATAAGGCCTTGAATGGGTTGAGCATGCTGAATTCTGATGGGATCCTTCCACTTGTTCAGATTACGAACTTAAGGGGACATAAATTCAAATCAAGAAAAGACAGATGTAGAATAGATGTGTGGAAATTTGCCTTTAGCCAGCGGGTGGTTAATTGCTGGAACAAACTTCCATCTGTTGTTGTGGAAGTTGATAGGTTAAATAAATTTAAGAAGGAACTGGACAGGTGGAAGTTTATAGGTTAAATAAATTTAAGAAGGAACTGGACAGGCATTTGGAGGGAATGGTGTGATTTTTTTTTTTTTTTTTTTTTTTATTTATTTATTTTTTTATATTTTTGGCTGATGCTGCATAAGCTCATTCATTTGCTTTCTTGCATCACACCACTACTACTACTACATGCTCACACCATTCCTGGACATCTAAAGATAGAGGGGTGCAAGTATGACTTAATGACCTTCTTCCATTGACTGGAAATCCTATTCATAGTTTTGATGGCAGCACATTGCATTCCAATTTGAGAAACCTTGCCCTGCTCAATCAGTTTCAACTTCTCAAATATCTGCTACCAATTCCTTAAATGCCGATCTCCAGGTAATTCTCCAGTGGAGCAAAGACAACTTAGTTGATTTCAGTCCTTCTAAAACTCAATCTTGCAAAAAGGATTCTTCTGCTCCTATACTTATCTTTGGTGACACTCAGATTTCTGGGCAAGTTGATATATATCTTTTGGGGCTTAACCTGATTTCTAATCTCTCTTGGCACAAGCACATTATGAATATTGCTTCCTCTGCATCTGAAAAACTTGGTTTTCTCTTTCGCTCTCGCTGTTACTTTTCTTCCAAACAGCTGCTTACTCTGTATAAATCGCAAATCCGCCCTGCCATGGAATATTGTTCCCACATCTGGGGGTGGTGCCCCCAAAACCTCTCTCAGGCTTCTTGATTCCATTCAGAAGAGGGCAGTTAGGTTAATTAATGATTCATCTCTAACAGAGTCTCTCCACTTGCTTTCTCATAGACGCACTGTTTCTGCTGCATGCCTCTTCTACAGATACTTCCATGGGCACTGTTCTTCTGAATTGGCTTCTATAATTCCCGCTCTCTCTCTTTCAAAACAGTCCGAACACGTACCGCCACCAGCCAACATCCATTTACTGTCCAACTTCAAACCCACAGAACCAACTTTTAATCTTCCTCATTTATTCATTCAACTTCCGTTTTCTGGAACAACCTTCCTTCATACGTATTTCCTGAAAATTACAATCTACAGAAGTTCAAGTCCAATGTCAACAAATATCTTCTTTCGTCTTCTCAACCTCCAACCCAAGTACGGTACTAAGTACTATAGGTTCTAATAGCTCTCATGTTTGGGGTTCACATAAAAAAATATATATATATTATGCTGGTTTAGATATTAATATTACGTTTAGATGTATTCTTTTGTGCATCGTTATTGCCATTGTTTTTGCCGTATTGGCCAAGTGAACATTATACGTGCCGGTACATATTCGTTTCTAATTGTTCGAATGTTACCTATTATTCGTGGTTTTTACATATAGGCATTAGTGTTCATACAATACTGGTCATTAAGCTAGCCTTATTTAGGTCATCTTAAATCCACATGGCCTATACATATTAGGTTTAGAAGTTTAATGCTTAGTGATAATGAATTTTCATGAAAAATTACTGATGAAAATTTTTTATCTGTAGCAAAAGGTAGTTACTAATTATTATTAACAGTATACTTCTATCTTATTACTATCATACTTAATTTACTATAATGCATTTTTGCATTCCATCAAGTGGCCGTCAATCCCCTACTTCGTCAGGGGCTTTGAGTGGATTGACAGCCCTTTCGATGTAATGCCTCATACTTACTCGTTTCTGTTTGTACCTATCACAGTTTTGCTATTTTAAGTTCCTTTTGATTTGTTTTGTTTAATTTCTGAAGTTCATTCTATAATTTTAAATTTTTGAATTTAATTATTGTTAGCATATCTATTTATAGTATTAGTTTTAATTTTTATTTTTTACAATCTCTTCAGCAAACTGTGATAGAGTACACAAAGCCCTATGAGTAAGTATCCGCAATTGTTAAATTCCTACTTAGTTAATTAATGCTGTACTCCGGTGGAGGTCACAGAATAGAAAGGGGGGAATTCCCGCCTTCTGTTTGTTTTTATAGGTAGTGATCTTTATAGCACAGTCGCACTAACGTTATCCTGTGTGTAGATGGTGCATTGGCCTCAGGCCCCGATTTTCATGTCAATGCATGCGGTGGAGATTTGTTGTTGGATCGATGATTTTCTGTATTCTTTATATAGGTTGTGTTAACAATTTTTTTTTTTTTTTTTTGTATTTACATTATTTTTACATGCATTTTTGTGCCTTACCTCGGACTGGTAGTGAGTAGGAATTTAACAATATCGGATACTTACTTGTAGTGCTTTGTGTACTCTATCACAGTTTGCTGAAGAGATCGTAAAAAATAAAAATTAAAACTAATTAATACTATAAATAGATATGCTAACAATAATTAAAAAATTCAAAAACTTAAATCAAAAAATCAAAATTATACAAAAATTAAAAAAATTTAAAAATTAAACAAAACAAAACAAAAGGAGCTTAAAATAGCAAAACTGTGATAGGTACAAACAGAAACGAGTAAGTATGAGGCATTACATCAAAAGGGCTGTCAATCCACTCAAAGCCCCGACGAAGTAGGGGATTGACGGCCATGTGCTGGAATGCAAAAATGTATTATAAATTAAGTATGATAGTAATAAGATAGAAGTATACTGTTAATAATAATTAGTAATTACCTTTTGCTACAGATACAAAATTTTCATCAGTAATTTATCATGAAAATTTATTATCATTAAGCATTAAACTTCTAAACCTAATATGTGTAAGCCATGCAGATTTAAGATGACATAAATAAGGCTAGCTTAATGACCAGTGTTGTATGAACACTAATGAGTATCACAGCTCTGATTCATACTAACTAATGCCTATATGTAAAAACCACCAATAATAGGTAATATTCGAACAATTAGAAACGAGTATATATATATAGTAGTAGTAGTGTAAAACTGTAAAGAAGCAAAATAAGCAGAAAAAGAAAAATAACACAAGTTATCTTGCTGATACAGAGTATGTCTAATACTCCAAAATGTGCAGTGCAGCAGTAAAGGAAGCAAAAGGATATAAATACTGTGTGGCTTGTAAAATAAATAAAATGTCTGTGGAAATGAAAAGTACGGTGCCTGAACTAAGAGAAGTTTAAGGGATAGTCGAAAGTGGAAGTGAAGTAGTGGTTAAACAGGTGAAAGAATTTGAAAAACCTACTACAAAAATGAACTGGGGCTGAGGAAGCAAACGAAAAAAATGAAAAATAATAAATAACAAAAATATAAATAAGTAAATAACACTGTATTCAGATATTGGGGGGGAAATTTTAGCAAGGGTTTGAATCGGGGGATAGTAAATATGCAAAATCTGAATATAGTAGAGAAAATATGATACATAGCCAGGAAATACATCTGGGTGACTACTCCTGACCATGTATCAGGCACTGCTTTTCCATACTTGTCTGTAGTATTAGAAAAAGAGGGGAAGCAAATATCCGGCCATTATCGTAATACAGTAAACCCCCATTATTCGCGGGGGTTATGTTCTTGAGAAATGCCGTGAATACTGAGTTATGGCTCCCATAGTAATAAAGGGGTGCCGTTCCAAAGTATGAAATATATAAGAAAAACTAGTCTAAAATTTTGTCTATGTACATAGACAGTACATAGTTAAATGCAAGCATAAGGCATCGAAATGAAAATAAGAAACAATTTAATATTAAATGTAATATTTATTAGAAATTTCAAACAAATCTTTCAATCCAGCGCCTTTGCTATAGCTAAAAAACTTATCACGCCAGTGCTATCACCAGTTTCGCTAAAGTGTTGATAAAGGTGTTTTGCCTTTTCACGAATGATGAGTGAACTTAACGGAATTTTATTTTGAGTTCGGTCTTCTATCCACAGATTTAAAGCCTTTTCTGTTTTTTCTAATTTAACATCATGAGTTACAGAGCAAATTTTTGAAGCAATAAGTCAAACCGTTGACTTATTGATTTTATAATGTTTTGCCACTGACGAGATACTTTCACCATTAGAAATTTTGTCTAATAACTGAATTTTACTCGCTAATGTAATCACCTTCTTTGATCTTTTCACACATCCCTTATTATTCATAGCCATATTTTTGTAGGGGTTAGAAAAGAACTTGTCCACAATAAAGTCACTTTCTTCCGTTAACACTCTCGAAAAAGTCTGTTTACACAAACACACGTGCGTTGCACACGCTTCTTGATTAGACCAGGGTTCGAGCCTGTGACCACCAAATACAGAGGATGCAGAAAGGTCAGGGAACAACCACCGCATATCCCCGGAGCAATATAGCCTTAGTTGCTAATGCTCATTAAAAATAAATAAATAAATAACAATAAATAAATAACACAAACACACTGCAAAACGGTAGATTTTTCACTTTTCTAAGCATATCAATTTATAAATTGATAAATTTATTCAATTTATAAGCGTATAAATTAAAAGCAAATGACCGAAACCTTCCATGACAAGCGCATAGAACGTACTGAACAAGGATTAGCGAGAAACATCCACGCTCGCGATTTTGTCACCCCTCTCCCCACTGAGCACTGTATTGACCAGGAAAGATGATTTTAGCCACGCCCATGGTGGAAAATGTTCACGGCAATTTAAAATTCACAGTTCTTTAGGTTTCATTTTATATTAAATCAGCGACCACAAAACCGCGAATAGCGGGGGTTTACTCTACTAGTAGACAAGGTAGTCCCTGCGCAGTGTAAAATTAAAGCAATAATGTAAATTAAAATACAATCAAATTTACAAAAGTGTAATGTGAAGTATAATATAAATGTATGGGAAGTGCAGAAGGGATGAAAGGTAATTAAATTAACGTGGTTGAAAATTAAAATTCAAATATAAAGCAGAGAAATTTGATCGAAAAAGTGTGGACAAACAAATGGATAGGGAATGGCAAAATTCTTGGGGTAGGGGAGAAAAAGGAAAATAACAAAAGTTGTCGTATGTCTAATCTCCAAAACAGCACTTCTTTTTCTCCCCTTCCCCTCCCCAAGAATTTTACCATTCCCTATACCATTTGCTTGTCCACGCTTTTTCAATCAAATTTCTCTGCTTTATATTTGAAATTTAATTTTTAACCACGTTAACTTAATTACCTTTCATCCCTTCCGCACTTTTGTAAATGTTTGTATTTTAATTTACATTATTAACTTTATTTTTACACTGTGTAGGGACTACCTTTTCTACTAGTATTACGATAAAAACTGCATATTTGCTTCCCCTATTTTTCTAGTAATGCCTGATGTAATGCATGGTGAATTTCCTGGCTATGTATCATATTTTCATCTGCTGTATTCAGATTTTGCATTTTTGCCATCCCCTGATTCGACCTCTTGCTAAAATTGTGCTCCCATATCTGAATACAGGGGAGGGTTTTTGCTTTCGTAAAGGCTATTATGGTGGTCTGAGACATTATTTAAATTCTATATGGCGGCACCAACTGATGATGTTACTAACAGCAAATTCAAAATGGGAGGCATTCAAAGAATTAATCTTGGAAGCTTTACATACTGGGCTTTACATACCAACTAAGAAATATTGTTCAAGGTTTAGGCCTATATGGATATCACATGAACTAATGAGACATATGTGGCAGAGAAGAAAAATGTAGGGGATACATATAAATTAATGGGTGACATGGAAGCCTTATGATAGATATAAGCTGGCCTGTAACCAAGTCACAAAGGAGATTAGGTAGGCAAAGACAGATTGTGAGAAATGCAGACATTGCTCCTTAAAGCTCTTCAAACAGAGAAGTTTTTCCTGATTTATTTTCTGCTTTATTAGTTTAAATTGTCATATTAACTTATTTTCTAGAGTAGCTTTATATTCCTAGTTACGATACTTAGTTTAAAGTTTAACTTAGACAGAGATTTCGTAGATATTACTTAGTATCGGTAACGGTATCAAATCCACGTGTCACAAATTGAACGAGAGGTCTTTTAACCAAATTTAGTCGATTTATTAACCAATTGTTATATCAAATTATCTTCTATAAGTAGATTATAGACCTAGTCAGGATCCTTAGTTTATTCTAAATTGAGATAGCGAGATTTCGAAGCTAATCAATACTTACGAGTCCGTAGAAATACCGTTCGTGAATTCCCGCCATTTTTACACGATAGCATAAGCTTAGTATAGTATACTGCATAATATAATATTGTCAAATAATCAGTAAATCTATTAATCTTGATAAACTTTATTGTCAATTAAATTGTATTTTTAACTCTATAAATATATATAACGACTTAATCGTAACAAATAATTAATAATAACTATAGTGGTACACGTGATACGGAAGTTGTATAAAGGGAACACTAGATACCGAAAAAAAAAAATATATATATATATATATATATATATATATATATATATATATAACATAACTGTTTTGGGATATAACTTAAGGATTTAATTTTTGTTTTAAATTTTATTGAATTAAATTGGAATCATGACTCTGACCAGAGCAGCAAAGCAAAAGGCTCAAGCTAATGGGAGTGCTGTGGTTCAGGGGAGAACTGAGGGGGGCAGTTGCCCTCTGAATCACAGTCTATTGAAATGCACTGTTTGCTTGATGTTTGCGGAGCAGTCGGGTACGGGACATGATACTGCCAAGGGGGATGTCTTTGTGTGTGCACGATGTAAGGAGTGCATGGAAATCAGGCGACAACTCAGCGTTGTTATGGGCCTTTATGAGACCTTGAAGGACAGGGTGGATGCCCTCGAAGGAAATAAATTGAGGGGCCCATCAAGCTCTCAGCTGCCCACATCAACGCCAGAGCTTGCACTTGGTCATCAGGCAACACAGGGGCAGCCCCCTAGGCAGAATGCGCTGGTCCCACAGGAACTAGTAGTTGTTGGTGACTCTATTGTCAGGGAAACGGGGAACATGCTTTGTAAAAAGGATAGGTGGAATAGGACCAGGGTATGTCTGCCAGGGGCAAAGGTTGATGACGTTGTAGAGCGGATATCATCTTTTAAGGGCACAAAAGGTGATATAGTTGTACACGTTGGCACTAATGATATTAAGAGTAGGAGACCGGCGGAATTACTTAGCAAGTACAGGTCACTGTTGAAAAAAAGCCGTGAATTAGGGTTGAACTTGAAAGTGTCTGCAATTCTGCCCAGACACGATAGGAGGGAGTATATGATGAGAGCCTTGTCGATCAATTCGGCCCTGGAGGGATTGTGCAAGGCTCAAGGGGTAGAATTTTTTTTCAGCCTGGACTGTACTTGTTAACAGGAGAGATTGCTTCTACAGGGATGGGATACACTTAAATAGAAAGGGTGCAAGAATTTTTGCTGATGCTGTCGAGGCAGTGTTAGGTGGGTCGGAAAACTGCTAGTTGGGGGGGATACAAGGACTAATAGATTAACAGTAGCCACTGGCAGAGGTGGAAGTGATTCTTGCACTGCTTCTATTCAAATGAGCAGAAGTCTGAAAAACAAGATGCAGGATATTTCAGAGACTGCTGGTAGTCATTGCGTTACAAGTAAACACATGGGTTGTGTTAGGGTAGCTAAGAATAGAAACAGGTGCATGTATACCTGCGTGTACACCAATGCTAGGAGTTTGGTAAATAAATTTGATGAATTTGAGGTATTGCTCAAAACATCAAAGGCAGATATTGTTGGGATATCAGAGACGTGGTGTCACACAGATATAAGGAATGCGGAACTGGTATTTGGGGAATACAATGTGTATAGAAAGGATAGACAGGACAGGAGGGGAAGAGGGGTTATGCTATTAGTTAAGAAATACATAAAATCCAAGGAAGTGAAGCCAGTGGACATCGCTGGACAGTCCAGAGTCGAGTCAGTTTGGTGTGACATAAGCATTGAGAGATCAAAATTGAGAGTAGGAGTGTGCTATAGGCCTAATGACTCTGATGAGTATAATAATATATTGTACAGGGAAATAGAGTGGGCCAGTAAATCAGAGAGTCTTATAATGGGGGATTTTAATTTCCCAGATATTGACTGGAATTTGTGGGTTGGTCACTCGCACACTAGCAAGGCTTTTGTGGATTTATTGGATGATTGTTTTCTACATCAGCATGTTCGTGAGGCAACAAGAGGGAGCAATACTCTTGATCTGATTATCAGTAGTGATTCTTCATGCATTAAGAACCTGCAGATAAATGAACCACTAGGTGGCAGTGATCACAGTGTGTTGAAGTGGGATTTACTCAAGGAGGTAACTACCATCAGAGGTAAAGGGAAAGGTTTTTGTTTTCGTAAAGGCGACTATGATGGTCTGAGACAGTATTTAAATTCTATACAGTGGGACCAACTGATGATGTTACCAACAGCAAACTCAAAATGGGAAGCATTCAAGGAACTAATCTTGGTGGCTACCAGGCTTTACATACCAACTAAGAAATATTGTTCAAGGTTTAGGCCTAAATGGTTGTCAGATGGACTAATGAGACATGTGGCAGAGAAGAAAAATGCATGGGATACATACAAATTAATGGGTGACATGGAAGCCTATGATAGATATAAGTTGGTCTGTAACCAAGTCACAAAGGAGATTAGGCAGGCAAAGGCAGACTACGAAAAATCCTTGGCAAAGGATGCAAAGAAAAACAGAAAGGAGTTCTTTACATACTTGAACTCGAGAAGGAAAGGGATGAATCAGATTGGTCCACTGGATATTGATGGTTCAACAGTTGAGGATCCTGCTCAGGTGGCTAACAATCTAAACGAGTATTTTGCATCTACATTCACGCATGAGGAGTTATTCAGGAAGGAGAATGATGTAGGTAAAGTAAACATTGGCAGTGAGCTGGATGATTTTGTAATAACTGAGAGGAAAGTGGAGGAGAGATTGTTGAGGATAAACATAAAAAAGGCACCTGGGGTGGATGGGATCTATCCAGTTATATTAAAGGAGGCAGCAAAGGAAGTATGCAAACCCCTAGCCATAATTATGAGAGCTTCTTTGGACTCAGGGGAGGTACCCATAGACTGGAGATGTGCAAATGTAACCCCAATTCACAAAGGAGGATCAAAGGCTGACACAAGTAATTATAGACCTGTTAGTTTAACTTCTGTTCCAGGTAAATTAATGGAGGCACTGGTTAAAGAAGCACTGCAGGATCATCTAGACAAGAATTCAGTTATAGCTCAGACGCAGCATGGTTTTGTTAAGGGCAGGTCTTGCCTGACCAATTTGATTGGATACTATGATGTAGTCACAAAAGAACTGGATGCAGGGAATAACTTTGATATTATATATTTGGATCTTAGAAAGGCTTTTGATACTGTTGCACATGGAAGACTGCTGCACAAATTGGAGCAGTGTGGCATTGGAGGCAAATTGCTGCTATGGATAAGGGGATGGTTGAGTGACAGAAGACAGAGAGTGGTAATCAATGGACACTGCTCAACGTGGACTAATGTTATTAGTGGAGTTCCTCAAGGTTCAGTGTTGGGTCCATTGTTGTTTTCGGTGTTTATGAATGATATTGATGATGGGATATCAAGTTTAATGTCTAAGTTTGCAGATGATACAAAGGTTGGCAGGGTCGTTAAGGACACTACTGACGCTATGCTGCTGCAACAGGATCAGGAAAGGTTGAACAGATGGGCTGAGAGGTGGCAAATGAAGTTTAACATTGACAAATGTAAAGTACTACATATGGGTAACAGTAACCCCAGAGCAATGTATCAACTCTGCGGTACTACACTGACAGTGGTGGAGAATGAAAAGGACCTGGGGGTAATTGTGCAGGCAGATATGAAGTTCTCTGAGCAGTGCAGACGAGCTGCAAGAGTAGCTCATGGTGTCTTGTCAATGATATACAGGAATTTTTCTAGCAGGGATAAGGAGGTGATCATTCCCTTGTATAAGGCAATGGTTAGGCCACATCTTGAGTACTGTATACAGGTCTGGAGGCCTCATTTCAAGAAGGATGTAGAGCTGCTGGAACAGGTACAGAGAAGGGCAACAAGATTAGTAAATGGAACAAAGGGTTGCTCTTACGAAGAAAGGCTTAAGTTTTGCAAATTACAGAGTCTGGAGACTAGGCACCGGCGAGGTGATCTGATAGAGGTGTATAAGGCTTTGAATGGTTTGAGCATGCTCAATGCCAATGGGATTCTTCATCTTTCTCAGAATAATCACCTCAGAGGGCATAAATTCAAATTGAGGAAGGACGGATGTCGGATAGATGTGCGGAAATTTGCCTTTGGCCAGCGGGTGGTTGGTTGGTGGAACGGACTTCCATCACTTGTTGTTGAAGTTGATAGCCTAAACAAATTTAAAGCTCAACTGGACAGGTATTTCGAACGAACGGAGGGGTGAAATGGGAGAGGGTTTTTTTTTTTGGCTGATGCTGAATAAGCTTGCTTTCTTGCATCATATGCCTCTACTAATGCTAATGCTAAATCTTTGGCAAAGGAAAGAAAAACAGCAAAGAGTTCTTTACATATGTAAACTCTAGAAGGAAAGGGATGAATCAGATTGGTCCACTGGATATTGATGGTTCAACTGTTGATAATCCTGCTCAGGTGGCAAACAAACTAAATGAATATTTTGCATCTTCATTCACACACATTCATTCATCTACATTCACACACTTTCTTCCGTTAACACACTCAAAAGTCTGTTTACACAAACACTTTTTCGAGTGTGAAAGAGGAATTATTCGGGGGGGGGGGTAATGACAGATATGTATTAAACTCTGCCAGTGAGCTAGATGATTTTGTAATAACTGAGAGGAAAGTGGAGGAGAAATTGTTGAAGATAAACATAAAAAAGGCACCCGGGGTGGATGGGATCTATCCAGTTATATTAAAGGAAGCAAACCTTTAGCCATAATTATGAGAGCTTCCTTGGACTCAGGGGATGTACCCATGGACTGGAGATGTGCAAATGTGACCCCAATTCACAAAGGAGGATAAAAGGGCGACACAAGTAATTATAGACCTGTTAGTTTAACTTCTGTTCCAGGGAAATTAATGGAGGCACTAGTTAAAGAAGCACTGCATCTAGACGACTTCAGTGATAACTCAGACACAGCATGGTTTTGTTAAGGGGAAGTTTTGTCTGACCAACTTGGTTGGATGCTATGATGTGGTCACAAAGGAACTAGATGCAGGGAATAACTTTGATATCATATATTTGGATCGTATAAAAGCTTTTGATACTGTTGCACATGGAAGACTGCTGCACAAATTGGAGAAGACAGTGTGGTAATCAATGGACACTGCTCTTCGTGGACTAATGTTATTAGTTAATTAATGTTATTAATGTTACACAGCTGGGAAGTGAAAGGGAGAAAATAACAAGTCACCCAGTTTTTAAAGATTTAGGAATGACCTCTATCGTTGAGAAAAAATTTGGAAAGATTGCCTGAAAAACGTGAAGCGTCAGAAGGCCGCGGAGGCGCCTCCATAGCCAGGTGGGCAGGAGCACCGGTGCGTAGCACACGCTTCTTAATTAGACCGGGCTTCGAGCCCGTGACCACCAAATACAGAGAATGCGGAAAGGTCAGGGAATGACCACTGCATATCCCCAAAGCAATATGGCCTTAGTTGCTGATGCGACGACATACCAAAATGTGAAGGAACATGCGAAACAGATAATGGAACAAAAATAAATCCGAACTACAGGAGATACGATCCGGTAAAATTTAGGTGATCAGATAACAGAGTTTATAGATTACGGCTCCAAACTTCCAAGATGACAAACCGCAGTTGAAAGAGAAAAGCGCAGTAAGGTACAACTGCGGTTGATTGGATGTTTAATGAATCCATTGAAGAGCATGACAAAAAATCGACAGGCGACAAACTTTTGATGGAAACAGAAATAAAAACCTTGAGAAGAAGAAGAATTTGTGTCCAATGATAACATTTATTCACCAAATAAGACCTGGTTTAATGATGCAGGGCTACATATAGACAATAGATTGGAGACTGGTGTCATGGAAGCAAAGTGCCAAACCTAGCAGTTGTAATCAGGGAAGAGAGACACTTAAGTCGGGGGGGGGGGAGCCATATGTACAGGATTCCAAAAAGAAGAGAGGACGAATTCGAACTAAACGTGTGAAAAAACTTAGAGTAAAACAACAGTAATCTCATTCCAAAAAGGAACCTTAAATGGAAGTCATGAACAGTGATTACTACCTAAGTAGTGGAAATCCCACCAAATAATATACAACTGTACAATACCTTTAACACAGGCAGGTGCCGAGTAAATCGAAGTTGAATTTATTTTTAATTATAGAAGAAACTATACTGAAACGGCATTTGACGAGAAAGGGAGGTTTAAATATTATTATTTAAAAGCTTGTTATAAAAAAACTTGTTGCTTTGCTGAAAAAGATATGGTTACTGCATATGTTGGCTAAACTGATGGCTTTGAATACAAATGGTATTTTTTTGAAAATATTAGATTGCCAATTTGTGAGGTAAATGACCTCGAAGTTAAAATAGTTTTTGTCGTAAATGTCAATAAGATCTGGAACTGCATCATTACAGAGTGTAATTTTCATATCAGGGAAGTTGGCTGTGCAATTATCAACATTTTCTTTGTGTTTGATATGTTGATAATTGCACAGCCAACTTCCTTGATCTGAAAATTAGCATTAGCATTAGTAGAGGCATTTGATGCAAGAAAGCAAGCTTATGCAGCATCAGCCAAAAAAAAAAAAAAAAAAAAACCCACTGCCACTTCATCCCTCTGTTCGTTCAAAATACCTGTCCAGCTGAGCCTTAAACTTATTTAGGCTATCAACCTCCACGACAAGGGATGGAAGTCTGTTCCACCAACCAACCACCCGCTGGCTAAAGGCAAATTTCCACACGTCTATCCTACATCTGTCTTTCCTCAATTTGAATTTATGCCCTCTCAGGTGATTATTCTGAGCTAGAGGAAGAATCCCATCAGCATTGAGCATGCTTAAACCATTCAAGGCTTTATACACCTCTATCAGATCACCTCGCTGGTGCCTAGTCTCCAGACACTGTAATTTGCAAAACTTAAGCCTTTCTTCGTAAGAGCACCCCTTTGTTCCATTCACTAATCTTGTTACCCTTCTCTGTACTCGTTCCAGCAGCTCTACATCCTTCTTGAAATGAGGCCTCCAGACCTGTATACAGTACTCTAGGTGTGGCCTGACCATTGCCTTATACAAGGGAATAATCACCTCCTTATCCCTGCTGGAAAACTTCCTGTATATCATTGACAATACTCCATGAGCTACTCTTGCAGCCCGTCTGCACTGCTCAGAGAACTTCATATCTGCCTGCACAACCACCCCCAAGTCCCTTTCATTCTCTACCACTGTCAGTGTTGTACCACAGAGTTGATACGTTGCTCTGGGGTTGCTGTTTCCCATGTGTAGTACTTTACATTTGTCAATGTTAAACTTCATTTGCCACCTCTCAGCCCATCTGCTCAACCTTTCCAGATCCTGTTGCAGCAGCATATTGTCAGTAATGTCCTTGACAACCCTGCCAACCTTTGTATCGTCTGCAAAGTTGGACATTAAGCTTGATATACCATCATCAATATCATTTATAAATACAGAAAACAGTAATGGACCCAACACCGACCCCTGAGGGACTCCACTAATAACATTAGTCCACGATGGGCAGTGTCCTTTGATTACCACTCTCTGTCTTCTCCCCCTCAACCACCCCTTTATCCATAGCAGCAATTTGCCTCCAATGTCACACTGCTCCAATTTGTGTAGCAGTCTTCCATGTGCAACAGTATCAGAAGCCTTTCTAAGATCCAAGTATATAATATCAAAGCTATTCCCTGCATCCAGTTCTTTTGTGACTTCATCATAGTATCCAATCAAATTGGTCAGGCAAGACTTCCCCTGAACAAGGCGCCTCCGTAGCCAGGTGGGAAGGAGCAGCAGTGCGTAGCACACGCTTCTTGATTAGACCGGGGTTCGAGCCCGTCACCACCAAATACGGAGGATGCGGAAAGGTCAGGGAATGACCACCGCATATTCCCGGAGCAATATGGCCTTAGTTGCTAATGCTCCTAAAAACCAAACAACAACAACAACAACTTCCCCTGAACAAAACCCTGCTGTGTCCGAGCTATAACTGAAGTCTTGTCTAAATGATCCTGCAGTGCTTCTTTAACCAGTGCCTCCATTAATTTTCCTGGAACAGAAGTTAAGCTCACAGGTCTATAATTACTTGTGTCAGCCTTTGATCCTCCTTTGTGAATTGGGGTCACATTTGCACATTTCCAGTCTATGGGTACCTCCCCTGAGTCCAAGGAAGCTCTCATAATTATGGCTAAGGGTTTGCTTACTTCATTTGCTGCCTCCTTTAATATAACTGGATAGATCCCATCCACCCCGGGTGCCTTTCTTGTGTTTACCTTTAACAATTTCTCCTCCACTTTACTCCCAGTTATTTCAAGATTCTGTAGCTTACTGCTAGAGTTGAATACACCTCTGGCATTCCCCTCGCTGAATAACTCGTCGTGTGTGAATGTCGATGCAAAATATTCATTTAGTTTGTTAGCTACCTGAGCAGGATCATCAACAGTTGACCCATCAATATCAAGTGGACCAATCTGATTCATCCCCTTCCTTCTAGAGTTTACATAAGTAAAGAACTCTTTGCTGTTTTTCTTTGCATCCCTTGCCAAGGATTTCTCGTAATCTGCCTTCGCCTGCCTAACCTCCTTTGTAACTTGGTTGCATATCAACTTGTATCTATCATAGGCTTCTGTGTCATGTGTTAATTTGTAAGTATCCCATGCATTTTTCTTCTCTGCCATATGCCTCATAAATTCATCTGACATCCATTTTGGCCTAAACCTTGAACAATATTTCTTAGTTAGCATGTAAAGCCTAGTAGCTTCCAAGATAAGTTCTTTGAATGCTTCCCATTTTGAACTTGCTGTTGGTAACATCATCAGTTGGTCCCACTGTATAGGATTTAAATACTGTCTCAGTCCATCGCCTTTACAGAAGCAATAACCCTTCCCTTTACCCCTAATGGTAGTTACCTCTTTGAGTAAATCCCACTTCAGCACACTGTGATCATTGCCACCTAGTGGTTCATTTATCTGCAGATTCTTAATGCATGAAGAATCACTGCTGATAATCAAATCAAGAGTATTACTCCCTCTAGTTGCCTCCCGAGCATGCTGATGTAGAAAACAATCATCCAATAAATCCACAAAAGCCTTGCTAGTGTGTGAGTGACCAGCCTCCAAATTCCAGTCAATATCTGGGAAATTAAAATCCCCCATTATAAGAATCTCTGATTTACTGGCCCACTCTATTTCTCTGTACAGTTTCTTATTATACTCATCAGAGTCATTAGGCCTATAGCACACTCCTACTCTCAATTTTGATCTCCCAATGCTTATGTCACACCAAACTGACCCAGCGATGTCGACTGGCTTCACTTCCTTGGATTTTATGTATTTCTTTACTAATAGCATAACCCCTCCTCCCTTCCTATCCTGTCTATCCTTTCTGTAGACATTGTACTCCCCAAATTCCAGTTCTGCATTCCCTATATCTGTGTGACACCACGTCTCTGAAATCCCAACAATATCTGCCTTTGATGTTTTGAGCAATACCTCAAATTCATCAAATTTATTTACTAAACTCCTAGCATTGGTGTACACGCAAGTATACATGCACCTGTTCTTTTTCTTAGCTACCCTAACACAACCCATGTGTTTACTTGTACCGCAATGGCTCCCAGCAGTCTCTGAAATATCATGCATCTTGTTTTTCAGGCTTCTGCTCATTCTAATAGAAGCAGTGCAAGAATCTCTTTCACCTCTGCCAGTGGCTACTGTCAATCTATTGGTCTTTGTCTCCCCCCCAAGCTAGCAGTTTTCCGACCCACCTAACACTGCCTCGATAGCATCAGCAAATATTCTTGCACCCTTTCTATTTAAGTGTATCCCATCCCTGTAGAAGCAATCTCTCCTGTTAACAAGTACAGTCCAGGCTGAAAAAAATTCTACCCCTTGAGCCTTGCACAATCTTTCCAGGGCCAAATTGATCGACAAGGCTCTCATCATATACTCCCTCCTATCGTATCTGGGCAGAATTGCAGACACTTTCAAATTCAACCCTTTATATGGGTTATGTTAACATGTGGATTAAAATCTTTTATTTACATGTGTATTAACATTATTTTTACATTCGTTTTTGTGCCTTACCTCATGCTGTGCCGGTACCGCTTTTCTAAGGCGTAACAGCACATATTTCTCCAGAGGTAAAGCTGTATACATATATAATAGTGTATATACTATGGGTGGCGGTGGGGGGGGGGTTAAATTTGGTAATAGGTTGTAGTGCAGTCAGGCGACGAGCCTCGTCTGAGTGCAGTAAACCTTATAAACTTGGGGAAATACTATTTCTGACTAAATACTATTTTATTTTTAGATGGTTTTTAATGAATATATGTGGGTCTACATTGTGGTGGTGTGTTCTAATATTTGCGTATATGGCAGTTTTTATGTGAGACCTACTGTATCGTTTGGGAATTTTGTATATATCTAGGGTTTTGATGAGTTTTTGTATTGCCATCTGTGAAGATGGCAATACAAAAACTCATCAATCTGCAACAATATAGAAAGCATAAGCTTTCTATATTGTTGCAGATTTTTAAAAGTCTGTTTGTTTGGTTTCTTATAGTATTACCATGTATATGCTTTGCTATGTTGCTTTCCCAGTGTGTGACTTTTATTGTATCAAAATTAAAATAGTCTTTTATAATAGTGATGTGTATATATTTTGTTTTGGTTGATGGCAATTTTGCTGTCTAAGTAGACAGCTTGTTGGTTGTTATCAGGATTTGTACATTCAATTTTTAAGTCTGTTGGGTAAGTATTCTTTGCTACATTTGCAAAGTTGTCATAGTTGATCACGAGTACATCATCTATATATCTGTAGAATTTTTAATATTTTCTGTGATGTTGCTTTCATAATGGTGCAGGTAGAGGTTAGCTATGGCGCACGAACTGCTTGGTCCCATAGCTTCCCCCCCCCCCCCCCCCCGCATTGTATATATGTTTTGCCTCCCATTAGTATGTAGTTGCCTTTGACACTGATTTTTATTAGGTCATTCCAGTATTGTTTTTTCATTGTAAGATATTGTGATATTTTTGGTAATATATCTGTAGTACTTCTATTAGGTTGTCGTGTGCTATGCTTGTAAAGAGGTTTTTGAAATCGTATGTGTATATACTTTTTATGCTATTGTTTTTTTTTTTTTTTTTATGTCGTCCAAATATTCTTTGTTGTTGTTAATAATTCTGGTGTTGTTGATTTCCTTTTAATTTATTTTCCATTATCTTACTAGCATACTTTATGTAGCTATTTTTGCCCGAAGTAATGAATCTTTTTCCCGTAGGCACCTTGTGATATTTTGGTATCCGGTATATGTAAGGGTATTGCATCCTGTCTATTTTAATTTTAAGTTTTTTATGCATTGCCAGGATTTTTTTGCTGATGCTGTTTGGATTGGTGTCTATGTATTTGTATGTTTTATTGTTATACAATTCCTCTTTTATAGCTTCAATGTCGAATATTTTGCATATAATACTGAAATTATTACTTGCCTTGTCGGTTCTTGTGATCACGAATTTGTTTTGTATTTCTTTTATTTTGCTGTTAATACTTCTTAAATTTAAACGCTTGTCATGCTTATGTTTTTGTAGTGTTATGTTTTCTCTGAAGTTTTTCAGTATTGGCGTTTATCCAGCTTTGGAATGATTCTATAGGTTCGTTGTTTTTGTATGCGGCTTTGAATGCAAATTGTAACAGATCTGTGTATATTGATTTTTTTTATATATTCCAGCCTAGTTTGGGGTGTTAGCTCTGAATTTTGCACCCTTTTTCATTGTTTCTCTTAGTGCTTTGTCTTCGGTGATATTGAGGTCTCCTTTTATCATATGCTTGAAGTTTTTATATCTGCTTTCTTGGCAGTGACATGGTAGTTCTTCTTCATTCATTTTATCAGTGGTGTTTTTGTAATTGCAGATGGTTAGTTCTATTGGCTTGGTGTGTAGCTGTATCTAATTTTTATTTATTTATTTATGTGTTTTTGATGGGTAGGTAACTTTTGTTATTATTTATGATGTTACCGATATTAACTGCGTCGTATAAATGGTTTTGGTATTTTATTATACAGTACTCTTTTTTTTTTTTTTTTTAGTGTGTTCGTTGAATTTTATGCCTATTCTGAATTTAAATATGTCTTCAAGTAAATTGTTGAGGTGTATGTTCTGGGTTTTTTGTCTTTGGTATATTTTGCTAAGCTTTAGGCTTACTTATTTTAATAGAGAATAGTGTATTTTGTATGTTTTTGATGTTTATGGGATCTGTGTCCCATTCTGTTAGTAGTTTTTCAAAGTTCATCAAATACCAATATATATTGGTATTTTGTGGTTGTTTTTATTGTATTCTCGTAGTATTTTTTCGTTTTTAATCCCATTATTTTGTCAGTTTTTGCTGATCTGGAAAATAGTGTAAGTACATATTTCTGGGCTGGTGAATGCAAAGTTCCTTCCATTAAAGTGATTGTTTAAACCATAAGAGTATAGGGATTTATAAGTAGAATGAACATATCTTCCATGATTCCTCTTTGTGTGTTGTTATCGATAATGGTCAGAATGGCAATGGATGTGTTGTCATGTATTTTGACAACACATCATGTATTTTGAAATGTCTATATTCAATTTCATTATTGTATTTGTCTGCCCTGTTTGGTTTGCCATTTTTTGCAGTGTTTTCATCGTATTTGTTGATTTGTGATCGGTGAAGGTTCATCCGAAGGTGGAGCTTTTTACTGGTTTGTCCAGTATATTGTATCCCACATATCTTGCAGGTAATTAGGTAGATTACATTTTTTGTGACAGAATGTTGGTGCATTTTTGGAATTTATATGGTGTATGCTGTGCATGTAGGGGCAGGTTTTACAGTTTGCTACTGCATTTTTTGAATTTAAGTTGTTTTATTTGTTGCGTTTGTATCTCGATATCTTCATTGTTTAGTTGTTTAGGGTTTTTTGTTTCTTTGCTTATACTTTTGGCAATGCATAAAAAACTTAAAATTAAAATAGACAGGATGCAATACCCTTACATATATTGGATACGAAAATATCACAAGGTGCCTACAGGAAAAAGATTCATTACTTCGGGCAAAAATAGCTACATAAAGTATACTAGTAAGATAATGGAAAATAAATTAAAAGATATCACCAAGGAAATCAAGAACACCAGAATTATCAACAACAACAAAGAATATTTGGACGACATTAAAAAAACAAAAGAATAGCATAAAAAGTATATACACATAAGATTTCAAAAACCTCTTTACAAGCATAGCACACAACCTAATAGAAATACTACAGCTATACTACCAAAAATATCACAATATCTTACAATGCAAAAAACAATACTGGAATGACCTAACAAAAATCAGGGGGATGGCTATGGGATCCAGCAGTTCATGCGCCATAGCTAACCTCTACCCTGCAACACTATGAAAGCAAAATCACAGAAAATATTAAATTCTGCAGATATATTGATGACGTACTCGTGATCAGCTATGACAGCTTTGCAAATGTAGCAAAGAGTATTTACCCAACAGACTTAAAAACTGAATGTACAAATTCTGATAACAAACAACAAGCTGTCTACTTAGACAGCAAAATTGCCATCAACCAAAACAAAATATATACACATCACTATGATAAAAGAGACTATTTTAATTTCGATACAATAAAACTCATACACTGGGAAAAGCAACATAGCGAAGCATATACATGGTAATACTATAAGAAACCAAACAGACTTTTTAAAAATCTGCAACAATATAGAAAGCATAAAGATGGCAATACAAAAACTCATCAAAACCCTAGATATAAACAAAATTCCCAAAATATACGGTAGGTATCACATAAAAACTGCCATATATGCAAATATTAGAACACACCACCCCAATATATTCATTAAAAACCATCTAAAAATAAAATAGTACAGTAAACCCCCGCTATTCTTGGGGGTTATGTTCCTGAGAAATGCCGCGAATACTGAGTTACGGCTCCTATAGTAATAAAGGGGTTCCGTTCCAAAGTATGAAATATATAAGAAATGTGCTGTTATGCCTTAGAAAAGCGATACCGGCACAGTACGAGGTAAGGCACAAAAACGAATGTAAAAATAATGTTAATACACATGTAAATAAAAAATTTTAATCCACATGTTAACACAACCCATATAAAGCTTACAGAAAATCATCGATCCAACAACAAACCTCCACCGCAGGCATTGGCATAAAAATCGGGGCCTGAGGCCAATGCGCCATCAACACACAAAGTAACGTTAGTGCGACTGCGCTATAAAAGTCGCTACCTATAAAACAAATAGAAGGTGGGAAATTTTCCCTTTTTTATTCTACGACCTCCACCAGATTACGACATTAAGTAAGTAGGAATTTTACAATATTGGATATTTACCTGTTGGGCTTTGTGTACTCTATCACAGTTTGCTGAAGAGATCGTAAAAAATTAAAACTAATTAATACTATAAATAGATATGCAAACAATAATTAAGAATTTTAAAAATTCAAAAACTTAAATTCTAGGAACTTTAGAAATTAAACAAAAGAAAAGGAACTTAAAATAGCAAAACTGTGATAGGTACAAACAGAAACATGTAAGTATGAGGCATTACATCGAAAGGGCTGTCAATCCACTCAAAGCCCCCGACGAAGTAGGGGATCGACGGCCACGTGATGGAATGCAAAAATGTATAATAGTAATAAAATAGAAGTATACTGTTAATAAAACTAGTAATTACCTTTGCTACAGATAAAAATTTTCATCAATAATTTGTCATGAAAATTCATTATCACTAAGCATTAAACTTCTAAACCTAAACCATGTGGAATTAAGATGACCTAAATAATGCTAGATTAATGATCCGGATTGTATGAACACTAATGCCTATATGTAAAAACCACCAATAATAGGTAACAATAAAAAATTCAAACAATTAGAAACATATATATATATATATATAAAATTCAAAAATAGCTTTTGTACTGTTTTTTATTACTTTTACTTTTTACCCCTCTATTTAATATTTGGATTATATTTACATGATAGTAGTGTGATGATTTGCTAATGCTGCATACGTACTACCATATATAGTCTAATTTGTTTCTATATATTTTCAGTTCAACTATTGTTTTGTTAGTGGTATGGTTTAGTCATGTGAGTACTAGGTTTCTTGTCTTATTATTTTTTACTGCATAAGGACCACTGCTATGGAAATCTGTTGCATGGGTTTGTTTAGCGTTCGAAATGCAGTGATTCCCTGACTATTATTGGCCTTGTGGTCCTCTGTCGAGATGGGCCATAACATCAGTCTATTTTATTTTATTAATTATTTTAGTTCATTTGATCATGTATTGTTGGTAGTCCAGCTTCTACTTTAGCGAGTCACGTAATTCAGAAACAGGTGCTATTCTGGGGGGGGGGACTCCACTAAATTTCTTTTGAATTGGCTTGTATTTTCTAAATTATATTAGGAACGTTGCTTCAAAAGTACCCTCCTCTTTATTTGTTCTACCCCCATTTTACTTTTATTTTTTGTTATTTTATTGGTTAAGTTTATTTTTACTCTGGTGGTTTGCCATGCTACTGGCATATATTCTATTTAAGTTTATATATATATTATCCTTAATCTCATGCTATATTTGCCTTTATCTCATTCAGATACACTTTTACCCCCTTCCCTATCCTCAATTCACTATTCAACCTTGTACCATTTGTAAGCTATAAATTCTATCAACTAAATTGCACAAATTATATCCACCTAACTTCTATTTGCATTTGCTATCTGAATCTGAATTTGTACTTACAATATAAAACTAGTTTTAATTTTAATTTAACTTAATTATTTTATACAACATACACTGCGTTGGGACTATCTTGTCCATACTTTGTGAGAGTTATAATACTTTCGATCCCACTCAATTTATTATTAAATTTCTTCTCTTTCACATTTATAGACAAGTATAGAAATGCAATCCTTGATGCATGATCAGGTGTAATCCCCTGAAGAAATACCCGATCATGTATCAATATTTACTTTTGCTAACATCAGACTTTAATGCATATTTGCTCAACCCCCTTTTGCATATAGCCAAATTTATCCATCCTTATATGATGCTAGCTACCATTACTTTTATTTATTTGTCACTTTATCATTTTTACTTTACAGGTCACTCCTCTCTAATTGGCTTTATAATTCAGCCTATAATTTTACCTCATTCATTATATAACTTATCAGATATTCACATTCTTTTCCACTTTTAACACCTACATTTGCTCATATTTCTGCTATCTTTTCCTTCTAGCTTTTGGCATCTCGTGTAACTTTCACTCACATCTTCACTCTTATCAACTATATGATTACTCTTACTTTCACAATAAATACATACATATATACACACTTATGCATCCTTTGCTACTGCTTTGTGTGCTCTGGTGCATCTGTCATATCAAAATCAACCATCAAAACTGAAATGGCTCTCAGATTGTGTGCATCCAGAATACTCAAATAAGGAATTTTTCATTAATAAGAAAAATGAATATATTTCATCTAGAAAAGGTTTTGTAAAGACGGTTTCTGTGAGATGTTGCAATAAAGACTTGGTTATGGCTTCATATGAAGTTGCAAAACTAATAGCCGAGACAGGATACCCTCATACTATTGGTAAAAAGTTAATACTTCCCACACTAAAAGTAATGACACCTCACCTTTATAAAAAGAAAGAAAATCACTTGCATTTACTCTGCTTATCAGATAATACGGTGAAGTGTAGAATTGTGGAAATGGCGAATAATTTTGAAGAAACTCTCATAAAGCACATTCGAAGCTGTCTATTTTTTTCTTTACAAGTGGATGAAAGTACAGACATGGCAGATAATGCCAATTTAATGTGCTTTGTAGGGTATGCTTTTAAGGATACTGTCAGTGAAGATTTTTTGTTTTGTAAACCCTACCAACAAGAACAGCTGCTGAAGAACTTTTTAAATTAATCAATAATTATATAACTCAAAGTGGACTCGATTGGAACAAATGTGTCGGATTGAGTTGCGATGCCGCCTGGTCAGTGGCTGGTTCTTGTACGGGACTTTTTCCGAGGGTCCGAGAAGTAGCTCCAGATTGTGAATGGGTGCATTGTTAGTATTCACAGAGCAGCATTAGCTGTTTAAAAAAAAAAAAAAAAAAAAATCCTTTGGTTTTGAAAAAGCTATTCAAGAATGTGTCAAATTTATTAACTATATAAAATCCCATTCCTTGAATTACTGCTTTATGCAAAAAATTAGGAAGCACGTTATGAACATCTTTTATTACACGTTGAAATTCAATGGTTATCAAGAGGGAATGTATTGAAACGACTAATCGAAATGAAGAATGAGTACTTACTGTTTTTGGAGTAACATCCTCCATCAGCAGAGGATGCATTATTTGAATTTAAAGACAGGTTTAATGATTTTAATTGATTAATTAAGGTGATATTTATGTGATATTTTTGGTTTTTTAAATGCCTTAAATTTAAATTTACATATTAAAATTAAGGTATTGATATAAATATTTTTAAAGTTCAGGACAAAATAGAAGCAGCTACGAAGAAAATTCATATTTGGGTACTTCAAGTTGTAAAGGGGAATTATAATTTTCTTCCTAGTTCAATTAAATTGCAAAAAGAGTATGTTCAAAGTGACATTCCTGCTGAGATTTCTACGACGATTAAAGAACATCTCTTAGAATTGAAATCAAACTTTCAAGAATATTTTCCTCCAAATGAAAGCAGTAAAATGTGGATTAAAAACCCTACTTACTTTTAATGTGGAAGAATTCTGTCTCAATGAACAAGAAATTGATTCTCTTATTGAACTGTCATGTAACAGCATTAAAAGACCACTTCAGTTGGATCTCATTGATAAATTTTTGGCTAAGTTGCCTTGAAGAATATAAGCATTTATCAGAAAAAGCACTGAAATTTCTTATGCTATTTGTAACAACTTACAAATGTAAAACCGAATTCTCAGCATTAGTTTTTTTAAAAAACAACTGCCGGAACAGATTGGACGTCGAGCTAGATTTGAGAACCAAGTTGAGGGAAAACAGCATCACCCTACTCATTAAATAAGTATTTATTTGCCCAAAACCAGACTGAAAAAATGTCAGTTTTATGTAAACTTTTGATAATAAACGAAGAAATGAATACCTAATTGCATTATTATTATTATTATTATTATTAGCCATACGGTGCAAGGAAGCCTGAGGCTTTTGCTGCACCAACCAAAAAATTTTAAAAATTAATTCTGAGTTACCCTGAGAGAAAGAGAGAGGTTTGATATCTAGCTCAGGACCCTTCCTCTTTGTGCCAAGCCCATACACACCAAATGTGAGCCCATTATTACTGGTATGTTAAATGTCCTAATGGTAGTGTGATTATTTCCTGAACCAACAAGTATAATTATTGAAAATGCATTCATTTATAGCTATAAGTGAGCCACACAAAATAAAAAATCTGCAAACACCGGTCCGCACTTGAAAAAGTTTGGGGAAACCCTGATATGTAGTATACTTCAGTCATAATGGAAAGGATTCAGGCTTTTATAGATTCAGTAACATTTAGATGTTTGTGTTCTCATGTATTTTTGTGTGATATGGCTTTCATTACTACAGTTTTAGTTATCATACACCATATTTTGAGTGAGAGGGGTGAGAAGCTGTCTGAAATGTGTTCATTAATTCTTAAATTAAGAAGTTAAACTACACTTTAACCATGATTAACTTTAAGAAAACAGTAAAACCCTGTATCCGCGGGGGGGGGGGGGGGGGGGGGTACATTCAAAACCTACCGTGGATGGCTGAAACCACTGATATAAGCAAACACCTGCTGACCCCATATATAATGTTTAATTGATAAATTAAACACACAGTAAGACATTACCAACATTAAATATGGTAATAATAAAGTAGAGCAGGACTCTCGATTTACCAGGATTGGATTAACCAGGGCACTTCAAGACTCCAAATTGCAGGAGGGGGATCAACCAGAAATCTTAAAATTCAAGTAATAACTAGAATAGGTATAAACAGATATTTTGCAAGTCGTAAATAAGCGAAAAGATGTGGCGTTATTATAAGTCATTATTGGGAGATTAGTGTACCTATTATCTTGCAACCTACGCTGTCTTCACACCCGGCACTCAAAAAAAAGAGAGAGAGAGACACACCAAATGTTTAGTTTGCTTTAGTGCATGCATTGCATTGATTGTTGTGTTTCGTCGCACTGCAAAAGAAATTGTTTCGTTATTTATGTCAAGGATGTTGGGGTTTTTTTTTTTTTTTTTTTTTAATTTGTTTAGAAATCACGAAAATGGTGAGCAAATGCAAAAGTTGTGCTTTCAAATTAAACAAAAACTTGAAATTATTCAAGAGTTTGAAAGTGGTTCATCCATTAATTAACTGTCTAAAAAACCATTATAATGTTGGTGACTAAACCATACGCAACATTTTAAAAAATAAAGGGAAGCATCATATTGGACACACAAGTAGTAAGTGTTAAGGGTTTTTTTTTTTTTTTTTTTTTTTTTCCCGTGGTTAACCATGGGTAACTGAATCAGTGGGGGCATAACTGTATAGACTTCTTTTAGAAGAATCCCATAAATCTTTTTCAAAACAAAAGTGACATTATTTATCTAAATATAATAAGGCTGAGTCCAACAGAGGATGTAAAATTGTGGAAGGATTGGTTTATTAGTTTTCAAATTTAGAATAAAAGTCAATATTGTGAATTTTTTTATTTTATTTATTTATTTATTTTTTTTTTTGGTACAAGAAAACACCTGCTCTCAGGTGATCAGTAATGAATATGCAGAACTACGCTAGCATATTTTTTTAAGATAAGGCATCTTAAAGCGACCATATCTCACTTTACTGTACTTGTGAAGAATAAATTGTTTAATATGAAATGCTAGTCTTTGTATATATTTTCTTATTTTATGAGTTCTGAGAATAATAAAGGTTTACAAGAATTCTGTAAATGTGTTCTAATATGTGTAATAAAAAAAATCCAATGACAGTGGCTCTTTCTCTTTCAGGGGTTCAAAGTCTTATAATAGGATACAGCAGAATCTGGAAGCTGTTGACTCTTGCAATAGGTTCTATGACAGAAACCAGACTCTACCATACTTGCAACGACAACAACATATGACACATACTTTAAGTAATGCTGTAAGTGGATTTGGTTTTATGCCATATCCATTCACTTCCAAAAGTCCTTACAATTTCAATCTGGATGTGCATGATTTATTTTCAAATAGTGCTTACTATTCTAAAAAATCAGACGTCCATAGTTTGTTTTCTTCTCACAATCACAACTCTTCGTCAAATAACCAGAATACGCGGACTTCTAATAAAGACGATGCAACTGTGCAGAGTTGTGGACGAGAAGCTTCCCAAGAATTATCTCCCGTCGATAGGCCTACAGAAACAAAAGATGGAAATCTGCCTCAGTTACAAAGGTATGGTTCTGTATAAATCTTTAAATACTTCTGATTCGTTTCTCTACTTAATATTTTACTATAAATACTCAAGCATAAGTTTCTTTTAAAGTATGATTTGACTCCTAGTTTTGAGCCTTGGAAAGTCAGAAAATTTTCTTTGAGGATATAATCAACAGCTCAATTCTGTATCTTTCAGTGTAACAATGAGTGAAGTGTACAAAACTATTTTCAATTTAAAACCAGTTTAATATGAAACTCATTTTCAATTTATTTTGGCCATACTTTCAATTTTTATTTAAGATGGATGTGGACAAAATGGATGTTGTATGTGAAATTTTAGACTATGATGAAATTGTGCAGAGTGATGACAATTTCGAATGATTTTGAAACTGAAGAAGAAAAAGCTGCTTGCTGATGGAACAACAAACATAATTAGCCACTGTGAAGCTGAAACTCTGTTGTCAAAGTGGTTTGAGGTACAAGAAGTAGATGCTATGCAAGTGTTACTTTTGCTTAAAATTCGTAACATTGCCTCCCAAAAGACTTGAGGCGTAATGAAACAAAAGAAATTGACTGCCTTTTTTTGAAAAGAAATTTAATTATGTAATGTTTTCTTTTAAATTTCTATAATGACATTAGAACATATGTATTTATATATGTAATATTGTTTTATTTAAAATTTTTTTATGACATTACTAGACCAATGTAAGTCAAAATATTAAAAATAGGTAGATATTTGTACTACGATTTTTTGATAACCTAGTAAAAATTAAAGTTTAATTAAATTTTATTAGATTATGAAATAAAATAAACAAGTTAGATGACCCAATCTATTGTATGTATAATGTTTTTAATGTACATATTCTATTATTTGTCTATTCGATTATCCATCATGGTCTCGGTCCCCTACCCTGATGGATAATTGAGGTTCTACTGTAATGCAATGGATGGAACTGAAGATCATTTATTTTATGAGAGTGACAGTGATGCTAATGAAGAGGATGATGATGATGTTGAGGATAATGATGATCGAGTCAGTAATGAATCTGAAGTGAATAATACTAAAATAATAAGAGTAATAATCCTATACCTTTCTTTATTGGATTCTATTTTTATTGCATTTTAAACTTCCATTGTATTAACAATAAATTTTTTTTTCAAAAGTTTTTTTTTTTTCCTTAAATTTACCGTCCAAAATTAGGGTGTGCCTTTCATTCTGCAGCATCTTATAAGCTGACAAATATGGTATATATCAAAATTATTTTTTTCATCCAGTTCCTTTATGACTACATCATAGTATCCAATCAAATTGGTCAAACACGATTTCCCTTTAACAAAACTGTGCTGTGTTTAAAATATAATTGCAGCCTTGTCTACATGACATTGAATTACTTCTTTTACCAGTGACTCCATTATTTTCTCCTGAAAATATGGTTAAAGTAACAAGTCTGTAGTTACTCGTATAACCCTTTGATCTCCTTTGTGAGTTGGGGATGCATTTTCCATGGGGACCTCCACTGAATCCAAGGATGCTCTCATAATTATGGCTAAGGGTTTGCTTACTTTCTTCATTTCCTCTCTTAATATAATTGGATAGATACCATCTACCCCGGATGCCTTTTTTTTATGTCCATCCTGAACAATTTCTTCGCCCCTTTCCTTTCAGTTATCACAAAGTCATTTAGCTCTTCGTTAGAGTTCGATAAATTTCTGTCATCCCCTTCCCTGAAAAATTCCTTGTGTGTTGAACGTAGTTGCAAAATCAACAGTTAACCCATAGACATCACGTGACTCAATATGATTGTACCCCTTCCTACTGTTAACATAAGCACAGAAGTCTGCTGTTTTTCTTTACATTCTTTGCCAGAGATTTCTCATAATCTGCCTTAGCTTGCCTAACCTCCTTTGTGACTTGATTACAGGCTAATTTATATCTACCATAGGCTTCTGTCACCTGATAATTTATATGCAACCATGCACATTTCTTCTCTGCCATGTGCCTCAGTTCATCTGACATTCATTTAGGATCTAAGCCTTGAACAGTATTTTACTCCTGGTATGGAAAACCTAGTGGCTTCTTTGATTACTTCCCATTTAGAATTTGCTGTTGGTAACATCATCAGTTGGTCCAAGCACACACAATTTAAAAACTGTCTGAGACCTCTATAGTTATGTCTTTAATTAAATTTTACATTTGTACACTGTGATTGCTGCCACCCTGTGGATCATTTACCTGCAGATTCTTAATGCGTGAAGAATCACTGCTGATAACAAGATCAAGAGTATTGCTTCCTCTTGTTGCCTCTCTAACATGCTGCCTTAGAAAACAGTCATCCAGGATATCCATAAAAGTCTTGCTAGTGCGTGCGTCAACATTGGACTCTTCATCTAAGTCAACTAAGGCGCCTCCGTAACCAGGTGGGAAGGAGCAGCAGTGCGTAGTACATGCTTCTTGATTAGACTGGGGTTCGAGCCCATCACCACCAAATACGGAGGATGCGGAAAAGTCAGGGAATGACCACCGCATATCCCGGAGCAATATGGCCTTAGTTGCTAATGCTCCAAAAAACCAAATAACAAACAAAGTCAACTGGGTGCACTGCCTTAGATTTACTTAACTAAAAGCATAACCCCTCCACCTCTCTTGTGCTACCTGTATACATTGTACTCCCCAAATTCAAATTCAGCATCACTAATGTCTGAGTGGCACCATGTCTCTGTTCTGCTATTCCTACAATGTCTGCATTTGATGACTTAATTAGTACTTCAAATTCATCAAATTTATTTACAATGCTCCTAGCAAGGAGTACTTGCAAGTATACATATGTTTTTTTTTTTTTTTTTTTTTTTTTGGTAGTTGTTGGCGCATAGGCTTCTGTGGCCATAATGCACCTCCCAAGGTTTTTGCAGTACATTGATCCAAGCCCGAGGCGGGAATCGAACCCACGACCTTTGGGTTGCCAGGCAGGCACTTTACCCACCCAGCTAGCCCGGTCGGCGTATACATATGTGCTCTTACTCTTAGTTACCCTAACACAGCCCATGTATTCATTCGTTCCATGATGAATTGCACACTTTCAAATTTAATCCTTACTCCTGACTTTTTTCAACATTGCCCTGTACTTGTTAAATCTGCAAATCTACTTTTATTGTCATTAATTCCAACATGCACAACTGTATCACCTATTGTGCCCTTAAAAGATATCTGCTCTACGTCATCAACGTTTGCTCCCTTAATTTAATTAACTTAACTCAGTGACATATATTTGAATATTGAAATCAGTAAAGAGAGTATTCAGGATATTATTACATCAAAAAAGAAATTTTTTTTGGCAGCAGCAGCTGACTCCAATGTTTGTTGGTGAAGCAAAAATAAGAACAAATTAATATTTGAAAACAGTTATGTACAGTTAATTTCAGAAGTACACAAATAAACTCATTCCGCAGAACCTGCTGCAATCAGAACATCTGTTTCCATCTCCTGTGCCCATATACATGAAAACATACTCATGGTATGGTTGATAATTTTGTTGACACAAAATACAGTCCTTACTAATTATTGACAGAAGAGGGCAGTGTTTTGGCTAGTATTTTTTTAGAGAAAGGCAACATCCCTAAGGCTGTAATTTTTTATTGAATTAGAAATTGAAAATTTAAAGAATGGCTAACTTAATGAAAAACTTTTCCCAATTGTTCTTACAGCTGTATTGTGGGTTTTATTATTATTATTTTTTTTTAACTGTATACTCTGTAGCTATTTTAATATCTTGGTGGGTGAGTGCATATTATACTGGAGGTACCCAAGCACTGTTACAGATTATCTTTAATATACACAAACCACTTACTGCAACCAGTGCTGCAGTAGATGTGTATTATTCAGAAAAGTTGAATTTCTGAGAAGCATTTTCTAATATTTCAAGCTTGTCAGTTAAATGATTTGATGCCTGTTATACAGAAAAGGATTGTGACCAAGGCTCCACATTCTGAATAAAATGTATCACATAATGTTTTCTTCTATGAAGCATGTGTCTCAAAAAGGTGTAACCAATTTTAAATGTTTGTAACAAATGTAATTTTAATGATAGAAACACAAAACCTGCCCTAAATGTGAGAAAAACAGTTGAAGTTTTTACTGACATTCAACATGTGCACCACTTGTCACACAGAACAATATGTAATCTGTAATAAAGTTCATCCCATGTTTTTTCAAGGATGTCACACTTAATCATGGTAATTGCATTTGTAATCCTGCGCTTTAAGTCTGCAATGTCTGCAACAGGGGTCTTGTAGACTTGTCTTTGATGAATCCCCATAAGAAATCACAAGGGTATAAATCTGATGAACATGGTGGCCACGTAATGGGACTATCATGCCCAATCCAATGGCCAGGAAACTTGTCATCAAGAGACCTCCTCACACTCAAAGCCCAATGTGGTGGCGCTCCATCCTGTTGGAAATTAACCCCATTTGGCAGTTCATCCAATTGAGGATACACGTAAAGCTCAAGCATGTCCTGGTAATTATCCTCTCTCACAGTCGTTTCTTGGAAGGAAAAGGGTCCAATAACACGATCAACCATGATGCCACACCACACGTTCACCTTTGGGTTATCTCACTGGTACTCCTGCGCAGGAGTATCTCGCTGATACTCCTGTGCGCAGTGTGGGTTTTCAGTCCCCCAAATTCTGATATTTTGCTTATTCACCTTTCCCTAAACATGAAATGTGCACTCGTCTGTGAAACAAATCTGTGTCATTACACGTTCATCTTGTTCCATTTTCTCCAACAAGTCTTCTGCAAATTGTTTGTTTTACCCGGTCATCTCTGGTTATATGCTGCAGAATCTGCAGTTTATAAGGGTGCATTTTCAATTTTTTTTGCAACATTCTATGCACTGAAGTCTTGGGGGACCAGTTGCTGTGCTGCTGTTCTAGCGGATTTTCGAGGACTAGGAACAAATGCGTCTCTCACAACTTCCACTCTCCTGCATCAATGCTGGTTGACCAGGGCTTTTTTTAGGATGGAAGCTACCTGTTTCCTTGAATAGTTGATACCACTTTCTGATACTGTTACGGGTTGGTGGCTTTATCCTGAAATTACGCTGAACCTGCGTTTCAGACTGTGTTTCAATAAACCACTACCTGTGCTTTGGTGACGGGATCCATTTGTTACCTCTCTACTTAAACTTCAGGACAACCATCACAATCTGCAAAAGAAAAGAACGGATTATTGAAGTAAAAACTTCAACTGTTTTTCTCACATTTAGCACAGGTTTTGTGTTTCTATCATTAAAATTACATTTGTTACAAACATTTAAAATTGGTTACACCTTTTTGGGACTCCCTGTATATATATATAATAATAAGTTAGACACGTTCGTTTACGACAAACGAAACACGTTTGGCTTTAACACCATCAGCCTTACAAACTGGCACTCTAATATCTCTATAAGAATACAAAAAAATTTAATATTGTCGCAAAGTATGAGATTGGTTAAAATATGCAATAGCGCTGGCTATATAATTAGCACTCTTACAGACTTTAAACATAAATTATCTGCGAATGGATTCCCAAAACGCTTCATAAATATAAACCTACATACTGCTATGTTGATAGCTTTAAAAAAATTCCATAATAATCTTGACCACCACCATATTATAACTACTGTTTTGAGGAAGTAACTCTTCCCCCACTGGATTATATCAGATTGACGGTTTATACAGAGCCTGTATATATGTACATAACTAGGCACTGCCTTAGTAGCATATTTAATACAGCTTACACTCATTGAAAAAGTTGTACCTGTATTTGCTGCTAAGGTAGTAATCAATTCTTAGCTTCCTTCTTGCCTTACTCTTCCTTCATTTTTCATGAGAACCTTTTACTACTAGCCTAACATACTGTTGGCCCACGGGCTATCTTGGTTTAAACTATAATATATAATTTTAGCATCCAACCTTTTGCCAGTAAGAGGGCGCTGGCACCATACACTATACCTATATATTTTAACACGCACGCCACAACATGGTTTTTTCCCGCATCTCGTCTTTGTGGTAAGTTTGCCTTACTCGTTATACTACGCTGTAAGTAAGCAGGAACTGGCCATTCCTTTCTCCTTCATTCGAGAATATATTTTATTTTATACTTTCCAAATTGGCTGTTTAATTCTATTGCAATACCAGGTTCTCTTACTACAAGGGACGGGAAGTTACGCTCCCGGTATGTTCCGACATAAATTGGCTTTACTACTCTTCCTTCACTTTATCTATATGCTATCTTTTTCTACATTTCATACCTCAAGAACTATTAGAGTAATTCGAGGGGGATTGAGGTACTATTACTTTTCTATCACCTTATTTCCGTTCTCCTTATTTGGCAACAGCTGACTATCTTTTGTCATCCAATAACATGTTATATAGTATTATTGGTTCTTTACTATCACCATTATTTGCTTTTTACTTTGATCTTGTTGTCTGGGCTATCGGTCAGGCTAAAGTCATCTAGCCTGTTAACCACCTTAAATTCGTTTACCTCCCTAACTAATTATCTTCTATCCACTACTATTTTCTAGTTTAATCTTAGCTTAACTTAGTTGTCACCCTTACAGATATCCTTAAGATATCTATCTACCATTCGTCAGGATTAACAGGCAGATGATAACAGAAACTGATAGCTCGCCAATTGTAGGAGGACACATTGTAAGGGTTAGCCCTCGATAAGGCGCCTCCGTAGCCAGGTGGGAAGGAGCAGCAGTGCGTAGCACACGCTTCTTGATTAGACCGGGGTTCGAGCCCGTCACCACCAAATACGGAGGATGCGGAAAGGTCAGAAATGACCACCGCATATTCACAGAGCAATATGGCCTTAGTTGCTAATGCTCCTAAAAACCAAATAACAATAACAAGCCCTTGATAAAGTCCTTTGCAATGTGTCTCCCCTATCCTTACTACAATTGGCTTGACATAGTTATTTAGTAATTATCCTTATATATATATATGTTTCATTTTTGCTTATAACAATTATGTTTCCCTACCAGGTTATTACCATGGACCAGAGACAGCTATGACAGCCATTAGTTACCACCTGCTCATTCACACTATGTTCATAGATATTAAGACTGATGTAATGTTTTATCTAGACATTGATGGCATTAATCAGCTCTTCTCTCCCTTGTTAGGTTCTTGTTTAGGTTTTCACTGATTGTATCACCATTATAATTAATTATCTTACGTTTATAACTGTTAACTATATGTCATATCCACTATATATATTTTTTTTTTCCCCTTTATTTTATGTTAGTTTTTAAATGGAAGAATATCAAAGTTATTTTGCAGGTAACTTCATTTTGTTTGTTTCTAGGATATTTGACAACTCTTGCTCATAAAATAAATGTCAATGTGTAGTTTTTAAGGTTTTGCTTTGTACTTTTAGATGGGGACTTTTGTTATAAAGGAGTTCATTACCTATAGACACCCCAGCCCCTGAGAGTGCACACACAACACGTGAAGCTTCATGCAATTTAATTTTTAGCTGTTATGAATAGGACATAAGCTTATGGAACTTTGTAGAATATTTCTCACTTCATGTAGAATTGTAGTTATTTAAAAAGAATAAAAAAAACTGTGCATTTGGTCGCATAGAGGTCTGGTTGCTTCCCAAGTGTATTTTACATATGTTGTTTTACCTATATCTTACTGCATCGTAACTGACAGTCTCCTCGACTTGAATGAGCAAAGCATGATAAACACATAGCCCCAGAAGCTGATGTGTTAACAAACATCATCTGATAGACTCTACATTTTGTCTTTTCGTGTACTTTTGCTACCAGTACTCGCTAAATGATATGTTATTTTAGTTTCTGTTTACTAAATTTGTGAAAGGTTAATTGTTTGTTTGGAATATAGTAGATACCAGCTGAGCAATTATGTAGTCTTTATTGGGATTAAGTAAGTATTTCCACTCACTGTTCAGAATTGCTGCATCACGAATTACTGGTAATATCTCTTTACCAATGACATAATTTGGCTTGACATTTCTTGTGCTGTTCTGGATAAAAGCCTGGAAATGATTGGGGGGCTGTAATAGAAGTCCTCCCCTCCCCCAATCATTTCCTGAAAAAATGCAAACAGCACAAGAAATTTCAAACAGAAAGTGAAATAAATTATGTAAATCCTCATTTATAAAACAGCTTAATTTGGAAAAACATAATTTATAATAAAATAAAAACTCTAACAGATGTCTCATCAGCAGATAGGTTTCATTTAGGTGTGTAAGTGATAGAGAGGTACTTGAGAGTGAATTTCTTATATATATATATATATACACACCTAATTCTGTTTTTGCACGAACTTTTTTTACACGAATTTGGTTTAACACGAATTCAAAATAAATATTTCATTCTCTTTTTACGCGAGTCATTTTGATTTAACACGATTTGTATGAATTTTTTTTTGCCTAAATTCTAAGAAATTTTTTTTTTATTTGTGGCATATTAGTATCATTTCTATATTACACGCATCAATAGATTGGATAACAGCTAGTGTTTGCGTTTTGAAACGCGTGCTTTTGCTTACCAATGTTTATGTCTAGGTATCTATGAATCATCAACGTTTTTATTAATTTTGTGCACATCTACGGTATTCGTGCATTGTATCTTCAGCAGACATGTAGTAGTAAGCTCTATTTCAAAGTGAAAGAATCTTTAGTGAAATTTGTGCACATATAAATTTATTAATTTTGCCGATAGTCAATAAATTGTAAGTTTACGAAATTTTCATACCTTTTTTTATTAATTATAACTGAGATATTTTTCGGTAGCCCTTATATAATGTCGAATAATTCGCCTATTACCAAAATGAAAAGGAAAGTGATTTCTTTGGAACTTAAAATTCAAATTTTAGATCGTCTTGCAACTGGACAAGGGGCTACGTCTGTAGGAAGGCATTTTGGTGTACATGAAGCTACCGTAAGAACTATTAAGAAAAATGAAGCTGCAATTAGGAAGTCGGTATGTTCTGGAACAAAAGTAAGTGTTAATTCATCATCATATACAAGAGATATTGTCAAGGAAAAAATGGAAAAGGCCCTGGTAATGTGGATAGAAGATCAGTCACAAAAAAGGTGTTCCTGTCTTGGAACACCCAAATGTACAAATTTTATTTCTGCCACCTAATACTACATCTTTGATACAACCGCTAGACCAAGGTATAATTGCGACAATTAAAACATACTACGTAAAACGAACATTCCAACACATTTTGGACAAACTGAATGATGAAACACTAACAGTCATTGATGTGTGGAAGAAATTCTCAATTATGGATTGTATCAATCAAGTTGGATTAGCGTTAACTGAATTAAAACCAGCAGCTTTAAATGCGTGTTGGAAAGCGGTTTGGCCACAATGTGTAAAAAGCAAAGATCCCATCATCCCTAATACGACCGAATTTCCCAACATCATTACAATGGCACACAAAATTGGTGGAGAAGGATTCGATGATCTATCGTTTGAAGATATTGATGAATTGTTAACCGACAAAGCCCTAAGCGAAGATGAAATATTAGAGGTTGTCCTTGGGACTCCTTATCCCACAGAACGTAGTGATAATGAAGCAAATGATCCTGTTCTAAATGCAGATTTAATAAAAGAAGGTCTGGAACTGGACAGAAAATTAGGTAATCATTTTGTCAAACATGACCCTAGTGAGGAACACGCTGGGAAGTTTCAACGCGAACTGAAGTTGTTGACAGCCTCTTACAGAGAATTATATAACGGACTAACCAAAACACGAACACAACGATTAATAACTGAATTCGTTCGTAAAACCGGTGAAACATCAGCACCAGAGGAGATTCTTGCTGATTTTGCTGAAGAGATCACAGAAAGAATTTCATTAATAGAGGAAGAAGACTATGTCCACAACATTTCTAGTGATGGCAGTGATATTCCAGTTGTACGCAAACGTATGCGCCGTTTATTATCAGAAAGTGGAAAATGAATAAAATCTTGTTATTTGTAAAACAGATTTTTGTTCATGAAGAATTTTTTTTCATTTCATATGCATACAAATTTATTTTCGTACATTTTAATTACATATTATTACATGTGTATTTTGTTGAAATAAAATAATAAGCTTAAAACGAATATTTTATGTGTTTTTTTTTTAATTATTTTTACTGATTTTTTTAGATCCGGAACCAATCTTCTTTTCTTCCATAAATACAATATCTTTTTTTACACGAATTTTTTTTACACGTATTTTTCAGGAACGTATCTATCGTGTAAAAACAGAATTAGGTGTATATATCTTGAAAGGTGCTGAAAATCAGAGCAAAATGAAATTATTTTTATGTGAGAAATGTTTTTGTGTCATGGGATCTACCAGACCTCCATGTTCCTGCTGCTAAATTAAAACTAGTTTGTACATTTGTTTTTTAAAGATTATTTTTCTATTTTAGAAATCGAAATAGGAAGAAAAAAAAAGAAGATATTGGCAATTGTAATACAAATAAAAAGGTAAGGAAACATTGCAAAATATAAAAAATGAAATTCATATTCATATTAAAATATGAAATTCATTAAGTGTGTGATTATTTGTTAAAGTCAATGAGGAATCTATTGGCAATTTGTGTCTTTCAATTCTTGCATTCTCTTTGTGGTGTTTGTTCTACAAGTGCATGCCTGGACAGTCTGTATCTTGTTTGGAGATTTCCAGTGACATCCGATCCAGCAATTCTTCAATTCAGTTAAACTTATTCTCAGCAGCTAATTTGGAAAAATTAGTTGTAGTTGTTGAGGTACAAATGTTGTTAGAAGCTATTGATAATTAAATCAACAGGAAAACAACTAAATTTTTCTTTAAATAAACTTTATTTTAAAACAGTCTTTCTGTGCAATAATTGAACAGTTTATCTTTACAATTTTCCCAATATGTGCAATTGTTAACAGAACAATATTTTAATATTTTATTTTGTGAAGATGTTGAATGGAATATTTTTTAAGTTTCTGTCAGCAAGTGATGCTTAAAAAAATAATAAAAAATAAAACATTAAAAAATGTTTTATTTTAGCATTAGTGAAAATGCTGAAACATGGATGAATGATAGCACATTATTACATGACATACAAGGTATGTTCAAGTCATATGCTCTCCAGAATTATTTCTCATAAAATCCACAAGATACAGGAATGAAACATAAGCCCTTTTTCAATGTAATTTCTTGGATAGAATATGCATTTTTTTGCACCTTTTCTTCTAAGCTATGAAAGTTTGTATGCAGGTGTGTTTGGCTCACTGGTGAGTGGCTGAAGCAGCTGCTTGTCAGCTAAGAAAATTTCTGCCATAAAGAGAATTCTCCTTGATTGAATTTCACTGTCCAGTCCTAAAACCAAGTATTAATTCACCCAGTGGAAGCACATGAATCACTGCTATCCAAAATTCTGCCTTGCTGGAAGTGCAGACAAAACGATAGATGATGTTTTCTGGGATAATTATGTTCCCAGGGGCACTACCATAACAGAACGTCTATGGCAGGATTTTGAAGAAAAAGCCTCTCTCTCTCTCTGCTCACCAAGATAACCAGCCTGCAATAGTTTTTCCTCTTTCTTTTTAACAACAGCAAAACTACAGCTTCTCTGTTAAATTTGGAATTTTTATAACAGTTCTGAATATACATATATATATATATATATATATTTTATTTATTATTTTTTTTTTTTTTTCCTAATTTCATTCTCTATCTCTAGTTAGTGAATTTGTTTTGCCAGCATAAATAGTTTATACTGTTTAAAATATGAGTAAGGTGTGTGATTTTTTTATTTATATATATATATATATAGAAATTTTTATATTGATCAGTATTTTCTGTCTTCAGATTACATTACTAGTCTATGAAGAGGTGATTTGTTAATAAGCACATGCTTACTGCAAAATATGCTATATCACATTTTGCAGTATGAAGTAATTTGCATGAATAACATGAACATGAATTTCAATAAAAAATAAACATCATTTGTGGGCTTTTTATACTTATTTGTGTAGCTGCAATATTAGAGGCTAGTTGGTCTGCTCTGTCATTATGTAAATGTCTAACGTTTATTGTGGCATTTGAGGATGCTAGAAAAATAATCTATAAAGCAAATTTACAATCATCTGTTGCAGTCATGGATTTGAGAATGCAGTTTTGTGTTCATATACCAAACTTTTATACAGTCCGCACGTGTGCGTTTTTTATAACATGCAGGCAGTTCTCGCTTTACACGATTCCGATATGCATGAATTTCAGTTCCCATGGTTTAGTTAAATAACACCAATCCCCCAACAACACGGTTCAAATTTCAGTTACCACAGTATATTAACTCTGAGTAATTGCATAAAGTAAAAACTTTGCTGCTAGCCCTTCAGTTCACAAATTACTAAATAATAGATGCACAAGATCAGTGATCAATCACGTCACTGCATATCTGTTATTCAGTTCAAGCACAGACATCAAAGCATATGTAGTTGTATTGCCTCCTTGTCTCTCAGTGATAAACCCACATGACATTTTACAAAAATGGATAATTGAAAGAGGGAAATGGCCAACAAAGATGAAAGTGCAGCAAAGAAACAAAAAGTGATAATGCTGGAAGTGAAATTGGATGCGATTAGCAAAGACAAGACTAGACATAAGCCAGTATGAAGCTACTGTAGGAACCACATTGAAAAAGTCCGATGAATATTAAAAACAAGGTAAAGTCACATCAACATCTTTTTAGTTTAAATTGCACGAGGAACAGAAAGCTGCTTATGGCTGAAGTGGAGCATTTACTTCTACTTTGGATTGAAGACTAATCAAAAAAAAAAAAAAAAAATCCCAATCAGTTTGGCTAGCATTCAAGCCAAAGTGTTGAAGTTAGTTGCTGCATTGAAAGAAAACTAGAGACTAAAGAAGAACCTTTTATTACCGCCAGTAAAGGCTGGTTTCGTCATTTCAGAAGTCAGCATGAACTGATTAATTTTAAGCTATCTGGTGAAGCTGCTAGTGCAGATAAGGATGCTACTGTGAAATTTGCACCCAGATTACAAGAATTAGTTAAGGCGGTTATGATGATCGTAAAATATTTAATGTTGATGAGATGGGTCTTTTTTGGAAGGCAACCCCATCAAGAACTTATGCGATGAAAGACAATAGTATTGTGAAGTGGCCATAAAGGAATTAAAGATAGATTAACTCTTTTATTAGGAGGCAACGCAGAGGGTGACTTTTAATTATAAACTGTTTATCTATCGGTCTGAGAATCCTAGAGCATTAAAAAATCATAACAAAGCATCTCTACCAGTCATTTGGTGTGCGAATAAAAGGTCATGGGTTACAATAACATTGCTTCAAGCCTGGTTTCAATTGTATTTTTGTCCAGCAGTAGAGAGATACTGTAGGCAAAATAATTTAACTTTTAAAGCACTACTTGAGGTTGTTGAGGTCCTTGAGGTTGTCACAGACATTCTCTCAGATATGTCAGACAAGCTGTCCTTGCTACCTGGGAGTCTAAAACGCTGATTGAACTAATATTCAAGTGACACGCAAGTCAAGTGGACCCAATTTCGGCGAAGTCCGGATGGTCTGTGGCAGCCAAATCCTATGCTTGCACCTTCACAATTGTGGGACTGTTAGTAATCCTGGGTATAACCTCCATGCACAAACATATAGTGGGTGACCACCAGGTGTGAACCAACGTAAGCAGGGATCAAGGTGTGGCACCCACACCACATGGAGGAATGCCACCCCTCTATGTTACCAGGCAGTACTAGGTAGTAGATGACTCATCAACCTGTGCAATACCACCACTTTACTTATTGGAGGCTTGAAGTGGTGGAACCCATGTTTAGTCTCCAGATCTAAGTTCTGGTCAACCCTTCCCCATCTCTTCCATCAAGCAGTATGATTGATCACTTTTGAGGTTAATACGAACATCATGGAGAGAGATTCAATCTTCCTTACATTTCGAGAGTACAGTTCTAAAACAGTGTTCACATGCCGCCCGCTAGTTGGTACACCGGACCGAACCTGTTGGTAACTCTCTAGGAGGCTTCCAGATCAGCTAGTGTATAATCTTGCTACCTCTACTCTGCCAGATGATGACTGGAGGGAGTCCGAGTAGTGTGTATGCAAGGGACATTGTCGAGGCCACGTTATGTCAAGGATCTGGGTCTATTCTTACAATGGGTACGCCATATCCAAAAATGTCATTACTTCATACAGCACGTCCCACCTACTTTTTCTTACCATTGAATACACCATGAATTGTCAAACTAATAGAGTAAGCTTCTCTGCGAAAAGATCTCAACCTCCCAAGCACTTTCTAGTTCATTTCGCAAATATATGTGGTCTCAATTCTAATCTCAACGATGTCCATTTCCACTTGCAGTCTGCCAAACCCCATGTACTTTTTCTGACAGAATCTCAGTTGCCCAAATTATTTGCTTTATGATTCCTTTTGCCTCAAAGTTGGTACTTGTTCGTATGTCCATTCTGATATTCCCTGTCAAAGACTTGGTAATTTGGAATCTCCTCTTTTCGATCTTCTCTGGTTTAAAATCACTCTACCTCATTGTGTCAAATTCATCTATTGTCTCTACCATTCTCCCAACTCCACTAATCACTTAGAGCTCTTTGACTTTCTCTCTATGCAACTTGACTTTCTCCAGTCCAACTTTCCTAACAGGGAGGTAATTTTCCTTGGTGATGTTAATGTTCACAACTCCAGCTGGCTTCCATTTTCTAGTCACACCGACCCAGCTGGTCGAGATGCCGAGGCTTTTGCAATTAGTAATGACCTTGCACAGATTGATCTTCTTCTCACAAACAACCCTTCTAAGTACAAGGTCAAAGTGAGAGGTCCTTTAGGCACCTCAGATCACAATTTGGTGATTGTCTCTTCTCCAATGGAGCCTTTATCTCATGGCTATTTCCAGCCTTGTATTGTTTGGTATTACAAGAATTCAAAATGGGATGACCTGCGAGATTTCTTTTCCTTAGTCGGATTACGTCAACATTTGCTCAGATCTTGTCAGTGAAATTATTCTTGCACGAATGGAATCCTTTATCCCACACTCCACATTAAATTCTCGTCCTTTATCTAAACCTTGGTTTTCCAATAAATGTGCTAAAGCTGTTCAAGAGAAGAATGTTGCGTATTGTAATTGGCTTGTTCCTAATTCTTCAGTTTCATTTTCTGCCTATATCAAAGCTTGCAACAATTGTAAAGCAGTTATTAATCAGTCCAAACTAGAGTTTGAACAGGCTAAGAGTAGAAAACTTGCTTCTTCCACTAATGGTAGCCGAGCATTCTGGTCTCTTGCCAAAGCTATTGGCTGCAACTTTTGCCCATCTCTGTTCCCACCTCTGTCCAAACCAGATGGTTCTGTTGTCACTTCAGCCAAGGATAAAGCTGACCTGCTAGCATCCCATTTTTCTTCCAACTCGCGTATTAATGAGCTTGGTAAAGCACCTCCCACCATTCCCAACACGCTCCATTCAATGCCTCCTGTGGTCTTCCGTCAAAAGGATGTCAGAAGGATTTTGACGAATCTGGATGCTAAGAAAGTTCCAGGTCCAGATGGTATTTCTCCAATTGTTCTCAAAACCTGTGCTCCTGAACTTACTCCTGTTGCCACCTTTTTTCACTTTCTTATTCCAAAGGTGTGTTTCCTTCTGCTTGGAAATTTGCTCATATCCAGCCAGTTCTTAAAAAGGATGACAAATCCCTCCCATCCAATTATCCTCCCATTTCAATTACTTGTACTCTTTCTAAAGTAATGGATAATCAATTAACCGCCAACACTTAAACTACGTAGAAACCTTCCGTCTGATCAACGATTTCCAGTATGGATTCCGTCAGTGTCGATCCACTGGAGATATTCTGGCTTATGTTACCCATTTATGGACTAATTCAATGGAATGATTTGGTGAAACACAAGCAGTTGCTCTTGACATCTCAAAGGCTTTCGGTCATGTTTTTGATAAAGGTCTTCTAAACAAGCTTCCATCTTATGGTTTGCCAACTGTTTTTTCTAATTGGTTATCCAGTTTTCTCTCTGATTTCTCACTGAGGTTGATGGTAGATGGCTCTGTCTTCTAACTTCTCCACTAATGCCAGGGTCCCCCAAGGTTCAGTTCTTTCCCCCACTCTTTTCCTCTTGTATATTAATGACCTTCTTACTTCCATTGACTGGAATTCCTAGCCATAGTTTTGCTGACGATAGCACATTGCATTCCACTTTCCATTTTAAGAAACCTTGTTCTGCTCAATCAGCTTCAACTTCTCGAAAATCTGCTACCAATTCCTTAAATGCCGATTTTCAGGTAATTCTCCAGTGGGGCAAAGACAACTTAGTTGATTTCAACCCTTCTAAAACTCTGTCTTGTCTTATATCTCGCACAAAGGATTCTTCTGCTCCTATGCTTATCTTTAATGACACTCAGATTTCTAGGTAAAATGATATATCTCTTTTGGGGATTGCCCTGACTTCTAATCTCTCTTGGCACAAGCACATTACAAATATTGCTTCCTCTGCATCTAAAAAACTTGGTTTTCTCTTTTGCTCTCGGTGTTACTTTTCTTCCACACAGCTGTTCACTCTGTACAAATCGCAAATCCGCCCTATCATGGAATATTGTTCCCACATCTGGGGTGGTGTCCCCGAAACTTCTCTCAGGCTTCTTGATTCCGTTCAGAAGAGGGCAGTTAGGTTAATTAATGGTTCATCTCTAACAGAGTCTCTCAACTCGCTGTGTTATAGACGTACTGTTTCTGTTGCATGCCTCTTCTACAGATAAATTCCCGCTCTCTCTCTTTCAAAACAGTCCAAACACATGTTGCCAGCAGGCAACATCCATTTACTGTCCAACTTCAAACTCACTGAACCAACTTTTCATCTTCCTCATTTATTCATACATCTGCTATTCTCTGGAACAACCTTTCTTCATATGACTTTCCTGAAAATTACAGTCCACAGAAGTTCAAGTCTAATGTCAACAAATATCTTCTTTCGTCTTCTCAACTCGAACCCAACCGCAGTGCTAAGTACTATAGGTTCCAATACCTCTCGCGTTTGGGGTTTACATAAAAAAAAAAAAAAAAAAAAAATACTACTGTTGGATAATGCTCCAGGTCACCCTGGTTCTCTTGGTGACTTAAATGAAAATGTGAAAATTTTTTTTTTTTTTTTTTTTTTTTTTTTGCCGCCAAACAACTTCATTAATCCAGCCAATGGACCAAGGAGTTCAACTTTTAAAGCATATTATCTTAGCCAGACTTTCGGATATGATATTGACACTACAACTAGAGATGATGCAATTTCTTTTGCTGATTTTTGGAAGATATATGACATAAAGCATGCGATTGAAACATTCAAGCATCAGGCAGGAAGTAACAACAAGTAATATGCATGCATCATCATCATCATCAGCCATTTTCAATCCACTGCAGGATGAAGGCCTCTCCAGCCACTTTCCAGTTACTTCTGTTTTGAGCACTGGCCATCCATTTACTACCCACAAACTCATGAATTTCATCTATCCATCTCCGCCTTTGTCTTCCAGGTTTTCTTCTAGCTCCTCTTGGATACCATTCTGTTATTTTCTTAGTCCATCTGTCATCATGTCTTCGAGCTATGTGTCCTGCCCAGGCCCATTTTAGTTCTTTAGTTTTGATAAGAATGTCCTTTACTTGAGTTTGTTGCCTAATCCATGTGTTTCTCTTCTTATCTAACAGTCTGATTCCCAATATGATTCGTTCCATCCTTCGCTGTGTAGTTCTCAGCTTCTCTTCCATTCTTTTGGTGAGTGCCCAAGTTTCACTTCCATAAGTCATGGTGGGGAGTATACATTGGTTCATTATTTTACGTTTCAGACAAACTGGGATATTGCTCTTCAGTATGTGACTATATTTCCTGAATGCTATCCATCCAAAATTTATTCTTCTCTCGACTTCCAGCCATTTATCATTATTACAACTAATAACTTGTCCCAGATAAGTATATGACTCCACCTTTTCAATTACTGCTCCTTCAATCTTTATTTCCCTTTCTGTGGCATACTTGTTCATCATTACTTTTGTTTTAGCCATATTCATCTTTAGTCCAAAATCCTTACTAGCTGTGCATAACTGATTAAGATTTTCCTCTAATTCGTTGGGATCGTGGCTAATGACCACAATGTCATCTGCAAATCTTAAATGGTTTGGGTACTCTCCGTTCACATTGACTTCTTTCTGCGACCAGTCTAATCTTCTGAAAGCTTCCTCAAGGGCAGCAGTAAACAGCTTCGGAGATATTGTGTCTCCTTGTCGAACTCCTTTCTCAATTTTAAATTTCCTACTGTCTTTATCTAGTCTAATAAAGGAGGTAGCACTCTCATATATTTTCTTCAAAATCATAATATATGGGGTATCAATGCCTTGTCTTTCCAGTGCCCGAAACATTGCCTTATGCTGTATGGAGTCAAATGCCTTTTCATAATCCACAAATGCCAGGCATAATGGTGTTTTATATTCATTTGCTTTCTCCATTAGCTGTGATATTACATGAAGGTGATCCATAGTTGAGAATCCTGTCCTAAAGCCAGCTTGCTCTTTCGGTTGATTCTCATCAAGTATTCTGTCTAATCTGTTAGTAATGACCCTTGTGAACAACTTGTAGATGTGGGATAGCAAGCTAATTGGTCTATAATTTCCAATTTCTGATTTATCTCCTTTCTTATGCAGCAAAACTATGATTGCATTATTCCACTGCTTAGGTGTCACACCTTTTCTAATGCACTTTGTGAAGAGCCTTGCCAGTTTTTGTGTTATGTCTCTTCCTCCCAATTTTAACAACTCTACAGTAACTTCATCTTCCCCCGGGGCTTTCTGATTCTTCATTTTCTTCAATGCATGTTCTACCTCATCAGGAAGAATATTGGGTATGTCGTATGTGTTGCTACTTTGCAATCCATCTTCCCCACTGCTGGCATCATTCCCCTGCTCCTTGTATAATTCTCTATAGTAGTCTTCTGCTATTTGAATTATGCCTTCTCTGCTGTTTATAAGTACACCCTCGCTATTCTTCAGTTTCAGTATCATTTGTCTTTCTGTATTACTGCTCATGGCTGCTGATTTAATTCCTTTGTTTTCCCTTAATGCTTGTTCTACTTTTCTTGCGTTAAATCTTCTTATGTCCTCTCTGAGTCTCTTTCTAATGGCTTTGCATAACTCAGTATACTCAATTTTCTCCCTGTCAGTGTTTTTCTTGCTTTTCATTTGTCGTCTTCGGTTCATCATGACAAGTGTTTCTTGACTAATTTTTTTCTTCTTTGGATTTCTTTTTCCCTATAGGTTTCTTGGGCTTTATCACTTTCAAAAAGTTGTAATATTCCTCGTCGATATCTTGGTCCTCAGCAGTCTGCAGAAGCTCATACTTGTTCTTAAGTTCCAGTACATACTGCTTTTTCTCCTCTTCTGTTATCTCAAAGACCTTTGTATTATTTACTCGGGTCAGTTTTTTCCTTTCCTTTCCTACATCTATATCAAGTGTACATCTTACCATTCTGTGATCACTTCCAACATTTACCTTATTCAGGACAGTAACATCATTCACAATATATCTTCTGTTAGTGAGGATGAAGTCGATTTCATTAGTAGTTAATCCATTTGGACTCTTCCATGTCCACTTTCTGTTCACCCTTTTCTTGAAAAAAGTGTTCATTACTGACAATCCTTGAGATTCTGCAAATTCCACTAGTGTTTCACCTCTTTCATTTCTTTCACCAATTCCAAAATTTCCTATTGTTCCCCTTTCTGCGCTGTTTTGTCTTTTTCCAACCTTAGCATTGAAGTCCCCCATAATAATAGTGTAGTGGGTTTTCTGCTCATCTAGAAGACTCTCCATTTCTGTATACATTTCTTCAACCTCTTCATCATCATGGCTCGATGTTGGTGCATAAATCATTATAATCTTTAGCTTGTATCTCTGTCATATGCATGCAGTAAGACAAAACCTTTTACTGCACTGTGCATATAACTTTGCAGGATTCAAATTGAACGTAAATGAAGTTATAGAAGAAATTGTTGACACGCTGCCGTGCAGACAGGCTGCAAGAGCAGGTCATGGAGTTTTGTCAATGATATACAAGAATTTTGCTAGCAGGGAAAAGGTGATTGTCCCTCTGTATAAGGCAATGGTCAAGCCACGCCTTGAGTACTGCATACAGGTCTGGAGGCCTCATTTTAGGAAGAATGTAGATTTGCTTGAGCGTGTACAAAGAAGGGCAACAAGATTGGTGAGGGGAACAAAGGGGGTGCTCTTACCAAGAGAGGCTTAAGTTCAGCAAATTGCAGCACCTGGAGAGTAGGCACCTGCAAAGTGATCTGATTGAGGTGTATAAGGCCTTGATGGGTTGAGCACGCTGAATTCTGATGGGATTCTTCCATTTGTTCAGATTACGAACCTAAGGGGACATAAATTCAAATTGAGAAAGACAGCTGTAGAATAGATGTGCGGAAATTTGCCTTTAGCTAGTGGGTAGTTAATTGCTGGAACAAACTTCCATCTGTCATTGTGGAAGTTAGGTTAATTAAATTTAAGGAGGAATTGGACAAACATCTAGAGGGAATGGTTGTGTGAATTTTTTCTTTTTCTTTTTTTGGCTGATGGTACTGGCAAATCCTCACTGTATTCTGGAATGGGCCATATTGCATTGGTTTGTTTGGATATATTATAGCATGTTTGCTTCTTTTTAGACATACCAGATATATTTGTCATACAGAAATAGCAATCATTAATGTGGTTAGATGGTTCTCGCCAAAACTATAGGGACTGCAAAAGGTAACACTTTGCCATGTAACCACTTCCTAAGGTTTGCTGTACAGGTAATAACAACACTTTTGAGGCACCCTTTTTATTTTACATCCAAAATAAAAAGAACATTTTGGCTACATAAGCTCATACGCTTGCATCACATGCCACTATTACTATGTGCAGGCGAACCTATTGACATAAATGAGGAAAGTGGTTGTGAAAAAAGGATGAAGATATCCCAGAGGAAGTGATGCCGGCAAGAAACTTCACATTAAAGGAACTCTTGGAGATATTTCAGGACTTTGAAAGCACAAAAGATAAAATGTTGGAAGCTGATCCAAACTTAGAAAGGGGTATGACAATTCACCAAGGCATAGAAAAAATGCTCACTCCGTATCGTAAGTTATACGATGAGAAGGCAAGCACTGCTTGGCCGACCGGGCTAGCCGGGTGGGTAAAGTGCCTGCCTGGCAACCCAAAGGTCGTGGGTTCGATTCCCGCCTCGGGCTTGGATCAGTGTACTGCAAAAACCTTGGGAGGTGCATTATGGCCACAGAAGCCTATGCGCCAACAACTACCAAAAAAAAAAAAAAAAAAAAAAGCACTGCTCAAACTACTCTTGATAAGTTTTTTACAAAGAAAGAAAACACTTTAATTTTGAATTTTTCTAATGTTTTAAATTACAGTGTAATAAATAAATATTAGTTTTACTCCTTTTTTCTTTTCCTTTTTCATGCATTTATAACTGACAGTTTTTAATGTTTTGACAAAAATTTTTAAAGATCACGGAACAATCGTAATTTTTCCCATTGATTATTAAAGTCGCTTTGCATAGTCATTTTTGCGGTCCTGCACTACCGTGCAAAACGAGGATTGACTGTATATGTTTTTCCACCCAGATCCTTAAACAAAAGATGAAAATTACTTGTAGTGGAAATGATGCAAGAAAGAAAGAAAGAAAGGATATACAGCATCAGCCAAAAAAAACTTCCTGTCCATCCTGTCTAAAAGAATATCTAATTCTTCGTTGAATTTATTCAAACTACCCACTTCTCCAACACCAGATGAACATTCCAACAATCAACTTCGCACTGGCAAAAGGCCAATTTCTGTGCGTTTATTCTGAAACAATACTTTCCCAATTTGAATTTATGCTCCCTCATGTAGTCTGATTAAGAGGAAGCTATCAGCATTGAACACACTTGATCTACTCAACCCTTAAATATGCAGGGATCCCCTGAATTAGCGCGGTTTATATTTAGCTACCAAATTTTTGATTAGTGTTGTATTTTGGCTTGACCTAAAGAAACTGAAGCTGGTGATTCTACGAAAGTCAGTACTAAGCTATGAATGTAAATACACTGCTAAAGTATGCATAACATTAGAGAACATTATAGAAACACATCGCTTGTTTTCTTAGTGAGAAAGCAGCTCTGTTCACTAAAGGGAGTTACTGTTTATTTCACATCGCGTCATACCTTCTCCATCGAGAAATAAACAAAAACAAATGCAAGATAGTGTGGGAACCTGGTTTGTTTTTCTACCATAAGAAAATAAAAAGAAACGGATTATTTCAAATGTGTATTATTACAACAATTGAAATATTTTCTAACATTATGCACTCTGAAAGACAACACCGGCCACACCGCATTTATTATATACATGCAGATCAGTTGCTTTCAATTCTCGTGTAGCGTGTTAACATGCTGACTCCTGTGTATCTCCCACCATTAATTACTGTGCATACTAATTAATTACATTAATTTCTATTTAAATTTTTTATATATTACATAATTATTAACTATGGATAAAAGGAAAAGTGTATCTGATAGTGCTTCTGGTGAAAAGAAAAGGGATAACGTTAGATGAAAAAATTGAAGTCATAAAAAGATTTGAAGATGATGATAGTAAAATACAAATTTCTTAACATCTTGAAATGCCTGAATCAACTGTTCAGACGATTTTAAGTAAAGCCAGTGCATATAAGGAAAAGGTAAGCTTGCTTCATCGTCAGCACGCACACAAACCACAAGAAATAGAAGTGATGGAACGAGATGGAACATCTTTTAGCCATTTGGATAGACGACTGCAATCAAAAAAGAATTCCAATCTGCACAATGACCATAAAAACAAAAGCCTTGAGTATTTTTGCAATGTTAAAGGAAAAGCCAACAATAGAAAACTTGGGTAGAGCAGTAATTGAAGAAAATGTTCAAGCAAGTTCTTCAAAAGAAAAGTGATTGAAGCGGAAACGGAAGAAAATTTCACTGCCAGTAAAGGCTGGTTGGAACGTTTTAAGTAAACAACTGGACTGCATAATGTTGCATTGGCTGGAGAAGCGGCAAGTGCAGATAAAGATGCAGCCACGAAATATCCCGAAATTTTAAAGAACATTGTTGATGACAGCGGCTACGCAGATCAACAAATATTTAATGTTGATGAAACTGGCCTTTTTTTGGAAACGAATGCCGAAAAAAACCTTTCTAGCAAAAAAAGAAAAGGCTCAACCAGGCTATAAAGTTTCCAAAGATAGAATAACACTTTTATTGGGAGGCAATGCAGAAGGTGATTTGAATGCCCCTGGCCACCCGGGGCATTGTCACAGTTCAACATCTACACACTTTGTAGATGGTGTGAGATGTTAATGGTGCATGAACAGATATTTCACATTGATATATACAAGCATGAAGAGAGGCTGTACGAGTGAGAATGAGTATTATAAAATTAGTGATACTGAAATTACAGTGGTACATTGGTTCAAAATTCTTTTGCTCCAAAAGCAAGTAAGTTCTGGAGGTACATACCCATAACTTTGAGGGAGGCATTAAGTTTATGGGGGAATCTTTGCACTTGGGCAGATTCCTTTGGATTGAAAAATGCCAAGTGGATCCCCGGCACATAATGGTAGTTTTAAGAGTCATTAAATAGTCTGTGGTTAACTACAGACCATTTAATCTGACTTTGGTAGCAGGGAAAATCATGGAGCCAGTGAGTAAAATTGTAGTACAGGGACATAGAGATAGAAATGAAATACAGGATGCAGTTTGGTTAAGGGAAAATAGTGTTTTACTAACCTGGTTAGTTACTTTGACAGTCATTCATAGATAATAATTTCAATATAGCATATTTAGAAAAGCATTTGACTATTCTATATGAGAATGAATCCCTGTACAATTTTAGCATTAGTAGAGGCATTTGATGCAAGAAAGCAAGCTTATGCAGCATCAGCCAAAAAAAAAAAAAAAAAACCCCACTTCCACTTCACCCCTCTGTTCGTTCAAAATACCTGTCCAGCTGAGCCTTAAACTTATTTAGGCTGTCAACCTCCACCACAAGGGATGGAAGTCTGTTCCACCAACCAACCACCCGCTGGCTAAAGGCAAATTTCCGCACGTCTATCCTACATCTGTCTTTCCTCAATTTGAATTTATGCCCTCTCAGGTGATTTTTCTGAGCTAGAGGAAAAATCCCATCAGCATTGAGCATGCTTAAACCATTCAAGGCTTTATACACCTCTATCAGATCACCTCGCTGGTGCCTAGTCTCCAGACACTGTAATTTGCAAAACTTAAGCCTTTCTTCATAAGAGCACCCCTTTGTTCCATTCACTAATCTTGTTGCCCTTCTCTGTACTCGTTACAGCAGCTCTACATCCTTCTTGAAATGAGGCCTCCAGACCTGTATACAGTACTCTAGGTGTGGCCTGACCATCGCCTTATACAATGGAATAATCACCTCCTTATCCCTGCTGGAAAAATTCCTGTATATCATTGACAATACTCCATGAGCTACTCTTGCAGCCCATCTCCACTGCTCAGAGAACTTCATATCTGCCTGCACAACCACCCCCAAGTCCCTTTCATTCTCTACCACTGTCAGTGTAGTACCACAAAGTTGATACGTTGCTCTGGGGTTGCTGTTTCCCATGTGTAGTACTTTACATTTGTCAATGTTAAACTTCATTTGCCACCTCTCCATTTGGAATGTGGTGAGGTCACATGATAAAATTCTTAAATGCATTGATGGTTATTCTTCAGATTTGGCTAATGTTAGAAGTGGCATTCCCCAATGATTGGTTCTGGGACTACTGTTGTTTCTGAATGTCATAAATGCAGTGTAGACAGGTGAGAAAGCCCATAATGTAATCAATAATTTATCATACATTTGTTTGTAGAGATAGGGTGGGTGGTCATAATCCCATATATAAGGCAGATGTAAGACTGTACTTAAAATACTTTGTCCAAGTATAGAGACTGCACCTAAAAACAAACAGAACTTCTTGAATGGGCCTAAAGACAGGCAGCTCCCTTGGAAAAGGGTGCCCTTGTGGGGGGAAGACTTTAGGTATGTAGGCTACAAGGTTTGGGAACCAGGCACCTGATTGTAGTCTATAAGGCTGTTTTGTGGAAGGGTACATTTTCAGTGTTAAATGATTCTAGTGTCAATATTATAGAGGAAGAGGTTTAGACCAGATTGTAGAAAGTTTTCTTTTAGCTAGTGCGTTAATTTTTATTTATGTTTTTCATTTATTTTATTATGAAGATCTCAAGCATGAAAGGTAATGTGGAACCTATTATACTGAGTATCGTACATGGGTTGAAGGCTGAGAATGAAAGATACTTGTTTCTTTCATTCTTTCTTTCTTTCTTTCTCTCCCATATCACAGCCACAAACATCAACAAACAATTAACCACGCGCCTCACGCACCATCCTGGCAGTGCACATCTCTATTCCAACTGCCATTCATGTATTCAATCTGAAGAAGGCTGCCTCCGCCGAAAGCTTATTAATTGTAATTCTAGTTTAGTTTGCTCTGAGAAACAAAATAAAAATTTTCGTACTTGTTGATATTACACTTGAATTTCTATAGATTGCAATCTTTGGGAAATGCATATGAAGAAATGTTGGTTCTGTGGATTTGGAGGTGAAGAGTAAATGAATGCTGACTGGTTGCCAACATGCTCAAACTGGTTTAAGCATGTTGGCAACCAGTTCAGAAGAACAGTGCCAGAGAAAGTATCTATAGATGAGATGTGCAGTAGAAACAGAATGTCTGAAGTAGAGTGTAGAGAATGTTATTAATTAACCTGCCTGCCCTGTTTTGAATAGAGTTGGAGATAGGTTTTATTGGTATAACAACATCTTAGGGCTTCCAGACTTTCCACCTACTGGTATAGCAACAGTAAATTTATTCAGAACTGTAAAATTTCTCAGGAAAATGGAATAGCATTGGAGACAGTGCCTAAAGTATTTACATATACAGGTAGCCCTCATTTTGCGCTGGTCTGATTTGCGCCGATCACTAACCACAATGCCATTTTTATTTTTGCAATTTTTTTTTTTTATTTTTTTTTTTATAAATTGAAAGTTTAAAATCGTCAGACAAAATGTATCGGCATCATACTGTGCTATGTATTGTGCACTGTTCCCATGATTTAGGATAATCTGAGCCAATCAGCAATTAGCGCATTCATATCAGAGACTAGAAAGATTCCCGCCCTCAAAGTAACCAGTTGTGGATGCGGGTAGCAAAGGTCCATGCAGCGAAGCATTCAACTGGTGGTTGTTTATGCTATTTACGTGTTGGAAATTTATTACGCTAACGTTTTTTTATTAATTGTCCTATTAATAAATTGTTATAAAGTTTTTAATTTAATGGAATAAAGATGTGCCATGTCTGGTAAAAGTAGTTAATTGAATCCTAATGCAATATTCGGAGGATAAAATCTGTTGAAAGCCGCCCTGTGTGTAGGGCTATGAATATGCCTCCATCGACTATTACTACAACTATGAAGAATGCTAATAAAATAAAACAATCGATGCAAAGTGGTAGGTAAAATTTTTGGTGCCCAGAACCTAACCCTGTGATTTCAGATTGACTCCATTATATAAAGGGTTCCATTTGCGCTTGTCCCCCCAGGAACATAACCCCCGATGAAATTGAGGGCTACCTGTATTATCAACATGAATGATTAGACATTCTTTTATTTTATTTTTAAAATTTTTTTTTATTTTTATTAATAACAAGAGACACAACAGGTAACCATTAACAGTGTATCTGAGATCAGAACAATAAACATAATAACAATATGAAATCCAACAGGGAGATAAACATTGGTATAGATTCAAACATTAAAATCATATGTACAAAAGAGGATTGCGGTAAAACAAGTAATAATTAATCAGTTAGAGAATAGAAAAATAATAAAACACATAATACTAATAAAATACAATAATTAGATCACTACAAAAATTAGTCACTTTGCAGTTTAAAAGAAGAGGCAAACTTGTGGATGGAGTTCATCAGTGATTGGAAGTTGTCAAAGAAGTCAATCAGAGAGTCATTTGCTGATTCTGTTCAGTGGACTGAACTTCATAAAGTCCATGGTGGCAGAGTCAAGGCGAAACGGTGTAAGGTTCATGACTGGTATTCAAGGAGCATTGAAGTTGATTTTGCTAAGGATATCAGATGCTTCATAAGTTCCAGTGATTACTTTGACTAGAAGGGTGATGTCAGCAGTAACTCTTCTGGTGCACAGAGGCCTCAGATGAAAGTAATCACACAGCGATTCATAATACACTGATTGATAGAATAGAGGCTTGCAGTACGTAAGGTAATGGACAAAATTTTTTTGGACTGCTTCAATTTTGTTAGTTAGTTTTTGTGTGAGGATTCCAGATGGGTGAACTCAAGGAATGGGTGAATTCAAGGATTAGCAGAACATTAGTTTTATAAAGGATAACCACATATCTGTAGTTTTTGAACTTCTATGTGTTTCGTTTCACTGTTCTGAATTCTTTGCTGGTGATTTTAAGGACATGAGCATCGAATTTAGCTGTGCTGGAGAAGAGAATCCCCAAGTCGTTAACTTGGTCACACCTTTCGATGATCACAGAGTTAATACTGTACTCCATATTTATTAGTTGTGGAGATCTGCTGGATGACAAAGAGATTACTTTGCACTTCGAGGGGTTAGCAGACAAGCCATTCAGAGATAGCCACAGAGAGAATTTATTGAGAGCACATTGAAGCTGTTGAGAATCGGGTAATCTCCTTCACTGCTGAGTAGATCTTAAGATCATCTGCATAGAGAGCAACTTGAACATTGGAAGTGTAGATGAAAGAAGGAAGATCATTTACAAAAACAATGAAGAGAAGAGGACCTGAGAGGGAGCCTTGTGGTACTCCACTTAGTGGTATAAAACAGTCTGATTTCACTTGATTGATGATAATGCTCAAGGAACGATGCATAATATAGCTGTGTTGTCACGGATACCATATAATAAATAATAAATAAATTTTCTGTTTATACTCTGGGACGACCAAACCGTCAGAGGAGTTCACAAGATAGACAGGATACAAGAAACAGCACCGTATTCAGCATTCACGGGCTCGAACCCTGGTCGCTCAAGGCACGTATACTTATGCACCCACGCGCCTGACCACTAGGCTACGGCGGCCTATAGCTATATAGCTTAGGTCTTTCCAGAAGTTGTTCGTGCACGACTTTATCAAATGCCTTACATATGTCTGTGTAGACTGCATCAAATTGAAGGTGGTTATCAAGAGCTTCAGAGGTGTATTACCAGAAAGGAAGTAAATTTGACTACTGACTTGCCACTGCAGAAACCATGTTGATTCTGATCAATGAAAGGCCTGAAGAATTCGAAGAGATGTTTGTGTACTGCTGTGTCGAAGAGTTTAGCCAGGCTGTTTTGCAAGGTTATGGGTCTGTAATCAGTTACATCATTTTTATCACCTTTTTTGAAAATAGGAACTATATTGACCTGTTAAAAGTGCTTAAGATACTTCCCCAGCCTGAGAGACAAGTTGAAGATCCGCAGTATGAGGGGTTTTAAGGCAGTGGCAGTCATTTTCTAAAATAAGCCTGGAATGTCACCTGGGCCTCTAGTATAGTCATTTCTCATGCTTTTTTAATGCCGAATTTAAATCTTCATCAGTGATAAAGAGATTAATGAGGATATCATCTTTAACAGGTGTGAAGTCATGAAATGAGGCAGGTCTGAATGTATCATTTGTTTGAATTCTGGAAAAATGTTTGGCAAACTCTTGAGTAATACTGAATTCGTCCGATAAGAGAATTCCATCTGCGTTATGGAGTTGTAACTTTCTACTGGTTATATTTTTATGCTTCATGTAATTCCTGAATGGTTTGATATCTCTGTGAGTAAGCAGACTATCCTGAACTGACTGTATATATATTGTAAGAGTTTAATATGAACGTTTTCACTTCTTCGCGGAGTTGGCTGAATATTTCATAGTATTGACTGTCACCTGATTGCTTATACTTGTTTCTATAGAATTCTTTGGATTTAATTTTACGTATTAGTTCGCTGTTATACCAGTGCGGGTAGGTAGAACGTGTGGTCAGATGGGATTGAGGAACAATGTCAGATATAACTGAGTGGGCACAGTTGATCAGATTGCTGGTGAGCACATCGATGTCATCCATAGCGTCAGAGAGTTGCTTGTCTACGTTGCTGAGAGCTAGGTTGAGTAGAGGCCAGTCAGCCATTCTGAAATTGAATCGTGGAGAACGGGAGCTGCATTTGAAGTTATGAGAAGTCACTGTGATGTCAAAATGATCCGAGTGAAATATAGTTGTCATTGTGAACAGCTATATGAATAGAGGAGAATATTAGGTCAAGGTAGGCATTTTCTCTGGTTGGAAAATTGCAAATTTGTTCAAGAAGGATATTAAAGAAAGCCCTAGTCTGCAGTGATGGAGAAGAAGATCCTAAATTGGCCAATTGACAGTTAAAGTCACCCAAAACCATTGCTATGTCGGCAGATTGAATTAGTGGGAAGATAGATTCCAGAGAGCTTTCTAAGTACTGAAGGTCGATATTAGTTAAGGGAGGTGGAAAATAAAGCAATGCGATTAAATCTTTTAACTTGCCAAGATGGAGAAGGCAGTATAGTGATTCGAAATTTGATGCAATTTCACAGAGTATATGGTTAGAATGTATAATAGCTACTCCACCTCCACAAGATCCTCTGTCCTTTCTATGAATTGTATATTGCCCATCTATAATCTCCTGATCATCAATATCTATGGAGAGCCAGGTTTCAGTGAGCAGGTAAATGTCGTAAATATGTGAGCCTTGGATTGCTCTAAAGTGGTTTAGGTTACTAATTATACTCCTGCAATTCTGAAGGTAAACACTGAAAAGTTGGGATCTGGGGATTCTATGACAAGAGGAGAGCGTAGTATGTGTAGATAGCTACACATACTAAGTATGATTGCTATACCTGTGGAGAAGAGATTTTGGACTCCCTTGATGGCCTGTCCGTGAAGCGTTTTACTAGAGCCCCTGATAAGAGGGATCTTAGATTCAGCACTTTTTCTGCTTGTGATGGAAGGCATGTTATTATAAAAGATGAGTAGGTGGGACACCGTGTCTTCAGAGAATGGACCAAAACCACATTCTTCTTTAATTAAGTTGATAAGATCTTCATATTTAGTGGCGGGTCCAAGCTGAGAAACAAAAATTCGGTCTTTTATGGGAATAATTGTGATATTGTACTTGTGTTTTAGTAACTGAGATTTCTCGGCAGTAGTTACAGTCTGTGTTTGATGAATTTTGGCTGGAAGCTTGGAGGAAGTATCTTGAGATATAGAGGCTTTAACATTTTCTGAAGGTTTGTTCTGTTTTGATCTTTGGTGTGGTATTTGAGACTGGCAATCAGAAACAGGTTTACTCACTGTGGCGGCAACCCTACAGACAGATTTGCAGACCTCATTAGATGTGGCAGCAGTTATTTTTGCATATGTTACCTTAACTGATGTTGAAGAGGATTCCACTTGGTGACTCTGAGCTTGTAAAATAGAGGTACAGAAAAACTGTTCCGCAGAGGAAAGCAGGTGGTAGGAGTGGTTCGATTTACATCAGAAGAATCATCTGACAGAGTCTGTTTGGCAATAAATTGCTCAGTTGAATGACTTGAGTCATGAATGTTAGCAGGCTTTGGCAAATTAATATTTGCAGCAGTAGGAGTATTGAGGCCGGTGGAAGATGAAGATCTGGTCTCAATACTAAGGGCATCGTCAGGTAACGAAGAATTCCTATTCACTTTGAGCCCATTAGTTTCAAGAGTAGGTTCAGAATTCTTCCTAGCTTCCCTTAAGTGGCAAGACATAATTGACTTGAGATTTTTAATTTGGGCGTTAATGTCAGAAATTTCAGCCTGTTAATTAGTTAATATTGTTTTTATACCACGAATCTCCGTGGATAGCTCGCAGTTTCCTTCATTGAGTGTATTAGAATCCGGGGGAATATCAGATTTTGCAGTATGAGGTATGCTGATTAGCTGAGTTTGAATGAGGATTTTCTTCATAGTATTAAAGAGTAGTTCCTGGAATTCAGTTGACCGCAGAATACAAAAGGTTGGATTCAGTTTCAGTAGGGAGGGAGTTAGCGCTGAGATCTTCTGACAGCACAGATGTGTTTGAGTTGATGCGACACCGAAGACAACAAAGAAGGATTAGAGGCTTTATCCACGTACGATTCAGAGTCAGTATATCTAGTTATTGGCATGATATTTGTCTCAAATGAACTAGAGTAGGGCATTTCAACTTTATTATCAGAAGAGGAGGATAGTGTCTCAGGTTCCCTGCTGTTTTGCATTGCAACAGTTATAGGGCTTTTCTGAGTCGACATCTATCACAACAGAATGATTTCCAAAGACTTAATTTTTTAAGGTCAGATTGGGTACAGTCATTGCATATTAATTGCTTACACTCAGTACATTGGACAATGGGGTCAGAGCTGGTCCCAGATGGTGCAGATGCTAGAATTTTGACAGAAGGTGTATTTGTCATGTTGAATTCAGTTACTGTAGTGTTACTAGACAATTTAATATCACCACCAGTTGTGGTTTTGCAAGCAATTGGCACTGTGACCAGCCTGTCGCCTTAGTTGTCCCGCAGTGAAATCCACAGGTAGTAGGGGTCTAAGTAGGGAGGGTAGAGCAGAGCGGCTATGCTGTTAGAAAGTACATTACAAAAAAAATTAGAATGCATGTTTCAGAAATATATAATGCTTTTGATTTTTTTAGTAGCATGTGTTAAAATTATTTTCTATACCAGATATTTTTAAAAAAATTGCATTTGACTTGACTATACTCTACCTGACAAAAAGTATCGGGATCCCCTTCATAATTGTATACCATGGCAAAATGTCCCCTATAAACAGTGTTGAAACTACTACATTGATGTTCAAAGAAAGTGCATCACCCCTTAAAATATTGTCATATAAGCATAAGGCAATATTTCTTACAGATTGCATCAGATAAGATTGACACGCATGGGTGATGATGTAATATTGCATCAGCTGTTACTTTAAGCTGTATATACACGCTCTGCAAGAGTTGCAGTCATTCCTTGCTTGTGTCAGGATGGTGAGTTACGTGCAGTTGATGCCAAGAAGAAAGAGTGCTATTGTTGCTTTACGTGAGGAAGGATGTTCTTCCCATCATTAGCATTAGTAGAGGCATTTGATGCAAGAAAGCAAGCTTATGCAGCATCAGCCAAAAAAAAAAAAAAACCCACTTCCACTTCACCCCTCTGTTCGTTCAAAATACCTGTCCAGCTGAGCCTTAAACTTATTTAGGCTATCAACTTCCACGACAAGGGATGGAAGTCTGTTCCACCAACCAACCACCCGCTGGCTAAAGGCAAATTTCCGCACGTCTATCCTACATCTGTCTTTCCTCAATTTGAATTTATGCCCTCTCAGGTGGTTATTCTGAGCGAGAGGAAGAATCCCATCAGCATTGAGCATGCTCAAACCATTCAAGGCTTTATACACCTCTATCAGATCACCTTGCTGGTGCCTAGTCTCCAGACACTGTAATTTGCAAAACTTAAGCCTTTCTTCGTAAGAGCACCCCTTTGTTCCATTCACTAATCTTGTTGCCCTTCTCTGTACTCGTTCCAGCAGTTCTATATCTTTCTTGAAATGTGGCCTCCAGACCTGTATACAGTACTCTAGGTGTGGCCTGACCATTGCCTTATACAAGGGAATAATCACCTCCTTATCCCTGCTAGAAAAATTCCTATATATCATTGACAATACACCATGAGCTACTCTTGCAGCCCGTCTGCACTGCTCAGAGAACTTCATATCTGCCTGCACAACCACCCCCAGGTCCCTTTCATTCTCTACCACTGTCAGTGTAGTACCACAGAGTTTGATACGTTGCTCTGGGGTTGCTGTTTCCCATGTGTAGTACTTTACATTTGTCAATGTTAAACTTCATTTGCCACCTCTCAGCCCATCTGCTCAACCTTTCCAGATCCTGTTGCAGCAGCATAGTGTCAGTAGTGTCCTTGACAACCCTGCCTACCTTTGTATCGTCTGCAGACTTCGACATTAAACTTGATATACCATCATCAATATCATTTATAAATACAGAAAACAATAATGGACCCAACACTGAGCCCTGAGGGACTCCACTAATAACATTAGTCCATGACGAGCAGTGTCCATTGATTACCGATCATATTACTTATACCAAAACAGGACTGCATTTTGAAGTGCTTATGCCTTAAAAACTGTAAAGCTTCTTTGTCTGAGCTGAGGAGAGAATGGGAAGAACATACAGGAGTGGTAGCAAGTGCAGTAACAGTCAGAAGATGCCTCTTCAAAAATAAACTTGTAGCCCGTTGTCCTAAGAAGAAGCCCCTCCTCAAACAAAAAATGAAAAAAGCCCAATTAATTTGGCGTAAAGAGCATGTCAAATGGACCCATGGGCCCCCGAGCAGTGGAAGTCAGTTATTTTTTTGGATGAGAAGAAATCCAACCTGCATGGCTCTGATGGAAGACAAGCGATTTGCTGTAGACATGGTGAAGAATACCATTCAGACTGTATGGTGTCTACAGTGAAATTCCCTACCAGCCAAATGATATGGAGGTGCAATTCGTATCACGGAGTAGGTCACCAGCAATTTATAAAAGGTTCCGTAAATGCCAATGGATACCTATCAATTAACTGCATCTTTCGGGACGACTCTGCTCCTTATCTGGCTAAAAGTATGTAGGCACTTCTGTAGTTACTTTCTGCATTATAGGTTCGACAGTAATGTGTTTACATTTGTTACAGGTGAAAAAATGGTTGGAAGAACAGTTCATTACAACTCTTAAGCTGGCCAGGAAACAGCCCGGACCTGAATCCTATAGAGAACTGTTGGCATTGTGTGGAATCTACAGTTGCCAGAAAGAAACCAAAGGCCCTCTTAAACTTCAGGAAGCCGTAATATGTATTTGGAACCACGAACTATCAGTTGATTATCTTCAGAAATTGATCTTGTCAATGCCTCGACTGTGTGCTGCTGTCATCAGGGCCAGAGGTGGTTCAACTAAATATTAGTTTGCACCTGGTGAACTTTTCATTTTGTTTTCCATTTAAAATGCAGGACTTCTGATAATTTCAGCCATAATTGTTGTGTTTACCAAAACTGTCTGTTTATAAAGGTTGCAGATGCTCATTTTGGAATATTTTGAAAGCACCTGTCAAATATTACTTAGCTTTGCCTTAACTCTTAATAAATATCTTTTGTTTATATTTCTATTTGTGATCTGCCAATGTGCCATTAAAAACTAAATCAATCAATCTATTTGTGATGCTAGTCATTAATATAACATACCATTGCAAAAAAAGGATTAGTGCATCACCTAGGAATTTCACATTTCTTTCTTTGAAGTATATATTGCCAAACCTGCTACTACAGTCTCAGGAAGGGGGGGTTCTGGATTTATATGGCTGTTAGAAAGCACAGGGTACCCGTTCATCGATCTCATATTTGGGGTGCAAAATTTTACTTCTGTATGCCACTGCCTGTACCTAGGGCATGAATATTATGGAATAGAAACAAGAGAGAAACATCTACTGCACGTAAATAATAAATATTTGTTAAATTTAGAGATCTAAACAATAAAAGATAATTTAACCTCTTTTTCAAGATCACACATAATATTGAAAAAGAGGTTAAATTCCACTTATTTTAGCACGGTTCTTGAAATAATTAACATTTAAAATGCTGTTTTAGTTCACTTTCTGTGCGGGCTGTATAAAGATTATTTGTGGGCCATAGGTTAGACACACTGCTCTAGATGATAAGTTGATTGGGGGGGGGGTTCTGTATGGCATTAAAAACCATAAAGATCCCCATACAGTGCGGACACAGCATGCACTAAGAAGGAATAATAGTATTCTGTCAATTTTTATTGAAGTTGTTTGTAGAGATAGGGAGGTTATAATCTCACTGTATAAGGAAATGTTGAGACTGCGCTTGAGGTTGGTGAAAGGGTGCCCATACAAGGAAAGACTGAATATTTGGACCTATAGACTTAGTAAATGTGTATTTTGGATGGAATTTGGTCGAGGTATGTAAGCCTCTCAACGGGGATAATGATGAGTGAAAGTAAAAGTTGCAGTCTTAAATGATATTAGATTTAGCAGTCATAAATTCTGATTACATGGAAGAGTGGACTGTAAAAAGTTTTAGCCAGATGTTAATTAATGGAATAAGTCACCTCCAGGGTTATTGAGGCTAACAGCTGGGGGGAAACAAGTAGTAGTGGTGGCAAGTGATGCAAGAAAGCAAGTGTATGAGCCTCTGTAGTGCCAGCCAAAAAAAAAAAAAAAAATCACACCATTCCCTCCAAATGCCTGTCCAGTTCCTCCTTAAATTTATTTAACCTATCAACTTCGACAACGACAGATGGAAGTTTGTTCCAACAATTAACCACCCACTGGTAAAAGGCAAATTTCCGCACATCTATTCTACATCTGTCTTTCCTTAATTTGAATTTATGTCCCCTTAGGTTCGTAATCTGAACAAGTGGAAGGATCCCATCAGAATTTAGTGTGCTCAATCAATTCAAGGCTTTATATACCTCAATCAGATCACAGCACAGGTGCCTAGTCTCCAGCCACTGCAGAACTTAAGCCTCTTGTAAGAGGATCCCTTCATTCCCCCACCAATCTTGTTGCCCTTCTCTGTACACGCTCAACAGGTCTACATCCTTCCTAAAATGAGGCCTCCAGACCTGCACGCAGTACTCAAGGCGTGACCTGACCATTGCCTTATACAGAGGGGGGACAGTCACCTCCTTTTCCCTGCTAGCAAAATTCCTATATATCATTGACAAAACCCCCATGATCAGCCTGTCTTCTTTTCTCAGAAAACTTTATATCTGACTGCACAATTATTACTGCCAGGTCTTTTTCATTTTCTACCACCTTAAGTGTAGTACCACACAGTTGGTACGTTTCTCTGGGGTTACTTCTACCCATATGCAGTACTTTGTATTTGTCAAGGTTAAACTTCAGTTGCCCCTTCTTAGCCCATCTGCCCAAATTTTCTAGATCCTGTTGTAGTAGTACACTGCCATTACTGTCATTAACAACCCTGCCAACCTTTGTATCATCTGCAAACTTCAACACTAAGCCTGATATACCTTCATCAATATCATTGATAAATATTCAAAACAACAGTGGACCAAACACCGAAACATGTGGGACTCCACTAATAACATTAGTCCACAAAAAGAAGCACCCATTGATTACCACCCTCCATCTTCTCCTGCTCAACCATCCTTTTATCCATTGTAACAATTTACCCTTAATACCTTTCTGCTCCAATTTGTAAAACAGTCTTCCATGCGCAACAGTGTAAAAAGTTTTCCTGAAATCCAAATATATGATATCAAAATTATTTTTTGCATCCAGTTCCCTTGTAACCACATCATAATTTCCTATCAAATTTGTCAGACAAAACTTTCCCTTAACAAACCCATGCTGTGTCTGAATTATTGCTGCAGTCTTATCTAGATGATCCTGCAATGCATCTTTTACCAGTGACTCCATTATTTTACCGGAACAGAAGTTAAACTAACTGGTCTGTACTTACTCGTGTCACCCTTCGATCCCCCTTTGTGAATTGGGGATCCAGTTGCATATCTCCAGTCCGTGGGGACCTACCCTGAGTCGAAGGATGCTCTCATAATTATGGCTAAGGGTTTTCCTAGTTGCTTTGCCACCTCCTTTAATATAACTGGATAGATCCCGTTCCACTCCAGGTGCTTTTCTTATGTTTAACTTCAACAATTTCTCCTCCACTTTGCTCTCAGTTATTACAACATCGCCAGTTGATCCCACTGTTACAGAATTTAAAAACTGTCTGAGATCACTGTACTCACCTTTACGGAAGCAAAATCATTAAGCACCCTCTACAATTTGATTACCTTCTGTCAATTTCAAACCTTAACTCCTCATGTGTGAATGTAGATGCAAAATACTCATTCTGTTTGTTTGCTATCTGAGCAGGATCACCAACAGTCGAATCATCGATATCAAGTGAACCAATCAGATTCATCCCCTTCCTTTTAGAGTTTATATAAGTAAAGAAATCTTTGCTGTTTTTCTTTGCATCCTTTGCCAAAGATTTCTCGTAATCTGCCTTCGCCTGCCTTACCTCCTTTGTGACCTGATTACAGACTAGCTTATATTTGCCATAGGCTTCTGAGTCGCTTGATAATTTATATGCATCCCGTGCATTTTTCTTCTCTGTCAAGAGTCTCATTAGTTCATTTGATAACCATTTAGGCCTAAACCTTGAACAATATTTCTTAATAGTTGTGTAACTTTTAGTATTAATGTATTCCACGATTAATTACTTGAATGCTTCCCACTTAATTTACTGTTGGTAACATCGCCAGTTGATCCCACTGTACAGAATTTAAAAACTGTCTGAGATCACTGTACTCACCTTTACGGAAGCAAAAACCCTTTCCTTTACCCCTGATGGTAATTATATCTTTAAGTAAATCCCACATCAGTACATTGTGATCACTGCTGATAACCAGATCAAGAGTATCTGGTTATCAGCAGTGATCATTTGTGTATTAAGAATTTGCAAATAAAGGAACCACTGTGTGGTTCCTTTAAAGTACAAAAGTAATCGATGAATTGACACCTATATGAATCGTAAAAAATGTAAGGTGTGTACCCTCTGTTCCCTTGTTTCAGAAAAAGCCTGACGGCTTCTTTGAAACATGGCTGATACTAAAATTGAATTTATTCCCTGCATTCTTGGGCTCTAAACACGGGACTGGTGGGCCCTATGGTGTGACAAACTTGCTACACTCTATTTTCTTCTTATGCCGTTGACTTTTTGCTGAGTGATGCTACTCCATATAACCCCTAGGCCTCACATCTGCTGAGTATGGGCTTGGCACACCCAGGGTCCTGAGCTGGATATCATCATTCTTCCCTTTCTTGGTGATTCCCTTCTACTTTTGACTCTCTTTCTCTCTCTCTCTCTCTCAGGGTAATTTGGGAACTTTTTTTTTTTTTTTTTAGCAAGGAAGCCTGAGCCATAAGTCTCAGGCTTCCTTGCTAAATCTATGATTTAGTGAGTAACACTAAATCATAGATTTAGTGTTACTCACGTTTCCACAATAGCATTTGAATTAGCTTGTATTGACTATTTCAAAGCAGACGTCCTGGCTGGCAACCAGTGATAACAAGTTGGAGAACTTGATTAAATACTTGCATTTATTATTATAAAAGGAAAGTTGAAAATTAATGAATCACCTTGACTTTGTAATTTAAAAGAGGTGGTCTGATGATATGGTGCTAGTTCAGACTTGATTGATTGGTAGTAGTGCCTGAAATCACAAAGTCCATGGCCTACTGTTAGTACTGTAGAAACGGGGCCTTGTCAGTATCATCATGACACTGCTCCCTTTGATATAGCAAGGGTTCGTGCAAGGCTGGTTTGTGGACAATAACATCAAAAAGTTGGACTGGCAAGCTCAGATCCAGAGCTTAAGCACCTGTGAATGAACTAGGGTGCTGGCTTAGGCTGTAGCTAAACAGTTGTGTTTTTTTTTTTTTTTTTTCCCTCCAGGCTAGTTCCGATGGATACCTTTCAGGAGAAATTCTTTGTGCACCCTCTGGAAATTGATTGAAAGTATGCTTGTGTGGATTGACACTGATACAAGGCGAACATGCTAGCTTTGCCTTGTATTAGTGTCAACCCCCAGTGTAATTGGATTTTGAGTTTAAAATCTCTTTTTACAACTACCTGTGTGTGTTCAGGTACTTTTTTGCCATAGAGCCAATATACCATATGGTATATTGGCTCATTTTTGCAGCAGAGCCAATATACCATATGGTATATTGGCTCTGCTGCAAAAATGATTTCATTTAACATTTTAATTCTTCAGTGTTGTAATCTTAATTTAATTAATATTAATAATAATATTCATTGTAATAATAAGTGCATAATTTTTATAAATATTTCAATTTTAATAGATTGAAAGTAATGATCTTGAAAAAACCATTAGTGCCAAAGATTCAAAACCAGTGTGTCCTAAATTTGAAATGGAAGCTGCATCTTTTCCACCTCTGCCTGGTTCTGTTGTAAGTTTTATTTATTTATATATATGTGTACACGCACACCAGTTCTGCTGAACAAATTAATAGAACTTTACTGTTTAAGCCTAATTTTTGTTTTAAAAATGTATTTTTATATATATATATATATATATATATATATATAACAGAAAAGCAGTGAGCTCTTAAATTCATTCTCAGAGTGATATTAAGTGAATTTTTTTTCTCCCTTTTGTCAAAAAAAAAAAATAATAATAATAGTTCAGGGTGTGTTGCTAATGGACAAAATAATAAGCAGCACTTCCTCCAACATTGGAAAGTTTTATATAGTTGTCCACTTCCACGGTGGCAGCACCCATAATGGTGAAAATCTAATTTTTGGTAATATTAATGAAGCAAATCAGATTTACTGGTCACAGACCAACTTTGATTTCTTTATATTGCACTGTAAATACATACTATTTCCTTGCCAACCTAACATTGAACATTTGCAATACACAGTATTAGTAGTGGCAAGTGATCCAAGGAAGCAAGCTTATACAGTATCAGCAAAAAGAAAATATATACTCAACTCAACTCAATCTCTCTTTCTCTATTTTGTCTGATTCTTTAAATTTGTTCAATCTACCAACTTCCTCAGTGCCATAAGGAAGTTTGTTCCAATAGTCAGTCACTCTGTAGCTGAAAGCAAAATTTCACACATTTATCCTGCAGACATCCTTTCTCGGTTTATGTCCCCTTATGTGTGTCATACAAGAAAGAGTAAGGATGCCATTCCAAAAAATTTCTTTGTGCAAATGCAGAATATATATATTTGGTTTGGCAGCAACCTGAACAGGATCATCAATAATTATGCCGGTCATCTATTTAGGTCAATGTGTTCATCCCTTTCATTTTAATGTTAAAGTTAAAGAATTTTATGTATTAGATTAAAAAATTAGTGAACACTTGAAAAGGCTTAAGGATTTTTAACCTTAAAATTCACTGTGTCCCAATCGAAACAAAGACTGATGTCCATAATCATAATGGCAGGATATATTTTGTTTTAATTTCTATTAATAAAAAACTAATCTAGATGTCATAACATGGCAACAGTGATGATAGTTATATTTTACCTGACTGTGTACAGCAGTGTCCCATGCCATCCTGCTTCTCAGGATTGAAACCTTAACATAATTTTTTTGTATAAAGACAGTACTTCCCCAGCCCCACCCCCAGTTCATGAACCCACTTAGTCCATTGGACCATTAGTTAAGAACCCCTTACTTTGACTGCTCATTTGGGGATTAGGCGGAGGCAATTATTGGGTACCTATTCCACAGTTTAATTCATTTCTTCTGTGCATTTTAAACTTAGAAGTTCCTTACTATAATAACATTTTGTACTGTGAATTCTCTTGCAAAGAGCTTCCCTATTCATGCACTTGAAATAAGCACATCTAAAGAAGTATACTGCTGCTTATTCTCAGTTTGCTGTTTTAGAGGTCTCCTCATCACACAAGAAGCACTCTCCTGAGAAGTATAATGCTACTTGTTTTCAGTTCAGTGCTGTCATCCAGGTGGCAGTTTAGGATATTGTCTACTTACTGTTGAGCAAAAATGTATTCTAGGTGTGAAAGGTGACAGTCCAGTTGTGACTTGATTCAGTAATATGAAAGGTGCCAAAAGGTGTGGAAAGCTAAAAAAATTGCATTTTAGACTGCATGTTCAAGTTGTGGAATATATAGAAGCAATATACTGTTGGTGCATTAAACATCACATTATACATAGTTGTATAAGTAAGCATAGTTGTATAGAGCAAGCTTATCTGCGAAAAGATCTAAACCTCCCAAGGACTTCCTAATTCATTTCACAAATATACGTGGTCTCAATTCTAATCTCAACGATGTCCATTTCCACTTGCAGTCTTCCAAACCCCATGTACTTTTTCTGACTGAATCTCAGTTATCAGTTGATTCAACTACTGCTCATCTCAGATGTCCAAATTATTTGCTGTATGATTCCTTTCGCCTCAAAGGTGGTACTTGTGCATATGTCCGTTCTGATATTCCCTGTCAAAGACTTGGCAATTTAGAATCTCTCCTCTTTGATCTTCTCTGGCTTAAAATCTCTCTACCTCATTGTGTAAAATTCATCTGTTGTCTCTACCGTTCTCCCAACTCCACTAATCACTTGGAGCTCTTTGACTTCCTCTCTTTGCAACTTGACTTTCTCCAGTCCAACTTTGGCGCCTCCGTAGCCAGGTGGGAAGGAGCAGCAGTGCGTAGCACACGCTTCTTGATTAGGCCGGGGTTCGAGCCCGTCACCACCAAATACGGAGGATGCGGAAAGGTCAGGGAATGACCACCGCATATCCCGGAGCAATATGGCCTTAGTTGCTAATGCTCCTAAAAATCAAATAACAATAACCAGTCCAACTTTCCTAACAGTGAGGTAATTTTCCTTGGTGATTTTAACGTTCACAACTCCAGCTGGCTTCCGTTTTCTAGTCACACTGACCCAGCAGGTCGAGATGCTGAGGCTTTTGCAATTACTAATGACCTAGCACAGATTGTTCATTTACCTACAAGAATACCGGACAATCCTAATCATACAGCCAATACGCTTGATCTTTTTCTCACAAACAACCCTTCTAAGTACAAGGTTGAAGTGAGAGGTCCTTTAGGCACTTCAGATCACAACTTGGTGATTGTCTCTTCTCCAATGGAACCTTTATCTCATGGCTATTCCGAACCTCGTATTGTTTGGCATTACAAGAATGCAAAATGGGATGACCTGCGAGACTTCTTTTCTTCTTTTCCTTGGTCTGATTACTGTTTCAAAACTTCTGATGTCAACGTTTGCTCAGATCGTGTCAGTGAAATTATTCTTGCAGGAATGGAATCCTTTATCCCACACTCCACTTTAAAATCTCGTCCTTTATCTAAACCTTGGTTTTCCAATAAATGTGCTAAGGCTGTCCAAGAGAAGAACGTTGCATATCGTAATTGGCTTGTTTCTAATTCTTCAGTTTCATTTTCTGCCTACACCAAAGCTCGCAACAATTGTAAAGCAGTTATTAATCAGTCCAAACTAGAGTTTGAACAGGCTAAGAGTAGGAAACTTGCTTCTTGCCCTAATGGTAGCCGAGCATTCTGGTCTCTTGCCAAAGCCATTGGCCGCAATTTTTGCCCATCTCTGCTCCCACCTCTGTCCAAACCAGATGGTTCTGTTGTCACTTCAGCCAAGGATAAAGCTGACCTGCTAGCATTCCATTTTTCTTCGAGCTCATGTATTAATGATCTTGGTAAAACACCTCCCACCATTCCTAACACGCTCCATTCAATGCCTCCTGTGGTCTTCCGTCAAAAGGATATCAGAAGGATTTTGATGAATCTTGATGCTAAGAAAGCTCCAGGTCCTGATGGTATTTCTCCACTTGTTCTCAAAACCTGTGCTCCTGAACTTACTCCTGTTGCCACCTTTTTTCACTTTCTTATTCCAAAGGTGTGTTTCCTTCTGCTTGGAAATTTGCTCATATCCAGCCAGTTCCTAAAAAGGGTGACAAATCCCTCCCATCTAATTATCGTCCCATTGCAATTACTTCTACTCTTTCTAAAGTAATGGAGAAATCAATTAACCGCCAACTCTTAAACTACCTAGAAACCTTCCGTCTGATCAACGATCGCCAGTATGGATTCCGTCAGTGTCGATCCACTGGTGATATTCTGGCTTATGTTACCCATTTATGGACTAATTCAATGGAAAGGTTCGGTGAAACACAAGTAGTTGCTCTTGACATCTCAAAGGCTTTTGATCGTGTTTGGCATAAAGGTCTTCTAAACAAGCTTCCATCTTATGGTTTGCCAACTGTTTTTAGTAATTGGTTATCCAGTTTTCTCTCTGATCGCTCACTGAGGGTGATGGTAGATGGCTCTCTGTCTTCTAACTTCTCCACTAATGGCGGTGTCCCCCAAGGTTCAGTTCTTTCCCCCACTCTTTTCCTCTTGTATATCAATGACCTTCTTCCATTGACTGGAAATCCTATCCATAGTTTTGCCGATGATAGCACATTGCATTCAACTTTCCATTTTGAGAAACCTTGTCCAGCTCAATCAGCTTCAAGTTCTCGAAAATCTGCTGCCAATTCCTTAAATGCCGATTTTCAGGTAATTCTCCAGTGGGGCAAAGACAACTTAGTTGATTTCAACCCTTCTAAAACTCAGTCTTGTCTTATATCTCGCAAAAAGGATTCTTCTGCTCCTATGCTTATCTTTAGTGACACTCCGATTTCTAGGCAAAATGATATATCTCTTTTGGGGATTACCCTGACTTCTAATCTCTCTTGGCACAAGCACATTACAAATATTGCTTCCTCTGCATCTAAAAAACTTGGTTTTCTCTTTCGCTCTCGGCGTTACTTTTCTCCCAAACAGCTGCTCACTCTGTATAAATCACAAATCCGCCCTGCCATGGAATATTGTTCCCACATCTGGGGTGGTGCCCCCAAAACCTCTCTCAGGCTTCTTGATTCCATTCAGAAGAGGGCAGTTAGGTTAATTAATGATACATCTCTAACAGAGTCTCTCCACTCGCTTTCTCATAGACGCACTGTTTCTGCTGCATGCCTCTTCTACAGATACTTCCATGGGCACTGTTCTTCTGAATTGGCTTCTATAATTCCTGCTCTCTCTTTCAAAACAGTCTGAACACGTGCCTCCACCAGCCAACATCCATTTACTGTCCAACTTCAAACCCACAGAACCAACTTTTCATCTTCCTCATTTATTCATTCAACTGCCATTTTCTGGAACAACCTTCCTTCATACGTATTTCCTGAAAATTACAATCTACAGAAGTTCAAGTCCAATATCAACAAATATCTTCTTTCGTCTTCTCAACCTCCAACCCAAGCATGGTACTAAGTACTATAGGTTATAATACCTCTCGTGTTTGGGGTTCTCATAAAAAAAAAATAAATAAGTGAGAAGGAAATGAAAGCTTGCATAAAAGGCAATTTATACAAGTTGCCAATTCCTTCAAGTTGGCCTGTTCATGCATGTGAGGAATATACCCAGTAATTGTGTCCACATGTGAGAAAATAGCTTCCATAGTTTGAAGCTATGTTCTGCAACATATCTTGCATTGTGAATTCTTTTGCAGTGAGTTGCCTTATTCATGCACCTCAGATAACACGCACATGATGAGAAGGTGAAAATATGCCTCTGTTTATTCTTAGTTGAGGTCTACCTCTCAGATTGCTCTCTCGGGGATTGCCCTTTTTTGCATCTCTCATATCATTGAATAAAGTCACAACCATGTTTTCGGCTTTTGTACTTGGGGTACTATCTGGATGGCACTCAATAGAGAATAAGTAGTTTCCCCTTTGGAAGAAGCATTTCTTTGAGGTGCATGAATAGAGCAACCCGTTGTGAAGGGATTCACAATATGAGGTGTAGTAAAATGCCTTTTATGCAAACTTTGGTTTGCTTTTCATTTTTATAATATAGTATGTGTGATTTCATTTTTACATTTTCTAACAGTACCTCTGTTGAAGTCTAGCTTGGAAAAAAAAAAACTCACTGGACAGAGAAATTTCACCACACATCAGCTGCTCTTAAAAATTTGTAATTCTTTGTTGAAGATAGTTGCATGACAATTTACAATTCTCTTTGTGTAATAATTTTAGTGCATTAAAATTATCTGTATTTAAAGACTAAATGTACACGTCATAATACAATATGGGTTTATGTCATATTATGCCATGTGCATTTAGTCTTTTAATACAGTATCATTCTGTTCACCATTTGGCATCTCTTATATTGTTTCATTTTTACATATTTTACAAGTGTGAAGGCATGTTTGCATTATCAGGATACCTGCCTGCCCACCAATGAGTAAGCCAACAAGCTTCAAAACGGTGCCATCTGGGTGGTGATATCCACTGAAATTAAATAACAACAGTCTCCTCTACTAGAGAAGTGTTATTTATTCAGAGTAGTGCAATACCTGTATTTAAATTGTGAAGGTAGCCACAATATGAGATAAAATTAAACGATGCCTTTACACTACATATGTAGCATATAGGTTAGTGCAAGAGCTTCATTTTAACATAGCCATCTACCAAAGCAGTTAAATGAATTAATTAAATTGGCATCATTTTGGTTATTATTATTAAAGCTTGTTGGCTTCTCTTCGGTGGGTGGGCAGTTACCCTGGTGTTGCAATAGTGACAACCCACTTATGAAGTACAGTAATACCCCGAAGTTACGCGATAGGTGGGTCCGACGAAAATCGCGTAAGTCGAATTTGCGTAAGTCGGGGTACAACTTTGCATATAAATACATATAAATTTTGCTTAATTGGGACCAAGGACTAACAAAAACACTAGTTTAGAAGAAAAATATTAATAGAATTGCAGTTCTTTATACATATTAATACAAAATATGTATTAAAAAAAAACAAATGAGTTACGTGAAAAAGTTATTTCGATGTCGATGGCTTCATAAAATCTAACAAATTCGTCGGACGACACAGCGTCTTTTTTTCACGCAGAATTTCTTCGTAGCAAGCTAATATTTTTTTTTATTCCTTGCTTTGTAGCTATAACGCGTTCTTCGTTGGAGTCTGTTTTCTAAAATTTTTAAGCCCTTTACAATTGAGCCCTTTTCAATTTTCAACCTGTCAAGTTTGCAATTGTCATGTGCTTTTTGCCTTTGCTTCATTTAGGCCTTTAGCACGTGCAATATCACATGGTCTTTCATTTCGCTCAAAGCGTTTCACAATTTCATATTTTTTCTCTATCGACAGAGGCGGACTGGCCATAAGCCTTACCGGGGAAACCCCGGTGGGCCAGTGTGATTTTGGCCATAAACCATAGTATGAGGCCACTATAAATTTTCCCGGGTAAGAATTTTTGACCCAGTCCGCCTCTGTTTATCGATAATTGCTTTTCTTTTTCTCTCTGAATCTGCAGTGTCTTCACCAGGACGCTTCCTTTTCACACCTTTTAATTAAGTATTTTACTATTTTTAGGGAATAAAGCACAATTACAAAATGAGGAGGCACGCTTGATACGCATAAACAAAGCTGCGCGCATGTAGCAACTGAATAAACAACACCATAAAGGCAGAGGTACGCTATTAACACCTCACATTTCTAGGGGTTACTACCATAAAACAATAAAAATCCAGTTGCATTTCTGCTAGTGAAATCTGTTATAAACTGGTAGTAAACTCGATCTAATTGCATTTGCAATTATACCGATAGCTGGAATTGTGTTGGTTTTTACGTTATCATGGTGAAATGTGTTTCCCCTTCACTGATATAAAAAATATAAAAGCAACAAAGTTAAATTTTGTTCATCTTTCGCTCTCATTCTCCGCCGTCGCACCGTATATCGATAACATATGAAAAACGACCTTGAAGATAGTGGGCGGCAGCGTTGCCAAACGAAAAAAAATCAAGAACCGCGTAACTCCGAGTTCGCGTAAGTCGGGGTATTACTGTATAACTTCACAATATGAGAGATGCCTGATGGTGTGCAGTGATATAGACTAAAAAATATTTAAGGGCAAAGGCCTTGCTACGAGGTAGAATGACTACCATATAGGTTAGTGCAAAAGCATCATTTTAACGTATTCATCTACCAAGGTAGTTAAATTAATTAATTAAATTGGCATCGTTTTAGTTATATCTCATATTGTGAATGCCTTCGTCTGGGTGGTGGTGGTGCTATCCGCTGAGAATAAATAACAGTAGTCTTCTGCACTGGTGAAGTGTTACTTTTTCGAGGTAGTACAATACCATGGCAACTCGTTTGTGAAGGTATTCACAATTTGAGATATAACTAAAACGATGCCAATTTAATTATTCAATTTAATTGATTTGGTAGATGGCTACGTTAAAATGAAGCTTTTGCACTAACCTATATGTTAGTCATTCTACCTCGTAGCATGAGGCCTTTGCCCTTAAATATTTTATAGACTAAATAAGTAGTTAAAGTTATGGGTTAAACTATGTTAACTATGTTAAACTATGTTTAGTTATCTGTATAACCAATCATGTAAGTTAAATTATTCCAGTTTTTTTTTTTTTTTTACTTTTTCCTTACATCACCTCATCCAAGTTTATTAATTTCATTTATGTTGCAGTTCATATAGTGGTGTACATAAATTTTTTAAAGATTTAAACAGGGTAGCACACTTATGTAACTCACTTATTTTGTGTGTGTGTCCCAGTAGAACCATTTAGTTTATTTAACCAAATTATCTTATTCATAATCATATAATGTTTTTTTATATATCATCATCAGCCATTTTCAATCCACTGCAGGATGAAGGCCTCTCCAGCAACTTTCCAGTTCCTTCTGTTTTGAGCACTGGCCATCCATTTATTACCCAAAAACTCATGAATTTCATCTATCCATCTCCGCCTTTGTCTTCCAGGTTTTCTTCTAGCTCCTCTTGGGTACCATTCTGTTATTTTCTTAGTCCATCTGTCATCATGTCTTCGAGCTATGTGTCCTGCCCAAGACCATTTTAGTTCTTTAGTTTTGATAAGAATGTCCTTTACTTGAGTTTGCTGCCTAATCCACGTGTTTCTCTTCTTATCTAACAGTCTATTTCCCAATATAATTCGTTCCATTCTTCGCTGTGTAGTTCTGAGCTTCTCTTCCATTCTTTTGGTGAGTGTCCAAGTTTCACTTCCAAAGTCATGGTGGGGAGTACACATTGGTTCATTATTTTACGTTTCAGACAAACTGAGATTGCTCTTCAGAATGTGACTATATTTCCTGAATGCTATCCATCCACAATTTATTCTTCTCTTGACTTGCAGCCATTTATCATTATTACAGCTAATAACTTGTCCCAGATAAGTATATGACTCCACCTATTCAATTACTGCTCCTCCAATCATTATTTCCCTTTCTGTGGCATACTTGTTCATCATTACTTGTGTTTTAGCCATATTCATCTTTAGTCCAAAATCCTTACTAACTGTGCATAACTGATTAAGATTTTCCTCTAATTCTTTGGGATCGTGGCTTATGACCACAATGTCATCTGCAAATCGTAAATGGTTTAGGTACTCTCCATTCACATTGACTCCTTTCTGCAACCAGTCTAATCTTCTGAAAGCTTCCTCAAGGGCAGCAGTAAACTGCTTCGGAGATATTGTTTCTCCTTGTCGAACTCCTTTCTTGATTTTAAATTTCCTACCGTCTATGTCTAGTCTAATAAAGGAGGTAGCACTCTCATATATTTTCTTCAAAATCATAATATGTGGGGGTATCTATGCCTTGTCTTTTCAGTGCCCGAAACATTGCCTTATGCTGTATGGAGTCAAATGCCTTTTCATAATCCACAAATGCCTGGCATAATGGTGTTTTATATTCATTTGCTTTCTCCATTAGCTGTGATATTACGTGAAGGTGATCCATAGTTGAGAATCCTGTCCTAAAGCCAGCTTGCTCTTTCGGTTGATTCCATCAAGTATTCTCTCTAATCTGTTAGTAATGACCGTTGTGAACAACTTGTAGATGTGAGATAACAAGCTAATTGGTCTATAATTTCGAATTTCTGATTTATCTCCTTTCTTATGCAGCAAAACTATGATTGCATTATTCCACTGCTTAGGCGTCACACCTTTTCTAATGCACTTTCTGAAGAGCCTTGCCAGTTTTTGTGTTATGTCTGTTCCTCCCAATTTTAACAACTCTACAGTAACTTCATCTTCCCCCGGGGCTTTCTGATTCTTCATTTCCTTCAATGCATGTTCTACCTCATCAGGAAGAATATCGGGTATGTCGTATGTGTTGCTAATTTGCAATCCATCTTCCCCACTGCTGGTATCATTCTCTCACTCCTTGTATAATTCTCTATAGTAGTCTTCTGCTATTTGAATTATGCCTTCTCTGCTGTTTATAAGTACACCATCGCTGTTCTTCAGTTTCAGTATCATTTGTCTTTCTCTATTACTGCTCATGGCTGCTGATTTAAATCCTTTGTTTTCCCTTAATGCTTGTTCTACTTTTCTTGTGTTAAATCTTATGTCCTCTCTGAGTCTCTTTCTAATGGCTTTGCATAACTCAGTATACTCAATTTTTTCCTTGTCAGTGTTTATCTTGCTCTTCATTTTCGTCTTTGGTTCATCGTAACAAGTGTTTCTTGACTAAATTTTTTTTCTTTGGATTTCTTTTTCCCTACAGGTTTCTTGGGCTTTATCACTTTCAGAAAGTTGTAATATTCCTCGTTGATATCTTGGTCCTGAGCAGTCTGCAGAAGCTCAAACTTGTTCTTAAGTTCCAGTACATACTGCTTTTTCTCTTCTGTTATCTCAAAGTCCTTTGTATTATTTACTTGAGTCAGTTTTTTACTTTCCTTTCCTACATCTATATCAAGCGTGCATCTTACCGTTCTGTGATCACTTCCAACATTTACCTTATTCAGGACGGTAACATCATTCACAATATATCTTCTGTTAGTGAGGATGAAGTCGATTTCATTAGTAGTTAATCCATTTGGACTCTTCCATGTCCACTTTCTGTTCACCCTTTTCTTGAAAAAAAGTGTTCATTACTGACAATCCTAGAGATTCTGGAAATTCCACAAGTCTTTTGCCTCTAATTTCTTTCACCAATTCCAAAATTTCCTATAGTTTCCCCTTTCTGCACTGTTTTGTGTTTTTCCAACCTTAGCATTGAAGTCCCCAAAAATCATAATAATGTAGTGGGTTTTCTGCTCATCTAGAAGACTCAATTTCTGTGTACATTTCTTCAACCTCTTCTTCATCATGGCTCAATGTTGGTGCATAAATCATTATAACCTTTAGCTTGTACCTCTTAGAAATCTTGAGTATTAGTCTTGACACCCTTGGTGATGTACTTTTGAATTCCAAAATGTTGTTTTTTAAATCTTTATGGACCAGAAACCCAACTCCACCTTCACTCCTTTCACTGTTTCCATTGGTGTACAGCAGATTTCCACTTGATAAACTTATAAGTGATTCATTTCTTCTTCTTGTTTCAGCCAAACTAATGATATTCCAATTTACATTTTCTAATTCCTTTTCCAGCTCTAATATCCTATCTGTTATATATATATAAATAGAAAAATCACATTATTCCATTACTTTTTGATAGCAGCTGGAAAACACCCTTCCAAATGTCAAAAAGACATCTGGAAGGGTTTTTTTTCTTTCTTTCTCATGACTTTTTGTTTCCATATTCTAAGAAGACGTTTCCATATTCGAAAAATAAATCTGTTTAAGTAATCTCTTTCTCTCTCTCTCTCTGCCTGCAAGCAAATTAAGTTGGTTTCAGAATTTATTTGCTGTTTCTGTAGCAATAGTGATGCTGATGTTCTTCAAATAATTTGCATTCATTACTTTTGGATAAGTCAATTCTAAAGCTTGGGGGTGGGGGGGACAATAAACCTCCCTAAGACAACCACCAAAATTCTGACAAAAATCAGTTGAGAGGCAGTCTCCTTAAGGGGGTAGAAGGTATTGCTGTATTATTTTCCTTGAAGTAATTGATTTCTTTAAGCTCATTACAAAAATTGGAGTTAAATAATCTATAAAACATTTAATTTTTAAATATTATAACATTAAAAAGTGATTGAAATAATCTTCTAAAATCATTAGCATTAGTAGAGGCATATGATGTCTAGCATTAGTAGAGTCTCTAGCATTAGCATTAGTAGAGGCATATGATGCAAGAAAGCAAGCTTATTCAGCATCAGCCAAAAAAAAAAAAAAAAAAAACACACCACTCCCATTTCACCCTTCCGATCATTCGAAATACTGTCCAGTTGAGCCTTAAATTTGTTTAGGCTATCAACTTCCACAACAAGGGATGGAAGTCCGTTCCACCAACCAATTACCCGCTGGCTAAAGGCAAATTTCCGCACATCTATCCTACATCTGGCTTTCCACAATTTGAATTTATGCCCTCTCAGGTGATTATTCTGAGCAAGAGGAAGAATCCCATCAGCACTGAGCATGCTCAAACCATTCAAGGCTTTATACACCTCTATCAGATCACCTCGCCGGTGCCTAGTCTACACACACTGTAATTTGCAAAAATTAAGCCTTTCTTTGTAAGAGCAACCCTTCACTAATTTTGTTGCCCTTCTCTGTACTCGTTCCAGCAGCTCTACATCCTTCTTGAAATGAGGCCTCCAGACCTGTATACAGTACTCAAGATGTGGCCTAACCATTGCCTTATACAAGGGAATAATCACCTCCTTATCCCTGCTAGAAAAATTCCTGTATATCATTGACAAGACACCATGAGCTACTCTTGCAGCTCGTCTGCACTGCTCAGAGAACTTCATATATGCCTGCACAATTACCCCAGGTCCTTTTCGTTCTCCACCACTGTCAGTGTAGTACCGCAGAGTTGATACGTTGCTCTGTGGTTACTGTTTCCCATATATAGTACTTTACATTTGTCAATGTTAAACTTCATTTGCCACCTCTCAGCCCATCTGTTCAACCTTTCCAGATCCTGATGCAGCAGCATAGCGTCAGTAGTTTCCTTAACAACCCTGCCAACCTTTGTATCATCTGCAAACTTGACATTAAACTTGATATACCATCATCAATATCATTCATAAACACCGAAAACAACAACGGACCCAGCACTGAACTCTGAGGAACTCCACTAATAACATTAGTCCACGTTGAGCAGTGTCCATTGATTACCACTCTGTCTTCTGCCACTCAACCATCCCCTTATCCATAGCAGCAATTTGCCTCCAATGTCACACTGCTCCAATTTGTGCAGCAGTCTTCCATGTGCAACAGTATCAAAAGCCTTTCTAAGATCCAAATATATAATATCAAAGTTATTCCCTGCATCCAGTTCTTTTGTGACTACATCATAGTATCCAATCAAATTGGTCAGGCAAGACCTGCCCTTAACAAAACCATGCTGCGTCTGAGCTATAACTGAATGCTTGTCTAGATGATCCTGCAGTGCTTCTTTAACCAGTGCCTCCATTAATTTACCTGGAACAGAAGTTAAACTAACAGGTCTATAATTACTTGTGTCAGCCTTTGATCCTCCTTTGTGAATTGGGGTTACATTTGCACATCTCCAGTCTATGGGTACCTCCTCTGAGTCCAAAGAAGCTCTCATAATTATGGCTAGGGGTTTGCTTACTTCCTTTGCTGCCTCCTTTAATATAACTGGATAGATCCTATCCACCCCAGGTGCCTTTTTTATGTTTATCCTCAACAATCTCTCCTCCACTTTCCTCTCAGTTATTACAAAATCATCTAGCTCACTGCCAATGTTTACTTTACCTACATCATTCTCCTTCCTGAATAACTCCTCATGCGTGAATGTGGATGCAAAATACTCGTTTAGATTGTTAGCCACCTGAGCAGGATCCTCAACTGTTGAACCATCAATATCCAGTGGACCAATCTGATTCATCCCTTTCCTTCTTGAGTTTAAATAGGTAAAGATCTCTCTTTTCTGTTTTTCTTTGCATCCTTTTCCAAGGATTTTTCGTAGTCTGCCTTTGCCTGCCTACTCTCCTTTGTGACTTGGTTACAGATCAACTTATATCTATCATAGGCTTCCATGTCACCCATTAATTTGTATGTATTCCATGCATTTTTCTTCTTTGCCACATGTCTCATTAGTTCATCTGACAACCATTTAGGCCTAAACCTTGAACAATATTTCTTAGTTGGTATGTAAAGCCTGGTAGCTTCCAAGATTAGTTCCTTGAATGCTTCCCATTTTGAGTTTGCTGTTGGTAACATCATCAGTTGGTCCCACTGTATAGAATTTAAATACTGTCTCGGACCATCATAGTCGCCTTTACGAAAACAAAAATCCTTCCCTTTACCTCTGATGGTAGTTACCTCCTTGAGTAAATCCCACTTCAAAGTCTCGATTGCTTTATTCAAACAGTCTTCTATTTGAAATAATGAATTTAACAAGGTTACATTTCCTGATTCCTTTAATCCATCAACATTAATAAACTTGGACTGAGTGGAATTACTATTTCACTCCTTGTCTCATTATCACTACACTTGTCCTTGTCTACTACTGTCCAATTCCATATCTTGGCATAGTTTCTTCCTAATTTTCAAGGTCATCATCACCACATGCCAATAAATTGTTCTCAAAGATTATATTTACATTAAAATTTGTCACTTTGCATAGCTGCACTCATTCCTTTTCATAGGATGGTAAAAATTTATTTGCTTTATTGGTTGTTCCAAATTTTTGGAACAACTTTTGCCTATTACCAAAAGCTTCAGTTTTTCATTACCAGCCATATTTGCAGCCAAGAGTGTAATTCTCTCCTTACTGTTTTTACCACCTAAACATTTATCACCTTTAAAAGTCTGTATCTTGTTTCACAAACATTTAAAAAATAGACGTTTCTTCAATGTTGAATGTCTTTGGATTCGTAGTCCTCCGTAATTTTTTCAAAACAGTTTATCTCCAATGGGTATAATTTAAACAATAATTTAAAGGCTTCTTTGATTCCAACTCCACTTTCATCAAAAATAACTTTTTCGAGTAAGCCATGATGCTCTTTAAATTTGTCCAGCCGACCAGAGCTGCCTTGGAATGTTTTGTGCCCCAAAAAAGATGCGTACTCCATAGCCTTTTCTTTTATTAATAGCCCTGATATCGGCTTGTTTTGGTCTCGAATCAACTGGTTCATCTACATCTTCCCAAAGGCATAATTTTGCACGCTTCCAACTGGGTCCCATTTCCTCACACTGTTTTAGAATCAAAACAGGAATTTTCAGAATAGTTGATACACTACTGACGAGGACATCAAATTTTAAAGTGATTTCTTTTTTTTAATGCTGCGATATACACTGTTAAGCACGTCCACTTTTTCACAGTACACTCAGGGATTTCCTCTTAGACATTCTAAGGTTACTTGCACAGCAGTTAAAACAAAGCTGAAATTAGGGACCACTTGTAGCTACCATATAAACAGACAGGTAAAATTCAGTGGAAGTGTGGATGACTCATTTCTTCGAAACAGTGGATGAATTTCCGAGATAAAGGAAAATTATTCTCTCCTAATTCTCTAATAAGTTGGCCAGAGCCAATGCTCGCGTCGAGAATATGCCTTAATCTTTGCCAAACAAATGCTTCTCTCAAACTTCCATCTTTTTCTATCCCGTGCCAAAGTTAGCCAGTGTACTCCTGCAGGGTTTTATGGGCACCATTAAATTGTAAAATGTCTTAGCTCTTAATTCGTTGAATTAAAGCCTTTAGCTATTAAAAGCTAAAGGGATTAATGCTTAATCATTTAACTCTTAATTCATGCTTTCTACAACATCAACTTTATTGCCTAAAGGCCAGAGGTGCGAACATGCATACCCAGGTTCTCGAAATCAGTTCATTATAGGGAAACTATTTTCAGTGTAATGACCAAGGGGAAATCAAAAAGTTTGCTACATAGAAAATTTTGCTATATGCAAGTTTGTTAAAGAGAGGTCAAACTATATATATATATATATATATATATACCATATTTCCCCATGTATAAGACGTGTCCTTTTTTGAAAATTTTGGGGTATAAAAACTGGGTGCGTCTTATACAATGGTTGTAGATTTTTTTACTTGCATTTCCCGCTTTTTCGCACTTGTTGTCTTTGCGCTCATTCTTTTGCCCTTGTTACCGGTATATTAGGTTACGTTTTGCCACATTCTGCCCGGAAATGGCTCAGAAAAGATTTTCGTACAGTGCTGAATTCAAGTTAAAAGTGATCCAGTTTGTAAAAGTGAATGGAAATCGTGCTGCTGAATGTAAGTTTGGTCCTCCTCCAACTGAGAAAACAATCCGAGACTGGCTACGGGAAGAAGAAACCCTACTGAAAACGCCACAGCAGAAGGCCATGAGAGGTAAGTCAGAAAAATGGCCTGATTTAGAGAGAGAATTGAAGATATGGATTGAAGAGCAAAGGACAATTGAAATTCCTGTGTCCACAAAGATGGTTCAGCATGAGGCAAGAAGAATTGCTGATGAAAAAGAAGTTACTGATTTCAAAGGAGGATATGATTGGTGCTTCAGGTTCATGAAACGGAATGGACTAAGTATGCATACATGCACCAGACTTGCCTGAAAGCTATGAGCAGAAGGTCCTTGAATTTGATCGTTTTGTCATTCAGTGTTGGAAGACACATCAGTTTGAGTTGGGACAGATTGCAAATATCGACAAAGTTCTTCAATTTGATGTCCCAAGTAACAGAACTGTTGATAAGAAGGGGATGAAAACTGTAACTGTGAAGACGAGTGGACATGAAAAGAGCCATTATACAGTTGTTCTAGCTTGTTGTGCCGACGGAACCAAGCTGCCTCGAGGCTATGCTGATTTTCAAACGCAAAACAATGCCAAAAGAAGACATTCCTTGAGGAGTGATTGTCCGCATTCATGACACAAGGGTTGGATGGATCAGGATGGGATGAAGATCTGGTTTGAGAAAGTTTGGAGCAGGAGACCAGGTGGGCTCTTACGCAAACCTGCCCTATTGGTGCTTGATCAGTTCAGGGCACACATAACAAAAAACACAAAGAAGATTGCTGCAGAGCAAAAAACAAAACTTGCCGTCATACCTGGAGGCTTAACATCCCAGCTCCAACCACTTGATGTCAGCATTAACAAACCCTTCAAAGCTGCCATGAGAGAGAGGAATGGAACCAATGGATGAAGTCTTCTGGGGACAATTTGACACCAGCAGGAAGAGTGAAGAAACCAGCTATAGGAGAGGTTTGTACCTGGGTGAAAAGATAATATCAAGATTGAGATCATTGTCAAGTCGTTTAAGAAGTGTGGCATTTCAAATGCCATAGATGGAACTGAGGATGAGGCAATATATGAAGAGTTATTCGTCATCGGACACAGATGAGGACAAGCTAATGGATGGGAGTTTTGACAGTGATGAGTTGTATGAATTTTATGATGAATAAAACTTGAGTTGAATAACTTTATGAAGTATATTTTTTTTCAAAAATCGGGCCCCAAAATTAAGGTGCATCTTATACATGGGAGCGTCTTATACATGGTGAAATATTTTATTTTTTTTAAGCAGCGCTTGATTATTGGGGCCATTTTTACCACATGCAGATTTGAACAGTTTTTGATTTAAAAAACTTTTCAAGCTACCCATTACAAGCTGTAAAATTATCAGTGTTTAGTATCCTAGCAAACTACTCTGGTATTCTCATAATATTGGTCCACTTATTAAATTTCTCCCAATGGCACTGTCAAACCAAGTCTATTTGTTGATCTCTTAAACAAATTTGCTATCATTTATATTAGTAGAATGCAAGAAACCAAGCTTATACAGAATTAGTCAAAAAATTTCCCATTTTACCTATCCATCCTGTCATGAAATGGCAAATGAAATTTGACACTGACAAATGAAAAGTACTCGATGTGGGTAGAAGTAATCCCAGAGTAATGAACCAATTGTGTAGTACACTCTGAGTAGTGGATTGTTTAGTACTTGAATTTATTCAAGCTATCCACTTCCGCAACAACAGTTTCGAAGTTTGTTCCAGCAATCTGCAACCATCCTTCCTCAGTTCGAATTTATGCCCCCTCATGTTTGTAGTCAGAGCAAGAAGAAGAATCCCATCAATATTAAGCTTGCACAGTCCATTCAAAGCATTGAACATCACACTCAGATCACCTTGCAGGTGCCTAGTCTCCAGCTCCTGCAATTTGCAGAACTGAAGCCTTCCTTGGTAAGAGAACCTCTTTGTTCCCTTCGCCAATCTTCTTGACCTTCTCTGTACCTGTTCCATCAGCTCTACATCCTTTAAATTGAAGCTTCCAGACCTGTATGCATTACTTAAGATGTGGCCTAACCATGGCCTTGTACAAAGGTATAATCATCTCTTTATCCCTGCTAGCGAAGTTTCTGTATATCATTGACAAAACTCCATGAGCTGTCCTTGCATCCTGGCTGCACTGCTCAGAGAGAACTTAATATCTAACTGCACAATTACTACCAGGTATTTTTCATTTTCCACTACTCAGAGTGTACAACACAATTGGTTCATTACTCTGGGATTACTTCTACCCACATCGAGTACTTTTCATTTGTCAGTGTCAAATTTCATTTGCCATTTCTCAGCCCATCAGCCTAATTTTTCTAGATCTGGTTGTATTAGCATACTGTAGTAGTAGTAATAGAGACATGTGATGCAATGGACATGAGCTTATGTAGCATCAGCAAAAAAAAAAAAAAAAAAAAAAAACCAATTTCATTCATCCATTCCCTCTAAATGACTGTCTTTCCTCATTTTGAATTTGTCCCCTCAGGTTCATAATCTGAGCAAGCAGAAGAGTCCCATCAGAATTCAGCATGCTCAACCCATTCAAGGCCTTATACACCTGCCTCCCTCTCTCACTCTCACCAATCTTGTTGACCTCTACATGCTCAACCAACTCTACGTCCTTCTTAAAATGAGGCCTCCTGACCTGTACGCAGCACTCAAGATGTGGCCTGACCATTGCCTTATACAAAGGGATAACACCTCCTTTTCTGTACTAGCATATTCCTGTATATCATTGCCAAAACCCTATGACCAGCTCCGACATCTTGTCTCTTTATTTCTCAGAAAACTTCATATCTGACTGCACAATTACTCCCAGATCTTTATTTTCTACTACCCTAAGTGTAGTACTACACGGTTAGTAAATTTTTCTGGAGTTACTTCTTCCCATATGCAGTACTTTGCATTTGTCAATGTTAAACTTCAGTTGCCACTTCTTGGCCTGTCTGACCAAATTTTCTAGATCCTGTTGCAGTAACAAACTGCCATTACTGTCATTAACAACCCTGCCAACCTTTATATCATCTGCAAACTTCAACATTAAGCCTGATATACTTTCATCAGTATCATTGATAAATATACAAAACAACACCCAACACTGAACCATGGATGCTCCACTAATAACATTAGTACACGAAAAGTAGCATCCATTGATTACCACTATGTCTTCTCCCACACAACCACCCTTTTATCCATTATAGTGGCTTACCCTTATTACCGCACTGCTCCAATTTGTACAGTAGTCTTCCATGTGCAACAGTGTAAAAAGATTTCCTGAAATCCAAGTACAGTCCATTCCGGTTATTTGGGACACATCGGGACTGGTGCATTTTGGCCCGATTAAGTGGCTACCCCAATTATCCGAAGTTTCACGTAAATAGTTAAAAATACAATGTCCCCCCCCCCCTTTATAATTGATTCACTGTACAGTCAGTCCTCGTGTAGCACGATAGTTGTGTTCCTAGAAACCCTCGTGCAATGTAAACAACAGGCCCTATGGGAAAAATAGGGTTTGGTTACACATTTGTAACCAAAACATTACCAAACACAATAAAATACGTAAGTATTTTATTACGACTATTCCGTAATAAAATATTGCTAATGCTTTTGCTTCTATCGTAAGCAAACTTGTTTTTTTGTTTGATTTTCTATCCAAACAGTTGACAGCCATTGCATCTCTTCCAATTCTTTGTATCTTAATCTAATGGATTTTAATTACACTTTGAGTTGTTCCTGCTATGAAAGTTGTTTTTATTTTTTCTGCATTCTTTGTAATTCTCGGCATTGCCTCATTTAGATCTGTAGCATGTGCAATATCACATGGTCTTTCATTTCGCTCAAAGCGTTTCACAGTTTCATATTTTTTCGCTATCGACAGTGATGGACTGGCCATAAGCCTTACGGGAAAAACCCCAGTGGCCCGAATGCCGGTGTGATTTTGGCCGTAGTATGAGGCCACTATAAATTTTTCCGGGTAAGAATTTTTCACCCAGTCCGCCTCCGTTTATCGATATTGCTTTTTTTTTCCCTCTCTCTGAATCTGCAGTTTCTTCACCAGGATGCTTTCTTTTCACACCTTTTAAGTATTTTACTCATTTTTAGGGAATAAAGTACAATTACAAAGCGAGGAGGTACGCTTGATACACATAAACAAAGCTGCGCGTGTAGCAACTGAATAAACAACACCGTAAAGGCAGAGGTACACTATTAACACCTCACATTTTACTAAAGCACATTTCTAGGGGTTACTACCATAAAACAATAAAAACAATTTCCAGCTGCGTTTCTGCTAGTGGAATCTGTTATAAACTGGTAGTAAACTCGATCTAATTGCATTTGCGATTATACCGATAGCTGGAATTGTGTTGGTTTTTACGTCATTATGGTGAAATGTGTTTCCCTTTCACTGATATAAAACACATAAATACATTTTCAGAATCTTCTCTTCATTCCTGTTGTGTTGAGTTGGGGTGATTCCTCAATCGACTGCCATTTCTTGTAAACAAAAGGCGAATCGTGCATAAGCGAATTCGGTTCGTGTTATATAAGATATCGTTCCCCTATTTATAAATCGTGTATGATCGAATTCGTGTAATGTAAACACGTGTTATACGAGGACTGACTGTACAATCAAATCACTAAACGATGTGCAGTAAGCGCCGGTCATTGTGATCATATTTGTGAATTGAATTTTAATTCTATTAAACAGCGATTCTAATTAGCGAAAATAGGAGGAACATTATCCACAGGCTATAAAAGCAAAGAGCAGAAATTTATCCTTTATTACCTTACCAATTAAAAAATACATGAAAATCATAAGAATATACGTGATAATTGGAATAATTAATACGTACTGTAATATGTACATACGAACTAGTTGACATTTCTGTTCACTGACATTTGTGGGTGGGGGTTAAAATTTAAAGCAGTAAAAAGATAAGCAATCAATAACAAAGAACACAGCACACACAAATTGCAAGTAACACAATATGCACAAGTGAGAACAGAGTAAGGAGTTACAAAGCTTTAAAAATACGAATGAAGAGAAGATCTGAAAATTAATTTTTTATATGATTGAAGATTTCATGGAAGTGTAAACACATTTCACCATAATAACCCACAGAATTCCAGCTGTCGGTATTATCGCAAATTCAGTAAGATCGAGTTTACTGTCTGTTTATGATAGATTTCACTAACAGAAAAGCCCAATAAACAGGTGACTGCTAATTGTTTTATGGTTGTGACCTTCAGAATTTTGACCAAACCACATGGTACTGTCAGAGACAATCGTAGGGTAATACTCCACAGAAGACCGCAGCTCCAGTGCTGCGGTCTTCTGCCCCGATTAAACAGCATGCTGTCCCAATTAAGCGAAGTAAACCCTGGCTATTTTCTTGATTGGTTTCTGTTTTTTTAAGATTTGCCCCAAATAAGCGGCTGCCCCTATTAACCGGTGGCCCAAATAACCGGAATCCACTGTATATGATATCAATTATTTTTTGCATTCAGTTCCTTTGTAACCACATCATAATATCAAATCAAATTTGTCGGCCAAGACCTACCCTTAACGAACCCATGCTATGTCTGAATTATTACTGCAGTCTTGTCTAGATGATCCTGCAATGCATCTTTAACAAGTGACTTCATTATTTTCCCCATAATGGAAGTTAAATTAACTGTTCTGTAATTACCTGTGTCACCCTTAGATGCCACTTTGTGAATTAGGGCTTCATTTGCACATCTTCAGTCCGTAAGGACTTCCTCTGAGTCCAAAGCTGCTTTCATAATTATGGCTAAGGTTTTGCTTACTTCCTTTGCTGCCTCATTTAATATAACTGGATAGGTCCCATCCACCTCAGGTTCCTTTCTTATGTTTAACTTCAACATTTTCTCATCCACTTTGTTCTCAGTTATTACAAAGTCATTAAACATCCTGTTACAGTTTGATAAATGTCTGGCACTCCCCTCATTCAATAGCTCCTCATGTGTGAATGTAGATGCAAAATACGCATTCAGATTATCAGCAATCTGAGCAGGATCATCAACAGTTGAACCGTCAATATCAAGTGGACCAATCTGATTCATCCCCTTCCTTTTAGAGTTTATATAAGTAAAGAAGTCCTTGCTGTTTTTTTTAGTATCCTTTGCCAAAGATTTCTCATAATCTGCCTTCACTTGCCTAACCTTCTTTGTGACTTTATTCTTAATTGTTCTTAATTGGTTTGGAAAGCCTAGTAGCAGACTAGCTTATATCTGCCGTAGGCTTCTGTGTCGCCTGACAATTTATATGCATCCCATGCATTTTTCTTCTCTGCCACAAGTCTCATTGGTTTGTCTGACATCCACTTAGGCATAATCCTCAAACAATAGTTCTTAATTGGTATGGAAAGCCTAGTAGCTTCCACGATTAGTTCCTTGAATGCTTCCCACTTAGAATTTGCTGTTGGTGGCATCAGTTGGTCCCACTGTACAGAATTTAAAAGCTGTCTGAGACCACTGTAGTCACCTTTATGGAAGCAAAAACCCTTCCCTTTACCCCTGATGGTAATTATATCTTTAAGTAAATCCCACATCAGTACACTGTGATCACTGCCACCTAGAGGTTTCTTTATCTGCAAATTCTTTATATATAATAATCAATGCTGATAACCAAAGATTAAGAGTATTGTCCTCTGTTATTACTGTCATTAGCCACCCTGCCAACCTTTATCTTCTGCAAACTTACACCTGTTTGCAGAAACAGGTGTAAGTTTGCAGATGATATTGATGAAAGTTAAACCTGTTATACTTTCATCAATATCATTAATAAATACATAAAACAATGAGCCCAAAATCAAACACTGTTGAACTCCACTAATAACATTAGTCTACAAAGACCGGTGTCCATTGGTAATCTCTCTCTGTCTTCTCCCAAGTAATCATCTGTTTATCCATAGCAGTAACTTGCCATTAATGCCACACTGCTCCAATTTGTACAGCAGTCTTTTAATTAACAAAAGCTTTCCTGAAATCCAAGTACAGTGGAATCTCATTAATACAAAGGTCAAGGGAGCTAAATTTTCACGTTTTGTAACGAGGTCCCCCAAAAGTATCAATTTTACCTTTCTTTTTTTTTTTTTTTTTTTTTTTTGTACATACTGTATATCTAAGAATAATAAATAATAATAATAATATCAAAAATAAATTAATAAAATATTAAAAATAAAAACAAATGCCTTGTCTAACAATACAGTAATAGGAATAACATATTTTTAAAGATTTTATTTGTAAGATAAACTAAGAGCAAAGCAATATAAATATGGAAATGAAATATTGTATAGTATATACTTTGATATATACAATATTTTAGTGTCACAGTAAAAAGAATTACAATCTTACATACAAACCATTAACTTTTTAATAAATTAATCTAATTTAAAGAAAGAATCCAATGTTGTTTGCAAAGTTTTTGTCCTATATGCATTTTTAACCACAGCACAGACGTTATCAAATGCAATAGTTTATCAACGTTACTGCAGGCCAAGACATTCTCTATTATGTTCAATGCATTTTGGGCATCTTTTTTAGATGGCAGTGTGCGCGCTTCTTCACCTTCGCTGGTAACAAAAACATTGTCTTGTTTGGTACCCAGCAACTCTTCTGGTGTTGGCATTGCAGTGGTAGCAACTTCATCATCGACCTTCACAAACTCTTCAAATTCCTCCATTCCTCACTGTTGCTATCGTATTTGTTTGCTGGACCATGTTTTTCAATGATATTCTCTCCAAAGCCACTCTTCCTGAAGCAGTTGATTATTACACTTGATGTAATACTTTCCCAAGCAATAGCAAGATTACATAGCATCCAAGAGATTCCAATTTGGCTGCAAATTGTTCCCTCATGTGTTGCGGATCAAGTACCATATCAGGCAGGCTCTATATGCTCTCTGGAGGTTATAAATAATTCCTTGATCTAGTGGTATTGGGGGTTAAAAACAACAGCCGTATATTTTTCAACTTAAGTGTTTCGGCAGAATGTGCCGTACAGCACTCTAGAATCATCAAAATATTCCTTTTTTCTGAAGCCATTCTTCTGTCCAATTTTGATAACCAAGAGTGAAAATTTTTGACCGTAAGCCAGGCCCCCCCCCTTTCCCCCCATTATATATGGGGTCAGCATTTTTATTGTTTTGGCATGCAGTTTTTATGGCCGGATGCCCTTCCTGATGCCAGCCCTCGCCCTTTATCCGGGCTGGGGAAATGTGATGGTCATTCCTTGACCTTCCGCATCCTCCGTATTTGGTGGTCATGGGCTCAAACCCCAGTCTAATCAAGAAGCATGTGCTGCGCACTTCTGCTCCTGCCGACCTGGCTATGGAGGTGCCAAGGCAATCACTTCTATTGGCCTCATAATCACAGGGAAGTTGGATAACTGCTTTAAAACATCTTGGTTTGGAAATCTTATCAATCACGGGTGGCCATCTGAATTGTAGCAAAACAGAACAGCGAGTCTTTGTTTACTTAATTTTCCACAATGACAAGACTCTCCTCGAACAGCAAAATTAAAAGTATCCTTTGCCTCATATTTTTCAAGGATGGACCATACAGAACACAACCAGGCTGTAGCCTTTTCTTTGTCGACTAATCAGACTCACCACAAACATTTCATGAAACCAAGTTATTCCTGTCTTTAAATCTTTGGAGCCAGCCACTGCTGCATTTTAAGTCTCTAATCCCATTTTGCTGAGTTCAATAATTTGCCTTTTCTTGCAAAATCGGACCTGGTATTGGCAAATTATATGCATGCATTTTTTGGTACCGCTCAAAGTTTTGTTTCAAGCTCCTCGTGTTTTGCACCATGAATTTGTTTCCTGATTTTCATTGCTGTTTCAGTGTCGTGCACTTCAAGCCTTTTCAGTTTTTCAGTATTGTAGATAAAGGGATGTTGTATTCCTTTGCAATGCAAATTCCTTTGCAAATTTTCTTTCCAGGCTTAATTCTGTCCGTCTACGTTTTGTCACCATAACACTGCTAGATAAGATTCAATATAAAAAAATCTGAAATTAATTTAAAGACAAGTTCCGAAAAAGACATCAGCTCAGATAAAATGGCACAAAAAATAGATTGCTGTATATGATAGCAAAAGACTCTTTGAACTGGGGTAACAATTGCAACTGACCTTATTCCCGTGGAGAGTGAGGGAGTGCATGTAAATAACCTAGAAAAACTTTTTATTCTTTTGTTAATTTAACAACTCATCCTTCAGAGTGCACTTGACGTTGTAGCTACTAAAAACTACTTTTGTTTACACAAAACTAATTTTTAACAAGTCAGTGCCATCCTTTAGGGAGTCGGGTGGCCCGGGACAATAATCGGATCGCTCTGCCAAGATTTGTATTAAACATGCAAAATGACAGTATTTATTTCTCACAGGGTGAAAAAGAGCTTTGTAATAGATATTAACCAAATTTTGTAATAAACGAATATATTTACATAGAAAAACCCATCCTTTTGCAGGGGAATGGTATGTGCTTCATATAAACAAATATTTTGTATAAACCGAGTTTGTATTTACTAGATTTTACTGTATATGATATCAAAATTAGTAAAAGGAACTAGATGCAAAATTATTTTATTTTTTTTTTTTTTTTGCATCCAGTTCCCTTGTGACTGCATTATTAGTTATTCAGTCAAATTGGTCAGACAAGTTTTCCCCTTTACAAACCCATGCCATGACTGAAGTATAATTGCATTCCTTTACAGATGGTCCTGCATTACTTCTTTAACTAGTGACTGCAAACTTTTGTTCGCAGTCACTTTTCCCTGGAACAAAAGTTGCTAATAGGTCTATAATTACTTGTCACCCTTTGATTTCCCCCTTTGTAAATTGGAGATGCATTTGCACATCTCCAGTGTCCATGGGGACTTCCCTTAAACCCAAGTATTCTCTCATAATTGTGGCTGAGAGTTTGCTTACTTCCTTTGCTTGCCTCCCTTAATATAAAGCAAAGGTGCACTTTTCTTAGGTTTAAAACCTATTATTAAACTGATTTAAAATATAACTAAACTTTTAAAATCATTTTGCTCCACTTCTTGATTATTTGCTTTCATTTCTACAGCAAGTAGAAAGTACTTTGACAAGTAGCTTTGTCATTCTACTTTTCATTAGTTTTCAAGGGTCTAGGTTCGTATTCTGTCAGAGATGGAGGAATTCTTAACAGTCTCTTCATGGGGACTGCAGCTAGTTGTTCTCAGGCAGAGAGATTTTTGATTGACCTAAGTGGATTAAGAGGACTAAAAGATTCATTTCTTAATATGTGATTAACTGTACAACATGAAGTCATCATGTGACATATACACTGGTACTTGTGGCCTGAAGTACTGATTCACTGTGAAACTGCCAACACTGTTCTGCAAGTCAAATGAAACACTCCTGGTAGTGGCAAAGTGACACACCAGATTGTCCTAAGATTTTTTTCTTGAGCCAATTTTTACTAGAGCTGTTTTATATCCAAAAGTCTGCTGCCCTTGCCATGAGCGATATAACAAAGTTGTCACAAAAGCAAATTTTGACCAGTAACCTAAGCAGATTAAGAGGACTAAAAGATTGATTTCCTAATCTGTGATTAATTTTTTTCTTATGTGTAGGTCATTGGTCAAAATTTTCTATTCAGTTTGCATAAAGGAGCAAACTAATATCTATCTCTATTCTTCCCAATGCTTTTCAGTTTTTTCTTCCCCCCCCCCCCATATCTTGAACACCACATTTGTTAATGTGAAGTAACTTTCACATAACTGTAAGACATTTTGTACTGCTATACTAACATTCACAAATTGAATGAAGTAAAGCTTATATTACGTTTTAAATGTAAGTTAGATTTTCTTTAATTACTCATCTAGGAAACAGATCCATCTGAAGATACATTTGAGAGCCGTCTCTCAGACGTTGTTAAAGGAACCATAAAACCATCAACACGAGATAGTAAAACACAAACGGAAACCCCTTCTGCAGACTCCATTTCGATTTCAACAAAAGAAACTGCCACTCTGACAAATGGAGACTTGCCCTCTAATGTATTAACGCCTCCTGCCTCTCCTGTGATGTAAGTACTTTTAGATTTTACTTATGGACTGTAGTGCATGAAAACTTGATTGGTTTCTCCTACTTACTATTTGAGCATTTGCCAATCTTACAAAGAATTGTATGGAATTATTTGGTTCAGAACATACAAATTGTTATATGAAGACTACCTAGTATTATGTATGTTCAGCTTTGTTGGGGAAAGGTTGTTCAACACTGTGGCACTAATGTATTGAAAAGAAAATTGTCACTTGACAGGTGACAACTTTCGTTTCAATTTCTGGAAAAGGTGTTTTTTTTTTTTTTTTTAATTGATTTCTGTACTTATATCCTTTTTTAAAATAAGATGTTTAAAGTGATATCTTTTTTTTATGCCTTATATTAAAAAAAAGACTAATTCTGCTGAAAATTAGAAAAGAACATTATAGACATAAAATAAGCATGAGACCATTGATCTCCATTTTCTAGTTTAATAACTGTTAATTGTGTGAAGGTTCAGTCATGTGCATAAAAATGGATTTCTTTTTATTGTTTATATAAATGGTGTTAAAATAATTAAAAATATGGATATGTACTAGATACTATTACACTTCCATTCATTTTCATATTTATTTCAAGTTTTCAAGTAGCACAGTGAAAAACTTTCAAAAAATATTTTTGATATTTATGGACTTGGTGGCAATGGTAGGATACCTGCAATGGATCCCAAAACAAGTAAAATTCATGCAGTGCCTAATCTGCAGACAGAACTTAAGCCTTTCTTGGTAAAACTAGCCCTTTGTTCCATTCACCAATCTCATTGCCCTTCTCTGTATTCATTCCAGCAGCTCTACACATAAAATGAGCCCTCCAGACCTGTATGTAGTGCTCAAGGTGCGGCCTCGTCATTGCCTTATACAAGGGGATATTCACCTCCTTATCCCTGCTAGAAAAATTCCCGTATATCATTGTCCAAGATACTGTGGACTACTCTTGCAAACTGTCTGCACTGCCCAGAAAACTTCATATCTGACTGCACAATTACCCCAGGTCTTTTTCATTCTCCACTACTCTAAGTGTAGTACCACACAGTTGATATGTTACTCTGGTGTTACTGCTGCCCTATGCAGTACTTGACAGTTGTCATTGTTGAACTTCAGTTGCCACCTTAGTCCATCTGCTCAATTTTTCTAGATCCTGTTGCAGTAGCATACTGTCATTAGTGTCATTAACAACCCTGCCAATCTTCATATCATCTTCAAACTTGGAGGTTAAACCTGACATACCCTCATCAATACCCTCATCAGAAAGCAACAATGGACCAGCACTGAACCCTGGGGGACTCCATTAATAACATTTAGGTGGTACCGAAATAAAGGCAGCTGAAAAAGATCTCTAGGTAATAGTTTAATCCAACATGAAGTACAGACAGACTATTAGGACAGCTCATGAGGTTCTGCCAATAATATAATAGGAATTTTGTTAGCAGGTACAAGAGGTAATTATCCTGTTGTATAAAGCAGTGGTTAGTTAGACCACGTCTATGAATACTGCATACGGGTTTGGAAGCCATATTTAAAGTAGGAGTAACATAACAAGAGTACCATTACCAAAAAATACTTGAATCTGTAAATTTCAGTGTCCAAAATTTTAGGCATCTGTGAGGATGCCTGATTTGAGGTTTTTAAGACTTTAAATGGATTGAGTAAACTAGATGCTGACATCCTTGTAGTTTGCAGATGACACTCACACAAGGAGATATAAAATTATATTGGAAAAGGCAGTTGTGGAAATATCTTTGTGAATTACAAACACAGTGGACAGGTTAAACACCTTCCTTACAATTTAATCGAGTGCCTTTTTTTTCTTCTTTTTACAGCTCATTAGTCTCGGAACTCTGCTTCAATAAATCATTTTAACATATCTTCTAGTTTGTTTCTTGTGGCTTAATTAGAAAATTCAAGTAATACATGCACCTACCTTGTAATAAAGTTATTTCTGTGGAAATAACAGTTGCAGCAATATATGATTGATAACTGCTTCTGGACCTTATAGTAAGTATTCATTTATAAAGCTGCATACAGTAAAAGAGTGACCTTTCTACCTTCAATGCTTTATTTTAAATATAAAATAAACAAACAGTATCTCTAGCATCCGTTCTCCAAAACTCAGAGGAAGGAGGGTTGTATCTAGATTTATTTCTTCTTAGAAACTGAAAAAAAGCAGCAATTCAGGCAGTAAAGCATTTTAAAACAGAGGGCTCGTTGGAACTTAAAAAATGGATAATCTACTTAAAATATGAATGGCATTTTACTGCCATTCATTTTTTAAGTAGATTATTCATTTACTATTTAATGCATTACTATTATTTTTAATAGTAATGCAGTCAAGTATCTGAAATCTTTTTTTTTTTTTTTTTCCTCCTGTACACAATGATACAACTAGGATTTTTGATCATCATCATCAGCCATTTTCAGTCCACTGCAGGATGAAGGCCTCTCCAGCAACTTTCCAGTTCCTTCTGTTTTGAGCACTGGCCATCCATTTACTACTCAAAAACTCATGAATTTCATCTATCCATCTCCGCCTTTGTCTTCCAGGTTTTCTTCTAGCTCCTCTTGGGTACCATTCTGTTATTTTCTTAGTCCATCTGTCATCATGTCTTCGAGCTATGTGTCCTGCCCAAGACCATTTTAGTTCTTTAGTTTAGGATTTTTGATACTAGGGTAAAATATTGAAATGCTCCATTGCCTTTTGGTAATATAACAAAACATTTTGCTCTCTCGTTAACTGTAGTGTATTTTGAATGGGAGAAAGTGAAGTTTCTCACAGTTGCTCCAACAAAGTTCAATTGTCAACCATCTTTGACAACTTTTTCCACAATAGATAACAATCTGTGTCCTCTGTGCCACTTTTAACTGAGATAGCAAATATGAATGAAAGTTATGTCAAGGCTGTTCATTAGCAACATTGTAAAAATTCACCAAACGGTAAAAGTGAATGCTTATAAATGACTGAGCCTTTACTTTAATCTAATACTTCATGCTTATCAAAAAGTGTCCAATCTTGTTCGTGAATAGCAGTTAGACAGTTCCATAACCTAACAGTTTTCTCTGTTGTTGGAATATGGTAAAAGCCTGTGTCTTTGAAGTGAGATCTCCACCCTGCACAATCAGCTGTAATGCTCTATTTTGGTGAATGGCAATCCAAGAACTAAATCTACTGCTGGTAGTAGTAGAAGTTTCCTATTTCCCAAACAGCTGGAAAATGGGTGATACATAGTTGTCAGATTTGAGAGTGTTCGGATATAATAATGTTTAAAATTCTCCTAAAATGCTTCTGTTGTGTATACTTTTTTTTTTTAGCATCATAATATTGGCAAATGTTTTTAATATTCAATCAAGCAGAACAGAAATATATATACTGAGGAATGCACATTATTACTTAAATTATATTTTGAATTTATACATCTCTTTACACAGGATGGCAAATATGCCTGAAGATGAATCCTTGCAAATTTCAGAAACTTACTCATTACCGGAGTCTCTTCCTGAAACGTCTAACATTACCAGTAGTGCCTGTTCTACATCCCCGACCACCACCGCCATCACTACAGCTGCTGTTATTAGTATTTCTGCCCCAGTTTCAACTGTGTGTAAGTCACTTCCTCCTATGTCCACTCCACCATCAACACCTGTTCTCCCTAAAGATAATGTACCAAAGTATTCAAGTCCCAAACTTCCAATTACTAGGCATTCTGAAGTAGTGTTGCCTTCAACATCTCACATTGTCCTTAATGGTCACATGGATCCTCCACAGTCAGCATTTATTACAGAGGTGAGTGTAATCCCCCTTCAATTTCTCTTTGTGAAAAGTTTTTTGTTTTGTGCATAGTTTTCATTTGTTAAGAAGAGTGTATATAAACAGACACCTTTTGCTCCAGTGTGTTTTGTAAATGGGTATCTTATAGTGGTTGAAGCATTGCTGTGATTTAATAGGTAAAAAATTATAAATAAATGTTAAAACTACATCAGTAATACCATTAGTGAGACATTTAAAAAATAATGATAAAAAATTTTCCACCTATCTGGTTGTAGTGGGGAATGCTCTAACTATTATAACTATGATTTTCTTTAACACAGTCTCCTGCAACACTAGTAAACTTCCCCAGTGATATTCCAAGGCTTTAATTCCTGCAAAAAAAAAAAAAAAAAGTCCATAGCAGAATCATTTGCATATTTCTTTGGATTTAGGAGTATAGGACCAAATCCGTTGAATAGGTTGGATGAGGTACCAAATCAAATGATGCATCTGAAATTGCAGGAATTGTGTACATAGGCATTGTCCTGATGAAAGAGAACATGATGGGTCAGTTTTCATTGTGTTTTTTTTTTTTTTTTTATAGCATCACATAGTTTGGGGATTAGATTTAAACGGTACTGGTCTATAATAGTTTGGCAATATTAAAGGTAATCATTGACCTTGAGAACCCCACAAGAATTATGCTGTCACCTTTGCTGATGATTGCAAACTGAATTTCTTTGAGGGTGGCAGTTGATGTTTCCACTTCATGTTTTGTTGTTTTGACTCAGTGTCAAAGTGATAGTCATGTTTTATCCATTGTTATGTACCTGCCACAAAAGTCTTCTGGGTTGGCATGGTGCATGGAGAGGAGATGCTGACTTTCCACAGCTGTATGTGCTTCTGGTTGGGTGTCAGCGTTCAAGGCACCCATCTTGCATGCACATTTTTTCATGCCCAAAGTATCATTTACTATCTTTAACCCATATCATATTATAGAGCAGAGTCACCTAGTGTGTCCACCAAGTTTTTGTGAATATCAGTCAGTCCAGTTATTTTTCACAAAATATTTGATAACTGTAACCTCAGTTTTCTCCAGTTCTTACAGAGGTAGGTAGTACTCCTTCAGTCAGTTGCTCGTGTTTAATGAAAAAATTATTATATACATTTCAGATGCATAAATATATATTTCAAAAGAACTTAAAATTAATTATTTCAATATTAAGGGTTGAGCAATATATGTAATGTAAGAAATTGATGACAACTTGTCACTTGGAGACTGTGCTAGAAACTGGAGACCAAGAAAGGCAAATGATATTGCATTCAAAAAATTTCCCTTTGTGTTTCCATCCGTGGGTTTCTGTCAGGCGAAACATGCAAAACCAAACTTGAGTTTTTTTTTTAATTTTTATTGATTTTTTTTTTTTTTTTTTTATACTGATTTGTCATTCGAAGAAACATTGTAAAATAAACAGGTACCTATACCAAGGAAACTTGCAGATAAAGTAGTTTCCAACTGTTTCAAATGGTGACCAAATTTTGGTCCAGCTGAATAAACTAAAGACATTTTTGGCATTGCCAGTATGGGACTAAAGGAAAAAATCTGATATAAAAGAATATTGGTCTGAAGAATGGGCAGGGAGAATTCAGTTTTTCAAGAATGTATTAGGATGAAATTTCTGCAGATATTTTGGAGTTGCATGTCACCAACAAAAGGAATTCAAAGTATGACTCTAAAATAAAAAATATTAAATTATCTGGGTGGAATGTTGCAAATATTTTGTTCTGGAAAGAAATATTTCAGTGCCTGAAAGCACTGATAATTTTAAGGTTAGAATTTCATTCAAATGTTATACAGTAGACTTTCCGAATAACGGCACCTTTAGGTTTCAATATGCTATTATTTTGATTTTTTTCGTTATTTAGAAAGTTTTATTTTTAATATATTTAATGCAATTTTATTAACTGTATGTAAAAAACAAACATATTGACAATCAAATGTTATATTCTGCCATTAATACACTTTTGCTTATGCCCCTGATCTATTTTCTTTATTATGTCAAGTTGAGTCTGTGTGATAGCACAGTGATATAGTCACCATCCTCCCCACACTGGGTGGAAAAGGCCTGGGTTCGAATTCAGTCAATGATGCAATGAACTTTATGGGCTTTTTTCACTCCATGGCTGAGTTAGCCGGTCTTAGGTGTAGGTAGCACGGGTTTTTCCCCAGAAACTGGGGTGTTTCATCCAGCAAAACAGGCAAATCAACCAGAGAACACATGCAATTTACAGAAACAATACACGTGGATATATGAATTAACTTTCTGAGTGAACCTAATGTTAATAGCTTGGATTATATCAAGTTTGTCACTAAGCTTTAATGTTATTGTTCTTTTCTTCCCTGTATGAGGTTTATTTAACTTTAGGAGCCATAGCAAAGGGTTTGTAATTTAAAAATCTAAAACAGTGGTTATATCAGTACAGAATTCAGTTTCAAAACGGCAAACATAAACAAATACAGTAATAAGTGCACCGATCTTAAGTTATTTGATGCATTGCTGGAACAATTTCAGTCATTGAATAAACGGGTGCTTGCCCTCGAGAATAATGTAACTGGGAGCTCATCAAGGACTCAAAACTCTAGCAACATACCAAGTGATGCACTCCCGATTCGGGCCCCAGAACAGAATAACCTGGTGCAAATTACTCTGGTTCAAAAGGACTTGGTTTTATTAGGGGACTCCATTATCAGGGAAACAGGAAATATTTTTTGTAATAAGGATAGTTGGACTAGAACCAGGGTATGTCTGCCGGGAGCAATTATTAATGATGTCACCAACAAATTGTCAGATTTTAAGGGGGGGGGGGTAAAGAGAATATTATTATTCATGTAGGGACTAATGACATTAAGCATACACAATCTGATGATTTGTTAGACAAATATAGGACCGTGCTGAAGAAATGTCGCAAGTTAGGTCACAACATGTCTACAATTCTGCCCAGGCACGATAAGAGGGATTATATGCTAAACGCCTTGTGTATTAACTCAAGACTTGTAGGACTCTGCAAGGCTTTTGGGGGGAAATTTCTATCAGCTTGGCCTGCACTTGTAGGTAGAAGGAATCTGTTTTGTAGAGATGGAATACATTTAAACAAAGGTGGTGCAAGAGTTTTTGCCAGTATTATTGAGAATACTTTGAAGAATACCTTCAGGGGAAACTGCTAGTTTGGGAGGACTTGCACGCTTGCACACTCTACCTCAAGAGTTCTTGTGTCTTACTGCAACAGAACATATTAGCAAGGTGTTCTGAGGGCAGAAACATTTCAAATGAGCTGGCAGCTATTACCAGGGAAGCGAGCTTAAAGAAGTTTAAGGGCGCCAAGGTAGTTAACTATATAAGAACACTAATTCTTAGTTGCTCATACAGTAATGTCAGAAATGTCGTCAATAAAATGAGTGAATTCGAACTGCTCGTTAGAAAAAGTAACACTGACATAATAAGGCTTACAGAAACGTGGGGCCATCCAGAGATAAGGGATGACGAGTTTCAGTATAGTATGTACAATGTATTTAGGAAGGATAGGGAAGATAGGAGTGGTGGGGTCATGCTTCTTACCAAAAGCAACCTGAGCACAATGAAAGCTTTCCCGGATTCAGATGTTTCGCATGCTAGTATATAGAATCTGTATGGGGTGAAATAGTTGGAAGCAAAGGTATAATGAGAGTGGGAGTTATCTTCAGGCCAGGTGATTGTGAAGATTATGAGAGCCTCTACATGCAAATGGAATGGGCAAGTAAGTGTGAATCTCTTATTATGGGTGATTTTAATTTGCCTCTAATTGATTGGAGCAAATGGGAGGGAACTCTGCATGGGGGACAATTTTTAAATCAACTAGATTATTGCAATTTTAGCATTAGCATTAGTACAGGCATTTGATGCAAGAAAGCAAGCTTATGCAGCATCAGCCAAAAAAAAAAAAAAAAAAAACCACTTCCACTTCACCCCTCTGTTCGTTCAAAATACCTGTCCAGCTGAGCCTTAAACTTATTTAGGCTATCAACCTCCACGAATAGGGATGGAAGTCTGTTCCACCAACCAACCACCGGCTGGCTAAAGGCAAATTTCCGCACATCTATCCTACATCTGTCTTTCCTCATTTGAATTTATGCCCTCTCAGGTGATTATTCTGAGCTAGAGGAAGAATCCCATCAGCATTGAGCATGTCCAACCCATTCAAGGCTTTATACACCTCTATCAGATCACCTCGCTGGTGCCTAGTCTCCAGACACTGTAATTTGCAAAACTTAAGCCTTTCTTCGTAAGAGCACCCCTTTGTTCCATTCACTAATCTTGTTGCCCTTCTCTGTACTCGTTCCAGCAGCTCTACATCCTTCTTGAAATGAGGCCTCCAGACCTGTATACAGTACTCTAGGTGTGGCCTGACCGTTGCCTTATACAAGGGAATAATTACCTCCTTATCCCTGCTGGAAAAATTCCCGTATATCATTGACAATACTCCATGAGCTACTCTTGCAGCCCGTCTGCACTGCTCAGAGAACTTCATATCCGCCTGCACAACCACCCCCAAGTCCCTTTCATCCTCTACCACTGTCAGTGTAGTACCACAGAGTTGATACGTTGCTCTGGGGTTGCTGTTTCCCATGTGTAGTACTTTACATTTGTCAATGTTAAACTTCATTTGCCACCTCTCAGCCCATCTGCTCAACCTTTCCAGATCCTGTTGCAGCAGCATATTGTCAGTAGTGTCCTTGACAACCCTGCCAACCTTTGTATCGTCTGCAAACTTGGACATTGGACATTAAGCTTGATATACCATCATCAATATCATTTATAAATACAGAAAACAATAATGGACCCAACACTGAGCCCTGAGGGACTCCACTAATAACACACATTAGTCCACAATGAGCAGTGTCCATTGATTACCACTCTGTCTTCTCCCCCTCAACCACCCCTTTATCCATAGCAGCAATTTGCCTCCAATGTCACACTGCTCCAATTTGTGTAGCAGTCTTCCATGTGCAACAGTATCAAAAGCCTTTCTAAGATCCAAGTATCAAAGCTATTCCCTGCATCCAGTTCTTTTGTGACTGCATCATAGTATCCAATCAAGTTGGTCAGGCAAGACTTCCCCTTAACAGAACCATGCTGTGTCCGAGCTATAACTGAAGTCTTGTCTAAATGATTCTGCAGTGCTTCTTTAACCAGTGCCTCCATTAATTTTCCAGGAACAGAAGTTAAGCTCACAGGTCTATAATTACTTGTGTCAGCCTTTGATCCTCCTTTGTGAATTGGGGTCACATTTGCACATTTCCAGTCTATGGGTACCTCCCTTGAGTCCAAGGAAGCTCTCATAATTATGGCTAAGGGTTTTGCTTACTTCCTTTGCTGCCTCCTTTAATATAACTGGATAGATCCCATCCACCCTGGGTGCCTTTCTTGTGTTTATCTTCAACAATTTCTCCTCCACTTTACTCCCAGTTATTTCAAGATTCTGTAGCTTACTGCTAGAGTTGAATACACCTCTGGCATTCCCCTCACTAAATAACTCCTCATGTGTGAATGTCGATGCAAAATATTCATTTAGTTTGTTAGCTACCTGAGCAGGATCATCAACAGTTGACCCATCAATATCGTGGAACAATCTGATATTCATCCCCTTCCTTCTAGAGTTTACATAAGTAAAGAACTCTTTGCTGTTTTTCTTTGCATCCCTTGCCAAGGATTTCTCGTAATCTGCCTTCGCCTGCCTAACCTCCTTTGTAACTTGGTTGCATATCAACTTGTATCTATCATAGGCTTCTGTGTCATGTGTTAATTTGTAAGTTTCCCATGCGTTTTTCTTCTCTGCCATATGCCTCATTAGTTCATCTGACATCCATTTTGGCCTAAACCTTGAACAATATTTCTTAGTTGGTATGTAAAGCCTAGTAGCTTCCAAGATAAGTTCTTTGAATGCTTCCCATTTTGAATTTGCTGTTGGTAACATCATCAGTTGGTCCCACTGTATAGAATTTAAATACTGTCTCAGTCCATCGTAGTCGCCTTTACGGAAGCAATAACCCTTCCCTTTACCCCTAATGGTAGTTACCTCTTTCAGTAAATCCCACTTCAGCACACTGTGATCACTGCCACCTAGTGGTTCATTTACCTGCAGCTTCTTAATGCATGAAGAATCACTACTGATAATCAAATCAAGAGTATTTGATTGCCTCTAGTTGCCTCCCGAACATGCTGATGTAGAAAACAATCATCCAATAAATCCACAAAAGCCCTGCTAGTGTGTGAGTGACCAGCCCCCAAATTCCAGTCAATATCTGGGAAATTAAAATCTCCCATTATAAGACTCTCTGATTTACTGACCCACTATTTCCCTGTAAAGTTTCTTATTATACTCATCAGAGTCATTAGGCCTATAGCACACTCCTACTCTCAATTTTGATCTCCCAATGCTTATGTCACACCAAACTGACTCAACACTGCACTGTCCAGCGATGTCGACTGGCTTCACTTCCTTGGTTTTTATGTGTTTCTTAACTAATAGCATAACCCCTCCCCCCTTGCTATCCTGTCTATCCTTTGTGTAGACGTTGTACTCCCCAAATTCCAGTTCTGCATCCCTTATATCTGTCTGACACCACGTCTCTGATATCCCAACAATATCTGCCTTTGATGTTTTGAGCAATACCTCAAATTCATGAAATTTGTTTACTAAACTCCTAGCATTGGTGTACACGCAAGTATACATGTGCCTGTTCCTTTTCTTAGCTACCCTAACACAATCCATGTGTTTACTTGTACCGCAATGACTCCCAACAGTCTCTGAAATATTCTGCATCTCCTTTCCCAGGCTGCTGCTCATTCCAATAGAAGCAGTGCAAGAATCACTTTCACCTCTGCCAGTGGCTACTGTTAATCTATTAGTCCTTGTATCCTCCCAAGCTAGCAGTTTTCCGACCCACTTAACACTGTCTCAATAGCATCAGCAAATATTCTTGCACCCTTTCTATTTAAGTGTATCCCATACCTGTAGAAGCAGTCTCTCCTGTTAACAAGTGTAGACCAGGCTAAAAAAAATTCTACCTCTTGAGCCTTGCACAATCTTTCCAGGGCCGAATTGATCGACAAGGCTCTCATCATATACTCCCTCCTATCGTGTCTGGGCAGAATTGCAGACACTTTCAAATTCAACCCTAATTCTCGGCTTTTGTTCAACAGTGACCTGTACTTGTTAAGTAATTCTGCTGGTCTCCTACTCTTAATATCATTAGTGCCAAAGTGTACAACTATATCACCTTTTGTCCCCTCGACATGGGCACCTGTACGTGGTGAGGGGACCTCCCAGTGACGCTGCTGGACTTCCAGACTGGCGTCACTGGGATCCAACGCCCACAGCCCAGGTTCCAGGCTTACATCAATGGAATTTGGCGTGTTTGCCGTGCGCTGCGACCCGTGGAAATTTGGAAAGGGGGATCATGGTGGTTGAGGGGCCCAGCTTCAATACACCACTTTGGCCCCTGCTTTGACAACACTGATCCTAGCCGGGTCTTCCAGGACCAGGTGGTCCTGTAAGGCCCGGCTAGGATCAATCGGCGAGGGTCAACCGTGTCAATGCCACGCCCCTACCCTCATGGTCCGAGGGACAGGATTCAGGCTGGCAGCGGTGCGGGTATAGTGTCTGGGTAGCCCTGGCATCCCACTCCCGAGCGTATTTATTGCATGCGGGGTAGTGGGCGTCCCTTTCGGCTCTGTGGTGGGTGGGTGGGGAGCCCGGGCACTGAACCATACAAAAAACTTCATGAATCCTGATAAACTTACTTCTTCAGGGGCCCCCAACCCGGTCCCTATCTGCAAACATAGACGAAGACCCAGATAGTATTATTAGTACAAAGAGGCAGCGAACAGAAGTACCATCAGTGCCTGTTCCAAGGTTCCTAATTATGCACTCAACCGGTGAAAAACCGATTGGTAAAATGTCGCCCTTTTTTATTCAATAAGGGTTAGATGGGTTAGCAGGTTCTCCCAAATCAGTTAAGAGGCTCCATTCTGGAGACCTCTTAATTGAAACTGAAAATGACAGGCAATCCGAACATCTACTCCGAACAACATCAACCGGAGGAATACCTATAACAGTGACACCACACAGAACACTCAATTCATCGAGAGGTGTCATTTCTTAGTGGGACCTTCTCGACGTAACCGAGGAGGAAATCTGCTCCGAATTAAAACCCCAGGGAGTTATTGCCATCAAGAGAATTACTGCGCGAAGGGATGGAAAAATTGTTAAAACCAGGAGCGTTATCCTGACTTTTAACTCTCCTAAACCTCCTGACGAGATTAAAGCTGGATACATCAACTGTTCAGTGCGTCCATACGTTCCGAACCCTTTACGGTGTTTTAAGTGCCAGAAGTATGAACATTCTCAAATGGCCTGCCACGGAGTCCTTGCATGCGCTCGATGCGGTGCAAAGGACCACGAAACAACAGCATGTTCAGCCGCAAAACCCACGTGTATTAACTGTGAAGGCGAACACACGGCCTACTCACAAGCATGCCAGAGGTGGAAAGAAGAAAAAGAAATTCAACGGCTGAAGGCAGAGCTAAATATATCATACCAGGAGGCAAGGAAATCGGTCAAACCCCTGAATATCAACAAACCTACCTACGCCCAGAAGGTAGCAGGGAGATGTTCCGTTGGAACTCAGACGGACATGACCATTCCTCCAAAGGAGTCTTTCACTCCCATTGCGCGGTATCTCTTAACTTCCCAAAAACCTGCACAAAAGGACCAATCAGCTGCCACTACTATATCGGTACCTCCTAATGCTCCACAAGTAACAAAGATAATTATGAAAGAAAAGAATAAGAAAGGGGAAGTCTCCCCTAGTAACCAAGAAAAGATGGATGTGGAGCAGAAGGAGGTACCCGAAGATTCAGTCTTGGAACTCTTTGCGGAGGAAGAAATGGACACGAGACAGCGTCCATTCTTCCCCAAAAAAGCCAAATCCAAGACTGATAAAAGTAAGCCCTAAGCACCTCGGAAGCCACCTGATGGACCCACCAAGCCAAAATAATGACTAAATTCCTACAATGGAATTGTCGTGGATTCCGGCGAAATGTTGATGACATCAAGGCCCTCCTGCAAAAGCACGAGCCAGTTTGCTTTTGCTTGCAGGAGACATATCTAAAGGCAAATGATGATCCCACCATGCACAACATCACATTTTTTCGAAAGGATAGAATTGCTGATGGCTCTGTACATGGGGGAGTGGCTATCCTTGTGGGTAACCAGACCCCAGTGCAGCCCTTGCTAATTACAACCAGCATGGAGGCGGTTGCAATTCGCCTTTCAGTGGGATTTTTATTAACTGTGTGCTCCATTTATTTGCCACCTGGGACTGACATCTCCCAGGCAGACCTTGATGATCTTCTAACGCAGCTGCCTCCCCCTTTCTTACTTCTCGGGGATTTTAACGGACATAACACCCTGTGGGGTAGTGCTAACATCAACGGAAGGGGACGAGTCATAGAGCGTATGCTCAATGACAATGACCTTTCCCTTCTAAATACTGGAACAAACACCTTCTTCCACATGCCCCGTACTTTTTCTGCCATTGATCTCTCTATCTGCTCCCCTTCTCTACTCCCTTCACTCACTTGGGAGGTGGAGGAGAATCCATACGGAAGCGATCACTTCCCCGTGATAACCTTGTTACGCAGTGGGAGACAATGTCTTCCTTTTAGGTTACCACGGTGGAAGATTGATCAGGCTGACTGGACTGCCTTCCAACATCAGGCAAATTTTGATCTTAGCACAGTCAGTCAAGAGTCTATCAATGATGCAGTTAAGTACATCACAGAAAATATTGTCCAAGCAGCTGCGAATGCTGTTCCAAAAACATCTGCCCGGTTTCCACCATTTCCTAAACCTTGGTGGAATTCACAATGCACAACAGCAAAAAAGGCTCAAAACAAAGCGTCGGGGATATTTCACCAATATCCTACCACGACCAACCTTATAGCCTTTAAACGTGCACGAGCCAAATCACAATATATCCGCTGTCAGAGTCAAAAGGAATCGTGGATCCATTTTACATCATCTATTAACCAGTCTACCAACTCTAAGGTAGTCTGGGATAAAATCCGGAAAATGAAGGGAAAATATACATCCCACCCTTCTTCAATCCTAGATTATAATGGATGCGCTATTGCAGATCCAACTGCAATAGCCAATGCTCTTGGGGAAACATTCTCTGACATCTCCGCAACATCCTCGTACTCCCCAGAGTTCCTGGTCCTGAAATATAAAATCGAAAAACAGGCACTTAACTTTAAATGTAAGAGCATTTATCCCTACAACGGGGATTTCACTATTCAAGAACTGGAAAGAGCCCTCGCTTTTTCCAAAGCAAGTGCCGTTGGACCAGATGGCATCCATTATGAAATGATTAAACATTTATCACCAAAATCTATGGATTGTCTGCTCCTTCTGTATAACAGAATCTTTACTGAAGGGCAGTTTCCGGACTCCTGGCTAAAGGCAATCGTTCTTGCCTTCCCTAAGCCAGGAAAGGATCCAAAAGTCACCACCAATTATCGTCCTATTGCTCTGACTAGCTGTCTGTGCAAAATCCTGGAGAGAATGGTTAATTCTCGTTTAATATGGTATCTCGAAACAAATGACCTTCTCTCCAACAACCAGTGCGGCTTCCGAAGGAACCGGTCCACTTTGGACCATCTTATTAGATTGGAAGCATCCATCCGGGATGCTTTCCTAAAACGCAAACACTTGGTGTCGGTGTTCTTTGACATGGAAAAAGCGTACGACACAACTTGGAGATTTGGCATCTTAAAAGATCTGCATAGCCTTGGCCTTAGGGGGCAACTCCCCATTTTTATTAAAAACTTTCTAGCCAATCGATCGTTCCAAGTTCGTGTGGGATCCTCACTCTCTCGTTCCTTCACTCAAGAGGAGGGAGTACCACAAGGATCAGTATTAAGTGTCACGCTTTTTGCCATCAAAGTAAATTCCATCACAGAACAACTTCCTCCAACTGTAAACAGTGCCCTCTATGTTGATGACTTTAGCATATTTTGTCAGTCATGCAACATATGAGGGTTATTGAAAGACAACTGCAGAAGCTATTGATTGCCTCAACTCCTGGGCACTTGCTAATGGCTTCAGGTTCTCGCCGGAGAAGACCGTTTGCGTACACTTTTGTCGTAAGCATAATCTTCATCCTGAACCTGAATTAAAGCTCGGACAAAATGCAATTCCAAGAGCAGCAGACACAAAATTCTTGGGACTCATATTCGATAAAAAGCTGACCTTTCTGGACCACATCTGTCAACTCCGCACAAAGTGCACAAGAGGGCTGAATATTCTGCGCTCTCTTTCCTCAACATCTTGGGGTGCGGATCGATGCACCCTACTATGCATCTATTGTGCACTTGTACGATCCAGAATAGATTACGGGTCCCTGGTATACAATTCGGCCAGAGACATTACTTCGATGGCTGGATCCTGTCCATCATCAGGCTCTCCGTATCGCTATTGGAGCATTTCGAACATCTCCCGTCCAGAGCTTATACGTCGAAGCAAACGAACCACCGTTATCACTTCGACGTAAGCAGTTGTCTCTAAAGTACGCCTTAAAACTGAAATCCCTGCTAGACCATCCTACGTGGCCATTCGTTTTTGAGCCACGATGGGAAAATTTGTACAACACCCGTAAGACTGCCAATCGTCCTTTTGGTATTAGCCTCCAAGAGCTACTCAAAGAACTTAATATTAAGGTAGACAAGGTTGCCCAAACATCAAAGCAACCCCTTCCACCCTGGCATGCTCATGTCCCAACATGTGACTTGTCCCTTCGAAATTGGGGAAAGTCGGACACTCCATCGTCTGTCTACCTGAAACTTTATTCAGCACACCGAGCTGAACATTCTGACTTCAGGCCAGTTTACACAGACAGTTCGAAGTCGGAATCATATGTGGGATCTGCTGCTGTCTTTACAGACAGCACTACATCGGAGCAGATTCCCTCTGAATGCAGTATATTTACTGCAGAGCTGCATGCTATAGTTAGCCTTGGATCACATTAGTGAATGCCAATACCAACGGGTCATTTTATATTCTGATTCTCTCAGCGTGTTACAGGCTTTAATATCTGTGAGATATAATCCTCATCCAGTTCTGTCTAGTATTCAGCAGAAGATTCACTTCCTCCTCGGATGTGAATATGATATCCGCTTCTGCTGGATTCCCAGCCACATTGGGATTAGGGGAAATGATTTGGCTGACGCCGCAGCCAAATCAGCAATTCCCAATAATAACCGCTGCCTGTCAGTCCCCTATACAGACTACAGGCAAATAATACACCAAAAGATATACTCCCAATGGCAGGATTCGTGGAACAGACAGACTGCGAATAAATTATATCGTATAAAGCCGTGGCAGTCTATCATATTGAACCATGCCAGTCTAGTCTGCGCAGGAATCGTAAGGAGGAAGTTGTTCTTGCCCGGACCCGCATAGGACATAGTCATTTAACTGATTCTTTTTTGCTGAGGGCTGATGACCCTCCTATGTGTGAGTCCTGTGGCACAATTTTATCTATTAGACACATTTTAGTTGAATGTCCAGATTTTAGCAATATCCGTTTTACCGCTTTTAATCATCTGACTGAGCCGTATACACTCAGTCAGATTTTTAGCATTAGCATTAGTAGAGGCATTTGATGCAAGAAAGCAAGCTTATGCAGCATCAGCCAAAAAAAAAAAAAGAAAAAACCACTTCCACTCGACCCCTCTGTTCGTTCAAAATACCTGTCCAGCTGAGCCTTAAACTTATTTAGGCTATCAACCTCCACCACAAGGGATGGAAGTCTGTTCCACCAACCAACCACCCGCTGGCTAAAGGCAAATTTCCGCACGTCTATCCTACATCTGTCTTTCCTCAATTTCAATTTATGCCCTCTCAGGTGATTTTTCTGAGCTAGAGGAAGAATCCCATCAGCATTGAGCATGCTTAAACCATTCAAGGCTTTATACACCTCTTTCAGAGGTGTATGTGCCTAGTCTCCAGACACTGTAATTTGCAAAACTTAAGCCTTTCTTCGTAAGAGCACCCCTTTGTTCCATTCACTAATCTTGTTGCCCTTCTCTGTACTCATTCCAGCATCTCTGCATCCTTCTTGAAATGAGGGCTCTAGACCTGTATACAGTACTCAAGGTGTGGCCTGACCATTGCCTTATACAAGGGAATAATTACCTCCTTATCCCTGCTGGAAAAATTCCCGTATATCATTGACAATACTCCATGAGCTACTCTTGCAGCCCGTCTGCACTGCTCAGAGAACTTCATATCCGCCTGCACAACCACCCCCAAGTCCCTTTCATTCTCTACCACTGTCAGTGTAGTACCACAGAGTTGATACGTTGCTCTGGGGTTGCTGTTTCCCATGTGAAGTACTTTACATTTGTCAATGTTAAACTTCATTTGCCACCTCTCAGCCCATCTGCTCAACCTTTCCAGATCCTGTTGCAGCAGCATATTGTCAGTAGTGTCCTTGACAACCCTGCCAACCTTTGTATCGTCTGCAAACTTGGACATTGGACATTAAGCTTGATATACCATCATCAATATCATTTATAAATACAGAAAACAATAATGGACCCAACACTGAGCCCTGAGGGACTCCACTAATAACACACATTAGTCCACAATGAGCAGTGTCCATTGATTACCACTCTGTCTTCTCCCCCTCAACCACCCCTTTATCCATAGCAGCAATTTGCCTCCAATGTCACACTGCTCCAATTTGTGTAGCAGTCTTCCATGTGCAACAGTATCAAAAGCCTTTCTAAGATCCAAGTATCAAAGCTATTCCCTGCATCCAGTTCTTTTGTGACTGCATCATAGTATCCAATCAAGTTGGTCAGGCAAGACTTCCCCTTAACAGAACCATGCTGTGTCCGAGCTATAACTGAAGTCTTGTCTAAATGATTCTGCAGTGCTTCTTTAACCAGTGCCTCCATTAATTTTCCAGGAACAGAAGTTAAGCTCACAGGTCTATAATTACTTGTGTCAGCCTTTGATCCTCCTTTGTGAATTGGGGTCACATTTGCACATTTCCAGTCTATGGGTACCTCCCTTGAGTCCAAGGAAGCTCTCATAATTATGGCTAAGGGTTTTGCTTACTTCCTTTGCTGCCTCCTTTAATATAACTGGATAGATCCCATCCACCCTGGGTGCCTTTCTTGTGTTTATCTTCAACAATTTCTCCTCCACTTTACTCCCAGTTATTTCAAGATTCTGTAGCTTACTGCTAGAGTTGAATACACCTCTGGCATTCCCCTCACTAAATAACTCCTCATGTGTGAATGTCGATGCAAAATATTCATTTAGTTTGTTAGCTACCTGAGCAGGATCATCAACAGTTGACCCATCAATATCGTGGAACAATCTGATATTCATCCCCTTCCTTCTAGAGTTTACATAAGTAAAGAACTCTTTGCTGTTTTTCTTTGCATCCCTTGCCAAGGATTTCTCGTAATCTGCCTTCGCCTGCCTAACCTCCTTTGTAACTTGGTTGCATATCAACTTGTATCTATCATAGGCTTCTGTGTCATGTGTTAATTTGTAAGTATCCCATGCGTTTTTCTTCTCTGCCATATGCCTCATTAGTTCATCTGACATCCACTTAGGCCTAAACCTTGAACAATATTTCTTAGTCGGTATGTAAAGCCTAGTAGATTCCAAGATAAGTTCTTTGAATGCTTCCCATTTTGAATTTGCTGTTGGTAACATCATCAGTTGGTCCCACTGTATAGAATTTAAATACTGTCTCAGTCCATCGTAGTCGCCTTTACGGAAGCAATAACCCTTCCCTTTACCCCTAATGGTAGTTACCTCTTTGAGTAAATCCCACTTCGGCACACTGTGATCACTGCCACCTAGTGGTTCATTTATCTGCAGATTCTTAATGCATGAAGAATCACTGCTGATAATCAAATCAAGAGTATTACTCCCTCTAGTTGCCTCCCGAACATGCTGATGTAAGAAACAATCATCCAATAAATCCACAAAAGCCCTGCTAGTGCGTGTGTAACCAGCCCCCAAATTCCAGTCAATATCTGGAAAATTAAAATCTCCCATTATAAGACTCTCTGATTTACTGGCCCACTCTATTTCTCTGTACAGTTCCTTATTATACTCATCAGAGTCATTAGACCTATAGCACACTCCTACTCTCAATTTTGATCTCCCAATGCTTATGTCACACCAAACTGACTCAACACTGCACTGTCCAGCGATGTCGACTGGCTTCACTTTCTTGGTTTTTATGTGTTTCTTAACTAATAGCATAACCCCTCCCCCTTCCTATCCTGTCTATCCTTTCTGTAGACGTTGTACTCCCCAAATTGCAGTTCTGCATCCCTTATATCTGTGTGACACCACGTCTCTGATATCCCAACAATATCTGCCTTTGATGTAGGCGCCTCCGTAGCCAGGTGGGAAGGAGCAGCAGTGCGTAGCACACGCTTCTTGATTAGACCGGGGGTTCGAGCCCGTCACCACCAAATACGGAGCATGCGGAAAGGTCAGGGAATGACCATCGCACCGGAGCAATATGGCCTTAGTTGCTAATGCTCCTAAAAACCAAATAATAATAATATAATAATAATATAGCCTTTGATGTTTTGAGCAATACCTCAAATTCATCAAATTTATTTACTAAACTCCTAGCATTGGTGTACACACAAGTATACCTGCACCTGTTTCTATTCTTAGCTACCCTAACACAACCCATGTGTTTACTTGTACCGCAATGGCTCCCAGCAGTCTCTGAAATACCATGCATCTTGTTTTTCAGGCTTCTGCTCATTCTAATAGAAGCAGTGCAAGAATCTCTTTCACCTCTGCCAGTGGCTACTGTCAATCTATTGGTCTTTGTCTCCCCCCAAGCTAGCAGTTTTCCGACCCACCTAACACTGCCTCGATAGCATCAGCAAATATTCTTGCCCCCTTTCTATTTAAGTGTATCCCATCCCTGTAGAAGCAATCTCTCCTGTTAACAAGTACGGTCCAGGCTGAAAAAAATTCTACCCCTTGAGCCTTGCACAATCTTTCCAGGGCCGAATTGATCGACAAGGCTCTCATCATATACTCCCTCCTATCGTGTCTGGGCAGAATTGCAGACACTTTCAAATTCAACCCTAATTCTCATCTTTTGTTCAGCAGTGACCTGTACTTGTTAAGTAATTCTGCCAGTCTCCTACTCTTAATATTATTAATGCCAACGTGTACAACTATATCACCTTTTGTGCCCTTAAAAGATGATATTCGCTCTACAACGTCATCAACCTTTGCCCCTGGCAGACATACCCTGGTCCTGTTCCACCTATCTTTTTTACAAAGTATGTTCCCCGTTTCCCTGACAATAGAGTCACCAACAACTACTAGTTCCTTCGGGACCAGCGCATTCTGCCTTGGGGGTTGCCTCTGTGTCACACGATGCCCAAGTGCAAGCTCTGGCGTTGATGTGGGCAGCTGAGAGCTTGATGGGCCCCTCAGTTTAGTTTTTTCGAGGGCATCCACCCTGTCCTTCAAGCTCTCATATAGGCCCACAAGAACGCCGAGTTGTTGCCTGATATCGATACACTCCTTGCATCGCGCACACACAAAGACATCCCCCATGTCAGTATCATGTCCCGTACCCGATTGCTCTGCAAACATCAAGCAAACAGTGCATTTTATAAGGCTGTGAGTCAGAGGACAACTGCCCCCCTCAGTTCTGCTGAGCCACAGCACTTCCATTAGCTTGAGCCTTTTGCTTTGCTGCTCTGGTCTGAGTCATGATTCTATTAATTTATTAATTAATTATAATTAATTATGTTAAATATAATTAATTATATTACGTTTGTAATCTAAGTCGTTATATGTATTTATTTAAATGTACGTTTTTAACTGCTAACGAAGTTCCACTAACGCTATCGTATCACAATGGCGGGAAATTTACGAATGGTAGCGGAGTTGAAACCCTTACCGATACTTTTATGCAATTACAAGGCCGAGTAAAGAATAAATACACCAAATTAATCAGAAAATCACAAAATAATGTTATACTACTAAATTTAAATCAAAAGTTTTAGAAAAACAATAATTTCAAATCAATAAATCTGAAAAATCCACTTAGCGGCTTTGAACATGACCGTCTCTAGTAGCCTCGTCAGCAACTCGAATTTTATCCGACAATGACAATGTGTCTGCTATTTTTAGCTTTTTGAAAGCAATAAACGTTTTTAATAGTATTTAAAATTTATATGTTATTGTTATATCTTTTATTGATTTATCTTGTTAATTATTTATTATTAGATCTGGACATGGTGGCCTAATTAATTAGGTCACTGAGATGTTAAATTTTATATATTACCTGGTCTTGGCGCATTATAGCCTTAGTAGCTAGTGCGCCAATAAAATCAATACCAACCTTATCACCTTTTGTGCCCTTAAAAGATGATATTCGCTCTACAACGTCATCAACCTTTGCCCCTGGCAGACATACCCTGGTCCTGTTCCACCTATCCTTTTTACAAAGCATGTTCCCCGTTTCCCTGACAATAGAGTCACCAACAACTACTAGTTCCTTCGGGACCAGCGCATTCTGCCTTGGGGGTTGCCTCTGTGTCACATGATGCCCAAGTGCAGGCTCTGGCGTTGATGTGGGCAGCTGAGAGCTTGATGGGCCCCTCAGTTTAGTTTTTTCGAGGGCATCCACCCTGTCCTTCAAGCTCTCATATAGGCCCACAAGCACGCTGAGTTGTTGCCTGATATCGATACACTCCTTGCATCGCGCACACACAAAGACATCCCCCATGGATGAATTTGTATCAACATGTCAGGGAAAGTACTAGGGAAAAGAAAACTCTAGACTTCATCATCATCCTGAAACAGATGACATAATAACGCTGACAGTAAAGGGACCAGTAGCAGGAAGTGATCACTGAGTTCTATGGTGGATGATGAAGAGAGAGAGGTAGCAGTAGTTAAAGGCAAAGGAATGGGTTATAATTTCAGGAAAGGAAATTACAATGCCTTAAGGGGCTACGTGGCCTCTATTAACTGGGTAGATATCTCAGAGAGCGAATACAATTGAATTATGGTATACCATTAAAAAAATACTCCATGAGGATTCCAAATTGGATGAATAGTGAAGTTGCCAGATTACTCAAGCAGAAAAAGACAGCATGGAAAAGTTAGAACAATAAAAGTACTGAAGCCTATAACAGCTACAAATTGATCTGCAATAGTGCCACAGAAAAAGGTTATGCTGGCAAAGGCAAATTATTGGAAATCACTGGCAAAAAGAGCAAAGAGGGAGATAAGAATTCTTCACATATATAAATGCAAAGAAAAGAAGAACAAACCAAATTGGACATGCAAAATGTTATGGATGAGGGATAGTATTAGACACCGCTGCTGAAGTTGCAGACGAACTCAACAGTTCCTTTGCATCGATATTTACAGAAGAAAAACCCTTTACATCAATGAGAAATTATGGGAGTGAACTTGAAAGAAATGTAATTAATGATGTTGAAATTTCACATGTTTATTTAATGAAAAAAATTTCAAGTCTAAATGCCAATAAGGCTCCTGGGGTTGGTGGCATATACCCTATAATCTTAAGGGAGGTGCCAAGTGAGTGCATTGAACCATTGAGGCTAATTATGTGAGCATCACTGAACTCAGGAGTGATTCTGTTGGATTGGAAAAATTCCAATGTATCTCCAATACATAAGGGTGGTTCTAAGAGTGAAGTGGGAAATTACTGGCCGGTTAGTCTCACTTCGGTAGTAGGGAAAATCATGGAGACAATGATCAAAGTTTAAATTCAGGATCATTTAAATAGAAATATAATTCTGAAGGATACTCAGCATGGTTTTGTAAAGGGAAAATCATATTTAACTAATCTGGTTAGCTATTTTGACAGGGTCACTCAAGAGCTGGACTTAGGGAATAATTTGGACTTTGTTTATTTGGATTTCAGCAAAACATTTGACTCGTCCCACATGAGCACTTACTTAATAAGCTGGAACAGATTAGAATCATAGGGAAAATCCTTAGATGGATAGCTGGATGACTTCAGGGAAGGAGCGGAGGGTTGTGATAAATGGTCATTCCTCAGATTGGATTGATGTAAGAAGTGGGGTTCCCAAGGATCAGAATTAGGACCACTGTTGTTTTTGATTTTCATAAATGACATCGATGAAGGGATAGAGGGCGTGATGTCTAAATTTGCAGATGATGTAAAGATTGGTAGAGAGTTAAGAATCGCTGCCAAGCAGAGATTCTTCAGAATGACCTAGATAGACTTCAGGGATGGTCAGGAAAATGACAGCTATGCTTTAATCCAGCAAAGTGTAAGGTATTGCACCTGGGGAACAGTAACCCCAAAATATCTTATACACTTGGTGGAGTTGAACTAAAGCTGGTAGTGGAGGAAAGGGACTTGGGTGTTGCGATAAGGTCAGATTTTAAGTTCACTGAGCATTGCAGGGAAGGCCCATGGTGTCCTATCGATGATTTATCGACCAATCGCTAGTAGGGATAAGGATGTAACAATCCCATTATATAAGGCTATTGTTAGACCACATTTGGAATACTGTGTTCAGGTATGGAGACCACACCCAAATAAAGACATTGTGCTTCTTGAAAGGGTCCGGAGACAGGTAACTCGCCTGGTGAGATCAGCAAAAGGGCGCCTATATGAGGAAAGACTTTGAATATGTGGATTGCAGATCTTGGAAATTAGGCACCTTAGAGGAGAATTAATTGGGGTGTTTAAAGCTCTGAGAGGCATAAGCAGAATGAATGGGGACAAAATTTTCACGGTTATAAATGATTGTAGAACTAGGGGCCATAATTTCAAGTTACTTAGACTGTTTGTTACTTAGACTTAGTTGTTTAGACTGGATTGCAGGAACTTTTATTTTAGCCAGCGAAGCTCCCCAAATGGCTGTGGAGAACTCTCTCTATCTCAGGCCAGACGATATCCATTATGAGATGATTAAACATCTTTCATCAGAATCTATGGATTTTCTGCTCTATCTCAAAGAGCAGTTTCCGGACTCCTGGCAACCATACTTGCTATTGACAAATCAGAAAGGGATCCAAAAATATCAAGTAATTACCATCCTAAAACTCTGACCAGCTGCTTGTGCAAGGTCCTGGAAGCAGTGGTTTATGCTTGACTCGTGGCATCTAGAAGCTACCTGTGTACTTTCCAGGACACAGTGTAGCTTCCTAAGAAACAGGTCAACACTTGACCATTTAATCCAACTGGAGACATCTATTTGTGAAGTTTTCCTGAAATACCGGCACCAGGTGTCAATTTTCTTTGATATGCAAAAGGGACACTGCTTGGAGATTCGGAAATTTAAGTGACATAACTTTGGTCTTTGCCATTTTTATTAAAAGCTACTTTTCAGACCAGACATTCCAAATTCCTGTAGGATCCACCCTCGCTCGGCTATTTTGCCAAGAAGAGGGAGTTCCACAAAAGATCAGTTCTAAGTGTTATGCTTTTTGCTATCAAAGTTAACTCTATTACTCAAAACTTCCTCTGACCATAAAGAGTGCCCTCTTTGTAGATGACTTTAGCATCTTTTCACGGTTGTGCAATATGAGGTTATTGAAAGGCAATTGCAGCACACCATTGACCACTTCAATTCTTGGGCAATGTCTAATGGTTTCACGTTCTCGCTCAGAAAACCTTTTCATACACTTTTGTCGCAAATGAAACCTACCCTGAGCCAGAACTCAAGTTCGGACAAAACATCATTCGAGTAGCACTGAAGACAAAATTCTTGGGCCTTATATTCGATAATAAGTCAACATTCCTGGCACATATCTGTCAACTCCAGGCAAAGACTGCTGCACTCTACTCCACCTGTATCATGCACTTGTACAATCTAAATTAGATTGAGTCCCAAGTTTTTGCATCTGCCAAAAACAGCATATTTTGATGGCCAGAGGCTGTTCACTGCATTGCTACTGGAGCATTTCAAACGTCTCCTCTCCAGAGTTGTATATGCTGAAGCAAATGAACCATCACTGCTTGACAAAGCAGTTGCCACTAAGGTGTACTTTCAAATTGAAATCCACATAGAGTTCTCTGGCAGAGAACCCTATGTGGACATCTGTCTTCGAGCTACAGTGGGAAAATCTCTGCAACGCCCATCGCTGTCAATCATCCCTTTGGTATTTGTGTCCAAGAGCTCCAAAGAAAATTGAACATCGCTGCAGACAACATTTTCGAGTCATCACGACAACTAGTTCCACTGTGGAATGCTTAAATACTATCATGTGACTTCTCCATTAAAAATTAGGGTAGAGCCATCACTCCAGTCTTTCTGCCAACAACTCTGCACTACCCACCAAGCTAAAGACTTCTTGTCTGTATTCACTGTTGGCTCAGTCAGTAACATCTTTTGGATCTGCTGCCATCTTCTCAAATAACATTATATGTGGGAAGCTTCCCTAAGAGTGCAGCAATATACACAGCTGAGCTGTATGCTATAGAATTAGCCTTGAACCACATTAAAACCTGCTGTTACCAAAAATATATGGTGTGTCCAGCAGATACTTTATTCTCTTTCTGAGTGTTCTTTTGACATCCATTTCTGTTGGATCCAACCACATTGGGATCTATAACTATTGGAAACTTTTCCAATAGTTTTATTAAAAATACTTTTCCAATAGTTTTATTAAAAATAGCAATAACTGAACAAACAGTCTTACAAAATGTGATGCATATACGAGGGTGGTTCAATAAATAATCGCCCTTACCTAGCTGCAGAGGTGCTAGCCTGTGTATAAATGGTGAGGTTCGTCTTTGAACCATGACTCTGTTGCAGAAATGAGTGTCTCGTTGTCAGGGAAGTGGGTCCCCTGAAGAAATGATTTGAGGGAGTCCTCAAGAAGTCCGATAGTGCAAGATTGGATGGAGTGAGTAGGCTGGATGGGGCAGTATTTCATATCCGCTTGTGTTGTTGCGATTTCAGAAGGGTGAACTGGACCATTGTCTTGAAGCATTCTCACACCTTTGGACAGCATGCCACACCTACATGTTTTGATTTTCTCCTGCAATTTTGTGAATAAGTTGGCATAATTGGCACCTGTAATTGTTCTACCTTTCATCAGGTAATCAGTCATTATTATGCCTTTCTCTTCCCAAAACACTGTCAGCAAGACCTTTCCTGCTGCTTGGACCCTTGCCTTCTTGGGGGGGGGGGGGGGGGACCACAATGTTGGCATTCCATGGACTGCTTTTTACTTTCAGGGTTGAAATGGTGTATCCAACTTTCATCCTGTGTGATTAGACGAAAGAAAAAGTCTTCCTCATTTTTTTAGGCACAGGGCTAACAACTTGTGATTTCTGTTGTCGATCAGCCTTCTGGAAACCAGTCAATAATCAGGGAATCCATCTTGCACTCAATTTCCATAAATGGAAATGGTCACAAACGACTGTTTCAACAGAGCCCATGCTAATCTTCACCTCCTGGGACAATTCACACACAGATATCCAGCGATCTTCCATGATTAACAACTCCACATTTCTGATCGTGCTGTTATCAGTGGCTGAATGGGGACAATGTGGAATAGGCTCAGATTCTACTGATGTCCGACCACGCCTAAACTGTCTATGCCAGTCCTTCACAATGCCATAGGATGGGGCTTCATCCTTATATACAGCAGTCATCTCCTCGTGGATTTCTTTAGATTTCCCCTTCAAGAACAGATACCGGATTACAGCTCTGGCTTCAACTTTGTCCATAATGCTACTTAGTCACATGTTCAGCTCTGTAAGAGAAAAAAACAAATTAAAACACGGCTGAAATTTTACACCTTTAGTATAGAGATGTGTATGATGCTACACACAAAATCTCATGACTCTGCAATATGTGGAAGTAGGTGTGGGCGATTCTTTATTGAACCACCCTTGTATGTCGGGTGGTTCAATAAATCAGATAATATACATTCATTTAATTTTCTTCCTCTTCATCACTGCTAAGTACAATCAAACGAGAACATTTTCTCTGTTACAGAATATCTTTGCCTTCTGAACTTTCTTCTGCAACATCAAGATTGTGTATCTTCTGCTCTTTTAAAAATCAGTAATCTGGGTGTGTTTGCTTTTGCTCCTTTAACTGGTGATAATAATGTTACTCCTTTGGCTAGTGGAGCTAATTAATAGGGAGCAACATTCCTTAGTTAGAGTTGTGCACATTGTATTGGGATGCCATTTATATTAATGTTTTGTCTTTGAATTGAACTGAACTGCATACATTTGGATTGACTTTGATCCAGCTTGTGATACAGAACATTGCACTTTACAAGCTCAGGATACTTATATAGTGCAGTATAACTTTTTATTTGTTTAAACAGCCATCTGTTTATTTGTACGAGCCTGTTTTGATGATAAGGTATTGTCTACCATAAAGGATGTTAACTGTTATAGGATCTACGAATATGAAGTTTATTTATTTTTTTATTATATATATATATATATACACATTTCCAATAGTTCGATTTTCTTAAATACTGGTGTTTTTTACATATAGGTATTATTGTTAATACAATACTGGTCTTTAAGCTAGCCTTATCTCAGTTATCTTGATTTCCCATGGCCTATACATTTAGGATTTAGAAGCTTATTGCGTATTGCTAAAGAAATTTTCATGATAATTATTGATGAAAAATTTTTTTATATATCTGTAGCAATATGCAATTATCAATACTATTTTATGACTATATAATATTATTTATACATTTTTGTATTACATCACGTGGAAATTCCTACCTATAGGTATTACAGGACATACATAAAGGGCCTTAAATTAATAATAAAATGCACAATAAATAACAATATGGACGCTAAGACAAATAAGAATAACATGCTGTACGGGTATCACAGCATAAATGGCACCCCGGGACCGAAAATGACCACTCGGGATCCGTCTCTTCATAACAGTGGTCACTTAGCATACAATGCCGCCACACCACTAGGGAGAAAAGAAACAAATAACCAAAAACGTCTAAACAATGAAAATATCGGGATACACACACAACAAATAAAACAACTCAAATTCAAAAAATGCAACAGCAAACTCTGTAAAACCTGTCCCTACATGCACAACATACACCGTCTAAATTCTAAAGAAGCACCAACATTCTGTCACACCAAAAATGTAATCTACCTAATTATATGTGGGATACAATACATCGGACAAACAAGTACAGAGCTCCACCTTCGGATGAACCTTCACAGATCACAAATAAACAGATTTGATGAAAAACGCTGCAACAGACTTCCAACAAAACAGGACAGACAAATACAATAATGAAATAGAATACAGACATTTCAAAATGCATGACTTCGCCAACATATCCATTGCCATTCTGACCATTATCGATAACAACACGTAAAGAGGAATCATGGAAGATATGTTCATTCTATTATTTAAATCCCTATATCCTTATGGATTAAACAATCGATTCAACAGAAGGAACTTCGCATTCACCAGCCCCGAAACATGTACTTACAACATCTTCCAGATCAGCAAAAACTGGCAATATAACGGGATTAAAAACGGAAAATTACAGGAATACAATAAAAACAACAGCAAAATACCAATAAACATCAATGATTTCGAAATACTATTAACAGAATGGGACACAAACCCCATAAACATCAAAAATATACACAACACACTATTCTCTATTAAAATAAGCAAACTTAGAGCACTTAGCAAAATATACCAAATGCAAAAAACCCAGAACATACACCTCTTCAATATACTTGAAGACATATTTAAATTCAGAATAGGCATAAACTTCAACGAACACACTAAAAAAGAGTACTGCATAATAAAATACCAAAACCTTTTATACGACACAGTTAATATAGGTAATATCATTAATAATAACAAATGTTACCTACCCATCAAAAACACACAAATAAATATTAGATACAGATACACCAAGCCAATAGGACTAACCATCTGCAATTGCAAAAACACCATTGATAAAATGAATGAATGAAGGAGAACAACCATGTCACTATCAGGAAAGTAGATATAAAAAATTCATCAATACACATTACAATCATATAGTAACAGGAGACCTCAATATCATCGAAGACAAAACACTAAGAGAAACAATGAAAAGGGGTACAAAATTCAGACCCAACACCCCAATTAGGTTGGATTATATAAAAAAATCAATATACACAGATCTGTTACAATTTGCATTCAAAGCCGCATACAAAAACAATGAACCCATAGAATCATTCCAATGTTGGATAAACGCCAATACTGAAAACATATTAGACCGCTTCAGGGAAAACATAACAATACAAAAACATAATAAAAATAACAAGCACTTAAATTTAAAAACTATCAACAATAAAATCAAAGAAATACAAAACAAATTTGTTATCACTAGAACCGACAAAGCAAACAATAATTTCAGTATCATTTGCAAAAGATTCTCAATAGAAGCCATTAAAGAGGAAATGCATGACAATGAAACATACAAGTACATAGACGCCACCCCAAACAGCATCAGCAAAAAAATTTTGGCCATGCATAAAAAACTTAAAATTAAAATAGACAGGATGCAATACCCCTACATATACTGGATTCCAAAATATCACAAGATGCCTACGGGAAAAAGATTCATTACTTCAGGCAAAAACAGCTATATCAAGTATACCAGTAAGATCATGGAAGACAAATTAAAAAACATCACCAAAGAAATCAAAAACAACAAATAATATTTGGACGACTTAAAAAAACAAAACAATAATATTAAAAGTATAAACACATAAGACTTCAAAAACCTCTTTACAAGCATAGCACACGACAACCTAATAGAAGTACTACAGATATATTACCAAAAATATCACAACATACTACAATGCAAAAAAACAATACTGGAATGACCTCACAAAAATCAGTGTCAAAGGCAACTACATTCTAATGGGAGGCAAAACATATACCGATATATAGATGACTCGTGATCAACCATGAAAACTTTATAAATGTAGCAAAGAACACTTACCCAGCAGACCTAAAAATTGAATGTACAAATCCGGACAACAACCGAAAAGCTGTCTACTTAGACAGCGAAATTGCCATCCACCCAGACGAAATATATACACATCACTATGATAAAAGAGACCATTTTAATTTCGAAACAATAAAACTCACACACTGGGAAAGTAACATAGCAAAACACATACATGGTAATACCATAAGAAATCAAACAAACAGACTATTCAAAATATGCAACAATATAAATAGCGGAAATATAGCATACAAAAACTCATCAAAACACTGGATAGAAACAAAATACCCAAACAATACAGTAGATATCACATAAAAACTGCCATATACGCAAATATTAGAAAACACCACCCCAATGTAGACCCACATACATTTATCAAAACCATCTAAAAATAAAATAGTAATTACTGAGAAGAGTATCCCCATGTTTATAATGTTTATTGCACTCAGGCGAGGCTCGTCGCCTGACTGCACTACAACCTATTGCCAAAATTGAACCCCCTTCCCCCCCCAACAAAAACCCATAGTAAGAGGCTGTATATATGTATATAGCTTTGCCTCTGGACAAACACGTGTTGTTATGCCTTGGAAAAGCGGGTACCGGCACAGTCCGAGGTAAGGCATAAAACAAATGTAAAAATAATGTAAATAAAGGAATTTAATCCACTAGTTAATACAAACCACAGAAAGTTAACATAAATATCGAACCAACAACAAACCACCATAATAGGCATTCGCTTGAAAATCGGGGACTTCAGCCAGTGCGCCATCAGCACACAGTGAAATGTTAATGCGACTGCGCCATAAAAATAGCCATCCATAAAAACAAATTAAAGGCGGTAAATTCCCTTTTCGACTCTACGACCACCACTGAACACATCAAGTAAGTAGTAGTATTGCAATATAAAATACTTACCCATTGGGCTTTGTGTATACTATCACAGTTGCTGTAGAGATTATAAAAAATTAATTTAATTCATAATTAATACTAATTTAACTAACAACAATTAAGAAGAATAATATAAACATAAGTTCAAAAAAAAAAAATTTAAAAAGAACCTTAGAATCTAGAATTAAATAAAATAGCAAAGCTGTGATAGATACAAACAGAAACGAGTAAGTAAAAAATGCATTACATCGAATGGGCCGTCAATCCACTCAAAGCCCCCGATGAAGTAGGGGATTGATGTCCACGTGATGTAATACAAAAATGTATAAATAATATTATATAGTTATAAAATAGTATTGATAATTGCATATTGCTACAGATATATTAAAAAAAATTTTCATCAATAATTATCATGAAAATTTCTTTAGCAATGTGCAATAAGCTTCTAAATCCTAAATGTATAGGCCATGGGAAATTAAGATAACCGAGATAAGGCTAGCTTAAAGACCAGTATTGTATTAACAATAATACCTATATGTAAAAAACACCAGTATTTAAGAAAATCGAACTATTGGAAACGAATATACACTGGCACGTATAATGTTCAATTGGCCAACATGGCGAAAAACAGTGGTATTAACAATGCACAAAAGATAGATTAAACCACAATAAAATGATAATACAAAAGAATAATATATATATATATATATATATATATATATTTTTTTTTTTTTTTTTTTTTTTAAATAACACCACCAGAACTTTTTAACTTTTTTTTCCCCTCCCTCCTCTGGAGTGGGTCCCCAGAAGAATCTGGCCCATCTTTTGCCAACATCAGGTGGGTCAGAATCTCAAATTGAGACAGTGCAAGCTCCACTTGGACTGGCTCACCTGTGGTGTGGGCGAGTATCCAGCATCTGTTTGGGTGACTGATGCTTCTGGATAGCCAAGAGGCCAGAACACAACAACATAACACACACATAATATCCACAAACATACACTACTCATTTCTGGCCCTTCTACAGTGGTACTGTTCTTCACAGAGATAAGAGGTGGAGATGAACTGACATTCCAGGTGCCACCCATTACAAAAACACATGTGCACTTGTTATAAAGAATTCCATAAATAGGGCCATCGACTCAAATTACAGGGGAAGAAGTTTGGACTAGATTGTAGGAAGTTCTTTTTTATTCAGTGAGTCAAGCTGTCAGCCTCAACTACCTGCAAAGGCAACTTGGAACAGGTTAAGGCTGACAGTTTGAATATACATTCAGTTCCTGGTTTACAAGTTATTTTTATCAAGTATCAACAAAATTGAAAATGTGAACATTAATTGCAATAAATAAATGCTAAATATTCATAAATACAGCATTTCAAACCACACACAAAGCGATATAATACAGTACTACTGTGTGTGCATTTGTTCAGGCAGATGAGAGCATCTCATTGACTCGCATAACATAACGCAATTACCATGCTGACATTACAGTGTGGTTGTGTTGCTCTTCGTTTTGGCTGTCTTGTCTTATTTCAGATTTATCCCCCTTAATAAGCCGGATAAATTTGAAGGGTGTTTAGAATAAACTCTTCTTCAGTTTAATTATAATTTTGAAGGATTTCAAGAACCAGCGAGTTCGTAGAAAATTAAACAGAAGCGATCGTTAATATTCCTAACCAATTGCAGCTTAAGGTTTCTACAACTGACGACACTGATCTCCTTCAAGCACAAATGGAGGGTTAGCAAATGAAGGTCTCCTTGAAATGGTAAAATGTGAAGAAGCTGAGGGAGAAAAAGATTTAACAGCTGAAGCTCCTGTTCGTTCCTTCACTCTTAAGGGCCTTGACGAAGCTTTTCAACACATAGAAAAGCAGTTGAGATTAGTCACAAGATTCAAATTTCAGCACACTAGAAAATTTCTACAGATTAAAACAATGCTTATGAATGCTATCATGAAATTTATAAAGAAAAGAGAAGACTGTCTTGGAAACAAACGACTCTTGAAGCCTTTCTGAAGAAGCTGATGACTCATTGTGCTTCCAACAAACTGAGTGTCGAACCATCAATGAGTGTTGAACCAGCAATATAAGTGATGAACCATCGATGAGCATTTAGTCTGATGATGAAGAATAAACATTCTTTAACATTTGTATGACATAAATAATTTCTTTATTATTATAATTTTCTTAATTTTAGACTGTTTTCATTTCTTTGGATTAATAAATCATTGTTTATGCATAAACTGTTTTTTTTTGTTGTTGACTTTTATTTTTACATTACTATGGTCAAATTTCATTGTTGTGAACAGAACCCATGTTTTGAACATTCGGCTATGGGTAATAAATTCCCATTTTACGAGTTTTGCACTTTACGAGTGCGTGCTAGGAATGAATTAACTCATGAATTTAGGTATTCAAATGTCCATTAGATGGTTACCTAGTGGGGAGGGAAGTACATAAGTTACATTTCCTTATCTATGTTTTGGGGGTGGGCAGTACAGCAAAACTGTGGCTTCTTTGCACAATACAATAAATACTAATACTATCTGCAAGGAGGTATGATGCAAGTTGTTTCTAAGACTGAACGGATTGAGTAATCTAAATGATGGTGGCTTCCTCCCTGTTGCTTAAACAACACACATAAGGGAGCATAATTTTAAATTGAGGAAGGATGAATGTAGAATAGATGTGCGGAAATTTGCTTTTGGAATAAATTTAAGGCAAAATTAGATGAATTATTAGAGGGGATGGACAAGTGGTATCGAAATTTTTTTTTTTTTTTTTTTTTTTTCCCCATTCAGCTTGCACCATTTGGTACTATTAATACAACAAAGGGGTATTCTTTTTAAGAGAAACTTATAAGTTGTACATGCTAGTGTTTGGAAAAACCATAAGTGGTGGGAGGGCATGTTACTAAAGCCCTTACAGGCTTCAAAAGGTTTGAACAAATTAAATGCTGAGAGTTTCCTCGCATCTTGTTAATGGGGTTGGGCAAAAAATAAATAGGATGCTAATGAAAATTATGAAAAAACAATGCAGTGTAGTGTGTGTCCCATTATTTGTTATTTTATTTATTTATAGTAACCCTGAACAAAATGTAATATGTGGTGCTCTTTTTAACCACATATGGATTAAGAAAGCAAAACTTTTTAACATTGGGATTTAAAAGTAAAGAGGTATAAATGAAGAACAGTTAGTCTTGCAAGTTAGGAGTTGAACAGTCTTAATCTCAAATCTTAACTTTAGCAGTTGTGTACTTTGCAGATTATTTCCATTAAAATTTAACTACAAATTGTTACCCTCTCACAACACAATTATTTTTTTTAACTGCATCTCATTTCAGAACATAACTAATCTCCTGATTACTGAAGGTCAGTTGTGCATATGCCCAATGAACTGACAGAGGTTCTAGGACATAATGCCGTTAGCAAAGGTGATAATCACTGTGATAATTTGTAGGTTAGTCTTAATCTTATGCATTATTATTATGTTACTATTTCTCCCTAATGTGGGAGTGGTGAACCCCATAACGGGTACTGGTACCAATTGCACAAGTTGGTTGTTATGTCCAGCTGTTATTACTGTTGGTCAAGGAACTCCCTAGCTATCCTACAGGTGTTCAGGAATGGGAGACCTATTGCTGCTAGGCTCTTATATAGAGTCTTTGACACCATACCACTTGTTGACACAGTGATCAGTATGGTTTTTATTATCAAAAAAGCCTTTATTATTATTATTGCTTCTCCCTGGTTTGGCGGTTTCACCCCGTGACAGGCACTACTGCCAAGTACACAGGGTAGTTGTTATGTCTGGTGTTACTGTTTGTCAAGGAACTCTGACTATCCTACAGGTGTTCATGATTTTGACTTTCTGGAGTTCCTTATCTCTGAGTAAATCCCGATGTGGGATTTACTCAGAGATAACTAACATCGGGGTAAAGGGGACGGTTTTTGCTTTTGTAAAGGCAACTATGGTGTCTGAGACCATATTTAAATTCTATACGGTGGGACAAACTGATGATGTTACCACCAGCAAATTCTAAATTGGAAGCATTCAAAGAATTAATCTTGGAAATTACTAGGCTTTTCATACCAACTAAGAAATATTGTTAAATGTTTAGGCCTTAATGGATGTCAGATCAACTGATTAGACTTGTGGCAGAGAAGAAAAATGCATGGGATGTGCATATAAATTACCAGGTGATGCAGAAGCCTATGGTAGATATAAGCTGGTCTGTAATCAAGTTACAAAGGAGGTTAGGGAGGTCAAGGCAGATTACAAGAAATCTTTGGCAAAGGATGCAAAAAAAACAGCAAAGATTTCTTTACCTATGTAAACTCTAGAAGGAAAGGGATGAATCGAATTGGACCACTTAACATAGATGGGTTGACTATTGATCATTATGCTCAGGTAGCTGATAAACTGAATAAGTATTTTGCATCTACATTCACACATGAGTTGTTCAATGAGGGGAGTGCCAGAAGTTTATCAAACTCTAATAGGGAGCTAAGTGATTTTGTCATAACAGAGAAAAGTGGAGGAGAAATAGTTGAAATTAAACATAAGGCACCTAGGGTGGGTGGGATCTATCTAGTTATATTAAAGGAAGTAAGCAAACCCTTAGCCATTATTATGAGAGTTTCCTTGGATTGAGAGGAGATTGCCATGGACTGGAGATGTGCAAATGTGACCCCAATTCACGAAGGAGGATCGTAGAGTGATATGAGTAATTACAGACCTGTTAGTTTATCTTCTGTTCCCGGGAAATTGATGGAAGCACTGGTTAAAGCACTGCAAGATCATCTAGACAAGACTGCGGTTATAGTTCAGATACAGCATGCATTTGTTAGGGGGAAGTCTTGTCTAACCAATTTGATTGGATAATATGATGTGGTCACAAAGGAACTGGAGGCAAAAAATAATTTTGATATCATATACTTGGATTTTAGGAAAGCTTTTGATACTGTTGCGTATGGTAGAGTACTGTACAAATTGGAGCAGTTTGGCATTAATGGCAAATTGCTGCTATGGATGAAGGGATTATTAAGTGGGAGAAGACAGAGTAGTAAAATGGACTCTGCTGCTCTTCGTGGACTAATGTTATTAGTGGAGTCTCCCTGTGTTTGGTGTTGGGTCCATTGTTGTTTTCTGAATTTATTGATGAGGGTATATCAGGCATAATGTCCAAGTTTGCAGACAATACAAAGGTTAGCATGGCTTGTTAATGATAGTATGCTACTGCAATAGGAACTAGAAAAGTTGAGCAAATGGGCTGTGAGGTGCCAACTGAAGTTTAACATTGACAAATGTAAAGTACTGCATGTGGATATCATAACCCCAGAGTAATGTATCAACTGTGTGGTATCATCTCAGGGTAGTAGAGAATGAAAAGACCTTGGGGTAATTGTGCAGTTAGATTTGAAGTTTTCTGAGTAGTGCAGACAGTCTGCAAGAGTAGCTTGTTAGTGTCTTGTCAATGATATACAGGAAGTTTTCTAGCAGGGATAAGGTGATAATCCCCTTGTATTATAAGGCAATGGTCGGGCCACACATTGAGTACTGTATACAGGTCTGGAGGCTTCATTTTAGGAAGATGTAGAGCTACTGGAATGAGTACATAGAATGGCAACGAGATTGGTGAATTGAACAAAGGATTGCTCTTAGGAAGAAAAGCTTAAGTTGTGAAAATTGCTGTGTCTGGAGACTAGTCACCTGCGAGGTGATCTGATTGAGTGCTATAAGGCCTTAAATGGTTTGAGCAAGCTCAATGCTGATGCAATTCTTTCTCCTGGCCAGATTAATTGCCTGAGGGGACCTAAATTCAAATTGAGGAAAGACAGTTGTAGAATAGATGTGTGGAAATTTCCCTTTAGCTAGCAGGTGTTTGATTGCTGGAACTGACGTCCATCTGTTGTAGAAGTTGACAGCTTAATTAAATTCAGTGCAGAACTAGACAAACATTTGGAGTGAATGGATGGATGAAATGATGAGGGGTTTTTTTTTTTTTTTTTTTTGGCTGATGCTGTATAAGCTTGCTTGCTTTCTTTTATCCTATACTTCTGCTAATGCATCACATGGGTCTTTGTAAGTTCCATTTCTTCGAATTCTGTCAGGGCCTTCTTCCACTCCTCTATTATGGATTTCACAACCTCATCTGGTTCTGTGTTATCCGTAGTTGTTCTTTAGTTTATCACTCACGTCCTGCTTGATTTTTTCCAAAATTGCAGGAGCTGTCAGGTTTTTCGTGGTGATTGTCCTTATCTGGTCTGCTATTCACTGTTTGGTGACCTGAATATCCGGGAATTGTTCCAGCCACTTGATGTGTAGTCTCAGTTTGTACATTGTCATATTGGTCTCTAGCTTGGTTATTTCATTATAAAGTTGCTTGATGAACATATTAATTCTGATGCTCCATGTGTTGGTATTTTTTCTTCCATTCTGTGTGTGTCAGTTGTGCAGGAAGCATTTCCAGTTGGTTGCACTGGATGGTCTTGCTCTTCCCTTAATATTATTTCTATTAGTGACATATGATGCCAGGAATCTAGCTTATGAAGCATCTAAAAAAACCTCCATCATCATTTGTCCTCCTCCAATAACTTGTCTAGTTCTTCCTTGAATTTATTCTAACTGGCAACCTCCCCAACACTAGATCAAAGTTTGTTCCAGCAGGCAACCATCCTTCCTCAGTTTGAATTTATGCTCCCTCGTGTGTGTAGTCAGAGCAAGAAGAATTCCATTACCATTGAGCTTGCTCAAGGCACTGCACTTTGCTGTCTTGGTAAGGCAGCTTACTTCAGTTCTGCAAAGAAAGGGAATGAAAGCTCTCATTCCCTTTACCAATTTCGTTGCCCTTCTCAACATCCATTCCAGCAGATTTACGTCCTTCATAAAATGAGGTCTGTAGACCTGTATGCAGTACTCAAGATGCAGCCTAACCATTACCTTATAGAATTAACCACTTCCTTGTCCCTGCTATCAAAGTTTGTGTATATTATAGACAAAACTTAGTGAGCTGTCCTAGCAGGCTCTCTACATTGCTCAGGGAACTACATATCTGGCTGCACAATTACTTCCCTTTCCCCAGGCCTTTTTCAACTTCTGCCTCTGAGTGTAGTACCACACAGTTGGTATGTTTATCTGATATTACTACTATCCATGTGCAGTACCTTGCATTTATCTGTGTTAAACTTCAACTGTCATTAACCACTCTGCCAATCTTTGTATCATCTGCAAGCTTAGATAGCCCAGGGGCTCACATCTAGTGAGTATGGGCTTAGAACACCAAGGGTCCTGAGCTGGATATCATCATTCTTCTCTTTCTTGGTGATTCTCTTCTACTTGTCTCTCTGTGTCTTAGGACTCGGGGAATTTTTTTTTTGGCTGGTGCAGCATAAGCATCGGGCTTCCTTGCACTATACAGCTAATAATAATATTATTATTATTATTAAACCTGATATAGCATTAGCATTAGCAGAGGCATTTGATGCAAGAAAGCAAGCTTATGCAGCATCAGCCAAAAAAAAAAAAAAAAAACCACTTCCACTTCACCCCTCTGTTCGTTCAAAATACCTGTCCAGCTGAGCCTTAAACTTATTTAGGCTATCAACCTCCACCACAAGGGATGGAAGTCTGTTCCACCAACCAACCACCCGCTGGCTAAAGGCAAATTTCCGCACGTCTATCCTACATCTGTCTTTCCTCAATTTGAATTTATGCCCTCTCAGGTGATTATTCTGAGCTAGAGGAAGAATCCCATCAGCATTGAGCATGCTTAAACCATTCAAGGCTTTATACACCTCTATCAGATCACCTCGCTGGTGCCTAGTCTCCAGACACTGTAATTTGCAAAACTTAAGCCTTTCTTCGTAAGAGCACCCCTTTGTTCCATTCACTAATCTTGTTGCCCTTCTCTGTACTCGTTCCAGCAGCTCTACATCCTTCTTGAAATGAGGCCTCCATATACCTTCAGCAATATCATTAATGTATACAGAAAACAACAGTGGGCCCAACACCAAACCCTGTAGGACTCCACTAATAACATTAGTCCATGTGGAGCAGTGTCCAATAAGTACTCTGTCTTCTCCCACTCAACCATCCCTCTATCCAGAACAGTAACTTCCCTTAATGCCATGCTGTTCTGATTTGTACACCAGTCTTTTATGTGCAGCAGTATCAAAACTTTCCTGAAATCTAGGATCTGATATCAGAATTTTCAATCAGTTCCTTTGCATAATACATAATAATGTGCAATAAGATTGGTCAGACAAGATCTCCCTCGACAAACCAATGTTGACTAAAGTATAACTACCCTCCTCTTTAAATGATCCTGCGTTATTTCTTTAACCAGAATTCCATTATTTTTCCTGGGACAGAAGTTAAGTTAACAGGTCTGTAAAACTCTTTGATCTGCCCCTTGGGGAATTGGGGGTACATTTTTGCATCTCCGGTCCATAGGGACTTCTTATGAATCCAAAAATGCTCTCATAATTATGGCTGAAGATTTTCTTACTTCCTTTGCTTGCCTTTTTTGTGTTGAACTTCAACAATGCATTTTTGCATCTCCAGTCCATGGGGACTTCTTCTGAATCCAAAAATGCCCTCATAATTATGGCTAAAGTTTTGCTTACTTCCTTTGCTGCCTCCCTTGATAGATCCCATCCACTCAGAGTGCCTTTTTTATGTTGAGCTTCAACAGTGCCTCTTCTACTTTCCTCTGTTGTCATAAAATCATTTAGCTCCCTGTTAGATTCTGATGAACTTCTGGAATTCCCCTCAATAAAGAACTAGTCACCCATGAATATACAACAGTGATTCAAAAAAGGTTTGTATTCAGCAGAAATAGTTGTGATAGAAGGTTGAAACACCATATATTACAATTTTTCAATATAGCCACCAGACAAAATAACACATTTTTACCACCTCTTAATACACTTCTGCAGGCCAGTTTTGTAGAAGTGCTCAGGCTGTCCTTCAAACCATGACTTGGCAGCAGAAATCACCATCAGTAGCCAGTGTTTTCCACAAAGAAAGGACTTCAGGGTAAGGAAGAGGGGGGAAATGCAATGTTGGGTGGGGGGGAATAAGCAGGATGCAGCAACATTTCAAACCCTCATTCATGGGCACACCTTTTGATAGCCTTTCCTGTCTTTTTTTTTTTCCTTTATAGCAGAACATAGTTTTATGTGTGGAGGTTGGAATAATACTTTCTGTCACAGTACAGCCCTTTTTAAGGTAATCTGTTAGTATTATATTTTGCTGATCCCAAAATACTGACAGATCACCTTGCCAGTACTTGGTTGTACCTTTGCCTTTGGGGGTGGGGGGCAATCGTGGTGATTAGACATGAAAAAAACACTTGCTTTTCCTGGCACATCAACGTTTCATGTGCACATTGTGCCCTTTCCTGCTTCGGGTGAGGGGGTCAGAATTCTGGAACCCATCTAGCAGATACAAATACACATCTGTTGATGATTCTCCGCAGAAAATACACTAATTTTGAGCTCTGCAGGTAGTTCTTTGACACTAATTTGACAGCTAGTTCTTTGACACTGCAATGATCTTCAGGATTAATGCCTCAATTTTTGCAAATCTCTTCTGTCACATCAGTTGCTGGCCATCCAAGGATTTCTTCATTATGCACTGAGGCTCTTCCACATTTATACCAATGTGCAACCACACTGTAACCTGAGCAGTGTCTTCTCCATAAACAACTACCATTTCTTCATGGATTGTTTTGGGTGTTTTCTTTTGCAGAAAGAGGAATTAAATCACAGATCAGTATTCACCATTGTAACACATCATTCAATCCTTCATTAAAAAATGAATTATCAGATTGAAACCAAAATTTGTTTGGTTGCTACAGAGCATCGTTTCCCAAATGGGGTTCCGTAAGGTAAAAATTGAGGATTCTGCGAAAAACTAAAATTTTAAAAAATTTTACACATTAAAAGTTAAAAATATTGTAGGTACGTTTATACCTGGCGGATGAGACAATATTTGGATCAGGTCACTTTTACTGCACAGCTTGTGTACTAAACTGCCTTTGTAATTGTAATCCAGAACCTGCTCATTACTCAGTACTGTATACTACCACACCTACCTAAATACTAGGAAACGACACAAACTTCTGTGATTGGTTATTCTGTGTTTGTATCCATATTTCACATGGTGGGAAACCACCCTCAATGTAATTAAATGTAGTAGTCGCAACGTGGTTACACACGCTGTATGCACATTTGTATAAACCTGTTCGATATTTTTATCAATCTGTGCATTTCAGTCATCCGCTTTGTAAAAAAGTTCAATGTTATACGCAAACTTTAAATTATTGACATTTAAATTCACCAGGAATTTGGACAGTTGGTTAAAAGAAGAAACTTTAAAGAAAAAAATTATTACTAATTCAAATTGTTCGGCATTTACAGCAACTGAAAGGAAGATACAGCAATAAATCAAGAAAACAGGTCCGAAGCAGTTGAATCTCCTGTTCCCGAATTTGCAGAGAAAAGGGACAAGTCGAAGAAGCATGCAATCTTCTTAAACTAAGAAATGAAAATATGATGACAGCTATGACAAGCGTCGGAAATGAACATTGTCCTGAAGCACAATGCCTACTTTTCAAGAAAATATTAGCATTAGCATTGATAGAGGGATACGTTGCAAGAAAGCATGCTTATGCAGCATCAGCCAAAAAGAAACCTCCCATTTCACCCCTCCATTTGTTCCAATGCCTGTCCAGCTCAGCCTTAAATTTATTTGTTATCAACTTCCACAACAAAAGATAAAAAGTTTGTTCCACCAAACAACTACCCACTGGATAAAAGCAAATTTCTGCTATAGGCTTCTGTGTCACCTGATACTTTATATGCATCCCATACATTTTTCTTCTCTGCCACGAGCCTCATTTTCAATCTGTGTCCCCTCAGGTTCTTAATCTGAGCAAGAGGAAGAATCCCATCAGCATTCAGCTTGCTCAACCCGTTCAAGGCCTTATACACCTCAATCAGATCACCTTGCAAGTGCCTACTCTCCAGGTACTGCAATTTGCAGAACTTAAGCTCTTTCTTGGTAAGAGCACCATTTTTTTCCCCTCACCAATCTTGTTGCCCTTCTTTGTACTCGTTCTAGCAACTTTACATCCTAAAAAATTAGGCCTCCAGACCTGTACACAGTACTCTAGGTGTGGCCTGACCAGTGCCTTGTACAATGGAATAATCATGTCCCTATTCCTGCTAGCAAAATTCCTATATATCACTGACAAGACTCCATGACATACCCTGGCAGCCCCTCTGTACTGCTCAGCGAACTTCATATTTGACAGCACGATTACCCCCAGGTCTTTTCCACTTCCCTGAGTGTAGTACCACACAGTTGGTATGTTTCTCTTTGGTTATTGCTACCCATATGCAGTACTTTACATTTGTCAATGTTAAACTTCGGTTACCACTTCTCAGCCCATTTGCCCAACTTATCTAGATCCATTTGGAGTATCATACTGTCTTTATTGTTGTTAATAACCCTACCGACCTTTGTATCATCTGCAAACTTGGACATTAAACCTGATATACCTTCATCAATATCATTGATAAATATACAAAACAATGGGCCCAACACCAAACCCTGGAAAACTCCCCTAATAACATATGCCCATTAAGAGCAGTGTCCATTGATTACTACTCTCATCTCCCACTCAACCATCCCTTTATCCATTGTAGCAACTTACCCTTAATGCCATAAGCCTCCAATTTGTACAGCAGTCTTCCGTGTGCAACAGTATCAAAAGCTTTCCTGAAATCCAAATATATTATATCAAAATTAATTTTGGCATTCAGTTTCTTTGTGACCACATCATAGTATCCAATCAAATTGGTCAGACAAGACCTCCCTTTAACAACCCATGCTGTGTCTTAACTGTTACTACAGTCTTGTCTAAATGATCCTGCAATGCTTCTTTAACCAGTGATTCCATTATTTTACCCAGAACACGAGTTAAACTAACAGGTCTATATTTACTTGTCACCTTTTGAACCCCCTTTGTGAATTGGTGATACATTTGCACACCTCCATGGGGAACTCCCCTGAGTCCAAGGAAGTTCCCATAATTAAGACTAAGGGTTTGCTTACTTCCTTTGCTGTCTCCTTTAATATAACTGGATAGATCCCGTCCACCCCTGGTGCCTTTTTTATGTTTAACTTCCACAATTAATTTCCACAGTTAGCTGTTACATGTTAAGTGGTCCAATCTGATTCATCCCTTTCCTTCTAGAGTTTACATATGTAAAGAAATCTTTGCTGTTTTTCTTTACATCCTTTGCCAATGATTTCTCGTAATCTGCCTTCACCTGCGTAACCTCCTTTGTGACTTGATTACAGACTAGTTTATATCTGCCATAGGCTTCTGTGTCACCTGATACTTTATATGGATCCCATACATTTTTTTTCTCTGCGACGGGCCTCATTAGTTCATCTGGCATCCATTTAGGCCTAAACCTTGAGCGGTATTTCTTAGTTGGAATGAAAAGCCTAGTAGCCTCCAAAATTAAGTCCCTGAAGACCATTTAGAATTCAACATTGGTAACATCAGTTGAGACCCCTGTAGTCACCTTTACGAAAGCAGTAGGCATTCCCTTTAGTCTTGATGGTAGGTAGTTACATCTTTAAGTAATTTCCACATCAGTACATTGTGATCACTGTCACCCAGTGGTTCCTTTATCTGCAAATTCTTAATGCATGAATAATCACTGCTGATAATCAGATCAAGAGTATTACTCCCTTAGGTTGCCTCTCGAACATGCTGCTGTAGAAAACAGTCATCCAATAAATCGACAAAAGTCTTTCTAATTTGGGAGTGACCAACTCAAGTTCTAGTCGATATTTGGAAAGTTAAAATCCTCCATTATAAGACATTCTGATTTACTGGCCCACTCAATTTCTCTGCACAATTGCTCATTATACTCATCAGATTCATTAGGCCTATAACACACACCTGCTCTCATATTTCCTTTCCCACTGCTTATGTCACACTAAACACTCAACATTGCATTGTCCACCAACATCAATTGTATACACTTCCTCATATTTTGTTTCTTAACTAACATCATAACCCCCCTCTTCCCTTCCTGTCCTGTCTTTCTTTCTGTACACATTGTACTCCCCAAATTCCAATTCTGCACTGCTTATGTCTGTGTGACACCTCATCTCTGATATCCCAACAATATCTGCCTTTGATGTCTTGACTAGCACTTCAAGCTCATCAAATTTATTAACTATACTCCTAGCATTGGTGTACATGCAAGTATACATGTACTTGTTTCTACTCTTAGTTACCCTAACCACAGTCCATGTTTTTATTTTTTCCACTGACTGCCAGCAGTCCTGGAAATCTCCATTGCCTTGCTTTCCAGGCTGCTGCTCATTGTAATAGAAGCAGTGCAAGAATCAGTTTTGCTTCTGACTGTGGCCACTGTTAACCTTTTAATCTGGTATCCCCCCCCTGAAGCTAGCAGTTTTCCGCCCCACCTAACACTGCCTCAATAACATCAGCAAATATTCTTGCACCCTTTCTATTTAAGTGTACCCATCCCTGTAGAAGCAGTCTCTCCTGTCAACAAGCACATACCAGGCTGAAAAAAATTTTACCCCTTGAGCCTTGCACAGTCTTTCCAGGGCCGAATTGATTGACAAGGCTCTCATCATATTGCCACACAGTTCGTTAAACCACTCGGGGTAAAAAGATAAAGACATTGCCTATTTTAAGTGAAAACTTGAGGAATATGACAAGGCTAAACGATTCAAGACAAAAAAATTTAAAACAAAATAAATGCCGTAGAGGCTTCTTACAGAGTGAGTTATCGCATAGCAGTTGCCGGAGAAGTGCACACAATTGGGGAATTGGGAATAAAACCATGTGCAAAAATTTGGTGTCTTGTATGTTAAGTGAGGAGTCGTAAAATAGTTGAAGCTGTGCCACTTTCCAAAAACACAGTTTCGGGTCATATTCGTGATCTTGCTGATGATATCCAGACAGAACTCATTTCTCGGCTGCGTCAGTGTGATGGGTACTCACTGCAGTTAGATGCGTCCATTGCAGGTCTTTCAGTTTTGCTGGTTTTTGTAAGACATGATTTTGACAAAGGGATTGAAGAAGACTTACTTCTATGCGAAAGTATACAAACTCATACCACTGGTGAGAACATCTTTAACTGTATCCATAATTTTGTGAATACACACAGTATAAGTTGGGACAAATGTGTTAATGTGTGTAGTGCTGGTGCCAAAGCAATGGTTGGAAAAGTGGTAGAGGCTGTGACACAAATAAAAAATGTAGCAAAAAACTGCATCAGTAGTCAGTGTTCTTCACAGACATTCACTGGTAGCTAAAAATATTTCAGTCACACTTAAAACTGTGTTAGACAAAGTGTTTCAGATTATTAATTTTATTAAAATTCGACCATTACCATCACGATTATTTAAAATTATATGTGAAGATATGGGTAATCGCCACTCAGCCCTGCTTTTGCATTCAGAAGTCCGTTGGGTATCATGAGGTAAAGTGAGTTGTTTGCATATTTTCTGCATCATAAATTATGGTTATCTGATCGATTAACAAACATTTTTAATGCAAGAGATAAAATATTTTCACTGTCTCGTAAGTTGCAATTTTGGATCTCAGCTGTGGAGCAAAATAATTTGAACTCTTTTCCAACACTTAAAGATTTTCTTGAAGAATCCAAACTTGAACTTGAAGAAGAAATTTGCAGCGACATTGCAGATCATCTTCGCAATTTACACACGTCTATTAATCAGTATTTTCCATCCTTGAGTAAAAAAAATGACTGGGTTCAAAATCCATTCGTACAAGATAAACCAGCCAGGTTTTCTGATGTAGAATTTGAAAATCTGATCGATATTACTTCTGACTGTCAACTAACACAAAAATTTAAAGAAGTTTCTCTTATTGCTTTTTGGGGTGATTTATGCAAAGAATACCCTCAGTTGTCGTGGCAGGCAATTGAAGTACTGTTGTCATTCGCCAGCACGTACTTGTTCGAAAGGCGCCTCCGTAGCCAGGTGGGAAGGAGCAGCAGTGCGTAGCACACGCTTCTTGATTAGACCGGGGTTCGAGCCCGTCACCACCAAATACAGAGGATGCAGAAAGGGCAGGAATAACCACCGCATATCCCGGAGCAATATGGCCTTAGTTGCTAATGCTCCTAAAAACCAAATAACAAATAACAAACTTGTTCGAAACTGGATTCTCGCTATACTTTGGAACCAAAACGAAGTATCGAAACCGACTTGATGCGGCTCCCGACATACGAATACAGTTGTCAACAATTAAACCGGATATAAGAAGAATTTGCGAAAAAAATAAAATAGTACACTCTGCTCATTAAAATGTATGTTGACGTTTTTTGTGTACTAATAACAATAAACAAAGAATCTGATACCATAATTATCATCTAATGATAGTAAAACTTTATCATTTTTTTCCCTGATAGGCACATATACAGGGCAGCTGCATTTATTTATGGGACATGAAAGAGAACAAAAAGTGTATTTGCCTTCCCCCCCCCCCCCCCCTGGAAAAATGTAACTTTCAATTTAAAGGTATTTGACCTTGAACCATGAAAATTTTTCAACTGTGCCACATTTATTTTTTTCCTTTATGGGCTATGCTAAAAATATTTAAGTGGTTCCGTTAAGTGTACAAAATATAAAAGTGTTCCGTGACTAGATTTAATTGGGAAATGCTGCTATAGAGATTAAGGTATGAAAAAAAAAAAAGAAATAACTATTTCTCTATGAATGGAAACCCTTTTTGACCCCACTCCCAATAGATGCAAAACACCTATTCAATTTGTAACCATTATGGGCAGGATCATCAATGGTTACACCATTTTCATCAAGTGGACCAATATGATTGAACCCCTTCCTTCTACTATTAATATAACCATAAAGTCTTTGCTGGTTTTCTTTGCCAGAGACTTCTCATAATCTGCCTTAGCTTCCCTAACCTCCTTTGTGACTTTATTACAGTACACTAATTTATTCTACCATATACTTCTGTATCACCTGATAATTTATATGCATCCCATGCACTTTTCTTCTCTGCCACGTGTCTCAATAGTCCATCTGACATCGATTTAGGTCTAAGCCTTGAACAGTATTTCTTTGTTGGTGTGAAAGGCATAGTGGCTTTTTCCAGTGGCTTCTTTGATTACTTCCCATTTAGAATTTGCAGTTGATAACATCATCTGTTGATCCCACTGCACACAATTTAAAAACTGTCTGAGACCTCTGTAGTCACCCTTACGAAAGCAAAAGCCTCCTTTACCATTGACAGTAATTGTCTTTAAGTAAGTCCCATGTCAGCACACTGTGATCACTGCCGCTGAGAAGGTGTTTACGTGCCAAGTATACCATTAGGCTTGTTTAGGTTTTTTTTTTTTTAGGAGCATTAGTAACTAAGGCCATATTGCTCTGGGATATGCGGTGGTCATTCCCTGACCTTTCCGCATTCTCCGTATTTTGTGGTGATGGGCTTGAGCCCCAGTCTAATCAAGAAGCGTGTGCTACGCACTGCTGCTCCTTCCCACCTAGCTACAGAGGCTCCAGGTTTGTAGATTTTTATATTACTTATAGCCTTAGTAGAATAAAGTTTATTAGCTTAAACAAAAAATAAATAAATAGATAAGTCAACCTATGTGATTGGAACCTACGAACTACTTATTCACTACGATTAAAAAACTACAATTCCACAACTATGTACTACCCTGCGTTGATACTAGTTACATCAGTTATAGCTCGGACACAGCATGGTTTTGTTAAGGGGAAGTCTTGCCTGACCAATTTGATTGGATACTATGATGCAGTCACAAAGGAACTGGATGCAGGGAATAACTTTGATATTATATGCTGTGGATAAAGGGGTGACTGAGGGGGAGAAGACAGAGAGTGGTAATCAATGGACACTGCTCGTCGTGGACTAATGTTATTAGTGGAGTCCCTCAGGGCTCAGTGTTGGGTCCATTATTGTTTTCTGGATTCATAAATGATATTGATGATGGTATATCAAGCTTAATGTCGAAGTTTGCAGACGATACAAAGGTAGGCAGGGTTGTCAAGGACACTACTGACACTATGCTGCTGCAACAGGATCTGGAAAGGTTGAGCAGATGGGCTGAGAGGTGGCAAATGAAGTTTAACATTGACAAATATAAAGTACTACACATGGGAAACAGCAACCCCAGAGCAACGTATCAACTCTGTGGTACTACACTGACAGTGGTAGAGAATGAAAGGGACCTGGGTGTTGTTGTGCAGGCAGATATGAAGTTCTCTGAGCAGTGCAGACGGGCTGCAAGAGTAGCTCATGGTGTATTGTCAATGATATATAGGAATTTTTCCAGCAGGGATAAGGAGGTGATTATTCCCTTGTATAAGGCAATGGTCAGGCTACACCTAGAGTACTGTATACAGGCCTGGAAGCCTCATTTCAAGAAGGATGTAGAGCTGCTGGAACGAGTACAGAGAAGGGCAACAAGATTAGTGAATGGAACAAAGGGGTGCTCTTACGAAGAAAGGCTTAAGATTTGCAAATTACAGTGTCTGGAGACTAGGCACCAGCGAGGTGATCTGATAGAGGTGTATAAAGCATTGAATGGTTTGAGCATGCTCAATGCTGATGGGTTTCTTCCTCTCGCTCAGAATAATCACCTGAGAGGGCATAAATTCAAATTGAGGAAAGACAGATGTAGGATAGACGTGCGGAAATTTGCCTTTAGCCAGCGAGTGGTTGGTTGGTGGAACAGACTGCCATCCCTTGTGGTGGAGGTTGATAGCCTAAATAAGTTTAAGGCTAAATAAGTCTAAATAAGTTCAAAATACAGTAAACCCCCGCTATTCGCGGGGATTACGTTCCTGAGAAATGTCGCGAATACCGAAAACGCGAATACTGAGTTATGGCTCCCATAGTAATAAAGGGGTTCCGTTCCAAAGTATGAAATATATAAGAAAAACTAGTCTAAAATTTTGTCTATGTTTGTATTATATGTACATTCATAATATGACTGTACATAGACAGTACATAGTGAAATGCAAGCATATGGCATTGAAATGAAAATAAGAAACAATTTAATATTAAATGTAATATTTATTAGAAATTTCAAACAAATCTTTCAAACCAGCGCCTTTGCTTGCTATCAAAAAAAAAAAAAAACATCCCGCCAGTGCTATCACTAGTTTCGCTAAAGTGTTGATAAAGGAGTTTTGCCTTTTCACGAATGATGAGTGAACTTAATGGAATTTTATTTTGTGTTCAGTCTTCTATCCACAGATTTAAAGCTTTTTCCATTTTTTCTAATTTAACATCACGAGTTACAGAGCAAATTTTTGAAACAATTAGCGCGTTTTCGCGGACACTACTGCGGATTTTTTTCTTCCGATTTTTGATTGATCGTACCGTTGACTCATTGATTTTATAATGTTTTGCCACTGAAGAGACACTTTCACCATTAGAAATTTTGTCTAACTCAATTTTATTCGCTAATGTCATCACCTTCTTTGATATTTTCACATTTCTCTTTTTATTCGTAGCCATATTTTTGTACGGGTTAGAAAGAACTTGTCCACAATAAAGTCACTTTCTTCCGTTAACACACACTCGAAGAAGTCTGTTTTACACTGCAAAACGGTAGATTTATCATTTTTGTAAGCATATCAATTTATAAATTGATAAATTTATTCAATTTATAAGCATATAAATTAAAAGCAAACGACGAAACCTTCCATGACAAACGCATAACACATACTGAACAAGGATAGCGAGAAACATCCAAGCTCGCGATTTTGTCACCCCTCTCCCCCCACCCACTGAGCGCTGTTTTGACCGGACAAGATAATTTTAGCCATGCCCATGTTTTTTATGGCAGAAAATATTCACGGCGCTTTAAAATTCACATTTTTTTAGGTTTCATTTTATATTAAATCGGCGATCGCGAATACGAGAAACCGCGAATAGCGGGGGTTTACTGTACCTGTCCTCAGCTGGACAGGTATTTTGAACGAACAGAGGGGTGAAGTGGGAGTGGGTTTTTTTTTTTTTTTTTTTTTGGCTGATGCTGCATAAGCTTGCTTTCTTGCATCAAATGCCTCTGCTAATGCTAATGATACTCTATTAATGCCATATCCTGATAAAAAAGCTCAATGAATATTAATGTTATCTCTTATGTAGCAGAGTTTTTGTCATCTTACTTTTCCTGTAACTCTTGCAGTGGTAATCATTTTAAATGTAGATTTCCCATTGCGAAGTTTCTAAAAATAGCACCAGTAATTTCAACTGTCTACAATAATTTCTCTTCGTCATACTCCTGACAAAATTGGTAACCAGTCAGTGTGTATAAAATATTAATACTGTTCTGAAATATATTTTGTTACTAGCCAAGAACCTGTTTCTCTTTAGGCCCTTGACATTTCCATTCAGTGATTTGCAGTTCCTGATTATATCTTCAGGAACACTTTCTCTCACAGTAAGCATAAAACAGTCCATTTATTTTCTCTCCTAGAGGTGTCAGTCACTGTTCATTGTTATTCTTGTGACAAATCAATTCTAAGACTATAAGGAAATAGATCACCCTCAATTTTACATTAATACTCAGAGTTAACTCTTCACTGACAAAAATTATCATACTTTTATGGAATAGCAGTCTTTTATGGAATTCCTCTGTTTGTATCCTTCTAAAACAGTATTGCTTAGAAGAAACTACTATCATAACAGAATTTCACAGTACATTTTTCTTGAGCATTCCTATCATCTCTCTTTCTCTCTCAGCTCTAGTTTAGTTAGCATTATCATGTACATGCAACTAGCAAATTAACTTTTTCACCACTTACATGAAAATGAATAAGCATTATTAAAGACAATTTTTAAGGGTATACGCTTATTGTCCTTAATTTTTACACAGGATAAAGGAAAATATACAGATGCAGTAAACAGAAAATGCTAAGTTTTTGTATGGTAAAAATGCCTGCAATGCTAAATTTTGCAGTTTAGTGTGAGTGTAATAGTTTTTATTTCATCAAACTGTTTTATTTTAATATATTTACCGTATTTTGTTTTTGGCTTATAAGATGCACCCTAATTTTGGAACGTTAAATTTAAGAAAAAAACTTTTGAGAAAAATTTATTGTTAATACAATGGAAATTTAAAATTCAATAAAAATAAAACCCAAGCGCCAATAAAGAAGGGTATAGGATCATTACTCTTATTATTTTAGTATTATTCAACTTCAGATTCATTACTGACCTGGTCATTAGCATTAGCATTTAGCATTAGTAGAGGCATTTGATGCAAGAAAGCAAGCTTATGCAGCATCAGCCAAAAAAAAAAAAAAAACCCACTTCCACTTCACCCCTCTGTTCGTTCAAAATACCTGTCCAGCTGAGCCTTAAACTTATTTAGGCTATCAACCTCCACCACAAGGGATGGCAGTCTGTTCCACCAACCAACCACCCGCTGGCTAAAGGCAAATTTCCGCACGTATATCCTACATCTGTCTTTCCTCAATTTGAATTTATGCCCTCTCAGGTGATTTTTCTGAGCTAGAGGAAGAATCCCATCAGCATTGAGCATGCTTAAACCATTCAAGGCTTTATACACCTCTATCAGATCACCTCGCTGGTGCCTAGTCTCCAGACACTGTAATTTGCAAAACTTAAGCCTTTCTTCGTAAGAGCACCCCTTTGTTCCATTCACTAATCTTGTTGCCCTTCTCTGTACTCGTTCCAGCAGCTCTACATCCTTCTTGAAATGAGGCCTCCAGACCTGTATACAGTACTCTAGGTATGGCCTGACCATTGCCTTATACAATGGAATAATCACCTCCTTATCCCTGCTGGAAAAATTCCTGTATATCATTGACAATACTCCATGAGCTACTCTTGCAGCCCGTCTGCACTGCTCAGAGAACTTCATATCTGCCTGCACAATCACCCCCAAGTCCCTTTCATTCTCTACCACTGTCAGTGTAGTACCACAGAGTTGATACGTTGCTCTGGGGTTGCTTTTTCCCATGTGTAGTACTTTACATTTGTCAATGTTAAACTTCATTTGCCACCTCTCAGCCCATCTGCTCAACCTTTCCAGATCCTGTTGCAGCAGCATAGTGTCAGTAGTGTCCTTGACAACCCTGCCAACCTTTGTATCATCTGCAAACTTGGACATTAAGCTTGATATACCATCATCAATATCATTTATAAATACAGAAAACAATAATGGACCCAACACTGAGCCCTGAGGGACTCCACTAATAACATTAGTCCACGATGAGCAGTGTCCATTGATTACCACTCTCTGTCTTCTCCCCCTCAACCACCCCTTTATCCATAGCAGCAATTTGCCTCCAATGTCACACTGCTCCAATTTGTGTAGCAGTCTTCCATGTGCAACAGTATCAAAAGCCTTCCTAAGATCCAAGTATATAATATCAAAGTTATTCCCTTCATCCAGTTCTTTTGTGACTGCATCATAGTATCCAATCAAGTTGGTCAGGCAAGACTTCCCCTTAACAAAACCATGCTGTGTCTGAGCTATAACTGAAGTCTTGTCTAAATGATCCTGCAGTGCTTCTTTAACCAGTGCCTCCATTAATTTTCCTGGAACAGAAGTTAAGCTCACAGGTCTATAATTACTTGTGTCAGCCTTTGATCCTCCTTTGTGAATTGGGGTCACATTTGCACATTTCCAGTCTATGGGTACCTCCGCTGAGTCCAAGGAAGCTCTCATAATTATGGCTAAGGGTTTGCTTACTTCCTTTGCTGCCTCCTTTAATATAACTGGATAGATCCCATCCACCCCGGGTGCCTTTCTTGTGTTTATCTTCAACAGTCATTATCCTCAACATCATCCTCTTCACTATTGCTGTTTGGCATATTGTATCCAATAGTATATTTTGCCTTCTTGATGCATTTACCATTAATTAGGGCTTAAATGTATAACTGGAATTCATTTGTTACTCCATAACGGCCTGGTAATTACTGAAAAGTGTACGCACATATAGTAATTAACTATCTATTAACTACTGTACGTTTAACTCTCAGTTTTGTGCATGTGCTGTTTTGCCACTTTTGGCTTCTAAGGTGATTTTTTTTTTTTAAGTATTTATAAGGGAAAAAAGTGTCTTATTAAGCTGGCAAATGCAGTAATTTCAAAATTTGTCACAATTTTTAAATTTTACTCTCATTAATCATGGTGTTGCTTAATAGGAAAAGGAAGACAAACCCTCTAGAAAACCAACATATTCTGAAGTTGCTCAGCGTGCGCGAGAAAAGGTTGAAAAGTTAGCACAAGAACTGAAGGAAAAAGAAAGACATGAAGCAATTGCTCGTCAACAAAGGCAACAGGAAATGAGCGGCCAAAGCAGACAGAATGCAGGCAGTATGTACTTGATCATATCTAGTTTAGATCATATGGATAATTATTTTTAATTGGATAAACTGCAGTTATTTAAAAGCTAATAAATAATAGACATAAACTTACAGACAAAATGATTTTTCTATGTGTATTTATTATAAAACATATTTCTATGTTTTTGTTGATTGCCATCAATTTTATATTAAGTTACTATGTGCATGTTGTTATACACAAGTGATAGATATTATAAAAATATACAAATGAATGAATTGGAATCTGTATCAAAGAGGAAAATCTGAAATCCAAGAAAATTGTATTCATTGTTATTCAACATTTTCATAAAGAATCAATAAATCATAATACCATTCAAGAATTCAAAGAAAAGGATTTGAAATCGAGCAAAAGGTAAGTGTAATCCAGATTTCTTATCATCCAAGAAACATTGTTAAAAAAAACTTAAGTTATTCTCTGGGGAAAATCCTAAACACGCAGCCAAAGTCACTCTTGATCTATTTCTAACAAACAACCCTTCTAAGTACACGGTCGAGGTGAGTGATCCTCTATGCACCTCAGATCACAACTTGGTGATGGTTTCTTCTCCTGGGGAGCTTTTCTGTCGCGGCTTTTCCCAACCTCATGTTTGGCATTACAAGAATGCAAAATGGGATGATCTGCGAGATTTCTTCATTTCCTTAATTACTGTTGTTTCAAATGTTATATTGTCAACTTTTGCTCAGATCATGTCTGAAATTATTCTTATAGGGATGAAATTCTTTATTCCACACTCCACCTTGAAATCTCATCCTTTATCTAAACCTTGGTTTTCCCAATAAATGTGCTAAGGCGTTCAGGATAAGAACGTTGCATATCGCAATTGGCTCCTATCCAAATCTCCACATTCATTTTCTACCTTTACCAAAGCTTCCAACAATGGTAAAGCAGTTATTAATCAGTCCAAACTAGATTTTGAACAGGTTAAGAGGAAAAAACTTGCTTCTTGTCCAAGTAGTGGTAGTCGGGCATTCTGGTCATGCACCAAAGCTCTGGTGCATGACCACAGCTTTTGCTTGTCTCCATTTCCACCTTTCTCAAAACCGGATGATTCTATTGCCACCTGAGCTAAAGATGAGGCTAACCTCTAGCAAAACTTTATTTCCAACTCATGTGTTGATGATATTGGTAAATTCGGTGCCTCCTGTGTGCTTCCATCTAAAGGATATCGGGAGGATTTTGAACAATATTTATGCTAAGAAAGCTCCAGGTCTTGATGGTATTTCTCTGCCTTTTCTCAAACCTATGCTCCTGAACTTAGTCCTGTTCTGTGTTGCCTTTTTTCACTTTGTTATTCCACTGGTGTTTTCCCCTTCTGCTTGGAAATATGCTCATATCCAGTCAGTTCCTTAAAAGGATAACAAGTCCCATTGCACTTATTTCTACTTTTTCCAAAGTAATGGAGAAATCTATTAATCACCAACTGATGAATTATCTAGAAACTATCCATCTGATCAGTGATTGCCAGTATGGATTCTGTCAATGTCCATTCCTTTGTGATATACTGGCTTAGGTTACCCATCCATGGACCAATTCAATAGAAAAGTTTGGCAAAACTTGAGCAGTTGCTTTTGACATTTCAAAAGCTTTTGATCATGTTTGACATAAAGGTCTCCTAAATAAGCTTCCATCTTATGGTTTTCCAACTTTTTTTTTTATAATCGGCTATCCAGTTTTCTCTCTGACTGCTTACTGCAAGTGATGGTAGATGGTTTTGTCTTCTAACTTTTCCGCTAATGCTAGTGTTCTCCAATTTTCATTTCTTTTACCCACTCTTTTCCTCTTGTATATTAATGATCTTCCATCGAACAGAAATTCTATCCATAGTTTTGCTGATGATAGCACTTTGCATTCCACCTTCCAGTTTGAGAAACCTTGCCGTGCACAAATTTTCAACTTCTTTAATATTCTCTACCAATTCCTTAAATGCTGACCTCTAGAAAATTCTCCAGTGAGGCAAAGATAACTGAGTTCATTTCGATCTTTCTAAAACTCAGTCCTGTCTCATATCTCACTAAAAGGCTTCTTCTGCTTCTATCTTTGATGACACTGATTTCTAAGCAAGATCATATATCTATTGGGTACCCTAACTTCTAATCTCTCTCTTGGCATTAGCACATTACAAATATTGCTGCTTCTGCATCTAAAATAGTGGGTTTTCTCTTTCACTCTTAGCATTACTTTTTTTCCAAACAGCTGTTCACCCTGCCATGGAATATTGTTCCCACATCTGGGGTGGTGCCCCTAAAACTTTTCTCACAGTTGTGGATTCTGTTCAGAGGGGGGCAGTTAGGTTAATTAATGATCCATCTCTCTTACAAAGTTTCTCCACTCTGTCTCATAGAAGTTATGTTTCTTCTGAATTGGCTTCTATAATTCGTACTCTCTCTTCCAAACCAATCCGAAAACATGCTCTAACTACTGAACATACTTTAACTATCTGACTTCAGACTCACAGAACCAACTTCTGTTTTCTGAACAAACCTCCCTTCATACATATTTCCTGAAAATTCAACCTATATATCTAAATACACACCAAGGTGTCTCTGCCTCCAAGAGACATATTTGAAACCATGGGATATTCCAAAACTGTGTCCATATAATATCTTTAAGGACAAAACCCATTAAAACAACACACATGGCCTCATTTCAAGAAGGATGTAGAGCTGCTGGAACGAGTACAGAGAAGGGCAACAAGATTAGTGAATGGAACAAAGGGGTGCTCTTACGAAGAAAGGCTTAAGTTTTGCAAATTACAGTGTCTGGAGACTAGGCACCAGCGAGGTGATCTGATAGAGGTGCATAAAGCCTTGAATGGTTTAAGCATGCTCAATGCTGATGGGATTCTTCCTCTAGCTCAGAAAAATCACCTGAGAGGGCATAAATTCAAATTGAGGAAAGACAGATGTAGGATAGACGTGCGGAAATTTGCCTTTAGCCAGCGGGTGGTTGGTTGGTGGAACAGACTTCCATCCCTTGTGGTGGAGGTTGATAGCCTAAATAAGTTTAAGGCTCAGCTGGACAGGTATTTTGAACGAACAGAGGGGTGAAGTGGAAGTGGGTTTTTTTTTTTTTTTTTTGGCTGATGCTGCATAAGCTTGCTTTCTTGCATCAAATGCCTCTACTAATGCTAATGGTGGTATAGCTGTTCTAACAAACTGCATGTTCCAGCTAAATGTATATTACTTACTCCTCCGTTGAGGCAGCAGTCCAAATAGCTATTAACGTCCATATTATAGTCATCTCCTTATAAGAGATGGGGCAATAAAGTTCTGAGACTGGTGTAATAAAAAAGAACACTAAAGGAGCACAAAACTGGCATTATTTTTATTCAGAGTAATCACCACCTGAATGAATATACTTATTACACCATTCTAAAAGTTTCTGAAAAGAGTCAGTGAAAGCATCCAAAAAGGTAATTACCAGGTTGATGGGGTTATGTTTTTCTTTGTCTTCAACATCCTGAACTCTTTCCTTTGAGGGCAGTTTTTACATTTAAAAGAAGTAGTCTGATGCTAGATATGGAGAGTAGGGAGGGGGGATTGATTTGCTATACAGTGCCACATTTTGTCAGAAATGCCATCACACATGCAGAATGGCTGGGGGGGGGGATAATAAGAACCAACTGCCTTTCTCTCAAAAACGCAGCCTCATCCAGAAAATGAATTTCAGTAGTCTTTGAACCACCTGTAGTAGAATGCAGCATTCTCCCCCCCCCCTTCAGTACCTTGTGAATCAAACAGTTTGCCAAAAAACATGATCAGTGTCATCTTGATTCTAAACTTCTTTAAACAAAACGTTTTGGGCTTGGTGATTATTTTGAAATCTATTGCATACTCCGAAGCTTTTTGTTTCTGGGTGTTACTGAAACAGCCAACGTTCATCTCCAGTGACAAGGCAATAGAGGAAATCAGGATTGTCTTGGCAAGTCTGGATGAAGTCTTTGCATGATGACTGTGTTGCTTCTGCTCATTTGTGACGCACAAATTTTTCACCAGCCTTCATTTTCCCTAAATCTTCATGCAGAATTTGACAAATCGTCTCCTTATTCATATCCAACTCATCAGCCATAGTTCTGATGGTAAAACGATGCTACAATTTACCAAAGTTTTGCAACTACATCCTCTTTTCAAGAGATTGAGGAACACATACTTATTGTGTCAGTCAGTGAAAGTGTCTTCATGTCAGTCTTTCAACCTGCTTATACCATTCAAACAAACTGGTATGACTTAACATTTCATCACCATAAACAGTTTTTAATCTTTCATACATTTCTGTTGCAGATTTTCCCAGTTTAAAGCAAAATTTGATATTCATTTGTTGCTCCAACACAAAATCGTTACAAGGAAATGTAATGCTGCTAAAGAAACTGCTTTGGGCTTGAAGCTCGTTAGTTTAGTGAAACAGCCAACCTCTCTACCCTGTAGAGATTGTCCAGTAGGCTAAATATGCTGTAGTTTTGAGGGAGTGTATTGAGGTTAACGATGGAGGCATCTTTGGACTCTAGGGAAATTCCTATGAATTGGAGAAATGCTAACTTATGGCCAATACATAACGAGTGAAGCTAACTACAGACTAGTTAGTCTGACTTCAATGGTAGGAAAAATCTTAAAGGCAGTGTTTAAGAATGCAATCCAGGAATTTAAATAAATATGGCATTCTGAACAACACACAACATGGCTCTGTTAAGGGTAAATCATGCTTAACTAACTTAGCTACTTTGACACAGTTTCTCATGAGCTGAATTTAGGGAGCAATTTCGACATAGTTTATTTGAATTTTAGCAAAACATTTGACTTAGGTCCCCTCACAAGAAGTTACTGTATAATCTTGAACAGTTTGAGATTATTGGTAAGATTCTAAGATGGATTGCTGAGTGGCTGCAGGGCAGAAAACAGGGTTGTGATTAATGGATATTCTTCAGTTTAGTATAACATCAGGAGTGGGGTCTCTCAAGGATCAGTTGTTGGACGAGTGTTGTCTAATTTGCATAAATGACATTGATGAAGGGATAGAAGGTGTGATGTCAAAATTTGCAGATCATGTAAAGATTGGCAGAGTCATTAATGATCAGTGCCAAGCAGCACTCCATCAGGATGACTCGAACAGACTTCAGAAGTGGTCTGAGAAGTGGCAGCTATGCAATAGCATTAGTAGAGGCATTTGATGCAAGAAAGCAAGCTTATGCAGCATCAGCCAAAAAAAATAAAATTAAATAAATAAAAAATATCCACTTCACCCCTCTGTTCGTTCGAAATACCTGTCCAGCTGAGCCTTAAACTAATTTAGGCTATCAACTTCCACAACAAGGGATGGAAGTATGTTCCACCAACCAACCACCCGCTGGCTAAAGGCAAATTTCCTCACGTCTATCCTACATCTGCTTTTCTCAATTTGAATTTATGCCCTCTCAGGTGATTATTCTGAACAAGAGGAAGAATCCCATCAGCATTGAGCATGCTCAAACCACTATCAGATCACCTCGCCGGTGCCTTGTCTCCAGACACTGTAATTTGCAAAACTTAAGCCTTTCTTCGTAAGAGCACCCCTTTGTTCCATTCACCAATCTTGTTGCCCATCTCTGTACTCGTTCCAGCATCTCTACATCCTTCTGGAAATGAGACCTCCACACCTGTATACAGTACTCTAGGTGTGGCCTGACCATTGCCTTATACAAGGGAATAATCACCTCCTTATCCCTGCTAGAAAAAATTCCTATATATCATCGACAATACACCATGAGCTACTCTTGCAGCCCGTCTGCACTGCTCAGAAAACTTCATATCTGCCTGCACAACCACCCCCAGGTCCCTTTCATTCTCTTCCACTGTCAGTGTAGTAACACAGAGTTGATGCATTGCTCAGGGGTTGCTGTTTCCCATATGTAGTACTTTACATTTGTCAATGTTAAACTTCATTTGCCACCTCTCAACCGATCTGCTCAACCTTTCCAGATCCTGTTGCAGTAGCATAGTGTCAGTCCTTGACAACCCTGCCAACCTTCGTATCGTCTGCAAACTTGGACATTAAGCTTGATATACCATCATCGATATCATTTATAAATACAGAAAACAATAATGGACCCAATACTGAACCCTGAAGGACTCCACTAAGAACATTAGTCCACGATGAGCAGTATCCATTGATTACCACTCTCTGTCTTCTGCCACTCAACCATCCCTTTATCCATAGCAACAATTTGCCACACTGTTTCAGTTTGTGCAGCAGTCTTCCATGTGCAACAGTATCAAAAGCCTTTCTAAGATCCAAATATATAATATCAAAGTTATTCCCTGCATCCAGTTCTTTTGTGACTACATCAGTATCCAATCAAATTGGTCAGACAAGACCTTCCCTTAACAAAACCATGCTGTGTCTGAGCTATAACTGAATTCTTGTCAAGATGATCCTGCAGTGCTTCTTTAACCAGTGCCTCCATTAATTTTCCGGGAACAGAAGTTAAACTAACAGGTCTATAATTACTTGTGTCGCCCTTTGATCCTCCTTTGTGAATTGGTGTCACATTTGCACATCTCCAGTCCATGGGTACTTCCACCGAGTCCAAGGAAGCTCTCATAATTATGGCTAAGGGTTTTCTTACTTCCTTTGCTGCCTTCTTTAATATAACTGGATAGATCCCATTCACCCCAGGTGCCTTTCTTGTATTTATCTTCAACAATTTCTCCTCCACTTTACTCTGTTATTACAAGATTCTCTAGCTTACTGATTGAGTTGAATACACCTCTGGCATTCCCCTCGCTGAATAACTCCTCATGTGTGAATATCGATGCAAAATATTCATTTAGTTTGTTAGCTACCTGAGCAGGTTCATCAACAGTTGACCCATCGATATCAAGTGGACCAATCTGATTCATCCCCTTCCTTCTAGAGTTTACATAAGTAAAGAACTCTTTGCTGTTTTTCTTTGCATCCCTTGCCAAGGGTTTCTCGTAATCTGCCTTCGCCTGACTAACGCAGTCCCCTCCCCCAAAATAAGCAGGAAGAAATTAAAGTAACTGCTATGTTTTTTACTTCACCTCCTTTGTAACTTGGTTACAGATCAACTTGTATCTATCATAGGCTTCTGTGTCACATGTTAATTTGTATGTATCCCATGCATTTTTCTTCTCTGCCATATGTCTCATTAGTTCATCTGACATCCACTTAGGCCTAAACCTTGAACAATATTTCTTAGTCGGTATGTAAAGCCTAGTAGATTCCAAGATAAGTTCTTTGAATGCTTCCCATTTTGAATTTGCTGTTGGTAACATCATCAGTTGGTCCCACTGTATAGAATTTAAATACTGTCTCAGTCTATCGTAGTCGCCTTTACGAAAGCAATAACCCTTCCCTTTACCCCTAATGGTAGTTACCTCTTTGAGTAAATCCCACTTCAGCACACTGTGATCATTGCCACCTAATGGTTCATTTACCTGCAGATTCTTAATACATGAAGAATCACTACTGATAATCAGATCAAGAGTATTGCTCCCTCTTGTTGCCTCACGAACATGCTGATGTAGAAAACAATCATCCAATAAATCCACAAAAGCCTTGCTAGTGTGTGAGTGACCAGCCCCCAAATTCCAGTCAATATCTGGGAAATTAAAATCCCCCATTATAAGACTCTGATTTACTGGCCCACTCTATTTCCCTGTACAATTTCTTATTATACTCATCAGAGTCATTAGGCCTATACCACACTCCTACTCTCAATTTTGATCTGACAATGCTTATGTCACACCAAACATGACTCGACACTGCACTGTCCACCGATGTCGACTGGCTTCACTTCCTTGGTTTTTATGTGTTTCTTAACTAATAGCATAACCCCTCCCCCCTTCCTATCCTGTCTATCCCTTCTGTAGACATTGTACTCCCCAAATTCCAGTTCTGCATTCCTTATATCTGTGTGACACCACATCTCTGAAATCCCCACAATATCTGCCTTTGATGTTTTGAGCAATACCTCAAATTCATCAAATTTATTTACTAAACTCCTAGCATTGGTGTACACGCAAGTATACATGCACCTGTTCTTTTTCTTGGCTACCCTAACACAACCCATGTGTTTACTTGTACCCCAATGATTCCCAGCAGTCTCTGAAATATCCTGCATCTTATTTTCCAGGCTGCGGCTCATTCCAATAGAAGCAGTGCAAGAATCACTTTCACCTCTGCCAGTGGCTACTGTTAATATATTAGTCCTTGTATCCCGCCCAATCTAGAAGTTTTCCGACCCACCTAACACTGCCTCGATAGCATCAGCAAACATTCTTGCACCCTTTCTATTTAAGTGTATCCCATCCCTGTAGAAGCAGTCTCTCCTGTTAACAAGTACAGACCAGGCTGAAAAAAATTCTACCCCTTGAGCCTTGCACAATCTTTCCAGGGCCGAATTGATCGACAGGGCTCTCATCATATACTCCCTCCTATCGTGTCTGGGCAGAATTGCAGACACTTTCAAATTCAACCCTAATTCATGGCTTTTTTTCAACAATGACCTGTACTTGTTAAGTAATTCCGCCGGTCTCCTACTCTTAATATCATTAGTGCCAACGTGTATAACTATATCACCTTTTGTGCCCTTAAAAGATGATATCTGCTCTACAACGTCATCAACCTTTGCCCCCTGGCAGACATACCCTGGTCCTGTTCCACCTATCCTTTTTACAAAGCATGTTTCCTTTTTCCCTGACAATACTTACCAACAACTACTAGTTACTTTGGGACCAGTGCATTCTGCCGTGGGGTCTGCCTCTGTGTTGCGTGATGACCAAGTGCAAGCTCTGGCATTGGTGTGGGCAGCTGAGAGCTTGATGGGCCCCTCACTTTTAATCCTTCGATGGCATCCACCCTGTCCTTCAAGCTCTCATATAGGCCCATAACAACGCTGAGTTGTCGCCTGATTTCCTTGCACTCCTTACATCGTGCACACACAAAGACATCCCCCTTGGCAGTATCATGTCCCGTACCCGACTGCTCCACAAACATCAAGCAAGTAGGCACTTTAATAGGCTGTGATTCAGAGGGCAACTGCCCCCCCTCAGTTCTCCTCTGAGCCACAGCACTCCCATTAGCTTGAGCCTTTTGCTTTGCTGCTATGGTCTGAGTCATGATTTCAATTTAATTTCAATAAAATTTCAATTTCAGTACAAAATTAAAACCCTAAACTTATATCCCAACACAGTTATAACGCTATATTTATGTTTCAGTATCGAGTGTTATCTACGAAATCCCTTTTTATAACTTCCGTATCAAGTTAAGTATTAATTATTTATTTTTTACTAATTATTTATGTTACGTAACCCAAATCGTTATATGTATAGTTAAAAGTACAATTTAATTGACAATGAAGTTCAACAAGATTAATTATCTGATTAATTGACAATATTATGTACTGTACTATACTATACTATAATAAGCTTATGCTATCTATTATCGCGTAACAATGGCAGCAATTTACGAAAGGTAAAAACACGTGGATTTGATACCCTTTCCGATACTAAGTAATACCTACAAAATCTCTATCTAAGTTACTTTAAACTAAGTATCGTAAATAGGAATATAAAGCTACTCTAGAAAATAAGTTAATATGCCAATTTAAGCTAATAAAACAGAGAATAAATCAGAAAAAACTTCTCTGTTCAAGGAGCGGCAAAAATGTACGTCCGCACAGGCTGCCCTCGTTCTCAGACGTGTATAGAATGTTGCATTTAGTACAACTTAAATGCAACATTCTATACACTTGGTGGGATTGAATTAAAAACAGAGGAGGAGAAGGATAGGGGTCTGGGAGTTAAAATACAGACAGCCAGGAAAGCCCACAGTGTCCTATCGATGATTTACCAAACGTTATCCTGTAGAGCAGGGGTGGCCAACTTAATTTGTGATGCGATCTACCACTCAAAAATTTCATTGCACAAGGTTAAAAAGTTAATCAACACATATTGAAAAAAGTTGTTTATAAATTTTAAAATTAAATACAATTCAGAATTCTTATTTTAAATTCATACGTATTTAAGTTTTTAATTTATGTGAAGTTCGTGTCTTCATGTCATCTACCAAGCTTTCAAAATCGGGGATATACTGTGTAAGGCCAACCGTAAAGAATCTTCAGTATGCAAGTCCGCAAGAGTAGAGCGATTTTTCATCTTTGTTTGTTTCAAATACGAAAAGTCCAATTTACATATATATGTGGAACCAAAACTGGAATTTAAAATTTTACTGCGTTTTTTTACATTTGGTTACTTTTCTCGGCAAACATATTTCCAAAAGTCTTTTTCTGATGATCTGGCTTTTAGGAAGATATCATTTCGCAACGTAATAATTTCATTTTCAAGTATTTTTTTTTTTTTTTTTTTTTGCCTCCATGTGAAAAATCTCAGCTATGTTTTCTGCAATTTGTTTCGTTTCTAAGTCGACATTAAATGGATAAGAAATATATTGAACAATGTCTTCAATTGTTTTAATATCACTGAATATGGTGTTAAAATTGTCCACAACTTTCTCAATTTCAGAAACATATTTCTCACTATTAAATTCAAAAACAGGATATTTTTGCAAATGACCTTGCATATTTGCGAAATGGTCAATTTTTTTTCTTTGCAATCCTTAGCCATTACCAAAAATTGATATTTATATGCAGAAATACTACTAATCATGTCACCCATATTTTTATTTTTTCCTTGCAATTCCAAATTCAGATCACTTAATTTACTACTAAAATCTTTTTTTTTTTTTTTAAATTTCATTCAGCAAATTTCGAAATCTCTGTAGAAACTTGCTCCAACTCAATCACCTCACATCTGTGTGTAATATCAGATCTGGTTCGTTTTCATAAAGTTGCATTTTGAAGTCTCTTTTGAAGAGATTGTCCTCTGATGGAATTCACGATTTCGAAAGCGATGTCCATAACACTTTTAGTATTTAATCTTTTGATGGCTAGCACATGTTGGTGGATGATACACTGGTAACTCAGAAAATCTTGGAATTCATTCATCATCCTTTTGGCACAATGTGATGAATCCGTTAATTAAGATTCCCCGTCATTGCTTTAGCTCCATCTGTTGTTACTGATACGAGCTTAAATAGTGGTAATTTAATTTTTTTCAATACAATGTTTGAATGAGTTAAAGATATCAAGACCTATAGGTCTTTCTTTTAACGAAACCATACCCAGCAGTTCTTCTCTAGTGGCAGAATCATTGAAAACCGTACAAATAAAAACAAGCAACTGAGCTGTGTAACTGACATCTGTAGATTCATCCAGTTGTAAAGAAAAGGACACACAATTAGCTATATAAGCACACAGTTGTTCGTTCACATTTTTACTCATTATTTCTTTTCGTACCAGCAGTATTTTGAGATAACTGCAGATCTTGTAGAGCACTTTTAATTTCATTTTTGTTCATAACATTTTCGAAAAGAGAATCTGGTATTCCTAAAAATGCGTCTTTGTTGAACTGACCATTAGAAAATGGTTTGCATTTTTTTGCAAGATGACTCACTTAAAATGATGCTACAGTTACTGCTTTAGATTGTAAATTAGGTGTCATGAAGAAATTTTGTTGTGTGAATAATCTGAATTTTAAGTTCTAATTTTTTTTTTTTTTTTTTTTTTCTTCTAAGGTCACTATTCGGCGGAAAATCCGATTGGTGTTTACTCTGGAGTGCATTGAAGTGCCTTTCTAAATTTCCTTTTTTGGGTATAGCGTTCCACAGAAGCATTGCAAATCAAACAGCAACATTTTTCTTTCACCATTATAAAAAAGTATTCTAGTTTCATCTGATAATGTTACCAACAGCTAATTCTAAATGGGAAACATTCAAGAATTAATTTTGGAAGCTACTAGGCTTTTCATACCAACTAAGAAATACTGTTCAATGTTTAGGACCAGAGGGAAGTCAGATGAACTAATGAGACTCGTGGCAGAGAAGAGAAATACGTGGGATGCATATACATTGTTAGGCGACACGGAAGTCTAGGGTAGATAGAGAAGTGAAGGCAGATTATGAGAAATCTTCGGCAAAGGATAAACTGTAACAGGGAGCTAAATGATTTTGTAATAACTGAGAGCAAAGTGGAGAAGAAATTGTTGAAGTTAAACATAAGAAAGGCACCTCAGTGGATGGGATCTATCCAGTTATATTGAAGAAAGCAGCAAAGGAAGTAAGCAAATGCATAGCCATAATTTTGAGAGCATCCTTGGACTCAGAAGGTCCCCTCAGGTTTGAGATGTGCAAATGTATCTCCAATTCAAAAGCGCTTTCAAAGGGTGACAAGAGTAATTACAGACCTGTTAGTTTAACTTCACTGCCATGGAAAATAATGGAGTCACTGGTTAAAGAAGCATTGCAGGATCATTTAGACAAGAGAGTAGTAATAATCATACACAGTGGGTTTGTTAAGGGGAAGTTTTGTCTGACCGATTTGATTGGATACTATGTGGTCACAAAGAAACCAGATGTAAAAATTAATTTTGATATCAAAAACTTGGATTTCAGGAAAGCTGTGAATACTATTGCACATGGAAGACTGCTGTACAAATTCGATCAGTGTTGACATTAAGGGCAAGTTGCTGCAATGGACAAAAGGATGGTGAGTGGGAGAAGACAGAGTGGTACTCAATGGACACTCTTTGTGGACTAATGTTATTAGTGGAGACCCCCAGGGTTCGGTGTTGTGCCCATTGTTATTTTCTGTATTTATCAATGATATTGATGAAGGTATATCAGATATAATGTCTAAGTTTGCAGACAGTACAAAGGTTGGCAGGGTTGTTAATTACAGTAATGATAGTACACTACTGCAACAGGATCTAGAAAAGTTGAGCAGATGAGCTGAGAAGTGGCAACCGAAGTTTAACATTGATAAATGTAAAGTACTGCATATAGTTTGCTGTAAGCCCAGATTAACGTAACAATTATGTGGTACTACACTCAGGGTAGCGGAGAATGAAAATGACCTGGGGGTAATTGTGGCAGACATATGAAGTGTTCTGAGCAGTGCAGACATGCTGCCACAGCATCTCATGGTGTCTTGTCAATGATATACAGAATTTTTCTAGCAGGGATAAGGAAGTGATTGTCCCCTTAAACACCTCAATCAAGTTTCGTCTAATGTGCCTAATTTCCAAGCTCTGCAACCCACATATTCGAAGTCTTGAATCATATGGACACCTTTTTGCCGATCTCACTGGGAGAGTGAACCATGTTTGTACCCTTTCAAGAAGCACAACGTATTTCTTTGGGTGCAGTCTCCATATTTGAACACAGTCTTTCAAGTGTGGTCTAACAATAACCTTATGTAATGGGATTACAACATCCTTATCACTTGTTGCAATTGTTCATAAATCATCGATTGAACGCCATGTGCCATCCTTGCAAACCAGTTTACAATTCTCGGAGAACTTCATGTCTGACAGTATCGTAACATCCAAGTCCCTTTCCTCCACTGCTGGCTTTTCTTCAACTCTGACAAGTGTATAATTTATTTTGGGGTTACTGTTCCCCAGGTATAATACCTTAGTAATACATATGCTGGATTAAAGCATAGCTGCCATTTTTCTGACCTTCCTTGAAGTCTATCTAGGTTATTCTGAAGCTCTGTTTGGTGCTGATCATTAACTATTCTACCAGTCTTTACATCAACTGCAAATTTAGACATCAAAAACAACAGTGGTCCTGATACTGATCCTTCAGGAACCCCACTTCTTACATCAACTCAATCTGAGGAATAACCATTTATCACAACTTTCTGTCTCTTTCCCTGAAGCCATCCAGCTATCCCTTTAAGAATTTTCCCTATGATTCCAACCTGTTCCAGCTTATAAGGTAACCGCTCATGTGGGACTGAGTCAAATGCTTTGCTGGAATCCAAATAAACAATGTTGAAATTATTCTTTAAGTCCAGCTCTTGAGTGACCCTGTCAAAAGAACTAACAGGATGAGTTAAACATGATTTTCCCTTTACAAAACCGTGCTAAGTATCATTTGTAATTCCATTTCTATCTAAATGATCCTGAATTCCACCCTTGATCATTGTCTCCATGATTTTTCCTACTACTGAAATTAGTCTAAATCGCCAGTAATTTCCCACTTCACTCTTAGAACCACCCTTATGTATTGGAGATACGTTAGCATTTTTCCAATCCAACGGAATCACTCCCAAATCCAGTGATGCTTTCATAATTAGCATCTAGGGTTCAGTGCACTCACTTGCCGTCTACCTTAAGATTATAGGGTATATGCCATTAACCTGAGGATCCTTACTGGCCTGTGGGCTCAAGTTTTTTCAATAAATAAACATGTGAACTTTCAACATCGTTAATTACATTTATTTCAACTTCACTTCCATAATTTCTCATTGAAACAAAGGATTTTTCTTCTGTAAATATTGATGCAAAGTAACTGTTGAGTTCATCTGCAACTTCAGCTGGGCTGTCTATTACTCTCCCACATTCATTACATAAGGGTCCTTCTCTTTGAATTTATACATATGAAGAATAATAATATGCCTTTGCCAGCCTAACCTCTTCTGTGGCACTATTACAGATCAATTTGTAGCTGTTATAGGCTTCAGTGCTTTTTATTGCTCTAACTTTTCCATGCAGTCTTTTTCTACTCCAGTAATCTAGCAACTTCATTATTCATCCAACTTGGAATCTTCGTGGAATATTCTTTTAATGGTACATAAACATTCAAGGCTTCTGTGATTAATGTTTTATCGCATCAAAGTTTCTTGCGACAACCGACTAACTGGTTAAAATAAAAATATATACATAAGATAAAACAGAAATAAAATAAGATAAAAGCATTAAAATACATAGTGACTTTCGAAGCGAAGTGCCTCTTCATCAGCTAGTCTGTGAATGGTGTACTTCTGTATATATTGATGGTTACAATAGCACATGTTAGTAAAGCAAAATTACGTACACGTGATGATCGCCGGTGCTCATCGCACTGCAATACAGTACAGCCTATAATATGGTGTAAGTGCACTCCCTTCGTGCGATTCGTAGTACTATTATTGGTAGCTCTGTGCAGTGCTTCAAGCCATGAGCGCTGGTGGTAATCACGTGAATAGTTGACGATTTCAATATCTTGTCGAGGATCAGGATTGTGCAGCTCAACCCAATAATGCTTGGCAACTGAAAAGCATTAAAAATTAGCAGTTTGCAGGGCCACCTCATGCTCATAAACCCGATCTTTCAATCTTCTACTAGACTCACCTACGTAACACCTCCCCACAATCCGGACACGTAAAACGATATACGAAACCACTCCACAGGAGAGGAGGAACATGTGTTTTCACCTTAAAAATAATAGATTGTAATTTCCTCCCCGGCAGTTGCACACATCGTATATGATGGAGACCCAAAATCCCAACAAGACATTCTGATACACCCAGATAATAGGGGATGTAGGCGGTAGAGATAAATTGATTGACACGAGGTGGGTTAAATTTCGTAACAAATTCGTGAGCCTGAAGCTCAAGTCTATCTAGAACATGAGGTGGTCAGCTGCAATTTGAAAGCTCCGCCCTAATTTTAGACATCTTCAATTGCCTGTCACCCGTCGAACTAGAGTGCGACCAAACGCAGGAGAATAAAGTAAGAGCAGTGCTACGTAAATGACCAGAGGTGTGTGCAGAGCCATAATTGGTAACTTGGCCTGTTAACATTGGCTTCCTAAAAACAGAAGTTACTAAATGCGAATCCACGCGTTAGACTAACACATCCAAAAAATGAAGGATATTATCAACCTCTAGTTCAATCGTGAACTGAATGATGGGTGACAGGGAATTGAGATATTGCAGCAGTCAGATTCTGATTCCCGAGGTACAATTGCAAAAAATATCATCAACATAACGACACGAGAGAATGATGGGAATAGGTAAGTTCAAGAAAATCTGACTCAAGTTCCTCCATGGCGATATTAGCCACGATTGGACTAATAGGGGCACCCATAGGTGTGCCCTGTATTTGACAAAACAGTGTCATTGAACATGATAACATCGTCATCGTCCCCCCCCCCCAAACAGATTTAGAGCAGTTATAAATATCATCTGTAGAGAGCGAGGTTCTATCTCCCAATGTGGTATCCCTGCTCAAAAGATGTCTTGCACAGGCAATACAGGAACAGAAGTGAACAGAGAAACCACATCAGAGGAGACCATAACCTTGCTCTCGGAAATAATAAAATCTTTAATAATACGCAGAAAATGCGTACTGCTGGAAACTTTGTAAACAGTTTCCCAACAAGGGGTGCTAATAACATGGCAACATGTTTAGAAAGTTCATACGTAGTACAGTATATGACAACAAGAAACAATGGGCCGTAAAGGAATATCAGGTTTATGGATCTTTGGAAGTCCATAAAACTGCGGGAGTCGACAACCTGTCGCATGAAGCTTCCAGCAGAAGTTCTTGGTAATCTTATTAGCTAAAAACCAAGAATGCACAAGTTTATTAATTTTGGATTCCAACTTCTCCAACACTTTCGCAGGGGAGTCTTGCACAGTTTCATAAACCTCTCGATCCTGTAATAGTGAGGGCTTTACGAATATACTCTGACTTGTCGAGGACAACAGTGCGCCGCCCCTTATCTGTAGGCAAAACCACAATAGTGCCATCTTTCCACAAAGAAGAAAGAGCTTCCCGTTGACATCGTCTGTGGTTATTAGTAATGAGCTGGATGTGCTGCAAAATCGAAGATGTTTTAAAGCAAATTACATTACTGCTAATGTAATTTGCTTGTCGAGTAGACAAGCGAATTACGTTAGCTTGTTGAGAGATGCTTTACACACACACATCACATAGCCAAATGTGTAATGGGAGGTTTACAAGTAAGGACTGCAAACTTTATGCTGAGGGTCAAGAGATCATGTTGCTCCTTAGATAATTGTTTGCTGCTCAAGTTCAAAACAAACTGCGAGTTCTCTCATATGTGTGTTCTTAGCAGTGGAAGTTCACTGGAAGCTTCATGCGACAGGAGGTGCCTCCGTAGACAGGTGGGAAGGAGCAGCAGTGCATAGCACACGCTTCTTGATTAGACCGGGGTTCGAGCCCGTCACCACCAAATACGGAGCATGCGGAAAGGTCAGGGAATGACCACCGCACCGGAGCAATATGGCCTTAGTTGCTAATGCTCCTAAAAAACCAAATAACATCATGCTACTCCGCAGTTTTATGGACTTCCAAAGATCCATAAATGTGATATTCCTTTACGGCCCATTGTTTCTTGTTGTCATACACTTACGTATGAACTTTCTAAACATGTTGCCAAGTTATTAGCGCCCCTTGTTGGGAAAATTGTTTACACTGTTGCCAGTAGTATGCATTTGCTGCGTATTATTAAAAATTTTATTATTTCTGAGAGCTAGGTTATGGTCTCCTTTGATGTGGTTTCTCTGTTCACTTCTGTTCCTATACAACAGGCTATGCCTGCACGAGATGTCTTTTGAGCAGAGATACTACATTGGGAGATTCAACCTCGCTCTCTACACATATTTGTACCACTCTCAATCTGAGTTTAATGGGGGGGGGGCGTGATCATGTTCAATGACTGTTTCACCAAATATAGGGCACGGCTATGGGTGCTCCTGTTAGTCCTATCGTGGCCAATATCGCCATGGAGGAACTTGAGAGTCGGATTTTCTTGAACTAAATTACCTATTCCTATCATTCCTTGGTGTCGTTATGTCGACTATATTTTTGCAATTGTACCCTGGGGACCAGAATCTGGGCTGCTACAATTTCTAAATTCCCTGTCACCTATCATTCAGTTTACGATTGAACTAGAGGTTGATAATACCCTTCTTTTTTTGGATGTGTTAGTCCAACACGTGGATTCGCATTTAGCAACTTCCGTTTTTAGGAAGCCAATGTGCGCTGGCCAATTTACCAATTATGGCTCTGCGCATGCCTCTGGTCATTTACGTAGCACTGCTCTTACTTTATTCTCCTGTGTTTGGTTGCACTCTAGTTCGACTGGTGACAGGCAATTGGAGATTTCTAAAATTAGGGCGGAGCTTTCAAATTGCGGCTATCCACCTCATGTTTTAGATAGAGGTGAGCTTCATGCTCACAAATTTGTTACGAAATCTAACCTGCCTCGCATCAATCAATTTATCTCTACCGCCTACATCCCTATTATCTGGGTGTATCGGGATGTCTTATTAGGATTTTGCGTCTCCATCATATATGATGTGTGCAACTTCCTGGGACAAAATTACAATGTATTATTTCTAAGGTGAGTCTGGTAGACGATTGAAAGATCGGGTTTCTGAGCATGAGGTGGCTCTGCGAACCACTAATTTTCAATGCACCACAGTTGCCGAATATTATTGGGTTGAGCAGCACAATCTTGATTCTCAATGTGATATTTAAATCGTCGACTATTCACATGATTACCGCCAGCGTTCATGGCTTGAAACACTATACGTAGCCACCAATAATAGTACTATGAATCATACGAGGGGAGTACACTTACACCCTATTATAGAATGTACTGTATTGCAGTACGATGAGCACTGGCAATCATCACGTGTACGTAATTCTGCTTTGCCGAAACCAGACTCGTGATACATGATCGTGCCCAGCTGACTTGTGCTATTGTAACCATCAATATATGCTGAAGTATATCATTCACAGACTAGCTGATGAAGAAGCACTTCGCTTCGAAAACTATTATGTATTTTAATGCTTTTATTATATTATATTTTAGCGCTTTTATTTTATTTCTGTTTTATCTTATGTATATACCATTTTTATTTTAATAAATTTATGTTAACCAGTTAGTCGGTCGTCGCAAGAAACTTTGATAATATAATGCACCCCAACGCACAAGGCCTGTTTTCTAATGTTTTATAGGTATACCATAATTCAATTGTATTTGCCCTCTGTGAGATATCTACCCAGTTAATAGAAGCCATTTAGCATCTTAAGCCATCATAATTTCCTTTCCTGAAATTATAACCCATACCTTTTCCTTTAACTGAGAGAATGTGCGGAAATTTGCCTTTAGCCAGCGGGTGGTTGGTGGGTGGAACAGACTTCCATCCCTTGTCGTGGAAGTTGATAGCCTAAATAAGTTTAAGGCTCAGCTGGACAGGTATTTCGAACGAACAGAGGGGTGAAGTGGAAGTGGTTATTTTTATTTATTTATGTTACTTTTTTTTTTTTTTTTTTTTTTGGCTGATGCTGCATAAGCTTGCTTTCTTGCATCAAATGCCTCTACTAATGCTAATGCTAACTACTGCTACCTCTCTCTCTTCCGTATTGCATAGCACACGTTTGTTGATTAGACCGGGGTTCGAGCCCGTCACCACCAAATACGGAGGATGCGGAAAGGTCAGGGAATGACCACCGCATATCCCCGGAGCAGTATGTCCTTAGTTGCCAATGCTCCTAAAAACCAAACAACAAGAAACTCTTCCTCATTTGAGATAGAACTCAGTGATCACTTCCTGCTACTGGTTCCTGTCAGCCCTATTATGTCATTTGATTTGTGGGTGATGAGGTAGGTATAGAGCATTCTTTTCCCTAATGTTATCCCTGACGTGTTGATACAAGTAGCAATCATCTAGTTGGTTTAAAAATTTTGTCCCCCATGTTGAGTTTCTTTCCCATTTGCTGCAATCAATTAGAGGCAAATTAAAATCACCCATAATCCATGATTTTGTAATAACTAAGAGCAAAGCAGAGGAGAATTTGTGGAAGTTCAACATAAAGGCACCTGGGGTGGATGGGATCTATCCAGTTATATTATAGGAGGTGGCAAAGGAAGTAAGCAAACCCTTAGCCATAATTATGAGAGCATCCTTGGACTCAGGGGAAGTCCTCACAGACTGGAATGTGCAAATGTATCCCCAGTTTACAAAGGGAGGATCAAAGGACTACACAACTAATTACAGACCTGTTAGTTTAACTTCTGTTCCAGGAAAATTAATGTAGGCACAGATTAAAGCACTGCAGGCAGTGGTGAGCTATAGTGGACTTCCAAGAGCCCATTGTTATTTATTTATTTATTTTATTTTATTATTATTTTTTTTTTTTGAAAATTTGTGATCCCATTTGTGAGACGTAATGTCAGTAATGAACACTTTTTTCAAGAAAAGTGTGAACAGAAAGTGAACATGGAAGAGTCCAAATGGATTAACAACTAATGAAATCGACTTCATCCTCACTAACAGAAGATATATTGTGAATGATGTTACCGTCCTGAATAAGGTAAATGTTGGAAGTGATCACAGAATGGTAAGATCTACACTTGATATAGATGTAGGAAAGGAAAAAACTGACTCGAGTAAATAATACAAAGGTCTTTGAAATAACAGAGGAGGAGAAAAAGCAGTATGTACTGGAACTTAAGAACAAGTTTGAGCTTCTGCAGACTGCTCAGGACCAAGATATCGACGAGGAATATTACAACTTTCTGAAAGTGATAAAGCCCAAGAAACCTATAGGGAAACAGAAATCCAAAGAACAAAAAATTAGTCAAGAAACACTTGTCATGGTGAACCAAAGACGACAAATGAAGAGCAAGAAAAACATTGACAGGGAGAAAATTGAGTATATTGAGTTATGCAAAGCCATTAGAAAGAGACTCAGAGAGGACATAAGAAGATTTAACACAAGAAAAGTAGAACAAGCATTAAGGGAAAACAAAGGATTTAAATCAGCAGCCATGAGCAGGAACACAGAAAGACAAATGATACTGACACTGAAGAATAGCGACGGTGTACTTATAAACAGCAGAGAAGGCATAATTCAAATAGCAGAAGACTACTATAGAGAATTATACAAAGAGCGAGGGAATGATACCAGCAGTGGGGAAGATGGATTGCAAAGTAGCAACACATACGACATACCCGATATTCTTCCTGATGAGGTAGAACATGCATTGAAGAAAATGAAGAATCGGAAAGCCCCGGGGGAAGATGAAGTTACTGTAGAGTTGTTAAAATTGGGAGGAAGAGACATAACACAAAAACTGGCAAGGCTTTTCACAAAGTGCATTAGAAAAGGTGTGATGCCTAAGCAGTGGAATAATGCAATCATAGTTTTGCTGCATAAGAAAGGAGATAAATCAGAAATTGAAAATTATAGACCAATTAGCTTGTTATCCCATATCTACAAGTTGTTCACAAGGGTCATTACTAACAGATTAGAAAGAATACTTGAAGAGAATCAACCGAAAGAGCAAGCTGGCTTTAGGACAGGATTCTCAACTATGGATCACCTTCACGTAATATCACAGCTAATGGAGAAAGCAAATGAATATAAAACACCATTATGCCTGGCATTTGTGGATTATGAAAAGGCATTTGACTCCATACAGCATAAGGCAATGTTTCAGGCACTGGAAAGACAAGGCATAGATACTCCATATATTATGATTTTGAAGAAATTATATGAGAGTGCTACATCCTTTATTAGACTAGACAAAGACAGTAGCAAATTTAAAATCGAGAAAGGAGTTCGACAAGGAGACACAATATCTCCGAAGCTGTTTACTGCTGCCCTTGAGGAAGCTTTCAGAAGATTAGACTGGTCGCAGAAAGGAGTCAATGTGAACGGAGAGTACCTAAACCATTTACGATTTGCAGATGACATTGTGGTCATAAGCCACGATCCCAAAGAATTAGAGGAAAATCTTAATCAGTTATGCACAGTTAGTAAGGATTTTGGACTAAAGATGAATATGGCTAAAACAAAAGTAATGATGAACAAGTATGCTACGGAAAGGGAAATAATGATTGAAGGAGCAGTAATTGAAAAGGTGGAGTCATATACTTATCTGGGACAAGTTATTAGCTGTAATAATGATAAATGGCTGGAAGTCAAGAGAAGAATAAATTTTGGATGGATAGCATTCAGGAAATATAGTCACATACTGAAGAGCAATATCCCAGTTTGTCTGAAACGTAAAATAATGAACCAGTGTATACTCCCCACCATGACTTATGGAAGTGAAACTTGGGCACTCACCAAAAGAATGGAAGAGAAGCTAAGAACTACACAGCGAAGAATGGAACGAATTATATTGGGAATCAGACTGTTAGATAAGAAGAGAAACACATGGATTAGGCAGCAAACTCAAGTAAAGGACATTCTTATGAAAACTAAAGAACTAAAATGGTCTTGGGCAGGACACATAGCTCGAAGACATGATGACAGATGGACTAAGAAAATAACAGAATGGTACCCAAGAGGAGCTAGAAGAAAACCTGGAAGACAAAGGCGGAGATGGATAGATGAAATTCATGAGTTTTTGAGTAGTAAATGGATGGCCAGTGCTCAAAACAGAAGGAACTGGAAAGTTGCTGGAGAGGCCTTCATCCTGCAGTGGATTGAAAATGGCTGATGATGATGACGATGATTGTGAGACGATCATTTATTTTACAAATGAAATCCCGAATTGAGTATCCAGGAGCTGAAACTACAGTGGGACGAGCAGGCCACCATCCCCAGCATTTTAATGGCGCAATCGACCAGTTATGTATTTTAAAATTGCTTCATTTTTTATTTAATTACAGTTGGACCTCTGTTTAACCAACTTCTTTGTAGCAGCTTTTTTTAAATTCCTCTTAATAATTACATTTAAATAGTTTCTGTTGAAGCAAAGAAAATTTCCATGTAACGAACGAATTAGGAAAACTTTGCTTTCACCTCTGGCCTTTAGGTAATTAGAATGTGCCTATTAAGGATGAAAGGATTACCATTTCATCCTTAATAGGCGCATTCTCTAACCAAAATGCTTTCTATAGCCAGTCAGAGGATTAAGAAGTTCCAGACACGGGTAATAGCCTCTGGTCAACCTGCATTGTGGTTCCCCTTTACTCCGACAGGAAGTCATGTTTTTCGGAGAAGTGAGTGATCCACGCCTTCCAGTAAATTTCTCCACCTATGTTTACATAGTCATAGTGGCTGAATATCCATGTGATTCCAACATTTTGCACAGTATTCAAAGAACTAGTGACAGTAGAAATGTAGGGGGGAAGGGGGTTGAGTAGCAGTGCGTTATGGCTTTGTGGGGCCCGGGGCCAAATTTGAATGTGGGGTCCCCCATGTATAGTGTTGAATTTTCCTTCAGAGGCAAATCCCACGTCTCCAGTATACCCATGCAAAAAGCTAAATAATAATAATTGTAGATATAATTTATTAAAAATAAAACAAAATTACATATGATATTTATGAAGAACTTTTATATATAGATTTAAGAAAATCTATATATAAAAGTTCACAAGAAAAAGTCATAAATGAACTCATTTAGTATTTAAGTAATTTTATTGCATTAAATAATAAACTATATTAATTAAATGAGAATTAGAATAATATATATTTAATATAACAAAACAAACTTTCTATAAATTAAAAATAAAAACAATTCTTAACGGAACATAACAAATTATCTAATAAAAGTCGTAATTAGAATGAAAATTTTAAGAATATTATTATATGTTCACTTTCCGTGCTTTTTGAGCTGCAAAATTATCAACCAGCTCATTATAATCAACCCCACTAGTAATATCATTTTTAATGCATAATATTGACAAATTGCATAATTTTTCTTGGCCTGAAGAATTTCTAATGTAATTTTTAATTCTTTTAAGTACATTGAAAGAACGCGTTGCCGTTGCGTTAGAAACAGGGATGGTTAAATATATTTTTTAAATTATGTCTGCATTAGGAAACGTAAAAACTAGCCCTTCTTGAATCGCTTTATACATTAATAAAGGAGAATTTAAATTTTCATTTTTTGCAAAATGTACAAAGTGGGTAAGTTCTTGCTTAAAAATACTAACGTCGATGTCGTTTGAATACATATTTATTAAATTTAAAATACATTAATCGCACTCATTTGGCGAAATTTCTTTTAAGTTGATATTTATTAATATGGCAAAATAATCTAAAATATTTTGATAAGCCTCAACACATCTTTGAATGTCTGATACCAACTGATTGCAGATAACATTCAAACAATAAATCCTTGTTTGCCTGCCAAATACGCATCCTCATCTCCATCCCTTTTCTCATCAAAATGTAATTTTCTTTTATGTTTTCTCCCTTTGTCTGACTAATTTGTATTGTTTGTTAATGCAAAACATTCTGACTCTCTAGTATCAAAAAATTCATTGTTGTTTTGAATGTCTTCTGGTATGTACAAAGATAACGATTTTAAATGATTTACGGCATTGTGTAAATCAGAATTTTTGTTTTGAAGACTTTTACTAGTTGCATTCAATCTTTGTAGAATTGCATTCCATATAAAAAGTCAAAGTGTTGTTTCAAAATCTTCAAAGTTTTCATATAGCTTTTTTGCTTCTAATTTTGTTACAGGTTTTTCATTACAATCTTCAAAAATTTTAAATAGATTCTTTTATGGCCAAAAAATTCATCTTAACAGCTAAAATTGCATCTGCTCTTGAGGACCATGTTGTAGAACAAATTTCTTTTAATGTTACATTTCCTTTTGTAGTTGTTTTCATTAAAATATCCCATATCTTTGTAGAAGAAGAGAAAAATACAAATAAATTTTGAATAAAATCGAAAAAATGGAGTGCTTTTGGACAACTTCTGCGGCAGAATTTCCCACTAAATTTAGGCTATGGGCCGCACAAGGACATAAAATGCAGTTTTACTATAGCTCTTAATCTTCGCTTGTAACCCGTTTATATCCCGGACATGTTGGCTGCATTGTCCTTGCAGCCAACATGTCCGGGACAATCATAAGATTGTCCTTGACAGTTTTGGATATCTAAACCATATTCCGTTAATTTTGAAGTTATAATATTTTTTAAGTAGCTAGCATCATGCTTTTCAATATGTAGGAAAGACAAGAAACGTTACTGAATTTTATTTTCTTTATCTAAATATTGTATAATAAATGATAATTGATCTGTGTTATGTCCGGAGTAGAGTCAACAATAAGTGAAAAGTATTTAGCCTGTTTGATTTTATTAATAATTGTATTTCTTATGTTAGCGGCCATTAAATGTATGAATTTGTCGCACGTTGTATTAGAAAGATAATTCACCTGTCCTTTACCACATTTACCATAAGTTTCTAAGTGGGTTTTCAAAAACATATCAAAATTAGCTAAGCATTCTAAGCAACTCATAAAATTTCCTGCACTACTATCATGCCCTTGAAATCCCAACCCTGATGAAGCTAACAGTTTCACAGTCGCAACAACTCTTTTTAGAACCTCACGCCAATAATTTGTTTGTTTTTCATAAGCTTTTATCAACTCTAAATCAATTCTTCCTACACTTTTCAAGCCCTTTATGTACACACACACACACATTTTCCTTGTTCTTTAGACTCATCATGCCTTTTTAAAATATCAACAATATGTTTCCAGACATTACATCCAGTAACTAATAAATTTTTTGATTTCACTGAAAACAATTTGCAAATAAAACAGTAAACAGATTTTGTGGTTTCTGAAAATATTAACCACTCTCTTTTTTCCGTGGTACCATTAGCTCTACTTAAATAGAAATGGGATTCGTTTAAATATCTTGTAATGATTTTTCCATCACAATTAAAATTTCGATTTGAATTTTTAATGTTTCCAAAATTTTGCAGTTTTTCGCAAAGGCAAAACTCAATAAAATCATTTGTGATGGGGTTTGGCCATAAAGCAATATCTTTTGTGTATGTTTTATGTTTGATATTATTTGTATGTTTTGCATTCATATTTTTATCTTTATTATCATTGATATTTGTATTAATATATTTATCATTGTTATCATTAATATTGTAAACAGTTGCGTTGTTGGTATTGTTTTCAATTTGATCAATAATAATGCCAGCTGATACTGTAGAGTTGGAAGGTTCATTTTCTATCTTATTTTCTTCTGTTTTGCTGCTGTCATCTCGATTTTTTATTGCTACAAAATCCTCTAATGAGGCTTGTTTCTTTTTTAATTCCGCGCCTCTAATTTTCTGCTTCTTTCTTTTTTAAAACCCAGATTTATACGTTCTTTTCGTCGCCCTAAAATATTTTTAATAAAAATAATAATAAAATTATAAAATTATATAAAATTTTTATATTCATATATTGTATAATTTATTATTTTTTACTTTATTCATCTAATCGTTTTTCATAATTAAGTAAAATAATATTTCAATGTACAATGTAAAATAGAAATCCAGTATTCTACCCCAATTACAGAAAATAAAATGAAAGAAAATTTGTTTAAATTAATTGTACATTATCGCGGAAAAGAGCCCACGGCAAATCATATGTTAGAATTAATATAAAATAAATATTTTAACAACAAAACAAACAAAATACTAGTATTAATACTTACCTTGAATTTTCTCTTTATTTCTTAAACAATGTTTGTAACTTATACACTTATTGTTAACACAATATACTTGTTGGCACACACACACACTATGTTGATATCAGCGATCAGCCATACGTACTGTCTGTACCATGGGGATGACACGGACCGTTATAGTTGTCAATCTTAAAATCCCATTCTGAGCGAAGGACCTCTGACCTCCAGCAGCGAAATCAGTGCAGTAGTAAATGATATCTACTATTTATCAACAATAATCAGAGCAAATGTAACTAAATTTTGTTCTAACCATGTCTAATATGATATGGGATTTTAAGCTCGACAACTATAATGGCCCGTTTCACAGAGATGGTTTCTATTTTGAAATAAAAACAATAAAATTCAGTTCTACATTTGCTCTGGTTATTGTTGATAAGTAGTAGATATCATTTACTACTGTGCTGATTTTGCCGCTGGAAGTCCTTCAGCCCTCGTCAGCAGAATAGGGGGCAGAATAAGACTATAAGGTCTCGTAGAAAATACATTACGGGATAGGGTCATTGCAGAGGGCTGGTCTGTACACAGCAGTGTGCTCTACCCTGCGTCACACCTGCAATCTAGGGTCCCCAGATATGGGGCCAAAATTTAATCTGATTTTTTTTTTACTACAAAAATGAGTTTATAGAATACTGATTTGGGGACTATGTGGGCCCCAGGCAATTTTTTTTTTTTTTTTTTTTTTTTATGTGAACCCCAAACACAAGAGGTGTTAGAACCTATAGTACTTAGTACCATGCTTGGGTTGGAGGTTGAGAAGACGAAAGAAGATATTTGTTGACATTGGACTTGAACTTCTGTAGACTGTAATTTTCAAGAGATACGTATGAAGGAAGATTGTTCCAGAAAACGGCAATTGAATGAATAAATGAGGAAGATGAAAAGTTGGTTCTGTGGGTTTGAAGTTGGACAGTAAATGGATGTTGGCAGGTGGCGTCACATGTTCAGACTGTTTTGAAAGAGAGAGCGGGAATTATAGAAGCCAATTCAGAACAGTGCCCATGGAAGTATCTGTAGAAGAGGCATGCAACAGAAGCAGTACATCTAGGAGAAAGCGAGTGAAGAGACTCTGTTAGAGATGAATCATTAATTAACCTAACTGCCCTCTTCTGAATGGAATCAAGAAGCCTGAGAGAGGTTTTGGGGGCACCACCCCCAGATGTGGGAACAATATTCCATGGCGGGGCGGATTTGCGATTTATACAGAGTGAGCAGCTGTTTGGAAGAAAAGTAACGCCGAGAGCGAAAGAGAAAACCAAGTTTTTTAGATGCAGAGGAAGCAATATTTGTAATGTGCTTGTGCCAAGAGAGATTAGAAGTCAGGGTAATCCCCAAAAGAGAGATATCCTTTTGCCTAGAAATCGGAGTGTCACTAAAGATAAGCATAGGAGCAGAAGAATCCTTTTTGCGAGATATAAGACAAGATTGAGTTTTAGAAGGGTTGAAATCAACTAAGTTGTCTTTGCCCCACTGGAGAATTACCTGAAGATCGGCATTTCAGGAATTGGCAGCAGATTTTCGATAACTTGAAGCTGATTGAGCTGGACAAGGTTTCTCAAAATGGAAAGTTGAATGCAATGTGCTATCATCGGCAAAACTATGGATAGGATTTCCAGTCAATGGAAGAAGGTCATTGATATTCAAGAGGAAAAAAGTGGGGGAAAGAACTGAACCTTGGGGGACACCGGCATTAGTGGAGAAGTTAGAAGACAGAGAGCCATCTACCATCACCCTCAGTGAGCGATCAGAGAGAAAACTGGATAACGAATTACTAAAAACAGTTGGCAAACCATAAGATGGAAGCTTGTTTAGAAAACCTTTATGCCAAACACGATCAAAAGCCTTTGAGATGTCAAGAGCAACTACTTGTGTTTCACCGAACCTTTCCATTGAATTAGTCCATAAATGGGTAACATAAGCCAGAATATCTCCAGCAGATCGACACTGACAGAATCCATACTGGTGATCGTTGATCAGACGGAAGGTTTCTAGGTAGTTTAAGAGTTGGCAGTTAATTGATTTCTCCATTACTTTAGAAAGAGTAGAAGTAATTGCAATGGGACAATAATTGGATGGGAGTGATTTGTCACCCTTTTTAGGAACTGGCTGGATATGAGCAAATTTCCGAGCAGAAGGAAAAACACCTTTGGAATAAGAAAGTGAAAAAAGGCGGCAAAGAATAGGAGTAAGTTCAGGAGCACAGGTTTTGAGAACAGGTGGAGAAATACCATCAGGACCTGGAGCTTTCTTAGCATCAAGATTCATCAAAATTCTTCTGATATCCTTTTGACGGAAGACCACAGGAGGCATTGAATGGAGCATGTTGGGAATAGTGGGAGGTGTTTTACAAAGATCATTAATACATGACCTGGAAGAAAAATGGGATGCTGGCAGGTCAGCTTTATCCTTAGCTGAAGTGACAACAGAACCATCTGGTTTGGACAGAGGCGGAAACAGAGATGGGCAAAAGTTGCGGCCAATAGCTTTGGCAAGAGACCAGAATGCTCAGCTACCATTAGGGCAAGAAGCAAGTTTTCTACTCTTAGCCTGTTCAAACTCTAGTTTTGACTGATTAATAACTGCTTTACAATTGTTGCAAGCTTTGGTGTAGGCAGAAAATGATACTGAAGAATTAGAAACAAGCCAACTACGATATGCAACATTCTTCTCTTGAACAGCCTTAGCACATTTATTGGAAAACCAAGGTTTAGATAAAGGACGAGATTTTAAAGTGGAGTGTGGGATAAAGGATTCCATTCCTGCAAGAATAATTTCACTGACACGATCTGAGCAAACTTGACATCAGAAGTTTTGGAACAGTAATCCGACCAAGGAAAAGAAGAAAAGAAGTCTAGCAGGTCATCCCATTTTGCATTCTTGTAATGTAATGCCAAACAACACGTGGTTGGGAATAGCCACGAGATAAAGGTTCCATTGGAGAAGAGACAATCACCAAGTTGTGATCTGAAGTGCCTAAAGGACCTCTCACTTCGACCGTGTACTTAGAAGGGTTGTTTGTGAGAAAAACACTTAGCGTATTGGCTGTATGATTAGGATTGTCCTGTATTCTTGTAGGTAAATGAACAATCTGTGCTAGGTCATTAGTGATTGCAAAAGCGTCAGCATCTCGACCTGCTGGGTCGGTGTGACAAGAAAACGGAAGCCAGCTGGAGTTGTGAACATTAAAATCACCAAGGAAAATTACCTCACTGTTAGGAAAGTTGGACTGGAGAAAATCAAGTTGCAAAGAGTCAAAGAGCCCAAAGTGATTAATGGAGTTGGGAGAAAGGTAGAGACAACAGATGAATTTGACACGATGAGGTAGAGAGATTTTAAGCCAGAGAAGATCAAAGAGAGGAGATTCCAAATTTCCAAGTCTCTGACAGGGAATATTGGAACGGACATATGCACAAGTACCCTTTGAGGCGAAAGGAATCATACAGCGAATAATTTGGGCATCTGAGATGAGCAGTAGTTGAATCAACCGATAACTGAGATTCTGTCAGAAAAAGTACATGTGGTTTGGCAGACTGCAAGTGGAAATGGACATCGTTAAGATTAGAATTGAGACCACGTATATTTGTGAAATGAATTAGGAAGTGCTTGGGAGGTTTAGATCTTTTCGCAGATAGCTTGTATTAGTTTGACAATTCATGGTGTACTCAATAGTAAGAAAAAGTGGATGGGATATGCTGTATGTGGAGTATTGAAATTTTTGGATATGGCGTACACATGGTAAGAATATACCCATATCCTTGACATAACGTGGCCTCGACAATGCTCCCCACATACACACTACTCGTACTACCTCCAGTCACTATCTGGCAGAGTAGAGGTTGTAAGATTATACACTAGCTGATCCAGAAGCCTCCTAGAGAGTTACCAATAAGTTCGGTCCGGTGTACTAACTAGCGGCCGGCCTGTGAACGCCATTTTAGAGCTGTACCCTTGAAATGTAAGGAATATTGGATCTCGCCACGACGGTCATCATAACCTCAAAAGTCATCAATCATACTGCATGATGGAAGAGATGGGGAAGGGTTGGCAAGGGTTGGCCATAGGATAACACGCCATTGGGGTTGAGGCAACTATGATATAACGAAAATGAAATGGCAAATTTTAAAACTTTGTCGAAGCTTTCACTGTGTAGAAAACGTTCTAAAATATAATGGCGTACAGGCAATAATAATAAAAAAAAAAAAAAACTGTATCACCAATCTCCAAAAAATCAGCGTGAATTAAAAATGATTGCTAAAGAACCTGATGGGAAACTGTAAGGATCAGTCATGTATTCGGCCCACGATGGGCAGCTAGTAGTTTGCGGGTGGCAATTGAGTGTTGGAGAAATTATCCTGCTTTCTTTAAACATTTTGAATCAGTAGTTAAATGTTCCAGATTATTAAATCTACTTTTAAATCTTTAATTTCTTAACCATTTAGCACTAATGATCGGCATCCTACAAGAGTTCTCTTAGCTTTCAGAAGCTTTACGGAATCACTACAGTAAAAGCAAATAAATTAATTATTCGAACTATCAATGATCTTGTGAATTTGAAAAATTTGTGGAAAAATTATGAAGCTAAAATTGAGAGCATGTTGAAGTGGAAAGAATTTGAAGGAATCAAAATCGAAAGTAATAACATTTAAAAAATTACCTCGTAACAAGTTATTAAATGCATTGTTTTATCCTTAAAGGATAAGTTATTAATGCAACAGAGTGATTTTAAATTAAATAAAGAAAATAATGATACCATTGAAAGAAATTTTAAACATATGCTAGCCAAAATCGTGGAATACGAATGAACTTTCGTCTCTGTGGCAAGATTGTGAAAACCGAATGAGAAATTGAATTTTAGAGATTTTTGTCAAAGACAGTTATCTTTAAAAGTATCTTTAAAATCGAGTGAAATTCTCTTTTCAATTAAGAAAGCCAGAAATATCTTTGAATCCACTGTGAATAGCAGTGCTCTGCTAATTGCTAAAAGCTCTGCACTGCAATTAGCGGTGCAGAGCTTTCAGCGTAATGAAAAATATTGAGTGAATGAATGAATGTTGACAATTAAACATGTTGCTGATTATAATGACCATACATCTAATTGAAAACCATTACTTCAATTTGATCTGGGTCGTTATGTCAAATCATTCCTCCATAATCATCGCACAGCAATTGAGCAAAGAAGATCAACAACAAAAATATTAATAAAGTAAATTGCATTGGCAATTTTTAGAATAAATTTTTCTTGAATTTTTGCGTAATAATTTAGCCGCTATATTTTTATTACCACTATTGTACTGGGTTAAATACCCCAGTTCTTGTGCAATCAGTGAAGTTAAGCAATGTCGGGCCCGGTTAGTAATTGTGAGGGTGACCCTCAGGGAATATTTTTTGGTGTAATTTACCCCAGGGGCTCGCATCTTGTGTGTATGGGCTTGGCAAATCCAGAGTCCTCAGCTGGATATCAACATTCTTCTCTTTCTTGGTGATTCCTTTCTACTTCTCTCTCTCTCTCTCTCTCTCTCTCTCTCTCTCAGGGTAACTTGGGCATTTTTTTTTATTTTTTTGGCTGGTGTGGCATAAGCCTCAGGCTTCCTTGCACCATAGGGCCAATAATAATTTTTTTTCATGTAATCTGTGATTTTTGTGTACTTTTTTTTCAGAATAGTTTGTTTTTATAGTGTGGAATGTTGTGATAGTTTTTATGTATTTGTGATATGGGAAATATGTCGTTATTTTTTATTCAGTATTAAAATTTTTCATGAAAAAATGCATCCATTATATTTCCCTAGTTGCTTAAAAAAAGGGGGGGGTGCTAATAAAAAACCTGCGCGTGTGCCGAGCATGTTGGTAGATGGTTTATATGAAGCATCCTCCGTGCTTCTTTTAGGTATTTTGATTTGTATACAGTGAAACTTCTCCTAACGGACACCTCTCGTTAACGGACATCTCTCTCTACAACGGACATTTTCAAATTCCCCAACTCACCTCTATTGGTTTTAACGTGTTTGCAGCTTCTGTCTGGCGGACATTCTCTGTAACAGATGCCGACAGGCAATCTGCACTGTTTCGTTTAGATTAGCACTTAATTTGATCTCCCCACAACGTACTGCGGGAGAGCTCACGGCCCTTTTTCTAGGAACTTTTCTTCCACGTATTGCCTCAGTCGTGTGCTTATTTTCTATTTCCGATTCTCTGAATTTTAGCAAGGTTTGCGTCGCGGTTCTAAACCCTTTTTCAAGAATTTTAAGGCACGTGTAAAACTTCTGATGAATTCGGTGTGTGTGTGTGGGGGGGGGGGATTTTGTCAGCCTTTTGTCTTTTCAGTTTCAGTTTTCAGTTTTGTTCAGTGTCGTGTGAAGTGCACAATGTCTTCTCGTAAACATTTTAACTTTAAAAGATAAAGTCGAACTCATTAATGCGTATGATCGGCAAAAAAATAGTGTTAGCAATCTCGCTGCAAAATTCAAAATCGGGAAGACGCAGATAAGTGACATCCTAAAGAAAAAAAATTAACTGCTGAAACAATTTTGGCAACACGGAAATGTCAGGTTCAAAAATCATTCCCGAAAAAAGATACTTTATACGAGTTCATCAGTAAACGACAAGATCTTTCCATTCTAATGTTAAATTGTCAAAGTTTACGTGCTCACAGTGACAATCTCACTGATGCGGTTACACAACAATCCAATTGACTTCTACTTTCTGAAATGTGGCTAAATAACAAAGAAGAAGTAAGCCGTTGGACTTCAAATTGACAATGTTACGTATGAGTGGTTTTGTCGCGAACATGCTAAAAAAATTCCCATTAATGGGCCTATTATTAGGGAAAAGGCTTTGGAGGTTGTGAAATCTATGGGAGTAACTGAATTCAAAGCTTCTGTGGGATGGCTAGACAAGTTCAAAACTTGGCATGAAATTTATTGGAAAACCGTAAGTGGTGGTGAAGGTGGATCTGTTGATACTGGGGTTGTAACAGAGTGGACCGTCAAATTGGAAGATTTTGAAGCTAAGGATACAACTGTGACGAAACAGAGTTGGTTTTTAAAGCTCTTCCTGAAAAAGCAATGAGTCTAAAAAACGAAAAGTGCCAGGGCGGAAAATTTTCTAAGGAACGCTTGACTGTACTATTGTGTACAAATATGCTGGGAGACTTTGAACAACCACTTGTTATAGGAAAACCACAAAATCCTCGTTGTTTCAAGGGCATAAAGTTGAATGTTGACTGGAAGTCTAATAAAAAAGCGTGGATGGCACGAGATATCATGAGCGAATGGATAAGTCACTTTAACCAAAACATGATTCGTCAAAACAGAAAAATTATTCTTTTCATGGATAATGCTGCATCTCATCCGCACATTGAATTGTCCAACATTCAAATCGTTTGTCTGCCACCAAACACATCTGCAGAGTGTCAGCCCTTAGATCAAGGGATAATACAAAATTTTAAACTTCACTACAGAAAACGTGTTTTAAGACATCTCATTGCAAACATGAACGATGTAAAATGTGGCCTTGCAAAGAAAATCAGCATCCTAGATGCGATTCAATGGATTTCCTCTTCAGTAAACGCAATTAGAAAACAAACTGTCGTGAACTGTTTTGTAAGTCTGGCTTCTCAAACGCAAAAATTGAAGTTGTGAACAGCAATGTGGAGCACCAAGAAGTCCCTGATGGCAGCCATGGGTACAGTGCAACAGATCCTGTGGATGGCAAGAAGTGTTAAAACTTCAGTTGCCACTTCTCAGCCCATCTGCCTAACTTTTCTAGATCCTGTGGCAGTAGAATACTGTCATTAACAACACTGCCAACCTTTATATCATCTGCAAACTTGGACTTAGGCCTGATATACCTTCATCAATATCATTGATAAATACACAAAATAACAATGGGCCCTGCACCGAACACTGGAGGACTAACAGGTCTATAATTATTTGTGTCACACTTTGAACCCCCTTTGAGAATTGGGAACACATTTGCACATCATCAGTCCATGGGGACCTCCCGTGACTCTAAGGATGCTCTCATAATGAGGGCTAAGGGTTTGCTTGCTACCTCATTCATTATAACTGGATAGATTCCATCTGTCCCAGGTAGCTTTTTTATGTTTAACTTCAACAATTTCTCCTCCACTTTGCTCTCAGTTATAACAGAATCACTTATCTCCCTGTTATGAGTGTGATAAACTTTGGCATTTCCCCTCCTTATATAACTGTGTGTGAATGTAGATGCAAAATACTCATTCAGTTTATCTGCTACTTGAACAGGATCATCAATAGTCGAACCATCTACGTTAAGTGCACCAATCTGATTCATCCTCTTCCTTCTAGAATTTATATAAGAAAAGAACTCTGCTGTTTTTCTTTGCGTCATTTGCCCAAGTTTTCTTGTAATCTGCCTTCACCTGCCTAACCTCCTTTATGACTTGATTACAGACTAACTTACATCTACTGTAGGCTTCTGTGTTGCCTGATAATTGATATGCATCCCATGCATTTTTCTTTTCTGCCATGAGCCTCATTGATTCATTTGACATTCATTTAGACCTGAACCTTGAACGGTATTTCTTAGTTGGTATGAAAAGCCTAGTAACCTCCAAGATTAAGTCCCTGAAGGCTTCCCATTTAAAATTCTCCATTGGTAATATCATCAGTTGATTCCACTATAGAATTTAAAAACCGTCTGAGAACACTGTACTCACTTTAAGAAAACAAAAACCCTTCCCGTTACCCTTGATGGTAGTTATGTCTTTAAGTAAATCACTCATGAGTACACTAATTACTGTCACCTAGTGGTTCCTCTATCTGCAAATTCTTAATGCATGAATAATCACTGCTGATAATCTGATCAAGGGTTACTCCCTCTTGTTGCCCCTCAAACATGTAGCTGTAGACAACAATCCTCCAATAAATCCACAAAAGTCTTGCTAGCATACTTGTGACCAGCCCACAAGTTCCAGTCAATATCTGGAAAGTTAAAATCCCCCATTACAAGACATTCTGATTTACTGGCCTCTTCTATTTCTCTGCACAACTGTTCGTTGTACTCATCAGAGTCATTAAGCCTATAACATACTCCTACTCTCGTTTTCCCCTTCCCCTATCACACAAAATAAACTCGACATTGCACTGTTCACCGGGGCGCCTCCGTAGCCAGGTGGGAAGGAGCAGTGCGTAGCACACACTTCTTGATTATACCGGGGTTCGAGCCTGTGACCACCAAATACGGAGGATGCAGAAAGGTCAGGGAATGACCACCGCATATCCCGGAGCAATATGGCCTTAGTTGCTAATGCTCCTAAAAACCAAATAAACAAACAAGCACTGTTCACCCGTGTCAACTGGATGCACTTCCTTAGATTTTGTGTTTCTTAACTAACAGCATAACCCTTCCTACCCTGTCTGTCCTTTCTGTACACATTGTACTCCCAAATACCAATGATACACTTCTTACATCTTTGTGACACCGTGTCTCTGAAATCCCAACAATATCTGCCTTTGGTGTCTTGATCAGCATTTCAAATTCTTCAATTTTATTTACTATACTTCTAGCATTATTGTACATGCAAGTATACATGAACTTGTTCTTACTCTTAGTTACTCTAACACAGTCCATGTATTTTCTTGTTCCATGGACTGCCAGCAGCTCTTGAAGTCCCCAACAACTTGCTCTCTCTAGGCTGCTGCTCATTACAATATAAGTAGTGCAAGAATCACTTTTGCCTCTGCCTACGGCTACCGTTAATCTTTTAGTCTGTGAATCCCAATGGGCCCAGCACCTATCAATTTAAGTGTATCCCATCCCTGAAGAAACACTCTCTCCTGTTAGCAAGCACACAGACCATGTTGAAAAATTTTTTTATCCCATGAGCCTTGCAAAATCTTTCTATGGCAGAATTGATTCACAAGATTGTCATCATATATTCTCTCCTATCGTGTCTGTGCAGAATTGCAGATACTTTTAAATTTAATCCTAACTGGCGACTTTTTTCAAGCAGTGATCTGTACTTGTTAAATAGAGGTCAGTGCTGGAAAGACAAGACTGCAATAGTAAAGACACGGCATGGGTTTGTTAAAGGGCGGTCTTGTCTAGCCAATTTGATTGGATGCTGCAATGTGGTCACAAAGGAACTGGATGCAAAAAATAATTTTGATATCATATATTTGTATTTCAGGAAAGGTTTTGATACTGTTGCACATGGAAGACTGCTGTACAAACTGGAGAGCATGGCATTAAGGGCAAATTGCTACAATGGATAAAAGTTGAGTTGGATATGACAGAGAGTGGTAATTATTGGGCATTGCTCTTCTTGAATTAATGTTATTAGTGGAGTTCCCTGCGGTTTGGTGGTGGGCCTATTATTGTTTTGTATATTTATGAATGATATTGATGAAGGTATATCAGGCATAATGTCCAAGTTTGCAGATGATGCGAAAGTTGGCAGGGGTTGTTAATGACAGTATGCTACTGCAACTGGATCTAAATAAGTTGGGCAAATGGGCTGAGAAGTGGCAACTGAAGTTTAATTTTGACACATGCAAAGTACTGCATATGCGTAGCAGCAACCCAAGAGAAACATACCAAACTGTGTGGTACTACACTCAGGGTAGTGGAGAGTGAAAAAGACCTTTGGGGAGGGCTAATTTTGCAGTTAGATATGAAGTTCCCTGAGCAGTGCTGACTGGCTGCCAGAGCAGGACATGCAGTCTTGTCAATGATATATAGGAATTTTGCTAGCAGGGACAAGGTGATTATTCAGTTGTTCAAGGCAGTGGTCAGGCCACACCTTCAGGTCTGGAGGCTTTATTTTAGGAAGGATTGAGTTGCTAGAATGAGTACAAAGAATGGCAACAAGATTGGTGAGGGGAACAAAGGGTTGCTCTTACCAAGTTAGGCCTAAGTTCTCGAAATTGCAGTACCTGAGGACTAGGCACATGCGAGGTGATCTGATTGAGGTGTATAAGGTCTTGAATAGGTTGGGCAAGCTCAATGCAGATTCTTCCTCTTACTCATTAAGAAGCTGAAGGGGCAAGGATTCGAATTGAGAAAACATAGTTGTAGAATTGATATACAGAAATTTGCCTTTAGCCAGTGGGTAGTTGATTGCTGGAACAGACTTCCATCTCTAGTTGTGAAAGTTGATGGCTTAAATAAATTTAAGGCTGAGCTGGACAATCATTTGTAATGAATAGATGGTGAAATGGAAGGCGTTTTTTTTTTTTTTCCCCCTCTTGCTTTTTACCTGATGTGCTATATACGCTTGCTTTCTTACATCGTATGCCTCTACTAATGGTAATCTTGCCAATATGTTCTGTTGCAGTAACAAACAATAACTATTGAGGTATGTGCGAGCGTTACTTTGACCAATGCTATCAGATAAACGCGTATCTATATTACCCTCGTCCCTCCAAATTAGCAGTTTCCCTGAACCTTCAAGGTATCCTCAATAATAACGGCAAAAACCCCCTTGCACCACTTTTGCTTGAATGTATTCCATCTCTACAAAACAGATTCCTTCTACCTACAAGTGCGGACCAAGCTGATTGAAATTTCCCCCCAAAAGCCTTGCAGGCTTCTTCAAGTCTTGAGTTAATCCACATGGCTTTCAGCATATAATCCCTCCTATCGTGCCCTGCCAGAATTGCTTACACAGACATCATGACCTAACACGCTGCATTTCTTCAGAATGGTCGTAGATTTGTTTAACCAATCATCAAATCATGTATGCTTAATGTCATTAGTCCCCACATGAATAATAATATTCTCTTTAACCCCCTTAAAATCTGTCAGTGTGGTGGTGACATTAATAGTTGCTCCCAGCAGACATACCCTGGTTCTTGTCTACCTATCCTTATTACAAAAAATATTTCCTGTTTCCCTGACAATGGAGTCTCCTAATAAAACAAAGTCCTTTAGAACCAGAGTAGTGTGCACTTGGTTATTCTGTTCTGGGTTCCGAATCAGGAGCATCCCTTTGTGGTTACTAGAGTCTTTAGTCCCTGACCTCCTCCCAGATACATTATTCTTGAGGGCAAGTACCTATTTTTTCAGTGACTCAAATTGTTCTAGCAATGCATCAAATTTTAACTTAAGATTGGTGCACACCTTACAATGGTGACAAAGAAAGTACTTGATAGGAACTGAAACTATTCCTATTCCAGGAATAGTTTCAGGAAAGTGACAAGTTGTCCACATCTGATAAGCAAAATCTTGAAGATTAAACTTTTCTTTGGAGTCCAAGAATATACTTGGCATCATTTGCCAGTACTATAATAATTGATATAATAAGCAGGTTTTTTCCCTAGTTAGAAAACCTGATTCTGCAGTTATAGTGGTAACCCAAAAGAGACACTTATATACCCTTCCCATCTGTTGATTTTTCTTATAAATGTTCTGTTCATCAATTTGGAAATTGAACCTCGGTTGAAACTGTTGTGACTTTCCTGTAAGTTTTTATAACCATATGGTATAGATGACATTTTGGTTTATGATCATGTGTTTTACTGTCATTTCCTCTGGCATCATTTGCTTTTCTGTAGTTATGTGGTGTCCTAGTGTTGACTTAAAGCATTACACCATTAATTTAATATGACTAGTCTATTTATTGAAGACACCTAAAAATGTCATTGATTGTGCCCCAAAATATTAGAGAACATTATACTTCTATAAGCTAAAGTATAAAAAGCCTAATAAATTGTATTGCATATAACTGTTTGTAATGATATAATAGTGACAAGATATTTTTGATTTTGACAGAATAGAGTATATTGTTTGAAAAATAAGTTGTTTACTGTTTATTTAGTGGCTTTGAAAAGTATAAATGTGTTGTATCAAAAGTTTTTTTTTCTTGTTTTGGAAAGATTAATTTGGTTTCCATGATCAAAAGGGTAAATTGCCAAATTGGTAGCTCACAGTGTTTGGCAAGTTATTTCCTTTGTAATCTTGTATCTTAAAGATAATATTAGTTATCCGGAGTGAGGGCAAGAAAAGTTTGTTTCAGATTTTTTTCCTGTAAGGAAGGTTTTTTTTTTTTTTTTTTTTTTGAATTTTTAAATTAAAAAAAAGAAATCCTGTGAAAATGGACTGTTTTTGAAGTATCTAAATACCTCTGTAATGATAACTTTTCCTATCCATAGTACATACCCTGGAGGGCTTTGTCTAAAGAATAGCTGTGTGTGAAGCTGCATGTTATATTATTTGAAAATGTGAAAAATTGAAATGATAGAGGCTTCTAAAATAAACAACTCAGAGATGACATGGTTAAAATAAAAGTATGCATGCACAGGATTAAGACCTATTGTGCCATCAAGCATGAGACACTATAAAATTTGCAAAGCAACACTATATCCTGCCATGTCTCTTTCATTGTTTTGCTGTTGTGAAGGGTGCTGATGGTGACAACCAAGCTGTCAGTAGTGGTCCATGTCAATAATAAAAAAATGTGAGTCACTTTCCCTATATTGCATATGAAGTGGATCTAAACTGTTCAATACAATCGGGATCACAGCATGTGCAAATGAACATTTGTATTAAGTGTGATGGCTGCCAGATCTTGGAATTTTCTGGATTTTGAGTGGTCATACTGTAGTCATGAAAAATAGAAAAATATTGAAGTTTCAAATTTTCCTTTTCTAACCAGAGAAAGATGACATAAAAGTCCCAGTATTAAGCATCTTTGGTATTACACTCTTTTCCACATTAGACAGTTCATTATCTAATGTGGAAAAGACTGTAATATCAAAGATGCTTAATACTGGGACTTTTATGTTATCTTTCTCTTGTTAGAAATGGCTGTACTTGAATAAATAGCCTTGTACTTTTTGAAAGATTTTTTTTTTTTTTTTTATGCCTTACTAAATTTATGAAGTTTGAATGCATTTAAAAAAATTTTCATAGCAACTCTAGAATGAACAGTAATTGTCATGTTGTGGTAAACTTGTGGTTTTTTGTCACTGCTGTGTGTAGCTTTTGCATGCACAGGCAACTGCCAGACATGATTCACAGTTACAATGTCTCAATAATGTCAAGCAACATTACCAAAGCATTCAATGAGTTGTTGTAAAACCATTCACCAGATTTGTGTACATGCTGTTTCCAGCTGATTGTGTGAGCAATCCAGATGCCTGTTGGGATTCAGGTCAGGGCATACAAAGAGTACCCTCAAATTCCAAAATATTGTTAACCAGTGTGCCATGTGGGTTTGAGCGTCATTATCCATCAGAATGAACTCTTTGCCTATTGTACCAGCATCAGGAATGACCATGGATCATAGAATCTCATCTCTACTTGCATGCAGTCAGGGCCTCATTTCTGATTATGTGGGGCTTGTAGGACCACAAAGACTAATGTTGCCCTATACATCAATCCAACTCCACTGAACTGACGGTGTCCATACTGTGTATAGATCATTGAATTGGGTTCCTCTTTCTTGCCACACACTAGCACCTGGCAAGAATCCCACTACAGGCTGTATGAAAGGAGCATATGGTGCCATTCTGTGTTGGCTCAGTGAAAGTGTCCACATTCTTGTGGGTGTGTGATTTTGGACACTCGGTGAAACACATCATTATGACTCCTGCAAAACATTTGGACTGTCAGACAGAATTCAAGTCTGGATTATAACATGCATGGAGGGAGAAAGCTATCTTGTTGTGCTGCATCCTGTTGCTGTGACTGTTCCACCTTCAGACTCCCAATGAGTCTCCAAGCATTAGACTGGCAAATCTTTCTGAGATTAGCATTTTCAGATGGTTTGATGCAACATAAATATATGCATAGCATGCCCTGTTCTTCAAACATTTTATCATCTGGTATTTAAATAATAAATAAATTTTCTGTTTATACTCTGGGATGACCAAACGGTCAGAGAAGTTCACAAGATAGACAGAATACAAGAAACAGCACCGTATTCAGCAGTCACAGGCTTGAACCCCAGTCACTCAAGGCACTTATACTTATGCACCCACACACCTGACCACTAGGCTACGGTGGCCTATAATTGATCTTATAGTGATGTGGTCATTACCAATACTTATGTTCAGCTTTCTGGCTAGTTCCAGCATGGTAATTGGCTTTCAGTGGCTCATCTGTTAGCCAACAGTTGTTTCATTTCCACCACTTATTCTTGAACACTTGACTCTGGTTATCAGTTTTATTTGAATGTCCCTTATAATTACTGCTTGGTTTCTTGCTTCAACAAAGCCATTTTATTTAACTGTTTCCATTAACATTTACAGTTCATAAAGATAAATATGCACATAGAACTCATATCTGATAGTGAAATGAATTTCACAGTAGAATTTTCTCTGTTGATTATCTACTTAGTTAAAGTTGAAGTTAATATACTGTTTGTGTAAATTATAGGTAATTTCCATATTTTTAAATTTTTATAGGAGGGACATTCAAAGAGTTCAGTAGAGGAAGACCAGGTGAACGTTTTGGATTTCGAGAATATAGAGAACGTAGAAATGGTTTCACTTCAGCGCCTGACAGAGATCGTTTCCGTCGTGTGAGCAACCGATCCCCTCATGAAGAACAAGAAGAACCTGTAAAGTAAAAGAAATGAAAATACCATTAGAGTAATGCTTGGGAGCTCCTTCACAAACGATGAGGTGAACATGATGATATACTTCACTACGTTACATAATATCAACAAATGTTCTTTGATAATTGAAATGTGCACCTCGTTAGATCCATTTCTGTGCAGAGGACTATGAAGTGGATACTGAATTTGTATGATATCACTCTGCCAATGACAAGATATACCAGAGTATTTTCCTTATCAAAGGTGCCTCTATGTAAAATATTGTTGCTAATTAGTGGAGTTTGCATTGACTTCTCAGGTGTGCTACCAGAGATTATTCTCTGCATGAGAAAATCTGAATATTTGTGCTGTTTCCTGTTTTACTTGGATTGGTGCTGCTCCATGGTCATTATCAGCTTGGTGTTGAATACACCATTTTTACAGACTGATTTTTACTGATAAATTGTGATAGCTTTGGATTTCCCCCTCCCCCCTTTTTCTTCCCCCCTCTTTTTTTTTTTTTTTTTTTTTAACAATACATTGGACAAAACTTAAATAGCAATTATAATAATATTTGGGACTTGCTCGCCATTTTAGTCTTTGCGCAGATATTTTAAAAATAACTAATAAAAATAGTATGGCTCCCAGTCACCATTGAGTGAGCTTATGGAATTGTAGAGGCATTTTATCAGTCAGATACTGCAACAAAGAGAATACAGTCCATGATGTCTCTTTAGCCGCATAATGTAGCTAGGGCCAAATTACCACAGTCTTATAAACACACAACAGCATTAAAAAGGGTGGATCTTTTCCTCCTCCTCTTTTTTAAGCACACCTGATCTCATTTTAGGCTATTAGAATTGGCACATTAAATTGGCTTGGGTATTCCAGTTACTTTGCACTGAGAGTTTGAGAAAATATGATTCAGTGTATGTACCTTATAGTAGTAATAGCATGTGAAATCTGAAATGTTAACATCTTGTACCCAGGCTATTGCAAAAATAGAAATTATAGACAGAAAACTGTATTGTGCATAGCCCCTCTCTCAGGTTTAGGTAATGTTAGTTGTATTGGGCTATAGTGTAGGATGTAAGAATGTAGTATTTTGTATATTTTTGTTATCCCGTTCCTATTTTATGTGGTAGGTGTGCATTTGTTCCATGTAATCTGAAGGACGCAGATGAAAATGTAATATGGATCATAAACTTAAAGGGGGGAACAGGAATTTGGGGGGTGCTGTGGAGTTTAACCCAATTGATCATTATGTGGCCATGTATTCAACACGATAAAAATAACACTGCTGTTACATCCAGTGCTATTGTGTTAGTCATATGCCTCCATTTGTGGTTGTTTCTAAGTGGTACAGTGACTTCTCTCAATTACTGGGTTCAATCACAAAACTAAAGCTTAACAGTGTCTTTTGAGTTTTGGTGCATAAGCTGAAGAAAAAAAATTTTAAGTGTGCGTGTGTGTGTGTGCCTGTTTATGTATATATATATAAATATTATCTGTGAAAACATGTTTTGGCCAGAGAAATGTCCTATATTAATTTGTAAGCACAGAGAACAATTTCAGGGAAGAATTTAATTATTATACAATCTTTAAATCAAATGCTGCTATTGTTTTTTAAGTAATATTCTGCAGTGTTCTGTACAAGTTCATCATTAACAAACAGAAAAGCTGTGAAATGAAGCAACATTTTCATCCAAAATAATAATTTGATTTTGACAACTGTGACTTCTCAAACAAGATGACATTTTTTACTCATGTAAATATTTTTACATTTATTATCCAGTGATGATTAGTAACCAGAAATATTATCTGACCACACAGTTGTATTGGTTGTTCACATAGTTTTTTTCTCCCCAAATTGTCTGAAGTTATTAGCAAAAAATAGGTGAAAAAAGTATACTTAATGAGATTTTAAAAAATAGATAATTTTAAAATCACTTTCAATGAGCTTGAATGTATAAGTCAGCGTAAACTTTTATATTGAATGCCCAATAAAGCTTTTGGGCATTAAAAAAAAGGACTTTAATAAAAAGTAGTCCCCAGAATGTGAACATTTGTCTAAAAATGTGTTATAATATGGAATACAATCCTGTACTCTGGGATTGAATTATTATTATTATTATTTTTTTTTTTAATTTTTTTTTTTTTTTCCACAATCGTAATAAATAAAAAAAAAAAAAAAAAAGACATCTAACATTCCTTACTTTTATATTTAATCATGCATATACATTACATACACACACACACACACACACACACACACACACACATTTTTTTTTAAACTTTGAATATTTTTTAAACTTTGAAGGTGTTTTCATTAAGATAGGGAATGTTCAGTCTTTTGAATATGCATTCAATTTTTTATAATGTGGAATTCTGATTATTCTGGTAGTGTTTATTCTGGGAATAATTGATGACAATAACATAGGAAAGCAATAAATAGGCAATGGGTTTATTTGATAATTAAATTTTCATTGATTGATTATTACTCTTAAATTAACTCACTGACCAAATCCATATGAAAGAAAACCACTTAAGAACAATAACATTCTTTCTTGTTTTTCTGTATTATATCAACATTGCTAGTTATAATTTATAGTGATGCTGATATGTCAGTATTTTTACAGAAATTTTCAAGAGTAATTTTCAAAGGAAAGACTTCCTACATTGCTTTTGACCACTGATGGGATATATGTTATAATTAGGCAACTGGGTAACTCTGTGTTATATTTAACTGCAGTGTGTTATGTTAAAAATTTTAGCATTAGCTTTCTGTTTTTATTTATTTTGTTATGCAACTTATTTATTATGTTATTTCTAAATATCTTATGAAACAGCAGTGCTTATCACTTTGGGACGTTAATATAATTTTAAAAAATCATTAGATAAATATTGAAGTGAATTGATTAAAAAAAAAAAATTTCAGATTATAGTGAGTTAGTCATTTCGTTTCAGTGTTAGTTTTAGGATAGTTCTATATTAAAATAAACCATAATATATTTAGATTGAAGTCGCCAAAATTTTCATACATTAAATCATTAGTAATCAGTTTCATTACTATCATAACCCCAACTTAGTTTTAATTGTATGTAGTATGTACTTAACTTCCTAACTGAATATTTTGAAGCATGTGTGTTTTTTTTTAATATATATATATATATATATATATATATATATTAAATATATATATATATATATATATATATATATATCATAAGGGAGCCATCTCTGAATGCAGTTTAGAAAGATTTTTATTCAGTGTTGCTACATATGCATTTAATAAAAGTATTAGGAATTATAAGACAGCTGATTAAAATAAATTCTAAATAGAGAAAATGTTTAACAGAAGATATTAAAATTGGGAAGACTACAAATTTTGCTACTGATACACCAGTTTCAGAGACAATTGGAAAACATATCCAGATCTGAAATGTAGTTTTGATGTATTGCAGATAGTTATTATATACTTTTTTTTTTATTATTATTTATTTTTATATTTGCTTCCATGTTATTACTGACAAAGAATGTTCTTTAATAATTTGCTACTAATATACATCATATTTACTTCTAAATTTTGGTTGTCCTCTAGCATTTTTGACACAGTCCAGTTGTATTTTATTAAATTAGTAAAATTTTGGCCAAATAATTTGGTCATCTCTTTTCCTGAGGAAATTCATATTTTAATTATTTTAAAGACATTTTGTGCTTTTTAATAAGACAGATGAAAACTTATTTAGACTTTGCAAGACCATTATACTTTTGGATTGAGTACACAACAAAAGGATTGTAACTTTTAAACAAGTTAGAAACATGGATACAGTTCTATGAAGGGTGCATTTCCTGTATTGTATTTCATACATAGTCACCTGCGATATATGCATATAGAAAGAACAGCTAATGTTATTTGCCTATGAAACACATGACTAAAGTAAAATATTTTGTGAATACAGAGTTACAAAATACCAACAGCATTAAATTATATATAGATATTAAAAAAGCCCTAGTTAACGTTCCATTCATTGTATCCAATAATCAATAATTAGCTACATCATTTTAATTTTACTGTTTAATTATAATCTGTGTTTATTTATAGGGTAAAACAATGAGATCCACTTACCAAAATACTTGGCTCTATGGCCTCAGGTATATCCCCCCCCCCCAATACTTATATTCCAAATTCTTATTAAATTTCATGAGTTGTATAGTTCCCTTTGGTATTCAGTAGTGTGTGTGTGTGTGTGTGTGTGTGTGTGTGTGTGTGTGTGTGTGTGTGTGTGTGTGTGTGTGTGTGTGTAATTAAAGTGAAAAAATAACATGATGATATTATGGCTTGATTAGTATTCCAGGGCAGATTAAAGGAGGTGCAATATTTTGTTTTATGAACCATTATTGGTTCTTGTGTTTTTTTTTTTTTTTGTTTTTTTTTTTTATCTGTTTTTATAATTAGTTTTGGCAGCTAACGGAATTAAAATTCCATGAAAATTGATCATCTTAAATTAAACAGCATATTCAAAATATACTGCTTTCTTTCATTCTGTCTTTCCATCCTTCATTGTAGAGCTTCTATTTGTAGTTATCCGTTTACAATCCTTTTGGGCTTCCTGTTTCACTGTCACATTATTTATCTGGACTTGTCAGTTTCACAAAAGAATGGAAAATAATTCATATTGAATGTAATCCTCCTTAATATAAAGTCTCCCTTCTCCAAAAAGAAAGAAAAAAAAAACCATATCAGAAAAGAAACACCATAACAAAGCACTTATTCCATATTTATTTCTTACATGTTTACAGTAATAGATTTTCCTTTGTCTGTCGAACTGAAAAAAAGAGAACCAGACTACATTTTTTATATAAGTTCATATAAAAGAAACTGTTACTGTTTAGTAAGAAAAATCAACCCAAAGAAGTGTGAAAGTTAATAAATATCACTGATTTTATGATTGGCAGTAATGATTAGACAAAAGGTAGGCTAAGGTTAAAATTAATGTCTTCATGTCATGTAAGTAAATGATATTTGATGTTTCTTTAAAGTATCATATGTGATGAAAGGGTAAAAAAAGGTTGAATGTGTGCAACTATCATAAACAAATATTCTGCTGTTTCCATAAGGCAGACTTGGAAGACTACAATGTTGCTGCAGTAGTCAACCTTTGCAAACTGCAATGTGGTTTTGTCAACCCTCTAGTGGGTGTACGTGGTGTATTTCATAAGCCCCCCCCCCCAAAAAAAAATTAAAAAAATTAAATATCCATTAGAATTACATTGATGTAAATTTTATTATTCTCCAGTATGATATTCAGTTTAGATCAGCATCATTGATTACTTTTTAATTAGATAAGTGTAGCCATTTCTGTCACTCCATATCATTGTGTTTTGAAGTGAAGTAGTTGGGAAATAACGATAGCAAAACTAGCATTAATAAAGATATATATTATTTGTTCTTATTTTCCAGTACAGTGTCAGAATAAAGAATATAATTTAAAGAAGTGCACCATTACATACAATTTCTTGCATTTTATCCAAATTGAATAGCAATAATGTATGCTGTGTGCCTTCTTTGCTCTCTCTCTCTCTCTCTCTCTCTCTCTCTCTCTCTCTCTCTCTCTCTCTCTCTCTCTCTCTCTCTCTCTCTCTCTCTCTCTCTCTCTCTCTCTCTCACACACACACACACACACACACACACACACACACACACATGTATGCCTGTTGGTGGGCTAATTTTGTTGTGAGCATTCTCCATTTAAAAGCTGATTCTTCAAGTCATTTGCAGCCTTAAATGGTCTGTGAAATAGATGCATTTGGTGGTTTCTGGCCATAGCAATCTACAACCTTTCTTTTTCACTCTGCCATCATATCCATATCTCATAGTTGTTCAGAAACCTATTGTTGGTCACACTAAATATTTATTGGGCAATGAGTGGTGCTTAATGATAGCTCATTCACCTTCAGGGATGTGTACCACAGTTAGAAAACCTACTATAAGATTCAATTCAGTATGTATAGTCTTTCCAAGAGACTATAAATGAGTAGGAATAAATGTAAGGAATTCTGTGTACCATGTTGTGTGCTTGATATGTTTGATGTTTCAATTAGACCCAAGGCTTAACCAAAGTATATTAAAGTATTCTGTTTCAACAGAAGCAGTTTAATATACTTTTAGTTATGAAGAGTTTGTTATTAGTTTCAGTTTAATATCTTTATTTGAAATCTCTTCATTGTGAAACCTTTAAGTTATTAAAGGATTCCCAAACATTCTGGATGTGTTCTCTCTTCGCCAATATATATACAAGAGGTTATTTGGTTAAGTAATTTTTTTTTAAATTATTTGTTCAAACTTGCTTATCTTGCGACTAGCTGCAGAGATAGAGCTAGTATGGAAACAACATACATTTAGATAAATTAATACAATGTATATAATGCGCATGTGTGTTGTGAAATGTTAGTACCTGGAAAATCCTTTTGTGGTTCTGGATACATGTTACTGCATTTGTTACTCCTCCTAGTTTGTTTGTTTTTTTTATTAGTTTTTGAGGACACTGTCACTGCCGATGAGGAAGTAACCAATTCAGTAATCAGTTAGAATGCTAGTTTCTGAATTTGAGGACTTATATATGATTGTGGAACTAGGTCCTATAATATAAAGATTGTCAGGACTCCAAGACTTCTAATACTAAACCTAAAAGACCATAGCTGGTTAAAACTTTTAATTGAAATTAGCATTGACAAACAGTTCAAGGGGCATCCTACATCACAAAATTTTGCTTGTTATTGAGGTTGCGATCATTGCTGAGTATTACTAAATATTGTCAGTATTAACATTAAGATGATAGCAAAATTGTTGATACAAAAAAAGGTGTATCAAATGTCATCTAGATTAATTCTTGAATGTCTTGAAAATACATATTGAGTGAGAGAGAAATTTGTTAATTGGATTATTTTATTTAATTTGAATATAATAAAATTCATGCCTTCTACCTTAACTTTTCCTAGCTGTTGAATATTGCTTGCAGTACCATAAAGTCAAATTTAACTCATTGGAGATATGATTCTAATGGAAAACTATTTATATTCATAATGATAATATATATACGTGTTTTAGATTAATATGAGTGCACACTTTTTTCGCATTGGGTTTTTTTTTTTTTAACTATACATTTTATTTACATTCCAAGTTTTATTTATTTGCTAAGCAAAGCAAACTTTAATAATGTTTAAATAAAAACAGTTATTTGTAGGCAGATCCCATCAATTTCTGAAAATGGATAGTGTGAAATGTGTTTCTAAAATAGATCTTCAGTTTTGATGATAAATTAAAATTTATGGATTAAATATACATCTGTTCCTTATATCAAATTTTAATTGGAAAAACTGAGTGGCTGACTTTATTTTTCTTGTATAGTATACTCAAACATGTTGTATGATAAATTCCAGAGACCTTATTTTCCCCGTCAGTTTGTACATATAATTTTAAAATATTTATGAAATGGATCAACAAAGGAGTTGTCACTCCCCTTAATTATGTTATTTGCGATATAAAGGGGATTTGGGGGTGTAAGCAAAAGCCTGAATTGTACTAAAAGTAGCCAGTTAACTTGTTTTAATTACATCTGTTCAGCAGAAATGACTTCATTAACATATAAATTGATCAGGATGTCACTAGAAAATGGGAGGATTCTTTATCTAGTGATGCGATTTTGTCTTGTTTTATGCTTGAGTAACATGTTTTTAAATAAAATATTTTACAAAATTTTCTTTATTCCTCACTTAAGTATTAAATTACATAATTAAATACACATATATACACAAAATGATATGCAATGCCTTACAGATATAAGGAGAAGTTCTGATCACTTGTGCATTGATTAAGATTTAATTTGATGGCACTCTGTGGAAAGAAAAGAAGGGAAAAAAATAGCTGTGACTTGGAAGGGAATCATTTCTGGACCTATGTCCATGTGAACTCTTTTTTTTTTTTTTTTTTTATTTTAATTCTTGTATATTGGCTATAGAAAAATTAGGCAAATGGAAAGCATAAACAGTGAACTGTGTTCATAACAAATATGTTTCAATTCTTTGAGCTTAAAATGTGCCTTATGTTATCTTTAATGAATACTGGAAATGCCCCTACATCTGCAGAAAAGAAATTTTGAAAAATGTGTGTGCATGTTAACCTTTTTAAGCTGTGATCATGGAAGATTGATGCATCTTTTTACAAGAAAATTTTTTTGAAATGTACAGAATAAAAAATAAAATTAATCTGATGCCCTTTATTTCACTTAGTATTGCACACACAGGATGATATAAAGTTTTTAAAAATGAAAGAAAAAACGGAAAGTTAAGTCATGTAAATAAAATCTTAAAATATTACCTTTCAGTGGAGGCAAGGATTGCTTTCTGTCTCCTTTTCTCACTGTTAACTCTTGCAATTAGCCCTCCCCCCCCCCAAAAACTCCAGGACCAGCTCTGTACTCTTACCTATCTCTACTGAACCCAGCAAAATCAGCTTCAGACTTCACTTTCTCGTTCAATTTTTCAACAGAACTCAGTGTCAGCCTGTCCATCTATGTGAACTATAGGTCTGTGGGTGGAGATATCTGAGTTAAAATAAAATAAAATAAAAATGATGCCATTACAATTGTCATACACATACAGAATGAATATGAATTAATTCATCTCTGTACATTTGTAAAAATGTAAAATCTTTTAAAACTGCAAATTATTTTTGCTGTAAAATTTATTCTTTGAAAATTTCTCTTCCTATGCATATGTTATATTGAGCTCTTTTATAAAACTTCTTCTAGTGAAGGCACCTCCGTGGGCAGGAGCAGCAGTGCGTAGCACACGCCTCTTGATTAGATCGGAGTTTGAGCCCGTGACCACCAAATATGGAGGCTGCAGAAAGGTCGGAGAATGACCACCGCATATCCCCCAGAGCAATATGGCCTTGGTTATTAATGCTCCTAAAAACGAAATAACATCTTCTAGTGAACCTCCCTCCTCCTTTAGCAGTTTACCTGAACCACTTAATGTCTCCTTGGTTCAAATGAGCACCATCTTTATTAAATTGGTGTTACTAATTTAGGCAGGTCCAGCTCAGAAATATTTTTCCCAAAAAGCCTTAGTCAAGTGTCGGGTTAGGAAAAGGCTTTCATAAGATCCTGTGGTGTCCAATGAGAATCACAAATGCAAAGTGTATCAGCAGTTCCCTGCTAGTCGAGCCAAAATGTTTTATATTGACCTGACTTTTATTTACAACATGCTTTTTTTCCATGACTTCATACATCTGAATCAGATCTTTTCTTTATTGTTTAAAGTAATCCTTAAATTTTTTTCTAAATTTATTCAGCTTCATACAGATAGTATGAAAGTGAAAAAAACTAAAAGCACTCAAATAATGCTTGCCAAATGTTTCAAAAAAACATGAATTTTCCTATGTAAAACTGAGTATTATAACAAGCAGAAAAGCATTTCTCAAACTGGCTTGCACCATAAGTGGCCTGCAGAATTGGAAAAGTGTAAAAAATTTCATTTGAGTGGAGAATTTGTTACCTGAGCAACTGATATTATTAGGTTGATGCTGAATTGTATGCCAAAAAATTGGGAAGTAACAATGGAAAATATAGTATTTTTCAGAATAACTGTGGTCTCTTTAAAACTGCAGTGTTTCGCATTGCAGCTGTTGAGGCAACTGACAAAAGATATATATATATATATATACACACACACACACACACATAGCCCCGTTTAGCACTAGGGTTGCTTGAGTTACTGGAAACAGGAAAGCTGAAAAAAGTTATTCAAAAATAGTTTTTAAATATTTTGTTTTCCTTCCGTTCATTTTATTAAAATAAATATTTATTAATTTTTAATAAACAAGTAACATTAATATTACATATCCACTAAAATTTTGTTTTGAAGAACTTTTTCCTGCCATAAGATGCAAGTGTCTGAATCATTTAATAAAGGTCTAAATCTTTGATGATGGCATATTTCAGTTCATTAAGGTCACCAGTTGATCCACCCAATCTCGTCGTTCATGAACGGGGATAAGTTATAATTGCTTCATACTTCCATTCTGCAATAGCTACTGGCAACCTTACATGAATTCTTAGAGCCACAAAAAGATTTGCCAGTAAATTTGAGCACAAATTTCAAGGATTTTAGTGGAAAATAACTGGCTTTGAAATGGTTTTGCAGGTACTTCAATTCATGTGAACATGCCTGGCTGTCTTTATTAGGCATTTATTTATTTATTATGATCACCACCATCTTAAGCAGAATTTTCAACTCCAAAAAAACTTAGTTTGTCGATCCTCATCATCATCATGAACTTGGTCCAGCTTAGATCCTTTAAGACCTGTTCCGTTGTAGCTCTTGGAGGCGGTTCTGATCTCGCCATCGTTGTCTTGGTTGACCCACATCTCTCTTGTCTGTAGGTTTGTAGTTAAAGGCTAATTTTGGGATCCGGTCTGGGTTCATTCTTTGTGGCTGATCCATTTTTCCTGATACCATTTTGTGTCATTTACAATGTTATCTATTTTTAATTTCTCGCGCATATCTATATTTCTTTGGTGATCTAGTCTTGTAAAGCCTAATAATGGTCTTAAAAATTTCATTTGTGCTGCTTCTAGTTTGTGTGCATCTTTCTTATTTATGACCCAATTCTCACAGCTGTAGAAGAGGGCTGGTTTTGAAGTGATGTTGTGCAGTCGTAATTTTGTTTCGGTTGTCATTTGTTTTCCGAAGTGGCATTTAATCGTTCCATTCATTTTATTATATTTTTGTAGTTTAGTGTGGATGTTTTTCCCTTCATTTGATATTAGAATTCCCAAATAGGTGAAATCAGATATTTGTTCTATTATTTTATCATCAATAACAATTTTGACTCTTTGTATGTTCTTTCCACATAATCCCATTGATTTTGTTTTTGAGGTGGAGATTTTCACCTCGTACTTTTTACCTATTTTATTAAGTTCATTTGCTGCTATCTGTAGTTCATCTTCGGATTTTGCGATTATAACTTGATCATCAGCATATAATATAGTTTGGATTTTATTCCTGTTGTTCAACTGTATTCCGTTGTTAATCATTTGTTTCCATTCTTTTAAGAATTTTATTGATGTAGATATTAAATAAATTTGGTGATAGTCCACATCCTTGTTTCACTCCTTTATTTGTGTTAATTGGGTCTGATATTTGGCCATTAGAATATTTTATACAGACTTGAATTTTTATATAGGCTTTGGATCGCTTTCTGGAGTTGGGTTGGGATATTTTCTTCACATAGAATCTGCCAAAGTTTTTCCCATCATGCTTTTTCATAATCAATAAAGAGCAGAAATGTTGGTAGATTGGATTCTCTTCTTTTCTCCAAAATTTGTTGTAGTGAGAAAATGGCATCTGTTGTGCTTCTCCCTTTTCTGAACCCACATTGTTCTTCTAAGAATTGTTCACTGTATTTATTAAGTTTATTCTTTAGTATATTAGAGTATAGCTTTGCAGCAGTTGAAAGCAGTGTTATCCCTCTATAGTTGTTAGGGTTATTTCTGGAGCCTTTTTTGTGTAAATTGATTACTATTCCTGTTTCCCAATCTTTGGGTATCTGTTGCTTATGCCATATGATGTTAAATAATTTTAGTAGTGTGTTTTTTTAGTAAGGTGCTTACATATTTAAATAGTTCTACATTCAAATTGTCTATGTCTGGGCTTTTCAGTTTTTGATTTTTGTAATATTAACTCTAGTTTTTCCATTGTTATATTTTCTTCATCTTCCAATTCCCTAGTGCCAGGGTTATACCATAGTTGGGAATAGCATTGCTTCCATTCTGCTTGAGAGATGGAGTTGGTTTTATTTGATCATTTGTGTCTAGTTGTAATTTCTTAAAAATTTTGAAACCTCTTCTCTGTGGGCCTGTGATATCACGTTCTAAAGATTTAACAAATTTATCCCAGTCATCTCATTGGATTCTTCTGGTTAGTTTTCTGACTTCTGCTCCAAGCTTTTTATATTTTATGTATAGATGTAGGTCTTTAGCTTGTAGGAACAGTTCATAGGCCTTTTTCCTCCCTCATCGATTGTTTGTTTCAATTCTTCATTCCAAGTTCTTAGCCAGTTTTTATTTTTTATAGGTTTATATTCAAGACTTTCTTCAGCAGCTCTGAGAATAGATTTTTTTCATGTGTAACCAGATTTCCTCAAAATAATCACTCTTCTGATTTGAGTTTATCTTTCAATTGACTTTCATACAGGAATTTAGTTCTTTCATCTTACTACAACAAATGTATTTTTAATTTCTTTTTATTTTGAAAGTACTAGGTAGTGATCACTGTCAATCTCACTGCCTCTGAATACTCTAGTGTCTCTAATTTTGCCATTTAAATTTTCATTAATGATAATATAATCTATTATAGACTTTGTGTTTCTTGCTTCCCATGTGAATTTATGGATATTCTTGTGTCTCAAAAAAAGTATTTGTAATTTTAATTTTATTAAAAATGCAGAAGTCTATCAGGCATCTTCATTATTGTTGACCACGGGTTCGCCTTCTGATCCTATACATTTGTCTACTGATTGAGAACCAACCCTTGCATTAAAATCTGCTAGTATGAGATACTCGTTTTTGTTAGTTTGGTCTATGATCTGTTGTAATTCGTCATAAAATTCTGTGGTTTCATCAATGTTGCCTTCTACTGATGCGTAGATGTCAATGATTGTTATTGTATAAGATAGAATTTTTAGTCTTAATTTCAATATTCTGGGTGATATCCACAAGTAGTCTATTTTGTTTTCCCATTCTTTCTTTATTATAACAGCAACTCCCGATGATGCCCACATTTCACTTGGTACGCCGGAGTATATCATTATGAAGTTACCTATTTCTTTGGATCCTTTATTCTTCTTTTTTTTGTTTCGGTAATGACTGCTATGTCAATGTTTCTATTTTTTTTAGTTCCATGGTCAATTCATCTAATTTGTGATTTATTCCCCTAACGTTCCAAGTTGCTACCTTAAGTTCCTTAATCGTAGTCCTATATCCATTGCCTAGGTCGTTACCCTTGAGATCCGTCCAGTTTTTTCCCTTGAGCTTATTTCGAGTATTTAGAATGTCCCCTGGATATGTTACCAGCCTTTCGCGGGGTAAGTCTAGTGGTGAGGCTGCCACCTTATAGCCCTAGACAGACTTACTGTGGCATAATTAATATATTATAGTATTTATAATCAACTGAAGCCATTCTTTCTGTGACTGGACTGTGTTGTCTAAAAGGCTGAAAAAGAACCCAAAAATATCCCCTTTCTTTCCAACTTCGTGTTTATTATCAAACATTCTTTTACAGGACAAATTCTTGTTGCTGAAATTCAGGTTCAGTTTGGGTGTCAACTGTTTGACATCATGTAGAAGACATTAATTTAATCCCTTTTATAGTTTTAAAGTATTCAATTGATTTAGAAGACGGAGATGGCTTTGCTTGTAAAGTTTGACCCAATGTCCCAAACAGGTAGCATATAAATTTGCTTTAATAGCTTACCCCCCCCCCCCCCCCGCCCAGGTCAAAAAATTCATGCTATAATTTTTTATATATATTATAATTCCTTTTTTAAACTGCTAAGCTTAGTGATAATTTTTTTTCTTGTTGGCTTGCCTTTTTTAAGCCAACCCTGCTATACAAGGTTATAAAAGCATAGGCTTGAATGTGCAAAGAGGGCACAAAGCATCCCATAGTGGTCTGCAGAACTTGCTATGCTCTGGAATCAACTAAAGACTACTAGTAAGCACCCAAAATGCTTGCAGAAGTGGCTGGTTTAAAATTGAAGCAGCACTCCAAGAGCGATTTATGCTATTTACCATCAAAAACATCCTGGGGACTGCTTGTACAGAATGGCTCGTGAGGACATCCAAAAACTTCTCAAGCAAAGATAGAGCACCCCTGACAACTCGATCGCTGAAAATCGGTCATTGGAAAAGACCAACTGGCAAGAAAAAAAAAATACTAGACTATCATGGACAATTCTCAGCAAACGTTTATGTACCGTAAGACAAGCAGTACCTCCCATAGGACTGAAGACAACTCTTGAAGAAAATGGCAGTGCTGTCCAAATAGTTGAGTGTGGACTATTGCCCCAGATATACTGAAAGATCTGTACAAAGGAGTCTTACCGAGTACATATCAAATCAACTATGGGTGTGATTCTGCGCATCACTAGAATAGTGGTAGTATCTCCCACAAGATGCTGGAATCTTCATAGATTTCAAAGCTGCGTTTGATACCATCTGGGGGAAGGGTATCATCTGATGGGGGGGGGATTTTTACCAGCTTGGGCTTTACAGAGGATCGAGCCCGTGACCACCAAATACGGAGGATGCGGAAAGGTCTGGGAATGACCACCGCATATCCACAGAGCAATATGGCTTTAGTTGCTAATGCTCCTAAAAACCAAATAACATTTACAGAGGAATAACTTGACGAACAGGAAACCCTATACACGGTATCACTAGGAATACGTATAGTGGATGCCTCCAGGGTTCCATCCTAGGCCCAGAAGCATGGAACTTGGTGTTAGATGAATGGCTATCCCTGAACTTCCGACATACTACTATCATTTTCATGTTCCTGATCTAGTCCACATTAGCTGGAGAACCACCCAAGGGGCAGTCAAACTCAGTTCTCTTTTCTCTGACTGGATCAAAACAATCCTTATAATCAGGCTCAACCAAGAATTACTGAAAAGTCAAGCCCTTAGGTATGAAAGACAAGAGAGATACTTTCATACCATATTTCCACTATGGAAAGAAATGATCAAAGCATATGCCTCAATGCTTGCCATTTTCAGCAGGACACGTGTTTCAAAGCGAGTGTTTATTGGATGATATACATGGCAGTGTGCCTCTATATAGTCTGCTATGGGTCACAGTCTGGTCCCAAATCATTACCAAAGACCAGTTCCAACCACAGCAGCTATTCTTTCAGATGAGAACTTGCAGAACATTCACTTCTGCATTGCAAGTAAAATCCGGATGTCCCTTGCTAGATTTTTATATAGCCTGCAGGCTAAAGTATAACACCAGACCATGTACAGAAACAGCTCTTTGGTATTGCCACCAGACAAATCAAAAGGAAGCGACTACGGACCAAGGTCCATCTCTGGCAAGCAGGATAAGTATACAAAAGGGGATTTACTAGAAAATTCTTCCCAGGCAGCTCCACAAAAATACCCTGACCACTGAAAAGAAACTACTCTTCCGTGTCCATTCCCTCTCGGCCTCTACTCAGTCATTTCATCTACAGTGCCTAGTCTGGCTGCATGCTGGGTATATAATTGTTTTAGGCCACTTGGCTACTACCAAGAGAGCAACACCTGGTAGCCTGTTTCCATTACCAATGGATGCTAAATCTTGCATCCATTGGAAGTCCATTAAATGATCAATCGAACAACAAATTACCCACACTAAATGATTTTGCAAAATTGTGCAGCATCACAAAGTACTCAACAGATTTCTGGGAAACCACAGGAACTACTTAACAAATATACTGTCCATTTCCAGTGAAGCTTTATTAATGACATGGTAATGCATTGAAATCAAGATAATTAGGAATTTATTGAGTTGAATTAAAAATTTACTATAAAAATAAAATATACAGAAATAAAATATAATGGAAACACTATCGGAAGACTAAAATATTACAATAAATTAAGATAAAAACAGTAAAAAATATAGTAAAGGGTAGTCTCACGGCGAGGCATTGAGTTCATAAAAACGTTACACAGGGATTTACATTCTTGCTGCACTGCTGTCCATAATTCAGTCATTCCTGGATGGAGGATCCATAGCATCCCAAAGGTGCTCTGCAGGATTCATATCCGGTGAACAGAGAAGCAACTCCATGGTGGTAAAATCTGCAGAATGCTCTTCATGGCTCTGTAGGGAGGTGCATTATCCTGCTGGATGAATTTTTTGCCTTGTGGGTGTATGATGACCATGAAGGGATGCAGATTTGTCTGCAAGGATGGACACAACCTGGTCTGTTCAGAGGTGTCTTGACATACCACAGGTCTCAATGTGTACCACTTTAAAATGCCCCAGACCATTACCGATCATCTAGCTGGCTGAACAGTTCCTTGTTGACATGACAGCTGCATAGCTTCATGTAGTTTCTGCCAGATATGCACCCTCCTGTCCGCTCGAAATAACTGGAAATGGGACTCCTCCTACCAGGAGACCAGTTCCCAATCATCCAAGGTTCACTGCCGGTATTTTTTTGCCCAGTTGAGGCGTAGAGTACTGTGTCGTGGTGTTTAGCAATTTGACTCTGGTTGATCGGCGACTAACTTAAGTAAGAGACGCATCAGTGGCGTAGCTACCATGTAGCCAGGCAAGCCAGCTGCTTAGGGGCCCTTCGTCTTTGACTGTCTTCTGCCTCCGGGCCCGAAAAAGGGTACCTACGCTACTGAGATGCATATCTAAATGTCTGGAGAGTGGCATTCATTGAGGTACCTGATACCTGCGACCATCTTTATATTTTTAGGTTTTTTTCGTTTTTGCACAATACTACGTTGTTGCACTCATACTTCCTGCAGGCAGTGCCGACCGGGCTAGCCTGGTGGGTAAAATGCCTGCCTGGCAACCCAAAGGTCGCGGGTTCGAATCCCGCCTCGGGCTTGGATCAAAGTACTGCAAAAACCTTGGGAGGTGCACTATGGCCACAGAAGCCGATGCGCCAACAACTACCAAAAAAAAAAAAAACTGCAGGAAGTATGATTGCAATGATGTCACAATCCCCCATGTCATACTATTCAGCAAATGGGTAATTAAGCTATTGGCTTGGATTTAGCATTAGTAGAGGCAGACGATGCAAGATCAGCCCAAAAAACCCCGCTACCATTTCACCCCTCCAAATACCTGCCCAGCTCAGCCTTAAATTTATTTATACTATCAACTTCCACAACACAAGATGAAGTCTGTTCCACCGATCAGCTACCCGCTGGCTAAAGGTAAATTTCTGCACATCTGTCTTTCCTCAATCTGAATTTATGCCCTCTCAGGTGATTATTCTTAGCAAAAGGAAGAATCCCATCAGCATTGGGCATGCTCAAACCATTCAAGGCTTTATATACTTCAATCAGATCACCTCGCAGGTGCCTAGTCTCCAGACACTGTAATCTGCAAAACTTAAGCCTTTCTTCGTAAGAGCAACCCTTCGTTCCATTCACTAATCTTGCCTTACTCTGTACTCGTTCCAAAAGCTCATTATCCTTCTTAAAATGAGGCCTCCAGACCTATGTACAGTACTCAATGTGTGGCCTGAACATTGCCTTATACAAGGGGATAATCACCTAATTTTGCAACCTCTTCCAAGGCAAAGATGTTTTCACATAAAATAAAGCATCTTTCGTGTATACAAGGTGTAAACGCGAGTTTTTTTTTTGTTTTTCTAATGCAGATCAACGAAATTCAAACGAATGGCTTTGTAAATCTGTTCACTAGAAATGTGTCGCGCACTCTAATCACACTACTACTGAGTGGTTGGCATACTGAAAAAACTATCAGTCACCTGGAAACTTATTTCATCTACCCATGTGTACGGTGTCTGTAAATTGTGTGTTCTCTGGTCGATTTGCCTACTTAGCTGAACGAAAAACCCTGGGTTAAAGGGGAAAAAACTTGACGAAAGACCGACTAACTCAGCCATGCAGTGAAACATGCTCCTAAAAGTTCCTCGCGTCATCGACGGGATTTGAACCCGGGTATTTTCCACCCAGTGTGGGGATGACGGTGACGATACCACTGCTGCACGTGCGGGCTTGGCACGGACTAGTCGTGGGAAGCATCTCTGGCGAAATCCGCGTGTGGTATAATCGCTTTTGTGACCAATCAAATTTACTGTTCTGAAATTTTTATAGGTGCCCCAAGGATCTTTCACATAAGAACTTATACTCATTTTGTGTGCATGTGCGTTGTCACAACGAATGGTATAGCGGTTTAGCTAAAATGAGACAAAATTAGGTAAAGAATTACAATAGAAATACAGCCAGACCTCGCATAACGCGTTTTTATGTTACCGCTATTTGAAAAAATTATACCACTTTACATGATGCAAATTTCCAGTTAACGCGATTTTTTTTTTTTTTTTTATGTGATAGTTGAAAAAGAATTGAATCGCGCGTTAAGCTTACCGTGCGTCGGACGGGCAACAAACGTTTGCCTACTGCCCCCCCTCAGTGTATTCCATCATCCATCGGAAGTAGACGTGTTACTTATTTGTCTTCCGCTAATAAAGTCAATGCAGAATTGCGTTTAAAAATTCTAATTTTTAAATGAGCCAGATGAAAATGTTACCTCGAAGGAGATACGGTAAAAGAACTAGATGGAACCTTTCGTATCGCAGAGAACCTCAAACAGGTTTGAGGTTCTCTGCGATACGAAATTTATATTTATTTCGCCAGGGCCCAGAGAAGATTGTTGTCGGCTATCGGAAATTGATTGATGAAAAGAGAAAGTCAGCACTGTTCAAATATTTCCGTAACAAATTGTTTCTTCATTGTGTATTTTATGCCAGAGATTCCCAAACTTTCTCGGTTCACGGTGCCCTTAAGTGTCTCAGTAATTTTTTCACGGCGCACCTACACCAAAATAAATACCTAACAGTTCCGTTTATTAAGTAGCTAGGTCCAAACAACTGACTGACAAAGTAGTGTAGAAAGACACAAAACTTTGTATCAGAAGAGTAATATAGTTGTCCGAGGTTGTTGAACCCGTACCATAGTTGGTCCCTGCACAGATGTCTGGACAAATGCCTCATATGTTCAAGTCAGTATTGTAATAAATTAAAAAATAAATAAATAAAAAAAAAAACCTGAACACCATACCCCCATGTATTGCCAATCCGTGGGCACAAGCTTTCTACACCGTGAGACACGACAGAGGCTAGGGGGTATATCACAATACATTATGTACAAGCCTGAAAGTAATATGTAATTAAACAGTAAATATGTTGTTTATATCCAAGTTGTAGTTTATAGGTTTTTTGAATTTTATAATATTTACCGCTTTTTTGAAATGATGGAAAGGAATGCTGCGGGGAAATTATTGCACCGCAATTTATCATGTGTAATTTTGTCAGCAAAGAGACTGTTGCTCTGCATATTGTCGCAGTTCTGATGCATTGGGAGAATATTATATTAGCATGTACTTTTTTTTAGAAATGTTACAGTGCTAGTGGGTAAAACTCTCACTACATTAAAATTAAAAGCATCTCTTTTATTGTATATGTTGATTGTGGTATGAGGGCTGTTAATATTAATATCTAAGTCTAAGTAATTGGCTTAATCATTATTATTTGACTTTTCCAGGGTAAGTTCTGAAGAATAAATACCAGCAAAGTCATGTAGGGTAGTTGAATACCAATAAGTTATCAATATATCTGTAAAGTTTAATATCTGAAGGTAGAGAGAAGTCTTAGACCAGTATAGGTTAGCTAAGATATAACTAGCTGGGCTACCCATGGGGGGGTACCTTTAGTTTGCAAGTATACCGATTTTCCATTAAAAATGAAGTTATTGGAGACAGAGATTAATGAGATTGTTCCAAAAAACTGAATTACAACCAATATATTTGTATTTATTCTAAATTTCATTCTGGACCAATTTTAAGTTAGTTAGTTCTATGCGGATGAATAGACTATTGAAATCAAAAGTTTGCACATGAGAAATGTCAGTACTCAGGGCATTAATAACTGGAATGTTGTTATTAATTCTACTATTAGGAAGGATTTCCATTATTAATCTCCCTCTGTTGGCACTGTGCCTCATTTGTTTATTTACCTACTTCCCCATAACACGGGCCATTTCACTTTGACGATTACACTTCCTCCCCCTCACACATGGTTGCTTCAACTGATATAAACACTGTGGACAGCGGATCTATCGGCTTTATCCTTGGTTCTCCAACGTTTTCTTTGTAAACACCACAGACAACTATTTCACAGATTCCGTTCCAAACACACAGTAAGTTGAAGTAATTTTTGTAATGTATCATCTTTTTGACTTCAAATTTTTTTTTTTTTTTTTTACTATTTTCTTTTTGGTCTCTGTTGCGTCGGCTATGATTTATACATTTCGCATGTATACATCATAACAGAAACAGAGACCCTACTTATTGTTGTGGTTCCTATGGTTTTGGCTGCCGACCCTATGAAGTAGTTGTTGAAGCTTTAGGACCCACTACTTTAGGTAACATTGTTACCTTCATTGTTATCTCCTTACAGGCCTTCTCAATTTTTCCATGGTAATTACAATTGACAGTTCAACATCCCTTCCCTGTACACTGAATATAAACATTTGTCTACATTTCATTATGGTTGCCAGGTTTCTCTACTGTAACTAGTAGTCCTCGGATCCATAACACAGTTTAATATTTTTGATTTAATACTTTGTTTGCTTACTTTGTCATTCGGTAACTTTATTTTTATCAATATTTTATATATACACACACACACTGAGTAATCATTGAATTATGACCACCGATGATCTAATACCGTGTGAGGCCACTGTTCGCCTACTCTTCATAGGATCAATGATGCTTGCAAGGCTTTCCAGTGTCAGCATAGATGACGGTTGCATATCCATACGGCCCATTCCAAAACATCGTACAAGTGTTCAATTCGATTGAGGTCAGGCGAATTTGGAGGCAGATAAAGATGGGTGATATTTTCTGTGTTCCTCGAACCACTCATGCCGATGACACAACGGGTTTTCATCTTGGAAAATCTCCTTTCTTTCTTAAAAAAAATGAAACATGGCAGGGTGCACGTGGCCTCCTAAGAACTGCCAGTATGTATGTGTACTCTGTCTGTGGTGGCTCTCAGAAAAATGTCCATCTCCACTTAATCTTACTGAGAAGGTATTCCAATTAAGACATTTTCCAAACAGTTTCTGTGTAGTTACTTGTAGCTTTACGTAATTACAACTTTGCTGTGAATCAAACAATTCATTAAAATTAAAATAAAAGCTCATAACACTCACTATAGCAGGAGAAACAATATCCATATGCCTGACCAAGAGGGATGAAGCATAAGACGGTATACAACTTAAGAGCTTCTTGCTCATCCCAATGGATCAGGGAGCTGGGCTCTATTATCTAGGCTCATCCGTATCGTTTAAAACATTAATTACAAATTTTTGGAAGAAAGCGAAAAGCCTTTTTTTCCACGAATATGATGTATAGACTACTTTGCTCCAATTAATCAATAGACCCTTCCAATTGGTCCTTGAGGTTGTCACAAACATTCTCTCAGATATGCCAGACAAGCTCTACTTGCTACTTCGGAGTCTAAAACGCTGATAGAACTGATATTTGGGTGACATTCAAGTTAAGTGGACCCAATTTCGGCGAAGGGCGAGCGGTCTGTCACAGCCAAATCCTCTGCTTGCACCTTCACGAAGGTTAGACTGTAGTAATCCTGGGTATAACCTCCATGCACAAGCACACTGTGAATGGCCACCTTAGGTGTGAACCAGCGTAAGTAGGGGTTGAGGTGTGGCGTCCACACCTCTGTGTTACCGGGCAATACTAGGTGGTAGATGACTCTCATTAAACAATGCAATACGACTACTTTGCTTATTGAAGGCTGGAAGTGGTGGAACCCATGTTTAGTCTATAGAGCTAAGTTCCGGTCAACCCTTCCCTATCTCTTCCATCATGCAGGATGACTTTTGAGTTTATGATGAACATCATGGCGAGAACCAATCTTCCTTACATTTCGAGGGTACAGCTCTAAAACGGTGTTCGGAGGCCGGCCACTAGTTAATACACCGGACCGAACCTATTGATAACTCTTTCGGATCAGCTAGTGTATAATCTTGCTACCTCTACTCTGCCAGATAGTGACTGGAGGGAGTCCGAGTGGGGGGCATTGTCGAGGCCACGTTATGTCAAGGATCTGGGTATATTCTTACATGTGTACGTCGTGTCCAAAATTTTCATTACTTCATACAGCACTTTTTCTTACTTTTTTTTTACTTATTTAATTACTTTCCCTCCCACTTTTTCTTACTATTGAATTCACCATGAATTGTCAAACTAATAGTGTAAGCTTATCTGCGAAAAGATCTAAACTTCCCAAACACTTCCTAGTTCATTTCACAGATATAGGTGGTCTCAATTCTAATGTCAACGATATCCATTTCCACTTGCAGTCTGCCAAACCCAATGTACTTTATCTGACAGAATCTCAGTTATCGGTTGAATCAACTACTGCTTATCTCAGTTGCCCAAATTATTCCCTGTGTGATTCCTTTCGCCTCCAAGGCGGTACTTGTGCATATGTCCGTTCTGATATTTCCTGTCAGAGATGTGGTAATTTGGAATCTCCTCTTTTCGATCTTCTCTGGCTTAAAATCTCTCTACCTCATTGTGTCAAATTCATCTGTTGTCTCTACCGTTCTCCCAGCTCCACTAATCACTTGGAGCTCTTTGACTTCCTCTCTTTGCAACTTGACTTTCTCAAGTCCAACTTTCCTAACAGGGAGGTAATTTTCATTGGTGATTTTAATGCTCACAACTCCAGTTGGCTTCCGTTTTCTAGACACACCGATCCAGCTGGTCGAAATTCTGAGGCTTTTGCAATTACTAATGACCTTACACATGATTGTTCATTTACCTACAAGAATACCGGACAATCCTAACCATACAGCCAACAAGCTTGATCTTTTTCTCACAAACAACTCTTTTAAGTGCAAGGTCGAAGTACTTTAGGCACCTCAGATCACAACTTGGTGATTGTCTCAAGCTTTTATATCATGCTATTCTCAACCTTGTATTGTTTGGCGTTACAAGAATGTAAAATGGGATGACCTGCGAGATTTCTTTTCCTTGGTCGGATTACTGTTTCAAAACTTCTGTCAATGTTTGCACAGATCGTGTCAGTGAAATTATTCTTGTATGAATGCAATCCTTTATTCCACACTGCACTTTAAAATTTCGTAGCATTCTAGTCTCTTGCGAAAGCTATTGGCCACAACTTTTGCCCACCTCTATAAAAACCAGATGGTTCTGATGTCACTTCAGCCAAAGATAAAGCTAACCTACTAGCATTCCATTTTTCTTCCAACTCATGTATTAATGATTTTGGTAAAACATCTCCCACCATTCCCACTTCCACTTCACCCCTCTGTTCGTTCCAAATACCTGTCCAGCTGAGCCTTAAACTTATTTAGGCTATCAACCACCACCACAAGGGATGGAAGTCTGTTCCACCAACCAACCACCCGCTGGCTAAAGGCAAATTTCCTCACGTCTATCCTACATCTGTCTTTCCTCAATTTGAATTTATGCCCTCTCAGGTGATCTTTCTGAGCTAGAGGAAGAATCCCATCAGCATTGAGCATGCTCAAACCATTCAAGGCTTTATACACCTCTATCAGATCACCTCGCTGGTGCCTAGTCTCCAGACACTGTAATTTGCAAAACTTAAGCCTTTCTTCGTAAGAGCACCCCTTTGTTCCATTCACTAATCTTGTTGCCCTTCTCTGTACTCGTTCCAGCAGCTCTACATCCTTCTTGAAATGAGACCTCCAGACCTGTATACAGTACTCTAGGTGTGGCCTGACCATTGCCTTATACAAGGGAATAATCACCTCCTTAACCCTGCTGGAAAAATTCCTGTATATCATTGACAATACTCCATGAGCTACTCTTGCAGCCCGTCTGCACTGCTCAGAGAACTTCATATCTGCCTGCACAACCACCCACAAGTCCTTTTCATTCTCTACCACTGTCAGTGTAGTACCACATAGTTGATACGTTGCTCTGGGGTTGCTGTTTCCCATGTGTAGTACTTTACATTTGTCAATGTTAAACTTCATTTGCCACCTCTCAGCCCATCTGCTCAACCTTTCTAGATCCTGTTGCAGCAGCATAGTGTCAGTGGTGTCCTTGACAACCCTGCCAACCTTTGTATCATCTGCAAACTTGGACATTAAGCTTGATATACCATCATCAATATCATTTATAAATACAGAAAACAATAATGGACCCAACACTGAGCCCTGAGGGACTCCACTAATAACATTAGTCCACGATGAGCAGTCCCATTGCAATTACTTCTACTCTTTCTAAAGTAACAGAGAAATCAATTAACCGCCAACTGGTGAGTATGGGCTTGGCACACCCAGGGTCCTGAGCTGGATATCATCATTCTTCTCTTTCTTGGTGATTTCCTTTTATTTCTCTCTCTCTCTCTCTCTCTCTCTCTCTCTCTCTCTCTCTCTCTCTCTCTCTCTCTCTCTCTAGTCACAGGATAAATCAATTTTTTTTTTTTTTTTTGGCTGGCGCAGTATAAACCTCAGGCTTCCTTGCACCTTATGGCTAATAATAATAATAATAATAATAATAACTCTTAAACTACCTAGAAATCTTCCGTCTGATCAACGATCACCAGTATAGATTCCATCAGTGTCGATCCACTTGTGATATTCTGGCTTATGTTACCTATTTATGTCTTGACATCTCGAAGGCTTTCGATCGTGTTTGGTATAAACGTCTTCTAAACAAGCTTCCATCTTAAGTCTGCCAACTGTTTTTCGTAATTGGTTATCCAGTTTTCTCTCTGATCGCTCACTGAGGATGATGGTAGATGGCTCTCTGTCTTCTAACTTCTCCACTACTGCTGGTGTCCCCCAAAGTTCAGTTCTTTATCCCAATCTTTTCCTCTTGTATATTAATGACCTTCTTCCGTTGACTGGAAAACCTATACATAGTTTTGCCGATGATAGCACAATGCATTACACTTTCCAGTTTGAGAAACCTTGCCCTGCTCAATCAGCTTCAACATCTCGAATTTCCGCTACTAATTCCTTAAATGCCGATCTCCAGGTAATTCTCCAGTGGGGCAAAGACAACTTAGTTGATTTCAACCCTTCTAAAACTCAGTCTTGTCTTATATCTCGGAAAAAAGGATTCTTCTGTTCCTATGCTTATCTTTAGTGACACTCCGATTTCTAGGCAAAATGATATATCTCTTTTGGAGATTACCCTGACTTCTAATCTCTCTTGGCACAAGCATATTACAAATATTGCTTCCTCTGCATCTAAAAAACTTGGTATTCTCTTTCGCTCTCGGCGTTACTTTTCTTTCAAACAGCTCTTCACTGTGTACAAATCGCATATCCGTCCTACCATGGAATATTGTTCTCACATCTGGGATGGTGCCCCCAAAACCTCTCTCAGGCTTCTAGATTCCATTCAGAAGAGGGCAGTTAGGTTAATTAATGACTCCACTCCAACAGTCTCTCCACTCGCAGTCTCATACACGTACTGTTTCTGCAGATACTTCCATGGACACTGTTCTTCTGAATTGGCTTCTATAATTTCCGATCTCTCTTTCAAAACAGTCCGACCACGTGCCGCCAACAGGCAACATCCGCTTACTGTCCAATTTCAAACTCACAGAACAACTTTTCATCTTCCTCGTTTATTCATTCAACTGTCGTTTTGTGGAACAACCTTCCTTCATACGCATTTTCTGAAAATTACAGTCTACAGAAGTTCAAGTCCAATGTCAACAAATATCTTCTTTCATCTTCTCAACCTCCAACCCAAGCATGGTACTAAGTACTATAGGTTCTAATGCCTCTCGTGTTTGGGGTTTTCATAGAAAAAAAAAAATCCAACTGTATGTCAATGTAATTTTCACTGCCTAAAATCCCATGATCAGAAGTTTCTTGCAACCCATAAGTACAGAGACCATTCTCGACAGGACAAAACGGATACAATCTCATTTCAAGACCATGTCTTATTATAAGAAAGGTAGCATTTATAGCAAATTTCTGCCTGGTCTTCACTTCTAAAACATCACGAAGTAGAAATACAGGTTGCACATATCAATTCTGACAATTTTCTCTTTGTATCACCTTTAAGTTCTCTTGTATGCACCTTTCAACGATAGTATGAATAATATATCTGGGAAGTTTTCCTGTAGGGCCTCCATAGACATCGTACGACATGCACTGGTTATACGTAGGAGAGCAAATTGTTGTCTTACACTTTTCGGACGGAAGCAAAACCAATTTGTAAGGAAAATGACGCATCACGTCACTTCCTAAATGATTGTAATACAGTCAAAACATCTTTTGCAGCACCTACTTCATTTTCAGACTGAAGCAAAACCAATTGGTAACGAAAATGTAAGTAGCAAGCGTGAGCGCACTACTTGCTCAACCGAATCTACGTTAGTAACTACATTAGCGTCATTTAGGAAGTGACATTATTTCCGTTTCACATTTTCGTTACTAATTCAATAGAGTAAGTATGATAAAAAAGAAGTTAGCATTAGTTGAGGCATATGATGCAAAAAAGAAAAAAAAAAAAAACATTCCCATTTCTCTCATCCAGTCACTCCAAATGTTTGTAGTTCAGCCTTAAATTTATTTAAGCTATCAGCTTCAACGACAACAAATGAAAGTCTGTTCCTGCAATCAACTACACACTGGCTAAAGGCAAACTTCTGCACATCTACACTGATGAGCCAAAACATTATGACCACCTACTTAATATGATATTGATCTTCCACGTGCAGCCAAAACAGCTCGTACCAGCGAGGCATGGATGCTACAAGAATTCTAAATGTGTCTTGTGGTATCTGGTACCAACACGTATCCAACAAATCCTTTAACTCCTGTAAGGTCCGTGGTTGAGATGCCGTAAATTGCAGTTGGTGCTCCAATACAAACCACAGATGCTCGATGGGATTGATGTCTGGGGAATTTGGAGACCAGAGGAATACCTGGATTCCAAATTCCCCAGTCTCGAACAATCCGGGCGGTGTGGCATGGCGCATTATCCTGCTGAAAGACGGCACCGCCAGAGGGGAAGCCCATAGCCATTAAAGGGTGTACCTGGTCAGCAATGATGTTTAGGTATTTGTGTTTTTGTATGAGCGGCTCCTAGAACAAAAGTTCATCTCCGCCTCGTTGCTCTGTTCAGTTTTTACAGACTCTGTCAAGGTAAGGCCGGTGTGTGTCATGTGTTGGGGGGAATGGTGTTCATCCCGCACACGATCGGAGTCCCGTGCTGGTTTAACGTGATAATGGAAAAAGGTAAGAGAGAGAGAAAAATAAATAAAAAAAAAAAATTTTCATCCTCTGCACGGAGAAAGTGATAGGACAGAAAAGATTTGTCTGAGAGCTTGTGTGTGTTGTGTAGTGGAGTGTTGTTTTGGCCTTTTGGCTACCAAGAAGCAGCGGTCACCTGGACAATCGCCTCCAGGTATACTGTCCCTAGCCGTAGGAAGGCAAGGCCTTCCCTACTATCTGCTTCCTCGCCTCCCTGGGGAAGAGTTTCCTAGGGAGGAAAAAAAATAAGTGCAAAGTGAAGGGGGAAAGAGAAGAGAGGAAATAAAAAAATAAAAAAAAAAAATTTTTTTTTGTTTATTTTTTTTTTTTTTGATTTCCTACTATTATTTATTATTGTTTTTTTTTTTCCTCTCTCCTGCTGTGCCCTGGGCTGGAGCTCCCCAGGCCAGTCCAGCAATCCCTCTCTCTCTCTTTTATTTATTTTTATTTTTTTATTTTTATTTTATTTTTAATTTTTTTCAAAATGTTTATTATTATTATTTTTTTTCCCTCTCTAACAATTATCCTGGATTGGGGCTCCCCTGGGCCGAGGGAGTCCCCCTCCTCTCTTCTCCTTCCCCCTTCACTTTGCACTTATTTTCTTTTCTTCCCAGGGAGGAGGGCGAGCAGATAGTAGGGAAGGCCTTGCCTTCCTACAGCTAGGGACGAGTACCTGGAGGCGGTTGTCCAGGTGATCGCTGCTGCTTGGTAGCCAAAAGGCCAAAGCACAACACTACACTACAGAACACACACACACACACACACACACACATAAGCTCACAAATCTTTTCTGTCCTATCACTTTCTTCCATGCAGAGGAGGAAAACTTTTTTTTTCATCTTTTTTTTTTCTTCTTTTTTTTTCTCTCTCTTACCTTCCTTTTCCACTATCCCGTTCAACCGGCACGGGACTCCGATCCTGTGCAGGATGAACACTTTTTTCTTTTTCTTTTTTATTCTACATGACACACTGGTCTTACCTTGACAGAGCCTGTAAAAACTGAACAGAGCAACGAGGCTGAGATGTGTTCTAGGAGCCGCTCATACAAAAACACAAAAATACAAACACCTAAACATCATTGCTGACCACGTACACCCTTTAATGGCAATGGTCTTCCCCTCTGGCTGTGCCGTCTTTCAGCAGGATAATGCGCCATGCCACACCGCCCAGATTGTTCGAGACTGGTTTGGGGAACATGAGGAAGACTTCCAGGTATTGTCCTGGCCTCCAAATTCTCCAGACATCAATCCCATCGAGCATATGTGGTTTGTATTGGAACACCAACTCCGATCTGCGGCATCTCAACCACGGACCTTGAAAGAGTTAAAGGATTTGCTGGTTACATGTTGGTACCAGATACCACAGTTCATGATTAGTAGCATGCACTGGTTGGAGGTTGAGAAGACAAAAGAAGATATTTGTTCACGTTAGACTTCAACGTCTGTAGACAGTAATTTTCAGGAAATATGTATGAAGGAAGGTTTTTCCAGAAAACGGCAGTTGAATGAAAAACGAGGATGAAAAGTTGGTTTTATGAGTTTGAAGTTGGAAAGTAAATGGATGTTGGCTGGTGGCGGCACGTTTCGGACTGTTTTGAAAGAGAGAGAGAGCGAGAATTATAGAAGCCAATTCAGAAGAACAGTGCCCATGGAAGTATCTGTAGAAAGGGCATGCAACAGAAATAATATGTCTATGAGACAGAGAGTGGAGAGACTATTAGAGGTGAGTCATTAATTAACCTAACCGTTCTCTTCTGAGTGGAATCTAGAAGCCTGTGAGAGGTTTTGGGGGTACCGCTGCAGACGTGGTAACAATATTCCATGGTAGGGCGGATTTGCGATTTGTACAGAATGAACAGCTGTTTGGAAGAAAAGTAACGCCGAGAACGAAAGAGAAAACCCAAGTTTTTTAGATGCAGAGGAAGCAATATTTGTAATGTGCTTGTGCCAAGAGAGATTAAAAGTCAGAGTAATCCCCAAAAAAGAGATATATCATCTTGCCTAGAAATTGGAGTGTCACTAAAGATAAGCATAGGAGCAGAAGGATCCTTTTTGCGAGATATAAGACAGGACTGAGTTTTAGGATTGAAATCAACTAAGTTGTCTTTGCCCCACTGGAGAATTACCTGAAGATTGGCATTTAAGGAATTGGTAGGGGATATTCGAGAAGTTGAAGCTGATTGCGCAGGACAAGGTTTCTCAAAATGGAAAGTGGAATGCAATGTGTTATCATCGGCAAAACTATGGATAGGATTTCCAGTCAATGGAAGAAGGTCATTAATATACAAGAGGAAAAGAGTGGGGGAAAGAACTGAACCTTGGGGGACGCCAGCATTAGTAGAGGAGTTAGAAGACAGAGAGCCATATACCATCACCCTCGGTGAGCGGTCAGAGGGAAAACTGGATAACCAATTTTACAAAAAGCAGTTGGCAAACCATAAGATGGAAGCTTGTTTAGAAGACCTTTATGCCAAACACGATCGAAAGCCTTTGAGATGTCAAGAGCAACTGTTTGTATTTCATCGAATGTTTCCATTGAATTTGTCCATAAATGGGTAACATAAGCCAGAATATCACCAGTGGATAGACACTGGCGGAATTGTGAAATGTTCAATAACTCTCCTGTTATAAATTTTAATAAAAATTGAAGTTTTACGTAAACAAGGGCACATATATTTACGATTGCCCATGAATTGTAGAATATGCCGATTAATGCCCCCTGTTTATTTATAACTTCCAAATATGAGGCAGAGAGGAATTCCTCAAGTAACATTCCTCTATCATCAGTTTCCTCATTGCCCCAAAGAGTGGAATTGGAAATAGAGTACACTGCTACGGTTATATGGCTAGCTGGTAACAACTCACCTCTCTTAAATAATTTATAAATAGTTCTATTGGTTCCGAGTGTTTACTGTAGGAGACAAAATAGACACTGCCAAATCCTCCAATCACCCCACAACATATTATATGTTCATTTGAAAGACTTGTCACTTGGCAAGTCTTTCAAATGAGCTTGCAGCAGCAGCAGCAGCTCTTCTGACAGGTATTGCTACCTTAAGCTGCACCCCTTCAGATAAAATCCAATAACCTTGGATATCTCCAAAAACTTCATATGGTTCTTGGAACAAGGCAATATCTGTGTTTCCCCCTTTTCCATCTCAAAGTTTAATTGAGCAGCCACTCTTTGCTACTTGTGCATTAAGTTGAATAATGTTAAAAAGACTAGCCATAAATAATTTTATGGCTCAGGGCACAGAATTAGAATGTTAAATACTGGATGCCTCTGTAACTCAACAAAATTTCGCCTGTTTAGCCAGCCAGAGGAAACCCCTGACTGCTCAGCCCAAACTATGTGGAAGTAGGGCTGCCTGCTAAACTTGTCACACAACACACAGTAAGAATTAGAAAAAGAAAAATATTAAGTGAAAATAAATTTCACTTTTTAAATCGCCAATTCACTCACTGAACAACATTTCCCCAGATTATCCCCGGGGGCCACTGTGAAGGTATTCAGAATGATTTTTTTTATAAAAGGGGCCTAGCATGTAGTTTACATTCATGTGTGTGTATGTTTTTTACGTCAGGCCTCTTTACCACCAGGGAGCAGCCATCATCTGGACAACTGCTGCCCAGCACTCGCTCTGGCACATGGAGCCGGTTCTGTTTTCCTTACTTTATCAGCATCCACTGGAGGTAGTGTTAAATCAGTGGATGCAGAAACCCCATACACAAGTAGACCGTACCACTGAAATCTTGGTCCATACGCACCAGATCTAGTTTTTGCCAGCAAAACACAACCTATATTAAGCATCCACTGCCACCTTCCTAAATAGTGGATACCATGGACTCATGTTGCTCATCAGCACACTCATTTCTAGTTTCCAACTAGTGTGCACCTTCTACTGTGGAACCCCATACATCTAAACGCTCGACGCATCGCTATATGGGATAGTATTTTGCAATGTCAACTGTTGCATAGTGACCTGCTGTTGAGCCCGTACAAGCTGCATCCTTCGCTTACCACCTTGTGTAATCCTTTAGTCCTTGTTTGTTGTTTGTTATTCGGTTTTTAGGAGCATTAGCAACTAAGGCCATATTACTCCGGGATATGTGGTGGTCATTCACTGACCTTTCCGCATTCTCCGTATTTGGTGGTGACGGGCTCGAACCCCGGTCTAATCAAGAAGGGTGTGCTACACACTGTTGCTCCTTCCCACCTGGCTACAGAGGCGCCTCCTTTAGTCCTGTCGGCGGAAAGTGGTTTGACCCATTCAACACTTCTTGTACACAACCACAGTAGGCAGTGAAGAACCGACATGACATGTCATTTCCAATATGGAAGCACCCGACGCACAAGTTCACTCAATCATGCCCTTTTGAAACTGTGTCTCTTAACTACTGCTTAATCACCTTGACTTGCACGACCAGGTGCAAATTACGGCTGCTCTAGTGTAGGAAATTGTTCTTTTAATACTACGAGGAATGCGGCGTAGTCCATTACGGATCGGGTTGTAAAATTCAGTGACCACTAAGTGCATATAGCATTACATTTAGACGCATTAAACTTCAGTTGCGATTTTTTTTTTTTTTTTGGGACAACATATGCAACTGATCCATCATTGAAGCATCAAGGCTATCAAATCATCAGCAAACCGAGTATTTCCCTTGAATCTTATGCTTGTCAATATCATTTATGAAAATTAGAAATAAGATAGCTGAGCCAGAGAGACTGCACTTCTTACACCAGTCCATCCTGAAGAAGCCATTTTTTGACAACCCTATCTGCTACTAGCCAGCTTGTAATCCAGTTCAGAATCTTACTAGTAACTCCAACTTTATTATCATTATTAGCCTTATGGTGCAAGGAAGGCTGATTTATGCTACACCAGGCAAAAAAAAAAAAAAAAAACCTGAATTACCCTGAGAGAGAGAGATGTAGAAGGGAATCACCAAGGAAGAGAAGAATGATGATGTCCAGCTCAGGACCCTGGGTATGCCAAACACATACTCACCAGATGTGAGCCCCTGGGGTTAATTTCTTCTGGTGCCTCCGTAGCCAGGAGCAGCAGTGCGTAGCACACGCTTCTTGATTAGACTTGGGTTCGAGCCCATGACCACCAAATACAGAGAATGCAGAAAGGTCAGGGAATGACCACCGCATATCCCCGGAGCAATATGGCCCTAGTTGCTAATGCCTCTAAAAACCAAATAACAACAACCAGCTTCTTCAAGTTTTCATAGCAGCGGTCCAGGAATGGCAAGGGCAGTAACAAAAACTTTATTGAAGTTTTGATGTTAAAATTTTTTACCTACATCCAACTGTTTAATGACTACACCATAGTAATTTACCAGAATGGAAAGCCATAACCTCCCTCTTAACAAACCCTTGATGTATTATTGTCGGTCATGATGGCACCCTTAACTATAGACTCGATCTCCCCTACCACAAAAGACAAACTCACTGGACTCTATCTAGGTAGGTACTCACTTCCTCTTTATCGCCACCTTGTGGTTTAAAGCCCAACTCCTCTCTCTCTCTCACTCAGACCATAGACCAAAAAAGTAACGAGTCACAGTACATGATCTACCAGTAGGACGATCGTGCCTGGATGTGTTGGCTTCCTGAAGAAAGCTACCTGCCAGACTGTATCATCCTGACAATGAAGTTTGGCAGATGCAGCATGACGGTCTGCATCAGTTTTTCATGGTTGGCCTGCAACCATTGGTTAATTTGAACAAAACCATGAATCACATTGGTCCACTAGATATGAATGGCATAACTGAGAGAAATTGTTCACACAAAACATAAATATGGCACGTGGGGTAAATCGAATCTATTCAATTATAGGAAGTGAGGCAGAAAAAGAAATATGCAAAAATTCAGCTATAAGCATGAGAGCATCCTGGGATGCTCTCATGCGTATAGCTGAATTTTTGCAGAGCAGGTCCTTATGGCAGGAGATGAGCAAATGTAGCCTCAATTCACAAAGGATTAGAAGGTAATAAGTAATTCCATATCTGTAAGTTTCACTTCTGTTCCAGGAAAAATAATGGAGCCACTGGTTAAAGAGGTAATGCAGGATCATCTGGACAGGAATACAGTTATATAGCAGTAATAACAAAGATTTTTTTTTAAGGGGTGATCGATCTCGTCTGACCAATCTGATTAGATACTTGACATAGTAACAAAGAATCTGGATACAAAAAATAATTTTGACATCGTGTACTTAGATTTCAGAAAAGCTTTTGCAGAGACGAATCAAGGTATTTCTGTGCCCCGGGCAGTATCAAAAGAAAATTGCAGAAAAATTTTTCAGCAGCCTTTACTAAGGATATATATTTTTTGCCTCATTGTTCTTGTTTTTGAAGGGGCCCTTGCCCAGTGCCCCAGATAAGAGCACTGGTAGCCTGTACCTTCATCTGGCACCGAGCTTTTGATACTGTTCCACATAAAAGAATGTTTCAGCCACTTAAAAAAACATTACCTGCATTTTCTGTGCAGGGTTTGGTGTAGAATTAGAGTTAAGGTACCGCTACGGATAAAGGGACGATCGAGTGAGAGAAGCCAGAAAGTAGTTATCAATGGGCACTGATCTTCTTGGACTAATTTTATTAGTAGGAATAATTCAGAGGCAGAGCCATGCCGAGGGTGAGGCAAACGAGGCTCTTGCCTCAGATTAAAAGCTGAAAGGGGTGCCAAAAGAGAGATTAAATAATTGCCAATGTTGCTATGGTTAACAGTAGGGCGCAATTTTTCATTCTTGCCCTGGGTACTAAAATGGCTTGGCACAGTTCTGCTCCAAGGTTCAGTGCTGGGCTCAGTGTTGTTTTCAATTTTTACTGATGAAGGCATATCAGGTTTAATAACTAAGGTGAAAGATACAAAGGTTGGCTTATGGGTAGCAGTAATGTTATTCTAGGATTGCTACTATCAATAAGCAGTATTCCCCCCCCCCAACACACATACACTCAGGATAACGAAAAAGACCTGGGGTATAATTGTGCAGTCAAACATGAAGTTCTCTGATCAGTGCACACGGGTTTTTTTTTATTATTATTATTATTGTTATTATTTGCTAGACTGAGGCTTATGCTGCACCAGCCAAAAAAAAAAAAAAAAAAAAAAATTGAACTACCCTGAGAAAGAGAGAGAGAAAAGAAGTGTCAGAAGTAGAAGGGAATCACCAAGAAAGAGAAGAATGATGATATCCAACTCAGGACCCTGGGTGTGCCAAGCCCATACTCACCAGATGTGAGTCCTTGGGTTGCAAGGACAACTCACAGGGTTCTTAACCATGTAGTTAACCATGTAAACAAAATATCAGGGTCTAATTATGTTAAGAAACTTTAAGTTACCATTTCGTTATTGACACTGAAATTTGGTGAACTGCACTATTGATCACCCTAAATTTTGTTTGTGCAACCAGCAGCTCTTTGCAAATATCACCTTATCGATGAGTAATATGCATTAAACGTTACATTCTGTTTTAATTACAAGTACAGCAACAGCTTTCTAGTCGTGGAAGTTAAAAGACAAAATAAAATTTCTAAAATTAATATTTTAGAAATTATTTTTTAATTTCCAAAGTGAGCACAAGATGACCCACTTCATAATTTTAATAATAAACAACTCAGATACTCAGCAAAACATTTCCTCTACAGGGAAAAATTCAATAGGTTTTGCATTTAACATGGCACAGGATCATTTATGTTACTACATGTAGAAAAAAAAAAATTCACCAAATTTAAATACTTAAAAAACAAACATGTCTCAAAGTTAATTTGGATTGTGTACAGCATGGTATGCTGTACAAACTGGAGCAATTTGGCATTAAGGGAAGTTATGGACAGAGGGGTGGTTAAGTGGAAGAAAACAGAGGGTGGTTATCAGTGGGCACTGCTCTTGCGGACTAATGCTATTAGTAAAATTCCCCAAGGTTTAGTGCTGTGTCCATTGTTGTTTTCAATATGTAACAATGATATTGATGAATGAAGATATATCAGGCTTAATGTCTAAGTTTATAGATGATATGAAGTTTCTCAAGGCAGTTAACAACAGCCACCAAGGTGAGCTACTGTAACAAGATCTAGTAAAACTGGGTCAATGGGCTGAGAAATGGCAATTGAAGTTTGACATTGACAAATGCAAGGTACTGTACATGGGTAGCAACAACCCCAGAGGAACGTATCACTTGTGTAGTACTACACTCAGAGTAGTGCCGAATGAAAAAGACCTGGGGGAAAGGGTAATTGCACAATCAGACATGAAATTCTCTGAGCAGTGCAGACATGTGCCAGGACAGCTCATGGAGTTTTGTCAATAATATACAGGAACTTTGCTAGCAGGGATAAGGAGGTGATTATTCCTTCATATAAGGCCATTTTTTTTAAGGTCAGGCCGCATCTTGAATACTGTATACAGGTCTGGAGTCCTCACTTTAGGAAGGATGTAGATCTGCTGGAACAGGTGCAGAGAAGGACAACCAGATTGGTGAAAGGAGCAAATGGGTGTTAGAAAAAGCCTGTTCTGAAAATTGCAGCATTGAGACTAAGCACCTGCTGGGAGATATGTTTAAGTGTTTAAAGCCTTGAATGGATTGAGTAAGCCAAATGTTAACGAGGGGACATAAATTCAAGTTGAGGAAGGTTGGTTGCAGGATAGATGTGTGGACATTTGCCTTCAGCGCGGGTAGTGTCTGTTGGAACGGACTTCCATCTGTTATTGTGGAAGTGGATGGGTTGAAAAATTCAAGGGAGAACTAGACAAATCCTTGGAGGGTACTGATGGGTGAATTTTTCTATTTTTTTTTTTTTTTTTTTTTTTGACTGATGCTATATAAGCTTGCTTTCTTGCATCATTTGCCACTACTAGTACTACTAATTCTTCCACAACACAAGTGAGTTTTCAGGATCAGGGTGTGTGTGTGTGTGTGTGTGTGTGTGTGTGTGTGTGTGTGTGTGTGTGTGTGTGTGTGTGTGTGTGCAGAAAATTTTCGATGAGCTCTTGCTACTGAAAATGAGCTCTGTGGACAGATTTTTGCCAAGGAATTTTTAAATTTTTAAAAATGAAAACTTTGTACACAAATAAATATTAAAAATATTAATTTGTTCTGATTTTTAACTTTACTACCAAACTAAAAGAAATTTTCAAAAATTAAATAAGAATTAGAAAAAACATCATAAAAACCAATGTGCAGAAAAACTCATTACTTTATTTTGATTCAATAATATCTCTACATCTATTTATGTATCACTTGATTCAATTTTATCAACTTCTACATCTGAATTCCAGAAAAATTCTAGATTTCTTCAATTTTGGCTTTTCAAGACCAAATCAGATCAACTCCCTTCTCCACTTCCTGCTCAGATTTTCAAAGCTATTTTCATTGCCACCTTATTTATTATAAATTGTCAATAATTAGTTGGAAACATAGATAAGAAATGGCAGTATGTAATGGAATAATTCAGATAAGTATATCAACTGACATTGTTTGAAGCGACTTTCAAAATGTAGCTCTACATGTATACTCCTGAATGGGTTAAAGGAATAAATATTAAAATTTATAAACGTTATAAATTTTAGTTCAAAGTTTAATTAACCCTCTGCCAGGTTGGTGATGAATGTCCACCAAAATGGCTTAAATTTGAAAATAAAAATATCTACAGTAAACAAATGCCAATGTGATTTAACTTTCCCTTTTTCATTATTGGTTTCATTTTGATCTGCATCATTAAACTACCATCGCTTGCATCCTCAATTTTAACAAAGGTATTCACATGGCACCTCTGTGACACCCTTTTTTGTTTAATTATAAAAAATTTTTATTTTTAGCTTTTTTAATAAATTAAAAAATGAAATGATTGCAGTAACACATGCTCTTTGAGTAACCGGGGTTCAAGCCCCTGACTGCTAAATAAAGTCAACTTGCACTGGGCCAGTGTGGGGATTATGGTCCATTTCCCTCAACATGAATCATTGAGGAGGCTTCCATCCTACAGTGGGTTGGTAATGGCTGAAATTTACCTTTTTTTACCTTTAATTCACATTATAACAAAGTGAAAACATAAAACACTGTATACTCTTAGAGGATACTGGTGGGCAAAGGTACATGGGAGGATTTAATTTCATTTACAAATAAAATTTAAAGAAAAATTTTTTTTAGGCTTTGGTAAGCTTTCTTTTGCTTATGATTTAGTTCTCTCTAAAACGTGAATTTAAGATTAGCAACTTTTTTTTTTTATTATCCGATAATGAAGAGCACATTTGATCGTAGTGTTTCGCAATGCTGATGCTTGGCTTGCATAAAATGTTGCTTGTATTTGTTTTCATCACCCAACTACTGAAGTATGCAAGTTTTTTTATTCTTGTTTATTTCATATTTCACTCACTGAGAGTGAAGAATAATGCCCACATACAGGCACTGATAAACAAGTGATAAAAACATGTCAAAGGCTTGTGTATAAAAGGAAAGGGATTTGCCTTTTATACACATTTTATTCAAGAGGAAAGGGATTTTTTAAAAAATTAATTACAATATATATGTTTTCAGTTCAATTCTTACAGTTATATTTATAATAGGTTGAAAATAGGTTTCTTCAAAAAGTAAACAATTCTGAACTATTTCATGCCTCTATTACAAGATAATAACGGTGGAAAAAAAGTCCACCAACATGCCTAATGATACATTTTTTTTTATCACATCCAGTAAAAGCTATAAGAATTACCAACAATAATAACACTGAAAAACCCTTAATATTCAGGTGCGGTTGCAACAGTTGGGTAGAGAAGTAATACAACACCCATTCTTGACTGTGCTGAAACAACCACAACTTCTGCTCTGTGAAGAAGATAGTGAAAGATCATCCCCTTCATTCAGGTGAGATAAAGGAGAACGCCACATACTGCTTTCACCAAGAGCCAGAAATTTTACACAAAAGGAAAGGTGCATGTGTGTGTGTCCTGCCTGGTGACATGATTGAACCAATGTCGTGGATACTGACTTTAACCAGGGGAGTATCTGAAATGTTTCTTCTAAAGTCTGTTTCGTTAGAATGACCTTTACGACCTGCTTGTTTTTTTCCCTATTTTGACATTCCATGATAATATAGTGGATCCACTTGTCACTCACTTGCAGAGGTCTCTGTCTGTCTCTCTCGAACTTTAGATGCTACACAAGTTTTTGTTAGTAGTGATTATTTATTACAGTGTTTATTTACATTATATATATACATGAATGAACCACACAGCGTATATGAATCTCTTAAAATGCCCATAATGGCCATTCAGACAATTTCGCCAGTTTTCACGGGATGGTAAAGTCTTTCAAACGTTGGTTGCAAAATACGAACCACATCTATTCGTCCTAGTCGAATCAATGCATGAATCAATACTTCAATGGTTCCATTTTCTGTCTTGCCCCAATCAGCCAGAAGATGACACATAGGTCCATAGTTCTGTTTACCAAGGCAGTCAAAAGATGAAATACTTGAGCTAGTATAGCCTAAAGAAGAAAACATAATTGATAAGGCATTCAATAACAGTTTAAGAAACATTAAATTCATTGTTAAACATATATTGTTTTTCAATTTATTAATGAAAACCTCGGTATCCTCACATTGAAAACCTGCATACTTTCAAAATGAAAATCTGTTTCATGAGGAAAAATGCCTATTTATGAATAGCATGCTATCCTAGGAAAATAAAAGGATATTTACTGACGCACTGATAATATCGCATGCAATATTCAAACTGAATAGAATAATGGATACTTCTTTAACGCAGTTCAGAAAAATTTTTGAAGTCCTGGAAACAAGTTTTTTTGAAAAATTTGGCGATTTCTTACTTAATTAACATATTAAATTGTGTTTAATAAAGTTTTAATAGATAATAAATTTAATAAATAGTTTTTAACCAATGTGTTTTGCTTATTTTTAAATTTAATTAGGGATTTTGTAAGTTATGACTTAATATTCATAGAGCTTTTGTATCGATGATTTTGGCATAAATATTGCATCATAACTAGTAACTTGTGGTGTAGTAGAAGTAATTGAAATGTACTATTCTCAAATTAAATTGAATTTAAATGAAAGTCATAAACGCAGACTAGAAGAGCAAAACAAATGGCTCAAAGTAGTGGGAGTGCTGTAGCTCAGGAGAAAACTGGAGTGGCAGTTCTCCTATGAATCATGGTCCTACAGGAATGGGAAACGATACAGCAATGGGAGGGGGGGGGATGTCTTTGTGAGTTTGGTGCAATGAGTGTGAGGAAATTAAGTGTAAACTCAGCATTTGATGGGCATTTATGAGAGCTTGAAGAACTGGTGACTGTTCTCAAAATAATTAAAATGGGGGAGTTCATTAATCTTTCAGCCACCCACCTCAATGTCAGAATTTGCACTTGTGTGTGAAGCAACAACAACAATGTCCAAGACAGAATGTGTTGGTCCCATGGGTGATAGTTGTTGTCGGTGCCTGTCTTGTAAGGGAAACAGGAAATGTATTGTGCAAAAAGGATAGACAGAATGGGACCATGTTATGTCTGCCAAGGGGCAAAAGTTGATGATGTTGTACAGCAGATATAATCTTTTAAGGGCATAAAAGATGAATGTTGAGAAACATTCACCCTTTCAACAGGAAAATGTTGAGAAAAAAGTCATGAGTTAGGATTAAATTTGAAAATGTGTGCAATTCTGCCAAGATACAATAGGAGGGAGTACATGATGAGAGATTTGTCAATCAGTTTGTTCCTGGCGAGACTATGCAAGGCTCATAGGGCAGAATTTTTCATAGCATGGTCTGTGCTTGTTAACCGGAAAGATTGTTTTTACATGGATGGAATACACTTAAGGAGAAGGGGTGTAGGGTTATTTGCTGATGCAATTGAGGTAATGTTAGGTGGGCCAGAAAACTGCTAGCTTGCTGGGGGGAATACACAAACTAATTGATTAACAATAGCCTCGGGCAGAGGTGTAAGTGATTCTTGCGCTGCTTCTCCTGGAAGCATGCAGCAGCCTGGAGAGCAAAGTGTTGAGCATTTCAAGACCTACTAGGGGGTTCTCACAGAGCAAGCACAGGTGCATGTATAGTTCATATACAATAATGCTAGCACCATAGTAAATACATTGTAGGGATATCAGAGAGATGGTGATATATGGGATACAGAATTTGAATATGGGAAGTGTAACGTGAAACAGAAAGGATAGACAGCACAGGAGGGAGAAAGGGTAGCCAGTGCAATTTAAAGTTAGATTAGTGTGATAAAAGCACTGGGAAAACAAAAATGAGAGTGGGAGTGTCATTAGCCTAATGTCTTTGATATATGTAACTGAACAACTACACAACAAAAAAGAATGTACATGAAAATTTTGTACATAAATGTTTTAAATATTAATTTGTTCTTATTTTGACTTATTTTGACTTAGTTGCCCAACATTACAGTGAAATTACTGACAATTATTAAAACACAAAAATAATAAAAATTAAAAAAAACTTGCTTTTTTTTTATGTAATACTGTCTTCTACACCCATTTTTGTAGGTATCACTTGATCCAATTTCATGAACTTCTAGATATGAATTCAAGAGAATTTAATTTTCACTTCTGTAAGCACAGCTGACAACAATTTCCTAATTTAAAAAAGCTATTTTCATGCGTCCATGTATTATAAACTGTGTCTACAATTACTTGTAAAAAACACAAATAAGAAATGGAAGCACTCCTGAATGATTTCAAGCTAATTCATACATAAAAGAAGCATGATTTGAAATGTAATTTGGATTTATGCCATCTCAGGTGATTGTTCTGAGCAAGAGGAAGAATCCCATCAGCATTGAGCATGCTCAAACCATTCAGGGCTTTGTACACTTCAATCAGATATACAGAATTATAAACAGCGCAGCACATGGTGGAGTAGCAATCTCAGTAAATTCCAGTATACCCATCCAACAGATTCCCTTGCAGACTAATCTAGAGGTGATAGCAGTACGCATTGTAGTAAACTTTCATGTGCCAATTGTCTCCATCTACCTACCACTGAACCAAGATATATAAGTTATACCGAACTAGAAGACCTGGTAGTTCAACTACCCTCCTTTCTGTATCATGGGAGATATGAATGCCTACCACCTTCCAGGGAAATATCAACATAGATAGACGAGGTCAAATTCTAGAAACACTACTTGATAAACTCAACCTTACACTCTTAAATGATGGGACACCCAATATATACACCTATCCACAGGAACTAGCACAGCAATAGACCTTTCTATATGCTCTCCATCAATATACCCTCTACTGGAATTGGCAGTTCATAATGATCCACTGGGTAGTGATCATTATCCAGTAAAAATTACTTTAAAAGGACCAACTCCTTGTCAACCAGGAAAAACTCCAAAGTGGCGATTAGATAAGGCAAACTGGGCAAGATACAAACAGCTAGCCATATTAGAACAGCAACATATCCAACAGAGGTCAATTAACTCTGCAGTGAAATATGTAACTGACAAACTCCTCCAAGCTGCAAAATTAACAATACCAAAAACATCATCAAAATTTCCCATACATCCAAAGCCTTGGTAGAACGATGAATGTACCCTAACAAAACGTGAGAAAATCAAGGCATGGAATATTTTCTGAAGATACCCTACCACAACCAACTTGATATAATTCAAAAAGGCAAGGGCAAATGTCAGACACATTACTAAGATGTAACTAAGAAAGAATCTTGTATCCGTTTTACATCAATGATTACTAGGAAAACAGACATCCAGAAGGTTTGGAACAAATTAAATAAAATAAACAACAAATATCAAAGAATTTCTCCTCCTTTTATAAAATGGAATGGACAAGATATATCTAAGCCTAAACACATAGCAAATGCTCTAGGCAGAACCTCTGAAAAAATATCCTATGAATCAACTTTCCAAAAACTTAAAGCACATGCAGAAACACTTAAATTGAATTTCTCCACTAAAAGTAATGAATCCTATAACAAACTATTCACTCTCAGAGAACTTCATAAAGCTATTTCACAGACGAAGCAAAGCGCAGCAGGTCCAAATGAAATATTATACATGATGGTGCAACAGTTAAATAAGAAATCTTTGATATCATTGGTCCTCTTATGATATCATTGAATCTTTGATATCATTGGTCCTCTTATAATGCTAATGCTAATAACAGGATATACCTAGAAAATTCCTTTCCGAATCAATGGCATCACAATAGTCTTAGCCTTTCCAAAACCAGATAAAGATCCCACAAACCCAAATCACTATCGTCCCATAGCCTTAACTAGCTACTTTGGAAAAATACTTGAAAAAATGGTAAATTCCTGACTAATATGTTCTTAGAAACCCATAACCTACTAAACTCAGCCCATTGTGGTTTCAGAAAAAACAGGTCCACTTTAGACAATAATAAAAGCAGAAAACAATGTAAGAAATGCTTTCATAAGAAAACAGCACTTAGTAATGATATGTTTTGATATAGAAAAGGCATACAACACATTACCGCAATATGGAATACTTAGAGACATTCATAACTTTGGAATGAGAGGACATTTCCCAATATATATCCAAAAATTTTTTGCAACAATGAATTTTCCAAGTTAGGATATTAACCACATTATTGCAGATCTTTGTACAAGAAGAAGTACCACAGGGATCAGTACTCAGTGCTACCCCATTTGCCATAAAAATCAACTCAATAGCTAAACAAATACTGTAAATGCAGCACTTTATGTAGACGATTTCACCATTTCTTGTCACTTGCAAAATATGTGAACAATAGAGTACAGACTGCAATCAACAATTAAGTAATAGCACAGACCCAAATGGCTTTCGACTCTCTAAGCAAAATACAATAGGAATATACTTTTTTAGGATGATCAAATGATCATCCTAAAATGATTTCCAATGATCAACCACACTCATTGTATAAAGGCAACTTCCACCATCTATTCTCCTCCAACTGTCCTTCCTCGATTTGAATTATATTAGCATTGGTAGAGGCATATGATGCAAGAAAGCAAGCTTTATACAGCATCAGCCAAAAAAAAAAAAAAAAAAAAACTTCCCATTTCACTGATCCATTCATTCCAAATGTTTGTCCTGGTTCTGCCTTGAGTTTATTTGGAAATTTCCACACACCTGTTCTATAACTGCCTTTCCTCAATTTGAATTTATGCCTCCTCAGGTGCATAATCTGAGCAAGAGGAAGAATTCCATCAGCATTGAGACTGTTCAATCCATTCAAGGCCTCATACACCTCAATCAGATCACCATGCAGGTGCCTAGTCTCCAGATACTGAAATTTGCAGAACTTAAGCCTTTCTTCGTAAAAGCAACCCTTTGTGCCACTTGCCAACCTTGTTGCCCTTCTCTCTGCACTCGTTCCAGCAGTGCAGAGACTCTACTAATATGTATTTGTGTTAATTTGAATTATATTATATATATACTGTGTGCAGGCTTTTCAAACCTACACACAATATATATATTGGAAAATCTGAGAGCTTTGATTTTTTCCTGTTTTAACACTTTTTTACACTTTTTATTAATGGCATTATCATTTTTAATCTGCTCGATACAAGATAGTCATTTCTTTCAACTCCTCTATATATTCCCTTGTACCTTCAACTAGCTCTTTAAGATCCATTTCTGTATGATATATATAGTCAATCATTAGTTTGAGAAAAAATGCTACATTGCATTGTATTTTTCTGTCGTAACTGAATGAGGATGCTGTCCCTCAAGTGACAGAGCATAGGCTTGTTAGGAATGATATTTATCCACAAGTCAACCTAAAGTAACTACATATATCATTTTTAAACAAATAACATCACCCAGTAGGCGAATCCATTATTCATTAAACACTAAGCAGCACCGTTATGACTGGTGTCAGAAAACAGGAGGGATGGATTAATGTATTGAATCTAAACAAGCAGCCAAACTGAGCTCATTTACTCAGTAAATGAGCTCATTTACATGAGCACATAAAATTACACTCATTTTCGTGTAATCTGAATGTTCTTGTTTCCATTCAGTACATTCACTACTTGACAAAAAGTTGTGAATGAGATATAAATGCATTTCACTTACTCACTTCTGCAATTTGATGCCTCTTATTAGGTAAATTGAAATAAACACTTAATATAAATTCACTTTTATTTAGTTCATACCTAGTTGTTGAGCCAGCCCCTGCCAATCACGTCCATCCTTTCTTTTTTCATTCAGGGCATTCTCCAACTCTTTCCTTTTGTCAGTAGTTAAGTCAGAAATGCTCATCTTTGAGGCATCTGTACCAAAAACACAATTTATTTAGTTTATAATAATTCAAAAAATCAAATTAATATCATTAACCAAAACTATAATCATTATAATTGAAATAGAGAAGAAATGTGGCTTTAAAAAATTTCAATCCCATCTTATTAAAATAAACTACTTTTAATGGTAACCTCAAACACAAAAGATATTGGTACATCTAGCTCTACTACAATGTTTGGGTTACATGTTGAGAAGACTCTAATGCATTAAGGGCTTAAGCCTCAAGCTGCGAAAGAGATTAGACTATGTGTATTTTAGTGCAATTGCATCATTTATACACAGCTAATTATAGATTAGCAAAATTTGCAATAGCGGCATTGTTTAAGTTACATCTCATATTGTGAATACCTTCACGACGTGTTGCCATGACATTGCACTACTTCGAATAAGTAACGCTTCACCCGAAGGAGAAGACTATTGTTACTTATTCTCAGTGGATACCACCACCAGACAGCACCGTTTCAAGGCTATTTGGCCCTTCTTCTGTGGGTGGGTGGGTAGGTACCCAAGTGATGTAATGATGATAAAACAGTTGTGAAGTATATTTCCACAATATGAGAGATACCTGATGGTGTATGATATAAGTTAAGACTCTAATGCATTAAGGGCTTAAGCCTCGAGCTGCGAAAGAGATTAGATTATGCGTATTTTAATGCAATTGCATCATTTATACACAGCTAATTATAGATTAGCAAAATTTGCAATAGCAGCATCATAGAAGAAGGGCCAAATAGCCCTGAAACGGTGCCGTCTGGATGGTGGTATCCACTGAGAATAAGTAACAACAGTCTTCTCCTTCAGGTGAAGCGTTACTTATTCGAAGTAGTGCAATGTCATGGCAACTCATCGTGAAGGTATTCACAATATGAGATTTAACTTAAACGATGCCGCTATTGCAAATTTTGCTAATCTATAATTAGCTGTGTATAAATGATGTAATTGCACTAAAATACACATAGGTTGAGAAGATAAAAGGTATATGACATTGAACTGTCAATGGATGTCAACTAATTCAGACACATTATTTGTAGAAAAAGCATATAACAGAAAGGGAACGTCTGTGTGACAAAGTGGAGAGAATTTATTTTGGAGAAAGTCTGAGAGGTTTTGTTAGCACCAACACAATTGCGGGAACAGTATTCTATCATAGGGTAGAGTAGAGTTTTGATTCAACAGAGCCAGCAAATAATTAAAAGAAAAGCAAAAGAAAACCTTCAAGTTTTCTAGTTTGCAGAGAAAGCAATAGTTGTATTTGTATTAATAGTCACAAATGATGCAAGAAAGCAAGCTTATTAGCATTAGCATTATCATTAGCATTAAAAAAGGCATATGATGCAAGAAAGCGAGCTTCTGCAGCATCAGCCAAAAAAAAAAAAAAAAAAAACCTCCCATTTCACCCCTCTGTTCATTTCAAATACCTGTCCAGCTCAGCCTTAAATTTATTTAGGCTATCAACTTCCACAACAAAAGATGGAAGTCTGATCCACCAATCAACTACCCACTGGCTAAAGGCAAATTTCTGCACATCTATTCTGCAACTGTCTTTCCTCAATTTGAAACTGTGTCCCCTCAGGTTCCTAATCTGAGCAAGAGGAAGAATCCCATCAGCATTCAGCTTGCTCAACCCATTCAAGGCCTTATACACCTCAATCAGATCACCTCACAGGTGCTTACTCTCCGGGCACTGCAATTTGCAGAAGTTAAGCCTGTCTTGGTAAGAGCACCCCTTTTTTCCCCTCCCCAATCATGTTGCCCTTCTTTGTACTAGTTCTAGCAACTCTACATCCTTCCTAAAATGAGGCCTCCAGACATGTACACAGTACTCTAGGTGTGGCCTGACCATTGCCGTCTATAACGGGATAATCACCTCCCTGTTCCTTCTAGCAAAATTCCTATATATCATTAGCATTAGTAGAGGCATTTGATGCAAGAAAGCAAGCTTATGCTGCATCAGCCAAAAAAAATAAAAAATAATAAATTTAAAAAAATAAATAAAAAATAACCACTTCCACTTCACCCCTCTGTTCGTTCGAAATACCTGTCCAGCTGAGCCTTAAACTTATTTAGGCTATCAACTTCCACGACAAGGGATGGAAGTCTGTTCCACCAACCAACCACCCGCTGGCTAAAGGCAAATTTCCTCACGTCTATCCTACATCTGTCTTTCCTCAATTTGAATTTATGCCCTCTCAGGTGATTATTCTGAGCAAGAGGAAGAATCCCATCGGCATTGAGCATGCGCAAACCATTCAAGCCTTTATACACATCTGTCAGATCACCTCGCTGGTGCCTAGACTTCAGACACTGTAATCTGCAAAAATTAAGTCTTTCTTCGTAAGAGCACCCCTTTGTTCCATTCACTAATCATTGACAAGACTCCATGACCTGCCCTGGCAGCCCATCTGCACTGCTCAGTGAACTTCATATTTGACTGCACAATTACCCCCAGGTCTTTTTCACTTTCCACTTCCCTGAGTGTAGTACAACACAGTTGGTACATTTCTCTTTGGTCATTGCTACCCATATGCAGTACTTTACATTTGTCAATGTTAAACTTCAGTTGCCACTTCTCAGCCCATTTGCCCAACTTATCTAGATCCAGTTGAAGTAGCATACTGTCTTTACTATCGTTAACACCATGCCAACCTTTGTATTATCTGCAAACTTGGACACTAAACCTGACATACCTTTATCAATATCATTGATAAATATACAAAACAACAATGGGCCCAACACTGAACCCTGAGGGACTCCACTAATAACATTTGTCCAAGAAGAGCAGTGTCCATTGATTAACACACTCTGTCATCTCCCACTCAACCATCCCTTTATCCATTGTAGCAACTTACCCTTAATGCCATACCTCTCCAATTTGTATAGTAGTCTTCCATATGCAACAGTATCAAAAGCTTTCCTGAAATTCAAGTATATGATATCAAAGTTATTTTTGGCATTCAGTTCCTTTGTGACCACATCATAGTATCCAATCAAATTGGTCAGACAAGACCTCCCTTTAACAAACCCATGCTGTGTCTTAACTATTATGGCAGTCTTGTCTAGATGATCCTGCAATGCTTCTTTAACCAGTGATTCCATTATTTTACTCAGAACACAAGTTAAACTAACAGGTCTATAGTTACTTGTGTCACCTTTTGAACCTCCTTTGTGAATTGGTGGTAGATTTGCACATCTCCAGTCCATGGGGACCTCCCCTGAGTCCAAGGAAACTCTCATAATTATGGCTAAGGGTTTGCTTACTTCCTTTGCTGCCTCCTTTAATATAACTGGATAGATCTCATCAACCCAAGGTGCCTTTTTTATGTTTAACTTCAACAATTTCTCCCCCGCTTTGCTCTCAGTTATTACAAAGTCACTTAGCTCCCTGTTAGAGTTTGATAAACTTCTGGCACTCCCCTCATTGAATAACTCCTCATGTTTGAATGTAGATGCAAATACTCATTCAGTTTATCAGCTACCTGAGCATGATCATCGATAGTCAACCCATCTATGTTAAGTGGTCCAATCTGATTCATCCCTTTCCTTCTAGAGTTTACATAAGTAAAGAACTCTTTGCTGTTTTTCTTTGCATCCTTTGCCAAAGGTTTCTCGTAACCAACCTTCGCCTGCCTAACCTCCTTTGTGACTTGATTACAGACTAGTTTATATCTGCCATAGGCTTCTGTGTCACCTGATACTTTATATGCATCCCATACATTTTTCTTCTCTGCCAAGAGTCTCATTAATTCATCTGACATCCATTTAGGCCTAAACCTTGAACAGTATTTCTTAGTTGGAATGAAAACCCTAGTAGCCTCCAAAATTAAGTGCCTGAAGGCTTCCCATTTAGAATTCATCGTTGGTAACATCACCAGTTGATCCCACTGTACAGAATTTTAAAACTGTCTGAGACCCCTGTACATGACTGCATTGATTCACATGCGACTTAGATGATTCAACTCTCCTTGAAATTGACAAGCAAACTGCATATGCAGAAGAGGAAAACAATTCTGAAGTGGATAACACTGAAGTACCACCAAAACAATTTTCAACAGAAGAACTGGAGAAATTTTTTGGGGCGTTGACATGGATTGTGAGGCAATTACGAATGGAGATCCGAAAGTTGAACATAGCATCAAGATATGGCAAATTTTACAAGGTGGGATTCGATGCTACAAAGACTTGTAAGCCAAGAAAAAGAATAGACGGCTTCAGCAGACTTCATTATTGAAATACCTAAATAAAGAACCGCTTTTTTTAAAGCTGTTTTCTCATCTCTCATGATATTACCTTTTCATTAATAAAATTTTTGCAATATTTTTAAAAATTTCAAATCCTTTTAATTGGCTATCAAGTGCAAATTGTTTATAGATTTATTATAATTTGTTTATAGACTGTTTCTCTAGTATGCATTCAATTAAAACCCATTATAATTATACCTCAATCAGCACAGTTTCACATAACACGGAATACTTTCGGTACCAATTATCAGTGCTATGTGGGGTATTGCTGTAGATATATAATCAGATGTAACAGGCAGAAAATTGAGTAGATTGAGTAGGGGTGCCGCAAAATAAAATAAATTACTTAGGGGTAACGTTATTAAAAAAAAGGTTGAAAACCACTGAATTAACCCATCGATATCAAGTGAACCAATCTGATTCATCCCCTTCCTTCTTACATAACTTTAAGTAAAGAAGTCTTTGCTGTTTTTCTTTGCATCCTTTGCCAAATATTTCTCGTAATCTGCCTTGGCTTGCCTAATCTCCTTTGTGACTTGATTACAACCAAGTTTACACCTACTTCAGTATCACCTGGTAATTTATATACATCTCATGTATTTTTTTTCTTTGCCACATGTCTTAATAGTTCATCTGACATCCATTTATGTCTAAGCCTTGAACTGTATTCCTTAGTTGGTATGAAAAGCCTAGTAGTTTCTATAGCGATTTCCCTCAATGTTTCTATATGCTTATGCCAAGAAAGGGTAGAAATCATTTTCTACCCTTTCTTCATTTTCTTCCTCATAAAGATATGTGATATTGTCTAGAAATTTCAGTATTATTGTTAGCATTAGTAGAGGCATATGATGCAATAAAGCAAGCTTATATATCATCAGCCACAAAAAAAAAACAAAAAAAACCTCCCATTTCACCCATCCATTCATTCCAAATGTTTGTCAAAGTTGAAGTTTATGAAATTGTTGAAGAATGATCATGGGAATAGCATTTTTTTTTTTTTTTTTGAGGGAAATAGGACTATCATGTAGGACACTAAGAAACTCAGACTATATCTGCTATTGGGGAGAATGCAATTTACATATTTGCCTAGGGTACCAATTTCTGGCAGCTAATATAGGGTCACTGCTGGTTTGCAACATTTTGACATAGTGTTTTAGATTGTAGCATTTGAACCTTTTGGTGTAGTGACTGTAGCATTTTGACTATAGTATTTTAGCCTGCTGCTATCATGACTGTAGTGTTTTAGACTTATGTTATGACTATAGTCTTTCACTGTGTCATTTGATATAAAATCTTCATTTTCGCTGTATACGGAGAAGTGTTTCTTTCCAGCAGTTATTATCCTGTATAGTACTTTGCACTCAATTCTGATGGGATTCTTTCTCTTGCTCACACTATGCACATTAACCTCAGGGGCTCACATCTGGTGAGTATGGGCTTGGCATATCCAGGGTCCTGAGCTGGTCTCTCTCTCTCTCTCTCTCTCTCTCTCTCTCTCACAGGGTAACTCAGAAATTTTTTTTTTGGCTGGTGCAGCAAAAGCCTCAGGCTTCCTTGCACTATATGTTTAGTAATAATAATAATAATGAGAGGACATAAATTCAAATTGAGGAAGGATGGTTTCAGAACAGATGTGCAGAAGTTTGCCTTCACCCAATGGATGGTTGATTGCTGGAACAAGTTTCCATCCATTATTATGGAAGTGGATATAGTTTGAATAAATTGAAGAAAGAACTAAACAAACTATTGGAGGTGGAAGATAGGTGAAATGTTTTTTTATGGCAAATACTGTATAAACTTGCTTTTTTGCATCATTTGCCACTACTAATTCTAATACTAAAATCGATCAACAATGTTGAAGTAGCATTGTTTATAATATAATCAGAATTATGATGGCACTTACATTAAAATACCTCAAGAGATTGGCACTGCATGAAGGTACATATCACACCCAAAAAAGGCTGTATATCTGTGACTGCTTTGCACAGTAAACAGAGAAAATGATCAGAATCACACTGACGTTTAACTTAACCCAAAGCCTGTCATCATGCAAGAGTGATGAGACTTCTGGAAATATTTCAGCAATTCATGCTTTTCATCTGCTCCATCCATGCTCACAATAGCTATTTCTGAAAATGTTTTCTTTGATTTCTCCACTGAAAATTCCAGAAACCTCTGTTAATTATCTCACAATTATGAAAATTTCAGTTCCTGAATTTTTTATAATTATAAAAATTCATGACAACATCCAATTCTGTTAACATCCAATTCCATGTATTTGCTGAAGTGCACAGGTCTAAAGGGAATTTTAATTTCAAAAATTAATTCAAAATATTTGTTTTAATACAAAAAATGGATTCTTCACAGCTGTGTTCAGAAAATATTGAAAATAAAGGTGGATTAAAAAAAAAGAAGAAGAATTTTGAATTTTTTTTGCTGATTTTTCAAATGCAAACATGTGGGGTTACTTCAACACCATGATTTTCATAGAGGAAGAAAAATCCTTTGGGTGACTAATGTGGATTGAAGGTATCCCCAAACATCATGTGTTTCAAATCCTCATTGCCAAATATAACAAATGTCAAAACCACCCAGATTTTAAAAAGAGCCTCCAGAGCATGAAAGATTGCAGACAGGTTACTCCAAAACAAAGAACTCTTTCAAGAAACCTAATCCAGAGCCAATTCAGTCCAACTCAAACAGAGTGGTGCAATTAGACATAGAGATGAGAGGCTGAGGGACAATCAAACTGGTGTTTGTCGCCCCTGGCTGCTAAATCGCCTGATGCTGGTCACTCAACACAACAAAACATCACATCACCATATCGTAGTTCCTCCAAAAACTTTGTTATTATAGTTTAATAATATTTGAGGTGGTGGTGGTGCCACATTCAAGTTCTGATCCTCTTCTTTAGAATTAATATCAACTTATATACGTGCTTTATTTTTTACAAAAGTAGTTGCCATAAAATAAATTCAGTTCATAACTGGATGAAAGGAGAGGAAAAGAAACAGCCTTAAAATATATTTGATTATAAATCAGTATGTTTTTGACTCACACACACAATAACAGAACTTTTCTGCTACTGTGTGAGTCAAAGATATACTGATTTATTGGCCCACTCTATTTGTCTGTAGAGTTGTTCGTTATACTCGTTACAGTCTTCCCAATGACAGCACCTCCACTAAACCTTGCTGTTGGGAGAACATACTATGGCAAAAAACATTCCCTTGGTATCAGCCAGACCCAAGCACTGTCATCAGATCAGATAACTATATACCACAATTTGTTACGTCATATACAGCTTTCCAATATTCCAGGGATCATCAATTACAATGGATGCATGACATCTGTAATGATTGGTTTGTGTGCTGCAACTCTTCCATAGAATTTAATGTTATGCTGCTCCCTACATATTATCCATTCTCCTACTAATGTTAGTTTCTGTAGCATCTGAACTGTTGTTATGTTGTTGTTATTTGTTTTTTTAGGAGCATAAGCAACTAAGGCCATATTGCTCCGGGATATGCGGTGGTCATTCCCTGACCTTTTCGCATCCTCCGTATTTGGTGGTGACGGGCTCGAACCCCTGGTCTAATCAAGAAGCATGTGCTACGCACTGCTGCTCCTTCCCACCTGGCTACGGAGGCGCCAGCATCTGAACTCCTAGTTGACAGTAATTAATGAAGAATGATGGAGCCTTATAAAAGCAAAATACTATTATAATAAAATTATAAAGTATTATGATATATAAATCCTATATATCCAGAAATAATGACCACAGAAGTCAAAGTAACTATCTAAATAATAATAACAAAAAAAAAAAGGAAAAGAAAAAAAAAAGAAATTAAAAATTTACTCATATCTATGGATCCATATCTATGTAACTCAAACCATGTAAGCTGGGACTCATTGTATATTTATAACAACTAGCCTGGTGTTTCTCAAATTTTAATCATGCTTCAATCAGACATTTTTTCAATAAATGTGGTGCCCCTCATTGTACTGCACCTCCCATGAAATGTTTTTTTCCCCACCAGTGAAGAATGTATATACCAAGTTTGAGTACTAGGCTACACTTTCTGTTAAATACAAATATACAAATACAGTATTTGAGTTTATTGATGAAATACTATAATAAAAATACTCACACATTGGTTTAGGAGATTTGTTTTTTAACTTCTCAGGATCAGAAATCACCGACTTATTACCTAAAAATGGAACATCGCATCCATCTATCATGACAGACCGAATTTGTGGTTTCGCTGTTTTTCTTAAATGCCATCTCAATACTAGATAAGCTACCAAACCCAATACAACAGCAACCATGATTGTACAATACACCGGTAAAACATTCTTCTCAGAATAAGTAAATACATTGCTGCCTTCGTCAGTTTTCTGTCGCTGTCCTGTGGTTGACTGCCATCTATAATAATCTTTATCTACAAGACAAAAATTTTGATAAGTTATATCAACAGTAAGTAGAAAACTAAATTATTATATTAAAATTAACATAATATAATAAATGAATTATTAGTATCATTATTGGCAGCAAATTATGCAAGGAAGCAAGCTCATCAGCCAAAAATATAAATAAATAAAAAACACCCATCCCACCTCATCTGTCCATCCCTTCTAATAAGTTGTCTAATTCTTCCTAAACTTTATTCAAACTATCCACTTCCACAACACAAATGGTAGTTTGTTCCAACAAGCAATCACTCCCTGGCTGAAAGCAATTTTTGCACATCTATCCTGCAACCATCATAACTTAATTTAAATTTATGTCCTTTAACTTTTATCATAATGCTTCTTGTTATTTTAAATGTATTCTATAATCTAATTGTTAATTAGTTTGCAGCCTTTTTTTTTTTTAAATCATGTCGTCCAATTCTTTTTAACATTCTTATTGCCCTTGCAATAGAAATAAAGAAGAAATAACCTTAGAAATAAAGCCTTTTGAGACATATCTTGATAGGATTTTTTTTTTATATATAGTTTTTAGTTTAAGAATATCCTCCTATATTCATTCTCGGAGATAAGTACCTACGTAAACATATTATTATTAGCCATATGGTGCAAGGAAGCTTGAGGTTTATGCTTCACCAGCCAAAAAAAATTGTGTTATCCTGAGAGAGAAGAGAGAGAGAGTCAGAAGTAGAAGGTATTCACCAAGAGAAGAATGATGATATCCATCTCAGGACCCTGGGTGTGCCAAGCCCATACTCATCAGATGAGAGCCCCTATTAGTATTTATAATGATTGATTGTTAAGTATAGTGCCTATGTATAAAAATTATGCAATTGCAGATGCTTATGTTTAATTTTATTTACTTTTATTTATTATTTTTTCCCCACAGATTGCACTTCCCTTTTACCACACACGAAGTGGATATTTTTTTTGCTTTTCCTTTTTCCCCCACACTAAGAGGAAGCAATTTTTTGCTATTAAAAAAATCTTTTAAGTTTTTTAACTGCAAAAAATGTAATAGTAATAATAATAAATATTAATTAATTAATTAATTAATAATATTATATATAATAATAATTATATATAAATAATTATTTATATTGACCAAGCTTATACAGCAACAGCCAAAAAAAATAATAATAAAAAAAGGTTGATAACAGCCTGTAAAATTTAAAATACTTAAAATTATTTCATTAAATAAAAAATTGCACTGAAAAATAATTGATAAAAATATTAACTAAAAACTCTGTATTGGTATGCAACATGCTCAAAGTGGTGTCGCGTTGAATTTTGTTACTAAAATTCAACGAGATTGAATTTCTGAATTGGTTTCCAAATCACTTCGAACATGTGCCACAATCAATCAACACCCATTTAGTGTCCAACTTGAGACTCACAGAACTAACTTTTCTTCTTCCTCATTTTATATTTTCAACTTCCGTTTTCTGGTGTTCCTTCAATCTCCCCTAAAAATTAATTACAAGACCTGTGTAAGTCATTTTGTGTTTGGAGTTTTCATAAAAAATATACAGTAGACTGTCGAAATAACGGCACCCCAAATAATGGAACATTCGAACTAACGACACATTGAGATCAGATGTTTACATGCAGAGTATATCTCTTGCAGTGCCGAAAAAAAGATAACGGCAATTCACGTGATTACTGTATTTGTTTACGTTCGCCATTTGGGAAGTCAATTCTGTACTGATACCACGGATTATACCTCTGTTTTATATTTACTTAAAATTAAAACCCCCCTCACTATGGCTCTTGAAGTTAATAAACCTCATACAAAGAAGAACAACATTAAAGCTTAGTGACAAACTTGATATAATCCAAACGATTACATTAGTCACCCGGAAAACTAATTCATATACCCATGTGTATTGTCTCTGTAAATTGTGTGTTCTCTGGTAGATTTGCTTGTTTTGCTGGACGAAAAATCCCAGTTTCTGGGGGAGGGGGCAACCTTACTATCTACGCCTGAGACCAACTGAACCACAGAGTGAAAAAAACCCAGGTCGATATTCAGAAACGGGTTCCCCGCATCATCGATGGGATCCGAACCCGGGCCTTTTCCACCCGGTGTGGGGAGGACAGTGACGATACCACTGTGCTACCGCGCACGCTAAATTTGATATAAAAAAGAAAATAGAACGGGGCGTAAGCAGGAGTCTATAATGGCACAATATAACATTCGATCGTCAACATATTTGTTTTTTTATGTGCAGTTAACAAAATTGCATTCTTGATCTCCCTATTTCTTATTTAGCCTCATCATTCCAAGGGCTCACATCTGGTGAGTAGGGCTGGGCAAACACAGAGTCCTGAGCTGGATATCATCATTCTTCTCTTTCTTGGTGATTCATTTCTGCTTCTCTCTCTCTCTCTCTCACAGGGTAATTTACGATTTTTTTTTTTTTTTTTTGGCTGGTGCTCAGCATACCCCTCAGGCTTCCTTGCACGATATGGCTAATAATAATCATTTCTGCATTAAAAATAAAACTTTATAAATAACGGAAAAATCGAAATAATGACACCTTGAATCCCCGAAGGTGCCGTTATTCTGAAAGTCTACTATATATATTAGAATACCCGTGGCGAACATTCGCCAAAACTGTTTCAAAGAAGTAAATGTTAATATTGAAGTAATTACAAAAACCTTCCCTGATAATTAAGGTGTCAGTGAGACGGACTCGGGTAATTTTTTACATGCATAACTGTAGCGTCCTTTAAAAAAATTACAATTATTGCACCAAAATTATCTGGGCCTGAAAACTTAAAGTTGTCCATGAGCAACAACGCCAACTTTTTTATGACAAAGCAAAGAAACTTTTCTTTTCAAAGTAAACGGCAAATTAGTTTCATTGGGAACTAAATGAGCTGGATATCATCATTCTTCTCTTTCTTGGTGATTCCTCTCTGTCTCTCAGGGTAGCTTGGGAATTTTTTTTTTTTTTTTTTTTTGGCTGGTGAAGCATAAGCCTCAGGCTTCCTTGCACCACATAGCTAATAATGATAATAATAATAATAATAATAATAATAATAGGTTGAACCCCCAATCAGGAAGGAATAATATAAGCGCAATACAATACAACATAATAATAATAATAATAACTTCTTGAAATTTGAAAATTGGGCTGAAATTTTTTTGGATTCCCCCCCCTCAATTTTATTGCGGGGGGAAGTAAAACCTATTCATAAAGGAAACTAATCTAAAGCTTGTTTGGTCTTTGAGTTATTCAAGTTCAAAGAGCATTCCGGACAGAGGGACATAAGCAAATCATTGAGTATGGGCTTGGCACACCCAGGGTTCTGAGCTGGATATCATCATTCTTCTCTTTCTTGGTGAGTCCTTTCTACTTCTGACTCTTGTTTTCTCTCTCCCTCTCTCTTCTCTCAGGGTAATTCAAAAAAAAAAAAAAAATTGTTTGGCTGGTGCAGCATACGCCTCAGGCTTCCTTGCACCATATAGCTAATAATAATAATAATAATAATAATAATAAAGATATCTCGACATATTTTTTCTCGCTGAACGCATACAATTTTTGGAAAACCACCTTGTGGGACAGAGTCCGGATCAGGGACTGTCCCACCTAATTCTGGACAGTCCCTGATGTCATATTATGTCAGAGGAGTATGGTAAACGCATGCCACATATACCGAACTTGATGGACAGTTTTCGATTCATAAAAAAAAAAACTTATAAAAGTCCCTGAGTGAAAAGAAATTTACGCGGGGTCCTCGGAAGTGAAAGGGTCACGATTTTGGTGATACCTTAAATGGTAAGAAAGCAGCATTCTTTGTGATCACTGCATCCTGGTAACAAAGTGAGCAGAAACACACTGCACAAACGTGGCACTACCTCATTTCTAGCCATTTTACAGAGTTCTGTATCTTCAGTGTGCCAAGGCGGAGTTGAACTAATGTTTAGGAGCTACCCTACATAAAAGACTACACATGTCCACGCCTTAAACACTGAATTTTCTCCCCATACCTTCGTACCTTCTACATTTCATATGGGCACTGTTCTAAATCAGCATATCAAGTTCCACCCCCTTCTCTCTTCCAATCAGCTAGCTTCTATTCACAGAGCACAAGGTTTAGTTCAATTGAAGTTGCCTCTCCGAACTTTATTTCATTTATTTCCTCTACTCTTCTGTTCTGGAACAACCTATCTTTCTTTGTACGACCAGGATGAGTGATAGCACTTCGACAATTACAACAATATATAGAAGTACTGGTGTTTATTGATGACCAACGAACAGGGCAGAGCAAATGGGGATACACTGGATGAGACGCCGAAGAGGGGCCTCAAATGTTTCTTTAATAGTTATAAATATAGCTATAACAAAAGAAAGGGCCCAAGACCAACAGTCCATTTGGGCAGCCATGGAAAACATTGCACGATCCTTCTAACAAATACTAAGTTTATTTTAAAAGCTTTATTTCTTTTCATTTTCGCAAAACATCTTACAATGTAGGACGTGTGTTTTTGATATTTAAGAAAATATTCACAGGCTTCATCTTTTAATAAAAACATTTTCCAGAGGTTGTTTTTATTTGCAATCTAACGAACTTGCTAAGACGTTTCTTAGCGTTTGTCTAAGAGCATTTGTGCTATCTTTCAACAATATTTCATTAATGTTATTCCTAGGCACTGTTTCGAGATTATTTTTTCTTCACGCTTACAGAATCTTTGTCTCCTCCCGTTGAAAAATTTACTGCTGAGAATTATTTGCTATTCCACCCTGCATGTCTAGTTCTGGAAGCCGCTTCCCCCTTCTCCTGTCCCTCGTTTCCGACAGAGACTAATGGCAATCGCTATTGTGTTTCCCTGCGTTGCATCCGCTCTTCGTTTGGTATGTGCGTGCACTATTCAAGGTCTTCACTCTTCTCACCCGACTCGAGACACCTTCTCCGACCCACTTCACACCTGGAGCCGCTCCTCGCGACCTAGGCCGCCCGCCCTGGCACAGAATGACACCCTCGGGGCATCTGAGCTCTCGTAATTACAGCGTTCAGAGGTTCGGCGGCGAGAGTGGCTGTGTCGTAATAATCATGCTGGAGCAACCGTAGTCGTAAGCCCCTGTTTAGAATCCGCAGCCCGTAATTTGGCAAAGAGCAAGACGCTTTACGGCATTTCCTAAAGCCAAAATGCAGACAAACAACTTTGTTTGCCAACGACCGAGTCAGGGAAACGTAGCCAACGTCACAATAAAAATTAATAACTTCAGAAATTGCCACCACTTCGGTGTTTTTACACTTTCAAGTGTGGTAATGTGTTTTTGATGCGAAACGGAACTTGGAGCCAGTCAAGGTCGAGGGACACAAGTGTTAGATCTACCTTTGTTGCATTCCCCCTCCTCTTTTTTTTAGGATTGGTTCATTTTCAATTAACCCTTCCCTCTTGCAATTACTACCGTGCAATAAGAAAGGTCGGAAGGTTCAAACAGATGTAGCTCATCTGTTCTCTCCCCAGTTTCCTTTGCGACAAAATGTGGTCACTTAAATGTAGAGTTAAATATATCTTCAACATTACTAAGATGAATGCTTGAGATTTTTCTAGAGCCGTATTATAGTTTTAATTGCTATTTACTGCTATTGTTAAATAGTTTTGTTTTAAAATAATTTTCATAATTTTAATAGCTTTCCTTTTTAGTGTATTGAAGCAGTTGAAGAGCAGAAATGCTCCAAAATAAAATCACCGAAAATGTACTGTATTTGGATGTTTTTATTGCCTATTTTCGATTTGTAAATTGACAATTGGGGAAATGAATGAAAATAAAGAAATCCATTAATGTAATTGAATTTTAGAAGTCTTGCTGATTGCTGTTTTAAATTTTCACAAGGCACTTCCATATCAATTGAAAAGAAGAACAAAAAGTAAACCGCACCGAACAGTATGCGAACTGGACAGTCAAACCATGGAGAAAAAAATAAATTACTCAATTAGGTATGAAATAATATCGCCAAAGAGGGAATGAGTCATTAATTTTAATTCAAATTCTACCTTCTTGTCTTTTTAATCGGTGGTCCTCGGAACAAATGGTCACTATATCCATAACGCATTGTAATACTGCACTGACCCTCACTTCCCAAATCTCTTTATTCTAAAGAAAAATTTCCACATACATGTATTCTGCAGTCATCCTTTTTCAATATTTAAATTTGTCACTTGTATATCCTCTGAGAAAGAGTAAAGAAGCCATCAGCATTTAGTTTAATGTCTGAAATATTTCAATTAAGTTACCATTTCAATTTGCTCTCCTAATATGATTTCTCTTCGATTAATAATGCGATTAGTAACACATGGAATTTGTTATTAATCAAAATTTTGTTCGAAAGATCAAAATTGATCTTTCGAACAAGATCAATTTTGAAGAACTCTTCGGTTATCACCGAAGAGTTGTTCAATTATATTAGATTTTGTGCATTACTGGGTTTCCTGGAATTGGAATAGGCATGGTCTTTTAAACAAACCCAAAGAACAAAATCTGCAGAGATTTAGCGAAGACGTAGCCGCGCGAAAGACTCTGACGATCGATCTACTTGTTAATTTTTCATTTAGGAGGAGGAGTAATATGCAGCAAAACAATCCTGCATGAAAAGGTTAGCTTTTCCTTCAATTTTAGAATAAGATGTTTTAAACTTGCCGTAGCCAAGTGGTCAGGGGCGCGAGTGTAGTAGCACACGCTCTTTGAGTGGACTGGGATTCAAGCCCGTGACTGCTAAACACGATTAACATTTGTATTGGTTGATTTATTGTAAACTCCACTGACCTGGTGGTCATGCAGGAGTATAAACAAGAACATTTATTTATATAGCCGGCTGAAATCATATTTCTTTTATAGAGAGAGAGAGAGAGAAGAAAATGTCCCAGCAGTTCTCTCAGAGTAAATCACGGCCCAAATATCTAGAATTTAACCCTTTTCAGTTTGGATATTACTTCTTGGTAGCTAAATAAACAAAATTGTGCCGGTTAATGTGACCATCGATCTTGAAAACTGCCTGTCAGACCACGAGATTTCAATCGATGAATTTTCACCAATTTTATAAAAGGAGAAAATAAATAAGAATTAAACTCGGATATCTGAATCACCTTCTTAATAAAGATGATCAGGCAGGAAAGTTTAATTGGAGAGGTTTTAGAAGAGGGTAAAACACAGTTCTGGCTTGTATCCTGAATCTTTTAAAATTCTTCTAACTAGTTCTGGCCTTCTGGGTATTTTAGGTTACTTGAGAACCTTCTTGTGGATACGTATTTGGATGAGAGGGGCTAGATCCATTGCTTAACGCACGTAGAATTATCTTATCTTCGCGTCGAGCTAAACGTAGTCTTCCGCTTCTACAGAGATTAGCAACACTTTTCAAAATGCTAATTGTTTAATAGGGAGCACATTTCTAGGGAAATGGAATCAGAATGCTTAGACCATTTTCTTTGAAAATGATCAAGAATTTTATATTGTTATTTCAGCTATGATGCATTATAACCTTTCTAAACATTTTCAAGAATTTTTTTTTTTTTTTGGTAGAGTCTGACTTGTCTCATCCTTGTATACTGAGGAGTGTTTTCTTATACAAGAGGACTGCTTTATTGGAAGCATGTGGATATAATCACCGATTTTCTGAGACCAGAGGAATTTTTATGCGTTTTTTTTTTCCTCCACAATATGGCTGAGTTAGTCAGTCTCAGGCGAAGGTAATAATAATAGTAATAGTAATCGTGGCGTATAATGCAAGAAAGCAAGGGTATGAGCTTATGCAGCATCAGCCAAAAAAAAAAAAAATTCACACAGCCATTCCCTCTAAATGTTTGTCCAGTTCCTCCTTAAATTTATTTAACCTATCAACTTCCACAAAGACAGATGGAAGTTTGTTCCAGCAACCAACCACCCGCGGGCTAAAGGAAAATTTCTGCACATCTATTCTACGACTGTCTTTCCTCAATTTGAATTTATGCCCCCTTAGGTTCGTAATCTGAGCAAGCGGAAGAATCTCATCAGAATTCAGCGTACTCAACCCATTCAAGGCCTTATACACCTCCATCAGATCACCTCGCAGGTGCCTAGTCTCCAGCGCTGCAATTTGCAGAACTTAAGCCTCTCTTGGTAAGAGGGTCTCTTCATTCTCCTCACCAATCTTGTTGCCGTTCTCTGTACACGTTCAAGCAAATCTACATCCTCCCTAAAATGAGGCCTCCAACCTGTACGCAGCACTCAAGGCGTGGCGTGACCGTTGCCTTATACAGAGGGACAATCACCTCCTTTTCCCTGCTAGCAAAATTCCTGTATATCATTGACAAAACCCCATGACCTGCTCTGGCAGCCTGTCTGCATTGCTCAGAAAACTTCATATCTGAATGCACAATTATTCCCAGGTCTTTTTCAGGTTGCAAACAAGCAAATCGACTGCACTGTACAGAATAAACCCAACTTACAGAAAATATAAAATGACGCCTTATGGCCGTAGTTACTTCGTCGTTTAACACATACCTAACCTATTTAGTGTTAGTAGTTGTGCAAATGATGCGAGAAAGCAAGCTGAAGCGGCTCACATCTGGGTTATGGGCTTGGCACACCTAGGGTTCTGGATATCATAGCTGGACATCAGCATTCTTCTCTTTCTTGTTGATTTCCTTCTACTTTGACTCTCTCTCTCTCTCTCTCTCTCTCTCTCTCTCAGAGTAAATCGGGATTTTTTTTTTTTTTTTTTTTTTGGCTGATGCAGCATAAGCCTCAGGCTTCCTTATAATAATAGTAATAATACAGCATCAGCCGTCTTACCGGGAGCAGTGATATCGTCACCGTCTTCCCCACATGGGGTGTAAAAGGCCTGGATTCGAATCCCCTCGATGATGCGAGGAACTTTAATGGGCCTTTTTCACTCTGCGGCTGAGTTAGTCGGTCTCATGCATAGATAGCATAGATCCCCCCCCCACCACAAGCGGGTTTTTTTCATCCAGCAAACCAGGCAAATCGACCAGAGGACATACGCAATTGACAGACATAAATACGGGTTTATGTATTAAATTACGGGTAGCCCTAATACAGTATAATAATTTTTTTCATACAGCATCAGCCAATTTTATGCGTAGTTATCAATCATTTAACGTAAATGATACTACTCAGGTCACTACCGTCCTACCTTTCGTTGGGCTATGAGTAAGGTGATCAGGTCCAATTTTCCGATGATTTTTTTTTTTTTTTTTGATTTTGTAGTTGTTGGCGCATCGGCTTCTATGGCCACATTGCACCTCCCAAGGTTTTTGCAGTACTTTGATCCAAGCCCGAGGCGGGAATCGAACCCGCGACCTTTGGGTTGCCGGGCAGGTACTTTACCCACTCGGCTAGTCCGGTCGGCCCCAATTTTCCGAGATTGTCTCGATTTCTGGCATAATGTCCCGGTGTCCCCCGAAAAAAATTTAGGGGAAATTTTCTCGTAGAGCTATTTTTTTTTTTTCTGAATTTAATATATTACGCTAAAATTAATAATATATATTTGTTAATTTAGCATGGCAATTAACATTATTGTTATACCAGTAAATAGCAACACTTACGCGGGAACTACTCACACAACAGTTTACATTTAATGGCAGAGTACGATTATGTCATAAAGCATCATAACGAACTGTATGCTCTGATTGCTCTGGTGCACTACTTATTGATTCGTGTTTTACGGTTTCATGCCTTAAATAATCAAACAAGCAGACGATGCCTGTTATACAATAAGGCATCATCTGTCCATTCAGTAAATTGCTTATGCGTAAATGCATTGGTGTTCAAAGAATGTGCATCACCCCTTAAAATTGTAATTGTCGTCCGAATAACATAAGTATATGGCAATATTTCTTACAGATTGCATCAGATAAGATTGAACGCGTAGGTGATGACGTAATATTGCATCAGCTGTTACTTTCAGTTATATAAGCACGCTCTGCAAGGGTTGCAGTCATTCCTTGCTTGTTTCAGGATGGCGAGTTACGTGCAGTTGACGCCACGAAGAAAGTGCTTTGTTCTTGCTTTACGTAAGGAAGGATGTTCTACCCGTCATATTGCTTATAGAGTGTCTTGTAATCAGTTGACAGTGAGTAGATTTCTTTAACTCAAGGATACTCGCTCTGCTGATAGGAAAAAAGCAACCGGACGCAAACGAGTCTCTACGCCAAAACAGGACCACGTTTTGAAGCGCTTATGCCTTAAAACCGTAAAGCTTCTTCGTCTGAGCTGAAAAGAGAATGGAAAGAATATACAAAAGTGGTAACAAGTACAGTAACAGTCAGAAGATGCCTCTTCAAAAATGGACTTGTAGCCCGTCGTCCTAATAACCCCCTCCACATAAAAAATGAAAAAGGCCTGATTAATTTGGTGTAAGGAGCATGTCAAATGAACCCCCGAGCAGTGGAAGCTAGTTGTTTTCTCGAATGAGAAGAAATTCAACCTGCATGGCTCTGATGGGAGACAAACGATTCGCCGTAGAAGTGGTAAAGAATACTATCCAGACTGTATGGTGTCTACAGTGAAATTCCCTACCAGCCAAATGATATGGGAGTGCATTTCGTATCGCGGAGTAGGTCACTGCAGTTTATAAAAGGTTCCATAAATGCCAATGGATACCTGGCTATATTAGAAGGCAAATTACTGCCAACCATCAGACACCAGCTTCATTTTAGTTTCATTTCTGCATTACAGCTTCGACAGTAATGTGTTTACATTTGTTACAGGTGAAAAAATGGTTGGAAGAACGGTCCATTACAACTCTTAACTGGCCAGGAAACAGCGCGGATCTAAATCCTTTAGAGAACTGTTGGCATCGTGTGGAATCTGCAGTTGCCAGAAAGAAACCAAAGCCCCTTCGTGAACTTCAGGAAACCGCAATTCGTGTTTGGGACCATGAACTACCAGTTGATTATGTTCAGAAATTGATCTTGTCAATGCCCTCGACGGTGTGCTGCTGTCATCAGGGCCAGAGGCGGTTCAACTAAATATTAGTTTGCATCTGGTGAACTTTTCATTTTGTTTTCCATTTAAAATGATAAACTGAAGCAAACTGAGGGCTTCTGATAACATTTCAGCCATGATTGTCGTGTTTGTCAAAACTGTAGTATAAAGGTTCCAAATGCTCATTTTGGAATATTTTGAGAGCACCTGTCAATTATTACTTAGCTTTACCTTAACTATAATAAATATCTTTTGTTTATATTTCTATTTGTGATGCTAGTCATTAATGCAACATACCGTCGCGAAAAAGGGTTAGAAATGTGAAATTCCTAGGTGATACACTTTCTTTGAACAGCAGTACGTGTAAATACCAATATTTAACAAAACATTACATTTAATTTAACAAAATTTTACATTTTTAATTAGTCGTACTGATATAAAAACTTACTAAATTATTAAGTTTTGGTAACTACCCACCACGAGGTACGAAAAAATGAACGGGCCCTCCACTCCCCAGTTCTTTACCAATAATACTGTCGGTCTCTGGATTTTTGGGCACCTCGCATTGGCATACCCGGTAATATTAACACTAAAAATACACTGCTCAACAAAATTAAAATAACAAAATGTTTTTTCATGAATATTTTATGGCGAATATTTTTTTTTTGTTTGTTTATTTGTTTGTTTGCTTGCTGGCATCATGATTTGTGCTTCCTGGTGTAGGCAGCCAAAATGCGGGGGAGGTGACACTTATCGGTATTGCACTTCATCCGATGGGTGTGGAGTTCGTGCATTGTGCACTGACAGGAAAGGTTGCTCCAGGCCCCGCTCGAGGGATGGGCACCGGATGGCAATCACCAATTTGGTGTTTGCTCCCCGGTGGCAGAGTTGCCCTTTTTTTCTTTTTTTTACTATGAGTAGAAAGAGTGGAGATGGACTTTATGGCGGGCCGGTGGACGACTTGAAGCCGAGCAGTCGCGGGCGGAGGTGACACGTTGGCTTCATGTGTCACTCAGTATCATCTCGGCACTAGGGAAGCAGTTTCAGGAGACAGGAACCATTACAAGAATGGTCAAGGTCGCCCGAGGGCTACGTAAACCAGAACAAACCGCTATCTGGCTCTAACATCAAGACGGAGCCCTACGATGTCCTGTCAACTGCCTCTTGAGGTTGCTGCTGCCACAGGTGAAAACATTTCCAACCGAAGTGTTAAGAAGGCTCAATTCAAGCGGAATCTACGCAAAGAAGCCAGCGGTTTATATCCCGTTAACCCCAACCCACCGCAGAGCTCGTGGAAACTGTTGCCATGAACATATGACTTGGAGTCTTCACAAATGGAGTACAATTCTGTTCTCTGATGAGTCTCGTTTTAGCCTTAAACAGATTCTACACGTTATTTCTTATGGAAACAAAAAAAAACAAATTATGATATTAGGGTCCTCTGTAAATGGTTACATCTACCCATATTTATTTTGTCTGTAAATTGCGTGTGTTCTCTGGTCGATTTGCCTGTTTGCTGCTGGACGAAAAAAATCCTGGTTTTATGGGGGGGGGGAACCTTGCTATCTACGTCTGAGACCGACTAACTCAGCCACGGAGTGAAAAAACCCACTAAAGTTCCTGGCGTCATCGACGGGATTCGAACCCGGGCTTTTTCCACCCGGTGTGGGGAGGACGGTGACGATACCACTGTGTGCAGACTCATATGGAGATAACAAGGAATGCGGTACTATCCCATCAACATTAGAGAAAGGGACATTATGGTATGATCAACAGCCGCAATCTCTGTGTTTCTGATAGGGATACTGTAACTGCGCAGGAGTACAGAGAACAGATCTTAGACTTTTTAGCGATGTGGTTGGCTCAGATTTTCTCTTCGCGCACGACAATGCCACTGCACACAGAGCTCAAGTGGTGTAGGAATATTTCTGGAGGGGGAGGGGGAACTATTGTTTTTAGGCCACCCGAATAATGAAATCCATCTGCCGTGCTGTGTATCTTATGTCTGTTAATTGCGTGTGTTCTATGGTCGATTTGTCTGTTTTGTTGGACGAAAAACTCCAGTTTCTGGGGGGGAAACCTTGCTATCTACGTCTGAGACCGATGTGGGGAAGACGGTGACGATACCACTGTGCTACGCGCGCAGACAATATTTCGAAACTGAAGATATCCATTGAGGCCAGCACGATTACCAGAATTGAACATATGTGGGAAGCCCTTGAGCGTCGTATTGCACGCCGACAGCCAACTCCTCGGTCACTTGGTGAGCTAAAGTCTGCGCTGGTGGAAGAATGGGATTTGTTGCCACAGAATCTTATAGGCAGCCTTATATCGAGCGTGGTTCACCGCTAGCAGAACTGTTTAGCCGGTGGAGGGGATCATGCGCCGTACTAATGTCATGTGACCATTTTTTCGAGCATCTTGTATCGATTTCTGTAATGTGACCTTTTTGGTATTCTTATACAACCCCGTTGTCTCCTCATTTCATCGTTATTCTGTGGTACGTACAACACCGTACCAAATTTTGTCTGGCTTCATCGCAAGCTGTCTGTAGTCTGTAGCACGGGCAAATTTGCATGTTGTGAGGGCTGAAAAATCAGGAATAATGACTAACGGAAAAAGAACAATGGTGGTATTGTAGTTTCACCACCTGAAAAAATTACCATTCAGGCAAGACATTTTAAGCGATCACAAAACCTGGATGCAAAAAGTTCCCCGCTCATGAAAACGGCACATTAAACTAATATTTACTGTGTGCCCTTTTTCTACTATTTATCGCCCCATCGAACTGACGGCTGGTTATGATGTTTATGTGGGTGGAGGTTACACAGCCCTGAGTTCAGACCCTTCAAATCAATTTTTTATCGAACGTATTGGATAAGAAAGGAAAAATTCGTTTTTTATCCTTTTGGATAAATAACGAATTTTTCTTCCAATGAAGAAATAAAACACAGTACGACGCCAAAAAAAAAAAAAAAAAAAAAATGATCCAAAAGTGCAAAACTCAAAAGATTCAATGAAGGCTGTGAAGTGTCAAAGTATTGTGTCTATAGAAGTATGTTTCGTTCGGGCGGTTTGCTGTATATAGGACAGAAAACTCAAATTTGTAGGAGATAAAACCATGCGACCCTCGCCCGAGACCGACTAACTCGGCCATGTTGTGAAAAAAGTTTATAAAAGTTTCCCCTGTCGAGACGAAATTCTAACCCACGCGAAATCGAATTTCAGTGGAGAGAAATTCGATTTCGAGAAAATAAAATTAGATATATTTTTGTGCGCTATTTCATAAAATAATATTAGTAAATATTATTTTATTAATATTAATAAAATAATAATATTGCTAATATTATGGTGCTTAGAAAAGCCTGGGTAGTAAAAATAACATTACTACTGCTTTAACAGATGGTTCATCTAGTCACTTGAACTATACATACGATTCGAACCAAGTGGGAAAGGTTTAGAGTTTAAATTCTGGACGACCCTAGTTGGATTCCTTTTTTTTTTTTTTTTAGCCCAATCGTCCAATAAAATGAATTTTAATGGACGATGAACGAATATCCAAAATAAAAAAGCAAGGAATGCCTAAATTAACTAAATTTCAATTAATTAAAATACTCTGACTGAGAAGTGTTCCATCTAATGGTTCAGAAAGCTTTAGTTTTCTTGCGAACTCTGGAAGGTTTCACAAGAAAAATTAGATTTGCCATTTTCATGCAGTTATCATTATTTTACTTTCCTCCTAATATACAGTTGTTGTTATTGGATTTTAGGTTTTAAAGCATCGGCTATTTAGGCTATGTTGCTCCAATTATATTGTCTGTGAATTGCGTGTGTTCTAAGGTCGATTTTCCGTTTTACTGGACGAAAAACCTGAGTTTCCGGGAGAAAAACATGGTACCCTCGCCTGAGACCAACTAACTTGGCCATGTTATGAAAAAGACCCATAAAAATTCCTCCCGTCATCGATGGGATTCCAACTCAAGTCTTTTCCACCCGATGTGGGGAGGACGGCGATCTTGCCTACTGTGCTACACTGTGTTACCCACGAGGGCCTAATATACAGTATTCAATATTTATTAATGATATTCATGAAGGTATTTCAGGCTAAATGTCTAAGCCTGAAGATGATGCAAAGTTTGACAGTGTAGATAACGACAATAATCAGTGCAGGCTGCTGTAACAAGATCTAGGAAAACTGTGTCAATGGGCTAAGAAATGGCAATTGAAGTTTAACATGGACAAATACAAAGTACTCCATATGGGTAGCAGTAATCTCAGATTAACATGTCAACTGTGTTACTATACTCAGCGAAGTGGAAAATGAAAAAGATATGGTAAAGATCTGATAATTGTGCAGTCATGCTGTCAGGATATGAAATTCTCTGGAACAGTGCAGACAGACTGCCAGGACAGCTCATAGGGTTTTGTCAATGATATACAGAAACTCTGCTAGTAGAGATAAGAAGGATTTTATCCCCTTCTACAAAGCTATGTTTAGGTTACACCTTGAATACTGCAGACAGATCTGGAGGCCTCAATTTTGGAAGGATGCAGATCTGCCGGAACGAGTGCAGAGAAGGGCAAACAGAATGGAGAAAGGAACAAAAGGGTGTCTTACCTAGAAAGATGCAAATGATGCAAGAAGAAAGCTTATTCACCCGTCCCTATCCTCCAAGAATTTGTCTAGTTCATCCTTGTATTCATTCAGCCCATCCACTTCCACAACAACAGACGGAAGCCTGTTCCAACGATCAACCACCCGCTGGCTGAAGGCAAGTTTCCACAAATCTATCCTGCAACCTTTTTTCCTCAACTTGAATTTATACCCCCTCATATGTGTAGTCTCAGCAAGTGGAAGAACACAATTAACATTCAGCTTACTCAAGGCTTCAAACAATCAGATTTCCCTGAAATCGAGACGCTGCAATTTGCAAAACTATAGCCTTCCAGGGTAAGAGCACCCTATTGTTCTTTCACCAGCGTGGTTTCCCTTCTCTGCACCTGTTCCAGCAGATCTACATCCTTCTTAAAGTGAGGCCTCCAGACCTGTATAGAGTACTCAAGATGCGGCCTAACCAGGGCTTTATGCAAAGGGATAATCACTTCCTTATCCCTGCTTCCCTCCCAAGAGCCTTATAAATTCCAATTACATTCCATCTAAAGTATTCGGTTATTAAATCTTTATACGCCACATACAATTGTAACCGAAATCTGCTCTTATGGCTTCCTTTCGTTGCACTTTTTCAAACCTTTCAAGGATTTCGATGCGGTTTATTTATTTTTTTTTTTTTCACGTGTGGCTTTCCAACTTGGACACAGTGTAGTCGCACAATTTCTTTATAATTAAATTATAAAATTTCTACAAGAAATTTTCTAATAAATCATCAACAGGACAATATGCATTCTCCTTGCCGCTGTCTACTCTTCAGAAATTTTTATGTAAATGAGGAGTAACGTCCAAATCCCTCTCTTCCTCTACCGTTTTACCCAAGACCTCCCGTTACACCATCCAAAGTGAAATCTGTGAATCAACTAGTTGTTCTAGGCAAGAATAATTTTTTATTGAAGATACCAAAAATGATGAAAGGTTCTGATTTTCACTGATTATAATAGTACTCCCCACACTTGCTTCTATCTCCATGGCAAAGGGCACAAAGTCAGAGGCGAGAGGAACCTTTATAAGTTTTTGGGATGTCATGGCTGAGTCAGTCGGTCTCGGGCAGTTATTGTTTTTTTTATTTATTTATTTTTTTTACTTGGTTTTATTTAACTTTATTTTTGTCTAGCAAAGACAACCGGACTGTAGAATACACGACTTAAGCATACAAATACCGAGCTCTGCGCGCCAGGTCTAGCTGGGGCGCCGCAATGGTTGTCGCCCCACTGGTTGTCATTTTTATAACCTCAATTTTAATTTTTTATTAAAACGTGTACCAGAAATGTATTTTAAATAAGTCATTTTTTTAATATTTTAGGGGAGGACACACTTTTTCATTCATGCCTCAGGTACTAAAATGGCTCGGCACGGCCCTGGTAGTGGGATTCGAGCGGGATAAAGGTCGAAAATATTGGCCACTGTAGACTTTAATGGGATGTAATAATTTAGGCTAATATAAGATAGTGGTATCCATTAAAAGGCACGAATACTGAATGACAGGTACAAAGAAGTGAACGAGAAAATGATCGATCCAATCACAAAAGGTGTAATTGGTATGAATATTAGCCATATAGTGTTAGGAAGCCGCAGGCTTTTGCTGCACCAGCCAGAAAAAAAAAAAAAAAAAGTACAAATAGACAAATTATGCGCTTACTAAATTACTTGACCTGGTGCTCTTATCTCGATGTTAAGCCAGCTCGATCAGACCTAACTCTCGTGAGGAGTTCTCTCCTTTGCATCAAAATGTTTTCATTTGTATAATTACCTTTTTTCATTTTGTAAATAATTGTTCCAGTATCCTGGAAGTATCGGGAGGCTGTAAACCTATGGCTTTATGGCCGTGAAGGGAAATAAAGATTATCTCTCTCTCTCTCTCTCTCTCTCTCTCTCTCTCTCTCTCTGCTTACTATACGCTTTCTTCCTCCTGCAGGTTGGCCTTTGGATTTCTTCAAACTATTAGCCTCAACTAACTTCGATGGCAAATTGTTCCAGTAATCAACAACTCACTGGCTAAAAGAAAACTTCCTACTATCTAGTCTAAACTGTAATTTTAATTTATAGTCCATAGTTCCGGAATTCTTTATAACAGTGAAAATTTCTCTTTCATTTTACTAACCCCTGTAAAAGCCTCATATACCTCAATCAGGTCCCCTGTAAGGTACCTGGTTGTCAAGCTCTGTAGCCCACATAATTGGATTCTTTCCTCCGGCACAGTCGTGCCGGAGGAAAAACCCCAATTATGCCGATCTCATCATGGGAGGTGCCAGTCTTTAAACCCTAGGTAACAGTGGGTTTTAACTGAGCTAGCAGGTTCATTTGTCAGAAAGCAGAACCCCCAAAGTCAACTTTTAGAAACATTGTGTGCCAATGGATGACAGAAGATAATCCGACCATTCATTTCGAGCCAGGTAGATATGCTGACGGGAGGAATTTTTCACAACGTGGCTGAGTTAGTCGGTCTCAGGCGAGGGTAGCACGTTTTTTTTTTCTCCCGGAAACTCGGGGTTTTCGTCCAGCAAACAGAAAATCGACCTCAGAACACACGCAATTTACAGACAATATACACGGAGCAACATGGCCTTAGTCGCCGATGCTCCTAAAGCAACAACAACCGACCAACCTGAGCAATGAACGTCACCACTGTTCTTGATTAAAAGAACTGAAATATTAAACAAAAATCACAGCAAGGATGGAAGGTGGTGTAGCGTGATGAATCAGGCTGCACAGTCCTGGCATCAGTTGGACCCAACCTGTGACCGAAGAACAATTTCAGTCGGATTGTATTGCACTAAGAATGAGGTTTGATGGTGTGATGGTATGGGACTATTTGACATAGCTTAGATTTCACCTACTAGTTTGGCATCAGTGAAACCATGAATTGTTACATGCTGAACAATCTGTCCAAATAATTTCCACACTGCAATTCTTTGAGGAGGGCGTGATTTGCATGAATTGTTCCAGGTCACAACGAATAACCAGTACAACAGCAGTTTGTGGAGAACAATGTGCTGAACTTCTCATTTGAAGCCCAGTACCAAATTTTGATTCAGCTGAACGTTTTTGGAATGTTTTGGAACAGTTGAGAACCAAAACTAGAATCCTTATTCAATAAGAAGACTAATTGTAGCAGGTCTTATGGGAAGAGCAAGATTCTCGTCTTCTTATACGAAAAATATGTAGGAAATTTTCTTAGAAACTTTCTTAAAAATTCTTAGAAATTTTCTTAAAATTTTTTATTTGATGAATTATAGCCCCTGGTTGGGGGAACCTGCTCGATATTGAATATTTCTTTATCCAGTCAATTTTTTTATTTATTTATTGCCCTAATATTGGAGAAGTTTGTATTAATCAAAATAATATTTTGCAGAATACTGCGTTAATTTAACTTGGGGCTGAATATTAATTTTAAATAAAATTTATGCAATGACCTTGAATTAGAAAACAAAGGTTTCATGGTATTCGCTAGGACATGCATTGTGTTCCATCTCAGTTTGCTTTATTTATTATTTAAATGGTGTTGTTCTAAAATTACAGTAAATCCCGCTAATCCGGTTACAGTTAATCCGGATGGAAATATGAAAAATTCTGTTACCCAGTTGAGTACTTGGAAAGACACGGGATTTAGGAAGGCAGATGAGTCTCTCTGCATAGTCACTCTGCCTCCCCTCCCCAATTAATCCGGACTGTACTTCAGGTGCTTATTTGTCCTCATAAAGATAATATTAATCACCACACAAGATTTCAAACTGATATTGGACTATCAGAAATGGGTATGCATGAGTGTAGTATTCATTTCGTCCAGAGGAACAGCAGAGGAATGTCCATATAGGGTGAATGGATTCATTTATCTTTCTATACATTAAAATAATTTTCCTCCTAGTGATATTTATTCAGCCAATGGGAGAAGAGAGAGAGAGAGAGAGAGAGAGAGAGAGAGAGAGAGAGAGAGATGCTAAATACGTAGCAAAAGCTTTGTTTACTGTGGTAAAACAAACTTCTGGTTAAGCGTGGTCACGCGCTATGTTTATCTAACATGACCAATCGGTACCATTATTGATTACCATATGTAACGTATTTATATATTCATAGCAGAGGAAGAGACACACAGTGTCGAAAGCTTCTTAAGTATTTTATTTTACTTTATCAAAAGAAGCGAGCGCAGCGGGCAGGTGGCGAAGCCCCCTAGTTATTACCAAGAAAATTATTGAAGAGATTTTATGGGTCCGATCATTCCTATTTGAATAAATTTTCAATTTTGAACAATAATATCGAAAAGTAAGATTTCACAAATCTTTTTTTTAAGAGTTTACAAACCTCATAAATGAACTGTGTGAACAGTTCAATATTCATTTAAACAACAACTTAATTGTATTATTATTTATTGACTCAGCCTTTGACATAGTTTGATGGTTTACTTTAAAAAGGCTACGCTTATGGTTTTAGGGGAAAAAGCACATAGGTTGCTTACTCAATATTATAAAAAATAAATAAATAAATAAATAAATAGAAAAGTAACTGTATGGTGGGCAACATATTCAAATTGTACGTTGACGACTCTTGTTACAAACTGGAACAGAATGCTAAACTTAATGCAAAAGGATTTTGACTTATTTTTCCTAATATAACATTTAATAATCATAAGTATTTACGTATAAACTAATACAGTATACCTGTGGTCTATCAATATCTTGTTGCAAATATCTCTGATGGCCCATACCAGAGGTTCTCCAAACTTTTCTATCTTTTGCCCATCTCAAAAAATATTTCATAAATTTCACGTGTCCCCCCCCCTTTTCCAAGATAAGTGCAAACAGTTTTGACATAAAATTTACCTATGAAGAGGCAAATTTTATCCTCAAAAGTACATACACTTTTAGAAATTAATATACACCATGCTGCCACTTTATTAGGTACACCCCTGCTGTGCACACAAATGGTTTGTCACATGACCACAGTTGTGGATATAAATGCAGCAGAACAACCTTTCTAGTATCAGTTAAGCGTACAAACCGGAGCAAGAATGGGAAAAGGAGTGATCCGACGGACTTCGAACGTGGCATGATAGTAGGCGCAAGACGTGCTGGACAAAGCATCTCTGAAACGACAGTTCTCCTGAACTTTTCACGCACCACAGTTTCAAGGGTGCATCGAGAATGGTGCAACGAACAGAAAACCTCCTCTCAACGGCACTCCTGTGGAAGAAAATTTCTTGTTGATGATGGTCAGGAGGATGTCTAGAATTGTGTAAGCAAACAGACGGGCCACAATGTCGCACATCACGTCATAATACAACCTTGGTGCCCAGAACAAAATATCGCAATGGACCACTAGTCGCACTTTGTCGAGAATGGGCTACAGCCGACGGCCACATCGCGTACCTTTATTATCAATGAAGAACAAGAGAGCACGCCTCCTGTGGGCGCAGCAACACCAGCACTGGACTATCGAGGATTGGAAAACAGTTGCTTAGTCTGACGAGTCGAAGTTCCTGGTGCATCATGTTGATGGAAGGCTCAGAATTTGGTGAAAACAATATGAATCCATGGACCCGTCATATCTGACGACTACTGTGCAAGGTGGTGGGGGCAGTGTTATGGTGTAGGGAATGTTTTGTTGGCACACCTTGGGTCCAATGATACCCATAGATTCTCTGAATGCCACATCGTACCTAAGCATCGTTGCTGACCAAGTGCATCCGTTCATGTTGAGTTTATCCTCAGTCAGATGGTTATTTCCAGCAGGATAATGCGCCGGTGCATAAAGTCCAAACCACTATGGAATGGTTCCAGGAACATGACAATTACTTTTCTTTGCTGCAGTGGCCCACTCATTCCCTGGATCTCAATCCTATTGAACATCTTTGGGATGAGCTGGAAAGGGCTGTTCCCTGCAGGCCTACACCTCCGTCGAACCTCAAGGAACTGCGTGACACACTCATGTCTGCATTGTACTCCATTCCTGCACAACGTTTTTAGCATCTTGTTCAATCCATGCCTTGTCGAATTCAGGCTGTTTTGAAAGATAAAGGAAGCTCAACACACTACTAGGTAGGTGTACCTAATAAAGTGGCAGCACAATGTATATACATTTCAATACATTTAATCACAAAGACTGAAGTAAAATTGATAAAATGATAAATAAAATTAGGTAAAATTGAAATGAAACAGCATGCGATACCCAAAAACCCAGAAAATCGTCCCCTAGGAGTTGTTGTTGTTGTTGTTGTTGTTTTAGTTGTGTTTTAGGAGCGTCAGCGGCCAAGGCCATATTGCTTCGTGTATATTGTTTGCGCGTGTTCTGTGGTCGATTTTCTGTTTTGCTGGACGAAAAACCGGGAGGGAAAAAAAAAAACCCATGCTACCCTCGCCTGAGACCAACTAACTCATAAACGTAGTGGTAAAAAGGCCCGTAAAAACTAGGGTCTTTGTACCCAGTGTGGGGGAAGATGGCGATCCTACCAACTGTGCTATCCACGAGAGTTCAGAGGAGTGCCCACACTTTGGGAACATATGGTCCACGCATATTATTTGATTTTAAGAATTAGATTTTTTTTTATCATATTAGGAAATTGAATATTACTACTAAAGTCACTAGAAATTTCTCTTTTCAGAAAATATGGAAATAAATTATGGGTAAGAAGACGTGGAGCAAAACAGAAAAGCGAAAAGCATTTTTCCTTAAATATAAAGTGCTATTACTGCGCAGAAGCTAGGATTTGTTCTGGGATTATCCTCACTTAAACAAGTAAGAAGCAAAACATACCTCGATCATAATTAATGGCATTTTGGCTAATTTGAATTTAAAGTTGAGATTAAGTTACAAATAAAATGTTATTCAATTCTTGATCTGAGAAGCATAAGTTTTTAATTAAATAATTGTGATGTTATTTCCTTGGTTTAAGAGAAGCAGTAAATCATGTTTTGAATTTTTGTCTCTAAGATTTGTAATGATTGTGTAAGGTAATGAACTTGTTAACATGGATTTTGTTTATCCATAACATATTACTGTTGGTCGAGGAACTCTTTTACTATCCTACAGGTGTTCAGGATCGCGGCTTTCTGGACCATGCCGGTGGTTGACACGGCGATCGGGATGGTCAGTACTTGTTCTATATGTCACATTTCTTTGACTTCCTGTCTTAGGTCTGTGTATTTTCCAATCTGTTCCTCGTAAGTTTTCTGGAGATTGCTGGTTCTGGGCACCGTTATGTCGATCATGTAAGTAGCCATTTCCTTCTTGTTGATGAGGGTTATGTCCGGTCTGTTATGCGGGATCATCTTGTCCGTTATTATGAGGAGGTCCCAGTGGAGTTTGTGAGTATGGGTCTCTAGTACTGCCTGGAGTTGGTATTTGTAATACGGTACACTTTCTTCAGTCAACTGGTATTTTTGCGCTAGCTTCTGATCTATTATCCTGACGCCCTGATCATGTCTATGAGTGTTATTCCATCTGGGTGATCACCCTGCGTATTACGGTGATCCTTGGCGGCGATGTATTTCCTGTAGTTTTGTGGCGTCTTGGATGTCCAGCTTGTATCCTTCAATTGCAGTGCCTGAGACAGAAGGATTCATGGCTCACGAGAGGGACTGAACTCTTCAGCTTCAGTACGTCTCGTGAGCCATGCGTCGGAAGCCTCTTTATCTACGTGGTCTTGTTGAAGGTCCTTGTAGTGCCTTCTTTGCCCATCTTTCTATCTTCATTTCTTCCATCTGAGCTGTAGGGGTCGCCGCGCTTAAGTTGAGTGGGGTATGCCATTTGTCTATCTTCTTTATGGCCTGGTAGAGTGACGCTGTGTTTTTCTTTAAGTATTCCTTCAAGTTCTCAATCGTTGTTGTTCGATTATTTCTGTCAAGCTCCTTTCTCTCTCTTTCCCGGCTATGCTCAGTCTTTCCACATCCGACTTCGGGTAGTGTTAGCGGCTCTTGGTCATCATTGTTCTTGTCTTTTTCACGATCTCCTCCAGCTTGGTGTTAGTCCATTCTATGATCCCAAAGGAGTACGTTGGCACTGAGACTGCATAGCTGGTATATGGCTTTCATAGTGTACGCTGCATTCTGAATTTCAGACGATATTTTTTCGGTCAGACAGTCCTTGATCTCCTTGTGCCTATTTCTAGGTCAATTTCCCTGTCATAACTTCGATTTCCTTATTAGTCTACAGCTGGTAGTTTCGGCTGAATGGTTTTCGCTGATGATATCCGTAGGCTTCGCATTTGGCTAGTCCAAATTCCATCTTGATGTCACTGCTGATTTCTTCGGTGCTCCAGAGTAGCTTTTGAGTTTCTTCTCGGTTGCTCGTAGAGATTGATGTCATCCGTGTATATCAAGTGGGAGAGGGTGTAAAGGTTGTCCCTTTTTGAGGATATATCTATGATGGATAGTGGATTGAGTGCTAGACAGAATCAGAGTGTACTCAGGGTATCTCCCTAAAAGATTCCTCTACTGATGGGGATCGGTTTGGTTGTGATGTTTTCGACCTTGGTACTCCATTTCGCATAATGCAACCATTAATGCCACTAATGGCTCTTACATCTGACGTCTATATGAAATATCACTTGGCGATCCAACGATAGAAACCAAGGCTATAATTGAAGAATTAACTGCAGGACATTGAAATGAATTATTAAGGAAAAAGTCGGTCATTAATCTATTCTCCTCAAAAAGCTACATTAGACCAATTACTGAAAAAAAACGTAGTATTTCGAAAACCAAATAAATGACTGAGCTCAAATAACGACTCAAATGAATAGCTGTATAGTGAAGCATATAAATGGCCTTTATACGAGACAATGAAAAGAAAGGATAGAAGAATGTAATATATACCTAAATGAATAAACCAAATTAACGAAGTGATAAAGAGAATTAATGAAATAAATGCTTTTCTTTTAGATATTCATTGTTTATGCTAGATTTGAAGTTTATTTTGCTATAATAAAATATATAAAGTAAATAAATAGAGTATTGATTTCATTTTAAAATCTTAACAAGAATATGGAACTTACCAACACAAAGGGTATCTTGGATCTGCGTGCATTCCTGCAACATTACTTGATCATCGCGACAAGTTGTACAGAGCACACAACCTAGAGTAACACTTAGGACTCCGGAGTAAGTTCCTGGTGGACATCTTCTACACAGGGTGTTCTGCATATAGGTGCACTGTCTGGCTACGCCCCATCCATGACGACACAGATCACAGGGTTTACACAAGCTGTCATTATTATCGAGGTAATATCCTCGATCACACTGGCATACCGTGTCGTGGGTGATGTTACATTCATGAATGAGGCGGCTGTTTTCTGGACACACCGAGCAAGGACGACAGGACGTTTGGTTTCGGGAGGGTTCGGTTGAAAAAGTACCAGCACCACAGGGACTACAAGTAGCGTCTGTGTTCTCCGTACAGGGGTTCACTACACTGTACCCAGGAGGACACGTGCAACATGTGGTTGTATCGTTTTCTCGCTGGTCGTCACCATTTTCTATACACCCACAAAAAACCTCTGGAGGCTGAAAGAAAAAAAAATAACTAAATGAATATTTTGCTGCATTCTCTAATTTTATGGCTTCATTTTAATTTTGTATTGTTTGTATTAAATCCTTCTGACTCTATTATCCATATTTTGCTATTCACATAATGTTTCTTTTTTAAACTTCCCAAGTGCAGAACATTCACCAAAAGTGCTGTGGCATGTTATAAATATTTATTAAAGTGTCGCTTGTCAAGTGGACGAATGAATCGAACAGAAGAGAGTGTGATAATAACATTCCTCAACTCCAATTAAGTTTTAATATAGCCTGTTAATTACCATTTAGCCACAAGCTATTGCCTTTAAGCAGCTGTTCATCAATCTTCGAGAGGCTCCTCGAGTACTGTAATTATGGCAATAAATTCTGTAAGAAGTGACTTTTACGGGAAGCACGCAACAGAGGGAAGGGGAAAAAAGCTTTCCCCTAATATACGATTACCTTCTCGCAACATAGAACACAACCAAAAATAAAATCAGTGAACTTATTATGCGCTTCTTAGATAAATGATTGTTCAGAAGCAACAAACTTAAAAGAGCTATGAAGAAATTTTTAATGCTTATGAATACCAAAATGTGCCCCAAGCTGTTTTGATCTTATGACAGAGTAAGTTCTCAACCAACTTGTCAAGCTTACTAAAAAAATAAAAAATAAGACGTTAGATAAATTTTAGCATGAAAAGGAACCAGTAACATATCCACAGGGTGACCACAAAGTCCCTTTGCATTTTTTTTCGAAAACTGTCTGCAATCAATATATTTTAAGTTCTGAAACATTTTATTATATTTTGTTCTCAAACTATTTTTTTTTTTTAAGATCAGGCATGTAGAAGAAATTATTTGCTGAGAAGGTTTAAAAAAGTATGAGAGGAAAATTTTTGCAGAGTATAATAAGCATGCATCTTCGCGTGAAACACTACAGATTTGGAAGAAAGCGTCAGCACAATCTCCAGATCATGTGGACGTTGTTCACAGGATCTCATAGAGCTACTTTAAAAATAAACCTTTTTCTCCATATGAGCTGCATGGTCTTGTTATCCATCACAATTTTGTCACAAGTCTATGGCTACTGAAATAAAATACGCTGGTTGTGGAATTGTTATAAATTTTATTACAAGATATATTACATAGAACATAAGAGTTTCAAACTTAAAAAACAAACTAAATAAGGCAATTAATGAGATTTGTGGCATTGGTTTTCTCCAGCAATTAGCTTATACATGTATTTTTATTACTGTACTTTTAAATGATGCAAGAAAGCAAGCTTTTTCCCACATCACCTGTCCATCCCTTCCAATAATTTGTCTAGTTCTTCCTTGAACTAGTTCAAGATCATCCCCCCATCCTCTCGCGTCCAAGAATCAACAGATATTTTCTTCTGAATTAGTGTGCAATTAGTGAAAACTTGAGTGTACATTTTACCGAGTCAGAAGCAGGGGAGAATTTAGGTAAGGGTGACAGGTGCAACAGATGCAACATACCCTGAACCCAGATAGGGAAGGGCCCTCAGTCCAGTGAAGAACTACTTTCCGCCCTTTTCCCCGAAATTAATTTTTGCACCGGAGCCACCGAACTCTGGGACCGCTCTGACCAGGAATATTTATTTTTATTGTGCAAGATTCCCAATTATTATTATGAGAAAATTGAGAAGCACCGCCTAATGTCATGATACGATTAGCAGTTTCAAAGAATCACTTAACTGGTCATACTTATATGCTCCATAAAGGTCATACATGCCGTAAGTTCAGATATGATTGACACCTCCTTAAATGCGGCATATCAGAACATACTTCAGACGTGGTTCACTCGGCAGCTACGTGAGGGGAAAACCTTGAATCAACATGCATCCTGCAGCAAGGTGGTGCAATGGCACATTATATTCTTCCCATTTCCACAGTATCTTAAAAACATTCAGTGGGCGGAGGATTGTATCAAGACCCCTTCAAAGAACTTACCAGTCACTTTGGGGCATCATAACCTTTTCACAAGTGGCTAACTATTCGGTCACGTGTGATGATTACATAGGTCACCTCTTCATCGAAATTTTGGTTTTCATCCAGCAACCCGACTATAGATAGAAAATGACCAACATGCGCCAGAATACAAACCTGGAAACACTTCACTGCAGACCTACTCACCCGTTAAAAAAGTTCCAGTGTCTGTCGGATTTGCTGGCAGCCTTATTCGACATGTTGGGGGAGCATTTCAATATTATCAGTTGAACAATGGCTTTCGGATGGCTCCACAAGTAAAAATCGAGTGGATTCAGGTCCGAGGAGCGTGCAGGCCAAGCAATGAGTCCTGCACGACCTATCCATTTATTAGGGAGTGGCTCATTCAAAACGTTCTAGCGACACGGCTAAAACGAGGCGGAGCACCGTCCTGCATAAATCACATGCGACGAATGACATCAAGTGTGACTTCTTCCAACAACTCATTTAAATATTATCTTCGAAAATTGCAGTAGAATGCTCCCGTTAATCTCCCAGGCAGAACAGACCCGATTTAATTGTCGCCAATTAATCCTGCCCTGCCCACACGTTCATACTGAATTGTTACTGGTGTCTTGATGGAACAATGGCATGGGGATTTCCTTCAGCCCATCGATGACTGTGAAAATTAACCACACCATTCCTAGTAAATCCAGCTTCATCAGTAAACGATACAGCGAATAGGAAATGCTGATCACGAGCACACATCTGCAGAAACAAAGTAAAAAAAGCTTCTCGTGACGGTAAGTCAGCTTCAGTAGGTCCTTGTACTCTCTAAAGATGATATGGATAAAGCTATTGGTCCCGTAAATTTCTCCACAGAGTCATATGTCCCACGTTCTATACTGTTTCTATCCTTCGGGTGCTGTCACTATATTTTCTCTTAACGTGATTGAGGAACCGTTCTTCCAAATCAACAGTTCCGATGCTAATATATCTACTAACATCCGAAACTCGTTTTATAAATAAACCAGTTTCGAAAGTCTTTCATGTATTCTCTAAAAGCTCTTCTAATTTGGTATACGTTAGGATTAGAGAAGTTTTCTGTATACCATCGTATACAGAAAACATTTCGTGTCTGCCATATCTCCATTGAAATAAGCCTCCATTATCACAGCAAATGCACAATATTAAAATGTTAATAACAAGCTCCAAATGTAGTCCCCTTGTCAGGAGAACTAACTGAAATTACTCAAAGAACATTATGGAACCTTGTTTGCATAACTACAGCAAGCCTTTCTATGAGATATCGAGCACTGTGTTTTCCAGGTATAACTATTGATTTGCGGGAAGAATTTCTGGAATACAAAAATGGCTGTAACTCGGAAACATGGTGAAATCAGACTTGTGTTTACATGAACTTTTTTTTTATTGTTTTTAGGTACTTCACATTATTGTTTTTTGGCCTTCACATTATGCTGCATTGTTGCCTACATCAGAACGTTTGAGCGAGGGTTGTCCTCTCTCAGAATCCATCTTGGTGGAGTTATTTATGATTAGAGCGGCATTCAGCATGTTTACTGAGTATTTCTATGAGGTTTTCAGAGACGGGTACAATAGTTAGATACACTGGTGTGCAAAACTTAAGGACCAACACTACTTCTAAAGGTTGCAACCACAAAATCTTTACTTAAGGTACTCTTTACTGATGAGAGTAGATTCAGTCTCAGCAGCGATTCTGGAGTTAGCTAATCTGGCGAGAGGTTGGCACACGATATCACACCACAAACATCACTGAAAGGGATCGATATGGCGGTCGAGGTTTTCTCGTCTGGGAAGGCGTTATCTTGGATGGATGTACACAACTCCAGATACTGTAACCGGTGCATGCTACTGTGCTGAGGTAAACCTTCCTCGTGTGCATCTGTGCGGATGTGCCATTGGCCTCGAGTTCGTATTTATGGATGATAACGCCACACCACATCGCACTGCAGCTGTTGATATGCTTTTGGAAAGTGAGGACATTGTTCGTATGGATTGGCCTACCCGTTCTTCCAATCTAAATCCCATCGAACACATATGTGACGCTCTGAGGAGGCGCCTAGCGGCAAGTCCACACCCACCAGAAAATATTCACCAGCTAAAGATGGCGCTGACAGAGGAATGGACGATGTTACCGCAAGAACCTATCAACAACATTGTTCTAAGTAAGGACAGGCAGTGCAAAGTCTGCATCGACATTAGGGGTGGCCATCCATATCTCCTACTGAGGACCACCTCTTCCCTTTGTTCCATCTTTGGCAGTGATGCATTTGTATCATAGCAGCCAGTGCTATGTTGCCATTTTTGAATAAAGTCCCTCTGTACCGCTTCTTTGGTATGCTTTCCCCATGTCCAGGCCACTCATATGAGAAGCTACAGGTGAAAACCTGACTGTTCCTTAAATTTTGCACACCAGTGTAGTAGTGACCTACCTCCTTGTGATGAGAATAGTAAATCGCGGTGTGGGGTGTAATGGTCTTCCTCACCACTATCAAAGAAGATTAATCTCTCTTTTTTTGTTATTTGAGTTGACCGATGGGTCTTTGTGTTTTGTTTTTTTTTTTTTTTTTTTTGTTTGTTACATCACACAAATGAGAACTAGTCGCATATGGGCGAAATTATAATTTGGATCCTTATAGCCCGGGTGACGACTAGGATGGCAGCTCATTCAAATGACAAATGACACCCAACGTATAATCAAGGGCAACCACGCATAAGATCAGGAGTTCACGAGATAAAGAAATTAAAGAATATTACCGTATTTATTAGTTATACGGGATTGAACTACGGTCACTTATAGCTTGTATACTTTTCTACCCTTGAACTTGACCACTCGGCTATGACAGCTTTAAAAGCACCGTTTTACTACCCTCACCAATCCCGCTGCTCCTTCACTACCCGCTCCAGGAAATTCACGTCCTACTCAAAATAAGGCTTCCAGATCTGCATATATAGTACTCAAGATGCGATCTTACCGTTGTTTTATACAACAGGATAATCTACTCTTTATTTTGCGAACTTCCTGTGTACCACTGATCATGATATACACAATGGGAAGTCTTGGCACCTGTCTGCACTGTTCAGAAAACTTTATGTGTGAATGCACAATTATCCCTAGGTCTTTTCATTCCAGTGTGGAACCACATAGTTGGTACTTTAATCTGGGATTATTGCTAATTACTGCCGTTCAGTTACATCATATGGGATTATGCAGTAATCCCATATGCTGTGACTGGCATTTGTCAATGTTCAACTTCCATTGTTACTTCTCAGATTCTGCCTAATTTTCCTAGATCTTGTTGCACAACATACCCTGACTACCGTCATTAACCACCCTGTCAACCCTTGTAGCATTTGAAACCTTAGAGATTATGATTAAGGAAAAATTCAAGAAACCTCTGAAGAGCCTCATCATGTGAATGTGAGTTTTCGATCGATTTAATCTGCCACGGAATAGCTTCTCTATAACCAGTTTTAAAATCACATGTATACAAACTGCATGACCACATTTCAAAATTTAAAAAATATAGCTTGGAAATAATCAAATATATTATAATAATTTAATTGATACATAAATACGATGTTTAACATTTTTTATGTAGGATATTAAATTAGTAATAAAATTCATGCAAAAACATATGAAAATGATATAATACGATGGCTGTTCAATAAAGAATGAACATAATTGTTTTATTCACAACGTACTACCTTTATTAATCATCCAGAAATGCACTTACTCCAATGTTTCTACTATTCTCCAAAAGCGTGGTGGAAGCCATGTTTTGGCATGAGTTTGAGAATTGCCCGCGATGTCTTTACAATTTCTGACACTGGAAACTGACTTGTTAAAGAAGAAACTTGCTTGCCTTGCAGCTTGTTCTTTAACTTTGTAAATTTAATGCTGGCTAAGTACTAATGACAGTATGAGGTCTCGCATTGTCGTGGTGCAGCATCCATCCACCTACGTGCAGTTGTGGTCGTTTGCGACGAATATGTTTCCGCAAAGTGTGCAATACAGTTCTATAGTAAGGTCCCGTAACAGTCGCATGCGTGGTACAACATGCTGATAAGCCATTCCTTGAATGTCAAAAGAGATGACCATAACCTTTCCTGCAGAAAACGTTTCCTTTTTTAAGTGTTGGAGATGACGTAAACTTCCAAACAGCTTTGTTGCTTACTCTCTCTGTGACGAAATGATGAAGCCATGTATCATCTCATCAGCCGTTATCACCTTCTGAAGAGCCTCATCATCTTCAGTAACCATTCGTTGCAGCTCTTGACATACCTCCATGCTTGCTATTGCTCAGGCAGGTGTGAGTAGTCTTGGAACCCAGCGTGCAAAAACACATATTTGAACATTCTAAAGTCTAAACCCACTGCAAGCTAGAAGCGTAGATTCACCATAAACCTCTTTTAACATTCCGTCTCAAGAAAGCTGATGCTTTCTTGAGACGGAAACAAAATCTGAGAGCAGTACCATTCCTCATGTGTCACGTCCTTTGTTACACAGGCGAAACTGAGCAAGCATAAACTTGACCGACTACCAAGGTCACACCGTGTGCACGAGTTAACTGCGCAGTTGCTATGTGATGCACTTTGTTTGGTCTTAAATTCCGCAGCTCAGCTAGAAATAGCAAGCAGTACGGTTGTTCATTATTGAACAGCCGTGGTATATAGGTCATGAAGTAGCAATATTATAGTAATAATATTAATTTAAATAATAGTAATGAAAGCACTACTGATCCTCGGATAATGTAAATCGTGGTAATAACTAATACTAAACATCATCTGTAATCCTCTACATCTTCGAGGATTAGAGATTATGCTCATTAAACATCACCTCTAATCTACAAAGATGCAGATCTGTGAGATGGATAAACATCAGCTCCTGCCTGATGGCCAAACTTTTGCTTCCTGAGTTCTGATTTTAATTCATCTGTCCCAGTGATTCCCAACCATGACGTGAGTAATTTTATGGGCGATCTTTCTCACAACGCGGCTGAGTTAGTTGGTCTCAGGTTGGAGCAGCACGGTTTTTCTCCCGGAAGCTCGGTTTTTTTGTCCAGCAAACAGAAAATCGACCACAGAACACACGCAATCTACAGACAGTATATACGGAGTAATATGGCAGTCGCTGATGCTCCTAAAAACCCTACAACAACAACAACAACGTCATATTAAAATTTTGTAAGCACATATTGATTTTTTAATGTGTAACTTTTGATTTCTATTATAAAGTTTTGAAATTTTATTAATTGAGAATCACTGCATTAAGGTAACAAAGATGCATCTCTGACTAGATGTTTAAAATGTCGGGAATGTTCCACGAACCATTCATATACAGTACACAGTTTTTGCACGGTGGATAGTTGCCTTGTCATCTTAAAAGAATCTATCGCAATCAGAGTAAAAATGATGCAATGCAGCGTGATCCGATACAAAGAGAAACATATTCGTTGGAGATAAACAAGACCTTCTTACGGTATGGGTTGATCTAGTCCGTACCAAAAGAAAGACTCGTACCATAGTATTACCTCCAGTCGCTTGAGATGGACAAGAGACAGTCTCAATGCTTGGCTTCATGAGGTTCACGCCACACTTCCACCCAACCATTTTGGTGCTAAAGAGTATAAATCGAGACTCGTCAGATCACATTATTTCCACTATTCCTCAGTCGAGTCTTGGCACCGCTGGCACTCGAATCTTTCGATTTTTCACAAAGAGAGAGAGAGAGAGAGAGAGAGAGAGAGAGAGAGAGAGAGAGAGAGAGAGAGAAGTGAATTTAATACAAGCACACGACTACCAAACCTAGATTCTTCCATTCTCGCTGAATAGTTCGGCAGCAAATGGGCCTTGCTTTGGCTAAATTGATTTTTTTTAGCCATTTGCTGCACACTGCTCCATCTATTTTGACGCACGATTCACTTAAATTCCTGCGGTCTCCTCCTTGGGGTACCAACAAAAGAAATCACTTAACACAAGTGATTTCTTTTGTTTTTTCAGTTGTGGCTTTTGGTAGACGTGCTCCAAGTAAACACCTTTCTGAAAATCGGAAAGATTACCTGTCTTTCTCATGACTGAATTCGACTAAGATGAGCCAGGAATGCATATAGTATTTATCTCAGAGAAAGGAACTTGTGACATCATGTGACAACTTACATACTGTTCATTTAATTATCCGTTGACGCCAAGTTTCTATTTTTTTCGCCAGTTATTTGATACATTAAATATAAAATAAAAATTCAATATAAAAATATTTTATATTAAATATAATTTGTAAATATGAAATAAATTAATATTAAAATATTTTTACCCAGTTAAAAATTGTGAGGATTCCTAATCTTTGGCCAACCATGAGTTTCATAATTAAAAATTCCAGCTAAGCTTGTTAATAATTCGAAGTATCAAAATTTATTTATAAAGCATCAGAAAAAAAGAACAACCTTCCCGCATTTCCTGTCCATTCCCTCCAATAGTTTGTCTAATTCTGCCTTGCATTTATTCAGACTTCAAAAACAGTTGCCCTCGTGGGTTGGCAGAATCCCCGTCCTCCCCACACCGGTTGGAAAAGACCTGAATTCGAGTCTCGTCGATGACGTGAGGAATTTTTATGGGTATTTTTCACAAAGTGGCTGGGTTAGTCGGTCTCAGGTGAGGGTAGTATGATTTTTCTCCCGGAAAATCGCATTTTTCGTCCAGCAAACAGAACGCACTCAATTTACAGACAGTATAAACAGAGCAAATGGTCTTTAAGCTATGTTAAAGCAAGCACAGTTTATTGCAGTTCCATTGGATAACCAAATTTAAAAATATAATTACGAGTTCATATTAGGATGACCAATTAGAAATTGGTCATCTTAATTTCATACCAATTAATTTCCTAGTTGGTTATCCTAATTTGATACACACCTCCTAAATTTCGTTCGTGAAGTTTTTAAATTTGACACCGTTATCACACCACAAGTGACTGGTTCTCTCGTCCAATAACTGAAAATATGAGATTGACAGCAATTTTAATTCCCACGTAGCGTATTTCCTTCAAAAGAAACGTGCAAGTTAATCCAGCAGTAATGCATAATTGGCTTCTTTATTATTATGTACCATTACTATTTTTGTTTGTAGTAGCGCTGCTCAAAAAAAAAAAAAAAAAAAAAAAAATCATTAAAACTACACTCACTAAAATATCTTTAATGCGTACTTTTAATACGCTGAGAAAAACCGTCTGCTGGTCGTTATCCGCGGCTGAAATCAGTCGTCCGTACACTCATTTCCTCTTCTTTGCACACCTCTACTTTCAAATGACTTAATTATTTTTCTCTGCCGGCGAGGTAGTTGGTGTTTTCATGCATGGATAACTGGCGGTTTCTTTGATAAACACCTTATGCTGGCGGAAAGAGACGCCCATTGGGTGTAACTCCCGTCTGGTGCATAAGCTCCAATGTTGACTCTTTCATTCTCTGCGAACTCCCATTTCTTCTTTCTATTTTGTTCAGTTATTCCGAGTAACAGCGCATACACAAAAATGTAGTTGGTAAGATGAACTTTATTCAGTTTCATCTTGAAACTATATTTAGCTGGACCGTTTGTTAAATTGCTTATTGAATTGAAACTTTCATTTGTTCGATAAAGCCACGATAAACATACAACGAAATAATTCATAAACATGTTAGCATTAGCATAGGTGGCGCCTCCGTAGCCAGGTGGGCAGGAGCAGCAGTGCGTAGCACACGCTTCTTGATTAGACCGGGGTTCGAGCCCGTGACCACCAAATACGGAGGATGCGGAAAGGTCAGGGAATGACCACCGCATATCCCCGGAGCAATATGGCCTTAGTTGCTAATGCTCCTAAAATCCAAATAACAACAACAACAACATTAGCATAGGCATATGATAAAAGAAAGAAAGCAGCATCAGCCAAAAAAAACCCCTTCCCATTTCACCCATCATTCGCTCCATAACTTTGTCCAGTTCTTCCTTGGATTTATTTAAGCTTTCAACTTCCACAACGATCGATGGAAGTTTGTTCCAGCAATCAACTACCCGTTGGCTAAAGGCAAATTTCCGCTCATCTATTCTACAACTGTCTTTCTTCAATTTGAGTTTGTCTCCCTCAGATTCGTAATCTGAGCAAGAGGAAGAATCCCACCAGCTCAATGCTGGTGGGATTCTTCCTCTTGCTTCAAAACCATTGCTTCCTCTTCCTCAAACCATTCAAGGCCTTATACACCTCAAACATGTTAATGAAACGTCGATCATCAGAATTAATTAGGAAATTGAACAGTTCCGATAATCCTCAATTGATTTAACAAATCTGATAATCCTCAAATGATTTAACAAATTGAAAAATTAACTCTTGATTTTTTTTACCTTTTGATTCAGTAACCAAATTGCTAAAAAATAACACCTTCAATCTATATAATGATTTGCTGTTTGAACGTGAATAACTCAAGACTAAACAAGCTTTTGACCTGATTCCTTTGCAATAGGTTTTATTTAGCAGAAAATTGAGGAAAATGAGTTTTGCAGTAAACTTTTTTGACCAATTTTCAAAATTTCCGTTAGGAAACTCTTGAGCAAGAGCTTATTTACAGTTTTGGCGAAATATTCGCCATGGGTACTGAAATAACTCAAAGAAAAACAAACTTTTGCTCTAATTCCTTTTGCAAAATACAATTTGCAGTAAAATTTTTAAAAAAATTTTGGAAATTTTGAAAATCCGACAGATTTTCAAAATCCCACTGAGACCTTAACCAGCAGCGAGGTAAGTCGAGGGAGAGGTTTTTGTAAATACTTCGATATTCATCTTTACTTCTCTGAAACAGATTTAGCGAATTCCTAACGTCAGGAAATAAAACTTTTCTACACCACAAATAAATTATTACAGTAGAATAATGTAGAAACTAAAAAAATTGCGGTACAGCATTTAAAACATTTGTTTTAAAAACAAATACGCTTTTCTTTATGTCTTGCCACCTGATATTGCTAAAAGGAATTGGTCCAATCTTCCGTTAGCTGTAATTTAAATTTTCTTTATTGTTAAAATGTTTTAACTGATGTAAGACAAATTGATAGTCAGAGCCAGGAAGACGTATGTCTGTGCTTGAAGCGATTTTTCAGAATTGATTTTCCCCTCCTACCAAACTAATTATATCATATGAACTTACACCATTAAATCCCTTTAGTGTTGCGCTCAAGACAGTTGCCTCGCTCTCCATACTTTCGTCCATGCTCTGCTGACATTTCCTTGATTGATTCGGATAATCCAGGTTTGGATAATTGATGTGCCAATATTAAAACTTCCCATAGCGTTGGAGAGCCACGCATTTCATCGTGATTTGCTATGGTGCGTGTGGTGACGAAGTACGCCTAAACGTTGTCAAATTCACCAGTAAAGGGATATGAAATTGGGGGGGGGGGTTTGTCCCTTTTAGTGACGTCACTGCTAACCCAAAGTACTTTTCCGTCTCCGTACTGACTGCCAATGACAGATCCAGACAGTTTGTAAGAGAGGACGATATGACAATGATGATATATGTGATTAACAGTAGTTGAAATTTAGACTGGAATTATTTGCACCAATTTACTCTGGGGTAGTCGGCTGCCCCGATTTCCCACTCCTGGATCCGCCACTGCTGGCTGCCTAGAACGCAGCCTAGAAACATGCTTTCGGTATTGGAGAGAATCATAGAGCAATTTAAGGCCCTCTATATTCAATGAAAAAAGGGGACTTTTATGATTCAAAAATTAAGGTAACTCGAAGAGATCGAAGTCATCATACTTACGGGATTTTGTTTTTAAATTGAACGTACGGGGAATAAAGAAAATTCATGGAGAAACTTCAAAGATACAGAACAAAAAAATTATATATAGACGTTTCTTTTGCATCTTCCTTAATAAATTTTTCATTTCATTTTTAAGGTGACAAAATCGTTCAAAATAAACTTATGCGCAGCATTTTGAAATTTATATAAAAATAATAAAGGTTCGTAGAATAGTTATTCTACGACCCTTTATTCCAGACACCTCAGAGGTGACCTGAATCTCAATCAGGTCACCTCTGAGGTGCTTGATTGCCCAGCTCTGTAGCCTACATAATTGGAGTCTTTCCTCTTTCGTCGTACTTCTGCCAATCTCACCATTCGAGCTGCCCGCCTTTGGACTCTATCAAGAAACTCGATGTCTTTTTTTAGATAAAGTCTCCATACTTGAAAACAGTGTTCCATATATTTTCTTACAATTGCCTTATACAGTGGGGTTATGACTTTCCTATCGCTACAAGATAACGTCCGATAAATCATCGATAGGACACCATGTCCCTTTCCTGGCTGCCTGTTTGAACTGTTCAGAAACTTCATACCTGTCCGTATTTTAACTCCCAGATCACTTTCCTCCTCCACTGTTTTCAATTCAACCCCACCAAGTGTATAATTTATTTGAAAATTATACACTTGGTGGGGTTGAATTGAAAACCTTGCATTTAGCGGCATTAAAACATCGCTGCCACGTCTCTGATTTGTGAGTGAGTTAACTTTGTTACATATTAGTAAATTCGTGCTTTTAAAATGATAGCTTTTGTTTACACAATGAATTTCACATATAATAATAGGGACGCTGCTTTAAATAAAGCATATATACTTTATTTTGGCTCCAAATTAAGGTCAGAACAAGAAGTGACCTCCTCATACGTGATGCACTAGTTGGTGCTTAGCGTCTCAAGAGGCGGTTAGATGATAAACGTAAAATGTCTGCCATTTGCTGTTTCCAAGATGTGGAGGGAGCTAACCAATAATGTCAACCACTGCTATTTTTGCATAACTGAAATGAATGACGAAAAGGTAAAAAAAAAATAAAAAATTGACATAAAAAAATTGAGCATCTGAATATCCTATCAGCCATTAGACCAGTTAGTCACGGTGATGAACCACCAGTTCCCTCCCATCCCCCAGAGACCTGTTCATTAGAACAAGAAAACACAAATTACCCAATAGAAACAGTCCATATGAACACTGAATCTGAATACCAATGACCAGACCTAAACAAACCCCATCTTTAAATCATGGACTCCAGATTATTTAAATCTATTAAAGATACAGACAGGGCTTTTAGATTCTAGAATGTAATAATAGAACTAAAAAATAAAAATAAATACAACTAATTATAGCTGGATTTATCTTCGTGGGTAGTACAGAAGTTATAATCAACGTCCTGCGCCTACCAGATGAAAAGGCCCCGGTTCGAATCCCATCAATAACCCGAGGCGTTATAGGCTTTTTATTTTATTTTTTTATTTTTTCACTCCGTAGCTGAGTTAATTGGCTTCAGGCAACGATAGCAAAATTTCCCCCACACCGGTAATTCGTGTTTTTGTCCAGCAAGATAGGCAAACCAACAAGAGCACATTAAGCAGTTTACAGATATAATATACATGGGTGATGAGGTAATTTTCATGTGCACCCGAATATGATATTTTTTATGATTTTATTCATAAATGACAAAAAGAGCTTTCTTTATACTGGCTTGTGTTATGGAGGAAGATCTGCAACGGTTCGCAGAGCGTTACTAAAAGATGAACCATTTAAAGGAATGTTAAATCCTTTTGAAACTAGGTTAAAATTCTTCAAAAGTTTGTGTGTGAATGCGAATTTTGGAAACTTCAATATCTATGCAGAGCAGTGATAATTGTATCCGCTTTGAGAACATACAGAATTCAGCCAGATTTGCATTGTTTACAAGAAGTGCACATTTTAATGTAAAGTACAGTACTGCAATGAAGTTGAAAGGGACCCCAAACATCAAAAATACGTTAACAGGTGTGTTTATAGACGCAGACAATAAATTTTTTACTTAATTTCGACATGAAAGACTGATATACAAATTGGAACAGTATGGCATTAGGGGAAATTTTCTACAACAGATAAAAGACAAGTTGAGTGGGAGAAGACAGGGAGTGGTTATTAATGGACACTGATCTTCGTGGACCAATGTTATTAGTGGTCTTCAGGATTCAGCACTGGGCCCAATGTTGTTTTCTATATTTATTAATGATGAAGGTATTGATGAAAGTAAATCAGGCTTAATGTCTAAGTTTTCAGATGATACAAAAGGTTGACAGGTGGTTAACGACAACGGGGTAAGCTACTGCAACAAGATTTATAAAAATTAGGCAGGTGGGCTGTGAAATGGTAGTTGAAATTTAATATTGAAAAATGCAAGTTACTGCATACTGCATATATAGCAGTAATTCCAATTTAATCTTCCAACTGTGTGATGCTACACTAGGAGTAGTGGAAAATAAAGACCTGCGGGTAATTGTGCAGTCAGATATGTTTTCTGACAGTGCAGACGGATTGCCAGGACTACTCATGGGATTTTGTCAGTGATATTTCGTAAATTTGCTAGCAAGGACAAGGTGATTATCCCATTGTACAAGGCAATGGTTAGGCCACATATTGAATACTGCATATGTCTGGGGCCTCATTTTAAGAAATTCGATGCTGATGGCATGTTTTCCTTTTCTTAGACTACATATATGAGGAGGCATAAATTCAAATTTAGGAGAAAAGGTTGCATGATAGATGTACGGAGGTTTTAGTATGGAGAATTTAGCCAGCAGGTGGCTGGTCGTTGAAACAAACTTCCATCTGTTGTGGAAGTTGGTAATTTGAATAAATTTATGGAAAAAATAGACAAATGTTAGAAGGGTTGGACAGGTGAGGTGGAAAGTGTTTTTTTTTTTTTTTTTAATGGCCCCTTCAAAATAATCATCTATGCACTTATTCCAGTTCATGGATGTACAGGGCTGGTCCAAAAGTTCAAGGAACCTGGTGAAAGATTTAATGTTGGATAAAACTATACCCAAGAGGAGTTCTTGTTTGGATTGGGAGAGGTTCTTTGTTGGGATTTCGAGTCCTTTTCACCTGGAGAAGGCCCTAGGTGCACTGCATCCGCTGCAGCCTAAAAACAAGCCCTGTTTTGATGGAGCTGCTTTTCTATCTAAATCTCTTCAGCCATCATTTTTAGCTAAATATCTATTTGGATATTTTAAACATTTTCACTAGTATTTTATCATTAACATATACATCTATCCACAGTTCATACGCATTGGTAACGTCAAATATATATATCAACTGCCTTTTGCACGCATTATCGTGACGAGTTCCGTTTCATAAAGTTTTCCATTTCGATTTATCCTGCAATGATCTGCCCTACTTTCTTTAATCTTGAATGCTCTTCGAAAAAAAAGAAAACAAAAACGATCTTGACCTTACTTCATTCCATAAACTTCTTAATATTTCTGATGTCACATTAAAAATCTAAAAATAATATTATCTGTAAAGAGGGCGAGTCGTTCTTGTTCTCAGTAATTTTTTTTTCAAAGTATTTTATTAAAGTTTTGCAGGCTCCAGGGTTTCCCCTATCCGCCGAATTAAGAAATAACAAGAAAATGAACAGTTTACGCCATTGAGAGAATAAGTGGCCGGAGTATGACATAAAGATGAAAATAATATAAACTCCAATTGTTTCGCCATTGCCTCTCTCCAAAGGAATTATTATCCACAAAGACACAACCCTAAATGGTCTATTGACCACGAGAGTACTACACAGTTAAGTGAATTATGTGCTTAAACTATGATTTTCCCTCATGGTTTAGCATATTATTTCACGTTCTGCCTCTTAAAGCATAAACATCCCGTTAGCTGATTAACACTAGAATGTAGTACTACTGACAAAAATACGCGTAAAAGCGATGTTCTTACATTCTCTCTATCTTTTGACCTCTAACTCCTTGTGTCGTCGGAATATAAAAAGAAAATTTATTGTATTTTTTTATCTGTAGAAAAAGATAAGATAAAAGATAATTTAGAAGAAAAAAAGAAAATTAGAAAAAGATAATTTAGAAGAAAAAGAGAAAATTAGAAAAAGATAATTTAGAAGAAAATTTATTTTATTTTTTTTATCTTTAGATAAAGAACAACTCTGCAATACTGAGCAACCCAAATATAAAATAAAGAGTGCTGGTGTAGTAGCATCTAGAAAGTCAACAGCAAAATCAACTTTAATATAAAAAAAAAAAAAAACTTATTTAGAATGAAGCAGGCAAAGAACTAAAAAGTCAACAGCACATTTATACAATTGATTCATCATACGAGAGAACTATTTCATTTTAGTCCTCTGTCATAACTTTTTAAAATTGTATCTCAGTACGTTTTCTCAAAGACTTCCCACACACACAAAGTTGTTACAAATGAAATTCCAACGAATTATATCAATTAAATCATAGAACAGCCTTTAGCGAAATAAGATCTCCCTTTTGGCTTGAAGAACTTCCCGAAGACCCCTTTTTATAAACTTAACAGAAAGCGACTTTCCAATTTAACTACCTCAGTACCTCCCACCACTAAAACATACCACTCCATGGTAAGGAACCTTAATCCTGAAAACCAGAAACAAGAACAAGACTTCGGTTTGCTCTAGCAACAAGAGGGGTAGGAGTAAGTAATTAAAAGTCAAGCTGAATGTCAGCTTCACTTGTAAGCTCGTATACACCGTCATTGAAAGTTGCCTTGCTATTGCATACAAATAAACGGTTTGTGAAAAGGGTTATCGACGTTTGTAATATTAGATGCATTATTCGAAATTCTTATCGACAGGGAAGTGCATTTATTTATGCAATACTGAGGAAAATCTTTGTAGGATTCGGGAGTAGGGTATTTTTCCAAATTGAGTTATGGAGGTTTTTTTTTTTTTTTTTTTTAACGCATACGACATGCAAATCGGCCAATGAATATACAGACATAATACGAAGCTGCAATATAACCTAAGTTGCTGATGTGTCTAAAATTCCACTTATAATCTTGTCAAGAGATTTTAGGTTAATGCCACTTTCAAATAAACAAGCTTTATTTTTGCAAAAAAAAAAAAAAAAGTGCATGCCTAGTTTTGCACAAGGAGGCAAGGTAAGTCCTTATATTCTTTTATATTCACAACGCAAGATGAACTCATTGATGATAACTGGCAAGGCAATTTATTTTCCTCTATAGTACCACATGGTACCGTGTGACTTTCATCTCGTTTATAGGCGCAGTATGGTCTAAATGGCCCTTGCAATAACCGTACCAATACCAAATACCACGTGGTAATTACCACGATAATTACTGCCGTTATAACTACCGATATTTGACTTTTAGAGTTTGTAACTAATTACTGTTGGCAGTAATAAGTTATACTCTTCCTCCTCCCTAGCCTCCGTGTTCTCCCAACCCTTGGACCACCCAATGCATTATCTTAGCCATCTCAAAAATATCGCTTTAAGTAGTTTGCTTAGCCTTATCTCAGACGATAAAAAAACTACCTATTCTCTGATAAGCAGATACTGCAAAAACGTTTTTTGTTTAGTCTTAACTTTTATCTAAGCTACAAATAACTGTTTATTTATACGTATTAATTTCAATTACTGTTTTTGGAGCTGATATCCAAAAAGAAAACGCTGGCTGCCTACAGGTTGGAATTGATCAGCATACCAAGTTAAAACTGCATAGCATGATATTCATTTACCCACGGAGCCGCACTAACCCAATTAATTTTTGCTGTAAATTTTCACCACTCTTTATCTGCCGACTCCTATCAGGGAAATCATTATCATCTATACAGAGAAATTCGAAAACATGTGTTAATCTGATTGCATGCTAGAAAAAGAGATTCATGAAGATTGAAGTTGATGGAACGTTGCTTAAAATGAAAATTAAACATTAAAATAAACCAGAACGTTCGGTTTTTTATTTTTTAATCATGTCTGTTAATTTATAAAAATCATATACTTATTCAATTTGTATAAATATATGATAACGCATAAAAGTTATTTACATCTTTCAAAATAAATTTCACTTTGAGTCTTGAATGACTTATCTTACCAAGCTCCAGTCGTTATGTTTCGAAGTAAAAAATTATTTTGCATTTTTAAATGGTTTGAACACCTCAATGATTAATAAACTCTACTCTGTTCACTCTAATTTTAACCTTTACATAAGCAAATAAACATCATTGAATAAAACTCTTATTAGTCAGTTGCCAAAGTAGCATTGTATTATTTCGCAAATGACCAACAAAAACATTTATTTTAAGATTAAAGTTATAGTGAAAGGAGTATATAGAGAACTATTGAATATTTGTTCTTGTTTCGTTTAAAATAAGATTACCTATCCAAGTAATTTTGAATTAATGACACAATAAGAGAGGATGATCCCAAATTTGATTCCTGGAAATGGATCTAGATTCAAATATGAAAATTCTGGGATTTAAATCGAAATGGTTAAAAAAATCAACATCTTGTTTATTTATTTGCATACTTCATGCCCGCAGAGCACGGAGACCTTAAAGTCGGATTAGAAAGCTGAGAATTATATACATATATAATGAAACAGAGTGAAAAGTAATTTCTTATAAATAGATGGGTTAAACGTACAACCAATGTGGATTATTTATTACCTGAAGGAAACGGAACAGAGAACGAGCTAGTAACTGTTAATTACGAGGGACAGACAGCGAGAAATAATTTTTATGACAAAAACTCAGGCGGTGTGTAGTTTTTTCAAAAAAAGCCATTTACTCAAGGAGAGATGGGGAATCAATAACAGAGTTTATGATGTAAACTAAAAGAGACCAATGGAGTTGTCCAAAGTGTAGAGGGTCGATTCCGTGGATGGCAGTGACTCAGTTTCGTCGATGAAAGACAAGATGATTTCGAGAGCATAAAAATTTAATGAATTTTAATTTGCTTTGAATTTCGTTCTAGCCTTCGCGAAAGGTTGCTACAATATTGGGAATCAAATGACATCACAATAGTCAAAAGCCATAAAGTATAAACTGTTTGAATTATAACTCTTAAAAGTCGAGGAAGAACGCTTAATTAAACCGAAAAGTTTGAAATACTAAGAAATTAGTAATAATAGGGGAAATAATGCAAGGAATCAAACTTATACATCAGCCGGGAAAAAAAATCCTGCCCCACGTTATAGTCATATGAGATCGATGTGGCAAGACAGAGAGAGAGGGATAGATAAAAAAGTATTTCCAATTTAGAAGGGCATTAACGAATGGATGCAGCCTAGCTGGCAAGTTTTGTGTCATATTCAATGTTGTTACGATGTTCATTTTTCCTTTATATTTCTCTATTTATTACAATTTCCTTTTTTATATGCTTTTTAATTTTTGTGTAACTTATGATTTCTTATGTAACTTTTCCTTTTCCCAATTTTTAATCACATGCATCATTTTTCTGCCTTAACTACTGGCTACGTCTCTGTGATGAGTAATATTGTTCCTAGTACTTGTACCGTAGTCAACAGCAATAAAGATAATTTATTTATTTTGACTAACTTTACTACATTGTCTGAAATAACAAAACACTTCTAAATTCCGGGACTTTGGGCTTCTTAAATTCCACAAGGAATAGATATTCTTGAATTCTTGACCGTTGCAGATTTGTGGTTTTATAGTAGGTAACGGTGACCTTAAAGTCGGATGCAACGGTAAAGAATCTTGCAAAAAGGCAAGATTACTTTTCAGAAATTGTCAGGAATGAAAGCAAGGACTGACAAATATATATTTCTGGTCATTTCTATTTTTACGGTAAGAATATAAACGAAACCTATTAATGCGTATTCGAGGTACTGATTTTTAAGGAAATTATGTATAAACTAAATTTGCTTAATTTAGTTTTATTAAATATTTAATACGTCCATTACGCAAATCAGTCACTAGAGGTAGTTAAGTATCACAAAATACCATTTTAATTGAACGAAAAGAAAATGGTTATTAAACACTAAGGACAAAATACTGTAATTCTGCATGCCACTGCATTTTTTTTTTTTTGTCTTAAAATTAAAACTGTAAATATTAGAATATACCGTGGCCCTAGACAAAGTTAAATTATTTAAAAAATATTCATTTTTCAACGATACCGTAAAAATTCAATTATTCTTAAGTTATTTTGTATTTCTTTCGCAGATCCCAATTCATCTGAAAATTAAATCAAAAAGCTTACGTCTATTTACGATGTAATGAGCTTGCAGAATGAATAAAACCAACAACAAAAATGCAAAATTCATTACTAGTTGCGGTTGCAGAATAACACTAGGAGGATAGTAGTAGCGAGAAATCTGCGATACTAGCGACAAATTATAATCCCAAAAATAAAAACTGAAAAAATAAAATAATAATAATAATTATTATTATTATTACAAATAAAAAAATAATTTAAATTTATAATTACAAATAATAATAATAAAATAATTATTACAAATAAAATAATAATTATAAAACTCAAATAAGCAATTGCCGTTGTCATTTTATATATTTAGGAAGGCACTATAACTCGTTGGGCATATATAAAAATGCACGTTCGTTTGTAAATTCAATTTCGAACAGACTCTTAGAAGGGTAAAAAAACAAAGAATAAAGAAGAACAAAGAACAGATGTACGCAGCAGCGATCTCATTTTAAGATGACAGAATTGAGGAAACCAATTTTTATTTATGTATTGTATGATATCAAGTCTTTCTGTGACATTCACTGGTAATCATTTTAAGCTAAATAAACTCATTGAAACATATCTGTTGCATTTTCGAACTAGGTATTTAGTTACTACATATTGAATGAAATTTTTTTTTTTTTTGCAGACAATGAATACAACTGCGTATTTTTATCCAATTATTGTCCAGAAGCTGTATGCACTCAATCCACTATTCCATTGAGTAGCTCAGATATTCTGCAATCCGTTTAAAATCTCATTGATTTACAGAGCAAAGATTCGGAAAGAATCCTGATGTTTCTATAGTTTGTCATGCTATGTTTAAATGCAAACAATCGGAACAAATTCAGGAAGCAATACAATACGCTAATTATCGAGAAAAAAGATTGTTTCGCGTCGAACAGACAGTGACATAGAAACTTGACCAGTTCAGCGAAATTCGTGATAGTTTTGTTGTTTTTTACCTACAGTAGTTTTTTTTTTTTTTTTTAATGGCTTAAGCAATGGCTGTAACATCAGCGAAAACAAAAGAACGAAAGTAAATGGAACACAGTGAATAGGCGGCAAGCTAGTATTACATTTACTTTCCCATTCATCAGTGAATAGGGCGGCAAGCTAGTAGTACATTTACTTTCCTATTCATTAGTGAATATGAAAGTAAATGGAAGATAGTGAATGTGGGAGGACTAATACCAGAAATATCTTCTCCGTCAAAAATAACATTATATGCGACCATGCGACCTGCTTCAGGTCGCATGGAAGTCTTTGAAAACTGGAAGTAGAAGCTAGATAACTAGAAAACATAGCAAGTTTTGTGGAGAAGCAACAGATTTTGAGGAAGCTACACTGCAGGGAAATTTAAATGAATGCAAAGTGGGGAAGGTGTGTGTGTGTGTGTGTGTGTGTGTGTGTGTGTGTGTGTGTGTGTGTGTGTGTGTGTGTGTGTGTGAGAGAGAGAGAGAGAGAGAGAGAGAGAGAGAGAGAGAGAGAGAGAGAGAGAGAGAAATGCATTACAGTTGCTATAGAAATGCGAGCCGCTGCGTCCACCCGCTTGGGGCCTTTCCGTGGTCATCAAACACGTTCCTCAGCCTTACAACCTGAGGAATACATGCCGCAGCGTAAAAACATACAACAGCAAATGGATTAAATGTACAATTTACGTGAAGAACTCACCCGAAATGCTGTAAGCATCACGGCCACTCCAAACACATCACTTAATCTCACGTGCATCCTGCTGCTCTCTTCCTCGTTAAGGGCACTTTTTAGAAGTTTCGTTTTGTCCTTATCGGGAGATCCTGACTCGCAACAAATGCCACACTCTAGGAGGTGGGCCACCCCTCTGTGAGGAAGAGTTCAGTGGCGTTTAGCAAAAGCGGACCGTCAAACGCGATGTGAAAGCACGAGGATCTCCAGGACAACAGATCCGTCTCACTCACTATCTGCCGTCTCTTCGGTTCATTGTCTTCCGTACACCGTCATTGGACACAAATCACGTGTTTCTCTCTTTCGCCCGCCTACCGGGAAGCCGTACCGTGAGGACCCTAATTATCAGTCCGGATAGCATGAGGAGGTACGCCGCTGTGCCTCGGGGGATGCGAAACCAACGTAGAGGGGTGTTTCTGTCACCGTCCCGCCTGTTCCGGACAGCACAGTATAGAAAAAGTCATGCAAAGAATCTTCTCACCGTTTTGATGGAAAAGCTTGAAAAGAAACGGCTCTTTTTTATAGTGTGGAAAAAAATTTGAGATAGAATCGTTTAATCACGGTTTAATTTTAAATAAGAAAAAATATGCACAAAAAACCTTTTCGGGGTATGGGTAGTATAAGAAGGTTGCTTCTATAGTGCCCAGTTGCCTCACTGATGCACAGATGGCAGAATGAAAATCTAAGCAAAGCTTTCAGATAGTTACAGACAACAATAAAGCTTACCTTCGCACAACTAATTCATTGGTGTGTTCTCATCGAAGCTTCTGTTTCAACAAAAAACTAAGAAATCGAACTTCTTTTTTAAACGGAATATAATATATACAATAAAATTAAGATCTCCTTTAAAATTTCTTTCTTGGAAATAGTGGAAACACCTTGTTTGAGATTCCATTGGAGAGTTTTCCATCATTTTTCTAGATGAAATGTGGGAATATTAAATTTCAGAAGTTTAGTTCTGTAAAAAAACAAAAGATGGGATGGATATTGGGACGTTGATATTTTACGAAACGTCTGTTATCTTAACTAATCAAGAAACTGTAAATAATGTCGCTCGCATACACTGTCCATACATCAGTTAGTTTTACATCAATTAAAATATTTTAAGCTGGACTTGCTTTGGTTTAGTAGTATCCAGGGATGTCATTTTTAAACACCTCCCTGCAAACAGGAAAATTTTGTTCCTTCTCTCCAAATATGGAAAGGTGTGCTCATTTTGCTTCCTCCAATAACTGTCCGTTGCATGCGACTCCCTGGTTTCCGTGTTAGCACGGCCCTGGTAATATCAGATGGCAAAAATCCAAATGTGAAATTGTTTTTGAATAGTGAATATTGTTTTTGAAATTACTTTTACACGGCTATTAAAATATTAATAAACATAAAAAAAGCCTACAGCAACTAATAATGTAACACATCAAAAAAAAGCACCATAAAACACATCACAAAGATTAAAAAAAATGCTATTATTTTGTAACACATTTTATATTTTATATAATTTTATATAACTTTATAATTTATAATTGTATAATTATTGAATTATAATATTATAATTATAATTTTTATAAGAACTTGATTATTAAAGATGTTTTTGTCATCCTAACCGGTAAACAAACACAAGGTAAATCTTATTTGCCTTCGGTATGAACAAAAAATTGCACAAACCCCTGATCCTTGCCCTTAATGTAAAATAACAATAGAGGGTACATCATGTACAAAGGCCGGGTTTTTTTCCACTTTTGTAAGGATTCCATGAGATTTTTAATAGCGAGAGAGAGAGAGAGAGAGAGAGAGAGAGAGAGAGAGAGAGAGAGAAGAATGTGTGTGATGTACACAATAAAGAGCATGTTACCATTATTTTAACAACAATTAAAAAAAAATCCAAGATTTAAAACTGTTTATTGCAGTGATTTTCAAAGTGATCTCTAGTGGGGACTACCTACTAACTTTGAGCAGCATATTGCCAGGCAGCATAAATACATCCAGTGGCGGATTCAGGGTAAGGACACTGGGGCATGTGCCACCCTGTCGTTTTTCGGAAAATATACACCAATCATTTAAATTCCCTTTAGCTACAAAAAAAAAATTTTTTTTTTTCATTGTCAACGTAGGATTACATCCATTTTTGCATTGTGTCTCAGCTATTTTCAACTGACTACAGTTGTCAACACTGATGCCAATGTGATCGCCATTCTAGTGAACAAATTGGTGCCCCCCCCACTGTGCCTCTCCGGTAATTTTTTTCTGTATCCGCCACTGAATACGTCCCTCAATGAACCATCTCTGACCACAACGCAATAATTATCTTGGATTTTCATTTAGCTGTGATAAACAAATATTGTCAAAACTCATCCTATTCACATAATCATTTAGAGTTATGGATTGAACAGATTAATACTTGTGCGAATGTAACACTGCAGTTTGCTGCTGTGACTTTTAAAACTGTCCCCTGTGGAATATCCAGGCGTCGAGCGAGGTCCTTGCCATTGCAAATGCCCAAACTTAATTTCAACCAATTTCTCGAACAGTTCGAGATTTTTTTTTGAACTGACTCGTCAGCGATCGATGGCATACCACTTCTGGGGGCATCATCAAAGAGGCCAATAAGGCCCTTAGCGGATCATGAACTAGAACTCTTTATCTTTCTTTCTTCTGTGGTCTTCGGACATTCCAGAAACTATTTTTATAATACCAAATGACAAGGGCAACATTTTCTTCCATTATTAGTTAGTCATTTTATAAAACATTTTAGTATTAGCATTAGCATTAGTAGAGGCATTTGATGCAAGAAAGCAAGCTTATGCAGCATCATCCAAAAAAAAAAAAAAAAAAAAACACTTCCACTTCACCCCTCTGTTCGTTCGAAATATCTGTCCAGCTGAGCCTTAAACTTATTTAGGCTATCAACTTCCACGACAAGGGATGGAAGTCTGTACCACCAACCAACCACCCGCTGGCTAAAGGCAAATTTCCGCACGTCTATCCTATATCTGTCTTTCCTCAATTTGAATTTATGCCCTCTCAGGTGATTATTCTGAGCAAGAGGAAGAATCCCGTCTGCATTGAGCATGCGCAAACCATTTAAGGCTTATACACCTCTATCAGATCACCTCACTGGTGCCTAGTCTCCAGACAATGTAATTTACAAAACTTAAGCCTTTCTTCGTAAGAGCACCCCTTTGTTCCATTCACTAATCTTGTTGCCCTTCTCTGTACTCGTTCCAGCAGCTCTACATCCTTCTTGAAATGAGGCCTCCAGACCTGTATACAGTACTCTAGGTGTGGCCTGACCATTGCCTTATACAAGGGAATAATCACCTCCTTATCCCTGCTAGAAAAATTCTATATATCATTGACAATACACCATGAGCTACTCCTGCAGCCCGTCTGCACTGCTCAGAGAACTTCATATCTGCCTGCACAACCACCCCCAAGTCCCTTTCATTCTCTACCACTGTCAGTGTAGTATCACAGAGTTGATACGTTGCTCTGGGGTTGCTGTTTCCCATATGTAGTACTTTACATTTGTCAATGTTAAACTTCATTTGCCACCTCTCAGCCCATCTGCTCAACCTTTCCAGATCCTGTTGCAGCAGCATAGTGTCAATAACAACCCTGCCAACCTTCGTATCGTCTGCAAACTTGGACATTAAGCTTGATATACCATCATCAATATCATTTATAAATATATAACAATAATGGACCCAACACTGAACCCTGAGGAACTCCACTAATAACATTAGTTGGGGCAGAGATAATGGGACAGATGGAGCTTGGGATAAGTCAGAAGGTTGCTCGGGGGGTGGCCAAGGAGCCACCTGATCCCCTGGAACTGGAGTGAACTCCATTTTGGAAGTGTCGTGCCAATTAAACTGTTGAATGAATCAATTAAGAAATTTTCTTAGATAATAAAAATATTCTTAATTAAAAAGAAACTTATTAATTATGAATTACTAAGTTTCCAAACTTAATGTCTTATAAAATAACATGAAAATATTTTATTTCAACGTTTTACGCAATTTCTAAAATTAAATTTTTTTTTATCTTGGTAAGTAGAATGAATATCCAGCATATAGAGGAGTATTGTTCAGTAATCAAATTTTTAACTAAAAAGGGCAGAAATGGTAAAGGAGGAATAACTAGAATGTTTGGAAAAGTATTACCCAGTTATGCCACTATTGCAAGGTAACCAGTTGAGGATGATTCAAGGTCTGATTGGCCATCTGAAGAAATCGATTCTGAAACAGTTGCCATTGTCTAAAAATAATTAGAAAACAGAAGAATTAAAGTGTCTCAACTTGTAAAATTACTTAATATTTATCATAGAAGCATTTTTAACAATTTGGGAATGTTCAAAGTTTGCACAAGTTGAGTTCCAGAAACTTTTCCATTCATGCCAACATCAGAGGGCGAATTCATCAAAAGAGAATTTAAAATTAATTATTGATAATCCAGATAGGTTTTTATCCAGTTTAGTGACTGGTGACGAAACGTGGTTACATTTTTATGATCCTGAATTAAATTAGAAAGCATGCAGTGGAAGCACAATGATTTCCAACCCGAAAAGTGTTGGCCTGTTTTTCTGGGACATAAAAAATTGTTGTTAATTGATTATCTTGCTTCTCCTTCTGTTGTTGTTGTAGGGTTTTAGGAGCATCAGTTACTAAGGCCATAATGCTCCTTATATTTTTATTTATTTATTATTATTTTATTTTTATATACTGTCTGTAAATTTGGTGTAGTCTATGGTCCAGCACTGGACGAAAAACCCAAGTTTCCGGTAGAAAAACCACGCTATCTCGCCCGAGACCGACTAACTCAACCACGTTGTGAAAAAGTCCCGTAAAAATTCCTCATCAACCGGAGTCGAACTCAGGTCTTTTCCACCCGGTGTAGGGAGGACGGCGAGTCTACCAACTGTGCTACACACGAGGGCTGAGTACTTTGTCCCTAAAACCACCAGTAATAGGGGAATATTATGCCAGCCTTATGCAATTATGTCAAAAAAGGCGAGGGAAGCTGGGTCATTGGAGTTTTCTTTTCCATGACAATGCACATGCCATGAAGAATAAAACTAAAATTCATGAATATAGATTTGAACAATTCAACCACTTCTCCAATACAGCTGAGAGACCCTGAGCAACTCTTATTTGTTCAGAAACCTCAAGTCTTATCTTGTGAAACTCATTTTTAAAGATGATGAACAGCTAATAGCAGCCGTGGAAGAAGAGTTTTATGCCCAACCTAGAGTTTTTTTTATTATTTTAATTATCAAACTCTTTGCAGATTAAACACAATAAGTATATTAAACTTCGAGATTAATACACAAAAAAAAAAAAAAACCACAAAACAAAACAGAATTTTGTACCTATGTTTTGTATACTCCATTCTCAGAAATTTTTGGTCATCTCTCTTAAAATTATTTGCTGCTTGCATCTTCTGTGATTGCAAGTAAATCGCTTTTCAGGTATAAACGACCTGATGATCGTTTGGTGCTTATGCAATAACGGGGTTTGAGACGAGAATCGACCAATAAATAAATAATAATAATAAAGTCATCATTAAGTCAACCTGTAAGCCAAAATTGTATTCCTTTCGTGACTTGCTGTTAAAACCATATTGTTATGGGTAAAAAATGAAGATTATTTATGCGATTATTATTACGTTTGATAAAGAGAGCCTCATTAAAAAAAAAAAAAAAAGTTTGTCCTGAATCGCATTAACAAGTACTACACTCTATATTGAAATTTAGCTAGTCTTATATTAACAGATAATTTTCAAAATAATGTTTCCTAATTGAAAAATAGTCCAAAAAACAACAACAAAAAAACCCCCATTAAAATCGTAGTCATAGTAAATATATATAATATACTTACACATTGTAATATTCAGTAAATATATACAATATACTAGTTCAGTGGCGTAATAAAGCGTTGTGGAAATAACAATAACAAATTTATAGAAACTTTCGAATTTCTTTAAAAACAAAAAATAATAATAAATAAATAAAAATAAAATAATAATAATAAAATAAGATTTAACTCAAGAGCATTTTAATATGTTTGATACGAACACCAAACGAAACTTGGAGCTACGAACACCAAACGAAACTTGGAGCTACGAACACCAAAAGTCATACAAATTATAAATGACAAAGGGTGGCGCTGTTTTTTTTTTTTTTTTTTTTAATTATAAATATTGGCATTAATATTAATATCGTAAATTTAAAATAGTCTCTTCCAAGCAAATTGATTTAAAACACAAATATAAATAAAGTTAAAAACATATGAATGTATATGAAATATATATATATATTTATTTTGACCATCTCTTATGGATTCACAACGAGTTTTTTTTTTTTTTTTTCACTTCGAATATGCAATGTTTCCTAATGCTTCTCAGTTGATACCTGAATTATAGTTTTTAATATTGACCACTGTTTGTTAATTTTTTTCTTATATCCTACCCATTGTCCTATCACCTCTGATAGTGGGTAGAACACAAGATAAGAAATAAACAATGGTCAGTATTAAAAAGTAAAAAATAAAATGCACTGTTTAAAACTGTTGGAAAAAAAAATAAAGAGTTACAATAGAGTAAAACGTATCGTTTTCATCAAGAGTGGAACCAGAATACTTTTTTTGTAATGATAAAAGTAAAATGTTGTTGTTTGATTTGCAATGCTTCCGTGGCTAGACTCAAAAAAGGAAATTTAGAAAAGCACTTCAATGCACTCCATGTTGGGCCCCCTTACCGCTTTCAATATTTATTAACGATATTAATATCTTTATGGTAAATACCAATCGGATTTTCCGCCTAATAGTGAGTGACCTTAGAAAAAATAAAATAACTTAAATCCAGATTATTCGCGCTACAAAATTTCCTCATGACACTTAATTTACAATTTAAAGCAGTAACAGTAGCATCATTTAAAGTGAGTCATCTTCTTGCAAAAAAATGCAAACTATTTTCTGATGGTTAATTCATCAAAGACGCAGTTTTAGAAATAATAGATCCTCTTTTTGAAAATTTTAAGAACAAAAATGAAATTAACAGTGCTCTTCAAGATCTTCAATTATCTCGAAATACTGTGATGCGAAGCATCGAAAAAATGAGTGAAAATGTGAGCAATGCTCATATTGCTAGTGGTGTGTCCTTTTCTTTACAACTAGATGAATTTACAGACGTCAGTGATATAGCTCGATTTTATTCGAATGGTTTTCGATGATTCTGCCACTAGAGAAGAACTGTTGGGTATAGTTTCATTAAAAGAAAGAACTAGAGGACTTGATATATTTAACGCATTCAAAGATTTTATTGAAAAAATTAAATTACCACTGTTTAAGCTTGTATCAGTAACAACAGATGGAGCCAAAGCAATGACAGGGCATCTTAACGGATTCATCGCAAAAATCTGGGAATTCACCATCCAAAAGGATGGTGAATTCCCAGATTTTTTGAGTTACCGCTGTATCATCCACCAACAAGTATTAGCCAACAAAAGTTTAAATTCTAAGAGTGTTATGGACATAGCTTTCAAAATCGTGAATTCCATCAGAGGACAATCTCTTCAAAGGAGACTTTTCAAAATGCAACTCAATGAAAATGAACCAGATTTGATATTATACACAAATGTGAGGTGGTTGAGTCGGAGTAAGTTTCTAATGAAAATTTTAAAAAAAATGTTAATCAAAGGGGAGGAGATGATTATCAGCAGCTACAAGATACAGAGTGGTTGTGTGGTCTGGATTTTTTGGCAGATCTTACCAGTAAATTAAGTGATCTGAATTTGGAATTACAAAGAAAAAATAAAAATGTGGGTGGAATGATTAGTAATATTTCTGCATATAAATATCAATTTTTGGCAATGGCTAAGGATCTCAAAGAAAAAAAAATCGATCATTTTGCAAATATATACAAGTTCATTTGCAAAAATATTCTGTTTTTGAATTTAATAGTGAGAAATATGTTTCGGAAATTGAGGAACTTATGGATGACTTTGAAACAATTGAAGACATTTCTTATCCATTTAATATCGACTGAGATACGAAACAAATCGAAGAAAAAAATCGCTGAGATTTTTTAAATGGAGAAAATATTACTTGAAAATGAAATTATTACATTGCGAAACGATATCTTCCTAAAAGCCAGATCATCAGAAAAAGACTTTTGGAAATATGTTTGCCGAGAAAAGTACCCAAATATAAAAAAATGCTGTGACTTTTAAATTCCTGTTTTGGTTGATAACATGAAGACACAAACTTCGCATAAATTAAAAATTTAAATACAGTACGTATGAATTTAAAATAAGAATTCTGAATTTTATTTAAATTTAAAGACAACGTTTTTCAATATGTGTTGATTAACTTTTTTAACCGTGTGCAATGAAATTCTTGAGATGGTAGATCGCGGCACATTTTGAAGAAAAAAAAGTAGATCGCGTCACAAATTAAGTTGGCCACCCCTGTTATACAGCATCAGTTAAAAAAAAAAAAAAAAACTCCCCATTTCGCCTATCCATTCGCTCCAAAATTTTGTCCAGCTCTTCCTTGAATCTACAGTACACTTTCAGAATAACGGAAAGTTTGGGGTTTCAAGGTGCCGTTATTTCGATTTTTCTGTTATCTAGAAAGTTTTATTTTTAATATATTTAATGAAGAAATAATGAGCTTAAATAAGAAATAGAGAAATTAAGAATGCGGTTTTATTAACTGCACATAAAAGGCATAAACACGTTGACGATCCAGTGTTATATTTTGAATTAACATCCCTCTCAAGGTAACTCATAAATCTCAGGCTTCCTTGCACCATATGGCTAATAATAGTAATAATAATGATAATTAAAACATCTCCTGTTTACGCCCCAATCTATTTTCTTTATTATATCAAATTTATTATATCAATAGAGTCTCGTTGATGACGCGAGGAACTTTTATGGGCTTTTTTCACTCTGTGGCTGAGTTAGTCGGTCTGAGGCGTAGATAGCAAGGTTTTTGTCCCCCAGAAACCGGTGTTTTTCGCAATACACATGGGTATGTGAATTACTTTCTGGATGACTGTAATGTAATAGTTTGGGTTATATCAAGTTTGTCATTAAGTTTTAATGTTGTTCTTCTTTTCTTCTCTGTATGATGTTTATTAACTTTAGGAGCCATAGTGAGGAGTTTTTATATTTAAAATAAATGTAAAACAGCCGTGTAAATCCGTGACATGCCATTTTCTTTTTTCGGCACTGCAAGACATCTGCGCTATATGTAAACATCCGATTTCAATGTGTCGTTAGCTCGAATGTTCCGTTATTTCGGGTGCCGTTATTTCGACAGTCTACTGCATTTAAGCTATCAACTTCTAAGCTAATTAGCCAATGTATAAATAAATATACATAGATATACACTGTCACCTAATACTCTATGTATATATTAATATACATAGGTTACATATTTATGTAGACATAAATACGCATAGTTTAGATTATGTTAGTCTGCTTCTGCATGCATACATAAATATACACTGTAAACATTTATATTTTATATTAAAAATATAAATTTTATATCTTAGGTTAGACTAACTTATAATTTACACTAGCGAGAGGATAATAGCCAACAGTTTTATTGCTTAAAATATTATATTACTATTTCGTCTCATATTATATTTTATTTCAAATATAAAACGCCAAGATACAACAACGATATATTTATCTTAATATCACTTAAAATAATACCGTTTTGCATTTTAGACGCATCCACGACTTATATCATATTGCGCCACTGTGCATTGTTCAGTACGTTTCTGTGTTCGTGGGCCACTTTGCATGTTGTGCGCGCTAAAAAACTGGTAATAACTCATCTAGGAAACCGTACTCCCTCTGCTTGAGTACTACAGCCCCGACTGAAGAGACCTTTAAAAATTTCTCCAGTCTGTGACTGGACTCGAACCAGTGGCGGACTAGTCAGGGTGTCGGCTTGCCCGATGGCAAGTGGGCTTCCCTTGCAATAACATTAGACAATATGTTAAAAATGTTATTGACCTTTTAGTAACTTGAAAATATAACAGTTGTGGATGGGCCCCCTTTGTCTCCTGGCAACCAATATTTTTGGACCCAGTCCGCCACTGACTCGAACCCACACCTCTCGAAAGGAGCAATGAGTGGTGAAACCACTATACTGTTATAGAGGACCTAAATTAATATATACTACTGGACTATGAATAAATCTGATTATTTTTGTTTACAAAAACCTTTTGCACACCCGTCCACCTTTAGTGTGAATTTATGAGGTTCTACCGTATTCTAAAAAGAAGTTCGGAAATGTATCCAGGGCTGATCAAGCACATGGGATCCACCCCAGCGGATCCCAACAGTTTTGGCTTCATCTAATTGACTTGTATATCATGACTATTAGTCGATAACCCAAATTTTCTGTTGGCTGGTGAGTCTGCGCAGGTAGCAGAATGGTTATAACCCCCGGTGGAAAAGGCCCGGGCTCGAATCCCGTCAGTGACTCGAGGAACTTTTATGAGCTTTTTCTCACTCTGTAGTTGAGTTAGTTGGTCTTTGGAGAGAGCAGTATATTTATGAATATACTGTTCAGCAAGGTTCCCCTCCATCCCAGCAGGGTTGGAGGGGAACCTTTGAACCCATGTACATTATGGGCATAATACACAAGGGCAGATAAGTTCGGTATTGGTTGGTCCTAATATGACAGTTTTTTTTTTGAGTCCGGCCACCCAGACCAGTTCGCCTCCGATGAGTCATTAGATAAGATCTCCGTTCTGCATAAATAAATACATTAGAAAAGAAAGCAATTCGAATAATAAAAGTTTAAATTAGCAAGTTTTACTGTTATGTTTCATGAAATTAAATATAATTTGCTTCATTCATTGAGTGAGGCAGTCATTGCATCAGTTCCATATCGACGTCATATGTTGATCGATAATGGCGCTTTCCTAATAAGGATGAAAATTAGAAAATTACAAATTTCAATTATTCATAGAAGTAATAACACCCCGGTGCACTCTGGGGTGTTATTTATTTTATTTTTTTTAGCAGTAGTATGTATGCATGAGTATTTTTTCTCAATGGTATGTTCCTGTCTGCAACTTTGCACACCTACCAAAGGATGTCATTTAAAACTAGTCAAAATTACGTAAATATCATACGACCTGTTCTATCGCCCACAGCTTGGGCATTTTGCAGAAAATAATCTACATTCAGAATCAGTCAACCACACCCAAGAGAGAATAATGATCTCCCACAAATCTGCACTTATGATTCGATCTTACAATCATTGCAGTCTTTCCGATTTTGGAAATGACTTGGAAAGCGCCATTTTGCCTTGGCAGCATTCTTTCTTTCACTTATGTTCGTATCGCTCTCTGCCTGCTGAAACAGCAGGTGATGCCCCTGTTTAGTTTACTTTATCGTAATTCGATTTTATATTTTATTCCATTCTTCTTAGTTCAGCATCGCGTGAGTTGTTTTCTCAGTAGACAATTTTTCTCGCCTCATCTGCTATTAGCTTAGCCAATAAGACAAATATTGACCTTACGTCAATATTGCACGAAGAAGAAATACCGAACAGAGGTGCAATATCTTGTTTCTCCACCCTTCCACCTCCAGATTTAAGCTTACCCAAAAATATTTGCTGTTTTTATACTTTTAAACTTCTACAGTATTTGAAATATCTATGGGTTGAGGGTTGAGAAATTAGAAGAAACTTATTGCATTGTTGATTTGAATTTCTGTACAGCGTAATTTTCAGGAATTACACAATATAGGATGCTACCAGGAGTTAGAATTTTAGAAGAAGGTGAGTGAATAATTAGAAAAATTAAATCTCAGAGAAACAATAGCTTGGAATAAACTGGCTGTGGACTAGTTGACATACAAGTTCGGACTTATTTGGAAGAAAGAAGCAGAAATGGAGATGCCAATTCAGAGAACAGTACGTATTTTTACAAAAGATATGCAATAAAAACTGAAGGCCAGTGTGAGAGGGAGTGGAATGACCTTGTAAAATTATTAATTAACTTGACTGTTTTTGGTACCGTTAAGCGTTCTTTCTAGCCTACATTGTATCGATTTATTCGATCTGTACGTTTCGTAAATACAAATATGTACAGGTTAAATTTCCAATGTGGAATACTTACAGCTTTTCTTTAGGAATGAACATGAATGTCCTGTATTTAAATTTTGGTTTCCAATACATTACGTGCTTCCAGTGACAATATTGATGCTCCATTCTTCATTTGCTCTCAAAAAGTGGAATTTTTACTGCTGCATAATAATTAAAACTTAATGATTCCCTGAACATTGATTTAAACCCTCCCGTTAATTGGTTTAGAATATTTTAAAAATCCCGGGACTGCCCCTGAGTATTACAATAGCAAAATGATGCAAAGAAGCAGATTTTTTTTTTTTTTGCATTTTCAAAAAAAAAACGGGGAAAAAATGTCTATCGCTGTGCCTTCACTTCACCAAAAAATAGCCATCTAATTCCGCTTGAAGTTGACCAAATTCTTCATTTCAACCACCATGGCAGAATTTTATTGTAGTGATCTACAACACGCTGACCGAAAGCAAAAGCTTCAGGGCCTTGTATATAACCATCTACAAGTCCCTCTTCTACAAGTCCCTCTTCTACAAGTCTGTCTTGTAGATATATCGAATATTGTTCAGATATTAAAATGTAATTTCGTATAAGGCAACTGTTAGACTGCAAATGGAATATTGTGTTTAAGTATGGAAGCCACACCTAAAAAAGACCTTGAGTCTTTGAAAATGTCAGACAACATCCTAGTGAGACGCACTAGAAGAGCAACTGCAGAAAGGCAACCATGTGAAGATAAACTTCGATATTGAACTAAAGAGAATTGGCACCTTAGAGGACATCGGACTGAGGTTATAAGGCCCTGAGAGGTGGGGCCTTATAGAAAAAAAGTGAAATTTTTACTGTATTAAGTGACACTAGAATTTATTGAAGTGTCACTTAATTTAGGTCATCTATAAATTCAAGGGGGAAAGAATTACTTGCTGGACTGTAGAAAGTTTTCCATTATCCAGCAAGTTGTTAATTTGGAATTAGTTTTCTTCGTGATAGTTGAGCAAGACAGCTTGGGAAAATTCAAAAGTCTGCTGGATAAGCAAGTACGGAAAGAGGGGGGGGGGGGTTAACTTTAATTTTGTTGAAACAGCGTCCTTTTAACGTATAAATGCTCCCAACTCCATTTTGCTCATAGCTATTTACAGAAAGAGGATATGGTCGAAGGCTCAATGACTTTATCTAGCTTTCATAACTTGAGGCTTTTGCCCTGAACTAAATTATATCTTTGAAAATTAATTTTAACGCATTAATTAATTGATCTTATAACTAATTTCATTTTTAATTATTAATTAAATAAATACATAATTTCATTTATTGAATAATAACAATTATTATTTAATTCTGTCCCGGAAATACAGTGTTCTGGAAACTATAAAATAACTTGCCTTTGCAAAGTATGGTATTGCACTAATTTCAAACAAATGGCCTCATCAAGTTGTTAATTGGCTGTTTGTCGAAAAGATCGAATTACTGTGGATTTTTTTTTTTTTTTTTTAATTGTAGTTTGTTTAAGGTTTTAGGGGCACCAGCGACTAAGGCCATATTGCACCGCATATATTGTCTGTAAATGTGTGTTTTGAAAAACCCGAGTTGCCGGACAAAAAACCTCGGTTGGTACTGACTAACTCAGCCGCATTGTGAAAAATGCCCCATAAAAATTCCTCACGTCATCGACCGGATTCGAACTCAGCCATTTTCCAGCTGGTGTGGAGAGGACAACGCTTCTAGCAATGGCACTACCCACGAGGGCGACTACCATGAGAGCGTGTTTCATGACTAAACTAGTTTCTCATCAGATAGCTGGTGATTTCTAGTGACAACACGCAGACAGAAAACAGTTGTAAAGAAGTTGTTTGATGTGAGTTGCCTTTCATATACGCATATCAGTTTTCAAAGTTGTATTATAGTTAAAATTGTTCAAAGTAGTACAAAATAACCCCAAGGGCTTACATCTGGTGAGTATGGGCTTGGCAAACCCAGGGTCCTGAGCCGAAACGTTTTTAATTCTTAAGTGTACTAATTTTAAATAGTTTATGTATATGTTTATTTTACATATTATTTTCGTTGAAACCATTTTGTTCCATGGATTTGATGGGCAAAATATGGTAACCTTTGGAACTCTCCTTGAACTTGAATAACTCAAAGATTAAACAGGCTTTTGAAATAGGTTTTATTTACAAAAAAAATCGAGAGAAAGAGAGAATAATAATTTGTAGTAGAATTTCCTAAAACAATTTGCGACTGATTTTCAAAATTTTCGTTATTTTCTAACAGTTCCACAACAGAACTGTTGAGCAACAGTTTCCTTACAGTTTTGGCGAAATATTAACTGGATAAACTAAAGTTATAACTAATTTGTCTGTGCAATAATTATAATTTTTAAAAGGACGATATAGTCAATCATGTAAAAAAAAATATTAAACTCCATTTTTAGTCATTTTTTAAAATATGTTTTATTATCTGTGTATGTCCCACTGACACCTTAGCTGAGGGACAGATTTTTTGGAAAATATTACATATATATTTCTCTGAAAGTTTTGGAGAAACATTTGCCACGGGTACACTATTATATTTTACCACATATATTGTGGCTCTTGACAATATACTGTACTAAAAAAGATGAAGGTTAAGACTGTCCCAAGTAAACAAATGTTTTTTGTCTAGATGTCTGTGCCGAGTTTGCTGCTGTTGTTGTTGATGATCAGCTGCAGAAAATGAAAGAATTGAGCAAAACAAAAAACAATGAGAAAAAAGATACTTTAAATAGTTACTGGTTCGCTTTATTTCAAAGTAAATTTTGTTCTATTTTTATTCCTTGTAGTTTAATTTAAAATTTGACAGCCTCAAGTTGAAATGTTAACTTCCGAAGTGATGAAAATCTCGATTTGGATTTAATAATACATTTAATAAAGAAGAAGATAATTTAATAATGAATGCTTTAATAATGAAGAAAATATTATGAGAGCATTAGTTGAGACTCGTGTTAAGCTGTAAGTAAATATAGACTCTTCTGTATATCAAACTGAAACAAATTCTCTTTGCACGACATCATGTTTCTTGCACAAAACTGGAATGACTTGGAGATAAAAGACAGAAATGAGAGAGAGAGAGAGAGAGAGAGAGAGGGGAAAAAAAGAACAACAACAGTAATGATACCCAACGTGACCAGTCAATGTAGCTTAGCTGGAGAACAGGAAAGAATTTTATGGCTCTGGGGTGAAATTTTCACCCCGTGCTTCATCTACAGTTAATTAGCTTCCACAGTTGTAAAGTTGTTGCAATCCTTGCTTGTTGCATTTCCGAAAAATTGCCATGGACAGAATACAATTCAGACAGTTAGCTGAGTTTACAAACAATAAAATGTTTTTTGCTTTGGCTGGCCCCTTTGGTAAAGGCAACTTTTGGGAATTTACATAGTTACCATTCGCAAAGAGGCCAGCCAAAGCAAAAAAAACTTTATTGTCTGTTTTTCTTTTTAAATAATATATGTAATCATAAATATGTATATATGTATGCAAATTACACTTTTGTCACGTTAACGAGTTTCTCTCATTTTGTGGATAATCCGGGAACACGTTCTCTACTACAGAAGTCATCTCACAGCTTAAATTTCCTTAAACAGTCTAATGGGGCTACATTTAGGGGGGGGGGGAAGATAACAAATGACGTTGGGGAAACGACAGCCAACATTTTTGCCGGGGAAAAAGATTAGTTACATGAAAAATTCCCCCAAATTCACCTATCCCACTTCTAGATTCAATACTGGATCTAAGTTAGTAATACTCTATTGCCATGTTACTCTCAGTTTCTTTTCTTTTCCATTTTTTTTTAACAGCTTTGTTCAAGCTGAAAATCTCCATTAAATTAGCTGCTGTAATGCAACCATTCCAAATACCGATGGAATAAGCTGTTCGGCAAGGTAGCAACGAGCCCTTTTTTTAAAGGACTGGAGATACAACCTTTAAGTCATTTATCATGGAGACATGATTGCAAATTTCGTCTGTAATTCGTGTTGTAAGCTTGTATCTGAAACCGATACTTTGCTGAAAACCGGTGCTTGGAACTTGCTAAAACATGTAGGACTAGTACCACGCATGAAGTGATGATAGCTGTAGTGTACGTTGCACGGAGACAAGAACAGTAACGAGAAAGTAATTTTAAGTATCCCTTCCGCAAACCCATCAACAAAATGTACACAGTGGCGTATCATCCCACGGTGTAGGAGCTCAGGAGAACAAAAGGAAAATGAGAAAGTTCATTAAATTAATAAATTTCATTGCATTACGTCCCAAGTTCAAACAATGTTGTTTTTATAGGGTTTTAGGAGCATCGGCAACTAGGGTCATATTACTCCTTGTATACTGTCTGTAAATTGCATGTGTTCTGTGGTCGATTTTCTGTTTGATGGACGAAAAACCCGAGCTTCCTGGAGAAAAAACCATGCTACCCTCCCCGTGACCCATTAACTCCGTTTTAATTTGTGAAAAAGGACCATAAAAATTCCTCACGTCATCGATGGGACTCGAACTCGGATATTTTCCACCCGATATGGGGAGGACGGTGATTCTATCAACTGGGCCAACACCGAATTTATAGGTGATTGGCGCCAGTATTTCAAAAGAGTAAAGAACATTCATCACTTCATCAGAAGTGGATCCAGTCTGTTTGTGAGGGTGGTGATATAACAATGATGATATGTCTAATTGAAAATTAATCTCGAATTTAGCTTGAGTTTCCTTGAATGTTTAACTAGTCTTGATGTAATATACATACAACACTAATAGTTAATCCTAAACTTAATGTCATAAAACATGGTACATGATCCAATTTACTCAGATTCTAGCCAATCCAATTTGTTGGGGTTCTAGGCTTGGGGGGAAAGCGATCAGTGATCGTCCCCTCCTGGATCCGCCACCGTTTACTAGTTTAAATAACAATACAACAGTAAATTTTATAAAGCTAAGGGGATTTTTTTCAAAGTTCCCTCCCTCTCTTGTAACCTGCTGCAAAAAGGATAATATGCCCTAATGATAAACAAAATTTATTAGATAATAATATATATTTGATATATTATAATATTACATTGAGTGGACAGAAATCATGGGATACCTATCTAATAACGGGTAGGCCCACCTTTCGCCCGGATAACGACAGTCACATGGCGAGGCATTGAGTCCACTAGTTCACGAAAGCATTCCACAGGTATTTTCATCCATGCTTGCTGCATTGCTGTCAATAATTACGTCGCATTCCTTGGTGGAGGATTCAAAGCTCGAATGGACCTTTCCACAGCATCCTAAAGATGCTCCACAGGGTTCATGTCCGATGAACGGGGAGGCCATTCCATGGTGGTAAAATCTGCGGATGCTCTTCCAACTATGTTCTAGTCACCACGGCTCTGTGGGAAGGCGCATTGTCCTGCTGAAAGAATCCATTGCCTTGTGGGGGCACGATGACCATGAAGGGATGCAGACGGTTTGCAAGGATGGGCACGTAACCGAGATCGTTCAGAGATGCATCTAGACGTACCAGAGGTCCCAACGTGTGCCAGTTGAACACGCCCCACACCATTATCGACCGTCTACCTGCCTGAGCAGTTCCTTGTTGACATGACAGGTGCATAGCTTCGTGCGGTTTCCACCAGATATGCGCCCTCCCGTCTGCTCGAAATAACTGGAAACGAGACTCATCGGACCAGGAGACCAGTCCCCAATCATGTGCCGATGTTCTTTCGTCCAGTTCAGGCGTAGAGTCCTGTGTACTGATGTTAGCAATGGGGTTCCCTGACCTATTGCGGCTAATGATCGCCTGATGGTCTTGGTGGAGATGTTTCTGGCACTTCCCTCGTTGAAGTCGGCGGTGATTTGTGCCAGTGTCTCTCTCTCCGGTTGGCTGAAACAATGCGAGACGGACGTCGACGGCCATGTTCATCCACCACCTTTTTCCGCCCACAGCGTTGTACACGATGAGATGTTATTCCGGAAATGGCGTATTCCCGATACACTCTTGATACTGTTGAACGGGGATAATGCAATTTCTGTGCCACTTCCGCGATAGTGGGTGCCCATGCATCTGGCACGCACTATCATCCCTCTTTCAAAGTCTGTTAACTCAAAATGTTTATCCATACTGACATCGACTTAGCAGTGGATTCGTCCTTTAGCGAGAGGGATGACAGCGTCGTGTTGCTCAGGAACCAGGTATTCCATGAATTCTGTCCTTTCAGTGGACATCATTTTTGTTAATTTATTTACCTTTCGAGAATCAGAAGTTTCCACGCATGTAATTTGTTTTAATTTGCGTTTGCTAAAACGAAAAACTCGCATATTTTTGGCATTTTTTTTTTTATTTATGCCGCGTTATCCCTCCCCGAGTTTTTGTGCGTGGCCACAGAACTTTATTGACAAGAGGCTAATGACCCATAAAAAAACACTAACGCGAAGTTAATTAGCAAAAATGATTTAACGCACGTTTTACATATTATTGTTGCCTTCAGTATCTTCTTTCCCCATCACCTTAGCTCAATCCGCGCAAATTAGATAAAATAACTTTGTGGCTGAGAGTTGAGCAGCATTCTGATATCAGAATGGTCATGCTAGACCGGAATGTAGAAAATTATCCGTTTGTTCTGCTGACCTCTTCTAACCCTTGTGGTAGAACGGTGTGAAATGTGTCCTCATAAACTCTTTGGTGTCTGTTGCGGTACGAAGACTGTGTTTGTTGTCCGGCTCCTACCCACTCCCACAACTGTTTTCCCCTCCCCATAAAGTGAGTTTTATAACCTGACCGTTTCACGAAATCACTTTATTGGTCTCCGAGAACTCTGCGACTTCCTGTCTGTTCGAGCGGCACTCTTTGTCTCTTCCGACCGACAACCGAAGCGTCTGCGATGGGCGTAGTCAATACCCTGGCGAGGACAATGGTGGGCAGGTTGTGGTGACCGTGAAAATAAGTCGGATCCGTAGAACGGCGCCTGATGTGTTTATAATCCAGTTTTATGATGATGATGACTACTTACTAGAGCTCTTCTGGCCACAATTAGAGGTTTTAAATAGAGGGCGCTGTGATACAGGGTCACGGGTCATCTTTGACTGAGACCACCAACTGTGAAATAAGTCACAATAAATTAATCGAGATATTTAAATGAAAGAGCGCTTTTTGTTCGTCTTGTTGCAGTCTTTGTCAAGTTCCACAGTACGAGCAACACAAAAGCTAGTTTTTCTCATTAAGGGGATTATTAAATTCAGCCATCTTTACAAAAAGGCAGTCACCGTGATGAATCCTGTTTTGTATTTTGTTCCCGAATGATGGAGTAAAAAAAATCAAATGAAATGGTTTTTCTTCAAGCATATCTCCTTACCCTTTATATAGGTTAAAGAAACGTATTCATGCAAATGAATGGAAGCGAACTATAAATACTGAGGGGTTATGTTTAGAATGGTAAACAAGGCGTGACAGGTCTTAAAAAAGCAATGTTTGCCAACACATTGCGTTTTTTAATATCGTATATGTTAAATACAAATCGGATCAATTGCTCACAAAAACATTTCCCCATGAAGATTCTTTTTAAGAAATATGATTTCAGACACTCAGAAGTGAAGTCACACGTATGTAGATTTGTCATCAACACGGATGGTTGATTCCCTTATCATCAGAACCAGTGAGGTGTATATGCTGTCCTTGATATTTTGAGAATGCAAGATAATAACACTTGCATTCCCCCAGATTTTTGAACTTCCCTTAATTAAATGTTTGATATTTTACAGTCGTGAAAAATATTCCTGTTGTTTTTCGGATATGCTAATAGTTACCTTTATTGGATGAGTCTTTGAAGATTGTTTTTCCCTGCTGATCACATATCTTTTTCATTAGTGAGATATGCACTACTTTGCCAAAATATTAGAAACCGAACATTAGTATCTTGTGGGACCTCCCACAATGGCGTATCAAAGTCTAGAGATCAGGGAGGCCAGAAAGGATGATTGGATTCACTATCATGTTTCTTGGACAACTCAAGAATAGATATACAACAACGAATAGTCGTATGTAATTTAGAAAACGGCGTTCTCTTTCGAATAATAATGAAGCACTTTGGGATGCGAGTTATCTGATACATTTATTACAGAGTGGTTCCCAAGTGAGGAAACATGTTTGATTATAAATAACAATAATATTTTAAATATATATTTTAATTAATGTTAGCATAATAGAAAGGGCATACATAAACTTATTCTCTGTTGACCACTGAAGCTCTAACAAAGATCCATACTTATTATTGAAAATTGATTTTGGACTGCGTTAAAAGAATTATTTTGTCTTTCAGCAGTCTCAGGTGTTTTCTCCTGTCACGTCCTTTCCCTCAAAGAAAAAAGGTTCGAGACCACCTGCTGTCCAAATTACAAGCTGTCAAGCCAAAAGCGTTTAAGTCCACGTTGAACAATAAAGGGGAGGGCTAGTTAAGAGAGAGAGTAACAAACACAGTTATGTCCGTTAATTAGTTTAAACGTGGCTTCATCAGTCCACAAAACATCGTCAACGATATTTCGGTTTGTAACATTCATGGCTAAAAACCGTTTGGCATATTTCAGATTTATATCTGGGTAATTCTCATTCAAACTTCTTAGCAACATGGGATATACCTTGTATTATCATCCCACGTTGTTATGAAGGTAGAGGGTCTATCAGGTTTTGGTAGATTGTGCACTGTTGCCACTTCATCAAACTTATTCACAATTTGAATAACTGGAAGCAAGCGGTTCTTCCGCATCCCAAAGGCGTAAATGTGGCAGAAAAACAATACTTCAAGAGCGAACCCGTCGTACTCTAAGAAAAATAGGACATCCAATGCAGCAAATAACATTTGAATTCAACCAAGCCCAGAAGTCCTATTTCAACCATACCATGAGCAAGAAATTGGGTATTGGCAGTCGCCTGCCTATTCGGAAGCCACTTATTTCAGGGAAAAACAGAAAAATCCACTTGTAGTGGTGACGAGAACATCGTGATTAGTCAGTGGAACAATGGAAGAAAGTCATGTGGTCAGACGAATCACGATACATTTTGTTTTGCACTGATGGTAGGCAGAGAGTGGGCGAGAACCTCACAAAGGTATGGACCCTGTCTGCCTCGTTAAGATAACTCAAACATCTGGAGGTGGTAATCATGGCATGGGGAATGTTTTGTTGGCACAGATTGGGTCCGTCGATACCGCTGGAAGGTCGAATACATCCCCTGGCATTGTCTGCCGTGAAGGGAATTTGTCGCTTACCAATGTACTTATATATTTTAAATTTGGTAGGACAAATAAAGATTTATTTATATCATCCAGGGAGTTTCTAAAATGCGTATCACATCTACTAAACCCTGCAATGTTACACTTTTATCCCTAAGGTGAGGGCAACTTTAAGGATGACAATGCAACAGCACATCGTGCAAGAATCATTTAAGAATGGAGAATATGACCCGGATTTTCATCACATTTCCTGTCACTACGTTCACCTGATCTCAATACTATTGAGAAAATGTGGAATATACTGGAGAGATCTATTCGCCCATGAAGTCCTCTTTCTTCAACAAAGATGATGGAAGAGGACTTCGCTGGAAGCATATTTTACTGGATTAATAATTACAATTAAACCAGAACATACTAAAATACCTTGTAGAATCCATGCTGCGCCGCACACTTGCTGTTATTCGAAACAAAGGAGGCCCGATTAGATACTGAATAAAGGTTAGTATATTTTTGGCCAGTGTGCGTATGTACATCAGTAGTTATCGAATTAGTTTTCTTACTTGTGGACCACCCTGTACATTTATTAGTGTGAGACACCGTCTCCAACTGTAAGCGATATCTTCACTCTACATAGGGCTATGATCTTTTAATTTTGTCCGATTACATTTGTAAATATGCATTTTGAAATGTTTCTTTTCTATAAGAAACATTTCTGGAGTTCTTTCCAAGAGGAAAGAACTCCAGATGGTGACAGCAGTTCGCCAAATATGACCATCAAACTAGAAACAGATTGCTATTATGTCATCCTATAATCACTCTCCGTATTGACTAAGTTTAGTCCCTCATCCCATATACTATATTTCATTGATATGCTTATTTAGCGTGATCACAATTGCCTTTATTGATGACAAGTCGATAGTGGATACTGTTTTTATTTACTCTCCGGATTTTATTGTCATTTTTCTGGGTGTAAGTCAAAAAATAAATAAATAATAAAAATAAATAAATAAAATAAAATTTCCATTTTATTTTGAGCCGAACTGAGATATTATTGTATATTTTTAAATGTATTTTTAACAGTGTACATAATTTACAACTATTTAATACTCGTCTCATCAACGACAACGTTTAAACTATGGTATTAATAAGATCCCAAATTGGAAATTAGCAATCTGCATAGTTCTCCTTCCTCAGCAATTGTTGAATCATTGGCTAACTATAAGCCCGGTTGAAAAGCATTTAAGAATTCTCACTCTAGCCGGAATTTGAGCTCAGACCTCTCCAAGGAGTGATGAGTGGCGAAACCACTACTTCAAAGGATAATTGGTTACTCAACTGAAACGAACTGATTCCCGGTTTAAAGAACATATTCTTAGGGCATACCCTACAATATTTCAACAATATTTCAATAAGTCCAGATAAATTTATCAATGACAAGGATTTACAGATGAAAAATACTTGAAGATACCTATCGGCAAGCCAGCCTATAGGATCCGATGGGTTTCATTGCCTACGCTGATGCTCCTGTAACTTTAATTTTAAAACGACAAAATAGTGTGGGCTATTGACTTCACAATAGAATAGCAACTTACGTTATGAACCATTGAGCTTTCTGGAAGGTATTGTAAATACATATTAATCTCTCGAAATGGGATGTGCCTTGGGTATTAACAAATGTATTTAAAAACAGTATAAAGAATTGTCTATAAATGTGCATAAACTGTATAATTCTAAACTGCACAAAAACTTGCATAAATACAGTAATACAGTTACTCCATCATATCTGGCACTATGCTTCTATATGTTTAATTTATGAGTTGTTGTATAATGGTTGTCTGTATATAAAATACTACACTGGTGTGCAAAACTTAAGGACCAACACTATTTCTAAAAGCTACAACGACAAAATCTTTACTTAAGGTACTCTTTACTGATGAGAGAGTAGATTCAGTCTCAGCAGCTATTCTGGATGTCAGCTTATCTGGCGAGAGGTTGGCACACGGTAACACCCTGCAAACATCACTGAAAGGGATCGATATGGCGGTCTAGGTGTTCTCGTCTGGGGAGGCGTTATCTTGGATGGACGTACACAACTCCAGATACTGGAAGGCGGTACTGTAACCGGTGCACGCTATTGTACCGAGGTAATCCTTCTCGATGTGCGTCTGTTCCGAGGTGCCATTGGCCCCGAGTTCGTGTTTATGGATGATAACTGTTGCAGCTGTTGATATGCTTTTGGAACGTGAGGACATTGTTTATATGGATTGGCCTGCCCGTTCAGCCAATCTAAATCCCATCGAACACATATGGGACGCTCTGAGGAAACGCCTAGTGGCACGTCCACGCCCACCAGAAAATGTTCACCAGCTGAAGATGGCGCTGACAAAGGAATGGACGATGTTACCGCAAGAACTTATCAACAACATTGTTCCAAGTATGGACAGGGGGTGCAAAGCCTGCATCGACATTAGGAGTGGCCATATCTCCTATTGAGTACCACCTCTTCCCTTTGTTCCTTCTTTGGCAGTGATACATCTGTATCATGGCAGCCATGCTATGTTTCTATTTTTGAATAAAGTCCCTCTGTACCGTTTTGTTTCCGTTGTTGTGTCGGTGTTGTTTCCTTCATCATTTCTGTACACGAGGTTCCTTTGGTATGCTTTGCCCATTTCCAGGCCACTCCTATGAGAAGCTACAGGTGAAAACCCGACTGGTCCTTAAATTTTTCAACACTAGTGTATAATAATATTACATGGGACATACTGTTATTATTTCATCCTATTATGGCTATTATTATTAGCTATGCCTTCCAATCTCTGTACATTCTTTTAGGCAGCAGGTTATTTAAGGGGTGAACCAAGATGGTTAATAAAACTCATTTAATAATAATAATATAAGCAGATAAACCTTTTTAGACTCCTTACCACGATGTTTGGTCTCTTCTTTCATGGATGCCATACTTACTTCATCTGCTGTGTGCACCACATTTTCGAAATAAATCATGCAGAATTCATAAACAGACTTAATTATATCTTATCTGCCCTGATATCCATCACTGCGCTTATTTAGTACAAAATTCACAGAATTTACAAGACTTGTATGCAAGGAACGTATTTTTCAAAGAGAGAAGACTGTTAATTCGGCCAACTTTAAACGAAGAGAGCAAGAAGCTACAAAATCTTCAGTTATAATTAAAGCAGCGACTAAAAGATTACCAGACCATCTTTTAAATAAGTCATCCTTAACTTCAGTGAAGTCACAAATTATACAGCTCTCAAATAAACAAACTGGATTATAAGAATCATCCGAACAATGTGACTGTCTGTCTGATTTCTGTGGGAGAAAAAACTATTGAGTCTATAAAATAAGGTGAAATCAGGATCAACTATATAGTAACGATACTTTAAGAGTCATAATGCGGCTGTTATGATTCTTAAAGTACAAATGTTAATTGTGATATTGTGACTAATAAGAGTCACAGTATCACAATTAAGGAAGCTTCTCGCACTTGGCGAAATTTGGACTAGCACTGGGAGTGTTCGGTGTTTTAATAAACAGAACATTTTCTAAACCATGAATACTAAATCATAAACAGAGCATAGAGGTCAGCTTTGCTGTTACCTTCCCTACCCGCAAATGTGAAGTCTGGAAAGGGTACGTGGGAATCTGTTAGAGGTGTTTCTTTTTGCAAGAAAGCAAGCTTATATAGCATCAGCCAAATAAAAAAAAAACACCCCCCCCTTCTCATTTCATCCATCCACTCGCTCCAAATGTTTGTCTGGTTCTGCCTTAAATAAGTTTTAGCTATCAACTTCTACAACGACAGATGGAAGTTTCTTCCAGCAATCAACCACACGCTGTCTAAAGGCAAACTTCTGCACATCTATCCTACAATCGTTCTTCCTCAATTTGAATTTATGCCCTCTCAGGCGATTATTCTGAGCAAGAGAAAGATTCTCATCAGCATTGAGCATGCCCAAACCATTCAAGGCTTTATATTATCTCAATCAGATCACCTCGCTGGTGCCTAGTCTCCAAACACTGTAATCTACAAAACTTAAGCCTTTCTTCGTAAGAGCAACCCTTTGTTCCATTCACTAATCTTGTTGTCCTTCTCTGTACTCGTTCCAGCAGCTCTACATCCGTCTTGAAATGAGGCCTCCAGACCTGTATACAGTACTCAAGGTGTGGCCTGACCATTGCCTTATACAACGGGATAATCACCTCCTCCTCCCTGCTAGAAAAATTACTGTATATCATTGACAAGACATCATGAGATGCTCTTGCAGACCGTCTGCACTGCTCAGAAAACTTCATATCTGCCTGCACAAATACCCCCAGGTCCTTTTCACTCTCTACCACTGTCGGTATAGTGCCACAGAGTTGATACGTTACTCTGGGGTTACTGCTTCCCATATGTAGTATTTTACATTTGTCAATGTTAAACTTCTGTTTCCACCTCTCAGCCCACCTGCTCAACCTTTCTAGATACTGTTGCAGCAGCATACTGTCATTAGTGTCATTAACAACCCTGTGTAAGATGTAAAATCTTACATGGTTAATATTTAAAAAAAAAAAAGTGAGATTTATGTAAAATAAAGATTAGGATATGGCAATATGGGGGAGCGAACCTTACAAGTCAAGGGATTAAATTAGACAACGTCTGTACAAGGGGAGCGGTAAGTGGAAAGTTATTAGCAACCTGGGTACACTCGATTCCCAGCTCACACAGACAAACGAAAACAATAGAAGCGTGTAACTACTGCTATTAGCAGAAGGTGGCAAATCTGGTAAACAATAGCGCCGTGGAACTGTCAGGACATTTCTTTAATTGTGACACCTGGGGAAGAGAAGATAGTATATACGGAACGAAATGCTGGGATATTAGATTTAAGGCTGGCGGCTGGCTGTCGTGATGGCAAAGTTGTTAGATCGTGGGAAATTAGTCTACCACAGTGTAACTATAAGCGGCTGACTTCAAAGGTACTGACAGCCTGAGAAATTTTACAAAGTTCTCAAAATAAGAAGGGATAGGGCACTAAACGGACACCGTGAGAAAGATTAAAATTAGCTCTGAAGATACATAGAGCTTGAGAAATTTTAAAGGACGAATAGGAAATAGGGAAAGTTGATAAAATGAATAAGATTGGTTAACTGAAAATTAGAGCGGATTTGACATATGTAGGCGGTACAGAAATTGAGATGAACAAAAAGTGAGTGAAGAGGGGGAGAGAGGTGAGACCCCGCAGTTGAGCATTAGGTGGATGGTTATGGAAATGAGTTAGGCGTCAGATCCCGTAATTGAGCTGTATGCGGGTGTTTACGAAAATGAGTTAGGGGAAGACAAAGTGAGATTCTTGTGGGTGTTTGGGGAAACGAGTTAAGAATGACAAAGTCGAGATTCTTGTCAGAGTTGTAAACATGAGTTAGAACAGACAGTTGGGTTTTTCGTCGATGTAGGTAAAAATGTGTTAGTAACATGTACAGTTGAGAGTTCTGTTGTAGTAGAAAATATGTGTCAGTTAACATTTGAGCGTTCGGTCGTGTTGGAAAAATGAGAAGGGTAGCGCCCTGGGAAGTTTTCTTCTGGAAAGAGTTTTAATAGGTGGAGCGGAAAAAGCGAGGGTAGCCCCTATGAGCTTTCTCCTTGTGAAAGGTTTTAATAAGGTGGAGAAAAGAGCGAAATCCGCAGAATCAGTAGCTAGTGAAGGAGCGAAAACTCGGAATTAGTAGCTCAATGAGAAGGAAGGAAGCAGTGAATGGAAGGTAGCCGAATAAAGTGGAGGAAGGACGCCAGATCCATGCAGCAAAGAGTTCCTGATAATTATCTATAGCAGTTCCAGGTGAAAGCAGATGAAGGAGAACCTCAGTGAGCCAAAAATGGAAGTTTGAAACCTCCCCGGAAAGGAAAGAAAAAAGATAATAGTAAGTAATGTAAAATGTGTCAAGGACTGTTAGGAAACAGTATAGTGATTAATTAAAATGAAAAAGAGTGGTAGCACTAAAAGTAAATTGATAGATAAATTATCTCTGAAGTAAATTATAGATATACAAACAGAGTTTAATTATTTAAAAAAGGCTATTGTAGAATGCAAGATAAACGAAGGATAAGTAATAGATTAGATTGTTGTCAAATGATTATATAATGTGTTAGGAGGATAGTAAAGTTAATATGAGAAGGTTTTATAATGTTTTAAGGATAGATAATTGTATATAGTGATTGTATTAATGAAGAATTGTTGGTTCAAAGAGGTTCAAAGATAGATAATTGAATTGAATTCAATTAGATAATTGATTGTTTTAAGGATAAATAATTGAATATATAGTGTTTGTATTGATGAAGAATTGTTGGTCCAACTGAAGACTAATAACAAATAGAGACTTTAGAAAAGTTAAGATTGGTCTTCAGTGTATTGTAACAGAATGGAGAGAACACAGAATATAATGATGAAAATAGCATATTGATTGTTAATATAAGAATAATATATGCAAGGTATTCTATATTTAACTTTGTATGCATATTACATGTTTTTTTATTCAATTGCATATTATGTTGTATATATATATATATATATATGTGTAAATAAACTTTGTTGCTTATTAAAATGTGTTGTTTGTTATTTCTGAACACTCAGCCCTTCCGAAGGGAATTATAATTAATTGAGAAGTTCCCTTGAATTTGGAATTCTCCTGTAAAGTAAAGTCAGATCTGTAAGTGGGGAAATTAAAATAAGGTGGACAAACTCACATAAGGGAACTAAATAACTAAAATAAGAAATAAAAAAATAAATATAACTAAATATAATATATCATCCTTAAATTTTTCCACCCCCCACACCTGCCGACCTATCGTCTATCGTCTGCAAACTTGGACATTAAGCTTGATATACCATCATCAATATCATTAATAAACGCAGATGGGCTCAACAATGGACCCAACACTGAACCCTGGTGGACGCCACTAATAACATTAGTCCACGAAGAGCAGTGTCCATTGATTACCACTGTCTGTCTTCTCCCCCTCAATCACCCCTTTATTCATAGCAGCAATTTGCCTCCAATGCCGCACTGCTCCAATTTGTGCAGCAGTCTTCCATGTGCAACAGTATCAAAAGCTTTCCTGAAATCCAAGTATATGATACAAAATTATTCTTTGCACCCAGTTCCTTTGTGACTATATCATAGTATCCAATCAAATTGGTCAGGCAAGACTTCCCCTTAACAAACCATGCTGTGTCCAGGAGCGGATTAAGATCGGTTGAGACCCCGGGCGCAGAAGAAAATATTGGGCCCCTTAAAAAAAGAGAGAGAGAGAGAGAGACAGGGAAAATAAAAATACATGTTAACCATTTTTTTAAATAAATAAAAAAATATTATGTACTATTAATGTTTTATTTCCATTAAAATTTGAATATAATATATGTATAATATAATTAATAATAGCATAATAATGATCACAAAGTTTTGATCTAATATGTTCAACTAATTTGTTGGGGTTTTGCGTGGGCCCTTTAGAAGTCGGGGCCCAGTGCGCCCGCCGTTAAATCCGCCTCTGGCTGTGTCCGAGCTATAACTGAAGCCTTGTCTAGATGATCCTGCAATGCTTCTTTAACTAGTGCCTCCATTATTTATATTTATTTATATCCTGAAAGGGGCAAACGTAATGATAAACATCGATGACTTCACTTAGCAAACTTAAGGATTCCTCTTCTGGGATAATAGGATCAACGGAGTGGATGAAAGCAATAGAGTTATCGGTAATTCAGCTATCAGATAACACTACAGTACTCTATTTGTATAGAAAAAAAAAAGAAAAAAAAAAAAAGAGAATGCTTTACTGTGCTGCCATCTACTGAGAACACAACAAACAACATCCTAATTTAATCAGAGTACAGTATATATTATTATTATTAGCCATATGGTGCGAGGAAGCCTGAGGCTTTTGTTGCACCAGACAAAAAAAAAAAAAAAAAAAAAAATAAAAATCTGAGTTACCTTGAGAGAGAGAGAGAGAGAGAGAGAGAAACAAAAGTCAGAAGTAGAAGGGAATCACCAAGAAAGAGAAGAATGACGATATCCATTTCAGGACCCTGGGTGTGCCAGACCTATACTCAACCAGATGTGAGCCCCTGGGGTTAATATATATAATTATATATACATATACAGTATATACAGCCACTCCCCGATTAACATACGGGTTGCGTTTCGCGGAAGTCGAATTTTACGTGTCGGAATTTCCCTAAATAAGCATTTAGGGAATTTGACAGAAGCAAAAAAGAAATGTTCGACGAATATGTAAATAGAATTATTTATTGAATTTTTTTATCTTATGAGCAGAAAAATTACAAAAGTGTACAAAATTACAAAAAATTCAAAATTATAAAAAGAGAAAGGAGACAGGAATAAGTCAGTGAGTTTTACCTTTCGAGCATCGTTGCCAGAATTAATCTCCAGCTGATATTCACATCGCTGTGGAAGTTGAGGGCTGTGGAGATTTAGAAGGGGTTTTTTCTAACACAACACGAAATTTCTCTGCACTGGCGACTTCACTGCATATTTTAATGTTTTGGAAACCAGCGCGATGCTTGAACCTATTAAACCACCCGTTGCTTGCCACGAACTTCGCTTTTGGGAATCCACTATATCCCCAAAGGCCTCCGTAGCCGAGTGGTCAGGAGCGGGAGTGAAGTAGCATACGCTCTTTGAGTAGACCGGGGTTCAAGCCCCTGACTGTTGAATACGGTCGACCTGCCAACTCGCACTGGACCAGCGTGGCAGATTATAGTCCATTTCCCTCAGCATGAATTGTTGAGGAGGCTTCCATCCTGCAGTGGGTTGATAATGGCTGCACTTTACCTTTTTTTTTTTTTTTGTATCCCCAAAAGAGATACAGTATATCATTTTGCCCAGAAATCGGAGTGTCACCAAAGATAAGCATAGGAGAGGAAGAATCCTTTTTGCGAGAAATAAGACAGGACTGAGTTTTAGAAGGTTTAAAACCAACTTAGTTGTCTTTGCTCCACTGGAGAATTATCTGGAGATCGGCATTTAAGGAATTGGTAGCGGATATGCGAGAAGTTGAAGCTCATTGAGCAGGACAAGGTTTCTCAAAATGGAAAGTGGAATGCAATGTGCTATCATCAACAAAACTATGGATAGGATTTCCAGTCAATGTAAGAAGGTCATTAATATACAATAGGAAAAGGGTGGGAGAAAGAACTGAACCTTGCGAGGGACACCGGCATTAGTGGAAAAGTTAGAAGACAGAGCGCCATCTACCATTACCCTCAGTGAGCGATCAGAGAGAAAACTGGATAACCAATTACAAAAAACAGTTGGAAAACCATAAGACGGAAGCTTGTTTAGAAGACCTTTATGCCAAACACGATCGAAAGCCTTTGAGATGTCAAACAACTGCTTGGGTTTCACCGAACTTTTGACATAAGCCAGAATATCGCAGTGGATCAACACTAACGGAATACATACAGGCGATCGTTGATCAGATGGAAGGTTTCTAGGTAATTTAAGAGTTGGCGATTAATTGATTTCTCCATTACTTTAGAAAGAGTAGAAGTAATTGCAATGGGGCGATAATTGGATGGGAGGATTTGTCACCCTTTTTTAGGAAGGTTCTGGATATGAGCAAATTTTCAAGCAGAAGGAAAAACACTTTTGGAATAAGAAAGTGAAAAACTGCGGCAAAGAACAGGAGTAAGTTCAGGAGCATAGTTTTTGAGAAAAAATGGAGAAATACCATCAGGACCTGGAGCTTTCTTAGCGTCAAGATTCGTCAAAATCCTTTTTGAGGCATATGATGCAAAAAAGCAAACTCGTGCAGCATCAGCCAAAAAAAAACAAACTCCGATTTCACCCCTCCGATCGTTCCAAATATCTGTCCAGCTCAGCATTAAATTTATTTAGGCTATCAACTTCCACAACAAAACAGGGAAGTCTGTTCCACCCATGAACTACCCGCTGCCTAAAGGCAAACTTCCGCACATCTATCCTACAACTGTCTTTCCTCAATTTGAATTTACTCCCTCTCAGGTGATTATTCCGAGAAAGAGGAAGAATCCCATCAGCATTGACAATGCTCGAACCATTCAAGCTTTGAGAAGGTCATTAATCAGACCACCTCAATCAGACCACCTCAATCAGACTACCTCGCAGGTGCCTCGTCTCCAGACACTGTAATCTGCAAAACTTAAGCCTTTCTTCATAAGAGCAACCCGTTGTTCTATTCGCTAATCTTGTTGCCCTTCTCTGTAATCGTTCCAACAGCTCTACATCCTTTTTAAATTATGCCTCCAAACCAGTATTCAGTACTCAACGTGTGGCCTGACCATTGCCTTATACAAGGGAATAATCATCTTCTTATCCCTGCTAGAAATATTTCTGTATATCATTCACAAGACATCATGACCTACTCTTGCAGACCGTCTACACTCCTCAGAAAACTTCATATCTGCCTGCACAATTACCCACAGGTCCTTTTCACTCTCTACAACTGTCAGTGTAGTACCAGACAGTTGATACATTACTCTGGGATTACTGCTTCCCATATGTAGTACTTTACATTTGTCGGTGCCTCCCTAGCCAGGTGGGCAGGAGCAGCAGTGCGTAACACACGCTCCTTGATTAGACCGGGGTTCGAGCCTGTGACTACCAAATACGGAGGATGCGGAAAGGTCAGGGAATGACCACCGCATATCCCCGGAGCAATATGGCCTTAATTGCTAATGCTCCTAAAAACCAAACACCAACGACAACAACATTACATTTGTCAATGTTAAACTTCAGTTGGCACTTCTTAGCCCATCTCTCCAACTTTTCTAGATACTGTTGTAGCAGCGTACTGTCATTAACAACCCTGCCGACCTTCATGTCTTCTGCAAACTTGGACATTAAACCTGATATACCATCATCAATATCATTTATAAATATAGAAAACAACAATGGACCCAACACTGAACCCTGGGGAACCCCACTAATAACATTAGTCCACGAAGAGCAGTGTCCATTGATTACCACTCTCTGTCTTCTCCCACTCAACCATCCCTTTATCCATAGCAGTAATTAACCTCCAATGCCACACTGCTCTAATTTGTGCAGCATCTTCCATGTGTAACAGTATCAAAAGATTTTTTTTTTCAAAATATGTGATATCAAAATTATTCTTTGCATACAGTTCCTTTGTGACAACATCATAGTATGCAATCAAATTGGTCAGGCAAGACTTCTCCTTAACAAAACCGTGCTGTGTCCGAGCTATAACTGAAGTCTTGTCTAGATGATCCTGCAGTGCCTCCATTAATTTTCCTGGAACAGAAGTTAAACTCACAGGTCTATAATTAGTTGTGTTGTGTCGCCCTTTGATCCTCCTTTGTGAATTGGGTTCACATTTGCACATTTCCAGTCCATGGGTACCTCCTCTGAGTTCAAGGAAACTCTCATAATTATGACTAAGTGTTTGCTTACTTCCTTTGCTGTCTCCTTTAATATAACTAGATAGATCCCATCCTTTTGATGGAAGACCACAGAAGGCATTGAATGGAGCGTGTTGGAAATAGTCGGAGGTGTTGCGGCCAAATTTTTGGCAAGAAACCAGAATGCTTGCCCTACCATTAGGGTTAGAACCAAGTTTTTTACTCTTTATAATGGTTACAGGCTTTGGTATAGGCAGAAAATGAAACTGAAGAATTGGAAACAAGCCAATTACGATATGCAACATTCTTGAACAGCCTTAGCATATTTATTGGAAAACCAAGTTTTAGATAAAGGACGAGATTTTAAAGTGGAGTGTGGGATAAAGGATTCCATTCCTACAAGAATAATTTCACTGACGCGATTAGAGCAAACCTTGACATCAGAAGTTTTGAAACAGTAATCAGACCAAGGAAAAGAAGAAAAGAAATATCAAAATTAAAGAAATATGATATCAAATTATTCTTTGCATCCAGTTAATTTGTAACTACATCATAGTATCTAATCAAATTGATCAGACAAGACTTCCCCTTAAGAAAGCCATGCTTTGCACCGCTTGTCCACATTTAGAACAATGTTATTGATAAGTTCTTGCTGTAACATCGTCCATTCCTCTGTCAGCGCCATCTTCAGCTGGTGAATATTTTCTGGTGGACGTGGACGTGTCGCTAGGCGTCTCTTCAGAGCATCCCATGTATGTTCGATGGGATTTAGATCGGTGGAATGGGCAGGCAAATCCATACGAACAATGTCCTCACATTCCAAAAGCATATCAACAGCTGCAGTGCGATAGGGTGTGGAATTATCATCCATAAACACGAACTCGGGGCCAATGGCACCTCCGAACAGACGCATATGGGGGAAAATTACCTCAGTACAATAGCGTGCACCGGTTACAGTCCGGCCTTCCAGTATTTGGAATTGTGTACGTCCATTCCAGATATCGCCTCGCCAGACAAGAACACCTCAACCGCCCTATCGATTCCTTTCAGTGATGTTTGCGGGGTCATACTGTGTGCTAACCTCTCGCCAGATTAGCTTTCGTCCAGAATCGCTAGTAAGACTGAATCTACTCTCATCAGTAAAGAGCACCTTAAGTAAAAATTTTGTGGTTGTGACCTTTAGAAAGAGTGTTGGTTGTGACCTTTAGAAAGAGTGTTGGTTGTGACCTTTAGAAAGAGTAATGCTAATACACACCAGTGTATTAGCATTAATAGTGGCAAATTATGCAAGAAAGCAAACTTATACAGCATCAGGCAAAAAAAAAAAAAAAAAAAAAAATACCACTTCAGCTATCCATTCCCTCCAATAATTCGTGTAGTTCTTCCTAGTATAGATTACTATTCTGTATATTTATTAATGATATTGATGAAGGCATATCATTCTTAATGTCCAAGTTTGCAGGGTTGTTAATGACACTAATGGCAGTGTGCTACTGCAACAGGATCTAGAAGTTTTTGGCAGATGCGCTGAGAAGTGGCAACTGAAGTTTAACATTACATTGACAAATGCAAAGTACTGCATATGGGTAGAAGTAACCCCCAGAGAAACGTACCAACTGTGTGGTACTACACTTAAGGTGGTAGAAAATGAAAAAGACCTGGGAGTAATTGTGCAGGCAGATATGAAGTTTTCAAAACAGTGCAGACAGGGTGCCAGAGCAGGTCATGGGGTATTGTCAATGATATACAGGAATTTTGCTAGTAGGGAAAAGGAGTGATTATCGGTTTGTACAAGGCAATGGTCAAGCCATGCTTTGAGTACTGAGTACAGATCTGAAGGCCTCATTTTAGGAAGGATGCAAACAGGGTCGAATTTAAAATTGTTGTGGCCCTAAGCTAAAGCATGTGTGAGGCCGTTCTCCCTTACAGTTCACCTGTAAAAATATATTAAAAAAGGATATTTTTAAAATGGAGCCAGGCCCTTTTTAATGTGAGGATCTAAGCTATAGCTTGTTTAGCTTATATGTAAATTCGGCCCTGGATGCAGAGTTGCTTGACCGAGTACAGAGATGGGTAACAAGACTGGTGAGGGGAACGAAGGGGGTTCCCTAACCAACTTCTGCAAATTTCAGAGTCTGGAGACTAGGCACCTGCGAGGCGATCTGATTGAAGTATATAAGGCCTTGAATGAGTTGAGCAAGTTCAATACTGATGGGATTGTTCCTCTTGCTCAGAATACGGATCTGAGGGGACTGCAGGACAGTGTCCTCTGCTGCTCTGCAGATCCTTGCTGGAGTCTTACTACTAGACCTTCATGTCATCTTCAAAGGACTATGCTATTGTCTAAAGCATAGAGTTCCCGGCGAGATTCTCGGCATCTCATGCAACCTAGATGCTAACGTCAAAGACGAGAAACGGAGAATCTGGAATGAACTTATCAGTGTGTGGCAATCACGATGGGATTCCAGTACTACTGGTCAAGTCACCCGCTCTTTTGTTCCTGCAGTTACCTTCCCTCTCAACAAGAACGTCCGCCAATGGTTTTCTCCCAGCCTAACAACATCGTATATATTTACTGAGCACGGCTCCACCAACTCCAAACTATTTCAATTTGGCTTGTCTGACACCAATCTCTGCTTGTGTGGTGTAGAGGTAACCTGGACGCACATTCTGTATCACTGCAGCCTGTACCACGATGACAGATCTACACTACAAGCTGCTGTCAGCAGCTTCTCTGAATGAAAGAAGTGGCGCTGACTGAAAATTATCAATCGTTCTCAGCTCTACGACAATTCTTTTCTTCTCTTTTCACCAAAAGAAAGCAACTCTTCTCAAGTTTATCAGCATATCAACAACACGGAACCAACCAACACCTGCAATGTCTATCGATATCTCTTAAAACTGATATCGCCTGCCATCTACTTTTTTTTGTTAAGCTGGTACCCCAGTTTGGGCAGCTGTGGATACAGGAGTAGCTAACACCCACTGGTATAGCACTACGTCCAGTGGGTGCTCGTTTCGTTCTTTCTAGGACAGAAAAAGACTGCTGTCTTGTGGTTCCTGTGCCACAATTTATACTTTTGATTAGTTGCGTGATGTGATTTGCTGTGTGAACATGTTACATCTTCATTACACTTATGACACTGTAGTTAACACGATTATATGTATATGTCATTATATGTATCATATATATATCTATGCATGTACATAGCGGATTTGCCAGTTTCTGGCTAGGGGCCACTTGTTGTTTTTGTTAATAAAGAAGAAGGACCTGAGGGGACATAAATTTAAATTGATTCAAGGCAGTTGTAGAAGAGATGTGCAGAAATTTGCCTTTAGCCAGCTGGTGGTTGATTGTTGGAACAAACTTCCATCTGTCATTGTGGAAGTTGATAGCTTAAATAAATCCAAGGTGGAACTGGACAAACCTTTAGAGGGAATGGATGTGTGAAATGTTTTTTTTGTTTTTTTTTTGGCTGATGGTACATAAGCTCACTTTCTTGCATGTGATGCAAGAAAGTGAGCTTATGTACTTACTACTACTATTCTGAAAGCCAATTCGGGAGTGCCCAATTTAGGTAACCTGGGACCCTTGGCTTTTAATTAAAAGCAAAAAACGAAAATAGTAATAATTACAGCCTATTTTTGGAAAATAGGATTTTTCTTCTAATGTAAACGAAATTATATAAATAATTTATATAAAAACTTAATAAAACGTAAATAAAAACATACCGGATATGTAAATGTCCAGTATTTCTCAGTTTGTTTACTGGACAAATTAGCTAGAATGTCGAATTGCCCCGGTCAAAACTGTACATCTGGCAACCCTACTCTTGAAAGTAGTGGAGAAACATTTGGATGTCCCGAGCTGTCTGAAAATTGTTTCCAACTGTGCAGATCTCTTCATCGCTGCAATGTATCTATCTGTGAATTGAGTCTTCCACGAGGATAATGCGCCCATGTTACAAGACCAGAATTGTATAGAAGTGGTTCCAGAAGCAGGAGAGGCAATTCACCGTACTGTAGTCCTTAATCACGAGGTCTCCAAACTGATAGTCCTTATACGGAACGAGCTTGTAAGAGCACTCTTACAAATATCATAAATATTTTTTATCTGAATTAAATGCATGAAGGTCAGTGAATATGGTAAATATTAAGGTTTGAAAATACTGCATTTAGAAATAGGGAGGTTACAAATGGTGTGTATAAAATAGCAGTTAAATGGAGACCAGAAGTAACGAGTATTGTATTGCAAAGAGGCCCATACTGGGAAGGAGTGGCAGTTTGAGAACAAGCGAGAAAAGGGTTGCTAAAGCAGAGGACAATGGGACCCTCAGATCAGATAATTAAGAAACGTTTGATCTATGCCGCAAAGTTGACGAAAAGAGGATGTTGACAGGACAGTATGACGTTGTCCTCAAGAAAACAGCCAGAGGTGGCAATTTTAGGCAAGCTGGCAAGTGGTCAGGCGCGTGGGTGCATAAGTACACGTGCCTTGAGTGACCGGGGTTCAAGCCCGTGACTGCTGAATACGGTGCTGTTTCTTGTATTCTGTCTATCTTGTCAACTCCTCTGACCGTTTGGTCGTCCCGGAGTATAAACAGAAAATTTGTTTATTTTAGTTTATTTAGCAAGGAAAGTGTAAACGTGAATATAGGTATTTTTGGAGCGATCAGCATACATAAAAGAGTTGTAATGCAGGAGTGCTAAGTAAACAGGAAGAACAAGGAAATTACAAGAGAATCCTTTGGTTTGTGGCATGAGGGAGAGAGCTGTGGTAAGTTTTTTTTTTTAGCAAATAGTAAAGAGTGAAATTAAGCAGAGTATTGGGACTGGTTGAGAGTCCTGTTGGAGGAGGTTCAAACTGCTGAGGGAAAAAAAAAAGGTTCGGATGTGAGTCGGGGTGAAGAAGAGAGTTGTTTGAGCTGTTAGAGGTGTGAGAGTCAGAGTTTTAGAGTGAATACGGAAATCGTGGAAGTAAGATGAAGAAGGAAAAAAGGGGGAGGTAGTGAGCGGAGAGGAGGTGAGAGTTTTTAGAGTTAAAGTTCGGAATTTGGAAATAGTGAGATATGAGCGAAAAGAAAGAAAAAGAAAAGAGAGCTATGGAACGAAAGTGAAGAGTTGTTTTTAAATTTTTTTTTTAAAAAACAATTCTTCTTTGTTTTTAAGAAAGTGTGGACGAGTGGGAAACGTATTTTGAAGTATAAAGTAAAGGTAGAGTTGCCTATCAGTCTGGTAATTGGCGTGTCTAGCAACATAATTGCACGCTGTATGTCTGAAGTTGGATCGTGTAGGAATCTACACCTGCGTCTAGGGTCCGGCCCGTCGAGAACGAGCCAGGTGTGCAGATATGTGAGTCGAGAATCTACGTGGAAAGAGTGTTCAGTCCAAGAGCCCCTGAAGAAGAGACTGCCAGAGAGATTTGAAACGGATGTGAGAAGCCTGTCAGCCATGGAGGAAAATCAGAGTGCAAAGTGCAAAAGAAATGAAAGCAGTAGTGGCCTATTTCGGAACATAATTATGTTCCAGTTTTATTGAACCCCAAACTTATATATGTTGAACTCTGAGATATCGTTTGATAGTCTTTCAAAGAAAACGAAATTGTTAAGTTGGGTTAGAGTATAGACTAAGTTAATAATTATGAAATGAGGTAAGGGTACTAACGGAGTAAAAAAATATAAGGGAATTAATAATAGAATTAATCATAGGAGGAAGAGTGTGGTAACCCATGGTTCTTGAGAATGTGTTTACTTGATAATGGCGCACTATGGCCATAGTTGCCGATGGGCCTAATAAATCCCTAAACCAACAACAACAACAGATGATAATATAACAGCAAAACTCTAGGTAATGTGTGATTAATTATGTGTGAAAGGAAGAAAAATTTATTTTTATTGAGAAACCTTGAGGGAAAAGGAGAACCCTTTCCTGTATCAGAAAGGGAAGTAACAAAGGTGCTTGTGGGTGGAGTTGTAGTAAGTACTGCTGATGTAAAGTAATAAGTAGTAATTGATTTGGTAGGTAATTTGATAGATGGGTGATTCGATAGAAATAAGTGTTTTGTAGTAAGTTAGGTGATGAAAATAGTAATTGACTTGATATGCGTTGATAGATAGGTGATTTGACAGAAATAAGGGATTTGTAGTAAGTACTTCTGATGTAAGGTGATGCAAATAGTAATTGACTTGATGGGTGATTTGATAGACATTAGTGATTTGTAGTAAGAAATAACTGATGTAAACTTGTAAAGTGATGTGTGTAAACCTGTAAAGGAAGAGAAGCACCTTTTCCCAAGCAATAGTTGGAATTTATTAATTGTGCGTGAGAGATTACCAATAAGTAAAAAGGAAAGGAAGGGTTGCGTTAACCGACGTAAATTATACATTTTTCTGCCACTTTATTAGGTACACCTACCTAGTAGCGTGTTGAGCCTCTTTTAGCCTTCAAAACAGCCTGAATTCGTCTAGGCACGGATTGAACAAGATGCTGAAAACGTTGTGCAGGAATGGAGTACCATGAAGACATGAGTGTGTCACGCAGTTCCTTGAGATTCGACTGAGGTGTAGGCCTGCAGGGAACAGCCCTTTCCAGCTCATTCCAAAGATGTTCAATAGGATTGAGATCCAGGGGACTGAGCGGGCCTCTGCAGCAAAGAAAAGTCATTGTCATGTTGCTGGAACCATTCCATAGTGGTTCGGACTTTGTGCACCGGTGCATTATCCTGCTGGACATAACCATCTGACTGAGGATAAACTGTCAACATGAACGGATGCACTTGGTCAGCAACGATGTTTAGGTACAATGTGGCATTCAGACGTAAATCTATGGGTATCAATGGGCCCAACGTGTGTCAAGAAAACATTCCCCACACCATAACACTGCCCCCACCACCTTGCACAGTATTCGTCAGATATGACGGGTCCATGGGTTCATGTTGGTTTCGCCAAATTCTGAGCCTTCCATCAACACGATGCACCAGGAACTTCGACTTGTCAGACCAAGCAACTGTTTTCCAATTCTCGATAGTCCAGCGCTGGTGTTGCTGCGCCCACAGGAGGCGTGCTCTCTTTTTCTTTATTGATAACAAAGGTACGCGATGTGGCCGTCGGCTGTTGTAGTCCATTCGCGACAAAGTGCGACTAGTGGTCCGTCGAGATATTTTGTTCTGCGCACCAAGGTTGTATTCTGACGTGATGTGCGACATTGTGGCCCGTCTGTTTGCTTACACAATTCTAGACATCCTCCTCTGACCTCTCTCATTAACAAGCGATTTTCTTCCACAGGAGTGCCGTTGAGAGGATATTTTCTGTTCGTTGCACCATACTCGATACACGCTTGAAACTGTGGTGCGTGAAAAGTTCAAGAGAATTGCCGTTTCAGAGATGCTTTGTCCAGCACGTCTTGCACCTACTACCATACCACGTTCGAAGTCCGTTGGATCACTCCTTTTCCCATTCTTGCTCCGGTTTGTACGCTTAACTGATACTAGAAAGGTTGTTCTGTTGCATTTATATCCACAACCGTGGTCATGTGTCTTGCAACGTTGTGGGACAAACCATTTGTGTGAACAGCAGGGGTGTACCTAATAAAGTGGCAGCACAGTGTGTATATATATATATATATATATACTAGGGGTGGTATTAAAAAGTTCGTATACCTTGAACGAGATAAAACATCGGTAGGAAGACGCCGTTTTTAAAACAAGTTGTCTGCATGTTCAATAACTAACATGTGAAATTTCATTCCCGTAGGTGATCGTACACCAGAGGTGGAGCCCGGAATCTGAGGAAGGACGCTATGGTTGACAAAGGTGGAGTATCGAGCAGTGATCAAGTTCTTGCACTTGCAGGGCAAGAAAGCCCATGAAATTGAAGAAGAAACGAAACCTATGTATGGACAGAATTATCCATCCTATGACACTGTGACAAATTGGAAACGGGAGTTCCAATGCGGTCGTACAAGTGTCTTGGAGCAGCCAAGAGAGCGAAGGGCATCAACATCCACAGACAGTGAGACGGTTGCAAAGGGTGAGCAGCTGGTGCTGAGTGATAGACATGTGACAATTCATTTCATGGCAAATGTAGTGGGAATTAGTTATAGGTCTGCCCACAGCATTTTACATGACAAAAAAAACAAAAAAAAAAAAAAAAACCCAAACTATTATATTTAGGCCACCCGAATAATTAAATTCATCTGCCATGCTGTGTCTTATGTCTGTTAATTGCGTGTGTTCTATGGTCGATTTGTCTGTTTCCTGGACGAAAAACCCCAGTTTCTGGGGGTAAAAACCTTGCTATCTACGCCTGAGACAGACTAACTCATCATCCACGGAGTGAAAAAAGCCCATTAAAGTTCCTCGCGTCATCGAGGGGATTCGAACCCGGGCCTTTTCCACCCGGTGTGGGGAGGACGGTGACGATACCACTGTGCTACCCGCGCAGACATTTTACATGACCATCTGCACATGTCTAAGGTCTCTGCACGATGGGTTACAAGATTGATGACCTCTTTGCAGAAGCAATGTCGAATGTCATGTTCTCGCCTACTGTCTGATTTATGTAATACGGATGTTAAGAACTTTTTGATCGGTTAGTGACAAATGATGAATGGTATACAATGAAGAAACCATTCTTCTCAGGAAGTCATCAATGAAGTGAAATCGCGGTTTCAGGCAAAAAAGTGCGGACTTCCATGATCAAGGCATTACACAACTGATCCATAGATGGGAGAAATATGTTACTATACATGGAGAGTACATAGAAAAGGATTATTAAAGTTCCTGTGAAGTTTCACCTTTCTAGGGCTATTATTTTTAGGTAAGGGTACAAACTTTTGATAACCCCTCGTATGAGGAAATATATGAGAATAGTTGATGATGTGTGTGAGATGGTGAATGTTCTTGTATCACAGTTGCTATATATGTAAATTTAAATTTGGAATTTATATGTAAATATGTCCCGCAACCATTCAATTTGCAACAACTGTAGGAAGCAGTTGAATCAACATGGACCAGTGGCATTCTTTGGACACTTCATTGAGACTTACCACGACGAATCCAGGCTGCTCTGAGGCTAAAAGGAACCAACTCTCCATTAGGTAGGTTTTAATAAAATGGCCGCCTAGTGTATATTGCTATTTATTTAAAGTATACGCCATTACACATACTTGAGTTTATTTAATTTTTATTATAGTTATTACAATGAAAATGGTTGCACTGAACTCTAATTTATTAAAATTATTATTTTTTACTGTGAATGTTGAAATTATCCGTTCTTATTCGATATAAGATTGATTGAAGATTAAATAATAGATAGTTCGTCTTTGCATTGAGATAATCTTATCAATGTTCCTCCCTCTGAAAGATTGTACTCTAGAGGTCAGCGAATGAGACCCTGATAATGAATGTGATTAAAATTTTCTTACAATTGAGAAAATTAAATGAAGTGGAATTCCATTCGCGTACTTAAACATATGAGAACTCAACTTCAATTCACTAATCAGCTAGACAGCGTATCTCTTTCTGTCAATCACAAAATATGTTTCGTATTGCTATCCTTATGGCATTGTTATAGATGCTGTTACGCTTCCTGTGAATCACACTGGGCTGATAATTGTGTTTTTTTTTTGTTTTTTTTTTTTGGCCGGTGCAGAAAAGTCTGTGGCTTCCTTGCACTTCAATGGCTATACTAGAACTTGGTTCTCTCAATTGCATAATCCTGGAATTGTACTCTGTGCGTTAAAAAATTTCATTTCCATGAAAATGTTTATTTACATATTTATTTATTTACAGTACCACTGTAGAAGGGTCAGAAATGAGTAGTGTGTTATGTGTGTTCTGTTGTTGTGTCTGACCGTTTGGCTACCCAGAAGCATCAATCACCTGGACAGATGATTCTGGGTATTCGTCCATACCACGGGAAGTTGGGCCAGTCCCAATGGAGCTCGCACTGTCTCAATTCGAGACTCTGACCCACCTTTTGGCCCATCTTTTGCCAACTCTGATGTTGGCAAAAGATGGGCCACTTTCCTCTGGGGGCCCACTCCAGAGGAAAAAAAAAAAAAAAAGGGATTTCCCGTGGTGTTAAAAAAATAAAATAAAATAATAAATAACAAAAAAAAATAAAATAATTAAAAAAATATATAATATAAAATAATAATAAAATATATAAAATTAAAAAAAAAAATAATAATAAATTAGGGAATGTTGCTCCCTATTGAGTAGCTCCACCAGCCAAAGGAGTAGAATTATTCGTAGCCGTATAACTAATTCTTCTTCTTCTTGTGAAAACATCAGATGCAAACTGCTGAAGAGCAACATAAGAATTCTTGTCTCTCACCAGCAAAGTTTCATGCCCATGAGAGAGTGTAGAAACTGACGAACGAAGAACATCTCTCAAGTCATTATATAGTGGACATTCAAATAAAATGTGGCTCCAATTTTCATTTTCCCCGCATTGACAAGCTTCCCTCCTAGAAAGACCAAAACGACAGTTTTTCATTAAGAGATCCATGTCCCGTTAAGAGGAAGGATGTATATAAGTCTAAAGAGAACCAAGCAGGTTTCTGCTTTACACAAAAGGTCACCTCAGGGAAAAAAGTCCTAGTAACAGATCCGACAGATGACGTATCCCAGCGGGTCTGCCACAGATTTATCATTTCATTCCACAAACGATTACGTTCTTGCTTAATATCTGAATGAATATTCAGAACCAATCCCATAAATTCAGTTGATAGTTGGTTTTTTAACCTATAACAAAGACCTCTGTAAGCTACATGAAGGTCCAATGGCAATACACCCGCCCGCAAGAACTAGCAATGCAGAAGTTGAAACAGTACGACAAGCTCTTAACATACATAATAATATTGTACGTTTTAACAGTTCTAACCCTGTTAAACTATACACCTGCAGCGTAAGTAGCCATAGGAAGGAATATGGCGTTATAATAGATTCTCATGGTACGTCTAGAAAGTCCCCAGTCTGAACGAGAAATTTTTCCAATAGCACCAGTGAATCTTCTGATCTTTTTGTTACATTATTCAAAGGAGAGACAAAATGAAGCTTTGAGTCTATTGTAATCCCAAGTAATTTAGTTTCAGAGACAAGTGGAATTTGCTATTATTAATCTTCACTAAAGGGAGTTTAAATGTGATCCAAAGATCATCATTTTAGTTTTAGACGAACTTGTTGTCAATTTATTATCCACTGTCCATTGAAATAAATTTTGTAGAACATCATTGGCATTACTTTCGATAGCGGATCTAGATGGACCATGAATTAAGATAGTAAGATCGTCGGCATAAGCGATGATTTTAGTACTGCTGAAACAAAGGAAAATTCAATCCTGTAATACCGTATTCCATATAGGAGGCCCCAAGATAGACCCCTGTGAAACTTCTCTAGACACCTCCAGAAATTTAGATTTCACTAAAATATGACGATTATTGAAATAGCTTGTGAAGAGGTGGTATAGTTGCTGAGAGCGTCCAGCTGATCGTAACCGTTCGAGAGCACTGTGCCACCATACAGAGTCAAAAGCCCACTAGAAATCAACAAAGGTAGCTGACGTGTACTTTGATGTTGAACTCTCAATGCTGCGAACAAATTCAACAAGTGCATCTTCATAAGACTTTCCTACACAGAACCCATATTGATTAGAGGACACCATATTTTTCGACTCTAGAAAGAGTACCACAGGAGTCGGTATTGAGCGCAACCCTATTTGCCCTTAGAATTGGTTCCATTACAAAAGAACTTCCAAATACTGTGGAAGCCTATCTTTATGCTGACGATCTCTCTATTTCTTGCCATTCTCAAAGCAAGAGATATATTGAATGGAAATTGCACATGTTCTTCAATAAAGTACAAAAATGGGCTGAGTTCAATGGATATCGTTTTTCCCCTCAGAAAACAGTTGCGATCTACTTTTGCAATGAACGTAAATTACATATAGACCCTGAACTTCGATACCAAATTCCTCCATCCCGATTGCCACCAATATCACATTCTTGTGATTGATACTAGACAGCAAGTTAAACTACTTTGAACAGATTAAAGTAATACGTACTACCTGTCTAAAAAAGCTTAACATGCTAAGAGCTCTATCTGCCCTCTCTCTCTCTTGGGGAGCAGTCGTACAACTTTGCTTCTCTTATATAGAGCACTGATTAGATCCCGTTTGGATTACGGTGCCCCAGTATATGATTCTGCCCGAAAGAGTGTATTGCGCTGGCTCGCTCCTGTACAACACAATGCGCTGTGGGTTGCTCTTGGTACTTATAGGACATCTCCAACCTATATTTTATATATTGAAGCGCATGAGTCCCCTCTGTACCTCCACAGAAAAACGTTACTACTTAAATATGCAGTCAGAATACAAAACTGTTTTCCGCACCCCATTCGCGTGGGTGCATAAGTACACGTGCCTTGAGTGACCGGGGTTCAAGCCCGTGACTGCTGAATACGGTGCTGTTTCTTGTATTCTGTCTATCTTGTTCACTCCTCTGACTGTTTGGTCGTCCCGGAGTATAAACAGAAAATTTATTATTATTATTATTATTATTCAGCCATATCTCTTTAATCCACTATTTCACAATCTCTATAGAAATAAATCAAATAAAATACGACCAGCAGGCCTATGGCTCCTTGAAATATCACAAAATTGGAATGTTCCTCTCCACAGTAAGCAGCAGATAAAGAATTATTCTCACCCACCATGGACCCACTTTCCTCAACCGACCTGCGATAATTATTTTCTCCAATGGGGAAAGAATCGTCTACCGACTCTGAATGTGCAACAACTCCATGATAGTCATATTCAAAACTATTTTGACTTCTTACCGATATATACTGATGGTTACAAATCTGATTCAACTGTTGGAGCAGCAGCAATGTTTCCCTCTGCTATCATATCAGCTTCTCTTCCACCTGAGTTACAGCAGCTTTTCAGCGGAACTATATGCAATACAATTAGCTCTAGAAAATTTGACTCTTCACTCAACTGCAAAATATTTAATTTACACCAAGTCTCTCAGCTCAATTAGAGCAATGCAGAGTCCCTCTCATAAGGATCACCCTGTTTTAAATCAAATCAGGAATTTGCTGTTGAAAATTGAAGATCGTCAGCAAGGAGTGAACTTTTGCTGGATTCCAGCGCATGCAGGCATTAAAGGAAATGAGCTGGCTGATATTTCTACTAAAAAGCTGTCAACCTTAGACTTAACTTCTGTCTTTATTCCAGTTTCTGATTATAATATTATAATTCAAACAGCATACCATGCACAGTGGACAGAGCTATGGCATAAACAAACAAATAATAAACTTTTCCAGTTGAGAAAGTACCCAAAATTTTGGCACTCATTCATTCAGACAATTCGGCGAGAAGTGGTACTCGCAAGGATTAAAATAGGTCATACTCATTTGACTCACCCCCATCTACTCACAGGCGATGATCCTCCTCAGTGTTCACAGTGCTCTGAGCGTCTAATAGTCAAGCATATTTTGATTTATTGTCAACATTATCGACAACATCGAACTTTAATATTTCATCCTCTGGCTAATCTCCGAGAACGGATAACATTAAATGATATCATTGGTGAAAACGCAAATATTAATGAACTTTTCTGTTATTTGAAACAAATAGGAATGTATGAACGACTGTGATTAGTTTCTGACATGAAATGAGATTGAAGTGTCTTCATATTAATTATTTATTTTTTTTCAACATTCCTATGGATAGGCGCAATATAGCCACAGGAGCTTGTGCGCCAGTAAACACACACACACACACACACACACACACACACACACACACACACACACACACACACACACACACACACACACACACACACACACACACACACACACACACCACGCCTTTGGAATATATCCAGGTTGCACTTTAACAGTATAAGGCTCTTGAATTGCAATAATATCACTAGTATTTTGCTCAGCAGACACTCGAATTTCGTCCGATACTGCTCTAGAACGCTGGCCGTTAATTTGCATAATCCTATTACCAGCAAGCAAAGATGCAGGAGAATCAGCAAGAAAATCATTAGCTCCAATAGCAGCTCCATCTCCGGGAATAAAACTTTTATTGATATTATTATAACTGTTTTTCATTGGCGGTCCTTAATCGTGCAGTCTGAATGCCCGTAAGTACTCGGGACATTTACCGTCCCTTACCGAGTGCTGATGTTCTTTCCTACGTCTCTTACAGTTGATACAACTAGGTGGCTCTTCCTTAAATGGACACTCATTAAATACGTGCCCACTTCGAGCACAATGTTCACAAGACGGGGACTCATGCGAACAATATTGGGTAGTATGTCCATACCCAAGACAACAGAAAACATTTAGTGACTATCGTATAAGGACGGTGCTTATGAGAACTCCAAGTCAAAAACAACCTGTCCAGTGAGGACACATATTTATAAATTTTAGGTGAGAAGCTAACAACCTAATGAACTAGCGATGACAACCTGGCCTGAGTAGTAAAACGAAAAACTGTTTGTTGCTTCACTTCTTCCAATGTGAAATCATAATCTACCAAAGTTCTTGTTATAGAAATTATCCACAGTATCGTCCTTTGAAAGATGCTGTGGGACATCATAAATTATGACTGATTACCTTTAGGAGGAACGCCAATGATCACTCCAGCTTCGGAAAACGCCTTCATAGAAGTTAAGCAGTCCAAATCTGCACATACTGCAGTAATCTGAAGACAAAATGGGGGAACCGCTTCATCCATCAGACTTTGAAAAAGGTCTAATGGTGGGTGCACGTTTAGCAAGAACCGATTTCAAAAAACGAATGACAAAACTTGTTTCTCAAAAGCATCCATCGCAAAGGTTTTAATGACTGTAAAGCAAGCGGTTCTTCCACATCTCAAAGGCGTAAATACGGCAAAAGAAAAAAAAAATCTATACTTGACGAGCGAGGCCGTCATATTCTAAGAACGACTGTAGGGAAATATAGGATATACAGTGGGCAGCAAATAACATATGAACAATCAAGACTAGAACTGCCCCATTTCAACTCATATATGAGCAGAGAATTGAAGAAATTAAGTATTGGCAGTCGCCTACCTATTCGTAAGCAACTTTTTTCAGAGAAAAACAGAAAAATCCGCCTGCATAGTGGCATAGTGTTTTGATTTGAAGCGCACCGGTTTTTCCACAACTGTGTCATCGTTTCTCGTGTGAAGTAAATAGAATTCTGTGAATGCCAAAAGTGGGTTTAGTAAAGTGTAAAGTGTGTTTAGGGGCAAACGGCACCAAGGGTTATCCTCCCCCATGTAGTTTACTTTGTGGTGATACAGTTCGCTGTAAAGGCCAGAGATTTAAAAGTGTATGGATCTTGAAATGTGTGGTGTCGTGTACTGTTGTTCTTCTGGCCATTTAGCCGCCAGGCCCCTGTTGAGGTGTTGCCCGCACTTCGCCACATGGAGACAGACCAGTTACCCAGTAGGTTTAGTGTACTCTGGAAGGTCCTGCCAGTTAGTTTTCTGAGATTTCAGTGGCTAGGAACTAAAAAAAAAAAAAAAAAATTACGTTTGCGTGGGATTAACGCTAGATTGAGAGGCCGAAATTTGGGCGAATTTAATTTGTATGATAATAAATTTTGACCTGTGGGGTATACGCTGGCGTGCAGATAGAGAGGGAGAGAAGACTGAAGACTGGAGGAGAAAGACAGAAGAAATGGGGTCAATAGAGGAGATGACCCCATTATAAGTCATTTTGTCATTGTATATAATTGCCTATGGTGGCATTTAGACAAGTGTATATCTCCACCATATATTCTTTATTAAACGAAACTAAATTGTAGCTATTTGATGTCCTAGCCATTTCGTTGTCTGTAGCACTGTATGAAACCAATGGAACGTCTGTAACGATAGTGCTCACCATTCGATAATTTGCACTTAACCGCTGAACTGCTGCTTTTATCTGTTCATGCGAGCCCTCTCATCACGATTCAAATTTTTGTGTGTGCACCAACTTTCTACTGAACGGCTACAGTTATGCAAATCGCCACAGGCTGTTTCGTTTGATTTTGAAATAGTGACTTTGATTTTTGACTTTTGAAATAGTGTTGGTCCTTAAGTTTTGCACACCAGTGTCAAAAGCATAATATTCTGTAAATAATCTGACACTGATTCTGTTGTTGGCTCTGGGGGATGTGGGTCCCGTTCCCCCAAGGCTATTGTCCACCAGCCAATGTAAAACTCCTGGCATTGCTGCTGCGAAAGTGTATTGTATATACCACTTTTGTATACAATAAAGATTATATATACATGTATATTTTACTAACTGTGCATCAAGCACCAACTCCGCTCCCAATGGAAGGAGTGCAATACCATTGGGAGTCATCACTGCCACCCCCCCGGCTGCCCACACAAGGAGAGGAAAAGGAAAAAAAAATAATAATAAACAATCAATTAAAAAAATAAATAAAATAAAAATAATAAAATAAATAAATTAATTAATTCAATAAATAGAATAAAGAAATAAAAATAATAAGAAAAAAAAAATAAATAAAAAGTTCCCTCATTCCTGACAAAGTGGGACTAATCTCGCATATCAGCCAACTCTCTGATGCAAAAAAAAAAAAAAAACCTCAAGCGAGTAGTGCCGGAACACACACAAAAAACAAAACATAATACTCGACCTCTCTGATGCCAGCAAGAAAAAAAAAATATATATATTCTGTGGGGAGAGGAAGGTTAAAAAATACATAAATAAAATTAAATTTAAATAAAATAAAAAAATCACAGGAGCAACTGATGCAAGATTAAAATAATCAGAATTTATCAAAATAGCTAATTGCCTCCTTGAAAATACTCAGGATTAGATAACAGTACCTGTGCATTTTTTTTAACCTGTTCATTCCCTCTATGTAGATCAGGCAAATGGGTACTGAGAGTTATTCTTAACTGCTCATACATTGGACAATCGAACAGCAAATGAGCGCAAGACTCTAACGCTTGACAAACACAATGTGGATCAGACTCTAATCCTAACTCACATAATTTACTTCTCAAAGACTATGACCATTTATTAAATAGGAAGTTTTCATATTCTTGTAAAACCACTTGTTTTTCTTATGATCAACATTAAAGGTCACATTAGGTATAAACATCCTAGTCACAATTCCTGTTTCACTAATATTCCACCTATCTTACCACATACTAATTAATTTAAGCATTGTATTTTTCTCAGATATCTTTCGATCACTTCAAAAAAGTTACTTGTCTACCCTTCCTAGTATAATAGCTAAATGCCCTATAAACAATATAAAGCTCTAAAGGAAGAGCCCCTCCAATACCCCGTAGAGCTTTGGTGGAAACAGTTTTATATACTATCAATATAGTTAATAACATGGTTCTTTGCAAAGAATTTATTTTATTTCTAAACTTAACAGTTTTAACCTGCCTAAAGTAAACAGATGAAGCGTAAGACACGATAGGCAAAAATATGGATTTATAATACAGCCAAAGAACCTTCTTATTCAACCCCCCAATCTTTCCTTGTACTTCTAACTATGGAGGCTGTAAAATTTCAAACATTATTTGCCAAATATTCTATGTGGGCAGTAAAAGTAAAACTGTCATCTAATACAACTCCAAGGTTTAACTGAGGAAAAAGAAGTATTTGCTTATTATCAATAACTACTTTAGGAGGTCTGTTGTAGTCGAGCCTACCTTTAGTAAGCATCATAACAGTTTAGTAAAACTCTTCAGTTTATTGTGCGCAGCCCACTGAACAAGACTTACTTATGTAAACTCTAGAAGGAAGGGGATGAATCAGATTGTTCCACTTGATATTGATAGGTCAAGTGTTGATGATCCTGCTCAGGTAGCTAACAAACTAAATTAATATTTTGCATCGACATTCACACATGAGGAGTTATTCAGCGAGGGGAATGCCAGAGGTGTATTCAACTCTAGCAGTAAGCTACAGAATCTTGAAATAACTGGGAGTAAAGTGGAGGAGAAATTGTTGAAGATAAACACAAGAAAGGCACCCGGGGTGGATGGGATCTATCCAGTTATATTAAAGGAGGCAGCAAAGGAAGTAAGCAAACCCTTAGCCATAATTATGAGAGCTTCCTTGGACTCAGGGGAGGTACCCATAGACTGGAAATGTGCAAATGTGACCCCAATTCACAAAGGAGGATCAAAGGCTGACACAAGTAATTATAGACCTGTGAGCTTAACTTCTGTTCCAGGAAAATTAATGGAAGCACTGGTTAAAGAAGCACTGCAGGATCATTTAGACAAGACTTCAGTTATAGCTCAGACACAGCATGGTTTTGTTAAGGGGAAGTCTTGCCTGACCAACTTGATTGGATACTATGATGCAGTCACAAAAGAACTGGATGCAGGGAATAACTTTGATATTATATACTTGGATCTTAGAAAGGCTTTTGATACTGTTGCACATGGAAGACTGCTACACAAATTGGAGCAGTGTGACATTGGAGGCAAATTGCTGCTATGGATAAAGGGGTGGTTGAGGGGGAGAAGACAGAGGGTGGTAATCAATGGACACTGCTCATCGTGGACTGATGTTATTAGTGGAGTCCCTCAGGGCTCAGTGTTGGGTCCATTATTGTTTTCTGTATTTATAAATGATATTGATGATGGTATATCGGGCTTAATGTCCAAGTTTGCAGACGACACAAAGGTTGGCAGGGTTGTCAAGGGCACTACTGACACTATGCTGCTGCAACAGGATCTGGAAAGGTTGAGCAGATGGGCTGAGAGGTGGCAAGTGAAGTTTACCATTGACAAATGTAAAGTACTACACATGGGAAACAGCAACCCCAGAGCAACGTATCAACTCTGTGGTACTACACTGACAGTGGTAGAGAATGAAAGGGACTTGGGGGTGGTTGTGCAGGCAGATATGAAGTTCTCTGAGCAGTGCAGACGGGCTGCAAGAGTAGCTCATGGAGTATTGTCAATGATATACAGGAATTTTTCCAGCAGGGATAAGGAGGTGATTATTCCATTGTATAAGGCGATGGTCAGGCCACACCTAGAGTACTGTATACAGGTCTGGAGGCCTCATTTCAAGAAGGATGTAGAGCTGCTGGAACGAGTACAGAGAAGGGCAACAAGATTAGTGAATGGAACAAAGGGGTGCTCTTACGAAGAAAGGCTTAAGTTTTGCAAATTACAGTGCCTGGAGACAAGGCACCAGCGAGGTGATCTGATAGAGGTGTATAAAGCCTTGAATGGTTTAAGCATGCTCAATGCTGATGGGATTCTTCCTCTAGCTCAGAAAAATCACCTGAGAGGGCATAAATTCAAATTGAGGAAAGACAGATGTAGGATAGACGTGAGGAAATTTGCCTTTAGCCAGCGGGTGGTTGGTTGGTGGAACAGACTTCCATCCCTTGTGGTGGAGGTTGATAGCCTAAATAAGTTTAAGGCTCAGCTGGACAGGTATTTTGAACGAACAGAGGGGTGAAGTGGAAGTGGTTTTTTTTTTTTTTTTTTTTTGCTGATGCTGCATAAGCTTGCTTTCTTGCATCAAATGCCTCTACTAATGCTAATGCTAATGCTAATGCTAAGACTATCAACAACTATACCTATTTTATCCTCAATTTCTGCCTAGATTTACCCTGCACCATTAACGCCAAATCATCCGCGTAAGCTATCTTATGGCAATCAGACTTATCATTAGCTAACCACAATTTAGTACCAAGTTCCAGAGTACCGGGCCCAGCACCGATCACTGAGGGCAGCTCCGATTTACATTCTTTTCGTATTTCAAATGTTGTGACATAACTGTAATTTTTCTGTCACAGAGATAACTTCTAATCAACTTATAAATTAAATCAGGACACTTTAGCAACCTCAAATATAGTAGAACACTCTCAAACCATACGGTATCGAATTTCCCTTCAAAATCGACAAATAATCCCAGGGGGTTTCGACGGATTTCCTTGCTGGCAAATTTTGGGAAAGTGTTTGAAAAGCTAATTTTATTAAGATTGGAAACTCTATTTCTTGATAGAAATTTTGTATTTAAAGGTCAATATGGCTTTACTAGTTGAGCATTAATAAAGCCAATATGTATTTATCATTAGAATACATACTAAAATTAACTAAGTCATTAATCGCATCTTCAGTAGAACACTCCCAATAAAACCAGGTTGACCTTTAAATACAAAATTCCTATCTAGAAATATTTTCCAATCTTAATAAAATTAGCTTGACAAACACTTTCCCAAAATTTTCCAGCAAGAAAATCGATCGAAACCCCCTGGGATCATTTATAGACTTGCTCGGCTTCTGAATAAGCTTGAAGAGGGCTGCTTTTCAAATAAAGGAAAAATCCCTTCTAGAAAACATTTATTAAACATATTTACTATAACATCAGGACACAACTTCAACATTCTCATAATACAATTGTTTTCTATTTCATCCAAACCAGAAGTTTAATTAACATTTAACCTGGAATCCACAGTCATTAGCTCGTTGGAATTGAATAAAACTGAGGTATTATGGCCGCTGTAAGTCTTATTATCCTCCCTAACCTTTTTTTTTTTTTTTTTTTTATATTCAGTATCCTGAATGTCACATTCCATCAAAAACATCTGGTCAATGATCATTTTAATAGTAGTATGCCAGTCAGAGGACTCCCTATTATCAAATACTGTATATTATTATTGATGAAGGCATATCAGGCTTAATGTCCATGTTTGCAGTTAATATAAAGGCTGGCAGGGTGGTTAATGGCAGCAATAACGGGATGCTACTGCAACTGGATCTAGAAAATATTAGGCAGATGGGTTGAGAAATGGCAATTGAAGTCTAGCATTGATAAATGCAAAGTACATGTACTGCATTGGACAGCAGTAATCCCAGAGTAACGTACCAACTGTATAGTACTGCGCTTAGGGTAGTGGAAATGAAAAAGATCTGGGGTAATTGTGCAATCAAATATGAAGTTCTCTGAGCACACAGACAGGCTGACAGGAGAGTCCATCAGCTTTTTTTTTTATCAATGATATACAGGAATTTTTCTAGCTAAGATATGGAGGTGATTATCTCATTGCATAAGTAAATGATCTTGAGTGTTGCATACAGATCTGAAGGCTTCATTTTAAAAACGATGTAGAGCTGCTGAAACAGGTACAGAAAAGGGCAAGGGGATTAGTGAGTGGAACAAAGGGGTGCTCTTAAGAAGAAAGGATTAAGTCCTGCAAATTGCAGCGTCTGGAGACTAGGCACCCACGAGGTGATCAGATTGAAGTGTATAAAGCCTTGAATGGTTTGAGCAAGCTGAATGCTAATGGAATTCTTTCGCTTGCTCAGACTACGCACATGAGGGGACACAAATTCAATTTGAGGAAGGTCGGTTGCAGAATAGATGTAGGGAAGTTGGCTTTTAGCCGGCCAGTGGGTGATTGCTAGAACAAATTTTCATCTTTTGTGGAAGTTGATAGCTTAAATGAATTGAGTGAAAACTAGACAACGTTTTGGAGAAATGGATAGCTTGAATGGGAATATTTTTACGGCTGATGCTGTATTATCTTGTTTCTTGCATATTTTTCCGCTACTAATTCTAATGCTAATGCAATTCTGTGAACGAAGCTGATATCACTTGTTGTAGAGGTCAGAGATCTCATGGTTTTGTTTACGAGCAACTGTAAATTCGGTAACTAAATTAGAAGTATTGTTCGCCAAGAGAGAATACACGTCGTAAAACACGTCATGTTCAGCAATCCACATTTTTCCATTCTTCCCTCCAAATCTTTAGTTCTGTCTTTCCTTGAAGTTTTATCTTATGTCTGGAATCCAAACGCCTGTCACCTGATTCAGCAGCTGCAAATAAACTTTACTAATTTCCTTATTAAAAGAGGACTCATGTTATACTACAGAATATTCTACAAACAATTTCGTTGTCATTTCAGTTTGGAGTCACTTTAAACTCATAGAGCTTTTCTTGATCTCAGACAGGTATATCAAATTTTCGCAGGATGGATCCTGGCACTAAAACTCCTTCAACATTTTTTTCCCACACTTCTGTCACTAGTACAAGCCAACAGCGGACTCTCCACATTTCCAGGTCTCAACTTGACTTACACCAGAACAGTTTACTTCTTCGTACAACTTCACTTGCCAATGAATTGAAGCTGGATAAGCCTGCATACTTCAAAGACTTCTTGCATGCTGTTCACAGACTTCTGCTGACCACAATATCCCAGAGAACCTTGTACCAATAGCTTTCATTTTTGCTGCTTTGGAACTACTGATTTTTAGTTTGCCACTTGTACGAAATCCATTTATGTCAAGTTTTTTTTTCTTTTTAAAATTTTTAAATTAAATTTTGTAAATTAAGTTTTAAATCTAGTTGTGGAAATATCTCTTGAGTATGATGGTAACATTTCAATGTAAATAGTGCAATTTTATCAATATAAATAATATAATCACTTCTATGCATTTTGCATGGCTGTAATTCTTTTCCTTGGCTATACACAGTAAATGGGTTAACTGTTTATGTACTTTGATTGAAATAAATAAATAAATAAATAAATAAATAACAAAGAATAATTAAACAAAATTTAAAAAAAGGAAAAAAAAAACCGTTCATAATATTTTCTTAGAATGTAAAATAAAATATTGAGAACTGTCAAAAAAATGAAAACAAAAGAAAGAGAAAATGAAACTTGAATTTGCAATGTACTGGTAAAGGGTACTCAGTTTAGTGCAGTGTCCTGCACTTAAAAAATGAAAATTAATTATACAGTTTCATTATCGTCCGCTTGGGGGATTGTTACACCTGTGTGTGTATGTTTGATGTTTGAGTAAACGAGACGTAACACCCCCTTTGATAGTGTGTGCACTTTTACATTTGAAAAATATGTAGCCACTTATACTTTCAAGATCTTTATTTGTTTTTAGTTCTTTTCCTTGAATTTCTAAATAAAAAAAAAAAAAAAAGAGGACTTGCTCTCATGCCGTTATATTTCATTTAAAATTTCATTACATAGGTGAACAAATGTAAGTTTTAATCCACTTTTCTTCCTTATTAAATTAGGCGTAAGTTGTAACTGTTAGACGGTACTTTATTTTTATTATGCGTGTTATGTTTAATAATTTTGGTAACGTTGTTTTGGCAGTTACTATATATGAAATAATATTTACAGAAAAACTTGCTTTTTTGGAACTTCGACGTATACATTAATAACATGTCTTTGGAATCGTTTTTTACAGTCATTTTAAAGTTGTCAGCAGCTGTCTTCATGTGCATAAAAACACAAAATATAAATTCTTCCGCAAAAAGTTAAATCAAATAAAAAAATTACTTTTATTTATATAAATTAGCCCATTGGGCATGATAGAGTTATTTTAGGTAGGACATCTACTGATGCTACATAGTTACTTTAAAGCCTTTTAATTAGTGATAAAAGTATATAAATAACGTACAAGTAGTACAAAAGTATCAGTTATTTTGTAGCAGCATTTGTTGACCACTGTATAAAGTAGAGCGGAGTTGGTATTAAGGGCAAGCTACTGCTAAGGATAATGGACACTGGACTAATGTTATTAGCGGATTACACCAAGATTCACTTCTATGCTCATTGTTGTTTCTTATACTAATGATATTGTTGGTGTATCAGGATTAATGTCTTATTTTTCAAAAGATACAAAGGTAATACAACAAGGTCTCAAAAAAATTAGACAGACGGGCTGAGAAATGGCAAATGAAGTTTAACATTGGGATTACTGCTGTCCAATAGAATACTTTGCATTTGCCAGAGTAGCATACCAACTTTGTAGTATTGCACTCAGGATAGTGAAAAATGAAAAAGACCTTGGGTAATTGTGCAGTCAAATATGAAGTTCTCTGACCAGTGCAGACAGGCTGACAGGACAACCCATTGCTTTTTTTTTTTTTTTATCAATGATACACAGGAATTTTTCTAGCAGGGATAAAGAGGCAATTATCCCATTGTATAAGGCAATGGTAAGCCAACATCTTGAGCACTGCAAACAGGTCTGGGGCCTCATTTTAGGAAGGATGTAGATCTGCTGGATTTGTGAAGGGAGCAAAATAATGGACTTACTAAGAAAAGCTTCAGTTCTGAAAATTGCAGCATCTGGACACTAGGCACTTGTGAGGTGATTTGATCAAGGTGTTTTAAGGCTTTGAATGGATTGAGTTAGTTCATTGCTGATGGCGTTCTTCCTCTTGCTCAGACTATGATTATGAGAAATCTTTGGCAAAGGATGCAAAGAAAAACTGAAAAGAGTTCTTTACCTATGTAAACTCTAGAAGGAAAGGGATGAATCAGATTGGTCCACTGGATATTGATGGTTCAACTGTTGATGATCCTGCTCAGGGGGCTAACAAACTAAATGAGTATTTTGCATCTACATTCACACATGAGGAGTTATTCAGGAGGGGAATGCCAGAGGTGAATTTAATTATGGCAGTGAGCTAGATGATTTGTAATAATTGAGAGGAAAGTGGAGGAGAAATTGTTGAAGATAAACATAAAAAAAGGCATCTGGGGTGGATGGGATCTATCCAGTTATATTAAAGGAGGCAGCAATGAAAGTAAGCAAACTCTTAGCCATAATTGTGAGAGCTTCCTTGGACTCAGGGGAGGTACTCATGGACTGGAGATGTGCAAATGTGACCCCAATTCACAAAGGAGGATCAAAGGGTGACACAAGTAATTATTGACCTGTTAGTTTAACTTCTGTTCCAGGTAAATTAATGGAGGCACTGGTTAAAGAAGCACTGCAGGATCATCTAGACAAGACTTCAGTTATAGCTCGGACACATCATGGTTTTGTTAAGGAGAAGTCTTGTCTGACCAATTTGTTTGGATACTATGATGTGGTCACAAAGGAACTAGATGGAGGGAATAACTTTGATAACATATATTTGGATCTTAGAAAGGCTTTTGATACTGTTGCACATGGAAGACTGCTGCACAAATTGGAGCAGTGTGGCATTGGAGGCAAATTGCTGCTAGGGATAAAGGGATGGTTGAGTGGGAGAAGACAGAGTGGTAATCAATGGACACTGCTCTTCATGGACTAATGTTATTAGTGGAGTCCATCAGGGTTCAGTGTTGGCTATATTGTAGTTTTATGTATTTATAAATGATATTGATGATGGTATATATCACGCTTACAGTACGCTGCTGCAACAGGATCTAGAAAAGTTGAGCAGATGGGGTGAGAGGTGGAAACTGAAGTTTAACATTGACAAATGTAAAGTACTACATATGGGAAGGAATAAACCCAGAGTAACATATCAACTCTGTGTTATTACACTGACAGTGGTAGAGAATGAAAAGGACCTGGTAGTAATTGTGCAGGCAGATATGAAGTTTTCTGAGCAGTGCAGATGGACTGCAAGAGTAGCTTATGGCGTCTTGTCAATGATATACAGGAATTTTTCTAGCAGGGATAAGGAGGTGATTATCCCTTTGTATAAGGTAGTGGTCAGGCTACACCTTGAGTACTGTATACAGGTCTGGCGGTCTCATTTTAAGAAGGTCTGGCGGTCTCATTTTAAGTTTTGCAGGTTACAGTGCCTGGAGACTAGGCACCTGCGAGGTGATCCGATTGAGGTGTATAAAGCCTTGAATGGTTTGAGCATGCTCAATGCTGATGGGATTCTTTCTCTTGCTCAGAATAATCACCTGAGAGGGCATAAATTCAAATTGAGGAAAGACAGTTGTAGGATAAATGTGTGGAAGGTTGCCTTTGGCCAGCGGGTAGTTGGTTGGTGGAACAGACTTCCATCCTTTGTTGTGGAAGTTGATAGCCTAAATAAATTTATGGCTGAGCTAAATAGGTGTTTGGAACGAATGGAGGGGCGAAATGGGAGCTGTTTTTTTTTTTTTTGGCTGATGCTGCATAAGCTTGCTTTTTTGCATTGTATGCCTCTACTAATACTATGCACATTGGAGGTCATAAATTCAAATTGAGGAAGGATGGATGCAGAATAGATGTGCAGCGGTTTGCCCTTTAGCCATAGGTAGTTGATTGCCAGAAGAAATTTTCATCTGTTGTCGTTGTGGAAGTGGGTAAGAATAAATTCATTGAAGAACTACAAATTATTTTGGCAGGGGGAGATGGGTAGGTGATGTGGGAAGATTTTTTTTTGGCTTTATAAGTTTGCTTTCTTGCATCATAAGGCAATACTACTATTAGACTGAATACTTTCATTATTACCTTTCAGATAACATTTCCTTGTGGATGGAAGTATGCTGTTTATTTTCAGCAAGTTCAATTGCCCAAATGGGCCATTTCAGTATTATTGGTTTTTCATTAGTGCAGAACTAGGCACTTGCAGCGTAATACAGCTGCTCTCACAACAGTTCATTTTGATTAGATTTACAATACAGTGGTACCTTGGTATATGTCCGCTTTGGAATAAGTCCCAATTGATATATGTCCTGTTTGGATGCGAAAAATTTTATTTGGTATATGACCTTTGTTTGGAATACGACTCGCGTGCATCAAAATGGGTCACGACACCACGTGCTACCCTTGTTTACCTCTCTCAAGACAAAGCCACGAGTCAGATGCCAGATCTTACCCCCTTCTCCAAAAACCGAATAAAAGCCGACTAAGGACGGACGCTAGCAAAGTACGCATGCCTGTCCTCACTTGGCTTTCCGAATAAAACTGACTGAGGACGTATGCACGCACTGTGCACGCTGACGTCCTCGATTGACTGAATTTGGTTTTTGGAGAGGGGCTAAGATCTGGCATCTCTGCCTCGACTGCCCACGAGTGTCAGTACGACAGTTTCTACCATTCAGTGAATAACCTGCGCTATAACTCTCTGTGAATTTTCATGTGATTTTGTGTAAATTTGAGGTAAGTTCATTAACCATGAGTTCTAAGAAAGTTAATGAGAAGAGCCAAGCAACGAAGAAAATGGTTAGGATTACCGTGGAGGTGAAAAAAGAGATTGTTGATAAGTATGAAGGTGGCATGTGTATCCGGGACTTGGCTGCTGCATACCGTATGCCGAGAATGACAGTATCTACGATTGTGAAAAACAAAGACGTTATTAAATCTGCTAATGTTGTGAAGGGGGTGAAATCAATTACTAAATAAAGATCAGGGACATTGTATAATATGCCAATAACAATAGGATTTTTTTTCATGGGAACAGATTAATCATTTTCCCTTTATTTCTTAGGGGAAAAATTCGTTTGGTATAAGTCCAAGGATCTGGAACAGATTAAGGACGTATACCGACGTACCACTGTATAAGATTTATGTTGTTTTTCTGGGTTCAGATTTATTCTTTTTATCTATTTCCTTTGTGACAGCTTCATAGTAACTAATCAGATTTGAGAGGCATGATCATATTTTAAGAATTCCATATTGTGATTGCCTTTAAGCTCCATTCCTATGTGATGGTTTTCTATTGTTTAACTACTGACTTTGTTACATTTCCTGGCACAAAAGTGAGACTTACAGATTTGATATTACCCAGTTCACTTTTTGACACCCTTGTAAATAGAAAATATGTATGAGGTAACCTCCAGACTGCAGTTGCTCAAATGCATCTTCCCTTATGTGCATTGTCTGAGAAAGAATTAGAATACCATTCATTAACTTTACTCAATCCATTTAAAGCCTTAAACACTTCAATCAGATCTCTTCACAAGTGCCTCATCCCCAAATGCTGCAGTTAACAGAATTGGAGTTGCTTGTGGTAAGAGCTCTTCTCTGCACCCATTCCAAGGGATCCATATATTTCTTAAAATGTGACTTCCAGACCTGTATGCAGTACCTAAGGTGTGGCATAACTATTGACTTATACAGTTGGATAATTATCTATTTGTTCCTGCTGGAAACGTTTGTGTATGTCATTGACAGAATTCCATGAGCTATTTGAGCAGCCTATCTGCACTGCTCAAAGAATTTCATGCCACAGTCTGCCTTCTGATTTTTGATTTGGGGAGGTGGTTTTTCCTTTCACTACATGATAGTAGTCTTTAATTCTCAGCCAATACTGGAGTTCCCAATGGCTTTGATTTTATATCCAGTTTTTTCTTTCTGAGTATTAATTGACCTTATTCCATTGACTGGAAATCCTGTCTTTAGAATTCCATTCACTGGAAATCCTGTCTTTAGATTTGGTTATCCACCGTTCCACTTTCAGTTCAACTCTGCTTTCCACAAATAGCTACAATTCAAATATCCATCACTACTTTTTTTATTGTAATTAATGTAAGTAATTAATTCACCAATGGGAAGAAGAAAACAGTAAATTGTTACTCTCCTAATTCTGCTCTATTTCTTTTAAAAAAAGAAAAGTCCCTTCTCATTTTCACACATGCTCATTTTCAGAAAATAAAACTCAGAGACCACCATGAGATTCACACCATCTAATTACGTTCTTTTAAACAGCTGTCAATTCTGTATAAATTATAAATACACCCTATAGTGAATATTGCTTACATGTACGAGGTAGTGTTCACCCCACCCAGAACTTAATCTAAACTTCTGTACTCTTTTCAAAAAGAGGACAGTTCCTTTAATTAATGATTGCTGCATCCTTTTTTTTTTTTTTTTTTTTTAAACAGATATTTTAGCATTAGCAAGGGCACATAATGCAAGAAAGCAAGCTTATATAGTATCAGCCAAAAAAAAAAAAATGCACCCCCTTCTCATTTCACCCATTTGCTCGCTCCAGATGTTTGTCCGGTTCTGCCTTGAATCTGTTTATGCTATCAACTTCTACAACAACAGATGGAAGTTTGTTCCAACAATCAACGACCCGCTGGCTAAAGGCAAACTTCTGCATATCTATCCAAATGTCTTTCCTGAATTTGAATTTATGCCCTCTCAGGAGATTTTTCTGAGCAAGAGGAAGAATCCCATCAGCATTGAGCATGCTCAAACCATTCAAGGCTTTATACACCTCAATCAGATCACCCCGCAGATGCCTAGTCTCCAGACACTAATTTGCAAAACTTAAGCCTTTCTTCGTAAAACCAACCCTTTGTTCGATTCACTAATCTTGTTGACCTTCTCTGTACTCATTCCAACAATTCTACATCCTTCTTAAAATGAAGCCTCCAGACCTGTATACAGTACTCAAGGTGTGGCCTGACTATTGCCTTATACAAGGAGATAATCACTTCCTTATCCCTACTAGAAAAATTCCTGTATGTCCTTGACAAGACACCATGAGCTACTCTTGCAGACCGTCAGCACCGCTCAGAAAACTTCATATCTGCCTGCACAATTACACTCAGGTCCTTTTCACTCTCTACCACTGTCAGTATAGTACCACACAGTTGATACATTACTCTGGGGTTACTGGTTCCCATATGAAGTACTTTACATTTGTCAATGTTAAACTTCAGTTGCTGCCTCTCAGCCCATCTGCTCAACTTTTCTAGATCCTGTAGCAGCAGCGTACTGTCATTAACAACCCTGCCGGCTTTTGTATCGTCTGCAAAATTGGACATTAAGCCTGATATACCATCATTAATGAATACAGAAAACAACAATAAACCTGACACTGAACCCTGGGGGACTCCACAAAGAACAGTGTCCATTGAATACCACTCTGTCTTCTTCCAATCAACCATCCCTTTATCCATAGCAGCAGTTTGCTTCCAATGCCACACTTCTCCAATTTGTGCAGCAGTCTTCCATGTGCAACAGTATCAAAAGCCTTTCTAAGATCCAAATATATGATATCAAAATTATTCTTTGCATCCAGTTCTTTGTGACTACATCATAATATCTAATCAAATTGGTTAGACAAGACTTCCCCTTAACAAACCCATGCTATGTCAGAGCTATAACTGAAGTCTTGTCTAGATGATCCTGCAATGCTTCTTTAACCAGTGCCTTCCATTAATATTCCTGGAACAGAAGTTAAACTAACAGGTCTATAATTACTTGTCGCCCTTTGATCCTCCTTTGTGGATTGGGGTCACATTTGCACATTTCCAGTCCATGTGTACATACCCCGAGTCCAAGGAAGCTCTCATAATTATGGCTAAGGGTTTTCTTACTTCCTTTGCTACAGGCGCCTCCGTAGCCAGGTGGGAAGGAGCAGCGGTGCATAGCACAGGCTTCTTGATTAGACCGGGGTTCGAGCCCGTCGCCACCAAATACGGAGGATGTGGAAAGGTCAGGGAATGACCACTGCATATCCCGGAGCAATATGGCCTTAGTTGCTAATGCTCCTAAAAAAAAAAAAAAAAAAAAAAAAACCAAACCAAACTTCCTTTGCTGCCTCCTTTAATATAACTGGATAGATTCCATCGACCCAATTTCGCCGAAGTCCGGACGGTCTGTGACAGCCAAATCCTCTGCTTGCACCTTCACGATGGTGGGACTGTTAATAATCCTGGGTATAACCTCCATTCACAAGTACATGGTGGGTGACCACCCATGTGTGAACCAACGTAAGCAGGGGTCGAGGTGTGGCACCCACACCACATGGAGGAACGCTGCCCCTCTATGTTACCAGTCAGTACTAGGTGGTAGATGACTCTCATCAACCGGTGAAATACCACCACTTTGCTTATTGGAGGCTTGAAGTGGTGGAATCCATGTTTAGCCTCTAGAGCTAAGTTCAGGTCAACCCTTCCCTATCTCTTCCATCATGCAGTATGATTGATGACTTTTGAGGTTATGATGAACGTCGTGGCGAGATCCAATATTCCTTACATTTCGAGGGAACAGCTCTAAAACGGTGTTCGCAGGCCGGCCGCTAGTTAATACACCGGACTGAACCTATTGGTCACTCTCTAGGAAGCTTCCGGATCAGCTAGTTTATAATCTTGCTACCTCTACTCTGCCAGATAGTGACTGGAGGGAGTTTGAGTAGAGTGTATGTGGGGAGCATTGTCGAGGCCACGTTATGTCAAGGATCTGGGTATATTCTTACCACATGTACGCCAAATCCAAAAATTTCTTTACTTCATACAGCATGTCCCACCCACTTTTTCTTACTATTGAATAAACCATGAATTGTCAAACTAATAGAGCAAGCTTATCTGCGAAAAGATCTAAACCTCCCAAGGACTTCCTAATCCATTTCCACTTGCAGTCTGCCAAACCCCATGTACTTTTTCTGATAGAATCTCAGTTATCGGTTGATTCATCTACTGCTCATCTCAGATGCCCAAATTACTTGCTGTATGATTCCTTTCGCCTCAAAGGTGGTATTTGTGCATATGTCCGTTCTGATATTCCCCGTACTGAAACTCATCATCCTGGGGATGATGAGTTTCAGTACGGCTTGTATAATGTATTTAGGAAGGATAGGTTAGATAGAAGGGGTGGTGGGGTAATGCTTCTTATCAGAAGCAGCCTGAGTGCGACGATAGCTTTCCCGGATTCAGACGTCTCACATGCTAGTATAGAGTCTGTATGGTGTGAGATAGTTGGAAACAAAGGTATAATGCGAGTAGGAGTAATCTACAGACCAGGTGATTGTGAAGATTATGACAAAAGCCTCTACATGCAAATGGAATGGGCAAGTAAGCGTCAATGCCTTATTATGGGTGATTTCAATCTGCCTCTAATTGATTGGAGTAAATGGGAAGGAAACTCGACATGGGGAACAAAATTTTTAAATCAACTAGATGACTGTTATTTGTATCAACATGTCAGGGAAAATACTAGAGAAAAGAATATCCTAGACCTCATCATCACACATGAATCAGATGACATAACAGGGCTGACAGTAGAGGAACCAGTAGCAGGAAGTGATCACGGAGTTCTACGGTGGATGATGACGAGAGAGGTAGCAGAAGTAAAAGGCAAAGGAATGGGTTTTAATTTCAGAAAAGGAAATTACGATGCCTTAAGGTACTACATGGCCTCTATTAACTGGGTAGATATCGCGCAGAGAATGAATACAATTGAACTGTGGTACGCTTTTAAAACATTAATCACAGATGCCTTGAATGCGTATATACCATTAAAAAAATACTCCACGAGGAGGGTTCCAAGTTGGATGACTAGTGAAGTTGCCGCATTACTTGAGCAGAAAAAGGTGGCATGGAAAGGTTACAGAACAATAAAAAGTACTGAAGCCTATAACAGCTACAAGGTGATGTGTAATAGAGCCACAGAAAAGGTTCGACAGGCAAAGGCAGTTTATGAGAAATCACTAGCAAACAGAGCAAAGAGGGGGGATAAAGAATTCTTCACATATATAAATGCCAAGAAGAGCAGGACAAACCAGATCGGACCTTTATGTAAGGGAAAGGGGATAGTAATAAATACACCAGCTGCCGTTGCAGATGAACTCAACAGTTATTTTGCATCGATATTTACAAATGAAAAGCCTTTTGTGGCAAAGGGAAATTGTGGGAGCGAAGTTAAAAAATATGTAATTAATGATATTGAAATTTCGCAAGATTATTTAATGAAAAAACTTTCGAGCATACAGACCAGTAAGGCTCCTGGAGTTGATGGAATATACCCTATAATCTTAAGAGAGGCAGCAAGCGAGTGCATTGAACCATTGAGGCTAATTATGCGAGCATCATTAGACTCTGGGGAGATTCCCTTGGATTGGAAAAGTGCAAATGTATCTCCCATACATAAGGGTGGCTCTAAAAGTGAAGTTGGAAATTATCAACCTGTCAGTCTGACTTCAGTAGTAGGGAAAATCATGGAGGCAATGATCAAGGGTGGAATTCAGGATCATTTGGATCGAATTGAAATTCTCAAGGATACTCAGCATGGTTTCGTAAAGGGAAAATCATGTTTAACAAATCTGGTTCGCTATTTCGAAAGGGTCACTCACGAGCTGGATTTAGGGAATAATTTCGACATTGTTTATTTAGATTTCAGCAAAGCTTTTGACTCAGTCCCACATGAGCGGTTGCTTTATAAGCTGGAACAGGTTGGAATCACTGGGAAAATCCTTAGATGGATAGAAGGATGGCTTCAGGGCAGGAGGCAGAGGGTTGTGATAAATGGCCATTCCTCAGATTGGGTTGATGTAAGAAGTGGGGTTCCCCAAGGATCAGTATTAGGACCACTGTTGTTTTTAATTTTCATAAACGACATTGATGAAGGGATAGAGGGCGTGATGTCTAAATTTGCAGATGATGTTAAAATTGGGAGAGTAGTTAATGATCACTGTCAAGCTGAGCTTCTTCAGAGAGACCTAGATAGACTTCAGGAATGGTCAGAAAAATGGCAGCTGTGCTTTAATCCAACAAAGTGTAAGGTATTACACCTGGGAAACAGTAATCCCAAAAAAACTTATTCACTTGGTGGAGTTCAACTAAAGCCAGTACTGGAGGAAAGGGACTTGGGTGTTACGATACGGTCAGACATGAAATTCTCTGAGCATTGTAAACAGGTTGCAAGGAAGGCCCATGGTGTCCTATCGATGATCTATCGAACTTTTGCAAGTAGAGATAGGGACGTGATAATCCCATTATATAAGGCTTATGTTAGACCACACTTGGAATACTGTGTTCAAGTATGGAGACCGCACCTGAAGAAAGACATCGAGCTTCTTGAAAGGGTGCAAAGAAGGGTAACTCGCCTGGTGAAATCGGCAAAAGGGCGTCCTTATGAAGAAAGACTTCGAATATGTGGGTTGCAGAGTTTGGAAACTAGACACCTTAGAGGAGATTTGATTGAGGTGTTTAAGGCTCTGAGAGGCATCAGTAAAATGAATGAGGACAAAATTTTCAAGATTATAAATGATGCTAGAACTAGGGGACATAAATTCAAGTTACGGGGGGAAATGTTTAGATTGGATTGCAGGAAGTTCTATTTTAGCCAGCGAGTTATAAATTACTGGAATAAGTTGCCTTTATGGGTGGTAGAGGCCGACAGTTTGGGGAAATTCAAAGGTCATCTGGATAGTACTTTCGGGTAAGGGAAGCACATAGGATGATAGGTTTAATTTCCTTTTTATTTTATTTTTTTTATTTATTAATTATTATTATTTAGTTATTTATTTATTATTATTATTTTTTTTTTTGTTTTTATCATTGTTTTGTTCGGATTTTTTTTTTTTTTTTTTTTTTTTTTTTTGGCTGGTGCAGCATAAGCCATAGGCTTTCTTGCACCATGCGGCCGTTACTAATACTAATACTAATACTGTCAGAGACTTGGCAATTTGGAATCTCCTCTCTTTGATCTTCTCTGGCTTAAAATCTCTCTACCTCATTGTGTCAAATTCATCTGTTGTCTCTACCATTCTCCCAGCTCCACTAATCACTTGGAGCTCTTTGACTTCCTCTCTTTGCAACTTAACTTTCTCCAGTCCAACTTTCCTAACAGTGAAGTAATTTTCCTTGGTGATTTTAATGTTCACAACTCCAGCTGGCTTCCGTTTTCTAGTCACACCGACCCAGCAGGTCGAGATGCTGAGGCTTTTTCAATTACTAATGACCTAGCACAGATTGTTCATTTACCTACAAGAATACTGGACAATCCTAATCATACAGCCAATACGCTTGATCTTTTTCTCACAAACAACCCTTCTAAGTACACAGTCGAAGTGAGAGGTCCTTTAGGCACTTCGGATCACAACTTGGTGATTGTCTCTTCTCCAATGGAACCTTTATCTCATGGCTATTCCCAACCACGTGTTGTTTGGCATTACAAGAATGCAATGACAAGAATGGGATGACCTGCAAGACTTCTTGTCTTCTTTTCCTTGGTCGGATTACTGTTTCAAAACTTCTGATGTCAACGTTTGCTCAGATCGTGTCAGTGAAATTATTCTTGCAGGAATGGAATCCCTTATCCCATACTCTACTTTAAAATCTCGTCCTTTATCTAAACCTTGGTTTTCCAATAAATGTGCTAAGGCTGTCCAAGAGAAGAATTTTGCACATCGTAATTGGCTTGTTTCTAATTCTTCAGTTTCATTTTCTGCCTACACCAAAGCTCGCAACAGTTGTAAAGCAGTTATTAATCAGTCCAAACTAGAGTTCGAACAGGCTAAGAGTAGAAAACTTGCTTCTTGCCCTAATTTTAGCTGAGCATTCTGGTCTCTTGCAAAAGCTATTGGCCACAACTTTTGCCCATCTTTGCTCCCACCTCTGTCCAAACCAGATGGTTCTGTTGCCACTTCAGCCAAGGATAAAGCTGACCTGCTAGCATCCCATTTTTCTTCCAGCTCATGTATTAATGATCTTGGTAAAACACCTCCCACCATTCCCAACACGCTCCATTCAATGCCTCCTGTGGTCTTCCGTCAAAAGGATATCAGAAGGATTTTGATGAATCTTGATGCTAAGAAAGCTCCAGGTCCTGATGGTATTTCTCTACTTGTTCTCAAAACCTGTGCTCCTGAACTTACTCCTATTCTTTGCCGCCTTTTTTCGCTTTCTTATTCCATTGGTGTTTTTCCTTCTGCTTGGAAATTTGCTCATATCCAGCCAGTTCCTAAAAAGGATAACAAATCCCTCCCATCCAATTATCGTCCCATTGCAATTACTTCTACTCTTTCTAAAGTAATGGAGAAATCAATTAACCGCCAACTCTTAAACTACCTAGAAACCTTCCATCTGATCGTTGATCAGACGGAAGGTTTCTAGGTAGTTTACTAACGACACTGACGGAATCCAGTATGGATTCAGTCAGTGTCGATCCATTGGAGATATTCTGGCTTATGTTACCCATTTATGGACTAATTCAATGCAAAGGTTCGGTGAAACTCAAGTAGTTGCTCTTGACATCTCAAAGGCTTTTGATCATGTTTGGCATAAAGGTCTTCTAAACAACCTTCCATCTTATGGTTTGCCAACTGTTTTTAGTAATTGGTTATCCAGTTTTCTCTCTGATCGCTCACTGAAGGTGATGGTAGATGGCTCTCTGTCTTCTAACTTCTCCGCTAATGCCGGTGTCCCCCAAGGTTCAGTTTTTTCCCCCACTCTTTTCCTCTTGTATATCAATGACCTTCTTCCATTGACTGGAAATCCTATCCATAGTTTTGCCGATGATAGCACATTACATTCAACTTTCCATTTTGAGAAACCTTGTCCTGCTCAATCAACTTCAACTTCTCGAAAATCTGCTACCAATTCCTTAAATGCCGATCTTCAGGTAATTCTCCAGTGGGGCAAAGACAACTTAGTTGATTTCAACCCTTCTAAAACTCAGTCTTGTCTTATATCTTGCAAAAAGGATTCTTCTACTCCTATGCTTATCTTTAGTGACACTCCGATTTCTAGGCAAAATGATATATCTCTTTTGGGGATTACTCTGACTTCTAATCTCTCTTGGCACAAGCACATCACAAATATTGCTTCCTCTGCATCTAAAAAACTTGGTTTTCTCTTTCGCTCTCGGCGTTACTTTTCTTCCAAACAGCTGCTCAATCTGTATAAATCGCAAATTCACCCTGCCATGGAATATTGTTCCCACATCTGGGGTGGTGTCCCCAAAACTCTCTCAGGCTTCTTGATTCCATTCAGAAGAGGGCAGTTAGGTTAATTAATGATTCATCTCTAACAGAGTCTGTCCACTCGCTTTCTCATAGATGCACTGTTTCTGCTGCATGCCTCTTCTACAGACACTTCCATGGGCACTGTTCTTCTGAGCTTCTATAATTCCTGCTCTCTCTTTCAAAACAGTCCGAACACGTGCCGCCACCAGCCAACATCCATTTACTATCCAACTTCAAACCCACAGAACCAACTTTTCATCTTCCTCATTTATTCACTCAACTACCGTTTTCTGGAACAGCCTTCTTTCATACGTATTTCCTGAAAATTACAATCTACAGAAGTTCAAGTCCAATGTCAACAAATATCTTCTTTCGTCTTCTTAACCTCAAACCCAAGCACGGCACTAAGTACTATAGGTTCTAATACCTCTCGTGTTTGGGGTTCACATAAGAGAAAAAAAAAAAAAAAACCAGGTGCCTATCTTATGTTTATCTTCAACAATTTCTCCTCCACTTTACTCTCAGTTATTACAAGATTATCTAGCTTACTGCCAGAGTTTAATACACCTCTGGCATTCCCCTCCCTGAATAACTCCTCATGTTTGAATGTAGATGGAAAATATTCATTTAGTTTGTTAGCTACCTGAGCAGGATCATCAACAGTTGAAAGATCGATATGAAGTGGACCAATCTGATTCATCCCTTTCCTTTTAGAGTTTACATAAGTAAAGAACTCTGCTGTTTGTCTTTGTATGCTTTGCCAAAGATTTCTCGTAATCTGTCTTTGCCTGCATAATCTCTTTTGTGACTTGGTTACAGACCAGCTTATATCTATCATAGGCTTTATAATTTATATGTATCCCTTGCATTTTTCTTCTCTGCCACATCTAATTAGTTCGTCTGACATCCATTTAGTCCTAAATCTTGAACCATATTTCTTAGTTGATATGAAAAGCTTAGTAGCTTCCAAGATTATTTCTTTGAATGCTTCCCATTTTGAATTTGCTGTTGGTAACATCATCAGTTGGTGTCACTGTATATAATTTAAATACTGTCTGAGACCCCCCCCCCCCCCCCAGTAACCTTTACGAAAGCAAAAACCCTTCCATTTACCCCTGATGGTAGTTATCTCCTTGAGTAAATCTCACTTCAGCACATTGTGATCACAGCCACCTCCTGGTTTCTTTATGTGCAGATTCTTAATGCATGAATCACTACTGATAATCAAAACAAGAGTATTACTCCCTCTAGTTACCTCCCGAACATGCTGTTGTAGAAACAATCATCCAATAAATCCACAAAAGCCTTGCTAGTGTGCGACTGACCAATCCGCCAGTTCCAGTGAATCTCTGGGAAATTAAAATTCCCCATTATAAGACACTCTGATTTACTGGCCCACTCTATTTCTCTGCACAATTGCGCATTATACTCATCAGATTCATTAGGCTATAACACACACATATACTCTCATTGTTCCTTTCCCAGTGCTTATGTCATACCAAACAGACTCAACATTACATTGTCCACCAACATTAATTGGATGCACTTTCTTAGATTTTGTGTGTTTGTTAACAAACAGCATAAACCCCTCCTCCCTTCCTGTCCTGTCCATCCTTTCTGTACACATTGTACTTCCTAAATTTCAATTCTGCACTGCTTATGTCTGTGTGACACCATGTCTCTGATATCCCAACAATATCTGCCTCTGATGTCTTGACTAGCACTACAAGCTCACCAAATTTATTATCTATACTCCTAGCATTGGCGTACATGCAAGTATACATGCACCTGTTTTTACTCTTTGTTACCCTAACACAGCCCATGTACTTACTTGTTCCACTATTACTCCCAGCAGTCCTGGAAATCCCCATTACCTTGCTTTCCAGCCTGCTGCTCAATAGTATTTCAATAGAAGCAGTGCAAGAATCACTTTCACCTCTGCCAGCGGCTGCTGTTAATCTATTAGTCTGTCTCCCCCAAGCTAGCAGTTTTCTGACCACCTAACTCTGCCTTGATAGCCTCAGCAAATATTCTTGCTTCCTTTCTATTTAAGTGTATTCCATCCCTGTAGAAGCAGTCTCTCCTGTTAACAAGCACAGACCAGGCTGAGAAAAATTCTACCCCTTGTGCCTTGCACAATTTCTCCATGGTCGAATTGATCGACAAGGCTCTCATCATATACTTCCTCCTGTCTTGTCTGGGCAGAATTGCAGACACTTTCAAATTTAACCCTAACTTATGGCTTTTTTTCAACATTGACCTGTACTTGTTAAGAAATTCCTCCGGTCTTTTACTCTTAATATCATTAGTGCCAATGTGTACAACATTATCACCCTTTGTGCCCTTAAAAGATATCTGCTCTACAATGTCATCAACTTTTGCCCCAGGCAAACATACCCTGGTCCTGTTCCACCTATACTTTTTGCACAATTCAGTTTAGGCTGAAATTTAGTATCCGGTACCCCTCGTGTTATGAACAGAAAGTTGTGTGTAGGTTGTGAATTGAGAAAAATAGTTGTAATTAGAAGGAAAAAGAAACACTTATAAGAGGGGTCATGTTTTTAATACTCATTTTTGTTTTAGCGAAAAAAGGTTAGGTTTTTACACAACTTCAGGGGGGAGGACTCAAGCAAAAACCATTTGTTGGCCACGGCCAGGGGGCATCGGATACGAAGGTTTTACCAAAAAGTTAAATTTTATAATTAAAAAGTTTGTTTTTGAAATATTAAAAAAAAAGTCTGTACTATCAGCTCTGTTTGTTTTAGGGGTACAATTGACAGAGGTAAATATAATTGAAGGGATTTTGATTTGTTTGTTTGTTGTTCGGTTTTTAGGAGCATTAGCAACTAAGGCCATATTGCTCTGGGGATATGCAGTGGTCATTCCCTGACCTTTCCGCATCCTCCGTATTTGGTGGTCACAGGCTTGAACCCCGGTCTAATCAAGAAGTGTGTGTTACGCACTGCTGCTCCTGCCCACCTGGCTACAGAGGCTCCTGCTTTTGATTTGTCTCCAATCCAGTGTCTCCTGGGGGGTAAAACACCATCTCCATGTTCACAAGAGATATGTTCCTGGGATGATCGTGAATAGCCAAATTTGTGAACGGTCATGAACTAAAACATATCCTTTTAATGAATTTGATACAAACTATGCACTGGTGGTGAACTTTTAATGAAATTGTTTCAAAATAAAATGCAACTTTAAAATGCTGTTTTCAATGGCCATTAGTCATTTGTTTAAAAGTAGTGTAATATTAAGGAAAAGTTAGTTTTTTGTATACAATAAAAAACTCATAGTTTAAATCCTGCTGCCACAAAGACAATGAAATGATGAGACACTGCTAACTTTTTATAATTTCTGTAAGGTCAAATAGTATTATCTTTAAATGAGTCCATTCTTGTAAACCATTCAAAGAAGATTTCGATTTCGATAGGTTGTATATTTGTCAGATGTGATATATACTGAGTCATCGCTGAATTATGACTACCCCTATGAAAACTGAATGTGACTTGTTGACCATGTGAGTTACGAGAGTGCAGAGTTAGTCGACCTACGTAGCATAGATAAAGTGTCAGTGGTTCAGTAGGTAGTAAAATTCTGGGCATGATGGGTAAAAGGAAGGATTTATCGAACTTTGATAAAGGACAGATTGTGGGTGCTCGATGAGCTGGTGCCTCGATTTCTCAAACAGCTGAACTGGAGGGGTGTTTGAGAGCTGCTGTAGTTAATGTGTGTACCAGGACTGGTGTCAAAATGGTCAAACAACGACCCGATGGCAAACCTGCAAAGGTCAGTGAAAATTTGATGTTAGAAGTGAGCGCCGGGTCCGATGACTCATACAGGTGAACAGGCACAGCAATTTTGAGAGTTGACTACCCAATACAACATGGGCCAACCCGGAACAATAACTGGCATGACTATGCATTGCATGCTCACATGTATGGGCTATACCAGCAGATGACCCCTACAATATCCTCTCCTAACCAAGGTTCATCATGTAAAAGACTCACCTGGTGCAAAGAGCATGCAAGTTGGTTAGAAGACTGGCAGAATGTGTGCTGGTCGGATGACTCATGTTATTTACTCCACACCGTGGATGGTCATGTATGGATTTGGCATCAACAACATGAGGCTCTTGATCCATCATGCATGATATCAAAAGTGCAGGCCAATGGAGGTGGTTGTATGGTGTTGGGTATGTTTCACTGGCAGGAACTTGGACCCCTGGTGCATGTGCAACAACATATCAGTGGTATCTGCTATCGTCAACTGCTTGCTTGCTGTGTACACCTCACTATGTTACACTTTTTCCCGAATGGCGATGGTGCCTTCCAAGATGACAATGTGCCGAGCCATCGGGCACTTGTTGTGCAGGAATGGTTTGAGGAACACAGTTCTGATTTTTGTCATATTGATTGGCCTCCGAACTCTGCCAATATCAATCCCACAGAGCATTTGTGGGACACTATGGAAAAGCATATCAGGTGCCTGGATACACCAATCACCTCCATACCTGCATTGCTGACTGCATTACACACAGCTTGGTTGGCCATACCTTCAGAACACTTCCGACATCTTGTTGAATCAATGCCACGCCGGATAGCTGCTGTACCGAGGACAAAATGAGGACCTACAAAGTATTAGGTAGGTGGTCATGCTGTAGCGATCACTCAGTGTGATTAACAGTGCTAACTTTTTGCTTTTGTCAACAAGATGGGATTAAGTAATAAATAAAATCATAAAAATTTAGAAACAGGCGACTGGATAAAGAACATTTTAAAACCTGGACATTTTAAGCCTAATATACCTTCATCAGTATCATTGATTTATCAATCAGTTATTAGGCAAGACCATCTGTTTGAAAGTAGTGCAATACCAGGGCAACTCATTGCAAAGGCATGTTTGTTCTGCTATGAGAATTAAGACTATTGCATTATTTCAATTCGGCCCTGGAGGGAATGTGCAAGGCTCAAGGGGTAGAATTTTTTTCAGCGTGGTCTGTGCTTGTTAACAGGAGAGACTGCTCCTACAGGGATGGGATACACTTAAATAGAAAGGGTGCAAAAATATTTGCTGATGCTATCGAGGCAGTGTTAGGTGGGTCGAAAAACTGCCAGCTTGGGGAGATTCACAGACTAAAAGGTTAAAAGTAGCCGCAGGCAGAGGTGAAGGTGATTCTTGCACAACTTCTATTAGAATAAGTAGCAACCTGGAGCGAGGGATGCTGGAGGTTTCAGGGACTGATGGCAGTCATCGTGAAACAGGTGGGTGTATGGGATGTGTTAGACTAACTAATAGTAAGGATAGGTACATGTATACTTGCATGTATACCAATGCTAGAAGTATACTTCTAGCATTGGTATACATGATTTTTATACATGTAAATTGATTGGTATACATGTAAATAAATTTGATGAATTTGAAGTGTTGGTCAAGACATCAAAGGTGGATATTGTTGGGATAGCAGAGACGTGGTGTCACACAGATGTAAGGAATGCAGAACTGGAATTTGGGGAGTGCAATGTGTACAGAAAGGATAGACAGGATAGGAAGGGAGGAGGTGTTATACTGTTAATTAAGAAAAACATAAAATCAAAAGAAGTGCATCCAGTTGATATAGATGAACAGTGCACTGTTGAGTCAGTTTAGTGTGACATAAGCAAAAATAAGTGTAGGAGTGTGTTATAGGCCTAATGACTCGAATGAGTACAATGAACAATTGTACAGAGAAATAGAGTGGGCTAGTAAATCAGAATGTCTTATAATGAGGGATTTTAACTTCCCAGATATTGACTGGAACTTGTGGGTTGGTCACTCACACACTAGTAAGACTTTTGTGGATTTATTGGATGACTGTTTTCTTCAGCAGCATGTTCGAGAGGCAACTACAGAGGGTACTACTCTTGATCTGGTTATCAGCAGTGATCATTTGTGTATTAAGAATTTGCAGATAAAGGAACCGGTGAACTGATGTGGGATACTTAAAGATATAATTACCATCAGGGGTAAAAGAAAGGGTGTTTGCTTCCATAAAGGTGAGTACAGTGGCCTCAGACAGTTTTTAAATTCTGTACAGCGGGATCAAATGATGATGTTACCAACAGTAACTTCTAAGTGGGAAGCACTCAAGGAATTAATCATGAATGTTACTAAAAGTTTCATACCTATTAAGAAATATTTTTCAAGGTTTAGGCCTAAATGGTTATCAAATGAACTAATGAGACTCATGATAGAGCAGAAAAATGCATGGGATGCATATAAATTATCAAGCGACTCAGAAGCCTATGGTAGTTATAAGCTAGTCTGTAATCACGTCACAAAGGAGGTTAGGCAGGCGAAGGCAGATTAAGAGAAATCTTTGGCAAAAGATGCTAAGAAAAACAGCAAGGATTTCTTTAGTTATATAAACTCTAAAAGGAAGGGGATGAATCTGATTGGTCCACTTGATATCGATCGTTTGACTGTTGATGATCCTGCTCAGATAGCAAACAAACTGAATGAGTATTTTGCATCTACATTTACACGTGAGGAGTTATTAAAGTTTAAAAATGGCAGAAGGTTATCAAATTGTAGCAGGGTGCTTAATGATTTTGTAATAATTGAGAGCAAAGTGGAAGAGAAATTGTTAAAGTTAAACGTAAGAAAAGCACCTGGGGTGGATGGGATCTATCCAGTTATATTAAAGGAGGCGGCAAAGTAACTAAGCAAACCCTTAGCCATAATTATGAGAGCATCCTTGAACTCAGGGGAGGTCCCCACGGACTGGAGATGTGCAAATGTATCCCCAATTCACAAAGGGGGATCGAAGGGTGGCACGAGTAATTACAGACCAGTTAGTTTAACTTCTGTTCCGGGTAAAATAATGGAGTCACTGGTTAAATATGCATTGCAGGATCATCTAGACAAGACTGCAGCAATAATTCAGACACAGCATGGGTTTGTTAAGGGAAAGTCTTGTCTGACAAATTTGATAGGATATTATGATATGGTTACAAAGGAACTGGATGTAAAAAATAATTTCGATATCATATATTTGGATTTCAGAAAAGCCTTTGACACTGTTGTGCATGGAAGACTATAGTACAAATTGGAGCAGAATGGTACTAAGGGTAAGTTGCTAAAATGGATAAAAGGATGGTTGAGTGGGAGAAGAAACAGGGTGGTAATTAATGGGTTCTGCTCTTCCTGGACTAATGTTATTAGTGGAGTCCGATAGGGTTCGGTGTTGGGTCCTCTGTTGTTTTGTTTATTTATCAATGATATTGATGAAGGTATATCAGGCTTAGTGTCGACGTTTGCAGATAATACAAAGGTTGGCAGAGTTGTTAATGACAGTAATGGCAGTGTGCTACTGCAACAGGATCTAGATAATTTAGGCAGATGGGCTAAGAAGTGGCAACTGAAGTTTAACCTTGACAAATGCAAAGTACTGTATATGGGTAGAAGTAACCCCAGAGAAACGTACCAACTGTGTGGTACTACACTTAAGGTGGTAGAAAATGAAAAAGACATGGGAGTAATTGTGCAGTCAGATATGAAGGTTTCTGAACAATGCAAACAGGCTGCCAGGCCAGGTCATGCGGTTTTGTCAATGATTTATAGGAATTTTGCTAGCAGGGAAAAAGAGGTGATTGTCCCTCTGTATAAGGCAATGGTCAGGCCACACCTTGAGTACTGCTTACAGGTCTGCAGGCCTCATTTTAGGAAGGATGTAGATTTGCTTGAGTGTGTACAGAGAAGGGCAACAAATTGGTGAGGGGAATGAAGGGATCCTCTTACCAAGAGAGGCTAAGTTCTGCAAATTGCAGTGGCTGGAGACTAGGCACCTGTGCGGTTATCTGATTGAGGTGTATAAGGCCTTGAATGGGTTGAGCACGCTGAATTCTGATGGGATCCTTCCACTTGTTAAGATTACGAATCTAAGGGGCCATAAATTCAAATTAAGAAAAGACAGATGTAGAATAGATGTGCGGAAATTTGCCTTTTAGTCAGCGGGTGGTTAATTGCTCGAACAAATTTCCATCTGTCGTTGTGGAAGTTGATAGGTTAAATAAATTTAATGAGGAACTGGACAGGAATTTGGAGGGAATGGTGTGTTTTTTTTTTGGCTGATGCTGCATAAGCTCATACACTTGCTTTCTTGCATCACATGCCACTACTACTACTATGTATTTTAAATCTTGCTGACCACAAAATCAGTTTAATGACAAGATAATCTGGCAAGCATTTTATAAAAAAGAAAAATGTCATTTTTTTTTTTCCCCATAGAATGGTTAAAGACTTGTGCCATCATTTAATACTTTTGGATTTTAAAATTTTTACATTTTTTGTAAAATGTGCTGTATTTTGAGCTTATTTTATATATATATATACTGTATATGTATATTCCTAACTTCTGAAAATTTAAGGGAAGTGTTTTAAGGCTGTATTTGCTTTTTAAACTGGCATCCAATATTAGATTTTGTGTAGTTTGGGGGCTTAGTGCACATATTTTTAGTTACCCTAAAAATAAGATCATGGGGTCCTTGACCAACAAATAATGATACTGTTTGCAAGGTTACCCACAATGATACTGTTTGCAAGGTTATCATCTTGTGGCTTGGAGCAACTACACATTTCTCTACAATTGCCTTCCTCTTTGCAGTTCGTCAAAAACCATTTTCTGAGCTACTTAATGTTTATAATGTTAATGTCTTAATATTAATGTATTAGTTGCATATATTTTTCATAAATTATCTCTACTTAAAAATATGTAGCAGGTTTATTTATAATTTTTTTATTTTTATTTTAGGTATATTCAATCAAGATGAACTCGATGAAAGAAAACAAAGATAAAGCTTGCTATTTTGTCACAAAACATTCGTGGAAAGGAAAGTATGTATACAAGTGAAAAATTTAAATATTAATTGAGTTTTTGAAGGAACGTGTTTCAGAAATAGTAAAATTATATGTAACACCGTACCACTATAAATGCTGTTACAGTATTTCATAAAAGAAAAAAAAAAAAAAAACAGATTGGAAAGAAAGAAAGCCCTCTGTTTACTGATTATTTTCATAGAGGGAATGGATGTGTGAATTTTTTTTTTTTGTCTGATGCAATGTAAGCTTTATACGCTTGCATCACATACCTCCATTATTATTACTATTATAGGCTGTTATTAATATATTAATTTCTATTGTATTAACCCTTTAGTGGTGTTTAAAGTACTCCTGAATTTTTGATTTTTTATCCTGTGAAAAAGGGGTCAGTTCTCCTATATGTTTCATCTGGAATGTTTGAAACATCACAGCAACCACTCAAAGGAGTTTAAGCCTAACTGCTTTAGTGATTGCAGAAATACAAATGGTTCTCATTGATTTTATTTATTTATTTTTTTCCCATGGTCAATTTTCATGAACACTAATGACAACAGGTAAAAAATAATTTAGTAGAGTTTTTTTTTTTTTTTTTTTTTATGAGAACCCCAAACACGAGAGGTATTAAACCTATAGTACTTAGTACCGTGCTTGGGTTGGAGGTTGAGAAGACGAAAGAAGATATTTGTTGATATTGGACTTGAACTTCTGTAGATTGTAATTTTCAGGAAATACGTATGAAGGAAGGTTGTTCCAGAAAATGGCAGTTGAATGAATAAATGAGGAAGATGAAAAGTTGGTTCTGTGGGTTTGAAGTTGGACAGTAAATGGATGTTGGCTGGTGGCGGCACGTGTTCGGACTGTTTTGAAAGCGAGAGCGGGAATTATAGAAGCCAATTCAGAAGAACAGTGCCCATGGAAGTATCTGTAGAAGAGGCATGCAGCAGAAACAGTGCGTCTATGAGACAGCGAGTGGAGAGACTCCGTTAGAGATGAATCATTTATTAACCGAACTGCCCTCTTCTGAATGGAATCAAGAAGCCTGAGAGAGGTTTTGGGGGCACCACCCCAGATGTGGGAACAATATTCCATGGCAGGGCAGATTTGCGATTTATACAGAGTGAGCAGCTGTTTGGGAGAAAAGTAATGTCGAGAGCGAAAGAGAAAACCAAGTTTTTTAGATGCAGAGGAAGCAATATTTGTAATGTGCTTGTGCCAAGAGAGATTAGAAGTCAGGGTAATCCCCAAAAGAGATATATCATTTTGCCTAGAAATCGGAGTGTCACTAAAGATAAGCATAGGAGCAGAAGAATCCTTTTTGCGAGATATAAGACAAGATTGAGTTTTAGAAGGGTTGAAATCAACTAAGTTGTCTTTGCCCCACTGGAGAATTACCTGAAGATCGGCATTTAAGGAATTGGCAGCAGATTTTCGAGAACTTAAAGCTGATTGAGCTGGACAAGGTTTCTCAAAATGGAAAGTTGAATGCAATGTGCTATCATCGGCAAAACTATGGATAGGATTTCCAGTCAATGGAAGAAGGTCATTGATATACAAGAGGAAAAGAGTGGGGGAAAGAACTGAACCTTGGGGGACACCGGCATTAGTGGAGAAGTTAGAAGACAGAGAGCCATCTACCATCACCCTCAGTGAGCGATCAGAGAGAAAACTGGATAACCAATTACTAAAAACAGTTGGCAAACCATAAGATGGAAGCTTGTTTAGAAGACCTTTATGCCAAACACGATCAAAAGCCTTTGAGATGTCAAGAGCAACTACTTGTGTTTCACCGAACCTTTCCATTGAATTAGTCCATAAATGGGTAACAGAAGAGTTAAACCAGTTATCATATTTTTTTTTATAGTGCACTGAATCTGATGCAAAAAATGAGAAATTTCTGTTTACTTTTGCTTTATAGTTTTATAAGGCAGAAGCAAATAGAATTTTTTGAAAGTAGTTTTATAAACATGGAATGGAGTGATTCCTGTTCATCAATTGGCAAAAAAATAAAAAAAAGTAAATTTTTATAATTTAACTCCAGGGACTCACATCTGGTGAGTATATGGGCTTGGCACACCTAGGTACCTGAACTGGATATCATCATTCCTCTATTCTCCGTGATTCCTTCTATTTCTCTCTCTCTCTCTCTCTCTCTCTCTCTCTCTCTCTCTCTCTCTCTCTCTCTCTCTCTCTCAGGGTAATTCAGAAATTTATTTTTTGGCTGGTGCAGTATAAGCATTAGGCTTCCTTGCACCATATGGCTAATCATAATAATAAATAATAATAAGATTTTATTTTCACACTCCATATATAAAGCTTGACTGGAAAAACATTTCACTAACAACTTCAATTTTGAGCCTATATGAGGGGGCCCATCAGGCTCTCAGATGCCCACATCAATGTCAGAGCTTGCACTTGAACATCATGCAACACTACAGCAATCCCCAAGGCAGAATGCGCTGGTCCATCAGGAACTAGTTGTTGTTGGTGACTCTATTGTCAGGGATGTGGGGAATATATTGTGCAAAATGGATAGGTAGAACAGGACCAGGGTATGTCTGCCAAGGGCAAAGGTTGATGAAGTTGAAGAGAAGATATTTTTTAAGGCACAAAAGGTGATATTGTTGTACACATTGGCACTAATGATATTAAGAGTAGGAGACCAGTGGAATGAACAAGAACATATCGATGTTGAAAAAAAGCTGTGAGTTAGGGTTGAATTTAAAAGTGTCAATTCAGCCCTGGAGAGATTGTGCAAGGCTCAAGCGGTAGAATTTTTCTCAGCCTGGTCTGTTTGTTAACAGGAGAGACTGCTTCTACAGGGATGGGATACACATAAATAGAAAGGGTACAAGAATATTTGCTGATGCTGTTGAGCCAGTATTAGGTGGGTCGAAAAACTGCTAGCTTAGGGGGATACAAGGACTAATAGATTAACAGTAGCCGTTGAAAGAGGTGAAATTGATTCTTGCTTTGCTTCTATTGGAATGAGCAGCAGCGTGGAAAACAAAGTGCAGGGGGATTTCAGAGATTGCTGGGAGTCATTATAGAGAAAAAGGAAAAAGAGACAGAGGAAGACTGAAGAAAAGATGGGCAGACCTCTTTGAGATCGGAACAGGCAGATTGTCTAATTCGTGAAGGCAGATAAGATAAGCTGGGAGTCATTGCAGAACAAGTAAATACATGGGCTGTGTTAGGGTAGCTAAGAATAAGAACATGCATGCATGTATCCTTATGTATACACCAATGCTAACAGTTTGCTAAATAAATTTGATGAATTTGAGGTGTTGGTCAAAATATCAAAGGCAGATATTGTTGGGATATCAGAGATGAGGTGTCTCATGGATATAAGGAATGCAGAAGTGGAATTTGGGGAGTACAATGTGTACAGGAATGATAGGAAGGGAGGAGGGGTTATGCTATTATTAAGAAACACAAAATACAAGGAAGTGATATAATATTTGTTTTTTAGGAGCATTAGCAACTAAAAAATATTGCGACATATTGCTCCGGGGATCTGCGGTGGTCATTCCCTGACCATTTCGCATCCTCCGTATTTGGTGGTGACGGGATCGAACCCCTGTCTAATCAAGAAACGTGTGCTATGCACTGCCGCTCCTGGCTATGGAAGTGCCATATACAAGGAAGTACAGCCAGTGGACATGGGTGTACAGAGCAGTGTTGAGTCATAAGCATTTGGTGTGACATAAGCACTGGAAAAGCAAAATTGAGAGTAGGAGTGTGTTATAGGCCTCATGACTGATGAGTATAATAAACAACTGTACAGAGAAATAGTGGGCCAGTAAATCAAATTGTCTTATAATGGAGGATTTTAATTTCCCAGAATATTGACAGGAATCTGAGGGTTGGTCACTCACACACTAGCAAGGCTTTTGTTGATTTATTGGATGATTGTTTTCTTCAGCAACATGTTTGGAAGGCAACTAGAGGGAGTAATACTCTTGATCTGATTATTAGTAGTGATTCTTCATCATTAAGAACCTGCCAATAAAGGAACCACTAGGTGGCAATGATCATAGTGTGCTGAAGTGGGATTTACTCAGAGGTAACTACCATCAGAGGTAAAGGGAAGGGTTTTTGCTTTCATAAGGGTGACTATGGTGGTCTGAGATAGTAGTAGTGGCATGTGAAGCAAGAAAGCAAGCATATGAGTTTATGCAGCATCAGCCAAAAAAAAAAAAAAAAAAAAAAAAAAAATTAGAAAACAATCCCCTCTAAATATTTGTCCAGTTCCTCCTTAAATTTATTTAACCTATCGATTTCCACAAGGACAGATGGAAGTTTGTTCCAGCAATTAACCACCCATTGGCTAAAGGCAAATTTCCGCACATCTATTCTGCATCTGTCCTTCTCAATTTCAATTTATGCCTCCTTGTTCGTAATCTGAACAAGTGGAAGAATCCCATCAGAATTCAGCGTGCTCAACCCATTCAAGGCTTTATACACCTCAGTCAGATCACCTTGCAGGTGCCTGGTCTCCAGCTGCTGCAATTTGCAGAACCTAAGCCTCTCCTGGTAAGAGGATCCCTTCATTCCCCTCACCAATCTTGTTGTCCTCTGTACATGCTCAAAATCTACATCCTTCCTAAAATGAGGCCTCCAGACCTGCACGCAGTACTCAAGGTGTGGCCTGACCATACAGAGGACAACCTCCTTTTCCGTGCTAACAAAATTCCTGTATATCATTGACAATACCCCATGACCTGCCCTGGCAGCCTGTCTGCATTGCTCAGAAAACTTCATATCTGACTGCACAATTACTCCTAGGTCTTTTTCATTTTCTACCACCTTAAGTGTAGTACCACACAGTTGGTACGTTTCTCTGGGGTTACTTCTATCCATATGCAGTACTTTGCATTTTGCAATGTTAAACTTCAGTTGCCACTTCTCAGCCCATCTGCCCAAATTTTCTAGATCCTGTTGCAGTAACACACTGCCATTACTGTCATTAACAACCCTGCCAACCTCTGTATCATCTGCAAACTTCGATACTAAACCTGATATACCTTCATCAATATCATCGATAAATATACAAAACAACAGTGGACCCAACATCGAACCCTGTGGTCTACTAATAACATTAGTCCACGAAGAGCAGCACCAATTAATTACCACCCACTGTCTTCTCCCCCTCAACCATCCTTTTATCCATTGTGGCAACTTACCCTTAATACCATTCTGCTCAAATTTGTACAGTAGTCTTTCATGCATAACAGTGTCAAAAGCCTTCCTGAAATCCAAGTATATGATATCAAAATTATTTTTTGCATCCAGTTCCTTTGTAACCACATCATAATAACCAATCAAATTTTTCAGGTAAGACTTTCCTTTAACAAACCCATGCTTTGTCTGAATTATTGCTGCACTATTGTCTAGATGATCCTGCAATGCATCTTTAACCAGTGACTCCATTATTTTACCTGGAACAGAAGTTAAACTAACCGGTCTGTAATTACTTGTGTCACCCTTCGATCCTCTTTTGTGAATTGGAGACACATTTGCATATCTCCAGTCCATGGGGACCTCCCCTGAGAATGCTCTCATAATTATGGCTAAGGGTTTGCTTACTTCTTTGCCATCTCCTTTAATATAACTGGATAGATCCCATCCACTCCAGGTGCCTTTATTATGTTTAACTCAACAATTTCTCCCCCACTTTGTTCTCAGTTATTACAAAATCATTAAGCACCCTGTTATGATTTGATAAACTTGGGACATTTTCAAACCTTAATAACTCCTCATGTGTGAATGTAGTTGCAAAATACTCATTCAGTTTGTTTGCTATCTGAGCAGGATCATTAACAGACGAACCATCGATATCAAGTTTACCAATCAGATTCATCCCCTTCCTTTTAGAGTTTATATAAGTAAAGAAATCCTTGCTATTTTTCTTAGCATCCTTTGCTGTAGATTTCTTGTAATCTGCCTTACGTCTTTTGTGACTTGATTACAGACTAGCTTATATGTATCATAAATTATCAGGCTTCTGTGTCGCCTGATAATTTATATGCATCCCATGCATATTTCTTCTCTGCCATGAGTCTCCTTACTTCATTTGACAACCATTTAGGCCTAAACCTTGAACAATATTTCTTATTAGGTATGAAACGTTTAGTAGCTTCCCACTTAGAATTTGCTGTTGGTAACATCATCAGTTGGTCCCACTGTACAGAATTTAAAAACTGTCTGACCAGTTTTTAAATTCTATATGGTGGGACCAACTGATGATAACAATAGCAAATTCAAAATGGGAGGCATTCAAAGAATTAATCTTCGAAGCTACTAGGCTTTTCATACCAACTGAGAAATATTGTTTAAGGTTTAGGCCTAAATGTATGTCAGATGAACTAAAGAGACATGTGGCAGTGAAGAAAATGCATGGGATACATATGAACAGGTGACACAGAAGCCTATGATATATGTATACCCTTGGTCTGTAACCAAGTCACAAAAGGGTTTAGGCAGGCAAAGGCAGATTACGAGAAATCTTTGGCAAAGGATGCAAAGAAAAACAGCAAAGAGTTCTTTACTTGTGTATACTCTAGAAGATTGGTCAGATTGATCCATGAATCAGATGAATTAGATTGGTCCTCTTGATATCGATAGTTCAACTTTTGATGATCCTGCTCAGGTAGCTAACAAACTAAATGAGCATTTTTCTTCCTTCCTTGCTACAATAAACCGAATTAGAGTACAAGCTAAGTATAAGATACAAAATACTACACCAACTAACAATAGTAATATCAAAAAATACTTTATTTCTATCCCATATGTTGAACAGTGGAATAAACAGCTTAAGAGATTTTTTAAAGATACTGAATTTAAAATTGTAGCCAGGCCAATACGGAAATTACACACTATACTGAACAATCGCTCAGTTCTTTCCTCATTCGCAATACAAATAAATGACCTAGTATACAACATTTCTTGTGGTGGTTGCAAACTCGTCATAACAGGGTTCGAAGCATTTTCCTTTGAATATTCGTGTTAATCATAATGCGTCCTCAGTTTTGGCTTTTTGTTCAGCAGCATCAGAATTAGCCTTTCACGCCGTTAACGAAAAACATACTTTTTTATTTAACGAGGCCAGAATACTTAGTGTCCAACGTAATTATACACGACTGTTAATTGCAGAAACAGTAGAAATTAAATTACACAAATTATGGTAACGTTCGTCGGCCATATCTCATGTCTGATTTGTGGGCTTTTACGCACATGCGCGAAGACAAATAATCCCTATTTAAGTCTCATACTTACTCCTATTCGTTAATTTTCATTCCTGTGATCACGGCATATGGTCAAAAAGCTTTGTCAGCTTCAGGTAGGAAAATCGTTTTGCAATTTTTTTTGTTAAATTCTTTTAATTTTCTTATTTTTAATTACATTAAATTGATTTTTAATTATGTTAAATTGAGTTTTTTGTTTTAATTTCTGGAGCGTATCATATGGAAGTGTTCTACGTGCTATATTGAGGTAAACTTCTCTTATTATTTTACAAATATTGATATCAACTTAGAACATATTGAGCATTACAGCTCTGGTTCATACTATCTAGAAAACAACAATGGACACAACACTGAACCCTGAGGGACTCCACTAATAGCATTAGTCCACGATGAACAGTGTCCATTGATTACCACTCTGTCTTCTCCCACTCAACCATCCCTTTATCCATAGCAGCAATTTGCCTCCAATGCCACACTGCTCCAATTTGTTCAGCAGTCTTCCATGTGCAACAGTATCAAAAGTCTTTCTAAGATCCAAATATGTGATATCAAAGTTATTCCCTGTATCCATTGCTTTGTGACCACATCATAGTATCCAATCAAATTGGTCAGGCAAGACTTCCCCTTAACAAAACCATGCTGTGTCCGAGCTATAACTGAAGTCCTGTCTAGATAATCCTGCAGTGCTTCTTTAACCAGTGCCTCCCGTTAATTTTCCAGGAACAGAAGTTAAACTAACAGGTCTATAATTACTTGTCGCCCTTTGATCCTTCTTTGTGAATTGGGGTCACATTTGCACATCTCCAGTCCATGGGTACCTCCCCTGAGTCCAAAGAAGCTGTCATAATTATGGCTAAGGGTTTGCTTACTTCCTTTGCTGCCACCTTTAATATAATACTGGATAGATCCCATCCACCCCGGATGCCTTTTTTATGTTTATCTTCAAAAATTTCTACTCCACTTTTCTCTCAGTAATTACAAAATCATCTAGCTCACTGCCAGAGTTTAATTCACCTCTGGCATTCCCCTCCCTGAATAACTCCTCATGCGTGAATGTAGATGCAAAATACTCATGTAGTTTGTTAGCCACCTGAGCAGGATCATCAACAGTTGAGCCATCGATATCAAGTGGACCAATCTGATTCATCCCTTTCCTTCTAGAGTTTACATAGGTAAAGAACTCTTTGCTGTTTTTCTTTGCATCCTTTGCCAAAGATTTCTCAAAATCTGCCTTTGCCTGCCTAATCTCCTTTGTGACTTGGTCACAGACCAGCTTATATCTATCATAGGCTTCCATGTCACCCATTAATTTATATGTATCCCATGCATTTTTCTTCTCTGTCATATGTCTCATTAATTCATCTGACATCCATTTAAGCCTAAACCTTGAACAGTATTTCTTAGTTGGTATGTATAGCCTAGTAGCTTCCAAGCTAAGTTCTTTGAATGCTTCCCATTTTGCATTTGCTGTTGGTAACATCATCAGTTGGTCCCACTGTATAGAATTTAAATACTGTCTCAGTCCATCATAGTCGCCTTTACGAAAGCAATAACCCTTCCCTTTACCCCTGATGGTAGTTACCTCTTTGAGTATATCCCGCTTAAGCACACTGTGATCACTGCCACCTAGTGGTTCCTTTATCTGCAGATTCTTAATGCATGAAGAATCACTACTGATAATCAGATCAAAAGTATTATTCCCTCTAGTTGCCTCCCGAACATGCTGATGTAGAAAACAATCATCCAATAAATCCACAAAAGCCTTGCTAGTGTGTGAGTGACCAGCCCCCAAATTCCAGTCAATATCTGGGAAATTAAAATCCCCCATTATAAAACTCTCTGATTTGCTGGCCCACTCTATTTCCCCGTACAGTTTCTTATTATACTCATCAGAATCATTAGGCCTATAGCACACTCCTACTCTCAATTTTGATCTCCCAATGCTTATGTCACACCAAACTGACTCAACACTGCACTGTCCAGCAATGTCGACTGGCTTCACTTTTTTGGATTTTATGTATTTCTTAACTAATAGCATAACCCCTCCTCCCTTCCTACCCTGTCTATCCTTTCTGTAGACATTGTACTCCCCAAATTCCAGTTCTGCATTCCTTATATCTGTGTGACACCACGTCTCTGAAATCCCCACAATATCTGCCTTTGATGTTTTGAGCAATACCTCAAATTCATCAAATTTATTTACTAAACTCCTAGCATTGGTGTACATGCAAGTATACATGCACCTGTTCTTTTTCTTAGCTACCCTAACACAACCTATGTATTTATTTGTACCCCAATGATTCCCAGCAGTCTCTGAAATATCCTGCATCTTATTTTCCAGGCTGCGGCTCATTCCAACAGAAGCAGTGCAAGAATCACTGTCACCTCTGCCAGTGGCTACTGTTAATCTATTAGTCCTTGTATCCCTTCAATCTAGCAGTTTTCCGACCCACCTAACACTGCCTCGATGGCATCAGCAAACATTCTTGCACCCTTTCTATTTAAGTGTATCCCATCCCTGTAGAAGCAGTCTCTCGTGTTAACAAGTACAGACCAGGCTGAAAAAAATTCTACCCCTTGAGCCTTGCACAATCCTTCCAGGGCCGAATTGATCGACAGGGCTCTCGTCATATACTCTCTCCTATTGTGTCTGGGCAGAATTGCAGACACTTTCAAATTCAACCCTAATTCATGGCTTTTTTTCAACAATGACCTGTACTAGTTAAGTAATTCCGCCGGTCTCCTACTCTTAATATCATTAGTGCCAATGTGTACAACTATATCACCTTTTGTGCCCTTAAAAGATGATATCCGATACACCTTCAAAGATGATATCCGCTCTACAACTTCATCAACCTTTGCCCCTGTCAGACATACCCTGGTCCTGTTCCACCTGTTCTTTTTACAAAGCATGTTTCCCGTTTCTCTGACAATAGAGTCACCAACAACTACTAGTTCCTTTGGGACCAGCGCATTCTGCCTTGGGGGCTGCCGCTGTGTTGCGTGATGACCAAGTGCAAGCTCTGGCATTGGTGTGGGCAGCTGAGAGCTTGATGGGCCCCTCACTTTTAATCCTTCAAGGGCATCCACCCTGTTCTTCAAGCTCTCATATAGGGTAACTCCCCCTGGGTAACTCCCCTTTCGGAATCCTCAATATGAGGATTCCGAAGGTGGAGTTACCCAGGTAGTCGTCCTCACAATATGGCTAATGATAATAATAATAGGCACTTTATGCATATATGCTAACACACCTAAAAATTGTAATAGTAAATGAGAAATTTCCATACATGGCTGTCTTGTAAGTTACTAAATGTGGAATACAGAAAAAAAATGGACATTATGAAAGATTTATAAAGTTTTTTTTTTTTAAATTTGCAATTTTACTGCTATATTAATGAATATTATTATAATCTATGTTAACAGTATGTTTTTTTTTTTTTTTATGAAAACCCCAAACACGAAAGGTATCAAAACCTATAGTACTTAGTACTGTGAATGGGTTGGGAGAGAAGTATGGGGGGGGGAGGGGGATGCCGGAAACTTTGCTCTAAAGACTAAACATGGGTTTCACCACTTCAAGCCTCCAATAAACAAAGTGGTGGTATTTCACCGGTTGATGAAAGTCATCTACCTGCATTTATAAATTTATTGAGGTTAAGGTATAAACATCAGCCTGTCTGACCAATTATGTTATAGACTAATTAAAAAGAAAAAACTACTGTGAACCATAAAAATTATATTTCAGAATTTCACTGTCTGTAGTATTATTAAATGGATTAAAAACAGATTATGTATGCATTGTTACATTTCAGACACATTCAAATAATCAAATAATTCAAGTATCAAATAATTTGCTTGGGTTAAATACTTCTGTATCAGCATTCTCCAAATGTGGTCCATGGAGTGGTCCAAAAGGGTCCATTTGACTTCTATGGAGAACATTGAAGTATTCAAAGGAGTTCATGAATAATGTCAAGATTTATTATAAATATTTAAAAAGATCAACACATATAAAGGATTTAAAGATAGATTTGTGTAGCAGTACGTCTTTAGGGGGAACAAGTGCACAAGTGCAAAATGGATTACATGACATGAAATTTGATATATAGGTTCAGAAGAGTATTCTGAATAAGTTCTGAAATTTTGACAGTCAGATGCTTTGTCGAACTTATGGAATTGGATTTGGCTTAAGCCTAGTTTTATATTTGTCTTATTTTAATAAAATTTGGGATGGCTTGATAAATTCTTTTAAAAATTTTCTTAAATGATATTGACAAATGGGTATAGGGTATGATGTTGAAAATCATACCCTATGATTTTCAAAGTGATCAGTGCCAAGTACTGTTCCTTTAGAATGACTTGGATAGGCTTCAAGGATGGTCAGAAAAATGACAGCTATGTTTTAATTAGCATTAGCATTAGTAGAGGCATATGATGCAAGAAAGCAAGCTTATTCAGCATCAGCCAAAAAAAAAAAAGAAAAAAAAAAAAAAACACTACTCCCATTTCACCCATCCATTCATTTCAAATGTTTGTCTAGTTCTGCCTTGAATTCTCGTTAAGCTGTCAACTTCCACAACGACAGATGGAAGTTTGTTCCATAATCAACTACTTACTGGCTAAAGGTGAATTTCTGCATATCTATTCAACAACTGTCTTTTCTAAATTTCAGTTTATGCCCCTTCTGGTTTGTAATCTGAGAAAGAGGAAGAATCCTATCAGCATTGAGCTTACTCAATCCATCCATTCAAGGCCTTATACACCTCAATCAGATCACCTTGCAGGTGCCTAGTCTCCAGATGTTGCAATTTGCAGATCTTAAGCCTGCTTTGTAAGAGCACCCTTTTGTTCTCCTCACCAGTCTTGTTACCCGTCTCTGTACTCATTCTAGCAACTCTACATCCTTCCTAAAATGACGCCTCTAGACCTGTACACGGTACTCTAGTTGTGGCCTGACCATTGCCTTATACAACGGAATAATCACCCCCTTATCCCTGCTAGCAAAATTCCTGTATACCCTTGACAAAAACCCATGACCTACTCTGGTAGCCTGTCTGCACTGCTCACAACTTTATATCTGACTGCATAATAACCCCCAGGTCTCTTTCATTCTCTACTACCCTGAGTAACATACCAACTGAGTAACCACTCAGTTGGTATGTTATTCTGGATTACTGCTACCCATATGCATTACTTTGCATTTGTCAATGTTAACCTTCCGTTGCTACTTCTCAGCCTGTCTACTCAACTTTTCCAGATCCTGTGCAGCAGCATAGAAAACAACAATGGGCCCACCACTGAACCCTAGGGACACCACTAATAACATTAGTCCATGAAGAGCTGTGTCCCTTGATTACCACTGTCTTCTCCAGCTCAACCATCCTTTTATCCACTGTAGTAATGCCCCTAATTCCATACTGCTCTAATTTGTACAGTAGTCTTCCATGTGCAACAGAATGAAAAGCTTTCCTGAAATCCAAGTATATGATATCAAAATTATTTTTTGCATCCAGCTCCTTTGTGACCACATCATAGTATCCAATCAAATTGGTTAGACAAACTTTCCCTTAACAAACCCATGCTGTATGTGAATTATTACTTGCAGTCTTGTCTAGATGATCCTGCAATGCTTTTTTAACCAGTGACTCCATTATTTTCCCGGGAACAGAAGTCAAACTAAGAGGTCTGTAATTACTCGTGTCACCCTTTGATCCCCCTTTGTGAATTGGAGGTACATTTGCATCTCCAGTTCGTGGGAACTTTCCCTGAGTCCAAGGATGCTCTCATAATTATGGCTAAGAGTTTGCTTACTTCCTTTGCCATCTCCTTTAATATAACTGGATAGATTCGATCCACCTTAGGTGCCTTTTGTTATGTTTAAGTTCTCCTCCACTTTGCTCTCAGTTATTACAGAATCATTTAACTCCCTGTTAGAGTTTGAAAAACTCTGGCCCTCTCCTCCTCCTCCTTGAATAACTCCTCATGTGTGAAATGTAGATGCAAAATACTCATTTAGTTTGGCAGCCTATCTGAGAATGGTCATCTACAGTCAAACTATTGATATCAAGTGGACCAATCTGATTCATCCCCTTTTATAGTTTATATTACTAAAGAAACTTTTGCTGTTTTTCTTTCCATCATTTGCCAAAGATATCTCATAATCTGCCTTTGCTTGCCTAACCTCCTTTGTGACTTAATTACAGACTAGCTTATGTCTAACATAAGCCTGTGTCACCTGATAATTTATATGCATCCCATGCATTTTTCCTCTCTGCCATGAGAATCATTAGTTCATCTGACATCCCCTTGTGCCTAAACTTAGAACAGTATTTTTTAGTTGGAACAAAAAGCCTAGTCCAAGATTTCTGCCTTGAATGCTTCCTATTTACAATTTCATTTTGGTAACCTCATCAGTTGGTCCTGCTGTATAGAAATTAAAAAATGTCTGAGGCCACTGTAGTCACTTTTTTTTGAAAGCAAATAACCCTTCCCTTTATCCCTGATGGTAGTTACATCTTTAAGTAAATCCCACATCAGTACTCTCTGATCACTGCCACCTAGTCATTTGCTTTATCTGTAAATTCTTAATGCATGAATAATCACTGCTGATAATCAGATCTAGTTTGTGCTCCCTCTGGTTGCCTCTCTAACATGCTGCTGTAGAAAACAATTATCCAATAAATCCCCAAAAAGCTTGCTAGTGTGTGAGTGACCAATCCATAAGTTCCAGTCAATGCCTGAGAAGTTAAAATCCCCCATTATAAGACACTTTGATTTTCTGTCCCACTATTTCTCTGTATAATTTGTTCATTGTACTCATCAGAATCATTCGGCCTATAACAAACTGCTACCCTCATTGTTGCATTCCCAGTACTTATGTCATACCAAACTGACTCAACATTGCACTGTCCACCTATGTCAACTGGATGCACTTCCTTAGATTTTGTGTTTCTTAACTAACAGCATAACCCCTTCTCCCTTTCTATCCTGTGTATCTTTTCTGTACAAATTATACTCCCCAAATTCCAATTCTGCATTCCTAATATGTGTGGCGCAACTCTGATATCCCAACAGTATCTGCTTTTGGTGTCTTGACCAGCACTTCCAATTCATCAAATTTGTTTACTGTACTCCTGGCATTGGTATGCAACTATACATGCATCCGTTCTTACTCTTATTTACTCTAAGACAGCCCATGTATATACTTGTTTCATGACCCCCAGCAGCTCCTGATATCTCCAGCAACTTGCTTTCCAGGCTGCTGCTCATTCCAATAGAAGCAGAGCAAGAATCATTTCCAACTCTGCCTGCAGCTACTGTTAATCTATTAATCTGTGAATTCCCCCCCCCCCAAGCTAGAAGTTTTCCGACCCACTTAACATTTCTTCGATAGCATCAGCAAATATTGTTGCTGTATAGCCATAGATATAGCCTTAATTATGAGAGCATCCTTGGATTCGGGGGAAGTCCTCACGGACTGGAGATGTGCAATTGTATCCCAAATTCACAAAATGGGATTGAAGGGTAACATGAGTAATTACAGACCAGTTAGTTTAACTTCTGTTCCGGGTAAAATAATGGAGTCACTGGTTAAAGATGCATCGCAGTATCATTTAGACAGACTGCGGCAATAATTCAGACACAGCATGGGTTTGTTAAGGGAAAGACTTGTCTGACAAATTTGATTGGATATGATGTGGTTACAAAGGAACTGGATGCAAAAAATAATTTTGATATCATATACAGTCCATTCCGGTTATTTGGGACACATCGGGACTAGTGCATTTTTGCCCGATTAAGCGGCTGACCCAATTATCCGAAGTTTCACGTAAATGGTTAAAAATACAATTTACCCTCCCCCTTACAATTAGTTCACTGTACAATCAAATCACATTACGACGAACTCACCACAGTAAAGTACCGTTCACTATACGATGTTCAGTAAGTGCCGGTCATTCTGATCACGTTTGTGAATTGAATTTTAATTCTATTACACAACAATTCTAATTAGCGAAAATAGGAGGAATATTATCCACAGGCTATAAAAGCAAAGATATATTAAGCACAAATTTACCCTTTATTACCTTACCAATTAAAAAATACGTGAAAATCGGAATAATTAATACGTATTGTAATATGTACATACGAACTAGTTGACATTTCTGTTCACTGATATTTGTGGGTGTGGTTTAAAATTTAAAACAGTAAAAAGATAAGCAATCAATAACAAAGAACACGGCATACACACAAATTGCAAATAACACGATACGTGCAAGTGAGATGGAGTAACGAGTTACAAAGTTTTAAAAATAGGAATGAAGAGATCTGAAAATTAATTTTTTTATTTGATTGAAGATTTCATGGAAGTGTAAACACATTTCACCATAATAACCCACAGAATTCCAGCTGTTGGTATTATCACAAATTCAATAAGATCGAGTTTACTGTCCATTTATGATAGATTTCACTAACAGAAAAGCCCAATACACAGGTGACTGCTAATTGTTTTTTGGTTGTGACCTCCAGAATTTCGACCGAACCACGTCGTACCGTCGGAGCCAATCGTAGCGTAATCTCCAGTGCTGCGGTCTCCTGCCCCGATTAAACGGCATGTTGTCCCAATTAAGCGAAGTAAACCCTGGCTATTTTCTCGATTGGTTTCTGTTTTTTAAGAATTGCTCCAAATAAACGGCTGCCCCAATTAACCGGTGGCCCAAATAACCGGAATCCACTGTACTTGGATTTCAGGAAAGCTTTTGACACTGTTGTGCATGGAGGACTACTGTACAAATTGGAGCAGAATGGTATTAAGGGTAAGTTGCTACAATGGATAAAAGGGTGGTTGAGTGGGAGAAGACAGAGAGTTGTAATCAATGGATGCTGCTCTTAGTGGACTAATGTCATTAGTGGAGTCCCACAGGATTCGGTGTTATATAGCAACTTTTGTTTTGTATATTTATCAATGATATTGATGACAGTATATCAGGTGTAGTGTTGAAGTTTGCAGATGATAAAGGTTGGCAGTGTTTTTAATGACAATAATGACATTGTGTTACTGCAACAGGATCTAGAAAATTTTGGCAGATGTGCTGAGAAGTGGCAACTGAAGTTTAACATTGACAAATGCAAAGTACTGCATATGGGTAGAAGTAATCCCCGAGGAACGTACCAACTGTGTGATACTACTTAGTGGTAGAAAATGAAAAAGACCTGGGAGTAATTGTGCAGTCAGATATGAATTTTTCTGAGCAATGCAGAAAGGCTCCCAGAGCAGGTCATGGGGTTTTGTCAGTGATATACAGGAACTTTGCTAGCAGGGAAAAGGAGGTGATTATCCCTTTGTATAAGGCAATGGTCAGGCCACACCTTGAGTACTACATACAGTTCTGGAGGCCTCATTTTAGTAAGGATGTAGATTTGCTTGAGCATGGACAGAGAAGGGGAATGAAGGGGTCCTCTTACCAAGAGAGGTATATAAAGCCTTGAATGGGTTGAGCATGCTGAATTCTGATGGAATTCTTCTGCTTGCTCAGATTACGAACCTAAGGGAGCATAAATTCAAATTAAGGAAAGACAGCTGTAGAATAGATGTGTGGAAATTTGCCTTTAGCCAGCAGGTGATTAATTGCTGGAACAAACTTCCATCTGTCGTTGTGGAAGTCGATAGCTTAAATAAATTCAAAGAGGAACTGGACAAACTTTTAGAGGGAATGGTTGTGTGAATTTTTTTTTGGCCGATGCTACATAAGCTCATACACTAGCTTTCTTGCATCACATTCCTCTATTACTACTATTAATATTAGATGGGATAGTTATGAAGGTTTTAAAGATTTTTTTTATATTAATACAATGGTTATAGCATAAGAAAGATGAAAAGGACATACCACTTCAGTGCAGAATAAAAAAAGACTGTGCAGATATCTAATACTAATTCACTGCATTAAAAAAAAAACTGCATTATGCAGAAATGCAACTGGTTATGAACAATAGGTAACTATTCATTAAGATGGAATGGTTTTGTGCCTAAATAGTGTTAAAGAGTGATTTTTGTGAATTTAAGTTCAAAGCCCCAAAATCAAATTAATTGTGCTTTCCTGTCTCAGTGACACAATTGGGTTATTGGTGTAAAGGCAGCACAGAATTGCAAATTGGAGTGGGCAGCAGCATTTTGATGTTTTTAAAAAGTGTTTTTTTTTTTTTAAATCAATGCAGTGGCAATATTGTAAGAAAGACAAAAGGGATATACCACTCCAGTGCATAAAAAAAGAAAAAGACAAAAACCACAAGAAGAGGAGGACTTAAAGAAGTAAAGCTGGTTATTTTTTTCTTAAAACATCGTAAATCTAGAAAACTAATACCATAAATGAGAATGCAATAATTTATAATAAAAAAAAAAAACAGTAGTGGCATAGTGGTATGCATAATTCAAATTACAGCATAAAAATATGAACACCCACGTATACCTGATAATTTAATTAATGTTGATTAGAAAAAATCTTATTTTATGAGATAATTAATTTTTGATGATGATATGCTAAATTATTTACATTCAAAAACTGAACCACTTGCAAACCGCAAAATTATCTGAGACCTGACCTGCATCCCTGTAGGTTTCTGCAGGTACCTGACCAGTAACTAACCAACAGGTACTTGACCAGTAACTAACCAGCAGGTACTTGACCAGTAATTAACCAGCAGGTACCTGACCAGTAATTAACCAGCAAGACTTCAGTAATTAATGTTATATAACTCTTCATATAAGTTAATATGGAGTGCTATGATGAAGCAAATTGAATAGCAAGACAAAGCAAGACAGATCCTCCAAACATTTCAAATATCTGCAAATTTTTGTTAATATTTTCAAATTGCTCTTGATATCATATGATATACAGTGATACCCAGATAACTGATGATCATTATAGGTTTGTTTTTCCACACAACCAAAATTCTCAAGTTGATAAAGCCCGTTAGCAGCTGAATTTGTTAAAATCCTCTCCTCTAATAAAAGGCAATAGCCAGGAAAGGAAATGTAAATTATCTATAACTTTGTCAAGGTTAATTAAATCAGGTTTAGGGATGACTGTGTACCACATCACATTAGCAGCTGTGAGTTACTATCTGTGTACTCATAGCAGTATAGTAGGTAACTTCTGCTCTAAAGAAAATCAGTAGATTGTGATCAAAAACTTACAAATGGTGTATAAAAAATAGGATAATGGTAGAATAATGCTAATGAATGAAATCTATAGTGATTTTACTTCCTTTGCTTTTTTCACATTTTGTAGTAGCAGTGATAGTATTTGTATAAAACTATGCTAATTTTTGCAAAGTTGCTTCAAATGGATGCCTGATAATATCTCTTTTCTTGTCTCTTCTCATTAAAAAAATTAGTTTTTGCCAAAAAATGATAAAAGTTATGAAGAGAGAGAGATCGATCTTATTTTTAAAGGAAGTTTATGAAGTGAAAATGAATGCATTAATGGTCTTATCATCCTTGATATGGCAGTTCCTTTTTGTTGTGGCTTATACATGCTTACTCAGCTTATTACAAATCTTACCAACCCTTATTAATTGTGGTTACGTGAGGCATACAGTGGTGCTCAAAAAAATCAAATCACTTGCAACGTTTAAATTTCTATGAAATTTGGCAATATATCATATATGTTTTGTAATAGCATTACCCTATTGCATCATCCATTTCTAGTAAAGCTCTCTTAGACTGCCAGTTTATTAGCACATTTATTACAGAAATTATCTGAAACTGGCAGTCTAAGGAGAAAGAAAGGAAGTGAATGTCTATGAATATTTCCTGCAGTGCAGGACAGATTTCTGGTCCATCTGTGTCCGAAACAGAAGATCCTCATTGACGAGTGTCAAAACAGCTTGGGAGGTCGATATAGGAGTAAAGGCAAGTACTGCTACAACATCCATTACATTATGTAGATACCTTTTCTCATCAGGGTTAGTAGCATGTCACCTAAGAAAAAAGCCACTTTTGATACAAAAAAATGAAAGCCCAGCATCTAAAGTGAACAAAAGCACATGTTACTTGGTCTGAGGATCAGTGGAAATGTATTATTTTCTCCAATGAATTAAAATTCAACTTGCATTTTTTGGACAGCCAGTAAACTGTTAGATGCTGAAGAGGAGAAGAATTGTATTGTCTCCATAGTGAAACATTCTGCATCTCAAACGATATGGGGCTGTATTTCACATAGAGGAGTTGGTTATCTTGAATTTGTGAAGGTTACAGTGAATGCTGAGGTGTACTAGGACATTCTTGAGACAAAATTATTTCTCTCAATTAGAGATCACTATGAGGATGTTGCCAATTGCATTTTTCAGGACGACTCTGCTCCGTGTCATAGAGCCAAAACTTACGATTTTGGCTTTATGACGTGGAAACTACTTCATAAAATTGGCAAAACTTTTGAAATTTATGAAATGTTGCACTTTTGCTTAAATAAATGTAATTTATTTGTTCATTACTGTTTACAGGTCCAAAACTGGTTGGATAAAAAAAATACATTTTTTTGAATACAACTGTACTTCATTCAGTATCTAGTATAGTTTAGTAGCAAGCCTTATAGGAACAGCCAACTAATTTTTTAAAAATAATTTTTGATGCAGGTATAAAAGAATATTTTCTGTAGGAACTCATGGAATTTCTACTTATAATCCAAATACAATGGAGGTAACTAACCAGGTAAGCACTCGTTGATGGTTTATAAGATCTTATACTTATATTCAAGCAAATTAAAGAAAAAATTAAACTTAATTAAATGATAATTTTTAACTGCAAAGTTTTAAAAGGAAGAATCTTTTTCATACAGAGATAGTGAATACAAATAAAGCTTAATATTCAATCTGCCCAATTAATAAATGCCATATAATGGCTTAAACTGTCATAGCCTCCTCTTCTGAAATTAATATTATTAATTATATAACATTAATAGATCCATATAGCGCCTTAAACTTTCATAGTGTCCTCTTCTAAATTAATACGTTGATAATGAATTGTGATGCCTATATCTAAAATTTTGTCTGACAGAAATAAGGTCATTCACTTAATCTCGGTAATAGCATGGAGCAGTTGCATAGATACCTAATTAATTTATTGATGAAAGACTAAATTATAAATTTAAATAATTCAAGACATTAAATATACAAGGAAGTATTGAAAAGTATTAAATTATCAGTTATCATTTTTAATCAATTATCATTTAATACTTCAATTATTAAATTGAAGTATTAAATTATTAGGTGGCACCGAAGCCTGTGGTAGATATAAGCTAGTCTGTAAGACAAGCAAAGGTTTTTCTTTGCATCCTTTGCCAAAGGATGCAAAGAAAAACATCAAACAAAGACTTCTTTACTTATGTAAACTCTAGAAGGAAGAGGATGAATTAGATCTCCCCCCCCCCGATAACTATGGTTCGACTGTTGATGATCTTGCTCAGGTAGCTGATAAACTGAATGCGTATTTTACATCTATATTCACACATGAGGAATTCTGTGTGAAAGTGGAGGCCAGAAGTTTATCAAACTAACTGCTAAACGATTATTTAAAAAGCTAAATGATTTTGCAATAACTGAGAGCAAAGTGGAGGAGAAATAGTTGAAATTAAACATAAGAAAGGCATCTGAGGTGGATGGAAAATCAGCTAGTAGAAAATGAAAAAGACCTAGGGATACTTGTTCAGTCAGATATGCAATTCTCTGGGCATTGCAGATGACTTTCATCAACCGGTGAAATACCACCACTTTGCTTATTGGAGGCTTGAAGTGGTGAAACCCATGTTTAGTCTCTAGAGCAAAGTTTCTCCCATCCCCCTCTCCCCATACTTCTCCTTCAATCCATGCAAGGTACTAAGTACTATAGGTTTTGATACCTTTTGTGTTTGGGGTTTTCATAAAAAAAAAAAAGAAAAAAAGACTGCCAGGCTAGCTTGTGGGTTTTGTCAATGATATACAGGAATTTTGCTAGCAGGAATAAGGTGGTGTATAAGACGGTGGTCAGGCCACATCCTGAGTACTGCACACATGTTTGGACGCCTTATTTTAGGATGTAGAGCTGCTGGAATGAGAAGGGAGAAGTGCAATGAGTTTGGTGAGAGGAACAATGGGTTGCTCTTACCAAGAAAGGCTTAAATTCTGCAAATTGCAACCTCTGAGACTAGGCACCTACAAGTTGATCTGATTGAGGTGTGTAAAGCCTTGAATGGGTTGAGAAGGCTCAGTTCAGATGAGATTCTTTCTCTTGCTCTGATTATGCCCTTGAGGGGGCATAAATTCAAATTGAGGAAAGACAGTTGTAGAATTGATGTGCAGAAATTTGCCTTTAGCCAGTGGGTGGTTGAACCGCTGGCTAAAGACAAATTAATGGAACAAATTTCCATCTGTTGTGGAAGTTGATAGCTTAAATAAATTCAAGGAAGAACTGGACAAACTTTTAGATCATCATATGCCTCTACAAATGCTAATGCTAAAAGTTTATAGCCTAACTGTGAAGCGGTAGACTCACACCAGTGGATCTTCATCTACCACAGTTTTGCACTATGGTAGATGGTGATCCTAGGCATTTTTTATGACCTGTATTTCCACAGTCTGGACTAAGAATGGACTAGTCACAACTGTTGTTGTGACTAGCATTTGTTGGTGTAATGTGGTGGTTAGTGAACACTAAATTTTCGAAGGAAACTAACAGCATGTAATTCTTGGACCTCTTAGCCAAATATTTTTTGGCTAAGAAGTCCAAATTTTACTGTTCCATATGGACTGTGGATGCACTAATAAAACTCTCCTATGGACATGTAGAACTCTGATACATCATTTTTCAAAGATGTTTGGTTCACTTCCACCTCTTTCTTCTAGGATTGGTGATTCTTATCTCTCAGATTTTATGTCCTACCTCACCCACATTGAATATAAATGCAAAGAATCTGTTCAACTCATCAGCCATCTGCCTGGGATTGTCTATACTTTTTTTTTTTGTCTTCATATATAAAGAATTCTTTACTATTTTTTTTTTTTTTTTTTGGGAACTCTTGGCCAAATCCTTTTCATGATCTGCTTTAGCCTGTACCCCACCCCCTTAGTAACCTATTTCTCTCTATATTGAACAGGTATTCTGTTCAATATAGAGTGAATATGAACTTGATATTCTGTAGATATCCTAAATAGACTTATTTTGTGATACCAGTTTTATCAGTTCTTTGATCATTCATTTCAGTTTCAACCTTGTTCCATGTTTTTAAAGGTGTGGAACAGTATGCAGCATATAGAATTATTTTTGAAACATGTTCCACATATCATGTGAATAATCTCATAGTAATTTTGTTTATTCTACCTAACTGAATTCATGTGATGTTTAGAGCCAATATAATCCATTTTGAAAATAAAACCCCTTAATAGTAATTTCCTTGGATACTTTCATACTGAAACATTATGGCCACTGCAAGATAGTGGCTACTTATTAAAATATTTTTAATAGCAAATGAATCTTAGTAAAGAACAAGCCAAGAATATTAATTCTTGTAGTGACGTTCTGAATGAGTTTTATTAATCTGGCCCAGATGCTTCTAGGGCTGGTTTGTGCAATCTGAATATAATTTGCTACAGCCTGTTGTTTATATGTAATTATTATTAAGACTGATAAACTGTTACCGAGAGTATTCTGTTTACAATCTGTCAAAAATATCACATGTTCGACCCCTCTAATAATTTGTCTAGTTTCTCCTTAAATTTATTCAAACTACCCACTTTCACAACACCATAGGAAATTTGTTCCCACAATCACTTGGCTGAAAGCAAATTTCTGGCAAATTTTTAATTAATTTAAGTTTATGCCCCCCCCCATTGCCCTTGTCTGCATTCATTCCGACAAATCACTGTCCTTCCTAAAGTGAGGCTTCCAGACCTAAAGAAACCTTGTACAGTGGGATAATCACTTCCTTATTTCTGTCAGCAAAATTCCTGTGTATCATTGACAAAACCTCATGAGTTATTCTGGCAGCTTGTGTGCACTGCTCAGAAAAGTTCATGTCTGACAGCATAATTACCCTCAGGTCCTTTCTGTTCTCTAGTACCCTCAGTGTTTTATCACACAGTTGGTATATGTTATTCTGGGATCATTGCCCATATGCAGTACCTTGCATTTGTGAATATTGACATGTATAGTACCTTATGTAGGGCAGCTCCCAAATGCTAGATCAACTCTGATGATACAGAAATTCCAAAAATGTGTGTAGTGTTATGCTTGTGCTGTGTTGTTATATTGTTTGATTGTTTCTAGCCACTTTGCTACCAGGAAGGTGTGTCCTGATAGTGCTGCCTACACTACAGGGAAGCAGACCACAACTGAGCATGCACTGCAGCAGACCTTGAGTATCATGTACTGAATGTCCTAACCATTCAAAAAATGAGCAAATAAAATAAAAAATAATAAAGCGATAAAAATGAAAGGAATTAAAAAATTAAAAAACAGTGGTCATTTAGCATTGTAAAAGTATGAACTACCACCATCTTTAGCTTCAACAAGTTGAAGCTCAAGTATGAACTTGTTGAAGCTAAAGATGGTGGTAGTATGGTGGTATCATGAAATGGAGATGATGGGCTGGACTGAAGGTGGATCCGGAATAGGAGTAATTCCTGGAACTGAAGTACTAGTGGTGAGTTGTCCATGTCTGGTGAAGGTTTTATTTGCGAAACCTTGCAGAAGATTAAATTTTTATTTGGAGTCCACGCGAGGTGATTCATTGCCTGAATAAAATGGTTGTCACGGTAGACAAGGCTGACAAAGATTCAAGTAATATGGACAGGTGAAGCTGCTAGCGTCTTCTGTGCTGCCACAGTTACAGAGGAGGGAATCAGACAGATTAAAAATAGCAAGGTTAGCACAAAGGGAACCATGGGCAGTTAAAAGAAAAATAGTATGGAGACTTGGACAGAACCATTTTAGAACAGATTTTTGTAAGGCGAAGAACACAGATGGAATAAACTTTCTTGTGAACCTTTGGAAGAAGATGGCTGCTGATCTTGCCAGAGTTAGACTAGGTGGGTTGGGTTCTAGCAACGAGTCTTTTCAGTTTTGGGATTGCAGTGGATAGAGTTATGTTTAAAATGTCAACAGAATGGCATGTCTAAGATAATAGCAAGTGATCAAAAATCTCAATGTAGGCAACCATGAGGTCCAAAGTAGACAACCATTTGAAACCTGTAGTGCTGTATCGCAGCTGATGAGACAGGGCAACAGGAATGACTCATCATTAAGAGCATATGTCTTTGGATGGAAGGAAGTTTCTCTTGGATAGCAATCTTCTTAGTATACCAAAACAAGGCGCTAGTGCCATAGAGTGCAAATCAGAACAAACTCACTTTACAAAAGATGAAGGGTACAGTGGTTAATACCCTAGGATTGATGTGACAGACAGACAAGCATGGGAGTATACTTGAATATTCTAAAATGAAGGTGCAAGATGTTTCTGAAAGTTTAATTTACACTCTAGAATAATACTCAGAAATTTATGAGTCAACCATAGAGATCGAGCATTCAAAAAGCTTAACAGTCAGAGGCCTGGTAATGTTAAGGTTGCCCTTAAAGTAAAGAAGTTTAGTCTTGTCAGGAGAAATGGTAAGTTTATTAATAATGAACCAATAACATCATGAATGATCACAGATCATTCAGGATTTTAGGCCTTAAAGTAAAGAAGTTTAGTCTTGTCAGGAGAAATGGTAAGTTTATTAATAATGAACCAATAACATCACGAATGATCACAGATCATTCAGGATTTTAGGCCTTAGTCGAAGTAGGCGCACCAGGTTTAGAAATTAATTTTAACAATGCCATCCTCCAAAGGACAGAAAAAGTTGCCTCATTCAAACATTTATAATAGAGGGTAACAAACATAGATGGATAGAGTTTATGTAGTCATTTGATATAAATCCCCTCGAGGTTATAGAGTCCAGGATTCAGCAATCTCTAAATTGATTTTAGAGATTGCTGAATCAGTCTCTGCCTAGATGAAGCAAGGAGTGGATTCAGAAATAATTTAAGCCCTGTGAGAGATCTAATTTGTTGATGAATAGGAAGGCTACAGCTGGGGTGTCATCTGAAGGAAGAAGTGCATCAGGTATGGCATTGACAGTGCTTGTCCTCGTCAGAGTTTCAGCATTGTGTTAGTCAACAGACTGGTAAATTTCTGAGGGTGAACTTTGTTTCTAGAGAGATGATGAACCAGATCCCAAGGATCAGAATTACCAGTTAGAACAAATGTTCTCGAAGTGGATCTTTTACTGTCATTTATGGCCTTGGTGTATTTCGTTTTGAGGTTGTATATTCACTTTTAAGCTGCTCAATGTTTGCAGTTGGCCAGCTCGTAAGACATCATTGGAAGGACTGGTGATCATGAAAAACACAATGGAATAAAAGTCGTGACTCCATCACGGTGTTGGATATTTAGGCAACACTTTCCTCTTAGCAGTTCTTGAAAAAAGCAGAAAAAAGCTTGAGAGCAGTTCTTGAAAAAAGTATCCTGGACATACAATGCATAGTCAGATGCAGAATAATTAGCAATAGTATTCATTATAGAGTCTGAGAATGAATGAATGTTAAATTTCGATTGCAACTTCTCACCCCAAATTTGTTTTCTACAATTTTTGCAGTGGCATACCCTAATTACTGTTATTAACTGCCCTGCCAACCTTTATTGAGTTGGCAGGGCAGTTAATAACAGTAATTAGGGCATGCCACTTGGTGAGTTGGCAGGGCAGTTGTATCATCTCCAAAGTTAGACATAAATATCATTAATAAATATTGTAAACAATAAGCAATGCCCAGTACTGAACTCTGAGGGACTCCACTAATGACATTAATTCAAGCACAGTGCCCATCATTAACTGCTCTCCCCCCTCATCACTCAGATTGTTCAGACAAGATCACCCCTTAATCAATCAATGCTGTGACTGCCATACAAAGGTTTAGGCTTAAATGGATGTCAGATGAACTAATGAGACATATGGATAGTGGAAAAATGCATGGGATCATATAAATTAATGGGCGACATGGAAGCCTATGATCGATATAAGCTGGTCTGTAACCAAGTCACAAAGTAGATTAGGCAGGCAAAGGCAGATTATCTACATTCACACATGAGGAGTTATTCAGGGAGGGGAGTGCCAGAAGTTTATCAAACTCTAACTGGAAGCTAAGTGATTTTGAAATAACTGAGAGGAAAGTGGAGGAGAAATTGTTGAAGTTAAACATAAAAAAGGCATCTGGGGGTGGACATATCTATCCAGTTATATTAAAGGAGGCAGAAAAGGAAGTAAGCAAACCCTTAGCCATAATTATGAGAGCTTCCTTGGACTCAGGGGAGGTCCCCATGGACTGGAGTTGTGCAAATGTATTACCAATTCACAAAGGGGATTCAAAAGGTGACACAACTAACTATAGACCTGTTAGTTTAACTTGTGTTCCGGCAAAAATAATGGAATCACTGGTTAAAGAAGCATTGCAGGATCATCTAGACAAGCCTGCTATAATAGTTAAGACACAGCATGGGTTTTTAAAGGGAGGTCTTGTCTGACCAAGTTGATTGGATACTATGATGTGGTCACAAAGGAACTGGATGCAGGGAATAACTTTGATATAATATATTTGGATCTTAGAAAGGCTTTTGATACTGTTACATATGGAAGACTGCTAAACAAATGTCAATCAATTCGGCTCTGGAGGGAATGTGCAAGGCTCAAGGGGTAGAATTTTTTTTCAGCGTGGTCTGTGCTTGTTAACAGGAGAGACTGCTTCTACAGGAATGGGATGTGCTTAAATAGAAAGGGTGCAAGAATATTTGCTGATGCTATCGAGGCAGTGTTAGGCGAGTCGGAAAACTGCTAGCTTGGAGGGGGATTCAGAGTAAAAGGTTAAAAGTAGCTGCAGGAAGAGGTGGAGGTGATTCTTGCACTACTTCTATTAGAATAAGCAGCGGCCTGGAACAAGGGGTGCTGGGGGTTTCAGGGACTGATGGCAGTCATCGTGAAACAGGTGGGTATATGGGATGTGTTAAGGTAACTAAGAATAAGAATATGTGCATGTATACCAGTGTTAGAAGTATAGTAAATAAATTTGATGAATTTGAAGTGTTGGTCAAGACATCAAAGGCAGATATTGTTGGGATATCAGAGACGTGGTGTCACATAGATATTAGGAATGCAGAATTTGAATTTGAATTTGGGGAGTACAATGTGTACAGAAAGTATAGACAGGAGAAGGAAGGGAGGAAGTGTTATGCTGTTAATTAAGAAAAACAAAATCAAAAGAAGTGCATCCAGTTGATATAGATGAACAGTGCAACTTGAGTCAGTTTGGTGTGACATAAGCACTGCGAAAGCAAAAAATAAGAGTGGGAGTGTGTTATAGGCCTAATGACTCAAATGAGTACAATGAACAATTGTACAGAGAAATAGTGGGCTAGTAAATCAGAATGTCTTATAATGAGGGATTTCAATTTCCCAGATATTGACTGGAACTTGTGGGTTGGTCACTCACACACTAGTAAGACTTTTGGGGATTTATTGGATGATTGTTTTCTGCAGCAGCATGTTCAAGAGGCAACCAGAGAGGGTAATACTCTTGATCTGGTTATGAGCAGTGATCATTCGTGTATTAAGAATTTGCAGATAAATGAGCCACCAGATGGCCGTGATCACAGGGTACTGATGTGGGATTTACTTAAAGATACAATTAACATCAGGGGGTAAAGGAAAGGGTTTTTGCTTCCATAAAGGTGAGTATAGTGGTCTCAGACAGTTTTTAAATTCTGTACAGTGGGATCAACTGATGATGTTACCAACAGCAAATTCTAAGTGGGAAGCATTCAAGGAATTAATCGTGGAAGCTACTAAAAGTTTCATACCTATTAAGAAATATTGTTCAAGGTTTAGGGGCGCCTCCATAGCCAGGTGGGAAGGAGCAGCAGTGCATAGCACATGCTTCTTGATTAGACCGGGGTTCGAGCCCGTCACCACCAAATACGGAGGATGCGGAAAGGTCAGGGAATGACCACCGCATATCCCGGAGCAATATGGCCTTAGTTGCTAATGCTCCTAAAAACCAAATAACAAACATCAAGGTTTAGGCCTAAATGGTTATCAAATGAACTAATGAGACCCATGACAGAGAAGAAATATGCATGGGATGCATATAAATTATCAGGCGACACAGAAGCCTATGGCAGATATAAGCTAATCTGTAATCAAGTCGCAAAGAAAGTTAGGCAGGCGAAGGCATATTACGAGAAATCTTTGGCAAAGGATGCTAAGAAAAACAGCAAGGATTTCTTTACTTATATAAACTCTAAAAGAAAGGCACTGAATCTGATTTGTCCACTTGATATCGATGGTTCGACTGTTGATGATCTTTCTCAGATAGCAAACAAACTGAATGAGTATTTTGCATCTATATTCACACATGAGGAGTTAAGGTTTGAAAATGCCAGAAGGTTATCAAATTGTAGTAGGGTGCTTAATGATTTTGTAATAACTGAGAGCAAAGTGGAGGAGAAATTGCTGAAGTTAAACATAAGAAAGGCTGGGGCGAATGGGATTTCATCCAGTTATGTTAAAGGAGGCAGCAAAAGAAATAAGCAAACCTTTAGCCATAATTATGAGACCATCCTTGGGCTCAGGGAAAGTCCCCGACGGACTTTGTCCAGTCCCCACTGACTGAACAAAGTCTCCACAACAACCAACAATTGGTTGGTTGTTGTGGAGATGTGCAAATGTATCCCAAATTCACAAAGGGGGATCGAAAGGTGACACGAGAAATTATAGATCAGTTAGTTTAACTTCTGTTCCGGATAAAATAATGGAGTCACTGGTTAAAGATGCATTGCAGGATCATCTAGACGAGACTGCAGCAATAATTCAGACACAGCATGGGTTTGTTAAGGGAAAGTCTTGTCTGACAAATTTAATAGGAAATAATGATGTGGTTACAAAGGAACTGGATGCAAAAATTAATTTTGATATCATATACTTGGATTTCAGGAAAGCTTTCAGTGTTGGGTCCATTGTTGTTTTCTGTATTTATAAATGATATTGATGATGATATATCAAGCTTAATGTCCAACTTTGCAGACAATACGAAGGTTGGCAGGGTTGTTAAGGACACTAATGACAGTACGCTGCTGCAACAGGATCTAGAAAAGTTGAGCAGATGGGTTGAGAGGTGGCAAATGAAGTTTAACATTGACAAATGTAAAGTGCTACATATGGGAAGCAGTAACCCCAAAGCAACATATAAACTCTGTGGTACTACACTGACTGACAGTGGTAGAGAACGAAAAGGACCTGGGAGTAATTGTGCAGGCAGATATGAAGTTTTCTGAGCAGTGCAGACAGTCTGCAAGAGTAGCTAATGGTGTCTTGTCAATGATATATACAGGAATTTTTCTAGCAGGGATAAGGAGATGATTATCCCCGTGTATAAGGCAATGGTCAGGCCACACCTTGAGTAATGTATACAGGTCTGGAGGCCTCATTTTAAGAAGGATGTAGAGTTGTTGGAACGAGTACAGAGAAGGGCAACACGATTAGTGAATGGAACAAAGGGTTCTCTTATGAAGAAAGGCTTAAGTTTTGCAAATTAGTGTCTGGAGACTAGGCACCTGCGAGGTGATCTGATTGAGGTGTATAAAGCCCTGAATGGTTTGAGCATGCTCAATGCTGATGGGATTCTTTCTTTATTTTGCTCAGAATAATCACCTGAGAGGGCATAAATTCAAATTGAGGAAAGACAGATGTAGGATAGATGTGCAGAAGTTTGTTTAGCCAGTGGGTAGTTGGTTGGTTGGTTGTTGTGGAAGTTGATAGCCTAAATAAATTTAAGGCTGAGCTGGACAGGTATTTGGAACCAACGGAGTGGTGAAATGGGAGTGTTTTTTTTTTTTTTTTTTTTTTTAGCTGATGCTGCATAAGCTTGATTTCTTGCATCATATGCCTATACTAATGCTAATAACTGCATCCCTGTTTAGATAGTTGTGCGTTGTCAGTTACTGTTATTTTCCCTGAACAGAAATCAAGCTTAAGCCTGTAATTCCCAACTTCACCTATTGATATCCCCCTTCATGAAATGGGAGAAATTTGCACATGTCTAATCCAGGAATGCCACTTGAATCCAAGGATTCTATCATAATTATGGCTAAAGGTTTGCTAATCTTTTTTTCTGCTACCTTTTAATATAATTGGATAGATCCCATCCACCTAGATGCCATGTTTACGTTTATCTTGAACAATTTCTCTTACACCTTTTGTTGCTGTTATCTCAAAATCATTTAGCTCCCTGTAATTTTGTTTACTTCCAGCATAATTCCTCCTCCACTTTACTCTCAGTTATTACAAGATTATCTAGCTTACTGCCAGAGTTTAATACACCTCTGGCATTCCCCTCCCTGAATAACTTCTCATGTGTGAATGTAGATGCAAAATATCCATTCAGTTTATCAGCAACCTGAGCAGGATCATCAACTATTATACCATTCATATTTTGCAGATTTTATTTAACAGATTTAGCATATTTACTTCTTATGTTTACATAAGTAAATAAATATTTTCTATATTTCTTTGCATCGTTTTCCAGAGACTTCTCGTAATCTGTCTTAACTTGACTAACCCAATTTGAGATTGATTGCAGACTAGTTTATACCACCCTAGACTTCTGTATCACTTTATAATTTATAACTGTCCCATCCATATGTCTTCTCTGCCCCTAGTCTTATCAGGTTTTCCGACATCTGTTTAGATCTAAACCTTGAATAATATCTTAGTTGGTGTAAAATTCCTAGTAGCTTCTATGATTACTTCCCCAGTGCTTCTTGTTTAGAATTTGCTGTTGGTAACATTAGTTGGTATCACTGAACAGAATTTAAAAACTGTCTGAGACCACTGTATTCACCTTTACAAAAAAAAAAAAAAAAAACCCCTTCCCTTTACCCTTGTTGGTAGTTACATCTTTAAGTAAGTTTCACATCAATACACTGATCACTGCTGTCCAGTGGTTCTTTTCTCTGCAGATTCTTAATGCATGGAGTCACCCCCTCTCCAGCATGCTGGCGTAGAAAAGAGTTACCCAATAAACTCACAACAGCTTTGCTATTGTGTAAGTGAATCAACTCATAACTTCTAGTCGATATGTGGAAAGTTAAAATCCTCATTATGAGGCATTCTGCTTATAGTTTCTTAATAATAGCTGAAACTGTAAACATAACTTAGGTGCAACATTTCAGCAAGTTTACTTCAATAAAATACAAGTAAAATAAGAGAGAGAGAACTACAATGCTTTATGCAGTATTTAAATTTTTCAAGCTTATGCTATATTTGTAAACGAGAGCACAGCATTGATTTAAATTTGGTTTATTGTTAATTAAAATGATTTTATTGATGGTAAATATCATTCAATTTGAGGAGACTTGTTAGAGTATTTCAACTTATTAGAGTAGAGAATGTTATGTCACTGATTCTACATGGACAAAAAAGGTGCTGTCTATTAGTTATGAAGTCTTAAATCAAGGATTTACTGTATATGTGAAATAGCCTTCTCCTTTTTAAATAAATTTGATATATATGAATATAATGATTTTTCTCTCCAACAGTGGCAGTATAGTGATTTTATCAACATAGCTCCAAATCTGAAGAGTCAAATTGCAAATGAATTCATTATTACAATTAGGAAAGGCAAGAAAACAGACACTATGCGATTTTCTTCTGATCATCGTTCTGATATTCTTACCGAGGCACTGGTAAGAAAACAGAATTTTCTATTTTTATTTATTTATTTTTTTTGATATTTACTTATTCTGTAATTGCTAACATTAATAGATATAAATTGAACATTAAGAATTAGTATTTTAAATTTAATTTAATTATAGCATTTTTGTTAGCAATTACAAAATAGCACAGTATAATTATTCCAAAAACTTGTGATTATATCCAAAGGTCATTTGGAAATTATCCTTTATAAAAGTAAAGCTTCATAAACTTCAATATTCTTTAAATGGCATATTTATTTATATTGTAAAGAATCACAAGATATTGTTTTATTATAGTAGATCCTTGTAATATTGTTATTGTGGATCGACGAACAATCTTTAAATTATTTTTTATTTTTCTGGTCAAATACAAATGTATGGAAGTTGCTGTATCAGGGTTACTTACAAAGATGATGATCAAAAAGTTATTTGGAGTGTTCAGTGAATATATTATCAGCTTAACTTTAAGAATAGTGGGTTTGAGAAACTAAGTTTTCCACCATAAGGTTATTGGTGAATTGCTAATACTATTCACAAATACCATCGCATGATTTTCTAACAAATTCACATTCACGCGATTTTCTGACAAATTTCTCCATTATACAATTTTTTAGTGATGACCGACTAAGTGAGTTAAAATAAAGTTATTGAAATAAATAAATAATATATACATAAAATACTAAAACAGAGATAAAATATAAAATAAAATAAAAGCGTTAAAATACAATATGATAAAAGCATTAAAATAAACAATAGCTTTTGAGACGAAGTGCCTCTTCATCAGCTTAGTCGGTGCATGGTGTACTCCAGTATATATTGTTGGTTACAACAGCAAAAGTCAGCTCAGCATGATCATGCATCATGAGTCTGGTGTTGGTGGAACAGAACTACTTACACGTGATGATTGCCAGCACTCATCACACTGCAAAACAGTACATTTCATAATGGGGTGCAAGTGCACTCCCTTTGTGCAATTCATGGTACTATTACTGCTAGCACTATGTGCATTGCTTCAAGCCATGAGCACCGGTGGTAATCACGTGAATAGTCGACGATTTCAATATCCTGATGGGGATCAAGATTATGCTGCTGAACCCAGTAATGTTCAGCGACCGTGGAGTGTTCAAAATTAGCGGTTTGCAGAGCCACCTCACGTTCAGAAACCTGATCTTTCAATCTTCTGCCAGACAAACCTACATAACGCCCCCCACGATCCGGACATGTAATGTGGTATACGGAACCACTCTGTTGGAGAGGAGGAACAGGTGTTTTTATCGTAGAAATAATAGACTGTAATTTCCTCCCCGGAAGTTGCACACATCGTATACAATGGGGACGCAAATTCCTAAGAAGACGTTGCAATATGCCCAGATAATAAGGCATGCAGGCAGTAGAAATAAATTCATTGATGCTAGGAGAGTTAGATTGTGCAACAAATTTGTGAGCCTGAAGCTCACATCTATCTAGAACTGGAGGCGGATAACCGCAATTTAAAAGCTCCGCCTTAATTTTGGAAATCACCAATTGCCTATCACCAATCGAACTAGAGTGCATCCAAGCATGGGAGAATAAAGTGGGAGCAGAGCTATGCAAATGACCAGGGAAGGTGTGCAGACCCATAATTGGTAAATTGGCCTGCACACATTGGCTTCCTAAAAACAGAAGTTTGCAAAACTCGGACCCACACTTTAGATTAAAACATCCAAAAACAGAAGCGTATTATCAACCTTCAGTTCAATCGTAAACTGAATGACAGGTGACGGGGAATTGAGATATTGCAGCAGTCAAGATTCTGATCCCTGAGGGACAGTGGTGAACATATCGTCGACATACTGATACCACAGAGTGATAGGAGCAGGTAAGTTCAATAAAATCTTGCTCATGAATATGTTGTACAGTCTAACCCTCCTAGCATCAATGAATTTATTTCTACTGCATACATCCCCTATTATCCTGGCGTATCGGAACGTCTTATTAGGATTTTCCATGGATGTGACTGCACAATTATGCCCAGTCTTTTTTCATTCTCTGCCTACCTGAGTGTAGTACCGCACAGTTGGTACATTTCTTTTGGGTTACTGCTACCTATATGCAGTACTTTGCATTTGTCAATGTTAAATTTCGGTTGCCACTTCTCAGCTGATCTGCCTAACTTTTCTAGATTCTGTTGCAGTAGCATACTGTTTTTACTGTCATTAACAATCCTGCCAAACCTATATATCATCTGCAAACCTGGACATTAAGCCTGATATACCTTCATCGATATCATTGATAAATACACAAAACAACAATGCCCCTAGCACCGAAACCTGGGGGGACCCCACTAATAACATTAGTCCATGTAGAGCAGTGTCCATTTATTACCACTCAACCTGCCACTCAACCATCCCCTTATCCATTGCAGCAACTTGCCCTTAATGCCATATCAATCCAATTTGTAAAGCAGTCTTCCACATGCAACGGTATCAAAAGCTTTCCTGAAATCCAAGTATATGATATCAGAATTATTTTTTGCATCCAGTTCCTTTGTGACCATATCGTAGTATCCAATCAAATTGGTCAGACAAGATTTCCCCTTAACAAACCCATGTTGTGTCTGAACTATTACTTATCTTGTCTAGGTGATCCTGCATCACTTCTTTTACCAGTGACTCCATTATTTTCCCTGGAACAGAAGTTAAATTAACAGGTCTATAATTAGTTGTCACCCTTTTGAACCCCCTTTCTGAATTGGGGATACACTTGCACATCTCCAGTCCATGGGGACTTCCCCTGAGTCCAAGGATGCTCTCATAATTATGCCTACGGGTTTGCTGACTTCCCCTGCTGCCTCCTTCAATATAACTGGATAGATTCTATCTGCCTCAGTTGTCTTTTTTTGTTTAACTTCAACAATTTCTCCTCCACTGTCCATTATTACAAAATCATTTAGTTCCCTGTTAGGGTTTAGTAAACTTCTGTCCTCCCCTTCGTACAGAATTCCTCATGTGTTAATGAAGATGCAAAATACTCATTGTTTGTCAGCTCTCTGAGCAGGATCATCAACAGTCGAACCACCAACATCAAGTGGACCAATCTGGTTCATCCCCTTCATTCTAGAGTTTACATAAGTAAAGAAGTCTTTGTTGTTTTTCTTTGCATCCTTTGCCAAGGATTTCTCCTAATCAGCCTTCGCTTGCCCAACCTCCTTTGTGACTTGATTACAGACATGCTTATATCTACCATAGGCTTCTGTATCACTTGATAATTTATATGCATCTCTCACATTTTTCTTCTCTACCACAAGCCTCAGTTCATCTGACATCCATTTAGGTCTAAATATTTTATAGTATTTCTTAGTTGGTACGAAAAGTCTGGTAGCTTCCAAGATTAATTTCTTGAAGGCTTCCCATTTAGAATTAGCTGTTTTTAACATCAGTTTATCCCAATGTGTAGAATTTAAAAACTGTCTGAGACTACTGTAGTCAACTTTACAAAAACAAAAATCCTTCCCTTTACCCTTGATGGTAGTTACATCTTTAAATAAATCCCACATCAGTACACTGTTATCACTGTCACCTAGTGGTTCCTTTATCTGCAAATTCTTATCCATGAATAATCACTGCTGCTATTCACTCCATCATAAAGAGAAGTCAGTGACATCCTTATAAGCTGCAAATTCTTTAGCCACTCGGTGAGAACTATCCTCAGAGTGACATGCAGTTCTCTGAATGGACATTGCATTACATGAAATTCCTAGCTTCAGAACAACAATTTCCAGTGATGAGATTAATTTCTGTCTGTACTTAATTGTCAGAACATGGTTCTAGTCCAGAAGTGAGAAGAGCTAATCCATGTTTAGGTATGGTTAGTATGTTTTGGTGGCCTCTGGAACCACTAAATACTTGTCCCATTTTTCTTCCAAAACACAGTGAAGGAGAGGTGTGTATCTTAATATGTTCCAAAATGAAAGCTTTTCCAGTCATTCTAAATAAACAGAGAATGACTCCAGCAAGATGGTGTGCCTGTTCCTTTCAGTTGTACAGTCAGAAAACAGTTGGGTGAATGGTTCTTTTAGAATTGGATTGGAAGGTGGAGACCAATAGAATGGTCATGATGATCCTCTGATGTTACTCCTCTGAAACTTGTGGACGATCTCAGAACCAGGGTGTATGCTATGAAAACATTCGTTGTTTTCATATCAAACAATATGTGCACATATTGCATACATATTCTGTGTGCAATATGTGCACATTCATAAGTATGACACCTGGCAGTTCATGCTGTTCTTTGGAACTAGTGAAGGCATTTTTATTTGTGTGAATGGTGTGCATATTGATAAGGTATTACATATTATAGATTTTAATTGATATCAGTATATTATTGATTGATAATTGATATTATACCACTTTGCATGGTTTTTGATGTTTGTAAACTAATAGCTGTTTTTTATGCTGATTTAAGCAGTGTTATTTGTTTTATTTTATCATGTACCATTTTTTCACAAATCGCTTAATTACTCGTGTTGTATTATTGAATGTATTAAGCTAGGTGTAAATGCTGGGAATTTGTAAATTAAATCTTCACATGTTGGCACCACATCTTCAGTCATTTGTTTCTTGACCTTGAGAGTCTATGCAGCAGTGTTTATCAGTGTGAGCTCAGTTTATTTTTGAGGTTATGTCAGACTTGTCCTGAAAAGTGTGTAAAATGTTTTCATGCAACAGTTCAAACTTGTTATATTTGTGGAAGTTATGTCGTCATCAAGCAAAGACAAGATATTACAGAATTTGTAAAAAATGTTTATTGTGCTTATTTTGCACAATAAACATTTTTGTGCAAAAATTTGTCACATAGCAAGATAAAAACAGTGGGCCCCATGTAAAGGTTGCTGAACCCACATTGAAGCACTGAGATTGGGGAAAAATGGTAAAAAGAAGGCTGTTCCATTTGCAGTTCCCATGTTTTGGCTGGAGCCTACAAATTCTGTGATGACTGTTACTTTTGCTTAGTTAATGTAGAGGGATAAGACTAGCTAATATATGCAGTAACCAACCTGTTCACCAAAGCTCTACAACTCCTTTATAATAAGCTGGTCAACAATAATATCCCTATCTACTTTATAAAATACTGTTTCAATATAGTTTCCCATTTTATCAATAATAAATTCAGTTATAATTTACTATATACTGATCAGTTCTAAATGTATCTGTATAGTTGTATATTATCTGCTGGAATTCCACTACTTGGTAAGTAATAATTATACGTGATTTCTGATGCAACTATTTTCTTCACATTGATGACTTTGACTCTTTACTCACTAAGTTTCTACTATTATGTTTTCACTTTTCTCATATATCCAATGGATTTATTTTAATATTCATTCATGAGATTACTTATAATTAATTAACCTTGTTGAATCTTGGCTTACTTATATTTTTCTACCCATATTGAGTCTTGGCTGACTTCTAATAATTTGTTTTAGGATATGGTTGATATCATATATGTAGAATTTACCTTGTTGATCTTAGATTTTTCAAGCTTATGTTAACATACTACACCTTTGAATATCCATTTCTAGATTTTTCCACTAAAATCACATAGCAGACTTCAGATTTTAGTGATTTTGGTCTATACCACTTAACTGCTTCATGTCCACAAACTTGTTTCCTGTTCTTTTTCTTAACTACACTACCAATGGATTTGTCAACTGGTTCTTTATCCTGGGTTACATTTACTATTCTTTCTTTCCACAGTGAATTCACACCCGCTACTACATGTGGATATATATAATTTTATATACATGGAATTATTTCTTGTTCTTATAACGTGGATATACATGGACTTATTTCCTGTTCTTATCGGATCCTTAACTATAGTTAAGGATCCAATTATAAAAGAACAGGAATTAAGTCCATGTAAATGAAATAATTCCAAGGAACCAATTACAGTATATTTTGGATCTTTATTCACCATGTTACGAGGGTGGTTCAATAAAGAATTGCCCTCACCTACTTCCACATATCAGTCATGATATTTTATGTATAGCATCACACATATCTCTGTACTAAAGGTGTAAAATTTCATCCCTGTGTCTTAAATTGTTTTTCTCTTACAGAACTGAACTTGTAACGAAGTAGCATCGTGGACAAAGTTGAAGCCAGAGCTGTAATCCGGTATCTGTTCTTGAAGGGGAAATCTCTTAAAGAAATCCACGAGGAGATGACTGCTGTATATAAGGATGAAGCCCTATCCTATGGCATTGTGAAGCACTGGCATAGACAGTTTAGATGTGGTCATACATCAGTAGAATCTGAGACAATTCCAGGTTGTCCCCATTCAGCCATTAATAACCGCACAATCAGAAAAGTGGAGTCATTAATCATGGAAGATCACCGGATATCTGAGTGTGAATTGTCCCAGGAGGTGAAGATTAGTGTGGGCTCTGTTGAAACTGTCCTTCATGACCAACTCCATTTACGGAAATCGAGTGCAAAATGGATTCCCTGATTATTGACTGGTTTCCAGAAAGCTGATCGACAACAGAAATCACAAGAGTTGTTAGTCCTGTGCCAAAAAAATGAGGAAGACTTTCTCTCATCTAATCACTCAGGATGAAAGTTGGATACACCATTTAGACCTTGAAAGTAAAAAACAGTCCATAGAGTGGCAACATCATGGTGCCCCACTCCCCAAGAAGGTAAGGGTCTTAAAAGGTCTTGCTGACAGTGTTTTGGGATGAGAAAGGTGTAATAATGACTGCTGTATATAAGGATGAAGCCCCATTACCTGCCAAAAGGTAGAACAATTACAGGTCCCTATTATGCCAACTTATTCACAAAATTGCGGGAGAAAATCAAAACATGTAGGCTTGGCATGCTGTCCAAAGGTGTGAGAATGTTTCAAGACAATGCACCAGTTCATACTTCTGAAATTGCAACAACACAAGCGGTCGCTTATAGATATGAAATACTGCCCCATTCAGCCTACTCACCCAATCTTGCACCATCAGAATTCTTCTTGTTTCCTTCCCTCAAATCATTTCTTTTGGGGACCCACTTCCCTGATGACAAGACACTCATTTCTGCAACAGAGTCATGGTTCAAAGACCAACCTCACTACATCTACAAAAACGGCATCTGTAGCCTCATCCATCGATGAGAAAAATGTGTAAATCTGCACGGTGGATATGTAGAGAAGGACTAAAATCTGTGCCAAGAATCAACAGGCTAGCACCTCTGCAGCTAGGTCAGGGCGATTCTTTATTGAACCACCCTCGTACTTATATCCCTGGAATGATATCACTACATTTTTGGATATAATGTCTACTGATTATTTTTCCTTGGTTTCGTTTACTATTATTTCCACACCTGATACAACCTATGGATTCGTCTAGTTTTATTTACATGGAATTATTTCCTCTTCTTCTATACTATAAATGTTTCCTTGGAATTGTTGCATATTCATTTGATGATTCTTGTTTAGCATACTCTGATACGTTTACTTTTCAGGTTATTATAACATAGCCCCATCATTTGGTCTAATGTATATATGTTTTTTGCTACTGTGTAATTAGCATTTTTAGCATTAGTCAAGGCATATGATGCAAGAAAGCAAGCTTATGCAGCATCAGTCAAAAAAAAAAAAAAAATGCTCCCATTTCAACCCTCCATTCTTTTCAAATACATGTCCAGCTTAGCCTTAAATTTATTTAGGCTATCAACTTCCACAACAAAGAATGGATGTCTGTTCCACCAACCAACTACCCGTTGGCTAAAGGCAAACTTCCGCACATCTATCCTACATCTGTCTTTCTTTAATTTGAATTTATGCCCTCTCGGGTGATTATTCTGAGCAAGAGGAAGAATCCCATCAGCATTGAGCATGCTCAAACCATTCAAGTCTTTATGCACCTCAAGCAGATCACCTCGCAGGTGCCTAGTCTCCAGACACTAATTTGCAAGCCTTTCTTCGTAAGAGCAACCCTTTGTTCATTCATTAATCTTGTTGCCCTTCTCTGTACTCGTTCCAACAGCTCTACATCCTTCTTAAAATGAGGCCTCCAGACCTGTATACAGTACTGAAGGTGTGGCCTGACCATTGCCTTATACAAGGGGATAATGACCTCCTTATCCCTGCTAGAAAAATTCCTGTATATCATTGACAAGACACCATTAGCTATTCTTGCAGACCGTCTGCACTGCTCAGAAAACTTCATATCTGCCTGCACAATTACTCCCAGGTCCTTTTCGTTCTCTATGTCAGTGTAGTACCACAGAGTTGATACGTTACTCTCCGAGTAACCTATCTACTCTTTGGAATTGCTTCTGACAACCAAATCTGAACAGCAGGTGCATTGTTATGAACAAAACTTTTACTCAACGTTTTTAAAAGGGCAGAGTTTGCAGTATGGACTTTTGCTGAAAAATCTCCAGTTTCCTCCTGTATGTTGCAGGAAATCAATTTTTTTGCATTTTCTTTTTTTTTTTTTTTTTTTTTTTGGCACATGCAGGATTGATTTAATTTAAATCTTAAACCTGATTGATTTAAGGCCTTATATGGATCGAGTAAGTGAAATGCAGTTGGCATCCTAACACTTGCTGAGACAACACACAAAAGAGGACATAAATTTAAATTGAAGGTTGGTTGTTCTGTTTTTCTCTTACATGCCTGATCCCCAGTTTTTTGAAACTTCTATATTGACGGCTGTAAGCAGTGAAATTTTTCCAATTTTTTTTTTTTTTACGTGGACAACAGCTATTTAAACTACTTGAATACTTCAGGCGTTTGACTATTGAAAAATGGCTTGAGTTTTAGTATTTTTAATGTTCAGAGACGCTCTTTTTTTATATATATAAAAGTGTATATGGAACTTTTATTGGAGTTGAAATAAAACTGGGAATGCATTGCAGAGTAGGTGAGGCATGCCTTCTTGTTAGATTTCAAGAGATACTTGATTAGAGGGGAAAAGGGTTCACATTTTATTTATAGATATGAAAATTTTTAAATTTCTTTGGTAAAAAATAAATTATAAATTGGCATTAAAAACTATTTTGAAAATATTTACTTCTTAATTAAATTTTTTCTTATACAGAAATTCCGTCGTCAGTTTGCAGAACCACCAACAATTATTCAGGTATGCGTTTAAGAACTGCTATAATTAAATAAAAATAAATAAATAAAAGAATAATAAGATGAATAAAAGAGAATAAAAATTGTAATTAATAAAAATTAATGTTTTGGATTACCAAAAAATTTTTACTCTACTTAAAAAAATTCTCTTCACAGATTAATCTGCTTTGCATAGAAAAATTCTACACAGATCAGTGGAATCTGAATTCAAATAAATCTAAATTATATTTGATTTGTTTAAATTTGGTATTAGTTTTGCAGCTAATAATAATAATATTAGAAATAATAGAAGTATTTTCACCTTTTATAAAAGGTTGGCATGAAGTCTTTATTGTTGTTGTTATTGTGTTTTTTATTTTGCATTTTGCTGCAAGGTACCAGATAAAAGCAAAGTTTTTAAAATAAATTGTAACTACACTATAATTTACTAATATTTTAGTAATTTTGGAATAATTACTAATATTTAGCATTAGTAGAGGATGCAAGACAGGAAGTTTATATAGCATCAGCCAAAAAAAAAAAAAAAACCCTCCCCATTTCACCCTTCCATTCACTCCATAATTTTGTCTAGTACAGCCTTGAATTTATTTAAGCTGTCAACTTCCAAAAATGACAGATAAAAGTTTGTTCCAGCAATCAACCACCCGCTGGCTAAAGGCAAATTTCTACACATCTGTTCTACAACTGAGGAAAGACAGTTGTAGAATAGGTGTGCGGAATTCTTTGCTTCTGTGTCGCCTATAATTTATATGCATCTCATGCATTTTTCTTGTCTGCTACGAGTGTCATTAGTTCATCTGACATCCATTTAGGCCTAAACCTTGAACAATATTTTTTAGTTGGTATGTAAAGCCTAGTAGCTTCCATGATTAATTCCTCGAATGCTTACCACTTAGAATTTTCTGTTGGTAACATCATCAGTTGGTCCCACTGTACAGAATTTAAATACTGTCTCAGACCATTGTAGTCACCTTTACGAAAGCAAAAACCCTTCCCTTTACCCCTAATGGTAGTTACCTCTTTGAGTAAATCCCACTTCAGCACACTGTGATCGCTGCCACCTAGTGGTTCCTTTATCTGCAAATTCTTAATGCATGAATAATCACTGCTGATAACCAAATCAAGTACCAAATCAAGTATTACACTCTCTGGTTGCCTTTTGAACACGCTGTTGTAGAAAACAATCATCCGATAAATCCACAAAAGTTTTGCTAGTGTGCGAGTGACCAAACCACAAGTTCCAGTCAATATCTGCAAAGTTAAAATCTCCCATTATATAACACAATCTGATCTACTGGCCCATTCTATTTCTCTGTACAATTGTTTGTTGCACTCATTAGAGTCATTAGCCTTATAACACACTCCTACTCTCATTTTTGTTTTTCTGTGTCAACTTCATGCCCTGCCTTTGTATTTGTTTTTCTTAATTAACAGCATAACCCTTCCTCCCTTCCTATTCTGTATCTTTTCTGTACACATTGTACTCATCAAATTCCAATTCTTTACTGCTTATATGTGTGTGGCACCATGTCTCTGATATCCCTACAATATCTGCCTTTGATGACCAGCACTTCAAGTTCATCAAATTTATTTATTATATTTCTAGCATTGGTGTACATGCAAGTATACATGCACCTATTCTTATTCTTAGTTACCATAACACAGCCCATGTATTTATTTGTTTCATGATTACTCCCACCAGTCCCTAAAACCCAGCACCCTGCCATCCAAGCTGCTGCTCATTCTAATAGAAGCAGTGCAAGAATCACTTTCATCTCTGCCAATGGCTGCTATTAACTTTTTATTCTGTGAATTCACTCAAGCTAACAGTTTTCTGACCCACCTATGCTGCCTTGGTAGCATCAACAAACACTTGCATCCCTTCTATTTAAGTGTATACCATCCCTGTAGAAACAGTCTCTCCTGTTAACAAGCACTGACCACGCTGAGAAAAATTCTATTCCATGAAAAATTCACTTCCATCCCTTGTGGTGGAGGTTGATAGCCTAAATAAGTTTAAGGCTCAGCTGGACAGGTATTTTGAACGAACGGAGGGGTGAAGTGGAAGTGGTTTTTTTTTTTTTTTTTTTGGCTGATGCTGCATAAGCTTGCTTTCTTGCATCAAATGCCTCTACTAATGCTAATGCTAATGAGCTTTGCACAATTTCTCCGAGGCCAAATTAATTGACAAGGCTCTCATCATGTACTCCCTCCTATTGTGTCTAGGCAGAATTGCTATCAAATTTAACCCTCATGACATTTTTCAGCATTGACCTGTACTTGTTAAGTAAACTGCAGATTTTCTACTCTTAATGTCATTAGTGCCAACGTGTACAACAATATCACCCTTTATGCCCTTAAAAGATATCCGTTCTATAACATCATCAAGGCGCCTCCATAGCCAGGTGAGCAGGAGCGGCAGTACATAGCACACGCTTCTTGATTAGACTGGGGTTCGAGCCCATGACCACCAAATACGGAGGATGCGGAAAGGTCAGGGAATGACCACCCCATATCCCCGGAGCAATATGGCCTTAGTTGCTAATGCTCCTAAAAACCAAATAATAACAAGAACATCATCAACTTTTACCCCCTGGCAAACATACCCTGGTCTTATTCCACCTATCCTTTTTACACAATATATATTACCCATCTCCCTGACAATAGAGTCACCGACAATAACTAACTTCTGTAGGACCGGTGCATTCTCCCTTCGAGATTGCTGCTGTTTTGCCTGATTCAGTCTGAATTGAGTGCTCCACAACTTATCAGTAATGTGTCTAATTTGAAAAGACTGCTGAAAACCAACTACAGCCAAACATTATAATGAAATTGAATAGAATTATGAAAATTTGATACTTTACAGAATTTACTTCACCCTTAAATTTACATTTATTATCCACTTCCCCAAAATTGCTTGTGTATGTCATGGGGAATTCACCTATCTATAAGTTGTACTATTGGTGCACACGTAATCCATATTGTACACACAACTGAAACCAAAATACATTGATCAGTAATATATTTAAAGGAGTAAGAGATTACGTCAATCTTTTGTATAGTATGCTTCCAGTCACTGCTCTCCAAATATAAAGAATAAAATAAAATAAACAGATAAAATAACGCAACGAATTCTTTCACTCATAGAAATATGACTGATTCGACACTCAACAGATCAAAAGCTGAGAGCCCCCATCCAACCCTGAAACAAATCAAACCAACTCAGCAAGACCATGAGTGTGAGAAGACATTGTGTCAGAATAAATAATTTAAAATTGGAAAACCATTTACGAGATAAATAATTAAAAATTAAAATCACAATTAAAAATTTGGATGAACACACAAATTAAATTTAATTTGTGTGTTCATCCAAATTTTTAATCGTGAAAGTTATTGAGCCTTGTAGCTCTGTGTTTTTACTAATTGATTAGTTTTCCTTTAAGTCCCTGCATAAATGTTGCAGTGTGTGTGTGAAAGAGAGAAAGAGAATCAATGAATATGCTTTAGAGAAAAAATAATTTTTCAATGGAGGATAAAAAAAAAAGAAGCTAATGAAGTATGTGAAATATTTTGCAATTCTTGCACACAAAAATTGTTGTTTCATTTTTACCAACCATATTATAGTCATGCAATTCTGTGTATATGAATTGTACATTAAAACAAGAGTTATGTTTTGTATTGTGCATGGTTGAATTTACCTACTGAAGAGAGAGGGAGTATCTGTATTTTGGAATATTTGCAGTTTAATACATGCAGAATAGTGAATTCTCTCTTTTGGCACTGTCACTTAATGAACTTTATAACTTAATGCAGACTGCTTTTTTGCAAATTACAGTTTTGAAGACAGTTGGGATCTCTTTTTTTATCCTTTTATGGTGTTTGCTGTTTTACTGCAGTCCAATCAGAATAGCAGCATTGTAGGTGCTGCCCCTGGAATCCTCTCTCTGGACTATATGGAGGGGAGAGAGAGAGAGAGAGAGAGAGAGAGAGAGAGAGAGAGAGAGAGAGAGAGAGAGAGAGAGAGAGAATAAATACATTTGTATTTTACCTACCTATCAATTTGTCTTTTTACATAGTTGTTATTTTGCATTGTTTTAAAAGCTTAATGCTTTAATCACGGCTTGAATAATAGTTAACTATGTCTCACACATGCTATGTGACCAGTTTGAATTAAATAAATGTCAGAGTGAAGAGTGAAAATGCTCAGTGTGTGTAGATACAGCTGGAAGAGTGCACATTTGATTATTTAGTATCAGTTAGAGCCATATGGTACAAGGAAGCCCAAAGCCTTGGGCTTCCTTGCACCATCTGGCCATTACTAATACTAACTCTGATCAAGCATGTAGTTTTTCAAGCAGGTACCTGTCCAGCTGACCTTTGAATCTCCTATAGCCTAAACAACCCATTGATTACTGAAACAGGAGGGAACCTGTCCCAGTAATCAACTCACTGGCTAAACAAGAACTTCCTGTCCACCAAAAACCTCTTCTACACATTTGAATTTATGGCTCCTAGTTTGGAAATCATTTTATAACAGTGAAAATTTCACCCCCATTAATTTTTCTCAATTAGGTCTCCTCATACCTCCACATTCATGTATTAGGAATTTGCAGATAAAAGAACCACTAGGTGGCAGTGATCACAGTGTACTGAAGTGGGATTTACTTAAAGATTTAATTACCATCAGGGGTAAAGGAAAGGGTTTTTGCTTCCGTAAAGGCGAGTACAGTGGTCTCCGACAGTTTTTAAATTCTGTACAGTGGGATCAACTGACGATGTTACCAACAATAAATTCTAAGTGGGAAGCATTCAGGGAATTAATCGTGGAAGCTACTAAAAGTTTCATACCTATTAAGAAATATTGTTCAAGGTTTAGGCCTAAATGGTTGTCAAATGAACTAATGAGACTCGTAACAGAGAAGAAAAATGCATGGGATGCATATAAATTATCAAGCGACTCAGAAGCCTATGGCAGATATAAGTTAATCTGTAATCAGGTGACAAAGGAGGTTCGGCAGGCGAAGGCAGATTACGAGAAATCCTTGGCAAACGATGCTAAGAAAAACAGCAAGGATTTCTTTACTTATATAAACTCTAAAAGGAAGGGGATGAATCTGATTGGTCCACTTGACATCGATGGTTCGACTGTTGATGATCCTGCTTAGATAGCAAACAAACTGAATGAGTATTTTGCATCTACATTCACACGTGAGGAATTAATAAGGTTTGAAAATGGCAGAAGGTTATCAAATTGTAGCAAGATACTTAATGATTTTGTAATAACTGAGAGCAAAGTGGAAGAGAAATTGTTGAAGTTAAACGTAAGAAAAGCACCTGGGGTGGATGGGATCTATCCAGTTATATTAAAGGAGGCGGCAAAGCAACTAAGCAAACCCTTAGCCATAATTATGAGAGCTTCCTTGGACTCAGGGGAGGTTCCCACGGACTGGAGATGTGCAAATGTATCCCCAATTCACAAAGGGGGATCGAAGGGTGACGAGTAATTATAGACTAGTTAGTTTAACTTCTGTTCCGGGTAAAATAATGGAGTCACTGGTTAAAGATGCATTGCAGGATCATATAGAAAGAACAAGACTGCAGCAATAATTCAGACACAGCATGGGTTTGTTAAAGGAAAGTCTTGTCTGACAAATTTGACAGGATATTATGATGTGGTTACAATGAAACTGGATGCAAAAAATAATTTTGATATCATATATTTGGATTTCAGGAAAGCTTTTGACACTGTTGCGCATGAAAGACTATTGTACAAATTTGAGCAGAATGGTATTAAGGGTAAGTTGCTACAATGGATAAAAGGATGGTTAAGTGGGAGAAGACAGAGGGTGGTAATCAATGGGTGCTGCTCTTCTTGGACTAATGTTATTAGTGATGTCCCACAGGGTTCGGTGTTAGGTCCACTGTTGTTTTGTATATTTATCAATGATATTGATGAAGGTATATCAGGCTTAGTGTTGACGTTTGCAGATGATACAAAGGTTGGCAGGGTTGTTAATGACAGTAATGGCAGTGTGCTACTGCAACAGGATCTAGATAATTTGGGCAGATGGGCTAAGAAGTGGCAACTGAAGTTTAACCTTGACAAATGCAAAGTACTGCATATGGGTAGAAGTAACCACAGAGAAACGTACCAACTGTGTGGTACTACACTTAAGGTGGTAGAAAGTGAAAAAGACCTGGGCGTAATTGTGCAGGCAGATATGAAGTTTTCTGAGCAATGCAGACAGGCTGCCAGGGCAGGTCATTGGGTTTTGTCAATGATATATAGGAATTTTGCTGGCAGGGAAAAGGTGATTATCCCTCTGTATAAGGCAATGGTCAGGCCACGCCTTGAGTACTGCGTACAGGTCTGGAGGCCTCATTTTAGGAAGGATGTAGATTTGCTTGAGCGTGTACAGAAAAGGGCAACAAGATTGGTGAGGGGAATGAAGGGATCCTCTTACCAAGAGAGGCTTAAGTTCTGCAAATTGCAGTGGCTGGAGACTAGGCACCTGCGCGGTGATCTGATTGAGGTATATAAGGCCTTGAATGGGTTGAGCACGCTGAATTCTGATGGGATCCTTCCACTTGTTCAGATTACGAACCTAAGGGGGCATAAATTCAAATTAAGAAAAGACAGATGTAGAATAGATGTGCGGAAATTTGCCTTTAGCCAGCAGGTGGTTAATTGCTGGAACAAACTTCCATCTGTCGTTGTGGAAGTTGATAGGTTGAATAAATTTAAGGAGGAACTGGACAGGCATTTGGAGGGAATGGTGTGATTTTTTTTTTTTTTTTTTTGTTGGCTGATGCTGCATAAGCTCATACATTTGCTTTCTTGCATCACATGCCACCACCACTACTACTACTACTACATTCAAATTGGAAAATTTCCCTGGCGTGTGTGTTATGCTTATTTTAGTGTCTACTTGTATATAATCTTTTCCTTTCCAGCAGCTTTCATGTTTGTCTTTTCCATAAAGAGCAACTTATTTACATGCAGAAAGATGCAAAGAAACAGATTTAATTTTGTACAACCATGAAAAAAATTTCACAGGTGTAATCAGACATGTTTTTCCAGCATCTACATCTTTTACATTCTAAAGTGATGTCAAACTGGTCACCTTAGAACAGCTCAAAAAATGTTCTAAGCATACGTTTTACAACAAACGTACATCACTGTAGTATGCTAGAGCAGTCTGCACTAAGTTTATGTTTAGCATTACTGTGATGAAACACATCACACCATATGAACTGCCACATTATGAACCACGTAGTTCATGCACCACTAAACTTCAATACAAACAAACAAGCATTACTGTGAGAGTGTGATATACTAACTAGTAAAATATTATTTTATTTTATTTATTTTTTTTAAGTTCAGACCTTGTTTTCAAAATAGTCACATTTATGTGTTTGTTTCTTAATTTTAGAGAAATCAACTTGTGAGGTGTGTGAAAATTCAGCATGTGTTCTGTTTAAAACTATTAGTTGATCTGAGAGTTTTTATTATTAGAATGTGGCATTGCTCGATGAAAAATATATATGAAATATATTTTTCATATATTATTTTAGAATATTGAAATATGTTAAGGGCTTTAGCCTCAGGCTGCAAGAGATTTAGGCAATGTACAAGTTAGTGCATTAGTATGCAGCTAAATTCTGAATTAGCAAAAATATGCAAAAGCAGCATCATTTAAGTTATATCTCGTATTGTGAATACCTTTGCAACGAGTTGCCATGATATTGCACTACTTCGAATAAGTAACGCTTCACCAAAGGAGAAGACTGTTGTTACTTATTCTCAGCAGATACCACCACCCAGACGGCACTGTTTCAGGGCTAATTGGCCCTTCTTCGGAGGGTGGGTAGGTACCCTAGTGATGCAATGATGAAAAAACAGTTATGAAATATAACTGCAAAATATGAGAGATGTCTGATGGTATGTAATAAATAAATAAATAAATAAATTTTCTGTTTATATTCCGGCACAACAACCAAGTAGAGTTTTCAATAAATCGTCAATACAAATATTTATCATATTTAGTAGTCACGGGCTTTTGAACCCCGGGTCCACTCAAGAAACGCGTGCTATGCACTTGCGCTCCTGACCACTCGGCTACGTCGGGCCCAAGACTGAAATATGTTAAGGGCTTTAGCCTCAGGCTGCGAGAGATTTAGACAACGTACAAGTTAGTGCAAATGTGTCATATTAGTATGCAGCTAAACTCTGAATTAGCAAAAATATGCAAAGGCGGCATCGTTTAAGTTATATCTCATATTGTGAATACCTCCACAACAAGTTGCCATGATATTGCACTACTTCGAATAAGTAACACTTCACCAAAGGAGAAGACTTGTTACTTATTCTCAGCAGATACCACCACCCAGACGGCACCGTTTCAGGGCTATTTGGCCCTTCTTCAGTGGGTGGGTAGGTACCCTAGTGATGCAATGTAGGTACCCTAGTGATGCAATGTCTGGGTAATGATATCCTCTGAGAATAAGTAGCAACAGTCTTCTCCTTTGGTGAAGCGTTACTTAATCGAAGTAGTGCAATATCATTGCAACTTGTGAAGGTATTCACAATATGAGATATAACTTAAACAATGCCGCTGTTGCATATTTTTGCTAATTCAGAGTTTAGCTGCATACTAATATGATGCATTTGCACAAACTTGTACATTGTATTTTAGAATATTTTATTGTAAATAATTTTGTGAACATACTGTGTTCACAAAATTCTTGTGTATTGTGTTCAAACTGGTTTCATTTGTATTCTGAGAAATGTTTTTTTTTTTTACTCCCTCTTCCCTTTCAGATATATAATGCTCATAAATCCCATTGGTCAGGCAATGACATTCCAGTTATTTTGGAAGTTACTCAAGCTTCTTTGGACCAAAAAGATTCTTGTACAGGAGCACTGTTAACCTCTTATGATTATAAAGATATGGAAGTACTCATTCCACTATCAGATTGTTCTGAAGCATTTTCTGTGGTACATGGAGGGTTTGGCCGCCAGGTGAGATCGAAAGATTTTAACATTGTAATTATATTAATTGTATTCAGCAACCAAAATTGAAAAGCTAAATTTTTATTCTCTTTTTATTTTAAGCATCTGTTTTTGTCAGAAAAGAGAGATGAAATAATGAAGAAAGTTGTAGAATTTGCTTCATGTTACACAGGAATTCACATCAAAATAAGCAAAGACTATACAACGTTAGAAGAATTTCATAGATTTCGTTTCGGAGATTACAGGTAAGCTATTCCCACAGAATTTAGCAACACAAAGCAGAACTTGGAATAATTTAGTTTATATAGCATTTTTTTTTTTTGTCATGAGTAAATGTGTTTGTTGTGAGTAAATGTAAATCAGGATATAGCATATAAAGAGAACTGTGTTCTTTTATCATTGTGATGTTGATATTTCCTTTAATTTTTTTTGTTTTGCTTTTATGTCATTTTATAAGGGTTCAGTGAAATAATTTAAACTGGTATTTCTATCCAAATATATTAACAGTTTTCTTTGAATTCATATTTCTTGGAGGTTCACGAGGCTAGTGGGAGTCAGAAGTGTTCAAAGCCGCTAAGTGGATTTTCTTATTTATTGATTTGAAATTGTTTTTCTAAAACTTTTGATTTAAATTTAGTAGTATAGCATTATTTTGTGATTTTCTGATTAATGTGGTGTATTTATTCTTTACTCGGCCTTGTAATTGCATAAAAGTATCGGTAAGGGTATCAAATCTACGTGTTACAAGTTGCAGCTCCACTGAACGACAAGTTTTTTAGCCATATTTAGCCACTTTATTGACCAATTGTTACATCAAATTATTTTCTATAAGTAGCTTATAGACCTAGTCAGGCTCCTTAGTTTATCTGAATTGAGATTTGGAAGTTAATTAATACTTAAGTGTCCGTAGATTTACCGTTCATAACTTGCCACCATTGTTATACGACACAACGTTATATCCCGAACTAGATAGCGTAAGCTTAGTATAGTATATAATATAATATTGTCAATTAATCAGTAAAATCTATTAATCTTGTTAAACTTCATTGTCAATTAAATTGTACTTTTAACTAAATACATATAACGACTTAGATTACAAATGTAACATAATTAATTAATACATAACTTGATAAAGAAGTTATATTAACGGAACTCGTAGATAATACTCGATACTGAAAAATATATATAGTGTTATAACTCTGTTGGGATACAAGTTTATGGTTATAATTTTGAACTGAAATTGAAATTTTATTGAAATTGAATCGAAATCATGACTCAGACAAGAGCAGCAAAGCAAAAGGCTCAAGCTAATGGGAGTGCTGTGGCTCAGGGGAGAACTGAGGGGGGCAGTTGCCCTCTGAATCACGGCCCTTTAAAATGCACTGCATGCATGATGTTTGTGGAGCAATCGGGTACGTGACATGATATTGCCATGGGGGGTGTCTTTCTGTGTGTGGGATGTAAGGAGTGCAAGGAAATCAGGCGACAACTCAGAGTTGTTATGGGCCTATATGAGAGCTTGAAGAAAAGGTTGGATACCCTCGAAGGATCTAAATTGAGGGGCCCATCAAGCTCTCAGCTGCCCACATCAACGCCAGAGCTTCACTTGATCATCACGCAACATAGCGGCAACCCCCAAGGCAGAATGCACTGGTACCACAGGAACTAGTATTTGTTGGTGACTCTATTGACAGGGAAACAGGGAACATGCTTTGTAAAAAGGATAGGTGGAACAGGACCAGGGTATGTCTGCCAGGAGCAAAGGTTGATGACGTTTTAGAGTGGATATCATCTTTTAAGGGCACAAAAGGTGATATAGTTGTACACTTTGGCACTAATGATATTAAGAGTAGGAGACCAGAAGAAATACTTAACAAGTACAGGTCACTGTTGAAAAAAAGCCGTGAATTAGGGTTGAATTTGAAAGTGTCTGCAATTCTGCCCCAACACGATAGGAGGGAGTATATGATGAGAGCCTTGTCGATCAATTCGGCCCTGGAAAGATTGTGCAAGGCTCAAGGGGTAGAATTTTTTTTTTAGCCTGGTCTATACTTGTTAACAGGAGAGACTGCTTCTACAGGGATGGGATACACTTAAATAGAAAGTGTGCAAGAATATTTGCTGATGCTATCGAGACAGTGTTAGGTGGGTCGGAAAACTGCTAGCTTGGGAGGATACAAGGACTAATAGATTAACAGTAGCCACTGGCAGAGGTGAAAGTGATTCTTGCACTGCTTCTATTGGAATGAGCAGCAGCCTGGGAAAGAAGATGCAGGATATTTCAGAGACTGTTGGGAGTCATTGCGGTACAAGTAAACACATGGATTGTGTTAGGGTAGCTAAGAAAAGAACAGGTGCATGTATACTGTCGTCTACACCAATGCTAGGAGTTTGGTAAATAAATTTGATGAATTTGAGGTATTGCTCAAAACATCAAAGGCAGATATTGTTGGGATATCAGAGACATGGTGTCACACATATAAGGAATGCAGAACTCGAATTTGGGGAGTACAATGTGTACAGAAAGGATAGACAGGATAGGAAGGGAGGAGGGGTTATGCTATTAGTTAAGAAACACATAAAATCCAAGGAAGTGAAGCCAGTCGACATTGCTGGACAGTGCAGTGTCGAGTCAGTTTGGTGTGACATAAGCATTGGGAGATCAAAATTGAGAGTAGGAGTGTGCTATAGGTCTAATGACTCTGATGAGTATAATTAGAAACTGTACAGAGAAATAGTGGGCCAGTAAATCAGAGTCTTATAATGGGGGATTTTAATTTCCCAGATATTGACTGGAATTTGTGGGTTGGTTACTCACACACTAGCAAGGCTTTTGTGGATTTATTGGATGATTGTTTTCTACATCAGCATGTTTGGGAGGCAACTAGAGGGAGTAATACTTTTGATCTGATTATCAGTAGTGATTCTTCATGCATTAAGAATCTGCAGATAAAGGAACCACTAAGTGGCAGTGATCACAGTGTGCTGAAGTGGGATTTACTCAAAGAAGTAACTACCATCAGGGGTAAAGGGAAGGGTTTTTGCTTTCGTAAAGGTGACTAAGGGGGTCTCAGACAGTATTTAAATTCTATACAGTGGGGCCAACTGATGATGTTACCAACAGCAAATTCAAAATGGAAGCATTCAAAGAATTTATCTTGGAAGCTACTAGGCTTTACATACCAACTAAAAAATATTGTTCAAGGTTTAGGCCTAAATGGATGCCAGATAAATATAAATTAACATGTGACACAGAAGCCTATGATAGATATAAGCTGGTCTGTAACCAAGTTACAAAGGGGATTAGGCAGGTGAAGGCAGATTACAAGAAATCTTTGGCAAAGGATGCAAAGAAAAACAGCAAAGAATTCTTTACTTATGTAAACTCTAGAAGGAAGGGGATGAATCAGATTGGTTCACTTGATATTGATGGTTCAACTGTTGATGAACCTGCTCAGGTAGCTAACAAACTAAATGAATATTTTGCGTCGACATTCACACATGAGCAGTTATTCAGCAAGGGGAATGCCAGAGGTGTATTCCACTCTGGCAGTAAGCTAGATAATCTTGTAATAACTGAGAGTAAAGTGGAGGAGAAATTGTTGAAGATAAACACAAGAAAGGCACCTGGGGTGGATGGGATCTATCCAGTTATATTAAAGGAGTCAGCAAAGGAAGTAAGCAAACTCTTAGCCATAATTATGAGAGCTTTTTGACTCAGGGGATTAGACTGGAGATTTGCAGATGTGACCTCAATTCACAAAGGAGGATCAAAGGCGGACACAAGTAATTATAGACCTGTGAGTTTAACTTCTGTTCCAAGAAAATTAATGGAGGCACTGATTAAAGAAGCACTGCAGGATCATCTAGACAAGATTTCACTTATAGCTCAGACACAGCATGGTTTTGTTAAGGGAAAGTCTTGCCTGACCAATTTGATTGGATACTATGATGCAGTCACAAAAGAACTGGATGCAGGGAATAACTTTGATATTATATATTTGGATCTTAGAAAGCTTTTGATACTTGATAAAGCTTTTGCACATGGAAAATTGCTGCACAAATTGGAGCAGTGTGGCATTGGAGGCAAATTGCTGCTATGGATAAAGAAATGGAAGCCTTGAATGGTTTGAGCATGCTCAATGTCGATGGGATTCTTCCTCTTGCTCAGAATAATCACCTGAAAGGGCATAAATTGAGATTGAGGAAAGACAGATGTGCAGAAATTTGCCTTTAGTCAGTGGGTAGTTGGTTGGTGGAACAGACTTCCATCCCTTGTTGTGGAAGTTGATAGCCTAAATAAATTTAAGGCTCAGCTGGATATGTATTTCGAACAAACGGAGGGGTGAAATGGAAGTGTTTTTTTTTTTTTTTTGGCTGATGCTGCATAAACTTGCTTTCTTGCCTCATATGCCTCTGCTAATACTTAATTTCATTTGGTGAAATATTATGTTTGACTATTTTTATTGCCTTTAATATCATTACTGCTTTTAACGGGTTCTCCATCTAGTTTATGTATGCCAAATTTTCGTGCCCAGAATAAATGAAAATGAATAACTAAAATATATGAGGTATGAGGTATATTGAGGGTCTAGCGGCTCCTGGGATTTCTCCCATCTCCGCGAATGTTCTATGTATCGGTGACAGTACCCTGTCAAAGCCAGAGATTTAGTAGTGTGTGGGTCATGAGTAGTGTTATATGTTGTGCCCATTGTTTATCCAGCTTATTGGCCGCCAGGCCCCTAATGGGACCAGACGTTGTCCATACCTCGCCACGTGGAGGCTAGCCGGGAGGCTAACTAAAATATAGTGGGATCACTTTTTTTCTCTTCTTTCTGCATGCACGTGCACACACACACACAAAATGTATACGTATACAGGTGACCCCCGCTTAACGCTGATAATTCGTTCTGGAAAAACAGAGCGCTAAGTGAATCCACGCTAAGCGAGCGACGCATTCACATATGTATTTGTGAGTTGCGGTCGGTGCCATAGGATATTTCCTAATCAATAATAAACGGTAGTGAAAAGATGCACAAATTTCGGTCAAAATATTTAATATTCAAATATTTGTACATATAAAATATTCTGCGTTACATGCCTATATAATTATGTGGTAAATACTTACGTATTAAAATTAAACTTAAAATTCCAATTAAAATCATGAATTTAATTGATCTAAATTGATTTAATTTAATTGATGAATTTAATCAAGAAAAATGTGTCGATTTTGGGTTGAACTTTGGCCCTCTTCCAAATAAACTAAAAGGGGTATTAATTTTAAATCCCCCGCAGAGTTATCGCCCAACAATAAAGTCAACCGATCCTTCACTGCTTTGAAACCTGGCATGTTTTTTTCTTCTTTCAATATGAAACTTCTTTTAGGCATTCGTTTCCTGCTTCATCTATGTTAAAAACTTGTTGAGAAGTATAACACATAATATCCCTCTTCAATAATTTTAACAAGTTCTTTTTTGAAAGTTTCGGCTCCTTAATCTGCACTTGCGGGTTCTCCCTGGATTTTAAATCTATTCAACCAGCCCTTACTAGTTTTAAATGGTTCCACATTTTTTTTTTTTTTTTTTTTTAATGTCAGTTTTCTTCAGATCATCATATTGGCTAATCTCTCTCTCTCTCTCTCTCTCTCTCTCTCTCTCTCTCTCTCTCTCTCTCTCTCTCTCCCTCCTTCTGTTTTTTTTTTTTTAATAATATTTAACTTAACTGAATTCTGCATTGGATATTATCTTCAATAAAATCCTAATAGCCGGCCTAGCCCTAGTTGCTTGCAGTGGAACAGCTATCTTTCTCGCTGCTAAAATTAATTCTTTTTTTTTTTTTTTTTATAATTGTTCTTACAGTTAAACTTGCAAGTCCTAAATTATGGCACACATCCGCTTGTCTTCGACTGGAATCGATTCACTTCAAAACGTCTAATTTAATTTTCAAATTCAGTCGATTTCTTACATTTGTAGTCTCGTACTGCGTCCAGACGTTGTTGCTTGTTCATTCTTATCCGCCGTTATTAACTCTTTGCAAATGTAACTGTCTTTGAAAATGTAACTGGTTGCATTAATTATGATACAATGTTCGAGTAAACTGTCCGTTACGCACGATGTCTAATACTGTACTCAGTGATGATTAGTCTTTGGATAAATGCATATAACGCAAATATTACAAGCAATATACTTGATCATTTTTTTTTAAATGTTGATCTCGGAACTACGTAACAAATCACTGTACTGCAATTAAATTAGCGTGCGAGAAAACATCGAGCGTGGGAAAATTTCTCTCGAGTCGGCGTGGGAAACGTTTTAATGCTGTTTTGATATTCATTTTTAAGCTATCGGACTCCATCAAATGAAACTATTTCGTTAAATATGCCAAAAATGCAATCTGTAAAAGAGCGTTATAGTGATCTGAGACAGCGTTATAGTCAGATACGGATTATAATATAAGAACAGCGTTATAACGAATTAGCGTAAAGCGAACCACGTTATAACGGGGGCCTGCTGTATATACGAGGGGCATTCAATAAATTATCTACCTACCTGCCTATGAAGGAAACAAGATAGATACAAAAATCTTGTTTTGTTTTTCAATATAACTCTCCTGAACTTCAATACACTTGTGCCATTTTTGTTGGCAATGAGGAAATACCAGACAAATAAAATTCTTTATCCTGTCCATTTGGTCCTTGAGGCTGTCATAGACGTTTCTCTCAGATATGCCAGACAAGCTGTGCTTGCTACCTGGGAGTCTAAAAACGCTGATGGAACTGATATTCGGGTGACATTCAAGGCAAGTGGACCTAATTTCAGCGAAGTCTTGACAAGTTTTGTGGGTGCCACCCAGGTGTGAACCAACGTAAGCAGGGGTCAAGGTGTGGCACCCACACCACATGGAGCAATGCCGCTCCTCTGTGTGCCTGTATTTTTGTGGGCTTGTGATATATTTTAGATTGGGGGCAATTTTGGATCTGGTCAGAGTTCGATTAAGAAAATTTAATGAGTTTGGGATTCTTCCTCCAGAGTGAATTGTGATGTTATGTGCATGTTATGAATGTATTTATAATGGTTAATATTGTTTAAGGATCAGTAAAACAAAATATATCATTCAGATACAGACACTATAAAAAAATTAATTGTGTATAAATTTTTCAATTAATAACGTGTAAATCCTATTTAGCACATACGCATATCACTTCATGAATTCTCATTGGGAAGGAATCAGCTAAATCACTCAAATAGAATTTATATCAATATTAGGCCATTCCGAAAACAATTGAGCACGTAATTTATTCAGTTTTTGCAGGTGCTGCTGCTGTTGTGTTTTCATTTCCTGTTCAAGGCAGTCCCATACATTCTATAAAATTTAAATCTAATGACTTGGTCAGCCAGTTTAAATGAACCATTTCCTTCTATTTCTTGTGCCAGTTTCAAACAGTAGAAGTCCTGTGAGGGCATCTCCGTAGCCAGGTGGGAAGGAGCAGCAGTGCGTAGCACACGCTTCTTGATTAGACCGGGGTTCGAGCCCATCACCACCAAATATGGAGGATGCAGAAAGGTCAGAGAATGACCACCGCATATCCCGGAGCAATATGGCCTTAGTTGCTAACGCTCCTAAAAACCAAACAGCAACAGCAAGTCCTGTGAAATGGACAGTTGTCATCCTGGAATATAGGATTATTGAAATCACGAGTTTTATCTGGATGTTCAGCAAAAGACACATGATCATCCAGAATATTTATATAGTTAATTTGATTCATCCTTGTTGGTATTTCAAGTAAGGACCTAGTTTAAAATAGTTAAATCATTCCCATAGCACCACTGATCAAGTGCCAGTCTGTATGATACCTTGCCTGCAGTCTGGTTGAAATGGCATTCAAGTTGAAAAATGAAAGGTTAACTCAATGGAAAATGTAAGGTTCTACTCTATAAAATTGCATCAGTGCTGTTCTTGAAAGGTATTATCCACAAGAACCAGTAACTAGAAATTTAGGAAAAACATTAAAACCACGAGATTGTGCTTTACAGATGGAATTATGGTCCTCAAAACATTGGTGGCTCACCAATGTTTTGATGGCCACAATCCTTCCTTCTGAAGAAAACAAACTTATTTTGATTAAAAAAATTTTTTTCACCCTTTTTGGGGCCAGTTTCTTTGTGTATATGATGCCTTTGCACTTGTCATTGTTCTGTTAGAGAGTTGCTGCCCATTAACCTTTCAGTGAGAAAGACTTATGGACAGCAGTTTTATAGTTTTCCTATTTATGCAATTTCCTATTTTTTCCCTTCACATTGTGTACACTGACAATTACTCCTGGATGTTCTCATACCTCTTGGGTGTTTTTTTTTTGTCAACTTTGGTTGCATGACTAGCTATTCAGAAATATCATGTTTGTCGATATTCAGCTTTGGTATAGTCAACAGCTTTCTCCAGTGGTGGCCACATAAATTGTGGCCACCACTCCCTTAAAGTTTTATATTTCCTCAATAATTCCCCCTGTAGTCATCTGAAGATACTCAATCTCAAGTCATCTAAAGATACTATTGGTGCCTCCATAGCCAGGTGGGAAGGAGCAGTAGTGTGTAGCACACGCTTCTTGATTAGACCGGGGTTCGAGCCCGTCACCACCAAATACGGAGGATGCGGAAAGGTCAGGAAATGACTACTGCATATCCCGGAGCAATATGGCCTTAGTTGCTAATGCTCCTAAAAAAAAAAAAAATAAATAAATAAATAAAATAAAGATACTATTACATCATCCTGTAAAACTAGTGTGATTTTGCATCATTATCTTTTAATATTAGAGTGGTATTGCATCATCTTGTTTATAAAAGCACCATCCACCTGCTGCTATCTGTCCTCACTTCCTGTTTAGTAGTGGTATGATATGCACTCAATTAACTCCAATAAAGAAAGTGCAATTATTGCTCTTGATACGGAAGCTTTTCTAGTAGACCCATACTGCAAAAGTTGGCTATAATGATCTCTACTGTGTTACAGTTTGCTGTGTTTTTTGCAAAGCAATCTGATTGAGGTGTATAAAGCCTTGTATGGGTTGAGAAGGCATCAGTGCTGATGGGATTCTTCCTCAGATTACAAACCTGAGTGGGCATAAACTGAAATTGAGGAAAGACAGTTGTCGAATAGATGTGCTGAAATTTTCCAGCTGATAGTTGATTGCTGGAACAACCTTCCATCTGTCGTGGAAGTTGATAGCTTAAATAAATTCAAGGCAGAACTAGACAAACATTTGGAACGAATGGATGGGTGAAATGGGAAGTTTTTTTTTTTTTTTTTTTTTTTTTGGTTGATGCTGGATATCAATTTGGAACCAGACAGAAATGGAAAAGTACTGCAGCACAGGGCAGAGCTTTGAAGCTTCTATGCCTCTGTGATTGTTGTGCAAGTTCCAAGACCCAAAATCCATGTGGAAGAAATATACTAAATGTTCCTTTCACACATGCACGGATAACAGTCTGTCCAACAAAGATTTCTGATGAGTGGTCTGAAAAAAGCTCTTATTGACAAAATTCATGAAGAAAAGACTAACCAGGTTAAAGAAAATGCTGATTGGACAATTGAGCAATAGGAATTTCTAATATTCTCTGATGAATCTAAATTCAACCTGCATGAATTGGATGGTGAATGCTAAATTTGGCATGGATCGAACAATGCTTATGCTTATCTTGTGTTCAATCAGCAGTAAACTTTCCATTGCCAGATGGTTTAGGGATGCATAACAAGCAAAGGAGTAGGCAGTATACATTTTGTAAATGGCACTGTTAATACGCTTACAAACTTTCAATGGGACTCTTCTGCCTCTCATCAGAGACTGCTTTCAAGGAAAAGAAAATTGTTTTCCAACATGACTCTGTACCTTGCCACACTGCATATAAGGTTAGTGCAGTATTGCATAATTATTTAGTACAACTTTTAATATGCTATTATAGTATTTTATTTTAAACTTGTTTCAAACACTGACTGTTTTATCAATTTTTTTTTAATCTTTTAGGTGAAGAAGGTTCATGCAAGATCAGAAAACCTGATTTGAACCAGATTGGAAACTTGTGGAGTGTTATGGAGCAGAAAATTGCTGCTAGAAAGCCATCAAGCAAGATTGCAAGAAACCATTTTGTCTGACCATGAATTAAGCAGCTATTATATTATGAATGTGATATGTTCTTTGCCAGATAGGAGCAACATAGTAATTAAAGCTGTGGAGTGCCATCAGAATACTAATATATGTTATCGAAGTGTTTTTTTTTTAAAGAAAACCACAAACACTAGAGGTATTAGAACCTGTAGTACTTAATACTGTGCATGGGTGGTTGAGAAGATGTAAGAAGATATTTGTTCACATTAGACTTGAACTTCTTTATATTGTAATTATCAGGAAATACCAGGAATTGTTCCAGAAAATGGAAGTTGAATGAATAAATGAGGCAGAAGAAACGTTGGTTCTGTGAGTTTGAAGTTGGATAGTAAAAGGATGTTGAGTGGTAATGACATGTGTTCGGACTGCTTTGAAAGAGAGAGCAAGAATTGTAAAGCCAATTCAGAAGAACAGTGCCCATGGAAGTATCTATAGAAAAGGCATGCAGCAGAAACAGAACATCTATGAGACAGAGCGGAGAGACTCTGTTAGAGATGAGTCATTCTTTAACTCAACTGCCCTCCTCTGAACAGAATCTAGAAGCTTGAGAGAAGTTTTAGGGGCACTACCCCAGATGTTGGAACAATATTTCTCACAATAGGTGCCTCCGTAGCCAGGTGGGAAGGAGCAGCAGTGCATAGCACACACTTCTTGATTAGACCGGGGTTCGAGCCCATCACCACCAAATATGGAGGATGCGGAAAGGTCAGGGAATGACCACCACATATCCCGGAGCAATATGGCCTTAGTTGCTAATGCTCCTAAAAATCAAAAACAACAACAACAATATTTCACACCAGGGAGGATTTGTGCAGGGTGAACAGCTATTTGGAAGAAAAGTAATGCCAAGAGTGAAAGAGAAAACCCAGTTTTTTAGATGCAGAGTAAGCAATATTTGTAATGTGCTTATGCCGAGAGAGAGAGAGAGAGAGATTAGAAGTCAGGGTAATCCCCAATAAAGATATATCTTGCCTAGAAATCTGAATGTCATTGAAGATAAGCATAGGAGCAAAAGAATCCTTTTTGTGAGATATAAGACAGGATTGAGTTTTAGATGATTTAAATCAACTAAGTTATCTTTGCCCCCACTCGAGATCAGCATTTAAGGTATTTAAGCTATTGGTAGTAGATATTCGAGAAGTTGAACCTGTTTGAGAAGGCAAGGTTTCTCAAACTGGAGGGTGGAATTCAGTGTGCTATCATCAGCAAAACTATGGATAGAATTTCCAGTCAATGAAAGAAAGTCATTAATATGCAAGAGGAAAAGAGTGAGAGAAAGAAATGAAGTTCGGTAACACCAGATTTAGTGCAGAAGTTAAAAGATAGAGCCATCTACCATCACCTGCAGTGAGCAGTCAGAGAGAAAACTGGATATTCAATTACAAAAGACAGTTGGCAAACCATACAATGGAAGCATATTTAGAAGACCTTTATGCCAAACATGATTGAAAGTCTTTGAAATGTCAGAAGCAACTGCTTGAATTTCATCAAACTTTTCCATTGAATTTGTCCATAGATGGGTAATATAAGCCAACCTGGTGCTACCAGACAAAAAACATTATGGGGATTATACCCAGGGTTACTAACAGTCCATCTTGAAGGTGCAAGCAGGGGATTTGGCTGTCGCAGAATGACTGGACTTTGCAAAAATATTTGGTCTACTTGACTTGAGTGTCACCCGAATATCAGTTCCAACAGTGTTTTAGACCTGGTAGCAAGCACAGCTTGGCATATCTGAGAGAATGTCTGCGAGACCCTCAAGATATATTTTTTTTTGTCTTATTACATAATGTTAATTTCAAACTTTGGTTGTGGTTATTACTACATAATGAAAAGACATTGGCCATATTTCATATAGCTCGCAGTGTGTTCTGTAATTATTTGTAAATAAATATGCTTAGATATTTTTGATTTAATTTGTTTCCTTAACACTGAAGTGCATAATTATTTTACCTCAGTGTGTAACAAATTTGAGGATATAGGGGAAAATTATTTCAATTGAATGCTTGTTTTGGGAGGAAAATTTATAGTGATGCACTTTATGTGGCCATCACTCTATTTGCATGCTCCAGGAAGAGATCTTCAGAATGTTGATGTTCCAAGGTTCGCCATATGCTAAGTTCTGCCATATGGCATTCCTCAACCTATCCATGTTCAAATTTGTTGAACTTGTTTTTGTGTGGAATGTTGATTATGAATGACATCTGTCTTTTTAGCTTCATTTAACTCCATATGTTACTGCATTGCCCTTAACAACATTTGCATAACCAACAAGATTGCATAATACAGTAGACTCTTGATTTTCTGGGATAGATGGTAAAAATGAATTTTCGGTTAATCCAAAAATACAGTAAGTCCCCGACATACATAACAGATACATTCCAGGATTTCTTACGTAAGTTATGTAACTTGGGAATGAGTAGCAAAATATTGCTACTATGTCCCTGATATGCCAAAATTACAAAAACCAAATGAAACCTCAGAAGAAAAATAGTTATATATTTTTAATTAGTTCAATTAAAAAATTTATCTGGGGACAGAGGTGAAATAGCCATAGTAGCACATAAGAGAAGAAAACATAAAAGAAAGAAAACACACATGTTATTGTGCTCTAAAAACTGATATGTATTTCATAGCCTTGTTTATTATAGTTAACTTCATTGTTGCTTATCGCTTCACCACTTCTTGTATTTTGTCTTTCTCCTTTATTGTGTTCACCACTGCCAAATCTGAATGCTGTGTAATACTTATTAATGTTTGCCATTTTTTCATACATCCTTATTATTTTAATTTTCTGATCCAACTCTATCGCTTTCCTTTTTTTGGTAGATTTACTAGTACCGCTGTCACTTATTCTCTTAGTCGGCACCATGATAACAGTCAAAATTAAATTTTCTGAAAAGAACTTCACAGGACGAAAACTTACTTATAACCCCACTTGAACTCACATTTTACTAAAGCACATTTCTGGAGATCACTACCATAAAAACAATAAAAACAGTTTGCACTTTCCGGTTTATTGGACTTTTCTGTTAGTGCATCTAATTATAAATGGGTAGTAAACTCGATCTTATTGCATTTGCAATAATCCCAATAACTGGAATTCTGTGGGTTTTTATGCTACGGTATTATGGTGAAATGTATAATTTTTCAATACAGTAAGTCAGGGACTTACTGTATTAAAATGTTCAGCAACCTACGTAAAAAGTATGGCAATAGATGAAAAAACTTACTATGCACTACTTGCGTGTCCAATGTGAGCTTCCCTTTATTTTTTACGATGTCGATTTTAAATCTAATAGCTTCCCTTTATTTTTTACAGTGTCACATATGGTTTGGTCACCAACATTATAATGGTTCATTAGAGATTTAACAGATGCACCGTTTTCAAACTTTTGAATAATTTCAAGTTTTCACAACTCTTGCATTTGCCCATCATTTTAGCGATTTCTAAACAAAAAAAAAAAGTTACTATAAAAAAAAATTTCAACATTCCTGACATAAATAAGAAAACAAAATTTGTCCTTTTGCAGTGCGACGAAACAAAACAATTGCTGCGACGCACTAAAACAAACTAAACATTTGGTCTCTCTCTCTCTTTTTTTTTTTTTTTTTTTTTTTTTTTTTGGAGCAGCAGGTGTGAAGACAGTGGGGGTTGCAAGATAACAAGCACACTACTCTCTCAATGACAACTTAAATGTCACTTATTGTCCCTTATTTATGACTTGCAAAATATCTGTTTATACCTATTCTAGTTATTAGTTGAATTTTATGATTTTTGGTTGATTTTTTTTTTAATTTGGAGTCTTGAAGTGTCCCGGTTAATCCGATCCTGGTAAATCTAGAGTCTGCTGTATTTGCTGTTTTTTTCATTATGTTCTAGTATTTTTGAATAATATGATGTAACCCTAAATATATATGTCAGTAATTTTTAATGCTATAATATTATTTATAATAAAGCAGAAACCTGTATGTAAGAAGGCTTTGCTCAAAATTTTCTTGTTTTGAATAAATAACATAATATACTACTACTAATAATAATAAGAAATTATAACTCCAATTATAGTTCTGTTTTAAAGAATTTATAACACTAAATATGAAATGGATAAAAAAGTTCCATTATAGTTTTTTACAATATATAGTTTTGTTTTTTGGAACATTCGTAATCATGTTAACATTTGCTCATGTGCATATTTGTTGTTTGTTTTCCTTTATTAATAAGAAAGTTACAATTTAAATATTTTTAATAAATTTGTCTAAACATTGTATCTTTCTTTTTACAGTTCAGATGAAGCCATCACTTCAATATGTGAATTTACTGTACACAAAATATCCTCCAGACAAGTAAGTTTTTATTGTGAAGATTAATTTTCATAACTTAACTTTACTTAATTTTATTTCCATTTATTTTTGTAGGAGTTCTAGCATATGCTTTTTTGCTTTCTGGAGGAAATATGTTTAGCAGTGTAGAAAATTCTTCGCACTTAAATTATTTCAAGTAGTGGTGAACAACACATCTTTTTGTTGGCATTGGCAGACTACACTGATATCTTCATGGAAAATCATGAACTATGCATAAAGAAATCCAAAAATGTTAATTTAAAAGTTGTGTTCTAATTTAGCATTATATATTATTTATAATGTTTTAAATTATTATACTTTTTTTTTTTCTTCTTTTTTTAAAATTATATTTTTAACTATACAGACTGCTTGATACCTTAGTATTTAATCCGTTTAATACAAATCTTTTAAAAAAGAGAAATATTATTATTGGAAGATAGTGCAGTCAGATATGAAGTTTTCTGAGCAATGCAGACAGGCTGCAAAAGCAAGTCATGGGGTCATATGCTTGCTTTCTTGCATCACATGCCTCTATTACTATTATTATATCCTTATTTTTCAAAAAAATATCATTACATAAAAATACAATAATCTTCCAAGGGCATGTCATGGATTGTTCATTATTGTGATAAACTGTTTTTTTATTGTTATTTTTATTTTTCAAAAAAAGCTGTCCTTATAGAAAATTATTTTATTGCTCATCACATCAAGTACAATAAGATGATAGTAATATTCTATGGGTGCCTGAATTGTTAGGTTTATAGTATGGAATGCTTTAGTAGTAAATGTAAAAATTTGTTTAATCATTTGTAAATATATTCAGGCTATCCACTTTCACAGTGCCAGATGGAAATTTGTTCTAAGAATCAGTTACTCTCTGGCCAAAAGCAAATTTTTGTACATCTGTTCTGCAAATATGCTTTTCCAGTGTAACCTGAAAGTTGTGAGTAAAAGCACCCACTGCTTTTCAACATACTTGAAAAGCTTACGCAGTGAATTTTCGTAGCATTGCTCAGTGGATTGAAGTTTTTGTGGAATTTTTTTAAAAATGGAAATATTGTGCTTTAAAATATAAAGATGTTCGTATTTTGACTTTATTCTTCAGCACTAGAGTAAAATTATTGTAAAAATCAAATAACTTAGAAAAAAAAATTTAAAAAAACTAAAAACCTGTAAATAATATTTGTTGTTACTGTTTTGATGCAACAGTATTACTTAATTCAGTTTTATCAACATCTTTATCCCAATTCCACAGAAATTCTTCAGTTTATGCTTTTGTAAACCCAAATCAGAACAATTTAGGTCAACACATGATCTGATTTTCAAAGCTGTTTTTGTGCTCTCATCTATTATAAACTGTCTACAATTTGTTTGAAACAGATTAGCAATGAGCTGTGTCAATAATCTGAACGAGCCAGCATTTATTTTTTTTTATGCTGGTGTCATAAAATAATTACAATAAGTGGCAGTTATCATGATCACGTTTACAAATTGAATTTTGATTCTATTAAACGGCAATTCTAATAAGCGAAAATTGGAGCAATATTATCCCCAGCCTATAAAAATGAAGATATAAATCACAAATTTACACTTATTACCTTACCAATTAACAAAATTAAATGATACATGAAAATTGACAAACAAATCGGATGCTGAATTGACAAACGATCAACAAACTGAATGCTGTCCTACTCAACTACTCTTGCTGTAAAGAGAGAGATCTGGCAGCAAAGAAACAAAGTTCGAAAATGATGCAGCAAAAAATAAGTAATTATTTTTGTTAAGGGCCTGTACATATGTGTTCTTATGATTGAATTTGTTCCATTTGTTTTGTTACCTATGAATAAAAATATGTAAGTACAACTTAGTGTTTTTATTTCTAAACTTACTAAACCTTTTTTTTTTTTTTTTGTCTCCAAAACAGTATGTTTGATAAGTTCGAAAATCCGAACAAATCAGAAGGCTGAACTACCTCCAGTTCCAATTAGTTCGGATTAATGACGCCCTACTGTAGTTAAAAAATCCCAAGCCAGTTTGTACATTAATGGAACATGTTTGAAGTGATCTCCAAAAATGTGGTAGCTAATCATGATAACTAGATCCACTTATGTATATCCGTGTGTGTGTGTGTGCTCAAAGAAAGAGTAAAGATGCCATCAGAATTTAGTTTACTCAATCCATTTAAAACATTAAAATTAATTCAGTCAGGTGTCCTTGTAAATACTTAGTTTCTTGCTGCAATTTACAGAATTTGAAGTATATTTTTGGTAAGAGCACACTCTTGTTGTTGTTATTATTATTAGCCACATGGTGCAAGGAAGCCTGAGGCTTATGCTGCACCAGCAAAAAAAAAAAAATTCTGAGTTACTTACTCTGAGAGAGAGAGAGAGAGAGAGAGAGAGAGAGAGAGAGAGAGAGAGAGAGAGAGAGAGTGAGTGTGAGTGTCTGTGCCCCTGACTAATCTTGTTACTCTTCTCTTCACTTGTTTCAATGATCTATAGCCTTCCTAAAATGAGACTTCCAGACCTGTATGTAGTATTCAAGATTCACCCTGATCATTGCTTTGTGCAATGGGATAATCACCTCCTTTTCTTTGCTGAAAAAATTCTTGTATTATTAACATTGACAGAGCCCCATGAGCTGTCCTAATTAGCCCATCTACATAATTTAACCAGGTCTTGTAGGAGTAGCAGACCCTGATTACTGTCCATTAGCCACCCTACTGTTAATTCAACCTTTGTGTCATCATCAAACTTAGACATTGAAGATATGCTTTCCTCAATATTGATAAATATTGAAAACATTAGGGAGCTTAACACCCCGAGGGACTTCACTCTTGACAGTAGTCCATGCAGAGCAGTAGCCATTAATAACTGCTCTGTCTCCTGCCACTCAACCATCCATTTATTCACAGTATTACAGTAATGTGCCTGTAATGCCACACTGCTCCAATTTGTGCAGTAGTCTTTTATATGGAGCAGTATCAAAACCTTTACTGAAATCCAAGTGGATGATGTCAAAATTATTTTTTTTCATCCAGTTTTCTTATTATTGCATCATGTGCATCCTCAGTAAGAAGATGGTAGTTGGTTCCTCTTGCATGACAACACACCAAGCCATAAGGCCTTCACCATTTGGAAGTTTTTGGCTAGCAAAAAAAAGGTCTGCATACTGTTGTATTTGCCATATTCACCATTTTTTTGTTCCTGAAGCTCAAGGAACACTTCTGCAAGGCTTATTTTCATGACATCAACACCATTCAAAGAGCTGTAATGAGAACATTGAACAGTATACTAGTCACTACTTTCCACCATTCATTCCATACACTTTGTGATCATTGCATATAGCGTGTGGATGTAGGAGGAAGTTACTTTGAATAAACCAAGGTTAGTTTACTTGTACGTGGGATCATTATTCTTTTCTAGCATCAGTCTTGTTTTCCAATTGCCGCACTATGTAGTTAAGGCACAATTCCAAGAATTTAACACCCTTGAAATCGAGGTGATTTACTCGTAGTGCAAACAAAGTTATTTTAAAAATAAAAATACTTCTATTATGTTTTGTGAATGAAGGTGAATATAAATGTATATTTGTATACTAACTGGATCCAAAAAGTATTTCCACTTAGGACTGCGAAAGTGCTAAATTTGCTACTGTATACAGACACCATCTGTTCGGGAAAAATTCTCTTTAATGTACATCCTGCCACACTTAACTGCTCAGTTGTCACCACCATTTGACAAAAATTCTTCTTAATTCATGTCCTGCCCTCATTTACTGCTTGGTTGTCCTGCCATTTGACCATCCACTCGAGTACTTTCCATTGCTTTCCAGAATGCAGATTTTACAAACATTATCTTATTTCTTGGAAGTGATGAAAATATAAAATATGAATGAATTATTTCTCTGTTTGAATTGTATTTGCTTATGCCAAATTATAACAATCCCTAAATGAATGGCGCCTCCATAGCCAGGTGGGCAGGAGCAGCAGTGCGTAGCACACGCTTCTTGATTAGACTGGGGTTTGAGCCCGTGACCACCAAATACGGAGGATGCGAAAGGTCAGGGAATGACCACCGCATATCCCCAGAGCAATATGGCCTTAGTTGCTAATGCTCCTAAAAACCAAATAACAACAACCCTAAATGAATGTTGTCACAAACAGCTTTCCAAATGCATTTTAGCTGAACCAGCCAGCCAGCCAACCAATCAGTCTTCCGAATGAATTGTGCATAGATATAATTTGATCTCAGGAGCCCTCATATCCTTAAGCCTTATACTAACAGTAGCAGCAGCAACAACACAAAGACCATATAAACTGGCAACCCATATGCACTGTCACACTGTTCAAAGTACATGATGCTAAAAAAAAAACCAAAAATAACTAGCCAACCCTTATATTAATTTTGGCTTTTAGATTGTATATGCTGTCCTGGTGTACACATGATTTCAAAATATATTTGTGGGACAGTCATTACTTTCTTGATAAGGTTGTAATCTGTCTTTGCATGAGATCATGGTATACAGCAGTATGTGCATACACAAAATGTTGTGGCATAATGTCAGGGAACAAAGTATGATCACATTTAGCTATCAGAATGGTTTCCGTTCTAATGCTGTTGAAATGATCAGCATTACCAGAACAGAAGATAACCATTAAATCCAGCTATGAAATTACACTCAACTATTTTAATAGAATGGTTTATATTTTTCCTGATCATTTTTCCAGATTGTTTGCTGTTCTTAAAGCAGCATAAAGGGTTTTTATTTAGTATTTATATAATACTAATTAATTGCAAGGAAATTAAGTTTATTCATTAAGATTTGTTTATTATCTGTTTTGGTTATTATTCTTCTAGGAACCAGTAAAAAGGATTCTAGGTTTAACAGAAAGTTGTCTTGTTGAGAGAGATCCAACTACATACAATATTGCAACTGTGAAACCATTAGCTGAGGTAGGTAAAAGATCTAAGTAGGGTAATTTTGAATTTTTACTGATTTCAGTAATGGAAGCTGGTACAAATGGAAATTTCTGTACCAGTTTAAATGCAATATTTTTGAGAAGATGCTCAACTCTTTGCGACTTTTGCAGACATGAAGAGTTGAGAAAATTTTTAGTTTTAATGAAAATTAACCAGACTTGCATATGTGAGTTCTTAATCATATAATTTGCATTTTTTTGATTATTATTGATCTAGTAAAACATCATGTTTGCCTGGATCTTGTGTAAATAATTATGTGAAATGCTAGTCATGTGCTATGAAAGTTTCATGCCTTTAGAAATATCGCAACACCCATTGATATTTCAGTAAAGTTTTGTACATCTATAAATTAAAATTCATAAAACCTACCAAAAACACACATGAAAAAATAACCACCTCATGGAAATTGTAAATTTCACACCATGAATAGAGTTATAAAGGGGCATAGGTGTGATCGCCTCCCACCCCACTGTACAAACTTAATACATGAGCGCTATTAATACTTAATAGGCCTCATTCTGTTATCAAGATAGGATGTCAGATTAGCAATAAATTCCATTTCTCTTTATGGACAGATTTTAGTGTATGTTGGATTATTAAGGAAGGGTGGCAATTTGCAGTTCACTTCCCCAAAAGCAGGTGAGATTCAGGTCTGGATTATATGGCAGGATACTCCATTTTCTGGATGTTTCCATTTTCCTGAAATTCATCAGCTGAGTTCAAGACAAAGCATGTTATCATCCATAAGAAGGAGTTGTGGACATTCTGTCCTTGATGACATGAGTGGTTTGTGTTCATTAATGGTTGTTCTCTAACTTCAAAATGTTTTTTAGAAGCTGGATCTTTACTCATCAAAGAACATAAGTTGTTTAGTGTCCGAATTGCAGTTCTTTGTATCCACAATAAAGAAGCTCTCTTGTGGGAATAGTAATAGAGGCATGTGATGCAAGAAAGCAAGTGTTATGAGCTTATGTAACATCAGCCAAAAAAAAAAACCAAATAAAATAAAATTACAGAAAAATAAAATATAAAAATTCTCATACAACCATTCCCTCTAAATGTTTGTCCAGTTCCTCCTTGAATTTATTTAAGCTATCAAGTTCCACAATGACAGATGGAACTTTGTTCCAGCAATTAACCATCCACTGGCCAAAGGCAAATTTCTGCACATCTATTCTACATCTGTCCTTTCTTAATTTGAATTTATGCCCCCTTAGATTCGTAATCTGAACAAGTGGAAGGATCCCATCAGAATTCAGCATGCTCAACCCATTCAAGGCCTTATACACCTCAATCAGACCACCTCGCAGATGCCTAGTCTCCAGACACTGTAATTTGCAGAATTTAAGCCTTTCTTGGTAAGAGGACCCCTTTGTTTCCCTTACCAATCTTGCTCTTCCCTGTACATGCTTAAGCAACTCTACATCCTTCCTAAAATGAGACCTCCAGATCTGTACGCAGTACTCAAGGCGTGGCCTGACCATTGCATTATACAAAGGGATAATTACCTCCTTTTCCCTGCTAGCAAAATTCCTGTCTATCATTGACCATATGGCATGACCTGCTCTAGCAGCCTGTCTGCATTGCTCAGAAAACTTCATATCTGACTGCACAATCACTCCAGCTATTTTTCATTTTCTACCACCCTAAGTGCAGTACCACACAGTTGGTACGTTCCTCTGGGGTTACTTCTACCCATATGCAGTACCTTGCATTTGTCAATGTTAAACTTCAGTTGCCACTTCTCAGCCCATCTGCCCATATTTTCTAGATTCTGTTGCAGTAGCAGGCTGCCATTACTGTCATTAAGAACCCTGCCAATCTTTGTATCATCTGCAAACTTCAACACTAAGCCTGATATACCTTCATCAATATCATTGATAAATATACAAAACAACAGTGGGACCAACATCGAACCCTGTGGCACTCCACGAAAAGCAGCGTCCATTGATTACTGCCTTTGTCTTCTCCCATTCAACCACCCTTTTATCCATTGTAGCAACTTACCCTTAATACCATTCTGCTCCAATTTGTACAGTAGTCTTCCATGTGCAACAGTGTCAAAAGCTTTCCTGAAATCCAAGTACAGTGGTACCTTGGATTGCGAGTAACTTGGTCTGCGAGTGTTTTGCAAGACGAGCAAAAATTTTTAATAAATTTTAACTTGATAAACGAGCGAGGTCTTTCAATAAGAGTACAGTCAGTCCTCGTATAACACATGTTTACACTACACGAATTCGATCATACACAATTTATAAATAGGGGAATGATATCTTATATAACACGAACCGAATTCACTTATGCACGATTTGCCTTTGTGTTTACAAGAAATGGCAGTCAAATGCAGAATCACCCCAACCGAGCGCAACACAATAGGAATGAAGAGAAGATTCTGAAAATGTATTTATGTTTTTTATATCAGTGAAGGGGAAACACATTTCACCATAATAACGTAAAAACCAACACAATTCCAGCTATCGGTATAATCGCAAATGCAATTAGATCGAGTTTACTACCAGTTTATAACAGATTCCACTAGCAGAAACGCAACTGGAAATTGTCTTTATTGTTTTTATGGTAGTAACCCCTAGAAATGTGCTTTAGGAAAATGTGAGGTGTTAATAGTGTATCTCTGCATTTATGGTGTTGTTTATTCAGTTGCTACACGCGCGCAGCTTTGTTTATGTGTATCAAGGGTTCCTCCTCATTTTGTAATTGTGCTTTATTTCCTAAAAATTGTCTGCCGAGCGTCACATGATCACGTGCTGCTTGGGATTGTGGTTAATTGTCTCACATGCTCGGTCTCATTCAGCATACCTCATTCGTATACAGTCAACATTGTAGTGAACATTCGTGCTAGCGTTGTGACCACGTGTATGTGCGTAAAGCATTTTTTTTTGTGTTCAAATTTAGTGACTGTTATTTATTAACTGTGCACTACGAAAATGGTCCCAATGAAGAAAAGGGTTGAAAAGGAAGGCGGTAAGAAGAAGGAGATGATTACGGTAGAAGTTAAGAAGGAAATCATCGAGAAGTATGAACAAGGTATGAAAGTGGCTGCTATCGCAAGATTTTATAAGAAGTCTATGTCAACAATTTGCACAATATTAAAGAAGAACTAAGGGGACTAGATGTAGCAAAAGGAATCACGAGAATATCAAAGCAATGGCCACGTATTCTGGAAGATGTAGAAAAGTTGCTTTTGGTGTGGATAAACGAGAAGCAACTAGCGGGTGATACTGTGACCGAGAACTTGATCTGTGAGAAGGGAAAGGCCTTGTACGCCGACCTCGTAAGTAAACAGCCAGGTACGTCTACAGAAAACGAAGAAGGCTTCAAGGCGAGCAGGGAATGGTTTGATAACTTTAAGAGGAGAAGTGGCATCCATAGTGTTGTGAGGCACGGAGAGGCTGCGAGTTCGGACGCTAAGGCAGCTGAGGCGTTCTTTGCCGAGTTCCAGAAGCTCATGGTTTCCGAGTGTTACCTGCCACAGCAAGTTTTTAATTGCGATGAGACGGGGCTTTTTTGGAAAAAGATGCCAAAGAGGACCTACATTACAGCAGAAGAGAATGCAATGCTCGGTCACAAGCCCATGAAAGACCGTCTCACCCTCTTGCTGTGTGCTAATGCAAGCGGTGATTTCAAAGTCAAGCCCCTGCTCGTGTATCATTCTGAGAATCCACGAGCCTTCAAGAAATGCAAGGTGCAGAAGAGCCAGTTAACCGTTATGTGGAGGTCCAACAGCAAGGCTTGGGTCACTCGTATCTTGTTCGTTGAGTGGATCAACGAGGTCTTCGGTCCTGCAGTGAAGAAATATCTTTTAGAAAAAAAACTGCCACTCAAAGTCTTGCTGGTTATGGATAATGCTTCTGCTCATCCCCCAGACCTTGAGAACGACTTACTGGAAGAATTCAAATTCATTAAGGTCCAGTTCCTTCCTCCCAACACTACTCCATTACTCCAGCCCATGGATCAGCAGGTCATTTCGAACTTTAAAAAGCTTTACATCAAGGCGCTATTTCAGCGATGCTTCGAGGTGACCGAAGGAACTAACCTTACCCTCCGAGAGTTTTGGAAAAATCACTTCCACATCGTAAACTGCCTCAAAATCATCAATAAAGCCTGGGATGGGGTCACCAAGAGAACCCTCAATTCTGCTTGGAGAAAACTGTGGTCTGATTGCGTTGAGGGGTTTGCTCATGAACAGGAGCTGCCAGTTGTCGATGAAATTGTGTCCTTGGGGATGACCATGGGACTGGAGGTGAATAAGGATGACATTCAAGAGCTGGTGGAGGAACATGGCCAGGAGTTTACCACAGACGAACTGATGGATCTGCATCGCGAGCAACAGCAAGAGGTTATGGAGGAGATCTCGTCTGAGGAGGAGGAGAAAAAAATGGATACATCCCTCTCTTCAAATGAGATTAGGGAGGTGTGTAAAATGTGGGAAACAGTGCAAAATTTTGTAGAAAAGCACCACCCGAGGAAGGCTGTGGCAGTGCGAGCGATGAATCTGTTTAACGACAATGCAATGTCATATTTCCGTGAAATTCTCAAAAGGAGGCAAAAGCAAGTGTCATTGGAGAGGTTCCTTGTTAAAGTCCCACAAAAAGAAAAAGTCAACAGATAGTAGTGATTCCGTTAGTGACAGTAAAAGTTGTCCTACCCAATAATTAATAAATTCAATTGCTATTAAAAATATGAAAAGGTATGTATGTATTTTGTATTAATCATTTTTACAGTATATGAATATTTGTGAGTTTTGGAACAAATCATCTGGGTTTCCATTATTTCATATGGGGAAATTCGCTTTGATATACGAGTGCTTTGGATTACGAGCACGTTTCCTGAACGAATTATGCTCGCAAACCAAGGTACCACTGTATATGATATCAAAATTATTTTTTGCATCCAGTTCCTTTGTAACCACATCATATTATCCGAATATTTTCTGACCAGATTTGTCAGACAAGACTTTCCCTTAATAAACCCATGCTGTGTCTGAATTATTGCTGCAGTCTTGTCTAGATTATCCTGCGAAGCATCTTTAATCAGTGACTCCATTATTTTACCCGGAACAGAAGTTAAACTAACTGGTCTGCAATTACTTGTATCACCTTCGATCCTCCCTTTGTGAATTTGCAATAAATTTGCACATCTCCAGTCTGTAGGGACTTCCCCTGAGTTCAAGGATGCTCTCATAATTATGGCTAAGGTTTGCTTAGTTTCTTTGCCGCCTCCTTTAATATAACTGGATGGATCCCATCTGCCCCGGGTGCCTTTCTTATGTTTAACTTCAACAATTTCTCCTCCACTTTGCTCTCATTTATTACAAAATCATTAAGCACCCTGTTACAATTTGATAAACTTCTGGCATTTCTCTTCCTTAATAATTCCTCATGTGTGAATGTAGATGCAAAATTCTCATTCAGTTTGTTTGCTATCTTAGCAGGATCATCATCAGTCAAACCACTGATGTCAATTGGACCAATCTGATTCATCCCCTTCCTTTTAGAGTTTATATACGTAAAGAAATCCTTACTGTTTTTCTTTGCATCCTTTGCCAAAGATTTCTTGTAATCTGTCTTCGTTTGCCTAATCTCCTTTGTGACTTGATCTACCATAGGCTTCTGTGTTGCCTGATAATTTATATGCATCCCATGCATTTTTATTCTGTACCACGAGTCTCATTAGTTCATTTGAAGTGCCTCCGTAGCCAGGAGCAGGAGGGCAGGTGGGCAGGAGCAGCAGTGCGTAGCACACGCTTCTTGATTAGACCGGAGTTCGAGCCTGTGACCACCAAATACAGAGGATGCGAAAAGGTCAGGGAATGACCACCGCATATCCCTGGAGCAATATGGTCTTAGTTGCTAATGCTCCTAAAAACCAAATAACAAACAAACAAAAACAATTACTTTCTCTGGTTACCTCTTGAACTTGCTGCTGCAGAAAACAATCATCCAATAAATCCATAAAAGTCTTGCTAGTGTGTGAGTGATTAACCCATACATTCCAGTCAATATCTGGGAAGTTAAAATTCTCCATTATATGACATTCTGATTTACTAGCTCACTCTGTTTCTCTGTACAATTGTTTGTTGTATTCGTTCGTGCTATTAGGCCTATAGCACACTCCTACTCTTATTTTATTTCCAGTGCTTATGTCACACCAAACTGACTCAACATTGCACTGACCATCTATATCAACTGGATGCACTTTCTTTGATTTTATGTTTTTCTTAATTAACAGCATAACCCCTCCTCCCTTCCTATACAGTCTATTCTTTCTGTACACATTGTACTCCCTAAATTCCAGTTCTACATTCATCTGTGTGACACCACATCTCTGAATATCCCAACAGTATCTGCCTTTAATGTCTTTACCAGCACTTCAGATTCATCAAATGCATTTACTCTACTTCTAGCATTGGTGTAGATGCAAGTATACATGCACCTATTCTTATTCTTAGTTACCCTAACATATCCCATGTATTTATTGTTAGTGAAATAAAAATTACAGGCTTCATAGCCTAGAGATCCCTTTAATTTTTTAATCTGTACTTTGATACAGTATGACCTGTAGCCAGTAAGTGCTCAAAAAACAATTTGATTATTTTTTTGACAATTTGATATTTCTATTATATATGGCTGTTTTTTTTTTTTTTTTTTTGATGAACCCTAAAATGCAGAGGAAAATGCATCTATCCTGATAAGACAAGTTGCAATCACTGCAAGAAATGTTGTATACTAGGTCATTTATTTGTATTGCAAATGAGGAAAGGACTGAGTGTTCAGTATAGTAACATCCAGTGAGAATAAATTATCATTACCGCCAAGTCTACAATCCTTAAGATTATTAAATAGTGTATCGTAGATCTTAATTCCAAATTGTATCGCCTGTCTACACATGCTTTGAGGTAATGATAAATTATTCTCACTAGATGTTACCTCATTATATATGAATGTAAACTTTGGATACACATTAGATATTCTTTGGGATATGTTAAATAATAAAATGATACCGATTAATTATACAAAGCTTCCTATTAAGGAAATTTTTCACTCAATTAAACTCTTAGTTGAAGCCAACTATATCACCTTTCGAAACAGAGTATACAAACAAATATTTGGTTTGCCAATGGGATTAAGCCTGAGTGGCCTTATATCGGAGATCTATCTCTCAACGATTGAACGTATACATTTGACACCTTTTCTACCCCTTGGGCTTCATAATTCCTTTTGATTCGAATTACTTTTCTACCCCGTATCGCATCCTCTCTAAAGGTGATATAGTTGGCTTCAACTAAAAGTTCAATTAAGTGAAAATTTTCCTTAATAGGAAGTTCCATATAATTAATCGATATCAAGTTATTATTTAACATATCCCAAAGAATATCTAATGTATATTCAACGTTTACATTCGTATATTAGCATTAGTAGAGACATATGATGCAAGAAAGCAAGCTTATACAGCATCAGCCAAAAAAAAAAAAAAAAACCCACTCTCCCATTTCACCTCTCCGTTCATTCCAAATACCTGTTCAGCTCAGCCTTAAATTTCTTTAGGCTATCAACTTCTGCAACAAAGGATGGAAGTCTGTTCCACCAACCAACCAGCCACTGGCTAAAGGCAGACTTCTGCACATCTATCCTACATCTTTCTTTCCGAAATTTAAATTTATGCCCTTTCAAATGATTATTCTGAGCAAGAGGGAGAATTCCATCAGCATTGAGCATGCTCAAGCCATTCAAGGCATTATACACCTCAATTAGATCACTGTAATTTGTAAAATTTAAGACTTTCTTCATAAGAGCAATCCTTTGTTCCATTCACTAATCTTGTTGCCCTTCAATGTACTTGTTCGAACAGCTCTACATTCTTCTTAAAATGAGGCCTCCAGATTTGTATACAGTACTCAAGGTATGGCCTGACCATTGCCTTATATAAGGGGATAATCACCTCCTTATCCCTGCTAGAAAAATTCCTGTATATCATTGACAAGACATTATGAGCTACTCTTGCAGACCATCTGCACTGCTCAGAAAACTTCATATCTGCCTGCACAATTACCCCCAGGTCCTTTTCATTCTCTACCACTGTCAGTGTAGTACCACTGAGTTGATACATCACTCTGAGGTTACTGCTTCCCATTTGTAGTACTTTACATTTGTCAATGTTAAACTTCATTTGCCACCTCTCACCTCATCTGCTAAACTTTTCTAAATCCTGTTGCAGCAGCGTACTGTCATTAGTGTCCTTAACAACCCTATCAACCTTCGTATCGTCTGCAAACTTAGACATTAAGCCTGATATACCATCATCAATATCATTTATAAATACATAAAACAACAATATACCCAACGCTGAACCCTGATGGACTCCACTAATAACATTAGTCCACGAAGAGCAGTGTCCATTGATTACTACTCTGTCTTCTCCCACTCAACCATCCCTTTATCCATAGCAGCAATTTGCCACCAATGCCACACAGCTCCAATTTGTGCAGCAGTCTTCCATGTGCAACAGTATCAAAAGCCTTTCTAAGATCAAAATATATGATATCCAAGTTATTCCCCGCATTCAGTTCCTTTATGACCACATCATAGTATCCAATCAAATTGCACAGGCAAGACTTTCCCTTAACAAAACCATGCTGTGTCCGATCTATAACTGAAGTCTTGTCTAGATGATCTTGCAGTGCTTCTTTAACCAGTGCCTCCATTAATTTCCTTGAACAGAAGTTAAACTAACAGGTCTATAATTACTTGTGTTACCCTTTGATCCGCCTTTGTGAATTGGGGTCACATTTGCACATCTCCAGTCCATGGGTACCTTCCCTGAGTCCAATGAAGCTCTCATAATTATGACTAAGGGTTTGCTTACTTCCTTTGCTGCCTCCTTTAATATAACACGGATAGATCTCGTCCACCCTGGGTGCCTTTTTTATGTGTATCTTCGACAATTTCTCCTGCACTTTCCTCTCAGTTATTACAAAATCATCCAACTCACTGCCCGAGTTTAACTCACCTCTGGTATTCCCCCCTCTCTGAATAACTCCTCATGGAAGAATGATGATATCCTGAGGTGGATATCATCATTCTTCTTTTTCTTGGTGATTCCCTCGATGATAATAATAATAATAATAGTGTGTAATTTCCGTATTGGCCTGGCTACAATTTTAAATTCGGTATCTTTAAAGAATAAGTTTGTGTCACTGTTCAACATATAGGTCAGAAATAAAGTATTTTTTGATATACTCTTGTTGGTTGGTGTATTTGTTTGTATTCTGTCCTTAGTTTGTACCCTAATTCTGTCTGTTGTAGCAAGTCTATTGTAACCCCTGTCTAAGAACTGATGGCTAATATTTGTATTTCTGAGCCCAAAGCAGATTCCGTCATTGAATATTTATAAGTATTGAGAAATTGATTAAAGATAATCAATCTTTTGTAGGTGAATGGGTGATAGCTGTTATAATGCAGAAGCATACCTGTGTTTGTAGGTTTGCATTAGATGTTAAATTGGATTTTATTTGTGTCCTGAGTAAGCGTGAATTTTTCCTGAGTAAGCGTGAAATTTAGAAAATTTAATGACTTAGTATTAATATTCTCCCTCTCCAATGTAAATTTGAGTCCAGAGTGAATATTATTAAATGACTGTAAAATGTCTTGGATAGTGCTACTATCATTAAGGACTTGAACATTGTTTGAATACCACTCATAGTATGTGATACCGGGTAGGAAAGGCATCAAATGTGTACCCTCAATCGTTAGAGATAGATCTCCGATATAAGGCCGCTCAGGCATAATCCCATTGGCAAACCAAAAATTTGTTTGTATACTTCGTCTCGAAATGTGATATAGTTGGCTTCAACTAACAGTTTAATTAAGTGAAAAATTTCCGTAATAGGAAGCTTTGTATAATTAATCGGTATCAAGTTATTATTTAATATATCCCAAAGAATATCTAATGTGTATTCAACATTTACATTCGTATATAACGAGGTAACATCTAGTGAGAATAAATTATCATTACGTGAAAAATTAAGTATTAAGGAAATTTTTCACTTAATTAAACTCTTAGTTGAAGCCAATTGTATCACCTTTCGAGACAAAGTATACAAACAAAGTTTTGGTTTGCCAATGGGATTAAGCTTGAGTGGCCTTATATCGGAGATCTATCTGTCAACGATTGAACGTATACATTTGACTTGGCTTCATAGTCCCTTTTGATTCGAATTACTTTTCTACCACGTATTATATACTCTCGAAAGGTGATATAGTTGGCTTCAATAACAGTTCAATTAAGTGAAAAATTTCCTTAATAGGAAGTTTTGTATAATTAATCGGTATTGTGTTATTATTTAACATATTCCAAAGAATATCTAATGTGTATTCAACGTTTACATTGTTTTTTATTCTCACTAAATTATTTATATAATTTAGTGAGAATAAATTATGATTACTGCCAAGTCTACAGTCCTTAAGATTATTAAATAGTATATCGTAGTTCTTAATCCCAAATCGTATTGTCTGTCTACACATGCCTTGTGGTAATGATAATTTATACTCACTAGATATTACCTCATTATATATGAATGTAAAAGTTGAATACACATTAGATATTCTTTGGGATATGTTAAATAATAATACGATACCGATTAATTATACAAAGCTTCCTATTAAGGAAATTTTTCACTTAATTAAACTCTTAGTTGAAGCCAAGTAAGATTTTAATTTCCTATATATCACCTTTCGAGACAAAGTACACAAACAAATTTTTGGTTTCCCATTGGGATTAAGCCTGAGCAGCCTTATATCAGAGCTCTATCTCTCAACGATTGAACGTATACATTTGACGCCTTGTGCTTTATAGTCCCTTTTGATTCAAATTACTTTTCTACCCTGTATCGCACACTATGGAAGGTATTTAGATGATTCTAGTCATTACCAGTAGTAGCACTAAACTGTAATGTTACAGTTTATACAGCAGTCTTGTATGTGCAACAGTATCAAAGGCTTTCCTGAAATCCAAGTATATGATATCAAAATTATTTTTTACCTATAGTTCCTTTGTGACTGTGTCATAGTGTCCACTCATTGGTCAGACAAGATTTCCCCTTCATAAAACCATGTTATGTTTCAGTTATAACTGCACTCCTGTCTTGATGGTTCTGCATTACTTTTATAACTAGTGACTCCATTATTTTCCCTGGAACAGAATTTAGGCTAACAGGTCTGTAATTATTTGTGTTACCCTTTGTTCCTCCTTTGTGAATTGGGAATGCATTTGCACATCACCAGTCTGCAGGGATTTCTCCTGAATTCAGAGGTGCTTTCATAATTATGATTAACAGTTTGCATACCTCCTTAGCTGTGTCCCTTAATTTAAGTGGATAGATCCAATCCACTCCAAGTGCCTTTTTTATGTTTAACTGCAACAGTTTCTTCTTCCTCTTTACTCTTAGTTAATACAAAATCATTTAGCTGCCTGTTAGAGTTTGATAAATGTCTGGTTTCCACTTCCCTAAAGAATTCCTCATGTGTTAATGTAGATGCAAAATACTTATGCAGTTTATCAGCAGCCTGAGCAGGATCATCAACATTAGAAGGAAGGGGATGTCATGCACCTCCTTCCTTCTAGTATTTACGTAAGAAGTCTTTGCTTTTTTTTTTTTTTTTTTTGCATCATTTGTCAGATTCTCACCTGGCTTAGCATGCCTAACCTCTTTTGTGACTTGATTACAGACTGGTTTATATCTATCATATTGAGCCGACCGGGCTAGCCGAGTGGGTAAAGTACCTGCCCGGCAACCCAAAGGTCGCGGGTTCGATTCCCGCCTCGGGCTTGGATCAAAGTACTGCAAAAAACCTTGGGAGGTGCAATATGGCCACAGAAGCCGATGCGCCAACAACTACCAAATCAAAAAAAAATATATCTATCATATGCTTTTGTATCACTTGACAATTTATATGCACCCCATGCATTTTTCTTCTCTGCCATGATTCTCATTAGTTCATCTGATATCCATTTATGTCTAAGCCTTGAACAGTATTTCTTAGTTGGTATGAAAAGCCTATGATTATTTTCTTAAATGCTTCCATGATTATATCTTTGAATGTTTCCCATTTAGAATTTGCCGATGGAACATCATCAGTTGGTCACACTTCATAGAATTTAAACTGTTTGAGACCACTGTAGTCACCTAATTATGGAAGCAAAACCCCTTCCTTTTACCCTTGATGGTAGGTACATCCTTAAGTAAATCCCACATCAGTACACCGTGATCACTGCCACTTATTGGTTTTTTATCTGTAAATTCTTAATGTATGAATTATCACTGCTGATAATCAGATAAATAATATTACTCTTTAGTTGCCTCTCTAACATTCTACTGTAGAAAAGAGTCATCCAATAAATCCACAAAATCTTGCTAGTGTGTGAATGACCAGCCTGCAAGTCCAAGTCAATATCTAGAAAGTTATCCCCTATTATTAGACATTCTGATTTATTGGCCCATTCTGTTTCTCAATATAGTTGGTCTTTGCACTCCTCAATATCATTAGGCCTATAACACAATCCTACTCTCATTGTTTTTTCAGTACAAAAAAAAAAGTAAAGTTTGTAATTTAAGTATGACACATGTGCAGTTGGGCAAAGTACATCATGTAGAGTGTGTAGTTGTACAGGTCCCTCCTCCCAATTAGAATGCAGTGGAGAAACCTACTAGGAAACCCTCCTGCCATGATGATGTGCCTCCTCTCCTTTGAGGAATGGCATGAAACCTGTTGACAATGGCTGCAAATGGTCTGACAAGTGTGTAATTTCAAACAGAGACGTGCTGTCTGTTTAGTGCGATCTCCCACATCGGGCACTTTGGTCTTATGACTTTACTCCCCCTTCATTACCCATTTCCCTTCCCTACCTCCATCCTAAATGTTGCGCAAGGTGGACCACACTACAAATCTCTTTCTGCCTTTGACAGCTCCCTCACCCCCCCATTGATGGTGGGCTCCCCTGTGTTTCTTAATTTCCTAGTTCTAGGTGAAAAGTCTTCCCATCATCCACCTCCTTTATTCATCCCCTTTTTTCCAACACTGGAACTATAATCCTTGCCCTCCCTTTCCAACAAAAAGAGTTTTCAGCATTTTTTTTTATTTATTTTTTACTCCAGGGCCCTTCCTGGTAAGCTTGGTGTCATCCATGGTTTGCTCCAACCAGAAACTACTTGACTCTTTACTACACCTGGCTTGCCTATGCGGGGTGGTGGATGGGAAATGTGGGGTCCCAATAGGCCCTACTTCTAAATGGCCAGAGGAACAACAGACTTCACTATATAAACTGCACTATTATAGAGTTTTACTGTCAGAGTATGCTATGTGGAGTTTGGTGGGGGCTAATGCTTCTTGAAGCAACACTGTACACTATCCTTTCTATACACATTGTACTCCTCATATTCAAATTCTGCATCCCTTATATCTGAGTGACACTGTGTTTTTGATGCTCTCAAATGTCTGCATTTGCTGACTTGACCAGCACCTCAAATTCGTCAAATTTATTTGCTATGCTTGTAGTATTTGGTATACATGCACTTGTTCTTACCTTTAGTTACCCTAACATAACCCATGTATTTATTTGTTCTGTGTTGATTCACAGCAGGCCTTGCTTCCTATTTTGCTGCATGTTCCAATAGAAGCAATGCAAGAATGAATTTGACCTCTGCCTGCAGCATTTGTTAATCTATTAGTCTGCATATCCCCCCCCTAGTGGTTTTCTGCCTAATGCTGCCTCGATAGCATTAGCAAATATTCTTGCACCCTTTTGATTTAAGTGTATCCTATCCCTGTAGAAGCAGTCTCCTGTTAATAACCACAGACCATGCTGAGAAAAATTCTACCCCATGAGCCTTGTACAGTTTTTCCAGGGTTGAATTGATTGACAGGGTTTCCTTCATATACTCTCTCTCTCTCTCTCCCCTATCATGTTTGGGCAGAATTGCAAACACATTCAAATTTAACTATGTGGCAACTTTTTTTTTAGACATTGCTCTGTACTTAAGTAATTCCACAGATCTGCTGTTAATGTCATTAGTTCCAACGTGTACAACAGTATCACCTTTTGTGCTTTTAAAAGATGATATCTGCTGTGATATCGAAGCAAAGATGATATCTACAATGAGATCAACTTTTGCTCCTGGTGGACATACTCTGGTCCTATTCCACCTATCTTTTTTCCACAATATAATTTGTTTCCCCGACAGTAGAGTCACTAACAATATCTGACTCTTGTGAAACCATGCATTTATTTCAGCACATTTATTTCTTGAAATGTTGATTCTTTAAAATCTGAAGTAGTATTTATTAGTTGTAAAGTTCATTGAAAATAGGACACCATTCTCCATTTTTTAAATTATCTGTAAAGCCGACTTAATATAAAGAGTAGTTAAAAAAAAAATTCACGAGTTAAATTAAAAAAAAATTCATATCCAATTATCAGTTTTAGAATAATCTCTTTTGATATTCATTGTTTTGCACACTCTTTAATAATGCTGTTATTTGTTACTAAATTCATTTAGATTCAGTTTGATATTATTTGATTTAAAAAGAAATGAAATGTTTCGAATTGTTAAAACTATAATAATGGTTTTATCTTTTTATCTCTGATTTTATCAACATTTCAGATTTTTGCCTTAGTCAGAAGTTCTGAAAATCCTCAATATTTCAGTATAGAATATGTAAAAGGACAAATTAGCAAGTACACATCAACTGAAAGGTAAGATATTTCCATTTGTTGAAGACATTTTACTAAAGAAAAAGCAAAATGAGGAACACTAAATATTGTGTAAATTCTTTTAAATACTGCTTTTCTTTTCTTAATTATTTTGTTTATTTATTTTTTATTTTATTTTTTTGTTGTTTTGTAGAGATGCATTGTTGGCTTCCCTTCTTGATGGAGTGAGGGCATCAGGTAATAGAGATGTCCATGTAAAGATGGTGCCAACAAATCGTGGTCAACGCCTTGGGCCCTTTACTGTTCCTGTAGATGAAGAAGTAGAGACTTGTCATTTAAGATTTTTGCAGGCTCTTCCATGTATGTTGAGATTGCTCTATTTAATAAGCTGATTGGTTTGCTTATAAAGGAACCATGAACATAAACTCTGGTCATTTCTAAAATATATTTATATGGCTGCCAACTCTCCTGATTTACTGCAGAGAATGGCATTTATGACTCTATTTGACCATTTTCCCTCTCTTTCACCATCTTAACATAGTTTTTATCAGTATTTTTATAATAGGTTTCTCCATCTTTTTCTTTTTGTAGAAAAATTATAAAACATCAAATTTCATATTTTCATTAACAAGTACGGTTATAATAAACAACTGAACTTGTAAGAGTTTGCTATAATTATTCATAAAAAAACCAACTTTTCTGCAGGTTTTTATTTCCAACACACTGCATATGATATATGGTCCAGGGATGACACCCTCTCTTTCAATTTAGAAAGATTAATTTGATAAAGATTAATAAAAAAACTTAATTTATGAAAACTAATATCATTAAAGATTTATTTTCAAGAAAAATGTATGTGATGGCAACTCTTAAATTGTGTTGCCAATAAAGTCTACAAATAAAAGCCGAAATACATCCTCTCCTGTTAGTAAATTAGTAAAGGTTGCCTTAATTGTCAGTCAGTTATTAGAGACTGAGAAACACTACACCATGAATGACAAAACAAGGTTATGAATGATGAAATGATCAGTAGTACAATACAATGTTCAAGGTGATATCTTAAAAATTAATCTAGGAAGCTAACTATGCTTTTCATACCGACTAAGAAATAATTTTCAAGGTTTAGGCCTAAATGGATGTCAGATAAACTAATGAGACTTGTGGCAGAGAAGGAAAATGCATGGGATGCATATAAACTGTCAGGTGACATAGAAGCCTATGGTAGATAAAAGCTGGTCTGTAATCAAGTCACAAAGGAGGTTAGACAAGTGAAGGTGGATTACTAGAAATCCTTGGCAAAAGATATAAAGAAAAAACATCAAAGAATTCTTTACTTATGTAACCTCTAGAAGGAAGGGGATGAATCATATTGATCCACTTGATATCGATGGTTTAACTGTTGATAATCCTGCTTAGGCAGCTGACAAACTGAATGAGTATTTTGCATATATATTCACACATGAGGAAATATTCAGGGAGGGGAATGCTAGAAGTTTATCATACTCTGGCAGGGAGCTAAACGATTTTGTAATAACAGAGAGCAAAGTGGAGCAGAAATTGTTGAAGTTAAACATAAGACACTGCAATTTGCAGAACTTAAGCCTTTCTTCATAAGCACAATCCTTTGTTCCATTCATCAATCTCGTTTTGCCCTTGTCTGTACTCATTCCAGCAGCTCTACAACCTTCCTAAAATGGGGCCTCCAGACCTGTATCTCATTCATCAAGGTGTGGCCTGACCATTGCCTTGTACAAGGGGATAATCACATTCTTATCCCTGCTAGAAAAATTCCTGTATATCATTGACAAGATACCATAAACTACTCTTGCAGACTGTCGCACTGCTCAGAAAACTTCATATCTGCCTGCACAATTACCCCTCCCCAGGTCTTTTTCATTCTCCACTACCCTGAGTGTAGTACCACACAGTTGATATGTTACTGTGGGGTTACTGCTACTCATATGCAGTACCTTACATTTGTCAATGTTAAACTTCAGTTTCCACCTCTCAGCCCATCTGCTCAACGTTTCTAGATATGTCCAAGTTTTTTCTCCATTTCACATAAGCTTTCATTTTGTGCATCAGTTTGGTTTTATTTGAAAGATTCTTTCTAAAGTCACACCGTTGTTTCATGTGATCAGTGTTTGTTTTCATCTGTGTGAAGAGCATTGGATAGATTTCTCCAATTATTGTAAACAGTCGACACAGAACTATCACCTGAATCTCATAAATCTGTTTTTGAAAATAATTTGCAACAGAAACAAAATGCATAGTCTTTGGAAGATGAATATACCAACCAGGTTTTTGGAACAATTTTAAAGTTATCCATTTTTTCCATTATAATATGTATTACTAAACTTAACATCCAGTTGAATTTTTAGGATACAAAATACGGAGGGTCGATTCAGCCTCTTGATAACAACTTTGACAGTCCTTTAAAACTATGAAATTCTGTGCCGTTGCCACCGGTTGTGATCTATTTGTTTTTCCTGCTTGTGGTCTATTGCACAGCATCGCAATTTCCATTGAAGTAAAGCACGTTGCAAAACTGCCAAGTTGATCTTGTCCCATTCCTGCTGGCAGATTTTCCACAAACCTTCAGCAGTTCTGTGGTGGTGGTTTTCAAGAGATCTTTTCAAAAGTCCAAATGTGTAAAAATCTATGGGTGTGGCATCAGGTGATTTAACAGGTATATCTTCAAACGGGATTAAATGAATACCTGTAGCCGCTTCCATTCTCCGCAAAAAAGCGTGTGTGGAATGTGACGTGTGGCTGGACGCCTTATCCTGGTGCACCCAGACGTTTTCAGTGTCAGAACCGTACAGTGTGGGTATTTCACTTTCAAACAACGGCTATAGAACTTCAGTCTGGTAATACACTGAGTTGACTTTCACGTTTTTAGCGACTCTACACAACTGAAATTTGCAGTGATAACAAAAACCGGCTACAACCATAAAACCTCGGCCAAAACTTTCCTTGCACTGCGTGCCCACGTTGGAAAGGCCTTGTCACCCTGTCCAAATTGTCCAAATTTTGTTGCAGTCGGAGAGGTATACCCACACTTCATCCAGTGTTGCTGCGAATTTCCACCATTCAGTTGCCAGATATTTTTTGTAGAGTTTTTGAGCATTGTCCTGCCTCTCTGCAATGTGCCTTTCTCCTAGGTGGTGTATGTGGGCCTTGTGCTTCTTCTCCAGTCAAATTTTTGTTGATTATGCGACAAACGGTTGACTGAGAGGTTCCCACACACGATGCTATAGCTCTTTGGGTTTTTGGATTTTCACCGACAACAAGTGATTGCACTTTTCGTACTACCTCCCTCGTGTGACTTGGAGCAGGTTTCAGTTTCTTCGGTGTTTTCTGCCCACTTGCAGCAGCAGCTTCATGGAATTTTCCTTTGCCATATGGTCCCTTATAAATCCATAAGAAATAATATTAGATGAATTTCAACATCTAATATTATTTTATTTATTTATTTCCTTATATCAAAAAACTATAAGGAAATTTTCAATATAACAAATATTTTTATGGCAGAATCTGCTATTCTTGTAATTTTTATAACGAACTGAAAATTATTGATGCAAAAAAATCATAGAGTTATAAAATGTTTTTCAGTTCATTATAAAACCTACATGGATCTTAAATCAGGGTGCTAGAAACCAATAAAAATAAGATGTTACAATGAGGCACCCATTACAATGAAGCTTTTAAGTTTTTGATATCCTTTGGTTAGTTGAAATCGAACTGCAGTGAATACATGAAAACATGTGAAAATGATTGTAAAAAAAGCAGTTTATTCTTAATAAAAAATAAAAATTATCGAACAAGTTGAAAAATAAATTTTGTGCAGCAGTTTGCCCACTACCTTATTGACAATTCTGAAAGATGGAGAAATTTCAAGTATAATAAGCAATGTACTGATTTGAAACAAACTAATTTTTATATTTCTTATGTGTATAATCAAAATCTGCATTCATTACATATGTTTAATAAACTAGAATTAACAGTTTTATTTCTAATTTCGAAGTAAGGAAATTTCAGTATTACGAAAAAAATTTCCTGGTCTCTTTGAATTCCTTATAATGGGATTTTACAATTCGGAGAAATCGCGTGCTGATATGTTGACAGTTGACAAATAAGTTCGTAATTTTGAATGCAAAAGAAGTAATTTAGCAAACATAAAAAATTGATTTTTTAGTTTCATCATCATGGACTTGGTCTGGCTTAGGTCTTTTAAGACCTGTTCCGTTGTAGCTCTTGGAGGTGGTCTTGATCTCGCCATCGTTGTCTTGGTCGACCAACATCTCTCTTGCCTGTAGGTTTGTAGTTAAAGGCTAATTTTGGGATCCAGTCTGGATTCATTCTTTCTATGTGGCTGATCCATTTTTCTTGATACAGTTTTATGTTATTTGTTATGTTATATATTTTTAATTTCTTGCGGATATCTAAATTTTTTTGGTGCTCTAGTCTTGTAAAGCCTAATAATGGTCTTAAAAATCTCATTTATGCTGCTTCTAGTTTGTGTGCATCTTTCTTATTTATGACCCAAGTTTCACAGCTGTAGAAGAGGGCTGGTTTTGAAGTGATGTTGTGCAGTTGTAATTTTGTTTCAGTTGTCATTTGTTTTCCGAAGTGGCATCCTACCATTGTTTGGCGCATAATGGTTTTTAGCTGCCATTGCACCGTAAAACAAACAACAACAACAACAACCGAAGTGGCGTTTAATCATTCCATTCATTTTATTATATTTTTGTAGTTTAGTGTGGATGTCTTTCCCTTCATTTGATATTAAATTTCCCAAATAGGTGAAGTCAGATATTTGTTCTATTATTTTATCATCAATAACAATTTTGACTCTTTGTATGTTTTTTACACATAATCCCATTGATTTTGTTTTTGAGGTGAAGATTTTCATCTTGTACTTTTTACCTATTTTATTAAGTTTATTTGCTGCTATCTGTAGTTCATCTTCGGATTTTGCAATTATAACTTGATCATCAGCATATAATATAGTTTGGATTTTATTCCTGTTGTTCAACTGTATTCCGTTGTTAATTGTTTGTTTCCATTCTTTAAGAATTTTATTGATGTAGATATTGAATAAATTTGGTGATAGTCCACATCCTTGTCTGACTCCTTTATTGGTGTTAATTGTGTCTGATAGTTGGCCATTAGAATATTTTATACAGACTTTTGAGTTTTTATATAGGCTTTGGATTGCTTTCTAGAGTTGGGTTGGGATATTTTCTTCATGTAGAATCTGCCAAAGTTTTTCTTGGTTTACATTGTCATATGCTTTTTCATAATCAATAAACAGCAGAAATGTTGGTAGATTGAATTCTCTTCTTTTCTCCAAAATTTGTTGTAGTGAGAAAATAGCATCTATTGTGCTTCTCCCTTTTCTAAACCCACATTGTTCTTCTTCTAAGAATTGTTTACTGTATTTATTAAGTTTATTCTTTTGTATATTAAGAGTATAGCTTTGCAGCAGTTGACAGCAGTGTTATCCCTCTGTAGTTGTTAGGGTTATTTCTGGAGCCTTTTTTGTGTAAATTGATTACTATTCCTGTTTCCCAATCTTTGGGTATCTGTTGCTTATGCCATATGATGCTAAATAATTTTAGTAGTGTGTTTTTAGTAAGGTGCCCCCATATTTAAATAGTTCCACATTCAAATTGTCTATGCCTGGGCTTTTTTGGTTTTTTGATTTTTGTGATATTAACTCTAGTTCTTCCATTGTTATATTTTCTTCATCTTTGGTTACCACAGATTCATCTTCCAATTCCCTAGTGCCTGGTTATACCATAGTTTGGAATAGTGTTGCTTCCATTCTGCTGGGAAATGTTGTAATTTCATAAAAATTTTAAAACCTATTCTCTGTGGGCCTGTGATATCACGTTCTAAAGATTTAACAAATTTATCCCAGTCATCTTGTCGGATTCTTCTGGTAGTTTTCTGACTTCTGCTCTAAGCTTTTTATGTTTTATGTGTAGATGTAGGTCTTTAGTTTGTAGGAACAGTTTATACGTCTTTTTTTTTCTCATTGATTGTTTGTTTCAATTCTTCATTCCAAGTTCTTAGCCAGTTTTTATTTTTTATAGGTTTATATCCAAGACTTTCTTCAGCAGCTCCCAGAATTGATTTTTTCATGTTTGACCAGATTTCCTCAACATTATCACTTTCGTCTGATTTGAGTTTTTCAATCGACTTTTATACAGGAATTTAGTGCTTTCATCTTCCAACAAATGTATTTTTAATTTCTTAGTAGTTTTTGTTGGTATTTTCTTCTTTTTATTAAGATAATTTCTTTTTATTTTGAAAAGTGCTTTCTACTAGGTAGTGATCACTGTCTATTTCACTTCCTCTGAATACTCTAGTGTCTCTAATTTTGTCATTTAAATTTTCATTAATGATAATATAATCTATTATAGACTTTGTGTTTCTTGCTTCCCATTTGAATTTATGGATATTCTTGTGTCTGAAAAAAGTATATGTAAATTTTAAGTTGATTAAAAATCCAGAAGTCTATCAGGCATCTTTCATTATTGTTGACCATGGGTTCGCCTTCTGATCATTTGTACATTTGTATACATTATTTTCTTATACATTTGTTTACTGATTGAGCACCCTTGCACTAAAATCTCCTGCTTGTTAGTTTGGTCTATGATCTGTTGTAATTCATCATAAAATTCTGCGGTTTCATCATTGTTGCCTTCTACTGGTGCGTAGATGCCAATGATTGTTATTGTATAAGATAGAATTTTTTGTCTTAATTTCAATATTCTGGGTGATATCCAAGAGTAGTCTAATATTTTGTTTTCCCATTCTTTCTTTATTATAACAGCAACTCCCGATGATGCCCACATTTCGCTTGGTATGCTGGAGTATATCATTATGAAGTTACCTATTTCTTTGGATCCTTTGTTTCAGTAATGACTACTATGTCAATATTTCTATTTTCTAGTTCATTGGTCAGTTCATCTAATTTGTGATTTAATCCCCTAACATTCCAAGTTGCTACTTTAAGTTCCTTAATCATAGTGCTATATCCATTGCCCAAGTCGTTACCCTTGAGATCTTCAAGTTTTTTCCCTTGAGCTTATTTTGAGTATTTAGAATGTCCTCCAGATAGGTTACCAGCCTTTCGTGGGGTAAGTCTAGTGGTGGGGCTGCCACCTTATAGCCTCTAGACAGGCTTCAGGTACATCATTTCCTCTGTATGTTATGGGACAGTTATACCGCTGTGACTCAGTTGCCAGAGCCTCGTCTGTGGAAACGGGTCAGTTCGCCCTGAGAAGGTGAGGTTGACATTTGGGTAGGAGAAGTTATGGAATGCATGTCACCACCCCTTGAACACACCAATTTTTTAGCTTATTTCACTTTATTGCCGGTAATAAAAAAAGCATAAATAGACAAACGGTTTTCTACATTTTGTATTCTCTATCTGATCCCTCCCCAACTTTTCTGTTATGTATATAAACAAATTTTAACTACAGGACAGCATCAATAGTAGACAAAAATAATTTATAAGATTATCATATTATTTAATAAAAGGAGATACTTACCAAGAACAAAAGAATTCACTTTGTCAACACCATACAAATTGAAAAACACAGACATGGTTATGGTCAGCGTAGAGTGCCCATAAGTTTGCACGTGTGGTCAATGCTGTGGAGTGTAGTGCAGAGCATATTCATATCAACATATGTTACTATTTACACATGCACCCAAGCTGTAAATAGACATAGGGAATTAGTGCTAAAAAAATTCAATAATAGTTAGCATTAGCAGAGGGACATGATGCAAGGAAGCAAGCTTATGCAGCATCAGCCAAAAAACAAAAAAAAAAAAAAAAAAATTGTTCTGAATGCCTGTCCAGCTCACCCTTAAATTTATTTAGTCTATCAACTTCCACAACAAAAGGTGGAAGTCTGTTCCACCAATCAACTTCCCGCTGGCTAAAGGCACATTTCCGCACATCTATTCTACAATCTTTCCTCAGTTTGAATCTATGCCCCCTCAGATTCTTCATCTAAGCAAGAGGAAGAATTCCATCAGCATTATGCTTGCTCAACCCATTCAAGGTCTTATACACCTCAATCAGATCACCTCACAGGTGCCTACTCTCCAGGTACTGCAGTTTGCAGAACTTAAGCCTTTCTTGGTAAGAGCACCCATTTTGTTTCCCTCACCAATCTTGTTCCCCTTCTTTGTACTCGTTCTAGCAACTCTACATCCTTCCTAAAATGAGGCCTTCAGACCTATTCATCAATATCATTCACCAATATCATTCAGGGACAGGGAAGGGATAATCATTTCCCTGTCCCTGCTAGAAAAATTGCTATATATCATTGACAAGACTCCATGACCTGCCCTGGCAGCCCATCTGCACTGCTCAGCGAATTTTATATTTGACTGTACAATTACCAGGTCTTTTTCACTTTCCACTTCCCTGAGTATAGTACCACACAGTTGGTACGTTTCTCTTGGGTGATTGCTACCCATATACAGTACTTTGCATATGTTGATGTTAAACTTCAGTTGCTACTTCTCAGTCCATTTGCCCAACTTATCTAGATCCAGTTGGAGTAGCATACTGTCTTTAATGTCATTAACAACCCTGCCAACCTTTGTATCATCTACAAACTTTGACATTAATCCTGATATACCTTCATCAATATCATTGGTGAATACACAAAACAACAATGGACCCAGCACCGAACCCTGAGGAACTCCACTAAATAACATTTGTCCATGAAGAGCAGTGTCCATTGATTACCACTCTCTGTCGTCTCCCACTCAACCATCCCTTTATTCATTATAGCAACTTACCCTTAATGACATACCTCTCCAATTTGTACAGCAGTCTTCCATGTGCAACAGTATCAAAAGCTTTCCTAAAATCCAAGTATATGATATCAAAATTATTTTTGACATTCAGTTCCTTTGTGACCGTATCATAGTATCCAATAAAATTGGTCAGACAAGACTTCCTTTAACAAACCGATACTGTCTTAACTATTACTGCAGTCTTGTCTAGATGATCCTGCAATGCATCTTTAACCAGTGACTCCATTATTTTCCCCAAAACACAAAGTTAAACTAACAGGTCTACTATAGATACTTGTGTCAACTTTTGACCCTCCTTTGTGAATTGCTGATACATTTGCACACCTCTGCAATTCATGGGGACCTCTCCTGAGTCCAAGGAAGCTCATAATTATGGCTGAGGGTTTTCTTGCTTCCTTTGCTGCCTCCTTTAATATAACTGGATAGATCCAATCCATCCCAGGTGCTTTCCGTAAGATTAACTTCAACAATTTTTCCTCCACTTTACTCTCAATTATTACAAAATCATTTAGCTCTCTGTTACAGTTTAACAAACTTCTCGTTTCCCTCATTGAATAACTCCTCATGTGTGAACAATGAGGACTTATTCAGTTTATCAGCTACCTGAGCATGATCATCAATAGACAACCCATCTATGTTAAGTGGTCCAATCTGATTCATCCCTTTCCTTCTAGAGTTTACATAAGTAAAGAAGTCTTTCGGTTTTTCTTTGCATCCTTTGCCAAAGATTTCTCTTAATTTGTCTTAGCCTGCCTAATCTCCTTTGTGATTTGATTACAGACAAGCTTATATCTGCCATAAGCTTCTGTTTCACCTGAGATGTGACAAACTCAACAGTCACTTGGTCCTTGAGGTTGTCACAGACATTCTCTGAGATATGCTGCAAAATGATCTAAACCTCCCAAACACTTCCTAGTTCATTTCACAAACATATGTGGTCTCAATTCTAATCTCAACGATGTCCATTTCTACTTGCAGTCTGCCAAACCCCATGTGTTTTTTTTGACAGAACCTCAGTTATCCGTTGATTCAACTACTGCTCATCTCAGTTGCCCAAATTATTCGCTGTATGATTCCTTTTGCCTTAAAGGTGGTACTTGTGCATATGTCCATTCCGATATTTCCTGTCAAAGATTTGGTAATTTGTAATCTCCTCATTTCAATCTTCTCTGGCTTAAAATCTCTCTACCACATTATGTCAAATTCAACTGTTGTCTCTACCATTTTCCCAACTCCACTAATCACATGAGCTCTTTGACTTCCTCTCTTTGCAACTTGACTTTCTCTAGTCCAACTTTCCTAACAGTGAATTAATTTTCCTTGGTGATTTTAATGCACACAACTCCAGCTGGCTTCCATTTTCTAGTCAAACCGACCCAGCTGGTCGAGATGCTGAGCCTTTTGCAATTACTAATGACCTTGCACATATTGTTCATTTACCTACAAGAATCCAGGACAATCCTAACCATACAGCCAACATGCTTGATCTTTTTCTCATAAACAACCATTCTAAGTACACGTCAAAGTGAGTGGTCCTTTAGGCACCTCAGATCACAACTTGGTGATTGTCTCTTCTCCAATGAAGCCTTTATCTCATGACCATTATTAACCTCGTATTGTTTGGCATTACAAGAATGCAAAATGGGATGACCTGCAAGATTTCTTTCCTTCTTTTCCTTGGTCGGATTACGGTTTCAAAACTTCTGATGTCAACATTTGCTCAGATTATGTCAGTGAAATTATTCTTGTAGGAATGGAATCCTTTATTCCACACTCCACTTTAAAATCTCGTTCTTTGTCTAAACCTTGGTTTTCCAATAAATGTGCTAAGGCTATTCAAGAGAAGAACTTTGCATATCGTAATTGGCTTGTTTCCAATTCTTCAGTTTCATTTTCTGCCTACACCAAAGCTCGCAACAATTGTAAAATAGTTATTAATCAGTGCAAACTAAATTTTGAACAGGCTAAGAGTAGAAAACTTACTTCTTGCCCTAATGGTAGCCGAGCATTCCAGTCTCTTACCAAAGCTATTGGCCGCAATGTTTGCCCATCTGTGCTTGCTCCCACCTCTGTGAAAACCAGATGGTTTTATTGTCTTTTTAGACAAGGATAAAGCTGACCTGCTAGCATCCCATTTTTCTTCCAAATCATATATTAATGATCTTGGTAAATCACATCCCACCATTCCCAAAATGCACCATTCAATGCATTCTGTGGTCTTCCTTCAAAAGGATGTCAGAAGAATTTTGACGAAACTGATACTCAGAAAGATCCAGGTATTGTTTGTATTTCTCCAATTGTTCTCAAACTTGTGCTCCTGAACTTACTCCTGTTTTCTGCCACCATTTTTTCACTTTCTTATTCCATTGGTTTTTTTCCTTCTGCTTGGAAATTTGCTCATATCCAGCCAGTTCCTAAAAAGGGTAACAATTCCCTCTCATCCAATTATCATCCCATTGCAATTACTTCTACTCTTTCTAAAGTAATGGCGAAATTAATTAACCGCCAACTCTTAAACTACCTAGAAACCTTCTGTCTGATCAACGATCGCCAGTATGGATTCCGTCAGTGTGGATCCACTGGTGATATTCTGGCTTGTGTTACCAATTTATGGAAAAGTTCGGTGAAACACAAGCAGTTACTCTTGACAACTCAAAGGCATTTGATTGTATTTGACATAAAGGTCTTCTAAACAAGCTTCCATGTTATGATTTGCCAACTCTTTTTTTTGTAATTAGTTATTTAGTTTTCTCTCTCTCTCTCTGATAGCTCACTGAAGGTGATGGTAGATGGCTCTCTTCTTCTAACTTCTCCACTAATGCTGGTTTCCCCCAAGGTTCAGTTCTTTCCCCCACTCTTTTCCTCTTGTATATTAATGACCTTCTTCCACTGACTGGAAACCCTATCCATAGTTTTGCTGATGATTGTACATTGCAATTCCACTTTCCATTTTGAGAAATCTTGCCCTGCTCAATCAGCTTCAACTTCTCAAATATCTGCTATCAATTCCTTAAATGCCGATCTCCAGGTAATTCTCCATTGCGGCAAAGACAACTTAGTTATTTCAATCCTTCTAAAACTCAGTCTTGTCTTATATCTCACAAAAAGGATTCTTCCGCTCCTATGCTTATCTTCGGTGACATTCCGATTTCTAGGCCAAATGATATATCTCTTTTGGAGATTATCCTGACTTCTAGTCACAAGCACATTTCAAATATTGCTTCCTCTGCATCTAAAAAACTTGGTTTTCTCTTTTGCCCTCGGCATTACTTTTCTTTCAAACAGCTGTTCTCGCTGTACAAATTGCAAATCCGTCTTACCATGGAATATTGTTCCCACATCTGGGGCAGTGTCCCCCAAAACCTCTCTCAGGCTTCTAGATTCCATTCAGAAGAGGGCAGTTAGGTTAATTAATTACTCACCTCTAACAGAGCCTGTCCACTCGCTGTCTCATAGACGTACTGATTCTGCTACATGCCATTTCTACAGATACTGCTATGGGCACTGTTGTTCTGAATTGGCTTCTATAATTCCCGCTCTCTCTTTCAAAATAATCCAAACATGTGCCGCCACCAGTCAACATCTATTTACTGTTCAAACTCACAAAATCAAGTTTTCATCTTCCTCGTTTTTTCATTCAACTGCCGTTTTCTGGAACAACCTTCCTGCAAATTACTGTCTACAGAAGTTCAAGTTTAATGTCAACAAATATCTTTTTTCTTTTTCTCAACCTCCAACCCAAGCACGGTAGTAAGTACTATAGGTTCTAATACCTCTCATGTTTGGGGTTTTCATAAAAAAAAAAAAAAAAAAAAAAAAGAAATCTGATCATTTATATACATCCTATGCATTTTTCTTCTCTGCCACGAGCCTCATTAATTCATCTGACATCCATTTATGCCTGAACCTTGAACAGTATTATTTGGAATGAAAAGCAGAGTTGCCTCCAAGATTAAGTCCGGAAGGCCTCCCATTTAGAATTCAACGTTGGTAACATCATCAGTTGATCCCACTGTACAGAAATTAAGAACTGTCTGAGAACCCTGTAGTCACCTTTACGAAAGCATATGCTATTCCCTTTAGCCTTGATGGTAGTTATATCTTTAAGTAATTCCCATATCAGTACAGTGTGATCACTGTCACCCAATGTTTCCTTTATCTGCAATTTCTTAATGCATGAATAATCACTGGTGATAATCAGATTCAAGTGTATTACTCTTTAATCTGATTATCAGCCTCTGGTTGCCTCTCGAACATGCTGCTGTAGAAAACAGTCATCCAATAAATCCAAAAGAATCTTGCTAGTGTGCCAGTGACCAATCCACAAGTTCCAGTCAATATCTGGAATTCCCGATTAAAATTCCCGACTATAAGACATTCTGATTTACTGACCCACTATTTCTCTGCACAATTCCTCATTAGCATTAGTAGAGGCATATGATGCAAGAAAGCAATCTTATGCAGCATCAGTCAAAAAAAAAAAAAAAAAAAAAAACCCGCTCCCATTTCACCCCTCTGTTCATTCCAAATACCTGGCCAGCTCAGCCTTAAATTTATTTAGGCTATCAACTTCCACAGCATAGAATGGAAATCTGTTCCACCAACCAACTACCGGCGCCTCCGTAGCCAGGTGGGAAGGAGCAGCGGTGCATAGCACACGCTTCTTGATTAGACCGGGGTTCGAGCCCGTCACCACCAAATACGGAAGATGCGGAAAGGTCAGGAAATGACCACCGCATCTCCCGGAGCAATATGGCCTTAGTTGCTAATGCTCCTAAAAACCAAATAACAAACAAACAAACAACCTCGCAGGTGCCTTGTCTCCAGGCACTGTAATTTGCAAAACTTAAGCCTTTCTTCATAAGAACAACCCTTTGTTCCATTCACTAATCTTGTTGCCCTTCTCTGTACTTGTTCCAACAGCTTTACATCCTTCTTAAAATGAAGCCTCCAGACCTGTATACAGTACTCAAGGTGTGGCCTGACCATTGCCTTATAGTAGTAGTAGTAGTAGTGGCACATGATGCAAGAAAGCAAGTGTAGGAGCTTATGCAGCATCAGCCAAAAAAAAAAAAAAAAAAAAAAATCACACCATTCCCTCCAAATGCCTGTCCAGTTCCTCCTTAAATTTATTTAACCTATCAACTTCTACAACGACAGATGGAAGCTTGTTCCAGCAATCAACCACCCGCTGGCTAAAGGCAAACTTCCGCACATCTATTCTACATCTGTCCTTTCTTAATTTGAACTTATGTCCCCGTAGGTTGGTAATCTGAACAAGTGGAAGGATCCCATCAGAATTCAGCGTGCTCAACCCATTCAAGGCCTTATAGACCTCAATCAGATCACCGCGCAGGTGCCTAGTCTCCAGCCACTGCAATTTGCAGAACTTAAGCCTCTCTTGGTAAGAGAATCCCTTCATTCCCCTCACCAATCGTGTTGCTCTTCCCTGTACACGCTCAAGCAAATCTACATCCTTCCTAAAATGAGGCCTCCAGACCTGTACGCAATACTCAAGGCGTGGCCTGACCATTGCCTTATACAGAGGGACAATCCCCTCCTTTTCCCTGCTAGCAAAATTCCTATATATCATTGACAAAACCCCATGACCCGCCCTAGCAGCCTGTCTGCACTGCTTAGAAAACTTCATATCTGACTGCACAACTACTCCCAGGTCCCTTTCATTTTCTACCACCTTAAGTGTAGTACCACACAGTTGGTACGTTTCTCTGGGGTTACTTCTACCCATATGCAGTACTTTGCATTTGTCAAGGTTGAACTTCAGTTGCCACTTCTTAGCCCATCTGCCCAAATTATCTAGATCCTGTTGCAGTAGCACACTGCCATTACTGTCATTAACAACCCTGCCAACCTTTGTGTCATCTGCAAACTTCGACATTAAGCCTGATATACCTTCATCAATATCATTGATAAATACACAAAACAACAGTGGACCCAACACCGAACCCTGTGGGACTCCACTAATAACATTAGTCCACGAAGAGCAGCACCCATTGATTACCACCCTCTGTCTTCTCCCACTTAACCATCCTTTTATCCATTGTAGCAACTTACCCTTAATACCATTCTGCTCCAATTTGTACAGTAGTCTTCCATGCGCAACAGTGTCAAAAGCTTTCCTGAAATCCAAGTATATGATATCAAAATTATTTTTTGCATCCAGTTCCTTTGTGACCACATCATAATAACCAATCAAATTTGTCAGACAAGACTTTCCCTTAACAAACCCATGCTGTGTTTGAATTATTGATGCAGTCTTGTCTAGATGATCCTGCAATGCATCTTTAACCAACGACTCCATTAAGGGGATAATCACCTCCTTATCCCTGCTAGAAAAATTCCTGTATATATCATTGACAAGACACTATGAGCTACTCTTGCTGACCGTCTGCACTGCTTAGAAAACATCATATCTGCCTGCACAATAACCCCAGGTCCTTTTCGTTCTTTACCACTGTCAGTGTAGTACCACAGAGTTGATACGTTACTCTGGGGTTACTGCTTCCCGTATGTAGTACTTTACATTTGTCAATGTTAAACTTCATTTGCCACCTCTCAGCCCATCTGCTCAACATTTCCAGATCCTGTTGCAGCAGCACAGCATCAGTAGTGTCCTTAACAACTCTGCCAACCTTTGTATCATATGCAAACTTGGACATTAAACTTTATATACCATCATAAATATCATTTATAAATACAGAAATCAATAATGGACCGAACACTGAACCCTGAGGGACACCACTAATAACATTAATCCACGATGAGCAGTGTCCATTGATTACTACTCTTATTGAAATGAAAAAATTATTATTCCTCAGAGCAGTTAATACTAGAATATACATATAGAGAACGGTTAGTATGATTACTACTCTGTCTTCTCTCACTCAACCATCCCTTTATCCATAGCAGCAGTTTGCCTCCAATGCCACACTGCTCCAATTTGTTCAGTAGTCTCCATGTGCAACAGTATCAAAAGCCTTTCTATGATCCAAATACATAGTGTGTGTGTGACATTGTGTTATTGTTATGCAGTTCCCGTGGTTCCCCCAAAATGCGCATTAAGTACTCTTTTAACATCTTTTAACATAGCAAAGCCAGTCAGTGTGGGTTATGTGTGAGTAGTGTGTTGTTTGTGTTAACTCGACAACATCAAATATAAACTTTTCAACATAAAAATCTAATATAATATAAAAGCTCAAAATAAATCTCCAGGTGTACAAAACTAAAACTCACTATTTGTTATATACCAGGGGGTATCAAAATTTTTTTTTCATTTGAATATGTTACTCCTCTAAGCAATTACCACACAACGTCTCAATTTGCTCTTGGAAACATGCTTCTGTCGCAAAAATTACCTATGCTTTGCAAAAAAATGCTTTCCACGCTAAAAAAAAAAGAAAAAAAGATTTCAGCTGTGGAAAGTGAAAGAAGTCGGAAGGTGCCAAGCCAGGAGAATAAAGACAGCAAAAACAGGAATATGATTATGGATCGATATTCAACTTTATTCACGATGACACTTTGTCACACGTTCAGCTTTGTAACAAAAGAAAAAATTTAGAGCAATGAGACTTCTGGCATGTATTACTAGATAAACAAGCAATACATCAATAAAATATAACATTCAGAGAACACACAGGAGAAAATCATGCGAAAACGTTTTGATACACCCGCGTAAATATTTACCTTAAGGGTTCTCTTCCATTGCAAATAAGCGGAGTCTGCCAACTCCAAGAACAGGAACGTTATACAGATAATTAGTTAATTATCTGTATAATTATCCTGATACTCATATCAATCAGTGCCCACTTTACTTTGAAAAATATTCCTCCCTGTATCCTTAACACATGATCAGCGTACTCTACCTCCCCAAAAAACAAAGTGGATTACTTTCCCCTCTCAACTCAACCAGTCAAACAGTTCTTCATACCATGTCCTCTGACAAGCATACTAGCAAAGGCCCCCACCAAAATAGGCCAGTTTCGATTACTATCCATGGTATATACTTCTGGCAGAAAGGTATGAGTAACTCAGCCCATTGCAGAACTATCTCAATGTTCCTGCCATATTTTGCCTATTTTCCTTTGGAACCTCTTTCTGTCGACTTTTAGATCTGTTTTATCATAATCTTTGTTCAATCTGGTACATGATCTTGTACTCATCAGTTCCATTGACATATTGTTCTTTCTTGCATATTCCAGATTCCTGCTGGCTATGATCCAAATACAGTGAATTCTGGTTAATTGGGACACATCCAGTTGATATAGATGAACAGTGCACTGTTGAGTCAGTTTGGTGTGACATAAGCACTACGAAAGCAAAAATAAGAATAGGAGTGTGTTATAGGCCTAATGACTCGAATGAGTACAATGAACAATTGTACAGAGAAATAGTGGGCTAGTAAATCGGAATGTCTTATAATGGGGGATTTTAACTTCCCAGATATTGACTGGAACTTGTGAGTTGATCACTCACACACTAGTCAAGACTTTTGTGGATTTATTGGATGATTGTTTTCTGCAGCAGCATGTTCAAGAGGCAACCAGAGAAAGTAATACTCTTGATCTGGTTATCAGCAGTGATCATTCGTGTATTAAGAATTTGCAGATAAAGGAACCACTAGGTGGCAGTGATCACAGTGTACTGATGTGGGATTTACTTAAAGATTTAATTACCATCAGGGGTAAAGGAAAGGGTTTTTGCTTCCGTAAAGATGAGTATAGTGGTCTCCGACAGTTTTTAAATTCTGTATAGTGGGATCAACTGACGATGTTACCAACAGTAAATTCTAAGTGGGAAGCATTCAAGGAATTAATCATGGATGCTACTAAAAGTTTCATACCTATTAAGAAATATTGTTCAAGGTTTAGGCCTAAATGGTTATCTAATGAACTAATGAGACTCGTAACAGGGAAGAAAAATGCATGGAATGCATATAAATTATCAAGTGACTCAGAAGCCTATGGCAGATATAAGCTAGTCTGTAATCAGGTCACAAAGGAGGTTAGGCAGGCGAAGGCAGATTACGAGAAATCCTTGGCAAAAGATGCTAAGAAAAACAGCAAGGATTTCTTTAGTTATATAAACTAAAAGGAAGGGGTCTGATTGGTCCACTTGACATCGATGGTTTGACTGTTGATGATCCTGCTCAGATAGGAAACAAACTGAATGAGTATTTTGCATCTACATTCACACATGAGGAATTATTAAGGTTTGAAAATGGCAGAAGGTTATCAAATTGTAGCAGGATACTTAATGATTTTCTAATAACTGAAAGCAAAGTGGAGGAGAAATTGTTGAAGTTAAACATAAGAAAAGCACCTGGGGTGGATGGGAACTATCCAGTTATATTAAAGGAGGTGGCAAAGCAACTAAGCAAACCCTTAGCCATAATTATGAGAGCATCCTTGGATTCAGGGGAGGTCCCCACGGACTGGAGATGTGCAAATATATCCCCAATTCACAAAGGGGGGATCGAAGGGTGACACGAGTAATTACAGACCAGTTAGTTTAACTTCTGTTCCGGGTAAAATAATGGAGTCACTGGTTAAAGATGCATTGCAGGATCATCTAGACAAGACTGCAGCAATAATTCAGACACAGCATGGGTTTGTTAAGGGAAAGTCTTGTCTGACAAATTTGATAGGATATTATGATGTGGTTACAAAGGAACTGGATGCAAAAAATAATTTTGATATCATATATTTGGATTTCAGGAAAGCTTTTGACACTGTTGCGCATGGAAGACTATTGTACAAATTTGAGCAGAATGGTATTAAGGGTAAGTTGCTACAATGGATAAAAGGATGGTTAAGTGGGAGAAGACAGAGGGTGGTAATCAGTGGGTGCTGCTCTTCATGGATTAATGTTATTAGTGGAGTCCCACAGAGTTCAGTGTTAGGTCCACTGTTGTTTTGTATATTTATCAATGATATTGATGAAGGTGTATCAGGCTTAATGTCGAAGTTTGCAGATGATACAAAGATTGGGAGGGTTGTTAATGACAGTAATGGCAGTGTGCTACTGCAACAGCATCTAGATAATTTGGGCAGATGGGCTAAGAAGTGGCAACTGAAGTTTAACCTTGACAAATGCCAAGTACTGCATATGGGTATAAGTAACCCCAGAGAAAAGTACCAACTGTGTGGTACTACACTTAAGGTGGTAGAAAATGAAAAAGACCTGGGAGTAATTGTGCAGTCAGATATGAAGTTTTCTGAGCAATGCAGACAGGTTGCCAGGGCAGGTCATTGGGTTTTGTCAATGATATATAGGAATTTTGCTAGCAGGGAGGAGGAGGTGATTGTCCCTCTGTATAAGGCAATGGTCACGCCACGCCTTGAGTACTGCATACAGGTCTGGAGGCCACATTTTAGGAAGGATGTAGATTTACTTGAGCGTGTACAGAGAAGGGCAACAAGATTGGTGAGGGGAATGAAGGGATCCTCTTACCAAGAGAGGCTTAAGTTCTGCAAATTGCAGTGGCTGGAGACTAGGCACCTGCACGATGATCTGATTGAGGTATATAAGGCCTTGAATGGGTTGAGCACGCTGAATTCTGATGGGATCCTTCCACTTGTTCAGATTATGAACCTAAGGGGGCATAAATTCAAATTAAGAAAAGACATGTAGAATAGATGTGCGGAAATTTGCCTTTAGCCAGCGGGTGGTTAATTGCTGGAACAAACTTCCATCTGTCGTTGTAGAAGCTGACAGGTTAAATAAATTTAAGGAGGAACTGACCAGGCATTTGGAGGGAATGGTGTGATTTTTTTTTTGGCTGATGCTGCATAAGCTCATACACTTGCTTTCTTGCATCACATGCCACTACTTCAGGACAGATCACTCTGGCCCAATTAAGCAGCTGCCCCAATTAAGTGAAATTTTAATGAGCTGAAAAGCACATTCTAACGGAGGCAAAAAGGTATGAGTAAAATAAAGAGAATGTGGTATTTAAAGAAAGCACACTGTATTTAAGTAATATTGGTACAAGCATTTATTTAAAAATAACTAAAGCTAAAAGCAAACAAAATGTACGTATATACATATGTAAAATGAAGATACAGTACAGAATAATGTCTGTGTCAAGCAAAGGTTACACATTAATTAAGGGTTCTTACTTTGAAAACAATTATTAAGTGTAACCTGACGTGTTCTCTTTATGAACTGCAATTGAACAAAGTCGGCGCGGGTATCTAATGCTGATAAAGGACTGCCTTCCTGCATGAAAAAACATCTCAATTCAGCGATACATTTCCTGTCATCATAGTTAGTCATTCGCTTAGGTATATCATCATCATCATTTTCTTGGTCTTTTGGTGTCTCTAAGTGTTTTGCCGCAATTTGTTCAATAATCGTTTCCTCATAATCTTAATTTTCATCGTGCCATTGAAGGTATATTTCATATCATCAACCGTTAAAAAATCTTCACAATTTTGGATTTGTTGCAGTTCCAAAGCCATTTCGTTTTCTGTACAGCTTATCACGTCTGAATCACAATTAGTTGTGAAACCACATTTAGCAAAACAATTCCGAATTGATTTGCTGCTTATTCCTTGCTAGCTATCAGCGATAAATTGTGCAGTTTTTAGCATTGAAACTTTTGCACTAACCTCTATTGATTTCGAAGATGATGTCAGCAGATTTTCCTCAATTGCTTCAAGGATGTGATTAACCAGCTTTTTGCAATAATAGGTCTTCAAATTTTTTATAATTCCCGCATCCATAGGCTGTATCGGGGATGTGGTGTTAGGGGGTAAAAATTCCAGTTCAATATTTTTTAAACCAGCTACATTAGAGTGTGTGCGGTGCAGTTGTCCAATATCAACAGAATTTTTCGGGACTTCCGTTGCAGTTCCGCGTCCCAGTTCATTAGCCATTGCATAAAAATATATGTGGTCATCCACGCCTTCTTATTGCATAATATGAAACTGGCAAACTGTTTATTGTAAGCCCCTTGAAACAACGAGGTTTGGCACTTTTACCAATAACCAAAAGTTTGAGTTTATCATTTCCTGACATGTTTGAGCAGTACAATGCTGTTACACGATCCATTGCTTTCTTTGAACTGGACAGTGTTATGTGTTGATAGCTGAGGGAACCATCCGGCGTAGCATGATAATACAGACCTGTTTCATTGGCATTGTAAATGTCATCCCCACCAAATTTTTTAAGCAACTCGGGCAGTTTTTCAGATTTCCATTGCTCAGCACTCGTAGCATCAGCACTGTCCTTCTTGCCATGTGCTTTTTTGTAACTAATGTCATGTCTACACTTCCATCGAGACAACCAACCATCCGTCGCTTTGAAATTTACGTGACCTAGCTTTTTGGCCAACCCTTTTGACTTGGTTTTTAGCATAGGGCCGCTTACACGCATTCCTCATTTAGATACAGTGGAAAACCATTGATTGAAAGAATCTTCGACGTCTGGATCTTTGCCTTCTCTCTTTTGCTTATGAGATGTTTTCTTTAAATCCATGCGCAATGTCCACTCCTCTCTAAGTTTTTCTTGTTGCTGTAGCAGTCGTGAAATTGTAGATTTTGGCACCTTTATTATCTCTGCTAGCTGACGATGATTGATGTTAGGAGGTTGACTTTTTATCTTGTCAAGAATAGCGATTTTTCCTGATGGCGACAAATCTTTATGTGGCATCTTGACAGGGGTCTTAAATGTACTGAAAAAAAGGGGAGGGCAGGTAACCAAAATCAGTGCACTGTTTGGTACAATTTTTAATCTATTCTAACCCACAAGATGTATACATATGTACCTAGTTTGATCGTAAACAACTGCAAGCAAAATTTCTTTAGAATCCGATTACCACGACACAGAACAAACGTAAAACAACCACTGTACAGCACGACTTCGCAATAACTGACTCAACTGCTGTCCACATGATCTCTTTGTTATGAACCATCTAAATTAGTTTATTGTTCAATAAAATATATTTAGATGTTTGTGCGTGCCATCTATTGTTCAATCACGACCTTCATTGCCCCAATGAAGCGGCGAGTTGGCCCAAATAAGTGGAACAAATTCAGGCTAAATATTTGTTTCTGTTCTTCATAATTTGCCCCAAATAAGTGGCTACCCCGATTAACTGGAATGCACTGTATATGTTATCAAAGTTATTCCCTGCATCCAGTTCCTTTGTGACCACATCATAGTACCCAATCAAATTGGTCAGGCAAGACTTTCCCTTAACAAAACCAAGCTGTGTCCGAGCTATAACTGAAATTTTTTGCTTTATTTTTATAAGAAACAGTGTTATTAAGTTTTCATGCAATCGTTAAAAACAGTTCTTTCAAAATATGAAACATTTTTTTAGCTGCATTCCGATATTTCTAGTCTGTCTGGTACACTAACTAACCTTGGTAATTTTAGTATGTAATCTTACCAATATCATTCTTACGATTTAAAATCTTTCATCTTTCTAAAGTTAGTTATTGCTTTATTGAGTACTGTTTTATGTATAAGTACCATTGTGAAATTGTTCCTGTCATATTGTAATTTTCCCCCAGCCCCATATCTCTCTCTCTCTCTCAGTGAATAAAAGCCTCAAAATGTTTTTGCTTTAGCTGGATGGGACTTTGTGGAAGCAGTCTCACGCTTCAATAATAACATTCCTTATAGTGGATTGCTCCATGCAATTACACAAGATGTAAGTATAATAAATGTCTCTTTTCATTTAAATTCTGATTCCTAAAATAAATGAAGATAAGAGTACAAATTTTATAGAGCAGAATTAGTTGTTAACCAGTGTAACAACAATTAATTTAATTTGTTTCTACTTCCACTGTATAGTATAGTATAGCATTAAATGAGCACCATTGGAGTTTTTGTTACTTATAAACAAGATTTATCTAAACTTTGATATCTTTCTGCATTGGTTTTATCATGACAAAATTTTAATCAGTTAATAACAATATTTTGAATTTTTAGACTGAATTCCATTTAATTTGGGTAATTAGATAAGGTGTGTTATTTCCTTTATAAACAGTGAAAACACCCCTTTTATTAAAAAGATATCCAAATGGCGATAACGAAGAATGCAGAAAAGAATTATGACTGGAGGACTGTGTGCACTTTAATATTAATTGATTGTGAAATTCTCCTGAATCCACATTGAAATTATCTTAAAACTGTCTCCCCATAATAATGATTAATTGCACTATGGTAATATACTCATTTAAATTTTCTGTTTAATATTATGTATGTATGTATGTAATAGGCACTAGCTACATGCCAGATATAGTGTAAATTCATTGAAGGAAATAAAAGTACAGTTTAGATCAGCATTTCCCAAACTGTGTTCTGTGGAACTGTGGTGTTCTGTGCAAAATTATAATGAGTAATTAAAAAAATAAAATAAATAAATTTTGCAAATTTTTAGTATCACTGCTTTTGTATCATAATTTATAACATTTTTTTTTTGGTTATTAATATACTGGCATAGACTAAAAATCAAATAGACCACGGAATACTTTATTTTTGTGGGCTTTTCATAGAGAAGTATGCATAGTGGTAATGACATCTATGAAAAAGTAGCAATGTAATGATCTAATATGCCATTCATATGCGATTTAGCATGGAGTACACGGGTTGAAGGAGAGGAGGAAGCGAACTGATATCATAACTAAACTCACTTCCTTGTATAATTTTTTTTTTTGATAATTATTAGTATTTCGAAATATTATTATTAAAATATATGACCATGGATTTTGTGGTTGAAAAAAAAGGAAGAACTTTAAAACAAGAAGCAAAGTACTTCTAGTAGTGCAACTGTGGTCAATGAAAACGAACACAATATTGTCACACTTCAAAGTGAGGATAAACAATCACAGCCTTTTTTCCCCAAAAATCCGAAGTGAAAAAACAGGAACCAACTAATAAAAGACCAAAACAAAAGTATGATGACAGTTATTTGAATTTCGGCTTTACATGTGTTGGAAATAAAGGTGCTTCTGATGCACAGGTGCATTGTATTAATAAATTATTAGCAAACAGTTCTTTGGCTCCAGCTAAACTTGTGTTCCATGAATATATATATATATATATATATATATTTTTTTTTTTTTTTTTTTTTTCTGTTTATACTCTGGCACGACAACCAAGTCAGAGTTTACAATGAATCGTCAATACAAATACTTATCGTATTTAGTAGTCATGGGCTTGAACCCCAGTCCACTCAAGGAACGCGTGCTATACACTCTTGCTCCTGACCACTGGGCTACATCAGGCCTAGTGTTCTGTGACTAAAAAAAGTTTGGGAAATGCTGATTTAGATAATTCAGCCTAAAGTTTTAATGAAAGTAAAAAGTATATTGTGTTTTGTTGATGCCTCCTATAAGCTATATCCTGATTTTATAATAATTGCAATATTCTGTCAACTGCATTAGGTATTTATCACCTCTGTATCATAAAATGTGTTTGTACCTTGAATGGGTTGGCACGCTGCATTCTGATGGGATCCTTCCACTTGTTCAGATTACGAACCTAAGGGGGCATAAATTCAAATTAAGAAAAGACAGATGTAGATTAGATGTGCGGAAATTTGCCTTTAGCCAGCGGGTGGTTAATTGCTGGAACAAACTTCCATCTGTCGTTGTGGAAGTTGATAGGTTGAATAAATTTAAGGAGGAACTGGACAGGCATTTGGAGGGAATGGTGTGATTTTTTTTTTTTTTTTGGCTGATGCTGCATAAGCTCATACACTTGCTTTCTTGCATCAAATGCCACTACTACTACTACCACTACTACCTTTCAACTTGATCACCACGCTACCATGCAAAGGTTGCTAATTTCAATTTGTCTTTTCCAATTTCAAATACTATTGTTGGCTCTTTATTCTTAAGATCTCCTTATTAATTTTCATGTGGAATAATGCCATAAGGATGACAGACATTTAATTATAAACATTTTTCATCATAAAGGTATGGAATTTTCTTTAATTTACACATATACCTGAATTTGTAACCTTTTCCTGAACCAGCTGTCTAGCCACTAATTTGTATTTTGTTTGCCATTACAGTAATGAAATAGTCCTTAAATTTACCGTTAGTTTTGCTTTGGGATACTACTGACTGGTTACAGAAAATCTTTTAACACCACACACTGTGTGCATATGGTATTATACAATACATTGTCATTCCATTCTAGCATTTGCTGTTCCTCCTCTGCCTTTCATTTATAATAAACATTGCAGAAAACTTTAATCAATAAACAAGAATGTCTTAACAGAAATCAGTAATCCATGTGATCACAACCTGTATCTGCAATGTGTATGTCTGAATTAAGCTCAGAAACCTTTGCCATGCCAGTCGTGCACCTTTTAGTGTGATTCATCCTTTTTGACTCTGGTGCTGAAGTAATAGTAGTAGAGGCATGTGATGCAAGAAAGCAAGCATATGAGCTTATGTAGCATCAGCCAAAAAAAAAATAAATAAAAAACAAATAAAATAAAATAAAATTAAAGAAAAAAAAAAATTCTCATACAACCATTCCCTCTAAACGTTTGTCCAGTTCCTCCTTGAATTTATTTAAGCTACCAACTCCCACAACGACAGTTGGAAGTTTGTTCCAGTAATTAACCACTGGCTGGCCAAAGGCAAATTTCTGCACGTTTATTGTATAACTGTCTTTCTTGAATTTGAATTTATTCCCCTTAGGTTCGTAATCTGAGCAAGCGGAAGGATCCCATCAGAATTCAGTGTGCTCAATCCATTCAAGGCCTTATACACCTCAATCAGATCACCTCGCAGGTGCCTACTCTCCAGCCTCTGCAATTTGCAGTAAGCCTCTCTTGGTAAGAGGACCCTTTCGTTCCCTCACCAATCTTGTTGCCCTTCTCTGTATCCTTCCTAAAATCAGGCCTCCAGACCTGTATGCGGTACTCAAGGCGTGGCCTGACCATTGCCTTATACAAAGGAATAATCATGTCCTTTTCCCTGCTAGCAAAATTCCTGTATATCATTGACAAAACCCCATGATCTGCTCTTGCAGCCTTTCTGCATTGCTCAGAAACTTCATATCAGACTGCACAATTACTCCCATGTCTTTTTCATTTTCTTTACCACCCTAAGTGTAGTACCACACAGTTGGTACGTTCTTCTGGAGTTACTTCTACCCATATGCAGTACTTTGCATTTGTCAAATGTTAAACTTCAGTTGTTAAAAGTCAGTTTCATCACCAAGGCTTTTTATTCCAAACTTAATCCTGAGCAGTATCATGTGAGAAAGAGGGTTGACCTACCTCAACCTGTTTCTTTATTAGCTTTCCTATACCAAATTATAGAAGCAGAAGTGAGTAATTTGTTTCTTAATGGGTAAAGTCTTCAATGAAGAACTGTACATCACAGATCAACTTAATGCTCTAAGTTACAGTGCTGTTCTTATAGTCTTTTCTTGCTAAAAACAAAGTATCAAATATGGCCAGAAGGCGATAACCTTTTGGGTTTTAAGCCATTATTTGGCCAAGGACATTTGAGAGGAGATATGCATGAGTTTCTGCTTTCTGCTTCTTCTGTTGATTGGGGAAATCATGCAAAAGCCTCAAAAATGGAGGAAAATAAATGTAAGGCCTGTCAAGCATTGTTGCCTCCAAATGAACTCGTTACTTCATCTGGTAAACTTAGACTTGCAATTTGTTGTTGAAAGTATATGCATATCAAGATGTGCATATAATTTCATAGTTGTCATAGTTGAAAGTACAAAGGGTACTAGGAAAGTTTTGCAATATGACGCAACAATGAATCATAGGAAGCTGCTTGTTGCTGCATGTTGAGACATGTTCATATGTGCATAGTAGCTGCCGTGCCAAGTCGATAGGCTCAGTTATTCATTAGTAGTGAGAGTGTAAAGTGCTTGCGATGGCATCGTGGTCACGAAATGAGATAAGGACAGTTTTGCGGTATAATTTTGTGCGTGGTTTAACCATAGACCAGTGCTTAGAAGAAATGACTCTTGCACTAGATGATGATTGTCCACATCGTACAACGATATTCAGGTGGTATAGAGAATTCCAAAGGGGAAATTTCACTCTGGAGGATTCTGAGAGGCCGGGAAGGCCACGAACGTCAGTTACGGAGGAAAACGTTACTGCTGTGAGGAAAATGCTTGACGAAAACAGGCGAGTGACCTACCAACAGATAGAGGATACTTTGGGCCTAAATGCACCAGCAATTCGTTCGATTCTGCAAGATCATTTGCACGTGAAGAAACTTTGTTCTCTCTGGGTGCCGCATCAACTGACTGAAGAGCAGATGACACGATGTGTGACTTGGTGCCGGGAGATGTTAAAAAAGTTTGATAAGGGACAATCTCGGTATGTGAACAACATCGTGACAGGTGACGAGACTTGCTGTACTATTACGATCTGCCGACCAAGGCTCAAAACAAAGTTTGGGTCTTTGATGATGACGACACACCCGTAATTGTCAGAAAATCCCGATCTGTAAAGAAGAAAATGATAGCTGTATTTTTCAAATCGAGTGGAATTGTGGAACGTGTCATTTTGGACACGCAGAAGACAGTCACAGCTAAGTGGTATACTGAACAATGCCTGCCTAAAGTCATTGGATCTATGAAGAACCTGCGGCCAAAGTCAAGAATGGACACCTGGTACCTCCATCACGATAATGCTCCAGCTCACCGCGCCAAAGCCTGCACTGAATATTTGACCACGACAGGACTGAAACTTCTCGAGCACCCTCCCTACAGCCCAGACCTTGCTCCCTGCGACTTTGCACTGTTCCCGCATGTGAAAATGAAGCTAAAAGGGAGGCGGTTTTCCAGTGATGAGGACCTTCTACGGGCTTGGGACAACGAGTGTGCTTTACTCCCTAGTGAAACTTGGCAGAACTGGTTTAAAGATTGGTTTCGGAGGATGGAGAGGTGTATTGAATGTAGAGGAAATTACTTTGAAAAAGTTAAATAAACAAAGCTGTATTGCAAAACTTTCCTAGTACCCTTTGTATATGCATATCAAGGTGTGCATATAATTTCATGGTTGTCATAGTTGAAAGTATATGCATATCAAGATGAGCTCAGGGATATCCCAAAATTGGGCTATAATTAGCTATGGACAGATGCAGTTTGTAGGCACATGTGAGACCTTACTTGCAAGCATTGCACATGAGCCTTACTATCTGGATGGTCAACAAGGTTAAAGAAAAGAAGGTTAGGATCTATATTGCAGATCCTGTAGTTTGTCAAAAGAGGTGATACTTTGGATATTGACCACATAGCACAAAGTCTCTTGGATCATCTTGGAACTCAGAAAACATTGGCAGAGTGATTGGGAGAATTTTCTCGAAAGGTATGAAGACGTTAAATTGGTTTGGGCCTGTCAAATGCTAGATAATGATGCCGGACTTTTCATTGGAAAGTCTCTCTTTCTCGTGTGTGTGTGTGTGGGAGAGAGAGAGAGAGAGAGAGTGAGAATGAGTGATCTAGTGATATCCTACATTATCTTTTAGCATCTGGTTGTGAATGTTATAAGTGCTTCCTCCATGCACTGACAAGGTTAACAAGAAATAAGTTTGTGCTTGTGATAATAGATATGTTTTTGTTGAATTTTTTAACTATAAATTGAGTAATTTTTAAAATAAATTCTCTATTGCTTTTCTGATAAAATATTTTGCTATTACAGTTAGTTCCCGACTTACGTAAGCCCGAGTTATGTAACTTCAGACTTACGTAAATTTTTTTGGTAAAATTTACATAAATTTTTTTGGTGAAGGTACTCTCTGTATGATTTTTAAGAGTGAAGTCGAATGAAGGAACAATAAGTATGTTTTTATTTTTGTTCCCATACAAATTATGTTGGATAATAACCTGTGGCTTAACTAGAATCTAGGTAAATAACTATAGTTAACATTTCATTTTCTGCTTTAAAAATTCTGAAGAAATATTCGACATGTGTTTGATACTGGTGAAATCCCCAGTGTTCAAGCCACGTGGACTGTGCCCCATCGGCTATTTCTTCGGAGAATTATACTCTAGCACTTCGTCTCTACATCCCCTCCTTCCCTTTCTTTCCGGATTGTAGAGTCAGTTAAATTTTGTTAGAGAGTGAAGTAGGAGCTTTTGTTCGCATTTTGTATGTAATATTTGTTATACGGGTTATTGTGGTGAATTTTAAATTCACGTTGTCCATTAATTTTCAATGACTTCACTTCAAACTATGATCATGTAATGCATACTTCATTTGCATGTTGTAAGGTATGGCAGCATTTCTTATAACTTAACCCTGTGAAGCTCTTTAAAGAAAATTTAATTTTGACTGTTATCATGTTAAAAGAATAAGTGAAAATGGTACTACTTCACTGCTATCCCCAGATAAAGTTTTTAATTGTTATGGTATATAACTATTTTCCTTCATTCTTCTGAGGATATTATGTGGTTTTTGTAATTTTGGCATATCAGGGATATAGTAGTAATATTTTATTTGTTATTCCCGAGTTACATAAAACTCGACTTACAAAGATGTTCTGAAACATTTCTCTTACCTTATAATGGGGACAGACTATACCTTTACAGAATTGTTAAATTTTAACTTTTTAGGGATTGTTTGTGGAAAACAAGGCAAAAATGATTCAAGCTGCTTTAGTATCATTATTGGAAAAGGAAGGAGATCAAGATACGCAAACTCCTATTGTGATGGAAGCCCAGTTCCAAGCCTTACGAAGATTAGTTGCTTCAAAAGTTGGTTTTGCTACGTTTACACAGGTATCCAGGTAAGATTATCTTCATCGCAATGATAGATATATGCCTTTCTACACTTTACCATTTTTGGCTACTGCAATATTATGTGATTTTATTTTATTTATTTCGTGTGTAAAAATGAGGATACATTTGTAACAGACAATATCAAAAAATATAAATAAATTAGGCCTAGAAACAATATTTACAGAGAAAATTATAGATAACATTTTGATGAGTTAAAATGTAATGTCCAGTTTATTCAGCCAGTTAATAGCATTGTCAGTAACACTATATAGATCTTGGATGGGTCCTTCAAATCTCCTCTTTGGGCACTCCGAGACGACATGCTGGGTGGTCTGTGGCACATTGTCACAGTCACAGAATGGGTTTTCAGTTTTTCCCCACTTGTGCAGCCAGAACTTGCATCTTCCGTGACTTGTTCGGATTCTATTCAGGGATGTCCATTCCTTTCTTGGTAAGTTGAAACCTGGTACAGCTCTGCATGGATCATTGACCAAACCCAGGTGATCCATTTGAAGTGGTCCATTCTTCATGCCAGGTCTGATCAGCATTAAAATGTGACTTAATAAGTTTCTCACCTAGCTTCCATGGGGGGTTCCTGGATTTCAATCTCTCTGGCTTCTGGGGTTTGCAATCCTGATGTATGGGCAATTGAGGGTTTCTGTGACATTTTTGCTATTCTTTCAGCAAAGCTGTTTCTCTTCTTATATGAGGGGGATGGATGTTAGATAACACTGGTAACCATTTTAAAGATGTGGATTTAATGGTGATATTGTCCTCATTGTGTCATTCAGTTGGGTATCAACTTTTACAGAGTGTGCACTATTAAGCCATACGGGACAGCAGTATTCTGCAACTGGGTAGACTAAGGCAAGGGCTGATGTTCGTAGCACCGTTGTGTTTGCTCCCCAGCCTGTTCCACTGAGTTTGTGCAAGATGTTATTCCTAGTTTTTATCTTTGCTGCAATATTACAAAGGTGTTGTTTATACGTCACTGTTCGGTCCATTGTGATTCCCAGATATTTTGGACAGGGGTTGTGTTTCAGTCGTTGGCCTTTATATTCCACTTGAGGCATATAATTAGCCCTTTGATTATGCAGATGAAAGCAGCTAACTTCGGTTTTATTTAAGTTAGGTTTAAGTTGCCATGTATGAAAATATTTATTCAGATTATAAAGATCCTTTGTGAGTACAATTTCGGCTGTTTTGAAGTCAGTAGACTGGGCAGTCAGAGCTATGTCATCTGCGTACATGAATTTCCTAGAAGCAGTTACTGGAAGATCTGCAGTATAGATATTAAATAATAATGGAGCAAGAACTGATCCCTGTGGTAAACCATCATTTAATATATAAGGCTTGCTCACTCTGCCATTTAGTTGTACTTCAAACACTCTCTTGCATAACATATTATTAAGTAGGATCGTGAGGATCTTTCAAGGAATAGTCTTCAAAAATTTCGGAATCATTCCATGTCGCCATACTGTGTCATAAGCTGATGTCAAGTCCACAAAGACGGCAATGGTCTTCTTCTTATCTTGAAATCCATTCTTAATGTGGCTAGTAAGTGCCAGTACCTGATTACAGCAGCTTCGACCTGGTCGGAATCCGGCTTGTTCAATTGGTATGTGTTGGAAGGTCGTAATTGAGATTCTGTTGTAAACCTTCTTTTAATTAATTTGTAACATATATTTAAAAGTGCAATTGGGCGATAATCTTCAGGGCAAGATCCACTTTTCCCAGGCTTTAGGATGGCAACTATTTTGGTTCTCTTAAACAAAAGTGGGAACCTACCATTCCGCAAGATGTCATTAAAGAATTTAACTAGCCATTCCAGAGCTCTTGGACCACAGTGTTTCAGGAACTCTGGATATATTCCATCCACTCTGGCTGTCTTGCCTGGTTTTATTTCCTTCAGAGCTTTTGAAATATCTGCGACTGTAAATTCTCCTGAGAATTGGGAGGTTGGTTCAGCCAAGGGTAGTCTGGTTCTTCGCTCCTTAAGTTTTTTGACTTCATCTTTGTTGGTATTGGTTGGTCTCTTGGATATGTTGACAATTCTCTTGGCTACTTTTCCTGGGGATACTTCTGAGCTCTTATTAATATGTTTGGGAGTACTACTTCCGAGTTTCCTCAGAAGTGTTCATGCTTTTCTACTTGAGTGTTGGAAATTCATACCTGCTGTCATTATGTGCCATTTCTCTTTCCTAGCAGAGTCTAAACAATGCAATAGTTCATCAGCAATTTCTGTTCTATTGCTAAGTTGGTATTATTCATATAGCTCATCACATCTTCTGTTCCAACCAGGAATATATTCTTTCCTAAATCCTCTGGGAATATGCTTCTTTGCTATGGAGCATATTAAATCAACAAATCGCTTATAATTGTCGATTTTTGATGGAATCCATTGGATATTGTAATCCACTTCATTAGTGAAGGCTTCCCAGTGAGTTTTTCTAAAGTTCCAACGAGGTACAGGCTTTGATCTTATTATTGGAACTTCAGTACCAATTTTTACAAGAATTGGTCTGTGCTGACTACAAGGAAAATTATTCAAAACTTTCCTGCTACACTGCAAAGGTCTTCCACACTCATCTCTTGAAACAAAACAGAGGTCTGGGTTGTTATCTTTGTTCCATCTGCCTGAATGAAAGGAATCTTTCTCTTTTGTGTCATACATTAAGAAAACTTCCTCGGCTTCAGACCAGTCCATCACACCAAGGCCATCTGCATTAGTGTCAGCATAGCCACAAGTAGTACTCCTACCGTTGAAATCTCCCATAATGACTGATGGATGATGCACATTCTGGATAGCTTCTTTACACCAAGGTCGAGATGGTGGTTTGTAAATATTTACTATTTCCAGACCCATCACCCCAACCCTAGTAATGAAAATGTCATTAGAGCTTATGTCCAAGATTTCTGTTTGGTTGATATTGTTTCGGATATGTGTAGTGGTACCATAGCTTTTATGGAAAGTAGCCGCAATAAGGCTGTATCCTGGTAATTTACATCTAGAGTAAAGTTGGTTTTGATGTTCACAACATGTTTCTTGTAGCAGCACGACATCTACACTATAGTCGTTAAGCAATTTTAAAAGGTAGTCACTTTTTGATCGGCTTATACCCTCGATATTAAGTTGAAGGATATTCAGAGAGTGTCCTATATTCTTTGTTGTTGTTTGGTTCTGGAAGGAGCCATTTGGATTAGGATAATGTTCCATGTTCTAAGTATTGATATAGTATATCCTCTAATTGCTGGGATATCCAAAAGCAGAGTTCTAGATCCAGCAGCCAACGCCGTTGCTCACTTAGCACCACCCGGGAGACACGGGTAGGGCGATTTAAGGTTATACCTACGGACGTGTAGCAACGTTTGTCTCCCATTATGTGATTATATAATAAGAACAAAATGTAATACAATAACCACGCTGATATTGTCAAGAGGGTAGCATAGTGCAATTTCAGTATGTGGGCATAATTTCTGCCATGGATCACGTTCAAGTTAGCTTGTGCATCATTTCATAAGGAAATTTGAAGCACTTTATTAAATCTGAACTTTCAGACCTGTTGTATGTTGCATGATATAAAAAACTAAGATAACAATATATGACACAAAAAAAACTTGTTTTGCAGGCAGATTTAACTAAGTAAAGGAAATGAATATGTACCGGTTGGTTATAAAATAAGTTTCCTTATTCAGGAGACCCTAGTGTCAAAACGATTAGAGTTAGCGCCACCAGGCGCTTACTCTAACCTGTCGACCAACGTGGGGAGAGGATCTTGCAAGAACACTACGGTCTCCGAGCATTGACTTTCTTGCAGAGCAGGAATAATATGATCTTTTAGAAGAACACAGTACAGTGCACTAGTTACCGTACACATTATGGGGCCACGAGGTGTAGACTCTTCAAAGAAAAATGGTCCGATTATTATAAACTCCGCTGTGAATCCACACCATACTGTAACATATGAACTTTGTAGTGGTCTTTCATGCACAGCAGCTGAATGAGAAGTTCCCCATATTCGGCAGTTTTGCGCATTTACAGCCGTGTGAAATGTGCCTCATCAGACCACAAGATCATTTGAGCCCATGTATTGTCAAGTTTCATACGAGCCAGAAATTGTAGAGCAAAGTCTATTAGTTGTTGCTGATCGCAAGACTTTAGTTTTTGCACTACATGAATCTTGTATGGGAACCAGCATAAAATTATTTGAAGCACTTTGCGTACATTAGACCAAGGAAGTTTCAGTTCTCCTGACACACCTCTGGCAGGCACTACTGACTGATAGTTTTTTTGCATTCTGACCTGGAGACCTTTGCAACCGCCACTTCATCCATTACCTCTGTTCCGATATGTAGTCATCCCATGCCTGGAATTACACCTAACTTCCTGGGTGGTCGCTTCAAATTTCTTTATTAGTTTTTGAAGCACCACTGACGTCAAAGGTCCTTTCCGCAAACTTTTAAGCTTCCAATATTCATGTAGTACGGCATTAGCGTTACTATTATTCTGGTAGAACAGTTTTAATAAAAGAGCATGTTCCTTTTTTTGTAAGAACCATAATGGTTATTGACGGTGGCGTTGCCCTTTCTGCTTTTATCTAACAGGGAATGTCATTTGCATAAGCAGAGTGTCTTGAAGTAAATTTGGATCTTAGAAAGGCTTTTGATACTGTTGCACATGGAAGACTGCTGAACAAATTGGAGCAGTGTGGCATTGGAGGCAAATTGCTGCTATGGATAAAGGGATGGTTGAGTGGGAGAAGACAGAGTGGTAATCAATGGACACTGCTCATCGTGGACTAATGTTATTAGTGGAGTCCCTCAAGGTTCAGTGTTGGATCCATTGTTGTTTTCTGTATTTATAAATGATATTGGTGATGGTATATCAAACTTAATGTCCATGTTTACAGATGATACGAAGGTTGGCAAGGTTGTTAAGGACACTAATGACAGTACGATGCTACAACAGGATCTAGAAAAGTTGAGCAGATGGGCTGAAAGGTGGCAAATGAAGTTTAACATTGACAAATGTAAAGTACTACATATGGGAAGCAGTAACCCCAGAGTAACGTATCAACTCTGTGGTACTACACCGACAGTGGTAGAGAACGAAAAGGACCTGGGGGTAATTACGCAGGCAGATATGAAGTTTTCTGAGCAGTGCAGACGGTCTGCATGAATAGCTCATGGTGTCTTGTCAATGATATACAGAAATTTTTCTAGCAGGGATAAGGAGGTGATTATCCCCTTGTATAAGGCAATGGTCAGACCACACCAGAGTACTGTATACGGGTCTGGAGGCCTCATTTTAAGAAGGACGTAGAGCTGTTGGAACGAGTACAGAGAAGGGCAACAAGATTAGTGAATGGAACAAAGGATGGCTCTTATGAAGAAAGGCTCTGGAGACTAGGCACCTGCAAGGTGATCCGATTGAGGTGTATAAAGCCTTGAATGGTTTGAGCGGGCTCAGTGCTGATGGGATTCTTCCTCTTGCTCAGAATAATCACCTGAGAGGGCATATATTCAAATTGAGGAAAGACAGATGCAGGGTAGATGTGCGGTAGTTTGCTTTTAGCCAGCGGGTAGTTGGTTGGTGGAACAAACTTCCATTCTTTGTTGTGGAAGTTGATAGCCTAAATAAATTTAAGGCTGAGCTGGACAGGTATTTGGAACGAACGAAAGGAGGTGTGAAATGAGAGCGTTTTTTTTTTTTTTGGCTGATGCTGCATAAGATTATTTTCTTGCATCATATGCCTCTACTAATGCTAATGCTAAATGATAACTTTTACATATGTGCAGCGCCGTTTTTCCCTTGGTAGCAGAAATTTGAACTAATTTTTTTTCCTTCTACAAATCGCTGCCCCATACCCTAAATGACATACCCACCAATTTTCACAGCTCTATCTCTAAACGTTTTTGACACTAGGTTCTCCTGAATAGGGAAACTTATTTTGTAACCAATTGGTGTATACAGAGTCCAGTCACAATATTCAATATTATGACCCTCCCCCAATGCAGACATAAGACACGCCTAGCGAATCATACAGCGCACGTGTCAAGTTCACACACCGCAAGCATTTAAGGCTTGATATTCGGCATCCGTGAACACAGTAACAGCTTCTGTCATGGGCAAAGCATGCGACCTATCAGACCTGGAAAAAGGCATGATCATCGGCTATTGGGCCAGGGGTGCCAGCATTTCCAAAACAGCTGACTTTGTGAAATGCTCATGTGCTGCAGTGGTGAAAGTATATCAAGACTGGATGAATGGGACAATTTTTACGACCCGACGTGCCAATTGTGGAGCCCCACGCGCCATTGATCCCAGATATGAACATCAGTTGAAATGGTTAGTCAGGACTGATTGGCGCTACTGTTGCTAAACTGGCCGTCCAAATGAACCGTAGAGCCACCAGAAAAGTCTCCAACATGACAGTGCAGTGAACCCAACATGACAGTGCACGATAGGAGGGAGTATATGATGAGAGCCCTGTCAATCAATTCGGCCCTGGAAAGATTGTGCAGGGCTCAAGGGGTAGAATTTTTTTCAGCCTGGTCTGTACTTGTTAACAGGAGAGACTGCTTCTACAGGGATGGGATACACTTAAATAGAAAGGGTGCAAGAATGTTTGCTGATGCTATCGAGGCAATGTTAGGTGGGTCGGAAAACTGCTAGATTGGGGGGATAAAAGGACTAATAGATTAAAAGTAGCCACTGGCAGAGGTGAAAGTGATTCTTGCACTGCTTCTATTGGAATGAGCCGCAGCCTGGAAAATAAGATGCAGGATATTTCAGAGACTGCTGGGAATCATTGGGGTACAAGTAAACACATGGGTTGTGTTAGGGTAGCTAAGAAAAAGAACAGGTGCATGTATACTTGTGTGTACACCAATGCTAGGAGTTTAGTAAATAAATTTGATGAATTTGAGGTATTGCTCAAAACATCAAAGGCAGATATTGTGGGGATTTCAGAGACGTGGTGTCACACAGATATAAGAAATGCAGAACTGGAATTTGGGGAGTACAATGTCTACAGAAAGGATAGACAGGATAGGAAGGGAGGAGGGGTTATGCTATTAGTTAAAAAACACATAAAATCCAAGGAAGTGAAGCCAGTCGACATCGCTGGACAGTGCAGTGTCGAGTCAGTTTGGTGTGACATAAGCATTGGGAGATCAAAATTGAGAGTAGGAGTGTGCTATAGGCCTAATGACTCTGATGAGTATAATAAGAAACTGTTCGGAGAAATAGAGTGGGCCAGTAAATCAGAGAGTCTTATAATGGGGGATTTTAATTTCCCAGATATTGACTGGAATTTGGGGGCTGGTCACTCACACAGTAGCAAGGCTTTTGTGGATTTATTGGATGATTGTTTTCTACATCAGCATGTTCGGGAGGCAACTAGAGGGAGTAATACTCTTGATTTGATTATCAGTAGTGATTCTTCATGCATTAAGAATCTGCAGATAAATGAACCACTTGGTGGCAGTGATCACAGTGTGCTGAAGTGGGAGTTACTCAAAGAGGTAACTACCATTAGGGGTAAAGGGAAGGGGTATTGCTTTCGTAAAGGCGACTACAATGGACTGAGACAGTATTTAAATTCTATACAGTGGGATCAACTGATGATATTGCCAACAGCAAATTCAAAATGGGAAGCATTCAAAGAACTTATCGTGGAAGCTACTAGGCTTTACATACCAACTAAGAAATATTGTTCAAGGTTTAGGCCTAAATGGTTGTCAGATGAACTAATGAGGCATATGGCAGAGAAGAAAAATGCATGGGATACATACAAATTAACACGTGACAAGGACGCCTATGATAGATACAAGTTGATCTGTAACCAAGTTACAAAGGAGGTTAGGCAGGCGAAGGCAGATTACGAGAGATCCTTGGCAAGGGATGCGAAGAAAAACAGCAAAGAGTTCTTTACTTATGTAAACTCTAGAAGGAAGGGGATGAATCAGATTGGTCCACTTGAGATCGATGGGTCAACTGTTGATGACCCTGCTCGGGTAGCTAACAAACTAAATGAATATTTTGCATCGACATTCACACATGAGGAGTTATTCAGCGAGGGGAATGCCAGAGGTGTATTCAACTCTAGCAGTAAGCTAGAGAATCTTGTAATAACTGAGAGCAAAGTGGAGGAGAAATTGTTGAAGATAAACACAAGAAAGGCACCTGGGGTGGATGGGATCTATCCAGTTATATTAAAGGAGGCAGCAAAGGAGGTAAGCAAACCCTTAGCCATAATTATGAGAGCTTCCTTGGACTCAGGGGAGGTACCCATTGACTGGAGATGTGCAAATGTGACCCCAATTCACAAAGGGGGATCAAAGGCTGACACAAGTAATTATAGACCTGTGAGTTTAACTTCTGTTCCCGGAAAATTAATGGAGGCACTGGTGAAAGAAGCACTGCAGGATCATCTAGACAAGACTTCAGTTATAGCTAGGACACAGCATGGTTTTGTTAAGGGGAAGTCTTGCCTGACCAATTTGATTGGATACTATGATGCAGTCACAAAAGAACTGGATGCAGGGAATAACTTTGATATTATATACTTGGATCTTAGAAAGGCTTTTGATACTGTTGCACATGGAAGACTGCTGCACAAATTGGAGCAGTGTGGCATTGGAGGCAAGTTGCTGCTATGGATAAAGGGGTGGTTGAGGGGGAGAAGACAGAGAGTGGTAATCAATGGACACTGCTCATCGTGGACTAATGTTATTAGTGGAGTCCCTCAGGGTTCAGTATTGGGGCCTTTATTGTTTTCTGTATTTATAAATGATATTGATGATGGTATATCAGGCTTAATGTCCAAGTTTGCAGACGATACGAAGGTTGGCAGGGTTGTCAAGGACACTACTGACACTATGCTGCTGCAACAGGATTTGGAAAGGTTGAGCAGATGGGCTTCGAGGTGGCAAATGAAGTTTAACATTGACAAATGTAAAGTACTACATATGGGAAACAGCAACCCCAGAGCAACGTATCAACTCTGTGGTACTACACTGACAGTGGTAGAGAATGAAAGGGACCTGGGGGTGGTGGTGCAGGCAGATATGAAGTTCTCTGAGCAGTGCAGACGAGCTGCAAGAGTAGCTCATGGTGTATTGTCAATGATATATAGGAATTTTTCTAGCAGGGATAAGGAGGTGATTATTCCCTTGTATAAGGCAATGGTCAGGCCACACCTAGAGTACTGTATACAGGCCTGGAGGCCTCATTTCAGGAAGGATGTAGAGCTGCTGGAACGAGTACAGAGAAGGGCAACTAGATTGGTGAATGGGACAAAGGGTTCTCTTACGAAGAAAGGCTTAAGTTTTGCAAATTACAGTGTCTGGAAACTAGGCACCAGCGGGGTGATCTGATAGAGGTGTACAAAGCCTTGAATGGTTTGAGCATGCTCAATGCTGATGGGATTCTTCCTCTAGCTCAGAAAAATCACCTGAGAGGGCATAAATTCAAATTGAGGAAAGACAGATGTAGGATAGATGTGCGGAAATTTGCCTTTAGCCAGCGGGTGGTTGGTGGGTGGGACAGACTTCCATCCCTTGTCGTGGAAGTTGATAGCCTAAATAAGTTTAAGGCTCAGCTGGACAGGTATTTCGAACGAACAGAGGGGTGAAGTGGAAGTGGTTATTTTTATTTATTTATGTTACTTTTTTTTTTTTTTTTTTTTTTTTTTGGCTGATGCTGCATAAGCTTGCTTTCTTGCATCAAATGCTAATGCTAATGCTAATGCTAAACCCTGTTGTGCATTGGGCTCTGGAGCAGATGAATGGCCATTCATTGCAAATAATGCTGTCAATTTGTACAGCAATACCGACACTGGACCCCAGCTGAGTGGCAACGGATGGCCTTCTCTGATGAGTCATGGTTTCTGCTCCACCGAGTGGATGGACGGTGGCGTATTAGATGTGAAACCTCTGAGAACAGACACCCAGACACAATTGTTGGCAGAAGGCAGGCTGGTGGGGCCGGTTATGGTCTGGGGAATGTTTTCGTGGCATGGCTTGGGTCCGTTGGAAGGTACCCTGAATGCAAATTGTTACCTATCGATTGTTGACGATCAGTACACCCGTACATGGATGATGGTATCTACCAGCAAGACAGTATGCCATGCCATGTCGCCAGAATTGTCCGTGAGTGGTTTGAGGAGCACAACAAAGGCTTCAAGCTTACTCCCTTGACCACAATTGAAAATCTGTAGGACCACCTAGATCGACAGTGAGATGGATGGATCCTCCACCAAGGAATGTACAGGAACTCCGGGATGCACTGCAGTCTGCAAGGTCACAGATACCCGTAGCAACCTTCCATGGACTTATTGAGTTCCTCCCATGGCAGCCAGCTATGCATGCTGCAAAAGGTGCATATTCTGATATAACAGGTAGGTGGTAATAATAATATGACTGGACCCTGTAGTCTCTATCCTCATTACAGCCACAATATTACAATGTATGTTTGTCACTATTTGTTGTATTGGCAGGACTACTAAAAATTATGATTAGATGAAATTGCATAGCATGATCTGATTTCTGCATATGAAAGGTATGAGACCATCAGAAATTCATTGTCAACTGGCGGTGCACAGGTTGACCATCATGTAATGGAAACATATGTTTGTTTTGTTTGTTTGTTATTAGGAGCATTAGCAACTAAGGCCATATTGCTCCGGGATATGTGATGGTCATTCCCTGACCTTTCCACATCTTCTGTATTTGGTGGTGACGGGCTCGAACCCCGGTCTAATCAAGAAGCGTGTGCTACGCAATGCTGCTCCTTCCCACCTGGCTACGGAGGCGCCTAGGAAACATATGCTTTTGCTATGAGAGGATAAACTTTTCATTCAACATGAATGAAAAGTTTATCTCGTTTGTCTTGCTAATTCAATCACATCCATTGTGGATGACAATATTTTAAAAAAAAACACATTTAAATCCTTTTTTAGAGTATAAATGCAAGCATAAATCTTTTTTTTTTTTTTTTTTTTTTTTATACATCCAAATCATTAAGATTACCTCTGTCATAATTAAGTGCTAATGCCATCGCTAAAATTACTTAAATGCAATCGGGCAGTATCTGTCAAGGAATTACATGCTATTAGCATACATTCAGCCTCATTTCAATCATCTGATAATTACTTATGGGAGAAAAGGAAATGCATAGGTTGTCTGTTTCCTTTTCTTTTATTAATTATTTATTTTTTAAAAATTTTCTTCTTATTATTATTTTATTTATATATTTATTTTTTATTTTCCTGGCTGGAGGCATAAGCCATAGGCTTCCTTGCACCATGTGGCCATTGCTAATACTAATATTTTAACTATAAGAATTCCGTGAAGTAAGTTCCATGAAATTATGAAAACTTTATAAATTAGCATGTCTTCATAAGGTGAAACTTACCTCTTGGTTAAATCATGGAGTGAGAAATGAAAATGAAGTTATATAGGGGGGGGGAACCCCCAAAAAACTCTGAATACTCTGAAGAAAAGTTCACTTCCCTTCAGTGACTTGCTGTTGAAAACTTAACCATATTAAAACTGCTGTGGAAGAACCAAGAGTCCTAACACCAGATTAGCATTAGCATTGGTAGAGGCATTTGATGCAAGAAAGCAAGCTTATGCAGCATCAGCCAAAAAAAAAAAAAAAAAAAAACCACTTCCACTTCACCCCTCTGTTCATTCAAAATACCTGTCCAGCTGAGCCTTAAACTTATTTAGGCTATCAACTTCCACGACAGGGGATGGAAGTCTGTTCCACCAACCAACCACTCGCTGGCTAAAGGCAAATTTCCGCACGTCTATCCTACATCTGTCTTTCCTCAATTTGAATTTATGCCCTCTCAGGTGATTATTCTGAGCGAGAGGAAGAATCCCATCAGCATTGAGCATGCTCAAACCATTCAATGCTTTATACACCTCTATCAGATCTTTGTGTAAACATCATCAGTTGGTTCATTGTGTATGTCTGAAGAGGAACCAGATGGTCAGGAGGTAAGTTTTGTCTTCTAAAGCCATGCTAATTTATATAATTATCATCTTCTGTTAGAGCTAGTGTCACTGCTTGAATAGAGTCCATTAATCAGTATGTAGGGAATATAGCTGTTGGTACTACATATACATAATTATCATTCTGTTTTATAATCTGAACTCTAATACTTATGCTTGCTTTGAGCTCATTAACATAATTGAAAGTAATCTTTTAATGTTTTGAAAATTTTTCCTAATATAGGTTTCGAGAAAAGTTAGGCCTCAAAGTAGTAAAATCTCTGAAGCGTAATAATGATGGAATGACCCATTCAGCTATAGACATGATTTGTGCTTTGATGCAGGTAATTAATCGGACAAGCAAACTTAAATCCTCATTGTTCTTGACGTTTGAGCTGGAAATTTATTTTTTTACATAGTTTTAATTATCAAAATTAATAATTTATTTAATAATTTTATTATTCTAATGTTTCACTCTACAAAAACTGCATTTGCTTGTTATTAATAAATTAATTAACAGAACAGGAAAAAGTTTTAGTAGTAAAGGATGCAGAGTTATACATTTGTATGCATTTCTGCATTTATTTATTTATTTATTTCGTATGATGTGATCAATACACGAAGGAACCAGTTTTTTCTTGCTTCCTTTGTGTATCGTGGCCGGGATATCCAACCAACCGGTTGGTTCAGCACCATCGTGATATCCAGCCCGAGGCGGGAATCAAACCCGCGACCTTTGGGTTGCCAGGCAGGCACTTTACCTACTTGGCATTTCTGCATTCAGTTTCTATCATGGAGAACTTTGATTCCTGCACCCTCCGGTGGCAGACCAATTTCTTTCTTAGTGGCTTGCTCACATTAGGAATCATACCACTGCTTGTGGGTTGACCTAATATGAATAACATCACCAAAAAGATGATTCTGCTCTAACATTCATGTGACAACTATTTCGCTGATTGGGGATCTCATTGGATGATGGGTGGTGTCTGTAAGCAGACTTATGCCAACTGTTGGATGATTTGAATCATCTAGTAGTATAAGATTCATTTTCTGTAATGATATAGTCAGTAATGCTATTGTTTTTGTTATAGTTCCTCTATATAAACTTGTGGCTATCTTTGTTCTGAAACAGTTTGTAATTAAGAGTGCATGAACTGCTCAAAATACAAGTAGCCCTTTACCTTGATTGTAAGACTTACCTTTCTCTCAGTTTTCCTAAAATATTTCTGTAGATGTAATGTAATTGTCATTTCCTACCCTACTATTTAAATCTTGTTACATTTTTTTTTGGTTAGTTTCTACTTTTTTTTTTTTTTTTTGATATATTAAAGAAAATTTCATCTTTTTTGCGCCTTCAGCTGGTCTGAATGCACAGACAGATTTCATCACAACTTTCCATCTTAAAATTTTCCTACATAACTATACTGGATAATGTTTCCCAGCCAATAAACTTTGTTCCAAACTTTCTAAATGTTTTGCAATGCCACATCTTCCTTGCACTGTATCTTACTTTCAAATAAATTCATTTTTAATTATTGTTTATTTACAATTCACATGTACTTACCTCTGGGTTTCTCTGATATCTGCTATTTTGACATCATATCAACCTACTCCTTTTGCTAATAACTTTGTCATTTAATCTTTTAACATTGATGCTACCTGTCTTTATTAAACTTGGAAAGTGCCGTAATGTATACAATAAAATTCTTGTCACACTGACTAAACAGAATAAAACTGGTTTTAATAGTAAAAATTAAATAAAATTGAAATAAAAATAAAATACATCCATAAAAATATAAATATAAGTGATTAAAAACACACAAATTAAGAATATAAAGATGAAATAAAATTGATAAAATATACACAAATGCACATGAGAGAGAGGAGAACTTTCAGTGTTCCAGGCCTTTATTGATTTGCTAACTGTAGCTCCAGAATACTGATTCACTAACAGAGGCTGCCGTAGCCTAGTGGTCAGGCATGCAGGTGCTTAAGTACATGTGCCTTGAGTGACCGGGGTTCAAGCCCGTGACTTTTGAATACAGTGCTGTTTCTTGTATTCAATCTATCATACGAACTCCTCTGACCGTTTGGTCATCCTGGAGTATAAACAGAAAATTTATTTATTTATTAATGGTGATACTGACACACAGTATCACCATTAGTGTATTCTGAAGCTACTAATGGTAGCTCCTGAACGAATTTCCAAAAGATAGAAATTCATACCATGTGCTACAGTGTGGCAGTAATACAGCAGAGTGACACATTGCACTTAATACTAGAAAAGAAACACTGCTATGGAAGGGTCAAAAAGCAGGAGTTTTTAACCATCATCAGATTTTGTCAATTTCTGATGACGATATATTGATGGCATGTTTATGGTCATTCCTAGAGATTCTTAGACCATGCTATTCTAGTATTATAATGGTCTCTCTCTCTCTCTCTCTCTCTCTCTGTCTCTCTGATTATGCCATGCAATCAGCTCCATGGAGCTTGATCATATGGATGGTCTGTACTTAAAAATATTGATCTATAAGTTTATATGCGAGATCAGTTCAAAAACTGTTTTTGCCTGTTCCTGGTATGTTCATACCACATTTAGGTTGTCATGGACGTGCTTGAGCTATAATTTCCAGGACTGAGATCACTAAGGTGAGAGAGGACTTGACAAAGATCATCATCATGAGCCAGATAATATAATAAGGCTGACTACAGGAACCATAATCAGGAAGTGGTCACAGAGTTCTGCTGTGGACAATGGAGAGAGAGAGAGAGAGAGAGAGAGAGAGAGAGAGAGAGAGAGGGTAACAGTAGCTAAAGGCAAAGGAATAGGTTATAATTTCCAGAAAGGAAATTACTTTAGGTGTTACATGGCCTCAATTAAATGGGTAGATATCTCACAGAAAGGGAATATAATTGAATTTTGGTATACTTTTAAAAATTAATCACAGATACCATTAAAAAAATACTCTATGAGGAGGAGAATTCCAAGTTGGATGAATAATGAATTTGCCAGTTTGCTTGAGCAAAAAAAATGACATGGAAAAGTTACAGAGCAGTAAAAGGTACTGAAGCCTATAACAGCTCCAAATTGATTAGGAATAGTGGCACAGAAAAGGTTAAAGGTTAGGATGGCAAAGGCAGATTATGAGAAATCACTGGCAAAGAGAGCAGTAAAGTGTGGGATTAAGGAATTCTTCACATATATAAATGCAAAGAGGAGGATCAATAAGATCAGACCCTTATGTAATGGATGTGGGATAGTATTAGATATCCCAGCTAATATTGCAGATGAACTCAACAGTTACTTTGCATCGATATTTATAGAAGAAAAACCCTTTATCTATGTCAATGGGAAATTATGGGAGTGAAGTTGAAAAATGTGCAATTAATGATATTGAAATTTCACATGATTATTTAATGAAAGAATTTTTGAGCCTACAGGCAAGTAAGGCTCCTGGGGTTAGCATTAGTTGAGGTATACGATGCAAGAAAGCAAGCTTATGCAGCATCAGCCAAAAAAAAAAAAAAAAACCCTTCCATTTCACCCATCTACTCACTTTAAATGCCTGTCTAGCTCAGCCTTAAATTTATTTAAGCTATCAACTTCCACAACAAGAGATGGAAGTCTGTTCCAGCATCAATCAACTACCTGCTGGCTAAAGGCAAATTTCCACACATCTGTTCTACAACTGTTTTTCCTCAATTTGAATTTGTGCCCCCTCAGGTTCGTAATCTGAGCAAGAGGAAGGATCCCATCAGCATTGAGCTTGCTCAATCCGTTCAAGGCCTTATACACCTCAATCAGATCACCTCGCAGGTGCCTAGTCTCTGGGTACTGAAATTTGGTAAGGGTTGGTGGCACATACCCTATAATTTTAAAGGAGGTGGCAAGTGAGTGCATTGAACCTTTAAGGTTAATTAAGAGAGCATCACTGGACTCAAGAGAGATAGTTGCCATAATCCCATTATATAAGGCTATTGTTAGACCACACTTTGAATACTGTGTTCAGGTGGGGAGACCACATCTAAAAAAAGGACAGAGCTTCTTGAAAAGTCCAAAGACGGGTAACTCGCTTGGTGAGGTTCGCAAAAGGGCTCATTCATATGAGGAAAAGTGGTTGAGGCTGACAGTTTGGGGAAATTCAAAAGTCAGCTGGATTGTGGGTGCTGCATTGGCAGAGGTGAACTGCACAAAGCTTCACTTGATAGTAAACAGTGGACGGTGATCAACTGGAAGTATGTGGATTTTTTGAACTGCTACAAGACTTTCATCATAGATTTCTCACTTTTAAGGACATTTAGAGGAGGAGGGAAACCCATAGGTTGTCTTTCCTTTTCTTATTTATTGATTATTTGTATTTTTTAATTTTATTAATGTTATTTATTATTTATTATTTTTTTTTGGTGGTGCAGCATAAGCCTTAGGCACTACATGACCAATACTAATACTAGAGTGCTAGTGAAGACATCAAAGGCAGATATTGTTGGGATATCAGAGACGTGGTATCACACAGATATAGGCAGTCCAGAGTTGGAATTTGGGGAGTACAATGTGTGTAGAAAGGATAGACAGGATAGGAAGGGAGGAGGGGGGGTTATGCTGTTAGTTAAGAAACATAAAATCTAAGGAAGTGCATCCAATTGATGTTAGCGGACAATGCAGTGTTGAGTCTGTTTAGTGTGAAATAAGCACTGGGAAAGGAAAAATGAGAGTAGGTGTGTGTTATAAGCCTAATGAATCTGACGAGTATAATGAGCAATTGTGCAGAGAAATAGTGGGCCAGTAAATCAGAATGTCTTATAATGGGAGATTTTAACTTTCCAGGTATTGACTGGAACTTGTGGGTTCATCACTCGCACACTAGCAAGACTTTTGTGGATTTATTGGATGACATGTTTTTTACAGCAACATGTTTGAGAGGCAACCAGAGGGAGTAATACTCTTGATCTGATTAACAGTAGTGATTCTTCATGCATTAAGAATCTGCAGATAAAGGAACCACTGGGTGGCAGTAATCACAATGTATTGATGTGGGAATTATTTAAAGATATAACTACCATCAAGGCTAAAGGGAAGGGCTTTTGCTTTCATAAAGGGGACTACAGAGGTCTCAGACAGTTTTAAATTCTGTACATTAGGATCAACTGATGATGTTACCAATAGTGAATTCTAAATGGGAAGCCTTCAGGGACTTAATTTTGGAGGCTACTAGGCTTTTCATTCCAACTAAGAAATACTGTTCAAGGTTTAGGCCTAAATGGATGTCAGATGAATTAATGAGGCTAGTGGCAGAGAAGAAGAATATATGGGATGCATATAAAGTATCATACGACACAGAAGCCTATAGCAGGTATAAACTAATCTGTAATCAAGTCACAAAGGAGGTTAGGTAGGCAAAAGCAGATTACGAGAAATCTTTGGCAAAAGATGCTAAGAAAAATAGCAAGGATTTCTTTAGTTATATAAACTATAAAAGGAAGGGGATGAATATGATTGGTCCACTTTATATCGATGGTTCGACTGTTGATGATCCTGCTCATATAGCAAACAAACTGAATGAGTATTTTGCATCTACATTCCCACATGAGTTATTCAATGAGGGGAGTGCCAGAAGTTTATCAAATGCTAACAGGGAGCTAAGCGATTTTGTAATAACTGAGATCAAAGTGGAGGAGAAATTGTTGAAGTTAAACATAAGGAAAGCACCTGGGGTGGATGGGATCTATCCAGTTATATTAAAGGAGGCAGCAAAGGAAGTAAGCAAACCCTTAGCCATAATTATGAGAGCTTCCTTGGACTCAGGGGAGGTACCCATGGACTGGAGATGTGCAAATGTGACCCCAATTCACAAAGGAGGATCAAAGGCTGACACAAGTAATTATAGACCTGTGAGGTTAACTTCTGTTCCCGGAAAATTAATGGAGGCACTGGTTAAAGAAACATCGCAGGATCATCTAGACAAGACTGCAATAATAGTTAAGACACAGCATGGGTTTGTCAAAGAGAGGTCTTCTCTGACCAATTTGATTGGATACTATGATATGGTCACAAAGGAACTGAATGCCAAAAATAATTTTTATATCATATACTTGGATTTCAGGAAAGCTTTTGATACTGTTGCACATGGAAGACTGCTCTCCATACCTCTCCAGTTTGTACAGTTAATAGCTGTACAAATTGGAGAGGTATGGCATCAAGGGTAAGCTGCAACAATGGATAAAGGTATGGTTTAGTGGGAGACAACAGAGAGAGTGATAATCAACGGACACTGCTCTTTGTGGACAAATGTTATTAGTGGAGTTCCCCAGCGTTCGGTGTTGGTCCCATTGTTGTTTTGTATATTTATCAATGATATTGATGAAGGTATATTAGGTTTAATGTTCAAGTTTTCAGATGATACAAAGGTTGGCAGGGTTGTTAATGACAGTATGCTACTCCAACTGGATCTACATAAGTTGGGAAAATTGGCTGAGAAGTGGCAACTGGAGTTTAACATTGTCAAATGCAAAGTACTGCATATGGGTAGCGATAACCAAAGAGAAACGTACCAACTAGGTGGTACTACACTCAGGGAAATGGTAAGTGAAAAAGACCTGGGGGTAATTGTGCAGCCAAATATGAAGTTCGCTGAGCAGTTTAGACGGGCTGCCAGGGCAGGTCATGGAGTCTTGTCAGTGATATATAGGAATTTTGCTAGCAGGGGCAGGGAGGCGATAATCCCATTATTCAAGGCAAGGTCAGGCCACACCTAGAGTACTGTGTACAGGTCTGGAGGCCTCATTTTAGGAAGGATGTAGAGTTGCTAGAATGAGTACAAAGAAGGGCAACAAGATTGGTGAGGGGAACAAAGGGGTGTTCTTACCAAGAAAGGCTTAAATTTTTCAGATTACAGTGGAGACTAGACACCTACGAGGTGATCTGATTGAGGTTTATAAAGCCTTGAATGGTTTGTGTATGCTCAATGCTGATGGGAGTCTTCATCTTGCTCAGACTAAGAACCTGAGGGGGGCACAGTTTCAAATTGAGGAAAGATAGTTGTAGAATAGATGTGCAGATATTTGCCTTTAGCCGGTGGGTAGTTGATTGGTGGAACAGGCTTCCATCTTTTGTTGTGGAAGTTAATAGCCTAAATAAATTTAAGACTGAGCTGGACAGGCATTTGGAATGAATGGAGGAATGAAATGGGAGGGGTTTTTTTTTGGCTGATGATGCATAAGCTTGCTTTCTTTCATCGTATGCCTCTGCTAATGCTAATGTCAAAGATGAAACTATAAAATTTTATAAAATAGAATATTCATTAAAAAATTTTATTTTAATAATATAAAGTGTGTACATAATATTACTAAAGCCTGTGAGAAACTGGGAATGGTGTTCTAGTGCATTCTGAGCTCTGGCAGATAACTTGACTTGAATTTCCTGCATTCCAGTTGTGTGGCACAATATTGTGCATGTATGTAACCTCTGTAACCATGTATGAATTGGAATATCATCGGTTTGGCTGAAACAAGAAGAAGAAATGAATCACTTATAAGTTTATCAAGTGGAAATCTGCTGTACACCAATGGAAACAGTGAAAGGAGTGAAGGTGGAGTTGGGTTTCTGGTCCATAAAGATTTTAAAAACAACATTTTGGAATTCAAAAGTACATCACCAAGGGTGTCAAGACTAATACTCAAGATTTCTAAGAGGTACAAGCTAAAGATTATAATGATTTATGCACCAACGTCGAGCCATGATGATGAAGAGGTTGAAGAAATGTACACTGAAATCGAGAGTCTTCTAGATGAGCAGAAAACCCACTACACTATTATTATGGGGGACTTCAATGCTAAGGTTGGAAAAAGGCAAAACAGCGCAGAAAGAGGAACTATAGGAAATTTTGGAATTGGCGAAAGAAATAAAAGAGGTGAAAGACTTGTGGAATTTGCAGAATCTCAAGGAATGTCAGTAATGAACACTTTTTTCAAGAAAAGTGTGAACAGAAAGTGAACATGGAAGAGTCCAAATGGATTAACAACTAATGAAATCGACTTCATCCTCACTAACAGAAGATATATTGTGAATGATGTTACCGTCCTGAATAAGGTAAATGTTGGAAGTGATCACAGAATGGTAAGATGTACACTTGATATAGATGTAGGAAAGGAAAAAACTGACTCGAGTAAATAATACAAAGGTCTTTGAAATAACAGAGGAGGAGAAAAAGCAGTATGTACTGGAACTTAAGAACAAGTTTGAGCTTCTGCAGACTGCTCAGGACCAAGATATCGACGAGGAATATTACAACTTTCTGAAAGTGATAAAGCCCAAGAAACCTATAGGGAAACAGAAATCCAAAGAACAAAAAATTAGTCAAGAAACACTTGTCATGGTGAACCAAAGACGACAAATGAAGAGCAAGAAAAACATTGACAGGGAGAAAATTGAGTATATTGAGTTATGCAAAGCCATTAGAAAGAGACTCAGAGAGGACATAAGAAGATTTAACACAAGAAAAGTAGAACAAGCATTAAGGGAAAACAAAGGATTTAAATCAGCAGCCATGAGCAGGAACACAGAAAGACAAATGATACTGACACTGAAGAATAGCGACGGTGTACTTATAAACAGCAGAGAAGGCATAATTCAAATAGCAGAAGACTACTATAGAGAATTATACAAGGAGCGAGGGAATGATACCAGCAGTGGGGAAGATGGATTGCAAAGTAGCAACACATACGACATACCCGATATTCTTCCTGATGAGGTAGAACATGCATTGAAGAAAATGAAGGATCGGAAAGCCCCGGGGGAAGATGAAGTTACTGTAGAGTTGTTAAAATTGGGAGGAAGAGACATAACACAAAAACTGGCAAGGCTCTTCACAAAGTGCATTAGAAAAGGTGTGATGCCTATGCAGTGGAATAATGCAATCATAGTTTTGCTGCATAAGAAAGGAGATAAATCAGAAATTGCAAATTATAGACCAATTAGCTTGTTATCCCATATCTACAAGTTGTTCACAAGGGTCATTACTAACAGATTAGAAAGAATACTTGATGAGAATCAACTGAAAGAGCAAGCTGGCTTTAGGACAGGATTCTCAACTATGGATCACCTTCACGTAATATCACAGCTAATGGAGAAAGCAAATGAATATAAAACACCATTATGCCTGGCATTCGTGGATTATGAAAAGGCATTTGACTCCATACAGCATAAGGCAATGTTTCGGGCACTGGAAAGACAAGTCATAGATACTTCATATATTATGATTTTGAAGAAAATATATGAGAGTGCTACATCCTTTATTAGACTAGACAAAGACAGTAGCAAATTTAAAATCGAGAAAGGAGTTCAACAAGGAGACACAATATCTCCGAAGCTGTTTACTGCTGCCCTTGAGGAAACTTTCAGAAGATTAGACTGGTCGCAGAAAGGAGTCAATGTGAACGGAGAGTACCTAAACCATTTACGATTTGCAGATGACATTGTGGTCATAAGCCACGATCCCAAAGAATTAGAGGAAAATCTTAATCAGTTATGCACAGTTAGTAAGGATTTTGGACTAAAGATGAATATGGCTAAAACAAAAGTAATGATGAACAAGTATGCCACGGAAAGGGAAATAATGATTGAAGGAGCAGTAATTGAAAAGGTGGAGTCATATACTTATCTGGGACAAGTTATTAGCTGTAATAATGATAAATGGCTGGAAGTCAAGAGAAGAATAAATTTTGGATGGATAGCATTCAGGAAATATAGTCACATACTGAAGAGCAATATCCCAGTTTGTCTGAAACGTAAAATAATGAATCAATGTATACTCCCCACCATGACTTATGGAAGTGAAACTTGGGCACTCACCAAAAGAATGGAAGAGAAGCTAAGAACTACACAGCGAAGAATGGAACGAATTATATTGGGAATCAGAAATTTAGATAAGAAGAGAAACACATGGATTAGGCAGCAAACTCAAGTAAAGGACATTCTTATCAAAACTAAAGAACTAAAATGGTCTTGGGCAGGACACATAGCTCGAAGACATGATGACAGATGGACTAAGAAAATAACAGAATGGTACCCAAGAGGAGCTAGAAGAAAACCTGGAAGACAAAGGCGGAGATGGATAGATGAAATTCATGAGTTTTTGAGTAGTAAATGGATGGCCAGTGCTCAAAACAGAAGGAACTGGAAAGTTGCTGGAGAGGCCTTCATCCTGCAGTGGATTGAAAATGGCTGATGATGATGATGATGTAACCTCTAAACCCTCTGAATTTGCTGCAATTGCTTACCTATCCTACTATGCAGGTATTTCTGATGTTCAGAAATTCTGTGAAACTGTGACATTTATTATGGTCAGCTTTTTTGGCAAGAGGCATTCATCACAAATCAAGACCCCCCCCCCCCCCCATCCCATCCCACTATTTATGCAGAATGGAATTGTGTATGGTATGCATCCAGATTGTGGGAGTTTTTATACTGGAGAATTGTGTATGAGTCTTGAGGACTGGATATCTGAACATGAGGGAGCTATTTGAAGAGCTAACTTTGTCTGCTCTACCATCACTATGCACTACTGGAGTAAGCAGCACAGTCAACTCCAATCCTCATAAGATTGAAATAGACTTTGCCTGCAATTACTATATTTATTCTTGTCTCAAGGCCTTCCATATTTTTATGTCAGGTCCTAGTGCAAATTGTAACAAAGGGACCTGTATATATCCTATTATAGAGTCCATTATCTTATGCATTGACCACTGGCACAGCATCTCTGAAGCATTAATTCATCTCAGGCCATAGTTGACCTGTTTTTCTTTCCTCATTTTTCCCCTCTCCTTTCTAGTGTTCAGTACTATGTGCCACTCTGTTATGTTGTTATGGTATAAATTTTCTTTTTGGTGCTGTTTTTAGCTATTCTCTTTTGTGTATGTTTTATAGATCGAAGCTTGTTTCATTTTTATTTATATTTTATAGATTTTATTTTAGCATTATATTTATTTACATATGCATTTTTATTGTTATTACCTTTATTTTAGGTTTATTTCATATTTGCTATTAAAATCAGTTTTACTCTGTTTAGGTTGACAAGAATTTTTATTACATGCTATAATTGCCGATGCCCAAGGCTACTTTGTTAATGTCACAATATATATTAAGCTTGAATGTTAAAATTGAAATTGCTTTTGAAGTCTGAGTCAGGAAATTTCTAATCCTAGATATGATGTGGCAGTTCTTCAACCAGGATAATATGCAGAATAAGACAGTCTCTGCGCAACATAGCAGTCTCCTTGCCAACATTTCAGTGATATCTGGCATTTTGTTAACCAATAACTGTACACTTTCTGCTCTCCAAGCTTAATCTTTGTGAGATGTGATATTTTAATTTTTTTTCCCAAATTACAACTGTATACGTTAACAGAAAATAGTAGGGAATAGAACAGTTTCATATTCATGGCATAAAAATATTACCCAACTTTACTCTAAGGATTAAATCAGCGTTGTATAATATTAACTAATGCAGTAACTTTTATTGTATATATATTATTATTTTTTAACTGCCATAATTAATGTAGTTGACATTTTTATAATGCAAATTTTGTAAATATGTTAAAAAGTGTCATTTTTTTACCCACTCAACACATCTGTTTTTAGTCACTGAATGCAAGTAGATTATACTAGTACAGTAAACTCCTTAAAATCTGGCACTTAACAATCCAGTATTGTTTAAAAATTCATATTTTACAAAAAAAAAAAAAAAAAAATCAACATTTTAACCTCCTGGAATATTAAAGAAAGAAATATGATGCTTGTATCAACATGTTGTAATGAGGTTTGATGTGAGTTGCCATGCAGTATACAAAAATGTAGTTCTAATATACTTAAGATACCTTTTTTGTCTGAGTTTCAGAACTAAATAACATCTGCTTTCTGATGGACTAGTTAGTCCTGAAGTGGACTGACATAGCAGCTTTATCTTTTAAATAAATATTCAGTTAAACTCTTGCCGAGGCTATTTGTTTGAAAGTAGTGCAAATACAAGAGCTGTTACAAAGGTAAGTTTGTCCTGCCATGAGAATTAAAGCCATTGCATTATCAATGCAGTTTAAATCCTTCTGCCTGAAAAAGTAGATGAAAGATCAAAGTAGTCCTTGGAATGTGTTAATATTTCTGAGGCCGCATTGATTTAGCTGCATTATAACTTTTAGTGCTATTCTCTTATTCAGTAAACTTCATAATTTAACTACACTTGAAATTAAAGCCATGTGCCTGGTCATGTGCTTGTTTGAGCTGGTGACTGAGAGCAAAGAGATTTAAATGCTCAATGTAAGTATATCTGGAAAAATGTTGTTCCCCTCAAGGTTTGCGATGAATGCCTCAAGAGCCCAGTATTGTTTTCTATATTTATCAGTGATATTCATGAAGGCATATCAGACAATGTCCAAGTTTGCAGTTGATACAAAGGTTCACATGGTGGTTAATGACAGTAATAACAGTATGCTTCTGCAACAGGATCTAGAAAAGTTAGGCAAATGAGAAATAGCAACTGAAGTTTAACATTGATAAATGCAAAGTATTCATATGGGTAGCAGTAACCCCAGAATAACATACCAAGCTGTGTGGTATGCAGGATAGTGGAAAATTAAAAAGACCTGGGGGGTAATTTTGCAGTCAGATATGAAGTTCTTTGAGCAATGCAGACAGGCTGCCAGATAGCTCACGGGATTTTGTCAATGATATACAGAAATTTTGCTAGCAAGGATAAGGAGGCAATTATCCCATTGTATAAGGCAATGGTCAGGCCACATCTTGAGTACTGCATACAGGTCTGGAGGCCTCATTTTAGGCAGAATGTGGAGCTGCTGGAAAGAGTACAGAGAAGGAAAGTGAGATTGGTGAGTAGAACAAAGGAGTGCTCTTACCAAAAAAGGTTTCAGTTCTGTGAATTGCAGTGCCTGAAGACTAGGCACCTGCGAGGTGATCTGATTGAGGTGTTTGAGGCTTTAATTGGATTGAGCAGGCTTGATGCTGATGGAATTCTTCCTTTTTCTCAGATTATGCACCTGAGGGGGCATAAATTCAAATTGAGGAAGGATGGTTGTAGAATATTGTTGTTGTTTGGTTTTTAGGAGCATTAGCAACTAAGGCCATATTGCTCCAGGATATGCGGTGGTCATTCCTTAACCTTTCCGCATCCTCCGTATTTGGTGGTGACAGGCTCGAACCCCGGTCTAATCAAGAAGCGTGTGCTACGCACTGCTGCTCCTTCCCACCTGGTTACGGAGGCGCCATTGTTGTTGTTGTAGAATAGCTGAACAGAAGTTTACCTTTAGCCAGTGAGTGGTTGATTGTTGGAACAAACTTCCAACTGTTACTGTGGAAGTTGATAATTTAAATAAATTCAAGGAAGAACTGGATGAACTGTTGGAGGGAATGAATAGGTGAAATGGGAGGTGTCTTTTTTTTTTTTTTTTTTGCTGTTGCTGTATAAGCTTTCTTTCTTGCATCATTTGTCACTGCTAATGTTAAATGTGTGCTTCGTTAAATCTAGTTACTCTTCCTTTTATAGTGATTTATTGATGTATACAAACAATAATATAATTTCCAAGATTTTTTTTTTTTTTTTACCACCATTCTAGATAGTCATTGTTCTAAGTACAAGACTGCAAGGAGAAAAACTGCAGCCAGCTCAAAGTTACTTATTTTGCTTCCTACTCCATACTGATGCTATGACAAGGTCCAGTGAGTAATGCTGATGGACTGCCCAACTACTAGGAAATACCTCTCAATGCCAAATTTTAAAAAGTTCTCTCTCTTGTTGTTTTTGGACCGACCTCTTCATATAATCTCTGCTTCATTTTCATATTTTATTTGCTGGTAGGAGAGATAACTGTATGCTGTAATATGGCTATAAAAAGAAAAGGAAAAAAAAAATTGTATTCATTAGATGCCATAAAGGTAGATTAGGCATGTGCTGAAATTTTGTTTCAGGATTAAGTTAAACTTTAATTTTAGAATGTATATTAGTATAAGAGTTTTCACGTGTCATTTTTTGAAGATAATATTAACACAAAGAATTTAAATCATCTTTCTGAACAGGTATTGATGGATTTCTGTAGACTGTGTAAATATGAATGAATGAACATTGTTGCATGTAGTCATATCACTTTTTTTTTTTTTTTTTTTTTTAATTCTCAAGCCAATGCATGATGATTATGATTTACGCCAGGAGCAGTTAAACAAAAGTTCCTTACTTTCAACAAAGAAATTTCTGCAGGATCTTCTGGATATGTTTGTTTCTCATGTGGTACGTATTTTTTAATTATTAGTATTAGTAATGGCCGCATGGTGCAAGGAAGCCTATGGCTTATGCTGCACTAGCAAAAAAAAAAATAAAAGAAAATAACAAAAAATACATAAAATAAAATAATAAGAATAAAAACAAATTAATAATAAGAAAAAAAAATAATAATAATAATTAATAAGAGAAAAGGAAATGGACAACCTATGCATTTCCCTCCTCCTTTAGGTAATTATCCAGCTGACCTTTGAATTTCCCCAGACTCTCAGCCTTTACCACCCATGTAGGTAACTTTTTCCAGTAATTTATTACTCACTGGCTAAATTTTTTAGTTTAGTGCTAACTGGTGCAGATTTTTAATTCTTTTGCTTTTGCAAAGAGTTTGCAAAAAGTTTCCATAAAAAATTAAATGCTGTGGGGCATTATCTCCCATTTCAGCACTCCTGGCTTAAAAAAAAAAGTTTAAAAAATCAAGAGGTGTTTACCAAAACCTCAATAACTGATGTTCACATGATGAATACGTGTGCATTGAGTTTTTTTTTTTTGGGTGGGTGAGGGGGTTGGTATGTCGGGTACATGGGATGACATGATATTTAATACAAAAGTCCTTAGATATATCCTAAGTAAGTGTTGAGCTTTTGGAAAGGATTAGAGATGTTTTAGATTAATTACATTTCTACTAGGGGTGGTAACTGGAGAAGGGCTATGGAATTGGCCCCCACAACCTCCACAGGCATCAACAAAAAAGTGATGTAAATTTGTGGTCTATCTGACACTACATTATTGGCATTACTCAAAAAGAAATTCCGATACTTTAGTTTATATAGATTTCTTTGAAAGGAGACCAGGGCTGGGACTATGGAACTTTAATTGATCTTAAAATCTTCTTAGAGACCAGTGAATGTCAAACATCCAAAACTGAAATATCCTTCTGTTGGTGGGGAGTGAGGGGATGGGTTGGGATTGAATCAGAACTGATCTTAAAACTATTTCAGGGACTAATAGACTAATAGAGCATATGCTGAAAATTTTTTGCTTGTCATTCGGACACAAGTATCAATCACATGCAAAGGAAATCCTTATTGAGTAACAGTCATACATATGAAACATACTTCCATTTATGTATGGAAAGAACTTGAAATTTTACAAAAAAATTTTTTTATTTTTTATTTTTATCGGTCCACTTTTAACAATATTTAGGTTGGCCTGACAGATCTTTCTTTTTAATCCAAATATAAAATTTCATTAACCTGTCCATTGGGAGTCAAGTAATTACATGTGGATGGGCATGGTGAAGACAGAAGGTGTTTTATGTATTTGCGGATATACTTCAAGTGCCAATGAAGTCCAAAGATTGATCAGGTCTGTGAGTGAGAAAGATGATGACTAAAAAGAGTGAAACCTTGGGGCAAATAATTTAAATAAAATTAAAATTCTTAAATTCATTAACATTTGTAATGTTGTAAGGAATTATGAATAGGAATACAAATTATTGTTATTATATTTAACTTTAGAAGAAGGACTAAATCTTCAAAATATACCTCAATTAAGCAGTTTACTAAGCATTAAGCAGTATCGCAGTTTTTGAAGTGTAATTTTAGTTACGCCTGTCTCTCACAATGTTTCCATGTTTAAGAAATGCCTGATTGTTGATTTGTGTCATAAGTAATAGTTGCTACTTATTAAAACATACAAGTTATCCATGCAGTTTGTATTATTCTTCTGATTATAATCAAATCATGATTTGTTTTTAATAGGTAAAAGGTACAGGTGCTTTAGTGGTGGCTGCCATGCTGGATTTCTTGACGTTTGCTTTGTGTGCTCCTTACAGTGAAACAACTGATGGAGGCCACTTTGATACTTTATTAGGAATGGTAGCTGAGAATGGTCGAGCATTGTTTTCACTTTTTCAGGTAGGATGGTTGCTTTATTTAAAATTCTTTATTTTAACGTTTCTACCTTATTATACATTAAAGTGATAATTGGATATCAAATTTTGAGAATTAAGTTAAAATATTAAAAAAAATTGCAGAAAAGATTTTTGATGAGTTTTCATAATTTACAGCATGATATGTGCAGTTGAACTTATTAGCATGAATGCAACAAAATAGAAAAATTAAAAATTCAAATGTGTACTTTAATAGCCAAATTTCATGTTTGTACTGAGTACATAATTGTCTCCTTTCTAATGGGCAGATATAAAAGGACTGAGTCATCTATAAAATTTATTTATGCATTTCACTTTTTCCCAGAAAGTCAGGCTGGGGAGAAAGGCATCAAAACAATAACAGAATTGGGAATGTGTAATGCTATCAACTGTCCCAACAGCTTAATTTCCTGCCACTTACTGAACTGTGTACCTTTGTTTTTTATGTACACCTGCCCATGAAATCATTTCACATGTAATTTTATTGGGTGGTATGATATGCTTATTTAATAAATTGTTTGATTTTGTTTCCTTTAGACCTCAGTACATTCTGTTAATGTGCAAATTATCAAAAACTGAATTTTATACCATCAATTACTCTTATGCCAAAGCTGTTAAATGCAGCCCATATTTGCACAGTCACAGAATGGGAATTCTTTGTTGCAAGGAGAACCATTCTAGTCCTTTAGCACATATTCTTTAGCCTAAAATATGTGTTGCACACATATTTTAGCAAAGAATATGTGTGCAACAGATATGTTGTACATAAATTGTTGGTACATAAAATGTCCAAATAATCTGGCATTTGCTAATCTGGAAAATCCAGTAATCCACCATCTAAGAAGGCTGGTCAGTTCATCGCCTAGCTTCTTTCTTTTTTTTTTCTCCTTGAATTCTTACCATGCTCAAATTTTATAATAAACACAGTATTATGAGATATATGTAGCTGTTTTAGAATTAAGGACAGTACACACAGTGTAACAGTAGGTGGCCAGCCTTCTTTGATTGTGGATAATTGGATTTTCCAGATTAGCAGATTGAATGGGACATGATAAAATTTTCCACAATCAAAATACAGTAAATCCCCCGCGAATAGCGGGGGTAACGTTTCTGAGAAATGCCACGAATACCGAAAACTCGAATACTGAGTTATGGCTCCCATAGTAATAAAGGGGTTCCATTCCAAAGTATGAAATATATAAGAAAAACTAGTCTAAAATTTTGTCTATGTATGTATTATATGTACCTTCATAATATGACTATGTACATAGTAAAATGCAAGCATATGGCATCGAAATGAAAATAAAAAACAATTTAATATTAAATGTAATATTTATTAGAAATTTCAAACAAATCTTTCAAACCAGCGCCTTTGCTAGCTAAAAAACTTATCCCGTAAGTTGCTGTCACCAGTTTCGCTAAAGTGTTGATAAAGGAGTTTTGCCTTTTCACGAATGATTAGTGAACTTAACAGAATTTTATTTTGAGTTCGGTCTTCTATCAGATTTTTTCAAATTTTTTGCAAAACAGAGCAAATTTTTGAAGCAATTAGCGCGTTTTTATGGCGGATTTTTTCTGATTTTTTGATTGATCGTACCGTTGATTCATTGATTTTATAATGTTTTGCCACTGAGGAGATACTTTCACCATTAGAAATTATGTCTAACTCAATTTTATTCGCTAAATGTCATCACCTTTGATATTTTCACATTTCCCTTGTTATTCGTATCCATATTTTTGTACAGGTTAGAAAGAACTTGTCCACAATAAAGTCACTTTCTTCCGTTAACACACTCGAAAAAGTCTGTTTTACACTGCAAAACAGTAGATTTATCACTTTTGTAAGCATATCAATTTATAAATTGATAAATTTATTCAATTTATAAGCATATAAATTAAAAGCAAATGACGAAACCTTCCATGACAAGTGCATAACACATACTGAACAAGGATTAGCGAGAAACATCCACACTCGTGATTTTGTCACCCCTCTCCCCCCACCCACTGAGCGTTGTTTTGACCGGGAAAGATAATTTTAGCCACGCCCATGTTTTTTTCATGGCGGAAAATGTTCACGGCGCTTTAAAATTCACATTTTTTTAATATTAAATCAGTGGCCGCGAAACTGCGAATACAGATACCGCGAATAGTGGGGGTTTACTGTAGTTTAAGATTGTGAAGTCTCCTTGCAAAGTTACCTTTATGACATTTTGGGATCACAAGTGTTTAGTCCATGTACATATAAACACGCATGACAATCATTGAAGAACCTTAATTGTGCAATGTTGGCACATTCACACTTAATTCACAAGTTATCCTTTTTTGACACTGAAGTAACATGTTGAAGGTCACATGTTTCAAAGTGGTGATGAATTGGAAATAGCAGTGAGATAATGGCTGAGCGAAAAGAAATTGGATATCTATCATAAAGGAATGGAAAAGCTCATTCCATCCACAATATGACATGTTTCAATCTTTTGCAGACCCTTTGTGAAAAAGTAATGGGATATCAGTACAGTTACTCTGCATCATTCATATTTTGGATTGCACAAATAACTTCAAACTATATATGGTAACTTTCTGACAGCCTCTTGTATAATAATTACACCAGGGTGTCTGCCAAGGGCAAAAGTTCATGATATTGCAGAGCAAATATCATCTTTTAAGGGCACAAAGGATGATATTGTTGTACACGTTGGCACTAATCACATTAAGAGTAGGAGATCAGTGAGCTTACTTGACAGGTACAGATCGATGTTGAAAAAAGTTGAGAGTTAGAATTAAATTTGAAAGTATCTGCAATTGATGAGAGCCTTGTCAATCAATTCTGCTCTGGAGAGACTGTGCAAAGCTCATGAAGTAGAATTTTTCTCAACACGGTCTGTGCTTGTTAACAGGACATTGCTTCTACAGGGATGGGTTACACTTAAATAGAAAGGGTGCAAGAATATTTGCTGATGCTATTGAGGCAGTGTTAGATGGGTTGAAAAACTGCTAGCTTGGGCGGGGGGATTCACAAACTAATAGATTAATGGTAGCCATAGGCAGAGGTGAAAGTGATTCTTGCACTGCTTCTATTGGAATGAGCAGCAATCTGGAAAGTGAGATACTGGGGATTTCAAGGGCTGCTGAGAGTCATCATGGAACAAATTAATACATGGGTTGTTTTAGGGTAACTAAGAGTAAGAATAGGTGCATGTATACTTGCATGTACACCAATGCTAGGAGTATAGTAAATAAATTTGATGAATTTGAAGTGCTGGTCAAGGCATCAAAGGCAGATATTGTTGGGATATCAAAGATATGGTGTCACACACATATAATCAGTGCAGAATTGGAATTTGGGGAGTACAATGTGTACAGAAAAGATACATGATAGGAAGGGTGGAGGGGTTATGCTGTTAGTTAAGAAACACATAAAATCTAATGAAGTGCATCCAGTTGATATAGATGGTCAGTGCAACGTGGAGTCAGTTTGATGTGATAAGTACTGGAAAAGCAAAAATGAGAGTAGGAGTGTGTTGTAAGCCTAAAACTCTGAGTACAATGTACAACTGTACAGTGAAATAGAGTGGGCCAGTAAACCAGATTGTCTTATAATGGGTGATTTTAAGTTCCCAGATATAGACTGGAACTTGTGGGTTGGTCACTCACACACTAGCATTACTTTTGTGGATTTATTAAATGATGGTTTTCTACAGCAGTATGTTCGAGAGGTAACCAGAGGGAGTAACACTCTTGATCTGATTATCAGCAGTGACTCTTCATGCATTAAGAATCTACAGATAAAGGAACCACTATGTGGGAGTGATCACAGTGTACTGATGTAGGATTTACTTAAAGATGTAACTACCATCAGGGGTAAAGAGAAGGATTTTTGCTTTTGTAAAGGTTAATACAGTAGTCTCATAGATTTTTTAAATTCTGTACAGAGGGACCAACTGATGATGTCAACAGCAAATTCTAAATGGGAAGCATTCAAGAAATTAATTGTGGAAGCTACTAGGCTTTTCATACCGATTAAGAAATATGTGTTCAAGGTTTAGGCCTAAATGGATGTCAGATGAACTAATAAGACTCATGGCAGAGAAGAAAATGCATGGGATGCATATAAATTATCAGGTGGCACAGAATCCTCTGGCAGATATAAGCTAGTCTGTAATTAAGTCACAAAGGAAATTAGTCAAGCGAAAGCAGATTACAAGAAATCTTTGGCAAACAATGCAGAGAAAAATAGTAAAGACTTTTTTACTTATGTAAACTCTAGCAGAAAGGGGATGAATCAGATTGTTCAACTTGACACATTGACGGTTCGATTGTTGATGAACCTGACAAACTGAATGGTTATTTTGCATCTACATTTACACATGAGGTCTGTAGTGAATTAGAGGCCAGAAGCTTATCAGTCTCTAGCAGAGAGCTAAATGATTTTGTAATAACTGAGTAAAGTGGAGGAGAAATTAGCATTACTAGAGGCATATGATGCAAGAAAGTAAACTTATGCAGCATCAGTCAAAGAAAGGAAACAAAAAAAAAAAAAGTGCTCCCATTTCACCACTCTGTTCGTTCCAAATACCTATCGAGCTCAGCCTTAAATTTATTTAGGTTATCAACTTCCACAACAAATGATGGAAGTCTCTTCCACCAACCAACTACCCGCTGGCTAAAGCCAAACTTCCGCACATCTATCCTACATCTGTCTTTCCTCAATTTCAATTTATACCCTCTCAGGTGATTATTCTGAGCAAGAGGAAGAATCCCATCAGCATTGAGCATGCTCAAACCGTTCACGGCTTTATACACTTCAATCAGATCACCTTGCAGGTGCCTAGTCCATTCACTAATCTTGTTGCTCTTCTCTGTACTCGTTCCAACAGCTCTACATTCTTCTTAAAATGAGGCTTCCAGACTTGTATACAGTACTCAAGGTGTGGCCTGACCATTGCCTTATATAAGGAGGTAATCACCAACTTATTCCTGCTAGAAAAATTCCTGTATATCATTGACAAGACACTATGAGCTACTCTTGCAGACCGTCTGCACTGCTCAGAAAACTTCATATCTGCCTGCACAATAACCCCCATGTCCTTTTCGTTCTCTACCACTGTCAGTGTAGTACCACGGAGTTGATACATTACTCTGGGGTAACTGCTTCCCATATGTAGTACTTTACATTTTTCAATGTTAAACTTCATTTGACACCTCTCAGCCCATTTGCTGAACTTTTCTACATCCTGTTTCAGCAGTGTACTGTCATTAGTTAACAACCTTGCCAACCTTCGTATCGTCTGCAAAATTGGACATTAAGCTTGATATACCATCATCAATATCATTTATAAATACAGAAAACAACAATGCACCCAACACCGAACCCTGAGGAACTCCACTAATAACATTAGTCCTCGATGAGCAGTGTCCATTGATTACTACTCTCTCTCTTCTCCCCCTCAACCATCCCTTTATCCATAGCAGTAGTTTGCCTCCATTGCCACACTGCTCCAATTTGTGCAGCAGTCTTCCATGTGCAACAGTATCAAAAGCCTTTCTCAGATCCAAATATATGATATCAAAGTTATTCTCTGCCTCCCTTTACTTTGTGACCACATCATAGTAGCCAATCAAATTGGTCAGACAAGACTTTCCCTTAACAAAACCATACTGTATCCGAACTATAACTGAAGTCTTGTCTAGATGTTCCTGCAGTGCTTCTTTAACCAGTGTCTCCATTAATTTTCCTGGAACATAAGTTAAACTAACAGGTCTATAATTACTTGTGTTGTTCCTCCTTTGTGTATTGGGGTCACATTTGCACATCTCCAGTCTATGGGTTCCTCCCCTGAGTCCAAAGAAGCCCTCATAATTATGGCCAAGGGTTTGCTTACTTCCTTTGCTGCCTCCTTTAATAAACCTGGATAGATCCCATCCACCCCCGGGTGCCTTTTTTCTGTTTTTTTATCTTCAACAATTTCTTCTCTGCTATATGTCTCATTAGTTCATCTGACCTCCATTTAGTCCCAAACCTTGATCAATATTTATTAGTCGGTATGTAAAGCCTAGTAGCTTCCAAGATAAATTCTTTGAATGCTTCCTCTCTGTTATCACAAAATCATCTAGCTCACTTCCAGAGTTTAATTCACCTCTGGCATTCCCCTCCCTGAATAACTCCTCATGTATGAATGTAGATGCAAAATACTCATTTAGTTTGATAGCCACCTGAGCAGGATCATCAACAGTGAACCATCAATATCCAGTGGACCAATCTGATTCATCCCTTTCCTTCTAGAGTTTACATAGGTAAAGAACTCTTTGCTGTTTTTCTTTCTATCCTTTGCCAAAGATTTCTCATAATCTGCCTTTGCCTGCCTAATCTCCTTTGTGACTTGGTTACAGACCAGCTTATATCTATCATAGGCTTCCATGTCACCCATTAATTTATATGTATCCCATGCATTTTTCTTCTCTGCTATATGTCTCATTAGTTCATCTGACCTCCATTTAGTCCCAAACCTTGATCAGTATTTATTAGTTGGTATGTAAAGCCTAGTAGTTTCCAAGATAAATTCTTTGAATGCTTCCCATTTTGAATTTGCTGTTGGTAACATCATCACTTGGTCCCACCGTATAGAATTTAAATACTGTCTCAGACCACCGTAGTCGCCTTTATGAAAGCAAAAACCCTTCCCTTTACCCCTGATGGTAGTTACCTCTTTGAGTAAATCCCACTTCAGCACATTGATCACTGCCACCTAGCGGCCCTCTATCTGCAGATTCTTAATGCATGAAGAATCACTACTGATAATCAGATCAAGGGTATTTAATCACTCTAGTTCCTCATGAACATACTGATGTAGAAAACAATCATCCAATAAATCCACAAAAGCCTTGTTAGTGTGTGAGTGACCAACCCACAAATTCCAGTCAATATCTGGGAAATTAAAATCCCCCATTAAAAGACTGATTACTAGCCCAATCTATTTCCCTGTACAGTTTTTTTATTATACTCATCAGAGTCATTAGGTCTATAACACACTTCTACTAACAATTTTGATCTCCCAATGCTTATGTCACACCAACTGTGCCCACCAAGTACGGAGGATGCAGAAAGGTCAGGGAATGACCACTGCATATCTACATGGAGCAATATGGTCTTAACTGCTAATGCTCCTAAAAACCAAATAACAAACAAACAACAAACATGTCACACCAAACTGACTCAATACTATCCAGCAATGTCGACTAGCTTAACTTCCTTGGATTTTATGTATTTCTTAACTAATTGCATAACCCCTCCTCCCTTCCTATCCTGTCTATCCTTTCTGTACACATTGTACTCCCCAAATTCCCATAATCCCACATTCCCATTCCAGTTCTGCATTCCTTATATCTGTGTGACACCACGTCTCTGAGATCCTAACAATATCTGCCTTTGATGTTTTGAGCAATACCTCAAATTCATCAAATTTATTTACCAAACTCCTAGCATTGGTGTATACCCAAGTAAAGCTGCACCTGTTCCTATTCTTAACTACGCTAAAACAACCGGGATGTTTACTTGTACCGAAATGACTCACAGCAGTCTTTGAAATACCCTGCATCTTGTTTTCCAGGCTGCTGCTCATTCCAATAGAAGCAGTGCAAGAATCACTTTAACCTCTGCCAGTGGCTATTGTGAATCTGTTAGTCCTTGTATCCCCCCCCCCCATGCTAGCAGTTTTCCGACCCACTTAATTCTGCCTCGATTAGCATCAGCAAACATTCTTGTACCCTTTCTATTTAAGTGTATCCCATCCCTGTAGAAGCAAACTCTTCTGTTAACAAGCACAGACCAGGCTGAGAAAAATTCTACCCCTTGAGCCTTGCCCAATCTCTCCAAGGCAGAATTGATCGACAAGGCTCTCATCGTATACTCCCTCCTATCATGTCTGGGCAGAATTGCAGACACTTTCGAATTAAAAGCTAACTCATGGCTTTTTTTCAACATTGACCTGTTCTTGTCAAGTAATTCCACTGGTCTCCTATTCTTAATATCATTAGTGGCAACGTGTACAACAATATCCCCTTTTGTGCCCTTAAAAGATATCTGCTCTACAACGTCATCAACCTTTACCCCTAGCAAACATTCCCTGGTCCTGTTGCACCAATCCTTTTTTGCACAATATGTTTCCTGTTTCCCTGACAATAGAGTCAATGACAACTAGTTCCTTTGGGACCAGTGCATTCTGCCTTGGTGGTTGCTGCTGTGTTGCGTGATGTTCAATTGTAAGTTCTGGCATTGATGTGGACAGCTGAGACTTTGATGGGACTCTCAATTTAAATCCTTTGAGTACATCCATCCTGTCTTTCAAGTTCTCATATGGTCTCGTTCCTGATTTCTCCACAAACATCAAAGAAGCAGTACATTTCAAAAGGCCGTGATTCAGAGGACAACCCCCCCCGTTCTCCCCTGAGCCACAGCACTCCCATTAGTTTGAGCCTTTTGCTTTGCTGCTCTGGTCTGAGTCATGATTCTATTCAATTTCAATTTAAATTCCAATACAAAATATAACGCTAAACTTATGTCCCAATGCAGTTATAACACTATATACAGAGTTTTTCAAAATGAAGTCCGGGGTTTCAGACAATTCCTGTACACACATGAGCAGAAAATTCTGAAACCCTGGACTTCATTTTGAATAACCCTGTATATGTATTTCAATATCGAATATTATCTCCGAGTTAAGGTATATCATTTTCTTATCTCCGAGTTAAGGTATATGACTTTCTTATCTCCTGTGAAGTTGTATGTATTAATTTATAATGTTAAGTTTGTAAAAACTAGGCCTTTATATGTATTTAGTTAAAAAGTACAATTTAATTGACAATGAAATTTAAAAAGATTAATAAATTTTACTGATTAATTGATACTACTATACTCGCTATCTAGATTTACGTTAAACCTTACGCTATCTAGTTCTGGGTATACATTGTATTGTATAACAGTGGCGGCAAGTTACGAATGGTGAATCTATGTACACTAGGTTTAATTACTTTCTAAATTGCCCTATCTGAATTCAAAATAAACCACGGAGCTTGACTTGGTCTATAAGCTACTTATAGAAAATAATTTAATATAACAATTAAGTCAATAAAACAACTAAATATAATTAAAAACTTAGCTTTCGTGGGAGCTGTGAAACTTGTCCAACACGTGGATTAGCTACCCTTGCCGATACTAAGGTCTACTGATACATAGATTAGATACCCTTACCGATACTACAGTTATATTAAAGGAAGCAGCAAAGAAGTAAGCAAACCCTTAGCCATAAATATGAAAGCATGCTTGGACTCAGGGGAGGTCTCCCATGGAATGGAGATGTGCAATTGTGTCCCCAATTCACAAAGGGGGATCAAAGGGTGACAAGAGTAATTACAGACCTGTTAGTCTATCAGGTCTGTAATTACTGTAAATAATGACCCAGTATTTTCCCTCCAACTTCTGTTCCAGGGAAAATAATGGGTCACTGGTTAAGGAAGCAATGCAGGATCATCTAGACAAGACTACAGTTATACTTCAGGCACAGCATGGATTTGTTAATGGGAAGTTTTGTCTGACAAATTGTTTTGGATACTATGTGGTTACAAAGGAACTGGATGCAAAAAATAATTTTGCTGTACGTTATACTTGGATTTTAGGAAAGCTTTTGATACTGTGGCACACAGAAGACTATATAAAAATTGGAGCAGTATGGCATTAAGGGCAAGTTCCTACAATGGATAAAAGGATGGTTGAGTGAGAGAAGACATGGATCTTTGTGGATGTTATTAGTGGATTCCCCGAGGGTTTGGTGTTGGGCCCTTGTTGTTTTCGGTATTTATCAATGACATTGATGAAGGTACATCAGTTTTAATGTCTAAGTTTGAAGACGATACATTACTGTCATTAACAGGGTTGTTAATGACAGTAATGATAGTACACTACTGCAACAGGATCTGGAAAAGTTGAGCAGATGGGCTGAGAGGTGGCAACTGAAGTTTAACATTGACAAATGTAAAGTACTGCATATTGTTAGCAGTAACACACCAGAGTAACATATCAACTGGGTGGTACTACACTGAGGATAGTGCACAGTGAAAAGTACTGGGGGGTAATTGTGCAGTCAAATATGTTTTCTGAGCAATGCAGATAAGCTGCAAGAGTAGTTCATGGTGTCTTGTAGTGGTGGTGGCATGTGATGCAAGAAAGCAAGCGTATGAGCTTATGCAGCATTAGCCAAAAAAAAAAAAAAAAAATCTCACCATTCCCTCCAAATGCCTGTCCAGTTCCTCCTTAAATTTATTTAACCTATCAACTTCCACAACAACAGATGGAAGTTTGTTCCAGCAATTAACCACCTGCTGGCTAAAGGCAAATTTCCGCACATCTATTCTACATCTGTGTTTTCTTAATTTGAATTTATGCTCCCCTAGGTGGAAGGATCCCATCAGAATTCAGCATGCTCAATTCATTCAAGGCCTTATACACCTCAATCAGATCACCACGCAGGTGCATAGTCTCCAGCCACAGCAAATTTGCAGAACTAAAGCCTCTCTTGGTAAGAGGATCCCTTCATTCCCCCCACCAATCTTGTTGCCCTTCTCTGTACACGCTGAAGCAAATCTACATCCTTCCTAAAATGAGGCCTCCAGACCTGTACGCAGTACTCAAGGTGTGGCCTGACCATTGCCTTATACAGAGGGACAATCACCTCCTTTTCCCTGCTAGCAAAATTCCTATATATCATTGACAAAACCCCATGACCTGCCCTGGCAGCCTGTCTGCATTGCTCAGAAAACTTTATATCTGACTGCACAATTACTTCCAGGTCTTTTTCATTTTCTATCACGTTAAGTGTAGAACCACACAGTTGGTACATTTCTCTGGGGTTACTTCTACCCATATGCAGTACTTTGCATTTGTCAAGGTTAAACTTCAGTTGCCACTTCTTAGCCCATCTGCCCAAATTTTTTAGATCCTGTTGCAGTAGCACATTGCCATTACTGTCATTAACAACCCTACCAACCTTTGTATCACCTGCAAATTTCAACACTAAGCCTGATATACCTTCATCAATATCATTGATAAATATACAAAACAACAGTGAACCCAACACCGAACCCTGTGGGACTCCACTAATAACATTAGTCCACGAAGAGTACCACCCATTGATTACCACCCTCTGTCTTCTCCCACTTAACCATCCTTTTATCCATTGTAGCAACTTACCCTTAATACCATTCTGCTCAAATTTGTACAATAGTCTTCCATGCGCAACAGTGTCAAAAGCTTTCCTGAAATCCAAATATATGATATCAAAATTATTTTTTGCATCCAGTTCCTTTGTAACCACATCATAATATCGTATCAAATTTGTCAGAAAAGACTTTCCCTTAAGAAACCCATGCTGTGTCTGAATTATTGCTGCAGTCTTGTCTAGAAGATCCTGCAATGCATCTTTAACCAGTGACTCCATTATTTTACCCGGAACAGACGTTAAACTAACTGGTCTGTAATTAATCGTGTCACCCTTCGATCCCCCTTTGTGAATTGGGGATACATTTGAACATCTCCAGTCCGCAGGGACCTCCCCTGAGTCCAGGAATGCTCTCATAATTATGGCTAAGGGTTTGCTTAGTTGCTTTGCTGCCTCCTTTAATATAACTGGATAGATCCCATCCACCCCAGGTGCCTTTCTTATGTTTGACTTCAACAATTTCTCCTCCACTTTGTTTCAGTTATTACAAAATCATTAAGCACCCTGCTACAATTTGATAACCTTCTGCCATTTTCAAACCTTAATAACTCCTCATGTGTGAATGTAGATGCAAAATTCTCATTCAGTTTGTTTGCTATCTGAGCAGGATCATCAACAGTCGAACCATTGATATCAAGTGGACCAATCAGATTCATCCCATTCCTTTTAGAGTTTATATAAGTAAAGAAATCCTTGCTGTTTTTCTTAGCATCCTTTGCCAAAGATTTCTTGTAATCTGCCTTCGCCTGCCTAACCTCCTTTGTGACCTGCTTTGTGACCAGACTAGCTTATATTTGCCCTAGGCTTCTGAGTCGCTCGATAATTTATATGCATCCCATGTGTTTTCTGATAACCATTTAGGCCTAAACCTTGAACAATATTTCTTAATAGTTATGAAACTTTTAGTAGCTTCTCCGATTAATTCCTTAAATGCTTCCCACTTAGAATTTACTGTTGGTAACATCGTCAGTTGATCCCACTAAGCAAAAACCCTTTCTTTTACTCCTGATGGTAATTATATCTTTAAGTAAATCCCACATCAGTAAACTGTGATCACTGCCACCTAGTGGTTCCTTTATCTGCAAATTCTTAATACACGAATGATCACTGGTGATAACCAGATCAAGAGTATTATCCTCTCTGGTTGCCTCTCGAACATGCTGCTGCAGAAAACAATCATCCAATAATTGTCAGTGATATACAGGAATTTTGCTAGCTGGGATGAGTTGGGGGTGTGTTTGTCAACATGTCAGGCCACACCTTGAGTACTGTGTACAGGTCTGGAATGAGTATAGAGAAGAGCAACAAGATTGGTGAGTGGAACAAAGGGTTGGTGTTACCAAGAAAGGTTTAAATTCAGCAAATTTCAGCTTCTGGAGACTAGACACCTGCGAGGTTGATGTAATTGAGGTGTATATGGCCTTGAATGGTTTGAGCAAACTCAATGCTAAATGGGATTCTACCTCTTGCTCAGATTACTCATCTGAGGGGACATAAATTGAAATCGAGGAAAGAGAATTGTAGAATAAATGTGTAGAAATTCACTTTTAGCCAGTGGGGTGGGTTGATAGTTGGAACAAACTTCTATCTGTTGTGGTGGAGGTCAACAACCTAAATAAGTACAAGGCAGAACTAGGCAAACATTTGAAGTGAATGGATGGGTGAAATGGGAGAGTTTTTTTTTGTTTTTTTTTTGCTGATGCCATATATATAAGCTTGCTTTCTTGTATCATAAGCCTCTGTTAATGCTAATTAAAGCTTATTATTAAGATATTTTATTATGGTTTATTTTCCTTTTTGGGAAAAAAAAAAAAATCTTGTATTGGGGATATTTCTTTTTTCTCTTTCTTCATATTTCCAAATTTTTGGAAAGTTTAGATTTTTAAAAGTTGATGTTACATAATCCTGTTTTTTCTTGCATCATTTTACCAATAGTGATGCTAAAATACAGAGTTGTTAAAATTAAAGTGTCCCTATGTTTAGGGCTCCTGAGCGAGTTCTAAGGCTTGTACTGAAGAGAAATTTGGAGAAGTACAATAAAGAATTCACCTGCCATTTATTGGGAAAAAAAAAATTTGTTACAAAATTTGTCACTATATAGTGCTGTGGCAATACAGATCACTTGAACAGCGCTTCAATTGATCAATGTGTCCTCCATTTTGGTCAACAACAGTTTCCATTTGAAGAACAGCATTTTCTACAGCAACATGTCAACTGGAATAGCCAGCACATGACATATAATGCTGTCCTTCAGATCTGCCAGAGTTTGACATCCTTCCCGATACACGTGGTTCTTCAAAAAACTCCACAACCAGAAGTCGCATGTGGTGAGGTCTAGTGATTGGGGTGGCCAAGATGCCTGGAAACAACGGCTGATGACCCGTTCATCTGTAAAGTGTTGCCTTAGCAATCTTTGAACACAATGGTGGGTGTGGGATGGTGCACCGTTTTGCATGAATATGCTGCACCTCTGGTATTGCAAAATTTGCCAACATTTCATAATATCGCTGTCCATGGAACAGGTGCTGGGTCGAGTAGGTGTGTTACCTGTTCAAAAAAATATGGCCCAATCATGAATGTGGCTGTAAATCCACACCACACTGTCACTTTTGGAGAATGCAACGGGACCTCTTGAATAATTTGAGGGTTTTCTGTTGCCCAAATGCGACAGTTGTGTATATTCACTTGTCCATTTAAGCGGAAGTAGGCTTCATCACTCCAAAGGATGTTCCATGGTCAAGTGATATCCACTGTCATTCGTGCTAGAAACGGAAGTGTGTATGTGAAACGAATATCTGCATCACCATGCTTTAGCTTCTGTAGCATATGCATCTTGTAAGGATAGTACCACAACGCCTGACGCATTACTAGCCTTACAGTGGAATACGGCATGTCCACTTCATGAGGAACAGCTGGCACACTTGCTCTACCACATGGAGATTGACTTGATAAATCCATGACAGCCATAGCCACATCTTCAACATGAGAGGAGTCCACTCATTTTTGATTTATACCTTGTTGAACACCAAGATGTCCTATCGCTTTAAATTTCGCATTCATTTTGCGGACAGCTGAAACAGTCATAGGTCCATGCCTTATGATGCGGAATTCTCTGATAGCCACAGCTGCATTATTGCTCTTCTGATAGTACAGCTTCACTAATAACGCATTTTCCTGCAACATTGTTGGCATTGCTGCTGTAGTGCAGGCAAACATCTACTGTATGATTTTGCTTGCTTGTTTACAGTACAGTAGAGCTGAGTAGTGGCGCTGTGGCAATAACTTACGATTATGCAAATAATGTAAGTTATTTGCATAATTGTAACTAAGATAGTTACACACCATAATTGTAACTAAGATAGTTACACACAGCACCATACAGTGACAAATTTTGTAACTAATTTTTTTTTTCCAATAAATGGTGAGCACATTCTTTATTGTACCTGTTGTCCAAATTTCTCTTCAGTACGAGCCTTAGAACTCACTTCAGAGCCCTCTACATAGGGATACTTTAATTTTAACAACCCTGTACATTATTAGATTAAACTTTGTATTGTAGTGATTTTTTATTTATTTTTTATTTCAGCATCCATCTTTGGCCATAGTAAAAGGAGCAGGATTAGTAATGAAAGCCATTATTGAGGTAATACTCTTTATACACACAGTACATAAATATTTTCCATCATTAGAAAACATTTTTATATAATAAATCAGAATGAAGTGAAAATAACAGAGATAATGTTTCTTATGTAAATATAATGTAATACATTAATAAGATTAACTATTACTTTATGCAGCCATTATCAATCCACTGCAGGATGGAAGCCTCCTCAACAATTCTGTTGAGGGATATGGACCCTCATGGTAGGATAGATTTGTGATTTGTACAGAGTGAGCAGCTGTTTGAAAGAAAGAGAAAACCCAAATTTTTTAGATGCAGAGGAAGCAACTTTTGTGATGTGCTTATGCCAAGAGACATTAGAAGTCAGGGTAAATCCCTAATGGAAATATGTGATCTTGTTAGAAATATGAGTTTTATCGAAGATGAGCAGAGGATAGGATAAGCATAGGAGCCTTTTTGTGAGATATAGGAGCCTTTTTTTATGCGAAAGTATTTTTTCTCTGGAGCACATTTGTGTATATTCTCTCTGATACTGTGGTAGATGTACATTTAAATATATCATTACGTATATGACAATATTTACTTTTTTACACTTTTTTTTAAAATACATTTCCTCCATTAAAAGGGTGTTTGGAAGAATTTTGATAATTTTGACAATAAATTTACAGGTTCTGATGACATTTCTTCACTTGTTCTCAAAACCTGTGCTCTGAACTTGCACCTGCTCTGTATTGCCTTTTTACACTTTCTTATTCCACTGTTTTTTTTTTTTTTTTTTTTATAATTCTGTTTGGAAACTTGCTCATATCCAGCCACTTCCTAAAAAGGATTACAAATTCCTCCCATCCAGTTTTATTGTCTTATTGTATTTCACTCTTTCCAAAGTAATGGAGAAAGCCATTAACTTCCATGGACCCTGTTCTTCTGAATTGGCTTCTATAATTCTCCTGCTCTTCCAAGCCAGTCAAAACAAGTGCTGCAATCATTAACATCCATTTATTGTTCAACTTCAAACTCAACTTTCCCTCATTTATCCCTTCTACTTCTCTTCGCAATAATAATATTAATAACCTCCCTTCTAGTGTACTAGTGTACTGAATTTTAGCCATTATAAATATTTACAGGTGTAACTAAGTTCATTTGTTAGACTTCATTGAAATGATCTTTTCTAAAACTGCATTAGCATTAGCATTAGTAGAGGCATTTGATGCAAGAAAGCAAGCTTATGCAGCATCAGCCAAAAAAAAAAAAAAAAAAAACCCACTTCCACTTCACCCCTCTGTTCGTTCAAAGTGCCTGTCCAGCTAAGCCTTAAACTTATTTAGGCTATCAACTTCCACGACAAGGGATGGAAGTCTGTTCCACCAACCAACCACCCGCTGGCTAAAGGCAAATTTCTGCACGTCTATCCTACATCTGTCTTTCCTCAATTTGAATTTATGCCCTCTCAGGTGATTATTCTGAGCTAGAGGAAGAATCCCATCAGCATTGAGCATGCTCAAACCATTCAAAGCTTTGTACACCTCTATCAGATCACCTCGCCGGTGCCTAGTCTCCAGACACTGTAATTTGCAAAACTTAAGCCTTTCTTCGTAAGAGCACCCCCTTTGTTCCATTCACTAATCTTGTTGCCCTTCTCTGTACTCGTTCCAGCAGCTCTACATCCTTCTTGAAATGAGGCCTCCAGACCTGTATACAGTACTATAGGTGTGGCCTGACCATTGCCTTATACAAGGGAATAATCACCTCCTTATCCTTAGTATTGTCAATGATATACAGGAAAAATTCCTGTATATCATTGACAATACTCCAGATGGGCTGCAAGAGCTACTCTTGCAGCCCATCTGCACTGCTCAGAGAACTTCATATCTGCCTGCACAACCACCCCCAAGTCCCTTTCATTCTCTACCACTGTCAGTGTAGTACCACAGAGTTGATACGTTGCTCTGGGGTTGCTGTTTCCCATGTGTAGTACTTTACATTTGTCAATGTTAAACTTTATTTGCCACCTCTCAGCCTATCTGCTCAACCTTTCCAGATCCTGTTGCAGCAGTATAGTGTCAGTAGTGTCCTTGACAACCCTGCCAACCTTTGTATCATCTGCAAACTTAGACATTAAACTTGATATCCCATCATCAATATCATTTATAAATACAGAAAACAATAATGGACCCAACACTGAGCCCTGAGGGACTCCACTAATAACATTAGTCCACGATGAGCAGTGTCCATTGATTACCACTCTCTGTCTTCTCCCCCCTCAACCACCCCTTTATCCATAGCAGCAATTTGCCTCCAATGTCACACTGCTCCAATTTGTGTAGCAGTCTTCCATGTGCAACAGTATCAAAAGCCTTTCTAAGATCCAAGTATATAATATCAAAGCTATTCCCTGCATCCAGTTCTTTTGTGACTGCATCATAGTATCCAATCAAATTGGTCAGGCAAGACTTCCCTTTAACAAAACCATGCTGTGTCCGAGCTATAACTGAAGTCTTGTCTAAATGATCCTGCAGTGCTTCTTTACTGCTGAACTACTAGGTGTTAGTATTAGCCATATGGTACTAGGAAGCTCTAGTAACTAGGCTTTTGCTCCCTTATCCAAAAAAATAAAATAAAATAGATATGACAGTTCAATTCAGTGCATAACAGTTCAATCTGAAAATAATTAAAAATAAAAAAACAATAATATACAAGTGGACCTTGGATAATTTGAAATTGCTTAATTTGAAATAAGAAATAAATAAGTTAAGTCAATTCGAAATAATTGGTTATTTCGAATTATTATTCTGCACATTGACATGTGCAGAATAATAATTCGCACATGTCAATGTGCACTTATTAAGAATAATAAGCCTACTATTCTATAAAAACTAATTATTTAATTTGAAGTTTGGATAATTTGAAATAAATTTGATACCATTTCAGCTTGAAATTATCCAAGCTCTACTGTATAAAATATATAAAAAATAAATATTAAAATATACATATAAATATTTAAAAATGACGGTAAACATCCTACCTGTTATGCTCCTCAATAGGTAACTATCCAGCTGTCCTTTGATTTCCCCAAGCCATCATATACTATTGGAAGTAACTGATTCCAGTAATTAACAGCTTGCTGACTAAAATAAAACTTCCTATAATCCACTCGAAATATCTTTCCTTGTAATTTGGGTCCAAATCAATTCAGTGCATCAATTCGGCGTACGAGACAGTTCTGTTCACGACAGTTTGGCGTACGAGACAGGTCTGTTCACGACAGTTGGCCATACGAGACATTTCTGTTCACGACAGTTGGGCGTACGAGACAGTTCTCTTCACAACAGTTGGGCGTACGAGACAGTTCTCTTCACAACAGTTGGGCGTACGAGACAGTTCTCTTCACGACAGTTGGGCATACGAGACAGTTCTCTTCACGACAGTTGGGCGTACGAGACAGGTCTGTTCACGACAGTTGGGCGTACGAGACAGGTCTGTTCACGACAGTTGGGCGTACGAGACAGGTCTGTTCACGACAGTTGGCCATACGAGACAGTTCTCTTCACAACAGTTGGGCGTACGAGACAGTTCTCTTCACAACAGTTGGCCATACGAGACAGTTCTCTTCACGACAGTTGGGCGTACGAGACAGTTCTCTTCACGACAGTTGGGCGTACGAGACAGGTCTGTTCACGACAGTTGGGCGTACGAGACAGGTCTGTTCACTACAGTTCGGCGTAAGAGACTATTCAGTGTATGACATTTCACTGTAAGTGACAGTTGGGTGAAAGACAGTTGGTCATAGCCACCAACTGTCTTTCACCAAATTGTCATTTTATATGAATGATACTTTTATGAACTCTATATGAATATATAATTCATATATGGTGAATTCTATATGAATTTGTGTATGAAAATGAAGACTGAAAATAATGAGCTGTAAATGAATAATTTAGTGATCGTGGTATGGTTCATATTTTTGATAGAGTGCGCTAACCACCTCCATTTTTTTGAGGCACATTCTACTTTTTTTTAATGGTGATTCTTGAAGAAAAGTATAACAGACAGGTTAAAGATTGGGAAACAATGACCTTTCTTTTGATAACTTTACTCCAATTGCTTTGTTATCAGTTTTTTAGATTATATTTATGGGAAATGTCTCCATAGCCGAGTGGTCAGGAGCGGGAGTGCAGTAGCACACACTCTGAGTAGACCAGGGTTCAAGCCCCTGACTGCTGAATACGGTCGATCTGCCAACTCGAACCGGACTAGCGTGGCAGATTATGGTCCATTTCCCTCAGCATGAATTGTTGAGGAGGCTTCCATCCTGAAGTGGGTTGATAATGGCTGCACTTTATCTTTTATTTATTTTTAGAAAAATGTTTCACATATATTTTAACTGTTTACTGTCTCATTCGAACACAAAGCACTCAATTTTTTTTATAGAAGTCCTGAGATTAGTGGGTGGAAGAGAATTATGTAATTAAATAAGGTTAGAACACTTCTCTAATATGCATTATGCATGGTTATATCCCTTTAGCCATCAGTAAAAATTAGTGATTGTAATTTTCTGACTTTTATGCTATGAAGCAAAATTTGTTGTGATTGCTAAAACAATGTCTGCCAGGGGCAAAAGATAATGACGTTGTAGAGCTGATATAATCTTTTAAGTGCACAAAAGGTGATATTGTTGTACATGTTGGAACAAATGACATTAAGAGTAAGAGATCTGCAGATTTACTCAACAAGTACAGGTTAATGTTGAATAAAAGCCACGAGTTAGGGTTGAATGTGAAAGTGTCTGCAATTCTGCTGAGACACGATGAGAGGGAGTATATGATGAGAGCTTTGTCGATCAGTTCGGCCCTGGAGAGATGGTGCAAGACTCAAGGTAGAATGAGGTACACTTAAATAGAAAGTTGCAAGAATATTTGTTGATACTATCGAGGCAGTGTTAGGTGGGTCAGAAGACTGCTAGGTTGGGTGGGATACACAGATTAAAATATTAACAGTGGCTGCAGGCAGAAGCAAAAGTGATTCTTGTACTGCTTCTGTTGAAATGAGCAGCAAGGTAATGGAGATTTCCAGGATTGCTGGGAGTCATAGTGGAACAAGTAGATACATGGGTAACTAAGAGAAAGAACAGGTGCAGGTGTGTTAGGGTAACTAAGAGAAAGAACAGGTGCATGTATACTTGCATGTACACTAATGCTAGGAGTATATTTAATAAATTTGATGAGCTTGAAGTGCTAGTCAAGACATCAAAGGCAGATATTGTTGGGATATCAGAGACATGGTTTGACATGGTTATAAGCAGTGTAGAATTGGAATTCGGGAGTACAAAGTGTACAGAAAGGATAGATAGCACTGGAAAGGAGGAGGGATTATGCTGTTAGTTAAGAAACACATAAAATCAAAAGAAGTGCATCCAGTTGATATAGATGAACAATGCACTGTTGAGTCAGTTTGGTGTGACATAAGCACTGCGTAAGCAAGTGCTGTTGCCCTTCTTTGTACTTGTTCTAGCAACTCTAAATCCTTCCTAAAATGAGGCCTCCAGACATGCATGCAGTACCCACAATGTAGCCTGACCATTGCATTATACAAAGGGATAATCACCCCCTTTTCCCTACTAGCAAAATTCCTGTATATCATTGACAATACCCCATGACTTGCTCTGCCAGCCTCTTTGCATTGCTCAGAAAACTTCATGTCTGACTGCACAATTACTCCCAGATCTTTTTTATTTTCTATCATCCCAAATGTAGTATCACACAGTTGGTACATTTCTCTAGGGTTACTTCTACCCATATGCAGTACTTTGCATTTGTCAACGTTAAACTTCAGTTGCCACTTCTCAGCCCATCTGCCGAAATTTTCTAGATCCTGTTGCAGTAGCACACTGCCATTACTGTCATTAACAACCCTGCCACCTTTGTATCATCTGCAAACTTTGACATTAAGCCTGATATATCTTCATCAATATCATTGATAAATATACAAAACAACAGTGGACCCAAAACTAAACCCTGTGGGACTCCACTAATAACATTAGTCCACTAAGAGCAGCGTCCATTGATTACCACTCTGCTTCTCCCACTCAACCACCCTTTTATTCATTATAGCAACTTATCCTTAATACCACACTGCTCCAATTTGTAAGTAGTCTTCCATGCGCAACAGTGTCAAAAGCTTTCCTGAAATCCAAGTACATAATATAAAAATTATTTTTTGCATCCAGTTCCTTTGTAATCACATCATAGTATCCAATCAAATTTGTCATACAAGACTTTCCCTTAACAAGCCCATGCTGTGTCTGAATTATTACTGCAGATTTGTCTATATTAGCATTAGCATTAGCATTAGTAGAGGCATTTGATGCAAGAAAGCAAGCTTATGCAGCATCAGCCAAAAAAAAAAAAAAAAAAAACCACTTCCACTTCACCCCTCTGTTCGTTCAAAATACCTGTCCAGCTGAGCCTTAAACTTATTTAGGCTATCAACCTCCACCACAAGGGATGGAAGTCTGTTCCACCAACCAACCACCCGCTGGCTAAAGACAAATTTCCGCACGTCTATCCTACATCTGTCTTTCCTCAATTTGAATTTATGCCCTCTCAGGTGATTATTCTGAGCTAGAGGAAGAATCCCATCAGCATTGAGCATGCTTAAACCATTCAAGGCTTTATACACCTCTATCAGATCACCTCGCTGGTGCCTAGTCTCCAGACACTGTAATTTGCAAAACTTAAGCCTTTCTTCGTAAGAGCACCCCTTTGTTCCATTCACTAATCTTGTTGCCCTTCTCTGTACTCGTTCCAGCAGCTCTACATCCTTCTTGAAATGAGGCCTCCAGACCTGTATACAGTACTCTAGGTGTGGCCTGACCATCGCCTTATACAATGGAATAATCACCTCCTTATCCCTGCTGGAAAAATTCCTGTATATCATTGACAATACTCCATGAGCTACTCTTGCAGCCCGTCTGCACTGCTCAGAGAACTTCATATCTGCCTGCACAACCACCCCCAAGTCCCTTTCATTCTCTACCACTGTCAGTGTTGTACCACAGAGTTGATACGTTGCTCTGGGGTTGCTGTTTCCCATGTGTAGTACTTTACATTTGTCAATGTTAAACTTCATTTGCCACCTCTCAGCCCATCTGCTCAACCTTTCCAGATCCTGTTGCAGCAGCATAGTGTCAGTAGTGTCCTTGACAACCCTGCCAACCTTTGTATCGTCTGCAAACTTGGACATTAATCCCGATATATCATCATCAATATCATTAATAAATACAGAAAACAATAATGGACCCAACACTGAGCCCTGAGGGACTCCACTAATAACATCAGTCCACGATGAGCAGTGTCCATTGATTACCACTCTCTGTCTTCTCCCCCTCAACCACCCCTTTATCCATAGCAGCAATTTGCCTCCAATGTCACACTGCTCCAATTTGTGTAGCAGTCTTCCATGTGCAACAGTATCAAAAGCCTTTCTAAGATCCACGTATATAATATCAAAGTTATTCCCTGCATCCAGTTCTTTTGTGACTGCATCATAGTATCCAATCAAGTTGGTCAGGCAAGACTTCCCCTTAACAAAACCATGCTGTGTCCGAGCTATAACTGAAGTCTTGTCTAAATGATCCTGCAGTGCGTCTTTAACCAGTGCCTCCATTAATTTTCCTGGAACAGAAGTTAAGCTCACAGGTCTATAATTACTTGTGTCAGCCTTTGATCCTCCTTTGTGAATTGGGGTCACATTTGCGCATTTCCAGTCTATGGGTACCTCCCCTGAGTCCAAGGAAGCTCTCATAATTATGGCTAAGGGTTTGCTTACTTCCTTTGCTGCCTCCTTTAATATAACTGGATAGATCCCATCCACCCCGGGTGCCTTTCTTGTGTTTATCTTCAACAGTTTCTCCTCCACTTTACTCCCAGTTATTTCAAGATTCTGTAACTTACTGCTAGAGTTGAATACACCTCTGGCATTCCCCTCGCTGAATAACTCCTCATGTGTGAATGTCGATGCAAAATATTCATTTAGTTTGTTAGCCACCTGAGCAGGATCATCAACACTTGACCCATCAATATCAAGTGGACCAATCTGATTCATCCCTTTCCTTCTAGAGTTTACATAACTCTTTGCTGTTTTTCTTTGCATCCCTTGCCAAGGATTTCTCTTAATCTGCCTTGGCCTGCCTAACCTCCTTTGTAACTTGGTTGCATATCAACTTGTATCTATCATAGGCTTCTGTGTCATGTGTTAATTTGTAAGTATCCCATGCATTTTTCTTCTCTGCCATATGCCTCATTAGTTCATCTGACATCCATTTTGGCCTAAACCTTGAACAATATTTCTTAGTTGGTATGTAAAGCCTAGTAGCTTCCAAGATAAGTTCTTTGAATGCTTCCCATTTTGAATTTGCTGTTGGTAACATCATCAGTTGGTCCCACTGTATAGAATTTAAATACTGTCTCAGTCCATCGTAGTCACCTTTACGGAAGCAATAACCCTTCCCTTTACCCCTAATGGTAGTTTCCTCTTTGAGTAAATCCCACTTCAGCACACTGTGATCACTGCCACCTAGTGGTTCATTTATCTGCAGATTCTTAATGCATGAAGAATCACTGCTGATAATCAAATCAAGAGTATTACTCCCTCTAGTTGCCTCCCGAACATGCTGATGTAGAAAACAATCATCCAATAAATCCACAAAAGCCCTGCTAGTGTGTGAGTATCCAGCCCCCAAATTCCAGTCAATATCTGGGAAATTAAAATCTCCCATTATAAGACACTCTGATTTACTGGCCCACTCTATTTCCCTGTACAGTTCCTTATTATACTCATCAGAGTCATTAGGAGTATAGCACACTGCTACTCTCAATTTTGATCTCCCAATGTTTATGTCACACCAAACTGACTCCACACTGCACTGTCCAGCGATGTCGACTGGCTTCACTTCCTTGGTTTTTATGTGTTTCTTAACTAATAGCATAACACCTCCCCCCTTCCTATCCTGTCTATCCTTTCTGTAGACGTTGTACTCCCCAAATTGCAGTTCCGCATCCCTTATATCTGTGTGACACCACGTCTCTGATATCCCAACAATATCTGCCTTCGATGTTTTGAGCAATACCTCAAATTCATCAAATTTATTTACTAAACTCCTAGCATTTGTGTACACGCAAGTATACCTGCACCTGTTTCTATTCTTAGCTACCCTAACACAACCCATGTGTTTACTTGTACCACAATGGCTCCCAGCAGTCTCTGAAATACCATGCATCTTGTTTTTCAGGCTTCTGCTCATTCTAATAGAAGCAGTGCAAGAATCTCTTTCACCTCTGCCAGTGGCTACTGTCAATCTATTGGTCTTTGTCTCCCCCCCAAGCTAGCAGTTTTCCGACCCACCTAACACTGCCTCGATAGCATCAGCAAATATTCTTGCACCCTTTCTATTTAAGTGTATCCCATCCCTGTAGAAGCAATCTCTCCTGTTAACAAGTACAGTCCAGGCTGAAAAAAATTCTCCCAATGCATCTTATTATCCCAATGCATCTTTAACAATCACGTCATTATTTTCCCTGGAATAGAAGTTAAACCAACTGGTCTGTAATTACTCGTGTCACCCTAGATCCCGCTTTGTAATTTGGGGATACTTTTGTACATCTCCAGTCCTTTGCGACCTCCCCTGAGTCCAAGGATGCCCTTATAATTATGGCTAAGGGTTTGCTTACTTCCTTTGCTGCCTCCTTCAATGTAACTGGATAGATATTAAATATAACTCCTTTAATATAACTGGATCCCATCCACCCCAGGGCCTTTCTTTTGTTTATCTTCAACAATTTTTCCTTCACTTTGCTTTCAGTTATTACAAAATCAGTAAGCACCCTGTTACAGTTTGATAAACTTCTGGCATTTTCCTCCCCTAATAACTCCTCCTGTGAATGTAGATGCAAAATGCGCATTCAGATTATCAGCTATCTGAGCAGGATCGTCAACTCTCTAACCATCCATATTAAGTGGACCTGATTCATCTCCTTCCTTCTAGAGTTTATAAAATTAAAGCTTTATTTACGATATTTTCTTCAGCCATAGTAAATGTAAGTCGGCACAATTCCTGAATTTATGCTTCAAAGAGAAATGCTTAATAATGTGCTGTCAAGCAGAAATATTCATATAGTACTGTGTAGATTTATGCTAAACAAAGAAGAGTTCCAACTGTAAGTTAAATTTAGTTCATTATGGTAATTTAATTATTATCATATCATTGCTAGAACATACTTGGTCTGCAGAGTAAAATCTAATGACACATGTCAAAACAGCCAATATTAGTATTTAGTATTAGTAACGGCCGCATGGTGCAAGAAAGCCTATGGCTTATGCTGCACCAGCCAAAAAAAAAAATCCGAACAAAACAATGATAAAAACAAAAAAAAAATAAATAAATAAAATAAATAACTAAATAATAATAATTAATAAATAAAAAAAAAAATATATATAAATAAAATAAAATATAAATAAAAAGGAAATTAAACCTATCATCCTATGCTCTTCCCTTACCTGAAAGTACTATCCAGATGACCTTTGAATTTCCCCAAACTGTCGGCCTCTACCACCCATGAAGGCAACTTATTCCAGTAATTTATAACTCGCTGGCTAAAATAAAACTTCCTGCCGTCCAATCTAAACATTTCCCCCCCGTAACTTGAATTTATATCCCCTAGTTCTAGCATCATTTATAATCTTGAAAATTTTGTCCTCATTCATTTTACTGATCCCTCTCAGAGCCTTAAACACCTCAATCAAATCTCCTCTAAGGTGTCTAGTTTCCAAACTCTGCAACCCACATATTCGAAGTCTTTCTTCGTAAGGACGCCCTTTTGCCGATCTCACCAGGCGAGTTACCCTTCTTTGCACCCTTTCAAGAAGCTCGATGTCTTTCTTTAGGTGCGGTCTCCATACTTGAACACAGTATTCCAAGTGTAGTCTAACATAAGCCTTATATAATGGGATTATCACATCCCTATCTCTCCTTGCAAAAGTTCGATAGATCATCGATAGGACACCACGGGCCTTCCTTGCAACCTGTTTACAATGCTCAGAGAATTTCATGTCTGACCGTATCGTAACACCCAAGTCCCTTTCCTCCAGTACTAGGTTTAGTTGAACTCCACCAAGTGAATAAGTTTTTTTGGGATTACTGTTTCCCAGTTGTAATACCTTACACTTTGTTGGATTAAAGCACAACTGCCATTTTTCTGACCATTCTTGAAGTCTATCTAGGTCTCTCTGAAGAAGCTCAGCTTGACAGTGATCATTAACTACTCTACCAATTTTAACGTCATCTGCAAATTTAGACATCACGCCCTCTATCCCTTCATCAATGTCGTTTATGAAAATTAAAAACAACAGTGGTCCTAATACTGATCCTTGGGGAACCCCACTTCTTACATCAACCCAATCTGAGGAATAGCCATTTATCACAACCCTCTGCCTCCTGCCCTGAAGCCATCCTTCTATCCATCTAAGGATTTTCCCAGTGATTCCAACCTGTTCCAGCTTATAAAGCAACCACTCATGTGGGACTGAGTCAAAAGCTTTGCTGAAATCTAAATAAACAATGTCGAAATTATTCCCTAAATCCAGCTCGTGTGTGACCCTTTCAAAATAGCGAACCAGATTTGTTAAACATGATTTTCCCTTTACAAAACCATGCTGAGTATCCTTGAGAATTTCAATTCGATCCAAATGATCCTGAATTCCACCCTTGATCATTGCGTCCATGATTTTCCCTACTACTGAAGTCAGACTGACAGGTCGATAATTTCCAACTTCACTTTTAGAGCCACCCTTATGTATGGGAGATACATTTGCACTTTTCCAATCCAAGGGAATCTCCCCAGAGTCTAGTGATGCTTGCATAATTAGCCTCAATGGTTCAATGCACTCGCTTGCCACCTCTCTTAAGATTATAGGGTATATTCCATCAACTCCAGGAGCCTTACTGGTCTGTAGGCTCAAGTTTTTTCATTAAATAATATTGCAAATTTTCAATATCATTAATTACATATTTTTTAACTTCGCTCCCACAATTTCCCATTGCCACAAAAGGCTTTTCATTTGTAAATATCGATGCAAAATAACTGTTGAGTTCATCTGCAATGGCAGCTGGTGTATTTATTACTATCCCCTTTCCCTTACGTAAAGGTCCGATCTGGTTTGTCCTGCTCTTCTTGGCATTTATATATGTGAAGAATTCTTTATCCCCCGTCTTTGCTCTGTTTGCTAGTAATTTCTCATGAACTGCCTTTGCCTGTCGAACCTTTTCTGTGGCTATATTACAGATCACCTTGTAGCTGTTATAGGCTTCAGTACTTTTTATTGCTCTGTAACCTTTCCATGCCACCTTTTTCTGCTCAAGTAATGTGGCAACTTCACTATTCATCCAACTTGGAACCCTTCTCGTGGAGTATTTTTTTAATGGTATATACGCATTCAAGGCATCTGTGATTAATGTTTTAAAAGTGTACCACAGTTCAATTGTATTCATTCTCAGCGCGATATCTACCCGGTTAATAGAGGCCATGTAGTACCTTAAGGCATCATAATTTCCTTTTCTGAAATTAAAACCCATTCCTTTGCCTTTTACTTCTGCTACTTCTCTCGTCATCATCATCCACTGTAGAACTCCGTGATCACTTCCTGCTACTGGTTCCTCTACTGTCAGCCCTGTTATGTCATCTGATTCATGTGTGATGATGAGGTCTAGGATATTCTTTTCTCTAGTACTTTCCATGACATGTTGATACAAATAACAGTCATCTAGTTGATTTAAAAATTTTGTTCCCCCTGTCGAGTTTCCTTCCCATTTACTCCAATCAATTAGAGGCGCAAATTGAAATCACCCATAATAAGGCATTGACGCTTACTTGCCCATTCCATTTGCATGTAGAGGCTTTTGTCATAATCTTCACAATCACCTGGCCTGTAGATTACTCCTACTCGCATTATACCTTTGTTTCCAACTATCTCACACCATACAGACTCTATACTAGCATGTGAAATGTCTGAATCCGGGAAAGCTATCGTCGCACTCAGGCTGCTTCTGATAAGAAGCATTACCCCACCACCCCTTCTATCTATTCTATCCTTCCTAAATACATTATACAAGCCGTACTGAAACTCATCATCCCCAATTTCCGGGTGGCACCACGTCTCTGTAAGCCCTATTATGTCCGCGTTACTTGTTTTAACCAGCAGTTCGAATTCGCTCATTTTATTGACGACACTTCTAACGTTACTGTATAAACAATTAAGATTTACTGTTCTTGTATATTTAACAACCCTAACACAACCCTTGAAGTTTTTTAGGCTCTCTTCCTTGATATTAGCTACCCGCTCACGTGAAATGTCTTTGCCCCCAGAACATCTAGATAATATGTCCAGTTGGGGTAACAGATAAGAACTCTTGAGGTATGTATGCTTGCATGTATACCAATGCTAGAAGTATAGTAAATAAATTTGATGAATTTGAAGTGTTGGTCAAGACATCAAAGGCGGATATTGTTGGGATAGCAGAGACGTGGTGTCACAAAGATATAAGGAATGCAGAACTGGAATTTGTGGAGTACAATGTGTACAGAAAGGATAGACAGGACAGAAAGGGAGGGGGTGTTATGCTGTTAATTAAGAAAAACATAAAATCAAAGGAAGTGCACCCAGTTAATATAGATGAACAGTGCTCTGTTGAGTCAGTTTGGTGTGAGATAAGCACTGCGAAAGGAAAAATAAGAGTAGGAGTGTGTTATAGGCCTAATGACTTGAATGAGTACAATGAACAATTGTATAGAGAAATAGAGTGGGCCAGTAAATCAGAATGTCTTATAATGGGGGATTTTAACTTCCCAGATATTGACTGGAACTTGTGGGTTGGTCACTCACACACTAGTCAGACTTTTGTGGATTTATTGGATGATTGTTTTCTGCAGCAGCATGTTCGAGAGGCAACCAGAGAAAGTAACACTCTTGATCTGGTTATCAGCAGTGATCATTCGTGTATTAAGAATTTGCAGATAAAGGAACCACTAGGTGGCAGTGATCACAGTGTGCTGAAGTGGGATTTACTCAAAGAGGTAACTACCGTCATTGGTAAAGGAAAGAGTTTTTGCTTCCGTAAAGGGGAGTACAGTGGTCTCAGACAGTTTCTGGATTCTGTGCAGTGGGATCAACTGACGATGTTACAAAAAGTAAATTCTAAGTGGGAAGCATTCAAAGAATTAATCGTGGAAGCTACTAGACTTTATATACCGATTAAGAAATATCGTTCAAGGTTTAGACCTAAATGGTTATCAAATGAACTAATGAGACTCGTGACAGAGAAGAAAAATGCATGGGATGCATATAAATTATCAGGTGACGCAGAAGCCTGTGGCAGATATAAGCTAGTCTGTAATCAGGTCACAAAGGAGGTTCGGCAGGCGAAGGCGGATTACGAGAAATCTTTGGCAAAAGATGCTAAGAAAAACAGCAAGGATTTCTTTACTTATATAAACTCTAAAAGGAAGGGGATGAATATGATTGGTCCACTTGACATCGATGGTTCGACTGTTGATGATCCTGCTCAGATAGCAAACAAACTGATTGAGTATTTTGCATCTACATTCACACGTGAGGAATTATTACAATTTGAAAATGGAAGAAGGTTATCAAATTGTAGCAGTGTGCTTAATGATTTTGTAATAACTGAGAGCAAAGTGGAGGAGAAATTGTTAAAGTTAAACATAAGAAAGGCACCTGGGGTTAATGGGATCTATCCAGTTATTTTAAAGGAGGCGGCAAAGCAACTAAGCAAACCCTTAGCCATAATTATGAGAGCATCCTTGGACTCAGGGGAGGTTCCCACGGACTGGAGATGTGCAAATGTGTCCCCAATTCACAAAGGTGGATCGAAGGGTGACACGAGTAATTACAGACCAGTTAGTTTAACTTCTATTCCGGGTAAAATAATGGAGTCGCTGGTTAAAGATGCATTGCAGGATCATCTAGACAAGACTGCAGCAATAATTCAAACACAGCATGGGTTTGTTAAGGGAAAGTCTTGTCTGACAAATTTGATTGGTTATTATGATGTGGTCACAAAGGAACTGGATGCAAAAAATAATTTTGATATCATATACTTGGATTTCAGGAAATTGACACTGTTGCGCATGGAAGACTACTGTACAAATTGGAGCAGAATGGTATTAAGGGTAAGTTGCTACAATGGATAAAAGGATGGTTAAGTGGGAGAAGACAGAGGGTGGTAATCAATGGGTGCTGCTCTTCGTGGACTAATGTTATTAGTGGAGTCCCACAGGGTTCGGTGTTGGGTCCACTGTTGTTTTGTGTATTTATCAATGATATTGATGAAGGTATATCAGGCTTAATGTCGAAGTTTGCAGATGACACAAAGGTTGGCAGGGTTGTTAATGACAGTAATGGCAGTGTGCTACTGCAACAGGATCTAGATAATTTGGGCAGATGGGCTAAGAAGTGGCAACTGAAGTTTAACCTTGACAAATGCAAAGTACTGCATATGGGTAGAAGTAACCCCAGAGAAACGTACCAACTGTGTGGTACTACACTTAAGGTGGTAGAAAATGAAAAAGACCTGGGTGTAATTGTGCAGTCAGATATGAAGTTTTCTGAGCAGTGCAGATAGGCTGCTAGGGCGGGTCATGGGGTTTTGTCAATGATATATAAGAATTTTGCTAGCAGGGAAAAGGAGGTGATTGTCCCTCTGTATAAGGCAATGGTCAGGCCATGCCTTGAGTACTGCGTACAGGTCTGGAGGCCTCATTTTAGGAAGGATGTATATTTGCTTGAGCGTGTACAGAGAAGAGCAACACGATTGGTGAGGGGAATGAAGGGATTCTCTTACGAAGAGAGGCTTAAGTTCTGCAAATTGCAGTGGCTGGAGACTAGGCACCTGCGCGGTGATCTGATTGAGGTCTATAAGGCCTTGAATGGGTTGAGCACGCTGAATTCTGATGGGATCCTTCCACTTGTTCAGATTACCAACCTACGGGGACATAAGTTCAAATTAAGAAAGGACAGATGTAGAATAGATGTGCGGAAATTTGCCTTTAGCCAGCGGGTGGTTAATTGCTGGAACAAACTTCCATCTGTCGTTGTGGAAGTTGATAGGTTAAATAAATTTAAGGAGGAACTGGACAGGCATTTGGAGGGAATGGTGTGATTTTTTTTTTTTTTTGGCTGATGCTGCATAAGCTCCTACACTTGCTTTCTTGCATCATGTGCCACTACTACTACTACTATGTGCAAGAGTTACATTGACCAATATTATCAGATAAACGCGTGTCAGTATTACCCACATCCCCCCTAACTAGCAGTTTCCCTGAACCTTTAAGGTATCCTCAATAATACTGGCAAAAACCTTTGCACCACCTTTGTTTAAGTGTATCCCGTCTCTACAAAACAAATTCCTTCTGCCTACAAGTGTGGGCCATGTTGATAGAAATTTACTCCCTAAAGCCTTGCAGATTCCTTCAAGTCTTGAGTTAATCCACAAGGCTCTTAACATATAATCCCTCCTATCGTGTCTGGGCAGAATTGCAGACACATAGACATTATGGCCTAGCTCACGACATTTCCTCAGCATGGTCCTGTATTTTTCCAACAAATCGTCAGATCGTGTACGTTTAATATCGTTTGTCCCCACATGAATAATAATATTTTCTTTACCCCCTTTAAAATCTGACAATCTGTTGGTGACATCATCAATAGTTGCTCCCGGCAGACATACCCTGGTTCTGCTCCACCTATCTTTATTACAAAAAATATTCCCCGTTTCCCTGACAATGGAGTCTCCTAATAAAACAATGTCCTTTTTAACCAGAGTAGTTTGCACTTGGTTTTTCTGTTTTGAGGCTCGAATCGGGTGTGCATCACTTGGTAGATTGCTGGAGTTTTGAGTCCCTGACGAGCTCCCAGATGCATTATTTTCGAGGGCAAGCACTCGTTTTTTCAGGGACTCAAATTGTTCCATCAGTGCACCAAATTGTAATTTAAGATCGGTGCACTCCTTACATCGATCACAAAGAAAAGAATCCCCAGGTGAGGTAGGATTAGTCACCAGGTCGACCCTAGAAAACATACCACAGGTACCACAACGGATTAAATCATGACTCACCCGTAAATCACCATCTGCTATTTCCGTGTGAGTCACGATACCCTGTGACGTGTTTAAGGCAGATCTCGTAACTACCATTATAAAATTAAATAAATATCAATGAAAGTAACTTTAAAAAATTATATCTATAATATTATTAAAATCAAACAGTTACAGGAAAACCTATAACAAAATAATCCAACAATATCTAAATAAATCAAATACTGAAAAGCACTATCCAAAAGTAAACCATTTAACTGAGGAGCCCTGTCTAAGCCCGTCCGCTCACCTCGAATGCCAATGTACCTCTGAATGAATGTATCCAGCTGACTGATTAATGACCTGAGGTCATATTGAAGAGTGATTCAGACCAATGAACATGTAACAGTAAAGAGGCTTCCAGTAAAGTGTTGTAGTGTGTTTTTCAACTTTTGCCAAACTGATTTTGGAATTTGTGTGTATGAGAGTGGCATTATCTAGACTTGATCATATTCAGCTTATTTATCTGCAATAAAACTCCCACCTTCAGTGAATAATTTCGTTATATGGAGGTGAAATCAAAATTTTTTTGTGAAATACAAAGTTTAAATGGAAATTTCATTATTGAGGGAAGTTTGTTCTTTTGATGTTTGACTGTATTTATACTGTTTACCCTTTTTTCTCAAAAAGAGGACTCTCATCAGGAATAGCTACCATATCATGTTCTTACATACTATACACTGATGCTGCTTTGAATAATTAAATACTTAAAATAAGATCACATTAATATAAAATTAAAATAGATAGTACTTTTATATAATTATACCTGTAATTGTATTAGCTGCTGTATAACTTCATTAAAAACATTAAAATGAATGACAAATTTAACTCTGGAGCTTTCCAAACCATATATTTATTTATTTTTTCATCAGTGGACAGAGTATTTGTTCCTTTTTATTGAAAACAGGCCTTTTGGATGATGGTAATTATATTACTTACCACGTGTTTGGAATTTGGAACCAAATCAAGTCAGTATTGCAAGTATATTGTATACACTCATAATATACATTTAAAACAGATACAGCTTAAAAGATCAGATACACATACACCTTAAAGTTTCAGAAAATTCAAAAGGAGAAAGCTATTGCTAGCAGAATTCCAGAAATGATGGCAAATAATTTTCATGTTAGAATGTAATTCAGATACACTGTATTTATTAACAGCAATCAATTTGAATTGCAATTTTGAAAGCTGTATAGCAAATTAATTTAGCATTCTTTATTTCCATGCAGAAAAAATTGAAGAGCATCTCTAAGACAATATTACATGAGCAATCAAAATACTGTATATACCATGTGGCCTTTTACATGCTGGAGTGTTACCAGTGTATTTCTGTGTAACAGTTAAAACATTATTGAAATTTTTTGTAGTATTAGTAGTAGCGCATGATGCAAAAAAGCAATTTCTAAAGTATTACAAAAAACAAAAAAAACCCTTCCCACATTATCTGTCCATCACCTCCAATAATTTGGGTAGGTCTTCCTTGAATTTATTCAAATTACCTACAACAATAATGAAAGTTTGTTCCAACAATCAATCACCTTATGGCTGAATGCAAACCTCTGCATATCTGTCCTGCAACCATTCTTCCTCAGTTTGAATTTATGCCTTCTCATTTGTGTAGTCTGAGCAAGAGAAAGAATGCCATTGGCATTGAGCTTGCTCAATCCATTTAAAGCCTTAAACACTCCAATCAGATTACCTCACAGGTGTCTAGTCTCCAGATGCTGCAATTTGCAGAAAACTGAAACCTTTCTTGGTAAGACCACCCTTCTGTTTCCTTCATTAATACCATAGCCCTTCTCTGAAATCTTTCTAACTTAGTCGTGAGCTACATCCTTCTTTCCCTTGATTGCTATCATTAACCCTAGAAAGCCTCCACAGACAGACAGACAGACAGACCTGTATGTATTACTCAAGATGTGGTGTAACTGTTGCTTTGTACAATGGGATAATCAGCTCCTTATCCCTACTAGCAAAGTTCGTGTGCATCATTGATAAAAACCCCATGTGCTATCCTGGCAGCCTGTCTGTAGTGATCAGAGAACTTCATATCTGATTGTGTAATCACCCCCAGGTGTTTGTTTTCCACTACTCGATTGCAGTACCACACGGTATATTAATCTGGGATTACTGTTAACCATATGTAGTTCTTTTCATTTGTCAGTGTTAAGCCAGAACTGCTTTCTCATCCCTAACTACCAAATTTTTCTAGATCTTGTCACAGTAGTTTAGCTTGATTACTGTCATACTCACTCTGACCACCTTTGTATCATCTGCAAACTTAGCCGTTAAATCTGATATATATCTTCTTCAGTATCATTAATAAATATTAAAAACAACAATGGGATCCATAACTGAACCCTAGGAGACTCCATTAATAACATTAGTTCATGAAGAGCAGTTTCCATTAATAAACACTCTGCCTTCTTCCACTCAACCATACTTTTATCCATAGTATCAACTTGCTCTTAATGTCACACTGCTCCAATTAGCAGTATAGAGCAGTATTTTGTGTGTATCAGTATCAAAAGCTTTCATGAAATCCAAGTATATAATATCAGAATTATTTTTTGCATCCAGTTCCTTTGTTACAGCATCATAGTATCCAATCAGATTGGTCAGATTAACCAGACCCTTAACAAATCCATGTTATGACTGCAGTATAATTGCATTCCTGTCTAGATGGTCTTGCATTGCTTCTTTAAACATTGATTCCATTATTTTCCAAGGAAAAGATGTTAAGCTAACAGGTCTGTAATTATTCATGTCACCTTTTGATCTTCCTTTATGAATTGGGTTATATTTGTACACCAAATGCTCCCATAATTATGGCTGAGGATTTGCTTATCTCCTTTGCTTGCCTCCCTTAATATAATTGAATAGATTTCATCCACCCCAGGCAACTTTTTTATGTTTAGTCTCAACAATTTCTTTTCCATTTTCTTCTCAGTTATTACAAAGTCATTTAGATCCCTGTTAGAGTTTGATAAAGTTCTAACATTCTCTTCCATAAAGAATTCTTCATGTGTGAATGTAGATGCAAAATACCTATTCTGTTTATCAGCATCTGAGCAGGATCATCAACAATGAGGCAATTGAAATCAAGTGGACCCCATGTGATTCAACAACATCCTTCTATTGTTAATATAAGCAAAGAAGTCATTGCTACTTTTCTATGCAAGAAAGCAAGCTTATACAGCATCAGCCAAAAAAATTTAAAAAAAACCTTCCGATTTCACTTATCCATTTTCTTCAAACGTTTGTCCAGTTCTTCCTAAAATCTATTTAAGGCAAGAAATATGTACTTAGTCAAAGCTTAATAAAGAGACGGCACTCACCTCAATAATCCATTGTGGTTATATGAATTAGGGAACAGTGGTGTAAGAAATCATTGATTGAACTAAAATTGGAGTTTAAAAATTGCGATTAGAAAAGTGTAATTTAAAAAAAAAAAGCATAATTTAAAAAACTTAGCATAGAGGAGGGGGAGGTGCACCATATCGTCCTCTAGTTGTCAATTACAATACTGTATAAATAAAATATCTTAGAATTAAAATTAAAAATTACAAAAGGAATAAGGCCAATAGTCGAGGATGACAGACTTTCGATAGATTCATCTTCAGTTGGCGTTAAAAAGAAGAGCAAAAAGAATTGCTGTTGATCTTAAGTACCTGTAATGTTTTGCCGAAAACGTGGTAATTTAATTTGTGTGAGATTCTAAATGGTAGACAAGGAAACCGGAAGTTTTGTGTTTAAGATGTCAAGATAGGTGTTGAGACAGTACCATTCTATTACGAGGGTTTCGTAAAGGAGGAGTTTCAAGTTTGAATTAAATTTTATGATCGTTATTGCGGCATCAACTGAGGGGTTGTGGTTATGAGTGTGTACATGCGGAGACAGTTCAGTATTCGTTTGCTGTGTCCGAAAACTATGGACGTGGTAGTAGGCATGTGTGTTTACGATGGTGGAGGATCCAAATTTATTAGTAGTGTTCCCGATGTAACATGCATTACAATCGGGTTGACATTTGATTAAATAAACTATGTTATTGATGTCTTTAGTGTCATATATGTGGGTTTCTTTATATTTGTTAAAAGGGCTTCCTAATTTATTAAAAGTAGAAAAAATTATAGAGACATCAGTGTTAGTAAAGATATGACACAATCGTCTAGTGATTTGGCAATAGTAAGGAAGGACAGCTCGAATGTTGGACGGGTTGGATTTTTTATAACGGATGTAAAGTTTAACATTAAACTTTACATCTGTTATGCAGATCATGTTCTAATAATTGGGAACCAAAACACCATCAACAATCTTTTTACCAGATTTAATTCAGTACACCCCAGATTAAAATACACCTTAGAACTAGAAACTAATAACGCAATTAATTTTCTTAACTTAACCATATATAAACAAAATAACAGGCTAAAGAAGAAAATCTATAGGAAAAAAAAAACAAATACAGGTCCATATATATGGAGGGTTGTTCAGCCTTTTGATAACAATTTTTACATTAATCCTGCTTATGACCTACGCAGCAATGTAAATTTTTTTTTCATGTAGGCACAGTCCCAAACCTTATGAACAGGTGCATCAGTTGTAGAAGTCGTTTTAATATTGACATGCCTCAGAAATTTGACCCATGGTTTGAAGGTTACATAACCGCATTTTCCGAAGAAGGGTACAGTTATGCGAAAATTATTGATAGGTGCAAATTGAAAAATTTTAGTGCATCGAAGTTCGGTATCCATAAGGTTTTGAATGGCAAAGGAAAATTCCGCGAAGCTGCTGCAAGTGGGTGGAGAACACTGAAGAAACTGCAACCTGCTCCAAGTCGAACGAAGGAGGTAGTACAAAAAGTGCAGTCGCTCGTTATCGGTGAAAATCCAAAGAGCTATAGTGTCACGTCTGGGAACATCCCAGTCAACCATTTGTCGCATAATCAACGATAATTTGCAACTGGAGAAGAAAAAGACCCTCATACACCACCTTGGCGCAAGGCACACTTCCCATTTAAATTTTTACATTTTTTAAATTCTGTCCCACTGTACAGAATTTTTAAATTCTGTCTGACACCACTGTATTTACCCTTACGAAAGCAAAAGCCTTTACCCTTAACAGCAGTTATGTCTTTAATTAAATTCCACAATAGTTTGTTGTAATTGCTGCCACCCAGCTGGTCTTTTACCTGCAGATTCTTAATGCCTGAATAATCACTGCTAATAACCAGATTCATATTGCTTCCTCTTGTTGTTCTAAGATGTTGCTGTTGAAGCGAGACAAGTAGCATCACTACTAGCAAGACAAGGTCTTGCTAGTTGTGATTTACCAACCCAGAAATTTCAGTTAATATCTGGAAAGTTAAGTTTCCATTTATAAGACATTCTGATTTACTGATGCACCCAATTTCTTTGTATAGCTGATTGTTATACTCATCACAGTCATTAGGTCTATAACAAACTCCTAGTTTCATTTTCCCAGTGCATAAAGGTAAAGTGCAGCCATTATCAACCCACTGCAGGATGGAAGCCTCAACAATTCATGCTGAAGGAAATGGACCATAATCTGCCATGCTGGTCCATTGTGGGTTGGCAGATCGACCATTTTAAGCAGTCAGGGGCTTGAACCCCGGTCTACTCAAAGAGCGTGTGCTACTGTATTCCCGCTCCTGACCACTCAGCTATTCCCATTGCATATGTCACATCAAACTGAGTCTACATTGCACTGGTCATCCCGTGTCGATTGGATACACTGCCTTAAATTTATGCTTCCTAAGAGCATAATGCTGTCCTTTCTACACATTGTACTCCTCACATTCAGACTCTGTCCCTTATGTATGAGTGATTCCATGTCTCTGATATCTCCATGATGTCTGCATTTGATGACTTAATCAGTACTTCAAATTCAACAACTTTATTTACACTGCTGCTAGCATTAGTGTATGTGCAAGTATACATGCACCTGTCCTTACTTTTAGTTACCCTAATACACTCCATGTATTTACTTTTTCATGATGACCTACAGCAATGCTTGAAATCCCTGACACCTTACTTTCCAGGTTTCTGTGTGTTCCAATAAAAGCAGTTCAAGAATCACTTTCACATCAGCCTGTAGCTCTAGTAAATCTGTTACTCTGTATGTCCTGCCAAGTTAAGTTTTTCAAACCACATAACACTGCCATGATAGTGCCTGCATATATCCTCACAACCCTTCTATTTAAGTGTGACCCATCCTTGTAAAAATTATTTCTCTTGTTAACAACCCATACTGTGTTGAGAAAAATTTTTCTCCATGAGTCTTGCATAGTTTTTGGAGGGACTGCAAGGGCCAACTTGATTGGCAATGCTCTCAACATGTACTCCATCCTATTGTGTCCTGGCATAATATTGATGATGGTATATCAAGCTTAATGTCCAAGTTTGCAGATGATACAAAAGTTGGCAGGGTTGTTAAGGATACTACTGATGCTATGCTGCTGCAACAGGATCTGGAAAGGTTGAGCAGATGGGCTGAGAGGTGGCAAATGAAGTTTAACATTGACAAATGTAAAGTACTACATATGGAAAACAGCAACCCCAGAGCAACGTATCAACTCTGTGGTACTAAACTGACAGTGGTAGAGAATGAAAAGGACCTGGGGGTAATTGTGCAGGCAGATATGAAGTTCTCTGAGCAGTGCAGATGGGCTGCAAGAGTAGCTCATAGTGTCTTATCAATGATATACAGGAATTTTTCTAGCAGGGATAAGGAGGTGATTATTCCCTTGTATAAGGCAATGGTCAGGCCACACCTTGAATACTGTATACAGGTCTGGAAGCCTCATTTCAAGAAGTTTGTAGAGCTGCTGGAACGAGTACAGAGAAGGGCAACAAGGTTAGTGAATGGAACAAAGGGTTGCTCTTACGAAGAAAGGCTAAAGTTTTGCAAATTACAGTGTCTGGAGACTAGGCACCGGCGAGGTGATCTGATAGAGGTGTATAAAGCCTTGAATGGTTTGAGCATGCTCAATGCTGATGGCACTTTGCCTCTTGCTCAGAATAATCACCTGAGAGGGCATAAATTCAAATTGAGGAAAGACAGATGTAGGATAGATGTCTGGAAATTTGCCTTTAGCCAGCGGGTAGTTGGTTGGTGGAACAGACTTCCATCCCTTGTTGTGGAAGCTGATAGCCTAAATAAATTTAAGGCTCAGCTGGACAGGTATTTTGAACGAACGGAGGGGTGAAGTGGAAGTTGTTTTTTTTTTTTTTTTTTTTTTTCTGGCTGATGCTGCATAAGCTTTCTTTCTTGCATCAAATGCCTCTGCTAATGCTAATTGCTGACATTTTTAAATAAATTTATTCAACTTGTGACTTTTTCCCAACATTGCTCTGTACTTGTTAAGTAAGTTCTCAGATCTCCCACTCATGATATCATTAAAGCCAATGTGTACAACAATATCACTTTTGTAGAATACTGCATGTGACTTTCTGCACAAGCTGATACATTTTAGAAAGTAGACAACCGATCACAAAGAGCTTTCTCAACTTGGTGCTGCTATATCAAATAGTTAGATATTGAAATTTCTTAAGTAATCCAAAATTATTTTGGATTGCTTAAGAATTTGCTGTTTTGTATTTTATCCAGATATTATTTTAATGGAATAAAATGAAATACAGAAAACTGTGAGTTATGAGTCACTTTATTTTTTTTTAAATTAAGTATAGTTAATTTAAAACAAAAATTAAAGAGCTTCAAAATGATAAAGAAGCTAATATTTGGCCTTATTGAAAATATGAGGTTGGAAGGGAGTCTTTCCCTTTTCTTTTCTTTTCTTTTTTTTTTTTTTTTTCTGTCGAGCAGGATTCAAACTCTAGTCATCGCAGTGATTTTATTGCTAATGGTACCCAAATCCTGAACTGAAATTTGGCTGCCAATTAAGGCCAGTACATGGGCATTAACACGGTATTCATTTTTCAATGCTTGTCATTAACTGACCCTCCTTGAACACATGAAACAGTTGAGAACCAATGAACTTTGCCTTTTCAGTGGCCATAAAACAATATATATGTTCTTTATGAGCTTGAAGTAGTCAATAGTATAAAATTACTGTTCAATATGTCCTTCTCCATGACAGCATAGTGAACCCATTTGTCACTTGTTTTGAAGGGGGGGGGGGTCTGGGTTCGAATCATCTCGGACTGGAGGAGGTTCTAGAGTCCTTTTAAATTAGGGCCTGCATTTAGCTGATTTCAGTCAGAGGCAGTGAGTTCCCCCACCCCCTGTGAGTTCTGGGTTTTACAGCTCATGCAATATGTAGATCACATTACATGGTGGTGCAATATGGCCTATGTTGCTGATGTGCTTAAAAACCAAAACAACATCTTTACAGTGAGTTGCCCTGGTACTGCCCTACTTTCAAACAAATGGCTAATTGACCATTTATTTTAAAAATTGGACAATTTTAAAATAAATGTCCCATTTATTTTAAAAATGCAAAAAGTGTCCTATGATAACACTGCTATGATACTTTGTTTCAATATTTGCTGGTCCCCCGATCAAATAGCAAATGATCTATTTTAAATAAATGACAATAACCTTCTTGTTTGGCAATTCCATTTGAGAAACGTAATAATCTGCAAAAGCAAAGTGTTTTTTTTTTTTTTTTCTTTTTTTCTCCCTACGATGGGTGATGCATTAACTAGGCAGTTCCAATCCAGCTGCCATAGCAAAAATGTAATTTCCTGTAATTCTTACAGGAAACAAATGATCTTTTTTCACAATTTTCTTAATCAGAAATTTTGAAGAGCCTATCAAAGCTACATACTGGCGTATGATGTGAAAAGAATTTTTCTGGATACTTTTTATTTATTGAAAAAAAAAAAAAAATCTGCTAAGTAATGGATGGACCTTCAATGGACCTATCGTTGTTTTGCAATTTTCTTTCTGAATGAAATTTAGAAAGGAAATTGCAATCTGAAAGGCATTTTTGAGACTGACAAAAATGTCTTTGTAAGTTAGTATGTCTTTCACACTGCATGTCTGTCTAGATTCACACACTATTCTTATCAAATGCACATGCTTCGTGTAGTGTTTTGAATGCTCATGTAGTTTTGCTCTAAGCTCTACTCATTAAGTTTTTTCAGAATTAAATTGTATAATTTTGTTTACACCCTTTATAAACAGCAAAATGTCAGATACTTTTATATTCAAATGATATTGAAGTAGTAATGCAGAATAATAGATAAAAGGACTTGGGTATTTAATTAGCTTTTGATGTGGATGGTTAAATAAATTCTTCTTTCCTGATTGCAGAAGCAGAAATATACTATTCGTGAATTATGAGTGGATTTGAATTTACTTATCCTAACAATTCCTTTGAGTCCAATTGATTTTGTTTTCATTTGAATATAATACTTCTTTAATATTTATTTTTCTGCTTTTAACAGAATGTTTGTTTGTTCTAGGAAGGTGAACTGGAGGTAGCGTCCAAAATGCAGGATCTATCCCTTGCCGAAGGAGCTCTTCCTCGTCACCTCCATATTGCTATGTTTACTCCAGGTGCAGATAGTCGCATGCTTGCTATGCAGCAACTTTCTCGTCATCTAGTTGCACTCTGGGTAACAGGCCATCCTACAGCTATGGGTCTTTTACAACGAATAATAGTATGTTTTGATGCTTTTGAACATTTTTTTAAGCTTTCCTTTTTAAATAAAAGATGATCTATGATATTAAGGGATATAAAAGCACCAGCACGTAGTCTCTGATATATACATAAGAGATGTGTTCTTATAAATATAAACCATCAAAATAACATTCCTATCGAAATAACAAAAATTGAACTTGTTTTTTATTGGCTAGCACAGTACCTCTACACAAACCTATTTTACAAAGGTGTGTCGGCATAATTTCACCATTATATATTATAAAAGTAAAATTACGTTGGCAAGTTAAAAAAAAGTTAACCACTTGCCAGCTTAATTTAAGCTGCACTTAAATACTCATTAAAAACAAAAATTTAATAAATAAATATTAAATAAGGAAATAATAAAAATACCCATTGTGTATTATATGTAAAGCATATTTGAGAAAGGAATAGCCATTCTCATTGAAGGTGATCCATAAAAATTGACAAGTTTTAATCAAGGATAAAATAATCTTTTATTTATTTATTATTATTTACTGTCCACCCATGTCAGCTGGATGCACTGCCTTAGATTTTGTGTTTCTTAACTAACAACATAACCTCTCTTTCCTTCCTTCCTATCCTGTCTGTCCTTTCTGTACAAATTGTACTCACCAAATTCCATTTCTGCATTCCTCATATCTGTGTGACACCATGTTTCTGATATCCCAACAGTATCCACCTTTGATATCTTGACCAGCACTTCAAATTCATCAAATTTATTTACAGTACTCCTAGCATTGGTGTACATGCGCCTGTTCTTACTCTTAGTTACCTTAACATGGTGCATGTATTTAATGTTCCATGGTGGCTCCCAGCAGTTCCTGAAATCCCCAGCAACTTGCTTTCTAGGCTGCTGCTCATTCCAATAGAAGCAGTGCAAGAATCACTTTCACCTCTACCTACAGCTACTGTTAATCTTTTAGTCTGTGAATCCTCCAAGCTAGCAGTTTTCCAACCCACCTAACACTGCCTCGATAGAATCAGAAAATATTCTTGCAACCTTTCTCTTTAAGTATATACTACTATCCCTGTAGAAGCAATCTTTCCTGAGAAAAATTTTTCTCATGAGCAGTCGAGAAAAATTCTACCCCATGAGCTTTGCACAATCTCTCTCTCCAGAGCCAAATTAATTTAAAAAACTGTCATCATATACTCCCTCCTATTGTCTGGCCAGAATTGTAGACACTTTCAAATATAACCTTAACTCCTGACTTTTTTTCAACATTGACATGTACTTGTTAAGTATATCTGCAGATCCCCTACTCTTAAAATGTCACGAGTTAGGGTTGAATGTGAAAGTGTCATGAAACATCTGCTCTTAGTAGTTAGTACTTAGTACTTGCATATTATCTGAATGTGTTGCTGTTACTGGTTGTTTGCCATTTTTACTATTAACTGTTGCTTTAAAAAAAAAACTTTATTTTTAGAAGGAACATGACAGATGCAACTCAATCAATGGGGATAATAATGGCAAATAGATTAACCACCCAAGTGATACAAAAGCTATAAAACACTGAAAAAATCATATCCTGGTCCCAGTAGGAACCATAAATACTGGTCCTATTGGGACCAGGATATATTATTATAGGATAATAGGACCATTAAACAAAAATGAAATAAGGGAGACCAGATTAGAGGTACAATGACCAATAAGCAGAATCAGTAACTCAGCAGACATCAAATACAGTAATAGCAAAGGGATACTTAGACCTAGTTTTAGACTTAAACTATTGTTAACTGGAGTTAAGAGTGCAGGAAACTTATATTTCTTCTGTATTTTATAATTACAAAATGAAAGCATTTCAATTTAATATGAACAGCATGTGAGAGTGCATTCTAACATTTATATCTAAAATAAGCTTGTTCTGTAATGTCTAATTAGTAGTGATAATAATAAGTTATTTTTTAGCCTACAGGTCTTTTGTCTTTTCTTGATTCTGCTGAACAACCACCAAATACTATTGCTGACTACATTAATGTGCGTGACAACTTGAAAATTGCACAGGTATGTTATAAAGAATTAATATAAATATTTTAGAAACTGGGAATTCTCTTAATGTAATTGAATTTAGCAGATTTCTTTCTTCATTAGATAATTAGAAGGCACCTCCGTAGCCAGGTGGGAAGGAGCAGCAGTGCGTAGCACACGCTTCTTGATGAGACCATGGTTCGAGCCCGTCACCACCAAATATGGAGGATGCAGAAAGGTCAGGGAATGACCACCGCATATCCTGGAGCAATATGGCCTTAGTTACTAATGCGCCTAAAAACCAAATAACAAACAAACAAACAAACAGATAATTAGATTGGCAAATCTTTTTTAAAGATGCTATAGGAATTGACTATCTTCATCATGTTACAATTTGCGCAAATGCCACAATAACATAATTGCCTTCACACCTTATTCTACAAGTACAGCATGTTTCAGTACCTATTTTGGCTCTTTGGTTGCTTGCACTAAATGAAAAAGTTTTTCTTTCTTTTGCTGTGGTTGTACAAAGTATGTGTGTAATCACTTCTGGTTCTATATTTATATAGTAAGAATGGATTGTGACTGCTGTCCCATCTTCCTCTTTCCCCAATATAGAATAGCTACACTTTTCAGTTGCTTGCAATAGATCTTGAAGATAGATGTCAAAGTGCACACTTGATGAGTTCACTATAGTTGACATCTGATATTTGGACAATGTTGTGACAATGTGCACAGAGGCATCACATGCAGACACCAAGCCTACACACGTTGAGGGCAGTTATATGTAATTACTGTTAATTGATTGTCTATCATGAGTCTTCTGTCAGTAGCTTCTTTGCAATTATAAGCAATATGTGTAAGATACTATATAGCACTGGTTCTCAAACTGTGCGTTGTGACGCCCTGGGGAGACTCCATAATTTACCAGTGGTGTTGCGGACAATGTAATAGTTTGTGTAAGATTTCCATGGCATGAAAATATTAAAAATGTATTAAGAATTTTTTTTTTTTTTTTTTACTATTAGACATCTACTACTATTTGATGTATTATTAATGTAAATAATTATAGAAAATATTTGGGGTATTTTTGACGAAGAGAATGCATCATGTTCCCTGACCATATTCTTGAGATCCAGTTACTATGAGCGATTGTATCAGGTATTTTTGCACGTTATTTGACCTTGCATGAGTCTGAACAACGCAACTCCAGAAATCTGCTTGTAGTAACCACATATTCAGAGTACAATCAGCCTTTTGGTCTAAGTGTACATGTATTTCGAATCACATACGAACTTCATTTTACATACTGCAAATTACTGGTAGTACAGTTTATATTAGACTAGTGTTGCACATATGTTAAAAGTAACTATATTAAAAAAAAAAAAAAAAAAACAGTGTTATGTCACATCATTGTTTTGTATTTTAAAATTTATTATTTTTTTTTATAGTTGACCATGGCAAAAAAAATTTTTAATATGAATAAAAAGAGTGATTTAAATGAAACAGAGACAAAAGATGATTGATAGCGGAAATATAGAAAATATGATGACAGAAAATATGATGACAACACCTTGAAGCAGATAACACAATGAAGAAAATCCTCAGTGTGTTATCTGCTGCTTCAAGGTGTTGTCTGCAGAAAACATGCTTTCCAACAAATTGAAACGACACTTAGAAAGGATTCACAGCAATTTGGTAGATAAACCTCGCAAATTTTTTGCCTGCAAATTGCAAGGAACGAATGCATAAAAAAAAATATTTTTGAAGCAGTTTAGTGTCTCAAAAAAGCTCTTCTAGCATCATACAAGGTTGCATTTAGTGTAGCGCTACGCTAAATGCAATAAACCTCATAAAATTATTGCAGAGGAGCTTATTTTACTGGCAGCAATTGATATGGTTTCTATAATGATTGGAGAATCTGAAGCTAAACAACTCTTAAATGCGCTGTTGTCAGATGACACTATCAATTGCCAAATATAAGATATTGCTGAAAATATAAACAAACAATTAATTGAAAAATTAAAAGGCAGTTAATTCTGTATTCAGCTGGATGAAGCAACTGATAGTCACAATGAAGCCCATCACAATGTTATGTGTGGTTTATAGATGGAGATAAAATTTGTTGAAGACCTATTGTTCTGCAAAAATATTAATCACTGTACGAAATCTGAGGATTTGTTTGAAATCATAGATACTTTCATGGCTGAAAACAAAATTGACTTGACTAATGTGTTGATGTTTGTGCAGATGGTGGTCTTTCCATGTCAGGTCATTAGAGTGGACTGCAAACACTTATACATAAGTGCTTCATAAGAAAGCACCTAATGCAGTGTGAATACATCGCATTGTTCACAGAGAAGCACTTGCATCTCATTATCTGAGCCCCACTTTAAATGAACAGTAATCAAAATAATAAACTTTATTTAAACATGTTCACAGAAGGATCGCTGTTTTAAAAATACGTCTATTGACATGGGGGCTGAGTATACTTCTTTACTATACTTTTGTAACTCTTGCTGGTTTTGTCATGGCAAAGTTTTATCACGCATATATGAATTTAGAATGGAGCTCCATTCATATCTTCTCACAGAATCTCACTGCAATTGTGAAGACTTTGTAAAAAATGATTTTCTTTCTAAGCTAGCTTATCTTTGCGATATTTTTGATAAATTAAATTCATTTAATTTATCAAAAACTCCATGCACACTTCGAGAAATATTTTACAGAAAATTTTGGAGAGTACATATGAATTAGAGATCCCTTCAATACAAAGTCCCCACCAAATTTATCTACTGTCGAAGAAGAACAATTTATTGATCTTACATCAGACTTCACACTGAAAGCAAAGTTTTCGTCGTTATCTTTATATGAATTTTGGTGTTTAGTAAAACACAAATACCCGGAATGTAGCAATAAAGCTTTGCAAATACTAGTGCCATTACCTTTTTAAGTTCTTACCTTTGTGAAGTTGGATTTTTGGCATTGGCAGTCATTAAATCAAGTACAGATCAAAATTAAATGTTGAAAAATAAATACGCTTCGCCATCTCGAAAATGATGCCTAGGTTCGATGAATTATGCAATAAAAAGCAATCTCATACATTGTATTAATGTTTTTTAAAAATAAAATAATATCCTGATTATTATTTCATGTATTAATAATTATAAAAATTAACATATTAACATATTAACAAAAAATTTCATGTATTAACATATTAAAAATAAGAAATTGGACAATTATAGATGTTTTATTTCAAGGGAGGTGTCAGGAAAATTTTACAGGTCAAAGGAGGCACGGATTCCAGAGTTTTTGAGAATTGCAGCTATATAGGATTAAAATTTTATTATCACTGAGTACATTGGCTACTCAATTTAATGAAATATGAAAGAACCAAAAATTGTTTAGGCTTTATTATATTGATTCTCATATAAGCGCGAAGAGCAAATTCTAAGTCATTCCATTTATAACAGGTGCTTAAAATTAAACAAATGTATAGTTATTTTTTATAAATCAGATATTATTAATACAGTAAGCGCTGGTTATAGTGATCACGTTTGCAAATTTACTTTTGATTCTAATAAGCAAAAATTGATAAATATTATCCAGAGGCTATAAAAATAAAGATAAAAAGCACAAATTTACACTTTATTGCCAAAAGTTTATTACCAATTAAATGACATGAAAATCGGAAGAATATTATCCACTGGTTTGCAAAATAAAAATAAATTTATATTTTCTTACATAGCTTAATTAATATACATATTAATTAAACATAACACTTTGTAATATGATTATAATTTAAAAAGTCACTTATTTTAGATTGCTTTAAATTATCACTACAAAGTATATTTATAGATTTTTCAATATTGTATAACACTCTATATTCACAATCACTTGGACCAGTTTCTTCTAACATTCTCCTCAGGACTGCTGTAGCTTCACAAGTCTGTCAGTTTTGTAACTGGAATTCGTTTGCATTCATCTTCATTTTCCTCCTCCTCGGCGAAATTATCAATAGCAGACTGGGCAATTTCTTCATCTGTTACAGCTGTAGTAACTTGTAGATCATCTTCTCTGTCCACCCAATCATTAAACTCCTGTTCACCCATGTCTTCAGGCTTTTCAGCTTTATCAATAATGTGACTTAGTTGACCATCATGAATAATTAATCCACGATTTTTGAAACAGTTGCTAATGCAGGTTTCGGAAACTTCATTCCAGGCACTCATTTTCATACGAAGTGCATCTAGAACAGTTATCTACTTTGCAAAATCGGATGACATTCCCAAACCTTTATCTATAGACTGGATAATTCTTCACCTCCTATCCAACCTATAAAAGGTGTTAAAGGGTTTATTATTCCCTGGTCAAGAGGTTGAATCAGTGACGTGGTATTCGAAGGTAGAAAAACTAATTCAGTGTTTTTGAAAGTCAACTTTGGATGAGCTGGGTAGTTGTCCAAAACCAATGCAGTTTTTTTGTTTTTCTTTTCCAGTTGCAAATCCCAATTAAGAAGATAATTTTCAAAAAAAGAAGCTGTCATCCAAGCGTTGGCATTATTGGCATATCCAACAGGCAGCTGTTTTACTCCTTTAAAACATCTAGGCGATTTACTCTTGCCTATAACTAATGGCTTCATCTTGATTGTTCCTGTCATGTTGCATGAATGCAAGAACTGTAATCCTGTCCTTGATCTTCTTTCCTGCAGATACAGAGGAATTTTTAAAAATCGTGCAATGGTCTGCGGTAACCCTGTAGTGCAAACCTGTTCCATCTGTATTAAAAATGTCTTCGGGATTATAAGTGCTTAACACAGTTTGCCAAGAGGCTTTCAACCAGATGTCAGCTGCAGAACCGTCAGAATCCTGTTTTTCTCAGTGAAATTTTTTTTAAACAATATCATGCCTCTCCTTACATCTTGTTGGCCCTCTCCATCGCCTTAAACTCTTTGTGTAGTTTTTCAGCAAAATCATTAGCTTTTTGAAGAAGAATGCTACGATTGATTGGTGCATTAAATGAGCTGGCCTGTTTGGATCAAACGAACAGAGCTTAATGTACTGTTTGACATCTCCCTTCGTGCTTCAGTTTTCTGGTTTCACTAATCACATTAGTGTTCAATGTGTGACATGATTTTAATATTTTTGATAAAGATGACTAAGGGACTATCAATTTTACTGCCGCTTCCCTTTGAGACATATTGCCTAAGTTTAATTTAGTGTACCTTTCTATAATTTAAAACTTATCTTTTACAATCACATTCACTCTTTCTGTTCACTAACTTTTTTTTTGCTAGTAAAATTTAAAACAATAAAAAAGATGAGTCAATCAATAACAAAGCACAAAATCACACACATATCGAACTAACATGACATACGTAAGTGAGACAAAGTTTAGATATAGAAATGAAGAGCAGATTTCAGCGAAGGGGAAACACATTTTGCCATAGTGAAAACACACAATTCGGTATTATTGCAAATGCAATAAGATCGAGTTTACTACCCCTGTTTATTGCACTAACAGAATTGTATTAACAGAAAAGCCCAATATACCAGAAACTGCAAATTGTTTTTATTGTTTTATAGTTGTGACTTCCAAAAATGTGCTTTAGAAAAATATTACAGAGGTGTTCAAAATTGATTCTTATAACCGAAAATGTGATTCTAGTAAACAGTGAAAGTGTAGTACATATTATTGATTTGAATTGGTTCTTTGAAATTTGATTCTATAAAGTGGCTGATTCTAATAACCAGTGATCGCTATAACCAGCACTTACTGTACTTTCATATTATTTGCAGAGCAAAATATTTATTTTAAAGATGAACAAACACTAAAATAAAAAGTAAAAAATATTATTAGTACTGGCAATTGATGCAAGAAGCAATCTTATACAACATCAGGGGGGAAAAAAAAAACCCTTCCACATCGCTTCCATCCTCTTTAATCATTTTTAAAATTCTTCCTTAAATTTATTCAAACTTCCACAACAACAACTACTGATTCGTAGTTGGCTGATGCTACTTTAGCTTGCTTTCTTGCATCACATGCCTCTACTACTACCAAATGGAAATTTTTCACAAAGTCAGCTACTCTCTGGCTGAAAGCAAATTTCTGAACATCTATCTTACAACCATTCTTCCTCAGTTTAAATTTATGCCCCTTCATTTCATTTAAGCAAGAGAAAGAATTCCATCAGCACTTAGTCAGATTTTGTAAGTGCCTACTTTTCCAAACTGCAATTCATCTACATCCCTTCTAAAATGGCACCTCCATAGCCAGGTGGGAAGGAGCAGCAGTGCATAGCACACACTTCTTGATTAGACCGGGGTTCGAGCCCGTCACTACCAAATACGGAGGATGCAGAAAGGTCAGGGAATGACCACCGCACATCCCGGAGTAATATGGCCTTAAAGCTAATGCTCCTAAAAACCAAATAACAAACAAACCTTCTAAAATGAGGCTTCCAGACTAGTATGAAGTACTCAAGATGCAACCTAACCACAGTCTTATATATTGAATACTCAGCTCCTTATTCTTGTAGTCAAAATTTCTGTATATGATTAGCAAAACTGGCTGGAGACTAGGCACCTGTGAGGTGATCTGATTGAGGTGTAATAACGCCTTGAATGGGTTGAGCACGCTGAATGCTGATGGAATTCTTCCACTTGCTCAGATTAAGAACCTGAGGGGGCATGGATTCAAACTGTGGAAAGACAGTTGTAGAATAGATGTGCAGAAGTTTGCCTTTAGCCAGCACGTAGTTGATTGCTGGAACAGAATTCCATCTGTTGTTGTGGAAATTGATAGCTTAAATAAATTTAAGACTGAACTAGACAAACATTTGGAGTGACCGAATGGGGAAATGTTAAGGGTTTTTTTTTTTTTTTTTTTGTTGATGTGTGCCCTCTTTGTGCCCTTAAAAGATGATATCTGCTTTACAACGTCATCAACCTTTGCCCCTGGCAGACATACCCTGGACATGATTGCCACTTAGTAAATGTATGCTGTGACAGCTGTCTAACTGCCGTCCTGTCTAGATAGTTCTGCAGTACTCAATTAAGCAGTGACTCCATTATTTTCTGGAACAGAAGTCAATCTGAAGTGAGTAATTACAGGTCAGTAATTACTCACTTCACTCATTGTTGGGGATACTTTTTTCACATCTGCAGTTCATCATAGGTGCTTTCCCTGATTTCATGGATGCTCTCATAATTATGAGAGCATTCTTGGATACCTTTGCTTACCTCTTTTACTGCCTGCCTTAATATAACTGGATCGATCCCATCCATCTGAGGTGTCTCTTTTTAATGTTTAACTTCAACAATTTCTTTTTCACTTTACTCTTAACTTATCACAAAATCACATAGCTTCCTGTTTGAATTTGATACACTTTTGGTAATCAAATTTCTAAAAAATTCCTCATGTGGGAATGTAAATGAAAAATATCTATTGTTTGTTAGCAACCTGAGCAGGATCATCAACTTTTAAACTTTTCATATCTTGTGGACCAGTGCAATCCTTCCTGTTCCTTCTGGTGACACTATCTTGTGATCAGCCAGGGACAGGGATATCTTATTATCTGCCTTAGTTTGCTTAACCTACTTTGACTCAGTTGCAAACTGTTTTATCACTTGATCACCACTTGATAATGTATATACTTCAGTGCATATACATTATCTTCACTTGATAATGTATATACTTCAGTGCATTTTTCTTCTGTGCTACTTTCCTTATCTCATCTAGTCTTATCTCATCAGTTCATGTGATATCCATTTAGGTGTAAACTTTGAAGAGTATCTCTTAGTTGGTAGAAAAAGCCTGATAGCTTCTGCGATTACTTCTCTGAATGATTTCCATTTAGAATTTACTGTCGGTTATATTATCAATCAGTTTGTCCCACTGAATAGATATAAAAAGTGCCTAATACAGATCCATTAATTGTATGAATCTCAGTTTTTCAGGTTGAGACACATATTGAAGACCTGGATATAGTGCTGCCCCACATAAAAGAAAGTGGCTGAACTTTATTAGCTTCACAAAAAAATTGTTTTTATATAAAAATGTAACATAATTTTCATTGCATTTTTATTGGTTTAGTCACAGTAAATGTTTAAAGTTGAGAAGGTTATTTTAGTTACCACACACACACACACACACACACACACACACACACACACACACACACACACACACACACACACCTGTTAATGTTCATGACTCCTCCAAGCCATCAAACCTACAAAAGTATGCGTTCATTGTTTGTATAACATGTTTAACCCCTTCCCGGAACATTTTTTTCTGGACCGTAACGGATCAACTTTTTTTATTTTACAGATTAAAAGTATGCATCATGCGAATACTCATTGTATAGTTTTTTGTGTTTTTATTAATTTTTTCGTAGAAAATACATGGGAGTAATTATCCCAAGTTATCTAATGTATGCCAAAAAGTGTGCAAATTATATGGATTTTTTACCAAATTAGCGCTTGAGCTAAAAGAAAGGAACAGAAAAACTCTTCATTATTCATTATATAAATAAATTCAAAAAATCAAGTGGAATGCACAAGCAGTAACCTCCTGCCACAAGCAATAATTGCAAACTAACTACATTCTGACACATAGCTGCCCCAAGTGGATAGGCGAGGTAAGCGTCACTTCGGGCGGCAGTTCAAGAGGGCGGCAAAATAATTTTCGATATTGTTTTTGTGAATTATTTTTGCTGGTTCAGTATTCTGCATTTAGGACGGCAAATTATAATTTGCTTACTGGCAGCACAGGAACACGCGCTACTGTTCTTACATTGCTGTACAATATAAGTAAAACAAAGCCAGTCGTCTGCTGCCAGGCGTAAGAAAATCCTGAGAAATCTCGGGATTTACCTGGCTAATGCAAAATTAGCCATATAAATTCCCGAGAAAATACGTTTCAGTCCTAAATTTGGAGGTATTATTGTTTGCTTTGGGTATTATTGCCTGAGATATTTTGTGTAGTTCCGAATAACTTTTTTAAACTAAAAACGAGATATCTCGGGATAATCCATGAAAGGGTTAAGAGAGAGAATTCTCTTACAAGAAGAACTGTATAGACCCTGTATTTATTGTAATATTCAATAATTTTACTAGGGTTAAAATTTGTAACTGAAGACTGGTCCTCTTCATGGCCTGGATTGCTATTTTATTTAATTTGCTTATTTAACTTAAAATTCAGCTCATGTATTTGTATTATTTTTGCAATCTTAATTTTCTATGTGCGTAATGTTTTTGCAATTTTTTCAATTATAAATGGAAATTTATAACCTTGTAATTTTTTTTAAGGATCAGTATCCAAAATCTCTAACCAAATTACCTGCATCTTGGCAAATAGTAGAGAAACATCTAGATATGATTTTGCAACACTGGAGAACAAGAATTGGCATGCAGAAAAAAGAAGTAAGTTAGTTTTTGTTATTTTATGATAGGAGTAATCATGTTTTCAGTTCTTTAGAACCTGTAAGTTCATATTATTCTGTAAAAATATATAAAGCATTGCATCACATAAAAACTTAATTCATGTTGAAATTTTTTACAGAAGAAAGAAGCTTATGCCAGGCTTATGCAGCATTGGCCTTAAAAAAAATAATAAAAGAAACAATCACATACCTATTGTCACCTACTTTCACCTATTTCATTCAAGTTTTTGTGCATCCATTTTTTAAATTTATATAAACTTTCCAGTTCCACATAAGCCTGGCATAAGCTTCCTTCTTCTGTAAAAAATTCGTGGGATACCTGTTTCCTGGGCAATGCGATGCTGTCACCCCTCCATACCTGCCAAGGGCCAGGTATGGAGGGGTGACAGCATTTGGCAAGTATGTAGATCCACTGCATTGACATAGATGGTAATTTGATGCCAGTAGGGGTAAACATTATGAGTTAACCAACTTTGGAAAAGGGATGATGGTGGGTGCCTGACACATGGGTCACTCTATCTCAGAGGTGGTACAGAAATTGCACTATGCCCATTGGACAGTATCAAGAGTGTATCGGACATATGCCATTTCTGGAATTACATCTCATCGTGGTCAGCGCTGTGGAAGGACAAAGGTGGTGGATGAATGTAGCCGTCAACATCTGTCTCGCATTGTTTCAGGCAACCAGAGAGTGACAGTGGCAAAAATCACTGCCGACTTCAACAAGGGAGATGCCAGAAACGTTACCATCAGGTGATCATTAGCTGCAGTAGATTATGGGAGCTGCCGACCTACTACAGTCCCATTGCTAACACCACGACACATGGCTCTACCCTCAAGTGGGCGAAGGAACATCGGCACTGGACCTTGGATGATTGGAGACCAGTCTCCTGGTCCAATGAGTTACGTTTCCAGTTATTTCAAGTGGATGGGAGGATGCATATCTGGCACAAAGCTATACAAATGTTCAGGCAGGTGGATAGTCGGGGCGTGTTCAACACATTGGGATCTCTGGTACATCTAGATGCATCTTTGAATGGTCCAGGTTACATCCATTCATGGTCATTGGGCACCCACAGGGCAATGGACTTTTCTAGCAGGAAAATGTGCCTCCCCAAAGAACCATGGTGACTAGAGCATGGTTTGAAGAGCATTCTGCAGATTTTACCACATTTGGCCGCCCCGTTCACTGGACATGAACTCTATGGAGCATCTTTGGGATGCTGTGGAAAGGTCTGTTCAAGCTTTGGATCCTCCACCCAGGAATGCAACGGAATTATGGACAGCAATGCAGCAAGCATGGATGTGGAATGCTTTCGTGAACTAGTGGACTCATTGCCCTGTGACTACCCTTATCTGGGCAAAGGGTGAGCCTACCCGTTACTAGTTAGGTATCCCATGATTTCTGTCCACTCAGTGTATGATTTTTTTAGTTTGTGCCAACTGAGAAATAAAACAGTAGTAGTTGAGGTCTGATTAAAGAAAGCAAGCTTATGTAGCATCAGTCCCAAAAAAAAAAAAAAAAAATTTTGCACATCCAGTCCCTCTAAATGTTTATCCAGTTCCTTCTTGAATTTATTTAAGCTACAGATGGAAGTTTGTTCCAGCTGGCTAAAGACAAATTTCTGCTCATCTATTCTATAAATGTCTCCTGAATTTGAATATATACCCCCTCAGGATTGTAATCTGAGCAAGAGGAAGAATCTCATCAGAATTGAGCCTGTTCAACCCATTCAAGGCCTTATACACCTCAGTCAGATCACCTAGCAATTGCCTAGACTCCAAATGCTGTAATTTGCAGAACTTAAATTTGCCTTTCTTGGTAAGAACACCCTTTCGTTGCCTTCACCAGTTTTGTTGCCCTTCTCTGTATTTGCTCAAGCAACTCTACATCCTGCGAAAATGAAGCATCCAGACCCATGTGCAGTGCTCAAGGCGTGACCTGACCATTGCCTTATGCAAAGGGATAATCATTTCCTTTACCCTACGAGCAAAATTCCTGTATGTTATTCACAATACCTCATGACCTACTCTGGCAGCTTGTCTGCACTGCTCAGAAAATTTCATATCTGACTGCACAATAACTCCCAGGTCTTTTTCATTTTCTACCACCCTAAGTGCAGTACTACACAGTTAGTACATTTCTCTGGGGTTACTTCTACTCATATGCAGAATTAGAATTAGTAAAGGAATATGATACAAGAAAGCAAGCGTATACAACATCAGCCAAAAAAAAAAAAAAAAAGCCCTTCCCATTTCATCCATTCTTTCACTCCAAATGTTTGTCTAGTTTTGCTTTGAATTTATTTAAGCTGTCAACTTTTACAATGCCCGATGGAAGTTTGTTCCAACAGTCAACCACCTGCTGGCTAAAGGCAAATTTCTGCACATCTTTCTGCAACTGTCTTTCCTTAATTTGAAATTATGTTCTCTCAGGTGATATATCTGGGCAAGAGAAGGAATCCCATCAGCATTGAGCTTGCTCAAACCATTCAAGGCCTTAAACACCTCAAAACACCTCAATCACATCACCTCATACATTCCTAGTCTCAAGACTCCAGACGTTGTTCTATTCTCTAATCTTGTTGCCCTTCTCTGTACTCATTCCAGAAGTTTTACATCCTTCCTAAAATCCAGCCTCCTTTCTTGTATACAATACTCAAGATGTGGCCATTATTATCCCCTTGTATAAGGCCTGACCATTGCCTTATACAAGGGGATAATCACTTCCTTATCCCTGCTAGAAAAATTCTTGTATATTGTTGACAAGAAACCATGAGCTACTCTTGCAGACCATCTGCCCTACTCAAAAAACTTCATATCTGACTGCACAATTACCCCCAGGTTCTTTTCATTCTCTACCACTTTGAGTGTAGTACCACACAGTTGATACACTACTCTGGGGTTACTGCTACCCATAGGCAGTATTTTACATTTGTTAATGTTAAACTTCAGTTGCCACCTCTCAGCCCATCTGCTCAACTTTTCTAGATCCTGTTGCTGTCAGTGTAATAATAATAGTAATAGAGGCATGCGATGCAAGAAAGCAAGCGTATGAGCTTGTGTAGCCTCACCCAAAATAATAAATAAATAAATAAATAAAAAAAAAAAAAAATTAGATTAATTAAAAAAAAATTCACACTACCATTCCCTCAAAGTTTATCCAGTTCCCTCCTTGAATTTATTTAAGCTATCAACTTCCACAACGACGGATGGAAGTTTGCTCCAGCAATTAACCACCCACTGGCTAAAGACAAATTTCCGCACATCTCTTCTATAACTGTTTTTTTTTTTTTTTTTTTTTTTAAATGAAAACCCCAAAGACGTGAGATATTTCAACCTATAGTATTTAGTACCGTGCTTAGGTTGGAGGTTAAGAAGACGAGAGAAGATATTTGTTGTCATTAGACTTGAACTTCTGCAGACTGTAATTTTCAGGAAATACATATGAAGGAAGGTTGTTCCAGAAAACGGCAGTTGAATGAATAAATGAGGAATATGAAAACTTGGTTCTGTGAGTTTGAAGTTGGACATTAAATGGATGTTGGCTGGTGGCGGCACGTGTTTTGATTATTTTGAAAGAGAGAGAGAGCGGGAATTATAGAAGCCAATTCAGAAGAACAGTGCCCATGGAAGTATCTGTAGAAAAAGCATGCAGCAGAAAAGTACATCTATCAGACAGTGAGTGGAGAGAACCCAATTAGAGATGAGTCATTAATTAACCTAACTGCTCTCTTCTGAATGGTATCTAGACACTTGAGAGAGGTTTTGGGGACACCGCCCCAGATGATGGAACAATATTTCATGGTAGGGCAGATTTGCGAGTTGTACAGAACATCTGTTTGGAAGAAAAGTAACGGCGAGAACGAAAGAAAAAACCAAGTTTTTTAGATGTAGAGGAGGCAATATTTGTAATGTGCTTGTGCCAAGAGTGAATAGTAGTCAGAGTAATCCCCAAAAGAGCTATATCATCTTGCCTAGAAATTGGAGTGTCACCAAAGATAAGCATAGGAGTAGAAGAATCCTTTTTGTGAGATATAAGACAAGAATGAGTTTTAGAAGCATTGAAATCAACTAAGTTGTCTTTGCCTCACTGGAGAATTACCTGGAGATTAGCATTTAAGCAATTGGTAGTGGATATTCGAGAAGTTGAAGCTGATTGATCTGAGACGCTTAAAGGACCACTCACTTCAACCGTGTACTTAGAAGGGTTTCTAAGTACGCGGTTTCTAAGTACGCTTGATCTTTTTTCACTTTGTGAAAAAAGATCAAGCGTGTTGGCTGTATGGTTAGGATTGTTCGATATTCTTGTAGGTAAATGAACAATCTGTGCAAGATCATTAGTAATTGCAAGGCCTCAGCATCTCGACCAGCTGGGCCAGTGTGACTAGAAAATGGAAGCCAGCTGGAGTTGTTTGCATTAAAATCACCAAGGAAAATTAATTCACTGTTAGGAAAGTTGGACTGGAGAAAGTCAAGTTGCAAAGAGAGGAAATCAAAGAGCTCCACTTGATTAGTGGAGTTGGGAGACCGGTAGAGACAACAGACAAATTTGACAGAATGAGGTAGAGAGATTTTAAGCCAGGGAAGATCGAAAAATGGAGATTCCAAATTACCAAGTCTCTGACAAGGAATATTGGAATGGACGTATGCACAAGTACCACCTTTGAGTCGAAAGGAATCATACAGAGAATAATTTGGGCAACTGAGATGACCAGTAGCTGAATCGATCGATAACAGATTCTGTCAGAAAAAGTACATGTGGTTTAGCAGACTGCAAGTAGAAATGGACATCATTAAGATTAGAACTGAGATCACATATATTTGTGAAATGAACTAGGAAGTGTTTGGGAGGCTTAGATCTTTTCGCAGATAAGCTTACTCTATTAGTTTGACAATTCACGGTGTTTTGAATAGTAAGAAAAGTGTGGGGGGGACATGATGTATGAAATTTTTGATATTACATACACATGATAAGAATATACCCAGATCCTTGACATAACGTGGCCTCGACAATACCCCCCGCATACACACACTACTTGGACTCCCTTCAGTCACTATTTGGCAGAGTATAGGCAGGAAGATTATACACTAGCTGATCCTGAAGCATCCCAAAGAGTTTCCAGTAGGTTCAGTCCAGTGTACTAACTAGGGGCTGGCCTGCAAACACAGTTTTAGAGCTGTACCCTCGAAATGCAAGGAACACTGCATGATGGAAGAGATGGGGAAGGGTTGACCAGAATTTAGCTCTGGAGACTAAGCATGGGTTCCACCACTTGAAGCAAAGTGGTGGTATTGCACCGGTTGATAGTAATCTACCACCTAGTATTGCCTGGTAACATAGAGGCGGCATTCCACCTCAACCCCTACTTATGTTGGTTCACACGTGGGTGGTCATCCACAGTATGCTTGTTGATGACCACCCAGGATTACTAATAGTCCCACCATCGGGAAGGTACACTCAGAGGATTTGGCTGTCACAGACCATCTGGACTTCACCGAAATTGGATCAACTTGATTTGACTTGTCACCCGAATATCAGTTCCATCAGCATTTTAGACTCCCAGGTATAGCTTGTCTGGTGTATCGGAGAGAATGTTTGTGACAACATCAAGGACCAATCTTTCCTCAATTTGAATTTATGCCCCCTTAGGTTTGTAATCCGTGCAAGTGGAAGAATCCCATCATAATTGAGCATGCTCAACCCCTTATACACCTTATACACAAAGCCTTATACACCTCGATCAGATCACCTCACAGTGCCTAGTCTCCAGCTGCCCCAATTTGCAGAACTTAGCTTCTCTTGGTAAGAGAATCCCTTCATTACACTCACTAATCTTGTCCTTCTCTGTACATGTGCAAGCAAATCTACATCCTTCCTAAACTGAGGCCTCTAGATCTGTATGCAGTACTCAAGACATGGCCCAACCATTTCCTTATACAAAGGGATAATCACCTTTTCCCTACTAGTAAAATTTCTGTATATCATTGACAATACCCTATCACATGCTCTGGCATCTTGTCTGTATTGCTCAGAAAACTTCAAATCTGACTGCACAATTACTCCCAGATCTTTTTTATTTTCTACAACCCTAAGTGTATTACCACACTGTTGGTACGTTTCTTAAGGGTTACTTCTGCCCATGTGCAGTACTTTGCATTTGTCAATGTTAAACTTCAGTTGCCACTTCTCAGTCCAACTGCCCAAATTTTCTAGATCCTGTTGCAGTAGCACACTGCCATTACTGTCATTAACAACCCTGCCAACCTTTGTATCATCTCCAAACTTTGACATTAAGCCTGATATACCTTCACCAGTATCAGTGATAAATATACAAAACAACACCCAACATCGGACCACGGGGGAGACTCCTCTAATAACATTAGTCCACGAAGAGCAGCGTTCATTGATTACTACCCTCTGTCTTCTCCCACTCAACCACCCTTTTATCCATTATAGCAACTTACCCTTAATACCATTCTGCTCCAGTTTGTACAGTAGTCTTCCATGCACAACAGTGTCAAAAGCTTTCCTGAAATCCAAGTATATGATATCAAACTTTTTTTACATCATGTAACCACATATGCAAAAATTTCCGTTGTAACCACATCATAGTAACCAATCAAATTTGTAAGACAAGACTTTGCCGTAAAAAACCCATGCTGTGTCTGAATTATTACTGCAGTCTTATCTAGATGATCCTGTAATGCATCTTTAACCAGTGGCTCCATTATTTTCCCCCGAACTGAAGTTAAATTAACTGGTCTGTAATTACTAGTGTCACCCTTAGATCCCCCTTTGTGAATTGGGGATGCATTTGCACATACTCTGGCATTCAAAGAAAGTGCATCACTCTTTAAAATTGTAATTGTCATCTGAATAATATAAGAACATGGCAATCAGTTAAGATTGCATCAGTTAAGATTGACACGTGTAGATGATGACGTTATATTCCATCAGCTGTTACTTTCGGCTGTATAAGCATGCTCTGAAAGAGTTGCAATCATTCCTTGCTTGTGTCAGGATGGCAAGTTACATGCAGTTGATGCCATGAAGAAAGAGTGCTATTGTTGCTTTCCGCGAGGAAGGATGTTTTTCCCATAATATTGCTTAGTGTCTTGTAATGAGTCGACAGTGAGTAGATTTCTTTCCAAACTCAAGAATACTGGTTCTGCGGATTGAAAAACTTCCCATGAGGTTTTTCAATGATATACAGGAACTTTGCTAGCAGGGATAGGGTGGTGATACCATTGTACATGGATTGATTAGGCCACTTCTTGAGTACTTCATGCAGGTCTGGAGGCCTCATTTTAAGCAGGATGTAGATCTGCTGGAATGGGTGCAGAGAAGTGGTGAAATTGGTGAAGGGAAGAAAGGCTTCAGTTCTGCAATTTGCAGTAACCGGAGGCAGATTTAGGCAACTGCAAGGTGATCTGATTGAGTTGTTTAAGGCTCTGAATGGATTGAGCAAGCTCAATGCTGATGGCATTTCTTGCTCAGACTACACACAATGGGGAACATAAATTCAAATTGAGGAAGAATGGTTCAAGAAAAATGTGTGGAGGTTTGCTTGCCTTCAGCAAGAGGGTGGTGGTTGTTTGTTGGAACAAACTTCCATCTGATATTGGGAAGTGGGTAGTTTGGATTAATTCAAGGAAGAACTAGATAAATTTTTGGAGGGGATGATGGATAGGTGACGTAGGAATTATTATTTTTTAATCTGTTTTAGCTGATGCTTTATATACTTGCCTTCTTGCATCATATGCCACTACTATTACTACTACTAATAATAATAATAAAAATTTGACTACCTGTCATAAGTCTAACTAGGAATGTAAAATTTAGGAGGCTCCTCTGCTTTATTAATAATTTGTGGTGGCTGATGGGTGCACTGATGGGTGCATTTGTACACTAGTGCTGCATTACTGAAAGAAATATTTGAACAAATTATTTTAGTATAATTTTTTTTATTTTTGTGAAATATTTTAGTGTGCTGGCCATTGTACAAGAATGTTTGAGCTCCTAAATAGAAACACTCCTAAAGATTTGTATAATTTATGAATATTTATTTAAATTAAAGTACCACCATTTTTATATAAATATAGACTGTGAACCTGTGAGCTCTGTGTTTGATACTCCCTGGTCTTTAGTGTTATTTAGAATGCAATTTTCTCTTAAATTCTGTATGCCAGATTGTAAACCTTCTATTGAGCTTGTAGTATGGCCTATAAAATATATGACAAGAATAGTTTTCTATTTTTTTATTTTCTAACTGCATTCATCAATTTTTTTTTTTTTTTTTTTTTTTTAATTCTTAAATGTTATGAATTTTGTAGGACAAAATGCAAAAACCTGTGGTATTAAGGAAGAGAAGAGAAAGAATTAAATCTGAAGCAAACTGGACAATGTTTTATTTCCAGTTTAATCAAGATCACACTAAGCCAGATCTAATTTGGAACTTTAGGGTAAGGTTGGTTTGCTAGCATAGTTCTTTGATTTGAATTTTTACTTCTCTCTCTCTCTCTCTCCCTCCCTCCCTCCCTCCCCCTCAGATTTAAAGGCTGTTTGGATTATGAGAGACGGATACCAATGATATTAGTCTTATAGATTTTGTGTTAAAATCCATGAGACTACTGTTACCTCTGCTTTGACTATTGTATTAGTTATAACCATCTAGTGCAGTGGTTTTTAATAATGGCACCCCTAAGTAATTTATTTTATTTTGCGTCACCCCTACTCAATTTTCTGCCTGTTTGATCTGATTTTCTCTCTGTATATATATATATATAATATTAAAAAATATATATGTTATATGATATTTATTACAATAATATAATTAAATTATGAAAACAATAATATAATTAATTATGAAAACCCAAAGTACGTGACACCCCTGGAATGTTGTTGCGGCACACCGGTTAAAAACCACTGATCTAGTGCAAGGAAGGCACTTTATTGTGCTTGGCACAAAAAAAAAAAAAAAAAAGAAGCTATGTGATGTTAGCCTCTGCTACAGATGGAAGTTATGTATTCCAGTAATTAACAGTCACTTGCTAAAAGAAAACTTTCTGCAGTACAATCTAAACCTCTTTCCCATAATTTGAATACATAACTCATAATCTGGAATTATATATAACAGTGAAAAATTTTCCTTCATTATTATCGCTTCTCAGTTCTTTATAAACCTCAATCACGGGTCCCTCTAAAGTTCCTAATTTCCTCAAAAGGCACCCTTTTGCAGATCTCACTAACTGGGTTGTGTATCTTTGGAATCTTTCAAGAAGCTCTATCTTTTCTTTTAGGTGCATTCTTCATACTTTGACAACAGTATTTTAAATGCATTCTTACATTTGCTTTATACAGTAATACACCAAATGTATAACTATTTCTTGTATAGAGGGATAATGACATTCTTCTTGCTAATTACGAAAGTCCTATAAATCATGGACAGGAAAATTAAACTATAGTTACTATTTTTCAGGTCATATATGTAACCTGAGCAAGTCTTTTTGAAGCAACTTGGACTGGCTCGGATTATTAACCACTGAAGGGTGGCTAACAATCTGAGTTAACAATCTTGTGGTTAACATTCTACCTTCAAATCATCAGCGAACTTTGACAGCCTATCTCTTTGGATACCCTTGTCAATATCATTTATGAAAATTAAAAATAGGAGGGAACCCAACACTAAGTCCTGAGTCCTGTTATCCAATGTAGGATCTTACTAGTAATCCCAGTTTGTTCTAGTTTATATAGGAGTCTTTCATGAGGGTTGATATGAAAAACTTTACTGAAGTCTAGGTGTATAATGTAAAAATTGCTACCTCAACCACTGTTTAATGACTTAACTTTAATGTCAGTAATTTACCAGAGTGGTCAGACACGACATCATCTTAATGAACCTCTGTTGGGATCTATTGAAGATGCTGTTCTTGTTTAAATTGTCTTGAATCACATCTTTAACCATGATATGATCTTCCCTACCACATAAGTCAAACTTGCTAGCCTGTAATTATTAAAGTCCTCATTATAGCACCACCTTTATGGATTGGGGATCTATCAGTCTAGTGACACTCTGATTATTATTCCCAGTGGTTTAGTATACTCACTTGTAAGCCGCAACATGTGAGTGTAACATTTTCAGATCATTAAATCATTTATTTTATAGCAATCTGACTCTTTAAAATTCCCCAGAGAATCAAGTTTGCTTTTGACTGTGAATATTGTTGAGAAATATTTGTTCAACTCATTAGCTTTTCTACACTTTCTATGCACCTTCCCTGGGATCAATTAATGGACCTATTGGAATTACTTTCTTCATTTTTGTATTTGCATTTCAGAACTCCCTGTCTTTGTTAGTTCTTTCTCATAATCAGCTTTTGCCTGTCTTACCCACACAATGGCTTTGTTACATATCTTCTAATGCAACTTAGACTCATGGTTTTCTGTAACTATTCCATGCTTGTTTCCTTTGCTAAGTTTAACTTTTATACTTATCAACTATGGCATCTTAAATTTATGGAACTTGACCACTAGTTCAAATTTATTTGTGGCTTTGAGGATAAAATTGTTGAATATTTTCCCATAGCATATTTGCATTTGATACCATACAGTAGTTTTTCCAGATAATCAAGCCCAAGGAATAAATATCTGTTCCACTATATTCCCCTCTTTTGAAATTCAAACCCTTCCTTTACCTTTGATCATATTGGTTTTGATGCATGGCAACTTTACCTTTGACCACATAGTAGGTTTTTCACCCATCTGTGATGCATGATATTGCTCCTTTCCCCAAAACAGTCAAGTTTCTGATTCAGTAATGCTCCTTAGTGTAAAAAACCAGATCTGAGATATTAGACCCTCTTGTACTCTTGCAGACATCTTGGGTTATGTAATCTTCATCCATTTGGTTCAAAAAAACTTTTACCGTATTCCAATCTATAAGAGACAGGTTAAGTTGCCCACAACGAGACATCATACTCACTAGCCCATTTAATCTGACTAAAGAGATTTTTGCCATACCTCAAAATCAATTGGCCTGTAACACATCCAAACTGTCATCTTCCCTGTATGTGGGCAGTAGAAACCCCAGAATAACATACCATTTGGGTGGTACAGTCAGACATGAAATTCTCTGTGCATTGTGGTTAGGCTTCTATGACAAATCTGGGTTTTTGTCAATGATATATAACAAATTTACCAGCAGGGAAATTTACAGTAAGGGAGATATTATGGTCTAAACAAATTCAATCAAAATCATCAATAATGTACACCGATGAGCCAAAACATTATGACAGTGAGTCGTTATGCAAATCGAAGCAACTGGAGACAGGACAGACTGCTTTTACAGGGATGGGGTACAGTTAAATAGAAAGGATGCAAGAATTCTCCAAATAGGCCTCTGGGGTTGGGTATATTCATAATATAATTTTAAGTATTTTTTACCAACTGTATGTTGAAATGACAAAATAAAACGAAAGCCAAAATTTGATAACTTTATAATTAAGCTTACAATAAATTACTATTTACAGTGGATATAAAATAATTAAAATATCATAAAATACAATAAAATATACCAGGTTACAAGCGATAAAATATCTGTAAAACAAATAAAATATCATAAAATACAATAAAATATACCAGGTTAAAAGTGATAAAATATCTGAAGCTTTCAAAGGCTCCGCCTTCTTTCTCAACAGTACGCTTTTTTTACTTTACAGTGCAACTTTAAATACCCGCAGGTTCACGGCACATGTCACATGATTCGATGGCACGCACACTGTTCTCGTGCGTGTTGGAACTAGAAGTGGCTCCCGAGCCACTTCCGAGGGGATGAGGGGATAAACGATTCCACCTGACGCACTCCTGAGCCACTTCCGGTTCCGACACGCCCGAGAACAGTGCACATGCCATCGAATCACGTGACATGTGCCGTGAACCTGCAGGTATTTAAAGTTGCACTGTAAAGTAAAAAAGCATACTGTTGAGAAAGAAGGCGGAGCCTTTGAAAGCTTCAGATATTTTATTGTATTTTATGATATTTTAATTGTTTTATATCCACTGTAAATAGTAATTTATTGTAAGCTTAATTATAAAGTTATCAAATTTTGGCTTTCGTTTTATTTTGTCATTTCAACATGCAGTTGGTGAAATATACTTAAAATTATATTAGGATGCAAGAATATTTACTAATGCTATCGGGGCAGTGTTAGCTTGGTCGGAAAACTGCTAGCTTGGGGGGGGGGGATACACAGACTAAAAGGTTAACAGTGGCCGCCGGCAGAGGCAAAAGTGATTTTGCACTGCTTTTATTAGAATGAGCAGCAGCATGGAAAGCAAGGCAGTGGAGATGTCCAGGGGTCATAGTGGAACAAATAAATACATGGGATGTATTAGGGTAACTAAGAGTAGAAACAGGTGCATGTATACTTGCATGTACACCAATGCTAGTATAGTTAATAAATTTGATGAGCTTGCTAGTCAAGAAATCAAAGGCAGATATTGTTGGAATATCAGAGATGTGTTGTCACACAGATATAAGCGGTGCAGAATTGGAATTTGGGGAGAGTACGATATGTACAGAAAGGATAGACAGGACAGGAAGCGAGGAGGAGTTATGCTGTTAGTTAAGAAACACAAAATCTAAGGAAGTGCATCCAGTTGATGTTGGTGGACAATGCAATGTTGAGTCTGTTTGGTGTGACATAAGCACTGGCAAAGGAAAAATGAGAGTAGTTGTGTGTTATAAGCCTGATGAATCTGATGAGTATAATGAGCAGTTGTGCAGAGAAATAGTGGGCCTGTGAATCAGAATATCTTATAATGGGGGATTTTTACTTTCCAGATATTGACTGGAACTTGTGTGTGTGTTGGTCACTCGCACACTAGCAAGACTTTTTTTTGGATTTATCGGATGACTGTTTTCTACAGCAGCATGTTCGAGAGGCAACCAGAGGCTGATAATCAGATTAAAGAGTAATACACTTGAATCTGATTATCACCAGTGATTATTCATGCATTAAGAATTTGCAGATAAAGGAACCACTGGGTGACAGTGATCACAGTGTACTGATATGGGAATTACTTAAAGATGTAACTACCATCAAGACTAAAAGTAAGAGCTTTTGCTTTCGTAAAGGTGACTGCAGGGATCTCAGACAGTTTTTAAATTCTGTACAGTGGGATGAACTGATGATGTTACCAATGTTGAATTCTAAATGGGAAGCGGAAGCCTTCAGGGACTTAATTTTGGAGTCTACTAGACTTTTCATTCCAACTAAGAAATACTGTTCAAGGTTTAGGCCTAAATGGATATCAGATGAATTAATGAGGTTCATGGCAGAGCAGAAAAATGTATGGGATGCATATAAGTGTCAGGTGACACAGAAGCTTATGGCAGATATAAACTAGTCTGTAATCAAGTCACAAAGGAAGTTAGGCAGGCGAAGGCAGATCACGAGAAATCTTTGGCAAAGGATGCAAAGAAAAACAGCAAAGAGTTCTTTACTTATGTAAACTCCAGAAGGAAAGGGATGAATCAGATCGGACCACTTAACATAGATAGTTTGATTCTTGATGATCTTGCTCATGTAGCTGATAAATTGAATGAGTATTTTTCATCATTCTGACTTATTCAAAATACTGAATGAGTATTTTGAATAACTCCTCATTCACACATGAGGAGTTATTCAATTACAGGAGTGCCAGACGTTTATCAAACTCTAACAGGGAGGTAAGTGATTTTGTAATAACTGAGAGCAAAGTGAAGGGGAAATTGTTGAAGTTAAACCTAATAAAGGCACCTGCGGTGGACGGGATTTTATCCAGTTATATTAAAGGAGACAGAAAAGGTGTAGTAAGCAAATCCTTAGCCATAATTATGAGAGCTTCCTTGGATTTATGGGAGGACCCCATGGACTTGAGGTGTGCAAATGTATCACCAATTCACAAAGGGGAGTTCAAAAGGTGACACAAGTAACTATAGACCAGTTAGTTTAACTTGTGTTCCTGGGAAAATAATGCAATCACTGGTTAAAGAAACATTGCAGGATCATCTAGACAAGACTGCAGTAATAGTTAAGACACAACATGGGTTTGTCAAAGGGAGGTCTTGTTTGACCAATTTGATTGCTTACTATGATATGGTCACAAAGAAACTGAATGTCATAAATAATTTTGATATCATATACTTGGATTTCAGGAAAGCTTTTGATACTGTTGTACTACACTAATGCAAATGCAAATCGAAGAGGTATGGCATCAAGGGTAAGCTGCTACAACGGATAAAGGGATGGTTGAGTGGGAGACAACAGCGAGTGGTAATCAACGGACACTGCTCTTCGTGGACAAATGTTATTAGTGGAGTTCCCCAGGGTTCGATGTTGGGCCCATTGTTCTTTTGCTCATATGTGGTAAGTATGGGCATGGCACACCCAGAGTCCTGAGCTGGATATCATCATTCTTCTCTTTCTTGGTGATTCCTTTCTACTTCTGACTTCTCTCTCTCTCTCAGGGTAACTTGGGAATTTTTTTTTTTTTTTTTGACTGGTGCAGCATAAGCCTCGGCTTCCTTGCACCATATGGCTAATAATAATAATAAAAATAATAATTATTATTATTTATGAATTATAAATGTTAATGTTTATTCTTCATCCTCATCATTGACTAAATGCACACTCGTTGATCACTTATTATTGGCTCGGCACTGGTTGGTTTCTTTCACAAGGAGTCGTCTTCTTCAGAAATGCTTCAAGAGGCGTTTATTTCCAAGATAATCTTCTCTTCTCTTTTCTTTATAAATTTCAATAACACGCATAAGCATTTTTTAACAGAACAAACAAGTTGTAACTAACACGATTTGCATGGAGTATCAAGTTTACTCCATGCGAAGTTTAATAAAAAAGGAATGAAGAGAAGATTCTAAAAATTTATTTGTTTTTTATACAATTGAAGATTTCAGTAAAAGGGAAACATATTTCACCATAATAACGTAAAAACCCACACAATTCCAGCTATTGGTATTTTCACAAATTAGCATTAGCATTAGCATTAGTAGAGGCATATGATGCAAGAAAGCAAGCTTATTCAGCATCAGCCAAAAAAAAAAAAAAAAAAAAAAACCCTCTCCCATTTCACCCCTCCGTTCGTTCGAAATACCTGTCCAGTTGAGCTTTAAATTTGTTTAGGCTATCAACTTCAACAACAAGTGATGGAAGTCGGTTCCACCAACCAACCAACCAACCACCCGCTGGCCAAAGGCAAATTTCCGCACATCTGTCCGACATCCGTCCTTCCTCAATTTGAATTTATGCCCTCTGAGGTGATTATTCTGAGAAAGATGAAGAATCCCATTGGCATTGAGCATGCTCAAACCATTCAAAGCCTTATACACCTCTATCAGATCACCTCGCCGGTGCCTAGTCTCCAGACTCTGTAATTTGCAAAACTTAAGCCTTTCTTCGTAAGAGCAACCCTTTGTTCCATTTACTAATCTTGTTGCCCTTCTCTGGACCCGTTCCAGCAGCTCTACATCCTTCTTGAAATGAGGCCTCCAGACCTGTATACAGTACTCAAGATGTGGCCTAACCATTGCCTTATACAAGGGAATAATCACCTCCTTATCCCTGCTAGAAAAATTCCTGTATATCATTGACAAGACACCATGAGCTACTCTTGCAGCTCGTCTGCACTGCTCAGAGAACTTCATATCTGCCTGCACAATTACCCCCAGGTCCTTTTCATTCTCCACCACTGTCAGTGTAGTACCGCAGAGTTGATACATTGCTCTGGGGTTACTGTTACCCATATGTAGTACTTTACATTTGTCAATGTTAAACTTCATTTGCCACCTCTCAGCCCATCTGTTCAACCTTTACAGATCCTGTTGCAGCAGCATAGCGTCAGTAGTGTCCTTAACGACCCTGCCAACCTTTGTATCATCTGCAAACTTGGACATTAAGCTTGATATCCCATCATCAATATCATTCATAAACACCGAAAACAACAATGGACCCAACACTGAACCTTGAGGAACTCCACTAATAACATTAGTCCACGTTGAGCAGTGTCCATTGATTACCACTCTCTGTCTTCTGCCACTCAACCATCCCCTTATCCATAGCAGCAATTTGCCTCCAATGCCACACTGCTCCAATTTGTGCAGCAGTCTTCCATGTGCAACAGTATCAAAAGCCTTTCTAAGATCCAAATATATAATATCAAAGTTATTCCCTGCATCCAGTTCTTTTGTGACTACATCATAGTATCCAATCAAATTGGTCAGGCAAGACCTGCCCTTAACAAAACCATGCTGCGTCTGAGCTATAACTGAATTCTTGTCTAGATGATCCTGCAGTGCTTCTTTAACCAGTGCCTCCATTAATTTACCTGGAACAGAAGTTAAACTAACAGGTCTATAATTACCTGTGTCAGCCTTTGATCCTCCTTTGTGAATTGGGGTTACATTTGCACATCTCCAGTCTATGGGTACCTCCCCTGAGTCCAAAGAAGCTCTCATAATTATGGCTAGGGGTTTGCATACTTCCTTTGCTGCCTCCTTTAATATAACTGGATAGATCCCATCCACCCCAGGTGCCTTTTTTATGTTTATCCTCAACAATCTCTCCTCCACTTTCCTCTCAGTTATTACAAAATCATCCAGCTCACTGCCAATGTTTACTTTACCTACATCATTCTCCTTCCTGAATAACTCCTCATGCGTGAATGTAGATGCAAAATACTCGTTTAGATTGTTAGCCACCTGAGCAGGATCCTCAACTGTTGAACCATCAATATCCAGTGGACCAATCTGATTCATCCCTTTCCTTCTCGAGTTCAAGTATGTAAAGAACTCCTTTCTGTTTTTCTTTGCATCCTTTGCCAAGGATTTTTCGTAGTCTGCCTTTGCCTGCCTAATCTCCTTTGTGACTTGGTTACAGACCAACTTATATCTATCATAGGCTTCCATGTCACCCATTAATTTGTATGTATCCCATGCATTTTTCTTCTCTGCCACATGTCTCATTAGTCCATCTGACAACCATTTAGGCCTAAACCTTGAACAATATTTCTTAGTTGGTATGTAAAGCCTGGTAGCCACCAAGATTAGTTCCTTGAATGCTTCCCATTTTGAGTTTGCTGTTGGTAACATCATCAGTTGGTCCCACTGTATAGAATTTAAATACTGTCTCAGACCATCATAGTCGCCTTTACGAAAACAAAAACCCTTCCCTTTACCTCTGATGGTAGTTACCTCCTTGAGTAAATCCCACTTCAACACACTGTGATCACTGCCACCTAGTGGTTCATTTATCTGCAGGTTCTTAATGCATGAAGAATCACTACTGATAATCAGATCAAGAGTATTGCTCCCTCTTGTTGCCTCACGAACATGCTGATGTAGAAAACAATCATCCAATAAATCCACAAAAGCCTTGCTAGTGTGCGAGTGACCAATCCACAAATTCCAGTCAATATCTGGGAAATTAAAATCCCCCATTATAAGACTCTCTGATTTACTGGCCCACTCTATTTCCCTGTACAATATATTATTATACTCATCAGAGTCATTAGGCCTATAGCACACTCCTACTCTCAATTTTGATTTCCCTATGCTTATGTCACACCTAACTGACTCGACACTGCCCTGTCCATCGATGTCAACTGGCTTCACTTCCTTTGACTTTATGTGTTTCTTAATTAATAGCATAACCCCTCCTCCCCTCCTGTCCTGTCTATCCTTTCTATATACATTGTATTCCCCAAATTCCAGTTCCGAATTACTTATATCTGTGTGACACCACGTCTCTGATATCCCAACAATATCTGCCTTTGATGTTTTGAGCAATACCTCAAATTCATCAAATTTATTTACCAAACTCCTAGCATTGGTGTACACGCAGGTATACATGCACCTGTTTCTATTCTTAGCTACCCTAACACAACCCATGTGTTTACTTGTAACGCAATGACTACCAGCAGTCTCTGAAATATCCTGCATCTTGTTTTTCAGACTTCTGCTCATTTGAATAGAAGCAGTGCAAGAATCACTTCCACCTCTGCCAGTGGCTACTGTTAATCTATTAGTCCTTGTATCCCCCCCAACTAGCAGTTTTCCGACCCACCTAACACTGCCTCGACAGCATCAGCAAAAATTCTTGCACCCTTTCTATTTAAGTGTATCCCATCCCTGTAGAAGCAGTCTCTCCTGTTAACTCCTGTTAAATGCAATAACATCGAGTTTACTAGTCATTTATAATTGCTTGCAGTAACAGGAAAGCCCAATAAACTGGAAAGTTGAAATTATTTTTATTGTTTTATGGTTGTGACTTCTAAAAATGTGCTTTAGAGAAATATCACAAAGCCACTCAGAATTGGTTCTTATAACAGAACATATGATAACGATGGAAGTGTAGTGCATTTAATGATTTGAATTGGTAACTAATACAACTTACACTATAAAAACCTTTTAGGGAGTTATATAGTGAAAATTTGAACTTCCGAGGTCGTGGAATGAATTACCAAAAACAATGTGTTATTGGGTTCACATTACTATATTTTTGCGATATGATGGTAACAGATCAATATTGTAAAGTGGGGTACGCTATATTTTATAGCTATGCGCGTGGTTTAAAATGCGGTATTTATGAATGTTTGACATTCATTTTTTGCAATTAATGTTCATATTTTCGATTTTGTTGGTACTTGATACTTGAAAAAAAAAAAAAAAAACCTCATAAAGTGAGAACTGCCTGTATACACTTACAGTATATCTATATAAAAATACCTCATATCTTTGCATCTTCAACTTGGCACACTTGGCTTAAGTTCATGTGCCATAAAAATTCAGATCAAATCAAATTTTTATATCCATATTTATATCTTTATTACCTTGAAGGGGTTTGGATATGAATACAGCAATACCTCGTTTAGCACGGCTTCAAACAGCATAGTTTTCAATTAAGTTTAAATGGAAAATTAAAAATGGACATATGCTGCATTGTCATAGGTACATATATGCTGCGGTGCCAATTCTATTGTCTCACTGCACATGTGACAATAGCTCCCCTCAGGCAGTCAACTGCAACGTGCAACAGTGTTCAGTATTCTTTATTTCATCTTGACGAGAAGATGTGACAAATTTTCAAACCTTTCATTTCACAATTTATTTTTTACCCTTTTAAATACAATCAAAATAATATCCACACCTTGGTCAGAAAGGACTGCCAACAACATGCATTCTGTCTGGCAGCATGTTTTGCCCATTTGGTAAATGATTTTACTGGTTTTGAATGTCTGTGGCAGTTCAGATAACTGCCGAAGACATTGTGAAGGTGGGGGGGGGAGTTAAAAAAAGTTTGAAATTTGGAAAACTAATCATATCTTTTAGGCAAATATACACAATTAATAAAGATATCAGTAGTGGAGCAGTGTTGTCTAATTCAAATTAGAATAAAAATACAGTAGAGAGTTCACATCTAATAATTTAGCAAATAAATATTACTTAGGAAAAAAAAAAAATTTTATAAGTACCATTAGAAAGTAATTCTTAAATTTTTTTTTTTTTTTTTTACTAATAACAAAAATTTTGTTTTTAGCATTACTGTATTTATATTCAAAAACTGAAACTGTACTCAACCAGTAAACTGCAAAGTAATTTTGCAATTTACTGGTTGACTGTATGCAAGTTAGGTCTTTAAAAAAAGACCAGAATTGCCTTGTGGGTCGTTCTCAGGTACCTGAACTGATGTAGAACCCTCAGTCATTATATGTATGGGGAAATCACTTCTCATTATGAACTACATCTCAGGAGCAGATGGTGTTAGCAAACCAGATTACTATACTTGTATAATATTTTTTAATAACCTCTTGGTTTCTGAAAGATAATTGGTATTAGAAAGCCTAACTGCATACGCAATGATTTTTAGTAATCATAGCAAGGTTTGATGCCAATTTCTTTGAAAGACTGTGTTGTATTACTGTTATTAATACTTTTTTTCCCATTGTCTTTTGTTAGACCAGAGAAGAACTTAAAGATGCCATAGAAAATGAAATCCGTGCTTTTAATATGGATAGAGATTTGAATAGAAGTGCAGTCATATCTTGGAATCATACAGAATTCGAAGTGCAGTATAATTCTTTAGCAGAAGAAATTAAAATTGGAGATTACTATTTAAGACTTTTACTAGAAGAAGATGAATCAGATGGCTCAGAAAATTCATATATAAAGCAGTCGTAAGTAAATAAGCAAGGAAGTTTACTTAAAAATTACAAGGGTAATCATTTCTACTTAACAGTTTATGCTATTTTTATTAACTTAGTTATAAAGCCAACACCCTTTAATAATATGTAATGCAAGTGTAATTACCTACATCATAGTATTCATTACTACTGTTTGTTGCAAGCATAATTAGTGTTTTTTTCTTCATAACCAAGACTGGAATAATTATTAAATGTTAAATAGAATAGAATGGTAGTATGAAAAGTTAGCTAAAGAACTTCAGCATTGTTTTATGAGTACGATGGTGAGTAATTAGGACTTGAGACCACCTCTCATAAGAAACCACCTCTATACAACCCTTAAAAAGGTCTTAATTGGTTATTATTACTATTGGAGATTTCTTAAAAAAAGAAAAGAAAAGAAAGACAGTTTTCTTTGAAAAGATAATTTGAGTTGTTTTCATTGAATGATATTATTAGAACATTTTTGAAGTAGGAACCAGTATATTGAACTCATTCTGATGGAGAGGCCTAAACATGATCAAGCTTGCTAAATTGATTAACATCATTTGACTAATTTTGTATTCTAGAAAAATTTATATTCAAGTACAGTCCGACACGAAGGTCTCTGAGCAGTGCAAACAGGTGCTAGGACAGCTCATAGTATTCTATCAATGGCATAAAGAAATTTTGCCAGCAGGGAAAGGAGGTGATTATCCTATTGTATAAGTCAATGATTAGGCTGCATTTTTGAATACAGGTCAGGTCTGTAAGCTTCATTTTAACAAAGATATGGATCTTTTTGAAGTCTTTTTTGTCCTGGACCACTTTTAACTACCCACTTCTCCCCTGACTTATAGCAACGTCTGAATTTCTGTTCCCTGGATGTAAAACTACATTTAGTTGTAGTAATAGTGAAAGGTGAAGCTTGCGATGCAAGAAAGCAAACTTATGTAGCATCAGCCAAAAAAAAAAAAAAAACATTTCACACATCCAATCTGTCTAGACATTTGTCCAGTTCCTCCTTGAATTTATTTAAGCTATCAACTTCCACAACTACAGCTGGAAGTTTGTCCCAGCAATCAACTAACTGCTGGCTAAAGGCAACTTTCTGCACATCTATTCTATAACTGTCTTTCCTCAATTTAAAATTATACCTCAATTTGAATTTATGCAAGAGGAAGAATCTCATCAGAATTGAGCCTGCTCAACACATTCAAGGACTTATACACCTCAATCATATCACTTCGCAGGTGCCTAGTCTCCAGACACTGCAATTTGCAGAACTTAAGCCTTTCTTGGTAAGACCAACCTCTTGTTGCCCTTCTCTGTACTCGCTCCAGCAACTCTACATCCTTCCTAAAATGAAACCACCAGACCTGTGTGCAGTATTCAAGGCATGGCCTGACCATTGCCTTATACAAAGGGATAATCACCTCCTTTTATCCATTGTAGCAATTTATGCTTAATACTATACTGCTCCAGTTTGTACAGTAGTCTTCCATGTGCAACAGTGTCAAAAACTTTTCTTTAATCCAGGTATATGATATCAAAATTATTTTTTGCCTCCAATTCCTTTGTAACCACATCATAGTATCCAATTAAATTTGTCAGACAAGACTTTCCTTTAACAAATCCATGCGGTGTGGTGAATTATTACTTCAGTCTTGTCTAGATGATCCTGCAGTGCATCTTTATTCAGTGACTCCATTATTTTCTCCAGAACGGAAGTTAAACTAACTGGTCTGTAATTACTTGTGTCACCCTTAGACCCCCCCCCCTTTTGTGAATTGGGGATACATTTGCACATAAATTTCCAGTCTGTAGGGACGTCCCCTGAATCCAAGGATTCTCTCGTAATAATGGATAAAGGTTTGCTTATTTACTTTGCTGCCTCCTATAATATAACTGGATAGATTCCATCCACAGGTGCAAACCCCAGGTGCATTCTTATGTTTAACTTCAATAATTTTTCCTCCACTTTGCCCTCAGTTATTACAGTATCATTACACACCCTGTTACACTTTGATAAACTTCTGGCATTTAATAACTCCATGTGTGAATGTAAATGCAAAATACTCATTCAGATTATCAGCAATCTGAGCAGGATTATTACAGTCGAACCATCAATATTAAGTGGACCAATCTTATTCATACCCTTCCTTCTAGAGTTTATGTAATTGAGGAATTCCTTTCTGTTTATCTTAGCATCGTTTTCCAAACATTTGTAATCTGCCTTTTCTTGCCTAACTACCTTTGTGACTAGATTACAGACTAGCTTATATCTATCATAGGCTTCTGTGCCACCTGATATTTTATATGCATCCCATGCATTTTTCTTCTCTGCAATGAGTCTCATTAGTTCATCTTCCATTTAGAAGAATTCAACTTTAGTTGCCATTTTTCAGACCATTGGTGCAACCAATCTAAGTCAGTTTAAGCAAAATGGCCGGGTTCTGTCATTAACTACCCTTCCTAACATTAAATCATCAGCCAACTTTGATAACTTCCCCTGCATTAAAGAAAATAAGAAACAGAAGTGTCTCCAACACTGATCCTCGAGGGACTGCTACACTGGTCTACCCTGGGGTATGTCTATTTATGACTGTTCTCTGTCTCCTTTCTTTTAGCAAACCCTTGATCGAACAAGGATCTTGTAATAATTCAGTTTGTTCCAATTTATATAAAACCTTTTCAAGGGGAACTATATAAAAAGCTATTCTGAAGTTAAGGTAAATAATATCAATGCCATTTCTTGCATCCAACTATTTTACTACTTTGTCATAATAATTAACTTCCTCTTCACAACTTGTTCTACAATTCATTACGGATACCATTCTTATCAAGATGGTTCCTTAATCTCCATGATCTTGCCTACCACTGGAGCCAAACTCACTGGTCTCTAGTTGCTCGTTTATGTCTTTCCCACCTCCTTTGTTGGCTGGGAGACTTTAGTGCTTCTCCAGTCTTTTGTTGGATCTCCCTAGATTCTTGTTATATAGCACTTTTGAAAGGACTGGCCCTAATGAGCCCTAATATGCAGCACTATTATGATGGGAGTTTACTGCATGGGACCAGAGGTTTAAAAATGGGATAGCAACCCCTTATATAACACTCTAGCCATAAGCCGGAGTGTTATAGTAGTGGTGGCACGTGATGCAAGAAAGCAAGTATATGAGCTTATGCAGCATCAGCCAAAAAAAAAAAAAAAAAAATCGCACCATTCCCCCCAAATGCCTGTTCATTCATCCTTAAATTTATTTAACCTATCAACTTCCACAACGACAGATGGAAGTTTGTTCCAGCAATTAACCACCCGCTGGCTAAAGGCAAATTTCTGCACATCTATTCTACATCTGTCTTTTCTTAATTTGAATTTATGCCCCCTTAGGTTTGTAATCTGAACAAGTGGAAGGATCCCATCAGAATTCAGCGTGCTCAACCCATTCAAGGCCTTATACACCTCAATCAGATCACCGCGCAGGTGCCTGGTCTCCAGCCACTGCAGTTTGCAGAACTTAAGCCTCTCTTGGTAAGAGGATCCCTTCATTCTCCTCACCAATCTTGTTGCCCTTCTCTGTACACGTTCAAGTAAATCTACATCCTTTCTAAAATGAGGCCTCTAACCTGTATGTAGTACTCAAGGCGTGGCCTGACCATTGCCTTATACAGAGGGACGATCACCTCCTTTTCCCTGCTAGCAAAATTCCTATATATCATTGAAAAAACCCCATGACCTGCCCTGGCAGCCTGTCTGCATTGCTCAGAAAACTTCATATCTGACTGCACAATTACTCCCAGGTCTTTCATTTTCTACCACCTTAAGTGTAGTACCACAAAGTTGGTACATTTCTCTGGGGTTACTTCTGCCCATATGCAGTACTTTGCATTTGTCGAGGTTAAACTTCAGTTGCCACTTCTTAGCCCATCTGTGCAAATTATCTAGATCCTGTTGCAGTAGCACACTGCCATTACTGTCATTAACAACCCTGCCAACCTTTGTATCATCTGCAAACTTCGACACTAAGCCAGATATACCTTCATCAATATCATTGATAAATACACAAAACAACAGTGGACCCAACACCGAACCCTGTGGGACTCCACTAATAACATCAGTCCACGAAGAGCAACACCCATTGATTACCACCCTCTGTCTTCTCCCACTTAACCATCCTTTTATCCATTGTAGCGACTTACCCTTAATACTATTCTGCTCCAATTTGTGCAATAGTCTTCCATGCGCAACAGTTTCAAAAGTTTTCCTGAAATCCAAATATATGATATCAAAATTATTTTTTGCATCCAGTTCCTTTGTAACCACATCATAATATCCTATCAGATTTGTCAGACAAGACTTTCCCTTAACAAACCCATGCTGTGTCTGAATTATTGCTGCAGTCTTGTCTAGATGATCCTGCAATGCATCTTTAACCAGTGACTCCATTATTTTACCACGAACAGAAGTTAAACTAACTGGTCTGTAATTACTCGTGTTACCCTTCAATCCCCCCTTTGTGAATTGGGGGTACATTTGCACATCTCCAGTCTGTGGGGACCTCCCCTGAGTCCAAGGATAATTATGAAATTATGGCTAAGGGTTTGCTTAGTTGCTTTGCCACCTCCTTTAATATAACCGGATAGATCCCATCCACCCCAGGTGCCTTTCTTATGTTTAACTTCAACAATTTTTCCTCCACTTTGCTCTCAATTATTACAAAATCATTAAGCACCCTGCTACAATTTGATAACCTTCTGCCATTTTCAAACCTTAATAACTCCTCACGTGTAAAAAACACTCATTCAGTTTGTTTGCTTTCTGAGCAGGATCATCAACAGTCGAACGATCGATATCAAGTGGACCAATCAGATTCATCTCCTTCCTTTTAGAGTTTATATAACTAAAGGAATCCTTGCTGTTTTTCTTAGCATCTTTTGCCAAAGATTTCTCGTAAATGCCTTCACCTGCCTAACCTCCTTTGTGACCTGATTACAGACTAGCTTATGTCTGCCACAGTCTTCTGAGTCACTTGATAATTTATATGTATCCCATGCATTTTTCCTTTCTGGTACGAGTCTCATTTGTTCATTTGATAACCATTTAGGTCTAAACCTTGAACAATATTTCTTAATAGGTATGGAACTTTTAGTAGCTTCCACGATTAATTCCTTGAATGCTTTCCACTTAGAATTTACTATTGGTAACATTGTCAGTTGATCCCACTGTACAGAATTTAAAAACTGTCTGAGACCACTGTACTCACCTTTACGGAAGCAAAAACCCTTTTCTTTACCCCCGATGGTAATTATATCTTTAAGTAAATCCCACATCAGTACACTGTGATCACTGCCACCTAGTTGTTCCTTTATCTGCAAATTCTTAATACACAAATGATCACTGCTGATAACAAGATCAAGAGTATTACCCTCTCTGGTTGCCTCTCGAACATGCCGCTGCAGAAAACAATCATCCAATAAATCCACAAAAGTCTTACTAGTGGGTGAGTGACCAACCCACGAGTTCCAGTCAATATCTGGGAAGTTAAGATCCCCCATTATAAGACATTTTGATTTACTAGCCCACTCTATTTCTCTGTACAATTGTTCATTGTACTTATTCGAGTCATTAGGCCTATAACACACTCCTATTCTTATTTTTGCTTTCGCAGTGCTTATGTCACACCAAACTGACTCAACAGTGCATTGTTCATCTATATCAACTGGATGCACTTCTTTTGATTTTATGTTTTTCTTAATTAACAGCATAACGCCTCTTCCCTTCCTATCCTATCTCTCCTTTCTGTACACGTTGTACTCCCCAAATTCCAATTCTGCATTCCTAATATCAGTGTGATATTAGGAATATCCGCCTTTGATGTCTTGACCGACACCTCAAATTCATCAAATTTATTTACTATACTTCTAGCATTGGTATACATGCAAGCATACATTCACCTATTCCTAGTTACCCTAACACATCCCAATACCCACCTGTTTCACGATGACTGCCATCAGTCCCTGAAACCCCCAGCACCCCTCGCTCCAGATGCTACTTATTCTAATAAAAGTTGTGCAAGAATCACCTTCACCTCTGCCTGCGGCTACTTTTAACCTTTTGGTCTGTGAATCCCCCCCAAGCTAGCAGTTTTCCGACCCACCTAACACTCCTCGATAGCATCAGGAAATATTCTTGCACCCTTTCTGTTTAAGTGTATCGCATCCCTGTTGAAGCAGTCTCTCCTGTTAACAATAATGGGAGTTTTTTTTTAATGGAACTATTGTTGAGTTAGGGTTTCCCTGTACTTGTAATAACTAATTTTGCCTAACTACCTACTTTCTTAGAGATTCTGGTAATAAGGCTGCTTTTCCATTGTTCTTGGAACAAAGTTGACCAAAGATAAACTGCAGATTTTCAAAACTTGCAATGTAAGCCTACAGCTGCTAAGTATAGTATACAATTTGGTAAAGTAGGCAGTCAGGGTGACTGCCTACTTTACCAAATTGTATATTTGCAGTTATTACTATTGTTATGCTAAGATATTTTTAATAAAATCTAGTTCATCAACAAAACCTCATCTACTAAGTTTGAGTTGCTACTATTAGTGCTTACTAGTTTACTGTGTGGGAATGGTTAGTCTTCTCTGTTACCTTCACTTTTTCGTTTGATATTTCTTAAACTCCCTCCTATTGTGATTGATGACAAGCATGTATGAACAGTTTAAGTTGAATTTATAATATTTTGTTGATGTGGTAAAAAGCAGTTAGTCCCCTCTTCAAATCAAATGCACCTACACCATGCTACAACTATTTATAAATTTATTCCAACGTTTGGGTTTAGCAGAAATATTTTCCCAATATTTTAAGATAATAAAGCACTCAAACATGCATTGGTTTAATTATGTTTATTTCTGATTTGGAAATATGTACATAATAGAGTCAAATGTTCTGTGGTATTTTCTTATCACTTTTTCAGTGACAGCAGTCTCTACATTATCACTGTCACAAACAGTCTCTTTGGCCACAAGAACTTGTTCTTTTTCCTTGCCATTTTGTGAAACCAAATATCCCATTATGTTTTGTTGTTGTGTATTTTTATGTTATTCTTTTGCTGAGAATTTGATGGCTCATGAATTGAAGTTTCTGAGAGTCCTGGTTTGACGGATTTAAAAAGTTTCACTTGAACTGTCACTTTCAGAAGACTTAGTACTACTTGAAAGACCGACCGGGCTAGCCGGGTGGGTAAAGTACCTGCCTAGCATTAGCATTAGTAGAGGCATTTGATGCAAGAAAGCAAGCTTATGCAGCATCAGCCAAAAAAAAAAAAAAAAAAAAAAAACCCCACTTCCACTTCACCCCTCTGTTCGTTCAAAATACCTGTCCAGCTGAGCCTTAAACTTATTTAGGCTATCAACCTCCACCACAAGGGATGGAAGTCTGTTCCACCAACCAACCACCCGCTGGCTAAAGGCAAATTTCCGCACGTCTATCCTACATCTCTCTTTCCTCAATTTGAATTTATGCCCTCTCAGGTGATTTTTCTGAGCTAGAGGAAGAATCCCATCAGCATTGAGCATGCTTAAACCATTCAAGGCTTTATACACCTCTATCAGATCACCTCGCTGGTGCCTAGTCTTCAGACACTGTAATTTACAAAACTTAAGCCTTTCTTCGTAAGAGCACCCCTTTGTTCCATTCACTAATCTTGTTGCCCTTCTCTGTACTCGTTCCAGCAGCTATACATCCTTCTTGAAATGAGGTCTCCAGACCTGTATACAGTACTCTAGGTGTGGCCTGACCATTGCCTTATACAATGGAATAATCACCTCCTTATCCCTGCTGGAAAAATTCCTGTATATCATTGACAATACTCCATGAGCTACTCTTGCAGCCCGTCTGCACTGCTCAGAGAACTTCATATCTGCCTGCACAACCACCCCCAAGTCCCTTTCATTCTCTACCACTGTCAGTGTAGTACCACAGAGTTGATACGTTGCTCTGGGGTTGCTGTTTCCCATGTGTAGTACTTTACATTTATCAATGTTAAACTTCATTTGCCACCTCTCAGCCCATCTGCTCAACCTTTCCAGATCCTGTTGCAGCAGCATAGTGTCAGTAGTGTCCTTGACAACCCTGCCAACCTTTGTATCGTCTGCAAACTTGGACATTAAGCCCGATATACCATCATCAATATCATTTATAAATACAGAAAACAATAATGGACCCAACACTGAGCCCTGAGGGACTCCACTAATAACATCAGTCCACGATGAGCAGTGTCCATTGATTACCACTCTCTGTCTTCTCCCCCTCAACCACCCCTTTATCCATAGCAGCAATTTGCCTCCAATGTCACACTGCTCCAATTTGTGTAGCAGTCTTCCATGTGCAACAGTATCAAAAGCCTTTCTAAGATCCAAGTATATAATATCAAAGTTATTCCCTGCATCCAGTTCTTTTGTGACTGCATCATAGTATCCAATCAAGTTGGTCAGGCAAGACTTCCCTTAACAAAACCATGCTGTGTCTGAGCTATAACTGAAGTCTTGTCTAAATGATCCTGCAGTGCTTCTTTAACCAGTGCCTCCATTAATTTTCCTGGAACAGAAGTTAAGCTCACAGGTCTATAATTACTTGTGTCAGCCTTTGATCCTCCTTTGTGAATTGGGGTTACATTTGCACATTTCCAGTCTATGGGTACCTCCCCTGAGTCCAAGGAAGCTCTCATAATTATGGCTAAGGGTTTGCTTACTTCCTTTGCTGCCTCCTTTAATATAACTGGATAGATCCCATCCACCCCGGGTGCCTTTCTTGTGTTTATCTTCAAAAGTTTCTCCTCCCCTTTACTCCCAGTTATTTCAAGATTCTGTAACTTACTGCTAGAGTTGAATACACCTCTGGCATTCCCCTCGCTGAATAACTCCTCATGTGTGAATGTCGATGCAAAATATTCATTTAGTTTGTTAGCTACCTGAGCAGGATTTAAAAAGTTTCACTTGAACTGTCACTTTCAGAAGACTTAGTACTACTTGAAAGACTGACCGGGCTAGCCGGGTGGGTAAAGTACCTGCCTAGCAACCCAAAGGTCGCGGGTTCGAATCCCGCCTCAGGCTTGGATCAGAGTACTGCAAAAACCTTGGGAGGTGCATTATGGCCACAGAAGCCGATGCGCCAATAACTACCAAAAAAAAAAAAAAAAAAAAACCTACTTGAAAGGTAGCAGCTATCTCATCATCACTTTCATATTCCCTATAAGTGAGCTTATCTGCAGATAGAACAGTATTAGTTTTATAGGAGATACATTAGTTATTATAGACCAATTAGCTTGTTGTCCAACATCTACAAGTTTTTTACAAGGGTTATTAGTAACAGATTAGAAAGAATACTTGATGAGAATCAACCAAAAGAGCAAACTAGCTTTAGGACAGAATTCTCAACTATGGATCACCTTCATGTAATATCACAGCTAATGGAGAAAGCAAATGAATATAAAAATGCATTTTATATTCATTTGCATATTGCATTTGTGGATTATGAAAAGGCATTTGATTCCATAAAGCATAAGGCAATATTTCAGGCACCGGAAAGACAAGGCATAGAACTTTATACCTTATGATTTTGAAGAAAATATATGAGAATGCTACCTCCTTTATTAGACTAGACAAAGACAGTAGCAAATTTAAAATTGAGAAAGGAGCTCGATGAGTAAACACAATATCTCTGAAGTTGTTTACTGCTTCCCTTGAGGAAGCTTTCAGCAGTTTGGACTGGCTAGAGAAAGGAGTTAGTGTGAATGGAGACTAGCTAAACCATTTACGATTTGCAGTTGATATTGTGATCATAAGTCATGATCCCAAAGAATTAGAGGAAAGTAGTAGTAGTAGTAGTGGCATGTGATGCAAGAAAGCAAATGTATGAGCTTATGCAGCATCAGCCAAAAAAATAAAAAAAAATAAAAAAATAACACCATTCCCTCCAAATGCCTGTCCAGTTCCTCCTTAAATTTATTCAAGCTATCAACTTCCACAACGACAGATGGAAGTTTGTTCCAGCAATTAACCACCCGCTGGCTAAAGGCAAATTTCCGCACATCTATTCTACATCTGTCTTTTCTTAATTTGAATTTATGTCCCCTTAGGTTCGTAATCTGAACAAGTGGAAGGATCCCATCGGAATTCAGCATGCTCAATCCATTCAAGGCCTTATATACCTCAATCAGATCACCGCGCAGGTGCCTAGTCTCCAGCCACTGCAATTTGCAGAACTTAAGCCTCTCTTGGTAAGAGGATCCCTTCATTCCCCTCACCAATCTTGTTGCCCTTCTCTGTACCCGCTCAAGTAAATCTACATCCTTCCTAAAATGAGGTCTCCAGACCTGTACGCAGTACTCAAGGTGTGGCCTGACCATTGCCTTATACAGAGGGATAATCACCTCCTTTTCCCTGCTAGCAAAATTCCTATATATCATCGACAAAACCCCATGACCTGCCCTGGCAGCCTGTCTGCATTGCTCAGAGAACTTCATATCTGACTGCACAATTACTCCCAGGTCTTTTTCATTTTCTACCACCTTAAGTGTAGTACCACACAGTTGGTACGTTTCTCTGGGGTTATTTCTACCCATATGCAGTACTTTGCATTTGTCAAGATTAAACTTCAGTTGCCACTTCTTAGCCCATCTGCCCAAATTATCTAGATCCTGTTGCAGTAGCAGACTGCCATTACTGTCATTAACAACCCTGCCAACCTTTGTATCATCTGCAAACTTCAACATTAAGCCTGATATAATTTCATCAATATCATTGATAAATATACAAAACAACAGTGGACCTAACACCGAACCCTGTGGGACTCCACTAATAACATTAGTCCAAGAAGAGCAGCACCCATTGATTACCACCCTCTGTCTTCTCGCACTTAACCATTCTTTTATCCATTGTAGCAACTTACCCTTAATACCATTCTGCTCCAATTTGTACAATAGTCTTCCATGCGCAACAGTGTCAAAAGCTTTCCTGAAATCCAAATATATGATATCAAAATTGTTTTTTGCATCCAGTTCCTTTGTAACCACATCATAATATCCTATCAAATTTGTCAGACAAGACTTTCCCTTAACAAACCCATGCTGTGTCTGAATTATTGCTGCAGTCTTGACTAGATGATAATGCAATGCATCTTTAACCAGCGACTCCATTATTTTACCCGGAACAGAAGTTAAACTAACTGGTCTGTAATTACTCGTGTCACCCTTCGATCCCCCTTTGTGAATTGGGTATACATTTGCACATCTCCAGTCCGTGGGAACCTCCCCTGAGTCCAAGGATGCTCTCATAATTATGGCTAAGGGTTTGCTTAGTTGCCTTGCCGCCTCCTTTAATATAACTGGATAGATCCCATCCACCCCAGGTGCTTTTCTTACGTTTAACTTCAACAATTTCTCTTCCACTTTGCTCTCAGTTATTACAAGATCATTAAGCACCCTGCTACAATTTGATAACCTTCTGCCATTTTCAAACCTTAATAATTCCTCATGTGTGAATGTAGATGCAAAATACTCATTCAGTTTGTTTGCTATCTGAGCAGGATCATCAACAGTCGAACCATCGATGTCAGGTGGACCAATCAGATTCATCCCCTTCCTTTTAGAGTTTATATAAGTAAAGAAATCCTTGCTGTTTTTCTTAGCATCTTTTGCCAAGGATTTCTTGTAATCTGCCTTCGCCTGCCGAACCTCCTTTGTGACCTGATTACAGATTAACTTATATCTGCCATAGGCTTCTGAGTCGCTTGATAATTTATATGCATCCCATGTATTTTTCTTCTCTGTTACGAGTCTCATTAGTTCATTTGACAACCATTTAGTCCTAAACCTTGAACAATATTTCTTAATAGGTATGAAACTTTTAGTAGCTTCCACGATTAATTCCTTGAATGCTTCCCACTTAGAATTTACTGTTGGTAACATCGTCAGTTGATCCCACTGTACAGAATTTAAAAACTGTCGGAGACCACTGTACTCGCCTTTACGGAAGCAAAAACCCTTTCCTTTACCCCTGATGGTAATTAAATCTTTAAGTAAATCCCACGTCAGTACACTGTGATCACTGCCACCTAGTGGTTCTTTTATCTGCAAATTCCTAATACATGAATGATCACTGCTGATAACCAGATCAAGAGTACAGTAAACCCCCGCTAGTCGCGGGGGTTACGTTCCTGAGAAATGCAGCGAATACCGAAAATGCGAATACTGAGTTATGGCTCCCATAATAATAAAGGGGTTCCGTTCCAAAGTATGAAATATATAAGAAAAACTAGTCTAAAATTTTCTCTATGTATGTATTATATGTACCTTCATAATATGACTACGTACATAGTGAAATGCAAGCATATGGCATCGAAATGAAAATAAGAAACAATTTAATATTAAATGTAATACAGTGCTGTATTTATTAGAAATTTCAAACCAGCAGCGCCTTTGCTAGCAAAAAAACTTATCTTGCCAGTGCTATCACCAGTTTCGCTAAAGTGTTGATAAAGGAGTTTTGCCTTTTCACGAATGATGAGTGAACTTAACGGAATTTTATTTTGAGTTCAGTCTTCTATCCACAGATTTAAAGCCTTTTCCATCTTTTCTAATTTAACATCACGAGTTACAGAGCAGAGTTTTGAAACAATTAGCGCATTTTCACGGACACTACGGTGGATTTTTTATTCCGATTTTTGGATTGATCGTACCGTTGACTCAATGATTTTATAATGTTTTGCCACTGAGGAGACATTTTCACCATTAGAAATTTTATCTAATAACTCAATTTTATTCGCTAATTTCTTCACCTTCTTTGATCTTTTCACATTTCCCTTGTTATTCGTAGACATATTTTTGTACGGGTTAGAAAGAACTTGTCCACAATAAAGTCACTTTCTTCCGTTAACACACTCGAAAAAGTCTGTTTTACACTGCAAAATGATAGATTTATCACTTTTGTAAGCATATCAATTTATAAATTGATAAATTTATTCAATTTATTAAGCATATAAATGGAAAGCAAATGACGAAACCTTCAGTGACAAGCGCATAACAATACTGAACAAGGATTAGTGAGAAACATCCACGCTCGCGATTTTGTCACCCCTCTGCCCCCACCAAAATGTTCACGGCGCTTTAAAATTCGCATTTTTTTAGGTTCCATTTTATATTAAATCAGCGACCGCGAATACAGATACCGCAAATAGTGGGGGTTTACTGTATTACTTTCTCTGGTTGCCTCTCGAACATGCTGCTGCAGAAAACAATCATCCAATAAATCCACAAAAGTCTGACTAGTGTGTGAGTGCCCAACCCACAAGTTCCAGTCAATATCTGGGAAGTTAAAATCCCCCATTATAAGACATTCTGATTTACTAGCTCACTCTATTTCTCTGTACAATTGTTCATTGCACTCATTCGAGTCATTAGGCCTATAACACACTCCTACTGTAATTTTTGCTTTCGCAGTGCTTATGTCACACCAAACTGACTCAACAGTGCACTGTTCATCTGTATCAACTGGATGCACTTCTTTTGATTTTATATTTTTCTTTATTAACAGCATAACACCTCCTCCCTTCCTGTCCTGTCTATCCTTTCTGTACACATTGTACTCCCCAAATTCCAGTTCGGCATTCCTTATATCTGGGTGACACCACGTCTCTGATATCCCAACAATATCCGCCTTTGATGTCTTGACCAACACTTCAAATTCATCAAATTTATTTACTATACTTCTAGCATTGGTATACATGCACTTATTCCTATTCCCAGCCACTCTAACACATCCCATATACCCACCTGTTTCACGATGACTGACAACCGTCCCTGAAACCCCCAACACCCCTCGCTCCAGGTCGCTACTTATTCTAATAGAAGTTGTGCAAGAATCACCTTCACCTCTGCTACGGCTACTGTTAAACTATTAGTCCTTGTATCCCCCCAAGCTATCAGTTTTCCGACCCACCTCACACTGCCTCGATAGCATCAGCAAATATTCTTGCACCCTTTCTATTTAAGTGTATCCCGTCCCTGTAGAAGCAATCTCTCTCTCTCTCTCTCTCTCTCTCTCTCTCTCTCTCTCTCTCTCTCTCTCTCTCTCTCTCTCTCTCTCTCTCTCCTGTTAACTAGTCCAGGCTGAAAAAAATTCTACCCCTTGAGCCTTGCACAATCGTTCCAGGGCCGAATTGATCGACAAGGCCCTCATCATATACTCCCTCCTATCATGTCTGGGCAGAATTGCAGACACTTTCAAATTCATCCCTACTTCACAGCTTTTTTTCAACAGTGACCTGTACTTGTTAAGTAATTCTGCCGGTCTCCTACTCTTAATATCATTAGTGCCAACGTGTACAACTATATCACCTTTTGTGCCCTTAAAAGATGATATCTGCTCTACAACGTCATCAACCTTTGCCCCTGGCAGACATACCCTGGTCCTGTTCCACCTATCCTTTTTACACAATATATTTCCCGTTTCCCTGACAATAGAGTCACCAACAACTACTAGTTCCTTTGGGACCAGCGCAATCTGCCTTGGGGGTTGCCGCTGTGTTGCGTGATGACCAAGTGCAAGCTCTGGCGTTGATGTGGGCAGCTGAGAGCCTGATGGGCCCCTCAAAAGATTATACAGCATTAGCAAAAAAAAAAAAAACTCTTCCCATTTCACCTGTCCGTTTGCTCCAAAAGTTTGTCCAGTTCTTCCTTGAATTTATTTAAGCTATCAACTTCCACAATAACAGATGGAAGTTTGTTCCACAATCAATCACCTGCTGGCTAAAGGCAAATTTCCTCACATCTATTCTACAACCGTCTTTCCTCAGTTTGAATTTATGCCCCCTCAGGTGCGTAATCTGAGCAAGAGGAAGTATCCCATCAGCATTGAGCCTGCTCAAACCATTCAAGGTCTTATACACTTCAATCAGATCACCCTGCAGGTGCCTAGTCTCCAGCCACTGCAATTTGCAGAACTTAAGCTCTTTCTTGGTAAGAGCACCCCTTTGTTCCCCATCACCAGTCTTGTTGCCCCTTCTCTGTACTTGTTCCAGCACGTCGCATCCTTCCTGAAATGAGGTCTCCAGACCTGTATGCAGTACTCAAGGTGAGGCCTGACCATTGCCTTATACAAAACAATAATCACCTCCTTATCCCTGCTAGCAAAATTTCAGTATATCATTGACAAGACTGCATGAGCTGTTGTGCAGCCTGTCTGCACTGCTCAGAAAACTTTGTGTCTAACTGCACAATTACTCCCAGGTCTTTTTCATTCTCCACTACCCCGAGTGTAGTATTGCATAGTTTGTAATTACTCTCTGGGGTCACTGCTACCCATATGCAGTACTTTGCATTTGTCAATGGTAAACTTCAGTTGCCAACTCTCAGCCCATCTGCCAAATCTTTTCAGATCCTGTTTCAGTACTGTACTGTCACTAACAACCCTGCCAACCTTTGTATCGTCTGCCAACTTTGTCATCAAGTCTGATATTCATTGATGAATATAGAAAACAACAATGGGTCCAACACCGAATCCTGGAAGACTCCACACTAATGACATTAATCCACGAAGAGCAGTGTCCACTGATTACCACACTGTCTTCTCCCACTGAGCCATCCTTTTATCCATAATAGCAACTTGCTCTTAATGCCATACTGCTCCAGTTTGTACAGCAGTCTTCCATGTGCAACAGTATCAAAAGGATTTTCTGAAATCCAAGTATATGGTATCAAACATAGTTATGCATGCTTTATTTTACCAGGAAATTTTTGGAATTCATAGATACATTCTTAAAATACTAATAAATTATTTTGATTTTCATGAAGGGAGCATTAGAAATAATACTTGGTAATAGGTGAGCGTTGGATTCAAAAATTTGGGAATCACTGAATTAAATGATTGTTAATAATTTTAAACTATCCTTTGTTTTTCTTAAAAAGAAATCTATACCCATAGGCACTCTGTTTTTGTTTTTAAAACAATAGTTCAGAAGTCAGCAACTAATAAACTGTCTTTTATTTTAAGGTATGAATTCTTCAATGATCTTTATCACCGATTTCTTCTGACCACTAAAGTATCCATGCGAGCAATGTGTTTGCAAGCCATGGCTATTGTATATGGCAGACATTATGAAGACATTGGGCCATTTAATGATACACGTTATATTGTTGGCATGCTGGATAGGGTAAATATATGATTCATTCTTGGTTGAGAAAAACCTTGTGTAGTAAGATCAGTTTTATTATCAGTATCTTTCTTTTTGTATATTCATGTTTGCTTGGTGGTTTAATGCAGTCTCATTTTACGATAGGTATTTTTAAGCAGAAGCTTAATTGGAAGTATATGTTTGTTTGGAAGTCTGTTTATTTAAATATAAGCATTTCTTTTGAAATATTACTTCTGCTGTTCAAATTTAAAAGCCTTATTATTTCACAATTATGTTAAAAATTTCTATAAATATTTGGAACTTGCTTGTATAATATCCAACAAGTTGGTGAACTATTGTTTGCTAGTAATTATTAACTTAACTTCTTAATCCATATCAAGAAGCATATAGATCAAGAAGTTAATTCCCTGTAGCGCTGTAAAATGTTTTATTAATATCCATTTCATTATTTATTTGACATGTTTTAATATATGCCCATTCATTGCACATTGTGAAATGTGGATGATCTAAAGGTACCTGATACCTCATATTTTTATTTTTCTTACTAAAATTATTATTAGACATAAGAAAGTTCTCTGCTATTATGCATTCACTTTCTCAAGAGATGCCTTCACACATGACCCCCCATGTTGATTAACCAGTAATTAATATAAGCAACATTAGATCACCATTGTTCATTATTATGTTAATTATTTCTTAATCAGCATGTTAATTGCAAAGAGATTATTCCTACTAAGAAGCATAAATATCCTAATATTATAAACAGCAGTAAGATTGTCAAATGTGATTTGGCCAGTGGGTTTAAAATAGGATTAAGGAAAGTTTTATTTTTTAAAGTTTGCTCTGTTTCAAAATGGAATGGCATATTCTCCCTGGGAGCAGGCATCCCATAATAAATATTTTATTGGGTACATGTGAATATATTTTTACATCAGTCTTTTAGTATGAATTAAAAATCCATACAGAAAGGAATCATATAATACTTTTTTAATAAATAAAATCCAGATATATAAGTTAGAGGCCTCTATTCTCAGGGTTCAGTTTTACTGAGAAAATATGGGAACACAGGTTTATTAAAATTCTTTTAACAGGAAACACATAAGATAAGTTAAAAATAGACAAAAATCAATAGCTTTTGGGCATAGGTTGCCCTTCATCAGTTGGAAAGTGTTAATACAAAAAACTGAAAAGAATGCCCAGTATGATCATGCAAGGTGAACTGCGTGACACAGGTGCAGACAACAATTAGCAGTTGGAAGTAGAGGCTTGTGGTTGTGACTGAAAAGCTTGAGCATGCTGCGTATGCCAACGTCTATCCTTCAGAAGGATGTGCTTCAGTGATGGGATGGATACGACCTCCTTTATTCAGGTTAAAAAATCACCACAGCATGAAATGTGAAGTGACTCTAACCAGACGTGGTAACAGTACTGATGAGAATGGTTGATAATGTTGCGGTGCAGATCAATGTAATGCTGGGTCAACCAGAAGTGTTCAGCGATTGCTGAGTACTTTAAATCAGCAGAGTGGATAGCTCTCTTGTGCTCTGAGACTTGATCTTTGAGCCTTCTTCCAGATTCACCAATGTAGCAACCAGTGCAGTCATGGCAGGAAATGTGGTACACCGAACCGCTTCGCAAGAGTGGGGGAATCAGTATCTTTACCCTTGAGACAAGGGACCACAGTTTCCTGCCTGGAAGCTGCAAGCACTTTATCCCATAACTCCTTAAGACCTTTGAGAGCTGTTGCTACAGGTTCGGGTAGTATGGGATAAAGGCGGTCAAGGTGGGGGGTCATTGTTACGTGTGGACGTGGGGTTTGCCACTCGGTCATGGGTTTGTAGGTCCCATTTATCTAAGGCACTGGTAGAGTAACTGCACTTAACCAGTTCTGCTTTCACTCTAGTGATCTCAGCATGCCTCTCATCCACAGAACTGGAGTGAGTCCAGATGCAGATTAGTAGGGCACAATGTTGGTTAAGATTAGAGCTAACTGGTCTGACTGGTGGTGTAGTTATGTAAGGTGAATCCCTTTATTGACAAATTCATGGCACAGCCATGGGTGCTCCCGTCAGCTTGAGGAGCACCCATGGAGGAGCTAGAAGATTGTGCATTTGTAGGTCTGCCAGACCCTATTGTGTCATAATGTTGACGACGTGTTTGTTATCCCCCGCGGCTCAGGAGACCGACTCCTACGACACCTTAACTCTCTTTTGCCCTATATTTGGTTCACCATAGAACTGGAACTGTACAGTGTTCTTCCATTTTTGGATACCCTATTTCGATGCTAGGGCACACATCTAAGGACCTCGGTCCATTGCAAACCGATGTGTGCTAGTCAATTCACTAACTATTGGTCAGCACATGCTCACAGTCAACTTCTTGGTACAGCACGTGCCCTATTAATCCCTGCCTGGACTCACTCCGGTTCTGCGGATGAGAGACGTGCTGAGATCACTAGAGTGAAGGCAGATCTGACTCATTGTGGTTACCCTACCAGTGCCTTAGATAAATGCAACATACAAACTCATGACAGAGTGGCAAACCCCAGGTCTACATGTAACATAATGATGACTCCACCTCGACTGCCTTTATCCCACACTACCCGAACCTGTCGCAACAACTCTCAAAGGTCTTATGGAGTTATGGAATAAAGTGCTTGCAGCTTCTAGGCAGGAAACTACGGTCCCTTGTCTTGGGGATAAAGACACCGATTTCCCCTACTCTTACAAAACAGTTCGGTATACCACATTTCCTGCCATGACTGCACTGGCTGCTACATTGGTGAATCTGGAAGAAGGCTCAAAGATTGAGTCTCAGAGCATGAGAGAGCTATCTGCTCTACTGATTTAGAGTACTCAGCGATCACTGAACACTTCTGGTCAACCCAGCATGACACTGACCTGTGCCTCAACATCAAGATTATCAACTGCTCTCATCAGTACTGTCACCACATCTGGTTAGAGTCACTCCACATTTCATGCTATGGTGATTCTTTTAACTGGAACAAAGGAGGTCGTATCCATTCCATCATTGAAGCAACCGTCCTTCTGAATGATAGACGTTGGCGCATACAGCAAACCTAAGCTTTGCAGTCGCAACCACAAGCCTCTACTTCCAACTGTTGTCTGCACCAGTGTCGCACAGTACACCTTGCATGACCACCATACTGGGCATTCTTTTCAGTTTTTTTTATTAACGCTTTCCAACTGATGAAGGGCGACCTATGCCCAAAAGCTATTGATTTTTGTTTATTTTTAACTTATTTTTACTAATCTTATGTTTCCTGTTAAAAGGATTTTAATAAATCTGTGTTCCCATATTTTCTCAGTAAAACTGAACCTCATTGTCAAATATCATATAAATTATTTTTGAATTAAAATATAATTTGGGTTTAATTTAACAATCCAAAAAGATTTTAAAAAACAAATTCAGTAAATTAGATTAAATTCAGACGTGACAGGAAATATTATAAGATACAGATATCTAGAAATTCACAAATAAAGTAACCAGTATCTTAGACTGAAAAGAAGGTTTTAGGGCACAAAGAGTGATTTTGTTGTACACGTTGGCACTAATAATATTAAGATTATAAGATCTGGAGAATTGCTTAAGAAGTACAGATCAATGTTGAAAAAAAGTCGTGAGTTACAATTAAATTTGAAAGTGTCTGCAATTCTGCCAGAAAAAGATAGGAAGGAGTAAGTGATGAGTGCCTTGCCAATCAATTCGGTCCTCAAGAGATTGTGCAAGGCTCATGGGGTAAATTTTTCTCAGTGTGGTCTATGCTTGTTAACTGGAGAGATTGTTTCTACAGGGATGGGATACACTTAAATAGAATGGGTGCTAGAATATTTGCTGATGCTCTCAAGGCACTGTTAGATGAGTGAGAAAACTGCTAGCTTGGGGAATTCGCAGACTAATAGATTAACAATAGCTGCAAGCAGAGGTGAAAATGATTCTTGCACTGCTTCTATTGGAATGAGCAGCACCTGGAAAGCAAACTGCTGGGAGTCATGGAACAAGAATATACATGGGTTGTGTTAGGGTAAGAGTAAGAATAGATGCACGTACACCAATGCTAGGAGTATGGTAAATAAATTTTATGAATTTGAGGTGCTGGTGAAGACATCAAAGGCAGATATTGTTGTCATGTGGTGTCATCATCATCATCATCATCAGCCATTTTCAATCCACTGCAGGATGAAGGCCTCTCCAGCAACTTTCCAGTTCCTTCTGTTTTGAGCACTGGCCATCCATTTACTACCCAAAAACTCATGAATTTCATCTATCCATCTCCGACTTTGTCTTCCAGGTTTTCTTCTAGCTCCTCTTGGATACCATTCTGTTATTTTCTTAGTCCATCTGTCATCATGTCTTCGAGCTATGTGTCCTGCCCAAGACCATTTCAGTTCTTTAGTTTTGATAAGAATGTCCTTTACTTGAGTTTGCTGCCTAATCCACGTGTTTCTCTTCTTATCTAACAGTCTGATTCCCAATGTAATTCGTTCCATTCTTCGCTGTGTAGTTCTTAGCTTCTCTTCCATTCTTTTGGTGAGTGCCCAAGTTTCACTTCCATAAGTCATGGTGGGGAGTATACATTGATTCATTATTTTACGTTTCAGACAAACTGGGATATTGCTCTTCAGTATGTGACTATATTTCCTGAATGCTATCCATCCAAAATTTATTCTTCTCTTGACTTCCAGCCATTTATCATTATTACAGCTAATAACTTGTCCCAGATAAGTATATGACTCCACCTTTTCAATTACTGCTCCTTCAATCATTATTTCCCTTTCCGTGGCATACTTGTTGATCATTACTTTTGTTTTAGCCATATTCATCTTTAGTCCAAAATCCTAACTAACTGTGCATAACTGATTAAGATTTTCCTCTAATTCTTTGGGATCGTGGCTTATAACCACAATGTCATCTGCAAATCGTAAATGGTTTAGGTACTCTCCGTTCACATTGACTCCTTTCTGCGACCAGTCTAATCTTCTGAAAGCTTCCTCAAGGGCAGCAGTAAACAGCTTCGGAGATATTGTGTCTCCTTGTCGAACTCCTTTCTCGATTTTAAATTTGCTACTGTCTTTGTCTAGTCTAATAAAGGAGGTAGCACTCTCATATATTTTCTTCAAAATCATAATATATGGGGTATCTATGCCTTTTCTTTCCAGTGCCCGAAACATTGCCTTATGCTGTATGGAGTCAAATGCCTTTTCATAATCCACAAATGCCAGGCATAATGGTGTTTTATATTCATTTGCTTTCTCCATTAGCTGTGATATTACATGAAGGTGATCCATAGTTGAGAATCCTGTCCTAAAGCCAGCTTGCTCTTTCGGTTGATTCTCATCAAGTATTCTTTCTAATCTGTTAGTAATGACCCTTGTGAACAACTTGTAGATGTGGGATAACAAGCTAATTGGTCTATAATTTCCAATTTCTGATTTATCTCCTTTCTTATGCAGCAAAACTATGATTCCATTATTCCACTGCTTAGGCGTCACACCTTTTCTAATGCACTTTGTGAAGAGCCTTGCCAGTTTTTGTGTTATATCTCTTCCTCCCAATTTTAACAACTCTACAGTAACTTCATCTTCCCCCGGGGCTTTCCGATCCTTCATTTTCTTCAATGCATGTTCTACCTCCTCAGGAAGAATATCGGGTATGTCGTATGTGTTGCTACTTTGCAATCCATCTTCCCCACTGCCGGTATCATTCCCTCGCTCCTTGTATAATTCTCTATAGTAGTCTTCTGCTATTTGAATTATGCTTTCTCTGCTGTTTATAAGTACACCATCGCTATTCTTCAGTTTCAGTATCATTTGTCTTTCTGTATTACTGCTCATGGCTGCTGATTTAAATCCTTTGTTTTCCCTTAATGCTTGTTCTACTTTTCTTGTGTTAAAAATCTTCTTATGTCCTCTCTGAGTCTCTTTCTAATGGCTTTGCATAACTCAGTATACTCAATTTTCTCCCTGTCAGTGTTTTTCTTGCTCTTCATTTGTCGTCTTCGGTTCATCATGACAAGTGTTTCTTGACTAATTTTTTCTTCTTTGGATTTCTGTTTCCCTATAGGTTTCTTGGGCTTTATCACTTTCAGAAAGTTGTAATATTCCTTGTCAATATCTTGGTCCTGAGCAGTCTGCAGAAGCTCAAACTTGTTTTTAAGTTCCAGTACATACTGCTTTTTCTCCTCCTCTGTTATCTCAAAGATCTTTGTATTATTTACTTGAGTCAGTTTTTTCCTTTCCTTTCCTACAGGGCACCTCCGTAGCCAGGTGGGCAGGAGCAGGAGTGCGTAGCACACGCTTCTTGATTAGACCAGGGTTCGAGCCCGTCACCACCAAATACGGAGGATGTGGAAAGGTCAGGGAATGACCACCGCATATCCCGGAGCAATATGGCCTTGGTTGCTAATGCTCCTAAAAACTAAATAACAAACAAACAAACAATCCTTTCCTACATCTATATCAAGTGTACATCTTACCATTCTGTGATCACTTCCAACATTTACCTTATTCAGGACAGTAACATCATTCACAATATATCTTCTGTTAGTGAGGATGAAGTCGATTTCATTAGTTGTTAATCCATTTGGACTCTTCCATGTCCACTTTCTGTTCACCCTTTTCTTGAAAAAGTGTTCATTACTGACAGTCCTTGAGATTCTGCAAATTCCACAAGTCTTTCACCTCTTTCATTTCTTTCACCAATTCCAAAATTTCCTATAGTTCCCCTTTCTGCGCTGTTTTTCTTTTTCCAACCTTAGCATTGAAGTCCCCCATAATAATAGTGTAGTGGGTTTTCTGGTCATCTAGATGACTCTCAATTTCAGTGTACATTTCTTCAACCTCTTCATCATCATGGCTTGATGTTGGTGCCTAAATCATTATAATCTTTAGCTTGTACCTCTTAGAAATCTTGAGTATTAGCTTTGACACCCTTCGTGATGTACTTTTGAATTCCAAAATGTTGTTTTTAAAATCTTTATGGACCAGAAACCCAACTCCACCTTCACTCCTTTCACTGTTTCCATTGGTGTACAGCAGATTTCCACTTGATAAACTTATAAGTGATTCATTTCTTCTTCTTGTTTCAGCCAAACCGATGATATTCCAATTCACATTTTCTAATTCCTTTTCCAGCTCTAATATCCTGTCTTCACCGATGAGTGATCGTACGTTATAACAGGCCAAGTTCAGTTTCCGTGCATGGCAGCCTGGTCGTACCCAGAGATTCTTAGCACCCTCTGCTTCCACTCTGATTCTCTCGCTGCCGTAAGAGGGAGAGTGAAAGTTGCTGGGGACTGAGGGCCATTTGTATTGTTGTGCTCTCATGCTGGAGGGTTTGGTCTTTTCCTCTTCACGCTGACCAGGCGTCTTGAAGAGAACCACTCTACACGTTTGTTGCCACCTAAGTGACATAACAGGGCTTACCAACGAGAAGGTGTGCATGAGTGGATTTTAGGGAGGCAGGCCAACCGGACTTCTCCTAAATCTTCTGTAATAGAGAGATATTGGATCCATCAGTGTTTTAGGCTGAGTGTCTGATAACACACAGGATACCTGTTCCCCTCTAAGCCCCGATGTGGTGTCACACAAAGATAAGAAATGCAGAATTGGGATTTCGGGGATTACAATGTGTACAGATATTATAGAAAGGGTGGAGGGATCATGCTGTTAGTTAAGAAACAGTTATGAAGGCATATCAAGCTTAATGTCCAAGTTTACAGATGATAGAAAGGTTGGCAGAGTGGTTAAAGACAAGAATGATGGTATGCTGTTGCAGTAAGATGTAGAAAAGTTAGGAATATTGGCTGAGAAATGGCAACTGAAGCTTACTATTGACAAATGCAAAGTACTACATATGGGTAGCAGTAATTCCAAAGCAACGTACCAACTGTGTGGTACTACATCAGGGTAGTTGGGAAATGAAAAAGACCTTGGGATTAATTGTACAACAGGATATAAAGTTCTCTGAGCAATGCAAACAGAATACCAGGACAGATCATGGGGTTTTGTCAATTATATACGGGAATTTGTTTTGCAGGCAAAAGGAGGTGATTATCCAATTGTATAAGGCAATGGTCAGGCTACATTTTGAGTACTGCATACAAGTCTGGAGGACTCAATTTAATAAGGATGTAGAGTTGATGACACGAGTACAGAGAAGGGCAATGATAGCAGTGTTTTGAGCCTAGACACTTGCAAGGTAATGAGATTGAGGTATTTAAGGCTTTAAATGGATTGAGCAAGCTCAATGCTGATGGGATTCTTCCTATTGCTCGGACTGCACACACGAGGAGGCACAAATTCATATTGAGCAAAGACAGTTGAAGAATAGATATGAGGAAGTCTCCTTTAGACAACGTGTAGTTTATTGCTGGAATAAACTTCCATCTGTTGTCGTGGAAGCTAATAGCTTAAATATATTCAAGGAAGAACCAGAGAAATTGCTGGAGAGGAATGAATAGGTGAAATAGGAAGTGTCTGTTTTTTTTCTTCTTTTCTTTTCTTTTTTTTCTTTTTTTTTTTTTTTTTTTTTTTTTGGCTGTATAAGCTTGCTTTCTTGCATCATTTGCCACACTAATGCTAACACTAAATCTAAGGAATTGCATCCAGTTGACATGGATGGACAGTGCAGTTTGGTGTGACATAAACACTGGGAAAGTGCTTATGTCACAAAATCAAAATTGATAGTAGGAATGTATTATAGGACTAATGAATTTGATGAATACAGTGGACCAGTAAATCAGATTGTCTTATAATGGGGGATTTTAACTTTCCAGATAATGACTGGTCACTCACACACTACACAACACTTTTGTGGATTTATTGGATGACTGTTTTCTACAACATGTTCGAAAGGCAACCACAGGGTGTAATACTCTTGAACTGGTTATCAGCAGTGATTCTTCATGCATTAAGAATCTGCAGATAAAGGAACCACTAGGTGGCAGTGATCACAGTGTACTGATGTGGGATTTACTTGAAGATGTAACTACCATCAGGGGTAACGGGAAGGATTTTTGCTTTCAGAAAGGTGACTACAGTGGTCTCAGAGATTTTTTAAATTCTACACAGTGGAACCAGCTGATGATGTTACCAACAGCAGATTCTAAATACTATTAGGATTTTCATGCCAATTAAGAAATACTGTTCAAGATTTAGGCCTAAATGGATGTCAGATGAACTAATGAGACTTGTGGCAGGGAATAAAAATGAATGGGATGCATATAAATTATAATGACACAAATGCCTATGGTAGATATAAGATAGTCTGTAATCAAGTCACAAAGAACGTTAGGGAAGCAAAGGCAGATGACAAGAAATCTTTGGTAAACAATGCAAAGAAAAACAGTAAAGACTTCTTTACTTATGTAAACTCCTGAAGGAAGGAGTTGAATCAGATTGGTCCACTTGATATCGATGATTCAATTGTTGATGAGTTTGCTCAGGTAGCTGACAAACTGAATGAGTATTTTGGAACTCCATTCACATATGAGGAATTCTGTAGGGAAGTGGAGGCCAGAAGCTTATCAAACTCTAACAGGAAGTTAAACAATTTTGTAATAACGAGGACAAAGTGGAGGAAAAATTGCTGAAGTTAAACGTAAGGTAGGGGATGGATGGGATCTATCACTGTTCAGTATATTTATTTAAATTTAAAAAGGTTCAGAGTAAGGTTCAAACTCTATAAAATAATGGTATTTTATATTTTTATTTAATATTGATTAAAAAATCCATTCATTAAATTTTTAGAATTAACATTATTCCATATTTTTTCTTCTTTAGTGTACAGACAAGTTGGAACGGGATAGACTAGTAAACTTTATTGGAAAACTGATACTACACAGAGTAAGTTGAATATAAGCATATGATTATGTTTGCTAACTTGTGCACACATTCTCAGTCTCTCTCTCTCGCTCTCTCTGAAACTATATATATTGAGCACAGAAACACAGATAATTTTGAAAACCTACAATACATAGTGGGACAACTCTATGGGAAGCAACCCTTCTGGCCAACATCCACTAGAAGCCAATGATGATGACTTTCAGTTGGTGTCAGACAGAATCCTTCTTTATTCTTCCCAAAAAGCAGTTCCTGAGCTGATTTGGAAGAAAGCCAATTTCACTGCAGCTAAAACTGACACCCTCAGTCCGTCCCACAGTTGTTCATTTGGTTTGAATTGTATAATAATTATGTTTGTGGGGGGGGGGGGGTACTCAGCTGTGCTGATACTGACAGCCCATTTCCGTAGCTGCAACAGGCAAAGCCTGAAGCACAACACCATCAGCCCACTTACACCAAACTTTGTGGTTAGGATGATACCCTTTAACAGGAAGTACCCTCTGAGTAATCTCCACACATCCATTGGAAGAAAACCTTGTGTAGTGATTCTTTTCTCGATAGTATCTTCTACTACTGTTCTGCAGTTCATGGATGTCAGGAACAACACCACTTCAAATGCTGTTTCACATTACTGGCTGTGATATTGTTCTTTATGTGCAGTTGCCCTACCATCGGTTTTGTAGCTTTCTCTAAATAGGTGACATACTGATGGATTTTTCTGTAGCCTCTTGGCTCACTACATGATGTCTTGCACAGACACGAATCACTGCTAGACTTGTTTGTGGAAATTGTTGCCAAATGTGTTCCACAAGTTTAAACCATCCAGGCCTACTTTTTCATTGAACATAGGTGTCAGCTCTACACAGATTTGATTACTTTTGTGTCTCGCCATTAACATTAGTAATGGCACGTCCTGCAAGCTTATACACCATCAGCAAAAAAAAAAAAAAAAAAAAAAACCCTTTTCACTCATCCATTCACTTCAACAGTTTGTCTTGTTTTTTTTTTTTTTTTTTTAATTTATTTAAGTTGTCACTTCCACAACGACAGATGAAAGTTTGTTCCAGTAATCAACTTAAATGTTTGTTTGTTTGTTCCAGTAATCAACTGGCTAAAGGCTGTCTTATTTCAATTTTAATTTATGCCACCTCAGGTTGGTAATCTGAGCAAGAGGGAGGATCCCATCAGCATTGAGTCTGCTCAACCCATTCTAAGCCTTATACACCTCAATCAGATCGCCTCGCAGGTGCCTAGACTCCAGCTGCTGCAATTTGCAGAACTTAAGTCTTTCTTGGTAAGAGGACCACTTTGTTTCCCTCACAAATCTTGTTGCCCTTTTCTGTACCCGTTCAAGCAACTCTACATCCTTCCTAAAATAAGGCCTCCAGACATGTACTCAAGGCATGGCCTGACCATTGCCTTACACAAAGGGATAATCACCTCCTTATCCCCACTAGCAAAATTCCAGTATACCATTGACAAGACCCCATTACCCGACCTGCCCACCTGTCTGCACTGCTCAGAAAACTTTATATCTGATTGCAGAATTACCCCCAGGTCTTTTTCATTTTCTACCATCCTGAGTGTAGTACCACACAGTTGGTACATTTCCATTTGGTACTTTTATCCATATGCAGTACTTTGCATTTGTCAATGTTAAACTTCAGTTGCCACTTCTCAGCCCATCTGCCCAACTTTTTTAGATCCTGTTGCAGTAGCACACTGCCATTACTGTCATTATCAACCCTGCCAGCCTTTGTATCATCTGCAATCTTGGACATTTAGCCTGATATACCTTCATCAGTAACCTTAGTAAATATACAAAACAACAATGGGCCAACACCGAAACCTGGGGGACTCCACTAATAACATTAGTCCATGAAGAGCAGTGTCCATTGATTACCACTCTGTTTTCTCCCACTCAACCATCCTCTTATGGCCCCGAGTGCCAAGCGATAGTGACAAGCGATTTTCTTTCTGCAAATATATAGTCCTCTCCCAAAGTGATATAGTTCGTCACCTGTTCTTTTGTTTACTTGAAGTGTACTTTAAAGGTTAAAAGTAAGAACCGAGAAAGGGAATCTACCTTTATTTATTCTATATATTCATTACTAACCCTCTACTTACTTCAACAACTGCTTGGTCACTGGTGGCACTGCTTATGCCTCCACGTGGCGGGGCTGGTAACCTGGGGTATAAGACTACCCCCAGGAGTTAAAAGGAGCAGAGATGGAAACAAGTGGTTTTCCATGTTTAGAGCCAAACAGCTCTCAACCAAATGACACTCAACACTGACCATGACTTCTTCTCTCTCTCGAAGAGAATGAAGAAAGACATTGGCAGACAGGAATTACCAGCATTCCTGATAATACATTCTCTGTCAACACAACCTGTGGGCAAGCCCTTTATCAGTTAGAGATGCCTTGAACATGCCACAGGTTCTCCCTTCTGGAGATTTATTAATAGAGACCACCAATTCTCGACATTCTGAACTATTAAGTCTGACATCCTTGTGTGGAATCCCAGTTATTTGAAGAATTGAGGGTGGAATACCACCCTCAATTCTTCAAAGGGAGTGATCATTGAATGGGATCTATTGAACTTTCTTGAAGATTAGCATTATTAGAGGCATATGATGCAAAAAAGCAAGCTTATGCAGCATCAGCCAAAAAAAAAAAAAAAAAACCCACACGCTCCCATTTCACCCCTCCATTCATTCCAAATACCTGTCCAGCTCAGCCTTAAATTTATTTGGGCTATCAACTTCCACAACAAAAGATGGAAGTCTGTTCCACCAGCCAACAGACTTCCATCAGCACAACCCTCAACCTGGAAGAACAGTATGCTACTCTTCATCTGATCTCTACCCTTTGACCTGTCTGGCTAGGGTGTGGCCTACCAGTAGTTTAGCTACCTCCAGCATAGCTCTCTGGGTCATCGGGATACTCAAGCCTCCTCACCGCGACAAGGTGGCAACATTTCGGGGAGGTTATATGTATTTAGTTAAAAAAAAGTACAATTTAATTGACAATGATGTTTAACAAGAACGGTAAATCTACGGACACTAAGTATTAATTAACTTCCAAAATTTCGCTATCTAAATTCAGAATAATAATTTAATTTAATATAATTTAATAATAAAATAATTTAATATAACAATTAAGTCAAAGCAGCTAAATATAACTAAAAACTTTCCGTTCGCCGGAGCTGCAAAACTTGTAAAACACGTGGATTGGATACCCTTATCAATACTAAGTAATAACCTACAAAATCTCTATCGAAGTTAAAAATTAAACTAAGTATCGTAACTAGGAATATAAAGCTACTCTAGAAAATAAGTTATTGTGCCAATTTAAGTTAATAAAATAGAAATGATAGTAGTAACACCCCAGAAATTCAGGCTCTTCTTAATGCTGATGGTAGATGCTATTTTTCCTTGCAGAAACACTTTCAATCAAGGCTTCTCTCTAGAAGAATGGAATTAGTGTTATATAAAATGGGTTGTACCCATTTTATATAACACTTATGACTTATGCTAGTGAAACATCAGTGTTTAATAAGAAGGACGAAAAATCTTTAAATGTGTGGGAAAGGAAAATATTTGCCCCTTAAAGTTGGGAAAGAGTGGAAAATAAGGACAAACCAAGAGCTGAAGGAATTGTATGGAGAACTTGGATATAGTAGGAGTGGTAAAGAGCTCAAGACCTAGATGGGCAGGCCACATGATATGAATGGAGGAAAATAGATGGTGAACGAAAGCAATGGAAGGACAACCAGGAGAAGAATGAGAGGAAGACCAAGGAGGCGGGTGGATAACATAGAGGACAACCTACAACAGCTTAGAGTGAAACAATGGAGAACAGTGGCTAAGGAAAGAGACAGCTGGAGAAAAATCATTGAGGAGGCCAAGGTTCTATAAGGACCGTAGTGCCATGGAGTAGTAAATCACCTATTTTTTCAGAATAATGTTTTTTAAAGCATCATTAAAAAAAGTAAACACAAAATAATTGAATTTGTATAATCATTTTTTTTTTTTTAACACATTCATAGTATTTTAAATAAATTAATTTATCTTCATTCAAGAATTTTCTTATAACTGATGAAAATTGTTTAACTTGCTGAATTCACTTAAAATGAAACTTTCTTTGCTGGAAAAAAAAACTGATGGATAGATGGGTATAACAATGAAAATCACTGAGTCCAGTGAACACTTAGTGGGAATTGAATTTGCTGTTGTGTTTGGTGGCATCGCATATTTAATTTGACCAAAATTTAACTACAAACTTCACATACTTCCACATTTGAGACGAACAGTTCTGACATCCTGAATTTTTTTTTTTTTGTGTTATTTTTTTTAATATATAGTTGTATATAATATTTTCCTTTTATGCAGCTTCCATGGTTAATCTCTTCCATAAATACAGCTTATTTATGTGCAAGAAAAAAAATAATTAAATAATTCCACACAACCAATGTAAGTTGCAACTGTAATAAATCACTTTTTCAGCTGCATTCAAACATTGGAAATTGTCTATCTACCACTCTCAGCTCTTAAAATGATTTCAAGCTAGTCACCTGCTTATATATTGTAATTAGCAAGAGCAGTTTGCATTGAGTTAATGAAGTTTACTAACCATATTAACACAAAAAGGAAAAGGAGAGATGTCACCCTTTGTTTCATGCAACACAAGTACTAACACAATGTCCCAAACACTTGCTCGCTCACTAGCAGTTATATACGATTATACATAACTTTTTTTATTGAAAACAGAATGTTGGTAATGCATGCAAATTTTAATATTCTCATTATATTAAAATCTGCATGCATTACCAAGGTCAAAGCAAATCTTCTATTAATATCTATCTAAAACTTTTTTTTTTAAATATACATTTTTCCAATTTTTTTTCCTTTTGTTTTAAATAGAGAAATGTCAAAGATCTTATGGATGCCCATGGAATAAGAATATTAGTTGACCTGTTGACATTAGCACATCTGCATACAAGCAGGGCAGTGGTACCAACACAGGTAAAGAGCTTTTAAGTTTTTTGACATGTTATATATAACTAGGCTTAAAAGCCCAGTTGTGTGGACTCTTTCACCCTTCCGAGTTCATTGTAGGGAATAAATTATTCTTGCATATACCCATGCTAATTAATAAGTAGCATAAATTCCTAATATGCATAAAAACTTGCCTTCTTCTGCTGTAATTCTTTGTGTTGAAATCAGAGAACTAAAATACAAATGATAGATTTAAAAAAATCCCTATAACAGTGAAGTAAACCTTTTTCTTGGATTGTCAAAATTCAAAATGATATGATAAGATGAAATTAAAAACGACAGCATGCTTCATACTAACTTTATATTTTTTGTGTTTTCCACATTAAAATTTTTTTTTAAGAAAAAATTCAACTCAAGAACATTTCTTGGTGTTGAATTGTGAATGGATTTTAATTTGTTGGTGCATGCAATTTGGACTGGTTTAGAAGGAAAAAGAGGAATTACGGCTTACATTTGCTGGCAATGTGCCAGGAATATTCTTTTGCTGTAGTAGAAGCTATGTCATAGCACGACATTTAAACTTGTGGTCTTGTACCTGTGTATGTCTGTATGTGGTTATATATGAGAGCTCGGCCCCGTCTTGAAGCAAATTAGATCACAGATTATTGCGTTACAAGCTGTAAACCAATCAGTCAGTTTCTGTTGGATACCAGGTCGTGTAGGCATCAAAGGAAATGAATACACAGATCAAGCCGCTAAACATCCAATCATTACAAGCTCTCCTACCTACCAAGTACCATATACAGACTACAACTCAGTCATAAAAAACGTGTGTGAAGAGCAATGGTTGCAAATCTGGCCGGCTCAGTGCGGCAATAAACTGCTTCAATTTAAACAGGAACCTAAGTTGTGGCCATCAAGCATGCGATCAAATAGGCAAGAGGAGGTGATCCTGGCTAGGATGCATATTGGTCATACGTATCTAACCAATATTTACCTACTGAAGGGGGAAGATCCGCCTATTTGTACATTTTGTCAGACTACACTTACGGTGAGGCATATTCTAATAAATTGCAACCATTATAATAATTATCGAAACAAAATTTTCAAATCGCTTTCACATCTGCGAGAACCTTTGACATTACCCAATCTGATTGGAGACAATGCAAATCTAGCTGAGTTCTTTTATTTCTTAAAGCAGACGGGATTATTTTACAGATTTTAACTAGTAATTGCAATACCGAATAGAATCAGGCACAATATGGCATTAGCAGCTCTTGTGCCATTAAACAATGTATCAACCAACCAATCGGCATTATAAAATTATGTGAATGAATGAAAGAGAAAGCCATCTGTGTCAAAAAAAGAGCGAAAATTCTACATAGCTAAGGTAAGAAAATCGGTTTCAATGTTATTGAACATTTTGATAAAGAAACATTAAATGATAAATTGAAGTATGCCAATCTAGCAATCAACAAAGAGTGCCAGTGTAGCAATGGGATTTTCAGAATGATTCATAAAGATTCAAAGTCAATCAATAGGTAAATGTTCTCCAAGTTTCTTATTGCCTAAGAAACATTATAAAAATCTCTTATGCAAGTTATTCTCTGGACCAATTTTAATGCACTGTCATAAGGCAAATAATAGTAGTATTAGTAATGGCAAATAATGCAAGAAAGGAAGCTTATTTAGCAAAAAAAAAAAGCTTCTCCCATTCATACTTTCCAAGAATTTGAATTTATTTAAATCATTCACTTCTGCAACAACAGTTGGAAGCCTGTTCCAATCAACCACCTGCTGGCTGAAGGTAAACTTCCCCATATCTATCCTGCAACCATCTTTCCTCATTTTAAATTTATGACCTCTCATGTGTGCAACTTGAGCAAGAGGAAGAAAATGCCATTAATATTTAGCATACTCAATCCACTCAAGGCCTTAAACACCTTAATCAGATCTCCTTGCAGGGACCTAGTCTCCAGATTAGTAGAGGCATATACGATCCAAGAAAACAAGCTTATGCAGCATCAGCCAAAAAAAAAAAAAAAACCCTCCCATTTCACCCCTCCATTCGTTCCAAATGCTTGACCAGCTCAGCCTTAAATTTATTTAGCCTATCAACTTCCACAACAAAAGGTGGAAGTTTGTTCCACCAATCAACTACCCACTGGCTAAAGGCAAATTTCTGCACATCTATTCTACAACAGTCTTTCCTCAATATGAAACTCAGGTTCTTAATCTGAGCAAGAGGAAGAATTCCATCAACATTCAACTTTCTCATCCTATTCAAGGCCTGATCACCTCAATCAGATCACCTTGCAGGTGCCTACTCTCCAGGTGTTGCAGTTATCACAACTTAAGCCTTTCTTGGTAAGAGCACCCCTTTGTTCCCCTCACCAAATTAAGTACAAAATTAAAAATTAAATCCCTGAAGGCTTCCAATTTTGAATTCATCGTTAATAACATCATCAGTTGATCCCACTGTACAGAATTTAAAAGGTGCCTCCGTAGCCAGGTGGGAAGGAGCAGCAGCAGCAGCAGCAGCAGCAGCAGTGCGTAGCACACGCTTCTTGATTAGACCGGGGTTTGAGCCCGTCACCACCAAATGCGAAGGATGCGGAAAGGTCAAGGAATGACCACCGCATATTCCCGGAGCAATATGGCCATATAGTTGCTAATGCTCATAAAAACCAAATAACAACAACAACAACATCATACAGAATTTAAAAACTGTCTGAGACCCCTGTAGTCACCTTTACAAAAGCAAAAGCCCTTTTCTTTAGGCTTGATGGTAGTTACATCTTTAAGTAATTCCCACATCAGTACATTGTGATCACTGTCACCCAGTGGTCCCTTTATCATGCAAATTCTTAATGCATGAATAATCACTGCTGATAATCAGATCAAGAATATTACTCCCTCTGGTTGCCTCTTGAACATGCTGCTGAAGAACACAGTCATCCAATAAATCCGCAAAAGTCCTGCTAGGCTGCTAGTGACCAACCCACAAGTTCCTGTCAATATCTGGAAAGTTAAAATCCCCCATTATAAGACTCTGACAGTTACTTATTATACTCATCAGAGTCATTAGTCCTATAGCACACTCCTACTCTCAATTTTGATCTCCCAATGCTTATGTCACACCAAACTGAATCGACACTGCCCTGTCCAGTGATGTTTGACTGGCTTCACTGCCTTGGATTTATGTGTTTCTTAACTAATAGCATAACCCCTCCTCCCTTCCTATCCTGTCTGTCTGTCCTTTCTGTACACATTGTACTCCCCAAATTCCAGTTCTCCATTCCTTATATCTGTGTGACACCATGTCTCTGTGATATCCCAACAATATCTGCCTCTGATGTTTCGAGCAATACCTCAAATTCATCAAATTTATTTACCAAACTCCTAGCATTGGTGTACACGCAAGTATACCTGCACCTGTTTCTATTCTTAGCTACCCTAACACAACCCATGTGTTTACTTGTACCGCAATGGCTCCCAGCAGTCTCTGAAATACCATGCATCTTGTTTTCCAGGCTTCTGCTCATTCTAATAGAAGCAGTGCAAGAATCTCTTTCACCTCTGCCAGTGGCTACTGTCAATCTATTGGTCTTTGTCTCCCCCCAAACTAGCAGTTTTCTGACCCACCTAATGCCTCGATAGCATCAGCAAACATTCTTGCACCCTTTCTATTTAAGTGTATCCCATCCCTGTAGAAGCAGTCTCTCCTGCTAACAAGTACAGGCCAGGCTGAAAAAATTTTTACCCCTTGAGCCTTGTACAATCTTTCCAGGGCCGAATTGATGGACAAGGCTCTCATCATATACTTCCTCCTATCGTGTCTGGGCAGAATTGCAGACACTTTCAAAATCAACCCTAATTCACTGCTTTTTTTCAACAGTGACCTGTACTTGTTAAGTAATTCTGCCAGTCTCCTACTCTTAATATCATTAGTGTCAACGTGTACAACTATATCACCTTTTGTGCCCTTAAAAGATGATATCCGCACAACGTCATCAACCTTTGCCCCTGGTAGACATACCCTGGTCCTGTTTCACCTATCCTTTTTACAAAGCATGTTCCCCCGTTTCCCTGACAATACAGTCACCAACAACTACTAGTTCCTGTGGGACCAGCGCATTCTGCCTTGTGGTTGCTGCTGTTGCAGACTTTATTGCAGACTTCGGTTCTTCATGATTGGGATGAATTGTTCTTCTGGTCATGGGATACCCCATAACTTTACCATGGGAATGAAATGGTTCCTGTAGGTAAATCAGATCAAAAGGCAATTCATCTACTAAACAGCGAACCTCATCAGAAACCGATCTTGTCCAATGAGCATTTAACTGTAGCTATACGTACTTTAGATACCAAAAGAAGTGGTGCTGGTAACGTATCACTTTGTGATTTTGTGATTCCTTAAATTTTGGAGTGAATGGTTTGTGTGCATACAGTTTCTAAAGCTCTTAAGTATTCTGGGCAAGATGTATTGCGAATGGAATGCTTGTGATCCTTATTTTTTCATTTGCAATTTGAGCAGATGAGTGGTTCTTCCTTATGAGGACATTCATTAAATATGTCCTTGATGAGCACAGTGCCCGCACGTAGATACATTTTGTTTGCATGCGTTTGATGTGTGACCGAATATCAGACAGCAAAAACATTTTGTTACAACAGTGAAATTTTTAACATTATGGGCTGACCATCCAAAGTAGATTCGATCCAGTGAGATAACAATGGAATGAATCCAAGGAGATACTTCCAGCACCCAGTTTGATGAATTTTTTGATCTAGCTTTTGCCTTAAAATGAAAGCTAATTTCTTTTCTTATTTCTTCCCTCATGATAATAAATTCTTTTAGATTTTTATTAAAGATGTCATCCAGAATTTCTTCTTTACTTAAATCGTTGCTTATATCAAAAATTAGGATTGTAGGATTTAATTCTTTCGGTGCTCCAGCTCTTAGCCCAGCCTCAGAGAGGGATTTTATGGAAGCAATGGAGTTTAAATCATCTTTAGAGCTTGTTTCAATGGTAAATCCATTGTTTTTAATCATACAAAGTGCTTTTACCTCCTTTAGGTCCTTTTTCAGTGTACTATAAACTTTGTAAAAAACAATGAAATAATAACTTTGTCTTTTACTTCACTGCTGGTTGAGCTTTGTATGGCATCAGAAGCTCTAACTATAAGCAAATTTTGTTCCTTTTTCTGGATGGTTGTTTTTGGTAGGAACGTCACTTTGTTTGACAGGAATGGTCTGTATATCCACACACACACATATGGTCCAGGTGAGCAGGCCTCTTAAGAACAGATGCAAAAGAGTGAGAAACAAGTGGGTGTATGTCAGTTTCTTTTAATTTTTCAATACCAGCTTGTTACAAATCCACTCGAACCTTAAGCCTTTCATTTTTTTATCAGTAGAGCATTACCAATTTCTCTAATCCAAACCATGATCTCAGAATCATTTCTGTTGCTGACTTGGTAATATTATTATCTTCCTTGAAAATGTATCCTTCCAGTTGTTTTCGAAAGAGGATGACCACATCCTGTGTGAGAAGTCTCTAATGGAGCTGTGAGCATCTTCTTGAATATATCTAGTACTAGTGGAAGTTAAACAAGTAATTTTTCTGTCAGTTGTGAGCTTTGTTAACTCAATACATGATTTGGGTTCCGGTTTATTAAAGTCATTTTTATTTTCTATTTCCAAAAGGGGAGAACCATTTATATCTGCGGTGTGAAACTTCCCTCTATCCCTCATGTCTGATTCTGGTTTTCAGATGTCAGATTCAGCAAACATTTGGGCTGGAGTAGAGGCTTTTTGCTGCTCTTCCACATGGTTGTCGAGGTTTGAGGTTGTTATATCATTTTGCTTCTTCTTTTGCTTTTTGCCTTTTTTTTGTCTTTTCTCGCCTTCCGATAAAATAGCATTCTGTTTGTCTTTTTCCACCTGTCACTTTAGTTGTCTTTGATTTCCGTAATTTTTGGAAGAATCTGCAGTGGAGTGCAGACATAAGTTCGTTTTGGTACAGCTGACACATCGTTTTGGTGGAGACTAGAAGACATGTTGAGAAGTGATAATTTCTCCTTCAGGGCAGAGGAAATAAATATCTATCATGTCCAGAATACATGCAGTAATGTCAATTATCCTGTATTTAGAGAAACCAGTACTCCCAGAATAGAAACCAATCCTCAGGCAAGCTGCATATTTCCAAATGTACAGCCACTCCCCGACTTACGGAAATTCGACTTTACGTAAGTTTTTGCTGGCTGGTGCAAACTTTTCCATGATAATTTTTTCCAAAATAAAAATTATCATGGAAAAGTTTTCCAAAATACATTTCCATGATACTTTTCATGGAAATGTATTTTGAATCCCATGGGAATAAATGGAGGTATCATGAAAATATCGTAATGTGAACACAATAACACTTTTTTTTTTTTTTTTTTTTTTTGTTAATTCGTTCCAGGACCTCGGAGGTTGAAATTTTCACTAAAAGGTCATTTTTATAATGGAAATTGCACTATACTTTCATTATTATCATATGTTCCGCTATAAGAATCAGTTTTTGAATGCCTTTGTGATATTTTTCTAAAACATTTCTGGAGGTCACTACCATAAAACAATTTGCACTTTCCGGTTTATTGGGCTTTTCTGTTAGTGCATCTAATTATAAACTAGTAGTAAACTCGATCTTATTGCAATAATCCCAATAACTGGAATTGTGGTTTTTACGTTATTATGGTGAAATGTGTTCTCCCCTTCACTGAAATCTTCAATCATATAAAAAAACAAATAAATTTTCAGTATCTTCTCTTCATTCCTATTTACTTATTATAATGATGAAGGGAAAGCGACCAATGGAAAGTGCAAGTGCTGGCAGTGCTAGGAAATGAAACAAAACAAATTTGATTTAGAAATGAAGATGACTAATTAAGAAGTACGAATCAGAACAGTTTTTCGTGTATTGCTTGGAATTAGGTCTCTCTGCTTCAACAGTGAATACTATTTTAAGGGACAGTGCATGTATAAAAGAACATGTTAAAAGATCAACATATTTCATGCTGGGGCCAGCCCGCCCCAACAGTGATCACAAAACAGCATTCAGGTGCTATATCGAAGATGGAAAAGCTATTAATAATATGGATGGAAAATCAGATTCAGAAGGATGTGACCCTGAATCTAACAGCCATTCAAGCAAGAAGTGTTTATGAAGATAACAATAAGTATCACAAACCAAAAGCCAAGTTCGTGGCAAGCAACGGGTGGTTTAATAGGTTCAAGCCTCAATGCTGGTTTCCAAAACATTAAAGTATGCAGAGAAGTCGCCAGTGCCGATTCTGCAGCTGCAGAGAAATTGTGATTTGTTGGAAAAAACCCCTTTTAAACCTGCACAGCCCTCAAATTCTGTAGCAGCGTGCTTATCAGCTTGAGAATTAATTCTGGCAACGATGATCGAAAGGTAAAACTTGCTGACATTATGCCTGTCTCCTCTCTCTTTTTGTAATTTTATAATTTTGAAATTTTTGTAATTTTTCCTATGCATGAGATAAATTGAATAAATAATTCTGTGTACATGTTTGTCGAACATTTCTTTTTTGCTTCTATCAAATTCAGTGCACATAGTTGTGAGTGCGAAATGTCCCTAAATGCTTATTTAGGGAAATTCTAAATAAGGGAAAAAGAATTTCCCTAAATGCTTATTTAGGGAAATTCTGACTTACGTAAAATTCGACTTATATAGTGTTCCGCGGAACGCAATCCTTATGTTAATCTGGGAGTGGCTGTATTTTTGAAAAACAATTATTAGACTCTTAATATGTACTGAATGTATACTGATCATATAATTGTACTAAACTAAATGATAACTATTTTTTACTAAATGATGTTTTTTGAAGTTCTTGTTAATAAATAATGCTGGCTTACTGATTTATGTTTAGCTGGCTTATCAATTTATGTTTGTGAGTCTATCTAATGCTGTACTTATTGTACTTAACTCAAAATATATTATTTTAGACAAATGTAATTGAGGCTTCTCCTGAGATGATGATAGAAACAGAGAAAGAATGGTACTTTGGTAATGCAGAAAAGGAGCGAAGAGGTCCCTTCAGTTTTGGTGAGGTGGGACTTTGTATTTTGTTTTTCAAATATCCCAAATATGGAAGTAAACCAAGTTAGAAACTTAAATTTTTCTATATCTTAAATACTGCATTTTATTAGTAGGTTATTAATATTTTTTGTTAAATTAATATAAAACCTATTAACATGACATTACTTAATATGAACTCACTACTTTAAAAGTCATCTCTGCTCTTCCACAAATATAAGCATTTCTATATTTATAGTTTGAAATCTTATGCACCAATAAAAAAAATCTGTTGAAGTATCATGCCTGTTCAAATAGTTGTTTGTTATTTGGTTTTTAGGAGCAACTAAGCAACAAAGCAACTAAGGCCATATTGCTCCAGGAATATGCGGTGGTCATTCCCTAACCTTTCCGCATCCTCCGTATTTGGTGGTGACAGGCTCGAACCCCGGTCAAATCAAGAAGCATGTGCTACGCACTGCTGCTCCTTCCCACCTGTCTATGGGGATGCCCTGTTCAAATAGTAAACTAATACAGGGTGGGCAAAAACATTTACCTGTTTTAAACGTGGTGTCATTTTGGGGTAATGCAGTTGTGTCCTGGAATAGGGTACACTAAAGCATTCAGTAAAAATGGCGCTGTGATCAAATAAACATCATGCGTTTACTGTCAATACATTTTTTAAATCAGGTGACTGTCGTGAGTACTGAACATTAATTTAGATGCCACTTCATCGTTTGAAAAAATGGTAGTTTCTATTGTAAGACAACACTGGATGGATTTACAAATTTAGAACAGTATCTGGAACAGTTGTTAAATTTCTAAGTTAGATGCATACTCCAGAATATATTGAAAAAATCAGAGCAGTGATACAGCAGTCTTCGAATATCTGTTAATCATCAGTCAAGAGAATAGAACATATTTGAACAAAGTATGTCTAGTGCTGTATATTGCATATTGATTTAAAGTTCCGTTCATAAAAATGCAAATGGTTCAACAATTCGTGATTTGGACACACATTTTAATTCTGCGGTCTTTTCCTGATGATGATGCTGATCCAGACTTAATTAATCATTAAATCATGAATGAAGAAGCCCACTTTCATTTGAATGGGTATGTAAATTAACAAAGTTTTAGACATTGGGCAGCCGAGAATCCACATTGCTTCATGAACACATCACAGCCAAAAAGTTATTTGGGAAGGGGGTGCCTGCTTTCAGCATCATCTGCTTTGCAAAAACTTGTAAGATAGGCTGTTCACCTAAAAAAAAAAAAAAAAAAAAAAGTCAATTTACGAAATGTCTGGTTTCAACAGGATGATGTGTGGCAGACTGGAAGACTTTCCATGGATGCTGTGAAGGAAATATTTCCAAATCACATGTCTCACCTTGGTAACCACAATCACTAGACTTGTCTGATTGCAATTTATTTTTGTGAGGTTTCATAAAATCCATCTATGTAAATCATCCATGGACACTTGAGTAATTGGAACAAAATATTCATGAGGGAATTGAAAGAATGTATAACCAGATGCATTACATAGAGCAATGGATAATGCGAGAATGAGTAGAGGATTGTGTTTGTAATGGTGGTGGCCATTAAAGGACATCATTTTCTAACACAGAGGTTTGGAACATAAATGTTTTGATGTATATTATTAAACTATAATAAATGTCTTTTCCAATTTGCAAATTAGTGATTTCACCACCATTTCTTCCAAGTTTTCTTGTACTGCATCTTCAAAAGTTCAAACAGCTGACAGAAAATTTGACATTTAGTAAACATTTTTATGTTATGTTCTTTATCTTGAAATATACTCAGACTTTTCTATAAAACTGAATAATGGGGGGTAAAGTGGCATTATCCCTGTTTCCCCAAAAATTCTAAACTGGAATGATACATAGGATACAGCAGATTAAAGCAGCATTTCAGATAGGTAATCTGTGGTCCTTCTTCAGTTACATTGAATATTTACACAGATTAACATGAAATAGGAAGTATGGAGATGACTTGCTGCTATAGAATACCGATCTGAAATGTCATTTTATCTGTTCTAGTTTGTGTATTGTTGATTAACACAACTCTCTGTATTCTAGTCAACAACAGTTAATTCAGTAATTTAGAACAAAAATTAATTTATATACTACATGTTCTGAGACAATATGAATTGGCCAAAAACTTACTTTAAATTTAAAAAAAAAAAAAAAAAGGGAAGGCATAAACTTAGCCGTGCAATTAGTGTCTTGTTTTCTGAATGCAGATCCTTTGACTGAAAGGAACACAAAGTTCAAAAGTTCACAATCCTAGAATACTGATTTTTTAAAGAGAACAGAAGGTACCCAAAATCTAGATGCCGCAGAAAAAAAAAGTTCAAAAGGTGAAGATATTATGCAACTGAGAAAATTTTCATGTTGGATTGTGCTTGGCAGCAATGAAGAGATAGAAAATAAAATAAGCATACATTATCTGATTTATATGTATCACAATCTTTTGTTCAGTTATTACTAATTTTAATAAAAATTAAGTTTTCAATAGTTATAAAAAAAAAGATGTATTTTTGTTAGATTTTGCGAAATCCCCCTTTTGTACTGGTTCTTAGTACCGTATAACATGGTTTTGCGCTACAAGAGATTTTATTGGAACCTAGCTACCATGTTATATGAGGGTTACCTGTAGTAACAAGTACAGTAGATATGAGTATATGCAGTAGTCACCTTTTCCAGTTTCCAATATGTAATGCTGATTCTTTGAACTCATTATTTTTTATTTATTTTTTTTTCATAATTTGTTTTGGGAGCTGTGATCATTATATCCACAGTATATCTGAAATTGCTGTTTGAAGAGCTGTGCTATATTGATTAGTAGTAGTGTTAAATGTTGCAAGGAAACACTTATACAGCATGCAAAAAAATAAAAATAGAAAGGGATGGGGGAAGCAATTCCCACGTTACTTATCTAGTTCCTCTAATAAATTGTCTAGTTTTCCCTAAATTTATTCAAACTAATCACTGGCTGAAAGCAAATTTCCATACAACTGTACTGCAACCAGAGGTATAGCTAGGTTTTTGGCACCCTTGGCAAATTCGTCACTACGCACCTTTTTTTTTTTTTTTGGATAATTGGTAAAATCATAATAAATAGTAATAAGTACATTTGGATCTCTGTTTAATGAACAGAGTGTGATGAGCAGCCTGGCTCACCGCCCAGTGGCGGCGGTGGTCAACGTGGGGTCTTACTATGGGCTCTGCAGGCAAGCAGCCAGAGGCAAAATAACAGAACATAACAGTACTCTGAAGCAAATAAACTTTTCTAGCTTTTACAGAGATTCTGTACGTCTTCACAAAGTACTCTGGAGCAGATGTGGGAAACCACTGGTGGCACCTTCCACAAAACACTATGCCACTATGTTTAATGAACTTCTTTACAGTGAATTTTTTTTGAATTTCCCTTGGTAATTACATTTAAAATAGTTTCCGTAGAACAAAGAAAATTTTCCTTGTTTGCACCTCTAGCCTTCAAGAAATTTAGATAACAGTGCTGTTGCTAAGAGCAAATTACAAGCTAAAGAGATTTATTATCAAATGCTGTTATTTGGTTTTTAGGAGCATTAGCAACTAAGGCCATATTTCTCCGGGATATGCGGTGGTCATTCCCTGATCTTTCCACATCCTCCGTATTTGGTGGTCACGGGCTCGAACCCCGGTCTAATCAAGAAGCGTGTGCTATGCACTGCTGCTCCTATCCATAGCCAGTGGGCAAATCAAGGCATATTCCACATTCGGACAATAGGCCCAGTCAACCTTCTACTGTAAGCACCCTGTTAGAGATTCTCTCTCTGAGCAGCAGTGTACTTTTGCCACTGCTGCTGATATAATTGCTGTTAGCAGTTCTAGAACTATTCTGGCTAGATAGCATGGAGAGCATCTTGAGTTTCAATGTTATGTAATGTGTATGTATTTCCTATGTGTGCATCTCTTATGTCTGTATGAATGTGGAGCTGAATATGTATTATAAACCCTTAGTACCACCGTGCCACGATGAAGAGTGGTTTTTCTTTTTCTCAAGTGCTCATGTGTTGTTTCTTGGAAGTGAATCATCCACACTTTGCCTTAAATTTCCTCTATTTCTGTTACAGTAGTTGAATATCCGAGTGACTCCGACATTTTAGACAGTTTCAAAAAAAATAAAATTCAAATTTTTAAGAACTAGCGGCAATATTGAATGGTATCATCATTTGTTTCATCCTCATTCAAGTTATGTTTGTTTTCGCTGACAATTTCAGGTTTGTAGTGGCTTACTGTAAGCCAGTTTTGTAAACTAGCGGAACGTTTGGTGTTTTTTTTTTTAATTTCCTCTTTATGCAGTCTTTTTATGAGGTACTGATATCCGCTTTTTTGTTTGGCGGCATATCTAAAATTAGTTGGGCTTTTGTTGCTTTACTTAAATTATAAATTGCAATATTCACAATTTACCTATAGCAAGAAAAAACACTATACACACATTATTTATAAGCTCTAACTTATTCAGTATTGTAGAACTTACACAATGCGTGAATTGCGAACTGTTATGCATTGCATTCAAGCATGCTCTGATGAAATGGTCGCTCGATTGGTCCCTTCAAAGATAGGGACCAATCAAGGATGGCAAATACAGGTGGGTCCCTGGTATCCGTGTATTCATTATCCGAGTTCCGGCAGTTATGAGGATTTGAAAATTAAAGAATTAAAGCCTTTTCCCTTTAGAAAATTACCAAGCATTTCAATAGTTTTTGCGAGAATGATCTTCATGATTGTGCAACAAATGTTAAGCACGAAGTTAAAGACCTAACTAAATAATACGACAATTTTATCTGAAAAAATATGGCAAAACAAACACACGAACAACTTCATTCTTTATTTGTACAAATGAAAAATAGTGTAACTTCAATAAATTTTACTTAATCTTACATTGTGTAATATATTATAATAAAAATGTCTAATAAAATAATTTTCGCATTTTTCAGTTCCTTCATCCAGTTTTTACTATGTACAAGTACATAATAAACATTACAATATAATATCAGTGTAGATACACCATATCTACTCATCTTTCACAACGAGTTGCTCATATACCAGGGTACCTGCCCACCCAACCACCCATCCACCGATGAAAAGCCAACTAGCATTGAAATGGTGCCGTCTGGGTGGTGGTACCCACCAAGAATAAGTAACAATACTTATTCGAGGTAGTGCAATACATGGGCTACTCGTTGTGAAGGATGAGCACAATATGAGATACAGATGAAATCATGCTTTTCACACTACTATCACAGTTTTTCTTTAAGAGTTTTCTATGGGGTATCTACACTGATATTATATAGAATCTTAAACTCTTAAAATATTATGCCTAGTGGCATTTAGTTTATTTAAATAATAAACATTACGAAAATTTGTCCCCGTTTTAAGTGCCATTTTCTGGAACCAGTTATCCTAGGATAACGAGGATCCCCTATACTCAGATTTAAGGATGCATGCAGGTTTGAATCGCCCGCTAAAAACATGCGGCAAAAATTAATTTTCACCCCGTTCTCTGCTCTCTCATCCTAATGCGACATCATCTAGGGGTGCCATTTCGACAGCTAGCCTCGTGTCAAAATAGTTTGACATGGAAATGATGTGGCCTGTAAGTGCGCCCTTCTGATACTGGCACCCTTGGCACCTGCACCAATGCCAAGGCCTTCCTATGCTACAGACTGCAACCATCCTTTCTCAGTTTAAATTTATCTATCTTTATGTGCATTTCATGAGTAAGAATAAAATAATTTGTTTTTTGTTTTCCAAGTAATAAAATATCTGAGATTGTTTTATTACTTGAAAAACAACAAACTTAAAACAGTTGACAGTGATAAAAATTAGTATTTGTGCTGTCTCACAAGAAGCACAGTATTGCTGATAGGATTGTACATGGTGTTTTAGAAGTATTTATTCCATTTTATAACACTTTGGTTAAGCCACATTTTGACTGTAGTTACAGGTTTGGAATTCCCATTTTGGGAAGGATGTGATCTGCTGAAAAAAAGTGCAGTGAAGTGCAACATGACTAAGTCTTTAAATTAGATGTCTGTGTTGAAGCTTTGAACCTTTTGAATAAATTAAATAAATGAGTTATATGTAAATTTTTTTTTTAATCTTCAATTTTTGTAAAAATATTAAACTAACCTTAATACAACCAATGTTCATATACTTTACAAAGCTCATCTCCAGTTTGGTTTGGTTTGATTAGCAAATATGCGTTGTCTGTTTAGATTAAGTAGAGCTGTTTGGCACGGCTTTGTATTTGCTATAGGTTTAGATTAGGTGTGGCTGTTCAGCATAGGTTTGAACCAGTAGAGTTCACCTGTTGGCTGATGAGAAGCTAGCTTCAAAACAGCTATCCTGGCAGTATCTCTCATTTTTAAATGCATAGCAGTTTCCCTTTCAGGTAATGGTATGCAATTTAAAGATATTGGTAATTTAGCTGATCCATGATATGGTATTTGTTTGATTCATAAGATTTTTAATTGATTTTTAGTGGGAACAGAATATTCTCCCTGATCAAACTAATGCAGTAATGCACTTAGAACATCTTGTATTTATTTATTTTGGGTTTACCTTTGCCTAAACAAGGAATATTTCAACACCTTTATTTTAAATCAATGTATGAACAATACAATACAATGCAACATATGCACTTTGATTTTTAGGTTGTTTTCTACAACAGTGAGTTGAAAGCTCTCTCTGTAGCAAGCTATATTTTATGGTAATAAGCTTGCATGCACGAGTAGTCTCCATCTAGAAAACATCTGATAAACACCATCAGTTTTCCTGAAAAGATACTTTTTAAATGATCTAATGTAAATCTTTATTGTCTAACTTTTGAAAAAACTTATACCTGTGAACATAGTGTGTGTTACCTATAAATTGAGAAGACTACATGAATTTTGGCATCTCTGAACATCTGCTTGATTCTGCATGCAAACTGGCTCTGGTACAGAATGGAGTCATGTACCAGAAACAAAATTCTTGCATTTGCAAGCAGCACGATTCTCTTCTAATTCCAAGGTGTTTTTCAAATGTTCGTAAAAGTTTCTAAACTTAAATAGTTATTTAATCATTTGCAAATCATAAATTAACTTAACATTATTTGCAAAAATAATAGATAATTTGAGGTATGTAGGAAATGAGTTTAAAAATAATTTCAGCTGCTGAAAGGTAATTTTCTAAGAGCAGGGCTGAAATTTCTGTGCCCGTTATGTTTATATCTAAAATATCACTGATCTTATCATATATCTATCACCGGATTGTACAAACTTTTGAGTGTTCGATCTCAATTAAATAAATCTCAGAGATGTATAATAAAATTCATGTCTATATTAGTGATGTCAGATAATGCATTATGCCGCCTTCTTGAAATTATACACTTTTAATGAGTTGGTTGGCTTGAACATCATGTAATTCTTTGAACTTACCATAAGCGGCTACTATAATTTTAATTAAGCCTAAAGAAAGGTTCACAAAAGCAATTCTTTAGAGCCAGCCTGATTTACAAAGCTGCACTATCCAAAAATGCATGACATTTTGAGGCAACTTATTTATATTCTTTGTAAGATGTTAAGATCAATCTCATTATTTTTGCTCAAATTCTGAAATACTCATAGTATCTGATTTTGCTTTTAGTGTAGGAAAAGAATCAAGCGATTATCAAGCATATATGTCTCTGTTTGCTGGTGTGCTCTAGTTTGTCGTGGTATTAAGCAGCATTAAGAATAACAGACTGATCTCTTCTAAGAAATGGATTATTATTTTTTTTTTCTTTTGCAGATGGCAAAGCCTAAGGACATGCATTTAAATTAAAGAATAGTTGCAAGGATATTATCTTTTAGCTAAAGGGGCATTAAGAACAAATTACCACCTTATCATGTAGAACTAGAGTATAGGTAAATTTGAGGAAAATTGAATGGGTATTTTAATAAAACTAAATGACTTACTACTGAATAAAGACTTGTTTCATTGCATTGATTTTTTTCCTTTGTTAATTAAAGGACTATATATAACACCTAATATAATATTGATTTTGATATACTATAAGTTGCAATTAAACCTGTACCTTTCTGGTTTATTTCTCAGTGTCTTACAGTGATAAACATAATTTAAAACCATTCAATTTTCATTTCATTTATTTTGGAAATAGTGATTTCCAAATTTCAACATCTCAAGACATGTAATGTTGAAAGCAACAGAAATGACCAGAAACCTATTCACTTTATCAAAAGTGCTACACCTAAAATCTTTGAATCAGCTATATTGAGCAGCCAAAAGACAAGTCTAACTAGATAGCCTCTTATTTTAGGTTATTAATGGGGACATATTTTATTAATGCTAATGTTGCAAGACAACTACTTGACATGCTCCCCTGAGCTGCTGTTAAATCTTATGATATGTCTTCTATCCAACATGTCTGGACATGGTGGATTGCAACTTAAAGCCATGTTTCAACCAGCCTATACCATAGAAGTTTTTGAGGGAACAGTTAATCTAGGCATGGAGAGATTCCACACAAAGATACCTTTTGACTCAGTGCCAAAGCTCATGATGAATTAAGGCCTTTCATTCTGATGTTTTGAACATTTCTCAACTTTACTTTTACTTCTTTGAATACCCAAGTTTATATAAATCAGTTGACACTTTTAGATGGAGTAAATTATCCAACAATGAGTGTATTAGCAATTTATAGTAATTTTTGAAATATTTATCACCACCTGAGAGTGCTCACTCTGCAATACTAAAAATATAGAAGCCAATATCATCAAAAGAAATCTTTAAAAAGAACTCCATGTGTGTGTGTGTATATATATATATAGTCAACATTGAATAACACAGCCATTTTATACTGATTGAGAAACATTATTGTACTGAAATTTGGTTATAATTGGCACCTATATTGCTAATTGTCATTCACTAAACTTGAGAATTGTTATTTCTGACAGAATGGAGCATGCATACATCTCAAAAAAAAAAAAAAAATTTAGAACTACTCTCTTCTGAATGCCTGTACCCAGTTTACATTGATTTTTTTTTATTGATTTTACGGTACAGGATCTTAGGAGCAATACTTAATTTCAAATGAGTTATGACTGCTCCCATTCTTTCTTTCTTTCTGCTCCTTTTCTTTTTCACTAAATCTGAAAATTGTTATATCACAGAGTATAACATGTGGGCATCTCAAAAAAATTTAGAACTGCTTTTGAATGTCAGTGAAATGGGTAAACATTTGAGATTCACAACTTGTAGGCCCTAAAGAAATCTGAGATGGATCTTGAAATGTTTTTAAGCTTTGTTAATAGTTTTAATATGTATATTTTAATGATATAACAGTGTGAATGAAGAAATTCCTTGAAGCCTTTTAAAAGATGGGCTATGTTACTAAAAAAGGTGAGGTGCCGATTTGTATTACTTGCAAATCAGTAATGTTACTTGCCAAAGAAATGGTTTTAGTATTAGTATCATCAATATGATTGCAAATCAGTAATGTTACTTGCCAAAGAAATGGTTTTAGTATTAGTATCATCAATATGATTGCAAATCAGTAATGTTACTTGCCAAAGAAATGGTTTTAGTATTAGTATCATCAATACAATTGCAAAGAAACAATTTTATATGACATCCGCATAAAACGAATAAATAAAAATAAATAAATAACCACTCAGTTGTCCATACCATCTAATAATCTATCCATTCCTTTAAATTTATTCAGACTAACGAAATCCACAACACTGCTGAAGTTTAACCCAGCAAATACCTGAGGATGAATTTCTGCACATCCATTAGCATTAGTGTAAAAGCAAGTATATGTTTGTTGTTTGTTCTCATAGTAACTCTTAACACTGACCATATAAGTGCACCCCATGAGGCCATCGGCAGGTATTTTAATCTCTTTTTCTCCTACTTTTCAAGTTATTGTGTCTCCCAATGGTTGATGTCAGAGCAGTTCCCCTTCTGTTTCAGGCTGCCATTAAAGCATTAGTAAAAAAAAAAAAAAAAAAAACCTGCTTGCCATTCACCTCTCCATCCAATCCAAAAGTTTGAATTTTTTTAAGCTATCAACTTGACAAATTTCTGCACATCTTTTCTGCAACTGCCTTTCTTCAATTTGAATTTATGCCCCTTCAAGTGCATAATTTGAGCATCATCTGCAAACTTGGACGTTAAGCCTGTTACACCTTTATCAGTATCATGATAAATATAGAAAACAACAGTGGTCCCAACACTGAACCCTGGGGACTCCTCTAATAACATTAGTCCACGATGAGCGTGTCTGTTGATTACCACTCTCTGTCTTCTCCCATTGAGACTATCCTTTTATCCATGGCAGCAACGTTCCCTTAATACCCTACTGCTCCAATTTGTACAGCAGCCTTCTATGTGCAAAAGTATCAGAAGCTTCCTGAAATCAGAGTACAGCCACTCCCTGACTTACGTAAGGGTTGCGTTCTGCGGAACTCTACGTAAATCAAATTTTACGTAAGTCGGAATTTCCTAAATGCTTGTGCAGCACTCGCAATTATGCACATTGGATTTGATTGAAGCAAAAAAGAAATGTTCAATGAACATGTAAATAAAATTATTTATTCATTTTTTTTATCTCATGCATAGGAAAATTAAAGTGTACAAAATTACAGAAGTGTGCAATTACAAAAATTTTACTTTAACGTGGCGGAAACCAGCACGATGCTTGTCACAAACTAGGCTTGAGGTTCGTGTACTTATCCTTAATATATTCATAAATACTTCTTGCTTTTGTTTGAATGGCCATTAGACTCAGGGGGCACTCACTTCAGAATCTCATTTTCTATCCATATTATTAATAACTTTTCCATCTTCAATATAGCACCTGAACACTGTTTTCTGATCACTGTTGATCTTAAATGCATTGGTCCTTTAATATCTTCTTTTATACTTGCACTGTCCTTTAAAATAGTATTCATTGTTGAAGCAGCGAGACCTAATTACCATGCAGTAGACAACAAACTTTGGCCTCCTTCGTTCTTAATCATTTTCATCTTCGTTTCTAAATCAATTTTGTTTCATTTCCTAGCACTGTCACCACTTGCACTTTCCGTTGGTTGCTTTCACTTCATCATTGTAATAATTAAATAGGAATGAAGAGAAGATTCTGAAAATTTAATTTGCTTTTTTATATTATTGAAAATTTCAGTGAAGGGGAAACACATTTCACCATAATAACATAAAAACTCACACAATTCCAGTTATCAGTATTATCACAAATGTATATTAGATTGCGCTAACAGAAAAGCACAATAAACTGGAAAGTGCAAATTGTTTGTGGGCACCTGTACGTGGTGAGGGGACCTCCCAGTGATGCTGCTGGGCTTCCAGATTAGCATCACTGGGATCTAACGCCCATACCTTGGTTCCAGGGTTCCTTTGGAATCCGGCATGTGCAGCCATGTGCCGCAACCCGTGGAATTCGGAAAGGGGGATCCTGGTGGTTGAGGGGCCCAGCCTTAATATGCCACTTTGGCCCCTGCTTCGACAAGACGGGTGGTCCTGGACCGGCCTGACTGGGATCAATCAGCGGGTGGTTCTTACTGCTAGGGTCAACTCCGTTCCAATAAGTCTCCCTCCCTTTGGTCCTGGGACGGGATCAAGGCTTATTGGAAATGTGGGTATGGTGCTCCTAAGCTAACTTGGCTTCCCATTCATGTACGCAGTACCTGCTAGTTCACGAGTGGGCGTCCCCTCGTAGGGCTCCGTGGTGGGTGAGGTACTTAAAGCATCAGAAATTTTTATCTTACTCCTATGAGTAATTTAAATCCTCCTCCTTCTTCTGGGGGCCCTAACAAAGCCCCTACCTAATCGAGATGATAACACAGACAACACCTCTGTCAAAAGAGCCAGAACTGAGGATAAAACACCATCTGTAACATCGCTTTTCCTCATTCTCCATTAGACCGGAGAGCAGTCAATTGGAAAGATGTCACCCTTCTTTATCCAGAAAGGATTAGAAGGTTTGGCAGGATCACCTAAATCTGTAAAACTGCTTTCTGGTGACCTTTTGGTCGAAGCTACAACTATGAAACACTGTGAATACCTATCACCGTAACCCCACACAAAACTATGAACTCTTCACAAGGTGTCATTTTAGAGTGGGACCTTCTTCATGTCTCTGAAGAAGAGATCTTCTCTGAATTGAAAGAACAAGGAGTGACGGCTGTCAAAAGAATATCAATGCGAAAGGATGGGAATCTCGTCCCTACCCAAGTTCTCATCCTAACATTCAACACCCCACGGCCTCTCAAGTTCCATCAAGGCAGGGTATTTAAACTGCCCAGTGAGGATTTATATTCAACCCACTGAGGTGTTTTAATTGCCAAAAATACGGCCACCATTCACAAACGGCTTGTCATGGTAACCCTGCCTGTGCTCAATGTGGGGCGAAAGATCACAAGAGCAAGGAATGTTCAGCTTCCAAACCGATCTGTATAAATTGCTAAGGAGAGCACCCTGCCTACTCCAGAGCATGCCAGTGGTGGAAAGATGAAAAAGAGATCCAAAAACTAAAAACAGAACTGAATATCTCCTACCCAGAGGCTAGAAAATGCATACAACCAATAAATAGCGGGAAGCCTTCATATACCCAGACGGTTTCTGCGAAGTGCACTATCGGTACGCAAACTGAGATGACTGTACCACCAAGAGAGTCATTCACTCCAATTGCACGCTATTTATTGAGTTCACAAAAGCCCACCAAAAAAACACAGTCAGCTGCCACTCCTATATCCGTACCTCTAGTGCTCCATCACTAACAAAACCAAGTGGTAAAGACAATAACAGTAATAACAGAAACAATGGATGTAGAGGACAAGGAGGTACCGGATGAATCAGTCTTGGAACTCTTTGTGGAGGAAGAAATGGACATGGACAGTGTCCATTCTTCCCCAAAAAAAGATAAATCCAAGACTGACAAAAGTAAGCCCTCAGTACCTCGGAAGCCACCTGATGGACCCACCAAGCCAAAATAATGGCTAAATTCCTACAATAGAATTGTCGTGGATTCCGGCGAAATACTGATGACATCAAGGCCCTCCTGCAAAAGCATGAGCCAGTTTGCTTTTACTTGCAGGAGACTTATCTAAAGGCAAATGATAATCCCACTATGCATAACATCACAATTTTTCATAAGGATAGAATTGCGGATGGTCCTGCTCATGGAGGAGTGGCTATCCTTGTGGGCAACCAGACCCCAGTTCAGTGCTTGCTAGTTATAACCTGCATAGAGGCTGTTGCAATTCGCCTTACAGTGGGATTTTTATTAACCGTCTGCTCTATTTATTTGCCACCTGGGACTGACATCTCCCAGGAAGACCTTGATGATCTTGTAATGCAGTTGCCTCCCCCTTTCTTACTTCTCGGGGATTTTAATGGACATAACACCCTGTGGGGTAGTGCTAGCATCAATAGAAGGGGACGAGTCATAGAGCGTATGCTAAATGACAATGACCTTTCCCTTCTAAATATTGGAACAAACACCTTCTTCCACATGCTTACCGGCACCTCCGTAGCCGGTGGGCAGGAGCAGAAGTCATAGTACACGCTTCTTGATTAGACCGGGATTCGAGTCCGTGACCACCAAATATGGAGGATGCGGAAAAGTCAGGGAATGACCACCGCATATCCCGGAACAATATGGCCTTAGTTGCTAATGGTCCTAAAAACCAAATAACAAACAAACAAACAAACAAACAAACAAACCACATGCCTACTTGTATGTTTTCTGCCATTGATCTCTCTATCTGTTCCCCTTCTCTATTCCCTTCACTCACTTGGGAAGTGGAGGAGAACCCATACGGAAGTGATCACTTCCCTGTGACAACCTCGTTACACAGTGAAAGACCGTGTCTTCCTTTCAGGTTACCACTGTGGAAGACTGATCAGGCTGACTGGACTGCCTTCCAACATCAGGCAAATTTTGACCTCAGTACCGTCAGTCAGGAGCCTATCAATGATGCAGTGACGTACATCACAGAAAATATCGTCCAAGCAGCTGCGAATGCCATCCCATAAACATCTGCCCGATTTCCACCATTTCCCAAACCATGGTGGAATTCACAATGCACAGCAAGCAGCTGAAAAGGCTCAAAACAAAGCATGAGGGATATTCAGCCAATATCCTACCATGACCAACCTTATAGCCTTTAAACGTGCATGAACCAAAACACGCTACATCCACCGTCAGAGCCAAAAGGAATCGTGGATCCGTTTTACTTCATCAATTACTCAGTCCACTAGTACTAACTTGATCTGGGATAAAATCTGGAAAATGAAGGGAAAATATACATCCCACACTTCTTCAATCCTAGATTATAATGGATGCACTATTGCAGATCCAACTGCAATAGCCAATTCTCTTGGGGAAACATTCCCTAACATCTCTGTGACATCTTCGTATTCCCCAGAGTTCCTGATCCTGAAACATAAAATCGAAAAACAGGCACTTAATTTTAACTCTAAGAGCATTTATCCCTACAACGGGTCATTCACTATACAGGAACTGAAAAGAGCTTTTATTCTTTCCAAAGCAAGTGTTGTTGGACCAGATGGCATCCATTATAAAATGATTAAGCATCTTTCACCAAAATCTATGGATCATCTGCTCCTTCTATATAACAGAATCTTTATTTGAAGGGCAGTTTCCGGATTCCTGGGGCAAGGCAATCGTTCTTGCCTTTGCTAAGCCAGGAAAGGATCCAGAAGTCACTGCTAATTATCGTCCTATTGCTCTGACTAGCTGTCTGTGCAAAATCCTGGAGAGAATGGTTAATTTTCGTTTAATATGGTATTTAGAATCAAATGACCTTCTCTCCAACATCCAGTGCGGCTTCCGAAGGAACCGGTCCACTCTGGACCATCTTATTAGACTGGAAACATCCATCCGGGATGCTTTCCTAAAACGTGAACATTTGGTGTCTGTATTCTTTGACATGGAGAAAGCGTATGACACAACATGTTAGATTTGGCATCTTAAAAGATTTGCATAGCCTTGGCCTTAGAGGGCATCTCCCCATTTTTATTAAAAACTTTTTAGCCAATCGATCTTTCCAAGTTCGTGTGGGATCCTCACTCTCTCGTTCCTTCAGCCAAGAGGAGGGAGTACCACAAGGCTCAGTATTGGGTGTCACGCTTTTTGCCATCAAAGTAAATTCCATCACAGAACAACTTCCTCTAACTGTAAATAGTGCCCTCTATGTTGATGACTTTAGCATATTTTGTCAGTCATGCAACGTGAGGGTTATTGAAAGACAACTGCAAAAAGCCATTGATCAGCTAAATTCGTGGGCACTGTCTAATGGATTCAGGTTCTCGCTGCAGAAGACCGTTTGCATACACTTTTGTCATAAGCATAATCTTCATCCTGAACCTGAATTAAGGCTTGGACAAAATGCTATTCCAGTAGCGGCGAACACTAAATTCTTGGGACTCGTATTTGATAAAAAGCTGACCTTTCTGGATCACATCTGTCAACTCCGTACAAAATGCACAAGAGGCTTGAATATTCTCCGCTCTCTCTCCTCTACATCTTGGGGTGCGGACCGATGCACCCTTCTACGGCTTTACTGTGCTTGTACGATCCAAATTAGATTACGGGTCCCAGGTATACTCCTCGGCCAGAGAGAGTGTCCTTCGATGGCTGGACCCTGTCCACCCTCAGGCTATCTGTATCACTACTGGAACATTTTGAACATCTCCTGTCCAGAGCTTATACGTCAAAGCAAACAAACCACTGTTATCCCTTCGACATAAGCAGTTGTCTTTAAACTATGCTTTAAAGTTGAAATCCCTGCCTGACCATCCTACGTGGACATCCATTTTTGAACCATGTTGGGAAAACTTGTACAATATCCGTCAGACTGCCAACCGACCTTTTGGTATGCGTGTCCAAGAGCTACTCAGTTTAACATCATGGTAGACAAGGTTGCACAAACACCAAAAGAAACTCTTCCCTGGCATGCCCATACCCCATCGTGTGATTTTTCCCTTAAGAAATGGGTAAATTCTAAGACTCCATCTGTCTACCAGCAGCTGTATTCTGCACACCGAGCTGAGAACTCAGACTTCCTGCCAGTTTACACAGACGGCTGGAAGTCTGAGTCGTGCGTAGGATCTGCTGTTGTCTTTCCAAACACTATAATATCTCAGCAGATTCTTCCTTGAATCCAGCATATACACTGCAGAGTTGCATGCTATTGAGTTAGCCTTGGATCACATTCGAACTTGTTAATGCCAAAGGTCAATAATATATTCTGATTCTTTGAGTGTATTACAGGCTTTATTATCTTTGAGCGTCTTAGAGCCAGATGGGAAGGTGTATTACAGGCTTTATTATCTTAGAGCCAGATGGGAAGGAGCAGCAGTGCGTAGTACACGCTTCTTGATTAGACCGGGGTTCGAGCCCGTCACCACCAAATACGGAGGATGCGGAAAGGTCAGGGAATGACCACCGCATATCCCGGAGCAATATGGCCTTAGATGCTAATGCTCCTGAAAACCAAATAACAAACAAACATTATCTTTGAAACACAACTCTCATCCAGTTCTCTGTCGGGTTCAGCAGAAGATACATTCTCTTCATGAATACAAGTTTGATATCCGCTTCTGCTGGATTCCTAGCCACATTGGGATAAGGGGAAATGATTTGGCTGACACTGCAGCCAAATCAGCAGCTCCCACTAATAATCTTTGCCTGTCAGTCCCCTATACAGACTACAGGCAAATAATATGCAGCAAGATATATTCCCAGTGGCATAGAGAGAGAACAAATAAATTATACCAGATAAAGCCTGTAATAGAAACATGGCAGTCCAGTCTGCGCAGGAATCGGAGCGAGGAAGTTGTTCTTTCTCGACTCCGCATAGGACAGTCATCTGACACATTCGTTTCTGCCTAGGGCAGATGACCCTCCTATGTGCGAATCTTGCAACACCATTTTATGAATAAAGCATGTTTTAATAGATTGCATTAAATTTACCCATGTTCGCAATATATATTTTACCGCTTTTACTCATTCGACTGGGCCTTATACACTCAGTCAGATTTTATCAGACAACGACCATGTGTCAGCAGATAAGTTTTTACAAGCTATTAATATATACACACATATATAAATTGGATAATTTACCTTTAAACTTATACTGCCTTATATATATATATATATATATATATATATATATATATATATATATATATATATAACAATTTGATGAGGTAACCTTTTTAAAGATTACCAGAATTTATCTTTGTTGATATTTTAATCTTTTCTTGGTGCAGTATAACCGTAGTTGTTTTTGCACCAATAAAATCAATCAATCAATCAATTAAGCAAATTGTTTTATGGTTGTGACTTCCAGAAATGTGCTTCAGAAAAATATCACAGAGGCATACAAAATTGATTTCTATAACAGAACATATGATAACGATGAAAATGATAACGACGGACTGCGTACAATGCCCGACTACACAAAATTTCAACTTCTGAAGTCTTGGAACAAATTTCCAAAAAAAAAAAAAAAAAAAAATTTAAATAATAATGTGTTATTAGGTTCACATTATATTTTCACAATATCTCCATTTATTCCTACATGATGCAAAATACATTTCTTTTTTTTTTTTTTTTTTTTTTTTTTCTCAGTTTGCACTGACCACCAAAAACATGTAAAGTTGAATTTACGTAAGTCGGGGAGTGCCCGTATATAATATAAAATTATTTTTTGCATCCAGTTCCTTTATGACCACATTGCAATATCCAATCAAATTGGTCAGGCAAGATATTCAGATATTCCTTAACAAATCCATACTGTATGAACTTATCTGCCCTGCCATGGAATATTGTTCCCACATCTGGGGTGGTGACCCACAAATCCTCTCTCAGGCTTCTTGATTCTATTCAGAAGAGGGCAGTTAGGTTAATCAATGATTCATATCTAACAGAGTCTCTCCACTCGCTTTCTCATAGACGTACTGTTTCTGCTGCATGCCTCTTCTACAGATACTTCCATGGGCACTGTTCTTCTGAATTGGTTTCTATAATTCTAGCTCTCTCTCTTTCAAAACAGTCCGAACACGTGCCGCCACCAGCCAACATCCATTTACTGTCCAACTTCAAACCCACAGAACCAACTTTTCATCTTCTTCATTTGTTCATTTGCGCCTCCGTAGCCAGGTGGGAAGGAGCAGCAGTGCGTAGCACACGCTTCTTGATTAGACCGGGGTTCGAGCCCGTCACCACCAAATACGGAGGATGCGGAAAGGTCATGGAATGACCACCACATATTCCCGGAGCAATATGGCCTTAGTTGCTAATGCTCCTAAAAAAACCAAATAACAATAACAAATCATTTATTCATTCAACTGCCGTTTTCTGGAACAACCTTCCTTCATACGTATTTCCTGAAAATTACAATCTACAGAAGTTCAAGTCCAATGTCAACAAATATCTTCTTTCGTCTTCTCAACCTCCAACCCAAGCATGGTACTAAGTACAATAGGTTCTAATACCTCTCGTGTTTGGAGTTCACATAAAAAAAAAAAAAAAAAGTCTTGTTTAGATGATACTGCATTGCTTCTTTAACCAGTGTCTACATTATTTACCCTAGAAGAGACGTTAAAGTAACAGGCCTGTAATTACTTCTGTCACCCTTTGATCCCCCCTTTGTGAATTGGGAATACATTTCCACTTCAGTCAGTGGGGACCTCCCCTGATTGTTGTCATTATTATGGCTAAGGGTTTGCTTACTTCTTTTGCTTTCTCCTTCAATATAACTGGATAGATCCCATCCACCCCAGTTGCCTTTCTTATGTTTAACTTCAACAATTTCTCCTCCATTTTCTTCTCTGTTATTGCAAAATCATTTATCTCTCTCTTTCTCCGTTAGAGTTTGATAAGCTTCTGGCCTCTACATTCCCTAGAGAATGTGTGAATGTAGGTGTAATATTTTCATTCAGTTTGTCAGCTACCTGAGCAGGATCATCAACAGTAAACCATTGATATCCAGTGGACCAATCTGATTCTCCTCTTCCTTCTAAAGTTTACTTAAGTAAAGAAGACTTTGCTGTTTTTCTTTGCATCATTTGCTGAAGATTTCTTGTAATCTGCCTTCCCTTGCCTAACCTTCTTTGTGACTTGAATACAGACTAGTTTATATCTACCATAGGTTTCTGTGTCATCTGATAAATTATATGTATCCCATGCATTTTTCTTCTCTGCAAGTCTTATTAGTTCATCCCAAATCCATTTAGCCTAAATCTTGAACATCATTTTTTAGTTGGTATGAACAGCCTAGTAGCTACCAAGATTACTTTCTTGATTGTTTCCCATTTAGAATTTGCTGTTGGTAATATCATCAGTTGGTCCATGTATACAATTTAAAAACTGTCTGAGACCACTGTAGTCATCTTTACGCAAGCAAAAACCCTTTCCTTTACCTCTGATGGTAGTTACATCTTTAAGTAAATCCAACATCGGTACACTGGTCACTACCACCTATTGATTCATTTATCTGCAAATTCTTAATGCACAAATACTCACTGCTGATGACCAGATCAAGAGTATTACTCTCTCTCTCTGGTTGCCTCTCTAATGTTGCTGTAGAAAATAATCATCCAATAAATCCGTGCCTCCGTAGCCAGGTGGGAAGGAGCAACAGTGCATAGCACACGCTTCTTGATTAGACCAGGGTTCGAGCCCATCACCACCAAATATGGAGGATGCGGAAAGGTCAGGGAATGACCACCGCATATCCCGAGAGCAATATGGCCTGAGTTGCTAATGCTCCTAAAAGGCAAATAACAACAACATACAATAAATCCCCAAAAGTCTTGTTAGGTATTGACAAAATCCACAACTTCCAGTCAATATCTTGGAAGCTAAAATTTCCCATTATAAGACATTCTGAATTACTGGCTCACTCTTTCTCTGTACAATTATTTGTTGTGCTCATCAGAATAATTAGGCCTATAACATACTCCTACTCAATTTTGCTCTCCCATTGCTTATGTCACACCAAACTGACTGAACGTTGCTCTGACCACCCAAGTCAGCTGGATGGATTACATTAGATTTTGTGTTTCCTAACTAGCAGCATAACCCCTCCTCCTTTTCTATCAAGTCTGTCCTTTCTGTACACATTGTACTCCCCAAATTCAAATTCTGCATTCTTATATCCATGTGGCACTACATCTCTGATATCCCAACAGTATTTGCCTTTGATGGCTTGACCAGCACTTGAAATTCATCAAATTTATTTACTATACTCCTATCATTGGTGTACATTTCTAGAAATGATTTCTAGAAATCCTTTTTTAGCATTTCTAGAAATCCTTAGCACCTTGCTTTCCAGGCTGGTCATTGTAATAGAAGCATTGCAAGAATCATTTTCGCATCTGCCTGTGGCCATTGTTAATCTGTTAGTTTGTAGTAGTAGTAGTGGCATGTGATGCAAGAAAGCAAGTGTATGAGCTTATGCAGCATCAGCCAAAAAAAAAAAAAAAAAAAAATCACGCCATTCTCTCCAAATGCATGTCCAGTTCCTCCTTAAATTTATTCAACCTATCAACTTCCACAACGACAGATGGAAGTTTGTTCCAGCAATTAACCACCCGGTGGCTAAAGGCAAATTTCCGCACATCTAATCTACATTGTCTTTCCTCAATTTCAATTTATGCCCCCTTAGGTTCGTAATCTGAACAAGTGGAAGGATCCCATCAGAATTCAGCGTGCTCAACCCATTCAAGGCCTTATACACCTCAATCAGATCACTGCGCAGGTGCCTAGTCTCCAGCCACTGCAATTTGCAGAACTTAAGCCTCTCTTGGTAAAAGGATCCCTTCATTCCCCTCACCAATCTTGTTGCCCTTCTCTGTACACGCTCAAGTAAATCTACATCCTTCCTAAAATGAGGCCTCCAGACCTGTATGCGTACTCAAGGCGTGGCCTGACCATTGCCTTCTACAAAGGGATAATCACCTCCTTTTCCTTACTAGCAAAATTCCTATATATCATTGACAAAACCCCATGACCTGCCCTGGCAGGCTGTTTGCATTGTTCAGAAACCTTCATATCTGACTGCACAATTACTCCCATGTCTTTTTCATTTTCTACCACCTTAAGTGTAGTACCACACAGTTGGTACGTTTCTCTGGGGTTACTTCTTCCCATATGCAGTACTTTGTATTTGTCAAGGTTAAACTTTAGTTGCCACTTCTTAGCCCATCTGCCCAAATTATCTAGATCCTGTTGCAGTAGCACACTGCCATTACTGTCATTAACAACCCTGCCAACCTTTGTATCATCTGCAAACTTTGACACTAAGCCTGATATACCTTCATCAATATCATTGATAAATATAAAAAACAACAGAGGCCCCAACACCGAACCCTGTGGGACTCCACTAATAACATTAGTCCACGAAGAGGAGCACCAATTAATTGCCACCCTCTGTTTTCTCCCACTCAATCATCCTTTTATCCATTGTAGCAACTTACCCTTAATACCATTCTACTCCAATTTGTACAATAGTCTTCCATGTGCAACAGTGTCAAAAGCTTTCCTGAAATCCAAATATATTATATCAAAATTATTTTTTGCATCCAGTTCCTTTGTAACCACATCATAATATCCTATCAAATTTGTCAGACAAGACTTTCCCTTAACAAACCTATGCTGTGTCTGAATTATTGCTGCAGTCTTGTCTAGATGATCCTGCAATGCATCTTTAACCAGTGACTCCATTATTTTACCCGGAACAGAAGTGAAACTAACTGGTCTGTAATTACTTGTCACCCTTTATCCACCTTTGTGAACTGGGGATACATTTGCACATCTCCAGTCCGTGGGAACCTCCCCTGAGTCCAAGCATGCTCTCATAATTATGCCTAAGGGTTTGCTTAGTTGCTTTGCAGCCGACCGGGCTAGCCAAGTGGGTAAAGTACCTGCCCGGCAACCCAAAGGGCGCGGGTTCGATTCCCTCCTCGGGCTTGGATCAAAGTACTGCAAAAACCTTGGGACGTGCAATATGGCCACAGAAGCCGATGCGCCAACAACTACTAAATCAAAAAAAAAAAAAAAAAATAGTTGCTTTGCCGCCTCCTTTAATGTAACTGGACAGATCCCATCCACCCCACGTGCTCTTCTTATGTTTAACTTCAATAATTTCTCCTCCACTTTGCTCTCAGTTATTACAAAATCATTAAGTATCCTGCTACAATTTGATAACTTTCTGCCATTTTCAAACCTTAATAATTCCTCATGTGTGAATGTAGATGCAAAATACTCATTCAGTTTGTTTGCTATTTGAGCAGGATCATCAACAGTTGAACCAATAATGTCAAGTGTACCAATCAGATTCAGCCCCTTCCTTTTAGAGTTTATATAAGTAAAGAAATCCTTGCTGTTTTTCTTAGCATCTTTTGCCAGGGATTTCTCGTAATCTGCCTTCGCCTGCCGAACCTCCTTTGTGACCTGATTACAGACTAGCTTATATCTGCCATAGGCTTCTGAGTCACTTGATAATTTATATGCATCCCATGCGTTTTTCTTCTCTGTTACGAGTCTCATTAGTTTATTAGATAACCGTGTAGGCCTAAACCTTGAACAATATTTCTTAATAGGTATGAAACTTTTAGTAGCATCATCATCATCAGCCATTTTCAATCCACTGCTGGATGAAGGCCTCTCCAGCAACTTTCCAGTTCCTTCTGTTTTGAGCACTAGCCATCCATTTACTACCCAAAAACTCATGAATTTCATATATCCATCTCTGCCTTTGTCTTCCAGGGCTTCTTCTAGCTCCTCTTGGGTACCATTTTGTTATTTTCTTAGTCCATCTGTCATCATGTCTTCAAGCTATGTGTCCTACCCAAGACCATTTTAGTTCTTTTGTTTTGATAAGAATGTCCTTTACTTGAGTTTTCTGCCTAATCCATGTGTTTCTCTTCTTATCTAACAGTCTGATTCCCAATATAATTCGTTCCATTCTTCGCTGTGTAGTTCTTAGCTTCTCTTCCATTCTTTTGGTGAGTGCCCAAGTTTCACTTCCATAAGTCATGGTGGGGAGTATACATTGATTCATTATTTTACGTTTCAGAGAAACTGGGATATTGCTCTTCAGTATGTGACTATATTTCCTGAATGCTATCCATCCAAAATTTTGTCTTCTCTTGACTTTCAGCCATTTATCATTATTACAGCTAATAACTTGTCCCATATAAGTACAGTAAACCCTCGCTATTCCCGGGGGTTACATTCCTGAGAAATGTCGCGAATACTGAGTTATGGCTCCCATAGTAATAAAGGGGTTCCGTTCCAAAATATGAAATATATAAGAAAAACTAGTCTAAAATTTTGTCCGTGTATGTATTATTTGTACCTTCATAATATGACCATTAGAAATGCAAGCATATAGCATCAAAATGAAAATAAGAAACAATTCAATGTTAAATGTAATATTTATTAGAAATTTCAAACAAATCTTTCAAACCAGTGCCTTTGCTAGCTAAAAAACTTATCCCGCCAGTGCTATTACCAGTTTCGCTAAAGTGTTGATTAAAGAAGTTTTGCCTTTTCACGAATGATGAGTGAATTTAATGGAATTTTATTTTGAGTTCGATCTTCTATCCACAGATTTAAAGCTTTTTCCATTTTTTCTAATTTAACGTCACGAGTTTCTTAAGCAATTAGCGCGTTTTCACGGACACTACGGCAGATTTCTTGATTGATCGTACCGTTGACTCATTGATTTTATAATGTTTTGCCACTGAGGAGACACTTTCACCATTAGAAATTTTGTCTAATAACTCAATTTTATTCGCTAATGTCATCACCTTCTTTGATATTTTCACATTTCCCTCGTTATTCGTAGCCATATTTTTGTACAGGTTAGAAAGAACTTCTCCACAATAAAGTCACTTTCTTCCGTTAACACACTCGAAAAAGTCTGTTTTACACTGCAAAATGGTAGATTTATCACTTTTGTAAGCATATAAATTGATAAATTTATTCAATTTATAAGCATATAAATTAAAAGCAAACGACGAAACCTTCCATGACAAGTGCATAACACATACTAAACAAGGATTAGCGAGAAACATCCACGCTCGCGATTTTGACACCCCTCTCCCTCATCCACCGAGCGCTGTTTTGACCGGGAAAGATAATTTTAGGCACTCCCATGTTTTTTATGGCGTAAATATTCACGGCGCTTTAAACTTTTTTTAGATTTCATTTTATATTAAATCAGTGATCGCGAATACGCAAAACCGCGAATAGCGGGGGTTTACTGTATATGACTCCACCTTTTCAATTACTGCTCCTTCAATCATTATTTCCCTTTCTGTGGCATACTTGTTCATCATTACTTTTATTTTAGCCATATTCATCTTTATGCACAGTTAGTAAGGATTTAGTCCTAAATCCTTACTAACTGTGCATAACTGATTAAGATTTTCCTCTAATTCTTTGGGATCGTGGCTTATGATCACAATGTAATCTGCAAATCGTAAATGGTTTAGGTACTCTCCGTTCACATTGACTCCTTTCTGCGACCAGTCTAATTTTCTGAAAGCTTCCTCAAGGGCAGGAGCAATCGACATTGGAGATATTGTATCTCCTTGTTGAACTCCTTTTTCAATTTTAAATTTGCTACTGCCTTTGTCTAGTCTAATAAAGGAGGTAGCACTCTCATATATTTTCTTCAAAATCATAATATATGGGGTATCTATGCCTTGTTTTTCTAGTGCCCGAAACATTGCCTTATGCAGTATGGAGTCAAATGCTTTTTCATAATCCACAAATGCCAGGCATAATGGTGTTTTATATTCATTTGCTTTCTCCATTAACTGTGATATTACGTGAAGGTGATCCATAGTTGAAGAATCCTGTCCTAAAACCAGCTTGCTCTTTCGGTTGATTCTCATCACTTATTCTTTCTAATCTGTTAGTTATGACCCTTGTGAACAACTTGTAGATGTGGGATAACAAGCTAATTGGTCTATAATTTCCAATTTCTGATTTATCTCCTTTGTTATGCAGCAAAGCTATGATTGCATTATTCCACTGCTTAGGCGTCACACCTTTTCGATGCTCTTTGTGAAGAGCCTTGCCAGTTTTTGTGTTATGTCTCTTCCTCCCAATTTTAACAACTCTACAGTAACTTCATCTTCCCCTGGGGCTTTCTGGTTCTTCATTTTCTTCAATGCATGTTCTACCTGATCAGGAAGAATATCGGGTATGTCGTATGTATTGCTACTTTGCAATCCATCTTCCCCACTGCTAGCATCATTCCCTCACTCCTTGTATAATTCTCTATAATAGTCTTCTGCTATTTGAATCATGCCTTCATTGCTGTTTATAAGTATACCATCGCTATTCTTCAGTTTCAGTGTCAACTGCTCATGGCTGCTGATTTAAATCGTTTGTTTTCCCTTAATGCTTGTTCTACTTTTGTGTTAAATCTTCTTATGTCCTCTCTGAGTCTCTTTCTAATGGCTTTGCATAACTCAGTATACTCAATTTTCTCCCTGTCAGTGTTTTTTTTACTCTTCATTTGTCGTCTTCGGTTCATCATGACAAGTGTTTCATTTTTTCTTCTTTGGATTTCTTTTTCCCTATAGGTTTCTTGGGCTTTATCACTTTCAGAAAATTGTAATATTCCTCGTCGATATCTTGGTCCTGAGCAGTCTGAGAAGCTCAAACTTGTTCTTAAGTTCCAGTACATACTGCTTTTTCTACTCTTCTGTTATCTCAAAGACCTTTGTATTATTTACTCAAGTCAGTTTTTTCCTTTCCTTTCCTACATCTATATTAAGTGTACATCTTACCATTCTGCGATCACTTCCAACATTTACCTTATTCAGGACGGTAACATCATTCACAATATATCTTCTGTTAGTGAGGATGAAGTCGATTTCATTAGTTGTTAATCCATTTGGACTCTTCCATGTCCACTTTCTGTTCACCCTTTTCTTGAAAAAAGTGTTCATTACTAACAGTCCTTGAGATTCTGCAAATTCCACAAGTCTTTCGCCTCTTATTTCTTTCACCAATTCCAAAATTTCCTATAGTTCCTCTTTCTGCGCTGTTTTGCCTTTTTCCAACCTTAGCATTGAAGTCCTCCATAATAATAGTGTAGTGGGTTTTCTGCTCATCTAGAAGACTCAATTTCGGTGTACATTTCTTCAACCTCTTCATCATCATGGCTCGATGTTGGTGCATAAATCATTATTTAGTAGCATCCACGATTAATTCTTTGAATGCTTCCCACTTAGAATTTACTGTTGGTAACATCGTCAGTTGATCCCACTGTACAGAATTTAAAAACTTTGAGACCACTGTACTCACCTTTACGGAAGCAATGGCATTAGTAAAGGCATTTGATGCAAGAAAGCAAGCTTATGCAGCATCAGCCAAAAAAAAAAAAAAAAACCCACTTCCACTTCACCCCTCTGTTCGTTCCAAATACCTTTCCAGCTGAGCCTTAAACTTTTTTAGGCTATCAACCTCCACCACAAGGGATGGAAGTCTGTTCCACCAACCAACCACCCGCTGGCTAAAGGCAAATTTCCTCACGTCTATCCTACATCTGTCTTTCCTCAATTTGAATTTATGCCCTCTCAGGTGATTTTTCTGAGCTAGAGGAAGAATCCCATCAGCATTGAGCATGCTTAAACCATTCAAGGCTTTATACACCTCTATCAGATCACCTCGCCGGTGCCTAGTCTCCAGACACTGTAATTTGCAAAACTTAAGCCTTTCTTCGTAAGAGCATCCCTTTGTTCCATTCACTAATCTTGTTGCCCCTCTCTGTACTCATTCCAGCATCTCTACATCCTTCTTGAAATGAGGCCTCCAGACCTCTAGGTATACAGTACTCTAGGTACGGTCTGACTATTGCCATATACAAGGGAATAATCACCTCCTTATTCCTGCTAGAAAAATTCCTATATATCACCGACAATACACCATGAGCTACTCTTGCAGTCCGTCTGCACTGCTCAGAAAACTTCATATCTGCCTGCACAACCACCCTAGGTCCCTTTCATTCTCTACCACTGTCAGTGTAGTACCACAGAGTTGATACGTTGCTCTGGGGTTGCTGTTTCCCATATGTAGTACTTTACATTTGTCAATGTTAAACTTCATTTGCCACCTCTCAACCCATCTGCTCAACCTTTCCAGATCCTGTTGCAGTAACATAGTGTCAGTAGTGTCCTTGACAACCCTGCAAACCTTCGTACCGTCTGAAAACTTGGACATTAAGCTTGATATACCATCATCAATATCATTTAAAAATACAGAAAACAATAATGGACCCAATACTGAACTTTGAGGGACACCACTAATAACATTAGTCCACGATGAGCAATGTCCATTGATTACCACTCTCTGTCTTCTCCCCCTGAATCACCCCTTTATTCTTAGCAGCAATTTGCCTCCAATGCCACACTGCTCCAATTTCTGCAGTAGTCTTCCATGTGCAACAGTATCAAAAGCATTTCTAAGATCCAGGTATATAATATCAAAGTTATTCCCTGCATGCAGTTCTTTTGTGACTGCATCATAGTATCCAATCAAATTGGTCAGGCAAGACTTCCCCTTAACAAAACCATGCTGTGTCTGACCTATAACTGAAGTCTTGTCTAGATGATCCTGCAGTGCTTCTTTAACCAGTGCCTCCATTAATTTTCCAGGAACAGAAGTTAAACTAACAGGTCTATAATTACTTGTGTCGCCCTTTGATCCTCCTTTGTGAATTGGTGTCACATTTGCACATCTCCAGTCCATGGGTACTTCCCCTGAATCACAAGGAAGCTCTCATAATTATGGCTAAGGGTTTGCTTACTTCCTTTGCTGCCTCCTCTAATATAACTGGATAGATCCCATCCACCCCAGGTGCCTTTCTTGTATTTATCTTCAACAATTTCTCCTCCACTTTACTCCCAGTTATTACAAGATTCTCTAGCTTACTGCCAAAGTTGAATACACCTCTGGCATTCCCCTCGCTGAATAACTCGTCATGTGTGAATGTCGATGCAAAATATTCATTCAGTTTTTGGTAACTACCTGAGCAGGATCATCAACAGTTGACCCATCGATATCAAGCGGACCAATCTGATTCATCCCCTTCCTTCTAGAGTTTACATAAGTAAAGAACTCTTTGCTGTTTTTCTTTGCATCCCTTGCCAAAGATTTCTCGTAATCTGCCTTCGCCTGCCTAACCTCCTTTGTAACTTGGTTACAGATCAACTTGTATCTATCATAGGCTTCTGTGTCATGTGTTAATTTGTATGTATCCCATGCATTTTTCTTCTCTGCCATATGTCTCATTAGTTCATCTGACATCCATTTTGGCCTGAACCTTGAACAATATTTCTTAGTTGGTATGTAAAGCCTAGTAGCTTCCAAGATAAGTTCTTTGAATGCTTCCCATTTTGAATTTGCTGTTGGTAACATCATCAGTTGGTCCCACTGTATAGAATTTAAATACTGTCTCAGTACATCGTAGTCGCCTTTACGAAAGCAATAACCCTTCCCTTTACCCCTAATGGTAGTTACCTCTTTGAGTTAATCCCACTTCAGCACACTGTGATCACTGCCATCTAGTGGTTCATTTACCTGCAGATTCTTAATGCATGAAGAATCACTACTGATAATCATATCAAGAGTATTACTCCCTCTAGTTGCCTCCCGAACATACTGATGTAGAAAACAATCATCCAATAAATCCACAAAATCCTTGCTAGTGTGTGAGTGACCAGCCCCCAAATTCCAGTCAATATCTGGGAAATTAAAATCCCCCATTATAAGACTCTCGGATTTACTGGACCACTCTATTTCCCCGTACAGTTTCTTATTTTACTCATCAGAGTCATTAGGCCTATAGCACACTCCTACTCAATTTTGATCTCCCAATGCTTATGTCACACCAAACTGACTCGACACTGCACTGTCCAGCAATGTCGACTGGCTTCGATTTTATGTATTTCTTAACTAATAGCATAACCCCTCCTCCCTTCCTAACCTGTCTATCCTTTCTGTAGACATTGTACTCCCCAAATTCCAGTTCTGCATTCCTTATATCTGTGTGACACCACGTCTCTGAAATCGCCACAATATCTGCCTTTGATGTTTTGAGCAATACCTCAAATTCATCAAATTTATGATGAATTTGAGGTATGCGGCTCATTCTAATAGAAGCAGTGCAAGAATCACTTTCACCTCTGCCAGTGGCTACTTTTAATCTATTAGTCCTTGTATCCTCCCAATCTAGCAGTTTTCCGACCCACCTAACACTGCCTCGATAGCATCAGCAAACATTCTTGCACCCTTTCTATTTAAGTGTATAGCAGAAGCAGTCTCTGTAGAAGCAGTCTCTCCTGTTAACAAGTACAGACCGGGCTGAAAAAAATTCTACCCCTTGAGTTTTTCACAATCCTTCCAGGGCCGAATTGATCGACAGGGCTCTTATCATATCTTCCCTCCTCTCGTGTCTGGGCAGAATTGCAGATGCTTTCAAATTCAACCCTAATTCACGGCTTTTTTTCAACAGTGACCTGTACTTGTTAAGTAATTCCGCCAGTCTCCTACTCTTAATATCATTAGTGCCAACGTGTACAACTATATCATCTTTTTGTGCCCTTAAAGGATGATATCCGCTCTACAACATCATCAACCTTTGCCCCTGGCAGACATACCCTGGTCCTGTTCCACCTATCCTTTTTACAAAGCATGTTTCCCGTTTCCCTGACAATAGAGTCACCAACAACTACTAGTTCCTTTGGGACCAGTGCATTCTGCCTTGGGGGCTGCCGCTGTGTTGCGCGATGACCAAGTGCAAGCTCTGGCATTGGTGTGTGCAGCTGAGAGCTTGATGGGCCCTCACTTTTAATCCTTCAAGGGCATCCACTCTGTCCTTCAAGCTCTCATATAGGCCCATAACAATGCTGAGTTGTCGCCTGATTTCCTTACACTCCTTGCATCGCGCGCACACACAAAGACATCCCCCATGGCAGTATCATGTCCCGTACCTTACTGCTCCACAAACATCAAGCAAGTAGTGTATTTTAATTTGCTGTGATTCAGAGGCAACTGCCCCCCTCAGTTCTCCCCTGAGCCACAGCACTCCCATTAACTTGAGCCTTTTGCTTTGCTGCTCTGGTCAGAGTCATGATTTCGATTTAATTTCAATAAAATTTCAATTTCAGTACAAAATTAAAACCCTAAACTTATATCTCAACACAGTTATAACGTTATATTTATGTTTCAGTATCGAGTGTTATCCACGAAATCCCTTTATATATCTTCCGTATCAAGTTAAGTGTTAATTATTTATTTTTACTAATTATTTATGTTACGTAACCCAAGTCGTTATATGTATAATTAAAAGTACAATTTAATTAACAATATAGTTCAGCAAGATTAATTATCTGATTAATTGACAATATTATGTACTATACTATATTAAGCTTATGCTATCTATTCGAGATATTTTGTATCGCGCTACAATGGCGGCAATTACGAACGGTAAACACATGGATTTGATACCCTTTCCGATACTAATACCTACAAAATCTCTATCTAAGTTACTTTAATCGAAGTATCGTAAATAAGAATATAAAACTACTCTAGAAAATAAGTTAATATGCCAATTTAAGCTAATAAAACAGAAAATAAATATAAATCAGAAAAAACTTCTCTGTTCCAGGAGCGTCAAAAATGTATGTCCGCACAGGATAATCTCGTCCTCGAGAGACTTTTCAAGAGAATTGCAGACACTTTATCAAATTCAACCCTAACTTACAACGTTTTTTAACTTTGACCTGTACTTGTTAAACAATTCCCCAGATCTCCTACTCTTAATATTACTAGTGCCAATATGCACAACAATATCACCTTTTGTGACCTTAAAACATGATATCTCCGCTTCTATGTCGTCAACTTTTGCCTCTGGTGGACATACCATGGTCCTGTTCCCCCTATCCTTTTTTGCACAATATGTTTCCCTGACAAAGTCACCAACAACTAGTTTGTATATTTCAGAAACTAGAAATTTTGTATACATACGCTTGGATATTTCTGTTTCTTCCAAACCATTTTACATTAGAAATTATTGGAAATAATCTGTTAGCATAATTATTTTATGTTAATATCAGATTTTTTTTTAAATATCATATTGATTGATTAATATATTTACGTTCCTGCAATATCTTGTGAATTGGACATATTTTGGTTTCATTTCTTTCATGTAAGATTTGTTTCTTATTTCATCCAGCCCAATATGAAATGGAGATTAGGAAATTTTACAGCTGGAAGCATTCTGTAAAGTTTCTTTACCCTATTTAGGCTCTTGAAATATGGTATATTATGTACCTTTATTAGGAGGACTCCACATAACATAGTTGCAAACATTAAGGTATGAAAAACTAGATGTTGTGCCCAAGGTGTAGATGGTTGGCAGCCTTTCTCTTCAGTATTCCTCAACTGAAATGGTGCTTGAATCAGTTATCTGGATTAAAGATAATGAAAATTCTCTAAAGGCTTTTCCATGTAAAGCCTTTATAGAATTTTCACATTGTTTTTAAGAATTAATTTTTCTACTCCTGTACTTGCGTGGTTACATTTTAAATTTAAAATATAAATAAACGTACACACACAATTTAAAGGAAACATATTTAAATTAATTAAACACAGTTTAACTTTCAATTAGAAGGCATTGAGTTTATCTTCGTTTTAGGTTTAGGTTATTTGTCGTTTGGACTTTTTTGTCAAAAATATATTAATTGATTATCAATTGACATTCCTACAATAACTTGTGAATTGGACATTATTTGGGCTGAAATTTTTGAATTAAATATTAAAATTCAACTAAGTATTACTGTTTAGATTTTATGATTTCTAAATGTAATTTTTCTTAAATCAGTTGGGTTCCCCTCCCCCACTGGAGGAGAAAAACTCACCTCTGAAAATGTCAGCTCTGTATATCTGAAATAATTGCAGACTGCTTTTATTTAAGGGAGAGGGATAGTTGTACATGGGTACTCTTCAGTACATGCATTTAGGTTGTCATAACTCCATGCTTCAACTGTTATGCCCTCCCATTATCAGTTTACATTTTCATTTTATGAGAGTTTACATTTTCATTTTATGAGTGCACCATCACCACCAATTGGGGTTAACTTGCTACTGGTAGGGCCACCCAAGCTGGGCAAATCAATAGTGAGGAGCCTGACTAAGAGAGGTACCTTGGCCCTCGAGGTTGGGGGTTGATGTGATGGGCTAGCTCCCCATTCATTATAAAAACTCACATTGCTAAAAGACCTAACAAAGAAAAAACTGGACAGAAAATTTGGAGATGAACTGGAAAAGGAAAACAGATTTTGAATATCAGATACTGGAAACAAAGAAGAAAGGAAAGGGTGATGAAACGATCGGAGTGTACATTCATCTGTGGAGTGGTGTTGATGAAGGGTCTGATCACATTCTGGTGAAGGCTGCATTGACATTTCCATGGATCTAACAAAAATGAAAGAAAAGAAATAATTAAGAATCCAAAAATGAACATATTGATGATAATAGGTTTAATGTCGAATCCCTAAAAGGGGAGAGTATTGTGGATTTCTACAGAAGACTAAACCAAGAATCAGATGACGGCTACAGAAAGAATACAAATGACATTTATGAGCACTTAAAAACAACAGTAATGACAATCGCAGGAGAAGTATTGGACAGCATGAATAAAAAGAACCAAGCACTTGGATGAATTCAGAGTTAAAAGAATTGATAAAGGGAAAAAAAGGATGTATACCTCAGATGGCTTAGCTCTAATAGTGACGAACATAAGAGCATCTATAGGGAAAAAAGGACTAAAATTGACGAAGCAAAAAATGAGGCATGGGACAGAACCTGTGCAGAAGTAAACAGCAAGATAGGATGTGAAGGATCTGCTGCAGCATTGAAGGTGCTGAAGAGCTTGTGAAAATCACATAAATAAAAGGCTAATATAGGCTCTGGGTGTAATAAAATTAGAAGAATGGTATAGATATTATTGAGAACTACTGAGTGAAAACAGAGAGGAATTTAGAGATAATAAAGTTGAAACTTCCTGGACAGGAGAAGTAAGGATTAGTTTTGAGGAAGTGGAAATAGAAGTAAAAAAAGGGAAAAAATGGAAAGGCACCTGGACCTGGAGGAATGAATATGGAGTTGCTAAAATACCGAGGAAAAATCATCTCAATGCTTACGAGACATATTTAACAAAATATGTAAAGGAGAAGAAATACCATCAGAGATGACACTGAGATATATCACTTCTGTGTTTAAGAAAGTGGATAGAAGAAATTTCTCAAACTACAGAGGAATCTGTGTTTTTAACTCAATTGCAAAGCTTTTTAGTGGGATACTGAAAACTAAACTAGAGAAAGAAATAAGGATTTCAGAGGAGCAGTGGATTTAGAGCTGGATGGTCCTGTTTTGACTATTTATTCACGGTCAAGCAGATTCTGGGAAAATGCCAAACTACTGAACAGGCGCCGACCGGGCTAGCCGGGTGGGTAAAGTGCCTCCCTGGCAACCCAAAGGTTGCGGGTTCGAATCCCGCCTCGGGCTTGCATCAAAGTACTGCAAAAACCTTGGGAGGTGCATTATGGCCACAGAAGCCGATGCGCCAACAACTACCAAAACAAACAAAACAAACTGAACAGGATATACAATTAGTGTTTATTGACTTGGAAAAAGCTTATAACAATCCCAAGAAAGATGCTGTGGAATGCCATGGAAAAAATATCAATATGACAACCACTGATTGTCATAATTAGAAAAATATACAAAAATAACACTTGCTGCATTAAAATTGGGTCAGAAATATCAAGGAAATTCAAAACATCAAAAGGCTTGCTACAGGGGTGCAGTTTATCCCCTATGTTATTCAAGTTGTACCTTGAAGTGATTCTGGAGGCTTGGTCCCAAAGGTGCAAAGATGCAGACCAATGGGATTATGTGTGGCTCAAAACATCTACTTTTCAAACCTTTTGTTTGCAGATGACCAGGTACTGATTGTGCAGGATGTGGAGGATGCTGACTATATGTGCAGAAAGCTATTGAAACAATGTAGAGAATGGGGTTTGACAAATTTTAATAAGATGGAATACATGAATTTAACAGGGGATATTTTGAGTGTGAATGGAGCAGAGATAAAGAATGTGAAGCAGTTTAAATATCTAGGAGGTATTGTGCAGATGGATAGTTCATCTGAAAATTAGATTACAAGGAGAATTAATGAGGGAAGAAAAGTCTTGGGAATGTTGAGCAATAACATTCTCCCAAAAACCAAACAATTATTATATAATGTGCTGACTATTTTATGCAAGTTTTCAGAGGATTTTTCATATGGATCTGATATTTGGATTCTAAAGGAAAGGCAAAGGGAAGAAATTGCTAGCTGTCGAGATAGATTTTTGGAGAAGATCAGCCCAAAGATCCAAACTAGAAAAAGTTAGGAATGAAGACATAAGAAAAGCAATGGAAACTCAAATAAACATCAATAAAATGGGGAAAAAAAATTAGAATGGTATGGACATGTTATGAGAATGGGGGAAGAGAGATTACCTGAAAAAGCAATGAAACGGAGAGGAAGACCTAGAAGCAAATGGATGGAGGGAGTGAGGGTGGCTATGGAAAAGAGGAAATTGAAGAATGGAGACTGGGAGAACAGAAAAGAGTGGAGAAACAAAATTAAATTATAAAAAAAAAGTTAGTTTGAGGATAACTGTTGATACAACAGAGAAATCCAAGAAAAAGAAGTGCACCACCATTGACATTTTTAGGCTAAACTAAGGATGGGGAAGAACTTTAATTGAGAAAAAAATGGTTGGTTAGAGAAAATTGAAATTTAGAAATTGTAAAATCTAAATCTGATTATGACAGTAAATTGAAAAATTTCAGCTCAAATATAACAAAAACAAGTCCAGATTGCCAATAGCCTTAACTTAAAAATTAAGTATGACTTCAGTACTTTTTAATTGAAACACAGTGTGTGTTCATGCTCACACAGATAATTAATGAGTTGGTATTTGTAAAGAATTATAGATGAGGAATTCACCCACAAAATGATACTTTTGCATATGTGTGTGTGTGTTTATTTTATTTTTTTGAAATTATTTGTGTTTAATGTACTTTTCAGATAATTACAGTGGCCCTGTTTATTTTATATTGCACGCCAAAATTTTTCTGCAGCTATTATAAATACTTGTTCATTTTTTGTGAGTAGTTTACCCTGTAGTGTAAAATGTTATGTTAGCTGTTCAGTAGAGTGGAAAAATTTCTTATTGCCTTTGAATACTTGCAATATTACATATATTAATAAGCCTAGATTTTTTATTCCACTTTTTAGCTTTTTCTTAATTGATGTTTTACTGTATTATGTAAGTATTTGCATATTGAATGTGATTATTTTTGCATTAAATATAAAATTTTATATCATGTATTTAATTTAGCTTGTTTTTTTTTTGTTAGCATACTGCATTTACTATTTATCTAAACATTGCAAAGTGTATAATACATTCTTGTTGAAATACTTGTTTTTAAATAGAAATATCATTCTAAACTTTCATGTGCATGTTATTTTTTCAGATGAAAGAATTATGGAATGAAGGTACTGTTAATCCTAAAACCAGATGTTGGGCCCAAGGTATGGATGGTTGGCGTTCTCTCTTTAGTATTCCTCAACTAAAATGGTGCTTGATGGCAACTGGTAGTGCATTAATAAATGAAAGTGAGCTGGCAAATCAAATTTTGAAAATGCTGATCAAAATCTGTGAATATTTTCCTAGTAGGTAAGATTTTTAGAAAAAGACTTGCTAAAATCATGAGTAATGATGTATAACACATAAATGAGAATAGTCATGCATTAAATTTTTGGAGCCTCAATTACGTAAGAAATATAACTTATTTAAACTTATTTCAAAAATTCTTGTACTTAAACCCTTAAAGGACACGATATAGGTAATTATATTAGAAATAATATTAATATTGTGAATATTTGAATAACATGCAGTTATTATATTAATGCAAACACTATTTAAGATGTGGTTTTGTTCATTAGCAGATAAATTTGGTAAGTAGTGTGAAGGCTATCTTAAAGTTATTTTAGTAATTTTTTTTAACTTTGATTGTGTGAAAGTCACACAAGCATAAACATCATGGCAGTGACAATAAATAAGAAAACAAAAAAAAATAATAATAAAAAACAAAGTATTAGTGTTTAAAATATTTATTTTTTATTATTATTATTATTTTTTTAAAATAGGGATATTCAGTTATCTAAAAACAAGTTATTTGAAGTTTTCCTGTTATTTAACATGTTGTATGAGAACTACAGTAAAGTCTCGTTAATTCAAACTCAGTTTATACAAAGTGCTCGTTTATATGAAGCATATACCATTCCCCTGCAAAAGGATAGGCTTTTCTATGTAAATATATTTGTTTATTACCAAATTCAGTTAACATGTATTACAAAATTCGTTTTCACCCTGTGAGAAATAAATATTGTTATTTTGTATGTTTAATACAAATCTTGGCACAGCTGTCCGATTATTGCCTCTGGCCATTTGCTTCCTGAAGGATGACACTGACTTGTTTTAATTTACTTTTGTGTAAACAAAACCAGAGTATGGTAGCTAAAATGTAAGTGCACTCTGAAAATGTCATTGTGAAAGATGAGCTGTTAAATTTAACATAAGAATTAAAGCAGTTTTTCAAGTTGTTTACATACACTCCTTCCCTCTCCACGGGATTAAGGTCAGTTGTTATGCCAGTTCATAGTCTTTTTCTACAATATACAATAATCTATTTTTTGTGCCATTTTATCTGAGCTGATGCCTTTTTTGGAACTTGTCTTTAAATTAATTTAAAGTTTGTTTATATTAAATTTCATCTAGCAGTGTTTTGGCGACAAAACATAAACAGACAGAATTAAGCCTGAAAATTAAACTGAAAATTATACAAGAGGCTGATAGGATGGATCAAAGTAAAACAGACATTGCAAAGGAATACAACATTCCTTTACTTGCTTCATCTACAATACTGAAAAACCAAAAAAAAAAAAAAGCGTGAAGTGCGTGACACTGGAGCAGCGATAAAAAACAGGAAATGAATTTGTGGTACAAAACATGAGGAGCTTGAAACAGAACTTTGAGTGGTACCAACAAATGTGTGCATCTAATTTGCCAAGATCAGGTCTGATTTTGCAAGAAAAGCAAATTATCTAACTTAACAACATGGAATTAGCAACTTCAAATGCAGCAGTGGTTGGCTCCAAAGATTTAAAGACAGGAATAGCTCGGTTTCGCAAAATGTTTGCATTGAGTCTGTATTAGTCAACAAAAAAAAAAAGGCAACAGAATTGTTGTTGTTCTGTACAGTCCATTCTTGAAAAATATGAGGCAAAGGATATTTTTAATCTTGATGAGACAGGTTTATTTTATAATTTGCTGCCCAACAAAACATTTGTTATATGAGGAGAACCTTGTCATGGTGGAAAATTAAGTAAACAAAGACTCACTGTTCAGTTTTGGTAAAATTCAGATAGCAATACAAAACTATACCCACTTTTGATTGGTAAATTTTCCAAGCCAAGATGTTTTAAAGAAGTTAACCAATTTCCCTGTGATTATGAGGCCAATAAGAAGTGCTTGACTCGTGGTCAGAATTTTTCAGTCTTGGTTATCAAAATTGGACAGAAGAATGGTGTCAGAAAAAGAGAAACATTTTGATAATTCTAAATTGTTGTACAGCACATTCTGCTGAGACACTTAAATTGACAAATATACGGCTGTTGTTTTTACCTCCCAATACCCAGTTTTATGCAGCAACTGGATCAAGGCATTATTTATAACCTCAAGGGAGCATATAGAGCCTGCATGATAAGTACTTGATCCACAACATAGGAGGGAACAATTTGCAACCAAATTGGACTGTCTTGGATGCTATCCATAATCTTGTTATTGCTTGGGACAGTATTGCCTCAAGTATAATAATCAACTGCTTCAGAAACAGTGGCTTTGAAGAGAATGTCATCGAAAAACATGGTCCAGGAGACGAATCTGATAGCGACATTGAGGAATGGAGACATTTGAGAGATCATATAGATTTTGTTGGCAAATTTGAAGAGTTTGTGAAGTTGGATGATCTAATTGCTACCAAAGCAATGCCAACACCAGAAGTGTTGCTGAGTAGCAAGCAAAACGATAATGTTTTTGTTACCAAAAGTGAAGACGTACACACACCGCCATCTAAAAAAGATGACCAAAATGCATTGAGCATAATACAGAATGTGTTGGCCTGCAGTAACTTTGATAAAAAAAAAAAAAACTGTTGAATTTGATGAAGTCTGTGCTGTAGTTAAAAATGCACATAGGACAAAAACTGTGCAAACAACATTGAATTCTTTCTTTAAATTAGATTAATTTATTAAAGAGATAAAGAGATATATTAAGATTGTAATAATTATTTTTACTGTGATACTAAAATGTTGTGTATTAGTAATGGCCATATGGTCCAAGGAAGCCTAAGGCTTATGCTGCACCGGCCAAAAAAGAAAAAAAGAAGTAAAATAGAAGATAAAATAAATAATTAATAAATAATAAAAGAAAAGGAAATTAGCATTATTAGAGGCATATGATGCAAGAAGCAAGCTTATTCAGCATCAACAAAAAAAAAAAAAAACTCTCCGATTCCTCCCCTCCATTCGTTACAAATACCTGTCCAGCTCAGCCTTAAATTTATTTAGACTATCAACTTCCACAACAAAAGATGGAAGTCTGTTCCACCAATCAACTACTCGCTGGCTAAAGACAAATTTCCGCACATCTATCCTACAACTGTCTTTCCTTAATTTGAATTTATGCCCTCTCAGGTGATAATTCTGAGCAAGAGGAAGAATCCTATCAGCATTGAGCATGCTCAAACCATTCAAGGCTTTATACACCTCAATCAAATCACCTTGCAGTTGCCTACTCTCCAAACACTGTAATCTGCAAAACTTAGGCCTTTCTTCATAAGAGCAACCCTTTGTTTCATTCACTAATCTTGTCCTTCTCTGTACTCATTCCAACAGCTCTACATCCTTCTTAAAATGAAGCCTCCAGAACTGTATACAGTACTCAAGGTGTGGCCTGACCATCACCTTATACAAGGGGATAATCCCCTCCTTATCCCTGCTACAAAAATTCCTATATATCATTGACAAGACACCATGAGCTACTCTTGCAGACTGTGTGCACTGCTCAGAAAATTTCATATCTGCCTGCACAATTACCCCCAGGTCCTTTTCATTCTCTACCACTGTCAGTGTAGTACCACATAGTTGATATGTTACTCTAGGGTTACTGCTTCCCATATACTTTATACATTTGTCAATGTTAAACTTCATTTGCCACCTCTCAGCCTATCTGCTCAACTTTTCCAGATCCTGTTGCAGCAGCATACTGTCATTAGTGTCAACAACCCTGCCAACCTTCTTATCGTCTGCAAACTTGGACATTAAGCTTGATATACCATCATCAATATCATTTATAAATACAGAAAACAAGAATAGACCCAACACTGAAACCTGAGGGACTCCACTAATAACATTAGTCCACAAAAAGCAGTGTCCATTGCTTCTCCTACTCAATCATCCCTTTATCCATAGCAGCAATTTGCCTCCAATGCCACACTGCTCCATGTGCAACAGTATCAAAAGCCTTTCTAAGATCCAAATATATGATAACAAAGTTATTCCCTGCATCCAGGCCCCGGGTGCCAAGCGAATTCGAGGTCAAGCGATTTTTCTGCTATATATAGAGTGCTCATCAAAAGCAATTAAAGTTATTTCTAATTTCGTATGTTTTTATTATCAGATTTTTTTTATATCGTTCTACACTTAAAAGGCACAAGTTAGAACAGAGAAAGGAAACTCGCCTTTCTTTATTTATCCATATATTTCTATTTCCACTAACCAACTAACACTTTAACCGCTTGGCCTCCTAGCGGCACTGCTCCTGCCTCCCCGTGGCGGGGCCGGAAATCTTGGCAGGTAAGTCCACTTGCCAAGGGCTAAAAGGAGCAAACATGGCAAACACAGACCATTAGGATATTGAGAACGATAATCCAAAGAGACAAAAGACGGATCGGATGGAGCAACCTTGCCCATCATTCTTAATTATCCACTCTCTTACTAGTCAGCCCATTAATAAATTGTCTCCGTTTGTCATACAAAAACATCTGGAGGGTATTGCAGGATCTCCCAAGACGGTGAAGAGACTGCAATCAGGAGCCTTACTAGTAGAAACCACCAACCACAGACATTCTGAGAAGCTGTTACAGCTTACAAGTTTTGCTGGCATTCCAGTTAAAATATCTCCGCACACAACCCTAAATTCATCTAAGGGTGTGATATCCAGTTGGGACTTATTAAACGTTACCGAGGAAGAAATAACCCAAGAGCTGCAGGGATAACACGTAATTGAAGCAAGACGAATAATGATTAAAAAAGGTAATGAATTTACACCTACAAGAAATATTATTCTCACCTTCAATACACCCAACTTACCCTCCTCTGTAAAAGCAGGTTATTTACTTTGCCGAATCCGTCCTTACATTCCAAACCCTTTAAGGTGTTACAAATGCCAAAAGTATGGCCACTCACAAACTGTATGCAGAGGAGTTCCTGTCTGCTCTAATTGTGGATCCTCAGATCACACACAAAGTAGCCGTACAGGCCCAAAAATGACCTGCCCAAATTGCAAAGGTGACCATCCTGCATATTCAAAGACATGTGAAAAGTGGAAAACCGAGAAGAAAATAGTAAAATACAAGGTTGAGAACAAAGTACAACAAGTGAGAACAAGCGAGAAAATTACTTGCTCCTTCTATAACCAAAAATATGACCTATGCCAATGCTGTAAAAAAATATCAGACAGTCTCTACTCAAACCGATGTAACAGTTCCCACTAACAAATCAATTTCTGATTGGGCTAGAAATGTTCTTTCTAAGCAACAATCCAAGTTCTCTGACCAGGCAAATAATACTCCTCTGACAATACCAGCTGCATCTCCTACTCCAGCCATAGATACCATATCTCATAGTTCAAACGGAAATGTAGTGAACAATTTTCAGGACACAACCATGGACACAGATGGCACATCCGTACAGGAAGATCCCCTTCTAGAAATCCATGCAGAAGAAGAAATGGACACAGGTCGGCCAGTTTTCTCCAAAAAAGACAAATCTAAATTAGAACATCATAAGCCAGTAACCTTCAAAAAGCAGTCAGATACATCTCCATCAATTAAACACAAATAATGCCTTGTATTTTACAATGCAATTGCAGAGGCTTTCGTTGCAACACAGATGATATCCGTGATCTAATTAACCGATATTCTCCAGTTGCCCTTTGTCTTCAGGAAACTTACCTAACCTCGCAAATTTCTCCTTCAATAAAGAACTATTGTCTTTATCGAAGAGATCGTAATACAGCAAATGCTGCCCATGGTGATGTAGCAATCCTAATAAATTCAAAGATCCCAACTAAATATATTCTACTTCAAACTGAAATAGAAGCTGTTGCTGTTCATATAACTCTCCATATTTCAATAACATTTGTCTCAATATACCTACCACCAAACCATACTTACTGTTTTAAAGATCTTGAAGATCTCCTCATACAGATACCTCCACCTCTCTGTATATTAGGGGATTTTAATGGGCATCACCCGTTATGGGGCGATCCTAAACTAGATACACATGGTCGACTCGTTGAAAGCCTTCTAGAGCCACAAAACCTCACCTTACTTAATACTGGTGCGCACACTCGCATACAACTCCCAACTGGACACACCTCAGCAATAGATCTCTCAATTTGTTCTCCAATACTCCTCCCAACCATAGAGTGGTACGTTTTAAATGATCCTATGGGCAGTGACCACTTTCCAATCATATGCAATTTTTTAATATCACAGTCTCCTTCAAACAAACTCCGCAGGAAATGGAAATTTGTTCGTGCAAACTGGGCAAAATTTCGATCATCAATCTCTCTTGACGAGGAAAAAATCCAGCTCCAGAATATTGATAACAGATTACATTACATCACATCTCCTAAAAGTGGCCAAGGACACAATACCATTATCAAATCCCCCTGGTCGCAAGCATTATAATTACTGGTGGAATGACGAATGCACAAAAGCAAAGAAAGCAAAAATCAAAGCCTGGAATTTATTTTGGCAATGTCCAACCACAACCAATCTCATTAATTATAAAAAGCTAAGAGCAAAAGCACGATTTGTACAAAGGCAGGCCAAGAAAGAATCCTGGACTCGTTTTGCATCGATCTTTAACAGAAACACTGATCCGAAAACTATATGGAAAAAAATTAGACAGTTATCTGGTAAGTTTCCAATATACCTTCTCCAATCCTCTCCTGGAAAGGGCAAGATCTATCCAGTTCCTTAGATATTGCTAATGCTTTGGGCAATACTTTTGCTGAAATATCAGTGGCATCAGCATATTCTACATCATTCCAAAGAATTAAAAACACTAGAGAAAAGCATGCCATAAAATTTCAAACCGCACGTACTCTTCCATATAACAAACCTCTGCAACACTCTGAACTTCAGCATGCCATTAGAACAGCCCACAGTGGTGCTGTCGGGCAAGATCGGATTTATTATGTCATGCTTCAACATCTCGATGACAAAGCTTTAAGCCTGCTTCTGATTTTTTACAATCGTATATTTTTAGAAAATGTTTTTCCAACTTCTTGGCATCACTCTACTGTTTTGGAATTCCTAAAACCTGGGAAAGATCCAACTAACCCCTATAGCTATGGACCGATCTCTCTCTCAAGCTGCCTGAGCAAAATCCTTGAAAAAATTGTCCACAGAAGACTTGTATGGATCATTGAGTCACAAAATCTAATGAGGCATAGCCAATATGGCTTTCGTAAAAATAGGTCATGCTTAGATCTTATGGTCAAGGCTGAATTCGCCATTCGAAATGGCTTTGTTAAACGTGAACATCTTGTAATGGTTTCAATAGATATCGAGAAGGCTTTTGACACTACCTGGCGGCATGGCATACTTAGTGATCTTTACTCTCTTAGTCTGCGAGGCAACCTTCCTATATTTGTTCAGAACTTCCTACGTACTAGATAGGTGGAGGAGAACCAGGGTATGTCTGCCGGGAGCAACTATTGATGATGTCACCAACAGACTGTCAGATTTTAAAGGGGGTAAAGAAAATATTATTATTCATGTGGGGACAAACGATATTAAACGTACACGATCTGACGATTTGTTGGAAAAATACAGAACCATGCTGAGGAAATGTCGCGAGCTAGGCCATAATGTCTATGTGTCTGCAATTCTGCCCAGACACGATAGGAGGGATTATATGTTAAGAGCCTTGTGGATTAACTCAAGATTTGAAGGAATCTGCAAGGCTTTAGGGGGTAAATTTCTATCAGCATGGCCCACACTTGTAGGTAGAAGGAATTTGTTTTGTAGAGACGGGATACACTTAAACAAAGGTGGTGCAAAAGTTTTTGCCAGTATTATTGAGGAAAACTTAAAGGTTCAGGGAAACTGCTAGTTAGGGGGGATGTGGGTAATACTGACACGCGTTTATCTGATAATATTGGTCAAAGTAACTCTTGCACATACCTCAAGAGTTCTTATCTGTTACCCCAACTGGACGTATTATCTAGATGTTCTGGGGGCACAAACGTTTCACGTGGGCGGGTAGCTAATGCGAGGGAAGAGAGCCTAAAAAACTTCAAGGGTTGTGTTAGGGTTGTTAAATATACAAGAACAGTAAATCTTAATTGTTTATACAGTAACGTTAGAAGTGTCGTCAATAAAATGAGCGAATTCGAACTGCTGGTTAAAACAAGTAACGCGGACATAATAGGGCTTACAGAGACGTGGTGCCACCCGGAAATTGGGGATGATGAATTTCAGTACGGCTTGTATAATGTATTTAGGAAGGATAGGTTAGATAGAAGGGGTGGTGGGGTAATGCTTCTTATCAGAAGCAGCCTGAATGTGACGATAGCTTTCCCGGATTCAGACGTTTCACATGCTAGTATAGAGTCTGTATGGTGTGAGATAGTTGGAAACAAAGGTGTAATGCGAGTAGGAGTAATCTACAGACCAGGTGATTGTGAAGATTATGACAAAAGCCTCTACATGCAAATGGAATGGGCAAGTAAGCGTCAATGCCTTATTATGGGTGATTTCAATCTGCCTCTAATTGATTGGAGTAAATGGGAAGGAAACTCGACATGGGGAACAAAATTTTTAAATCAACTAGATGACTGTTATTTGTATCAACATGTCAGGGAAAATACTAGAGAAAAGAGTATCCTAGACCTCATCATCACACATGAATCAGATGACATAACAGGGCTGACAGTAGAGGAACCAGTAGCAGGAAGTGATCACGGAGTTCTACGGTGGATGATGACGAGAGAGGTAGCAGAAGTAAAAGGCAAAGGAATGGGTTTTAATTTCAGAAAAGGAAATTACGATGCCTTAAGGTACTACATGGCCTCTATTAACTGGGTAGATATCGCGCAGAGAATGAATACAATTGAACTGTGGTACGCTTTTAAAACATTAATCACAGATGCCTTGAATGCGTATATACCATTAAAAAAATACTCCACGAGGAGGGTTCCAAGTTGGATGACTAGTGAAGTTGCCGCATTACTTGAGCAGAAAAAGGTGGCATGGAAAGGTTACAGAACAACAAAAAGTACTGAAGCCTATAACAGCTACAAGGTGATGTGTAATAGAGCCACAGAAAAGGTTCGACAGGCAAAGGCAGTTTATGAGAAATCACTAGCAAACAGAGCAAAGAGGGGGGATAAAGAATTCTTCACATATATAAATGCCAAGAAGAGCAGGACAAACCAGATCGGACCTTTATGTAAGGGAAAGGGGATAGTAATAAATACACCAGCTGCCGTTGCAGATGAACTCAACAGTTATTTTGCATCGATATTTACAAATGAAAAGCCTTTTGTGGCAAAGGGAAATTGTGGGAGCGAAGTTAAAAAATATGTAATTAATGATATTGAAATTTCGCAAGATTATTTAATGAAAAAACTTTCGAGCCTACAGACCAGTAAGGCTCCTGGAGTTGATGGAATATACCCTATAATCTTAAGAGAGGCGGCAAGCGAGTGCATTGAACCATTGAGGCTAATTATGCGAGCATCATTAGACTCTGGGGAGATTCCCTTGGATTGGAAAAGTGCAAATGTATCTCCCATACATAAGGGTGGCTCTAAAAGTGAAGTTGGAAATTATCGACCTGTCAGTCTGACTTCAGTAGTAGGGAAAATCATGGAGGCAATGATCAAGGGTGGAATTCAGGATCATTTGGATCGAATTGAAATTCTCAAGGATACTCAGCATGGTTTCGTAAAGGGAAAATCATGTTTAACAAATCTGGTTCGCTATTTCGAAAGGGTCACTCACGAGCTGGATTTAGGGAATAATTTCGACATTGTTTATTTAGATTTCAGCAAAGCTTTTGACTCAGTCCCACATGAGCGGTTGCTTTATAAGCTGGAACAGGTTGGAATCACTGGGAAAATCCTTAGATGGATAGAAGGATGGCTTCAGGGCAGGAGGCAGAGGGTTGTGATAAATGGCTATTCCTCAGATTGGGTTGATGTAAGAAGTGGGGTTCCCCAAGGATCAGTATTAGGACCACTGTTGTTTTTAATTTTCATAAACGACATTGATGAAGGGATAGAGGGCGTGATGTCTAAATTTGCAGATGATGTTAAAATTGGGAGAGTAGTTAATGATCACTGTCAAGCTGAGCTTCTTCAGAGAGACCTAGATAGACTTCAGGAATGGTCAGAAAAATGGCAGCTGTGCTTTAATCCAACAAAGTGTAAGGTATTACACCTGGGAAACAGTAATCCCAAAATAACTTATTCACTTGGTGGAGTTCAACTAAAGCCAGTACTGGAGGAAAGGGACTTGGGTGTTACGATACGGTCAGACATGAAATTCTCTGAGCATTGTAAACAGGTTGCAAGGAAGGCCCATGGTGTCCTATCAATGATCTATCGAACTTTTGCAAGTAGAGAAAGGGACGTGATAATCCCATTATATAAGGCTTATGTTAGACCACACTTGGAATACTGTGTTCAAGTATGGAGATCGCACCTGAAGAAAGACATCGAGCTTCTTGAAAGGGTGCAAAGAAGGGTAACTCGCCTGGTGAGATCGGCAAAAGGGCGTCCTTATGAACAAAGACTTCGAATATGTGGGTTGCAGAGTTTGGAAACTAGACACCTTAGAGGAGATTTGATTGAGGTGTTTAAGGCTCTGAGAGGCATCAGTAAAATGAATGAGGACAAAATTTTCAAGATTATAAATGATGCTAGAACTAGGGGACATAAATTCAAGTTACGGGGGGAAATGTTTAGATTGGATTGCAGGAAGTTCTATTTTAGCCAGCGAGTTATAAATTACTGGAATAAGTTGCCTTCATGGGTGGTAGAGGCCGACAGTTTGGGGAAATTCAAAGGTCATCTGGATAGTACTTTCGGGTAAGGGAAGCACATAGGATGATAGGTTTAATTTCCTTTTTATTTATTTTTTATTTTATTAATTATTATTATTTAGTTATTTATTTTTATTTTTTTGTTTTTATCATTGTTTTGTTCGGATTTATTTTTTTTAATTTTTTTTTTTTTTTGGCTGGTGCAGCATAAGCCATAGGCTTTCTTGCACCATGCGGCCGTTACTAATACTAATACTAATACTAGATCGTTTCAAGTTCAGTACCAACATGCCCTCTCCAAACCGTTTATACAGGAAGAAGGAGTACCACAGGGATCAGTACTGAGTGCCACTTTGTTTGCTCTTAGAATAGATTCCATCACCAATCAGCTTCCAAATACAGTTGAGACCTACCTTTATGCAGATGATCTTTCCATCTCCTGCCATTCCCAAAACATGAGGTCTATTGAACAGCAGCTTCAGATATCACTTAATAAAATACAACAGTGGGCCAGCCTCAATGGCTATCGACTCTCGCAGCAGAAAACAGTTGCCATCCATTTTTGTAGACAGCGCAAACTTCATCCGGATCCTGAACTTCATATATGTCTCCATCCCGGTCACTAATAGCATCAGATTTCTAGGATTAACACTTGATAGTAAGTTAAATTTTATAGACCACACAAAAAATGTATGTACTTCCTGTCTAAAAAAGTTAAATATACTCAGAGCTTTATCCTCCCAAACGTGGGGCGCAGATCGTACATCTCTGCTTCGGCTATATTGGGCATTAATCAGATCCCGTCTTGATTATGGAGCTCCCATCTGTGATTCAGCCAGATTGAGTGCATTGCGCTGGCTTGATCTAATTAAACACAGTGCCTTGAGACTCACTCGGTGCTTTCAGAACATCACCAGCACGTAGTCTCTACATTGATGCCCATGAACCCCAACTAACTTTACGTAGGAAAACACTGTTATTGAAGTATGCTGTCAAGATACAAAGCTGTGCCATGCATCCGACTCAGTCATACCTGTTCAATCCACCATTAGAAAACCTTTTCAGAAATAAACCAAGCATAGAAAAGCCAGCTGGTCTTCGCCTTCTTGAATTGATGCAAATTTGGAATGTTTCCATCCTTTCCGTACAACAGGTAACAACTTGTACTTAACCACCATGGGTTCCACCGCCTATACTGACCTGTGACACTTACCACTCTCAATGGGGAAAGAACATTTTACAAACATCAAATATCAAACAACTGCAAGAAGCTCACACTCAAAGATACTTTGACTTTTCTCCAATTTATACAGACGGCTCTAAATCTAATTCAAACGTTGGAGCGGCTGCAGTGTTTCCAAATACCGTTATTTCAACATCCTTGCCATCTGAATTCAGTATCTTCTCAGCTGAATTATATGCAATCAAACTAGTTTTACAGAATCTCTCTTCTGACTGTGCTTTAAAATCTGTTATTTACACTGATTCCCTCAGCTCAATCTTGGCTTCATGTAACCCCTTAGATAAAGTACACCCTGTTCTAGACGAAATAAAAAGCATATTACTAAAAATTGAAGAACGCCATCAACTGGTCACCTTCTGCCGGATTCCAGATCATTTTGGCATTTTGGGCAATGAACTGGCTGATAAAGCTGCAAAAAATCCAACTAGCTTCGACTTAACTGATATCCCTGTTCCACCATCAGACTATGCATTAACCATTCAGGCTGCATGCCTGTCAAAATGGACAGCAATATGGCACTTTCAAATTAATAATAAACTCTTTCAATTTAAACATGATCCAAAAATTTGGCACTCCAGTGTCTGCACATCAAGACGAGAAGAGGTAGTCCTTTCAAGGGTAAGAATAGGACATACTTACCTGACCCACCTTTATTTACTCACAGGGAACGATCCGCCACAGTGTCCACTTTGTAATATAAATCTGAGTATTAAACACATTCTCATTGACTGCCCTTACTATGAACAAGACAGAACTTCAACCCTGCTATCACTGGTTAATCTTCGTAGACCAATAACTTTAGAGAATCTCATTGGAGATGACGCAGATATCTCCGAATTTTTCAACTTCTTAAAGCAAACTGTACTTTTTAATAAATTCTGAATTTATGAAATTTTTTCATTTCTTTTTATTATAAATGAATAGGCGCATTATAGCCAAAGTAGCTTATGCGCCATCAAACCCCCATATCAACAACAACCCTGCATCCAGTTGCTTTGTGACCACATCATAGTATCCAATCAAATTGGCCAGACAAGACTTCCCCTCAACAAACCCATGATGTGTATGAGCTATAACTGAAGTCTTGTCTAGATGATCCTGCAGTGCCTCCATTAATTTTCCTGGAACAGAAGTTAAACTAATAGGTCTATAATTACTTGTGTCGCACTTTGACCCTTCTTTGTGAATTGGGGTCACATTTGCACAACTCTAGTCCATGGGTACCTCCCCTGAGTCCAAGGAAGCTCTCATGATTATGGCTAAGGGTTTGCTTACTTGCTTTGCTGCCTCCATTAATATAACTGTATAGATCCCATCCTCCCCAGGTGCCTTTCTTATGTTTATCTTCAACAATTTCCCCTCCACTTTCCTCTCAGTTATTACAAAATCATCTAGCTCACTGCCAGAGTTTACTTCACCTCTGGCATTCCCCTCCCTCAATAACTCCTCATGTGTGAATGTAGATGAAAAATACTTGTTTAGTTTGTTAGCCACCTGAGCCGGATCATCAACAGTTGAACCATCAATATCCAGTGGACCAATCTGATTCATCCCTTTCCTTCCAGAGTTTACATACGTAAAGAACTCTGCTGTTTTTCTTTGCATCTTTTGCCAAAGATTTCTCATAATCTGCCTTTGCCTTCCTAACCTCCTTTGTGACTTGGTTACAGACCAGCTTATATCTATCGTAGGCTTCCATGTCACACCCATTAATTTATATGTATCCTACTAGGCTTTACATGTCTCATTAGTTCATCTGACATTCATTTAGGCCTAAACCTTGAACAATATTTCTTAGTTGGTATGTAAAGCCTAGTAGCTTCAAAGATTAATTCTTTGAACGCTTCCCATTTTGAATTTGCTGTTGGTAACATCATCAGTTAGTCCCACCGTAAAGAATTTAAATACTGTCTCAGTCCTCCATAGTCGCCTTTACGAAAGCAATAACCCTTCCCTTTACCCCTAATGGTAGTTGCCTCTTTGAGCAAAGCCCACTTCAGCACACTGATCACTGCCACCTAGTGGTTCCTTTATCTGCAGATTCTTAATGCATGAAGAATTACTACTGATAATCAGATCAAGAGTATTACTCCCTATAGTTTTACTCCCCATCAGACTTGCTGATGTAGAAAACAATCATCCAATAAATCTAGAAAAGCCTTGCTAGTGTGTGATTGACCAACCCACAAATTCCAGTCAATATCCGGGAAATTAAAATCCCCCATTATAAGACTCTGATTTACTGGGCCACTCAATTTCCCCGTGCAGTTTTTAGTTATAATCATCAGAGTCATTAGACTGACTCTGACCTATAACACACTCCTACTCTCAATTTTGATTTCCCAGTGCTTTTCCAGTCAATATCCGGGAAATTAAAATCCCCCATTATAAGACTCTGATTTACTGGGCCACTCTATTTCCCCGTGCAGTTTTTAGTTATAATCATCAGAGTCATTAGACTGACTCTGACCTATAACACACTCCTACTCTCAATTTTGATTTTCCCAGTGCTTATGTCACACCAAACTGACTCGACCCTGCACTGCACTGCACTGCACTGTCCAGCGATGTCGACTGGCTGCACTTCCCTGGATTTTGTGTTTCTTAACTAATAGCATAATCCCTCCTCCCGTTCTATCCTGACTATCCTTCCTGTACACATTGTACTCCCCAAATTCTAGTTCTACATTCCTTATATCTGTGTGATACCATGTCTCTGATATCCCAACAATATCTGCCTTTGATTTTTTACCAATATCTCAAATTCATCAAATTTATTTACCAAACTCGTAGCATTGATGTACACACAAGTATACATGCACCTGTTCCTATTCTTAGCTACCCTAACACAGACCATGTGTTTCATTGTATTTCAATGATTCCCAGCAGTTTCTGAAATCACCCTGTATCTTGTTTTCCAGGCCGTTTTCCAAATAAACAAATTATTCATTTCCCTCCATCCCTTGGTAACTATTTGGTTCACCTTTGAATTTCCCTAAACTGTCAGCCTCAACCACCCATGTAGGTAACTTATTCCAGTAATTTACAACTCTGTAATTAAAATAAAACTTCCTGCAATGCAATCTAAACTTCTCCTTCCTGTAATTTGAATTTATGGCTCCTAGTTCTAGAATCATTTATACTGTGAAAATTTCTCCTCATTTGTTTTACTTTTGTCACTCAGCCTTAAACACCTCAATCAAGTCTCTTCTAAGGTGCCTAGTTTCCAAGCTGTGCAACCCACATATTCGAAGTCTTTTCTCATATGGACGCCCTTTTGCTGATCTCAACAAGAAAACTAGCCATCTTTGAACCCTTTCAAGAATCTCAGTGTCTTTTGTTTAGGTGCAGTCTCCATACTTGAACACACTATTCAAAGTGTGATTTAACAATAGCCTTGTATAATAGAATTATGACGTCCTTATCTCTACTGGCAAATGTTCGATAAATTATCGATAGGGCACTATGTGCATTCCTTGCAACCAGTTTACAATGCTCAGAGAATGTTGTGTCTGATCGTGTCATAACTCCTAAGTCCCTTTCTTCGACTACACAGTGTATTTATCTTGTAATTATTTTTAAGTCTATCTTGATTTATTTATTTAATCGTTAATTGTGATTTGGTTGTAACTTAAATGTACACAATTACACTTTTAACACAACTGATTTAAATACATGATGCACTAACTCTCGGACATTCATTCAGGGTCCTAACTATAGGAACGGGTTTGCAACCCCGAATTACCCTAGCCCAACTACATATTTCTAATTTAATCATCTTTTTACTTTACTAGATTCTACATTTTATGCTCTGTGCGCCATTAGTTTATCGAACGCTATACCAGAGTACTATTTTTCTTACTATACCCAATCTATTTTTTCGCCTTAACAAAGTTTAGCTGCCTTCTACTGCTACTTTGTCAGCTATTATATTTCTTAGCTATCCTGGGTGTTTGAGCATCATGTACTTAATCTTAGCCTAGGGCAGCTCCACCGCCTACGTAAATTCATTACATAATATACAGACACAAAATTAGTCTAACGCTAGGCGCCGCTAGCGTATCTACGCATATATACATGGGTTAGCCTCCAGCACAGTCTTTTCTGTCAACAGCACCATTAGCGGTAAGTCCTTGTCATTCGGTTACTCTTTTCCTTTGTGTTCGCCTCTTTCACTTTCATAGCGGTCTACTTACTTCTGTAAGGTCATCCATGTTCTGTATGTAATACTTTAGTAACACATAATAGTTTTGCATAACTTGACTTTAATTATTTATTCTAAATTTGTATTCAAAATTCCTTTTAGATTTTACCACGTGGTTTTTTACACGTGCTCTTTGACATACAGAACATGTCAGAAACAGAAGTAAGAGTATTGCTGGTCTTTTTCATAATTTTGGTGGATGACCTCTGAAGAAGACACAAAAATTATGAAAGATACTGCAATGCTATTTCTACCTTGGTCGTTGTTTTTTCAAAATTTGCATTTTGTTCTTTTCTTTTCATTTTATTTCGTTACACTTTTCTTTTCCTTTCTTCCACCCTTTGTTCAACACATGTATCGCTCCCAGGGTACGCCGTATTTTCATTAGTAGCATTAGTTAAATTCGATACTTATATGTATACTTACTATATTCTACACATAAAAATAATTTTATATATTTATATAGATAGATAAGTATATTGTGGAAAAGGTGGAAGAAGGCTGACAAAAATCGTAAGTAGTAACAATGGAAAAAAATCATTGGGTACCTGAAGAATGAAAGTATATTGCGGTGGCACTTGATGCTATAGATCTGATGATTTTAACTAAACTTAACTAAATTTATTTAGACCTAGCTTAAATTAAAACCCTTTATCCTTATAAAGGGTTTTTAATTCAAGTTAATTTAATTAAGGTCTCAAAAAAAAATTTAATCACAAAATCATTACCAACAATATATCAGATTTATGCATATATAACAAATTTCAAGTTATCAAAGACATAACACCAGACCTTACAAAAGGCACAAACCTAAGAACCAAAATAATATCCCCTATAAGTATAAACTAAATAAATTTCAGCAGACTATTACTGATTGAGACAACAGTCAGTTTGTTGTACAGAAGATTCATTCAGCAGCACTAAACACAGTATTCTGAAGGCTTTTTACAAGTTCATCCTCAAGTTTGATTTCTTTCTAAATATTTATGCCACCAGCTAACAGATATTTGCAAATTTAAACTAAAATCATTCATTAAGTATGACAACCTTGAATGTACTACCATCATACCAAAATATAATACTATATGGCACACTCAGGGTCCTGAGCTGGATATCATCATTCTTCTCTTTCTTGGTGATTCCTTTCTACTTCTCTCTCTCTCTCTCTCTCTCTGTCTCAGTCTCAGGGTAATAGGGATTTTTTTTTTTTTTGGCCGGTGCAGCATAAGACTCAGGCTTCCTTGTACCATATGGCTAATAATAATAATTAACAGTAGTATTAACAAATTTTCTGATCTTCTTTCTGTGGGCTGCCATAATCTATATATCAAATCCAGATTCAGATACTCCAAACCTTATGGACTCATAGCCTGCAACTATAAATCTCTAGCCACCAAAATGGATAAATTTAATCTAGAACCTGTCTCCAATAGTTGTATATGCCACCAGGATATACTAAAGCCTTTTGTTAATTCACATTTTGGTCCTATTATAAATAGTAATTTAGATATTATTCCCAACCAGAAACTTAGAGGTATCATCTCCTGTGAATTCAAAATTTGGTTGCACACTAAAATCAGCAATACAAACTTAAAAAAACAATTATATCAGGATCTACTCAACTTCTGTTTCATGCTATCTTACAGATATAACAACCCTATTGAAGCCTTCCAATTATGGATAAATACTGTACTTGCTAAAATATTCAGTAACTGTAAGACATTACTACCACATGATCCCCTTACACCTGGTATTAAATGCCACTTTTCCAAAATTAAGCAGCAATTATCAGATCTACCCGATTGCAGAGCAATCGGGTAGATCTGATATTGCTCGGGTAGATCTGATATCTTAGATCTGATCTACCCGATTGCAGAGCAATCGGGTACGGGACGTGATACTGCCAAGGGGGATGTCTTTGTGTGTGCGCGATGCAAGGAGTGTATCGATATCAGGCAACAACTCGGCGTTCTTGTGGGCCTATATGAGAGCTTGAAGGACAGGGTGGATGCCCTCGAAGAAACTAAATTGAGGGGCCCATCAAGCTCTCAGCTGCCCACATCAACGCCAGAGCTTGCACTTGGGCAACGCGTGACACAGAGACAACCCCCAAGGCAGAATGCGCTGGTCCCGAAGGAACTAGTACTCTTGTTGGTGACTCTATTGTCAGGGAAATGGGGAACATGCTTTGTAAAAAAGATAGGTGGAACAGGACCAAGGTATGTCTGCCAGGGGCAAAGGTTGATGACGTTGTAGAGCGAATATCATCTTTTAAGGGCACAAAAGGTGATATAGTTGTACACGTTGGCACTAATAATATTAAGAGTAGGAGACCGGCAGAATTACTTAACAAGTACAGGTCACTGTTGAACAAAAGCCGAGAATTAGGGTTGAATTTGAAAGTGTCTGCAATTCTGCCCAGACACGATAGGAGGGAGTATATGATGAGAGCCTTGTCGATCAATTCGGCCCTGGAAAGATTGTGCAAGGCTCAAGGGTTAGAATTTTTTTCAGCCTGGACTGTACTTGTTAACAGGAGAGATTGCTTCTACAGGGATGGGATACACTTAAATAGAAAGCGTGCAAGAATATTTGCTGATGCTATCGAGGCAGTGTTAGGTGGGTCGGAAAACTGCTAGCTTGGGGGGGGGGGAGACAAAGACCAATAGAATGACAGTAGCCACTGGCAGAGGTGAAAGAGATTCTTGCACTGCTTCTATTAGAATGAGCAGAAGCCTGAAAAACAAGATGCATGGTATTTCAGAGATTGCTGGGAGCCATTGCGGTACAAGTAAATACATGGGTTGTGTTAGGGTAGCTAAGAATAGAAACAGGTGCAGGTATTCTTGCGTGTACACCAATGCTAGGAGTTTAGTAAATAAATTTGATGAATTTGAGGTATTGCTCAAAACATCAAAGGCAGATATTGTTGGTATATCAGAGACGTGGTGTCACACAGATATAAGGGATGCAGAACTGCAATTTGGGGAGTACAACGTCTACGGAAAGGATAGTCAGGATAGGAAGGGGGGGAGGGGTTATGCTATTAGTTAAGAAACACATAAAAACCAAGGAAGTGAAGCCAGTCGACATCGCCGGACAGTGCAGTGTTGAGTCAGTGTGGTGTGACATAAGCATTGGGAGATCAAAATTGAGAGTAGGAGTGTGCTATAGGCCTAATGACGCTGATGAGTATAATAAGGAACTGTACAGGGAAATAGAGTGGGCCAGTAAATCAGAGAGTCTTATAATGGGAGATTTTAATTTCCCAGATATTGACTGGAATTTGGGGGTTGGTTACTCACACACTAGCAGGGCTTTTGTGGATTTATTGGATGATTGTTTTCTACATCAGCATGTTCGGGAGGCAACTAGAGGGAGTAATACTCTTGATTTGATTATCAGCAGTGATTCTTCATGCATTAAGAATCTGCAGATAAATGAACCACTAGGTGGCAGTGATCACAGTGTGCTGAAGTGGGATTTACTCAAAGAGGTAACTACCATTAGGGATAAAGGGAAGGGTTATTGCTTCCGTAAAGGCGACTTCGATGGACTGAGACAGTATTTAAATTCTATACAATGGGACCAACTGATGATGTTACCAACAGCAAATTCAAAATGGGAAGCATTCAAAGAACTTATCTTGGAAGCTACTAGGCTTTACATACCAACTAAGAAATATTGTTCAAGGTTTAGGCCAAAATGGATGTCAGATGAACTAATGAGGCATATGGCAGAGAAGAAAAATGCATGGGATACTTACAAATTAACACATGACACAGAAGCCTATGATAGATACAAGTTGATATGCAACCAAGTTACAAAGGAGGTTAGGCAGGCGAAGGCAGATTACAAGAAATCCTTGGCAAGGGATGCAAAGAAAAACAGCAAAGAGTTCTTTACTTATGTAAACTCTAGAAGGAAGGGGATGAATCAGATTTGTCCACTTGATATTGATGGGTCAACTGTTGATGATCCTGCTCAGGTAGCTAACAAATTAAATGAATATTTTGCATCGACATTGACACATGACGAGTTATTCAGCAAGGGGAATGCCAGAGGTGTATTCAACTCTAGCAGTAAGCTACAGAATCTTGAAATAACTGGGAGTAAAGTGGAGGAGAAACTGTTGAAGATAAACACAAGAAAGGCACCAGGGTGGATGGGATCTATCCAGTTATATTAAAGGAGGCAGCAAACGAAGTAAGCAAACCCTTAGCCATAATAATGAGAGCTTCCTTGGACTCAGGGGAGGTACCCCTAGACTGGAGATGTGCAAATGTAACCCCAATTCACAAAGGAGGATCAAAGGCTCACACAAGTAATTATAGACCTGTTAGTTTAACTTCTGTTCCAGGAAAATTAATGGAGGCACTGGTTAAAGAAGCACTGCAGGATCATTTAGACAAGACTTCAGTTATAGCTCAGACACAGCATGGTTTTGTTAAGGGGAAGTCTTGCCTGACCAACTTGATTGGATAGTATGATGCAGTCACAAAAGAACTGGATGCAGAGAATAACTTTGATATTATATACTTGGATCTTAGAAAGGCTTTTGATACTGTTGCACATGGAAGACTGCTACACAAATTGGAGCAGTGTGACATTGGAGGCAAATTGCTGCTATGGATAAAGGGGTGGTTGAGGGGGAGAAGACAGAGAGTGGTAATCAATGGACACTGCTCATCATGGACTAATGTTATTAGTGGAGTCCCTCAGGGCTCAGTGTTGGGTCCATTATTGTTTTCTGTATTTATAAATGATATTGATGATGGTATATCAAGCTTAATGTCCAAGTTTGCAGATGATACAAAGGTTGGCAGGGTTGTTAAGTACACCACTGACGCTATGCTGCTGCAACAGGATCTGGAAAGGTTGAACAGATGGGCCGAGAGGTGGCAAATGAAGTTTAACATTGACAAATGTAAAGTACTACATATGCGAAACAGTAACCCCAGAGCAACGTATCAACTCTGTGGTACTACACTGACAGTGGTAGAGAATGAAAGGGACTTGGGGGGTGGTTGTGCAGGCAGATATGAAGTTCTCTGAGCAGTGCAGATGGGCTGCAAGAGTAGCTCATGGAGTATTGTCAATGATATACAGAAATTTTTCCAGCAGGGATAAGGAGGTGATTATTCCCTTGTATAAGGCAATGGTTAGGCCACATCTTGAGTACTGTATACAGGTCTGGAGGCCTCATTTCAAGAAGGATGTAGAGCTGCTGGAACGGGTACAGAGAAGGGCAACAAGATTAGTGAATGGAACAAAGGGTTGCTCTTACGAAGAAAGGCTTAAGTTTTGCAAATTAGAGTCTGGAGACTAGGCACCGGCGAGGTGATCTGATAGAGGTGTATAAGGCTTTGAATGGTTTGAGCATGCTCAATGCCAATGGGATTCTTCATCTTGCTCAGAATAAGCACCTCAGAGGGCATAAATTCAAATTGAGGAAGGATGTATGTCGGATAGATGTGCGGAAATTTGCCTTTGGCCAGCGGGTGGTTGGTTGGTGGAACCGACTTCCATCACTTGTTGTTGAAGTTGATTGCCTAAACAAATTTAAAGCTCAACTGGACAGGTATTTCGAACGAACGGAGGGGTGAAATGGGAGTGGTGTGTGTTTTTTTTTTTTTTTTTTTTTGGCTGATGCTGAATAAGCTTGCTTTCTTGCATCATATGCCTCTACTAATGCTAATGCTAATTCAGAAGAACAGTGCCCATGGAAGTATCTGTAGAAAAGGCTTGCAGCAGAAACAGAATATCTGTGAGACAGAGAGTGGAGAGACTCTATTAGAGAGGAGTCATTAATTAACCTGACTGGCCTCTTCTGAATGGAATCTAGAAGCCCGAGAGAGGTTGGGGGGGCACCACCCCAGATGTAGGAACAATATTCGATGGTAGGGCAGATTTGCGATTTGTACAGAGTGAACAGCCGGTTGGAAGAAAAGTAACGCCGAGAACGAAAGAGAAAACCAAGTTTTTTAGATGTAGACGATGCAATATTTGTAATGTGCTTGTGCCAAGAGAGACTAGTAGTCAGGGTAATCCCCAAAAGAGCTATATCATCTTGCCTAGCAATTGGGTTCACCAAAGATAAGCATAGGAGCAGAAGAATCCTTTTTGCGAGATATAAGACAGGACTGGGTTTTAGAGGGATTGAAATCAACTTAGTTGTCTTTGCCCCACTGGAGAAATTACCTGGAGATCGGCATTTAAGGAATTGGTAGCAGATATTCGAGAAGTTGAAGCTGATCAAGCAGGGCAAGATTTCTAAAGCTGAAAAGTGGAATGCAATGTACTATAATCAGCAAAACTATGGTTAGGATTTCCAGTTCATGGAAGAAGGTCATTAATATACAAGAGGAAAAGAATGGTGGAAAGAACTGAACCTTGGGGGACACAGCATTAGTGGAGAAGTTAGAAGACATAGCCATCTACCATCACCTTCAGTAAGTGGTCAGAGAGAAAACTGGATAACCAATTACAAAAAAAAGTTGGCAAACCATAAGATGGACGCTTGTATATAAGACTGAGAACAAAGTGGAGGAGAAATGGTTGAAGTTAAACATAAGAAAGGCACCTGGGGTGGATGAGATCTATCCAGTTATGTTAAAGGAGGCAGCAAAGGAAGTAAGCAAACTCTTAGCCATAATTATGAGAGCATCCTTGGATTCAGGGGAGGTTCCCATGGACTGGAGATGTGCAAATGTATCCCCAATTCACAAAGGAGGATTCAAGGGTGACACGAGTAATTACAGACCAGTTAGTTTAACTTATGTTCCAGGTAAAATAAAATGGAGTCACTGGTTAAAGATGCATTACAGGATCATCTAGACAAGACTGCAGCAATAATTCAGACACAGCATGGGTTTGTTAAGGGAAAGTCGTGTCTGACAAATTTGATTGGGTATTATGATGTGGTCACAAAGGAACTGGATGCAAAAAAATAATTTTAATATCGTATACTTGGATTTCAGGAAAGCTTTTGACACTGTTGCAAATGGAAGACTACTGTACAAATTGGAGCAGAATGGTATTAAGGGTAAGTTGCTACAATGGATAAAAGGATGGTTGAGTGGGAGATGACAGAGGGTGGTAATCAATGGGTGCTGCAAGTGTTATTTATGGGAAGCTGCCTTGTGTGTATGAATCAGGGAGTTGCGTAATTCAGATCACACAGTGGAACCTGGCCAACGGCGAGGGGCATGGAAATGCTCAACATCGTCACAGTCGATCGTCGTCAAGCTCCTCTTCGTGGACTAATGTTATTAGTGGAGTCACACAGGGTTCGTTGTTGGGTCCACTGTTGTTTTGTATATTTATCAATGATACTGATGAAGCTGTATCAGACTTAGTATCAAAGTTTGCAGATGATACAAAGGTTGGCAAGGTTGTTAATGACAGTAATGGCAGTGTGCTACTGCAACAGGATCTAGAAAATTTGGGCAGATGGGCTGAGGAGTAGCAACTGAAGTTTTTAACATTGACAAATGCAAAGTACTGCATATGGGTAGAAGTAACCCCCAGAGAAACATACCAGTTGTGTGGTACTACACTTAAGGTGGTAGAAAATGAAAAAGACCTGGGAGTAATTGTGCAGTCAGATATGAATTTTACTGAGCAATGCAAACAGGCTTCCATGGCAGGTCATGGGGTTTTGTCAATGATATACAGGAATTTTGCTAGCAGGGAAAAAGAGGTGATTGTCTCTCTGTATAAGGCAATGGTCAGGCCACGCCTTGAGTACTGCATACAGGTCTGGAGGCATCATTTTAGGAAGGATGTAGATTTGCTTGAGCGTGTACAGAGAAGTGCAAGATTAGTGAGGGGAATGAAGGGATCCTCTTACCAAGAGAGAGAGGCTTAAGTTCTGCAAATTGCAGAAACTGGAGACTAGGCACCTGCGAGGTGATCTGATTGAGGTTGAGCACGCTGAATTCTGATGGGATTCTTTCACTTGTTCAAATTATGAACCTAAGGGAACATAAATTCAAATTGAGGAAAGACAGATGTAGAATAGATGTGCAGAAATTTGCTGGAACACACTTCCATCTGTCATTGTGGAAGTTGATAGGTTAAATAAATTTAAAGAGGAACTGGACAAACATTGAGAGGGAATTGTTTTGTAATTTTTTTTTTTTTTTTGGTTGATGCTGCATAAGCTGATACACTTGCTTTCTTGCATCACATGCCACTACTACTACTACCACCACCTTTATGCCAAACACGATCAAAAGCCTTTGAGATGTCAAGAGCAACTGCTTATGTTACACCAAATGTTTCCATTGAATTTGTCCATAAATGGGTAACATAAGCCAGAATATCACCAGTGGATCGATACAGATGGAATCCATACTGGCAATCAATGATCAGACAGAATGTTTCTAGACAGTTTGAGTTGGCAGTTAATTGATTTCTCCATTACTTTAGAAAGAGTAGAAATAATTGCAATAGGATGATAATTGGATGGGTGTGATTTGGCTGATATGAGCAAATTTCCAAGCAGAACGAAAAACACCTTTGGAATAAGAAAGGGAAAAAAGGCAGCAAAGAATAGGAGTAAGTTCAGGAGCACAGGTTTTGAGAACAAGCAGAGAAATAACATCAGGACCTGGAGCTTTCTTAGCATCGAGATTCTTCAAAATATTTCTGACATCCTTTTGGTGGAAGACCATAGGAGTGTATTGAATGGAGCTTGTTGGGAATGGTGGGCGGTGTTTTTCCAAGGTCATTAATATAGGGGTTGGAAGAAAAGAGGGATGCTAGTAGGTCAGCTTTATCCTTGGCTAAAGTGACAATAGAACCATCTGGTTTTGACAGAGGTGGGAGCAGAGAAAAGCAAAAGTTGCAGCCAATAGTTTTGGCAAGAGACCAGAATGCTCGGCTAACCATTAGAGCAAGATGGTGTGTTAATCTGTAATTACTTCTCCCCTTGTGCTGTATTTTGCATTTGTCAGTATTGAACTTCAATTTACACTTCTCAGTCCATCTGTCTAATTTGTTTAGATCTTGTAGAATACTCAAACTTCTGTGCCAACCTTTATATCATCTGCAAAGTTAGAATTAAGCCTGATATACCTTCATCAATATCATTAATAAATATAGAAAACAACAATGGGCCAGCACTAAACCAAGTTGCGCTCTAGTAGTAGCATTACTCCGTGGAAATCAGTGTCCATTAATAACCACTTTCTGTCCTCTCTCACGTAACTATCCCTTTTGGTCATAGTACCAACTTGCCCTTAATGCCACACTGCTCATATTTGTATAGCAGTCTTTTATGTGCAACAATTTTAAAAGCTTCTCTATAACCTCAGGGGCTCACATCTGGTCTGTATGGGCTTGGCACACGTAGGGGCCTGAGCTGGATATCATCATTCTTCTCTTTTTTGGTGACTCCTTTATTTCTCTCTCTCTCTCTCTCTCTCTCTCTCTCTCTCTCTCTCTCTCTCTCTCTCTCTCTCTCTCTCTCTCAGGGTAACTTGGGAATATTTTTTTGGCTGGTGCAGCATAAGCCTTGGGCCCTCTTGCACCATATGGCTGATAATAATATATGGTATCAAAATTATTTTTTGCATCCAGTTCCTTTGTTACTGTGTAAAAGTATCTGATCACTATGGATTTGTTAAGAGTCTCTCCTTTAACCATTAACTCCATTATTTTCTCTAAACCGAAATTCAAGGTAATAGGTCTGTAAATGCTTGTCTCTCTTTGATCCCTTTGTGAATTGGGTATACATTTGCACAGCTCCCATCCATAGGACCTTTCCTGAATCCAGGGATGCTTTTATATTCATGGCTAAAGATTTCTCCTTTTCTGTCTCCTTTAATATAACCGGATATATCCCATCCACCTTAGGTGCCTTTTTTTATGTTTAGCTTAAACAATTTCTCTTCCTTTTTTTGCAGAATCATTCAGCTCCCTAGAATTTTTCTTACTTTCTGTCATTCCCATCCCTAAAAAATTCATATGTGAATGGAGATGTAAAATGCCCATCCAGGTTGTCTGCAACCTGAGATGGATCATCGACAGTTAATCCATTCATATCTAGTGGACCAGTATGATTCAACCCTTTCCTTCTACTGTTTACATAAATAAAGAAGTCTTTGCTGCTTTTCTTTGCATTCTTTGTCAGAGACTTTTTGTAATCTGCCTTAGCTTGTCTAACCTTCTTTGTGACTTGATTTCAGAGTAATTTATATCTGCTGTAGACGTGTATCCCCTGATAATTTATATCGGTCCCATGCATTTCATTCTCAGCCACAAGTCGCATAAGTTCATCTGACATCTATTTAGGTCTATGCCTTGAACTGCATCTCTTAATTGGTATAAAAAGCCTAGTAGCATCTACAGTAACATCCCCGAACGTTTCCCATTTAGATTTTGCTGTTGGTAACTTCATCAGTTTGTCCCACTGTATAGAATTTAAAAACTTTCTGAGACTGCTGCGTGATCTTTATGAAAGCATAAACCTTTATCTTTGAGAGTAGTTAGATTTTTAAGTAAATCCTACATCAACACATTGTGATCACAGCCACCTAGTGGGGTTTTTTTATCTGCAGATCTTAATTCACTGCTATTAATCAGATCTAGAGTATTTCTTGTGTCAGAAGCAATGATTCAATAAATCTACAAAAGCCTTGCTACAGTGTGACCAGTCTACAAGGTCCAGCCAATATTTGGAAAGTTAAGCCACCCCCATTATAAGACATTCTGAGTTACTGGCAACTGAATATATGTATGTACAGTTGTTTATTAGATTATTAGGCCTGTTTTGCTTTCCAAATTTTCCCACTGCTGAAATTGTCCCACCAAACTGACTTAACATTGCACTGACTACTCATGTTCACTGATGCACTACTTTTGATTTTATGTACTTCTAGATTAAGTAATTTTATAAGCTGAAATGTGGCTGCAGGATGGGAGACAGATACAGTTTAATTGTTGCCGTTCAGATTTGGCTAATCAGATTTGGCACCTGAGGTCATCTAAGAAGTCATCTGTTGGTCCTGCAACCACTGTTGTTTCTGACATTTTTTAAATGACATTGACAAAGAGGCATGATGGGGGCCACTGATTCTAATTTTCTTAAATTCTATTAATGAAAGGATGGAGGGCATGATGTAAAAATTTGCAAATGATGTGGAGATGGAGAGATTAGTTGATGTTCAGCCTTAAGCAGCAATTGATGCTGATCAGGATGTCTTGGATAAGTGTCAAGGATTGTCAGGAAAGTGGCTGTATGTTTTAAGGCAGTAAAATAAAATGTCTTTACACTTGTGAATAGGAATTCCAAAGTAATTTGGTGGGGTTGAATTAAAACAGTTTGGAATTTGAAAGTTACTATACAAGTGAAATGAATATATTGTAGCTATGCAGCAAGGAAGGCTCATAGTGGCTGTTAATGATACCTTGATCATTTGCTTGTAGAGAAAAGGAGGAAATAATCCTACTGTATAAGACTAAGACAGTTGTAAGGCTACACTTATACTATGTCTGAGTATGGAGACTGTGCTTAAAGATAGAACCTTAAACTGTGCTTAAAGATTGATTGGTTCTATAGATGTAGAGCTGGCTTAGTGAGATCTTAATGAGTTACCTCCATGGGTAGTTGTGGCTGATAGCTTGGGAAAATTCAAAAGTCATCTGGATACTTAACTATGTGGGGAGAGAAACATATAGGTTTTTATTTAGTATTTATTTATATTTTACTTTTTGTTATTCAATTTCTTCAATGTAAAAGCAAAATTTTATAATCATTGCTCACAAATCAACATTCTAAAGAAGGATACTGCACAGTTACTATAATCAACAACAGGTAAAAGTAAACAGCGCCACCTACTGTAAAACATAGACATTCTAGGTTCTTTTTGATTAGGTTTTCTTTTATTCGCTATTCACATTTTTTACCTATTGCGTCATGGAACATTTTGATCCTACATTATATGTAAATTGATTTCTATTTTAAATTAAAAAAAAAAAAAAAAAATCATCGATATATCTTTATGCACAGTATGCTCTATATTTTTTGGTTCTTCCAATCATATGAGAAAACTGTTAGCAACCTAAATCATTTATTGACCTGATTTATCCTAGTAGAATTTCTATCATTAAAGGATAGAGAAGTGTATGTGATATCATTTACATTCTTAGTAATTTCTATTGGAAAAAGCAGGAAAAATTTTAAATATTTTTTAACTTTTGTAAATTTAATTTAAATCAAGTATTTTCTAACTATACGTTGCTCTTTTCAGAGATGCTGATGGGGCTATTATAAAACCATTGCCAAAAGCTAAAAGACTGTTGTCAGATCCCATGTGTCTTCCACATATAGTTCAGGTGAGATTTCCTAATAATATCATAGGACAGATGTCATCTGAATAATTTAGTAATTATAATATGGCAATTTTAAATACTGTAGGCATAGGGAGCAAAAAAAGTCACAAATTGAATACAATGCGAGAATTACTCAATACTCAAATTGAGTAGGGCAAAAAAGTTAAGAAAAGCACCTGTGACTTATGGTAATGGTTCTTTTTTAGTAATCTCTTTATTGTCTTCAGTTTTTGGCTTTATTGTATCTCATATCTTGTTTTTCTTTCCTAATGATATTAGGTTGTTTCTTTCCATCTTGGTAGTATTAGTAGTGGCAAATGATGCAAGAAAGCAGGTTATAAGGTATCACAAAAAAAAAAAAAAAAAAATTTCCCACATCATCTATCCATCCTCTCCAATATTTTGTTTAGTTCTTCCTTAATTTTATTCCAACTACCCACTTTTTCAATAACAGATGGAAGTTTGTTCCAACAATCATTACTGTAGTTAAATTCCACACTACTCTGTGCCTTGCAACTGTCTTTCTCTCTGTGCCTTGCAACTGTCTTTCTGAAATTATAATTTATATCCCTCCTGTGTGATATGAACAAGAGGAAGAGTGCCAGCAGCATTGAGCTTGCTTAATCTATTCAAAAACCTCAATCAAATCACCTCATTGATGTCTAGTCTTCAGGCACTGTAATTTTCAGAATTGAAGCCTTTCTTCATAACAGCACCCATTTGTTGCCCCTCCTCCCACCAATCACATTGCCCTTCTTTGCACCTGTTCCAGTAGATCACATCCTTGCTAAAATGATGCTTCCAGACCTATATGAGTATGGAGTACTCCAAATATGGCTTAACCATTCCCTTATACAATGGGAGAATAACCTTCTTATCCTTGCTATGTGCTGCCAGGGGCTCATGAAAACTTAGAGAATTTCATGATTACCACAGGTCTTTTTCATTTTCCACTGCCCTGATATATAGTATTACACAGTTGGTATGTTAATTAATAGTATTAGTAGAGGCATTTGATGCAAGAAAGCAAGCTTATGCAGCATCAGCCAAAAAAAAAAAAATAAATAAATAAATAAATAAAAAATAACCACTTCCACTTCACCCCTCTGTTCGTTCGAAATACCTGTCCAGCTGAGCCTTAAACTTATTTAGGCTATCAACTTCTACGACAAGGGATGGAAGTCTATTCCAGCAACCAACCACCCGCTGGCTAAAGGCAAATTTCCTCACGTCTATGCTACATCTGTCTTTCCTCAATTTGAATTTATGCCCTCTCAGGTGATTATTCTGAGCAAGAGGAAGAATCCCATCAGCATTGAGCAAGCATGCTCAAACCATTCAAGGCTTTATACACCTCTATCAGATCACCTCGCTGGTGCCTAGTCTCCAGACACTGTAATTTGCAAAACTTAAGCCTTTCTTCGTAAGAGCACCCCTTTGTTCCATTCACTAATCTTGTTGCCCTTCTCTGTACGCGTTCCAGCATCTCTACATCCTTCTTGAAATGAGGCCTCCAGACCTGTATACAGTACTCTAGGTGCAGTCTGACCATTGCCATATACAAGGGAATAATCACCTCCTTATTCCTGCTAGAAAAATTCCTATATATCACCAACAATACACCATGAGCTACGCTTGCACCCGTCTGCACTGCTCAGAAAGCTTCATATCTGCCTGCACAACCACCCCAGGTCCCTTTCATTCTCTACCACTGTCAGTGTAGTACCACAGAGTTGATACGTTGCTCTGGGGTTGCTGTTTCCCATATGTGGTACTTTACATTTGTCAATGTTAAACTTCATTTGCCACCTCTCAGCCCATCTGCTCAACCTTTCCAGATCCTGTTGCAGTAACATAGTGTCAGTAGTGTCTGGAGACTAGGCACCGGCGAGGTGATCTGATAGAGGTGTATAAAGCCTTGAATGGTTTGAGCATCTTGTTGCCCTTCTCTGTACTCGTTCCAGCATTTCTACATCCTTCTTGAAATGAGGCCTTCAGACCTGTATACAGTACTCTAGGTGCGGTCTGACCTTTTTTTTTTTTTTTTCTTTTTTTCAAGAAAAGGGTGAACAGAAAGTGGACATGGAAGAGTCCAAATGGATTAACAACTAATGAAATCGACTTCATCCTCACTAACAGAAGATATATTGTGAATGATGTTACCGTCCTGAATAAGGTAAATGTTGGAAGTGATCACAGAATGGTAAGATATGCACTTGATATAGATGTAGGAAAGGAAAGGAAAGGAAAAAACTGACTCGAGTAAATAATACAAAGGTCTTTGAAATAACAGAGGAGGAGAAAAAGGAGTATGTACTGGAACTTAAGAACAAGTTTGAGCTTCTGCAGACTGCTCAGGACCAAGATATCGACGAGGAATATTACAACTTTCTGAAAGTGATAAAGCCCAAGAAACCTATAGGGAAACAGAAATCCAAAGAAGAAAAAATTAGTCAAGAAACACTTGTCATGATGAACCAAAGACGACAAATGAAGAGCAAGAAAAACACTGACAGGGAGAAAATTGAGTATACTGAGTTATGCAAAGCCATTAGAAAGACTCAGAGAGGACATAAGAAGATTTAACACAAGAAAAGTAGAACAAGCATTAAGGGAAAACAGAGGATTTAAATCAGCAGCCATGAGCAGTAATATAGAAAGACAAATGATACTTAAACTGAAGAATAGCGATGGTGTACTTATAAACAGCAGAGAAAGCATAATTCAAATAGCAGAAGACTACTATAGAGAGTTATACAAGGAGCGAGGGAATGATACCAGCAGTGGGAAAGATGGATTGCAAAGTAGCAACACATACGACATACCCGATATTCTTCCTGATGAGGTAGAACATGCATTGAAGAAAATGAAGAATCGGAAAGCCCCGGGAGAAGATGAAGTTACTGTAGAGTTGTTAAAATTGGGAGGAAGAGACATAACACAAAAACTGGCAAGGCTCTTCACAAAGTGCATTAGAAAAGGTGTGATGCCTAAGCAGTGGAATAATGCAATCATAGTTTTGCTGCATAAGAAAGGAGATAAATCAGAAATTGGAAATTATAGACCAATTAGCTTGTTATCCCATATCTACAAGTTGTTCACAAGGGTCATTACTAACAGATTAGAAAGAATACTTGATGAGAATCAACCGAAAGAGCAAGCTGGTTTTAGGACAGGATTCTCAACTATGGATCACCTTCACGTAATATCACAGCTAATGGAGAAAGCAAATGAATATAAAACACCATTATGCCTGGCGTTTGTGGATTATGAAAAGGCGTTTGACTCCATACAGCATAAGGCAATGTTCCGGGCACTGGAAAGACAAGGCATAGATATTCCATATATTATGATTTTGAAGAAAATATACGAGAGTGCTATCTCCTTTATTAGACTAGACAAAGACAGTAGGAAATTTAAAATCGAGAAAGGAGTTCGACAAGGAGACACAATATCTCCGAAGCTGTTTACTGCTGCCCTTGAGGAAGCTATCAGAAGATTAGACTGGTCGCAGAAAGGAGTCAATGTGAACGGAGAGTACCTAAACCATTTACGATTTTCAGATGACATTGTGGTCATAAGCCACGATCCCAAAGAATTAGAGGAAAATCTTAATCAGTTATGCACAGTTAGTAAGGATTTTGGACTAAAGATGAATATGGCTAAAACAAAAGTAATGATGAACAAGTATGCCACGGAAAGGGAAATAATGATTGAAGGAGCAGTAATTGAAAAGGTGGAGTCATATCTGGGACAAGTTATTAGCTGTAATAATGATAAATGGCTGCAAGTCAAGAGAAGAATAAATTTTGGATGGATAGCATTCAGGAAATATAGTCACATACTGAAGAGCAATATCCCAGTTTGTCTGAAACGTAAAATAATGAATCAATGTATACTCCCCCACCATGACTTATGGAAGTGAAACTTGGGCACTCACCAAAAGAATGGAAGAGAAGCTAAGAACTACACAGCGAAGAATGGAACGAATTATATTGGGAATCAGACTGTTAGATAAGAAGAGAAACACATGGATTAGGCAGCAAACTCAAGTAAAGGACATTCTTATCAAAACTAAAGAACTAAAATGGTCTTGGGCAGGACACATAGCTCGAAGACATGATGACAGATGGACTAAGAAAATAACAGAATGGTACCCAAGAGGAGCTAGAAGAAAACCTGGAAGACAAAGGCGGAGATGGATAGATGAAACTCATGAGTTTTTGAGTAGTAAATGGATGGCCAGTGCTCAAAACAGAAGGAACTGGAAAGTTGCTGGAGAGGCCTTCATCCTGCAGTGGATTGAAAATGGCTGATGATGATGAGTGTCAGTAGTGTCCTTGACAACCCTGCCAACCTTCGTATCATCTGCAAACTTGGACATTAAGCTTGATATACCATCATCAATATCATTTATAAATACAGAAAACAATAATGGACCCAATACTGAACCCTGAGGGACTCCACTAATAACATTAGTCCACGATGAGCAGTGTCCATTGATTACCACTCTGTCTTCTCCCCCTCAATCACCCCTTTATCCATAGCAGCAATTTGCCTCCAATGCCACACTGCTCCAATTTGTGTAGCAGTCTTCCATGTGCAACAGTATTAAAAGCCTTTCTAAGATCCAAGTATATAATATCAAAGTTATTCCCTGCATCCAGTTCTTTTGTGACTGCATCATAGTATCCAATCAAATTGGTCAGGCAAGACTTCCCCTTAACAAAACCATGCTGTGTCTGAGCTATAACTGAAGTCTTGTCTAGATAATCCTGCAGTGCTTCTTGAACCAGTGCCTCCATTAATTTTCCAGGAACAGAAGTTAAACTAACAGGTCTATAATTACTTGTTTCGCCCTTTGATCCTCCTTTGTGAATTGGGGTCACATTTGCACATCTCCAGTCCATGGGTGTTTCCCCTGAGTCTCAAGGAAGTTCTCATAATTATGGCAAAGGGTTTGCTTACTTCCTTTGCTGCCTCCTTTAATATAACTAGATAGATCTCATCCACCCCAGGTGCCTTTCTTATATTTATCTTGAACAATTTCTCCTCCACTTTACTCTCAGTTATTACAAGATTCTCTAGCTTACTGCCAGAGTTGAATACACCTCTGGCATTCCCATCGCTGAATAACTCCTCATGTGTGAATGTCGATGCAAAATATTCATTCAGTTTGTTAGCTACCTGAGCAGGATCATCAACAGTTGACCCATCGATATCAAGTGGACCAATCTGATTCATCCCCTTCCTTCTAGAGTTTACATAAGTAAAGAACTCTTTGCTGTTTTTTTTGCATCCCTTGCCAAAGATTTCTCGTAATCTGCCTTCGCCTGCCTAACCTCCTTTGTAACTTGGTTACAGATCAACTTGTATCTATCATAGGCCTCTGTGTCACGTGTTAATTTGTATGTATCCCATGCATTTTTCTTCTCTGCCATATGTCTCATTAGTTCATCTGACATCCACTTAGGCCTAAACCTTGAACAATATTTCTTAGTTGGTATGTAAAGCCTAGTAGCTTCCAAGATAAGTACTTTGAATACTTCCCATTTTGAATTTGCTGTTGGTAACATCATCAGTTGGTCCCACTGTATAGAATTTAAATACTGTTTCAGTCCATCGTAGTCGCCTTTACGAAAGCAATAACCCTTCCCTTTACCTCTAATGGTAGTTACCTCTTTGAGTAAATCCCACTTCAGCACACTGTGATCACTGCCATCTAGTGGTTCATTTACCTGCAGATTCTTAATGCATGAAGAATCGCTACTAATAATCAAATCAAGAGTATTACTCCCTCTAGTTGCCTCCTGAACATGCTGATGTAGAAAACAATCATCCAATAAATCCACAAAATCCTTGCTAGTGTTTGAGTGACCAGCCCCCAAATTCCAGTCAATATCTGGGAAATTAAAATCCCCTATTATAAGACTCTCTGATTTACTGGCCCACTCTATTTCCCCTTACAGTTTCGTATTATACTCATCAGAGTCATTAGGCCTATAGCACACTCCTACTCTCAATTTTGATCTCCCAATGCTTATGTCACACCAAACTGACTCGACACTGCAATGTCCAGTGATGTCGACTGGCTTCACTTCCTTGGATTTTATGTATTTCTTAACTAATAGCATAACCCCTCCTCCCTTCCTACCCTGTCTATCCTTTCTGTAGACATTGTACTCCCCAAATTCCAGTTCTGCATTCCTTATATCTGTGTGACACCACATCTCTGAAATCCCCACAATATCTGCCTTTGATGTTTTGAGCAATACCTCAAATTCATCAAATTTATTTACTAAACTCCTAGCATTGGTGTACACGCAAGTATACATGCACCTGTTCTTTTTCTTAGCTTCCCTAACACAACCTATGTGTTTATTTGTACCCCAATGATTCCCAGCAGTCTCTGAAATATCCTGCATCTTATTTTCCAGGCTGCAGCTCATTCCAATAGAAGCAGTGCAAGAATCACTTTCACCTCTGCCAGTGGCTACTGTTAATCTATTAGTCCTTGTATCCCCCCAATCTAGCAGTTTTCCGACCCACCTAACACTGCCTCGATAGCATCAGCAAATATTCTTGCACCCTTTCTATTTAAGTGTATCCCATCCCTGTAGAAGCAGTCTCTCCTGTTAACAAGTACAGTCCAGGCTGAAAAAAATTCTACCCCTTGAGCCCTGCACAATCGTTCCAGGGCCGAATTGATCGACAAGGCTCTCATCATATACTCCCTCCTATCGTGTCTGGGTAGAATTGCAGACACTTTCAAATTCAACCCTAATTCACGGCTTTTTTTCAACAGTGACCTGTACTTGTTAAGTAATTCTGCCGGTCTCCTACTCTTAATATCATTAGTGCCAACGTGTACAACTATATCATCTTTTGTGCCCTTAAAAGATAATATTCGCTCTACAACATCATCAACCTTTGCCCCTGGCAGACATACCCTGGTCCTGTTCCACCTATCCTTTTTACAAAGCATGTTTCCCGTTGACCTGACAATAGAGTCGCCAACAACTACTAGTTCCTTTGGGACCAGTGCATTCTGCCTTGGGGGCTGCCGCTGTGTTGCACGATGACCAAGTGCAAGCTCTGGCATTGGTGTGGGCAGCTGAGGGCCTGATGGGCCCCTCACTTTTATCCTTCGAGGGCATCCACTCTGTCCTTCAAGCTCTCATATAGGCCCATAACAATGCTGAGTTGTCGCCTGATTTCCTTACGCTCCTTGCATCGCGCACACACAGACATCCCCCATGGCAGTATCATGTCCCGTACCTTACTGCTCCACAAACATCAAGCAAGTAGTGTATTTTAATAGGCTGTGATTCAGAGGGCAACTGCCCCCCCCCCCTCAGTTTTCCCCTGAGCCACAGCACTCCCATTAGCTTGAGCCTTTTGCTTTGCTGCTCTGGTCAGTCATGATTTTGATTTAATTTCAATAAAATTTCAATTTCAGTACAAAATTAAAACCCTAAACTTATATCTCAACACAGTTATAACGCTATATTTATGTTTCAGTATTGAGTGTTATCCACGAAATCCCTTTATATATCTTCCGTATCAAGTTAAGTATTAATTATTTATGTTACGTAACCCAAGTCGTTATATGTATAATTTAAAGTATACATTATCTGATTTATCTGATTAATTGACAATATTATGTACTATACTATATTAAGTTTATGCTATCTATTCCGAGATATTTTGTATCCCGTTACAATGGCGGCAATTACGAACAGTAAACACATGGATTTGATACCCTTTCCGATACTAAGTAATACCTACAAAATCTCTATCTAAGTTACTTTAATCGAAGTATCGTAAATAAGAATATAAAACTACTCTAGAAAATAAGTTAATATGCCAATTTAAGCTAATAAAACAGAAAATAAATCAGAAAAAACTTCTCTGTTCCAGGAGCGTCAAAAATGTACGGCCGCACAGGATAATCTCGTCCTTGAGAGACTTTTCAAGAGAATTGCAGACACTTTATCAAATTCAACCCTAACTTACAACGTTTTTTAACTTTGAACTGTACTTGTTAAACAATTCCCCAGATCTCCTAATCTTAATATTACTAGTGCCAATATGCACAACAATATCACCTTTTGTGACCTTAAAACATGATATCTCCTCTTCTATGTCGTCAACGTTTGCCTCTGGTGGACATACCATGGTCCTGTTCCCCCTATCCTTTTTTGCACAATATGTTTCCCTGACAAAGTCACCAACAACTAGTTTGTATATTTCAGAAACTAGAAATTTTGTATACATACGCTTGGATATGTCTGTTTCTTCGAATCCATTTTACATTAGAAATTATTGGAAATAATCTGTTAGCATAATTATTTTATGTTAATATCAGATTTTTTTTTAAATATCATATTGATTGATTAATATATTTACGTTCCTGCAATATCTTGTGAATTGGACATTTTTTGGTTTCATTTCTTTCATGTAAGATTTGTTTCTTATTTCATCCAGCCCAATATGAAATGGAGATTAGGAAATTTTACAGCTGGAAGCATTCTGTAAAGTTTCTTTACCCTATTTAGGCTCTTGAAATATGGTATATTATGTACCTTTATTAGGAGGACTCCATATAACATAGTTGCAAACATTAAGGTATGAAAAACTAGATGTTGTGCCCAAGGTGTAGATGGTTGGCAGCCTTTCTCTTCAGTATTCCTCAACTGAAATGGTGCTTGAATCAGTTATCTGGATTAAAGATAATGAAAATTCTCTAAAGGCTTTTCCATGTAAAGCCTTTATAGAATTTTCACATTGTTTTTAAGAATTAATTTTTCTACTCCTGTACTTGCGTGGTTACATTTTAAATTTAAAATATAAATAAACGTACACACACAATTTAAAGGAAACATATTTAAATTAATTAAACACAGTTTAACTTTCAATTAGAAGGCATTGAGTTTATCTTCTTTTTAGGTTTAGGTTATTTGTTGTTTGGACTTTTTTGTCAAAAATACATAAGAGGATCCCTTCATTCCCCTCACCAATCTTTTTGGCCTTCTCTGTACACGCTCAAGAAAATCTACATCCTTCCTAAAATGAGGCCTCCAGACCTCACGCAATACTCAAGGTACCAAAGGTGCATATTATATACTGATTCCCTAAGCGTATTACAGGCCTTATCCAAGGTGAGAAGCACTCACCCAGTATTGTGCCGGGTGCAGCAAACATTACACTCCCTCTTAAAGTTAAACTTCGATATTTGCTTTTGCTGGATCCCTAGCCATGTTGGTATTAGAGGCAATGATTTGGCTGATGCAGCAGCCAAATCAGCAACGTCACAAAGTAGTATCCACTTGTCTGTTCCCTATACAGACAGCAATCAACGAATTCACAAAAAATTGTGTACATTGGCAAGAAGCTTGGAATGGGTGCCCTACCAACAAGCTGAATGAAATTAAGCCTGTAATAATGCACTGGCATTCTTGTCAGCGTGCAGGGTTCACCAGGAGGAAGTAGTCCTTGCTCGTCTACGCATTGGACATTCTCACCTGACGCATTCGTATTTGCTGAGGGCTGATGATAATCCTGTTTGTGTCCCTCCATATTTTAGGAGAATGTACTTCTTTTAATAATGAACGCCGTTTATGTTTTACCCATTTGTCTGTGAGCCTTATACACTCAGGCAGATTTTATCGGACGATGACAATGTGTCAGATGTACTCAAGTTTTTACAACTAATTAATTTATAGTTTTAATTAGATCTCTTCAATATTTAATACATTATAACTGTGTTTATGGCATATGTTATTTTATTGTATATTTTTACATATTTCTTATATTTATATCTTATACCTCTAGACTTGGCAAACTATAGCCTTAGATACTGATGCGCCATAAAAATCCTAATAACCAACCAACCAACCAACCAACCAGTACTCAAGGCCTGGCCTGACCATTGCCTTATACAGAGGGGGCAATCACCTCCTTTTCCCTGCTAACAAAATTCCTGTATGTCATCGACAACACCCCATGACCTGCCCTGGCAGCCTGTCTGCATGCATTGCTCAGAAAACTTCATATCTGACTGCACAATTACTCACAGGTCTTTTTTCATTTTCTACCTCCTTAAGTGTAGTACCACACAGTTGGTACGTTTCTCTGGTGTTACTTCTACTCATATAGAAGTAACTTATATGGGTAGTGTACTTTGCATTTTTCAATTTTAAATTCAGTTGCCACTTCTCAGCCCATCTGCCCAAATTTTCTAGATCCTGTTGCAGTAACACACTGCCATTACTGCCAACCTTTGTATCATCTGCAAACTTCGATACTAAGCTTGATAGACCTTCATCAATATCATTGATAAATATACAATACAACAGTGGACCCAACACCAAACCCTGTGGGAATCCATTAATAACATTAGTCCACGAAGATCAGCACCCCTAGATTACCACCCTCTGTCTTCTCCCACTCAATCATCCTTTTATCCATTGTAGCAACTTACCCTTAATACCATTCTGCTCCAATTTGTATAGTAGTCTTCCATGCGCAGTGTCAAAAGCTTTCCTGAAATCCAAGTATATGATATCAAAATTATTTTTTGCATTCAGTTCCTTTGTATCCACATCATAATAACCAATCAAATTTGTCAGACAAGACTTTCCCTTAACAAACCCATGCTGTGTCTGAATTATTGCTGCAATCTTGTCTAGATAATCCTGCAATGCATCTTTAACCAGTGATTCCATTATTTTACCCGGAACAGAAGTTAAACTAACTGGTCTGTAATTACTTGTGTCACCCTTCTATTCCCCTTTGTGAATTGGGGACACATTTGCACATCTCCAGTCTGTGGGGGACCTACCCTGAGTCCAAGGATACTCTCATAATTATGGCTAATGGTTTGCTTAGTTGTTTTGCCACCTCCCCTTTAATATAACTGGATAGATCCCATCCACCCCTGGTGCCTTTCTTATGTTTAACTTGTACAATTTGATAACCTTGTGGCATTTTCAAACCTTAATAACTCCTCATGTGTGAATGTAGATGCAAAATACTCATTCAGTTTGTTTGCTATCTGAGCAGGATCATCAACAGTTGAACCATCGATATCAAGTGGACCAATCAGATTCATAGCCTTCCTTTTAGTATTTATATAAGTAAAGAAATCCTTGCTGTTTTTCTTAGCATCCTTTGCCCAAGATTTCTCGTAATCCGCCTTCGCCTGCCTAACCTCCTTTGTGTTTTTATTACAGACTAGCTTATATATATCATAGGCTTCTGTGTCGCCTGATAATTTATATGCATCCCATGTATTTTTCTTCTCCACCACGAGTCTCATTAGTTCATTTGATAACCATTTAGGCCTAAACCTTGAACAGTATTTCTTAATAGGTACGAAACGTTTAGTAGCTTCCACTATTAATTCCTTGAATGCTTCCCACTTAGTGGGCATAAGGAAATGAGTATTCCCATGTACTGCCTACAGGTCTAGAAGTCTCACTTTAGGAAGAATGTAGATCTGCTGGAATGGGTGCAGAGAAGGGAACCAGATAGGTGAAGGGAACAAAAGGGTGCTTTTACTTATGAAAGCTTTAGTTCTGCAAATTATAGTGTCTGGAGATTAAGCACATGCAGGGAGATCTGATTAAAGTGTTTAAGGCCTTGAATGGATTGAATAAGCTAAATGTTGATGGTAATTTTCCTCTTGCTGAGACTACATACACAAATGAGAGGTCATATATTCAAGTTGAGGAAGGGTGGCTGCAGGATAGATGTGCAGAAGTTTGCCTTCAGGCAGCAGGTGTTGTTTGTTAGAAGAGGCTTTCATCTGTTGTGAAAATGGACGGTTTGAATGAATACAAGGAAGAACTAGACAAATTCTTGGTGTTATGGATGGTGAAATGTGTAGGTTTTTTTTTTTTTTTTCTTTGTTGATACTATATAAGATTGCTATTATGTACTCTTATGTAGCAGAAAACTTGCTTCTTGCTCTAATGGTAGCCGAGAATTCTGGTCACTTGCGAAAGCTATTGGCCGCAACTTTTGCACATCTCTGCTCCCATCTCTGCCCAAACCAGATGGTTCTGTTGTCACCTCAGCGAAGGATAAAACTGACCTGCTAGCATCCCATTTTTCCTCCAACTCATGTATTAATGATCTTGGTAAAGCACTGCCCATTATTCCCAACACACTCCAATGCCTCCTGTGGTCTTCCGTCAAAAGGATGTCAGAAGGATTTTGACGAATCTTGATGCTAAGAAAGTTTCAGGTCACGATGGTATTTCTCCACTTGTTTTTCAAACCTGTGCTCCTGAACTTACTTCTGTTCTTTGCTGCCTTTTTTTCACTTTCTTATTCCAAAGGTGTTTTTCCTTCTACTTGGAAATTTTCTCGTATCCAGCCAGTTCCTAAAAAGGGTGTCAAATCCCTCCCATCCAATTATCGTCCCATTGCAATTGCTTCTACTCTTTCTAAAGTTGTGAAGAGATCAATTAACCGCCAACTCTTAAACTACCTAGATACCTTCCATCTGATCAATGATCGCCAGTATGGATTCCATCAGTGTCGATCCACTGGTGATATTCTGGCTTATGTTACCCATTTATGGACTAATTCAATGGAAAGGTTCGGTGAAACACAAGTAGTTGCTCTTGACATCTCAAAAGCTTTCGATTTTGTTTGGCATAAAGGTCTTCTAAACAAGCTTCCATCTTATGGTTTGCGCACTTTTTAGTAATTGGTTATCCAGTTTTCTCTGTGATCGCTCACTGAGGGTGATGGTAGATGGCTCTCTGTCTTCTAATTTCTCTACTAATGCTGGTCTCCCCTAAGGTTCAGTTCTTTCCCCCACTCTTTTCCTCTTGTATATTAATGACCTTCTTCCATTGATTGGAAATTCTATCCATAGTTTTGCCGATGATAGCACATTGCATTCCACTTTCCATTTTCAGAAAACTTGCCCTGCTCAATCAGCTTCAACTTCTCGAAAATCTGCTACCAGTTCCTTAAATGCCAATCTCCAGGTAATTCTCTAGTGGGGCAAAGACAACTTAGTTGATTTCAATCCTTCTAAAACTCAGTCTTGTCTTATATCTCGCAAAAAGCATTCTTCTGCTCTTTTGCTTATCTTTGGTGACACTCCAATTTCTAGGCAAAATGATATATCTCTTTTGGGGATTACCTTGACTTCTAATCTCTCTCTTGGCACAAGCACATTACAAATATTGCTTCCTCTGCATCTAAAAAACTTGGTTTTCTCTTTTGCTCTCGGCGTTACTTTTCTTCCAAACAGCTATTCACTCTGTACAAATCGCAAATCTGCCCTAACATGGAATATTGTTCCCACATCTGGGGTTGTGCCCCCAAAACCTCTCTCAGACTTCTTGATTCCGTTCAGAAGAAGGCAGTTAGGTTAATTAATGATTCATCTCTGATAGTGTCTCTCCACTCGCTGTCTCATAGACGCACTGTTTCTGCTGCATGCCTCTTCTACAGATATTTCCATGGGCACTGTTCTTCTGAATTGGCTTCTATAATTCCTGCTCTCTCTTTCAAAACAGTCCAAACACGTACCGCCACCAGCCAGCATCTATTTACTGTCCAATTTCAAACTCATAGAACCAACTTTTTATCATCTCCGTTTATTCATTCGACTGCCGTTTTCTCGAACAACCTTCCTTCATACGTATTTCCTGAAATTTACAGTCTACAGAAGTTCAAGTCTAATGTCAACAAATATCTTCTTTCATCTTCTCAACCTCCAACCCAAGCACAGTACTAAGTACTATAGGTTCTAATACCTCTCGTGTTTGGGGTTTACATAAAAAAAAAAAAAAAAAAAATCCCTCAGATAAGTTTGTCAGACTTTCTTGAGCATGTATTGTCTTCCTACTCCCATCCTAATCAAAATTAATTTGGGGCAGGGGGAAGCTTAGTCCAATTTATGGTTGTTTTCATTTCTCTCAGTAAGCAGGTAAATTTTTTCTCATTTTCCATGTAAAGGAATTTTCAGTATTTTTTAAGATAAATTTTTGAATTGATGAATTAAGATATTTTAGAAATAGGAGAAGGTTAGTTTGGCTCTTTATATGAATTTTTTTTTTTTTTTTTTTTTTCCCTTAATTTGAATTTAGGCCTTATCTTCAATTTGAAATTATTTAGTTAATATGATGTTCTTTCTTTTTGTTTCCATACTTTAAAATTATCTTGCTAACTAGAAATTCATTTTATAGTTTAAATTTCTCAAGTAACAGTGAACTGCAATTGTTGCTTGCAAATGCAGTTAAATATATTTTACTAATGAAATAAATTTTAAGCCCTACATAATGCCTTTCACAGAAAATTTAAGGGAATTATTATTTATTTTTTCAAAAAGAAAGATTCAAAGTAACATAAAACGAACCTCTGAAGAGAAAGTCATAATGAACAAGCAACCTGAGTTATATAATTTTTGGAAAAAAATTGTTACATAATGACTGTGCGGAGTGATGATCGCGCAAATATATAGTTTTTGCAGCTATAATGGGTAGACAACAACTTGGTATCATAAATCACAGTCCAAAAATTATTAATTATAATAAACAGCATGATTTTTAAAGATTGCTTTTAGTTTTTTTTTTCTGACTTTATCTGTCACTGAAAGAAACACAAGAGCAATTCATTTGTTAGGTTATAACATTAGACATTTATAATGTTAAATATTGATGCAATTTTTTTTTTTTTTTTATGCAAAACCCAAACACAAAAGGTATCAAAACCTATAGTACTTAGTGCCGTGCATGGGTTGAAGGAGAAGTCAGGGGGATGCTGCAAGCTTTGCTCTAGAGACTAAATATGGATTTCACCACTTCAACCCTTCAATAAGCACAGAGGCAGATTAAGCAGTAAGCGGACTAAGCGGCCGCGTAGGGCCTGGAATACTAAGGGGCCTGAGTTCTTAAAATGTCTTTTCATTAGGATTCGAGGAAAATTATGCTTTTTTGTATACAATCAACCCTCCTATAACACAGTATTATTTAAACTTTTGAAGGGAATTTGAGTTTTGACGGGATTCTAACTTTTAATTGGACATCAGAGGATGAAACTAGTATGGCATAAATAGGCCCAAATTAAGTAAATATATATATTTTTTAATTACACAAAAAAATCGATCCCTCCCAAAATAATAATTTGATTTAAATTTAAATACGATTTATGATATGCAGAAAGAGGGCTACATATAAAATAAAAATTGGAGGTTTTAGTAATTTTTTTTTAGTTTAAAAGCAAATTGCCCTGACAGGCCGCTATTTTTCATAATGAGATTTTTTTGTAAGAAAAACGATCATAATTCGGAAAAGGGGCCCCGAAAGTTTTACTGCGTGGAGCCCCCGCTTGGCTTGATCCGCCTCTGAATGAGCAAAGTGGTGTATTGTATCTGACCATTGAGGTGTTGGACCATGTGATTCATTTGATATTTACAACAGTGAAGGAGGAGGGGCTGGCACCGTAGGTCAGATATTAGTTGTCATAAATAAATTCTTGAAGACACCCACCATGCACAAGCTTGAAAGAAACTTTATGATACAGTCATTCTAATGATGCAGCCAACCTAAGAAGTGAAATGCTATTTCAGTGCAGGTGATTGCAAAAATTAAAATAGTTACTTAAAATAATGCTTCTCTGTGTTATATTTTTCAGGTGACTCTCTGGGGATAGTAATAGTAATTGTGGCATGTGATGCAAGAAAGCAAGCGTATGAACTTATGTAGTATCAGCCAGAAAAAAAAAAAAAAAAAAAAAAATTCACACAACCAAAACCCCTAAATGTTTCTCCAGTTCCTCTTTAAATTTATTTAACCTATCAACTTCCACAACAACAGATGGAAGTTTGTTCCAGCAAATAACCATCCCCTGACTAATGGCAAATTTCTGCACATCAATTCTACAGTTGTCTTTCCTCAATTTGAAGTTATGCCCCCCTAGGTTCGTAATCTGAACAAGTGGAAGAATCCCATCAGAATTCAGCGTGCTCAACCCATTCAAGGCCTTATACGCCTCAATCAGATCATCTCACAGGTGCCTAGTCTCCAGTTGCTGCAATTTGCAGAACTTAAGCCTCTTTTGGTAAGAGGATCCCTTCATTCCCCTCACCAATCTTGTTGCCCTTCTCTGTACTTGCTCAAGCAAATCTACATCCTTCCTAAAATGAGGCCTCCAGACCTGTATGCAGTACTCAAGGCGTGGCCTGACTATTGCCTTATACAGAGGGACAGTCACCTCCTTTTCCCTACTAGCAAAATTCCTGTATATCATTGACAAAACACCGTGACCTACTCTTGCAACCTGTCTGCATTGTTCAGAAAACTTCATATCTGATGCACAATTACTCCCAGATCTTTTTCATTTTCTACCACCCTAAGTGTAGTACCACACAGTTGGTACTTTTCTCTCGGGTTACTTCTACCTATATGCAGTACTTTGCATTTGTCAAGTTTAAACTTCAGTTGCCTCTTCTTAGCCCATCTGCCCAAATTATCTAGATCCTGTTGCAGTAGCACACTGCCATTACTGTCATTAACAACCCTGCCAACCTTTGTATCATCTGCAAACTTCAACACTAAGCCTAATATACCTTCATCAATATCATCGATAAATATACAAAACAGCAGTGTACCCAACACCGAACCCTGTGGGTCTCCACTAATAACATTAGTCCACAAAGAGCAGAGCCCATTGATTACCACTGTCTGTCTTCTCCCACTCAACCCTCCTTTTATCCATTGTAGCAACTTACCCTTAATACCATTCTGCTCCAATTTGTACAGTATTCCATGCACAACAGTGTCAAAACCTTTCCTGAAATCCAAGTGTATGATATCAAAATTATTTTTTGCATCCAGTTCCTTTGTGACCACATCATAATATCCTATCAAATTTGTCAGACAAGACTTTCCTTAACAAACCCATGCCGTGTCTGAATTATTGCTGCAGTCTCATCTAGATGATCCTGCAATGCATCTTTAACCAGTGACTCCATTATTTTATCCGGAACAGAAGTTAAACTAACTGGTCTGTAATTACTCGTGTCACCCTTCGATCCCCCTTTGTGAATTGGGGATACATCTCCAGTCCGTGGGGACCTCCCATGAGTCGAAGGATGCTCTCATAATTATGGCTAGGGGTTTGCTTAATTCCTTTTCCGCCGCCTTTAATATAACTGTATAGGTCCCATCCACCCCAGGTGCCTTTCTTATTTTTAACTTCAACAATTTCTCCTCCACTTTGCTCTCAATTATTACAAAATCATTAAGCACCCTGCTACAATTTGATAACCATCTGGCATTTTCAATCCTTAATAACTCCTCATGTGTGAATGTAGATGCAAATACTCATTCAGTGTGTTTGTTCTCTGAGCAGGATTATTAACAGTTGAACCATCGATATCAAGTGGACCAATCTGATTCATCCCCTTCCTTTTAGATGCTGTTGTTCTTCCAGTGACACTGGTAATGCTTGGGCTTAGTCTCTTAGAAATCACTATATTTGTCCATGTAGTCGGGCTGAAATAACTAATATTGTTTTTAATTTAATAACATCAACCAAACCATTTGGCACATTCATTTTCCATTATGAACTCAAGGCATTGCTATAACTAGTTTTGGAACTTTTTAGTTCTTTTTAGAACTTTTTAGGACATCATCATCAGACAGCAGATAGCCATATTATCAACCTTGTTTTAAGCAGTGAATGGATGTATCAAATCTAAACAAGTAAGCAAACAACCAAGAAGTAGATAGAAAGCTAGCTTTCATTTTATGTATGCTGCATTGAGCTCAATATTAAAATGTAATATAGATGTTGGGTTCAATTTAATCATGGGTAATTATAAAAATTGAACTGTTGCTTAAAATAATGCTTTTCTATTTCATGATGGAACCAAATAGTTCTGAAACTTGTTATAGTAGTGCCAGTTTTTAGTAGATAACAAATTTGCCTAATGGGTAAGATCAGTATTAGTAGTGGCAAATGATGCAAGAAAGCAAGCTTATACAGCATCAGCCAAAAAAAAAAAAAAAAAAAAAAAAAAAATGCCACATCACCTGTACATCTCTTTTACTATTTCTGTTTGAATTCAAACTACCCACCTCCTCAACACCAGATGGATGTTTGTTCCAACAATCAACTTCCTGCTGGCTGAAGGAAAATTTTCTCATATCTGTCCCACAACCATCCTTCCTCAGTTTGAATTTATGCCATCTCATGTGTAGTCTGAGCAAGAGTAAGGATGCTATCAGCATTAACTTACCTATAATTCATTCAGAGCCTTAAACACCTCAATCAGCTTTCCTTATAGGTGTCTAGGCTCCAGATCCCACAATTTGCAGAACTGAAACCTTTCTTGATAAGCACACCTGTTTTTTTTTCTCCTTAACCATCTCATTGCCATTCTTTGGAATGTTATCCGATTAAAAAATGATATTAGTTACTTTATGTTGACTGTGCAGACAGATGTAGTGATTTCTAAGAGCAAGCACTGTCACCATCACTGGAGGGACAATAGCATCCCCAGATGATTGACTAAAAAGCATAATGCAAAGCATTATTTTAAGAAACTATTTCAAAAACCTTTTTTTATAATAAAATGTACAGCTTAAGATAATTATTATTATTAGCTATATGGTGCAAGAAAGCCTGAGGCTTATGCTGCACCAGCCAAAAAAAAAAAAAAAAAATTTTTTTTAAAAAGTTAAGTCAAGCAGTGGAAAGAAGCATGATGTGAAAACATCATGCTTCTTTCCACTGCTTGACTTAACTTTTGCAAATTGCAGTTCACTGATAATATCCATCTTGTTCTATTTATGAATGTTATATCATTATAAAATTTTTAAAATAGCTAAATCTGAAATTATTAAATTTTTCAGCTCCTGCTTACCTTTGATCCAATTTTGGTAGAAAAAGTGGCAACACTCTTGACATTAATAACACAGGATAATCCTGCAATGCCAAGGCTTTATCTGACAGGATTTTTTTTCTTTATTTTGATGTATACGGGTTCCAATGTATTACCAATAGGAAATTTATTGCAGATGACACATGCTTGCCAAGCATTTCGTTCAGAAGAGGTATGAATTTTTTTCCATATTTCTTAAATGATATAGCTTACGATGTCTTTGTTTTGGTTTGACTGTAAAATTCATGAAAATTTGTATAAATACATTTGTATTTCAGGGAATAAACAAAAATTGAAATTGAAATAAGGGCATTGCCAACCACAACTACAAGTTTAAATTTGTTTGTATATCCCAAAAAAGCAAGCTGAAGTAGGTTTCATCTGTTTTCTATTCTCTGTTTCTATATGGTTCCTCCATGGTTCACAGTGCCTTTATCAGTTGGAAATAACACTATCGCAAATAAAAATCATAAGTTGTAATTTGTGTTTGAGGTAGAATCAATCTCTGTTAAAAAGTGCGAAGATGGATGCATAAATTACTCAAAATGCCAAAACTAATAGAAGGATAGTAGAAATTGGTTACTGTGAGAAAGAGAGAAAGAATGAATATCCTATATGATACAATGAATTAAGCAAAATTATAAGCTGAAACGAATAGGCAATTAAAGAGAAGCGAACTGTAAAGCAAAAAATTATTAAATTAATATAAGTAGTGGTGGGCAGTTTTGGTTATAAGTCCAAGAAAGGGGTAGAGCAATTATAAAATTAAAATCTGATTAGCTAAAATTTAAATATTGATACATAATCAGGTATTTCATGTATAAAAGACTGTTTCTATACTTGTCCATACCTGTGGAAGAAAAGCAAATTTAAAAATAAAACTGGGTGAGATCAAACAGGGGGTAAAGCAGTATAACTTTCACAAAAATATGGACAAGGTAGTCCGTATTATATATTATATATCCTCTGCCCCAGATATATAATATATGAATTATATATCCTATCCTACATCCTATATTATGTATCCTCTCTATCTTCTATATGAAGGGCAAGAATGATACTTGTTATACAGGAAGAAATATCTAGAGAGAGAGAAAACAATGCTGTGCAGAATTTCATTAGAAAAAAAAAAAAAAAATCATTGCAGTTTACTTGTCCATACCTGTGGAAGAAAAGCAAATTTCAGAATAAAACTGAGTGAGATCAAATAGGGGGTCAAGCAGTATAGCGTTCACAAAAATATGGACAAGATAGTCCCAATGCAGTGTAATGCACTGTATGTATACACATTACATATTTCTTAAATACATTGTATCTAAAGCATTGTATACACTGCATTGGGGACTACCTCATCCATATTTTATTATTATTTTTTTTTTTTTAAAATTCATTTTAAATTACAGTTTAAATTTTATTTTTTTTTTATGTGAACCCCAAACACGAGAGGTATTAGAACCTATAGTACTTAGTACCGTGCTTGGGTTTGAGGTTAAGAAGACGAAAGAAGATATTTGTTGACATTGGACTTGAACTTCTGTAGATTGTAATTTTCAGGAAATACGTATGAAGGAAGGTTGTTCCAGAAAACGGCAGTTGAATGAATAAATGAGGAAGATGAAATGTTGGTTCTGTGGGTTTGAAGTTGGACAGTAAATGGATGTTGGCTGGTGGCGGTACGTGTTCGGACTGTTTTGAAAGAGAGAGCAGGAATTATAGAAGCCAATTCAGAAGAACAGTGCCCATGGAAGTATTTGTAGAAGAGGCATGCAGCAGAAACAGTGCGTCTATGAGAAAGCGAGTGGAGAGACTCTGTTAGAGATAAATCATTAATTAACCTAACTGCCCTCTTCTGAATGGAATCAAGAAGCCTGAGAGAGGTTTTGGGGGCACAACCCCAGATGTGGGAACAATATTCCATGGCAGGGCGAATTGGCGATTTATACAGAGTGAGCAGCTGTTTGGAAGAAAAGTAACGCCGAGGGCGAAAGAGAAAACCAAGTTTTTTAGATGCAGAGGAAGCAATATTTGTAATGTGCTTGTAATGCCAAACAACACGAGGTTGGGAATAGCCATGAGATAAAGGTTCCATTGGAGAAGAGACAATCACCAAGTTGTGATCTGAAGTGCCTAAAGAACCTCTCACTTCGACCGTGTACTTAGAAGGGTTGTTTGTGAGAAAAAGATCAAGCGTATTGGCTGTATGATTAGGATTGTCCGGTATTCTTGTAGGTAAATGAACAATCTGTGTAGGTCATTAGTAATTGCAAAAGCCTCAGCATCTCGACCTGCTGGGTCGGTGTGACTAGAAAACGGAAGCCAGCTGGAGTTGTGAACATTAAAATCACCAAGGAAAATTACTTCACTGTTAGGAAAGTTGGACTGGAGAAAGTCAAGTTGCAAAGAGAGGAAGTCAAAGAGCTCCAAGTGATTAGTGGAGTTGGGAGAACGGTAGAGACAACAGATGAATTTGACACAATGAGGTAGAGAGATTTTAAGCCAGAGAAGATCAAAGAGAGGAGATTCCAAATTGCCAAGTCTCTGACAGGGAATATCAGAACGGACATATGCACAAGTACCACCTTTGAGGCGAAAGGAATCATACAGCGAATAATTTGGGCATCTGAGATGAGCAGTAGATGAATCAACTGATAACTGAGATTCTGTCAGAAAAAGAGTACATGGGGTTTGGCAGACTGCAAGTGGAAATGGACATCGGTGAGATTAGAATTGAGACCACGTATATTTGTGAAATGAATTAGGAAGTCCTTGGGAGGTTTAGATCTTTTCGCAGATAAGTTTGCTCTATTAGTTTGACAATTCATGGTGTATTCAATAGTATGAAAAAGTAGGTGGGACATGCTGTATGAAGTAATGAAATTTTTGGATATGGCGTACATGTGGTAAGAATATACCCAGATCCTTGACATAATGTGGCCTCGACAATGCTCCCCGCATACACACTACTCGGACTCCCTCCAGTCACAATCTGGCAGAGTAGAGGTAGCAAGATTATACACTAGCTGATCCGGAAGCTTCCTAGAGAGTTACCAATAGGGTCAGTCCGGTGTACTAACTAGCGGCCGGCCTTCGAACACCGTTTTAGAGCTGTACCCTCGAAATGTAAGGAATATTGGATCTCGCCACGACGTTCATCATAACCTCAAAAGTCATCAATCATACTAAACATGGGTTCCGCCACTTCAAGCCTCCAATAAGCAAAGTGGTGGTATTTCACCGGTTGATGAGAGTCATCTGTCACCTAGTACTGCCTGGTAACATAGAGGGGTGGTGTTCCTACATGTGGTGTGGGCGCCACACCTCGACCCCTGCTTAAGTTGATTCACACCTGGGTGGTCACCCACCATGTACTAGTGCATGGAGGTTATACCCAGGATTACTAACAGTCCCACCATCGTGAAGGTGCAAGCAGAGGATTTGGCTGTCACAGACCGTCCAGACTTTGCCGAAATTGGGTCCACTTGACTTGAGTGTCACCCGAATATCAGTTCCATCAGCATTTTAGACTCCCAGGTAGCAAGTACAGCTTGTATGGCATACCTGAGAGAATGTCTGTGACAACCTCAAGGACCAATCCTTCATTTGCTGCATGAACAACTCGTAACTGGGAATGTATAAAGGCAAAAATACATTCAAAGAACTGAATGTTCCTTGCCCTTATACATTTGCAAGCAAATGTATAAGGGCAAGGAAGGCTTGCAAACAGTTCTCTGAATGTGCATCATTTGGTTCTGTCTTAAATATGCAGCTACTATGCAGATTGTTCTAGTTTCCCTTGTTACTGTTCTCTTCAAAAGCTATTGCAAATTTCTAATTTTCATCATCATCATCCAGATCTGTTAAGCCCAGGGGATGTATAAGTTTAAATACATTTACCATGATTTTGGTTTAACAATAAAATTTTACCATGGCATCTTAGTATTCTATTGAAGTCCTCTGATATAATATATGAAGGGCATGATACTTGTTATACAGGAAGGAATATCTAGAGAGAAAACACAATGCTGTGTAGAATTTCATTAGAAAAAAATTAGTGGAGAATTTTACAAAAGATCTTCAGGATGGGCCAGATTTGGGTATCACCTGGTATTTTGGGATCTGCCTTGCTCTCTTCTTCAGAGGTTTGATTTTGTTTTGGGTGAAGGCTTTATGTGATGCTGTTACTTTACTGTTCTAAGATAATGGAATGTTGTATTTTCCAATGAAATTTGTTGAAATGAAGTTCTACTTAGTATTGCATTTTTTTCTGTAGATATATTGCCTTGTCATGGTATCACCCACAATTATTAGGATATCTTTACTTTCATACTACTGATTTTTGGCTTGTACTGTTTTATAGGAATTTTTCATCTCCTGTTATGTATTTAAACTTATTAACCTGAAGTACAAGAGATCTGGCAAATGCTTTTTGATCCCATCCCATTGCAAAACTTTCTTTCATATGCCATCCAAAAAGCATGCCTGGTCAGGTTAGGCCTTCTCTACTACAAGATGAATATAATAAATTTCTCTTATTTTTTCCTATGGTATATTTTCCTATGAGGAAAAAATATCACAAATTAAATTAAATTATCATTATTGAATTATCACAAATTAAATTAAATTATCATTATTGAATTATCACAAATTAAATTAAAATTTTGAAGAAGTTTAATAGTTAATAAAAATTCAGGGCAAAAGCCTCAGAGAAAAATATAAATTAGTGCAAATGCATTGTGTCTATACACAATAAATTAAAGTTAATTTACTGCATACAGATATAATGCATTTAAATTAGATTTAAATTAAAATTTTCAGAAGAATAAGGATTCCTCTTGGACATAAACATCTTAAATATAAAATTTACTGAGTTTTGCATAGTTTTATGTACAATAGCTCTATTCAAATTTATAGAATCAGACATCCACTATTATGCAGCGTAGTATATTGGGACAGCTGTTACCAGAAGCTATGGTTTGCTACTTAGAAAATCATGGAGCAGATAAGTTTGCACAAATTTTTCTAGGAGAGTTTGATACTCCTGAAGCCATCTGGAACAGTGAAATGAGGTTAGTTTTATTTTTCTGAATGTAGGTGTTGATGAATACACAAGATGTTTATTTAATTGCAATTGTAATCATGGTAAAATCCCATTTTTACAGAATGGGTCTGGACTTAGTTCACTTTATAAGAATGAATTTTCTGGAATTATTTAAACTTGGCAGCTTATTCAAAGAACCTTTTTGAAACAAATACTGTATATGTGAATAACAATGGGAAATAAACATTTTTGTTTTTATTTTCCTTGTGACAGTTTCTCCAATTCCCACGTTGTTTGCTGAAAAGCTTGATATGTGCATATCAAGTTGGTATTCATAAGTTAAAACAATATCTGCCATGCATGAATTTAAATATTCATTAAGCAGAAGTCACAAAAACTTTAGAATAGTTCATTATTGTAAGGTCTTTATTGTAAAAGCAATTATGAATTATAAAAAAAACTCACTTAACCAGTTTTAAAAGAAATTTACTATTTGTATGGTTAGCAGTAAATAATCCTCACTGTGAAATTAAGTATCTCAACGTTTAGCCATTCCATTTGCACATTGGTATTTGAGTGTTAAGGTGCATGAGGAACAGTAATAGTAGTAGTAATGGAAAATGATGCAAGAAAGCAAGCTTATTAGCATCAGCCAAAAAAAAAAAAAAAAAAAAACCTTACACAGTTCAGTAGTGCACGTATATACTTCCATATAATTGTTGTCATTTGTAGACTGGAAATAGCTGGATGTATAAGAGTAGAAGTGAGACAAAGTGTGGGTCTGTGGTCAGTTAATGTTTATATATATAGGCAACTCTTGGTTTACGAACGTTCAATTTACAAACATTTGCTATAACGAACGTCACAGTCATTCAAAAATTCTTAAGTCTCCAATAGACAGAGTTCCTTATAAAATGAAATGCAAAACATATAGTGAACATAATTGTAAGATTTAAATAAATAAACTTTTAAAAAATGTATTTATTACAATAATTATCAGGAAATTGTTGAACTGGGCAATAAAATGGCCCTTGACCTAGATGTGACTGATGTGAGAGAGCTTTTGGCTTGCATTATGAGGAATTAACAACTGATAAAATAATTGAAATAGAGACACATCTAAATTCTGAAGTAACAGAAGAACCTGATATTCCACATCTTCCCAGAACATTTACAAGGCAGAAAATGGCTGCAGCTTTTAAATCAATTTCTGAGGGGTTGGCAATAATTAAAGACGACGACGCAAATATGGAAAGAATTCTGGTTTGTAACTCTTTGTTTTTAATTAAAATTAACAAGTACGATATCTTGTTTTTTATTCTTTATTTTATTTTTATTTTACGTTACGTATCATATACGATAAACCATAATGCATACATACATTATAATAACCCATTTGATGTTTAGTACATGGTTTTAATGCTTTAAAATGGCTGCCAATTTATACAATACGTATTGTAAAAGCTCAGGAATGCAAGATGCAGATACCGAACAAAACGTCTTTCCACCTCATCCAGTAGATCTCAGTTAGAGTAACCATCAGAAATTCTTTCCTTCAATCGTAACATTACTTCCATCTAGACATGTTAATTTAAGCTGGAAGAAGAAGACAAGAATAAACTTTTTAGCTGCCAGTAAGAGCATAAGCTATGTGATAAGACCCTGAAGCACCCATCAGAATAAAAGATCAGACAAATTTAATAGCACAATTTACTGTGAAGAACTTTTTGTGGTCAAAAGTTCTGGATTTTCATATTAAACATAATTAAACTTAGACACAGCCACTCTCAGAGTACTCTCCTCAAGCAGTAATGTGCTTTTCAACCCAGAACTGCTGCTACTAGCAGTTCTGGGTTCTAGCTGAAGATAGTGTCATGAACTGAGAAATATCAATCACCTTTTATTTGTGCAGATGTGATGACCTTGTAATATTTCATTTTTGGAAAAAGAAATTGCATGGTTGAGAGATCAGGCAAGTAAAAGGGATCTGATAACATGACTGTATTTTGTTTAGTGGGCTCTTACATGAGAAAGAAGCAGTGATCAGCTGCATTATTATGCAACAACTTCCAATATTTTGCTGTCTACAGTTCTGGATGCTTTTACCAAATTGCTTCTTGCAGCCAGAATGCCTGTACAAGTCCTTTTTTTATTCACAGTGGCACTTTGAGCAATGAATTTACAGTACAAAATACCATGACAGTCAAAAAACTTTCAACATCTTTCTTTTTTGACTTGCCTTGCTAAAATTTTTATGATCACAGTGAATTAGGCAGTTACCAAGTCCAAAATTTCATGCTTTGTTTGTAGATCATAGAAAAAACAGCAGGTATTCTCTCAATCAGTAATGGATTTTAGGAATAATGGATCATTATCAAATTTTCATTCACTCACTGCACTGGTTATCAGTAAACATTCAAGGCTCCATATGCTGAGAAAATTGGTGTGTTGCAAATTATCACTTAAAATTCTTGACAGGTTCTTTGTGAAATGTTTAAAGCTTCTGCAAGTTTATTGTCATGTAGTGGTTCTCACACAGGGTGGCACACACTCTTTCTCCCTTTGAATCTGTATTGTCATTTAAACACAGCAGAATGAGATGAAAAATCCACTCTGTAAATCACTTCCCTAAACCACTACTTACCATTTCCCTAAATGCTAACAAAATTGTAATGCTTGCATGATTTTCCATTGGCACTCTTGACACTCAGAAATTGTGATAAAGTAAATGCACATAGCAATGAATGGAATTCCAACATGTTTCAACTTAAGACCTCTCGTGAGGAACTGAATCGAATGTTTTGCTAAAATCTTAATAAACAAAAGTCAAAATTGTTTTTGAATCGAGTTAATAACTATTGTATCATAATAACTAACCAGGTTAATTAAACATGAGTTTTCTCTTAACAAAACTCATAACTGTTGATTTACAATTTGAAAATCCATCTTTTTTAGTTGATTTTTAGTAATTTCAGCCGGCACTGAAATCTTGTCATTTGATCATCCCTCCTTGATAAAATAGCACCATGTATCCAAATCTGGTTTATGATCCAAAACTCACACAAAATAATGAATTCCCCAAGTTAAAAAAAAGAAAAAAAAAAAAAAGAGATCTGTGTTTGGAAGCACAGATCTCATGTGCTTCCAACACAGATCTCTTTCTCTCCTCTGACTCGAATGTGCTTGTTTCTTTTAAATGCCAACATACATCACATCCATGTACTTAGATCATTACTGATCAGTGTGTAAAAGAATTTTATGTCTAAATTTATTATACCAACAGTTTTTAAATCTTCCACTTCATTTCAAAAGTTGATTACCATAGCAGAATAACCAGAAGGACAATTCTGACTTAAGGCATTTATACTGCCAAGGTTATGGAGAGCCTATAACATGAGAAGAAGATTCTGTTCTTTTATTCATGTGAGGAAATACTTTATGGTTGCATGTGACTATATGGTGCACAAGTTCCCATTAAAAATTATGTTCTTATAAATTTCAAGACAACACAAATTTCAATACTTGGCACTGCATCATTTTTAGATTTGAAATTTTTGCGGACTAGTTTTCCAATTCTTGACATTGTTAAAAATGAAGAAGCAGACCAAGCAATAGATCAGTTCAGGCTTATACATCAGTTAGCATTAGCATTAGTAGAGGCATACGATGCAAGAAAGCAAGCTTATGCAGCATCAGCCAAAAAAAAAAAAAAAAAAAAACCTCTCCCATTGCACTCTCCATTGGTTCCAAATACCTGGCCAACTCCTCATCCTTAAATTTCTTTAGGCTATCAACTTCCACAACAAAAGATGGAAGTCTGTTCCACCAATCAACTACCTGCTGGCTAAAGGCAAACTTCCACACATCTATCCTACAACTGTCTTTCCTCAATTTGAATTTATGCCCTCTCAGGTGATTATTCTGAGCAAGTGGAAGAATCCCATCAGCACTGAGCATGCTCAAACCATTCAAGGCTTTATACACTTCAATCAGAACACCTGTCAGGTGCCTAGTCTCCAGACACTGTATTCCGCAAAATTTAAGCCTTTCTTCGTAAGAGCAACCCTTTGTTCCATTTACTAATCTCGTTGCTCTGCTCTGTACTTGTTCAAACAGCTCTACCTCCTTCTTAAAATGAGGTCTCCAGACCTGTATACAGTACCCAAGGTGTGCCTTGACCATTACCTCATACAAGGGGATAATCACCTCCTCGTCCCTGCTAGAAAAATTCCTCTATATCATTGACAAGACACCATGAGCTACCGTTGCAGTCCGTCTGCTCTGCTCAGAAAACTTCATATCTGCCTGCATAATTACCCTCAGGTCCTTTTCATTCTCTACCAATGTCAGTGTGGTACAACAGAGTTGATATTTTTTACTGTGGGGTTACTGCTTCCCATATGTAGTACTTTACACTTGTCAGTGTTAAACTTCATTTGCCACCTTTCAACCCATCTGCTCAACTTTTCTAGATGCAGTTGCAGCAGCGTATTGTCATTAGTGTCATTAACAATCCTGTCAACCTTCGTATCATCTGCAAACTTGGACATTAAGCCTGATATACCATCATCAATATCATTTATAAATACAGAAAACTACAATAGACCCAAACTGAACCCCGCGGGACTCCACTAATAACATTAGTCCACGAAGATTTGTTGATTACCACACTCTATCTTCTCCCACTTAACCATATCTTTATCCATAGCAGCAATTTGCCTCCAATGCCACACTGCTCCAATTTGTGCAGCAGTCTTCCATGTGCAACAGTATCAAAAGCCTTTCTAAGATCCAAATATATGATATCAAAGTTATTCCCTGCATCCAGTTCCTTTGTGACCACATCAGAGTATCCAATCAAATTGGTCCGACAAGACTTCCCCTTAACAAACTCATGCTGTATCCAAGCTATAACTGAAGTCTTGTCTAGATGATCCTGCAGTGCTTCTTTAACCAGTGCCTCCATTAATTTTCCAGGAACAGAAGTTAAACTAACAGGTCTATAATTACTTGTGTCGCCCTTTGATCCTCCTTTGTGAATTGGTGTCACATTTGCACATCTCCAGTCCATGGGTAGCTCCCCTGGGTCCAAGGAAGTTCTAACGATTATGACTAAGGGTTTGCTTACTTCCTTTTCTGCCTATTTTAATATAACTGGATAGTACTATCCACCCCAGGTGCCTTTCCTATGTTTATCTTCAACAATTTCTCCTCCACTTTCCTCTCAGTTATTACAAAATCATCTAGCTCACTGGCAGAGTTTAGTTCACCTCTGGCATTCCCCTCCCTGAATAACTCCTCATGTGTGAATGTAGAGGCAAAATACTCATTTAGTTTGTTAGCCACTTGAGCAGGATCATCAACAATTGAACCATCGACATCCATTGGACCAATCTGATTCATTCCTTTCCTTATAGAGTTTACATACATAAAGAACTCTTTGCTGTTTTTCTTTGCATCCTTTGCCAAAGATTTCTCATAATTTGCCTTTGCCTGCCTACCCTCCTTTGTGACTTGGTTACAGACCAGCTCATGTCACCCATTAATTTATATGTATCCCATGCATTTTTCTTCTCTGCTACATGTCTCATTAGTTCATCTGACATCCGTTTAGCCTAAACATTGAATGATATTTCTTAGTTGGTATGTAAACCCTAGTAGTTTCCAAGATTAATTCTTTGAATGCTTCCCATTTTGAATTTGCTGTTGGTAATATCATCAGTTGGTCCCACCGTATAGAATTTAAATACTTTCTCAGACCACTGTAGTCACCTTTACAAAAGCAAAACCCTTCCCTTTACTCTTGATGGTAGTTGCCTCTTTGAGTAAATCCCACTTTGGCACACTGTGATCACTGCCACCTAGTGGTTCATTTATCTGCAGATTCTCAATGCATGAAGAATTACTACTGATAATCAGATCAAGAGTATTACTCCCTCTAGCTACTTCCCAAACATGCTGATGTAGAAAACAATCATCCAATAAATCCACAAAAGCCTTGCTACAGTGAGAGTGACCAACTCACAAATTCCAGGCAATATCTGGGAAATTAAAATCCCCCATTATAAGACTCTCTGATTTACTGGCCCACTGTATTTCCCTGTACAGTTTCATATTATACTCATCAGAGTCATTAAGCCTATAGCACACTCCGTCTCTCAATTTTGATCTCCCAATGCTTATGTCACACCAAACTGACTCAACACGGCACTGTCCGACGATGTCAACTGGCTGCACTTCCTTGTATTTTGTGTTTCTTAACTAATAGCCTAACCCCTTCTCTCTTCCTATCCTGTCTATCCTTTCTGTACACATTGTACTCCCCAAATTCCAGTTCTGCATTCATTATATCTGTGTAAAACCATGTCTCTGATATTCCAACAATATCTGCCTTTGATGTTTTGACCAACGCCTCAAATTCATCAAATTTATTTATCAAACTCCTAGCACTGGTGCACATGCAAGTATACATGCACCTAACACAACCCATGTGTTTACTTGTACCGCAATGATTCCCAGCAGTCTCTGAAATCCCCTGCATATTGTTTTCCAGTCTGCTGCTCATTCCAATAGAAGCAGTGCAAGAATCACTTTCACTTCTGACAGTGGCTATTGTTAATCTATTAGTCTGTGTATTCCCCTAAGCTTGCAGTTTTCTGACCCACCTAACACTGCCTCGATAGCATCAGCAAATATCCTTGCGCCCTTTCTATTTAAGTGTATCCCATCCCTGTAGAAGCAGTCTCTCCTGTTAAGAAGCACAGACCAGGATGAGAAAAATTCTACCCCTTGAGCCTTGTACAGTCTCTCCAGGGCCGAATTGATCGACAAAGCTCTCATCATATACTCCCTCCTATCATCTCTGTACAGGATTGCAGACACTTTTAAATTCAACTCTAATTCTTGGCTTTTTTTCAATGGTGACCTGTACTTGTTAAGTAATTCTGCCGGTCTCCTATTCTTAATATCAATAGTGCCAACCTGTACAGCAATATCACCTTTTGTGCCCTCAAATGATGATATCTGCTCTACAAAGTCATCAATCTTTGCCCCCTGGCAGACATACCCTGGTCCTGTTCCACCTATCCTTTTTACATAATATGTTCCCCATTTCCCTGACAATAGATTCACCGACAACTGCTAGTTCTTGTGGGACCAGCACATTCTGCCTTGGAGGTTGCTGCTGTGTTGCGTGATGTTCAAGTGCAAGCTCTGGTGTTGATGTGGGGAAGCTGAGAGCTTGATGGGCCCCCTCAATTTAGATCCTTCGAGGGCATCCACCCTGTCCTTCAAGCTCTCATATAGGCCCATAACAATGAGTTGTCACCTGATTTCCTCACACTTCTTACATTGCACACATACACACAGACATTCCCTTTGGCAATATCATTTCTCGTACCTGATTGCTCGACAAACATCAAGAAAGCAGTGTATTTTAAAAGGCTGTGATTCAAAGGGCAACTGCCCCCATCAGTTCTCCCCTGCACTCCCATTAGTTGAGCCTTTTGCTTTGCTACTCTGGTCTGAGTCATGATTTCGATTCAATTTCAATAAAATTCAAATTCAGTAACAAATTATAACTCTAAACTTATATCCCAATGAATTTGTAACACTATATATATATATATATATATTTTTTTTTTTAGTATCGAGTATTATCTCTGAGTTTCATGTATTAATTAGTAAAGTTACGTTTGTAAAATCTAAGTCGTTATATATATTTAGTTAAAAAAAGTACAATTTAATTGATAATGAAGTTTAACAAGATTAATAAATTTTACTGATTAATCGATAATACTCTATACCAGCAATTCCCAACCTTTTTGACCTGCGGAGCCCTTTTTAGAATCAATTTCTATGGAGGAACTCCTACATACAGATATTCAGTTCCAGGAAGGGTCATTAAAATGCGACACGCAACAGAATGTACACAACATGCCGGTGCTCCGCTCTGCCTCGTCATCTGTCCATCTTGTACTACAATAATTTTTAAGCTAATGACTGCAAAATGACTGAACATCGTCTGCTAGAGAATGCGCAAAATTCAACTTGGCAAATTTTTATTCAGAATGTGATTTCTAGTTTTCTAATTTATGTTTCTAATTCTTTAATTTCATTCAATTTTTAGCTATTTTATTTTTCTAGAACGGATGTGGAACCCCTGGGAAGTTTTCGCGGAACCCTTAGGGCTCTGCGGAGCACAGGTTGGGAACCACTGCTCTATACTATAGTAAGCTAAAGCTATCTAGTACGGAATATAATGTTGTATTGCATTACAATGGCGGCGAGTTATGAACAGTAAATCTACAGACACTAAGTATTAATTAACTTTTGAAATCTCGCTATCTAAATTCAGATACCAATTCTAATATATGGGGTATCTATGCCTTGTCTTTCCAGTGCCTGAAACATTGCCTTATGCTGTATGGAGTCAAATGCCTTTTCATAATGCACAAATGCCAGGCATATCGATGTTTTATATTCATTTTCTTTCTCCATTAGCTGTGATATTATGTGAAGGTGGTCCATAGTTGAGAATCCTAAAGCCAGCTTGCTCTTTCAGCTGATTCTCATCAATATTCTTTCTAATCTGTTAGTAATGACCCTTGTGAAACAACTTGCTGTGGAATAACAAGTTAATTGTACTATAATTTCCAAATTCTGATTTATCTCCTTTCTTATGTAGCAAAACTATGATTGCATTATTCCACTCCTTGGGCGCCACGCCTTTTCTAATGCATTTTGTGAAGAGTCTTACCAGTTTCTGTGTCATGTCTCTTCTTCCCTTAACAACTCTACAGTAACTTCATCTTCCCCCGGGTCTTACTGATTGTTCATTTCTTTCCATGCATTTTTTACCTCATTAGGTATGTCGTATGTGTTACTTATGTGTGATCCCTCTTTTCCACTGCTGGCATCATTCCCTTGCTACTTGTATAATTCTCTATAGTAGTCTTCTACTATTTGAATGATGCCTTCTCTGCTATTTAAAAGTTCACCATTGCTATCCTTCAGTTTCAGTATCATTTGTCTTTCTGTATCACTGCTCATGCTTGCTGATTTAAGTCCTTTGTTTTTCCTTAATGCCTGTTCTACTTTTCTTGTGTTAAATCTTCTTATGTCCTCTCTGAGTCTCTTCTAATGGCTTCGCATAACTCAATATACTGAATTTTCTCCTTGTCAGTATTTATCTTGCTCTTCATTTGTCGTCTTCGGTTTATCATGACAACTGCTTCTTGACTAATTTTTTATTTGGATTTCTTTTTACCTATAAAAAGAAATGGGTTTTTTGGGCTTTATCATTTTCTGAAAGTTGTAGTATTCCTCGTCGATATCTTGGTCCTGAACAGTCTGCAGAAGCTTAAAACTTAAAAAAAGTTCCAGTACATACTGCTTTTTCTCGTCTTCTGTTATCTCCAAGACCTTCGATTTATTTATTTGAGTCAGTTTTTTCCTTTCTTTTCTTACATCTTTATCAAGTGCACCCATTCTGTGATTACTTCCAACATTTACCTTGTGAACGATGGTAACATCATTCACGATATATCTTCTGTCAGTGAGGATGAAGTCAATTTCATTAGTTGTTAATCCATTTGGACTCTTCCATGTCCCTTTCTGTTCACCATTTTTTTGAAAAAAAGTGTGCATTACTGACATTCCCTAAGATTCTTCAAATTCCACAAGCAAGTCTTTCACCTCTTTCATTTCTTTTGCCAATACCAAAATTTCCTAGTTTCCCTTTTTGCACTGTTGTAGCTTTCCAACCTTAGCATTGAAGTCTCCCATAATGTTAGTGTAGTGGGTTTTTTGCTCATATAAAAGACTCAATTTCATTGTACATTTTTTCAGTCTTTTCATCATCATGGCTCGATGTTGGTGCATAAATCATAATAACCTTTAGCTTGTACCTCTTAGAAACCCTGAGTAGTAGTCTTGTCACCTTTGATGATGTACTTTTGAATCCCAAGATGTTTTTTTTTAACTTTCTGTACAAGAAAGCCAACTCTATACCTTTGCTCCTTTCACTTTATTAGAAAATTCACAAAAACAAATTAGAAAATTCACATTTTCTAATTTGTTTTTGAGCTCTAATATGCTATCTTCACCAATGAGCGATCTTACGTTGAAACAGGCCAAGTTCAGTTTCCGTGCATGGCAGCCTGGTCATACCCAGAGATTCTTAGAACCCTCTGCTTCCACTCTGATTCTCTTGCTGCTGTAAAATGGGGAGTGAAAGCCTCTGGGGACTGAGGGCAATTTGTTTCGTCGTGCTGTCATGTGCTGGAGGGTTTGGTCTTTTCCTCTTTACGCTGACTAGGCATCTTGGAGAGAACAATTCTACACATTCATTGCCACCTAAGTGACGTAATGGTGCCTACCATCGAGGTGTGCATGAGTGGATTTTAGAGAGGCAAGCCAAAAAGACTTCTAAATCTTCTGAAATTGAAAGATATTTAATCCATTAGTGTTTTAGACAGTGTCTGATAACACACAGAATGCCTGTTCCCCTTTAAGAAAAACTTTCCATCTTATAGTTGGCCATCTGTTTTTTATAATTGGGTTTCCAGTTTTCTCCTAGACTGCTCACTGTGGATGCTGGTAGATGGCTCTCCATCTTCTAACTTCTGCTCTACTGCTGGTGTTCCCCAAGGTTTTGTTCTTTCTCCCACTCTTTTCCTCTAGTGTATTAATGACTTTCTACTATTGACTAGAAATCCTATCCATAGTTTTGCTGATGATAGCACATTGCATTCCATGTTTCAGTTTGAGAAATCTTGCCCTGCACAAACAGCTTTAACTTTTCGTATAACCACTGCGAATTCCTTAAATGCTGATCTCTGGGTAATTCTCCAGTGGAGCAAAGATAACTTAGTTGATTTCACTCCTTCTAAAACTCATTCCTGTCTTGTATCTTGCAAAAAAATTCTGCTCCTATGCTTATCTTAGATGACCCTCTGATTTCTAGGCAAGATCATGTATCTCTATTGGAGATTACCTGACTTCTAATCTCTCTTGGCATCATCATCATCAGCCATTTTCAATCCACTGCAGGATGAAGGCCTCTCCAGCAACTTTCCAGTTCCTTCTGTTTTGAGCACTGGCCATCCATTTACTACTCAAAAACTCATGAATTTCATCTATCCATCTCCGCCTTTGTCTTCCATGTTTTCTTCCAGCTCCTCTTGGGTACCATTCTGTTATTTTCTTAGTCCATCTGTCATCATGTCTTCTAGCTATGTGTCCTGCCCAAGACCATTTTAGTTCTTTAGTTTTGATAAGAATGTCCTTTACTTGAGTTTGCTGCCTAATCCATGTGTTTCTCTTCTTATCTAACAGTCTGATTCCCAATGTAATTCGTTCCATTCTTCGCTGTGTAGTTCTTAGCTTCTCTTCCATTCTTTTGGTGAGTGCCCAAGTTTCACTTCCATAAGTCATGGTGGGGAGTATACATTGATTCATTATTTTACGTTTCAGACAAACTGGGATATTGCTCTTCAGTATGTGACTATATTTCCTGAATGCTATCCATCCAAAATTTATTCTTCTCTTGACTTGCAGCCATTTATCATTATTACAGCTAATAACTTGTCCCAGATAAGTATATGACTCCACCTTTTCAATTACTGCTCCTTCAATCATTATTTCCCTTTCCGTGGCATACTTGTTCATCATTACTTTTGTTTTAGCCATATTCATCTTTAGTCCAAAATCCTTACTAACTGTGCATAATTGATTAAGATTTTCCTCTAATTCTTTGGGATCGTGGCTTATGACCACAATGTCATCTGCAAATCGTAAATGGTTTAGGTACTCTCCGTTCACATTGACTCCTTTCTGCGACCATTCTAATCTTCCGAAAGCTTCCTCAAGGGCAGCAGTAAACAGCTTCGGAGATATTGTGTCTCCTTGTCGAACTCCTTTCTCGATTTTAAATTTCCTACTGTCTTTGTCTAGTCTAATAAAGGATGTAGCACTCTCATATATTTTCTTCAAAATCATAATATATGGAATATCTATGCCTTGTCTTTCCAGTGCCCCAAACATTGCCTTATGCTGTATGGAGTCAAATGCCTTTTCATAATCCACGAATGCCAGGCATAATGGTGTTTTATATTCATTTGCTTTCTCCATTAGCTGTGATATTACGTGAAGGTGATCCATAGTTGAGAATCCTGTCCTAAAGCCAGCTTGCTCTTTCGGTTGATTCTCATCAAGTATTCTTTCTAATCTGTTAGTAATGACCCTTGTGAACAACTTGTAGATATGGGATAACAAGCTAATTGGTCTATAATTTCCAATTTCTGATTTATCTCCTTTCTTATGCAGCAAAACAATGATTGCATTATTCCACTGCTTAGGCATCACACCTTTTCTAATGCACTTTGTGAAGAGCCTTGCCAGTTTTTGTGTTATGTCTCTTCCTCCCAATTTTAACAACTCTACAGTAACTTAATCTTCCTCCGGGGCTTTCCGATTCTTCATTTTCTTCAATGCATGTTCTACCTCATCAGGAAGAATATCGGGTATGTTGTATGTGTTGCTACTTTGCAATCCATCTTCCCCACTGCTGGTATCATTCCCTCGCTCCTTGTATAATTCTCTATAGTAGTCTTCTGCTATTTGAATTATGCCTTCTCTGCTGTTTATAAGTACACCATCGCTATTCTTCAGTTTCAGTATCATTTGTCTTTCTGTATTACTGCTCATGGCTGCTGATTTAAATCCTTTGTTTTCCCTTAATGCTTGTTCTACTTTTCTTGTGTTAAATCTTCTTATGTCCTCTCTGAGTCTCTTTCTAATGGCTTTGCATAACTCAGTATACTCAATTTTCTCCCTGTCAGTGTTTTTCTTGCTCTTCATTTGTCGTCTTTGGTTCATCATGACAAGTGTTTCTTGACTAATTTTTTCTTCTTTGGATTTCTGTTTCCCTATAGGTTTCTTGGGCTTTATCACTTTCAGAAAGTTGTAATATTCCTCGTCGATATCTTGGTCCTGAGCAGTCTGCAGAAGCTCAAACTTGTTCTTAAATTCCAGTACATACTGCTTTTTCTCCTCCTCTGTTATCTCAAAGACCTTTGTATTATATCCTCGAGTCAGTTTTTTCCTTTCCTTTCCTACATCTATATCAAGTGTAGATCTTACCATTCTGTGATCACTTCCAACATTTACCTTATTCAGGACGGTAACATCATTCACAATATATCTTCTGTTAGTGAGGATGAAGTCGATTTCATTAGTTGTTAATCCATTTGGACTCTTCCATGTCCACTTTCTGTTCACCCTTTTCTTAAAAAAAGTGTTCATTACTGACATTCCATGAGATTCTGCAAATTCCACAAGTCTTTCACCTCTTTTATTTCTTTCACCAATTCCAAAATTTCCTATAGTTCCTCTGTCTGCGCTGTTTTGCCTTTTTCCAACCTTAGCATTGAAGTCCCCCATAATAATAGTGTAGTGGGTTTTCTGCTCATCTAGAAGACTCTCAATTTCAGTGTACATTTCTTCAACCTCTTCATCATCATGGCTCGATATTGGTGCATAAATCATTATAATCTTTAGCTTGTACCTCTTAGAAATCTTGAGTATTAGTCTTGACACCCTTGGTGATGTACTTTTGAATTCCAAAATGTTGTTTTTAAAATCTTTATGGACCAGAAACCCAACTCCACCTTCACTCCTTTCACTGTTTCCATTGGTGTACAGCAGATTTCCACTTGATAAACTTATAAGTGATTCATTTCTTCTTCTTGTTTCAGCCAAACCGATGATATTCCAATTCACATTTTCTAATTCCTTTTCCAGCTCTAATATCCTGTCTTCACTGATGAGTGATCGTACGTTATAACAGGCCAAGTTCAATTTCCGTGCATGGCAGCCTGGTCGTACCCAGAGATTCTTAGCACCCTCTGCTTCCACTCTGATCCTCTCGCTGCCGTAAGAGGGAGAGTGAAAGCTGCTGGGGACTGAGGGACATTTGTATTGTTGTGCTCTCATTGCTGGAGGGTTTGGTCTTTTCCTCTTCACGCTGACCAGGCGTCTTGAAGAGAACCACTCTACACGTTCGTTGCCACCTAAGTGACATAACAGGGCTTACCATCGAGAAGGTGTGCATGAGTGGATTTTAGGGAGGCAGGCCAACCGGACTTCTCCTAAATCTTCTGTAATAGAGAGATATTGGATCCATCAGTGTTTTAGGCTGAGTGTCTGATAACACACACGATACCTGTTCCCCTCTAAGCCCTCTAAGCCTCTTGGCATCAACACCTTACAAATATTGCTTCCTCTGCATCTAAAAAGCTGCGTTTTCTCTATCGCGCTGTGCATTACTTTTCTTCCAAACAGCTGTTCACTCTGTACAAATTGCAAAAACCCTCTACCATGGAATATTGTTTCTACTTCTAGTGTGGTGCCACCAAAACTTCTCTTATGCTTCTAGATTCCATTCAGAAGAGGGCAATCAGGTTAATTAATGACTCCTCTCTAACAGTCTCTGCACTCTCTGTGGTGCACATTGTGTTTCTGCTACATGCTTTAAAAAATTTTTTTTCATAAAAAAAGGGGTGGGGGATGTAATATTCAGTGATGAAGCATCGTTCCATCTGACTGAAAGAATCATCAATGATATCTATCAGTATTGGTACCGTGTTGGGACACCCTAAAAATTGGTCTATCTGATTGTTGTTAAGATTTTGAAATGCTTCTCTCTCTCTCTCTCTCTCTCTCTCTCTCTCTCTCTCTCTCTCTCTCTCTCTCTCTCTCTCTCTCTCTCTCTCTCCCTCCTATAAAGTATTATAATAACCTAATATTTTAGTTTATTGGAATAGTTTGAAATACCCCACAATAATTATTTAAATCCACAAATTTAAATAATTAAATTTGTGAATAGTAATGGGGCATGGAGAGTATTTCTGTGCATGTATATGTGAAAACCTTTTTGATTACAGGAGGATGATGATAGAGAAAATAGCAGCCCATATTGCAGATTTCAGTCCTCGTTTGAGATCTAATACAAGAGCCCTCTATCAGTACTGTCCAATTCCTGTCATCCAGTATCCTCAATTGGACTCTGAATTATTCTGTAACATCTACTATTTGAGGCATCTCTGTGATACACATCATTTTCCTGACTGGCCAATTAAAGATCCAGTAAGTATATAAAAATCGTTTTCAGTTTTAAATTATGATGCTTTATTTTTGTAATTTCTATACCCTATGTCATTTTGAATGATACTGATGCAAAAGGTTTTAGTATAGAAGATTGAGCTAATGATATTCAATATTAACATTGCCTGGTTTTGTAAATTTAAAAACTGTACGGTGCAAAAGTGGAGGCATAATAAATCTTTCATTGCTGTTTTATAGAATTTACTAGTTTATATAAACATAACAAAAAACCAAAAAAAACAAGTATTTCTAATATAAATTGGGATTGAATAGTAAAAGGGACATGTACCTGAGTATGTATGTATGTATATGGAGCTTTGTTACAGCAGTTTCTAAGGATTCCAAATCTTCCTTGTGTCTCTGTGTGTGAAGCATCTCTGCAAAGCCAGTCATGTATGTTGTGTGTTTAGTGTTGAGTTATATTGAATGGCCTCTTAGCAACAACCCACATCAATAACCCAAAAACCTGCTGGCTGGTTCCCATCTTTATCATTTCGAAGTAGGCCATTTTTACACTTAATCATAATTTTTGGACCTCTTGCCACAACCTTTGGGTTCCAGTGAGATGCCCAGTAAAGAAAATGAGAAGGCAGTGGGGACAGTATATTAAAATATATATATATATATATATATATATATATATTTTTATAAAATTAAAAATAATAATAAAATAAAGAAATATATAAACAAAAATTGCATAAGATGTTATACAAAAGGAAGGACTTGGATAGGAATGATACCTTGTAGGGTAGAAACAGCATTTATTATTATTATTAGCTGTATTGTGCAAAGAAGCCTGAGGCTTATGCTGCACCAGCCAAAAAAAAAAATTCCCAAATTACCCTGAGAGAGAGAGAGAGAGAGAGAGAGAGAGAGAGAGAGAGAGAGAGAGAGAGAGAGAGAGAATCAGAAGCAGAAAGGAATTACCAAGAAAGAGAAGAATAATGATATCCAGCTCAGGACCCTGGGTTTCCCAAGCCCATACTCACCAGATGTGAGCCCCTTAACACTATTGAAGGAGTACATTCCCTATCTCTATTATTAGAGGAGATGTTATAGGGACATCTATTGGAAGATTGCAGGCTAAGCATTGGAATGGGCATCATGTTCTGCATACACCATTTGATATCACACAGTCACTGCTATGCAGATATAAACAGTTTTATATCTGCATAGCTTGTTTTATGCCTAGTGTTGCACACTTTGTCCAGATCGCTGGTCAAGCTCACTCTGCCAATGGAGCTGTGCCTTGCTCACGAAAGGCTGCAACCAACTTAGGTAGCCAGAGCTTAGACACTGTACGTGTTCTATCCATATCCAGTGACATCTGATATTGCAGATAGGAGTGATCTGACATGAGCATGAAAAAAGTTTGAACAAGAAATTGGTATATCTTGTTAATGAAATTTATTTTATTTTTTTTTTTCTTCAGAGGGGAAGGAGGGTAGGTTACTTCTAAGCTAGATCATTCCATTTGAGAACTAACTATCCACTCACTGAACCAGCCCATATGTGGCTAATGCAAAACAGAATAGTACTTAGCTTTGGAAGCAATTTGATTTAAATAAGTTAATTGGATCATAAGTATAGCGCAGTTTAATTTTCAGCACTCACCGCATAGTAATCCACTTGGTTTGATGAAACTTATAAAAGGTACATAGTAGTTATAAAACTTTTAAATTCCGATTAGTAGCTATTCGTAATTTAATGTAATTTTGAATTTTAAAAATTATGAGCTTTAAAATGTGCTAAAATTTCCCTAAGAAAGGAAAGTGCACATTCCATTCCATAGTTATCTTATTAAATTCGTGTATTAAAAATTAAAACAAGATGAAAGTTAATAGCTGTGCACGATCAACTTTCGAAACCATCCTGGTCAAGCTTTAGTGGAAAGAGAAAAACACGTGAAGTATGTTATATACTGGTTAAGTTTCTGAAATGCATTTCAGTGCATGTGGAAACTTTATACATGCTAAATTCCAAATAGGGGAGAAGTTGATTGGAAGTTGAACAATATGCAGGGCTTAAACCACTCAATGAAGAGAGCCTCATTTTGAAGAATTTTATAACTAGAATTCAGTTTAACTACCATAATAGTTGAATCGATGCATGGGTTATGATTACAAGATTGAACATGTTGTGTTAATTCTGTACCCGATAAATTAGATTTGAAGCTATTAAAGTTGGTAGTAGGCATGTGTGTTAGAAATTTTTGAATCCCATTAGCTGTTGTACTACCAATGTAACATGCTTGACAATCTGATTGACATCTAATCAAATATATAATGTTATTGTAATCCTGTGTCGTATACTCATATGTTTTCCTGTATGAATTAAATTTAAAACTTACTTTATTATATAGATGTAAATATTAACTTGATATCTGTATTCTTAAAAATCTGTCAAAGCCGTCTAGCATATTGTTGATGGTATGGAAGGGCGATATGGGGTCTGTGTATCTTATTCAAATGGTTATTATTATTGGCGCCTCTGTAGCCAGGTGGGCAGGAGCAACAGTGCGTAGCACATGCTTCTTGATTAGACTGGGGTTCGAGCCCATGAGCCACCAAATATGGAGGATGCAAAAAGGTCAGGGAATGACCACCACATATCCCCGGAGCAATATGGCCTTAGTTGCTAATGCTCCTAAAAACCAAATAACAACAAAAATTGGTTATTAATGTTGTCAGGGCTGTTAATACTATTATGGACTTTAGTAGTGATTTCATTTATTAGGTGTAATGGATATTTCCTATCGATAAATTATTTAGTGAGGTATTGCAATTCTGTGGATAGTTCTGCTTGTGTGTGACTATGCTTAACAGCATTATATATCTGATTATAAAGAACTGCTTTTTTGATGTAGAGGATGGTGTGAGTAGTAAAGTAAGAACTTCACTGTATGCGTGTTCTTCTTGTATATTTTGGTGCCTAACATTGTACCGATTTTATATATAGTGAGATTTAGAAAATTAATTTTCTTGTTAGTAGCATTGGTAGCATCATCAGTTTATCCCGCTGTACAGAATTTAAAAACTGTGTGAGACACCTGTAGTCACCTTTACGAAACCAAAAGCCCTTCCCTTTAGCCTTGATGGTATTTACATCTTTAAGTAATTCTCACATCAGTACATTGTGATCACTGTCACTTAGTGGTTCCTTTATCTGTAAATTCTTAATGCACTACTAATCACTGCTGATAATCAGATCGAGTATTACTCCCTCTAGTTGCCTCCCGAACATGCTGATGTAGAAAACAATCATCCAATAAATCCACAAAAGCCTTGCTAGTGTGTGAGTGACCAGCTCCCCAAATTCCAGTCAATATCTGGGAAATTAAAATCCCCCATTATAAGACTTTCTGATTTACTGGCCCACTGTATTTCCCTGTACAGTTTCATATTATACTCATCAGAGTCATTAAGCCTATAGCACACTCCGTCTCTCAATTTTGATCTCCCAATGCTTATGTCACACCAAACTGACTCGACACTGCACTGTCCAGCAATGTCGACTGGCTTCACTTCCTTGGATTTTATGTATTTCTTAACTAATAGCATAACCCCTCCTCCCTTCCTATCCTGTCTATCCTTTCTGTAGACATTGTACTCCCCAAATTCCAGTTCTGCATTCCTTATATCTGTGTGACACCACGTCTCTGAAATCTCCACAATATCTGCCTTTGATGTTTTGAGCAATACCTCAAATTCATCAAATTTATTTACTAAACTCCTAGCATTGGTGTACATGCAAGTATACATGCACCTGTTCTTTTTCTTAGCTACCCTAACACAACCCATGTGTTTACTTGTATCCCAATGATTCCCACCAGTCTCTGAAATATCCTGCATCTTATTTTCCAGGCTGTGGCTCATTCCAATAGAAGCAGTGCAAGAATCACTTTCACCTCTTCCAGTGGCTACTGTTAATCTATTAGTCCTTGTATCCCCCCAATCTAGCAGTTTTCCGACCCACCTTACACTGCCTCGATATATTTGTGAATATACGTGGAATACAAGAAACACTTGTCATGATGAACTGAAGACGACAAATGAAGAGCAAGAAAATCACTGACAGGGAGAAAATTGAGTATACTGAGTTATGCAAAGCCATTAGAAAGAGACTCAGAGAGGACATAAGAAGATTTAATACAAGAAACGTAGAACAAGCATTAAGGGAAAACAAAGGATTTAAATCAGCAGCCATGAGCAGTAATACAGAAAGACAAATGATACTGAAACTGAAGAATAGCGATGGTGTACTTATAAACAGCAGAGAAGGCATAATTCAAATAGCAGAAGACTACTATAGAGAATTATACAAGGAGCGAGGGAATGATGCCAGCAGTGGGGAAGATGGATTGCAAAGTAGCAACACATACGACATACCCGATATTCTTCCTGATGAGGTAGAACATGCATTGAAGAAAATGAAGAATCAGAAAGCCCCCGGGGAAGATGAAGTACTGTAGAGTTGTTAAAATTGGGAGGAAGAGACATAACACAAAAACTGGCAAGGCTCTTCACAAAGTGCATTAGAAAAGGTGTGATGTGCCTAAGCAGTGGAATAATGGAATCATAGTTTTGCTGCATAAGAAAGGAGATAAATCAGAAATTGGAAATTATAGACCAATTAGCTTGTTATCCCACATTTACAAGTTGTTCACAAGGGTCATTACTAATAGATTAGAAAGAATACTTGATGAGAATCAACCGAAAGAAAATGAATGAATATAAAACAAAGCAAATGGAGAAAGCAAATGAATATAAAACACCATTATGCCTGACATTTGTGGATTATGAAAAGGCATTTGACTCCATACAGCATAAGGCAATGTTTCGGGCACTGGAAAGACAAGGCATAGATACCCCATATATTATGATTTTGAAGAAAATATATGAGAGTGCTATCTCCTTTATTAGACTAGACAAAGACAGTAGGAAATTTAAAATCGAGAAAGGAGTTCGACAAGGAGACACAATATCTCCGAAGCTGTTTACTGCTGCCCTTGAGGAAGCTTTCAGAATATTAGACTGGTCGCAGAAAGGAGTCAATGTGAACAAAGAGTACCTAAGCCATTTACGATTTGCAGATGACATTGTGGTCATAAGCCATGATCCCAAAGAATTAGAGGAAAATCTTAATCAGTTATGCACAGTTAGTAAGGATTTTGGAATAAAGATGAATATGGCTAAAACAAAACTAATGATGAACAAGTATGCCACAGAAAGGGAAATAATGATTGAAGGAGCAGTAATTGAAAAGGTGGAGTCATATACTTATCTGGGACAAGTTATTAGCTGTAATAATGATAAATGGCTGGAAGTCAAGAGAAGAATAAATTTTGGATGGATAGCATTCAGGAAATATAGTCACATACTGAAGATTAATATCCCAGTTTGTCTGAAACGTAAAATAATGAATCAATGTATACTCCCCACCATGACTTATGGAAGTGAAACTTGGGCACTCACCAAAAGAATGGAAGAGAAGCTAAGAACTACACAGCGAAGAATGGAACGAATTATATTGGGAATCAGACTGTTAGATAAGAAGAGAAACACATGGATTACGCAGCAAACTCAAGTAAAGGACATTCTTAACAAAACTAAAGAACTAAAATGGTCTTGGACAGGACACATAGCTCGAAGACATGATGACAGGTGGACTAAGAAAATAACAGAATGGTACCCAAGAGAAGCTAGAAGAAAACCTGGGAGACAAAGGCAGAGATGGATAGATGAAATTCATGAATTTTTGGGTATTAAATGGATGGCCAGTGCTCAAAACAGAAGGAACTGGAAAGTTGCTGGAGAGGCCTTCATCCTGCAGTGGATTGAAAATTGCTGATGATGATGATGATGATATTTGTGAAATGAATTTGGAAGTGCTTGGGAGGTTTAGATCTTTTTGCAGATAAGCTTGCTCTATTAGTTTGACAATTCATGGTGTATTCAATAGTAAGAAAAATTGGGTGGGACATGCTGTATGAAGTAATGAAATTTTTGGATATGGCGTACACATGGTAAGAATATACCCAGATCCTTGACATAAGGTGGCCTCGACAATGCTCCCCGCATACACACTACTCGGACTCCCTCCAGTCACTATCTGGCAGAGTAGGGGTAGCAAGATTATACACTAGCTGATCCGGAAGCCTCCTAGAGAGTTACCAATAGGTTCGGTCCGGTGTACTAACTAGCGGCCGGCCTGCGAACACCGTTTTAGAGCTGTACCCTCGAAATATATTCATATTTATTACAATAATTTAATTCTTTATATAGAGGTACTAAGTAAAGATCAATTATAGATCATCACAAAATTAAAAAGATATTGTACACCTTTTTATAATGAAATAAACATATAAATTTTAAAAAAATAATAATAAATTTAAGTAACTTTAACCCAAATTACGTTGCACCCCTGGAATGTTGTTGTGGCACCCCGGTTGAAAACCACTGCCCTAGAAGCAAATTCAGAAAGGTTACTGCCACCAGTTGGAGGGAGGGAGGAGACTATAGTGGTCGAGTAGCATGTACAGCATCTAGGTCAACTGAGAGAGAAACAAGCCTCAGCTCGAGTAGGGCTACTTGGGTGGACGACCTATATGAGGGGATAGTCAAGGTGCAAAGAACAAAAGTTGGGGCATTCAGGGTGGAGTGGTAAATATTGCATAATGTGCACGTCTGTAAGCCCTTCATTTTAAGAAGGATGCAGATATAGTGGAACTGGTGCTGAGAAGATTAACCAGGTTAGTCATTGACACAAAAGGGTACTCTTCCATGAAAAATTTCATTTCTACAAATTGCAGTACTTGGAAACGTCACCTGCAAGGAGACCTGATTGACTTCTTTAATGTTTCAAATAAATTTAGCGAATTGAAGGAATGGTGATGGCCTTCTTACTTTTTTTTTTTTTTTTTTTTTTTTTTTTATTTGGAGGGCACATCTATAGGGCACATGAATTTAAGTTGCAAAGGATGGTTGTAGAATTTTTGTGCAGACATCCACTTTTAGCCAGAGAGTAAATGATGCTTTGAACAAACTTTCATCTGATATTGTAGAAGCGAGTGGTTTGATTATATTTAAGGAAGAATTAGGATTCGGTAGAATGTTAGAGGGGGGGGGATGTGATGTACAGATCTGGTGGGGTTTTTTTTTTTGTTTTTTTTTGCTTGATGCTGATATATGCATTCTTCCTTTCACCATTTGCCATTGCTAATACTAAAACCAAAAAAAATTAAATATTGCACACGTGGTTCATTATTATTTCTGTTAATATAGTTACACAGTGCAGTAAAGCCTGATGAAAAGTTTGATTTCACTTTATGCAATCTTTTCATGTTTCAGTGTTTAAATCTTTTGCGTCAAATAATATTTCCAATTACTGTCTTGTTAACCATAATATATTGAACTGTAACAAATCTTTCTATCAAAAATTAATGTTAGGTGTTTGTAATGTGGTTTTTAATTTTCTCTATTGTTGTGTAGGTGAAATTGTTAAAGGATGTTTTGGAAGCATGGAAACAGGAAGTGGAGAAAAAGCCACCATCATTATCAATTGATGATGCATATGAAGTGTTAGGCCTAAAAAGAGAAGAATGGCAGGTTTCAGTAATACATATATTTTTAAAAATTTATACTGAATATTGTGTTTGCAAAATTAATGAAAAAATTGCTTAAATGTTTTCTTCACCCAGTTTATTTTTATTAGAAATTATTTAAAAAATAAGTAGGCTATTAATTTTGGAAGTATTAATTTAAATTAAATTTTAAATCTTATTGATTTGATTTAGAATCAAATTGGCTTTGTTTGTTCATTGGTATTTTTTTGTGTGTAGTGAAAAGAAAGACCCATATTATATTTTATAGTTATGAAGAAGGTGTAATTAGAAAGGCCTATTTTCGTCTTGCACAGAAATACCACCCTGACAAAAATCCAGAAGGAAGGGTAAATATCTTTATTAGTTTGAGAACTATAAAAAAATCTCTGGTTAAATTGTAATTGAAATATTTTGAATGTATTCCATTAGTGATATTATGAGTTATTAAATTTTTCCTCTGCTATTCAAACAGAATTTAAACAATTTATTTTCTTAGTTTTCTTCATTAATATACAGGGTGTCCCAAAAGTCACTGCATATTTTGATGAAACAGTGTGATTTTCAAATACCTTTCATTACAACAAGTATATTTATTCTTTCTTTTTTTCATAAAACATAAGCATTTATAATGTGTTAGAAATGTTATTATAATTTTTATTAATTTTTTTAATATTTTCTTTTTAGCCCCATAATTCATGATGAATGTTCAAGAGTGAATTTTTGTCATTACATCCCACATCAAAGGAATGAAGTTTTGTGAAATTAGGGAAAGATTTTCAATGATTTCATAGTCCTGGGCCTACAGACAATGCGATTCATGCACTGGTGAATAAGCTAAAAAAAATGGGTATGTGTAACGAGATGTAGATGCCCAAGGGCAACATGTGAAGGCATTGAATCGATTCGAGAAATGTTCGAAGAGGACCCAAATTTAATTTAGGGAGGGATCTCGAAGACAACATACCCAAGACATCAATTCACAGAATTTTGCATTCAACACTGATGAAGAAAATTCCTTCGTGCATGGCCTGCATGAAGAAGATTTTCCACATCGAGCGACAATGTGTGCAGAACTTGTTGATAAAACCCAAAATATCAGCTTAATGGACCACATCTTAGCATTAGCATTTTTTTTTTTTTTTTTTTTTTTTTTTAGCATTAGTAGAGGCATTTGATGCAAGAAAGCAAGCTTATGCAGCATCAGCCAAAAAAAAAAAAAAAAAAAAAAACTTCCACTTCACCCCTCAGTTCGTTCAAAATACCTGTCCAGCTGAGCCTTAAACTTATTTAGGCTATCAACCTCCACCAAAGGGATGGAAGTCTGTTCCACCAACCAACCACCCGCTGGCTAAAGGCAAATTTCCGCACGTCTATCCTACATCTGTCTTTCCTCAATTTGAATTTATGCCCTCTCAGGTGATTTTTCTGAGCTAGAGGAAGAATAAAATCTTGTTCAGTGATGAGACAACCTTTCACACTTTCGGTAAAATCATTCGCCACAATTGTCGTATCTGGGCTTCCCAAAAACCACCTGAGTTCACAGAATGTCAGAAAGACTCCCCTAAATTAAATGCATGGCTTGCGATGACAAAGTCAAAAATTTATGGACCTTACTTTTTTGCAGAAGCAACAGTCACAGGAACTGTGTATTTTGATATGCTTCAGCAGGTTCTTGAACCCCAGCTTCTTGATGATGGTGTTTAGTGTTTCAACAGGATGGGGCACCATGTCATTATGCTCAAACTGTCCAGGAATACCTCATGAGGCCCTTTCCGAATCGGTGGATCGGCCGTGGAGGACCTATACCTTGGGTGGCACATTCTCTGGATTTAACTCCCTTAGATTTTTTTGCTTGAGGTTTCATAAAATCAAAGGTTTATTGCAAGATGATTCAAGATTGATCTGCTCTTAGACAATGCATTTGGGAGGGAGTATAGGAAATTGCTACTGAAATGCTTACAAATGTGTTCTGCAAAGCAGCTGAGTGATTTTTGAAATTTGCAGGAACACTGATAGGGCACATGTGGAAAACAATAATTAAATTCTTGACCTTTGTGTGTAGTAATTTTTTTTCTTTTTGAAACGTAGATATTTTATAAAAATAAACTTGTAATCATGCTATTAAGTCATTTGTCTCAAAATTACTGGATTTCAACATAATATGCAGTAATTTTGGGACACCCTGTATAAAACATAAATTGAATGCAAGGTTCATGGTTTTTATATATATATATATATAAGAAAAACAAAGGAAATATCAGACAGTAATTAGTGCATTGTAGCCTAAGTTGCTGATGCACCAATAAATCTAACAAACAATAACAACAACATATATATATATATATATATATATATATATATAAAATAAAAGAATAATAGTATTAAGAAGCTAAGTAATCATGGAGGGTGTGGAGTGTAACAGTGTGAAAAGGAAGATAATGTTGATTATGGATCAGGCACACTGCATTAGCAAAACATACCCTACAGCCATAATGTGTACATATATATATATATATATATATATATATATACACAAAGGGTACTAGGAAAGTTTTGCAATATGACGCAACAATGAATCACAGGAAGCTGCTTGTTGCTGCATGTTGAGACATGTTCATACGTGCATAGTAGCCACCGTGCCAAGTCGATGGGCTCAGTTATTCATTAGTAGTGAGAGTGTAAAGTGCTTGCGATGGCATCGTGGTCACGAAATGAGATAAGGACAGTTTTGCGGTATAATTTCGTGCGTGGTTTAACCATAGACCAGTGCTTAGAAGAAATGACTCTTGCACTAGATGATGATTGTCCACATCGTACAACGATATTCAGGTGGTATAGAGAATTCCAAAGGGGAAATTTCACTCTGGAGGATTCTGAGAGGCCGGGAAGGCCACGAACGTCAGTTACGGAGGAAAACGTTACTGCTGTGAGGAAAATGCTTGACGAAAACAGGCGAGTGACCTACCAACAGATAGAGGATACTTTGGGCCTAAATGCACCAGCAATTCGTTCGATTCTGCAAGATCATTTGCACGTGAAGAAACTTTGTTCTCTCTGGGTGCCGCATCAACTGACTGAAGAGCAGATGACACGACGTGTGACTTGGTGCCGGGAGATGTTAAAAAAGTTTGATAAGGGACAATCTCGGTATGTGAACAACATCGTGACAGGTGACGAGACTTGGCTGTACTATTACGATCTGCCGACCAAGGCTCAAAACAAAGTTTGGGTCTTTGATGATGACGACACACCCGTAATTGTCAGAAAATCCCGATCTGTAAAGAAGAAAATGATAGCTGTATTTTTCAAATCGAGTGGAATTGTGGAACATGTCGTTTTGGACACGCAGAAGACAGTCACAGCTAAGTGGTATACTGAACAATGCCTGCCTAAAGTCATTGAATCGATGAAGAACCTGCGGCCAAAGTCAAGAATGGACACCTGGTACCTCCATCACGATAATGCTGCAGCTCACCGCGCCAAAGCTTGCACTGAATATTTGACCACGACAGGACTGAAACTTCTCGAGCACCCTCCCTACAGTCCAGACCTTGCTCCCTGCGACTTTGCACTGTTCCCGCATGAGAAAAATGAAGCTAAAAGGGAGGCGGTTTTCCAGTGATGAGGACCTTCTACGGGCTTGGGACAACGAGTGTGCTTTACTCCCTAGTGAAACTTGGCAGAACTGGTTTAAAGATTGGTTTCGGAGGATGGAGAGGTGTATTGAATGTAGAGGAAATTACTTTGAAAAAATTAAATAAACAAAGCTGTATTGCAAAACTTTCCTAGTACCCTTTGTATATATATATATAAGAATATACAGGGTGTCTCAAAAATATTGGTACAAACATTTAGAGTAGGTAGGTAACATCTAAAGGAATGTGAATCGCATAGGAACCCATAACCGGAAACGTCACGGGAAAGTAGTAGCAGAGGCACAAGAAGCAGAAATGACACAAGACAGTAATTAGCGGCAAACATTTATTTGACATAATATTAACAATGGAGTACAAGATGGATGCATTTCATGATGTTACAACAGATGCATGAAGGTTCCACCATGAGATGCGTGACACCGATGCAGCATGGATTGGCGGACACAGTCGAACACACCTGGAGTTTCTTTGACAGTAGCAGCAGCGCAGAGTCTCACCACAAGATCCATTTCCGTCTCCACAGGCGATTCATATACAATAGATTTGAGGCCCCCACAGAAAGAAATCAAGGCTCGATAAATCAGGTGGGGGCCAGGCAACGGGCCCACCACGGCAAATCCATTGACGCCCAAAACGCCTGTTCAAATGGTCACGAACACACCTTCCATAATGGGCAGGCGCCCCGTCATATTGAAACCAAATGTTGCGTCTCACATTTGCTGGAACATCATCAAGTAACCCTGGTAGAACTTGTTCAAGAAAGATCCGATATTTAGCGGAGTTCATGCTGGATGGTAACAGGTATGGGCCGACTAAGCAGTCACCGACCATACCTGCCCACACATTTATTGCGAAGCGATGTTGTGCCACATGGGGGCTCACATCGTGTGGGTTGTCGCGAGCCCACACACGAGCATTGTGTTGATTGAATAAGCCTTCCCGAGTGAAATAAGCCTCATCCGTGAACAAAACATAGGCTGGAAAATTCAAGTCTTGAACACTTTCTTGGAAAAACCACTGTGCAAAAGCCACACGTGCAGAATGATCTTGGGGGAGCAGTAACTGAACCCTTTGGAGATGAAAGGGGTGTAAGGAATTGTCGTGCCAGACACACTGTACACCGCAACAAGATACTCCTAAGGCAGAGGCAACGGCATGTGTGCTGGTAGTAGGATTATTCTAGACGGCATTCAACACACTTTCTTCTATGGTGGGAGTTCACGTCGAACGCGGTCTGCCTGCACTACTCCTGTTACCTCTAAATGACCCATAATCGCACAAATTTTAATGCACATGCGAAAACAAACGGTGGTCCGGTACGTATCTGTTTGGGAAGTGTTCTCCATAAATTCATTGAGTGGCTCGTCCATTGCCCTCTGCTAATCCATACACTAGGTGTATGTCTGCCGGCTCACAGTCCGTATATTGATGCATGCTCTTTGTGCGGCGACTACCGCGCCATCTACCGACTTATGGTGACGTTTCCGGTTATGGGTTCCTATGCGATTCACATTCCTTTAGATGTTACCTACCTCCCCTAAACGTTTGTACCAATATTTTTGAGACGCCCTGTATAGTATGTAGAAAGTGAGAAGAAGATTTTTGTTTAAACCTATTGAATCTACGGTATACACCTGAAGTGAACTCGACTAAATGGATAAGGAATGTAGCGATGTATGGTAGGATGAGGCGAACAGGCAAGATATGAAAGTTATTTGATGCTTTATTTGATGTAAGTTATTTGATGCTTTATCTACTGGTGTAATGATGAAGTCTTTATGTATCTCTAGCAGTTTTTGTTTTAGTTTAGCTAGGTTATAATATCTGAATTTGTACTGGCTATATCTATTTGAACTTAGTGATGTAAATTTATGTTTTAATAGAGTTAATGTATTGCTAATCCACATATGGTATGCCTCTATTGGTGTGTTATGTTTATATGGTAGTCTAAAGCAGTAGTTTAATAGGTTTTGTTATAGCTGTTTCTTGAAAGTAGTTAGATTTATTTTGTTACATGGTCTGAATTTAAATCCTTGGGCTAGTATATATCTGAGTATTGGGTCTGCAACGATACTTAAATTTCCTGTGATGATGTGTCCATGGTTAGGATCAATATATTGTTGCATATTGCTATGTTTGCAGATGCAGTCATTAATGTCTGTGTTATAGGATATTAAATTGGTTGCTATGGATTTGTAGTTGCAGGCTAGTATTTCAAATGGTTTCTTATATTTATATCTAACTTTTATGTTCACTAATACTCAAGATTTCTAAGAGGTACAAGCTAAAGATTATAATGATTTATGCACCAACATCGAGCCATGATGATGAAGAGGTTGAAGAAATGTACACTGAAATTGAGAGTCTTCTAGATGAGCAGAAAACCCACTACACTATTATTATGGGGGACTTCAATGCTAAGGTTGGAAAAAGGAATAAAAGAGGTCAAAGACTTGTGGAATTTGCAGAATCTCAAGGACTATCAGTAATGAACACTTTTTTCAAGAAAAGGGTGAACAGAAAGTGGACATGGAAGAGTCCAAATGGATTAACAACTAATGAAATCGACTTCATCCTCACTAACAGAAGATATATTGTGAATGATGTTACCGTCCTGAATAAGGTAAATGTTGGAAGTGATCACAGAATGGTAAGATCTACACTTGATATAGATGTAGGAAAGGAAAGGAAAAAACTGACTCGAGTAAATAATACAAAGGTCTTTGAGATAACAGAGGAGGAGAAAAAGCAGTATGTACTGGAACTTAAGAACAAGTTTGAGCTTCTGCAGACTGCTCAGGACCAAGACATCGACGAGGAATATTACAACTTTCTGAAAGTGATAAAGCCCAAGAAGTTTCTTGTCATGGTTCATCATGACAAGAAACACTTGTCATGATGAACCGAAGACAACAAATGAAGAACAAGAAAAATACTGACAGTGAGAAAATTGAGTATACTGAGTTATGCAAAGCCATTAGAAAAAGACTCAGAGAGGTCATAAGAAGATTTAACACAAGAAAAGTAGAACAAGCATTAAGGGAAAACAAACAATTTAAATCAGCAGCCATGAGCAGTAATACAGAAAGACAAATGATACTGAAACTGAAGAATAGCGATGGTGTACTTACAAACAGCAGAGAAGGCATAATTCAAATAGCAGAAGACTACTATAGAGAAATATACAAGGAGCGAGGGAATGATGTCAGTAGTGGGGAAGATGGATTGGAAAGTAGCAACACATACAACATACCCGATATTCTTCCTGATGAGGTAGAACATGCATTGAAGAAAATGAAGAATCGGAAAGCCCCCGGGGAAGATGAAGTTATTGTAGAGTTGTTAAAATTGGAAGGAAGAGACATAACACAAAAAACTGGCAAGGCTCTTCACAAAATGCATTAGAAAAGGTGTGACGCCTAAGCAATGGAATAATGGAATCATAGTTTTACTGCATAAGAAAGGAGATAAATCAGAAATTGGAAATTATAGACCAACTAGCTTGTTATCCCACATCTACAAGTTGTTCACAAGGGTCATTACTAACAGATTAGAAAGAATACTTGATGAGAATCAACCGAAAGAGCAAGCTGGCTTTAGGATGGGATTCGCAACTATGGATCACCTTCACGTAATATCACAGCTAATGGAGAAAGCAAATGAATATAAAACACCATTATGCCTGGCATTTGTGGATTATGAAAAGGCATTTGACTCCATACAGCATAAGGCAATGTTTGGGGCACTGGAAAGACAAGGCATAGATACCCCTTATATTATGATTTTGAAGAAAATATATGAGAGTGCTACCTCCTTTATTAGACTAGACAAAGACAGTAGCAAATTTAAAATCGAGAAAGGAGTTCGACAAGGAGACAAAATATCTCCGAAGCTGTTTACTGCTGCCCTTGAGGAAGATTTCAGAAGATTAGTCTGGTCGCAGAAAGGAGTCAATGTGAATGGAGATTACCTAAACCATTTACGATTTGCTGATGACATTGTGGTTATAAGCCACGATCCCAAAGAATTAGAGGAAAATCTTAATCAGTTATGCACAGTTAGTAAGGATTTTGGAATAAAGATGAATATGGCTAAAATAAAAGTAATGATGAACAAGTATGCTACAGAAAGGGAAATAATGATTGAAGGAGCAGTAATTGAAAAGGTGGAGTCATATACTTATCTGGGACAAGTTATTAGCTGTAATAATGATAAATGGCTGGAAGTCAAGAGAAGAATAAATTTTGGATGGATAGCATTCAGGAAATATAGTCACATACTGAAGAGCAATATCCCAGTTTGTCTGAAACGTAAAATAATGAATCAATGTATACTCCCCACCATGACTTATGGAAGTGAAACTTGAGCACTCACCAAAAGAATGGAAGAGAAGCTGAGAACTACACTGCGAAGAATGGAACGAATTATATTGGGAATCAATATAATTCTGTGACACTCTTATCAAAACTAAAGGACTAAAATGGTCTTGGGCAGGACACAGCTCGAAGTCATGATGACAGATGGGCTAAGAAAATAATAGTATGGTACCCAAGAGGAGTTAGAAAAAAAACCTGGAAGACAAAGGCAGAGATGGACAGATGAAATTCATGAGTTTGTGGGTAGTAAATGGATGGCCATTGCACAAAACAGAAATGTAAACTTGGTGGAGAGGCCTTCGTCCTGCAATGGATTGAAAATGGAAAGATGTTATTCTCTAAAACAGCAATAGGTGTTCCTGAAGGTCTCTCCCTCTCTCCCCCTCCCCACTCTAATTGCTGTCTTTATTTTTTTTCTTCAAAAATCATGACAACTTGTCATTTGCAGATAATATTGTCTGCACGAAGTCTTCCTCAAGGAAACAAGTGAGATAAAATTCAACTCTTTTAAACAATCTGTTGTCTCTGCTTTTATTTGTTTGGGATGTCTCAAAATCTAAACCTCCCAAACATTTCCTAGTTCATTTCAGAAATATATGTGGTCTTATTTCTAATATCAACGATGTCCATTTCCACTTGCAGTCTGCCAAATCCCATGTACTTTTTCTAACAGAATCTCAGTTATCAGTTGATTCAACTACTGCTTATCTCAGTTGCCCAAATTATTCACTGTATGATTCCTTTTGCCCGAAAGCTGGTACTTGCACATATGTCCATTCCGATATTCCCTGTCAGCGACTTGGTAATTTGGAATCTCCTCTCTTTGATCTTCTCTGGCTTAAAATCTCTCTACCTCATTGTGTCAAATCCGTCTGTTGTCTCTACCGTTCTCCCAACTTCACTAATCACTTGGAGCCCTTTGACTTCCTCTCTTTGCAACTTGACTTTCTCCAGTCCAACTTTCCTAACAGTGAGATAATTTTCCTTGGTGATTTTAATGTTCACAACTCCAGCTGGCTTCCGTTTTCTAGTCACACTGACTCAGCTGGTCGAGATACTGAGGCTTTTGCAATTACTAATGACCTTACACAGATTGTTCATTTACCTACAAGAATACCAGACAATCCTAACCATACAGCCAACACGCTTGATCATTTTCTCACAAACAACCCTTCTAAGTACATGGTCGAAGTGAGTGGTCCTTTAGGAATCTCAGATCACAACTTTGTGATTGCCCCTCCTCTGATGGAGCCTTTATTTCATTGCTTTTCCAAACCTTTTGTTGTTTAGTATTACAAGAATGCAAAATGGGATGACCTGCGAGATTTCTTTTCCTTGTTTGGATTACTGTTTCAAAATTTCTGATGTCAGAGTTTGCTCAGATCGTGTCAGTGAAATTATTCTTGTAGGAATGGAATCCATTATTCCACACGCCGCTTTAAAATCTCGTCCTTTTTCTAAACCTTGGTTTTCCAATAAATGTGCTAAGGCTGTTCAAGAGAAGAACATTGCATATCTTAATTGACTTGTTTCCAATTGTTCAGTTTCATTTTCTGCCTACACCAAAGCTCGCAACAATTGTAAAGCAGTTATTAATCAGTCCAAACTAGATTTTGAACAGGCTAAGAGTAAAACACTTAGAGTAGAAAGCTATTGGCTGCAACATTTGCCCATCTTTTCTCCCACCTCTGTCAAAACCAGATGGTTCTGTTATCATTTCAGCCAAGGACAAAGCTGACCTGTTAGCATCCCATTTTTCTTCCATTAATGTATTAATGACCGTGGTAAAACACCTCCCACCATTCTCAACACATTCCATTCAATGCCTCCTGTGGTCTTCTGTCGGAAGGATTTGATGAATCTTGATGCTAAGAAGCTCCAGGTCCTGATGGTATTTCTCCTCTTCTCAAAACCTGAGCTCTTGAACTACTCTTATTTTTTGCCGCCTTTTTTTCACTTTCTTATTCCAAAGGTATTTTTTCCTTCTGGTTGGAAATTTGCTTATATCCAGCCAGTTCCTAAAAAGGGTGACAAATCCCTCCCATCCATTGCAATTACTTCTACTCTTTCTAAAATAATGGAGAAATCAATTAACCGGCAACTCTTAAAACTACCTAGAAACCTTCCATCTGATCAACGATCGCCAGTATGGATTCCGTCAGTGTCGATGCACTGGTGATATTCTGGCTTATGATACCCATTTATGGACTAATTCAATGGAAAGGTTCGGTGAAACACAAGTAGTTGCTCTTGACATCTCAAAGGCTTTCGATCGTGTTTGGCATAAACGTCTTTTAAACAAGCTTTCATCTTATGGTTTGCCAGCTGTTTTTTCCTAATTGGTTATCCAGTTTTCTTTCTGATCGCTCACTGAAGGTGATGGTAGATAGTTCTCTGTCTTCTAACTTCTCCACTAATGCTGGTTTCCTCTAAGATTCAGTTCTTTCCCCCACTCTTTTCCTCTTGTATATTAATGATCTTCTTCCAGTGACTGGAAATTCTATCCATAGTTTTGCTGATGATAGCACATTGCATTCCAGTTTCCATTTTGTGAAACTTTGCCCTGCTCAATCAGCTTCAACTTCTCGAATATCCATTACCAATTCCTTAAATGCCAGTCTGCAGGTAATTCTCCAGTGGGGCAAAGACAACTTAGTTGATTTCAATTATTATAAAACTCAGTCATGTCTTATATCTCGCAAAAAGGATTCTTCTGCGCTTATGCTTACCTTTGGTGACACTAAGATTTCTAGGCAAGTTGATATAGCTCTTTTAGGGATTACCCTGACTTCTAATTTCTCTTGGCTCAAGCACATTTCAAATATTGCTTCCTCTGCATCTAAAAAACTTGGTTTTCTCTTTCGCTCTCGGCGTTACTTTTCTTCTAAACAGCTGTTCACTCTGTACAAATCCCAAATCTGCCCTACCATGGAATATTGTTCCTACATCTGGGGGTGCCTCCGTAGCTAGGTGGGAAGGAGCAGCAGTGCGCAGCACATGCTTCTTGAATTGACTGGGGTTCGAGCCCATCACCACCAAATACGGAGGATGCAGAAAGGTCAGGGATTGACCACTGCATATTCCCGGAGCAATATGGCCTTAGTTGCTAACGCTCCTAAAAACTAAATAATAACAACAACTACATCTGGGGCGGCTCCCAAAACCTCTCTCAGTCTTCTAGATTCCATTCAGAAGATGGCTGTTTGGTTAATTTTTTTATTTTGGTTAATTTGGTTAAAAGACTACTCTCTAACAGAGTCGCTCCACTCGCATAGATGTACTGTTTCTGGTGCATGCCTTTTCTACAGATACTTCCATGGGCACTTTTCTTCTGAATTGGCTTCTATTATTCCCGTTCTCTCTCTTTCAAAACAGTCCGAACATGTGCCGCTACCAGCCAACATCCATTTACTGTCCAACTTCAAACTCACAGAACTAACTTTTCATCTTCCTCATTTATTCATTCAACGGCCGTTTTCTGGAACAACCTTCCTTCATATGTATTTCCTGAAAATTACAGACTACAGAAATTCAAGTCTAATGCGAACAAATAATGGAACAGGACCAGGGTATATCTGCCAGGGGCAAAGGTTGATGACGTTGTAGAGCGGATATCATCTTTTAAGGGCACAAAAGGTGATATAGTTGTACACGTTGGCACTAATGATATTAAGAGTAGGAGACCGGCGGAATTACTTAACAAGTACAGGTCACTGATGAAAAAAAAAAAGCCGTGAATTAGGGTTGAATTTGAAAGTGTCTGCAATTCTGCCCAGACAGGATACGAGGGAGTATATGATGAGAGCCCTGTCGATCAATATGGCCCTAGAAAGATTGTGCAGGGCTCAAGGGGTAGAATTTTTTTCAGCCTGGTCTGTACTTGTTAACAGGAGAGACTGCTTCTACAGGGATGGGATACGCTTAAATAGAAAGGGTGCAAGAATGTTTGCTGATGCTATCGAGGCAGTGTTAGGTGGGTCGGAAAACTGCTAGATTGGGGGGATACAAGGACTAATAGATTAACAGTAGCCACTGGTAGAGGTGAAAGTGATTCTTGCACTGCTTCTATTGGAATGAGCCGCAGCCTGGAAAATAAGATGCAGGATATTTCAGAGACTGCTGGGAATCATTGGGGTACAAATAAACACATAGGTTGTGTTAGGGAAGCTAAGAAAAAGAACAGGTGCATGTAAACTTGCGTGAACACCAATGCTAGGAGTTTAGTAAATAAATTTGATGAATTTGAGGTATTGCTCAAAACATCAAAGGCAGATATTGTGGGGATTTCAGAGACGTGGTGTCACACAGTTATAAGGAATGCAGAACTGGAATTTGGGGAATACAATGTCTACAGAAAGGATAGACAGGGTAGGAAGGGAGGAGGGGTTATGCTATTAGTTAAGAAATACATAAAATCCAAGGAAGTGAAGCCAGTCGACATCACTGGACAGTGCAGTGTCGAGTCAGTTTGGTGTGACATAAGCATTGGGAGATCAAAATTGAGAGTAGGAGTGTGCTATAGGCCTAATAACCCTGATGAGTATAATAAGAAACTCTACGAGGAAATAGAGTGGGCCAGTAAATCAGAAAGTCTTATAATGGGGGATTTTAATTTCCCAGATATTGACTGGAATTTGGGGGCTGGTCACTCACACACTAGCAAGGATTTTGTGGATTTATTGGATGATTGTTTTCTACATCAGCATGTTCGGGAGGCAACTAGAGGGAGTAATACTCTTGATTTGATTATCAGTAGTGATTCTTCATGCACTAAGAATCTGCAGATAAATGAACCACTAGGTAGCAGTGATCACAGTGTTCTGAAGTGGGAGTTACTCAAAGAGGTAACTACCATTAGGGGTAAAGGGAATGGGTATTGCTTTCGTAAAGGCGACTACGATGGACTGAGACAGTATTTAAATTCTGTACAGTGGGATCAACTGATGATGTTACCAACAGGAAATTCAAAATGGGAAGCATTCAAAGAACTTATTTTGCAAGCTACTAGGCTTTACATACCAATTAAGAAATATTGTTCAAGGTTTAGGCTTAAATGGATGTCAGATGAACTAATGAGGCATATGGCAGAGAAGAAAAATGCATGGGATACATACATATTAACACGTGACACAGAAGCCTATGATAGATACAAGTTGATCTGTAACCAAGTTACAAAGGAGGTTAGGCAGGCGAAGGCAGATTACGAGAGATCCTTGGCAAGGGATGCGAAGAAAAACAGCAAAGAGTTTTTTACTTATGTAAACTCTAGAAGGAAGGGGATGAATCAGATTGGTCCACTTGATATCGATGGGTCAACTGTTGATGACCCTGCTCAGGTAGCTAACAAACTAAATGAATATTTTACATCGACATTCACACATGAGGAGTTATTCAGCGAGGGGAATGCCAGAGGTGTATTCAACTCTAGCAGTAAGCTAGAGAATCTTGTAATAACTGTGAGTAAAGTGGAGGAGAAATTGTTGAAGATAAACACAAGAAAGGCACCTGGGGTGGATGCGATCTATCCAGTTGTATTAAAGGAGGCAGCAAAGGAAGTAAGCAAACCCTTAGCCATAATTATGAGAGCTTCCTTGGACTCAGGGGAGGTACCCATGGACTGGAGATGTGCAAATGTGACCCCAATTCACAAAGGAGGATCAAAGGCTGACACAAGTAATTATAGACCTGTTAGTTTAACTTCTGTTCCTGGAAAATTAATGGAGGCACTGGTTAAAGAAGCACTGCAGGATCATCTAGACAAGACTTCAGTTATAGCTCAGACACAGCATGGTTTTGTTAAGGGGAAGTCTTGCCTGACCAATTTGATTGGATATTATGAAGCAGTCACAAAAGAACTGGATGCAGGGAATAACTTTGATATTATATACTTGGATCTTAGAAATGCTTTTGATACTGTTGCACCTGGAAGACTGATGCACAAATTGGAGCAGTGTGGCATTGGAGGCAAATTGCTGCTATGGATAAAGGGGTGGTTGAGGGAGAGAAGACAGAGTGGTAATCAATGCACACTGCTCATCGTGGACTAATGTTATTAGTGGCGTCCCTCAGGGTTCAGTATTGGGTCCTTTATTGTTCTGTGTATTTATAAATGATATTGATGATAGTATATCAAGCTTAATGTCCAAGTTTGCAGACGATACGAAGGTTGGCAGGGTTGTCAAGGACACTACTGACACTATGCTACTGCAACAGGATCTGGAAAGGTTGAGCAGATGGGCTGAGAGGTGGCAAATGAAGTTTAACATTGACAAATGTAAAGTACTACATATGGGAAACAGCAACCCCAGAGCAACGTATCAACTCTGTGGTACCACACTGACAGTGGTAGAGAATGAAAGGGACCTGGGGGTGGCTGTGCAGGCAGATATGAAGTTCTCTGAGCAGTGCAGATGGGCTGCAAGAGTAGCTCATGGAGTATTGTCAATGATATACAGGAATTTTTCCAGCAGGGATAAGGAGGTGATTATTCCCTTGTATAAGGCAATGGTCAGGCCACACCTAGAGTACTGTATACAGGCCTGGAGGCTTCATTTCAAGAAGGATGTAGAGCTGCTGGAATGGGTACAGAGAAGGGCAACAAGATTAGTGAATGGAACAAAGGGTTGCTCTTACGAAGAAAGGCTTAAGTTTTGTGAATTACAGTGTCTGGAGACTAGGCACCAGCGAGGTGATCTGATAGAGGTGTACAAAGCCTTGAATGGTTTGAGCATGCTCAATGCTGATGGGATTCTTCCTCTTGCTCAGAATAATCACCTGAGAGGGCATAAGTTCAAATTGAGGAAAGACAGATGCAGGATAGATGTGCGGAAATTTGCCTTTAGCCAGCAGGTGGTTAGTAGGTGGAACAGACTTCCATCCCTTGTCGTGGAAGTTGATAGCCTAAATAAGTTTAAGGCTCAGCTGGACAGGTATTTCGAACGAACAGAGGGGTGAAGTGGAAGTGGTTATTTTTTATTTATTTATTTTACTTTATTTTTTTTTTTTTTTGGCTGATGCTGCATAAGCTTGCTTTCTTGCATCAAATGCCTCTACTAATGCTAAATGTCTTCTTTCGTCTCCTCAACCTCCAACCGAATCACAGTACCAAGTACTATAAGTTCTAATACCTCTTGTGTTTGGGGTTTTCATAAAAAAAAAAAAAAAAAGAGTAAATGAGCTCTTATTAATTTCTCTTTCTCAAGCTCTTCTTTTAATTTTTCAATTGTTATCAATAACATTCTTCTAATTTTCTGATTTATCTCCTATTCTTCTAATTTATCTCCTCCATTCTTCTAATTTATCTCATGGCTATTCCCAACCTCGTATTGTTTGGCATTACAAGAATGCAAAATGGGATGACCTGCGAGACTTCTTTTCTTCTTTTCCTTTGTCTGATTACTGTTTCAAAACTTCTGATGTCAACGTTTGCTCAGATCGTGTCAGTGAAATTATTCTTGCAGGAATGGAATCCTTTATCCCACACTCCACTTTAAAATCTCGTCCTTTATCTAAACCTTGGTTTTCCAATAAATGTGCTAAGGCTCTCCAAGAGAAGAACGTTGCCTATCGTAATTGGCTTGTTTCTAATTCTTCAGTTTCATTTTCTGCCTACACCAAAGCTCGCAACAACTGTAAAGCAGTTATTAATCAGTCCAAACTAGAGTTTGAACAGGCTAAGAGTAGAAAACTTGCTTCTTGCCCTAATGGTAGCCGAGCATTCTGGTCTCTTGCCAAAGCTATTGGCCGCAACTTTTGCCCATCTGTGCTCCCACCTCTGTCCAAACCAGATGGTTCTGTTGTCACTTCAGCCAAGGATAAAGCTGACCTGCTAGCATCCCATTTTTCTTTGAGCTCATGTATTAATGATCTTGGTAAAACACCTCCCACCATTCCTAACATGCTCCATTCAGTGCCTCCTGTGGTCTTCCGTCAAAAGGATATCAGAAGGATTTTGATGAATCTTGATGCTAAGAAAGCTCCAGGTAGTGATGGTATTTCTCCACTTGTTCTCAAAACCTGTGCTCCTGAACTTACTCCTATTCTTTGCTGCCTTTTTTCACTTTCTTATTCCAAAGGTGTTTTTCAAAGGTGTTTTTCTGCTTGGAAATTTGCTCATATCCAGCCAGTTCCTAAAAAGAGTGACAAATCCCTCCCATCCAATTATCGTCCCATTGCAATTACTTCTACTCTTTCCAAAGTAATGGAGAAATCAATTAACCGCCAACTCTTAAACTACCTAGAAACCTTCCGTCTGTTCAACGATCGCCAGTATGGATTCCGTCAGTGTCGATCCACTGGTGATATTCTGGCTTATGTTACCCATTTATGGACTAATTCAATGGAAAGGTCGGGGAAACACAAGTAGTTGCTCTTGACATCTCAAAGGCTTTTGATCGTGTTTGGCATAAAGGTCTTCTAAACAAGCTTCCATCTTATGGTTTGCCAACTGTTTTTAGTAATTGGTTATCCAGTTTTCTCTCTGATCGCTCACTGAGGGTGATGGTAGATGGCTCTCTGTCTTCTAACTTCTCCACTAATGCCGGTGTCCCCCAAGGTTCAGTTCTTTCCCCCACTCTTTTCCTCTTGTATATCAATGACCTTCTTCCATTGACTGGAAATCCTATCCATAGTTTTGCCGATGATAGCACATTGCATTCAACTTTCCATTTTGAGAAACCTTGTCCAGCTCAATCAGCTTCAAGTTCTCGAAAATCTGCTGCCAATTCCTTAAATGCCGATCTTCAGGTAATTCTCCAGTGGGGCAAAGACAACTTAGTTGATTTCAACCCTTCTAAAACTCAATCTTGTCTTATATCTCGCAAAAAGGATTCTTCTGCTCCTATGCTTATCTTTAGAGACACTCCGATTTCTAGGCAAAATGATATATCTCTTTTGTGGATTACCCTGACTTCTAATCTCTCTTGGCACAAGCACATTACAAATATTGCTTCCTCTGCATCTAAAAAACTTGGTTTTCTCTTTCGCTCTCGGCGTTACTTTTCTCCCAAACCTGCCATGGAATATTGTTCCCACATCTGGGGTGGTGCCCCCAAAACCTCTCTCAGGCTTTTTGATTCCATTCAGAAGAGGGCAGTTAGGTTAATTAATGATTCATCTCTAACAGAGTCTCTCCACTCGCTTTCTCATAGACGCACTGTTTCTGCTGCATGCCTCTTCTACAGATACTTCCATGGGCACTGTTCTTCTGAATTGGCTTCTATAATTCCCACTCTCTCTTTCAAAACAGTCCGAACACGTGCCGCCACCAGCCAACATCCATTTACTGTCCAACTTCAAACCCACAGAACCAACTTTTCATCTTCCTCATTTATTCATTCAACTGCCGTTTTCTGGAACAACCTTCCTTCATACGTATTTCATGAAAATTACAATCTACAGAAGTTCAAGTCCAATGTCAACAAATATCTTCTTTCGTCTTCTCAATCTCCAACCCAAGCACGGTACTAAGTACTATAGGTTATAATACCTCTCGTGTTTGGGGTTCTCATATAAAAAAAAAAATCCCTAAAGTTGTGACCAAATTCTTAGGAGATCTTTTTGGACTCAAAACTCACTTTGGTCTAATGTAAAAGTGTTATTTAATTAAAACTTATGAATTTTTAGCTCTTTCACCAAAACTTACCTTTTGTAAATAACCCTTTTATTTTAGTTCAATACATTTTAATTTTTGGTATTCTTTATACCACTGTAATTTGCTTAACCATTATCAATGAAACCCCCTTAATTTAGAATACAAGGTAATTTGATTGCAGAAAAAGCTGGTGAACCTTCCCTATCTGCTTCGTTAGGCCCCTGAGATTTTTAAAAATTAAGCTGCTTATCAAACTTCTTTTCAGGGAATATAATGTTTTGGATTGTCAGTTGTTTTTTGGAAAATTCCATAAAGTGCATTGCATTCAGGCCCTTATCTATCTACTGAAACAACAAGATTGGAAAATTTTTTTACGCACTCTCTCTCTCTCTCTCTTTTTTTTTTTTTTTTTCCATTATATGTAACAATATTTAGCTAGAGGTTTTCATCCCATTAAATCTCTCATGGTGAAAATATTTTATATATGTAATGTGTTTTTATGTAACTAATCATATTTACAAATAAAAGAATATTTTTATAAAAACCTTTTCTCCTTTATGGGAGTTCCATGTAAGTGTTCTCTGGGAGGCCTATTGCTGCTAGGTCCTTATGGGAGGATCTTAGGCACCTGCTGGTAGTGGACACGTTGATCGGCATGGTCATTACTTGTTCCATATGCCACATATCTTTGAGTTCCTGGCTTAGGTCGGACTACTTCCCGATCTTTTTCCCTTATGTTTTCTGGAGTTTGCTGGTAGTAGTTGTGGCATGTGATGCAAGAAAGCAAGTGTATGAGCTTATGCAGCATCAGCCAAAAAAAAAAAAAAAACGCACTATTCCCTCCAAATGCCTGTCCAGTTCCTCCTTAAATTTATTTAACCTATCAACTTCCACAACAACAACAGTTGTAAGTTTGTTACAGCAATTAACCACCCGCTGGCTAAAGGCAAATTTCTTGCATTTGTATCATCTGCCAACATCTATTTTGCCTCTGTCTTTCCTTAATTTGAATTTATGCCCCCTTAGGTTCATAATCTGAACTAGTGGAAGAATCCCTTCAGAATTCAGCGTGCTCAACCCATTCAAGGCCTTATACACCCCAATCAGATCACCACGCAGGTGCCTAGTCCCCAGCCATTGCAATTTGCAATTTAGCATCTCTTTTTTAGCATGCATTTAGCATCTCTTTTTTAGCATTGAGCATGAATCCTTCGATCTTGGGGAAGAGCGTCCCACTCATGAACCATGCAGTGGATGCCATTTTGTCTATGTGATCTTGTTGGAGGTTATTGTAGTGCTATGGAGTGTCTTCTTTGCCCATCTCCACCTTTGTTTGTGCTGGTTGTTGTTTTGTTATTTGGTTTTTAGGAGCATTAGCAACTAAGGCATATTGCTCCAGGGATATGCGGTCTTCATTCCCTGACCTTTCTGCATCCTCCGTATTTGGTGGTCACGGGCTCAAACCCCGGTCTAATCAAGAAGCATGTGCTACGCACTGCTGCTCCTGGCTACAGGGGCACCTTGTGCTGGTTGGGAGGGGACTTCTCGCTTAGGTTGAGTGGGTATGCCACTTGTCTGTATTCCTTATGGCCTGGTAGTTTTCTGCTGAGTTTTTTAGGAAGTAATCCTTCAGGTTAGCTGTTGCTGTTTTCTGTTGCTCGATAAGGTCTATCAGACTCCTTCCTCCCTCTTTCTGAGCAATTGTCAGTGTCTTCACAACTGACTTCATTGCCCTTGTCTTTCTCATGATCTCCAGCTCGTGTTAGTCTAATCTATGATCCCGAAAGAGTATGTTAGCAATGGGACTGCATAGGTATTTATGACTTTAACTACATTTTCAGCAGGCTTCTGAGTCTCTGGTGGCATTTTTCGGTCATGCAGGCCTTGATTTCTTTGCGCTCTAACTGCTAAGTCTGCATCATCCCCAGGTATTTGTAGATCTTTTCCTCTGCTGTGGCTTCGATCTCTTTGCCATTCTACAGCTAATAGTATTGCCTGACTAATTTCCCCTAATGTATTCTATGGGTCTTGCATTTATTTAGACTAAATTCCATCCTGATATCATTGCTAAATTCTTCAGTGATCTGGAGTTGTTAGCATTATTAGAAGCATATGATGCAAGAAAGCAAGCTTATACAACATCAGCCAAAAAAAAAAAAAAAACACTTCCCATTTCACCAATCCATTCATTTGAAATGTTTGTCTTTTGTTGTTGTTATTTGGTTTTTAGGAGCATTAGCAACTAAGGCCATATTGTTCCGGGATATGCGGTGGTCATTCTCTGACTTTTCCGCATCTTCCATATTTGGTGGTGACGGGCTCGAACCCCGGTCTAATCAAGAAGCGTGTGCTACGCACTGCTGCTCCTTCCCACCGCCATGTTTGTCTAGTTTTGCCTTGAATTTATTTAAGCTGTCAATGTCCACGACGGCAGATGGTAGTTTATTCCAGCAATCAACTGTCCACTGGCTAAAGGGAAATTTCCGCACATCTATTCGACAACTGTCTTTCCTCGATCGCCTTGCAGGTGCTTAAACTACAGATGCTGCAATTTGCAGAACTTAAGCCTTTCTTCGTAAGAGCACCCCCATTGTTGTTCTTTTCTGTACTTGTTCTAGAACTCTATATCCTTTCTAATATGAGGCTTCCAGACCTATATGCATTACTCAAGGTGTGGCCTGACCATTGCCCTATACAGGGGGATAATCACCTCCTTATCCATGCTCACAAAATTCCTGTATATCATCGACAAGATCCTCATGACCTACTCTGGCAGCCTGTCTCCACTGCTCAGAAACCTTCCTATCTGACTGCACAATTACCCAGGTCTCTTTCATTCTCCACTACTCTGAGGGTAACACCACCCTTTTTTGACACATTTCTACTGTGACCCATATGTAGTACAAAGCATTTGTCAAGGTTAAACTTCAGTTGCCACTTCCCAGCCCATCTGCCCAACTTTTCCAGATCCTGTTCCAGCAGCATATTGTCATTACTGTTATTAACAACCGTCCCAACCTTTGTATCATCTGCAAACTTTGACATTAAGCTTGATATACATTCATGAATATCATTGATAAATATACAAGACAACAGTGGGCCCAACACGAAGCCCTGGGGAACACCACTAATAACACAAGTCCACAAAGAGCATTATCTATTGATTACCACTCTCTGTCTTCTCCATCTCAACCATCCTTTTATCCATTGATGCAACTGGCACTTAATGCCATACTGCTCCAGTTTGTACAGTAGACTTCCATGTGTAACGGTAACAAAAGCTTTCCTGAAATCCAAGCTATGATATCAAAATTACTTTTTGCATCCAGTTCCTTTGTGACCATGTCATGGTATCCAATCAGATTGGTCAGACAACACTTCCCTTTAAGAAACCCATACGGTCTGAATTATTACTGCTATTTTGTCCAGATGATCTTCCAATACGTCTTTAACCAGTGATTCCGTTACTTTGCTTGGAACAGAAGTCAAACTAACAGGTCTGTATTTACTCTTGTCACCCTTTGATCCCCTTTGTGAATTGGAGATACATTTGCACACCTCCAGTCCTTGGGGACTTCCCTTGAGTCTAAGGAGCTCTCATAATTAAAGCTAAGGGTTTGCTTACTTCCTTTGCCCCCCCCCCCCTCCTTTAATATAACTGGATAGATGCTATCCACCCAAGTGTGCCTGTCTTATGATTAACTTCAACAATTTTCCTCCACTTTGCTCTCAGTTAATATAAAATCATTTAACTCCCTGTTAGAGTTTGATAAACATCTGTCCCTCTCCTCCTTGAATAACTTCTCATATGTATGAAGGTAGATGCAAAATGCACATTTAGTTTGACAGCTATCTGAGAATGATCATCTACAGTCAAACCATTGGTATCAAGTGGGCCAATCTGATTCATTCCAGCATCTCCGTAGCCAGGTGGGCAGGAGCAGTAGTGCGTAGCACATACTTCTTGATTAAATAGGGATTCGAGCCCGTGACTACAAATTACAGAGGATGCGGAAAATCAAGGAATGACCATTGCATATCCTCGGAGAATATGGCCTTAGTTGCTGATGCTCCTAAAAAAACCAAAGACCAACTGATTCATTCCCTTCCTTCTAGAGTTTATATAAGTAAAGAAGTCTCTGCTGGTTTTCTTTTCATCCATTGCCAAAGATTTCTCACAATCTGCCTTTGCTTGCCTAACCTCTTTTGGGACTTGATTTTTTTTTTTTTTTTTTTTTTATGAAAACCCCAAAAACGAGAGGTATTAGAACCTATAGTACTTAATACCATGCTTGGGTTGGAGGTTGAGAAGACAAGAGAAGATTTGTTAATATTAGACTTGAACTTCTGTAGACTATAATTTTCAGGAAATACATATGAAGGAAGGTTGTTCCAGAAAACGGCAGTTGAATGAATAAACAAGGAAGTTGAAAAGTTGGTTCTGTGAGTTTGAAGTTGGACAGTAAATGGATATTGGCTAGTAGTGGCACGTGTTCAGACTGTTTTGAAATAGAGAGAGAGAGAGAGAACGGGAATTATAGAAGCCAATTCAGAAGAACAGTGCCCATGGATGTATTTATAGAAAAGGCATGCAGCAGAAACAGTACATCTTTGAGACAGTGAGTGGAGAGACTCAGTTAGAGATGAGTCATTAATTTACCTTACTGCCATCTTCTGATTGGAATCTAGAAGCCTGAGAGAGGTTTTGGGGGCACCGCCTCAGATATGGGAAAATATTCCATGGTAGGCAGATTTGCAATTTGTACAGAGTGAACAGCTGTTTAGAAGAAAAGTAACGCTGAGAGCAAAAGAGAGAAATGAAGTTTTTTAGATGCAGAGGAAGCAATATTTGTAATGTGCTTGTGCCAGGAGAGTTTAGAAATTAGGGTAATCCCTAAAAGAGATATATCAACTTGCCTAAATATCGGAGTGTCACCAAAGATAAGCGTAGGAGCAGAAGAATCCTTTTTGCGACATATAAGACAAGACTGAGTTTTAGAAGGGTTGAAATCAACTAAGTTGTCTTTGCCCCATTGGAGAATTACCTGGAGATTGGCATTTAAGGAATTGGTAGCGAATATATTCGAGAAGTTGAAGCTGATCGACCAGGGTAAATTTTTTCAAAATGGAAAGTGGAGTGCAATGTGCTATAATTGGCAAAACTATGGATAGGATTTCCAGTCAACGGAAGAAGGTCATTAATATATAGAAGAGGAAAAGAGTGGGAGAAAGAACTGAACCTTGGGAGACACCAGCATTAGTGGAGAAGAGCCATTTACCATCACCCTCGGTGAGCGATCAGAGAGTAAACTGGATAACCAATTACAAAAAAACAGTTGGCATACCATAAGACGGAAGCTTGTTTAGAAGACCTTTATGCCAAACACGATCAAAAGCCTTTGAGATGTCAAGACAAACTGCTTGTGTTTCACCAAACTTTTCCATTGAATTTGTCCATAAATGTGTAACATAAGGCAGAATATTACCAGTGGATCGACACTCACGGAATCTATACTGGTGATCGTTGATCAGATGGAATTGGTTTCTAGATAGTTTAAGAATTGGCAGTTAATTGATTTCTCCATTACTTTAGAAACGGTAGAAGTAATTGCAATGGGACGATCATTGGATGGGAGGGATTTGTCACCCTTTTTAGGAACTGGCTGGATATGAGCAAATTTCCAAGCAGAAGGAAAAACACCTTTGGAATAAGAAAGTGAAAAAAGGCGGCAAAGAATAGGAGTAAGTTCAGCAGCACAGATTTTGAGAACAAGTGGAGAAATACCATCAGGACCTGGTGCTTTCTTAGTATCAAGACTCGTCGAAATCCTTCAGACATACTTTTGATGGAAGACCACAGGAGGCATTCAATGGAGCATGTTGGGAATGGTGGGAGGTGTTTTACCAAGATCATTAATACAAAGAATTCCTGTTCTTTGCCACCCTTTTTCACTTTCTTATCTTTTGCTGAAGTGACAACAGAACCATATGGTTTTGACAGAGGTAGGAACAGAAATGGGCAAAATTTACGGTCAATGGCTTTGGCGAGAGACCAGAATGCTCTGCTACCATTAGGGCAAGAAGCAAGTTTTCTACTCTTATCCTGTTGAAAATCTTATCCTGTTGAAAAACGACTACGTACTTAGTTTGGACTGATTAATAACTGCTTTACAATTGTTGCAGGCTCTGGTAGGCAGAAAATGAAACTGGAGATTTGGAAAGAAGACAGTTACAATATGCAACATTCTTTTCTTGAACAGCCTTAGTACATTTATTGCAAAACCAAGGTTTAGATAAAGGACGAGATTTTAAAGAGGAGTGTGGGATAAAGGATTCAATTCCTGCAAGAATAATTTCACTGACACAATCTGAGCAAACGTTGACATCAGAAGTTTTGAAACAGTAATCCAACCAAGGGAAAAAAGAAAAGAAATCTCGCAGGTCATCCCATTTTGCATTCTTGTAATGATAAACAACATGAGGTTGTTGTTTATCAAAGGCTCCATTGGAGAAGACACAATCACCAAGTTGTGATCTGAGGTTCCTAAAGGACCATTCACTTCGACTACGTACTTAGAAGGGTTGTTTGTGAGAGAAAGATCAAGCATGTTGGCTGTATGGTTAGGATTATCCGGTATTCTTGTAGGTAAATGAACAATCTGTGCAAGGTCATTAGAAATTGCAAAAGCCTCAGTATCTCATCCAGCTGGTGTTGTGAACATTAAAATCACCAAGGAAAATTACCTCACTGTTAGGAAAGTTGGACTGCAAAAAGTCAAGTTGCAGAGAGAGGAAGTCAGAGAGCTGACTAGTGGAGTTGGGAGAATGATAGAGACAACAAATGAATTTGACACGAGTTAAGAGTTTTTAAGCCAGAGAAGATCGAAAAGAGGAAATTCCAAATTACCAAGTCTCTTACAGGGAATATCGGAATGGACATATGCCCAAGTACCACCTTTGAGGCGAAAGGAATCATACAGTGAATAATTTGGGCAAATGAGATGAGCAGTAATTGAATCAACTGATAACTGAGATTCTGTCTGAAAAAGTACATGGGGTTTGGCAGACTGCAAGTGGAAATGGACATCGTTGAGATTAGAATTGAGACCACGTATATTTGTGAAATGAATTAGGAAGTCCTTGGGAGGTTTAGATCTTTTCACAGATAAGTTTGCTCTATTAGTTTTACAATTCGTGGTGTATTCAATAGTATGAAAAAGTAGGTGGGACATGCTGTATGAAGTAATGAAATTTTTGGATATGGCGTACATGTGGTAAGAATATACCCAGATCCTTGACATAATGTGGCCTCACAATGCCCCCCGCATACACACTGTTCGGACTTCCTCCAGTCACTATCTGACAGAGTAGAGGAAGCAAGATTATACACTAGCTGCTACCTTCATTTTTCCTCTCCCATTGTATTTGTCACACCAAACTGACTGAACATTGCACTGTCCATATATGTCAACCGGATGCACTTCCTTAGATTTTGTGTTTCTTAACTATCAGCATAACTCCTATTCCATTCCTATCCAGTCTATCCTTTCAGTACACATTGTCCTCCCCAAATTCCAATTCTGCATCCCTTATATCTACTGACACCACATCTCTGATATCCCAACAATATCTGCCTTTGATGTCTTGACCAGCACTTCTAATTCATCGAATTTATTTACTATACTCCTAGCATTGTGTACATGCAAGTATACATGCACCTGTTCTTACCCTTAGTTACTGTAACACAGCCCATGTATTTACTTGTTTCATGACTCCCAGCAGTTCTTGAAATTCCCATCAACTTGCTTTCCGGACTGTTGTTTATTCCAATAGCAGTTGAAGAATCATTTCCACTTCTGCATGCGGCTACTGTTAATCTATTAGTCTCTGAATCCTTCAAAGCTAGCAGTTTTCTGTCCCACTTAACACTGCTTTGATAGCATCAGCAAATATTCTTACATCCTTTCTATTTAAGTGCATCCCATCCCTGTAGAAACAATCTCTCCTGTTAGCAAGCACAGACCATGCTCAAAAAAATTCTACCCCATGAGCCTTGCACAATCTTTCCAGTGTCAAATTGTTGACAAGGCTCTCATCGTATATTCCTTCATATCGTGCCTGGACAGGATTGTAGATACTTTCAAGTTTAACCCTAACTTGTGACTTTTTTTTCAACTTTGGCCTGTACTTAAGTAAATCCAAGATCTCCTACACTTAATGGCTGGAGTTGCTTCTTGTTTGCCCTGTGGAGATTGATGTAATCCATGTACATAATGAGGGATAAGTGTATACAGGTTTTTCCTTCCTTTCTTTGAGGTTATATTCATACTTGCGCTGTTGTTGAGCTTGGTGGATAGCAGGTTGGGTGCTAGACAGAACCACAGTGGGCTCAAGGGGCACCTCCCTGAAAGATTCCTTGCCTGTTGTGGATCAGTCTGGTTGTGGTGTTCCAGACCTTATTAGTGGTATTCCATTTTGCCATCATTGCATCTAGGAAGTTTGTCACTGTCTGATTGATTTGTAGACCTTCAGCACCTCTATTAACCAGTTGTGAAGCAAGGAGTCAAAGGCCATGTACAGGTTGCAGCACTTTTTGTAGGTTTGCTCTATAACTGCGGCATCTGTGGTTAATTGCTCCTTGCTCATCCAGTTGCTTCCTTTCTGCTGTTCAGCCATTATGTTCTGGCTCTCCAAGTGGTCTGATATCTTCTTGGTTGGTTATGAAGCTAGTCAGAATCTTGTACATCATTAGGAGACACGTGATTGGCCCGTATTTCGCCGGGTTTCTTGTATCTTGATCTTTAGGTTTCAGATATGTGATTCCTTGAGTGAGAAACTTCAGGATTGTCTCTGGGTGCCTTATCATTCAAGTGAACTGCTCTCTATATGCTTGTGTGTGCACATGAGCTTCTTATACCATTAGTTGTGGACATTATCTATTCCTGGGGTTTGCCAGTTGTGGGAGTGCCTGATCGACTGTTTTACTTTTTCCTCCCGAATCTCCTACTCTCTTATCTCTTGTACGTCCAGGGGACTCGGCTGTTGTGTCTTACTTTACTGCTCCATATGTTGCTCCAGAACTCCTCAATCATCTTCTTCATGGGTGGTCCATTTCTGCCTTTCCTGCCTTCTAAACTCCTGTAAAAGGCTCTTTGGTCCTCATTAAAGATTTGGTTGTTTATTTTTTTTTCTCTGGGAGCTCTCTTTGTATTGGCAGTCTCTTGCTGAGTAAAAGGAGGTTCTGCTTAAGTTTGTCCGAGTGTTCTCTGATTTTTGATCTCATGTTTACTGTGATGCTGTCTCTCTTGAGGATGCTCTTCACTTTTCCAATCAATTTCTTATTCCTATTACCCTGTTGGTATTGGGTCAGTTCTATTCTTCTATCTTCTGCTGAAGACTTCTTTTTCATGCTGGCGATTCCTTTTTTTGGATTCTTCTACTGCTGGTCTCTCGTTTCTCTTCCATTAATCCTAGTGGCTGCTATTGCAGCACAGTATATGGCTGCATGGATGGTCTCCAGTGTTGCACCATTGTTGTTGAGGTAAAGTGGTGTTATTTGCCAATTGAGTGTCTGTTTTGGTATCACATGGGTCTTTCTGGGGTCTATTCCTTCAAATTCTGTTAGGTCTGCTTCCACTCGTCTTCTATTCTGGTATTATTATATCAGTCTCTCAACATGATGGAGACTCGCCGTGGAGACCAAAACAGGACTCGGACGTGGGTTCATCAGTCTGGTAGTCCACTGTTGTAACCACTGGACCATTGTGTCATTATTATTATATCAGCATCATCCTCTCTACTTCTGTTAGTTTTTTTTTTTTTACCCATTCCATGACCTGTACTGGTACTAGGTGTAGCAGCTGGTTGTTATGTCTAGTTACTATTATTGGTTGAATAATTCTTTAACTATCCTACAGGTGTTCAGGATCACTGCTTTCTTCACTGTAATTAGTGTTCTTTTTGAAGCCTATTATTGCTAGGTTCCTATGGAGGCTTTTAGCACCATGGTGACTTGGATGGGCATTACTTGTTCTATATGCCACATATCTTTGACTTCCTGTCATAGTTCTGTGTACTCTCTGATCTTTTCCTCATTTCTCAGGCTTCCTGGATGTTGCTGGTCCCAGTATAGTTTGTGAGTAGGGGGGGTCTCTAGTACAGCCTGGGGTTTGTACTTGTATTACGATACATTTTCTTTGATAAACTGGTTGTTATTGTTGTTATATTCTATTCATATTCTGTTTCTTCATTTTTCCATCTACTGATAAGATGGAGCAATATTCTTCAAAAAGAAGAGTTTACTACTTTCAGTGTTTATATCTTCCAAGAAAAGTGAGAGTCAAAAAAAAATAGCCACCTACCTAATAGTGGATATGTCCTCCTCTTGCCACCAGTACCACAGCCACATGTTAATGTATGTACTCTCTAAAGCCTCTGAACATTGCAGGAAGTATATTGTACCATGTCACCATGATTGCATCCTGTAGGTCTGCATTAATCTGTGGTGAAGATCCAAATGTCGGATTTGTCAATCCACATAATTCCAGATATGTTCTCGGGACTCACATCCAGTGGATTCGATAACCATGATAACAACCTGAAGTCACTTTTGTTCAGTGAACCACTCTTGAACAATATCGATGAAGTGACAGGGCACATTATTCTGCCAGAACATATCTGTCATCTGGAAAGACTCTCCATGAAGCCACCTACCTAATATCAACCACAGTGGAGAAGGTACTTTTAACATTCATAGCACTCTGAGGATTTGTGGGCTCTAAAAGATTCTTAGTAAAACATCCCTCATACCAAAAAACCCCCACCACCAGTCTTTCTGTTGGACAAGACACTGGAATGATTCCTCTCTGCAGTTTTTCACCATACCCTCCACCTACCATCCACACAGCATAGTAGGAAATGCGATTCTTTGGAAAACGCAACTTTCTTCCAGTTATCAATGGTCTAGTGATACTTTTCAGATGTGAACTTTAAGCATCATTGGGAATGGGTGGCCATGGGTAAGTTAACCAGGTACCTAATCTGGAGGCCTGTACGGAGGTGTGTTTGTTGGATCATGGGCTTGGAAACACCACTGGCCTTCCCTTGGTTAGAGTCCACTGTCAGCCATTTCATTTTCTGTCTATTGGCTCGCACAAGGCAGCACTGCCTTTGTTAACCACAACCATGAGGTATGGGCGCTTACCATTGGCCTAGCAACTGATGCATCCACTATACATACACACTTGGAACATCTTAATTAAAGCACTTTACGAATGTCCAAAATGATTCACAGTTTTCATAATACTGTCACCCTTGGCTGGAACCTGACAATCATCCCTTTTTTGAAGTCTGTCAGATCATGTCCCTTGCCCGTGTTGATCAAGTGCTTTGTATGGACTGCATGCCATGAACGTGCAGTGCTCCTTGTCTGGTAGTCATAATGCTTTTAGTGGACAGTGTTTATTTATAGCAATTTAATGTTCAGCAAACTTGTTTGTATCATTAAAAGCCTAACTTCTGTTTTCCCTTCTTGTCTTCTACCCTAAATTGAAAGTACATATATATATACACTGCATTGAAAATTTTACCAGGTTTCATGTTAATTTTATTCCATTCTTATCTTATACATATACCATTAGTATTGATTACAAAAGTGAAAGTTAAGAGTAACATTCATTTTTAATTTATCTTTGTGTACAATATTGCAGTTCAGATAATCCCCAGTTAACATGTTAGTTTGGTTCTATGAAAACATGTAATTCAAAACTGTTAACTGAGGCTAAGAGTTTATTTAAAATAGGGATTAGGTTTCCTGAAAATTAAACAAATAAAGATGATCATTTCAATAAATATATTGCTTAAATAAATACATAATAAAAAAATAAAAAGCAATTTTCTTTCATTAAAAAATCTTTTGCTCAATAACTTAATTCAAATTTGAAAATGTTTGTACCTATTAAAAAAATTCGGAGTGATCATATTTGGTCTCAAGTTTATTTTCAAAAATTGAGTATTGATGTTGCTTCTTCCTTTCATGTTGCAAGTCTTCATCACCTGAATACACATTTTCTTTAGCCTTACATTTATCGGTTTTTAAGAATTCTCTGTAAATAAGTGATTGTTCCATAGCCGAGTGGTCAGGAGCGGGAGTGCAGTAGCACACACTCTTTGAGTAGGCTGGGGTTCAAACCCCTGACTGCTAAATACGGTAGAACTGCCAACCTGCATGCTGGACTTGGCAGATTATGGTCCATTTCCCTCAACACGAATTGTTGAAGAGGCTTCCATCCTGCAGTGGATTGATAATGACTGCTGCTTACCTTACTTTTAAGTGGTTGTTTGCTTTCTTTCTTGTAAATCTTTATAGATTTCTTGATATGATGCCAAAGATCTTTTCAATTCTCTTTGAAATTTTAGACTCCTGCCCATAGAGGGATCCTTATCCATAAAATAACATTCTATCTTCTTAGCCAGTTCTAGACCTTTTATGTTTTTGGAAGTAAAATTTGGGACTGCTTCATCTGAACTGTATTCACTAAATTAGAATTGTCATAGGTACCATTTCCACCCAGTTCTTCTTCTGTTAAAACTTGTTCTATTAGTAATTCCCAAACATCCTGGACAGCATGTCTTCAAATCCTTCTCCACCAATAGAATTGGCTAGATTCGCAATACGATGGAATTCATTCTCCAATTGTGGAGTGAGATTTTCTGTTATGACCATTTCTGGCTATATAACTTTCCAGCAAGCATTTGGTGTAGAAGATCATACTTCTTCAACTGAGTAGGAAATAATTTTCACACAATTTATTATTGTGAAATTTCTCTGAACTTGGAATTTTGCTAGTAGGGAAAAGATGATTATCCCTTTGTATAAGGCAATGGTCAGGCCACGCCTCGAAGGCGCCTCTGTAGTCAGGTTGGAAGGAGCAGTAGTGCGTAGCACACGCTTCTTGATTAGACCGGGGTTCAAGCCCGTCACCACCAAATACGGAGGATGCGGAAAGGTCAGGGAATGACCACCGCATATCCCGGAGCAATATGGCCTTAGTTGCTAATGCTCCTAAAAACCAAATAACAAACAAGCCACGCCTTGAGTACTGGGTAACGATCTGGAGGCCTCATTTTAGGAAGAATGTAGAGTTGCTTGAGTGAGCTACAGAGAAGGGCAACAAGATTCTTGATGGGAACGAAGAGGTCCTCTTACCAAGAAAGGCTAAATTCTATAAATTGCAGTGGCTGGAGACTAGCCACCTGTGAGATGGTCTCGCAGGTGGGTTGAGCAGGCTCAATTCTGATGGGATTCTTTTTCTCACTCAGATTAATCACCTGAGGGGACATAAATTCAAATTGAGGAAAGACAGTTATAGAATAGATGTGTGGAAATTTGCCTTTAGCCAGTGGGTAGTTGATTGCTGGAACAAACTTTCATCTGTTGTTGTGGAAGTTGGTAGCTTAAATAAATTGAAGGGGGAACTGGGACAAACATTTAGAGGGAATGGAAGGGGTGTTTTTTTTTTTTTTTTTGGCTGGTTTCTGTTCTTGCCTCACATGCCTCTACTACTACTACATTCAGATGACTTGGGCTTTGTGGATGCCCCAGAGCTAATGCTCTGGGGCATCCACAAGGCCCAAGAAGTAATAAACACTTAAAATTAAGATTTTTATTTTTCATGTAGCTTTGAACTTCAGGTATAAAACAGTGAAGAAATCAATCTTTAAAAATAGCCGTTTTTACCCAAGTTTTTATATTTGCCCACCAATGAACAGGTACCTTGCTTTCTTCATAATTTTTCATTTCTTGAGGATTCAAAAATTGATTAATGATCAGTGATTTTTATTATTAAATCTCCAGGCATTACTACATAAGATCTATGTTATTCAATCTTTAGCACTTTAAATCATGCTCTTTCCTCATTTTTTGAGATAAAAGTTTTTTGACATTTTTTTCCAGTACAGTCCAGTTTCAGCACTGAAAACTTGGTCTACAGTATAGTCTTGTTCTTATATAATTTTTGCCAGTGCTTCAGGAAATTTCTTTTCAGCTTTTACATTGGCTGATGCACTTTCTCCTTGAACTTTTACATTGTGTAAATTGAAGCATTTCTTGAAATTTTCAAACCAACTTTTACTGGCAGAAAATTAGTTTTATTCATAAGAGGATCTGCTGGTTTCCTGATGAAGTTTTGTAGCCTTTTCTTTGATTACATTGGCATCCAAGGACACCTCTATCCAGAACATAAGGGATTTTCCCATTGTTTCCATAATTGAATCTCATGCATGAATGACATGTTTTGCACTATTGGAAGATCCTGCTTCAACACTAGTTCTTTTTTTTTTTTTTTTTTTGTCCAAATTGTTTGCTTCATTTAATAAACCTAAAGCTTTGGCAACTGCTGTCAATCCCTTTCCTTCTTTTAGCAGATATAAAATACATATCTTTTCCTCAAAAGAAATGGTTTTCTTTTCAATACCCTCTTCTCATCTGACATGGTACATTAGACTGAAATTAAGAAAAATTATTTGATTATAATAATAATTTATAATTAAATTAAATCTTTTGAAAAGTAAAAAAGTGTACTTACCTAACTGGTATTATGTATTTTAAAGTAACAAAACAATTACCACTTCTATAGATATTTGCTAATAAAAAAAAATGACAGTACACACACAAAAGTTGGTTATTGCATAATACAGTAGACTCTCGATTTTCTGGGTTAGATGGTAAAATAAAAATCCTGGATAATCGATTTTCCAGTTAATCCAAAAATAGTAAGGCCCTGACATACGTTCCAGGACTTCTTATGTAAGTCGAGTTTTGCGTAACTCGGGAATGACTAATAAAATATTGCTCCTATATCCGTGATATGCCAAAATTACAAAAACTACATAATATCCTCAGATATATATTTTTCAATTAGTTATATATTTTTTATATATTAGTTATATACATAGAAAAATAGTTATATATTTTTAATTAGTTCAATTAAAAACTTTATCTGGGGGACATCAGTGAAGTTGCTGGAATGGTACATAAGAGAAGAAATCATTAAAGGAAGAAATTGTACAGTAAAAACTGATATGTATTTCGTAGTCTTGGTTATCATAGTTGAATTCCTTGCTGCCGATCCCTTCACTGCTTTTCATATTCTGTCTTTCTCTTTTATTATTGTGTTCACTGTTGACCATGACAAATTTAAATTCCGCACGATACTTGTTCATTTTTGATCATTTTCAAACATCCTTATTTTAATTTTCTGATCCGAATCAATCGCTTTTTTTTTTTTTTTTATACATTTACTAGTACCACCTGTCACTTATTCTCTTAGTCAGCACCATAATAACGGTCAAAATGAAATTTTCTGTAAAGAACTTCACAGGATTAAGGCAAAACTCACTATTATCACCCCACGCAAGCTCACATTTTACTAAAACTCATTTCTGTAGACCATAAAACAATAAAAACAATTTGCGCTTTCCAGGTTACTGGGCTTTTCTGTTAGTGCATCTAATTATAAACTGGGAGTAAACTCGATCTTATTGTCTTTGTGATAATACCAATGGCTGGAATTTTGTGAGATTTTACATTATTATGGTGAAATGTGTGTCCCCTTCACTGAAATCTTCAGTCATATAAAAAAAAAAAAAAACTTTAAGAATCTTCTCTTCATTCCTATTTTTAAGCTTGTTACTCCATATCCCACTTGTGCAATTTGTGCGTGCCATGATTGTCTTTATTGATTGCTTATTATTATTATTATTCTGTTCTAAATTTTACAATCCTAAAAAAGATAGTATGAATCAGAGCTGTAATACTCAATATGTTCTACGTTGATAATAATATTAGTAAAATAATAAGAGGAGTTTACCTCAATATAGTACGTAGAACGCATCCGTATGATACTCTCCAGAAATTAAAACGGAAAAAACGAAAAAATCGACAACTTACCAGTACATTAGAGTAAAATATAAATAATTAATCAATTTAACACAATTCAAATCAATTTAAAACAATTAAAAATCATTTAAAAATCAAATTAACGCAATTAAAAGAATCTAACGAAAATATTCAAAACGATTTTCCTTCCTGAAGCTGACAACGCTTTTCGACCGAGTGTCGTGATCACAGGAATGAAAATACGAGGAATGACGAGTGTCCTGATCACAGGAATTTTCATTCCTGTGATCGTGACACTCGGTCGAAAAGTGTTGTCAGCTTCAGGAAGGAAAATCGTTTTGAATATTTTCGTTAGATTCCTTTAATTGCATTAATTTGATTTTTGTTTTAAATTGATTTGAATTGTGTTAAATTGATTATTTAATTATTTATATTTTACTCTAATGTACTGGTAAGTTGCCGATTTTTTTCGTTTTAATTTCTGGAGGGTATGATACGGAAGTGTTCTATGTACTATATTGAGGTAAACTCCTCTTGTTATTTTACTAATCCTAAAAAAGAAAAAAATTGAGTGAAAAAAATTAACGTAAGTTCGAAGTTACATAAGTCAGGGACTTACTACAGTATAACTAAAAATGTTCAGCAACCTACGTAAAAAATATGCCTATAGATAAAAAAACTTACCACACACTACTCGCTTGTCCAATACAATGCTTCCCTTTATTTTTTACAATTTCATGCATGGTTTGGTCACCAACATTATAATGGTTATTTAGAGATTTAACAGATGCACCATTTTCAAATTTTTTAATAATTTCAAGTTTTTGTTTAATTGAAAGCTCACCCCGTTTGCATTTACCCATCATTTTTGAGATTTCTAAACAAAAAAAAAAGTTTTGTTATTCCTGACATAAATAATGAAACAATTTTTCTCTTTGCGGTGCGACGAAACACAACAATCAAAGCGACTCACTAAAACAAACTAAACATTTGTTCTCTCTCTCTCTCTCTCTCTCTCTCTCTCTCTCTCTCTCTCTCTCTCTCTCTCTCTCTCTCTCTCTCTCTGTGTCAGTGTTGGGTATGAAGACAGTGGGGGTTGTAAGATAATAATCTCTGTGACAACTTTATAATGCCCTGTTTGTCGCTTATTTACGACTTGCAAAACATCTGTTTATACCTATTCTAGTTATTACTTGAATTTTATGATTTCTGGTTTATTTATTTTTTATTATTATTTTTGATTTGTGGTCTTGAACTGTCCCAGTTAAACCGATCCCGGTAAGTCAAGAGTCTGCTGTATAACTAAAATTCAATGCCTAACAACTTGATTTCAATGCCAGCAGTGAATGTTTTGACACATTGTCTTGGAAGGTTCTTGTATTACTCATCCATGCCTTTGGTATATGTTGTAATTGCTACATGGTATTTAACAGATACTATGTGGTAGAAGTTGACAGTTTAAATAAATTTAAGGCAGAGCTAGACAAACATTTCGAGCAAATGGATGGGTGAAATGGGATTTTTTTTTTTTTTTTTTGGCTGATGCTGTATAAGCTTGCTTTCTTGCATCAAATGCCTATGCTAATGCTAGAGTAAAAACATAAAAACATGCTTGTACAGTCAGTCCTCGTATAACGTGTTTACACTACACGAATTCGATCATACACGATTTATAAATAGGGAACTGATATCTTATATAACACGAACTGAATTCACTTATGCACGATTCGCCTTTGTGTTTACAAGAAATGGCAGTCAAAAGTAGAATCACCCCAACCGAATGCAACACGATAGGAATGAAGAGAAGATTCTGAAAATGTATTTATGTTTTTTTATATCAGTGAAGGAGAAACACATTTCGCCATAATAACGTAAAAACCAACACAATTCCAGCTATCGGTATAATTGCAAATGCAATTAGATTGCGTTTACTACCAGTTTATAACAGATTCCACTAGCAGAAATGCAACTGGAAATTGTTTTTATTGTTTTATGGTAGTAACCCCTAGAAATGTGCTTTAGTAAAATGTGAGGTGTTAATAGTGTATCTCTGCCTTTACTGTGTTGTTTATTCAGTTGCTACACGCGTGCAGCTTTGTTTATGTGTGTCTATCATGCCTCCTCGTTTTGTAATTGTGCTTTATTCCCTAAAAATGAGTAAAATACTTAAAAGGTGTGAAAAGGAAGCATCCTGGTGAAGACACTGCAGATTCAGAGAGAAAAAGAAAAGCAATATCGATAAACAGAGGCGGACTGGGTCAAAAATTCTTATCCGGGAAAATTTGTAGTGGCCTCATACTATGGTTTATGGCCAAAATCACACCGGCCTCTGGCCCACTGAGGTTTTGCCGGTAAGGCTTATGGCCAGTCCACCTCTGTCAATAGAGAAAAAATATGAAATTGTGAAACTCTTTGAGCGAAATGAAAGACCATGTGATACTGCACGTGCTACAGACCTAAATGAGGCAACGCCGAGAATTACAAAGAACGCAGAGAAAATAAAAACAACTTTCATAGCAGGAACAACTCAAAGTGTAATTAAAATCCATTAGATTAAGACACAAAGAATTGGAAGAGATGGAACGGCTGTCATCTGTTTGGATAGAAAATCAAACAAAAAACAAGTTTGCTTAGGATAGAAGCAAAAGCATTAGCAATATTTTATTACATAATAGTCGTTATTTATTGTGTTTGGTAATGTTTTGGCTACAAATGTGTGTTCATCTTGGGTGGTCGGCACCTAACCCTATTTTTCCCATAGGGCCTGTTGTTTATATTGCACGATTTTGCATTGCACGAGGGTTTCTAGGAACACAACTATTGTGCTATACGAGGACTGACTATACTTTGTGTCATAGCTTCGACTGACTAAACAAGACTCCATCAACCATGTAAAACTAAATTTGACCATGTTAATCAAAAATGGTTGCATTTTTTTTTGATCATGTAAAAGCAAAACTATGTTAATCGTGCTCTTTAAGAATTTATTGGCAAATGGGTTTTAGGTACATCAACAAGTTTTAATGTTTTAGGTACATCAACAAGAGATTAAATGAATCTCAACATATATATTAATATTCCTACTTAAAATTATACTTTCTTCAGAAATTTTTGTTATCTGTGTTTAGGAAGTATTTGAGATGGTTAACAAAGCATATGAGTTCCTCTGTAGTAAATCTGCCCGACAATGTGAGGGTCCTGACCCCCAAAATATTGTGCTGATTCTTCGTACCCAGACTATACTCTTCAGTCGGTACCATGAGGGTAAGATAATTTTGAAACTATAATAAACAGTCATTAATGTAATAAAAGCATTTATGAATATAATTTAAATATATATTTATGTGAAGATGGAATTACATATTTTATGTTTGCATAATAAATTTACTGAATGATGAAGAGAAACTTGTATGTGACATAATCTGAAGAAAACCAACTGGAGGTTCAAGATCATTCACCAACTCCCTCTTCTGTTCCACATAATTTATGGCACCAACTGCTGAAAGTGACTAATTGTTATTCTTAGACCAGTGGTTTGTTGATAAGAATTGGTGTTAATGTTGGATGAGTGCAATGTTCAGAAGCTGGTGAATGACCTTGACCACCTGTTAATTTCTTCCTAACTATACCTTTCGCAGTTTGCTTGTAAAATTTCCTGGAAGTGTATTTTATGGTTTTTATGAAAAGCTTTTTTTTATGAATCTTCTTTTATGTTTATTGAATGTTTGTGTTTTTCCAGACTATAACTTTTACACTTTGCCTGTAAAATTTATAGCAAATGTTTTTTCATGGCTTTTACAAAAAAAAGCGGTTTCGATAAATTTCAGTCATGTTTTGTTATGTGTTTGAATATTTTTATGTGCCATGTTTCTGAATAAAGATCTACAGAAGCGATGATCATTATACATTATCATCCATATATTGTTACGGCAACAAGATCTAGATAAATTAGGTAGATGGACTGAGAAGCTGCAATTGGAGTTTAAAATTGACCAATGCAAGGTACTTTACATGGGGAGCAGTAATCACAGATTATCCCACACTCAGGTCATTGTAGAGTGAAAAATATCTGGGAGTAATTGTGCATTCAGATATGAAGTTGTTTGAGCAGTGCAGACTGGCTGTCAGGTCAGCTACAGTTTTGCTCATGGAGTTTGTAAATGATCATAGGAATTTTTCCAGCAAGGGTAAGGAAGTGATGATCCCATTGTATAAGCCAATGGTTAGGCCACTTCTTGAGTACTTCATAGAGGTCTGGAAGCCTGGATTTAGAAAGGACATGTATCTGTTGGAATGGCTGCAGAGAAGTGCAACAAGATTGGTGAGGGGAGCAAAAGGATGGTCTTACCAGGAAAGGCTACAGTTTTGCAAATTGCAGAATCTGGAGACCAGGCACCTGCGAGGAGATCTGATTGAGGTGTTTCAGCCCTTGAATCAATTGAGTAATCTCAGTGCCGATGTAATCCTTCCTCTTGCTTGCTTAGACTAAATACAAGCAGGGGCATAAATTCAGATAGAGAAGGATGGTTGCAAATTTCAATGTGCATAATGTTGCCTTCAGCCAGAGGATGGTTGATTGTTGGAACAAACTTGCATCTGGTGCTGTAGAGGTGGGTAGTTTGAATAAATTCAGGATAAACTATATATCCTATTAGAAAGAAGATGGGCAGACAGGTGAAATGTGTTGGCTTTGTTATAAGCTTTCTTTCTTGGATTATTTGCCACTAATACTAATATTGTTGAGAAAAAAATTTTTTCATCCAAGTTTCTTGCGACGACCGACTAACTGGTTAAAATAAATTTATTAAAATAAATAAATGATATATACATAAGATAAAACAGAGATAAAATAAGATAAGTGTTAAAATATAATATAATAAAAGCGTTAAAATACATAGAAGCTTTTGAGGCGCAGTGCCTCTTCATCAGCTGGTTGGTGAATGGTGTACTTCAGTATATATTGATGGTTACATTAGCAAAAGTCAGCTGGGCATGATCATGCATCACGAGCCTGGTGTCGGTAAAACAGAATTGCGTACATGTGCTGGCGGTCATCGCACTTCAATACAGTGCATCGCACTTCAATACAGTGCGATGACCGCCAGCACTCATCGCACTGCAATACAGTACATTCTATAATAGGGTGTAAGGGCACTCCCCTTGTGTGATTCATAGTACTATTATTGGTAGCTATGTACAGTGCTTCACACCATGAGCGCTGGCTGTAATCATGTGAATAGTTGACGATTTCAATATCCCATCGGGGATCAAGATTGTGCTGCTGAACCCAGTAATGCTTGGCGACTGCGAAGCATTCAAAATTATCAGTTCGCAGAGCCACCTCATGCTCAGAATCCCGGTCTTTCAATCTTCTACCTCACTCACCTACATAACACCCCCCCGATCCAGACAAATAATGCGGTATAAGGAACCACTCCATAGGAAAGGAGGAATAGATGTTTTCACCTTAAAAATAACAGAATGTAATTTCCTCCCCGGAAGTTGCACACATTGTATATGATGGAGATACAAAATCCTATCAAGACGTTCTGATACGCCTGGGTATTAGCATTAGTAGAGGCATATGATGCAAGAAAGCAAGCTTATGCAGCATCAGCCAAAAAAAAAAAAAAAAAAAAAAAAACACGCTCCCATTTCACCCCTCCATTCGTTCCAAGTACCTGTCCAACTCAGCCTTAAATTTATTTAGGCTATTAACTTCCAAAACAAAGGATGGAAGTCTGTTCCACCAACCACCCACTGGCTAAAGGCAAACTTCCGCACATCTATCCTACATCTGTATCTCTAAGGTTGGGGTTAAACGCACCACAAGTTTAGACAAATACACCAACCGTTTAAATAAACTGATTTAATGATAAAATAATACTGGATAGTATACTGAATTGATACAATAAAAACTGTAAAATAATAATTTACAAAAACTGAGATACTTTACAACAAATAAAATTGAATTGATGAATTTTAAAATGCATTAAAAATATAAATTTAAAAGTGATAAAACACCATTGAATATTTCGGGGGCATCCGCCTCCTTTCTCAACAATAATGAAGTTCAAACGACACAACCTTAAATATCAGACCCACGGCACAAGTGTTTGACCAGGTGCATGTTCAACACTCCCTTTACGCGTGCTGGAACCGGAAATGGTCTGGGAGCGTGGCAAATTAAAACGTTTGTCTCTGGCAAGGACCACAGCCTCCAAAAGGGGGTGGAGCTAAACTCCCCTATCTCTATTCATACTATTGTTACCAGATGACCCAATTCACAAACTGTCCAGCCACTTGCGGTCCCAGAATCTATGTGCCCGGTCAAGGATGACAGCATTCTCAGGGGATACCTGATGTTGTTTCTCCCAATAGTGTTCGGCTGTGGTGGACTTATTGAGTTCTGCAGTCTATATAGCTCTCGTATGTTCCCCCAAGACCATCCTTAAGTCGTCGCCCTGTCTTCCCCACAATCCGGGCATTTGATCTCATCTATGCACAAAGCAAATGTTCCACTACGACCCATAGTTTCCTTTATTGATAGCCCCACTTATGCTCTATCTAAATTTCTGGCACAGCTGATTGCCCCGGTAGTTGGTCGTTCTACGTTGATCATTAAAGATAGTGTGGAGTTCGTGAATTTTGTAAAGTGTCAAAATATAGGAGAGGATGAGACTATGATGTCGTTGGATGTTGTATCATTATTCACGTGTATCCCCATAGCGGACGGGGTAGAATGTGTCAAGTTGGCCTTGCAGAAGGATGATTATTTAAGTGCTAGATCTCACCTAAATATGGAAGATGTATGCTGTGGTGTTGAATTATGTCTTTCAAGTACTACCTTGGTATTTCAAGGAGTGATGTATAAGCAGGTTCACGGCACAGCTATGGGTTCTCCAATCAGCGCTATTGTCACAAACTTAGCCATGGAAGAATTAGAGAATAGGATTTTTGCAAGGTTGGAGTTCCCTATGCGTAAGTCGAAACAATATGTGGATGACACGTTCACTATAGTAAAAAAGGGGAGAGAGAGGAAGATGTGGTTTGTTTTCTCAATGGTTCCTCTCCTTTCATACAATTTACCTCAGAGGTAGAAGTAGATGTTACATCCTACCATTCTTGGATGTAATGGTGTACAGGGAAGGCCCCAGACTTAGAACTAAGGTCTATAGGAAATCAATGTGTAAGGGCCAGTACACGCATTATAAGTCAGCTCAGACTGCCCAACATAAAAATAGTGTGGCTAGGGCTCTTATGGGTAGGGTGAAGACACATTGTAGTACCTCTGAGGAGGGAGAGATAGAAATTAGGCAAGTTATGACGGATCTTATGAAATGTGGTTACCCCCAGAGGGTCATTGATAAATATAATAGAGAAGTGGAGCATAATCAAGTAGTTCGGCCTGCACCGCTTGCCACAGTTTATATTCCCTACGGGCTTGTCCGATCGCATTGCGAGGATGCTTTGTGACTTTAAGACACGCTGTGTGCAGCTCCCGGGTTGGAGATTGCACACAGTGGTGTCACAGGTCAAAGATCCCATTACTAGGGATTCTAGTAGTGTGGTCGTAGATGAGGTCAAATGCTTTTTTGTGGGGAACGGTACGTGGGGGGGGAGACAGAGCAGCGACTTAAGGAACGTCTGGGGGAACATACGAGAGCTATACAGACCGCAGAACTCAATAAGTCTGCCATAGCTGAAAACTATTGGGAGAAACAACTTCCGGTATTCCCTGAGAATGCTGTCACCCTTGACCGGCGCATAGATTCTGGGACTGCAAGTGGCTGGAGAGTTTGTGGATTGGGTCATCTGGTAACAATAGTATGAATAGAGATGGGGAGTTCGGCTCCACCCCCTTTTGGAGACTGTGGACCTTGCCAGAGACAAATGTTTTAATTTGCCACGCTCCAGACCATTTCCGGTTAAGCCTCTGGCCTCCACAGAGTTCTGTGCCAAACAAAGTACACAACACGGAGATCGGGGAAACCCCTGATGCCATCGGACTACTAACACACTTTACTTGTCCACTCCTCAACTTCTCATGTAACCTGTTAGTAGGGATCCACCTGTATGACTACTAAACCAATAAAGATGAGCTATCAGTATGAAAATAAGCTGGTCAAATTAAGTAATTATAACTTATTAATATTAGAATTGGAATAGCAGAAAATTAGTTCAATATAATAACAGAAAAGTAGGTATCAAAGCAAAGAGCATGAATATAAATGAGCTGCAGCTAAGCTATAATTATAAATTGATTTATTCTGGAAGGTAATATACAGCAATACCCCATATAGCACTGATAATTGGTACCGAAACTGTTCCATGCTATATGAAACCGTGCTTATTGAGAAAGTGTCTATAAACAAAACCAGAGAAAGTGTCTATAAACAAAATAAACAAAACCAGAGAAAGTGTCTATAAACAAATTATAATAAATATATAAACAATTTGCACTTGATAGCTAATTAAAAGGATTTGAAATAAAAAAATATTGCAAAAATTTTATTAATTAAAAGATAAAATCATGAGAGATGAGAAAAAAGCTTTATTGTGTATTTAGGTATTTCAATAATAGTCTGGTGAAGTTGTCTCTTCTTTTTCTCGAGATTACAACTCATGGATAATTAACAAGTGGCAAAGACTATCTCTTTGTAGCATCGAATCCCATCTTGTAAAATTTGCCGTATCTTCATACTGCGTTCAACATTCCGATCTCCATTCATAATTGCCTCCCAGGCCATGTCAACTCCCCGCCCCAAAAAACTTTCTCCAATTCTTCTGGCAAAAATTCTTTTGTTGCCACTTCAGTGTTATCCACTTCAGAATTGGTTTGCTCTTTTTCATATGCAGTTTGCTCATCAATTTCAAGGAGTTGCATCATCTAAGTCATTTGCATGTCAATCACTGCAGTCACGTACATTGTTAGTGTCCAAAGTTTCAAATCACAAATCTTTCCCGAACTTCACAGTGTCTTTGGCACTGTGAAGATCGGAAGATCACAAGTTCAGTTATCTGAACTTGTGATTCAGAACCAGTGAAATCATTTGCCAAATGGGGTGAAACATTTGTACAGTGTGATAAACTGATGATGTTACAACAGTAAATTCTAAGTGGAAAGCATTCAAGGAATTAATCGTGGAAGCTACTAAAAATTTCATACCTATTAAGAAATATTGTTCAAGGTTTAGGCCTAAATGGTTATCTAATGAACTAACGAGACTCGTAATAGAGAAGAAAAATGCATGGGATGCATATAAATTATCAAGCGACTCAGAAGCCTATGGCAGATATAAGCTAGTCTGCAATCAGATGACAAAGGAGGTTAGGCAGGGGAAGGCAGATTACGAGAAATCTTTGGCAAAGGATGCTAAGAAAAACAGCAAGGATTTCTTTACTTATATAAACTCTAAAAGGAAGGGGATGAATCTGATTGGTCCACTTCACATCGATGGTTCGACTGTTGATGATCCTGTTCAGATAGCAAACAAACTGAATGTGTATTTTGCATCTACAATTTTGTACATTCACACACGAGGAGTTTTTAAGGTTTGGAAATGGCAGAAGGTTATCAAATTGTAGCAGGATACTTAATGATTTTGTAATAACTGAAAGCAAAGTGGAGGAGAAATTGTTGAAGTTAAACATAAGAAAAGCACCTGGGGTGGATGGGATCTATCCAGTTATATTAAAGGAGGCGGCAAAGCAACTAAGCAAACCCTTAGCCATAATTATGAGAGCATCCTTGGACTCAGGAGAGGTTCCCACGGATTGGAGATGTGCAGATGTATCCCCAATTCACAAAGGAGGATCGAAGGGGTAACACGAGTAATTACAGACCAGTTAGTTTAACTTCTGTTCCAGGTAAAATAATGGAGTCACTGGTTAAAGATGCATTGCAGGATCATCCAGACAAGACTGCAGCAATAATTCAGACACAGCATGGGTTTGTTAAGGGAAAGTCTTGTCTGGCAAATCTGATAGGATATTATGATGTGGTTACAAAGGAACTGGATGCAAAAAATAATTTTGATATCATATATTTGGATTTCAGGAAAGCTTTTGACACTGTTGCGCACGGAAGACTATTGTACAAATTGGAGCAGAATGGTATTAAGGGTAAGTTGCTATAATGGATAAAAGGATGGTTAAGTGGGAGAAGACAGAGGGTGGTAATCAATGGGTGCTGCTCTTCTTGGACAATGATATTGATGAAGGTATATCAGGCTTAATGTCGAAGTTGGCAGATTATTATTATTATTATTATTAATATCCATATGATGCAAGGAAGCCTAAGGCTTATGCTGCACCAGGAAAAAAAAAAAAAAAGTTCCCGAGTAACCCTGAGAGAGAGAGAGAGAGAGAATCACCAAGAAAGAGAAGAATGATGATATCCAGCTCAAGACCCTGGGTGTGCCAAGCCCATACTCACCAGATGTGAGCCCCCGGGGTTATGATACATAGGTTGTTAATGACATTAATGGCAGTGTGCTACTGCAACAGGATCCAGATAATTTTGGCAGATGGGCTAAGAAGTGGCAACTGAACTTTAACCTTGACAAATGCAAAGTACTGCATATGGGTAGAAGTAACCCCAGAGAAACGTACCAACTGTGTGGTACTACACTTAAGGTGGTAGAAATGAAAAAGACCTGGGAGTAATTGTGCAGTCAGATATGAAGTTTTCTGAGCAATGCAGACAGGGTGCCAGGGCAGGTCATGGGGTTTTGTCAATGGTATATAGGAATTTTGCTAGCAGGGAAAAGAAGGTGATTATCCCTCTGTATAAGGCAATGGTCAGGCCGCGCCTTGAGTACTGTGTACAGGTCTGGAGGCCTCATTTTAGGAAGGATGAAGATTTACTTGAGTGTGTACAGAGAAGGGCAACAAGAATGGTGAGGGGAATGAAGGGATCCTCTTACCAAGAGAGAGGCTTAAGTTCTGCAAATTGCAGTGGCTGGAGACTAGGCACCTGCGCGGTGATTGGGTTGAGCACGCTGAATTCTGATGGGATCCTTCCACTTGTTCAGATTACGAACCTAAGGGGACATAAATTCAAATTAAGAAAAGACAGATGTAGATTAATATGCGGAAATTTGCCTTTAGCCAGCAGGTGGTTAATTGCTGGAACAAACTTCCATCTGTCGTTGTGGAAGTTCATAGATTGAATAAATTTATGGAGGAACTGGACAGGCATTTGGAGGGAATGGTGTGATTTTTTTTTTTTTTTTTTTGGCTGATGCTGCATAAGCTCATACACTTGCTTTCTTGCATCAAATGCCACTGCTACTACTACTACATGCTGCCAAAGAGAAGGCATGTTGTTGGCAGTGAGTTTTAGCCAAATTAAAGTGGTAAAAAATAAATTTTGGAATGAAAAGTTTGAAAATATATCAGGATGGAATTAAGAATACTGAACATTGTTGCACATTAGCATTAGCATTAGTAGAGGCATATGATGCAAGAAAGCAAGCTTATTCAGCATCAGCCAAAAAAAAAAAAAAAAAAAAACACCACTCCCATTTCACCCCTCCGTTCGCTCGAAATACCTGTCCAGTTGAGCCTTAAATTTGTTTAGGCTATCAACTTCAACAACAAGTGATGGAAGTCAGTTCCACCAACCAACCACCCGCTGGCCAAAGGCAAATTTCCGCACATCTATCCAACATCCGTCCTTCCTCAATTTGAATTTATGCCCTCTAAGCTGATTATTCTGAGCAAGATGAAGAATCCCATTGGCATTGAGCATGCTCAAACCATTCAAAGCCTTATACACCTCTATCAGATCACCTCGCCGGTGCCTAGTCTCCAGACTGTAATTTGCAAAACTTAAGCCTTTCTTCGTAAGAGCAACCCTTTGTTCCATTCACTAATCTTGTTGCCCTTCTCTGTACCCGTTCCAGCAGCTCTACATCCTTCTTGAAATGAGGCCTCCAGACCTGTATACAGTACTCAAGATGTGGCCTAACCATTGCCTTATACAAGGGAATAATCACCTCCTTATCCCTGCTAGAAAAATTCCTGTATATCGTTGACAAGACACCATGAGCTACTCTTGCAGCTCGTCTGCACTGCTCAGAGAACTTCATATCTGCCTGCACAATTACCCCCAGGTCCTTTTCATTCTCCACCACTGTCAGTGTAGTACCGCAGAGTTGATACGTTGCTCTGGGGTTACTGTTTCGCATATGTAGTACTTTACATTTGTCAATGTTAAACTTCATTTGCCACCTCTCAGCCCATCTGTTCAACCTTTCCAGATCCTGTTGCAGCAGCATAGCGTCAGTGGTGTCCTTAACAACCCTGCCAACCTTTGTATCATCTGCAAACTTGGACATTAAACTTGATATCCCATCATTAATATCATTCATAAACACTGAAAACAACAACGGACCCAACACTGAACCCTGAGGAACTCCACTAATAACATTAGTCCACGTTGAGCAGTGTCCTTTGATTACCACTGTCTGTCTTCTGCCACTCAACCATCCCCTTATCCATAGCAGCAATTTGCCTCCAATGCCACACTACTCCAATTTGTGCAGCAGTCTTCCATGTGCAACAGTATCAAAAGCCTTTCTAAGATCCAAATATATAATATCAAAGTTATTCCCTGCATCCAGTTCTTTTGTGACTACATCATAGTATCCAATCAAATTGGTCAGGCAAGACCTGCCCTTAACAAAACCATGCTGCGTCTGAGCTGTAACTGAATTCTTGTCTAGATGATCCTGCAGTGCTTCTTTAACCAGTGCCTCCATTAATTTACCTGGAACAGAAGTTAAACTAACAGGTCTATAATTACTTGTGTCAGCCTTTGATCCTCCTTTGTGAATTGGGGTTACATTTGCACATCTCCAGTCTATGGAAACCTCCCCTGAGTCCAAAGAAGCTCTCATAATTATGGCTAGGGGTTTGCTTACTTCCTTTGCTGCCTCCTTTAATATAACTGGATAGATCCCATCCACCCCAGGTGCCTTTTTTATGTTTATCCTCAACAATCTCTCCTCCACTTTCCTCTCAGTTATTACAAAATCATCCAGCTCACTGCCAATGTTTACTTTACCTACATCATTCTCCTTCCTGAATAACTCCTCATGCGTGAATGTAGATGCAAAATACTTGTTTAGATTGTTAGCCACCTGAGCAGGATCCTCAACTGTTGAACCATCAATATCCAGTGGACCAATCTGATTCATCCCTTTCCTTCTTGAGTTTAAATAGGTAAAGAACTCTTTTCTGTTTTTCTTTGCATCCTTTGCCGAGGATTTTTCGTAGTCTGCCTTTGCCTGCCTAATCTCCTTTGTGACTTGGTTACAGACCAACTTATATCTATCATAGGTTCCATGTCACCCATTAATTTGTATGTATCCCATGCATTTTTCTTCTCTGCCACATGTCTCATTAGTTCATCTGAACCATTTAGGCCTAAACCTTGAACAATATTTCTTACATTGCCGCTGACTGCCTGAGGCTATTAGCGCATGGGAGACAATAGAGTTGGCACTGCAGTATATATGTACTCATGCCTAGGCTATTGATTGATTTTTAATATGTACAGTAAATTTTCGACTTAAACTTAATTGAAAATTGTGTTATAACCCATGCTGTTTGAAGCTGTGCTAAGTAAGGTATTGCTGTACAATACAATGATATAGCAATATTTTTTAGTGTAGGCCTGATAAATTCACATCTGATGTGCATGGATAATTAACAAGTGGCAAAGACTAATATCTGTCTCTCTCATTATGATAGTTATCATATAATTCTTTTTTCTTACTGTTATATACTCTTTTATTTTAAATCTATTCAGTTTCTTTTAGTGTATATTTCTTTAGCTGTAGGATATCCTCACCTCATAATTTTAATCTCTGACCAGTGTGCCATGATAGGCAGTTGCAGTCAGATATATTATTTATGTAAAGATATTCTCTCTCTCTCTCTCTCTCTCTCTCTCTCTCTCTCTCTCTCTCTCTCTCTCTCTCTCTCTCTCTCATTTGGGCAACAAAATTTTAATTGGCTACTAAACATCCAGTATAGTTAATATGGAAAAAATTTAAGATGGAAAGTTGTCTATGCACATGGTCCAGTTGAAGGCTTAGAAAAGATGAAATAGAAGAGTTCTTTAATGTCCCTAAAAGGGCAGTGGAATCTAATGAAAAAGAAGGAATACTATTGATTGGAGCTTTAAGTAGCAGAGTAGGATATGATAACGATGTCTAAATTTGATATATGTATAGAGAATTTGGAATGAAAATTAGTTACTAAGCTCAAACATTATGAAAGCTGAGAGAGACAAGGAAAAACTTAGAATGTAGACTAATTAACCTATTAACTAATTTAAATGAACTCATTAATTTTTGCTTTTTCTTAATTTCTTTAATATATTGTAAAATTTAATTTTAATAAAAATTATTTTCTGTGATTATAATTTTTACAATGGTTCTTACAAAATCATTGTCCTAGGATCAAAGTATTCAATATGGTCCGAAGATTGTGAACTAAGATGGAAATGGCCATAGGTAATTCCCACATGAACCATGAGTTGATCACTTGCATAGCCTGTGGCATGTATTAAAAGGTTTATTTTGTTTCTGATCATAGCTCAACTGATGATTCTCTTTGTTCCCAATCTCAAATTAAAATTTGGTGCATTACTTGCTTTAGAGATAAATGTAGCTTGGAGTTCATCAGGGACTCAGGATTGTAGTAACTTGCCAAGTGAAGAACACCAATTTGGGCCCCACAACAGCATAATCAAGTATGTACTGCTCTAGTCCAAAAGAATTTAGTTCTATTGGGAGATTCCATTGTCAGGGAAACATGTAACATTTTTTGTAATAAGGATAGGTATACTAGACCCACAGTATATTCTGAGAGAGAGAGAGAGAGAGAGAGAGAGAGAGAGAGAGAGAGAGAGAGAGAGAAAATAAATAATTGATTTATGTGCTTTGCCCAGCTGAATTGTATTATAGAAAAATAGAGGCCTAATTCATTTACTTATGAATTTGTCTAGAACTTCATCCTTATAAGTATGCAGGATATCCAATGCTTGTGAAGACCATCACAATGGAAACACAAGACAAGCAGTTGTTCTCAAAATCTGCTCCTCTCTTGGCAGCTGCAGTAGAAACAGCTTATCATACAGTTCATTGTTCAGCACTGAATGCAGAAGAATTGAGAAGAGAAGGAGGTTTGGAGGTGTGTTGCTATTATTTTCTATGACTCATTAAATTTTGTTTTGGTTTTATCAGTAGTTTTTCTATATAAGCTGCTCTACCATTAATATCCAAACACCTCCCCCACCCTATTGATAGTTAGTCACATCCTGCCCATCCAAATATACTCGTAAACCTTCACGGAGCCTAGTAAGATTGTGAATTCAAGGTGCCACAATTGGAGTTAGACTTCTAGTTTGGAATGATGATAGGGTGCCACATAGGCAATCGGTCTGTATATGACATTTCAGCCGCATTCCTAGGTTTACAATTGGCATGATCTGCAAATAGATTTGGACTGATGCTGAAACCTTCACAAAACGTCCCAAAAAAACTCAAGTTGAGGGAGCGTGACAGGAGAGAGAGATTCCTGCAAAGAAACATTCACTCAGAATGCAAGTTAACGTCGCAACACACACAGTGAGACAATTGAGTTACACACATTCTTGTTTATACTCCGACATGACCACTAGGTCAGTGGAGTTTACAATATATTAATATAAACATTAATCATATTTAACAGTTACAGGCTTGAATCCAGTCCACTCAAAGAGTGTGTGTGCTACTTCATTCTCACTCCTGACCATTCGGCTATATCACCACTATGGTGCACAGGGCACTGCATGATATGGGTTACCACAGTCATGAAACCATCCACAAACCACTAATCACCTTGACTAACTAATGCCAAACACCATCTAGTTTTTTGTAAGGACTACCATTCTTGGACCATAGAGCAGTGAAAAGCTGTGTGTTGGAGTGATGGATCGTGGTACATGATCTACCAGTCTGATGATTGTGTCTGGTGTGGTGGGTGCCTGGAGGATGCTAACCACTGGACTATATCATCCCAACAATGCCTAAAGTTTGGTAGAGGCAGCATTGATGGTCTGGGACTGTTGGAGCTGGTCTGAGAGAAGGCTGAGGAACCCTCCAAGAGCACAAGTCCCAGAATAATGGTGCCCGGCAACCCAAAGGTCGCGGGTTCGATTCCCGCCTCGGGCTTGGATCAAAGTACTGCAAAAACCTTGGGAGGTGCAATATGGCCACAGAAGCCGATGCGCCAACAACTACCAAATCAAACCCAGAATAATGGTGCAGGAATCTGGTAGATTTCATGGTTTGGCTGGAACTGTTGGTTGTTTTGGACAAACCATGAATGCTGAGGTCTTCTAGATGTCCTGTACAGTAGTGCATTTCCTATATTAAGGCAGTACATCGAGGACGGTCCAGACCTCTATCAGCAGGGTAACAATCCCACATGATGCTGCTGCTGCTTGCTTGCGACAGATGGGTTTGAGGATATGAGTGATTGAAAATTTGGATTATGCAGCATGCCTAAATAGTGATTATCGTTGAGCTCGGTTCAGATTTTTCCTAATCTTGTGGAACCCTTTGTAAGGGTTGCAGCATCCAGTTGAGAACCATTGCTGTAGAGGACCTCTGGGATAAATTGGATCATCAGGTGCACGTGAAGAGAGACTGCCCAAAAAACAGAGCTCAATTGTTTGCCTCCTTGAAGGCCAAATGGCAGAAAATATCTGAGAAAATTTACAAAAAAACTGGGGAACAGTGTTTCCATAGAAACTTGTAGATGTCATAAAGGCTAAAGGATTCACATTATTAGTTTTCCTGTAAATAAAAGTTATTGTAGATATGCAGGTGTGTGGATATTAATGGTAGAGCAGTGTATTTGTTTTATCAGTATACAGCAATCCCTTGATTTAATACATTTTATAATTTGACACCACATTTCAGATAACACAGGTTTAAAATTGATTTAGTGCAGTTTTCCCATGCACTGTGTGCACATGTCATACAAGCAAGTATTGATCACACTAGGACAGGTGCAGCCAAATCAATGTGGCTTCACCTGTTCTATTGTAGCATGTTTGCCTATTGTTTCTCCATTACATATTTTATATTAAATATGTCTTTATGTGACATATTTTATATTAAATATGTCTCAATAACTGTGGACAAAAGGAAGGAGGTGAATAGTAGCAGTGATAAAAAGAAACAAAAGTTGCCTGCTTTAGAAGATAAATTCGAAATAAAAAATGTGGTTGATAGCAAAGCAAAAATTGGTCAAGACTTTGGAATAAATGCCTTACCTGTACACAATATTTTTAGAAAATCAGATCAATATAAGGGAATGCATCAAATTCAGTAGAAATGCAGACAACTAGAAATAGAAGCATTGCAGTGATTGAGATGGTGCATCTTTTGGTCTATAGGGAATTCATTTTTGATTTTAATCAAAAATGAATTCCCTATAGACCAAAAGATTTTGATTTTAATCCCTATAGACCAAAAGATTTTGATTTTAATCAAAATCTTTTGGTCTATAGGGATTAAAATCAAAATCAGCAGTTTGGCTATCAAAGTGAAAGAAAGCATTAAGTCTTTTCTCAACTGTGAAAGAAAATGGAACAAAAAACATGATTCAAGCTACAACTGAAGAACATTTTTTTCCCTAGTTCTGGATGATTTGAATGTGAGAAGATAAATTCACACTTTTATTAGGATGTAATGTGAAATTGAAACCAGTGTTTGCGTATATCATTCACAGAACTCCAAGGCACTTAAAGGCTGTAACAAATGATCACTACCAGTAATTTGGTACACTAATAAAAAGGGCATGGGTTACCAAAAGACTATTCAAAGATTGGCTTTCCACCTATTTTTGCCCAATAGTTGAAAAATATTTTAAGAATAACAATCTTGATATTAAAGCCTTATTGATTTTGGATAATGCTCCTGGTCATCCCACTGCATTTGGTGACTGCAGTGGGATGACCACTGTATGATAATGTTTAAGTGATATTTTTACTAGCAAATACTACATCATGTTGCAGCCCTTGGACAAGGGTGTACCCCTCAAGGCTTATTATGTTAGAATGTTTGTACATGCAATTGAGGTTACAGCAGGAGAAAATGCAATTTAATTGGTAAAATTCTGGAAACACATAATATAAAAGATTGACAGCTAGCCATAGGAGAGCTGCCATGTTGTGCAAATGATCTTGATGACTTTCCAGCTCAAACTATTATTGAAGAAATAACTGACAGTGGAAGAGAGCTAGGTATTTAGATGAATTAAACACTTCAAATGTCCTTGAATTGCTTGAATCTCATACAGAAGAATTCATAATAATGAACTTATTAATTTTGAATAATTATGTGCTTTTGAAGATTAGGACAATTATGAGTAGATGAAAATGAACTGTTGAAAGAGTTCACTTTAAAAGAATTCAATGAAATTTTTTGCAATCTTTCAGCTTTAAAACGATAAATTATGGATGTAGGTCTGCTGAAATGTGGAAAAAGATAATATCTGCCACAGAAAAATGTATGAGGAGAAGGAAAATAACATGGTTTTCAAACTTCGCTATTGAAGTATTTTTCCAAAAAATAAATTCTATAATTTTTCACACCTTTTATGTATACAGGGTGTCTCAAAAATATTGGTACAAACGTTTAGGGGAGGTAGGTAACATCTAAAGGAATGTGAATTACATAGGAACCCATAACTGGAAACGTCACAGGAAAGTAGTAGCAGAGGCACAAGAAGGAGAAATGACACAAGACAGTAATTAGTGGCAAACATTCATTTGACATAATATTAACAATGCAGTATGAGATGAATGCATTTCATGATGTTACAACAGATGCGCGAAGGTTCCACCATGAGACGCGATGCATGCGTGACACCGACGCAGCATGGATTGGCGGACATGGTCGAACACACCTGGAATTTCTTTGATAGTAGCGCAGACGAGTCTCTCCACAGGCGATTCATACACGATAGATTTGAGGGGGGCCCCCACAGAAAGAAATCAAGGCTCGATAAATCAGGTGAACGTGGGGGCCAGGCAACGGGTCGACCCTGGCCAATCCATCAATGCGCAAAATGTCTGTTCACATTGTCACGAACACACCTTCCATAATGAGCACGCGCCCCGTCATGTTGAAACCAAATGTTGCATTTCACATTTGCTGGAACATCGTCAAGTAACCCTGGTAGGACTTGTTCAAGAAAGATCCGATATTTAGCGGAGTTCATGTGGTAACAGGTATGGGCCGACTAAGCAGTCACCGACCATACCTGCCAACCCACGCATTTATTGCGAAGCGATGTAGTGCTGCATGGGGGATGCACACCGTGTGGGTTGTCGTGAGCCCACACATGAGCATTGTGCTGATTGAATAAGCCTTCCTGAGTGAAATAAGCCTCATCCGTGAACAAAACATAGGCTGGAAAATTCAAGTCTTGAACACTTTCTTGCAGAAACCACTGTGCAAAAGCCACACATGCAGAATGATCTTGGGGGGGGAGCAGTAACTGAACCCTTTGGAGATGAAAAGGGTGTAAGGAATCGTCGTGCCAGACACACTGTACACTGCAACGAGACACTCCTAAGGCAGAAGCAACGGCACGTGTGCTGGTAGTAGGATTATTCTGGACAGAATTCAATACACTTTTTTCCATGGCGGGAGTTCGCGTCGAACGTGATCTGCCTGCACTACTCCTGTTACCTCTAAATGACCCACAATCGCACAAATTTTGATGCACATGCACAAACAAAGGGTGGTCCAGTACATGTCTGTCTGGGAAGCGTTCTCCATAAATTCGTTGAGCGACTTGTCCATTGCCCTCTGCTGCTAATCAATATACTAGGTGCATGTCTGCCAGCTCACAGTTCGTATATCGATGCATGCTCTTCGTGCGGCGACTACTGCTTAAATGAGTAAACCAGAAATTTTCCCTCTTGCTAACTGATGAACAGTGCAGTCTACCGACTTACGGTGATGTTTCTGGTTGTGGGTTCCTATGCGATTCACATTCCTTTAGATGTTACCTACCTCCCCTAAACGTTTGTACCAATATTTTTGAGACACCCTGTATATCTATATGCTTTTGTTTCAAATAAACTTTTGACTAATGAAAACATTTTTTAATCCTTTGCATTCATATTACTGATTTTGAGGTCTTATTCTCTCAGTCTCTCAAGTAAGTGAATAGTAGTATTCCAAGCTGAGCTTGCTACCCAGGAGTCTAAAACACTGATGGAACTGATATTCAGGTGACATTCAAGTAAATGGACCTAATTTCGGCAAGGTCCAGTCATTCTGCGTCAGCCAAATCCTCTGCTTGCACCTTCATGATGGTGCAACTGGTAGTAACTCTGAGTATAATCCCTATGTGAAAATCCTGACATACAGTACCTAGCACACTGTAGGTGTCTACCTAAGTACAAACCAACATAAGCAGGGTTCAAGGTGTGGCACCCACACAACATGGAGGAATGCTGCCCATCCGGATTACCAGGCAATACTAGCAGGTGGATGACCCTCATCATCCAATGCAATACCACCATTTAATGGTGGCTTGAAGTGGTGGAAATCATGTTTAGTCTCCAGAGTAAAGCTCCGGCAACTCTCCCGTCTATTCCATCATGCAGTGTGATTGATATCTTGAGATTAGGATGGACATCATGGCAAGTCCAATCTTCCTTACATTTTTGATTGTATAGCCCTAAAACAGTGTTTGCAGGCTGCTAGAAAGTCAACCGGACCGAATGTATTGGTAATGTCTAGGAGACTTCCAGATCAACTAGCATATAATCTCACTTATTCTACTCTGCCAGACAGTGACCGGAGGAAGTCCGAGTAGTGTTTGTTTGCAGGGAGGCATTGTCAAGAATATGTTATTAGCAGAGGCATATGCAAGAAAGCAAGCTTATATAGTATCAGCCAAATAAAAAAATAAAATAAACCTTCCCATTTCACCCATCCACTCACTCCAAATGCTTGTCTAGTTCTGCCTTCAACTTATTTAAGTTGTCGACCTCCACTATAACAAATGGAAGATTGCTCCAACTATCAACCACCTGCTGGCTAAAGGAAAATTTCTGAAAATTTCGCATCAATTCTACAATTGTCTTTCCTCAATTTTAATTTATGTCCCCTCAGATGAGTAATCTGAGCAAGAGAAAGAATCCCATCAGCATTCAGCTAAAACCATTCAAGGATCACCTCGCAGGTGCCTAGTCCCCAAATGCTGCAATTAGCAGAACTTAAACCTTTCTTCGTAAGCGCACCCCCCTTTGTTCCCCTCACCAGTCTTGTTACCCGTCTCCGTACTCATTCTAGCAACTCTACATCCTTCCTAAAATGAAGCCTCCAGACCTGTATGCAGTATTCAAGGTGTGGCCTGACAATTACCTTATACAAGAGGACAATCACCTCATTATCCCTCCTAACATAATTCCTGTATGTCATGACACCATGAGCTACTCTTGCAGCCTGTCTGCACTGCTCAGAAAACTTCATATCTAACTTCACAATTACCCCCAGATCCTTTTCATTCTCCACTATCCTCAGCATAGAACCACACAGTCGGTACTTTACTCTGGGGTTACTGCTACCCATATGCAGTACCTTACATTTGTCAATGTTAAACTTCAATTGCCACCTCTCAGCACATCTGCTCAATTTTTCTAGATTCTGTTGCAGTAGCATACTGTCTTCAGTGTTATTAACAACCCTACCAACCTTCGTATCGTCTGCAAATTTGGACATATACCTTCATCAATATCATTGATAAATACAGAAAACAGCAAGGGGCCCAACACTGAACTCTACTAATAACATTATTCCATTGATTATCACTCTGTGTTCTTACACTCAACCATCCCTGTATCCATTGTAGCAACTTACCCTTACATACTTCTCCAATTTGTATGGTAGTCTTCATTGTGAAATAGTATCAAAAGCTTTCCTAAAATTCAAGTATATGATATCAAAATTATTTTTTTGCATCCAGGTCCTTTGTGCCACATCATAGTATCCAGTCAGATTTGTCAGACAAGATTTCCACTTAATAAACCCATTTCGTGTCTGAACTATAACTGCATTCTTGTCTAGATGATCCTGCACTGCTTCCTTAACCAGTGACTCCATTATTTTCACTGCAACAGAAGTTAAACTAACAGGTCTGTAATTACTTGTGCCACCATTTGATCCCCTTTTGTGAATTGGGAACACATTTGCACATCTCCAGTCCATGGAATCTCCAGCTTAGTCCAAGAAAGCTCTCATAATTATGGTTAAGGGTTTGCTTACCTCCTTTGCTGCTTCCTTTAATATAACTGGATAGATGCCATCCATCCCAGGTGCCTTTCTTATGTTCACCTTTGACAATATCTCCTCCACTTTGCTCTAAGTTATTACAAAATCATTTAACTCCTTGCTAGAGTTTGATAAGAGTTTGTCTGCTAGAGTTTGTCAGGCCTCCTCTTCCCTACAAACTTTCTTGTGTGAATATAGATGCAAAATACTCATTCATTGTCAGTTGTTCATTTACCTACAAGAATACCGGACAATCCTAATCATACAGCCAATACGCTTCATCTTTTTCTCACAAACAACCCTTCTAAGTACAAGGTTGAAGTGAGAGGCCCTTTAAGCACTTCAGATCACAACTTGGTGATTGTCTCTTCTCCAATGGAACCTTTATCTCATGGCTATTCCCAACCTCGTATTGTTTGGCATTACAAGAATGCAAAATGGGATGACCTGCGAGACTTCTTTTCTTCTTTTCCTTGGTCTGATTACTGTTTCAAAACTTCTGATGTCAACGTTTGCTCAGATCGTGTCAGTGAAATTATTCTTGCAGGAATGGAATCCTTTATCCCACACTCCACTTTAAAATCTCGTCCTTTATCTAAACCTTGGTTTTCCAATAAATGTGCTAAGGCTGTTCAAGAGAAGAATGTTGTATATCTAATTGGCTTGTTTCTAATTCTTCAGTTTCATTTTCTGCGTACACCAAAGCTCGCAACAATTGTAAAGCAGTTATTAATCAGTCCAAACTAGAGTTTGAACAGGCTAAGAGTAGAAAACTTGCTTCTTGCCCTAATGGTAGCCGAGCATTCTGGTCTCTTGCCAAAGCTATTGGCCGCAAGTTTTGCCCATCTCTGCTCCCACCTCTGTCCAAACCAGATGGTTCTGTTGTCACTTCAGCCAAGGATAAAGCTGACCTGCTAGCATCCCATTTTTCTTCGAGCTCATGTATTAATGATCTTGGTAAAACACCTCCCACCATTCCTAACACGCTCCATTCAATGCCTCCTGTGGTCTTCCATCAAAAGGATATCAGAAGGATTTTGATGAATCTTGATGCTAAGAAAGCTCCAGGTCCTGAAGGTATTTCTCCACTTGTTCTCAAAACCTGTGCTCCTGAACTTACTCCTATTCTTTGCCGCCTTTTTTCACTTTCTTATTCCAAAGGTGTTTTTCCTTCTGCTTGGAAATTTGCTCATATCCAGCCAGTTCCTAAAAAGGGTGACAAATCCCTCCCATCCAATTATCGTCCCATTGCAATTACTTCTACTCTTTCTAAAGTAATGGAGAAATCAATTAACCGCCAACTCTTAAACTACCTAGAAACCTTCCGTCTGATCAACGATCGCCAGTATGGATTCCGTCAGTGTCGATCCACTGGTGATATTCTGGCTTATGTTACCCATTTATGGACTAATTCAATGGAAAGGTTCGGTGTGACACACAAGTAGTTGCTCTTGACATCTCAAAGGCTTTTGATCGTGTTTGGCATAAAGGTCTTCTAAACAAGCTTCCATCTTATGGTTTGCCAACTGTTTTTAGTAATTGGTTATCCAGTTTTCTCTCTGATCGCTCACTGAGGGTGATGGTAGATGGCTCTCTGTCTTCTAACTTCTCCACTAATGCCGGTGTCCCCCAAGGTTCAGTTCTTTCCCGCACTCTTTTCCTCTTGTATATCAATGACCTTCTTCCATTGACTGGAAATCCTATCCATAGTTTTGCCGATGATAGCACATTGCATTCAACTTTCCATTTTGAGAAACCTTGTCCAGCTCAATCAGCTTCAAGTTCTCGAAAATCTGCTGCCAATTCCTTAAATGCGGATCTTCAGGTAATTCTCCAGTGGGGCAAAGACAACTTAGTTGATTTCAACCCTTCTAAAACTCAATCTTGTCTTATATCTCGCAAAAAGGATTCTTCTGCTCCTATGCTTATCTTTAATGACACTCCGATTTCTAGGCAAAATGATATATCTCTTTTGGGGATTACCCTGACTTCTAATCTCTCTCTTGGCACAAGCACATTACAAATATTGCTTCCTCTGCATCTAAAAAACTTGGTTTTCTCTTTCGCTCTCGGCGTTACTTTTCTCCCAAACAGCTGCTCACTCTGTATAAATCACAAATCCGCCCTGCCATGGAATATTGTTCCCACATCTGGGGTGGTGCCCCCAAAACCTCTCTCAGGCTTCTTGATTCCATTCAGAAGAGGGTAGTTAGGTTAATTAATGATTCATCTCTAACAGAGTCTCTCCACTCGCTTTCTCATAGACGCACTGTTTCTGCTGCATGCCTCTTCTACAGATACTTCCATGGGCACTGTTCTTCTGAATTGGTTTCTATAATTCCCGCTCTCTCTTTCAAAACAGTCCGAACACGTGCCGCCACCAGCCAACATCCATTTACTGTCCAACTTCAAACCCACAGAACCAACTTTTCATCTTCCTCATTTATCCATTCAACTGCCGTTTTCTGGAACAACCTTCCTTCATACGTATTTCCTGAAAATTACAATCTACAGAAGTTCAAGTGCAATATCAACAAATATCTTCTTTCGTCTTCTCAACCTCCGGTACTAAGTACTGTAGGTTATAATACCTCTCGTGTTTGGGGTTCTCATAAAAAAAAAAAAAAAAAAAAAAAGTTACCTCAGCAGTTTCATCAGCAAAAGAACACAAATATACATGGTCCCAGTTCTAATCTCGCTGATATCTATTTCCTCTTACAGTCTCCCAAAACCCATGCACTTTTTCTGACAGAATCCTAGTTTATCAGTTGATTCAACCACTGCTCATCTTTTTTGTCCTAATTATTCACTATATGGTTCCTTTCACTTCAAAGATGATACTAGTGCATATATCTGTTCTAATATTCCCTGTCAGAGACTTAGTAATCTGGAATTTCCTCTTTTCGATCTTCTGTAGCTTAAAATCTCTCTACCCCATTTCGTGAAATTCAACTGTTGCCTGTATCATTCTTCCAACTCTACTAACCACTTGAAACTCTTTGACTTCCTCTCTTTGCAACTTGACTTTCTCCAGTCCAACTTTTCTAACAGTGAGGTAATTTTCCTTTGTGATTTTAATGTTCACAACTCCAGCCGGCTTCCATTTTCTGGTCACACGGACCCAGCTGGTCGAGATGTTGAGGCTTTTGCAATTAATTATCACCTCACACAAATTATTCATTTACATTCCAGAACACCAGACAATCCTAACCACATAGCCAACATGCTTGATCAACCCTTCTAAGTACAGAGCAACCCAAACAACCCTTCTAAGTACACAGTCGAGATGTGCAGACCTCTGAACACCTCAGATCAAACCTTGGTGATGATCTCTTCTTAAATGTACCCTTTCTCTTGTGGTCATTCTCAACTACGTGTTGTTTGGCATTATAAGATTGCAACATGGAAGGATGATCTGTGAGATTTCTTTTCCTTGGTCGACTTACTGTTTCAAATCTTCTGATGTCAATGTTTGCTCAGATCATGTCAGTGAAATTATTCTTGTAGGGATGAAATCCCTTAGTCCACACCCACCTTAAAATTTTGTCCTTTATCTAAACTGTGTTCCAATAAATATGCTGTGGCCGTTCATGATAAGAACTTTGCATATTGCAGAGTTGGCTTTTATCCAAATCTCCACCTTCATTTTCCGTCTTTAGCAAAGCTTCCAATAATGGTAAAGCAGTTATTATTTAGTCCAAACTAGATTTTGAACAGGGAGACTAGAAAACTTGCTTCTTGTCCAAACAGTAGTTGAGCATTCTGGTCTCTTTCCAGAACCACTGACTGCAACTTTTGCCTATCTCTATTCCTATCTTTGTCAAAACCAGATGGTTCTATTGTCACTTCAGCCAACGATAAAGCTAACCTTCTAGCATCCTACTTTTTTTCCTACATGTATATTGATGATATTGGTAAACTACCTCCTATTCCCTGTGCCTCCGTAGCCAGGTGGGAAGGAGTAGCAGCAGCAGCGCATAGCACACGCTTCTTGATTAGACCGGGGTTCAAGCCTATCACCACCAAATATGGAAAGGTCAGGGAATGACCACCGCATATCCTGGAGCAATATGGCCTTAGTTGCTAATGCTCCTAAAAACCAAACAACAGTAACAACCTCCTATTACATTACACTCCATTCAATACTTCCTGTTTCGTCCATGTAAAGAATGTCAGAAGAATTTTGAACAATCTTTCCAGGTATGCATTAACCACACTAATCGAGGGTTTTCTGTATTATGGATTGTTGAAATAATCGTGCATTAATTTAGAGATTGTGGTGTTCCATCCTTCCTAGTTGCCGTACTTGATGTTCCATAGTTGTGTTTTGTCAGTAAACAGATTTTTTAATGACAACTCTAAACACAAATCCTATAGTACTTAGTATTGTGCATGAGTTGAAAGTTGGAAAAATGAAAGAAGATACTCAACATTAGACTTGAGTTTTTGGATTGTGATTTTCAGTAAATACACGTGAAGGGAAGTTTTTCCAGAAAATTGTTTTAAATCCTTTCAGGTCATCCACCCTGTCCTTCAAGCTCTCATATAAGCCCATAACAATGCTGAGTTGGCACCTGATATCCTCACACTCCTTACATCGTGCACACACAGAGGCAATATCATGTCTCGTTCCTGATTGCTCCACAAACATGAAACAAGCAGTGCATTTCAAAAGGCTGTGATTCAGAGGACAACCCCCCCCCCTCAGTTCTCTCCTCAGCCACAGCACTCCCATTAATTTTGAGCCTTTTGCTTTGCTGCTCTGGTCTGAGTCATGATCTCTATTCAATTTGAAATAAAATTTCAAAACAAAATATAACCCTAAACGTATATCCCAATGCAGTTATAATACTATGTATATGTAGTTCAGTATCAAATATTATCTTCGAGTTACATTATATGACTTTCTTATCTCTTGTCAAGTTATATGTATTAATTTATAATGTTACGTTTGTAATAGCTAGGTCGTTATATGTATTTAGTTAAAAAAGTACAATTTAATTGACAATGAAATTTAATAAGATTAGTAAATTTTACTGATTATTTGATACTACTATACTCACTATCTAGTTTTCCATTAAACCTTACGCTTTCTAGTTCGGGGTACACATAATTTGCCGCAATTGTATTGTACAGTAATACCCCAACTTACATGAACTCGGAGTTACGCGGTTCTTGATTTTTTTCGTTTGGTGTATATCCAAAATGATCTTACCAGTGATTTGGAAGTCAAATCATAAAGCTTGGGTGATAGCTTCCATTTTTGAGGACTGGTTTGGTCCAGTTATTGCAAACGTTATTGCAAATCTAAACAGATTCCATTTAAAGTGATGCTTCTTATTGACAGTGCACCCGGTCACCCTCCCGCCACCCTATTTAATTTCGACCCACGTGTGAAAGTTGTGTTTTTGCCTCCAAACACAACCAGCTTTCTACAACCGATGGACCAGGGAGTCATCAAAACATTCAAGGCTTACTACCCGAGGTGTTCCTTTGTACGTCTGAATGAAGCTATGAGACAAAGTAGTGAGATATCTGTTAAAGACTTTTGGAAACAATTCAATGTTTTAGATGCCGTAAGAATCATTGAAGAATCTTGTAATGAAATTCACAAAAAAACATTGAATGGTGTCTGCAAGAAACTTTGTCCATTTTTTTTCAAAAACGAGACTTAAACAATACCAGAAACTGATCATGTCACTCGTGTGATAAAAGAAGTTGTTAATCTTGCCAGGCAATTAGATTTGGAAGTCAATGGTGATGATGTCAACGAACTGTTGGATTCACATAGTCAGGAGCTGACAATGAATGAGCTCATAGAGATGCATGAGCAAAACGTCACTGAAGTATCCGACACTTCAGACCCAGTTCCACCAGAAAAGCACATGATAATTGCAAGCTTGACAGAAGGTGTCAGCTCAATTGAAAAGGGCTTAAAAATTTTAGAAAACATAGACTCCAACCAAGACCGCGTTATAGCTACAAAGCAAGGAATAAAAAAATTATTAGCTTGCTACGAAGAAATTCTGCGTGAAAAAAAGAAGGCACTGTGTCGTCAGACGAATTTGTTAAATTTTATGAAGCCACGACATCGAAATAACTTTTTTATGTAACTCATTTATATTTTTAATACATATTTTGTAATAATATGTATAAAGAACTGCAATTTTATTAAATATTTTTCTTCTAAACTAGTGTTTTTGTTAGTCCTTGGTCCCAATTAAACAAAATTTATATGTATTTATATGCAAAGTTGTACCCCGACTTACACGAATTCGACTTAAGCGATTTTCGTCAGGCCCACCTATTGCGTAACTTCAGGGTATTACTGTATAACAATTGCGGCAAATTACGAATGGTAAATCTACGGACACGAGGTATTAATTACTTTCAAAATCACGCTATCTAAATACAAAATAAACGACGAAGCTTGACTAGTTCTGTAATATACTTATAGAAAATAATTTAATCTAACAAATCAGTCAATAAACCAGCTAAATATAATTAAAAACTTAGTGTTCGTGGGATCTGCAAAACACATGGATTATATACCATTACCGATGCTAAGTAACAACCTACAAAATCTCTATCTAATTTCAAATTAAATTAAAGTATTGGTACTAGGAATATAAAGCACCTCTAGAAAATAAATCAGTCACTTTAAGTCAATAAAAAAGCAAAAATTTAAGAAAACTTCTATTAGCTGGAGCCATAACAACTTTGCCTGTTCACGTGTACTCTCGTACCCATATAAGAGTTAGAAGAAAAGGTGGAAGGTAGTAAGTCGGCTTTATCTTAAGCTGTGGTGGCAATAGAACCATCGGTTTTTAACAGAAGTGGGTGTACAGGTAGGCAAAAGTTGCAGCAAATGGCTTTGGCAAGAGACCAGAATGGTCAATTGCCATTTGAACGAGAAGCAAGTTTTTCACTCTAACCCTATTCAAATTCCAGTTCCAGTAATAAAATCATAAGTATTGGAAAAATCACTTTTTATAACAAATTATATGGCTTTGTTTAAACTGTTTTTTCTATAATTTTACAAATAAACATTTAAACTGTTTTTTCTATAATTTTACAAATAAACATTTATCTATTTCATTTATACGGTTATAGGCACCTACATATTTCGTGTTATATTCAAACATATTTTGAAAGCATTTTATTTTTTAGCCATTAAAAATGAAATTTCTCCCAAAAAAGAAGAGGAGGCTTTGTTCTTATAACAAAAATTGGGATCAAGAATATGATGGCCCTCATGATCCTCATGAGGCGAGATGGCTCCTATGCAGAAATGTATTTAAAGTTGGTTATATGGGAATCTTAACAGTTACTCAGCATAAAAACTCAAGGCCGAGCTCATAAATCGGCAAATTCTTCAAATCTTCTTGATAGGTTTCTTGTGAAAAAGAATACAAAAGAAGAGAATTTAGTTACTGCAGCTGAAATAACTCATTTTATCATTCAATTAAGCATCACTATTCTTATAACTCATTAGATTGTAGAATGAAATTGAACTCTAATCTTTACAATGATTCAAAAATTGCACCAAAAATATCGTGTGGAAGAACAAATCTGCTTCATTGTTTGTAATGTTTTAGGTAAAAAAGCATTGCAAATTGTTTTGGATGATTTAAAACATCAAAATCCCCCATTATTTTTTTTGTTTACAGATTGATGCTTCTAGTAGAAAGGATATGAAAATGTATTCTTTGTCAATTCAGTACTTCAACAAAGAATATGGTCCTACAAACTATTTAGTTGATTTTTTTGAAAATGCTGATGAAAGTGCAGATGGAATGTTTGAGTGCCGAAAAAATTTAATGAGTAATTTAGGATTGTATTGGCAAAGGGTATCTAGTTTCAGTGCAGATAATACAAATTGTAATTTTGGGAGTAATAAATCCTTATTCCAAAATATTAAGAAATTAAATGAAGATGGAATAAAAAAAAAAAAAGGAGGATTCACAAAGGAGGATCAAAGACTGACACAAGTAATTATAGACCTGTGAGTTTAACTTCTGTTCTCGGAAAATTAATGGAGGCACTGGTTAAAGAAGCACTGCAGGATCATCTAGACAAGACTTCAGTTATAGCTCAGACACAGCATGGTTTTGTTAAGGGGAAGTCTTGCCTGACCAATTTGATTGGATATTATGATGCAGTCACAAAAGAACTGGATGCAGGGAATAACTTTGATATTATATACTTGGATCTTAGAAAGGCTTTTGATACTGTTGCACATGGAAGGCTGCTGCACAAATTGGAGCAGTGTGGCATTGGAGGCAAATTGCTGCTATGGATAAAGGGGTGGTTGAGGGGGAGTGGACAGAGAGTGGTAATCAATGGACACTGCTCATCGTGGACTAATGTTATTAGTGGAGTCCCTCAGGGTTCAGGATTGGGTCCATTATTGTTTTCTGTATTTATAAATGATATTGATGATGGTATATCAAGCTTAATGTCCAAGTTTGCAGACGATACGAAGGTTGGCAGGGTTGTCAAGGACTCTACTGACACTATGCTGCTGCAACAGGATCTGGAAAGGTTGAGCAGATGGGCTGAGAGGTGGCAAATGAAGTTTAACATTGACAAATGTAAAGTACTACATATGGGAAACAGCAACCCCAGAGCAATGTATAAACTCTGTGGTACTACGCTGACAGTGGTAGAGAATGAAAGGGACCTGGGAGTGGTTGTGCAGGCAGATATGAAGTTCTCTGAGCAGTGCAGACAGGCTGCAAGAGTAGCTCATGGTGTATTGTCAATGATATATAGGAATTTTTCTAGCAGGGATAAGGAGGTGATTATTCCCTTGCATAAGGCAATGGTCAGACGACACCTAGAGTACTGCATACAGGCCTGGAGGCCTCATTTCAAGAAGGATGTAGAGCTGCTGGAATGAGTACAGAGAAGGGCAACAAGAGTAGTGAATGGAACAAAGGGGTGCTCTTAGAAAGGCTTAAGTTTTGCAAATTACAGTGTTTGGAGACTAAGTACCAGCGAGGTGATCTAATAGAGGTGTATAAAGCCTTGAATGGTTTTAACATGCTGAATGCTGATGGGATTCTCCCTCTTGCTCAGAATAATCACCTGAGAGGGCATAAATTCAAATTGAGAGAGGAAAGACAGATTTAGGATAGACGTGCGGAAATTTGCCTTTAGCCAGCGGGTGGTTGGTTGGTGGAACAGGCTTCCATCCCTTGTCGTGGAAGTTGATAGCCTAAATAAGTTTAAGGCTCAGCTGGACAGGTATTTCGAACGAACAGAGGGGTGAAGTGGAAGTGGTTATTTTTTTTTTTTTATTTATTTATTTATTATTATTTTTTTTTTATTTTATTTTTTTTTTTTTTTTGGCTGATGCTGCATAAGCTTGCTTTCTTGCATCAAATGCCTCTACTAATGCTAATGCTAAAAAGCAAACTGCCATTCTCACATTATTCATAATTTAGCTTAATATGCTTTCAGTAATTTAGATATTGATATAGAAAATATTGTCTTGAAAATATAGGGCCATTTTTCTATTTCATCTAAAAGAAGGGATAACCTTAAAGAATTTCATGAGTTTGCCGAAACAGTTAAGAAAATTTTAAGGCACATACCTACTAGATGACTTTCTTTACAACCATGTATAGAATGAATTTTGCTTTCATGGAAGGCAACCAAAAGACTATTCCAAACAGCTTTTTAAAATGCTTCAAATTAATGAAAATTCAACAGAGGTCCCTATAATTATAGAATTATATTTTCTTTTCTCAATGTATGTAATCAAAATAATTTGCAAAGCAATAAAAGAGTTTGAAAAGAGTGAAATGTGTTCCAGCGATATTTTTTATATAATGAATGATCTAAAAAATTCACTGAAGAATTTGTTTATCAAAAATTTTTTGGATATCAAGTTCATCAGCATTTTCATAAATTAGACCCTGTAGTTAAAAGCACAGTAATAAATGACTTCAAAGCATTTTATAATGCAGCATGGAAATATTTAGGAAAAAAATTTAATTTTAATGAAAATACCCCTTTTTTGAAACTCAGAAAATTAAGCTTTAAAAATGATTGTCCTAACTATGACTCATTTGTTGAAGTAACATAATATTTTAATTAATCAAAAACTAAAGCTGTCCTCTAACAATCGCGAGGAATACAATCAGCCCTTTACACAGTGGGAGCTGAAAGCAGCACTCTTACTCTCCAAGGCGAGTGCTGTTGGACCAGACGACATCCATTATGAGATGATTAAACATCTTTCATCGGAATCCATGGATCGTTTGCTCTGTCTCTATAATAGAATCTATATTGAAGAGACATTTCCGGACTCGTGGCATGTGGCAACTATCCTTCCCTTTCCGAAACCAGGAAAGGATCCAAAAACACCAAACAATTACCGTCCTATTGCTCTGACGAGCTGCTTGTGCAAGATCCTGGAAAGAATGGTCAATACTCGTCTCTTGTGGTATTTAGAAGCTAATGACCTCCTTTCCAGGATACAGTGTGGCTTCCGAAGGAATCGGTCAACACTCGACCATTTAATCCGCTTGGAAACATCTATACGTGATGCTTTCCTAAAACGTGAGCACCAGGTGTCAGTTTTCTTTGATATGGAAAAAGCGTATGACACGGCTTGGAGATATGGAATTTTAAAAGATATATATAACTTTGGTCTTAGAGGACACATTGCCCTCTTTATCAAAAACTTCCTTACAGACCGGTCTTTCCAAGTTCGTGTGGGATCCACCCTCTCCCGACCATTCTGCCAAGAAGAGGGAGTTCCACAGGGATCAGTTTTAAGCGTTACGCTTTTTGCAATCAAAGTTAACTCTATAACCGAACAACTTCCTCCTACCGTAAACAGTGCCCTCTTTGTAGATGACTTTAGCATCTTTTTGCAGTCATGCAATAGGAGGGTCATCGAAAGACAATTGCAGCATGCCATAGACCACGTCAACTCTTGGGCAGTGACTAATGGTTTTAGGTTCTCGCCACAGAAGACCGTTTGCGTACACTTTTGTCGCAAACGGAACCTTCACCCTGAACCAGAACTTAAACTCGGACAAGACATCATTCCAGTAGCACCTGAGACAAAATTCTTGGGGCTCATTTTCGACAAGAAGTTGACATTTTTACCTTACATTCGTCAACTTCGGACAAGGTGCACAAGAGGGCTGAATCTCCTATGCTCTATTTCCTCCAATAAATGGGGAGCAGACCGCTCCACTTTGCTCAGCCTCTATCGTGCACTTGTCCGATCTAAACTAGACTATGGGTCCCAAGTGTACACATCGGCTAGAAACAGCGTACTTAGATGGCTGGACCCAGTCCACCACCAAGCCATCCGAATTGCTACTGGAGCATTTAGAACATCCCCTGTCCAGAGTTTATATGTTGAAGCATCTGAACCACCACTGTCATTGCGACAAAAGCAATTGTCTTTAAAATATACTGTTAAATTAAAATCCCTGCCAGACAACCCTACGTGGACGTCCGTTTTCAAGCCACAATGGGAAAACTTATATAACACTCGTCAGACTGCCAATCGGCCTTTTGGTATCCGTGTCCAAGATCTGCTCAGAGAGCTCGACATCACGGTAGACAATGTTGCCCAGTCACCAAGGCAATCACTTCCACCCTGGCATGCTCGCATTCCATCATGCGACTTCTCCCTTAAAAATTGGGGAAAGTCCACAACTCCATCTTCTGTCTACCACCAACTCTACGCTGCCCACCGGACCGAATATTCCGACTTCTTGCCTATCTTCACTGATGGCTCGAAGTCAGAGTTGTCTGTTGGATGTGCTGCTATCTTTCCAGGTCTTTCTATATCTGGAAAGATTCCCCAACAATGCAGCATATATACAGCTGAGTTGTATGCTATAGAGTTAGCCTTGGACCACATTAAAACCCATAGGTACCAAAAGTGTATGGTGTACACTGATTCTCTAAGTTCACTGCAGGCTTTATCGGGTAGGAGGTATAATCCTCATCCATTTGTGACCCGGATTCAGCAGACGTTGCATTCCTTGTTTGAGTGTTCATTTGACATTCGTTTCTGCTGGATTCCAAGCCACATTGGGATAGTGGGAAATGAACTGGCAGATGCTGCGGCCAGGTCACCCGAACCCCAAAACAGTTATTGCCTGTTAGTCCCCTATACAGACTACAGGCAGTTAATACACGATAAATTACTGTCCCAATGGCAACAATCCTGGCATGTGCAAGTCACAAACAAGCTCTATCAGATAAGCCTGTAATCGGACATTGGCAGTCTAGTCTGCGCAGGAATCGCAGAGAGGAAGTTGTATTAGCTCGGCTCCGCATAGGATACAGTCATCTTACACATGCTTTTTTGCTGAGGGCAGATGACTGTCCTATGTGTGAGAATTGTGACACCTATTTAAGTATACGCCACATTTTAACCGAGTGTCCACGTTTTAGACACGAACGTGATTTTTATTTTACCGCTTTTAGTCCTCTGGCTGAGCCTTATACACTCAGTCAGATTTTATCCGACAATGACAATGTGTCTGCTGTTTTTAACTTTTTAAAATCAGTAAACCTTTTTAATCGAATTTAAAATTCATTTGGCATTCCTTTGCTCATATGTTTTGTACTTTTACTCCTTTTATATCTTGACATGGTGGCCTAACTACTTAGGTCACTGAATATTTTCACTTTTTATATATGACTGGTATTTGGCGCATTATAGCCTCAGTTGCTGATGCACCAGTAAACCCCAAACCAAACCAAGATATATCTCTTTTGGGGATTACCCTGACTTCTAATCCCTCTTGGCACAAGCACATTACAAATATTGCTTCCTCTGCATCTAAAAAACTTGGTTTTCTCTTTCGCTCTCGGCGTTACTTTTCTTCCAAACAGCTGCTCAGTCAGTATAAATCGCAAATTCGCCCTGCCATGGAATATTGTTCCCTCATTTGGGGTGGTGCCCCCAAAAACCTCTCTCAGGCTTCTTGATTCCATTCAGAAGAGGGCAGTTAGGTTAATTAATGACTCATCTCTAACAGTCTCTCCACTCGCTTTCTCATAGACGCACTGTTTCTGCTGCATGCCTCTTTTACAGATACTTCCATGGGCACTGTTCTTCTGAATTGGCTTCTATAATTCCCGCCCTCTCTTTCAAAACAGTCCGAACACGTGCCACCACCAGCCAACATCCATTTACTGTCCAACTTCAAACCCACAGAACCAACTTTTCATCTTCCTCACATATTCATTCAACTGCCGTTTTCTGGAACAACCTTCCTTCATACGTATTTCCTGAAAATTACAATCTACAGAAGTTCAAGTCCAATGTCAACAAAGATCTTCTTTCATCTTCTCAACCTTTAACCCAAGCACGGTACTAAGTACTATAGGTTCTAATACCTCTCGTGTTTGGGGTTCACATAAAAAAAAAAAAAAAAAAAAAAACCATGAAAATTTCATCCCCTTTCATTTTGCTTATGCCTCTTAGACCCCTAAACACCACAATCAAGTCTCCTCTAAGGTGCCTAGTTTCCAAGCTCTGCAACCCACATATTCGAAGTCTTTCCTGATATGGACACCCTTTTGCCAATCTCACCAAGCGAGTTATCCATCTCTAGACCCTAGACCATCTCTAGAGGGGGTCATGCTGTATTAAGTAATGAAATTTTTGGATATGGCATACACATGGTAAGAATATACCCAGATCCTTGACATAATGTGGCCGTGACAATGTCCCCCACATACCCGCTACTCCAAATCCCTCCAGTCACTATTTGGCAGAGTAGAGATAGTAAGATTATACATTAGCTGATCCGGAAGCCTAAAAGTTACCAAAAGGTTTGGACCAGTGTACTAACTAGCAGATGGCATGTGAACACCGTTTTAGAGCTGTACCCTCGAAATGTAAGAAAGATTGAATTTTGCCATGATGTCCATCATAACCTCAAAAGCCATAGTCATACTGCATGATGGAAGAGATAGGAAGGGTTGACCGAAACTTAGCTCTGTAGACTAAAAATGGGTTCCACCACTTCAAGCCTTCTATAAGCAAAGTGGTAGTATTGCACCGGTTGATGAGAATCATCTTCCACCTAGTATTGCTTGGTAACACAGAGGGGCGGCATTCCTCCATGTGTTGTGGGCACCACACCTCGACCCCTGCTTATGTTGGTTCACCCACAGTGTGCTTGTGCTTGGGGGTTATACCCAGGATTACTAACGGTCCCACCGTCGAAGTTATGATTATGACCAACAGCTAATTTTTTTATTATTATTTTTTTAATGTAGTTGCATCAGAAAAAATAAACTTTTTTTTTTTTTTTTTTTTTTTTGTTTTTCTTCAAAATATTAGTTCAATTGATATTATGATTTAAAATTATAGTCCATAATATTCTTGGATTTATTACTGTTCTGTAAATATTATTGCAGATATATACACAAAATTGTATAACTGACTGACAACATCCACTAAGTGCATTTTAGTTATGCATTGAATGAAATTGACTGTAACAGTGAAAACCTTATTGTTAGTCCGGTAGTTAGTCTGTGCACAGTTTCATGAATAATTATAATCTTCAAATTTATCTTGTAATTATAAATTTAGTATATATCCTTTTTCTGCTGGTGAAACTGCCATAGAACTCTGATTTGATTTATTTATTTATTTTATGGTATGCCCTATGTATTCTGAATCAGTGTTTACTTTTTCTTAGAGAGGATATAGTATGAATTTTTGTTAGCATCCATAATGTAAAATTGAATTTTTGTTTTAGTTTTTTTTTTGTAATAGTGACATTAATTATTGAGTTATTGTTATAGTCTATTAGTTTTAATTGATGTTACTGTGTTTACAAGAAATTTTAAAACTAATTTTGTTTTTGTTTTAGTTACTGAAGGAAGCCTTTGCACGTTGTGTTGCTGTTTTAAGCCGCTCTTCCATGTTTGATGATTTACCAGTACAAGTGTGTGTTCATGTATCACGATGTTTTACTGTTGCAGCTAAATTCCCAGCATGCCGAGAGCGCATGACAGAAATGCCTGATATGATTAAAGATTTATGTCATATACTATATTTTGAGGTATGAGCATTGAAAAAAAAAAAAAAAAAAAAGGTAATAATTAAATGATTATTTTATCAATTTGGAACATATGGTCCTTCTGGAATATAACAACCCTTTTTATTGTACAAAAATGAAATTACAGTAAATTCTTTAAAATCCAGCACATTTAACAAAAAAAAAAAAATGAATATTTTGTAATCTGGAACTATTAAGACAGCAATCTGGCGCTTTTATTATTGATGGCATATGTCTTTAAGAATCCATGCAAAATGAAGAGACATCTCTTGAAGGATGAACTTGTCCTTTAATTAGTTGTGAAATATAATTGAAATTTAATCCAGATTTAAATTTTCAAAATTATAAAATAGCTAATGCTATTTGTTCTTATTGTAATTATAAAAAGTTAAGAGGACTAACTGACTGACTTTGTGTGTGTGTGTGTGTGTGTGTGTGTGTGTGTGTGTGTGTGTGTGTGTGTGTGTGTGTGTGTGTGTGTGTGTGTGTGTGTGTGTGCGTGCGTGCGTGCGTGTGTGTGTGTGCGTGCGTGCGCGCACTTTATATACTTCAGTTAGGTCACTACGTAGATGTATAATTTCCACAGGCTGCAATCTTTATTACTCTGAAAATTTATTCTTTTGATAAAAAATATATCAAGTTAAATAACACGCACGCACACACATGTTATTACTTACAGCATGATGCAATGTATGTGCTCACATGTGCGTATAACATGTACACACTTGAGATAGCTTTGCATTAGGGACACTCCAAACGGCAACTACCACTGCCACAATGCACTGTCTGTAATATTAGGGCACTAAAGTTTTGAGTAGGCCAGCGTTTTCTGCAAAGTATAGCTTGGAGATATGATGTCAATGTGTTAATTGTTGGTGCCAGATTATTAAGAATCTAGTACCAACAAATGTCTCAGACAGCTGTTTTTGTCCACTGCTTCAGTAAAGCTGTGTATCAAGAGGGGACCAACTATAGAAAACCTACCAACAGAGGTCTCGTGCAGACCAGATATTTGTTATTGACATAAAGGGTAAAACAGAAGGTCCAAGATGCCATCTAACAAGTAATGTACCTTGCAGTGGGCATTAGATGGAAGCCATTTTTTAGAAGGCAGTTTCCTGAGCAAATGAATTGTTTTTAACTGCCACCGTGTGGATAGATGAATGGGTGGGTGGGTGCAGGGTGGTATGTTCAACATCAGGCTCTCAAACTCTGCTGCATGAATGAGAGTATGGCAGGGACAATATAATGGTCCAGGGTTTTTTAAATAGGAAACTCTTAGCTCTCCGATGCCTGTCAATCAGCGTCTTACCCCGTAAACTTTTACGATTTGCAACTTCCAAAATCAGTATAACTCTGAATGGTCCAACAAGCATTCTAACAAATTAGCATTAGTTGAGGCATATGATGCAAGAAAGCAAGCTTATACAGCATCAGCCAAAAAAAAAAAAAAAAACCTTTCCCATTTCGCCCATCCGGTCACTCCAAATGTTTGTTTAATTCAGCCTTAAATTTACTTAACTATCAACTTCCACAACAACAGATGGAAGTCGGTTTCAACAATCAACCACCACTTACTTGACTAAAGGAAAACTTCCGCACATCTATTTCTACAAATGTCTTTCCTCAATTTGAATCTGTGCCCCCTCAGATTCTTAGTCTGAACAAGTGGAATGTGTGTGCAAGCATGAATGTGTATCCCTTCAGCATTGAGCCTGCTCAAACCATTCAAGGCCTTATACACCTCAATCAGATTACTTTGCAGGTGCCTAGTCTCCAGATGCTTCAACTTGCAGAACTTGCTTCATAAACGCACCCCTTTGTTCCTCTCACCAGTCTTGTTGCCCCTTCTCTGTACTCGTTCCAGCAAGTCTACATCCTTCCTAAAATGAGGCCTCCAGACTTGTATACAGTACTCAAGGTGTGACCTGACCATTTTCGTATACAAAGGGATAATCACCTTGTCTCTGCTAGCAAAATTTCCATATATCATTGACAAAACTCCATGACCTACTCTGGCAGCCTGTCTGCACTGCTCAGAGAACTTCATATCTCATGCATAATTACCCCCAGGTCTTTTTCATTCTCCACCTCCCTGAGTGTAGTACTACAGAGTTTGTATGTTTCTCTTGGGTTACTGCTACCCATATACAGTACTTTGCATTTGTCAATGTTAAACTTCAGTTGCCACTTCTTGGCCCATCTGCCTAACTTTTCTAGATCCTGTTGCAATAGCATACTGTGTTTAGTGTATCATCTGCAAACTCGGACATTAAGCCTGATATACCTTCATCAATATCATTGATAAATACACAAAACAACAATGTGCCCAGCACTGAACCCTGGAGGACTTCGCTAATAACATTAATCCTCGTAGTTTAGTGTCCATTACCACCCTCTGCCATCTCCCACTCAACCATCCCTTTATCCCTTGCAGTAACTTGCCCTTTATGCCATACCACTCCAATTTGTATAGCAGTCTTCCACATGTGCAACAGTATCAAAAGCTTTCCTGAATAAAAAAAAACCACAACACGTGATCACTGCAGATTTTCTTCTGTCTACATCCAGGTTTCAGAGACAGTCTGTACCAGACAGCTCCTTGACTTATTCCATCGAGGATAGAAGATTTAATTCACCCTTCCTCCCTGAACATCAAACAATGCTTTGATGTTAGATGCTACCAATCAACACACAGAACAGGTGAATGAAATGCACATTCTCCCACGTGGCTTTATGGCAACAGGGGGTTCACTCTCAGGATTGCATTTCCTTTGCTCACATATAACCCTAATCCCACAAATAACCAAGATAATGACAACAATGATGCTCATCACTGGATCTAAACACCAGGTGGTGCTGTAGTAATAATAAAGTACATCTCCCATGGCAACCATCAATCCTAAAATTCCACTAATAACTGAGTTAAGAGCATCCAGTAACAAAGATTCACTCTTCATTTTCTTTAAGATATACTTCAGTATTCCTATCAAAGGGCTCACAACTGCTCCCAGTGCAGCAAGAATAAATATGTACATAACCTGACCAGGGATAGTGCTTGACATCATGTACTGATTTTCCAAGAATTCCCAATGCAGAAAGAATGAAAAGAACTCCTAAGATTCTTACAAGTTATCTCTTCCCTGTATCGAGAGTAATTTGAATTTGATCCATAGTATCTTCACAGCACTAAAGCAGCTGAAGTCATGTCAATATCCATGAAGAAATAAATCAGGAGCATCACTAGACAGACAATTACTGCCTAACGACGGTATTTTTCTTCTTTCCTCACCCTCTTTGGCTTCATTTTGAGGCACCTTCACAACTCTAGAATTTCCGAACACAATAAAAAAATTACAAGAGAATATTCCTAACTGCTTTGGTTTGACTTTGTCATCATTCAGAACTCAAAAACAGAAGCATAATGACAAAAAAAAAAAAAAAAACACCAACCTTTTTTTTAAATTATTTATTTTTAATTAACCAGAATCCACACGCACCTTTCAACTTTCAAGTTCTTCCGTGGTTGCCAAATGCACTGTGTGGTACCTGTGTCCAATATCATCATACATCAGGATAATATATACAATACTTCTGGATGCCTTCCAACATATTATGGAACCTATGTTGTATCATATCCAGGCTGTGCTATGTAGTAAAAGTAATACAGCCAGACTAGGTATTCCTGATGCAAACCATTTTCAGTGGATATGTTTTTTTATTGATTGTTCTCTTTGGTTATTATTAGCTGTTAATCTGTTAAAATCTGTTACTCAAGTTGTGGTTTTAATTTATGGTTTCCACAATTTTTTTTTCTCCTCTAGCATTTAACAAAGTTATGTGCAGTAGTGGTAGAATGTGTCAGTGCTCTTACAAAAGACGAAATATTACAAACTCATCTCTTCCAGTCTGGTATTCTCTTTCACTTACTTTTATTTTTTTTTAAATATGACTATACTCTAGAAGAGGGTGGAGTTGAAAGATCTGAAGAAACTAATCAACAGGCAAGTACCAAGTTATTTTGTGCATTATTTACATTATTTGAATGTATAGGATCATCAAGAAAAGATGAAACAATTTATATATTTTTTGATATATTGCACTGACATTGATGAATTTGATGTCATTAAACATGTAAGACATGAGAGTTTATTATTCAAACAAAAGCATTCAATATGTGATCCCTGTACATCCATTTACCGATGTGAACTGAAGTTTACCCTAACTTCAGTCAGTGTTTCTTCAATGATACCTATCACAGCAACTGTCCGTGTGGACCTCTCCTGAGTCCAAGGATGCTCTCATAATTATGGTAAGGGTTTGCTTACTTATATATATTATATATACACCGAAAGGACAGAATTTATGGGATACCTGGTTCCTGGGCAACATGACGCTGTCAGCCCTCTTGCTAGTGGACGAGCCCACTGCTTGGCAGATGAGCTCATCCACTAGCGTCTACGAGAATACATCACTGAATTCACGTAGATGGTAATTCGATGTCAGTATGGATAAACTTCGTGAGTTAACAGACTTTGAAAGAGGGATGATTGTGGTTGCCAGACGCATGGGTCATTCTATCGTGGAAGTGGTACAGAAATTGCACTATCCCTGTTCGACAGTATCAAGAGTGTACCAGGAATGCACCATTTCCGGTACACTCACATCTCACTGTGGCTAGTGCTGTGGGCTGAAAAAGGTGATGGGTGAACATGGCTATCGAAGTCCACATTCATCCACCATGTTCTGTAAACTCAGGGTATAATTATATATATTTAACCCTAGACTACTATGCTGTAGCAATGATCTCCATCCAAACAAACATATCGGCATACCATAAAGCTAAGCATGCAGAAATTCTCATATTTCATTGTCTCATGTTAAATGAAATGATCATGTTTTGTTACTAACTTTGAAGTGACAGTGGCACAAATCACCGCCGACTTCAACGAGGGAGTTACCGGAAACATCTTCAATAAGACCATCGGGCAATTATTAGCCACAATAGGTTATGGTAACCACCGACCAACCAGAATCCCATTGCTAACAGGACAACACAGGACTGTACACCTCAATTGGGTGAAAGAACATTGGCATTGGATCTTGGATGATTGGAGATGGGTCTCCTGGTCCGATGAGTCCCATTTCCAGTTATTTTGAGCAGACTGGAAGGTGCGTATCTGGCGGAAACTGCACAAAGCTATGCACCTGTCATGTTCAGGCAGGTGGATGGTCAATAATTGTCTAGGCCGTGTTGAACTGGCACACATTGGGACCTCTGGTATGTCTATACGCATCTCTGAACAGTCCAGGTTACATGTCCATCCTTGCAGACCATCTGCATCCCTTCATGGTCATCTTGCACCCACAGGACAATGGACTCTTCCAGCAGGACAATACCTCCCCACAGTGCTGTGGTGACTAGAACATTGTTCGAAGAGCATTCCACAGATTTTATTGCCATGGAATAGCCTCCCCATTCACCAGGCATGAGCCTTGTGGAGCTTCTTTGGGATGCTTTGGATCCTCTACCCAGGAATGCAATGGAATTATGGACAGCAGTGCAACAAGCATGGCTGAATACCTGTGGAATGCTTTCATGAAGTAGTGGACTCAATGCCTCGCTGTGTGACTGCCCTTATCCTGGCGAAAGATAGGCCTACCCATTACTAGCTAGGTATCCCATGATTTCTGTCCACTCAGTGTATAATTATATATATTTAACCCTAGACTACTATGATGTAGCAATTGTCTCCATCCAAACAAACATATTGGCATACCATAAAGCTAAGCATGCAGGCATTCTTTTATTTCATTGTCTCATATTTAATGAAATTATCGTGTTTTGTTACTAACTTTGAATAACTTGTTAATTATTTTCTCTCTAGTTAACGGTGCATAATGAGCTTTGCATATTGATAGTGTTACCATATTTTGGGAATTTTAATGTTTTGTATTTTAATTTTGTAACTTATTTTTACAAAAAAAGATTTTATTTTTTCATTAATATCTCAGAAAGAAATCTAGAGGGGAATTTCTTTTGAAGATATTTATAAAGATACATATTTCCCTAACATAATGCACCTTCTGCCCATCAAGATTGCAGAGGATGACCACTATTAGTATGAACCTTGCATGAAGAGCATCAAACAAAATGTTACCCAGTAAAATTGTTTATATCGTCAAATAGGTTTTTTTTTTTTTTTTGATCATATATTTTATGAATGACAGTATTAATGCCCATTCTTATCAGCAGTGTTGAGTATAAGAAAACTATTTAAATATTGGTAAATATTTTGTACACGTGCCTGTGTTAGTAGTAGTATTAGTATTTTGTAGTAGTTATGGCATCGATAGAAGCCTCATGCTAGGAACAATAGGACTTATGTCAGGCTTAAAGTCTTTTATATAATTGATTACATAAAAACAGACAATTGGAAAATAAAACACATCAGATAGCGATGGTACATAAAATTTATAGAAATAAGTAGCTGTTCACTTTTTCAGATGTGAACAGCTTTTAATCTCCTTAGGTTGGATTCTGTTATCAACATAATAACAGAACATATGGTAGCAAGTCGGCTTTATATTTATTCATCTCACAGATTACCCCATTTCGCATTGTGTGCATTCTAATGCCAAATAACACTGAGAATGAGATGAGAGAGAGAGAGAGAGAGAGAGAGAGAGAGAAAACATTGCCAAGTTGTTATATGAGGTACCTAGAGGACTGCTAACATTGAATTCTGCCCTATAAATTCTTATAGGACTGTTTATGAGAAAAATTTTAAGAGTGTTTTGTTGTGTTGTTAGGATTTCTGGTAGGGTGTGTGTTGGGTGTATGGTCAGGTATTCTGGTAGACAAATAAATAAGCCCTGTGAGATCATTAGTAATTGTAAAAGCCTCAGCATTTTTACCATCTGGGTCTGTTCAACTAGAAAATTGAAGCCAACTGGAGTTGTGAACGTTAAAATCGACAAGGCAAATTACCCATGTTAGGAAAGTTACTCTAGAACGTTTAAAAGAAAGGAAGTCAGAGTTGTGAGTGATTAATGGAGTTGGGAGAAGGATAGAGGTAACAGATGATGTTGACAGAATTGAGTAGAGAGAGATTTAAACAAGAGATCACAAAGAGGAGATTCCAGATTAGGAAATCTCTGGCAAGGAGTGTCAGAGCAGATATGCACAAGTACTACCTTTCAAGCAAAAGAAATCATAAAGCAAATTAAGACAACTGAGGTGAGTAGTTGTTGAGACATCCAGTAATTGTGATTCTATTAGAAAATGTAAATGAGACCTAACAGATTGTAGGTGTGAATGTACACCATCCATACCGGAACTGAGACCACTACCATCTATATTTGTGAAATTAATGAACTTTTGTTGCGAGGTTTAGATCATTTTGCAGTTAAGTTTGTTGTATTAATTTGACTATTCATGATACCTTCAGTAGATAAGTAAAAGGATGGGAACATGCGTGAATTAATGAAAATTTTGGATATGCTCTACACACTAGCAAAAACATACTCATCTCGTTGAAAATAAAATATTATGTTGAAAGGGATTCATGAGTCAAAAAAGGTTCGGAACTGTTGTATGTGATGTGGTCAGTGCTACACCTTGATCCTTGCTGATGCTGCTTCACCAGGCAGTCATCTCCAGCATATCTGGGGCCCTGAGTGCCAAGCGTCTCTAGTGATCAGGTGATTTCTCTGCAATTATAAAGCAATTTATAAAGTGATAAATATTTCTAGAGTTTAAAGATAATTCTCTACTGTAGATATATATATATATATATATATATATAGTTGCTGAAAAGTATCAGTGCCAAAGTTCCTAAGAAAGGAAAGCTACCTTTCTTTATATCCTAGGCATAGTAACCACTAATCTATTTCCACTTGGTCACTAGGTACATCGCTCCTGCCTCCCCGTGGCAAGGCTTGAAATCTGGGAGGAAAAGCTCTCACTTCCAGACCTAAAAGAAGCAAACATGAATGATCCAAACATAACATCCACTGACTCCTTTGAGTCGGAAAAATGAGGAAAATGAGACGATTTTGACTAAAAGACAAAAAAAAGGACGTGACATCGCTTCGTGCACCTACTTTTCTAGTCCTTCATTCTATGACAGAACAGCCACTAGGAAAACTGTCGTCATTTGTAATCCAGAAATGTCTAGAAAGTGTGGCTGGAACACCAAAATATGTCAAACGACTGAAATCGGGCAACATTCTAGTCGAGACAGCTAATCCAAAACATGCAGAAAGACTGCTTCAAATGACAACTTTCGGTGGGATCCCAGTTAAGGTCTCTCTCTCTCCATAATACTTTAAACACATTAAAAGGAGTAATTTCTGAATGGGACCTTATCAGCATCTCCAAAGAAGAAATTAAAAATGAGCTAAAAGATCAAGGTGTCATAGCTGTGGTTGGGGTTAGGACACTAACCCCAACCAGAAATCTCATACTGACCTTTAACATGCCCAAACCACCTACTTCAGTGAAGGCCGGATATCCAAATTGTAACATCAGACCATACATTCCTAATCCTCTCCTCTGCTTTAAATGCCAAAAGTATGGTCATTCACATCTCGTGGAGTGGCATGCCGTGGAGTTGCTATCTGTTCCAGCTGTGGTTCTCAGGAACACACCAATCAGAACCAGCAGCGCAACCAAAATGTCCAAACTGCAAGGGAGATCATTCTGCAAATTTTGGAAAAGAGAAAAACAGATATAAAGTGGAACATTCTGTAACATGCCAAGAGAACTGTACTCCCAACTATCATAAACAGACCCTCCTATGCAAATGTCATAAGAAATCGGCATACAATAGAGACCCAAACAGATTTCACAGTTCCTCCTGAGAAGTCCATTTCGGACTGAGCATGAACAGTACTTATAACATCCCGGCGAAAACAAAAAGCGAAACTCACAAAAACAGCACCATCTGTACCACCTGACATAAAACGCTCACAAACGAAAGACCCTCAAGAAAAACGTAACACCATAAGCCAAAATTCAACGGAACAAATGGACACAGAAGTGGCCAATCAAGTAGAGAATCAGTATTAGAGATTTTTGCGGAAGAAGATATGGATACTGGTAAACCATATTTTCCAAAGGAAAAACCTAAGTTAGAAAAGCTTAAAGCAATGTCTAGTCTGACATCTCCTCCAAAACCAAATAATGGGAACTATAATCCAATGGAACTGCAGAGGATTCCGCACTAATATACATGTTATATATGAGCTGATTGCACAGCATACCCTGCTGTGCCTTTGCCTACAAGAAACATATCTTACACTTCAAGAATCTCCCACAGTAAAGAACTATATCACATACCATAAAGACAGAGTAACAGGCAACATGGCAATTCTGGTAAATTCACACTTTCCTTCCCAGATTCTTCCACTAAACACAGCCCTCGAAGTGGTTGCAGTATGCAAAGCCACTAAATCTCTCATAACCATTATAACAATTTATGTTCTCCCAAACCAAGAATTACTACAAGAAGATTTAGAAGATATACAGGTGACCCCCGCTTAACGCTGATAATTCGTTCCATAAAACAGAGCGCTAAGTGAATCTGCGCTAATCGAGCGCTGCATTCCCATAAGGTAACATATGTATTTGTGATTTGTGGTCAGTGCCATAGCATATTTCCTAATCAATAATAAACGGTAACCGACATTTGTGAAAAGATTCACAAATGTCGGTCAAAATATTTAATATTCAAATATTCGTACATATAAAATATTCTGCATTACATACGTATATAATTATGTGGTAACTACTTACATAGAATTAAACTTAAAATTCCAATTAAAATCATGAATTTAATTGATTTAGTTTAATTGATGAATTTAATCATGAAAAATGTGTCGATTTTGGGTTGAACTTTGGCCCTCTTCCAAATAAAATAAAAATGTTTTAATTTTACATCCCCTGCAGCGTTACCACCCAACAATAAAGTCAACCGATCCTTCGCCGCTTTGAAACCTTGCATGTTTGTTTTTTTCTTCTTTCAATATGAAACTTCTTTTAGGCACTCGTTTCCACAAAAGTCCTGCTTCATCTATGTTAAAAACTTGTTGAGAAGTATAACTTCTCAACAAGTTTTTTAATAATTGTTAATAATTTTAACAAGTTCTTTTTTGAAAGTTTCGGCTCCTTCTGCACTTGCAGCTTCTCCCTGGATTTTAAATCTATTCAACCAGCCCTTACTAGTTTTAAATGGTTTTACATTTTTTTTTTTTTTTTTTTTTTTTAGGTGAGTTTTCTTCAGATCATCATATTGGCTAATCTCGTTCTCTTTTTTAAAAATAATATTTAACTTAATTGAATTCTGCATTGGATATTATCTTCAATAAAATTAGTTAATAAAGTCTTTCCATTTCGATCCTAATAGCCGGCCTAGCCCTAGTTGCTTGCAGTGGAACAGCTATCTTTCCCGCTGCTAAAATTAATTCTTTAATATATATTTTTTTTATAATTGTTCTTACAATTAAATTTGCAAGTCCTAAATTATGGCACACATCCGCTTGTCTTTGACCGGAATCGATTCGCTTCAAAACGTCTAATTTGATTTTCAAATTCAGTCTTTTTCTTACATTTATAATCTTCGTACTGCACTCAGACGTTGTTGCTTTTTCCTTCTTATCGGCCATTATTAACTCTTCGAAAATGTAACTGCATTGTTGCATTAATTATGATACAATGTTTAAGTAAACTGTCCGTTTCGCACAATGTCTAATACCGTACTGAGTGATGACTAGACTTCGGATAAATGCATATAACGCAAATGTTACAAGCAATATACTTGATCATTTTTTGAAATGTTGATCTCGGAACTACGTAACAAGTCACTGTACTGCAATTAAATTAGCTTGCGAGAAAATTTCTCAAGTCGGGAGGGAAACGTTTTAATGCCATTTTGCTATTCATTTTCAAATTATCGACTCCATCAAATGAAACGATTTTGTTAAATATGCCAAAAATGCAATCTGTAAAAGAGCGTTATAGTGATCTGTGACAGCATTATACAGTAAACCCCCGCTATTCGCGGGGGTTACGTTCCTGAGAAATGCCGCGAATACCGAAAACGTGAATACTGAGTTATGGCTCCCATGGTATTAAAGGGGTTCCGTTCCAAAGAATGAAATATATAAGAAAAACTAGTCTAAAATTTTGTCTATGTATGTATTTTATGTACCTTCATAATATGACTATGTACATAGACAGTACATAGTAAAATGCAAGCATGTGGCATCGAAATGAAAATAAGAAACAATTTAATATTAAATGTAATATTTATTAGAAATTTCAAACAAATCTTTCAAACCAGCGCCTTTGCTAGCTAAAAAACTTATTCTGCCAGTGCTATCACCAGTTTCGCTAAAGTATTGATAAAGGAGTTTTGCCTTGTCACGAATGATGAGTGAACCTAACGGAATTTTATTTTGAGTTCAGTCTTCTATCCACAGATTTTAAGCCTTTTCCATTTTTTCTAATTTAACATCACGAGTTACAGAGCAAATTTTTGAAGCAATTAGCGCGTTTTCACGGACACTACGGCGGATTTTTTCTTCCGATTTTTTGATTGATCGTACCGTTGACTCATTGATTTTATAATGATTTGCCACTGAGGAGACACTTTCACCATTAGAAATTTTGTCTAATAACTGAATTTTATTCGCTAATGTCATCACCTTGTTTGATCTTTTCACATTTCCCTTGTTATTCGTAGCCATATTTTTGTATGGGTTAGAAAGAACTTGTCCACAATAAAGTCACTTTCTTCCGTTAACACACTCGAAAAAGTCTGTTTTACACTGCAAAACAATAGATTTATCACTTTTGTAAGCATATAAATTTATAAATTGATAAATTATTCAATTTATAAGCATATAAATTAAAAGTAAATGACGAAACCTTCCATGACAAGCGCATAACACATACTGAACAAGGATTAGCGAGAAACATCCACGCTCGCGATTTTGTCACCCCTCTCCCCCCCACACACACTGAGCGCCGTTTTGATCGGGAAAGATAATTTTAGCCACGCCCATGTTTTTTTATGGTGGAAAATGTTCACGGCACTTTAAAATTCACATTTTTTTAGGTTTCATTTTATATTAAATCAGCGACCGCGAATACAGATACTGCGAATAGCGGGGGTTTACTGTAGTCAGATAGGGGTTATAATATAAGAACAGTGTTATAGCGAATCAGCATAAAGCGAACCGCATTATAACGGGGGCTGGCTGTACTAATTCAGTTACCTCCCCCCTTCTGTATACTGAGACTTCAACAGACACAGCCCTTTGTGGTGTAACATAGCCATAGACAGGAGAGGAAAACTAATTGAAAAATGGATAGAACAGAATAACTTAACCCTGTTGGACAACAGCACTCGTACATACTTTCATCTTCCATCAGGAACCAGCCCTGCAATCGACTTATCTATATGCCCTCCAACATTATTTCCAATACTTGATTGGTCAGTACACAGAGATTCTCTCAGCAGTGATCACTATCCGATAATTATTACCATGGCATTAGGAACCACGTGTAAGTCACGTAGAAATCCCAGATAGAAAATAACTGAAGTGGATTTGAAAATGTATAAATCCATTGCAAAACTGTATTCAGATAATATCAAGCAAAAACCATTAGATCCAACAGTACAATATGTAACAAATAAACTAATCCAAGCTGCTGAGCAGTCTATCCCAAAAACATCATCTCACTTTCCAACACATCCAAAATCATGGTGGAATGAAGAATGTTTACAAGCTAAAAGAGAGAGAAAGAAAACCTGGAATAATTTTTGAAGATGTCCCACTACAAAGAACCTCATATTATTCAAAAAGACACGAATGAGAGCCAGATATCTTATAAGAGCCAGTAGGAAAGCATCCTGGATAAAATTTGCTTCCACATTAACAAGTTCCACACCATCTAAAACTGTCTGGTGTAAAATCAGCTAAATGAATGGAAGATACCAGATTAATCCACCTCCAATCGTAAACTGTAACAGACAAGTCACCGCACAGCCTTCAGAAATAGCCAATGCATTGGGCGAAACCTTTGCCAAAACATCAGAAACCACATCATATACTCTCAGTTTTCAAATATACAAAACAAGAATAGAAAGAATTTTCTATAAGAAATGATAACAATACAACCTTCCATTAACTTTCCATGAATTGAAAATAGATCTATCTCAGACAAAGCAAAGTGCTGTAGGTCCAGACCAAATTCACTACATGATGATATAGGAACTTGACAACCAATCCCAAATGGCATTACTTGAATTGTACAACAAAATTTTCCTAGTAAAACCAGTTTCAATTAGTTGGCATCATGCAATAATTCTAGCATTCCCAAAACCTAGCTTTTCAGAAATGTACGTGGTCTCAATTCTAATCTCAACGATGTCCATTTCCACTTGCAGTTTGCCACACCCCATGTACTTTTTCTGAGAATCTCAGTTATCGGTTGATTCAAATACTGCTCATCTGAGACGCCCAAATTATTCGCTGTATGATTCTTTTCGCCTCAAAGGTGGTACTTGTGCATATGTCCGTTCTGATATTCCCTGTCAGAGACTTGGCAGTTTGGAATCTCCTCTCTTTGATCATCTCAGGCTTAAAATCTCTCTACCTCATTGTGTCAAATTCATCTGTTGTCTCTACAATTCTCCCAACTCCACTAATCACTTGGAGCTCTTTGACTTCGTCTCTCTGGAACTTGACTTTCTCCAGTCCAACTTTCCTAACAGTGAGGTAATTTTCCTTGGTGATTTTAATGTTCACAACTCCAGCTGGCTTCCGTTTTCTAGTCACACCGACACAGCTGGTTGAGATGCTGAGGCTTTTGCAATTACTAATGACCTTGCACAAATTGTTCATTTACCTACAAGAACACCGGACAATCCTAATCACACAGCCAATACGCTTGATCTTTTTCTCACTTTCAACCCTTCTAAGTACACGGTTGATGTGAGGGGTCCTTTAGGCACTTCATATCACAACTTGGTGATTGTCTATTCTGCAATGGAGCCTTTATCTCATGGCTATTCCCAACCTCATGTTGTTTGGCATTACAAGAATGCAAAATGGGATGACCTGCAAGACTTTTCTTCTTTTCCTTGGTCGGATTACTGTTTCAAAACCTCTGTTGTCAACGTTTGCTCAGATCGTGTCAGTGAAATTATTCTTGTAGGAATGGAATCCTTTATCCCACACTGCACTTTAAAATGTCGTCCTTTAAATAAACCTTGGTTTTCCAAAAAATGTGCTAAGGCCGTTCAAGGGAAGAATGTTGCATATTGTAATTGGCTTTTTTCTAATTCTTCGGTTTCATTTTCTGCGTACACCAAAGCTCGCAACAATTGTAAAGCAGTTATTAATCAGTCCAAACTAGAGTTTGAACAGGCTAAGAGTAGAAAACTTTCTTCTTGCCCTAATGGTAGCCGAGCATTCTGGTCTCTTGCCAAAGCTATTGGCCGCAACTTTTGTCCATCTTTGCTCCCACCTCTGTCCAAACCAGATGTCACTTCAGCCAAGGATAAAGTTGACCTGCTAGCATCCCATTTTTTTTCCAACTCGTGTATTAATGATCTTGTTAAAACACCTCCCACCATTCCCAACACGCTCCATTCAATGCCTCCTGTGGTCTTCCGACAAAAGGATGTCAGAAGGATTTTGACGAATCTTGAAGCTAAGAAACTCCAGGTCCTTATGGTATTTCTCCACTTGTTCTCAAAACCTGTGCTCCTGAACTTACTCCTATTCTTTGCTGCCTTTTTTCACTTTCTTATTCCAAAGGTGTTTTTCCTTCTGCTTGGAAATTTGCTCATATCCAGCCAATTCCTAAAAAGGGTGACAAATCCCTCCCATCCAATTATCGTCCCATTGCAATTACTTCTACTCTTTCTAAAGTAATGGAGAAATCAATTAACTGCCAACTCTTAAACTACCTAGAAACCTTCCGTCTGATCAACAATTGCCAGTATGGATTCCATCAGTGTCGATCCACTGGTGATATTCTGGCTTTGTTACCATTTATGGACTAATTCAATGGAAAGGTTCGGTGAAATACAAGAATTTTCTCTTGATATCTCAAAGCCTTTTGATTGTGTTTGGCATAAAGGTCTTCTAAACAAGCTTCCATCTTATGGTTTGCCAACTGTTTTTAGTAATTGGTTATCCAGTTTTCTCTCTGATCGCTCACTGAGGGTGATGGTAGATGATTCTCTGTCTTCTAACTACTCTACTAATGCTGGTGTCCCCTAAGGTTCAGTTCTTTTCCCCACTCTTTTCCTCTTGTATATTAATGACCTTCTTCCATTGACTGGAAATCCTATCCATAGTTTTGCCGATGATAGCACATTGCATTCTACTTTCCATTTTGAGAAACCTTGCCCTACACAATTACCTTCAACTTCTCAAAAATCTGCCACCCATTCCTTAAATGCCAATCTTCAGGTAATTCTCTAGTGGGCCAAAGACAACTTAGTTGATTTCAACCCTTCTAAAACTCAGTCTTTTCTTATATCTCGCAAAAAGGATTCTTCTGCTCCTATGCTTATCTTTATTGACACTCCAATTTCTAGACAAAATGATATATCTCTTTTGGGGATTACCCTTACTTCTAATCTCTCTTGGCACAAGCATATTACAAATATTGCTTCCTCTGCATCTAAAAAACTTGGTTTTCTCTTTCGCTCTCACCGTTACTTTTCTTCCAAACATCTGCTCGCTCTGTATAAATCGCAAATCCTCCTTGCCATGGAATATTGTTCCCACATCTGGGGTGGTGCCCCCAAAACCTTTCTCAGGCTTCCTGATTCCATTCAGAAGAGGGCAGTTAGGTGAATTAATGATTCATCTCTAACAGAGTCTCTCCACTCACTGTCTCATAGATGTACTGTTTTTGCTGCATGCCTCTTCTACAGATACTTCCATGGGCACCGTTCTTCTGAATTGGCTTCTATAATTCCCGCTCTCTCTTTCAAAACAGTCCGAACATGTGCCGCTACCAGCCAACATCCATTTACTGTCCAACTTCAAACTCACAGAAAGAACTTTTCATCTTCCTCATTTATTCATTCAACTGCCGTTTTCAGGAACAACCTTCCTTCGAACGTATTTCCTGAAAATTGCAGTCGACAGAAGTTCAAGTCCAATTTAACAAATAACTTCTTTCGTCTTGTCAACCTCCAACCCAAGCACGGTACTAAGTACTATTGGTTCTAATACCTCTCGTGTTTGGGGTTTACACAAAAAAAAAACCTTGGGAGGTGCAATATGGCCACAGAAGCCGATGCGCCAACAACTACCAAATCAAAAAAAAAAGTAATGCCCACAATTACTCCCCATGCAAGAATTTAGGACAAAAGCTGGCTTTTTTCCTTATTCTCTTTCCATATACAGGGAGTTCTCGCTTTACGAGTTCCCAGGTTTACGAGTTTTTTTCCCCAAGTATCAAGTATCAGCAAAATCGAAAATATGAACATTAATTGCAAAAAATGAATGTTAAACATTCATAAATATCGCATTCCAAACCGTGTGCTTAGCTGTACAATACAGCGTTTCCTGCTTTACAATATTAATCAGTTCCAGAGATACCATCATATCGTTAAAATATCGTAATGCGAACCCAAAAACACATTGTTTTTTATTAATTTGTATCAAGCTCTCGGAAGTTGAAATTTTCGCTGTATTAACTAAGCTATTTCTCTAAAATGTCATTTTTAAGGTCACGAGCATGACTTTAAAAATATAAAATATAAAGGGCCATATAAAAGGTCATGAGCATGGTTTGTAAATTGTATTAGTTACCAATTCAAATCGTTAAAATGCACTACACTTTCATCGTTATCATATGTTCCCCTTATAAGAATGAATTTTAAATGCTTTTGTGATATTTTTCTAAAGCACATTTCTGGAAGTTGCGACCATAAAACAATTTGCACTTTCTGGTTTATTGGGCTTTTCTGTTACTGCAAGCAATTATAAATGGGTAGTAATCTCAATCTTCTTGCATTTGCAAAAATACCGATAGCTGGAATTGTGTGGGTTTTTACGTTATTATGGTGAAATGTGTTTATGTTTGCTATTTACTGAAAATCTTCAGTCATATAAAAAACATAAATAAAATTTTCAGAATCTTCTTTTCATTCCTTTTATTTTAAGCTTCGTAAACTTGTTACTCCACGCGAATCGTGTTAGTTGTAAATCTTCAATCATATAAAAAATATAAAAAATTTTCAGAATCTTCTCTTCATTCTTTTTATTTTAAGCTTCGTAAACTTGTTACTCCACACAAATTGTGTTAGTTGTAATTTGTGTGTGCCGAAAATGCTTATACATGCAATTGTGAAATTTATAATTAAAAGAGAAGATTATCTTTGAAACAAATGCCTCTTTGAAACATTTCTGAAGAAGAGACTCCTTGTGCAACAAACCAACGAGTGACGAGCCAATAATGAGTGATCAACGAGTATGCATTTAGTCGATGATGAAGAATAAACATTCTTTAACATTTGTAAGTCGTAAATGATTTCTCTATTATTATAATTTGCTTGATTTTTTAGGCTACATTTTCATTTCTTTCGATAAATCAATCATTGTTTAACCATAAACTAATTAGCTAACTAATTTCATTGTTGAGAACGTAGCCTCTATTTTTAACCATACGTATATGGGAAATAAATTCCTGCTTTACGAGTTTTCGCTTTACAAGCGCGTGCTAGGAACGAATTAACTCGTAAAGTCAAGAACTACCTGTATTGCAATTTCAACACCTTTGGAATTAAACCTCACCTGGATGGAGTCGTTCCTGAAGAAAACCCCAGGTAAGAGTATTCTTCTGCCTTAAAATATATAATATTCCTTTAAAATTTCTAAAAATAGTCTATGCTACTACCCTTTTCAAAAAAAAAAAAATCCACTAAGTTTATTTGAAATTCATAATGTGATCGCAGATCCTCTACAAGGAAAAATTACAATAAATTATTAGCATTTGTCAAATTTTATGAAAATTAGCGGGTCTCGACTACTCAAGTTGTCTGTAACTATCTGCCCTACTATGGAATATTATTCTCACACTGGGGCAGTGTCCCTATAACTTCTCTCAGACTTATAGATTCCATTCAAAAGTTGGCAGTTAGGTTAATTAATGACTCATCTCTTATACAGTCTCCCCACTCTATGTCATATAAATGTTCTGTTTGTACTGCTTACTTCGATGGGCACTGGTCTTCTGAATTGGCTTCTGTAATTCTCTCTCTCTCTCTCTCTCTCTGTTCCAAACCAGTCAACATCCACGTACTATTCAACTTCAAACTCAGAGAACCAATTTTCTTCTTCGTCATTTTATCCCTTCAACTTCCACTTTTCCGGAACAATCTCCATTCACACGTATATCTTGGAAATTACAATCTACGGAAATTCGAGTCTAATGTCAACAAGTATCTTCTTTCATCTTCTCAACCCACACCTGGCACTAAGTACTGTAAGTTCTAATGCCTTTTGTGTGTGAGGTTTTCATTAAAAAAAAAAAAAAAGTTCCTTTTTGTAAGAACAATAAAAGATAACTATGGGCAATTATTTAGGAAGCAGTAAAATGAGTAGAGAGAGAGAGAGAGAGAGATTTGCAACTAGTAGATTTATAATAATGCATGAGTAAAAGCATCTTTTATATTTCCAAGATGCATTTTTATAATGCATTAAACAAAGTTTTCTCCACTTTGAAATATTTAACATGAATTTTCTCTAAAAAAATTAAATATCACAAATATTAGAATTTTTGTTATACCAACATGGTAAACTTATGTGATATGTTGATACAGCTATCTTGACTAAGATCCTTTTGTATCTTATATTGTATGTGATTGTATATCATATTATATATTTAGATATGATATTATATATCATATGATATACATCATATTATATCACATAATACAGCTCCCGGCTAACGTACTACTCAGTTTAGGGAAATTCGACTTTACCCAAGTTTTTTGCCAGCCAGTGCAAACAAAAAAATCATGTAAACGTATTTTGCATCCGTAAGAATAAATGGAGGTATCGTAAAAATATCATAATGTGAATCCAGTAACACATTATTTATTTATTTATTTTTTTTTTGGTAAATCGTTCCAAGACCTTGGAAGTCGAAATTTTCGCTATATAACTAAGCTATTTATCTCTCTAAAAGGTCATTTTTGTAATGGAAATTGCGCTACACCTTCATTGTTATCATATGTTCTGTTATACGAATCAATTTTGAACACCTTTGTGATATTTTTCTAAAACATTTCTGGAGGTCACTAACATAAAACAATAAAAACAATTTGCACTTTCTGCTTTATTGGGCTTTTAGGCACCTCCGTAGTCAGGTGGGCAGGAGCAGCAGTGCGTAGCACACACTTCTTGATTAAACCAAGGTTCGAGCCTGTGAGCCACCAAATACGGAGGATGCGGAAAGGTCAGGGAATGACCGCCGCATTTCCCCGGAGCAATATGGCCTTAGTTGCTAATGCTTCTAAAAAAAAAAACCAAATAATAATAATAATTGAGCTTTTCTGTTAGTGCGATCTATTATAAACAGGTAGTAAACTCGATCTTATTGTATTTGCAATAATACCAATTGCTGAGTTTTTAATTGTGCGGGTTTTTACATTACTGTACTATGGTGCGATGAGTTCCCCTTCACTGAAATCTTCGGTCATATAAAAAACATAGATAAATTTTCAGAATCTTGTCTTCATTCCTATTTACTTATTACAATGGTGAAGGGAAAGGGACCAACGGAAAGTGCAAGTGCTGGCAGTGCTAGGAAACGGGCGCCTCCGTAGCCAGGTGGGCAGGAGCAGCAGTGCGTAGCACATGCTTCTTGATTAGACCGGGGTTCGATCCCGGTCTAATCAAGATGGGGATAGGTCAGGGAATGACCACCACATATCCCCGGAGCAATATGGCCTTAGTTGCTAATGCTCCTAAAAATCAAATAACAAACAAACAACAAGCCTAGGAAACAAAACAAAATTGATTTAGAAATGAAGGTGATTAATTCAGAAGTATGAAGCAGGACAAAGTTTGTCATCTATTGCACGGAATTAGGTCTCGCTGCTTCAACAGTGAATACTATTTTAGCTTTAGCATTAGTAAAGTCACATGATGCAAGAAGCGTATTGGTTGTATGCATTAGCATAGGCATTTGATGCAAGAAAGCAAGCTTATGCAGCATCAGCCAAAAAAAAAAAATAAATAAATAAAAAAATAACCACTTCCACTTCACCCCTCTGTTCGTTAGAAATACCTGTCCAGCTGAGCCTTAAACTTATTTAGGCTATCAACTTCCACGACAAGGGATGGAAGTTTATTCCACCAACCAACTACCCGCTGGCTAAAGGCAAATTTCCTCACGTCTATCCTACATCTGTCTTTTCTCAGTTTGAATTTATGCCCTCTCAGGTGATTATTCTGAGCAAGAGGAAGAATCCCATCAGGATTGAGCATGCTCAAACCATTCAAGGCTTTATACACCTCTATCAGATCACCTCGCCGGTGCCTAGTCTCCAGACACTGTAATTTGCAAAACTTAAGCCTTTCTTCGTAAGAGCACCCCTTTGTTCCATTCACTAATCTTGTTGACCTTCTCTGTACTCGTTCCAGCATCTCTACATCCTTCTTGAAATGAGGTCTCCAGACCTGTATACAGTACTCCAGGTGTGGTCTGACCATTGCCTTACCCCTGCTAGAAAAATTGCTATATATCATCGACAATACACCATGAGCTACTCTTGCAGCCTGTCTGCACTGCTCAGAAAACTTCATATCTGCCTGCACAACCACCCCCAGAAAGCAAGCTTAAATAGCATCAGCCAAAAAAAAAACTCATTTCACCCATCCACTCACTCCAAATGTTTGTCTAGCTCTGCTTTGAATCTATTTAAGCTATCAACTTCTACAATGACAGATAGAAGTTTGTTCCAGCAATCATCCAGCGAGTGGCTGATTTCTTGAACAAACTTCCATCTGTCATTGTAGAAGTTGATAGCTTAAATAGATTCAAAGCAGAGCTAGACAAACAATTGGAGCGAGTGGATGGGTGAAATTAGTTTTTTTTTTAGCTGATGCTATATTAGCTTGCTTTCTTGCATCATGTGCCTTTACTAATGCTGAAATAGTTGCCACTGTTGAAGCAGCGAGACCTAATTCCATGCAATAGATGACAAACTTTGTCCTACTTCGTACTTCTTAATTAATCATCTTTATTTCTAAATTTTATTTATTAATTTTAAAGGAAAGTGCACGTATAAAAGAACGTGTTAAAGGATCAACGCATTTAAGATCAACTGTGATTGCAACGTTCAGGTGCTATATCGAAGATGGAAAAGCTATTAATAATGTGGATGGAAAATCAGATTCAGAAACAAGTGCCCCTTGAGTCCAATGGCCATTTAAGCAAAAGCAAGAAGTATTTATGAAGATATTAAGGATAAGTACTGCAAACCCCAAGCCCAGTTCGTAGCAAGCAACAGGTTTTAATAGGTTCAAGCATCGCACTAGGTTCCAAAACATTAAAGTATGCAGTGAAGTCACCAGTGCTGATTCCGCAGCTGCAGAGAAATTTTGTGATGTGTTGAAAAAAATGCAATCTAAATCTCCACAGCCCTCAACTTCTGCAGCAGTGTGCTTATCAGCTGGAGAGGTAATTCTGGCAATGATGCTCAAAAGGTAAAACTTTCAGATGTTATGCCTGTCTCCTCTCTCTCTTTTTGTAATTTTATAATTTTGAAATTTTTGTAATTTTGTACACTTTTGTAATTTTTCCTGTGCATGAGATAAAAAAAATTGAATAAATAATTCTATTTACGTGTTTATCGAACATTTCTTTTTTGCTTCAATCAAATTTGCGAGTGCTGCATAAGCATTTACGTAAAATTTCGAGTTACGTAGAGTTCAACGTAACCCAACTCTTATGTAAGTCAAGGAGTAGCTATATATAACTGTAACGAATAGCAGTTTATTTCATCCTCCCCCACCCAGAAAACTGAAATTACTTCTTTATTGTGCAGAGTAAATAGATACCAAAACTTATAATGATGTCAATTCTTAATTTTAACTTATAGGAGATACTTAATCAGTTGGCTAGATTAAGTATAAATGCATGTGGTCATCTTGGTGGATACTTCCAGAATGAAGGTGAAGAAATTCCTCAGAACCTCAGAGTACAGCATGCACTTAATGCATTACTGACACCTTATCTTACAAAGCAACTCAGTATACAGTCTTGTACAGAGGTAAGCACCATTTTAAAAATTGAACCTAGTTCCTATGTATGTTAATTTTATTTTTTTATATCTTGTTTTTTTGTTTATATTGTTTCATTTGGAAAGATCCTTAGGATTTATTAAGACATATCTAGTACTTTCATTAATCCCACCTAAAAAAAAAAATTATCCCACTACCTTAACTGATTTGATATATTATTGTGATATCTCATCAGAGACTGATTTTATTCTTAAGTATTGTATTCCATGTTACATTTAGACTGAAATCTTGAAGGATGAAAGATGGTCTCAAAAATGCGCAAGCAAAGGCATGGTGCAAAGATTGTCTGATTGGTCTGAATTTCTTTTCCCATTATTTGATCTCTTTAGTTAGTGAGTATAAATGGGCCTGTTGTACTGGGGTCCATGGCGAAATGAAATAATGATAACGTATAATCCAGTAAAATATCTTTAATATAAATACTTCGTAGCTTTCGAGACAATCGTGTCTCTTTTTCAACAGAATTTCAAATTTTGTTGAAAAAGAGAAACGATTGTCTCGAAAGCTACAAAGTATTTATATTAAAGAATATTTTACTGGATTATATGTTATCATTATTTCATCTCTTTAGTTAGTCATTATAAAACAATGTATACCTAATTTATCTAAAGTACTTGGATTTCTGCTGACTCATGTTCCCTTATGACAGAAGGTCCATAGTCTGGGTCAAAGTGCACAGACCAACGAGGAGAATTACATTGGCTTAATGCAGCAGTTTCTCATTACCTTCCTCTAATGCCACACTACTCCAATTTGTGCAGCTGTCTTCCATGTGTAACAGTAACAAAAGCCTTTCTAAGATCCAAATATATGATATCAAAGTTATTCCCTGCATCCAGTTCCTTTAAAACCACATCATGATATCCAATCAGATTGGTCAAACAAGACTTCCCCTTAACAAAACCATGCTGTGTCCGAGCTATGACTGAAGCCTTGTCTAGATGATCCTGCAGTGCTTCTTTAACCAGTGCCTCCATTAATTTCCCTGGAACAGAAGTTAAACTAACAGGTCTATAATTACTTGTGTTACCCTTTGATCCTCCTTTCTGAATTGGAGTTATTTGCACATCTCCAGTCCATTGGTACCTTCCCTGAGTCCAAGGAAGCTCTCATAATTATGGCTAAGGGTTTGCTTACGTCCTTTGCTGTCTCCTTTAATATTACTGGATAGATCCCATCCACCCCTGGTGCCTTTTTTTATGTTTATCTTAAACAATTTCTCCTCCACTTTCCTCTCAGTTATTACAAAATCATCTAGCTCACTGCTAGAGTTTAATTCACCTCTGGCATTCACCTCCCTGAATAACTCCTCATGTGTGCATATAGAAGCAAAATACTCATTTAGTTTGTTAGCCACCTGAGCAGGATCATCAACAGTTGAACCATCAATATCCATTGGACCAATCTGATTCTTTCCTTTACTTCTAGAGTTTACATAGGTAAAGAACTCTTTGCAGTTTTTCTTTGCATCCTTTGCTAAAGATTTCATCTGCCTTTGCCTGCCTAATCTCCTTTGTGACTTAGTTACAGACCAGTTTATATCTATCATTGGCTGCCATGTCACCCATTAATTCATGTATCCCACGCATTTTTCTTCTCTGCCATATGTCTCATTAGTTCATCTGATATCCATTTAGGCCTAAACCTTGAACAATATTTCTTAGTTGGTATGTAAAGCCTAGTAGTTTCCAAGATTAATTCTTTAAATGCCTCGCATTTTGAATTTGCTGTTCGCAACATCATCTGTTGGTCCCACCATACAGAATTTACGGAAACAAAAACCCTTCCCTTGACCCCTGATGGTAGTTTCCTCTTTAAGTAAATCCCACTTCAGTACACTGTGATCACTGCCACCTAGTGGTTCCTTTATCTGCAGATTCTTAATGCATGACAAATCACTACTGATAATTAAATCAAGAGTATTACTCCCTCTAGTTGCCTCGTGAACATGCTGATGTAGAAAACTATTATCCAATAAATCCACAAAAGCCTTGCTAGTGTGTGAATGACCAACCCACAAATTCCAATCAATCTCTGGGAAATTAAAACCCCTATTATAAGACACTCTGATTTACTGGCCCACTCTATTTCCCTGTACAGTTTTTTATTATACTCATCAGAGTCATTAGGCCTATGACACACTCCTACTCTCAATTTTGATTTCCCAGTGCTTATGTCACACCAAACCGACTCGATACTGCACTGTCCAGTGATGTTGACTGCCTGCACTTCCGTTGGATTTTATGTATTTGTTAACTAATAGCATAACCCCTCCTCCCTTCCTGTCCTGTCTATCCACATTGTACTCCCCAAATTCCACTTCTTCATTCCTCATATCTGTGTGACATCCCAACAATATCTGCCTTTGATGTTTTTACCGACACCTCAAATTCATCAAATTTATTTACCAAACTCCAAACTCCTAGCATTGGTGTATATGCAAGTATACATGCACCAGTTCCTATTCTTCACAACCCATGTTTTTACTTGTACTGCAATGGCTCCCAGCCGCCTCTGAAAAACCCTTGTTTTCCAGGCTGCTGCTCATTCCAGTAGAAGCAGTGCAAGAATCACTTTCACCTCAGCCAGCAGCTACTGTTAATCTATTATTCCCTTTACCCCCCCCTCCCAAGCTAGCAGTTTTCTGACCCACCTAACACTGCCTCGATAGATCAAATATTCTTGCACCCTTTCTATTTAAGTGTATCCCATCCCTGTAGAAGCAGTCTCTCCTGTTAACAAGCACAGACCAGGCTGAGAAAAATTCTTGCCTTTGAGCCTTGCACAATCTCTTCAGGGCCGAATTGATCGACAAGGCTCTCATCATATACTCCCTCCTGTCATGTCTGGGCAGAATTGCAGACACTTTCAAATTCGACCATAATTCACGGCTTTTTTTTCAACAGTGACCTGTACTTGCTAAGTAATTCCGCCGGTCTCCTACTCTTAATATCCTTAGTGCCAACGTGTACAACATTATCACCTTTTGTACCCTTAAAAGATGATATTAAGCTAACACTATCTAGTATGGGATATAACATTGTATCTTGTAACAATGGCAGCAAGCTACGAACGGTAAATCTACGGACACTAAGTATTAATTAACTTCCAAAATCTCACTATCTAAATTCAGAATAAACCAAGGATCTTGGCTAGGTCTATAAGCTACTTATAGAAAATAATTTAATAATATAACAATTAAGTCAATAAAGAAAATAATAATTCATATGTTGCTTCTATTGAGGCATGCGATTGTTAGAGGATCATGGAGTTCCCCAGGGTTCGGTGTTGGGCCCATCGTTGTTTTGTATATTTATCAGTGATATCGATGAAGGTATATCGGGTTTAATGTCTAAGTTTGCAGATGATACAAAGTTTGGCAGGGTTGTTAACGACAGTAAAGACAGTATGCTACTCCAACTGGATCTAGATAAGTTAGGAAAATGGGCTGAGAAGTGGCAACTGAAGTTTAATATTGACAAATGAAAAGTACTGCATATGAGTAGCAGTAACTGATGAGAAACATACCAACTGTATGGTACTACACTCGGGGAAGTGGAAAGTGAAAAAGACCTGGGGGTAATTGTGCAATCAAATATGAAGTTCACTGAGCAATGCAGACAGGCTGTCAGGGCAGGTCATGGAGTCTTGTCAATGATATATAGGAATTTTGCTAGCAGGGACAGGAAGGTGATTATCCCATTATACAAGGCAGTGGTCAGGCCATACCTAGAGTACCGTGTACAGGTATGGAGGCCTCATTCTAGGAAGGATGTAGCGTTGCTAGAATGAGTACAAAGAAGGGCAACAAGATTGGTGAGTGGAAAAAAGAACAAAAAGAAAAAAAAAAGAACAAAGAACAAAGAAAGCTCTTACCAAGAAAGTCTTTAAGTTCTGCAAATTACAGCTCCTGGAGATTAGGCACCTGCGAGGTGATCTGATTGAGGTGTGTATAAGGCCTTGAATGGGTTGAGCAGGCTGAATGCTGATGAGATTAACTTGAGGGGGCACAGTTTCAAATTGAGGAAAGATAGTTATAGAATAGATGCGCAGAAATTTGCCTTTAGCCAGCAGATAGTTGATTGGTGGAACAGGCTTCCTTCTTTTGTTGCGGAAGCTAATAGCCTAAATAAATTTAATGCTGAGCTGGACAGGCATTTGGAAGGAATGGAGGGGTGAAATGGGAGGGTTTTTTTTTTTTTTTTTTTTTGCTACATAAGCTTGCTTTCTTGCATCGTATGCCTCTACTAATGCTAATGGTTGGAAGATGTCGAGACTTGCTGCGGTTCCACTGGGAGCACCAATTATATGGACATAAATAGATAGATGAAGGACAAAAACATAAATAGATGTATATTTACTTTCTTTACACTAAATTTATTTACTGTGCTAGGAGTATAGTAAATAAATTTGGTGAATGCACTAACAGAAACAGGATATTCAACAAACCTTTTGATATTAGTATTAGTAATGGCTATTAGTATTAGCACCAGCCAAAAAAAAAAAAAAAATTTTAAATAATAATAATAAAATAAAAGGAAATAGAAAACCTATGCATTTCTCTCCTCCTGTAGGTAACTATCCAGCTGACCTTTGAATTTCCCCAAACTGTCAGCCTCAACCAAGCAACATGTAGGTAACTTATTCTAGTAATTTCAAATTCACTGGCTAAAATAAAACTTCCTGCAATCCAATCTAAACATCTCCTCCCATAACTTGAATTTATGACCCCTAGTTCCAGAATTATTTATAACCATGAAAATTTTATCCCTTTCTTCCACTATTGACTTTAGTTCAGCTCCACCAAATGTATAAGATATCTTCAAGTTGTTCCCTAGACCTTGCATTTTGCTGAATTAAAGCACAGCTTCCACTTTTCTGACCATCCCTGAAGAAGCTCTCTGCTTGGTGTTTATTATTAACTGCTCTACTGATCTTTACATCACCTGAAAATTGAGACATCACACCCTCTATCCTTTCATCAACGTCATTTAAGAAAATCAAAAACTACAGTGGTCCCAAAACTGATCCTTATTTGAATCCCTCTTCTTACATTAATCCAACTGAGCAATAACCATTTATCACAACACTGTCTCCTCCCTGAAGTCATCCTGCTATCCATCTAAGGATTTTCCCTGTGACTCCAACCTGTTTCAGCTTATAAAGTAACTACACATGTGGGACTGAGTCAAATGCTTTGTTGAAATCTAAATAAACAATGTCAAAATTATTCTCTTAATCCAGCTCATGAGTAACCCTGTCAAAATAGCTAACCAGATTTGTTACATGTGATTTTCCCTTTACAAAACCTTCAGAATTCCATTTCCAACTACATTCTTAGAACCACCTTTATGTATTAGCATTACATTGGCACTTTTCCAATCCAACAGAATCTCTCCTGATTTCAGTGATTCTCTCATAATTAACTTTAATAGTTCAATGCATTCACTTGCTACCTCCCTTAAAATTATAGGGTATATGCTGTCAACCCCAGGAGCCTTACTTGCCTGGGGTTGACTCGAAAGGCTCGAAAGTTTTTTAATTAAATAATTATGTGAAATTTCAATATCGTTAATTGCATAGTTTTCGAATTCACTCCCATAATTTCTTATTGACATAAAAAGGTTTTTCTTCTGTAAATATCAAAATAACTAGTGAGTTCATCTGCAACATCAGCTGGGGTGTCTAATACTATCCCATGTACATCTGATTTGTTCTTCTCTTCTTTGCATTTATATAAATGGGAAGAATTCATTATACACATTCTTTGTCCTCTTTGCCAGCAATTTCTCATGGGCTTTGTCAGCCTTACCTTTTCTGTAGCAGTATTATAGATCAATTTGTAAGATAAATAAATTTGGTGAATACACTAACAGAAACAGAATATTCAAGAAACCTTCTGAGATAAACCTTGTCTATTTTTACTGCTTGCAAAAAACACTTTAAAATCATGAATTGCTGAGCCAAAGCAAAATAGCAAGCTAACATACCAAAAATTTAAAAAGAAAGTTTGAAGTAAAAATTTCAACGTCTGACAAGATGGACCAGATCTCCATCTTATTAGATGCCACAAGACCTTAGTGAATAAATGGTTTTGTTTTTACCACTGTATCTCACTTTTAGCCAGGTCAAGAAGCTGTGGCCCTATGTTGTGGCTCTTTGAACCACAACACTCTTACATACTTGGAAAGAGACCTAAATATGAAAAAGATAACTTTGCAATAAACTAGTATATGCTCCCAGACAGCATACCCTCTTGATAGAAACTTAAAAGAATTCTTAAAAAAAAAAAAAAAAAGCCTAGAACTTAGGTCAGGTTTCCTTGCTGGTGCCTGGTTTCCATGCATTGCAATTTGAAGAACTGAAGTTTATCATGCTAAGAGAGTGCCCATTATTTGTTATTGACCAATCTTCTTTTCTGCACATATGCCAAAAGTTCCATATCCTTTTTAAAATGAGGGTTCTAGATCTGTTTTCAGCATTCAAGGTTCAGACTGAACATCGCTTTATACAATAGCATAAACACCTTCTTGTCCCTATTGGAAAAATTTCTGTATATTACTGACAGAACCCCTTGAATCAGTTGCCCCAGCAGCCTGCCTGTCTGTGTGCTCAGAGAGTTTCATATCAGATTGTACAAATCCTTCTGGGTCATTTTTCACCCTCCACCACATTGAGTGTGGAACCAAAGCAACTGGTATGTTATTCTGGGATTACTGTTACTGACTGTTTAGCTTTACTTGCCCATCTGCCTGATGTTCCTAGGTTCTGTTGCAGTAGTATGCCTGATTCCTGTCATTACTACACTACCAACCTTTGCATCATATGCAAAGTAAACTTGATATGCCTTCGTTAGGTTTGTTAAATATTGAAAACAGTAAGGAGGTCGGAACTATACCCTGGGGCTCCACTAATTTCGATAGTCCAAGAATAGCGGTGCCCATTTATAACCACCCTCTTACTTCTTCCACTCAACCATTCCTTTATCCATAGCAATATTTTGCCTCAGTGGCACATGAACACCATGGCAAGATCCAAACTTCCTTACATTTCGAGGGTACAGCTCTAAAACGGTGTTCGCAGGCCGGCCACTAGTTAGTACACTGGACCGAACCCATTGATGATAACTCTCTAGGAGACTTCCGCATCAGCTAGTGTATAATTTGCTACCTCTGCTGCCAGATACTGACTGGAGGAAGTCCGAGTAGTGTGTATACAGGGGGCATTGTCGAGGCCATGTTATATCAAGAATCTGGGTATATTCTTATCGATGTGTAGGCCATATCCAAAACTTTCATTACATCATACAGCATGTCCCCCACTTTTTCTTATTATTGAACACACCACGAATTGTGAAACTAATAGAGCAAACTTATCTGCGAAAAGATCTAAAACTCCGCAACACTTCCTAGTTCATTTCACAAATATACATGGTCTCAGTTCAAATCCCAATGATATCCATTTCCACTTACAGTCTGCCAAACCCCATGTACTTCTTCTGACAAAATCTCAGTTATTGGTTGATTCAACTACTGCTCATCTCAGTTTCCCAAATTCTTCGCTGTATGATTCCTTTCACCTTAAATGTGATACTTGTGCATATGTCCATTCCGATATTCCCTGTCAGAGACTTGGTTACTTGGAATCTCCTCTTTTCGATCTTCTCTGGCTTAAACTCTCCCTACCTCATTGTGCCAAATTCTTCTGTTGTCTCTACTGTTCTCCCAACTCCACTAATCACTTGGAACTCTTTGACTTCCTCTCTTTGCCACTTGACTTTCTCCAGTCCAACTTTCGTAACAGTGAGGTAATTTTCCTTTATGATTTTAATGTTCACAACTACAGCTGACTTCCATTTTATAGTCACACAGGCCCAGCTTGTCGAGACGCTGAGGCTTTTGCAATTTCTAATGACCTCGCACAGATTGTTCATTTATCTACCAGAATACAGGACAGTCCTAACCATACAGCCAACACGCTTGATCTTTTTCTCACAAACCACCCCTCTAAGTACACAGTCGAAGTGAGTGGTCCTTTAGGCACCTCAGATCACAGCTTGGTGGTGTCCCTTCTCCCATGGCTATTCCCAACCTCATGTTATTTGGCATTACAAGAATGTAAAATGGAATGACCTGCTAGATTTCTTTTCCTTAGTCGAATTACTATTTCAAAACTTCTGATTCCAACGTTTGCTCAGATTGTCAGTGAAATTATTCTTGTAGGAATGGAATCCTTTATTCCACACTCCACTTTAAAATCTCATCCTTTATCTAAACCTTCGTTTTCCAATAAATGTACTAAGGCTGTTCAAGAGAAGAATGTTGCATATCGTAATTGGCTTGTTTCCAATTCTTCAGTTTCATTTCCTGCCTACACCAAAGCTTGTGTATTAATGTATTAAAACTCGTGTATTAATGATCTTGGTAAAATACCTCCCACCATTCCCAACACATGCTATTCAATGCCTCCTGTGGTCTTCCGACAAAGGGATGTCAGGAGGATTTTGACGAATCTTGATGCTAAGAAAGCTCCAAGTCCTGATGGTATTTCTCCACTTGTTCTCAAAACCTGAATTTACTCCTGTTCTTTGCCGCCGTTTTTCACTTTCTTATTCCAAAGGTGTTTTTCCTTCTGCTTGGAAATTTGCTCATATCCAGCCAGTTCCTAAAAAGGGGTGACAAATTCCTCCCATCCAATTATCATCCCATTTCAATTACTTTTACTCTTTCTAAAGTAATGGAGAAATCAATTAACAGCCAACTCTTAAACTACCTAGAAACCTTCCATCTGATCAACGATCGCTAGTATGGATTCCATCAGTGTCAATCCACTGGGGATGTTCTGGTTTATGTTACCCATTTATGGACAAATTCAATGGAAAAGTTCTGTGAAACATAAGCAGTTGCTCTTGACATCTCAAAGGCTTTCAGTTGTGTTTGGCATAAAGGTCTTGTAAACAAGCTTCCATCTTTTGGTTTGCCAACTATTTTTTAATTGTTTATCCAGTTTTCTCTCTGACTGTTCGCTGAGGGTGATGTTAGATAGCTCTCTGTCTTCTAACTTTTCCACTAATGCTGGTGTCCCTCGAGGTTCAGTTCTTTTCCCCACTATTTTCTTCTTGTATATTAATGACCTTCTTTGATTGACCAGAAATCCTATCCATAGTTTTGCTGATGATAGCACATTGCATACCACTTTCTAGTTTGAGAAACCTTGCCCTACTCAATCAGCTTCAACTTCTTGAAAGCTGCTACCAATTCCTTAAATGCCGATCTTCAGGTTTTCTCCAATGGGGCAAAGACAAATTAGTTGATTTCAATCCTTCTAAAACTCAATCTTTTCTTATATCTCAAAAAAATGATTCTTCTGCTCCTGTGCTTATCTTTGGTGACACTCCGATTTCTAGGCAAGTTGATATATCTCTTTTGGGGATTACCCTGACTTCTAATCTCTCTTGGCACAAGCACATTACAAATATTGCTTCCTCTGCATCTAAAAAACTTGGTTCTCACTTTTGCTCTCGGCGTTACTTTTCTTCCAAACAACTGCTCACTCTATATAAATCGCAAATCCGCCCAGCCATGGAATATTGTTCCCACATCTGGGGTGGTGCCCCCAAAACCTCTCTCAGGCTTCTTGATTCCATTCAGAAGAGGGCAGTTAGGTTAATTAATGATTCATCTCTAACAGAGTCTCTCCACTCACTGTCTCATAGATGTACTGTTTCTGCTGCATGCCTTTTCTATAGATATTTCCATGGGCACTGTTCTTCTGAATTGGCTTCTATAATTCCTGCTCTCTCTTTCAAAATAGTCTGAACACGTGCCGCCACCCACCAACATCCATTTACAGGCGAGTAAAAAAAATAAAAACACTGTTCCAATTTGTACATTTGTCTTTCATGCTGAGTAGTGTTAAAAGCTTTGTGGAAATCTAAGTATATGGTGTAAGAATTATTTTTGCATCCAATTCCTTTGTTCTGCATCATGGTGTCCAGTCAGATTCGTTAGACAAGATGATCTCTTAATAAATCCAAGCCCTGACTTACTATATAACTGCATTTTTTAGTTTTCTTGCATTACTGACTTGTAATGCAACTTATTTGATCTTATTTAATCAATGACTCCATTATTTTCTCTGGAATAGAATTCAAGCATAAAAAGTGTGTAATTACTCACTTCACCCTTTGTGAATAAGAGAGCCATTTGCACATCTTCAATCTATTGGGACCTTTCCTGAATGCAATGATGCCCTCATAATTATGGCTAAAGGTTAGCATTAGCATTAGTAGAGGCATTTGATGCAAGAAAGCAAGCTTATGCAGCATCAGCCAAAAAAAAAAAAAAAAAAAAAAAAACCCACTTCCACTTCACCCCTCTGTTCGTTCAAAATACCTGTCCAGCTGAGCCTTAAACTTATTTAGGCTATCAACCTCCACCACAAGGGATGGCAGTCTGTTCCACCAACCAACCACCCGCTGGCTAAAGGCAAATTTAGGCACGTCTATCCTACATCTGTCTTTCCTCAATTTGAATTTATGCCCTCTCAGGTGAATTTTCTGAGCTAGAGGAAGAATCCCATCAGCATTGAGCATGCTTAAACCATTCAAGGCTTTATACACCTCTATCAGATCACCTCGCTGGTGCCTAGTCTCCAGACACTGTAATTTGCAAAACTTAAGCCTTTCTTCGTAAGAGCACCCCTTTGTTCCATTCACTAATCTTGTTGCCCTTCTCTGTACTCGTTCCAGCAGCTCTACATCCTTCTTGAAATGAGGCCTCCAGACCTGTATACAGTACTCTAGGTGTGGCCTGACCATTGCCTTATACAATGGAATAATCACCTCCTTATCCCTGCTGGAAAAATTCCTGTATATCATTGACAATACTCCATGAGCTACTCTTGCAGCCCGTCTGCACTGCTCAGAGAACTTCATATCTGCCTGCACAATCACCCCCAAGTCCCTTTCATTCTCTACCACTGTCAGTGTAGTACCACAGAGTTGATACGTTGCTCTGGGGTTGCTGTTTCCCATGTGTAGTACTTTGCATTTGTCAATGTTAAACTTCATTTGCCACCTCTCAGCCCATCTGCTGAACCTTTCCAGATCCTGTTGCAGCAGCATAGTGTCAGTAGTGTCCTTGACAACCCTGCCAACCTTTGTATCATCTGCAAACTTGGACATTAAGCTTGATATACCATCATCAATATCATTTATAAATACAGAAAACAATAATGGACCCAACACTGAGCCCTGAGGGACTCCACTAATAACATTAGTCCACGATGAGCAGTGTCCATTGATTACCACTCTCTGTCTTCTCCCCCTCAACCACCCCTTTATCCATAGCAGCAATTTGCCTCCAATGCCACACTGCTCCAATTTGTGCAGCAGTCTTCCATGTGCAACAGTATCAAAAGCCTTTCTAAGATCCAAGTATATAATATCAAAGTTATTCCCTGCATCCAGTTCTTTTGTGACTGCATCATAGTATCCAATCAAGTTGGTCAGGCAAGACTTCCCCTTAACAAAACCATGCTGTGTCTGAGCTATAACTGAAGTCTTGTCTAAATGATCCTGCAGTGCTTCTTTAACCAGTGCCTCCATTACTTTTCCTGGAACAGAAGTTAAGCTCACAGGTCTATAATTACTTGATCCTCCTTTGTGAATTGGGGTCACATTTGCACATTTCCAGTCTATGGGTACCTCCCCTGAGTCCAAGGAAGCTCTCATAATTATGGCTAAGGGTTTGCTTACCTCCTTTGCTGCCTCCTTTAATATAACTGGATAGATCCCATCCACCCCGGGTGCCTTTCTTGTGTTTATCTTCAACAGTTTCTCCTCCACTTTACTCCCAGTTATTTCAAGATTCTGTAGCTTATTGCTAGAGTTGAATACACCTCTGGCATTCCCCTTGCTGAATAACTCCTCATGTGTGAATGTCGATGCAAAATATTCATTTAGTTTGTTAGCTACCTGAGCAGGATCATCAACAGTTGACCCATCAATATCAAGTGGACCAATCTGATTCATCCCCTTCCTTCTAGAGTTTACATAAGTAAAGAACTCTTTGCTGTTTTTCTTTGCATCCCTTGGCAAGGATTTCTCGTAATCTGCCTTCGCCTGCCTAACCTCCTTTGTAACCTGGTTGCATATCAACTTGTATCTATCATAGGCTTCTGTGTCATGTGTTAATTTGTAAGTATCCCATGCATTTTTCTTCTCTGCCATATGCCTCATTAGTTCATCTGACATCCATTTTGGCCTAAACCTTGAACAATATTTCTTAGTTGGTATGTAAAGCCTAGTAGCTTCCAAGATAAGTTCTTTGAATGCTTCCCATTTTGAATTTGCTGTTGGTAACATCATCAGTTGGTCCCACTGTATAGAATTTAAATACTGTCTCAGTCCATCGTAGTCGCCTTTACGGAAGCAATAACCCTTCCCTTTACCCCTAATGGTAGTTACCTCTTTCAGTAAATCCCACTTCAGCACACTGTGATCACTGCCACCTAGTGGTTCATTTATCTGCAGATTCTTAATGCATGAAGAATCACTGCTGATAATCAAATCAAGAGTATTACTCCCTCTAGTTGCCTCCCGAACATGCTGATGTAGAAAACAATCATCCAATAAATCCACAAAAGCCCTGCTAATGTGTGAGTAACCAGCCCCCAAATTCCAGTCAATATCTGGGAAATTAAAATCTCCCATTATAAGACTCTCTGATTTACTGGCCCACTCTATTTCCCTGTACAGTTCCTTATTATACTCATCAGAGTCATTAGGCCTATAGCACACTCCAACTCTCAATTTTGATCTCCCAATGCTTATGTCACACCAAACTGACTCAACACTGCACTGTCCAGCGATGTCGACTGGCTTCACTTCCTTGGTTTTTATGTGTTTCTTAACTAATAGCATAACCCCTCCCCCCTTCCTATCCTGTCTATCCTTTCTGTAGACGTTGTACTCCCCAAATTGCAGTTCTGCATCCCTTATATCTGTGTGACACCACGTCTCTGATATCCCAACAATATCTGCCTTTGATGTTTTGAGCAATACCTCAAATTCATCAAATTTATTTACTAAACTCCTAGCATTGGTGTACACGCAAGTATACCTGCACCTGTTTCTATTCTTAGCTACCCTAACACAACCCATGTGTTTACTTGTACCGCAATGGCTCCCAGCAGTCTCTGAAATACCATGCATCTTGTTTTTCAAGCTTCTGTTCATTCTAATAGAAGCAGTGCAAGAATCTCTTTCACCTCTGCCAGTGGCTACTGTCAATCTATTGGTCTTTGTCTCCCCCCAAGCTAGCAGTTTTCCGACGACCCACCTAACACTGCCTCGATAGCATCAGCAAATATTCTTGCACCCTTTCTATTTAAGTGTATCCCATCCCTGTAGAAGCAATCTCTCCTGTTAACAAGTACAGTCCAGGCTGAAAAAAATTCTACACCTTGAGCCTTGCACAATCTTTCCAGGGCCGAATTGATCGACAAGGCTCTCATCATATACTCCCTCCTGTCGTGTCTGGGCAGAATTGCAGACACTTTCAAATTCAATCCTAATTCTCGGCTTTTGTTCAACAGTGACCTGTACTTGTTAAGTAATTCTGCCGGTCTCCTACTCTTAATATTATTAGTGCCAACGTGTACAACTATATCACCTTTTGTGCCCTTAAAAGATGATATTCACTCTACAACGTCATCAACCTTTGCCCCTGGCAGACATACCCTGGTCCTGTTCCACCTATCTTTTTTACAAAGCATGTTCCCCGTTTCCCTGACAATAGAGTCACCAACAACTACTGGTTCCTTCGGGACCAGCGCATTCTGCCTTGGGGGTTGTCTCTGTGTCACGCGATGCCAAAGTGCAAGCTCTGGCGTTGATGTGGGCAGCTGAGAGCTTGATGGGCCCCTCAATTTAGTTTCTTCGAGGGCATCCACCCTGTCCTTCAAGCTCTCATATAGGCCCACAAGAACGCCGAGTTGTTGCCTGATATCGATACACTCCTTGCATCGCGCGCACACACAAAGACATCCCCCTTGGCAGTATCATGTCCCGTACCCGATTGCTCTGCAAACATCAAGCAAACAGTGCATTTTATAAAGCTGTGAGTCAGAGGACAACTGCCCCCCTCAGTTCTGCTCTGAGCCACAGCGCTTCCATTAGCTTGAGCCTTTTGCTTTGCTGCTCTGGTCTGAGTCATGATTCTATTAATTTATTAATTAATTATAATTAATTATGTTAAATATAATTAATTATATTACGTTTGTAATCTAAGTCGTTATATGTATTTATTTAAACGTACAATTTAACTGCTAACGATGTTCAACTAACGCTATCTAGTACGGCATACAACTATCGTATCACAATGGCGGGAAAATTGCGAACGTTATCGGAGTCGAAACACGTGGAAACCTTTACCGATACGTTTATGCAATTACAAGGCCGAGTAAAGAATAAATACACCAAGTTAATCAGAAAATCACAAAATAATGTTATACTACTAAATTTAAATCAAAAGTTTTAGAAAAACAATAATTTCAAATCAATAAATAAGAAAAATCCACTTAGCGGCTTGGAACACGACCGTCTCTAGTAGCCTCGTCAGCAGACTCAGAAGGTTTACTTAACCTTCTTTGCTGCTGCTTTTAATATAATTGAATACTTATCAGCCCCTTGTGCCTTATTTACTTTTAGCTTTGACAAAAGATTCTTGTCAGCTATCTTTTAATACCTTGTAATTTAATACCTTTTAATACCTTGTAACTTAATTAACAATTTGTATGTAATATTAATTTTTTTTTTTCCCATGCTATTAGTGCTGTAATTTTTTTTTTTTTTTCTTCTAGTCAAAAAATTATTTTCTAAGAAACATTTCGAAATGCTATTACACTGTGTTCTTGCAGAAAGACATAGACATCAAAAGCTTTATGAATTACAATATCTTCAAATTAGCATGTATGAAATTGAATTTCATTTCCACAGCATGTTACACATTAATTACTTTTATTATTGCTAATTTTCAAAAGACATTCCAAAATATTGCTCTGACTGAAAGACGGATTTGTGTCAAGGTTTGCCAAAGTGTATGTGTGATATATATATGTATGTACAAAATATATAATTAGGAAATTAAGAGATATTTATACTGCCAGATTTGCTGGAATAAGAGGAAATTAGGTAAATAGTTTTGTTGGTTGGTCCTATTTGATAAAAACTAAGTGATTACTGCAAAAACATTTTATGCAGATATTTTTATAATTTCAATTAAAGTTTATTTTTCATGCTCATTCTTAAAAGTATTAGTTAAACTTTTTTTCTTTTGTAGGTTCTCAAAATTCTCAATAGTAATGCAGAGAATCCCTATCTTATTTGGAATAATGGGACAAGGGCAGAACTTACAGAATATCTGAAAACTCAGCGGAAGAGTAAAATTCGTAGTGTAGGTGCATATTTAAAAAATTATATACTCTTAGAAATTTCATTATTTTTACGAGTTTTTAAAGTAGAAATATTAGGGATAGTTATATTAAGATCTTTGTTTTTTTTGATATTCACGTCATTTTTTATAGAAATTTATTTATTATTTTTTATTCCTTAAGCAAATATGTGAAATTCTGGTATGCCTCTTGTTCTATCATAATACCTTTTTCCTGCAAAACTGAAATGGCTAGTCATAAAAATTATCTTTAGTGTCTTTCAGTGAAATATTTATTCATTCACTGAGTTTGATATTATTAATCTCACTTACAAGGGCAGAGTTACTACATATGGATAAATCAGTGTCTCTAAGTGTCCCAATCTGTTTGGAAAAGGGTTTTTTTTTTTTAAACTGTCTGGTCTTGTGGAGATTATTTTATTCTTTCCTTTTATAATTTGTGGCTCTTTAATAACAAACTCAACTGTGGAAAAACATTTGAAAAGTTAGCTGGTGTTACTTAGATTGCTTAGTTGTTCTGTTGAATTGCATTGTAAACAAAAATAGCAATTACTTTAAAATGTGTTTTAATACAAGTTGAGGATATTATAACCTCGTCTTCAAAAAATTAGAAATGAACTGAAAAACATTTCAAGAAAGAGGTGCATTTTAACTTCTAAATGTTGGGATTAAAAAATATCTGATTATGCCTGTTTAGAATATGAATTTTTTTTTTTTATTAAATGACAACCACATTATAAATGTGATTTTTATTTTTCAAGTGATTTGGTATTTTTGGCTAGGAAGTTAGGGGGGGCCACTAATGAAGAATGCTGATATACTTACTATTTGTGAACCTGTTTATTAAAAAAATTAAAAACAAAAAACGTGCCCAAATTTTGATAGTCTCCCACTGATGAAATAATAAAAAAAAAAAAATCTTTCATTTAGAAACTGAAATTTGCTTTAATCAGTGCACATTTGCACCTGCTCCTAATAACATGGCCCTGAGTAATAAGCAATTTTAAAGGCAGATTACACTGATTGGAAATTTTTTTTTTTTTTTACCCCCTTGCTAAAATTCAAGGTAATTGTTATAGATTTGACATTGCTGAATTCAAATATGGCAACCATATTGCTGTAACACCAACACCGACCACTTTTTTTGGGAGAAGAGATTAAAATCAAAAACTATGTCTAGTAAAAATAAAGAAAGAAAAAAGTTCATATATTTTAAAAAATGTTACATACAGTACTTCGTATTGATTAATAGACCTTATTCTGTGTAGAATAAGGTCTATTAATCTTATTAGACTATATGTAGAATAAGGTCTATTAATCTTATTCTACACAGTGTGCCAATTAAATAATGAGACTGACACTACTACAAAAAAATAACACTAACAGCAAAGTAGGGTTATGTATTTTTGAAGTAAACACCTCTGATGTGTACACACTGTTTACATCTTTTTATATAAGTTTTGAAAACCCTTCTGGAACTCTTTCTGGTACCACTTTCAGCTGGTCGGTCACTGCAGCCTGGGTGTCCTCCATCATCCTGTATTGCATTCCTTTCATGGCTGTTTTCATTTTGGGGAACAAAAGGTAATCTGCAGGAGCCAAATCCAGAGAATTGGAGGGTGTTTGATGACTTGAATCAATTTTTTTCCCAAAATATTGCTTGATGTTGATGGCAGAATGTGCGGGTGCATTGTTTCGGCCAGGAATTATCCTCTAACAACTCGCGTCCTTTACAAAAAACGAGAAAACCATTCAAACACTCTTGGTCGAGACAAACATTTATCAGCACAAACTTTTTTTAAATCATCAAAAGTTTCCATAGCACTTTTTCCCAATTTACAATAAAATTTGATAACTGCTTTTTGCTCCATTTTCAATTTTCTGACGACATGCACAAAACTACTATTACTCTTTCCATCATAAATCATAAACTACTGACCAGACAAGTTTTAACCTGCACTCATTGGAAAGAGCACACTCTAGCGGATTTAATCATGTACTATTTAGGCCTCTTACCTTAATACTAAACGCAGAGTGCATGCAGTTTCGTTATTTAATTTGTGCACTGTGTATTTACAAAGATGTTTATCTGATAACAAACACAATTATTTTGTTGTTTTGTGTTTTTTATAATTGTCCATTGGTATCTCCCGTGTGAGATTCCAACGATAGTCTGCCAGCATATTTCGACTCAGTTTTCTCTGCTGTCTTTTTTTTCCATTTGAGAAATATCTGGTGAAATCTTTTAGCTTGTTAGTCCGAGACTGCTCCCAAGTGGACAGGAAACAAATATAAATGGAAATGTAGGAAATGAAACTTTAACAACATGTTGCATCCCAACTCTCTGTACGCTAAAATTAGCTCTCCACAATTTCACTGTAATTTTGTGATTTCCCATTGCCTAAAAAGTTTCGCCAAACATTTTCGAATGCCTTCCAGGCTCTTATTTTTGTAGTATTTAATTTTTTTGTGAATGCCTCATCTTGGAATAACAGTTTGATTTGAGAACCCATAACAAAAACCCTCTTATCTTGGCCTCATTGATTGGAGGAAAGTTTTTCCTCAAACAGGAAAATCCTCCTTTTTTGTCCATTCCTTTCACAATTATTTTTTTAAACCCAGCTTGTGCAATGACTTTAATATTATTTGCCACTACTAATACCTTTAGTATTAATAGTGACATATGATGCAAGAAAGCAAGCTTATAATGCATCAGCCAAAAAAAAAAAACCATATCATCCCTTCCAATAATTTGTCTAGTTCTTCCTTGAATTTATTCAAACTACCTACTTTCAAAACAACAAATGGATATTTGTTCCTCAATTTGAATTTATGCTCCCTTTTTTTGTGTAATGTGAGCAAGAGTAAGAATGCCATCAGCATTGAGCTTGTTGAATCCATTAAAAGGCCTTAAACCTCACTGAAGCCTTTCTTGGTCAGAATACCTTTTTGTTCCCCCTCATCAATTTCGTTGCCCTTCTCTGCACCAATTTCAGCAGTTCTGCGTCCTACCTAAAATGAAGTTTCCAGATCTGTATGCAGTACTCAAGATGTGGCCCGACCATTGCCTTATACAGTGAGATAATCACCTTCTTATCTCTGCTAGCAAAGTTCCTATATATCATTGACAAAAGCCCATGAGCTGTCCTGGCAGCCTGACTGCACATCTCAGAGAACTTCATATCTAACTGCTGAAGGCTCCTCCGTAGCCAGGTGGGAAGGAGCAGCAGTGCGTAGCACACTCTTCTTGATTAGACCGGGGTTCGAGCCCGTCACCACCAAATACGGAGCATGCAGAAAGGTCAGGGAATGACCACCGCATATTCCCGGAGCAATATGGCCTTAGTTGCTAATGCTCGTAAAAACCAAAATAACAAAATAACTAACTGCTGAACAGTGTTACCACTGGGTCTTTCATTATCCACTACCCTGTGTGGTACCACACAGTTATTACATTAATCTGGGAATACAGCAGCCCATATGCCCTACCATACATTTGTCAATGTTAAACTCAACTGCAATTTCTCAGCCCAGCTGCATAATTTTTCTAGTTCTTGTTGCAGTAGCTAACTCTGATTACTGTCATTAATCAACCTTTCATCTGCAACTAAGACTTTAAGCCTGCTATACTTTCATAAATATCATTAATAACTGTAGAAAACAGTGGACCAACACTGAACCCTCGGAGACTCCACTAATAACTTTAGTCCACACAGTGTCTATTAATAACCACTCTGTCTTCTCCCACTCAACTATCCCTTTATCCGTAGCAGTAACTTTCCGTTAATGCTACACTACTCCAATTCGTACAGCGGTCTTTTATGTGCAAAATCTTTCCTGAAATCCAAGTATATAATATTGAAATTATCATTTGCATCCAGTTGTTTAGTTACTTCATCATTAATATCCAATCAGAGACAATATGAACCTTAAAAAATCCATGATGTAACTGTAATATAATTGCATTCCTGTCTAGAATGTCCTGCATTACATCTTTAACTAATAACTTTAACCGTTATTTTTCCCTTAATAGAAGGGAAAATAATGGAGTTACTGGTTAATTTTCTTTATTTAATTAACTTTATTTTTGCTGGAATAGAAGTTAAGCTCAGGTCCGTAATTACTCTTATTTTCCTTTTCCCCACCCCTCCCTTTATGAATTGGTGATACATTTGCACATCTCCAGTCCATATCCATCTTATTCAGGGAAGATCCCAGTGGATCTTCCTGGAATAAGATGCTCTCATAATTATAGCTAAGGGTTTGCTTACCACCTTTGCTGCTTCCATTGATATCATTAGCCTCTGAAAGCTTTAATGTTTTATCACTTTTATCCCATGATCTACATTGTTTTATTTCATTGTATATATTTTATTTTATTGTACAGACAGTATCTTATTTTATCAGTTTTATCTGGCTTAATTATATTATTCTTACTTATTTTATCTTATTATTATTACCACTGCTCCCTTTAATTTTAATTATTTTATTTTATTTCAATAAAAGTTTATAACGGTTGGTGTAGTATCATTGCAGTCGTTATGAACTAATGGCCAGTATTATGAACAGACATATATTCAAGAAGATTTTTGATAATGTATAATAGATTCTCAGTTGCTGCCACCCAGACTACATTGTTTCATAGATTGTTGCCTCCTCAATGGTGCGTAGGCACCCAGAGTATAGGAGTTGACAACCTGGTTATTACTTGATTGCACAATATGAGAAAGGTCAAAAGGTATAAGAAAGCTTAAATTCTGAGCAGTTTTAGATCAAATTATTTAAACTACAGAAAAGGTATATAACTATTGTACAGTTAATGAATAGAATCGAATGCTCATAGCCACATAAAACTGCATAATTGTCATCTCATATTGTAAATCCCTTTACAATAAGTTCATGATTCTTGCACTTTAAATAAGTAACTCCTCTTGATGACAAATTCAACAGAGATTTAGAAACATCACTAAATCAGTTGTTAAGTAGAGTTATTGTGTTAGAGTAAGGGTATAATTGAATGCACTCTATTATAATTTCTGTAACCAGATTTTTAGTAAAATCAGTTTTTCATGTGTCAAGAAAAGTACATGTGGTTTTTCGTAGTGAATTAATGTGAAATATGAATATCATTAATTAAACCACAATGAATCAATTATGAAATGAATTATATTGTGTAAAAGTATTACAGTAAGTTCACATGCCTATTCCTATTCTTAACCAACAAAAATGTTGGTTCTCGGACATTCTCACTCTGCAAACAATTAATTCTGCAATTCTTTGCAAATAATTAGTTTGAAGAGAATTGCAGCTGTTGTCATTCACACTGCAGTAGTGAGAATGTCCGAGAACCAACATTTTTTAACTGGAATGGAGCACCTTTGCCTATCAGGTGATCTGTACAAGTCTCCTTGTAATTCTGTGATGTGGTGACCTCAGTCAACCAACTTCACTTGTTACTACTTTTGGCTCTGTGGTTACCTAAAGGCCAGTGGGGCCCTGAGAACCTTGAGGGATATTATCACATTCTGCATCTTGAGGTTTCACTAGATAGCAGTGGTGACAATATTGAGATGCATATCGAGTACTAATCGTTGAATCCATTATCACCATTTGAAACAGCAGGTACCACACCATTAATATATTTCAGATGCTTGCATGCTAATATGTTGACGCAGTCTTGCCATGGGTTATGTTTTGCAAATAATGCTATTACATGCAAACATCAAGCAGTAAAGTGACAATGTTATCTTACTGATGTTAACAGCATGTTTTTTATTTGCAGTACGTAAATGAAGAACACACCACAAATCTCGCATAACAGGTTAATTTTTCACTTTAATGTATATGTAATATGTATTAATATTAAATTAAATTAAGTAAATATAAATGGATGTAAAAGTTAAAAGCGCCAATAATTTTGCCATATTTTTTAAGTAATTAGCTCAAAAATTAAATAGAAAATAGTTCCGCTTTCACTGCCTGCCATCTTAATCTTTCAGCCACAGTTAAAAAGCTAATTGCTCTACATAAAAAAACTACACACTAAATTACAGAACTCAACCCTGCCATTTCTCTATATGATTGAAAAATTCCATAAACAACCCGTAGGTTTCAGATTCATTACTAGCTCTAAAAACAGCGTCTGCTACCTTCCAGCCAAACATTTTTTCAAACTTCTAAAAACTATTTTTAATGATCTCACATCTTCTTGGGTAATTAATAATAACCTAGCTGTCATCAACACCTTTAAATCTAATATTACCATAACAAATATAGAAACATTTGATTTTACCAACTTTTTACCTCCATACCACATAATCTACTGATTTTTGTGCTTAAACAGCTTTATCACAGATACAAAGATAATTTAAACAGAAATGAAAATTCTACATGGAACTACTATGTAAACCTTTGTTTACTATATAACTATATATTCAATGGCAAACTTACCTATTAACGAACTATTGGTGTTCCTATGAGTTCCCAAATATCAGGCTTAGTTTCCAACCTATTCCTGCATTATTATGAAGAACAATACACCATAAATAATCCAAATTATAACCTATTAGCTTTCAGATACGTAGATGACATCCTAATCTTAAATATTTTGAACCTATAGCCAAAGCTATTTACCCTGGTGAACTTAAACTAAATATAGAAAACTTCACCATTCACACAACCAACTTCCTTGACCTCAATATTACTATTAACAATACTTCTGCTCCATATACTATTAACATATATGATAAAAGAAATAAATTTAACTTTGATTTCATCTATCTTACCAACTGGCGTTCCAATATTTCCAACAAAATACATAAAAATATAATATGCCCAAACCATAAGACTAGCCAATATATGCTAATATAACCAACTACTGTTCACCAAAGTGCTACAACTCCTTTATAATAAGCTAGTCAACAATAATATCCCTATCTACTTTATAAAATACTGTTTCAATATAGTTTCCCATGTTATCAGTAATAAATTCAGTTATAATTTACTATATACTAGTCAGTTCTAAATGTATATGTATAGTTGTATATTATCTGGTGGAATTCCACTACTTGGTAAGTAATGGCTATACATGATTTCCAATGCAACTATTTTCTTCGGATTGATGATTTTGACTCTTTAGTCACTAAATTTCTACTCTTATGTTTTCACTTTTCTCATATAGCCAATGGATTTGTTTTAATAATCATTCATGAAATTACTTATAATTTACTTCCCTTGTTGAATCTCAGCTTACTTATATTTATCTGCACATAATCCAAGAAAGCAAGCTTATGCAGCATCAGACAAAAAAAAAACAAAAAAACCCTTCCATTTCACCCCTCCATTCGTTCGAAATACCTGTCCAGCTGAGCCTTAAATTTATTTAGGCTATCAACTTCCACAACAAGGGATGGAAGTCTGTTCCACCAACAAACTACCCGCTGGCTAAAGGCAAATTTCTGCACATCCATCCTACATCTGTCTTTCCTCAATTTGAATTTATGCCCTCTCAGGTGATTATTCTGAGCAAGAGGCAGTATCCCATCAGCATTGAGCATGCTCAAACCATTCAAGGCTTTATACAACTCTATCAGATCACCTCACCGGTGCCTAGTCACCAGACACTGTAATTTGCAAAACTTAAGCCTTTCTTCATAAGAGCAACCCTTCGTTCCGTTCCCTAACCTTGTTGCCCTTCTCTGTACTCGTTCCAGCAGTTCTACATTCTTCTTGAAATGAGGCCTCCAGACCTGTATACAGTACTCAAGGTGCGGCCTGACCATTGCCTTATACAAGGGAATAATCACCTCCCTATCCCTGCTAGAAAAATTCCTGTACATCATTGATAAGACACCATGAGCTATTCTTGCAGCCCATCTGCACTGCTCAGAGAACTTCATATCTGCCTGCACAATTACCCCCAGGTCCTTCTCATTCTCTACCACTGTCAGTGTAGTACCACACAGTTTATACATTGTTCTGGGGTTGCTGTTTCCCATATGTAGTACTTTACATTTGTCAATGTTAAACTTCATTTGCCACCTCTCAGCCCATCTGCTCAACCTTTCCAGACCTTGTTGCAGCAGCATAGCGTCAGTAGCGTCCTTAACAACCCTGCCAACCTTTGTATCGTCTGCAATCTTGGACATTAAGCTTGATATACCATCATCAATATTATTTATAAGTACAGAAAACAACAATGGACCCAACACTGAACCCTGAGGGACTCCACTAATAACATCAGTCCACGATGAGCAGTGTCCATTAATTACCACACTGTCTTCTGCCACTCAACCATCCCTTTATCCATAGCAACAATTTGCCACCAATGCCACACTGCTCCAATTTGTGCAGCAGTCTTCCTTGTGCAACTGTGTGGACTAATGTTATTAGTGGAGTTCCTCAGGGCTCAGTGTTGGGTCCATTATTGTTTTCTGTATTTATAAATGATATTGATGATGGTATATCAAGCTTAATGTCCAAGTTTGCAGACGATACAAAGGTTGGCAAGGTTGTCAAGGACACTACTGACACTATGCTGCTGCAACAGGATCTGGAAAGGTTGAGCAGATGGGCTGAGAGGTGGCAAATGAAGTTTAACATTGACAAATGTAAAGTACTACACATGGGAAACAGCAACCCCAGAGCAACGTATCAACTCTGTGGTACTACACTGACAGTGGTAGAGAATGAAAGGGACTTGGGGGTGGTTGTGCAGGCAGATATGAAGTTCTCTGAGCAGTGCAGACGGGCTGCAAGAGTAGCTCATGGAGTATTGTCAATGATATACAGGAATTTTTCCAGCAGGGATAAGGAGGTGATTATTCCATTGTATAAGGCAATGGTCAGGCCACACCTAGAGTACTGTATACAGGTCTGGAGGCCTCATTTCAAGAAGGATGTAGAGCTGCTGGAACGAGTACAGAGAAGGGCAACAGATTAGTGAATGGAACAAAGGGGTGCTCTTACGAAGAAAGGCTTAAGTTTTGCAAATTACAGTGTCTGGAGACTAGGCACCAGCGAGGTGATCTGATAGAGGTGTATAAAACCTTGAATGGTTTGAGCGTGCTCAATGCTGATGGGATTCATCCTCTAGCTCAGAATAATCACCTGAGAGGGCATAAATTCAAATTGAGGAAAGACAGATGTAGGATAGACGTGCGGAAATTTGCCTTTAGCCAACAGGTGGTTGGTTGGTGGAACAGACTTCCATCCCTTGTAGTGGAAGTTGATAGCCTAAATAAGTTTAAGGCTCAGCTGGACAGGTATTTTGAACGAACAGAGGGGTGGAGTGGAAGTGGGTTTTTTTTTTTTTTTTTTTTGGCTGATGCTGCATAAGCTTGCTTTCTTGCATCAAATGCCTCTGCTAATGCTAATGCTAACTGTATCAAAAGCCTTTCTAAGATCCAAATATATAATATCAAAGTTATTCCCTGCATCCAATTCTTTTGTGACTACATCATAGTATCCAATCAAATCGGTCAGGCAAGACCTTCCCTTAACAAAACCATGCTGTGTCTGAGCTATAACTGAAGTCTTGTCAAGATGATCCTGCAGTGCTTCTTTAACCAGTGCCTCCATTAATTTTCCTGGAACAGAAGTTAAACTCACAGGTCTATTATTACTTGTGTCAGCCTTTGATCCTCCTTTGTGAATTGGGGTTACATTTTCACATCTCCAGTCTGTGGATACCTCCCCTGAGTCCAAGGAAACTCTCATAATTATGGTTAATGGATTGCTTACTTCCTTTGCTGCCTCCTTTAATATAACTGGATAGATCCCATCCACCCCAGGTGCCTTTCTTGTATTTATCTTCAACAATTTCTCCTCCACTTTACTCTCAATTATTAGAAGATCATCTAGTTCACTGCCAGTGTTTACTTCATCTATGGCATTCCCCTTCCTGAATAACTCCTCATGTGTGAATATAGATGCAAAATATTGATTTAGTTTGTTAGCTGCCTGAGCAGGATCATGAACAGTTGAACCATCGATATCAAGTGGACCAATCTGATTCATCCCCTTCATTCTAGAGTTTACATAAGTAAAGAACTCCTTGCTGTTTTTCTTTGCATCCCTTGCCAAAGATTTCTCGTAATCTGCCTTCGCCTGACTAACCTCCTTTGTAACTTGGTTACAGATCAACTTATATCTATCATAGGCTTCTGTGTCGCATGTTAATTTATATGTATCCCATGCATTTTTCTTCTCTGCCATATGTCTCATTAGTTCATCTGACATCCATTTAGGCCTGAATCCTGAACAATATTTCTTAGTTGGTATGTAAAGCCTAGTAGCTACCAAGATAAGTTCTTTGAATGCTTCCCATTTTGAATTTGCTGTTAGTAACATCATCAGTTGGTCCCACTGTATAGAATTTAAATACTGCTTCAGACCATCGTAGTCGCCTTTACGAAAGCAATAACCCTTCCCTTTACCCCTGATGGTAGTTACCTCCTTGAGTAAATCCCACTTCAGCACACTGTGATCACTGCCACCTAGTGGTTCCTGTATCTGCAGATTCTTAATGCGTGAAGAATCACTACTGATAATCAAATCAAGAGTATTACTCCCTCTAGTTGCCTCCCGAACATACTGATTTAGAAAACAATCATCCAATAAATCCACAAAAGCCTTGCTAGTGTGTGAATGACCAACCCACAAATTCCAGTCAATATCTGAGAAATTAAAATCCCCCATTATAAGACTGTCTGATTTACTGGCCCACTATTTTCCTGTACAGTTTCTTATTATACTCATCAGAGTCATTAGGCCTATAGCACACTCCTACTCTCAATTTTGAGATCTCAATTCTTATGTCACACCAAACTGACTCGACACTGTACTGTCCAGCGATGTCAACTGGCTTTACTTACTTGGATTTTATGTGTTTCTTAACTAATAGCATAACTCCTCCTCCCTTCCTATCCTGTCTGTCCTTTCTGTAGAAGTTGTACTCCCCAAATTCCAGTTCTGCATTACTTATATCTGTGTGACACCACTTCTCTGATATCCCAACAATATCCGCCTTTGATGATTTGAGCAATACATCAGATTTATTTACCAAACTCCTAGCATTGGTGTACACGCAAGTATACATGCACCTGTTATTTTTCTTAGCTACCCTAACACAACCCATGTGTTTACTTGTACCCCAATGACTCCCAGCAGTCTCTGAAATATCCTGCATCTTATTTTCCATGCTGCTGCTCATTCCAATAGAAGCAGTCTTGGTTTACTTCTAATGATTCGCTTTAGTATATCATGTCATATGTAGAATTTACCTTGTGGTCTTGAATTTTTCAAGCTTATTTTAACATTCTACCCCTTTGAATATCCATTTCTAGATTTTTCCACTAAAATCATATAACCCTCAGATTTTAGTTACTCTGGTCTATACCACTTAACTATAATCTGTACTTTAATAATTGAATTCTTAACTACACTTCCAATGGATTTGTCAGTTGGTTCTTTATAATTGGATTCTTTACAACACCATCAATGGATTAGTCAACTGGTTCTTTAACCATAGGATACATTTAATATTCTTTCTTTCCACAGTGAATCCACACCCAACACTACATGTAGATATATGTAAATTGATATACATTTTTTTTTTTTTTTTTTTTTTTTTATGTAAACCCCAAACACAAGAGGTATTAGAACCTATAGTACTTGGTACCGTGCTTGGGTTGGAGATTGAGAAGATGAAAAAAGATATTTGTTGACATTGAACTTGAACTTCTGTAGACTGTAATTTTTAGAAAATGTCAGTTGAATGAATAAACAAGGAAGGTGAAAAGTTGGTTCTGTGAGTTTGAAGTTGGACAGTAAATGGATGTTGGCTGGTGGCGGCACATGTTCGGACTGTTTTGAAAGAGAGAGAGCGGGAATTATAGAAGCCAATTCAGAAGAACAGTGCCCATGGAAGTATCTGTAGATGAGGCATGCAGCAGAAACAGTACATCTATGAGACAGTGAGTGGAGAAACTCTGTTAGAGATGAATCATTAATTAACCTAACTGCCCTCTTCTGAATGGACTCAAGAAGCCTGAGAGGGATTTTGGGGGCACCACCCCAGATGTGGGAACAATATTCCATGGCTGGGCGGATTTCCGATTTATACAGAGTGAGCAGCTGTTTGGAAGAAAAGTAACGCCAAGGGCGAAAGAGAAAACCAAGTTTTTTAGATGCAGAGGTAGCAATATTTGTAATGTGCTTGTGCCAAGAGAGAATTCAAGTCCAATGTCAACAAATATCTTCTTTCATCTTCTCAATCTCCAACCCAAGCACAGAACCAAGTACTATAGGTTCTAATACCTCTCGTGTTTGGGGATTACATAAAAAAAAAAATGTATATATCAATTTAGATATATTTACATGTATTATTGGCTGTGGATTCACTGTGGAAAGAAAGAATAATGTCACTAAAGATAAGCATAGGAGCAGAAGAATCCTTTTTGCGAGTTATAAGACAAGACTGAGCTTCAGAAGGGTTCAAATCAACTAAGTTGTCTTTGCCCCACTGGAGAATTACCTGAAGATTAGCATTTAAGGAGTGGTAGCAGATTTTCGAGAAGTTGAAGCTGATTGAGCAGGACAAGGTTTCTCAAAATGGAAAGTGGAATGCAATGTGCTATCATCGGCAAAGCTATGGATAAGATTTCCAGTCAATGGAAGAAGGTCATTAATATACAAGAAGAAAAGTGTGGGAGAAAGAAAAGAACCTTGGCGGACACCGGCATTAGTGGAGAAGTTAGAAGAGAGAGCCATCTACCATCACCCTTAGTGAGCGATCAAAGAGAAAACTGGATAACCAATTACTAAAAACAGTTGGCAAACCACAAGATGGAAGCTTGTTTAGAAGACCTTTATGCCAAACACGATCGAAAGCCTTTGAGATATCAAGAGCAACTATTTATGTTTCACCAAACCTTTCCATTGAATTAGTCCATAAATGGGTAATATAAGCCAGAATATCACCAGTGGATCAACACTGATGGAATCCATACTGGTGATCGTTGATCAGACTGAAGGTTTCTAGGAGTTTAAGAGTTGGCAGTTAATTGATTTCTCCATTACTTTAGAAAGAGTAGAAGTAATTGCAATGGACAATAATTGGATGGGAGGGGTTTGTCACCCTTTATAGGAACTGGCTGGATATGAGCAAATTTCCAAGCAGAAGGAAAAACACTTTTGGAATAAGAAAGTGAAAAAAGGCGGCAAAGAATAGTAGTAAGTTCAGGAGCACAGATTTTGAGAACAAGTGGAGAAATACCATCGAGACTTGGAGCTTTCTTGGCATCAAGATTCATCAAAATCCTTCTGACATCCTTTTGACGGAAGACCACAGGAGGCATTGAATGGGGCGTGTTGGGAATAGTGGGAGGTGTTTTACTAAGATCGTTAATACATGAGTTGGAAGAAAAACAGGATGCTAGCAGGTCAGCTTGGCTGATCCTTGGCTGACAACAGAACCATCTGGTTTGGACAGAGGTGGGAGCAGAGATGGGCAAAAGTTGCAGCCAATAGCTTTGGCAAGAGCATTAGCATTAGTAGAGGCATTTGATGCAAGAAAGCAAGCTTATGCAGCATCAGCCAAAAAAAAAAAAAAAAAAAAAAAAACCCACTTCCACTTCACCCCTCTGTTCGTTCAAAATACCTGTCCAGCTGAGCCTTAAACTTATTTAGGCTATCAACCTCCACCACAAGGGATGGAAGTCTGTTCCACCAACCAACCACCCGCTGGCTAAAGGCAAATTTCCACACGTCTATCCTACATCTGTCTTCCCTCAATTTGAATTTATGCCCTCTCAGGTGATTTTTCTGAGCCAGAGGAAGAATCCCATCAGCATTGAGCATGCTTAAACCATTCAAGGCTTTATACACCTCTATCAGATCACCTCGCTGGTGCCTAGTCTCCAGACACTGTAATTTGCAAAACTTAAGCCTTTCTTCGTAAGAGCACCCCTTTGTTCCATTCACTAATCTTGTTGCCCTTCTCTGTACTCGTTCCAGCAGCTCTACATCCTTCTTGAAATGAGGCCTCCAGACCTGTATACAGTACTCTAGGTGTGGCTTCACCATTGCCTTATACAATGGAATAATCACCTCCTTATCCCTGCTGGAAAAATTCCTGTATATCATTGACAATACTCCATGAGCTACTCTTGCAGACTGTCTGCACTGCTCAGAGAACTTCATATCTGCCTGCACAACCACCCCCAAGTCCCTTTCATTCTCTGCCACTGTCAGTGTAGTACCACAGAGTTGATACGTTGCTCTGGGGTTGCTGTTTCCCATGTGTAGTACTTTACATTTGTCAATGTTAAACTTCATTTGCCACCTCTCAGCCCATCTACTCAACCTTTCCAGATCCTGTTGCAGAAGCATAGTGTGAGTAGTGTCCTTGACAACCCTGCCAACCTTTGTATCGTCTGCAAACTTGGACATTAAGCCCGATATACCATCATCAATATCATTTATAAATACAGAAAACAATAATGGACCCAACACTGAGCCCTGAGGGACTCCACTAATAACATCAGTCCACGATGAGCAGTGTCCATTGATTACCACTCTCTGTCTTCTCCCCCTCAACCACCCCTTTATCCATAGCAGCAATTTGCCTCCAATGTCACACTGCTCCAATTTGTGTAGCAGTCTTCCATGTGCAACAGTATCAAAAGCCTTTCTAAGATCCAAGTATATAATATCAAAGTTATTCCCTGCATCCAGTTCTTCTGTGACTGCATCATAGTATCCAATCAAGTTGATCAGGCAAGACTTCCCCTTAACAAAACCATGCTGTGTCTGAGCTATAACTGAAGTCTTGTCTAAATGATCCTGCAGTGCTTCTTTAACCAGTGCCTCCATTACTTTTCCTGGAACAGAAGTTAAGCTCACAGGTCTATAATTACTTGTGTCAGCCTTTGATCCTCCTTTGTGAATTGGGGTCACATTTGCACATTTCCAGTCTATGGGTACCTCCCCCAAGGAAGCTCTCATAATTATGGCTAAGGGTTTGCTTACTTCCTTTGCTGTCTCCTTTAATATAACTGGATAGATCCCATCCATCCCGGGTGCCTTTCTTGTGTTTATCTTCAACAGTTTCTCCTCCACTTTACTCCCAGTTATTTCAAGATTCTGTAGCTTACTGCTAGAGTTGAATACACCTCTGGCATTCCCCTTGCTGAATAACTCGTCATGTGTCAATGTCGATGCAAAATATTCATTTAGTTTGTTAGCTACCTGAGCAGGATCATCAACAGTTGACCCATCAATATCAAGTGGACCAATCTGATTCATCCCCTTCCTTCTAGAGTTTACATAAGTAAAGAACTGTTTTCTGTTTTTCTTTGCATCCCTTGCCAAGGATTTCTCGTAATCTGGCTTCGCCTGCCTAACCTCCTTTGTAACTTGGTTGCATGTCAACTTGTATCTATCATAGGCTACTGTGTCATGTGTTAATTTGTAAGTATCCCATGCATTTTTCTTCTCTGCCATATGCCTCATTAGTTCATCTGACATCCATTTTGGCCTAAACCTTGAACAATATTTCTTAGTTGGTATGTAAAGCCTAGTAGCTTCCAAGATTAATTCTTTGAATGCTTCCCATTTTGAATTTGCTGTTGGTAACATCATCAGTTGGTCCCACTGTATAGAATTTAACTACTGTCTCAGTCCGTCGTAGTCGCCTTTACGGAAGCAATAACCCTTCCCTTTGCCCCTAATGGTAGTTAACTCTTTGAGTAAATCCCACTTCGGCACACTGTGATCACTGCCACCTAGTGGTTCATTTATCTGCAGATTCTTAATGATGAAGAATCACTGCTGATAATCAAATCAAGAGTATTACTCCTTCTAGTTGCCTCCCGAACATGCTGATGTAGAAAACAATCATCCAATAAATCCACAAAAGCCCTGCTAGTGTGTGAGTAACCAGCCCCCAAATTCCAGTCAATATCTGGGAAATTAAAATCTCCCATTATAAGACTCTCTGATTTACTGGCCCACTCTATTTCCCTTTACAGTTCCTTATTATACTCATCAGAGTCATTAGGCCTATAGCACACTCCTACTCTCAATTTTGATCTCCCAATGCTTATGTCACACCAAACTGACTCAACACTGCACTGTCCTGCGATGTCGACTGGCTTCACTTCCTTGGTTTTTATGTGTTTCTTAACTAATAGCATAACCCCTCCCCCCTTCCTATCCTGTCTATCCTTTCTGTAGACGTTGTACTCCCCAAATTGCAGTTCTGCATCCCTTATATCTGTGTGACACCACGTCTCTGATATCCCAACAATATCTGCCTTTGATGTTTTGAGCAATACCTCAAATTCATCAAATTTATTTATTAAACTCCTAGCATTGGTGTACACGCAAGTATACCTGCACCTGTTTCTATTCTTAGCTACCCTAACACAACCCATGTGTTTACTTGTACCGCAATGGCTCCCAGCAGTCTCTGAAATACCATGCATCTTGTTTTTCAGGCTTCTGCTCATTCTAATAGAAGCAGTGCAAGAATCTCTTTCACCTCTGCCAGTGGCTACTGTCAATCTATTGGTCTTTGTCTCCCCCCAAGCTAGCAGTTTTCCGACCCACCTAACACTGCCTCGATAACATCAGCAAATATTCTTTCACCCTTTCTATGTAAGTGTATCCCATCCCTGTAGAAGCAATCTCTCCTGTTAACAAGTACAGTCCAGGCTGAAAAAAATTCTACCCCTTGAGCCTTGCACAATCTTTCCAGGTTCGAATTGATCGACAAGGCTCTCATTATATACTCCCTCCTATCGTGTCTGGGCAGAATTGCAGACACTTTCAAATTCAATCCTAATTCTCGGTTTTTGTTCAACAGTGACCTGTACTTGTTAAGTAATTCTGCCGGTCTCCTACTCTTAATATTATTAGTGCCAACGTGTACAACTATATCACCTTTTGTGCCCTTAAAAGATGATATTCGCTCTACGTCATCAACCTTTGCCCCTGGCAGACATACTCAGGTCCTGTTCCACCTATCTTTTTTACAAAGCATGTTCCCCGTTTCCCTGACAATAGAGTCACCAACAACTACTAGTTCCTTCGGGACCAGCGCATTCTGCCCCTGGGGTTGCCTCTGTGTCACGCGATGCCGAAGTGCAAGCTCTGGCGTTGATGTGGGCAGCTGAGAGCTTGATGGGCCCCTCAATTTAGTTTCTTCGAGGGCATCCACCCTGTCCTTCAAGCACTCATATAGGCCCACAAGAACGCCGAGTTGTTGCCTGATATCGATACACTCCTTGCATCGCGCACACACAAAGACATCCCCCTTGGCAGTATCATGTCCCGTACCCGATTGCTCTGCAAACATCAAGCAAACAGTGCATTTTATAAGGCTGTGAGTCAGAGGACAACTGCCCCCCCCTCAGTTCTGCTCTGAGCCACAGCACTTCCATTAGCTTGAGCCTTTTGCTTTGCTGCTCTGGTCTGAGTCATCAGACCAGAGCAGCAAAGCAAGTCAAGAGACCAGAATGCTCGGCTACCATTAGGGCAAGAAGCAAGTTTTCTACTCTTAGCCTGTTCAAACTCTAGTTTGGACTGATTAATAACTGCTTTACAATTGTCGCGAGCTTTGGTGTAGGCAGAGAATGAAACTGGAGAATTAGAAACAAGCCAATTACGATATGCAACATTCTTCTCTTGAACAGCCTTAGCACATTTATTGGAAAACCAAGGTTTATTTAAAGGAAGGGATTTTAAAGTGGAGTGTGGGATAAAGGATTCCATTCCTACAAGAATAATTTCACTGACACGATCTGAGCAAACGTTGACAACAGAAGTTTTGAAACAGTAATCCGACCAAGGAAAAGAAGAAAAGAAGTCTTGCAGGTCATCCCATTTTGCATTCTTGTAATACCAAACAACATGAGGTTGGGAATAGCCATGAGATAAAGGTTCCGTTGGAGAAGAGACAATCACCAAGTTGTGATGTGTAGTGCCTAAAGGACCCCTCACATCAACCGTGTACTTAGAAGGGTTGTTTGTATTAGCATTAGCATTAGCAGAGGCATATGATGCAAGAAAGCAAGCTTATTCAGCATCAGCCAAAAAAAAACAAAAAAAAAAAAAAAACCCACTCCCATTTCACCCCTCCGTTCGTTCGAAATACCTGTCCAGTTGAGCTTTAAATTTGTTTAGGCTATCAACTTCAACAACCAGTGATGGAAGTCGGTTCCACCCACCAACCACCCGCTGGCCAAAGGCAAATTTCCGCACATCTATCCGACATCCGTCCTTCCTCAATTTGAATTTATGCCCTCTGAGGTGATTATTCTGAGAAAGATGAAGAATCCCATTGGCATTGAGCATGCTCAAACCATTCAAAGCCTTATACACCTCTATCAGATCACCTCGCCGGTGCCTAGTCTCCAGACTCTGTAATTTGCAAAACTTAAGCCTTTCTTCGTAAGAGCAACCCTTTGTTCCATTTACTAATCTTGTTGCCCTTCTCTGTACCCGTTCCAGCAGCTCTACATCCTTCTTGAAATGAGGCCTCCAGACCTGTATACAGTACTCAAGATGTGGCCTTACCATTGCCTTATACAAGGGAATAATCACCTCCTTATCCCTGCTAGAAAAATTCCTGTATATCATTGACAAGACACCATGAGCTACTCTTGCAGCTCGTCTGCACTGCTCAGAGAACTTCATATCTGCCTGCACAATTACCCCCAGGTCCTTTTCATTCTCCACCACTGTCAGTGTAGTACCGCAGAGTTGATATGTTGCTCTGGGGTTACTGTTTCCCATATGCAGCACTTTACATTTGTCGATGTTAAACCTCATTTGCCACCTCTCAGCCCATCTGTTCAACCTGTCCAGATCCTGTTGCAGCAGCATAGCGTCAGTATTGCCCTTAACGACCCTGCCAACCTTTGTATCATCTGCAAACTTGGACATTAAACTTGATATCCCATCATCAATATCATTCATAAACACCGAAAACAACAACGGACCCAACACTGAACCTTGAGGAACTCCACTAATAACATTAGTCCACGTTGAGCAGTGTCCATTGATTACCACTCTCTGTCTTCTGCCACTCAACCATCCCCTTATCCATAGCAGCAATTTGCCTCCAATGCCACACTGCTCCAATTTGTGCAGCAGTCTTCCATGTGCAACAGTATCAAAAGCCTTTCTAAGATCCAAATATATAATATCAAAGTTATTCCCTGCATCCAGTTCTTTTGTGACTACATCATAGTATCCAATCAAATTGGTCAGGCAAGACCTGCCCTTAACAAAACCATGCTGCGTCTGAGCTATAACTGAATTCTTGTCTAGATGATCCTGCAGTGCTTCTTTAACCAGTGCCTCCATTAATTTACCTGGAACAGAAGTTAAACTAACAGGTCTATAATTACTTGTGTCAGCCTTTGAACCTCCTTTGTGAATTGGGGTCACATTTGCACATCTCCAGTCCATAGGTACCTCCCCTGAGTCCAAGGAAGCTCTCATAATTATGGCTAAGGGTTTGCTTACTTCCTTTGCTACCTCCTTTAATATAACTGGATAGATCCCATCCACCCCAGGTGCCTTTTTTATGTTTATCCCCAACAATCTCTCCTCCACTTTCCTCTCAGTTATTACAAAATCATCCAGCTCACTGCCAATGTTTACTTTACCTACATCATTCTCCTTCCTGAATAACTCCTCATGCGTGAATGTAGATGCAAAATACTCGTTTAGATTGTTAGCCACCTGAGCAGGATCCTCAACTGTTGAACCATCAATATCCAGTGGACCAATCTGATTCATCCCTTTCCTTTTCGAGTTCAAGTATGTAAAGAACTCTTTTCTGTTTTTCTTTGCATCCTTTGCCAAGGATTTTTCATAGTCTGCCTTTGCCTGCCTAATCTCCTTTGTGACTTGGTTACAGACCAACTTATATCTATCATAGGCTTCCATGTCACCCATTAATTTGTATGTATCCCATGCATTTTTCTTCTCTGCCACATGTCTCATTAGTTCATCTGACAACCATTTAGGCCTAAACCTTGAACAATATTTCTTAGTTGGTATGTAAAGCCTGGTAGCCTCCAAGATTAGTTCCTTGAATGCTTCCCATTTTGAGTTTGCTGTTGGTAACATCATCAGTTGGTCCCACTGTATAGAATTTAAATACTGTCTCAGACCATCATAGTCGCCTTTACAAAAACAAAAACCCTTCCCTTTACCTCTGATGGTAGTTACCTCCTTGAGTAAATCCCACTTCAACACACTGTGATCACTGCCACCTAGTGGTTCATTTATCTGCAGGTTCTTAATGCATGAGGAATCACTACTGATAATCAGATCAAGAGTATTGCTCCCTCTCGTTGCCTCACGAACATGCTGATGTAGAAAACAATCATCCAATAAATCCACAAAAGCCTTGCTAGTGTGCGAGTGACCAACCCACAAATTCCAGTCAATATCTGGGAAATTAAAGTCCCCCATTATAAGACTCTCTGATTTACTGGCCCACTCTATTTCCCTGTACAATATCTTATTATACTCATCAGAGTCATTAGGCCTATAGCACACTCCTACTCTCAATTTTGATTTCCCTATGCTTATGTCACACCAAACTGACTCGACGCTGCCCTGTCCATCGATGTCGACTGGCTTCACTTCCTTGGACTTTATGTGTTTCTTAATTAATAGCATAACCCCTCCTCCCCTCCTGTCCTGTCTATCCTTTGTATTCCCCAAATTCCAGTTCCGCATTACTTATATCTGTGTGACACCACGTCTCTGATATCCCAACAATATCTGCCTTTGATGTTTTGAGCAATACCTCAAATTCATCAAATTTATTTACCAAACTCCTAGCATTGGTGTACACGCAGGTATACATGCACCTGTTTCTATTCTTAGCTACCCTAACACAACCCATGTGTTTACTTGTACCGCAATGACTACCAGCAGTCTCTGAAATATCCTGCATCCTGTTTTTCAGACTTCTGCTCATTTCAATAGAAGCAGTGCAAGAATCACTTCCACCTCTGCCACTGGCTACTGTTAATCTATTAGTCCTTGTATCCCCCCCAACTAGCAGTTTTCCGACCCACCTAACACTGCCTCGACAGCATCGGCAAAAATTCTTGCACCCTTTCTATTGAAGTGTATCCCATCCCTGTAGAAGCAATCTCTCCTGTTAACAAGTACAGTCCAGGCTGAAAAAAATTCTACCCCTTGAGCCTTGCACAATCCCTCCAGGGCCGAATTGATCGACAAGGCTCTCATCATATACTCCCTCCTATCGTGTCTGGGCAGAATTGCAGACACTTTCAAGTTCAACCCTAATTTACGGCTTTTTTTCAACAGTGACCTGTACTTGCTAAGTAATTCCGCCGGTCTCCTACTCTTAATATCATTAGTGCCAACTTGTACAACTATATCACCTTTTGTGCCCTTAAAAGATGATATCCGTTCTACAATGTCATCAACCTTTGCCCCTGGCAGACATACCCTGGTCCTATTCCACCTATCCTTTTTACAAAGGATGTTCCCCGTTTCCCTGACAATAGAGTCACCAACAACTACTAGTTCCTGTGGGACCAGCGCATTCTGCCTAGGGGGCTGCTTCTGTGTTGCCTGATGACCAAGTGCAAGCTCTGGCGTTGATGTGGGCAGCTGAGAGCTTGATGGGCCCCTCAATTTATTTCCTTCGAGGGCATCCACCCTGTCCTTCAAGCTCTCATAAAGACCCATAACAACGCTGAGTTGTCGCCTGATTTCCTTGCACTCCTTACATCGTGCACACACAAAGACATCCCCCTTGGCAGTATCATGTCCCGTACCCGACTGCTCCGCAAACATCAAGCAAACAGTGCATTTTAATAGACTGTGATTCAGAGGGCAACTGCCCCCCTCAGTTCTCCCCTGAACCACAGCACTCCCATTAGCTTGAGCCTTTTGCTTTGCTGCTCTGGTCAGAGTCATGATTCCGATTTAATTCAATAAAATTCAAAACAAAAATTAAATCCTTAAGTTATATCCCAAAACAGTTATGTTATATATATTTTTTTTTCGGTATCTAGTGTTTTCTACGAGTTCCCTTTATACAACTTCCGTATCACGTGTACCACTATACTTATGTATTAATTATTTGTTAGATTAAGTCGTTACATATATATATATATATATATATATATATATATATAGAGTTAAAAGTACAATTTAATTGACAATAAAGTTTATCAAGATTAATAGATTTACTGATTAATTGGCAATATTATATTATGCACTATACGACACTAAGCTTATGCTATCGTGTAAAAATGGCGGGAATTCACGAACGGTATTTCTACGGACTCGTAAGTATTGATTAGCTTCCAAATCTCGCTATCTCAATTTAGAATAAACTAAGGCTCCTGACTAGGTCTATAATCTACTTATAGAAGATAATTTGATATAACAGTTGGTTAATAAATCGACTAAATTTGGTTAAAAAAAAAAAAAAAATTTGGTTTGTGACACGTCGATTTGATACCGTTACCGATACTAAGTAATATCTACAAAATCTCTGTCTAAGTTAAACTTTAAACTAAGTATCGTAACTAGGAATATAAAGCTACTCTAGAAAATAAGGTAATATGACAATTTAAACTAATAAAGCAGAAAATAAATCAGGAAAAACTTCTCTGTTTGAAGAGCTTTAAGGAGCAATGTCCGCACAGGCTAACCTCGCACCCAGACTCCAAGACTTGTGAGAAAAAGATCAAGCGTATTGGCTGTATGGTTATGATTGTACGGTATTCTTGTAGGTAAATGAACAATCTGTGCAAGGTCATTAATAATTGCAAAAGCCTCAGCATCTCGACCAGCTGGGTTGGCATGACTAGAAAATGGAAGCCAGCTGGAGTTGTGAACATTAAAATCACCAAGGAAAATTACCTCACTGTTAGGAAAGTTGGACTGGAGAAAGTCAAGAGAGAGGAACTCAAAAAATCCAAGTGATTAGTGGAGTTGGGAGAACGGTAGAGACAACAGATGAATTTGACACAATGAGGTAGAGAGATTTTAAGCCAGAGAAGATCAAAGAGGGGAGATTTCAAATTGCCAAGTCTCTGACAGGGAATATCAGAACGGACATATGCACAAGTACCACCTTTGAGGCGAAAGGAATCATACAGTGAATAATCTGGGCAACTGAGATGAGCAGTATTTGAATCAACCGATAACTGAGATTCTGTCAGAAAAAGTACATGGGGTCTGGCAGATTGCAAGTGGAAATGGACATCATTGAGATTAGAATTGAGACCACGTATATTTGTGAAATGAATTAGGAAGTGCTTGGGAGGTTTCATTGTGGATTCATGGTGTATTCAATAGTAAGAAAAAGTGGGTGGGACATGCTATATGAAGTAATGAAATTTTTGGATATGGCGTACACACAGTAAGAATATACCCAGATCCTTTACATAACGTGACCTCAACAATGCTCCCCCGCATACACACTACTCAGACTCCCTCCAGTCACCATCTGGCAGAGTAGAGGTAGCAAGATTATACACTAGGTGATCCGGAAGCCTCCTAGAGAGTTACCAATAGGTTCGGTCCGGTGTACTAACTAGCTGCCGGCCTGCGAACCGTTTTAGAGCTGTACCCTCGAATTGTAAGGAATATTGGATCTCGCCACGATGTTCATCATAACCTCAAAAGTCATCAATCATACTGCATGATGCAAGAGATAGGGAAGGGTTGACCGGAGCTTAGCTCTAGAGACTAAACATAGGTTCCTCACTTCAAGCCTCCAATAAGCAAAGTGGTGGTATTGCACCGGTTGATGAGAGTCATCTACCACCTAGTATTGCCTGGTAACATAGAGGGGCGGCATTCCTCTATGTGGTGTGGGCACCACACCTCGAACCCTGCTTATGTTGGTTCACACCTGGGTCCCACCATCGTGAAGGTGCAAGCAGAGGATATGGCTGTCTCAGACAATCCGGACTTTGCCGAAAATGGGTCCACTTGACTTGAGTGTCACCCGAATATCAGTTCCATCAGCGTTTTAGACTCCCAGGCAGCAAGTACAGCTTGTCTGGCCTATCTGAGAGAATGTCTGTGACTACCTCAAGGACTAACATGGACTTATTTCCTGTTGTTACATACTGTAGTTAGTTCCTTGGAATTATTTCATTTACATGGACTTATTTCCTGATCTTTTATAATTGGATCCATAACTATACCACCTTTGGATCTTTATTCACCATGTTACTTATATCCCTGAAATATTATCAATTTCTTCATATTTGGATATAAAGTGAACTGATTATTTCCATAGTAAATTCACACCTGATTCTACCTGCAGTTCCTTCTAGTTTCATATACGTGGAATTATTTCCTGCTCTTCTATACCTTAAATGTTTCCTTGGAATTATTGCATTTTCATGAGCTTATTTCATCTTTAGTCACCATGTTACTTATATCCCTGGAGTTATATCACTCTATAATTGGATATAATGTTAACTGATTCTTTTTCCTTGGTTTCATTTTCTATTATTTCCACAGTAAATTCATGCCTGATACTACTTGTAAATTTATCTAGTATTATATACATGGAATTATTTCCTGTACTAATAACATAAATATTTTCTTGGAATTGTTTCATATACATAGACTTTTTGCATGTTATTTCATGTTCCTTTTTGTCATCTCCTTTAGATATCAAGTCACCGTGTTACTTATTTCTTTGGATTTACCAGTTCTTTCTCATTGGATGCACTTCCATGCAAATTTGGATAGATTATAATTATTAATTTATTTATTTCTTAAAATATTTGGTGATTCTTATTTACCATACTCTTATACGTTTACTTTTCAGCTTATTATAAAGTTGCTCCATCATTTGGCCTACGTGTATGTTTCTCGCCACCGTATAATTCTTTCTATCTTAACAGTAATGTTGAATTTTGTATGACTGTATCACTGTAAATTTATACTATTCCAACCACTTTTCTTTTCCTTTTTCAACACTGATTATAAATTATCTCCATTTACTTGTATTCTAAATACAACTATAGAGGTCTCTATTTTTCCACTATTTTGAATTTCTTCACAGCTTACTATTAAGTCTGCTGCTATAAATTAAGTTCACTGTTATAAATTGCTTTCTCATGTAGATATATTGCTCATTTGGTTTAAGCATACATTCTATCTACGCTACTGAATTTGTGCTTCTCAGCTCCCTGCCTTTATTTTTCACACCAGCTCACTTTCTCCTCGCATTTCTTGAAATACTCCAGGTATTATACACTTTCACTGTCTTATCATACTTTCGGTTTCGTTTTAGATTCATTTCTCGGCATCTCGACACATTTTTCCTTTCAATACAATCATTTGCTATTAGCTCCTTTTTATACTAAAGCTTACAAATGCCAAAGCCCTTGCTATAAGGTTGGGCTTCACATCCCCAGTAAGCTTAGTGTTATTTAATAACTTTCTCTATGCTTTTTTATCTTTCTGCTGTCTAATTCTAAATTTCTTCCCATTCGTTAAACTGCTAGTGCAAAATGAGGGTGAAACGAATGTTCCTACTTCTATTGCTATTTTTCACCTTTATTTATTTAAAATACTCCTTTTCCCTTCCCCATCCTCAACTTAATACCTTACTCTTATAGTTTTTAAATTTTTAAGTATATTTTTAAAATACACTGATTTCTTATCTATACAAAATTAAATTCTACACTAAATTCCATATATTTATATTAGACATATTGATATTAACCATTTTTATCCCAACTCAATACTTATTTTTATCTAAATTAAATTTTACCTAAATATATTACACTGCATTGGGACTACCTTGTCCATACTGTATTAGAAAGGGCTAATTTCATTTCATTCCTTTTTGGCCTTTCACTTTTCTTCTACTACTATGGACAAGTATAGTAATACAGTTCCTGATACATGGTCAGGTGTAGTCCTCTGATGTAAGTAAATACCTGATCATGTATCAATATTTCTGCTGACATCAGATCAAGCATTTTTTGCATTATTAGATCTTTTACTAAAATTGTCCCCCCCCCCTCCATATCTGATGACAGCTATACCATTTTATTTTTATTGCCATTTTCATTTTGTATATATTTTTATATATTTTTTTATTTTCATTTTTATTTCCATTTTATTAATATTTTGTTGTGCTAATTTTACTTTACAGTTCCCCCCACTTGATATTGGCTTGGCAATTCAGCCCATAATTTACTTAATATATATGTATAACATATAAAAGATGTAATTACATTGGATTTTTCTGATATATATATATATATATATATATATATATATATATATATATATATATATATATTAGGGGATATCCAGCTTTTTTTTTGGCTAGAAACTAAAATACATAATAGCAAAAGTTGTGGCTTATAAAATGCTGAAAGTCTTTACCACTAATTATGCATTTTTCAAATAGGATTTAATATTTATAGTTAAAGTTTTTACATTTAATTATTAAATAGTAAACTCTGACACAATTATTACATGACACTTTTAAAAAGTATCATGTATTAATTGTGTGACACTAATAACATTCTTATTATATGATTTCAGTAATATTGAAAATGATGATTGAAACATCATAAGAAAGCAATTCAGAATTTTTTAGTATTGCACTAGAGTAATGCTAAAAACAATATTTTCAAAAGGTAGTATGAAACTATATTTTTTTTTTCTTAGTTGGTTTTAATGTAGGTAGCCCCTCCACCTAAATTTGTTGGTTTCAAACTTGAGGTGAGGTTTCTCATGGCTGTCTAATATGAATTAATTGTCAGATACCTGTGATATATTATGCTTCACATCATCAGTAATATAAATTTTTATTTTTTAGGGAGAGTGTGATCCATCTTTTGGAGCAGATTTTACTTACACGAATTATTTATCAGAACTTGTAATTGGTGAAATATTTGTTCGAGTATATAATGAACAGCCAGCTTTCCAGCTGGAGGTAAGCTTATGAAATAGTTTTCTCATTTGCTGTGTTTAGTGAACTTCATTGTCTGATAACTAGTTATATTATTATTGATGTTTATTTAATTAATAGATAACAGAGCTGCATAGTCTCAATACGTTCTACGTTATATATCTATTAGTTAAGAAAAGGAGGAATTACCTCTATGTTGTCTTATAGAACACTTAAGTGCTGATACTTTCCGTTGTTGAATCAGCTATACAAATAGTTTACATGTATTCCACACCCTCGTAGACAAAATCAATGATCCAATGCACCACAGAATCGGAGGCCCGCGGGCCCCAAAATACATTGAATCACCAATCGGGCTTGGGGTCCACAGGCCTCCTTTCCATGGTGCATTGGATCGTTTATTTTGTGTACGAGGGTGTGGAATACATGTATACTATTTGTATAGTTGATTCAACAACGGAGAGTATCGGCATTTAAGTGTTCTACAAGACACCATAGAGGTAATTTTTCCTTTTCGTGACTAATTATTATTGATGATACAATGGAGCAAGCTTTATGTGTCATCAACGTAAAAAAAAATGGGGGTACCTGAATGTAGCCATTTGTCACCTTTCCTTACTTCATTTACTGTTTCAAATATTTGTCCAATCTGCTTTAAATTTAGAGAAATTTGCAACCTCCACAAGAAGAGGACTCTTTTGACTTTGAATAAAAATTTTGGATATCATTTCCATAGTTATTTCCTCTCATTTTAAATCTAGGCTTCATTGTGTATGTCGCACATGACTGAGGATAAAGATGCTCTCAATGTTTAATTTACCATCTCTTTTAAAGCTGGTTACCCTGCAGATGCATGGTTTCCAGTCACTACAATTTACAGAACTTACTCTCTTTCTCATGATAAGAATACCCCTTTTATGATCTTAACCAAGCTTGTCACTCTTCTCTTTACTCGGTCTAATAGATTACATCTTAAAATTAGGTTTCCATGCCTATGTGCTATTTAAGATCTAGCCTTACAATTGCTCTGCAAAAAGGAATAATTACTTTGTCTCTATGGTAAAGTTCCTATTAAGGATGCACCGATTAACGTACCGGCCTAATCAGCTCCTTGGCTGATTAATCATTAATCGGTTTTTTGTCGCTTAGTCAGTTTTATTAATTGGCCATTTCCTGCTAAATTTAAGCCAGTTAATCACTGTCAAGAAATTCATCAAATAGCTTTGATAATCTGAAATGGATTAAGTAAACAATTTCTGAGTTTGGCTGCTGTTTTAGCCAATTTATTTTTAATCATACAGAGAATACAATAAAAAAAAAAATGCAACTTAACATGTATTTTAATCAAATTAAAGGTAATTTTACACAAAATTGAATACTCTTAAATTGTAATTTACCCATCTCTTTTATTGCAAAAACATCAGAATTTCCCCATTTTTGGGAAATTCTGATGTTTTTCTAGTGGTAATTTGTATGAACCTTACAGGTTCATACAAATTACAACCAGTACTAAATATTCTTTCATCTTCAACTGATGAAGCTGGTGCACTGAAATATTTCAAAGCCAGTTTACTCAGAAGAGGTAGTTTGTCTTGCATGTTTTTCCACTACAGAAATGGGCTATTATTTCTAGGCAGTAATGGCAAATTTAAATACCGATTGAATTCTTGAGTGCAACACTGAATAATGCTTGTTCTTTTTATTGAGGATTGCTTCTCTTATGAATTTACTTTGGGTGACATTTCTTCTGTTCCTTTCTTTTGAACACTATTGTCTTAGCAGAAGCTGATACATCAAACAAATTTGAAAAAGTCATAGTAAAGCCTGAAGTATCTTGATCTTCAGTAAAACTGGTTGAAGCATATCATTAAGAGCATCTCATTCTCTTACCTCCATTTGAACTTGCTGCAGAGCTTCTAAAACCATTCCTTTTTTTTGTTTTTCATATCGCTTCTTTGAAATTTCATCTTAAATCTAGGATCTATAAAAGTAGGTAAACACAAAGATTTATTTTCCATGAAAGTGGAAAATCTTTTCACAATCGATGATTTAAGCTCCTCAACCGTGGTAAGAATTTCACTGAAACTATCATTTTGAACAGCTTTGGATAAAAATAAATTAAGAGTCAAAATTGTAGTGATTATCATTGAAGTGGTAGATTCTCTTTTACTAGTTTCATTAGCGATTTCTTCAAATGGACCTAAGAGTTGGACAATTTTTTCTACAAGACCCCACTGGTATGAACTGTATGAACTTAATTTTGGGATATCGTTATTCACAGCATAAGCATATGTTGTGAGAGCTTTTTGCTGTTCTGTGTTCCTTTTCAACATGTAATACGTTGAATTTCAACGAGTGAATACATCTTGAATTAATTTATGCTTCTTTAAATTTAGCTGCTCCTGTATTTCCATTAATTTGTAACTGCCGAAGCAGAATGACTGAAGTATTTTACAGTATTCCTACTAATTGTGACTGTAAACCACTACCAGTGACACCAGCTATCATATTTGCTCCAGAATATCACAGTATCAAACATGAAACTTTAATTTTTGAGATCTTATATTGTTCAACTCTTCACTGATCTATATCCCTGTATCAGAGCCTGAAAATGGAAGAATTCTTAGGATAGCCCTGTGTTATTCAACCTCATTTAAAAGCCAGTGGCCTGTAACACTCAGAAGTGGAGAATTATATGTAGTAGCTGTCCAAATATCAGTAGTTAAAGAAATGTTGGTGACTTTACCAAGGGATGTTTGAACTTTTTTTTTTTTTTTTTTACCTTTAATTATGGATCTTTAATTATGGAATTAAATAATGGATCTCTTTGGCCTTTTGGTCATTAATATCCCAAAGCTGCTTCTTTGTTAATATTGCTTATATAGTAGTTTGCACTTTAGCAGGAGGTTCAATGGTCCTGCTACTTCCTGAACATTCAGCATATGTCCTTTTCAACTTATCTAATGCTTCTGTTTCTTATGACATTTCTTCTGAATGGAACTTTTTTAGATGAATCATATATTTGTTGGTTGTAAACATTTTGGCTGTTTACCACCCCTTGATATGGTGGTATCACATATGCAAATTACATATGCAAACAGTTTTGTCCTTTGGATTTATCATAAAATACTTCCATGCCATCAAGGTTGCCACCACTCTTTTTCCTTCTAGCGTTAACCTATCTACCATTATGTTCACTTTGACAATTTCTTAAATTCAGAGCTATAGTGGAGGGTATACGCTATATACCCTCTGAATTTTTTTTTAGGTGAATAGCATAAATCTTCTGGTTTTTGAGACTTGAAAAAACACATATTATTAAAATATTTACTGAAAATTAAAAAATAAATTTATTAGAATTTGATTCCTAGGCAATACTTATAGTTTTATGCGACTTCTATGTGACCAAAGCGAATTCGATTAATAAGCCTCATATGCGCAGTATACTCTCTGCTTTTTGTAACATTCATAGAGTATACCTTCTGCTAATTTTACGACTACAGTACTGCTTAAATCTTAATAAAATTAATGTACAAAATAGTGTAATTGCATCATTTCAGAACATAGCCAACTACTTGAATAGTTATAGTTATAATAATAGTAATCGTGGAATGTGATGCAAGGAAGAAAGCATATGAGCTTATGTAGCATCAGCCAAAAAAATTAAAAAATCACACAATCATTCCCTCTAAATGTTTGTCCAGTTCCTCCTTAAATTTATTTAACCTATCAACTTCCACAACGACAGATGGAAGTTTGTTCCAGCAATTAACCACCCACTGGCTAAAGGCAAATTTCTGCACATCTATTCTACAGCTGTATTTCCTCAATTTGAATTTATGACCCCTTAGGTTTGTAATCTGAACAAGTGGAAGAATCCCATCAGAATTCAGTGTGCTCAACCCATTCAAGGCCTTATACACCTCCATCAGATCACCTCACAGGTGTCTAGTCTCCAGCCGCTGCAATTTGCAGAACTTAAGCCTCTCTTGGTAAGAGGATCCCTTCATTCCCCTCACCAATCTTGTTGCCCTTCTCTGTACATGCTCATATTTGTTGGTATAAATTATAAATTGGCATCATTAAGTATATCTCATATTGTGAATACCTTCACAACGAGTTGCCATGATGTTGCACAACCTCGAATAAGTAACACTTCACCATAGGAGAACACTATTGTTACTTATTCTCAGTGGATACCATCACCCATATGGCACCGTTTCAGAGCTTATTGGCTCCTCATCAGTGGTTCGGCAGGTACCCTGGTGTCGCAGTGATGACAACCCAGTTGTGAAGTATAAATCCAAAATATGAGAAATGCCAGATGGTGTGGAGTAATTTAGATTATATTATAGTTTAGGGCTAAAGCTTCAGGTTATGTAGAGTTTAACTAATGTAATTGCATCAGTTAGTGCAATTGCATCATTTCAGTACATAGCCAACTACTTAAATGGTTATAAATTGGCATCATTAACCATATCACATATTGTGAATACCTTTGCAATGAGTTGCCATGATATTGCACTACCTCAAATAAGTAACACTTCACCATAGGAGAACACTATTATTACTTATTCTCAGTGGATGCCATCACCCATATGTCACCTTTTCAGAGCTTATTACCCACTGATGAGAAGCTAATACGCTCCAAAACAGTGCCATATGGGTGAGAGTATCCAATAGTGTTCTCCTATGGTGAATTGTTACTTATTCAAGGTAGTGCAATATCATGGCAGCTCAATGTGAAGGTATTCACAATATGAGTATACTTAATGATGTCAATTTATAACTATTTAAGTAGTTGGCTATGTACTGAAATGATTCAATTGCACTAATTTGTACATTAGTTAAACTCTTTACATAACCTGAGGCTTTAGCCCTAAACTATCATAATCTTAATAAAATTTAATCTGAGAAAATTTTAAGAGGATTAGAAACACTAATGGATTAATAATGTGTACAAACAAACTGAATACAAAATGGGGAAAAGGTAAAGAAAGCCAACATGAAAACCACAGGAAGCTTACCAATAACACGCATCATCTGCTTACCAAGATGGCAGTCAGAAACTGCGGTAGCGTAGTTTGTTGAGCACGTTTCCCATAATTTTCTGTATTTCTCGTGTTGGCTTTCGTTCCAAATTTCCAGCATCCCCCTCTTAAACAACTTTTTCAAGTCCCAAGTTTGACAAAAATAACCATCAATATGTATTCTAGCACCATTATTGATACTGAAAATAACAAAATATCACTTCAATTTACCTATAAAACCATTAGAAATCATTAAACTCATTGGTGTTGAGTAGAATTATTGAACTCCCCTGCCCTGCTGTAAAACTCAAGTTTACGGTATACCCTGGCTGTGGCCAATGACCAGTTTTTAGCATTAGCATCGGTAGAGGCATATGATGCAAGAAAGCAGGCTTATGCAGCATCAGCCAAAAAAAAAAAAAAAAAAACACTTTCATTTCACCCCTCTGTTCATTCAAAATACCTGTCCAACTGAGTCTTAAATTTATTTAGGCTATCAACTTCCACAACAAGGGATGGAAGTCTGTTCCACCAACCAACCACCCGCTGGCTAAAGGCAAATTTCCGTACATCTATCCTACATCTGTCTTTCCTCAATCTGAATTTATGCCCTCTCAGGTGATTATTCTGAGCAAGGGGAAGAATCCCATCGGCATTGAGCATGCTCAAACCATTCAAGGCTTTATACACCTCTATCAGATCACCTCACCAGTGCCTAGTCACCAGACACTGTAATTTGCAAAACTTAAGTCTTTCTTCGTAAGAGCAACCCTTTGTTCCATTCAGTAATCTTGTTGCCCTTCTCTGTACTCGTTCCAGCAGCTCTACATCCTTCTTGAAATGAGGCCTCCAGACCTGTATACAGTACTCAAGGTTTGGCCTGACCATTGCCTTATACAAGGGAATAATCACCTCCTTATCCCTGCTAGAAAAATTCCTGTATATCATTGTCAAGACACCATGAGCTACTCTTGCAGCCCATCTGCACTGCTCAGAGAACTTCATATCTGCCTGCACAAAAATCTCCAGGTCCTTTTCATTCTCCACCACTGTCAGTGTAGTACCACAGAGTTGATACATTGCTCTGGGGTTGCTGTTTCCCATATGTAGTACTTTACATTTGTCAATGTTAAAATTCATTTGCCACCTTTCCGCCCGTCTGCTCAACCTTTCCAGATCCTGTTGCAGCAGCATAACGTCAATAGTGTCCTTAACAACCCTGCCAATCTTTGTATCGTCTGCAAACTTGGACATTAAGCTTCATATACCATCATCAGTATCATTTATTTTTTATTATTTAATTTTTTTTTTTTTTTTTTGGTAGTTGTTGGTGCATCGGCTTCTATGGCCATAATGCATCTCCCAAGGTTTTTGCAGTACTTTGATCCAAGCCCAAGGCGGGATTCGAACCCATGACCTTTGGGTTGCCAGGCAGGCACTTTACCCACCCGGATAGCCTGGTCGGCAATATCATTTATAAATACAGAAAACAATAATGGACCCAACACTGAACCCTGAGGGACTCCACTAATAACATTAGTCCACGATGAGCAGTGTCCATTGATTACCACTGTCTTCTTCCCCCCCCCACCCACACACAACCATCATTTTATCCATAGCAGCAATTTGACTCCAATGCCACACTGCTCCAATTTGTGCAGCAGTCTTCCATGTGCAACAGTATTAAAAGCCTTTCTAAGATCCAAATATATAATATCAAAGTTATTCCCTGCATCCAGTTCTTTTCTGACTGCATCATAGTATCCAGTCAAATTGCTCAGGCAAGACTTTCCCTTGACAAAACAATGCTGTGTCCGAGCTATAACTGAAGTCTTGTCTAGATGATCCTGCAGGGCTTCTTTAACCAGTGCCTCAATTAATTTTCCTGGAACAGAAGTTAAACTCACAGGTCTATAATTACTTGTGTCAGCCGTTGATCCTCCTTTGTGAATTGGGGTCACATTTGCACATCTCCAGTCTATTGGTACCTCCCCTGAGTCCAAAGAAGCCCTCATAATTATGGCTCAGGGTTTGCTTACTTCCTTTGCTGCCTCCTTTAATATAACTGGGTAGATCCCATCCACCCCAGGTGCCTTTTTTTATGTTTATCCTGAACAATTTCTCCTCCACTTTCCTCTCAGTTATTACAAAATCATCTAGCTCACTGCCAGAGTTTACTTCACCTCTGGCAGTCCCCTTCCTGAATAACTCCTCATGTGTGAATGTAGATGCAAAATATTCGCTTAGTTTGTTAGCCACCTGAGCAGGATCCTCAGCTGTTAAACCATCAATATCCCTTGGACCAATTTGATTCATCCCGTTCCATCTAGAGTTTACATAGGTAAAGAACTGTTTTCTGTTTTTCTTTGCATCCTTTGCCAAGGATTTCTCATAATCTGCCTTTGCCTGCCTAATCTCCTTTGTGACTTGGTTACAGACCAGCTTATATCTACCATAGGCTTCCATGTTACCCATTAATGTATATGTTTTTTTCTAGCAGGAATAAGGAGGTGATTATTCCCTTATATAAGGCAATGGTCAGACCACCCCTAGAGTACTGTATACAGGTCTGGAGGCCTCATTTCAAGAAAGATGTAGAGCTGCTGGAACGAGTACAGAGAAGGGCAACAAGATTAGTGAATGGAACAAAGGGGTGCTCTTACAAAGAAAGGCTTAAGTTTTGCAAATTACAGTGTCTGGAGACTAGGCACCAGCGAGGTGATCTGATAGAGGTGTATAAAGCCTTGAATGGTTTGAGCATGCTCAGTGCTGATGGGATTCTTCCTCTCGCTCAGAATAATCACCTGGGAGGGCATAAATTCAAATTGAGAAAGGACAGATGTAGGATAGACGTGCGGAAATTTGCCTTTAGCTAGCGGGTGGTTGGTTAGTGGAACAGACTTCCATCCCTTGTCGTGGAAGTTGATAGCCTAAATAAGTTTAAGGCTCAGCTGGATAGGTATTTTGAACGAACAAAGGGGTGAAGTGGAAGTGGGTTTTTTTTTTTTTTTGGCTGATGCTGCATAAGCTTGCTTTCTTCCATCGAATGCCTCTACTAATGCTAATGTATCCCATGCATTTTTCTTCTCTGCCATATATCTCATTAGTTCATCTGAAATCCATTTAGGCCTAAATCTTGAACAATAAGTTGGTATGTAAAGCCTAGTAGTTTCCAAGATAAGTTCTTTGAATGCTTCCCATTTTGAATTTGCTGTTGGTGACATCATCAGTTGGTCCCACTGTATAGAATCTAAATACTGTCTCAGACCATCGTAGTCACCTTTACAAAAGCAAAAACGCTTCGCTTTCCCCTGTGGTGAGCTGTGAATATTTTAACAATGGACTCGCACTTTTGCCGACTTTTTGATGTGAAACATCCTTTTGGAGGGGGGGGGTTACCAACCGAGTAAATCTGATCGGTCACGGAAGTGACGTCACTTCCATGACCGATCAGATTTACTTGGTTGGTAACCCCCCCCCTCCAAAAGGATGTTTCACATAAAACCATCTACCGCTCGTGCTTGGCAGACGCGCAACTCTTATTTTTTTTTTTTTACAACTAGGGAAATATAATGGATACATTTTTTTCATGATAAAATTTTAATATTGTGAATAAAAAATAACAAAAATATTTCCCATATTACAAATAACAAATTATCACAAAACATTCTAGAATATAAAAACAAATATTACATAAAACACAAACTGTTCTAGAAAAGGTACACAAAAATCACACATTACATGAAAAAAATATTGCACAAATATTCAAGAAAATTTTCTTTTAAAAATTGCCATATGAAATTTACTTCTTCATTAATATTGACATAATGATCCGGATCAAATTGAAGCAATGGTTTTCCATTTAGATGTATGGTCATCATAAGCTGCAACGTTTTTAATTTTCAACATTATTCATTCATTCACACGATATTATTCGTTACGCTGAAACGCTCAGTTTAAGCACTGCTAATCGCAATGATTGCAAAGATATTTCTGGCTTTCTTAATTGTAAAGGGAATTTCACTCGATTTTATAAATAAACTGTTTTCGACAAAATCTCTAAAATCATTAATTTTTATTTCATATTTTATCAGAAAACAAATTTCTTATTTGGTTTTCACAGTCTTGCCACCGAGACGAAAGTTCTTCCACGATTTCTGGTAGAATATGTTTAAAATTTCTTTCAGTAGTATGATTATTTTCTTTATTTAATTTAAAATAACCCTGTTGCATTAAAAACTTGTCACAAGGTAATTTTACTGTTCTTACTTTCGATTTTGATTCCTTCAAATTCTTTCCACTTCAACATGCTCTCAATTTTTCTTCATATTTTCCTTGAGAATTTTTCAAATTAGCAATAGCATTGATAGTTCGAATAATTAATTTATCTGCTTTTGCCATAGTGAATCTGTAAAGCTTCTGAAATGTAAGAGAGCTCCTGCAGGATGTCGATCATTAGTGCTAAATGGTTAAGAAATTCCAGATTTAAAAATCGCTTTAACAATCCCAAATAAAAATAAATTTTCTGTTTATACTCCAGGGCTATCACACAGTCAGAGGAGTTCACATGGTAGAGAGAATACAAGAAACAGCACCGTATTCAGCAGTCACGGTGCTTGAACCTGGGTCACTCAAGGCACGTATATTTATGCACTCGCATGCCTGACCACTGGGCTACGGTGGTCTTTGATTCAAAATGTTTGCACAATGTGGGATAATTCCCTTAACTCGCAATTACCGTTCGCAAGCTACAAGCTGCTCTTCGTAGCCCGAACACATGAACGATCTTTGTAGTTTCCACATCAAGTTCTTTAGCAATCATCCTTAATTCGCGCTAGTTTTTTGGATATTGGTAATAGTTTTTTTTATTTTTTTTTAATTTTATTTTTTTTATGAAACCCCCAAACATGAAAGGTATCAAAACCTATAGTACTTAGTACCATGCATGGGTTGAAGGAGAAGTATGGGGGGAGGGGGATGCCGGAAACTTTGCTCTAGAGACTAAATATGGGTTTCACCACTTCAAGCCTCCAATAAGCAAAGTGGTGGTATTTCACCTGTTGATGAAAGTCATCTACCTGTATGCCATTAATTTTAAAACATTTTCTACACAGTGAAAGGCTCAACAAAGTTTCAAAATCTGTCAACATTTCATCTTTCTAAAATTTATATAATATGTTAGTTTCTTCAATCCCCCCCCATACGTTGGTACTGTCACTAGTTCTTTGAATACTGCAAAATCTCAGAATCACTCAGATATTCAGCTACTGTGACCATGTAAACATAGACAGGAGAAATTTACTGGAAGGCATGGATCACTCACTTCTCCGAAAAACATACGCCCATTTATCGGAGTAAAGGGGAACCGCAACACAGGTTGACCAGAGGCTATTATCCATGTCGGGAATCTTCTTAATCCTCTGACTGGCTACGGAAAGCATATTAACTAGCACGACTTCTTGGAATGTGGCTGCATAAGTTTTACGGCCACCACTAACATTGTTGAACGTAATCCCTTTCACCCTTAATTTGCTCTTTCTAATTACCTAAAGGCCAGAGGTGAGAACAATGCATACAAAGTTGTCTCTCCTAATGTGTTCGTTACACGGAAATAATTTTCATTCTATGGAAAGTACTGTATTTAAAATTTAATTACCAAGGGAAATTTTAAAAAATTCGGTATAAAGAAGTTGGTTAAACAGAGGTCCAACTGTAATTAAATCAAAAATTAAGCAATTTTAAAATACATAACCAATCGATTGCGCCATTAAAATGCTGGGAATGGGCCCCCGTTTGCCCCACCGTAATTTCGGCTCTGGATACTCAATAATTGCGCATTTAGGATTTCATTTGTAAAATAAATGATCGTCTCAACAATGGGCTCGCAAATTTTTGAAAAAAATAACAATGGGCTCTCGTGAGCTCACTATAGTTCACCACTGCCTTTACCCCTGATGGTAGTTACCTCTTTTGAGTAAATCACAACTCAACACACTGTGATCACTGCCACCTAGTGGTTGATTTATCTGCAGATTCTTAATGCATGAAGAATCACTACTGATAATCAGATCAAGAGTATTACTCCCTCTAGTTGCCTCCCAAACATGCTGATGTAGAAAATAATCATCCAATAAATCCACAAAAGCCTTGCTAGTGTGTGAGTGACCAACCCACAAATTCCAGTCAATATCTGGGAAATTAAAATCCCCCATTATAAGACACTCTGATTTACTCACTCACTCTATTTCTCTCGCTCTATTGCCTTTCTATTTCTATTGCCTCACTCTATTTCTCTGCAAAATTGCTCATTGTACTCATCAGATTCATTAGGTCTATAACAGACTCCTACTCTCAATTTTGATCTCCCAATGCTTATGTCACACCAAACTGACTCGACACTGCACTGTCCAGCGATGTCGACTGGCTTCACTTCCTTGGATTTTATGTGTTTCTTAACTAATAGCATAACCCCTCCTCCCTTCCTATCCTGTCTATCCTTTCTGTACACATTGTACTCCCCAAATTCCAGTTCTGCATCCCTTATATCTGTGTGACACCACGTCTCTGATATCCCAACAATATCTGCCTTTGATGTTTTGAGCAATACCTCAAATTCATCAAATTTATTTACCAAACTCCTAGCATTGGTGTACACACAAGTATACATGCATCTGTTTCTTTTCTTAGCTACCCTAACACAATCCATTTGTTTACTTGTACCACAACGACTCCCAGCAGTCTCTGAGCGTACTGTCATTAGTTTCATTAACAACCCTGCCAACCTTCGTATTATCTGCAAACTTGACATAAGTTATTTATGTAGAATTTGGAAAAAAATATGCTTAGTTTTGAGTGATATGAGTTGGTAGTTTAGCTTATTACATTATTTTGTACTTATATGACAGTATTGAAATTCAAAGTATCAAATCAAAATATTGAATTAAAAAAATATATGGATGTATTATGCCTTTTATAATGTCCTTATTAATGATTTATTTTTAAAGTTATTTACAAATGCTTACTATTTGTAGAAGGGGGGAAACTGCTAATCATTTCTTCTGTTTTTTTCCCCCATTTAGAATCCTAAAGGCTTTACTCTTGACTTGTTGGATTTCCTTGGATCGCAAGCCCAGTATCTGTATTCTCTAATGGCTTTAGCAGAAACTAATGTGAAAGTAGAAAAGAGTCAGGACAGATTAACAAATGTAGAAATGGCTTTAGAAGCACTAAGAAATGTTATCAGGAATAATCCAGGTAAGAAGAGAGAGAATGTTCCTCAAGTCAAAAAAATTAGTCACTTCTGGTATGCAAGGCATAAACCAGATTGAACACATTTATCTTCTGTGCTAGTTTGCATACAGCACTGAAATTAGTATAAGGTTAACCCATTAGTTCTATTTTCAGGTATGCCAGCTGCGACTGAAGAAGCAAATGTTTCCACCACTAAAGATAGGGTTGCAGAAAAGGTGTTGGAACTTGGCCAAAAAAGAGTGATAGCATTTGGAAAGTCTATAGAAATGTTAGCTTGTTAATGAAATTGCTGAATTTTCTTTTGTTTCAGAAAGAGCACTGATAATAGTTTAAGAATGGTTGAAATCAACCAGAAATCAGTGTCAGAACCTTGGTAGAAAATCTGGATGAACTTTATTATGATCCGTGATGAATATCACTTCTACTAAATGAAAAATGATTTAAAAGAAGACAAAAACTGCTGCAAAAGGTTAATGAAGAACCTCACCAATTTCTGAGAAACCACTGTGAAGAAAATTACATTACATGGGGCTAAAAGGCATAAAAAGTGGAGTGTTCATGATTGGAAAGCTGTACTGATTGAATTCAAATTTTTCTTCTACTCTATTGATGCCAGCACCAAGTTGACAGAAGAAGCTGAGAGGCATTTCATTCAGACTGTGTGCAAGGTGTTGTTGTTGTACAAGCTAGTGGTGGATCAATGATGCTATCAGGATGTTTTAACTATGAGCTGAGTTACCTACTTGGCATACCAACCAGAATGAATCAGGCTAATGAGCCTGATCTTTAGGCAATTGAGGTAATTAGAAAGTGTGAATTAAGGGTGAGAGGAATTACCATTTCACAATGTTAGTGGTGTCCATAAAACCTATGCAGTTACATACCAAGAAGTCTCACTAGTCAATATGCTCTTCATAGCCAGTCAGAGGATTAAGAAGATTCACGACACGGATAATAGCCTCTGGTCAACCTGTGTTGTGATTCCCCTTTACTCCGAGAAACAGGCATATGTTTTTCAGAGAAGTGAGTGATCCACGCCTTCCAGTACATTTCTCCTGTCTATGTTTACATGGTCACAGTAGCTGAATATCCATGTGATTCTGGCATTTTGCACAGTATTCAAAGAACTAGTGACAGTAGTTCATAAACTTTACGAAGATGAAATGTTAGCATATTTTGAAACTTCGTTGAATCTTTCACTGTGCAGAAAATGCTCTAAAATATAATGGCATACAGGCAATAATTAAAAAAAAAAAAAACAGCTGTAAGCATTATATCACCAATCACCAAAAAACCAGTGCAAATTAAGGATGATTGCTAAAGAACTTGATGTGGAAACTATAAAGATCGGTCGTGTGTTCGGGCCACAATGAGTAGCTTGCAGACATCACTTGTGCGTTGGTACAAAGTAGGAATCATCCTGCTTTCTGCAAACATTTTTAATCAGAAGTTAAATATTCCGGATTATTATAACAGACTTTTAAATCTGGAATCTCTTAACGATTTAGCACTAATGATCGACATCCTGCAGGAGATCTCTTATCTTTTAGAAGCTTTACAGAATCACAATAGTAAAAGCAAATAAATTACTTATTCGAACTATCAATGCTATTGCTAATTTGAAAAATTCTGAAGGAAATTATGAAGCTAAAATTAAGATCACGTTGAAGTGGAAAGAATTTGAAGGAATCAAAATCAAAAGTAAGAACACATTTACACAAAATTAACTCGTGACAAGTTATTAAATGCATTGTTTTATCCTTAAAGGATGTCATTAATGCAACATAGTGATTTTAAATTAAATAAAGAAAATAATGATACCATTGACAACGAGGAATTGAAAGAAATTTTAAACTTATGCTACCCAAAATCGTGGAATAAGAAAGAACTTTCGTCTTGGTGCAAAACGGTGAAAACCGAATAAGAAATTTAAGTATTTTGATAAAATCTGAAATAAAAATTAATGATTTTAGAGATTTTGTCAAAGACAGTTATCTTTAAAATAGAGTGAAATTCCCTTTTCAGTTACGAAGGCCAGAAATATCATTGAAACCACTGTGATTAGCAGTGCTAAAGCTGAGCAAGCTTTCAGCATAATGGATAATATTTTATCATTTTTTTTTTTTTTTTTTATATATGAAAACCCCAAACACGAGAGGTATTAGAACCTGTAGTACAGTGCATGGGTTGGACAGTGAGAAGATGAAAGAAGATACTTGTTTACATTGGACTTCAACTTCTGTTGACTGTAATTTTCAGAAAATACATACATATGTAGGACTTGCGAGTTTGAAGTTGGACAATAAATGGATGTTGGCTGCTGGCAGCTCATAATCGGACTGATCATGAGCCGAAAGAGAGAGAGTGAGAATTATAGAATCCAATTCATAAGAACAGTGCCATGGAAGTATCTGTAGAAAAGGCATGCAGCAGAAACATTACGTCTCAGAGACAGAATGGAGAAAGACTGTTAGAGATGAGTCATTAATTAACCTAACTGCCCTCTTCTGAATGGAATCTAGCAGCTTGAGAGATGTTTTGGGAGCATCAACCCAGATGTGGGAACAATATTCCATGGTAGGGCGGATTTGTGATTTGTACAGAATGAACAGCTGTTTGGAAGAAAAGTAACGTTGAGAGCGAAAGAGAAAACCATGTTTTTTAGATGCAGAGGAAGCAATATTTGTAATGTGCTTATGCCAAGAGAGATTAGAAGTCAGGGTAATCCTCAAAAGAGATATATCATTTTGCCTAGAAATCGGAGTGTCACCAAAGATAAGCATAGGAGCAGAAGAATCCTTTTTCGAGATATAAGACAAGACTAACTTTTAGAAGGATTAAAATCAACTAATTAGTCTTTGCATTTAAGAAATTTGTAGCAGATATTTGAGAATTTGAAGCTGACTGAGCAGGGTAAGGTTTTGCAAACTGGAAAGTGGAATGTAATGTGCTCTCATCGGCAAAACTATGGATAGGATTTCCAGTCAATGGAAGAAGATCATTAATATACAAGAGGAAAAGAGTTGGGGGGAAAGAACTGAACCTGAGGGAACATTAGCATTAGTGGAGAAATTAGAAGACAGAGAGCCAACTACCATCACCCTTAGTGAATGTGTGGAGAGAAAATTGGATAACAATTACAAAAAACAAACCATAAGATGTAAGCTTGTTTAGAAGACCTTGATGCCAAACACAATCGAAAGCCTTTGAGATGTCAAGATCAACTGTTTGTGTTTCACAGAATTTTTCCATTGAATTTGTCCATAAATGGGTAACATAAGCCAGATTATCACCGCTGGATCCACACTGGCGATCTTGATCAGACGAAAGATTTCTAGATAGTTTAAGAGTTGGCGGTTAATTGATTATTTCTCCATTACTTTGGAAAGGGTAGAAGTAATTGCAATGAGACGATAATTAGATGGGAGGGATTTTTCACCCTTTTTAGGAACTGGCTAATTTGCACAGTTTTTTCTTCTTTTTATCTGCATACATCTCTTTATAACATCGAATGCCATTTTGCAATGCCTACCTTACTCTTATACCTCGTTTGATGTTTGGATCTGCTGTCATTATCAATTCACAAACTTCATCTACTTTAGCAATCAACGTTGAAAATTCATCATTTGTGAATTCTTTCGTGGATGTAACATTTTCTTCTTCTTGATTTTCTTCTTCATATAAGTTTAAGATTATGACCTTGCTGATGAAAGACTTATGGAAATTGAGCATTGCTGCTCAATTTCCATAAGTCTTTCATCAGCAAGGTCATCGGAATGAGAGTCAATGCATTGACGCACACTGTCACAATCCAAGGTGATCTTTCCCAAACTGCACAATGTTTTCAGAAACTATTTTGATTTGAGATTCGAAACTGGTACAATTAACATTGGTGCAATTCGATAAAAGATTTTTCCAAACAGCTCTCATGTTGTTCGCAGTTACTTCAAGCCATGATCACATATGTTTTCATTGGCATTTTTATATTGTAGCATTTCCAAAATTCACATAAAGATATGGCATTTTCCCCCATTGTTACATTAATGGCTTTTCCAAAGGTACATCTCAAATAAAAAGCCTTAAATGTGGCATGATGCCCTGATCCATTGGTTGTAACAAAGAAGTTGTATTCGGTGGCAGAAAAATAACACTGACATTTCTGTTCAGATCCGTAAGAGAAGTAGGATGACCTGGTGCATTGTCTAATAGTAACAGAATTTTAAAATCCATATTATTTTCTTTGCAATAGCAGTTTAACTGCAGGGCAAAAATAATTTACAAACCAAGAGCTGTTTTGTTACCCAGGCTTTCCTATTTGACTGCCATATAACAGGAAGAGTATTTTTTGAAAAGGTTTTTAGAACCCTTTGATTTTCTGATTTATATTACCAGCATAGGCTTTAATTTAAAGTCACCAGATGTGTGTCCACCTAGTAAAAGGGTTAATCGATCTTTGGCAGCTTTATATCCTGGTTGGGTTGATTTTTTTTTTTTCTGCCAAATAAGTGCATGATGGCATCTTCTTCCAAAATAATCCCATTTCATCCATGTTGAAAATTTGTTCATCCTTGTAACCATTATCTTCAATCAGTTTTTTTAGATTTGTCACAAAATCTTGCAGCTGCTTCATTGTCAGCACTAGCACTCTCACCATTAAGTCGAACATTGTGGAGCCCCATACGTTTTTTAAACCTGTAAAACCACCACGGCTTGCACCTTGCCATTTTCTTTTGTTAGTAGTGAATAGAGACTGCTTGCTTTAGCTTGAATTGTCATCTGACTTAAGGGAATTCTTTTCTGGTTATAGTCTTCAATCCATAACATTAACAGACGTTCCATTTCAGAGCTACAATTTTTAACAATCATTTTTGACATATAAGATGCTGTTGCCATTCCATTTTCTTTTATTTTATCTTTATTCTTTAGAAGTGTTTGTACCAATGATTCATTCATATTCTTGTCCCGTGCTATCTTAGCATATGATGCACCATTTTCATATTGTTTTATAATTTCTAGTTTATCATCTAGTGTCAACCATTTACGTTTAGAAGAACACTCAGCGCCATTACATTTCTTCTTTCCACTCATATTTGCTTATAAAGGTGTAACGTTTTTAAAAATAATCTTTAATAAAAATACACAGCGAAAAATATTTGTACAGCTTACGCACAGTCAACGACCTCACCGCTTGGAATCTAGAGTTTACTAATGTGTGAATGGTAGCAGAGTCCGTATATAATGGGAGTTGCGATAACAGTCAGCGTGACCTTGAATCCATAATGCATTGACCTACGTGCTGGCATTATAATACATACATACATACATACATATCAAATGAATTGGTGCCTACCGCAGTTGTTTATTTATTTATTTTTTTACAATTTGTAAACCCCACTGTAGCGAAACCCTAAGTATTCCTGTACTTTCTATTTAGATTTGAATCAATATCTTCTGTTCTCTTTACAGACTCCTTGTTGAAAAAACACAGATATATTGCAACAACACCTATAAAAATTATGCAACTGTGCTGGTAAATGGCAATTGAGGCTTAAAATTGTTAAATACAAGGTACTGCATATGGGTATTTGTAATCCCAGAATAACATACCAAATGGGTGATACCACACTCAGAGTGGTGGACAACAAAAAATACCTACGAATAATTGTACATCCTGATATGAAGTTCTCTGAGCACTTCAGACATGCTGCTTGGACAGTTCATGGGGTTTCAGTGCTATGCATTTTGCAAGCAAGGACAAGAAGGTGGTCATCCTGTTGTATAAGGCACTGGTTTGGCTACATCTTTAGTATTGCATACAGGTCTGTAAACCTTATTTTAGCAAGTTTGTAGATCTGTTGGAATGGGTGCAGAGAAGAGTAACAAGGTCGGTTAGGGATGCAAAATGGCACTCTTACCAAGAAAGACTTCGGTTTTTCTGCAAATTGCAGTTCTTGTTAACTAAGCGCCTGTGGGAAGACCTTGGTTAAATGCCTCAGCATTTAGCCAAGTTATTTGGCTAAATGCTGAGGCATTTAACCAAGTATAAATATATACTTGACAGCAGTACGTCTGTCAAGATACTTGACAGCAATATGTATGCAAACAATTTAGCAAAGACTATCCAAATAAATAAAGAGCAGTGTTTACTGAAGAGCTCCTTAGATTAATATTTGTAATAAATATTTATGTGGAATAACCTAATTTTAATCTAATTTTATGACATTTCTAATATATATATAGAGAATATTATTTATAATATTATTTCAGTAAACTATAATTTTTGTATCAACAGAATAAACCCTTCACAAAAATAATAATACATAAAATGTAAGGTGCCTCTGTAGCCAGGTGGGAAGGAGCAGCAGTGCGTAGCACACGCTTCTTGATTAAACCGGGGTTCGAGCCCATCACCACCAAATACGGAGGATGTGGAAAGGTCAGGGAATGACCACTGCATATCCCCGGAGCAATATGGCCTTAGTTGCTAATGCTCCTAAAAAAACAAATAACAAACATAAAATGTAAAAACTGATGCACTTTGTATAATTGCCAGTGTCTTTACTCACTTGGAGAGAACATGGCAAAAAAAATTGCAAGAGTGATGTGCGCAAGTGAAGTGCAACATACAAGCCATGAACAGCTTGTCACAACTTTTTATTGTCACTGCTGACCAGGCTAGCTGGGTGGGTAAAGTGCCTGCCTGGCAACCCAAAGGTCGCAGGTTCGAATTCCACCTCGTGCTTGGATATTACGACAGTGTCATACTCTCTAGTTGGACCTCACAGCCACTATACACGAAGGAAGCAGGAAAAAACTGGTTCCTTCGTATATTGCTCATGTCATACGATAAAAAAATAATTCAGCCCAATGTAAAAAAATAATTCTGCCCAATTTAACTGCTTGATTATCATTAAATATATTATTAATTCTACTTTATGTGCTGAAACTGTTCTTCGGAACCCACTTTAAAACTCCAGTTAATTGGCTTTCATTGTAGTGAGTAAAAGTGATGAAAGGTGATGAGAGTAAAAATTAAAAGAAGGCACCTGTTAAATTTTTTTATAAGTGTCTATTATCCTAATTTATACCAGAAGGTAGCAGTTTGTTGAGGGTTATTCAGAGGATCAATAGGCTATTTTGTTAATGAAATTGAACAGAGTGCACCAGACAAATCAGTGCATCTGACTTTTAAATAGAAATCTGGATTTAATCATGCAATTTGTAACAGATATCACACCTAATGTTAACCATTTAGTTTTTGCTATACAAGCTCTACAATCACTTTATTTAGTTATTTTTATTTTATGATAATAATTAAACAAGTTTGTGTTGGATTTATTAAATTATTTCCTTACATAAGTATATTATATTTTGCAACTAAAAATTCTGTTATTATATACTATTTAAGAATTATATAAAGCCCATTTCATTCTATAGTTTGAAGATGAAGAACAAAATGATAATGTGGCCCTATCAGGATAAAATGTTGTGCATCATTGGTATAAAGAATACTTGTTGATTTGCTCTCTGACTGTTCTTCAATTCTAAAAAAAATCAGCACTGAAAAAACAGAGGTCAGAGTAATACCAGTTGAATACAAAATTTCTTTGTCAACACAAAAATAGATATTTGATACTATTTTTTTGGCATGCTTTTTTAAATTTCACACCCACTTCAAGTCTCAGTAACCTATTGAAAGCTCTTACTGAACATGAAAGTTAAGTTTTTAACAACAGCATGCTAAAATCAACTGTCTCTACTGAATGCAAAAATGTTCACCGAATTTCTTTGCATTAAATGGTTAAAAATATCTCATTTCATCTTTAGTGCAGTATAACTGCACGGTTTTGGGAATGGTATCTGTATGTATCTTTTTGTATTACAGTTGAAATTAAATAGTTTAGAGAAAAAGGAGTTCACTATATTCATTTTCTATTAGAAAATGAAAATGAATCATTTAATTAAAAAAAAAAAGAACAAACACCTTATAATGCAGAGCATACATTAACTAACTTGGTTCTCATTCATTCTGTTCCACTAGTAGTCACTGAAGAGTTGTCATTAAGTATGCATTGTTTAGTTGTCATTAATTATGCATACCTTTTATATCCTACTTTTAGCTGGTACTTCTCAAGAGCAAAGTGTCCCAGTACATATTAGAAGATAGTGTAGAACTTTGTCTAATGTAAAATAGAAAGACATATCCCTTTCCGCTAAAGTAACTATAAACATTATGGTTTTTTAATGTCGACCTTTCTGCTCACTAGGTTTCCTGGACATTTCCAGTTGTCTCATTTGGTTTATTTATGGGATGTAATGTAAAGTCTTTTAATGTAAAGTTAGCTGTAGAAGAATTAAAACGATTGCATATTTTTTAACTTTTTTAGGAGTAGAAATACAGTGTATTGGACACTTCAAACTACTGTTTAGTCTCTTGAGGTTGGATGGTTGTAACAAAGTACAAGCTATGGCCATTGATGTAAGTTTTCAGCATAGAAATTCTCTCACTTAAGTTTGCTTACAAAATTTGGATTAAAATTTTGCTTGAAATATGCTCTTGTTACTTTCTTATTTGTTTTTTAATGTAACCAAAAAATACATATACAGTTATGGTTTTCTAAGATGTCTTATTTCAAAGAACTTCTAGCCCAATCTGTGAACTCATTGAACTGAACATAACAGTAGAAAAACAAAAAGGTTTGTCTTTTCCCATGTAAAAGTTTGAGGTTTGGCAATAAAGTTCCCGAACTGGTGCTATTGCAGTCATGTTCAATGAGTTGAAAATAAACGAAAGTGGTATGTTGCAGTTTAAACCTCCTTCCACAACAGATAGTAGTACAGAGATTGTTCAGTAGCTGACAGCTTGCAAGTAACAACTGGTTTCGTTGGTAGTGTTAACATTCTGTGTCACAATTTTGCAATGGAGCAACAAATGAACATCAGATTTTGCTTTAAACTGGGAAAATCTGCAACAGAAATGTATCAAATGTTAAAAACTGTTTGTGGTGATGAAACATTGTCGTACCAGTGTGTTTGAATGGCATAAGCAGTTCAAAGATGGACGTGAGGATGTTCAAATTGGTCATCATTACCATATAGTAACGATGACCAATCACTAGTCATGCTATTCATATCTAGCGTGTCAGTATGGTTCATCCCTTTCCTTTTAGTTAATATTAACAAAAAATTCTTTGCTACTTTTTTTGCATTTTTAGCCAAAGACTTTATCTTATGCCTTAACTTGCCCTTAATGACTGGATTGCAAACTACTTTGTGTACCCTGCATAATTTCTAATCATGCTGTGTGTTTTCATCTGTGACACTAGTCTGATTAGTTTGTGACATCCATTTAGGTCTTGAATATATACCTTTGTTTTGACATCCATTTAGGTTTGAACAATGTCTCTTAGTTGTTATAAAAAGCCTAATAACTTTTGTGATTACTTCCTTAATGCTGCTCATTTAGAAATTGCTGTAGCTGACATAATCAGCTGGTCCCACTTCTTTACCTTGATATTCTTAATGCATGAGGAGTCACAGAGGCCGCCGTAGCTCACGGGTGCATAAGCACACGTGCCTTGAGTGACCGGGGTTCAAGCCCGTGACTACTGAATACGGTGCTGTTTCTTGTAATTAATCTGTCTATCTTGTGAACTTCTCTGACCGTTTGGTCGTCCCGGAGTATAAACAGAAAATTTATTTAAATTTATTTAATAATCAGATCAAGAGGCTTGTTGCCTTCTAGCATGCTGGTGTAGAAAACAGTCATACAATAAATCCACAATATTTATGCTACTGTGTGAGTGACCAACCTACAAGCTCCAATTGATATCTGAAATATTTAAAATCTCCCATTATAAGACATTCTGATTAACTGGCCCACCCTCCTACCATTGTTTTGGTGCATAATGGCCTTTAGCTGCTGTTGCACTGAAAAACCTCTAGTAACAACTAGCCCACCCAGTTTGTTTAATTTAGTCCTCAGATTCATTTGGTCTACAACACACTCCCACTGTCATTTTTGTCTTCTCAGTGCCTACGTCACACCAAACCAACTCATCATTGCACTGTCCTTCCATACAAACCATTTGCACTGCATTAGACTCTAAGTTAACCAAGAGCGTAATTTAATACCCTCTTCTTCCCCATCTGTCTGTTCTTTCTGACCTTATTCGAAATCTACATCGCTTATGTCTGAGTAGTGCCATATTAGTGGCATCATGTCTGTGATAACAGTCTGCCTTTGATGAACTTGTAATTCAAAATCATCAAATTTGTTTGCTATACTCTTAGAAGAAGTGTATTCAAATATACATGCACCTGTTTCTATTCTTCGCAACCATGATACAGTTCCCAATACAGTCCGTGTATTGGGAACTTGAAGTCCTCATGTGCTTGTCCCCGAAGACTTCAAGCAGGCTTTGCAGCCCCCAATACCATGCTTTTCAGGCTGCTGCATGTCCCAATAAAAGCAGTACAAGAATCACTTTCACCTCTCCCTGCAACTGTTAATCTGTTAGTCTTGTGTATCGCTCCTGCCCCCTCCCATGCTAAGTTTTTCAAACCCACCTCAGTGCATCAATATCATTAAGAAATATTATTGCACCCCTTCTTCTGTTCAAGTGTATCCTGTCCCTGTAAAAACAGTCTTCTGTTAATATGCACAGACCATGCTGGACAAAAGTTCTACCCCATGAGTCTTGCACAGTCTCTCCACCACCAAATTGACAAGGCTCTCATCATGTACTCTCTCTCATATCGTGTCTGGGTAGAATTGCAAATGCCTTTTCAAATCCTTTTTCTTTTTCTCAACGTTGCCCTGTACTTGTTAAGTAAGTCCTCAGGTTTCCTACTCTTAATATCATTAGATCTTCATCATGTTCTTTTGCCTCATCTTCATCATGAACTTTTGCTCTGGCAGCCATTAGCCTTGTCCTGTTCCACTATTCTTTTTATAAAGTATATTTTCCATTTTCCTGACAGTAGATTCACTGACATTATCTACTTGTGAGTTCAGTGCATTCTGTAGTATACGATGCCATTTTCATGGCATCCAGCATTATGCTGGATAATAGGTCTACGAGAGACCTGCTTTCTGTAGTTCTCTTTCGAGCTAAAACATTCCTATTGTTTTGAGACTTTGCTCTCCTGTTCTTGTTTGAGGTATAATTTTAGTCAAATTTTAATTTAAAAATACCACACATACACACTAAAAGTATATTATTAATTAGTATTATTATGTACTAAAAGTGTATAATAATTCTTCATTATTCACAGTGACTCCAATATGTACTGCTGTTATTATTATTCAAAATAACACTGTTGACTGCTTAGAACCAAATATAAAAAAATATGCTAATTTGTGTGATTAGTACTTTCAAACTATTTATTTATTATATTGCACTAATTTGCTCCATTTCCTGCCAAATCAACAATCAGTTTCTGCTACTTCCTTTCTTTGCAGATATTTGAGTGGCATTCTACTGAATTTTCACCTGTAATTCCACCTCTTTCTTACTAATCAATTTGAACTTGTATCATTTAGTCACTATCCATTCATGTTTCAACTCCAAATTCACTGAAATAACTTTTCTTTTATCTATTTGACTTTTATTCTTTGGAATGATTCCTTCCTTATATATTTTATGAAACTTACAATCTACAGAAATTCAAGTGCAATATCAATATTTATTGTCTTCTTGGCCATACATTGTGCCAGTGTATTGTATATATATATATGGTAAACAAATAAGCAAGCCAAGAACAATCTGCAAACATGTAATTCCACCACAAAAGTGGTGGAATTAGTGGTGGCTAGCTTGGGGGGAGACAAAGACCAATAGATTGACAGTAGCCACTGGCAGAGGTGAAAGAGATTCTTGCACTGCTTCTATTAGAATGAGCAGAAGCCTGAAAAACAAGATGTATGGTATTTCAGAGACTGCTGGGAGCCATTGCGGTACAAGTAAACACATGGGTTGTGTTAGGGTAGCTAAGAATAGAAACAGGTGCAGGTATACTTGCGTGTACACCAATCCTAGGAGTTTAGTAAATAAATTTGATGAATTTGAGGTATTGCTAAAAACATCAAAGGCAGATATTGTTGGGATATCAGAGACGTGGTGTCACACAGATATAAGGGATGCAGAACTGCAATTTGGGGAGTACAACGTCTACAGAAAGGATAGACAGGATAGGAATGGGGGAGGGGTTATGCTATTAGTTAAGAAACACATAAAAACCAAGGAAGTGAAGCCAGTCGACATCGCTGGACAGGGCAATGTTGAGTCAGTTTGGTGTGACATAAGCATTGGGAGATCAAAATTGAGAGTAGGAGTGTGCTATAGGCCTAATGACTCTGATGAGTATAATAAGGAACTGTACAGGGAAATAGAGTGGGCCAGTAAATCAGAGAGTCTTATAATGGGAGATTTTAATTTCCCAGATATTGACTGGAATTTGGGGGCTGGTTACTCACACACTAGTAGGGCTTTTGTGGATTTATTGGATGATTGTTTTCTACATCAGCATGTTCGGGAGGCAACTAGAGGGAGTAATATTCTTGATTTGATTATCAGTAGTGATTCTTCATGCATTAAGAATCTGCAGATAAATGAACCACTAGGTGGCAGTGATCACAGTGTGCCGAAGTGGGATTTACTCAAAGAGGTAACTACCATTAGGGGCAAAGGGAAGGGTTATTGCTTCCGTAAAGGCGATTACGATGGACTGAGACAGTATTTAAATTCTATACAGTGGGACCAACTGATGATGTTACCAACAGCAAATTCAAAATGGGAAGCATTCAAAGAATTAATCTTGGAAGCTACTAGGCTTTACATACCAACTAAGAAATATTGTTCAAGGTTTAGGCCAAAATGGATGTCAGATGAACTAATGAGGCATATGGCAGAGAAGAAAAATGCATGGGATACTTACAAATTAACACATGACACAGAAGCCTATGACAGATACAAGTTGATATGCAACCAAGTTACAAAGGAGGTTAGGCAGGCGAAGGCAGATTACGAGAAATCCTTGGCAAGGGATGCAAAGAAAAACAGAAAACAGTTCTTTACTTATGTAAACTCTAGAAGGAAGGGGATGAATCAGATTGTCCACTTGATATTGATGGGTCAACTGTTGATGATCCTGCTCAGGTAGCTAACAAACTAAATGAATATTTTGCATCGACATTCACACATGAGGAGTTATTCAGCAAGGGGAATGCCAGAGGTGTATTCAACTCTGGCAGTAAGCTACAGAATCTTGAAATAACTGGGAGTAAAGTGGAGGAGAAACTGTTGAAGATAAACACAAGAAAGGCACCCTCGGTGGATGGGATCTATCCAGTTATATTAAAGGAGGCAGCAAAGGAAGTAAGCAAACCCTTGGCCATAATTATGAGAGCTTCCTTGGACTCAGGGGAGGTACCCATAGACTGGAAATGTGCAAATGTGACCCCAGTTCACAAAGGAGGATCAAAGGCTGACACAAGTAATTATAGACCTGTGAGCTTAACTTCTGTTCCAGGAAAATTAATGGAGGCACTGGTTAAAGAAGCACTGCAGGATCATTTAGACAAGACTTCAGTTATAGCTCAGACACAGCATGGTTTTGTTAAGGGGAAGTCTTGCCTGACCAACTTGATTGGATACTATGATGCAGTCACAAAAGAACTGGATGCAGAGAATAACTTTGATATTATATACTTGGATCTTAGAAAGGCTTTTGATAATGTTGCACATGGAAGACTGCTACACAAATTGGAGCAGTGTGACATTGGAGGCAAATTGCTGCTATGGATAAAGGGGTGGTTGAGGGGGAGAAGACAGAGAGTGGTAATCAATGGACACTGCTCATTGTGGACTAATGTTATTAGTGGAGTCCCTCAGGGCTCAGTGTTGGGTCCATTATTGTTTTCTGTATTTATAAATGATATTGATGATGGTATATCAAGCTTAATGTCCAAGTTTGCAGACGATACAAAGGTTGGCAGGGTTGTCAAGGACACTACTGACACTATGCTGCTGCAACAGGATCTGGAAAGGTTGAGCAGATGGGCTGAGAGGTGGCAAATGAAGTTTAACATTGACAAATGTAAAGTACTATACATGGGAAACAGCAACCCCAGAGCAACGTATCAACTCTGTGGTACTACACTGACAGTGGTAGAGAATGAAAGGGACTTGGGGGTGGTTGTGCAGGCAGATATGAAGTTCTCTGAGCAGTGCAGACGGGCTGCAAGAGTAGCTCATGGAGTATTGTCAATGATATACAGGAATTTTTCCAGCAGGGATAAGGAAGTGATTATTCCATTGTATAAGGCAATGGTCAGGCCACACCTAGAGTACTGTATACAGGTCTGAAGGCCTCATTTCATGAAGGATGTAGAGCTGCTGGAACGAGTACAGAGAAGGGCAACAAGATTAGTGAATGGAACAAAGGGGTGCTCTTACGAAGAAAGGCTTAAGTTTTGCAAATTACAGTGTCCGGAGACTAGGCACCAGCGAGGTGATCTGATAGAGGTGTATAAAGCCTTGAATGGTTTAAGCATGCTCAATGCTGATGGGATTCTTCCTCTAGCTCAGAAAAATCACCTGAGAGGGCATAAATTCAAATTGAGGAAAGACAGAGGTAGGACAGACGTGCGGAAATTTGCCTTTAGCCAGCGGGTGGTTGGTTGGTGGAACAGACTTCCATCCCTTGTGGTGGAGGTTGATAGCCTAAATAAGTTTAAGGCTCAGCTGGACAGGTATTTTGAACGAACAGAGGGGTGAAGTGGAAGTGGTTTTTTTTTTTTTTTTGGCTGATGCTGCATAAGCTTGCTTTCTTGCATCAAATGCCTCTGCCAATGCTAATGCTAATGCTAAAAAGTGTTTCAATTTAAAATAGTCATTTTTTATTTAAAAATAGTTTAAATTTAAAATAGTCATTTTTTTATTTATTTAAATTTAAAACACACATACACACACACACAGACTCATGCACTTCTTAAAAATACCTTTCAAGGTAAGTGTGAGCTTCGACTGGATAGTAACTTGGTTGGAGAAGGATATGGTGAATGGAAAAGAAAATACCAGTAGGGCCTATCACACTCTCATATGCCTATAGACTATCTTATATGCCTATGCCTATAGACGGGTAAAGTAAATGGAATTCATTCATAAGAAAATACTAAGTCACTTCTAGCAGGAATATTGCAGTTTGAGAGATCAGTGCCTTTTGTGTAAAGACAAATATGTGTCAGTGCAAATCTTTATTTTTATGGTTTTCTTTTATAAAAAATCATTGTTGGACAAGTCCACTGTGATAGTATAGTGTTCTCACCATTGTCTCTAGAATTCTTTGGAGAGCTTTGCATTTGAATTTTGTGAGCAACTGGAGGAATTTTTAAAGGCATATCGTGCTTGCTGTAGTTAACTAATATGACGTAGAGGATAAGATGTTTTGGTTGCATAACATGCAAACAGACCTATGAATACACAGTTGTACAAGCTGCACATAAACCATGTGAATTGAGTTACTGAGACCAAAATAATTGATGCACTAAGGAATTCAGCAACCATTAGCCTGCTAATTTGATGAAAATTAATAAGAACAGTCTAAACTATTACTAATTAGTGTGATAATTATGAATTTTACTCATATCCAAAATCATTTCAATAGCCCACACTTGGAAATGTGATTGATTTTTAATCTTTTAAATTAGTTGATTCGCCATTGTTGCTCCCTGTCATAAGTTGATCGTTTGTCACCATTTTGAGAAAAAAAAATTAATTTTGAATCCATATTTCAGTGCTTTTTTGTTTTTTTTTTTTGATAATTATGGATTCATAATATATTTGTTATAAACGCTATGATTTATAATATATTTGTTATGCTTTTATCTCATGTTTACCTTTATGACGCTGAAAAACTGGCTTAGAATCATTAATTTTGTAGCAGCTATTTGAAACAGTCTCTTGGAACCATATTGGATGTAAAAGTTTGATATAATATAACCAACACCTAATAAAATAAACACAACAAGGCATAATAAGTTATGGATTGGTAATATACAGGCAGTTCTCGCTTTGAGTTTTCACTTTACAAGTTCCCAAGTTTACAAGTTTTTTTGTTTTTTTTCCTAGTATCAACAAAATCGAAAATATGAACATTAATTGCAAAAAAAAAAAAAAAGTCAAACATTCATAAATACCGCATTTCAAACCATGCTTGTAGCTATACAATACAGTGTATCTCGCTTTACGATATTAATCCGTTCTAGAGACACCATCGTATCGTGAAAATATCGTAATGTGAACCCAATAACACATTGTTTTTTGGTAATTCGTTCCATGACCTCGGAAGTTGAAATTTTCGCTATATAACTCTCTAAAAGGTCGTTTTTATAGTGTAAATTGTATTAGTTACCAATTGAAATCATTAAAATGCACTACACTTTTATCATTATCATATGTTCTGTTATAAGAACCAATTTTTGAACGGTTTTGTGATATTTTTCTAAAGCACATTTCTGGAGGTCATGACCAGAAAACAATTTGCACTTTCTGGTTTATTGGGCTTTTCTGTTAGGGCATCTAATTATAAACCGGTAGTAAACTCGATGTTATTGCATTTGCAAAAATACCAATAGCTGGAGTTGTGTGGTTTTTTACGTTATTATGGTGAAATGTATTTCATCTTTACTGAAATCTTCAATCGTATAAAAAACATAAAGAAAATTTCAGAATCTGCTCTTCATTCCTTTTTTTTTTTAAGCTTCATAACCTTGTTACGCCGTGCAAATTGTGTTAGTTTCGATTTGTGCATTCCGTTAAAAAATGCTTATGTGTGCTATTGAAATTTATAAAGAAAAGAGAAGATTATCTTAGAAACAAAAGCTTCTTGATGCATTTCTGAAGAAGACGACTCCTTGTGCAACAAACCGAGTGCTGAGTCAATAATGAGTGATCAACAAGTATGCATTTAGTCTATGATGATGATATGACTTACAAATGTTAAAGAATGTTTATTCAAACATTCTTTAACATTTGTAAGTCATAAATAATTTCTTTATTATTATAATTTGCTTGATTTTACAGGCTGCATTTTTATTTCTTTGTATAAATCAATCATTGTTTAAACATAAACTAATTAGCTAACTAATTTCATTGTTGAGAACATAACCCCTATTTTTAACATTGTCTTATGGGAAATAAATTTCCGCTTTACGAGTTTTCTCTTTATGAGCGCGAGCTGGGAACGAATTACCTTGTAAAGTTGAGAACTACCTGTACTATAAAGATAACGGTGAAATATCACCATATATTTATCTGTAATGAAAAAAAAACTACAAAAGTAGTATAAATGGCATCGATTTAATTGTGTCTCATATTGTGAATACTTCTTCACAACGAGTTACCATGTATTGCATCAGGGTACCTATCCGCCCACTGATGATAGGACAATTAGCCTTGAAACAGTGCTGTCTGGGTAGTGGTATCCCCCAAGAATAAGTAACAATAGTCTTTTCTATTGGTGAAGCGTTACTTATTCAAAGTCGTGCAATAATTGTAACTCGTGAAGTAGTCAAAATATGAGTTAAATTGATGCCAAATATACTACTTTCGTAGTTTTTTTCCATTACGAATAAATATATGGTGATATTTCACTGCTATCTTTATAGTATAACCAACAACTAACATTTCACGCACAGAGGTGTAATGCAAAGGTTAATTCTATTTAAGGAAAAAAATTTGCTTCAGTGCATTTTTCCGAGATCTCTGGAGCAAATCTTTGACATTTATCAACAGAAAAAAAAGGCCCACGCAGAAGAAACTTCTTTTTTTTTTTTTTTTTTTTTTTTTTGATTTGGTAGTTGTTGGTACGTCGGCTTCTGTGGCCATATTGCACCTCCCAAGGTTTTTGCAGTACTTTGATCCAAGCCCGAGGCGGGAATCGAACCCGCGACCTTTGGGTTGCCGGGCAGGTACTTTACCCACTCGGCTAGCCCGGTCGGCAAGAAACTTCTATGAATGCATATATAGGATGGCCATAATTTAAGTATCCATATTCAGAGCTCTCTGTATCTCTAAGTCAGTGGTTCCCAATCTTTTTTGATTCGCGAACCCCTTTCAACATAATATTTATATTGCGAACCCCTAAGCCTATATTCTCTGAAATCATATAAAAGTACTGAATTTTCATTATAAAATATTTCCAGCATTACGTTTGTATAAGCGACATTGCGTAATAAAAATTAAATATTATTTTTATACTTTATAAAGCAGCCCCAAGGTTCAGTTCTTTCTCCCACTCTTTTTCCTCTTATATATTAATGGCCTTCTTCCATTGACAGGAAATCCTATCCATAGTTTTGCTGGTGATAGCACAATACTTTCCACCTTCCAATTTGAGGAACCCTGCCCTGCTGAAACAGCTTCATTCAACTTCTCGAGTACCCAATGCCAAATCCTTAAATGCTGATCTCCAGAAATTCTCCAGTGGGGGCAAAGAAAACTTAATTTCAATCCTTCTAAAACTCAGTACTGTCTTATATCTCGCAAAACGGATTCTTCTGCTCCTATGCTTATCTTCGATGACACTCCGATTTCTAGGCAAGATCTTGGGGATTACTGTGACTTCTAATCTTTCTTGGCACAAGCACATTACAAATATTGCTTCCTCTGCATCTAAAAAACTGGTTTTCTCTTTCGCTCTCGCTGTTACTTTTCTTCCAAGCAGCTGTTCACTCTGTACAAATTGCAAATCCGCCCTACCATGGAATATTGTTCCCACATCTGGGGCGGTGTCCCCAAAACCTCTTGCAGGCTTCTAGATTCCACTCAAAAGAGGGAAGTTAGGTTAATTAATGACATCTCTAACAGAGTCTCTCCACTCTGTCTCTTAAATGTTCTATTTCTGTCCCATGTCTTTTCTACAGATACTTCCATGGGCACTGTTCTTCTGAATCGGCTTCTATAATTCTCACTCTCTCTCTTTTAATGCAGTCCGAACACGTGATGAAACCAGTGAACATCCTTTTACTGTCCAACTTCAAACTCACAAAACCAACTTTTCTTCCTCATTTATTCATTCAACTTCTGTTTTCTGGAACAACCTTCCTTCATACGTATTTCCTGAAAATTACAATCTACAGAAGTTCAAGTCTAATGTCAACAAATATCCTCTTTCATCTTTTTTCAGGGTACTAAGTACTGTACCTTCTAAAAAAAAAAAAAAAGGTACCTATACTGATCCTTGAGAATGAAAAAAAAAATAGTATGGAAAACATATTTATTTAAAAAAAGGTTGTTTAGGCTTGGGTAATGCCCTTCCATCATTTCTACTAACCAGGTAATATCAACGCATTGTTTATTCATATCTCATATTGTGAATGAACCTTCAAAACGAGTGGCTAAGGTATTGCACTGCTTTGAATAAGTAACTTCACCAGCCAATGTTACTTATTCTCGGCGATTACCACCACCCAGATGGCACCAGTTCGAAGCTTGTTGGCTTACTCATCGGTGGTTGAGCAGGTACCCTGTTGTTGCATTAGTGACAACCCAGTTATGAAGTATAACTCCACAGTATGAGAGATGCTTGATGGTATGCATGGTTTAATCTTAAACTATTTCTTGACTAAACGTCCAAGAGTATGAAAAAGGTTGTTTAAGCATGGGTAATGCACTTCCATCATTCCTACTACACAGGTAGTATGCATGCATCTGATATCTCGCATTACCCATGCATAAACAACCTTTTTCATACTCTTAGATATTTAGTCAAGAAATAATTTTAGATATTTATTTAACATGTGAACTGTAAAATAGTAAAGTAATTATAAGGAATTGTAGGAGATGTGGTTTATTTCTTTGGCAGGTCTTTACTTTTTATTTAATTTTAGTTTAATTTATAGTTTATTATTAGTTATATTTTATAGCTTACAATAATATACCTATGTAAATCTAAGCAGATGGCATTTTTAGTGCGAACCCCCTGGAACACTTTCGTGAACCCTCATGGTTAACCACCGGTTGGGAACCGCTGCTCTAAGTAATAAGCAGAATACCACCAAAATTAGTAAGTAAACTATTCAAGGCATGGGGAGAAGGATCCCAGGGAAAAAAAATGAATTCAAAAATATGCCAATAGGGGATAATATGGTGCTGTAAAAGAGGAAGGACATGACAAAGTACCAACAAATAAATAACTAAGACAAACATTAATGAAATGTAATCAATGGACACTGCTCATTGTGGACTAATGTTATTAGTGGAGTCACTCAGGGTTCAGCATTGGGTCCATTGTTGTTTTATGTATTTATAAATGATATTGATGATGGTATATAAAGCTTGCAGTTTGCAGACAATACTAAGGTTGGCAGGGTTATCAAGGACACTACTGACACTATGCTGCTGCAACAGGATCTGGAAAGGTTGAGCAGATGGGCTGAGAGGTGGCAAATGAAGTTTAACATTGACAAATGTAAAGTACTACATATGGGAAACAGCAACCCAACAGAGCAACATATCAACTCTGTGGTACTACACTGACAGTGCTAGAGAATGAAAAGGACCTGATGAAAAGGATTGTGCAGGCAGATATGAAGTTCTCTGAGCAGTGCAGATGGCTGTTAAGAGTAGCTCATGGTGTCTTGTCAATGATATACAGGAATTTTTCTAGCAGGGATAAGGAGGTGGTTATTCCCTTGTATAAGGCATGGTCAGGCCACACCTTGAGTTCTGTATACAGGTCTGGAGGCCTCATTTCAAGAAGGATGTAGAGCTGCTGGAACGAGTACAGAGAAGAGCAACAAGATTAGTGAATGGAACAAAGGGGTGCTCTTACGAAGAAAGGCTTAAGTTTTGCAAATTACAGTGTCTGGAGACTAGGCACCGGCAAGGTGATCTGATAGAGGTGTATAAAGCCTTGATTGGTTTGAGCATGCTCAATGCTGATGGGATTCTTCCTCTTGCTCAGAATAATCACCTGAGAGGGCATAAATTCAAATTGAGGTAAGGACACGTCTATCCTACAAACAGATGTAGGACAGACGTGTGAAAATTTGCATTTAGCCAGCAGGTAGTTGGTTGGTGGAACAGACTTCCATCCCTTGTCGTGGAAGTTGATAGCCTAAATAAATTTAAGGCTCAGCTGGACAGGTATTTCGAATGAACGGAGGGGTGAAGTGGCAGTAGGTTTTTTTTTTTTTTTTTTTTTGGCTGATGCTGCATAAGTTTGCTTTCTTGCATCATATGCCTCTGCTAATGGTAATTACAAATTTTTATTTGTGCTCTGCAAAACAAAGAAACTGAATGGCACTAAAGTTTTAATTCCAAACTAAAAATTAAGACATGTAAGAGAGCAGAAAATTTTAAAAAGATAAATTTTCCCAGCAGCAGAGCTATAAAGGCACAACGCGAACATTACAAGCATATCTGTAAGTTTACTGTTAACATGCATCTCACTCTGCCTGATCATGCTTTAATTGCAAAGTTGTTCTACGTTAATGGATGCAATGCAACAGCCACTCTGTGTGAATATAGATTCTGTAAGAACTTACGTTAAGGTCCTTTATCAGCTGCAACAGTTAAAAGGATGATTAACAAATTTGAGGAAACTGGGTCCTTTGTTGTTAAGCCTGGAAGAGGTAGGAAGCCTGTTTCACCTCAAATAGCAAAGGAAGTTGCTATGGCCGACCCATGGATACAGCTGCTGGAACTAGTAGTAGTGCATGGGGAGTAACGAGGCAATTGGATGTCCCATATTCCACTGTTTGGAAAATTCTTCGGAAACTAATCCACTATTATCCCGTAGCCAGGTGGGCAGGAGCAGCAGTGCTTAGCACAAGCTTCTTGATTAGACCGGGGTTCGAGCCCATGCCCACCAAATATGGTTGATGCAGAAAGGTCAGGGAATGACCACCACATATTCCCGGAGCAATATGGCCTTAGTTGCTAATGCTCCTAAAAACCAAATAACAAACAAACAAACAAACCACTATTATCCATACAAAATCAGTCACCAGCAGCAGCTGCAAAGAAATGATCCTGAAAAACGAATGGCATTTTCTTTAACGTTTTTGGCCAGAATGGAAGTGGACGATGCCTGGCCATGGAACATTCTTTGGGGAAATGAGGCCCATTTTTATCTCGATGGGACTGTCAACAGTCAAAACTGCCAAATATGGGCTTCAGAAGCACTGCCTGCTATTCAGCAAATCCCATTGCACTCACCGAAATCACCATCTGGTGTGGTGTGACTTCAAATTTCATCCTAGGGCCATACGTTTTTGAGGAATTCCACCCAGCAGGAGCAGCCACCTGTTCCGTTACAGCACAAAGATATCATCACATGCTGAGCAGTTTCATTATTCCTCAACTGCAGCAAAGAGGATGCCTGGATGAGTCAATTTTTATGCAAGATGGTGCTCCTCCTCATATCGCATGACCAGTACAGCAGCTTCTCTGGCATCACTTTACTGCAGAAAGTTTGCTTCCCATTGCATGGCCACCATGTTTGCCTGAGCTTACACCATGTGATTTTTGGCTGTGGGGTCACCTCAAGGCCAATGTCTATCGGGGAAGTGTCCCTAACCTGGCTGTCTTAAAGGACAACGTAATGCAGTATGTGCAGAACATTACTCCAGAGATGTTACATTCTGCAGTGGTGCACATTGTGCATCGAATGCAATTTCTGGTCCAGAACAGTGGTAATCACATCGAAAACCAACTCCACCATCAGCAACATCATTGACCATCATCGCGAGTATGAGTGAGTTTGGAACTGTGAAACCATTTCCTCTGGCAGTTCAGTTTCTTTCTGTGTTTTTGCAAAGAGCCCAAATAAAATTTGTAATTTCATTAAGGTTTGTTTTACTTATTTATTTGTTGCTACTTTGTCATGTCTTTCCTCTTTTACAGCACCATATTATCCCCTATTGACAGATTTTTGAACTAATATATTTTTTTCATGGCTCCTTCTCCCCATGCGTTGCATGGTTTACTTACCAATTTTGGTGACATTCCGCTCTGAATAGGGATACTTAAATTATGGCCACCCTGTATGTGGAGACAAGCTCCACATTGAATATTTCACTGTAGATTATTTTTATTTTTCCCATTTAAAAGTAAATTAAAGATAAAATTCATAAATATATATTTATGAATTTATGAAAATATTTATTAATATTTATATTTATTCTAAATAGGGCGCCTCCGTAGCCAGGTGGGAAGGAGCAGCAGTGCATAGCACACGCTTCTTGATTAGACTAGGGTTCGAGCCCATCGCCACCAAATATGGAGGATGGGGAAAGGTCAGGGAATGACCACCGCATGTTCTCGGAGCAATATGGCCTTAGTTGCTAATGCTCCTAAAAACCAAATAACAACAACATAACATTTATTCTAAATATAATATTCATTATAAATATTTTCATAAATATTATTAATATTAATGGATTTATAAAAATTCATAATGTATATTTATTAATATAGCTTATGTAGTCTTTGCTAGATATTTTTTCAAAGAAAGTAAACAGAAAACAAATAAAGGAAGAAAAGTCAATGCATTGCATTTTCCTCTTACTATTAGTAATGGCAAATGATGCATGAAAGAAAGCTTAAACATCAGCAGGAGAGTTGAGGAGGGTGGGGGGGGGAACTACCCACTCCATCTTTCCATTCTTTTCCAATTTAAGTCCAAAGTTGTCTGAGAAAAAAAAAAGGATGCCATCAGCATTTAGTTTAAGCAATCCATTTAAAGCCTTAAATAGTGCAGTCTCCTAACAGACACCTAATTTCCAAGCACTGCAATTTTCACATCTCATTTACTGTCAGAAACCCATTTGTGTCCTCAATTGATCTGGTTGTTCTTCTGCAACCAGAAGAAATCCACATCCTTCTTAAAATTAGAATTCCAGACTGTATGCAATACAGGAACTCCCCGACTTATGTAATACTCGACTTACACAAATTTTACTTTATGTAAGTTTTTGCCGGCCGGTGCAAACTTAAAAAAATTGTGGAAACATATTTTGCATCCCATAGGAATAAATGGAGGTATCGTGAAAATATCGTAATGTGAACCCAATAACACATTGGGGTTTTTTTTTTTTTTTTTTTTGGTAATTCATTCCAAGACCTTGAAAGTTGTAATTTTTGCTATATAACTAAACTATTTATCTCTCTAAAAGGTCATTTTTATAATGGAAATTGCATTACACTTTCATCATTATCATATCTTCCCTTATAAGAATCAATTTTGAATGCCTTTGTGATATTTTTCTAAAACACATTTCTGCAGGTCACTACCATAAAACAATAAAAACAATTTGCACTTTACAGTTTATTGGGTTTTTCTGTTAGCACAATCTGTTATAAATGGGTAGTAAACTTGATCTTATTGCATTTGCAATAATCCTGATAACTGAAATTGTGTGGGTTTTTACGTTATTATGGTGAAATGTGTTCCCGCTTCACAGAAATCTTCGATCATATAAAAAACAAATTTTCAGAATCTTCTCTCCATTCCTATTTACTTATTACAATAATGAAGGGAAAGCAACCAACGGAAAGTGCAAGTGCTGGCAGTGCTAGGAAATGAACTGAAACAAAATTGATTTAGAAATGAAGATGATTAATTAAGAAGTACAAAGCAGGAAAGAGATTGTCATCTATTGCACGGAATTAGTCTCGCTGCTTCAACAGTGAATACTATTTTAAGGGACAGCATGCTTATAAAAGAACATGTTGAAGGATCAACGTATTTCACACTAGGGTCAGTCTGCCTCAACAGTGATCACAAAACAGCGTTCAAGTGCTATATCGAAGATTCTTTATAAAGTATTTTTGCTTGAATGGCCATTGGACTCAGGGGCACTTGCCCCTGAGTCCAATGGCCATTCAAGCAAAAGCAAGAGGTATTTATGAAGATATTAAGGATAAGTATGGCGAACCCCAAGCCAAGTTCGCAGCAAGCAATGGGTGGTTTAATAGGTTCAAGCATCGTGCTTGTTTCCAAAACATTAAAGTATGCGGTGAAGTCACCGTGCCGATTCTGCAGCTGCAGTGAAATTTTGTGATGTGTTGGGAAAAAACCTTTCTAAATTTCCACAGCCCCCAACTTCACTGCAGCGGCATGCTTATCAGCTGGAGAGTTAATTCTGGAATGATGCTCGAAAGGTAAAACTTGCTGATGTTATGCCTATCTCCTCTCTCCTTTTGTAATTTTATAATTTTGAAATTTTTGTAATTTTGTACACTTTTTGTAATTATTACTGCACATGAGATTAAAAAAAATTGAATAATTCTATTTACATGTTTGTTGAACATCTCTTTTTTGCCTCTATCAAATTCAGTATGCATAGTTGCGAGTGCGGAATTTCCCTAAATGCTTATTTAGGGAAATTCCGCACTCGCAACTCAGAATTTCCCTAAATGCTTATTTAGGGAAATTCTGACTTACGTAGCATTCCGCGGAACGCAACCCCTACATAAGTTGGGGAGTTCCTGTACTGAAAATGTAGCCTGACCTTTACCTTATACAATGGGGCACACAATAGCCTTAGATGCTGATGCACCATAAAACTCCTAATAACCAACCAACCTTATACAATTGGTAATCATCTCCTTGTCCCAACAGACAAAATTCCTGTATATCATTAATAGAACCATAGCAGCCTATCTGCAATGTTCAGAGAACTCCATGTTGGACTGTACAATTACCCATAGGTCTCTTTCTTCCTCCACCACATTCACCAAAGTAGAACGGTCAGTAATCTGCTGCCCACATGCAGTACCTTGCATTTATTTAAACCTTACTGCGATCTCTCAGCCATCTGCCTAATTTTTTAGGTTTTGTTGCTGCAACAGTAGTAATAGTAGACATTTATCAACCATCTTGGAAACCTGTATCATCTGAAAATTGAGACAGTAAGCTTAATATGCCTTCATCAGCATTAATAAATTAGTGACTAATGCAGACCAGTTTTTACATACTGTAGGTTTCTGTGTCTGCTGTTAATTTATAAACATCTCAAACATGTTATTTCTTTGTAACTGGTCTTATCAGCCCATCTGATATTCATTTAGGTCTAAATCTGGAACAGTATCCCTTAGTTGGAATAAAAAGCTTAGTAACTTCTGTTATTACTTCCCTGAATGCTTCCATTAAGAATTTGCAGTTGGTAAAATCACTGAAAATAATTTAAAAACTGTCTAAGACCATTGTAATCATCTTTACAAAAGAAAAATCCTTCCCTCTACCATTGGCAGTAGTTATATCTTTAAGCAGCTCCTACACCAATATATTATGATCACTTCCACCTGGTAGTTCCTTTATCTAGATATTCTTTTTCACTAAAGAGTCATTACTCTTAATCAGATCAACAATATTGCTTTCTCTTTTTGCTATTTATAGGACCATACTGAAAAAAAATGCCATGAATTAGGTCAGAATGTATGTCTGCAATTCCACCCAGAAACAGTAGGAGAGGTTATATGCTGAAAGCTTTATGTGTTAACTGACTTGAGAAATTTTGCAAGACTTTCAAAGGATATTTTTTCAGAATCAGCCTAGGAGTGAAAAGAGCTTTCACAGATTTTGAAGTTACATCTGCCAGCACACAATCTGTGTGGTGTTAGTTAGTTGGAAGTATAGGTGTAATGGGAGTAATCTACTGACCAGAAGATTGTGAATGGTTTGAATATCCTTTTATGGGTGATTTCCATTTTTTATCCTTAATTGATTGGAGCAGTTGGATAGGAGACAACATATTTTAACTAAGTTACATGATAATTATTTATATCACATGTTAGAGAAAATGCTAGGGGTAAGAATATTCTAGAGTGGTTTGAATACTCACTTTGAGTACTTCTATTGTATTAATACACTCTTACTGTAGTAATTAAATATATATACTGGTGTTCAAAGAAAGTGCATCACCCCTTAAAATTCTATTTGTCATCCAAATAACATAGGTATATGACAATATTTCTTACAGATTGCATCAGATAAGATTGACATGTGTAGGTGATAACGTAATATAATGTTATAAGCACACTCTGCAAGAGTTGCAGTCATTCTTTGCTTGTCAGGATGGCGAGTTACATGCAGTTGATGCCATGAAGAAAGAGTGCTATTGTTGCTTTACACGAGAAAGGATGTTCTTCCCATCAAATTGCTTACAATGGTGTCTTGTAATCAGTCGACAGTGAGTAGATTTCTTTCCAAATTCAGGAATACTGGTTCTGCTGATAGGAAAAAAGGAACCAGAGGCAAGCGAGTCTCTATGCCAAAACAGGACTACGTTTTGCAGTACTTATGCCTTAAAAAAAGGCAAAGCTTCTTTGTCTGAGCGGAAGAACATACAGGAGTGGTAGGAAGTGCAGTAACAGTCAAAAGACGCCTCTTCGAAAATAGACTTGTAGCCCGTCCATCAGAGCCATGCATGTCAGCCTGCATGGCTCTGATGGGAGACAAACGATTCGTTGTAGACCTGGTGAAGAATACCATCCAAACTGTATGGTGTCTACAGTGAAATTCCCTACCAGCCAAATGATATAGGGGTGCATTTCGTATTGCGGAGTAGCACCACCAAATACGGAGGATGCGGAAAGGTCAGGGAATGACCACCGCATATCTCGGAGCAATATGGCCTTAGTTGCTAATGCTCCTAAAAACCAAATAACAAACAAACAAACATTGCGGAGTAGGTCACCTGCAGTTTATAAAAGATTCCATAAATGCCAATGGATACTTGGTTATATTGGGAGGCAAATTGCTGCCAACCATTAGAGACCATTTCAACCTCCCAAGTAACTGCATCTTTCAGGACAACTCTGCTCCTTCTCATCAGTATTTGTTTTAGCTTCATTTCTGCATTCGAAGTTTGACAGTAATATGTTTACATTTGTTACAGGTGAAAAATGGTTGAAAGAACAGTTCATTACAACTCTTAGCTGGCCAGGGAACAGCCTGGACCTGAATCCTATAGAGGACCTGTTGGTATCAACAGGTGGAATCTGCAGTTGCCAGAAAGAAACCAAAGATCCTTCGTGAACTTCAGGAAGCCATAATTCTTGTTTGGAACCACGAACTATCTGTTGACTATCTTCAGAAATTGATCATGTCAATGCCATGACAGTGTGCTTTTGTCATCAGGGCCAGAAGCTGTTCAACTAAATATTAGTTTGCACGTGGTGAACTTTTCATTTTGTTTTCCATTTAGCCCATGATATACTGAAGACAATGATATCCAATGATAAACTGAAGCAAATTGAGGACTTCTGATAACATTTCAGCCATAATTGTCGTGTTTACCAAAACTGTTGTATAAAGGTTGCAAATGCCCATCTTGGAATATTTGGAGAGCACCTGTAAAATATTACTTAGCTTTGCCTTAACTATATATAGTTATTAATAGCTATTAATAAATATCTTTTGTTTATATTTCTATTTGTGATGCTAGTTATTAATGTAACATACCATCGCGAAAAAGGGTTAAAAATGTGAAATTCCTAGGTGATCCACTTTCTTTGAACACCAGCTTATACACGAAGAGTATAAGATGAAGTTTTCTAAACATTAATACACGTTTTGTTTCTTTAGGTGATTGCAGGAGTGACAGGAAACCAAGAGTGTGTAAATGACATCGCAGCATCAGAAGTTTTAGTTTATTTGTTATTAATACTGCATTCTTTTCATTATTCTGCTAGTAAGTATTTTTTTTATTTTTAATCAGTTTGACTTAGCATTAGAAAAGGTACATGATGCAAGAAAGCAAGCTTATATAGCATCAGCCAAAAGAGGGGGGGGGGGACTTCTCATTTCACCTAACCACTCACTCCAAATGTTTGTCTAGTTCTACCTTGAATCTATTTAAGCCATCAAATTCTACAATGACAGATGGAAGTTTATTCCAGCAATCAACTGCACACTGGCTAAAGGCAAACTTCTGCATATCTATCCTACAACTGTCTTTCCTCAATTTGAACTTATGCCCTCTCAGGCGATTATTCTGAGCAAGAGGAAGAATCCCATCAGCATTGATCATTCTCAAACCATTCAAGGTTTTATACACCTCAATCAGATCACCTTGCAGGTGCCTAGTATCCAGACACTGTAATTTGCAAAACTTAAGCCTTTCTTAATAAGAGCAACCCTTTATTCCACTCACTAATCTTGTTGCCCTTCTCTGCACTCACTCCAGCAGCTCTACATCCTTCCTAAAATGAGGCCTCCAGACCTGTACAGTACTCAAGGTGTGGCCTGACCATTGCCTTATGCAAGGGGATAATCACCTCCTTATCCCTACTAGAAAAGTTCCTGTATATCATTGACAAGACACCAAGAGCTACCCTTGCAGACCATCTGCACTGCTCAGAACATTTCATATCTGCCCGCACAATTACCCCCCCCCCATGTCCTTTTCATTCTCTACCACTATCAGTGTACTACTATATAGCAGATACGTTACTCTGGGGTTACTGCTTTACATTTTCCAATGTTAAACTTCAGTTGCCACCTCTCAGCCCATCTGCTCAACTTTTTTAGTTCCTGTTGCAGCAGCGTACTGTCATTATTGTCCTTAACAACCCTGCCAACCTTCATATCGTCTGCAAACTTGGACATTAAGTGTGATATACCATCAATATCATTAATAAATACAGAACACAACAATGGACCCAACAATGAACCCTGAGGGACTCCACTAATAACATTAGTCCACAAAGAGCAGTGTCCATTGATTACCACTCTCTGTCTTCTCCCACTCAACCATCCCTTTATCCATAGCAGCAGTTTGCCTCCAGTGCTACACTGCTCCAATTTGTGCAGCAGTCTTCCATGTGTAACGGTATCAAAAGCCTTTCTAAGATCCAAATATATAATATCAAAATTATTCCCTGTTAATGTGTGAGTGACCAACCCACAAATTTCAGTCAATATCTGAGAAATTAAAATCCCCCGTTATAAGACACTCTGATTTACTGGCCCACTCTATTTCCCTGTACAGTTGTTTATTGTAATCATCAGAGTCATTAGGCCTATAACACACTCCTACTCTCAATTTTGCTTTCCCAGTGCTTATGTCACACCAAACTGACTCGACACTGCACTGTCCAGCCATGTTGGCTGGCTGTACTTTCTTGGATTTTATGTTTCTTAACTAATAGCATAGCTCCCTCCTTCCTTCCTATTCTATTTGTATCCTTCTTGTACACATTGTACTCCCTAAATTCGATTTCTGCATTCCTTATACAGTGGAATATTGTTAATACAAAGTTCAAGGGACCTAAATTTTCACGTTTTGTAATAACGAGGTTTGTCGTAACGAGGTCCCCCAAAAGTGTCAAAATTTTACTGTTATTTATTATTATTATTAATTTTTTTTTTTTTGGTAAATACTGTATATCTAAGAATAATATTAAATAATAATAATATAAAAATAAAATAAAAACAAAAGCCTTGTCCAACAATACAGTAATAGGAATAACATATTTTTTAAAGATTTTATTTTATTTGGATGATAAACTAAGAGAAAAGCAATATTAATGGAAATGAAAATATTGTACAGTATATATTTTGATTTATACAATATTTTAATATCACAGTAAAACTAATTACAATAATTATAAAAGGAGACATAGAAACCATTAACTTTTTAATAAATTAATCTAATTTAAAGAAAGAATCAAATCTTGTTTGCACAGGTTTTGTCCTATATGCATTTTTAACTACAGCACAGTCATTATCAAATGCAATAGTTGTTTCTTTATCAATGTTACTTTAGGCCAAGACATTCTCTATTATGTTCAATGCATTTTGGGCATCTTTTTTTAGATGGCAGTGTGCGCGCGCGTCTTCGCTGTCGCTGGTAACAAAAACAGCATCGTTTTGTTTGGTACCCAGCTGCTCTTCTGGTTTTGACGTTGCAGTGGTAGCAACTTCATAATCCACCTTCACAAACACTTCCAATTCACCAACAAAATTCATATGCTCCTTCAAATTCCTCCATTCCTCACTGTTGCTTTCACATTTGTCTGCTGGACCATGTTTTTCGATGATGTTTTCTCCAAAGCCACTCTTTCTGAAGCAGTTGATTATAACACTTGATGTAATACTTTCCCAAGCAATTACGAAATTATGGATAGCATCCAAGACATTCCAATTTGGCTACAAATTATTCCCTCCTATGTTGCCGATCAAGTACCTTATCAGGCGGGCTCAAAAATGTCTCTTGAGGTTATAAATAATGCCTTGATGGTTGAATTAAACTGGTGGTATTGGGGGATAAAAACAACATCCGTATATTTGTCAACTTAAGTGTCTCGGCAGAATGTGCTCTACAACAATTTAGAATCATCAAAATATTTCTTTTTTTCTGACTCTAATGCATGAAGAATCACTACTGATAATCAGATCAAGAGTATTACTCCCTCTAATTGCCTCCTGAACATGCTGCTGTAGAAAACAATCATCCAATAAATCCACAAAAATCCTTGCTAGTGTGTGAGTGACCAACCAACAAATTCCAGTCAATCTCCGGAAAATCCCCCATTATAAGACTCTGATTTACTGGCCCACTCTATTTCTCTGTACAGTTGTTTATTATACTCATCAGAGTCATTAGGCCTACAACATACTCCTACTCTCAATTTTGCTTTCCCAGTGCTTATGTCACACCAAACTACTTGACACAGCACTGTCCAGCCTTGTTGACTGGCTGTGCTTCATGGATTTTGTGTTTCTTAAGTAATAGCATAACCCCTCCTCCCTTCCTATCCTGTCTATTCTTCCTGTACATATTGTACTCCCCAAATTCCATTTCTGCATTCCTTATATCTTTGTGACAGCACCTCTCTGATATCCCAACAATATCTGCCTTTGATGTTTTGACCAATACCTCAAATTTACTTACCAAACTCCTAACATTGGTGTACATGCACCTGTTCCTATTCTTAGCTACCCTAACACAGCCAATGTATTTACTTGTTCTGCAAGGCCTCCCAGCAGTCTCTGAAAACCCCTGCACCTTATTTTCCAGGCTACTGCTCATTCCAATAGAAGCAGTGCAAGAATCACTTTCTCCTCTGCCAGTGGCCATTTTTTAAAATCTATTAGTCCATGTATCTCCCCCCCCAAGCTAGCAGTTTTCCGACCCACCTAACACTGCCTCAATATCATCAACAAATATTCTTGCACCCTTTGTATTTAAATCTATCCCGTCTCTGTAGAATCTTTCTCTCCCACTAACAAGCGCAGACCAGACTAAGAAAAATTCTATCACTTGAGCTTTACACAATCTCTCCACGGCCGAATTGATCGACAAACTCTCATCTATGGACTTTACAAATAATCCTGTTTTTTCAAAAAACTTCCATTTTTTTTGTGATTAATTTTTTTTTTTGCCTTTTTAAGCCTAAAAATCTTTATTTTTCTCATTTTTATAAATAGATGAGCTCCCAATTTTTTTGTTGGCAGCTGTGTATATGTGTAAAAAAATCAGATTGCATTGACTACTTTTTTAAGATGTATAAATTGCTTATTTAACCTTTTGATGAAAATAAACTTATTAAAATTTTTCTCATTTCAGTACCACTTTTTTTTTGTATTATGAGTACAGATGCTGTTTACATGAACTAAAGTAAAATTTAAGCTTAATAAAAATTGATAATTAGAAATAAATAAATTAATCAAAATGGAATAACTTATTGTTGATGACAAATTCACTTTTTTATATCTTCTATTCTATTTGTTCAACTGATATTTATTTCTTCATATTAGTTTAATAGCATATTTCTATAATGACCTGTTCAATAATTTAATTTCCATGTGGAAATCAAAGGTCAACGTGATTCAAGCCTGTGTAAATGAAGAAAACAAAAGACCATTAAAAAAAAAAAAAGTTGTCTTCATGTTCCTGAATTTGGCCATTTATGAAAAATGTGAAAAATGGCCAAATTCAGAAACAAATAGAAAAAATAATGAACTGTGCTTTCTTTGTTCTTCATACAAAGTGGAAATCCATCTACTATCTCTTGCTACCCACTTAGAGCAAAAATTTTGATTAAAAACTGGCTGAAAACCAGATAGCTTGCAATGCTAGTGTGTGTTTATAACCCTGGATAGCATTCTACTGAAAATAAATCATCTTTATTGGTAAAGATTTCACAATATGAGATGTTATAGTAATGAACATGGGCGTCCGCAGAGGGGGGAAAATGGGGCACTTGACCCTCCCTGGGATCGAGTAAAAAATTCCACAAATTATAATCGTAAAAGTGATTGAGATATATAACCTTACACCCTCGACCATGGGACGCTTTGTCTGCCTTAAAATTTTATTACGGGTTGGCTGGTTTCGGCCTTCAGCAGGTTAACCATAGAATACATGTTTTCATCTATTGCAGCAATAAAACACGTATTCCTGTTTTTGGTTCATCCACTGATATTACCCAAACTTTACCCGACGTTTTGGAACATTGTGACTATTTCCTTTCAATTAATTTGGCAATAGCTATTGGTATGACATTACCTGCTACGACCTGTACCATTGAAAGAAGTTTCAGCACCTTGAGACGTGTGAAAACATGGTTAAGGTGTCCACTATCTGAGAAACTCGCCTATAAGGTTTATGTATGATTAGTGTGCACAGGAAGAAACTAGAAGAGGAAGCAGTAAAGAAGAAATTTATTGAAAATGTCATCAATAGGTTTGCAAGCGATTGACGGAGAATTCAATTTTTATACGATACATGATTATTGAAATTATTATTATCTATATATATATATATATATATATATATATATACGAAGTTATGTAAAAGAATATAAGAAATAGAAAAGGAGAGAGTGACAACAGATTAATGCCATCAAATTTATGATTGTACATTACATCTATCTGTATATAATAATTTTTTAGTTAATTGTAATACCAACTAGATAAATTGGAGAATTTATCTAGTTGGTATTACAATTGCATAAATTGTATTGCATAAAGTATTAGGGGTGCAAACTATATGCATTAATTTAGCATAGAAGTATTAGGGGTGCAAACTATACGCATTAATTTAGCATAAAAGTATTAGGGGTGCAAACTATACGCATTACTTCAAAGGGCCAAGTTTAGGTAACCTAAGTTGGACTTCTTTGTTGTACCCTATAAATAAACACATAAAATAGTAAAATTAAAATGATAATATAGCTAATTATAGATATATGGATACATTGAATGGAACGTTAACTAAGGCTGGCTCCACTCAATATCCCATCAATAATTAGCTGAAGCTATCTGTTTCTGGAAAATGGCAAACAGAAATGAGTATAGTTTGCACCCCTAATACTTTTGTGCTAAATTCTCCAGTTTATCTAGTTGGTATTATAATCAACTAAAAAAATTTGACGTCCTTATCTCAACTAGCAAATATTCGATAAATCATCGAACTTTTTTTTTTTTTTTTCTCTCTTTCATGTGTAGTGAAATCTGTTATCGTAATTTTTCAATGTTGTTGGTTGTAAAATTATTAGAAAACCAAAACTTACATGCTTACATGTTGTTTTAGGTCAACTTACAGTATTAGAGATATTATTGCCTCTGATGTCTAACAGCAAACTAGTCAAAGAAGCTATGGCAAAAGGCAAGTACCTAAATTTTTATTGCTTATAACCTGATAACTGAATGAAATGTTTTTATTATTATTTTTTAAATTCTAGTATCCTATCATTGATATATCATCAAGACAATATTGTGAAAGAATATCTTTTCAGGACAGGTGTAGGAATTTCATATTTAGTGTGATTTTGATAAGAATGTTATTTTCTGGTTGAATACTTTCTCAGGTGATATTTATGTGAATATGGTTGAATTTTAATTGCTAAACTCATTTTTGTCTCATCAGCATTACGCACTGAAGAAGTTATGCCAGGGGTTTCTTAATTATAGATGGCAACTTGGAGGGGGGCACAATTTTTTAACATTAAAAATAGTAAAAAAATTTATAAAACATAAGATTCTATCATTGTTTCATTTGATTTTTATAGATTAAAATTTATGTAATGCATTAGCAAGGGCACATGATGCAAGAAAGCAAGTTTATATAGCATCAGCCGAAAAAAAAAACCACGCTCCCTTCTTATTTCACTCATCCACCTGCTCCAAATGTTTGTCTAGTTCTGCCTTGAATCTGTTTAAGCTATCAACTTCTGCAACAACAGATGGAAGTTTGTTCCAGCAACCACCCGCTGGCTAAAGGCAAACTTCCGCACATCTATCCTACAACTGTCTTTCCTCAATTTGAGTTTATGCCCTCTCAGGTGATTATTGAGGGCAAGAGGAAGAATCCCATCAGCATTGAGCATGCTCACACCATTCAGGTTTTATTCACCTCAATCAGATCACCCCGCAGGTGCCTAGGCTCCAAACACTAATTTGCAAAACTTAAGCCTTTCTTCATAAGAGCAACCCTTTGTTCCATTCATTAATCTTGTTGCCCTTCTCTGTACTCGTTCCAATAGCTCTACATCCTTCTTAAAATGAGGCCTCCAGACCTGTATACAGTACTCAAGGTGTGGCCTGACCATTGCCTTATATAAGGGAATAATCACTTTCTTATCCCTGCTAGAAAAATTCCCATATATCATTGACAGAACACCATGAGCTGCTCTTGTTCCATTCATTATTCTTGTTGCCCTTCTCTCTACTCATTCTAACAGCTCTACATCCTTCTTAAAATGAGGCCTCCAGACATGTATACAGTACTCAAGGTGTGGCCTGACCATTGTCCACCTCCTTATCCTTGCTAGAAAAATTCCTGTATATCATTGACAAGACACCATGAGGTACTCTTGCAGACCGTCTGCACTGCTCAGAAAACTTCATATCTGCCTGCACAATTACCTCCAGGTCCTTTTCACTCTACCTCTATCAGTGTAGTACCACACAATTGATACGTTACTCTGGGGTTACTGCTTCCTATATGCAGTACTTTTCATTTGTCAATGTTACACTTCAGTTGCCACCTCTTAGCCCATTAACTTAACTTTTCTAGATCCTGTTGCAGCAGCGTACTGCCATTAGCATCATTAACAACCCTGCCGACCTTCGTATCATCTGCAACTTGGACATTAAGCCTGATATACCATCATCAATATCATTAATGAATACAGAAAACAACAATTACCGAACACAGAGGGACTCCACTAATAACATTAGTCCATGAAGAGCAGTGTCCATTGATTACCACTCTCTGTCTTCTTCGACTCAACCATCCATAACAGCATCCATAACTTTATCCATAACAGCAATTTGCCTCCAATGCCACACTTCTCCAATTTGTGCCTCATTAGCATTAGCATTATATAAGGGGTTGCATCAAAAGCCTTTTTAAGATCCAAGTATATGATATCAAAATTATTCTTTGCATCCAGTTCCTTTGTGTCTACATCATAGTATCCACTCAGATTTGTCAGACAAGACTTCCCCTTAACAAACCCATGCTGTGTCTGAGCTGTAACTGAAGACTTGTCTAGATGATCCTGCAATGCTTCTTTAACCAGTGCCTTTCTTAATTTCCCTGGAACAGAAGTTTAACTAAGAGATCTGTAATTACTTGTGTTTCTCATTGTTCCTCCCTTGTGGATTGGGGTCACATTTGCACATTTCCAGTCCATGGGTACCTCCCCTGATTCCAAGAAAGCTGTCATAATTATGGCTGAGGGTTTGCTTAGTTCCTTTGCTGCCTCCTTTAATATAATTGGATAGATTCCATCCACCCCAAGTGCCTTTCTTATGTTTATCTTCAACAATTTCTCGACCACTTCTCTCTTATTATTATAAGATTATCTAGCTTACTGCCAGAGTTTAATACGCCTCTGAAGTTCCCCTCCCTGAATAATTCCTCATGTGTGAATGTAGATGCAAAATATTCATTTAGTTTGTTAGCTTCCTGAGCAGGATCATCAACAGTTGAACCATCGATATGAAGTGGACCAATCTGATTCATCCCCTTCCTTCTAGAGTTTACATAAGTAAAGAACTCTGCTATTTTTCTTTGCATCCTTTGCCAAAGATTTCTCGTAATCTGCCTTTGCTTGCCTAACCTCCTTTGTGAATTGGTTACAGACCAGCTTATAGCATCATAGACTTCTGTGTCACCTGTTAATTTATACTTATCCCATGCATTTTTCTTCTCTGCCACATGTCTAATTAGTTCATCTGACATCCGTTTAGGCCTAAATCCTGAACAATATTTCTTAGTTGGTATTTAAAGCCTAGTAGCTTCCAAGATAAATTCTTTGAATGCTTCCCATTTTGAATTTGCTGTTGGTAACATCATCAGTTGGTCCCACCGTATAGAATTTAAATACTGTCTCAGACCACCGTTGTCACCTCTACAAAAGCAAAAACCCTTCCATTTACCCCTGATGTCAGTTACCTCTTTGAGTAAATCCCACTTCAGCACACTGATCACTGCCGCCTAGTGGTTCCTTTATCTGCAGATTCTTAATGCATGAAGAATCACTACTGATAATCAGATCTGGAGTATTACTCCCTCTAGTTTCCTGCTGAATATGCTGATGTAGAAAACAATCATCCAATAAATCCACAAAAGCCTTGCTAGTGTGTGTGAGTGACCAATCCACAAATTCCAGTCAATCTCTGGGAAATTAAAATCCCCCATTATAAGACACTCTGATTTACTGCCTCACTCTATTTCTCTGCAAAATTGCTCATTGTACTCATCAGATTCATTAGGCCTTTAACACACACCTACTCTCATTTTTCCTTTCTCAGCTCTTATGTAGCACCAAACAGACTAAAGACTGCATTGTCCACCAACATCAATTAGATGCACTTCCTTCGATTTTTGTGTTTCTTAACTAACCACATACTCAAAAAAGCAAATGAAATCATTTATTTTTTTTATTGGGGTGGGGGGGGGGTTGACACATTCATTTTTCATTTAATAGTGTTGTATTGTAAAGTTTGAGAACCCCTGAGTTATACTGTTTAGCAGGCTGACTTTAATAAACAGACTTTGTTCTTTGATGTAATTGATAATGCAAATATTTACATCACCAATCGGATTTTGACTGCCCCTAATGCCTACATTCCAAAATCCAAGACAAATTTTAATCACTGAAATCACTGTTAGCATACAGATTGCTTCATTGCCAAACAGGGGGGAAAACCCAAGCTTGGAATAATTTCCATAAGAATCCCACCACTAGTAACCTCACTGCTTATAAAAGGCTTAATGCAAAAGCAAGGCAAATTAGATGGAAAGCAAAACGAGCCTCATGGATTGCTTTTGCCTCACCCTACACATGCCTCATCTGGAAAAGAATACAGGCACTGGCACCTCTGTAGCCAGGTGGACAGGAGCAGCAGTGCGTAGCACATGCTTCTTGATTAGACCAGGGTTTGGTTTTGGTTGTTTGGTTTTTTTTTTTAGGAGCATTAGCAACTAAGGCCATATTGCTCAGGGATATGCGGTGGTCATTCCCTGACCTTTCCACATCCTCCGTATTTGGTGGTGACGGGCTCGAACCCCGGTCTAAATCAAGAAGCGTATGCTACGCACTGCTGCTCCTTCCCACCTGGCTACGGAGGCGCCTAGACCAGGGTTCGAGCTCGTGAACACCGCATATCCCCGGAGCAATATGGCCTTAGTTGCTAATGCTCCTAAAAACCAAATAACAAACAAACAATATAGGCACTAAATGGGAAATTTCTCTCGTCTGCCCTCTCCAATACTTCATTGGAAAGGGAAAGACCTATCTACAGCTGAAGAAGTGCCAATGCACTTGCAGAATCATTTTCCACAATCTCTGCTTCTGCCTTCTATGCATCCACATTGCAGAACATCAAAGCTGGTGCAGAATGATATAAAATCAACTTTTTCACACACTGTTCATTCCCGTACAACCAGACATTTACATTAATGGAACTTCAAGAATCGTTAAACAGACCTTCAAATAGTTCCACAGGCCCAGATGGAGTTCATTAAGTTATGCTGAAGCATTTACTTTAAGAGGATTTGAGTACCATGTTAACCTTTTATAATCGGATATTCTCCAAAAATGCGTATCCTTTCTCCATGCATCATTCTTTCATTATTGCCTTACTAAAACCAGGAAAGTTCATTCCTGTGTTGAAAATTACAGGCCAATATCTCTTACAAGTTGGGTAAAATTTTCAAAAGGATGGTTCATACTAGACTCTTCCATCCTAGAGTCAGAATCTCCTTCCAGATCATCAGTATGGCTTTTAGAAGAATAGATCAATGCTGGACATGCTTATCAAAGCCAAATCTCATATCTGAAACATATGAAACAACATCTAGTCATGGTCAACCTAGATCTTGAAAAGGCATTGTGTCACCTAATAATATATATGGATCCATACATTTTTCTTCTCTGCCACAAACTTTATTAATTCATCTGATATCCATTTAGCCCTGAACTTTGAACAGTATATCTTGGTAGGAAAAGCCTAGTGGCTTCCAAGATTAAGTCCTCGAAGGCTTCCCATTTAGAATTTGCTGTTTTAAACATCATCAGTTGATTACACTGTATAGAATTTAAAAGCTGTCTGAAACTACTGCAGTCACCTTTACGAAAGCAAAAACCCTTCCCTTTACCTTTGATGGTAGTTACATCTTTAAGTAAATCCCACATCAGCACACTGTGATCACTGCCACCTAGTGTTTCCTTTTATCTGTAAATTCTTAATACACGAATGATTACTGCAGATAACCAGATCAAGAGTGTTACCCTCTCTGGTTACCGCTCGAACATGCTGCTGCAGAAAACAATCATCCAATAAATCCACAAAAGTCTGACTAGTGTGTGAGTGACTAATTCACAAGTTCTAGTCAATATCTGGAAAATTAAAATCCCCCATTACAAGACATTCTCATTTAATGGCTATATTTGTTGTACTCATCAGAGTCATTAGGCCTATAACACACTCCTACTCTCATTTTTCCCTTCCCAGTGTTTGTCACACCAAACAGACTTAACATTGTACTCCACCCATGTCAACTGAATGCACTTCCCTAGATTTTGCGTGTTTCTTAACTAACAGCATAACCCTTCGTACCATGTCTATCCTTTTTATACATATTTTGTTCCCCAAATTCCAATTCTGCACTACTTATATCTGTGTGACACCGTGTCTCTGCTATCCCAACAATAACTGCCTTTGATGTCTTGATTAGCACTTCAAATTCATCATATTTATACAGCATCAGCCAGAAAAAATCCCTCCCATTTCACCCACCTATTCACTCCAAAGTTTTGTCTAGTTCTGCCTTGAATTTATTTCAGCTGTCAACTTCCACAACGATAGATGGAAGCTTGTTCCAGCAATCAACCACCCGCTGGCTAAAAGCAAATTTCCACACTTCTATTCCACAACTGTCTTTCCTTCCTGAAATTGAATTAATGCCGCCTCAGGTGCTTAATCTGAGTGAGAGGAAGAATCTTATCGGCATTGAGCTTGCTCAAACCATTCAAGGCTTCATACACCTCAATAAGATCACTTTTTTTTTTTCTTCTTTTTTTTTTATGAGAACCCCAAACACGAGAGGTATTAGAACCTATAGTACTTAGTACCGTGCTTGGGTTGGAGGTTGAGAAGACGAAAGAAGATATTTGTTGACATTGGACTTGAACTTCTGTAGATTGTAATTTTCAGGAAATACATATGAAGGAAGGTTGTTCCAGAAAACAGCAGTTGAATGAATAAATGAGGAAGATGAAAAGTTGGTTCTGTGGGTTTGAAGTTGGACAGTAAATGGATGTTGGCTGGTGGCGGCACGTGTTCGGACTGTTTTGAAAGAGAGAGCGGGAATTATAGAAGCCAATTCAGAAGAACAGTGCCCATGGAAGTATCTGTAGAAGAGGCATGCAGCAGAAACAGTACTTCTATGAGAAAGCGAGTGGAGAGACTCTGTTAGAGATGAATCATTAATTAACCTAACTGCCCTCTTCTGAATGGAATCAAGAAGCCTGAGAGAGGTTTTGGGGGCACCACCCCAGATGTGGGAACAATATTCCATGGCAGGGCGGATTTGCGATTTATACAGAGTGAGCAGCTGTTTGGAAGAAAAGTAACGCCGAGAGCGAAAGAGAAAACCAAGTTTTTTAGATGCAGAGGAAGCAATATTTGTAATGTGCTAGTGCCAAGAGAGATTAGAAGTCAGGGTAATCCCCAAAAGAGATATATCATTTTGCCTAGAAATCAGAGTGTCACTAAAGATAAGCATAGGAGCAGAAGAATCCTTTTTGCGAGATATAAGACAAGACTGAGTTTTAGAAGGGTTGAAATCAACTAAGTTGTCTTTGCCCCACTGGAGAATTACCTGAAGATCGGCATTTAAGGAATTGGCAGCAGATTTTCGAGAAGTTGAAGCTGATTGAGCAGGACAAGGTTTCTCAAAATGGAAAGTTGAATGCAATGTGCTATCATCAGCAAAACTATGGATACGACTTCCAGTCAATGGAAGAAGGTCATTGATATACAAGAGGAAAAGAGTGGGGGAAAGAACTGAACCTTGGGGGACACCGGCATTAGTGGAGAAGTTAGAAGACAGAGAGCCATCTACCATCACCCTCAGTGAGCGATCAGAGAGAAAACTGGATAACCAATTATTAAAACAGTTGGCAAACCATAAGATGGAAGCTTGTTTAGAAGACCTTTATGCCAAACACGATCAAAAGCCTTTGAGATGTCAAGAGCAACTACTTGTGTTTCACCGAACCTTTCCATTGAATTAGTCCATAAATGGGTAACATAAGCCAGAATATCACCAGTGGATCGACACTGACGGAATCCATACTGGCGATCGTTGATCAGACGGAAGGTTTCTAGGTAGTTTAAGAGTTGGCGGTTAATTGATTTCTCCATTACTTTAGAAAGAGTAGAAGTAATTGCAATGGGACGATAATTGGATGGGAGTGATTTGTCACCCTTTTTAGGAACTGGCTGGATATGAGCAAATTTCCAAGCAGAAGGAAAAACACCTTTGGAATAAGAAAGTGAAAAAATGGCGGCAAAGAATAGGAGTAAGTTCAGGAGCACAGGTTTTGAGAACAAGTGGAGAAATACCATCAGGACCTGGAGCTTTCTTAGCATCAAGATTCATCAAAATCCTTCTGATATCCTTTTGCCGGAAGACCACAGGAGGCATTGAATGGAGCGTGTTAGGAATGGTGGGAGGTGTTTTACCAAGATCATTAATACATGAGCTGGAAGAAAAATGGGATGCTAGCAGGTCAGCTTTATCCTTGGCTGAAGTGACAACAGAACCATCTGGTTTGGACAGAGGTGGGAGCAGAGATGGGCAAAAGTTGCGGCCAATAGCTTTGGCAAGAGACCAGAATGCTCCGCTACCATTAGGGCAAGAAGCAAGTTTTCTACTCTTAGCCTGTTCAAACTCTAGTTTGGACTGATTAATAACTGCTTTACAATTGTTGCGAGCTTTGGTGTAGGCAGAAAATGAAACTGAAGAATTAGAAACAAGCCAATTACGATATGCAACATTCTTCTCTTGGACAGCCTTAGCACATTTATTGGAAAACGAAGGTTTAGATAAAGGACGAGATTTTAAAGTGGAGTGTGGGATAAAGGATTCCATTCCTGCAAGAATAATTTCACTGACATGATCTGAGCAAACGTTGATATCAGAAGTTTTGAAACAGTAATCAGACCAAGGAAAAGAAGAAAAGAAGTCTCGCAGGTCATCCCATTTTGCATTCTTGTAATGCCAAACAATATGAGGTTGGGAATAGCCACGAGATAAAGGTTCCATTGGAGAAAATCACCAAGTTGTGATCTGAAGTGCCTAAAGGACCTCTCACTTCGACCTTGTACTTAGAAGGGTTGTTTGTGAGAAAAAGATCAAGCGTATTGGCTGTATGATTAGGATTGTCTGGTATTCTTGTAGGTAAATGAACAATCTGTGCTAGGTCATTAGTAATTGCAAAAGCCTCAGCATCTCGACCTGCTGTGTCGGTGTGACTAGAAAATGGAAGCCAGCTGGAGTTGTGAACGTTAAAATCACCAAGGAAAATTACCTCACTGTTAGGAAAGTTAGACTGGAGAAAGTCAAGTTGCAAAGAGAGGAAGACAAAGAGCTCCAAGTGATTACTGGAGTTGGGAGAACGGTAGAGACAACAGATGAATTTGACACAATGAGGTAGAGAGATTTTAAGCCAGAGAAGATCAAAGAGAGTAGATTCCAAATTGCCAAGTCTCTGACAGGGAATATCAGAACGGACATATGCACAAGTCCCATCTTTGAGAGGCGCCTCCGTAGCCAGGTGGGAAGGAGCAGCAGTGCGTAGCACATGCTTCTTGATTAGACCGGGGTTCGAGCCCGTCACCACCAAATATGGAGGATGCGGAAAGGTCAGGAAATGACCACCGCATATTCCAGAGCAATATGGCCTTAGTTGCTAATGCTCCTAAAAACCAAATAACAACAACAACAACCCACCTTTGAGGCGAAAGGAATCATACAGCAAATAATTTGGACATCTGAGATGAGAAGTAGTTGAATCAACTGATAACTGAAATTCAGTAATCTGAGTGAGGAAGAATCTTATCGGCATTGAGCTTGCTCAAACCATTCAAGGCTTCATACACCTCAATAAGATCACTTCATAGTTGCCTAGTCTCCAGACACTGCAATTTGTAGAACTTAAGTCTTTCTTGGTAAGAGGACCCCTTTGTTCCCCTCACCAACCTTCTTTCCCTTCTCTGTATGCACTCAAGCTATTCTACATCCTAAAATGAGGCCTCCAGACCTCTACACAGTACTCAAGGCGTGGCCTGACCATTGCCTTATACAAAGGAATAATCACTTTCTTTTCTCTACTAACAAAATTTGTGTATATCTTTGACAATACCCCATGACCTGCTCTGGCAGCCTGTCTGCATTGCTCAGAAAACTTCATATCTAACTGCACAATTACTTCCAGGACTTTTTCATTTTCTACCACCCTAAGTGTGGTACTACACAGTTGGTACATTTCTCTGTTTATACCACTACCCATATGCACCACTTTGCATTTGTGAATGTGAAACTTCAGTTGCCACATCTCAGCCTATTTGCTCAACTTTTCTAATCCTGTTTCAGTAATGTACTGTCATTAACAACTCTACCAACCTTTACATCATATGCAAACTTAGACATTAAGGCTTAATGTCTAAGTTTGCAGATGATACAAAGGTTTGCAGGGTGGTTAACGACATTTATCAGGGTGAGCTACTGCAACAAGATCTAGGAAAATTGGGTCAATTAACGGAGAAATGGCAGTTGAAGTTTAACATTGACAAATGCAAGGTACTGCACAATGGTAACAGTAACCCCAGAGTAACTTATCAACTGTGTAATACAGGCTGACCGTCACTAATCCGGCAGCATTTGGACCTGTGGGGTGCCAGATTAGTGAGTTTGCTGGATCACCGGTGGTTACTTTAGCACATACACTTTACCCAACAGTTAACCACCTCATCCTACCTTTAACACGTTGACTGCCAAGCTAGTTTAAGAAAAAAATTCCCCAGGGACCAAAAAATATTTAGCAAATAATTTGATTAGTAATTCTAAAATAAATATTGTAATGTCAGTGTTGTCGTTTTTTCGCTTAAAATGTCAAAAGAAAAGAGTTTTTTTTATGTTGCATATATGTCGCCCAGCAGGTTACTTTATTTCTTGAGAAGCCGTTGTTGTTATTTGGTTTTTAGGAGCATTAGCAACTAAGACCATATTGCTCCAGGATATGCGGTGGTAATTCCCTGACCTTTCCACATCCTCTGTATTTGGTGGTGACGGGCTTGAACCCTGGTCTAATCAAGAAGCATGTGCTACGCACTGCTGCTCCTTCCCACCTGGCTACAGAGAAGCTGTGTCGGCCACATATGCGTGACACTATTACAGCATACACATGAAGGTCGTTTGTGATTAGTTTATTGCACATGCGGTGAGTGCTGCAGTAAAACTAATTGAGAGAAAATAAACTCTCAAACGTCACAATAAGTTTGTCCGTATTGTTAGAGATTTTGTGAAAACAAGTTCGTTAGTGCACTGTATTATCCAACATATTGTGTTGTGTTTTTCTGCAAGTTTGTACAAGTGCGTTGTAAAAAAAAAAAAAAAAAAAAAAAAAAAAAGTTAAAAAGGAATGGCCAAAAGAAAATTACTAAAATAAGAGGAACTGAGAGAAATTGCTGGAATTTACAACTAAGCAGAGTTAAACTTCTCACATACAAACCACCGTTGAGGTCTTTCAGAAGTTCAACTTTATCTGTTATGGACAATGTACAGTGTTTGTACTTTACACCACAAGAGGCACTTCCTTTATGCATTGGAACCATGGCTATTGCTAGATGTTAGCAGATTATAATAATAAATGCAGAAAAACAAGTAGAAATAGCTTGCCAGTGTTTACTAGTTCGTGCCAACAGCTAATGCTGCAACCAACGCCACCAAAACAGTAGCGGCAGATTGGTGCACCGACCCTGGAAATTTGAAATTACATTTGCGGAAATTATGTCCGAATTAGTGGTGGAACTGGATTACCAGTGACTGGATTAGTGATGGTCAACCTGTACTACATTCTGGGCAGTACAGAATGAAAAAGATGTGGGAATTGTGCAGCCAGACAAACTTTCTGAGCAGTGCAGGCATTCTGCCAGGACAGCTCATGGCATTTTGTCAAGGATATACAGAAACTTTGCAGTAGGGATAAGGAGGTGATTATCCCTTTGTATAAGGTCATGGTTTGACTGTATCTTGAGGCCTCACTTTAGGAAGGAGTAGATCTACCGTAATGGGTGTAGCAACCAGATTTGTGAGGGGGACAAAATGGTGCTCTTGCCTAGAAAGGGAGATCTGATTGAGGTGTTTAAAGCCTTGAATGGATTGAGTAAGCTGAATGTTATTCATATTTTTCCACTTGCTGAGACTACACACACATGAGAGGGTATAAATTCAAGTTGAAGAAGGATGGTTGCAGGATAGATGTGCAGAAGTTTGTCTTTAGCCAGCGGGTGGTTGATTGTAGGAACAGGCTTCCATCTGTTGTTGTCGGTTGAATAAATTCAAGAGAGAACTAGACAAATTCTGGTTGGGTATGGATGGGTAAACTTTTTTTTTTTTTTTTTTTTGCTGATGCTATATAAGCTTGCTTTCTTGCTACTACTACTACTTATATTCAAACAAGATCTAGAAAAATTAAGCCTGATATACCTTTATCAATATCATTGATAAATACAAAAAACAATTGGCCAACATGGGGGCTTCACTAATAACATAGTCGACGAAGAGCCATTCCCATTAATTACCACTCTGTCTTCTCCCAATCAACCATACCTTTATCAATAGCTGCAACTTATAATGCCATATATGGTGCCTCTGTAGCCAGGTGCGAAGGAGCAGCAGTGCGTAGCACACACTTCTTGATTAGACTGGTGTTCGAGCCCGTCACCACCAAATACGGAGGATGCGGCAAGGTCAGGGAATGACCACCGCATATCCCAGAGCAATATGGCCTTAGTTGCTAATGCTCCTAAAAACCAAAATAACAAATAACAACAACAAATAATGCCATACTGCTCCAATTTGTACAGTAATCTTCATGTGCCAACAGTATCAAAAGCTTTCCTAAAATCCAAGTGTATGATATCAAAATTATTTTTTGCATCTAGTTCTTTTGTGACCACATCATAGAATCCAATCAAATTGGTTGGATTTCCCTTAACAAACCCATGCTGTCTGAATTATTACTGCTGTCTTGTCTAGATGATCCTGCAGTGCTTCTTTAACCAGTGACTCCATTATTTTCCACGGAACAGAATTTTAACTAACAGGTCTGTAATTACCCTTGTTACCCTTTGATTCTCCTTGTGAATTGGAGATACATTTACATATCTCCAGTCTGTGGGACTGGAGATGTGCTAATGAGACCATTCTTGGACCTCTGAGTCCAAGGATGCTCTCATAATCGTGGCTAAGGATTTGCTTACTTCTTTTGCTGTCTCCTTTATTTTAACTTAATAGATCCCATCCACCTCAGGTGATTTTCTTATGTTTAACTTCAGCAATTTCTCCTCCACTTTGCTCTCAGTTATTACAGAATCCTTTCGCTCACTTTTACAGTTTGATTAACTTCTGGCATTCTCTTCCCTCAATAACCCCTCATGTATGAACGTAGATGCAAAATACTCATTCAGTTTGTCAGCTAACTGAGCAGAATCATCAACAGTCGAACCATTGATATCCAGTGGACAGATATGATTCCCCCTTCCTTCTAGAGTTTATATAAGTAAAGAAATCCTTGCTATTTTTCTTAGCATCCTTTGCCCAAGATTTCTCGTAATCTGCCTTCCCCTGCCTAACCTCCTTTGTGACTTGATTACAGACTAGCTTATATATATCATAGGCTTCTGTGTTGCCTGATAATTTATATGCATCCCAGGCATTTTTCTTCTCTGCCACAAGTCTCATTAGTTCATCAGATATCCATTTAGCCCTAAACCTTAAACAGTATTTCTTAGTTGGTATGAAAAGCCTTGTAGCATCCCAGATTAATAATTCATTGAATGTTTCCCATTTCCATTTAGAATTTGCTGTTGGTAGCATCATCAGTTGGTCCCACTGTAAAGAATTTAATAACTGTCTGAGACCACTGTAGTCAGCTTGACGAAAGCAATTATGAATGCAAATATATGCAATGCACCTAAGAAGGTGAAGCAGGATTGCAAATTAAATCGTATCCACATTATTTCCTGACCTCAAGAAGTGTAATATCAGAATGGGACTTGCTAATATTACTGAAAAGAAGATGACACAAGAATTAAGTGACTGACTAGTACTATATGTGTAGAGGATTCTGGCAAAGAGAGAGAGAGAGATGTTCTTTCCCCCTAGTTAACACTGTCAATAAAAGCTGGTTATTTTAATTCTAAAATTCGAGAATTCATCCTGAACTCAACAAGTTGTTTTAAGTGCCAGCGTTTTGGTCACACTCAAAATGCCTTCAGATGTGCCCATAATATGGCTTCAAATAGCACAAACAAGCAGACATTCTCTGCTGAGATATTTTGTAACTCCAACCACAAAAGGAAGCATCTTGCGTATTCTATGAAATGTGGAAAGTAGAGAAGAAAATCCAGGAATACAAAATGGAAAACAAGGTGATATATATATATATATATATATATAGGTCTGGAAAAAAAAAAGACATCTTTTTCCAGACCTACACATTTCAATAGTCTAGAAGCAGCAATGTGATGACACAGAGATAATTATTCCCTCTAATGTTGATACTAATCTATTGATTAGTATATCAACTTGGGATTATTGATTTGGTGGATTATAGCCATAGATTCTGTAGTGCGAATAATTCCAATATAAAACAAAAACTTGCCACTGAAAAAAACCTAAGAAATTGCATAATGTTTGGCTTGATATATGTCTGATACTTTTAATTTTGAATTAAAGCAGCATTTTGATAATAATATATAGTTGTGTTCGTCTTTTCCAGTATATTTAGCTTTTATGTAAAAAGTTGCCTTCCAGCTAATAATTGTCATGTTTCTAAGCCTAGTGATATGTTTTTATTAATGCTGAAATAGCAAATTAAAATTAGCTTCAAAATAATGTCATTTAAAAATAATAATGCTCAGTTTAGATTGAATACTTAATCTAATTCAGAGGAAGTGAAAATTTTGATTTTTCTCCTTGTCCTCCTTAAAAATAATTCTCACATCAGTAGTATACAAGGAGAAAAATAGTTTAAATTCCTTTTTATTTGTTTCCTATGTTACATATGTGATTGGTAGAAAGTTATATTGCTAATAGAAATTATTTTTATTTTAAAATAGGGGCTTTGATATATCTTTTGGATTTGTTTTGTAATTCTTCCAATCCCAATATTCGGGAACAAACTGCTGAACTTTTAGCAAAGATGACAGCAGACAAGCTTGTTGGTCCTAAGTTGCGCATTACTATTACCAGATTCCTACCACATTTGTTTTTAGATGCAATGAAAGATTCACCAGAAGCAGCTGTTCATATGTTTGAAGGTAAGGTGTAGTGTATTTAAATGTGATGATTCTCTCTCTCTCTCTCTCTCTCTCTCTCTCTGTGTTTGGATTTATTTTTTTTAACAAATACATTATACTAGTGTTTCACTCTCAACACAATTGTTTTTCTGCACCAACCAAAAAATTAATAATAAATAAAGGAGAAAATAAACTATGTATAACCCTCCTCATGTAGGTAACTATTCAGCTATCCACAGCTTATTCTAGTTAACAGCCAGCAATTACATTGCCAGTAATTGCTGGCCAAAGGAAAACTTCCTATATTTCCTGACCTCAAGAAGTGTAATATCAGAATGGGACTTGCTAATATTACTGAAAAGAAGATGACACAAGAATTAAGTGACTGACTAGTACTATATGTGTAGAATCCTCTACAATTCAGGCTAAATATCTTTCACTGTAATTTGAATTTATAACTGCTATTTCTGGAATCATTTATACCAGTCAAAATTTTGCCTTCATTCATTTTGCTTTTTCCTCTCCAAGCTTTACAGACCTCAGTTAGAGATCCTTAGAGGTTATCTCTAAGATTCCTGGTTGCCAAGCTCTACAACCTGCATATTCAAAGTCTTTCTTGATACTGGTTCCCTTTTGCACATCATGCCAAATGAATTGCCTATCTTTGAATCCTTCAAGAAGCTCAATGTCTTCTTTTAGGTATGGTCTGCATAATTTGACATGATATTTCAAATTTTGCCTCACAGTTGCTTTGTACAGTGGGATTTGAATTCCCTATATCTATAAACAGATATTTGATCAATCATTAATAGAACACAACATGAGTCTACATGTTTGGAGAACTTGATGTTCATCATCACCATCATGAGCCATTTTCAATCCACTGCAGGATGAAGGCCTCTCCAACAACTTTCCAGTTCCTTCTGTTTTGTGCAATGACCATCCATATACTGCCCAGTATATGGATGGTCATTGCACAAAATGACCATTCATAAACTTGTGAATTTCATCTGTTCATCTCCATTGTTGTATTCCAGATTTTCTTTTAGCTCCTCCTGGGTACTATTCTGTTATTTTCTTAGTCCATCTGTCCTTATGTTGTCAAGCTATATGTTCTGCCCAAGTCCATTTCAGTTCTTTAGTTTTGATAAGAAAGTCCTTTATTTGTGTTTGCTGCCTAATCCATGTGTTTCTCTTCTTATCTAACAGTGATTGCTAATATAATTCGTTCTGATTGCTAATATAATTCGTTCCATTCTTCGCTGTGTGGTTTTCATTATTTTGGTGAGTGCCCAATGGTTGAATATTTGAAATCATCCATTTGAAATTTATTCTTCTCTCTTGACTTCCAGCAATTTATCATTATTATTACTTGTGTTTTAATCATATTCATCTTTAGTCTGAAATCCTTACTAAATCTGCATAACTGATTAAGATTTTCCTCTAATCCTCTTGGATCACACAATGTCATCTACAAATCATAAATGTTTTAGGTACTCTCCATTCACATTGACTCCTTTCTGCGACCAGTCCAGTCTTCTGAAAGCTTCCTCAAGGGCTGCAGTAAACGACTTCAGAGATATTGTCTCCCCTTGTCGAACTCATTTCTTAGTTTTAAGTTTGCTGCTATCTTTGTCTAGTCTAATAAAGGAAATAGCATTCTCATATATTTTATTCAAAATCATAATGCATGGGGTGTCTTTCCAGTGCCCAAAATGCTATATCGAATCAAATGCTTTTCCATGATCCACAAATGCCAGGCATAATGGTGTTTTATATTCATTTGCTTTCTCCATTAGCTGTGATATTACATGAAGGTGATCCATAGTTGAGAATCTTGTTCTAAAGCCAGCTTGCTCCTTCAATTGTAACTCCCAAATCCCTTTATTCCCCTGGTTTTTCATTAGCACAACATCTCCACCTGTAAAGATTAATGCAAAGTACCTGTTCAGTTCATCAGCTGAATTATCTAAGGCTGCAATACCCATTACACAAGGGTCCAGTCTGATTCATTTTCTTATTTTTATTTGTATTCACATTCATAAAAAATTCCTTGCCTTGTTCTTTGATCTCTTAGCTATTCATATCTCATACTCATCATTTACCAACTTTACCTTTTCGATGGTACTATTAATGAACTATAGGCTTCAGTACTTTTCGTTGTTCTGTAGCTTTACCCATGCCATGTTTTTCTGACTTATTGGACTGACCTGAATTTCTCAATGGTATGTGTGCATTAGTGGCTTCTGTGGAATTGTTTTAAAGATATTCCTTAATTCTCAAGTCTTTACCTTCCCTTTTCTATCTACCTAGTGGGTAGAAGCTTTGTAATATTTTAAACTGTTATAGTCGCCGTTCCTGAAATTAGAACCCATGAATTTTATTTACCTTTAATAACTACATCCTCTTCATCTTCCAGCTTAGAACTGCCTGAATTGCTTCCTGTTAATGGTTCCTGTACTGTGAGCTGTATGATGTCATTTGGTTTGTGGGGTGAAGAGCATCTCTAGAATATTCTTGCCCCTAGTATTTTCTCTCTCTAACATGTGAAAAAATTAATGATAATCTAGCTCAGTAGTTTCCAACCAGTGTGCCGCAAGATTAGGAAATCTCCATTGAGTTCAGTGCAGTCAGTATATAGATATGCTGTGATAATTCATCTTTTAACTTCAAGTTGGCAACTTGAGTGACAAAATATTGAAAACTACTGATACAAATATAGTCCCCATGGTGATTTCTCCCTATTTGCTCCATTCAATAAGGTTGCAAATTGAAATCACTCATCGTAAGACTTCCATACCTTTTTTTTTTATGAAAATCCAAAACACGAGAGGTATTAGAACCTATAGTACTTAGCACCATGCATGGGTTGGAGTTGAGAAGATGAAACAAGATACAGTTGTGCCCCAGTATCCGCTGATTTGATATCCACTGATTCAGTTACCCGCGGTTAACCTCGGAAAAAAAACCTAACATGTGCTACTTGTGTGTCCAATATGATGCTTCCCTTTATTTTTTACAATGTCGCGTATGGTTTGATCACCAACATTATAATGGTTCTTTAGAGATTTAACAGATGCACCATTTTCAAACTTTTGAATAATTTCAAGTTTTTGTTTAATTTGAAAGCACAACTCCTGCGTTTGCCTATCAATTTCTAAATAAAAAAAAAAAAAAAAAAAAATAGTTACCACAAAAAAAAATTCTGACATCACTGACATAAATAACGAAACAAAATTTGTCCTTTTGCGTTGCGATGGAACACAACAATCGACGCAACGCATCAAACACAACAATCAATGCATAGTGAATTTATGCACTAAATCAAACATTTTTTTGTTTTGAGCACTAGGTGTGAAGACAGCAGGAGTTACAAGATAATAGGTAATCTTCCAATGACTAATCTCCCAAGATAACTAATATAATATAACTAATCTCCCAATGACGACTTATAACACCAGTTCTTGTCGCTCATTTACGACTTGCAAAATATCTGTGTATACCTATTCTAGTTATTACTTGAATGAATTTTATGATTTTTTTTTAAAATTTGGAGTCTTGAAGTGTCCCGATTAAAAACTAATCCCGGTAAATCGAGAGTCTGCTGTACTTTATCATTACCATATTTAATGTTGGTAATGTCTTACTGTGTGTTTAATTTATCAATTAAACTTTATTATACTTATGTATGTACAGGCGCCTCCGTAGCCAGGTGGGCACGAGCAGTAGTACGTAGCACACGCTTCTTGATTAGAATGGGGTTCAAGCCCAAGCCCATGAGGCACCTCCGTAGCCAGGTGGGAAGGAGCAGCAGTGCGTAGCACACGCTTCTTGATTAGACCGGGGTTCGAGCCTGTCACCACCAAATACAGAGGATGTGGAAAGGTCGGGGAATGACCACCGCATATCCCGGAGCAATATGGCCTTAGTTGCTAATGCTCCTAAAAACCAAAACAACAACAACAACAATCAAGCTCATGACCACCAAATATGGAGGATGCGGAAAGTCAGGGAATGACCACTGCATATCCCCAGCCTGGATAAAGGGTGAGGGTTGGCTTCAGGAAGGGCATCCGGCCGCAAAAAATTTCATGCCAAAACAATAAAAAATGCTGACCCCATATATAATAGGAAAAAGCAAGGACAAAAAAAAAAAACTTATGTACAAGAAAATCACGTTATATATGGGGTCAGAAGATGTTCGCCTATATCCGCAGTTTCAGCCATCCATGGTAGGTCTTGGAACATATTCCCATAACTTCTTTAGACTGTAATTTTCAGGAAATACTTATGAAGGAAGGTTGTTCCAGAAAACGGCAGTTGAATGAATGAACGGGGAAGATGAAAAGTTAGTTCTGTGAGTTTGAAGATGGACAGTGAATGGATGATGGCTGGTGACGGCACATGTTCAGACTGTTTTGAAAGAGCGCAGCAATTATAGAAGCCAGTTCAGAAAAACAGTGCCTGTGGAAGTATCTGTAGAAAAGGCCTGCATCAGAAACAGAACGTTTACGAGACAGAGTGGAGAGACTTTGTTCGAAATGAATCATTAATTAACCTAACTGCCCTCTTCTTAATGGAATCTAGAAGCCTGGGAGAGATTTTGGTGGCACCACCCCAGATGTGGGAACAATATTCCATGGCAGGGCGGATTTGCGATTTATACAGAGTGAGCGGCTGTTTGAAAGAAAGAAAAGTAACGCCAAAAGTGAAAGAGAAAACCAAGTTTTTTAGATGCAGAGGAAGCAATATTTGTAATGTGCTTGTGCCAAGAGAGATTAGAAGTCAGGGTAATCCCCAAAAGAGATATATCCTTGAGGTTGTCACAGACCTTGAGGTTGTCACGGTCCTTGAGGTTGTCACAGACATTCTCTCAGATATGCCAGACAAGCTGTACTTGCTATCTGGGAGTCTAAAACGCTGATGGAACTGATATTCGGGTGACACTCAAGTCAAGTGGACCCAATTTCGGCGAAGTCCGGACAGTCTGTGACAACCAAATCCTCTGCTTGCACCTTCACGATGGTGGGACTGTTAGTAACCCTGGGTATAACCTCCATGCGCAAGTACGTGGTGGGTGACCACCCAGGTGTGAACCAACGTAAGCAGGGGTCGAGGTGTGGCGCCCACACCACATGGAGGAACGCCGCCCCTCTATGTTACCAGGCAGTACTAGTAGGTGGTAGATGACTCTCATCAACTGGTGAAATACCACCACTTTGCTTATTGGAGGCTTGAAATGGTGGAACCCATGTTTCGTCTCTAGAGCTAAGTTCCGGTCAACCTTTCCCTATCTCTTCCATCATGCAGTATGATTGATGACTTTTGAGGTTATGATGGACGTCGTGGCGAGATCCAATATTCCTTACATTTCGAGGGTACAGCTCTAAAACGGTGTTCGCAGGCCGGCCACTAGTTAGTACACCGGACTGAACCTATTGGTAACTCTCTAGGAAGCTTCCGGATCAGCTAGTGTATAATCCTGCTGCCTCTACCCTGCCAGATAGTGACTGGCGGGAGTCCGAGTAGTGTGTATGCGGGGAGCATTGTCGAGGCCACGTTATATCAAGGATCTGGGTATATTCTTACCACATGTACGCCATATCCAAAAATTTCATTACTTCATACAGCATGTGCCACCTACTTTTTCTTACTATTGAATACACCATGAATTGTCAAACTAATAGAGCAAGCTTATCTGCGAAAAGATCTAAACCTCCCAAGGACTTCCTAATCCATTTCCACTTGCAGTCTGCCAAACCCCATGTACTTTTTCTGACAGAATCTCAAATATTGGTTGATTCATCTACTGCTCATCTCAGATGCCCAAATTATTCGCTGTATGATTCCTTTCGCCTCAAAGGTGGTACTTGTGCATATGTCCGTTCTGATATTCCCTGTCAGAGACTTGGCAATTTGGAATCTCCTCTCTTTGATCTTCTCTGGCTTAAAATCTCTCTACCTCATTGTGTCAAATTCATCTGTTGTCTCTACCGTTCTCCCAACTCCACTAATCACTTGGAGCTCTTTGACTTCCTCTCTTTGCAACTTGACTTTCTCCAGTCCAACTTTCCTAACAGTGAGGTAATTTTCCTTGGTGATTTTAATGTTCACAACTCCAGCTGGCTTCCGTTTTCTAGTCACACCGACCCAGCAGGTCGAGATGCTGAGGCTTTTGCAATTACTAATGACCTAGCACAGATTTACCTACAAGAATACCGGACAATCCTAATCATACAGCCAATACGCTTGATCTTTTTCTCACAAACAACCCTTCTAAGTACACGGTCGAAGTGAGAGGTCCTTCAGGCACTTCAGATCACAACTTGGTGATTGTCTCTTCTCCAATGGAACCTTTATCTCATGGCTATTCCCAACCACGTGTTGTTTGGCATTACAAGAATACAAAATGGGATGACCTGCGAGACTTCTTTTCTTCTTTTCCTTGGTCGGATTACTGTTTCAAAACTTCTGATGTCAACGTTTGCTCAGATCGTGTCAGTGAAATTATTCTTGCAGGAATGGAATCCTTTATCCCACACTCTACTTTAAAATCTCGTCCTTTATCTAAACCTTGGTTTTCCAATAAATGTGCTAAGGCTGTCCAAGAGAAGAATGTTGCATATCGTAATTGGCTTGTTTCTAATTCTTCAGTTTCATTTTCTGCCTACACCAAAGCTCGCAACAATTAAGCAGTTATTAACCAGTCCAAACTAGAGTTTGAACAGGCTAAGAGTAGAAAACTTGCTTCTTGCCCTAATGGTAGCCGAGCATTCTGGTCTCTTGCCAAAGCTATTGGCCGCAACTTTTGCCCATCTTTGCTCCCACCTCTGTCCAAACCAGATGGTTCTGTTGCCACTTCAGCCAAGGATAAAGCTGACCTGCTAGCATCCCATTTTTCTTCCAGCTCATGTATTAATGATCTTGGTAAAACACCTCCCACCATTCCCAACACGCTCCATTCAATGCCTCCTGTGGTCTTCCGTCAAAAGGATATCAGAAGGATTTTGATGAATCTTGATGCTAAGAAAGCTCCAGGTCCTGATGGTATTTCTCCACTTGTTCTCAAAACCTGTGCTCCTGAACTTACTCCTATTCTTTGCCGCCTTTTTTCACTTTCTTATTCCAAAGGTGTTTTTCCTTCTGCTTGGAAATTTGCTCATATCGAGCCAGTTCCTAAAAAGGGTGACAAATCCCTCCATTTGCTATTACTTCTACTCTTTCTAAAGTAATGGAGAAATCAATTAACCGCCAACTCTTAAACTACCTAGAAACCTTCCGTCTGATCAACGATCACCAGTATGGATTCCGTCAGTGTTGATCCACTGGAGATATTCTGGCTTATGTTACCCATTTATGGACTAATTCAATGGAAAGGTTCGGTGAAACACAAGTAGTTGCTCTTGACATCTCAAAGGCTTTTGATCGTGTTTGGCATAAAGGTCTTCTAAACAAGCTTCCATCTTATGGTTTGCCAACTGTTTTTAGTAATTGGTTATCCAGTTTTCTCTCTGATCTCTGAGGGTAGATGGCTCTCTGTCTTCTAACTTCTCCACTATTGCCGGTGTACCCCAAGGTTCAGTTCTTTCCCGCACTCTTTTCCTCTTGTATATCAGTGACCTTCTTCCATTAACTGGAAATCCTATCCATAGTTTTGCCGATGATAGCACATTGCATTCAACTTTCCATTTTGAGAAACCTTGTCCTGCTCAATCAGCTTCAACTTCTCGAAAATCTGCTACCAATTCCTTAAATGCCGATCTTCAGGTAATTCTCCAGTGGGGCAAAGACAACTTAGTTGATTTCAACCCTTCTAAAACTCAGTCTTGTCTTATATCTCGCAAAAAGGATTCTTCTACTCCTATGCTTATCTTTAGTGACACTCCGATTTCTAGGCAAAATGATATATCTCTTTTGGGGATTACCCTGACTTCTAATCTCTCTTGGCACAAGCACATTACAAATATTGCTTCCTCTGCATCTAAAAAACTTGGTTTTCTCTTTCGCTCTCGGCATTACTTTTCTTCCAAACAGCTTCTCACTCTGTATAAATCGCAAATTCGCCCTGCCATGGAATATTGTTCCCATATCTGGGGTGGTGCCCCCAAAACCTCTCTCCGGCTTCTTGATTCCATTCAGAAGAGGGCAGTTAGGTTAATTAATGATTCATCTCTGACAGAATCTCTCCACTCGCTTTCTCATAGACGCATTGTTTCTGCTGCATGCCTCTTCTACAGATACTTCCATGGGCACTGTTCTTCTGAATTGGCGTCTATAATTCCTGCTCTCTCTTTCAAAACAGTCCGAACACGTGCCGCCACCAGCCAACATCCATTTACTGTCCAACTTCAAACCCACAGAACCAACTTTTCATCTTCCTCATTTATTCATTCAACTGCCGTTTTCTGGAACAACCTTCCTTCATACGTATTTCCTGAAAATTACAATTTACAGAAGTTCAAGTCCAATGTCAACAAATATCTTCTTTCGTCTTCTTAACCTCAAACCCAAGCACGGTACTAAGTACTATAGGTTCTAATACCTCTCGTGTTTGGGGTTCTCATTAAAAAAAAAAAAAAAAATATATCATTTTTCCTAGAAATCGGAGTGTCACCAAAGATAAGCATAGGAGCAGAAGAATCCTTTTTGCGGGATATAAGAAAAGACTAAGTTTTAGAAGGACTGAAATCAACTAAGTTGTCTTTGTCCCACTGGAAAATTACCTGGAGATCAGCATTTAAGGAATTGGTAGTGGATATTCGAGAAGTTGAAGCTGATTAAGCAGGGCAAGGTTTCTCAAAATGGAAAGTGAAATGCAATGTGCTATCATCGGCAAAACTATGGATGGGATTTCCAGCCAATGGAAGGTTATTAATATACAAGAGGAAAAGACTAGGGGGAAAGAACTGAACCTTGGGGGACACCAGCATTAGTTGAGAAGTAAGAAGACAGAGAGCCGTCTACCATCACCCTCTGTTTGCGATCAGAGAGAAAACTGGATAACCAGTTACAAAAATCAATTGGCAAACCATTTGATGGAAGCTTCTTTAGAAGACCTTTATGCCAAACACAACCGAAAGCCTTTGAGATGTCAAGAGCCACTGTTTGCGTTTCACTGAACTTTTCCATTGAATTTGTCCATAAATGGGTAACATAAGCCAGAATACCACCAGTGCATTGACACTGACAGAATCCATACTGGTGATCGTTGATCAAGCGGAAGGTTTATAGGTAGTTTAAGTTGGCTGTTAATTGATTTCTCCATTACTTTAGAAAGAGTACAAGTAATTGCAATGGGACGATAATTGGATGGGAGGAATTTGTCACCCTTTTTAGGAACTGGCTGGATATGAACAAATTTCCAAGCAGGAAGAAAAACACCTTTGGAATGAGAAAGTAAAAAAAAGGTAGCAAAGAACAGGAGTAAGTTTAGGAGCACAGGTTTTTAGAACAAGTTGAGAAATACCATCAAGACCTGGAGCTTTCTTAGCATCAAGATTCGTCAAAATCCTTCTGACATCCTTTTGACGGAAGACCGCAGGAGGCATTGAACTAAGCATGTTGGGAATGGTGGGAAGTGTTTTACCAAGCTCATTAATACATGAGTTGGAAGAAAAATTGGATGCTAGCAAGTCAGCTTTATTCTTGGCTGAAGTCTCCAGTAAGCAGAGTCATAGTTTTGCACCATTTGATGAGAATCATTTACCACCTAGTATTGCCTGGTAACACAAAGGGGTGGCATTCCTGCATGTGGTGTGGGTGCCACACCTTGACCCCTGCTTGCGTTGGTTCACACCCACAATGTGCTTAGTGCATGGGGGTTATACCCAGGGTTACTCACAGACCATCCAGACTTCGCCAAAATTAAGTCCACTTGACTTAAGTGTCACCGAAATATCAGTTCCACCAACATTTTAGACTCCCAGGTAGCAAGCACAACTTGTCTGGCATATCTGAGAGAATGTCTGTGACAGTCTCAAGTACCAATACATGCCCACCCATTTCATCTTCATGTAGAGGGCTCTCATCATAGGCTTCACTACTTCACACCACATAGATACTATGCTGACCCATGTTAGGTCCGAATGAAAGCTTTTGCACTCTGGCTGCTTTTGGTAAGAAACATGAGCTCCACCCCTTCTATCTTACTTATCCTTTCTAAATAATTTTTAGAAATTCATACCAGAAATTTAAATAATTCATACCAGAGTGAAACTCATCAGTCCCTATTTCTGGATGTTAATTTGTTTCCTTTAGCGCCATTATATCAGAATTAGTTGACCTAACCAGGAGTTCAAACTCATTCATTTTACTGACGAGCCCTGTCAGCATTAGTTGCCCTAATCAGTTCAAATTCACTTACTTTATTTTCAACACTCCTAACATTACTGTAGTCACTGTTAAGATTGAGTATTGTATAGTTTACTACCCTGACACCCCCTTTGAATTTATTTAAGCTTGTTTCCCTGGTATTACTGTAGCTTCCCATTCATTTGAAACTTCACTCTTTACATCTTGCCTGCAACACTCTTGTTACATCTTGTGAATATCAGTTTTCAACAAACAAGAGTTGATGTGTCGAAGATTTTCTTTGGGCCCATATCAACAGATAAACAAGCGTCTATATTATCCCTGTCTCCTCTAACTAGCAGGTTCTATGAATCCCAAATGATATCTGCAAAGAACCCTTCACACCATCTCTCTTCATGTCTATAATGTCTCTACAAAATAGATTCTGTCTACCTATTAGAGTGGGCTACACTGATAAAAATTTCCCTCCCAGAAAATTTGATGATTCCCTTCAGTCACTGAACAATAAGATGGATTCCATGCTTTCAACATGTAATCCACCTTATTGTTTAGTCACTCAGAGGATAATGTCCCAATAAGACCTTCACGAGGATCCACATCTCTAATCCATACTCCTATGATCATTTCCAGGTTGACATTATTGGTGAGTTAAATCTTTTTTTTGATTCACATAAAACATTCACAATTTTTATACCTATTTTTTTATAATGAGCATATTTATATATATGTATGTGTGTGTGTATGTATAAATATATAATTAGCATTTTCATTATATTATAATTAGCTTTAGTAGAAGCACATGACAAGCTTAAACAACTCAGCCAAAAAAAAAACAACCCTTTCAATTTCAGTCCAAAAGTTTGTTCCAACGATCAACCACCCACTGACTAAAGGCAAATTTCCGCACATTTATTCTACAACTACAACAACTGCCTTTCCTCAATTTGAATTTATCCCACCTCAGATTTGTAATCTGAGCAAGAGAAAGAATCCCATCGCGTCGGCTCAAACCAGGCGCCTCCGTAGCCAGGTGGGCAGGAGCAGCAGTGCGTAGCACACGCTTCTTGATTAGACCGGGGTTCGAGCCCGTGACCACTAAATACAGAGGATGCGGAAAGATCAGGGAATGACCAACGCATATTAGCATTAGCATTAGTAGAGGCATTTGATGCAAGAAAGCAAGCTTGTGCAGCATCAGCCAAAAAAAAAAAAAAATAAATAAATAAATAAAAAATAACCACTTCCACTTCACCCCTCTGTTCGTTCAAAATACCTGTCCAGCTGAGCCTTAAACTTATTTAGGCTATCAACTTCCACAACAAGGGATTTAAGTCTGTTCCACCAACCAACCAACCACCCGTTGGCTAAAGGCAAATTTCCTCACGTCTATCCTACATCTGTCTTTCCTCAATTTGAATTTATGCCCTCTCAGGTGATTATTCTGAGCAAGAGGAAGAATCCCGTCAGCATTGAGCATGCTCAAACCATTCAAGGCTTTATACACCTCTATCAGATCACCTCGCTGGTGCCTAGTCTCCAGACACTGTAATTTGCAAAACTTAAGCCTTTCTTCGTAAGAACACCCCTTTGTTCCATTCACCAATCTTGTTGCCCTTCTCTGTACTCGTTCCAGCATCTCTACATCCTTCTTGAAATGAGGCCTCCAGACCTGTATACAGTACTCTAGGTGTGGCCTGACCGTTGCCTTATACAAGGGAATAATCACCTCCTTATCCCTGCTAGAAAAATTCCTATATATCATCGACAATACACCACGAGCTACTCTTGCAGCCCGTCTGCACTGCTCAGAAAACTTCATATCTGCCTGCACAACTACCCCTGGAGCTAATGCTCCTAAAAAAAAAAAAAAACCAAATAACAAATAAAAATGCTCAAACCATTCAAAGCCTTGCACATCTAGATCAGATCACCTCAAAGGTGCCTAGTCTCTAGATGCTGCAATTTGCACAATTTAAACCTTTCTCAGTACCCTTTTTTCCACTCACTAATCTCATTGACCTTCTCTGTACTTGTACGAGTAGCTCTACATCTGTCCTAAAATTATGCTATACTTGTATAATGCTATACTTGTACACAGTACTTGACGCGGCGGCGGCCTCACCATTGCCTTATACAAGGGGATAATCACACCTCCATATCCATGCTACAAAAATTCGTGTATATCATTGACAAGGCCCTATGAGCTACTCTTAAAACCAGTCTGCACTGCATAGAAAACTTCATATCTGACTGTCCAATTATCCTCAGGTCTTTTTCATTCTCCACTAACCTGAGCGTAGCACTGCACAGTTGGTTCTTTACTCTGTGGTTACTGCTACCCGTATGCAGCACTTTGCATTTGTCATTGTTAAACTTTGCTTGCCACCTCTCTGCCAGTCTACCCAACTTTTCTAGATCCTGTTGAAGTAGCCGTGCTGTCATTAACAACCCTGCCAACCTTCTTATCATCTGAAAACTTGGACATTAAGCTTGATATATCTTCATCAATATAATCGATAAATACAAAAAACAGCAATGGGCTCAATAACGAACCTTGGGGACTCCAATAATAACATAGTCCATGAAGAGCAGTGCCCGTTGATTACCACTCTGTCTTCTCCCACGTAACCATCCCTTTCTCCAGAGCAGGAACTTGCCCCTAATGCCATACTCTTCCTATTTGTACAGTAGTCTTCCATGTGCAACAGTATCAAAATCTTTTCTGAAATCCAAATATCTGCCTCCTTTAATATAGCTGGATACATCCCATCCACCCCAAGTGTTTTCTTATGTTTAGCTCCTCCACTTTGCTCTCAGTTATTACAAGATCTTTTAAGACCCCTGCTAGAATTTTATAAGCTTTTGTCCTACACTTCCCTACAGAATTCCTCAACATATCCTTGAATGTAGATGCAAAATACTTATTCAGTTTGTCAGCTGTCTGAGCAGGATCGTCAACAGTCAAACCATCGATATCAAGTGAACCAATCTGATTCTATTCCTTCCATCTAGAGTGTATATAAATCAAAAAGTCCTTGCTGTTTTTCCAAGCATTCTTTTTAAAAGATTTCTAATAATATGCTTTCGCTTGCCTAACCTTCTTTGTGACTTGATTACTGACCAGCTTATATCTACCATAGGCTTCTTTGTCGCATAATAATTTATATGCATACTATGCATTTTTATTCTGTGACACGAGTCTCATTAGTTAATCTGACATCCATTTATGCCTAAACCTTGAATAGTATTTCTTAGATGGTATAAAAAGCCTAGTAGATTCCAAATTAATTCCTTGAATTCTTCCAATTTAGAATTTGCTGTTTTTTAACATTATCAGTTATCTAACTGTATAGAATTTAAAAAATGTCTGAGACTACTGTTACCTTTACCATCTTTATCTTTACAGTCACGTTTACCAAGCAAAAACCTTTACCACGTTTACCCTTTACCCCTGATGGAAGTTACATCTTTGAGTAAATTCCGTATCAGTACACTGTGATTACTGCCACCTAGTGGTTCCTTTATCATGCAGATTCTAAATGCATGAATAATCACTGCTGATAATCAGATCAAGAGTATTACTCCTTCTGGCTGCCTCTTGAACAGTCATCCAACAAATCCACAAATGTCTTGTTAGTCTGCTTGTGACCAACCCACAAGTTTCAGTTTATATTTGGAAAGTTAAAATCTCCCATTATAAGACAATCTGATTTGCTGGCCCACACTATTCCTCTGTACAGTTGTTCGTTTTCTCATCAGAGTCATTAGGCCTATAAAACACTCCTCAATTTTGCTTTTCCGGTGCTTATGTCACACCAAACTTACTCAACATTGCACTGTTCATCCAGTTGACACCCCATGTCAACTGGATGCACTTCCTTAGATTGATTTTGTGTTTCTTAATTAACAGTATAACTTCCTCCTCCCTTCCTATCCTCTTTATCCTTTCTGTACACTTTGTACTCCCCAAAATTCCAATTCTTTATTCCTTATATCTGTGTGATACCATGTCTCTGATATTGCAACAATATCTGCCTTTAAAGATGTCTTGAGTAGCACCTCAAATTCACGAAATTTATTTGCTATGCACATTGCATTCCCCATATTCAAATTCTGCATCCCTTACATCTGACTGATGCCATGTACCCGATATCCTTACAGTGTGTGTGTGTTTGATGACTTCAAATTTATCAAATTTATTTATGTACATGCAAGTAAACATGCACCTGTTCTTTCTCTTAGTTACCCTAAAACATAGCCCATATATTTACTTGTTCCATGATGACTGCCACGAGTCCTTGAAATCCCCAGCACTTGCTTTCCAAACTGCTATTTATTTCAATAGAAGCAGTGCAAGAATCACTTTCACTTCTGCCTGCAGCTACTATTAATCTATTAGTCTGTGAATCCCCACAGGCTAGCAGTTTTTAAACCCACCTAAATATAGACATTACTGTTTTAGCTCTTTTAGTAGTATAAGAATTTTTAGAAATTTTTAGAATTAGAAGGCTAAGAAGTGGCAACTGAAGTTTAACCTTTACAAATGCAAAGTACTGCATATGGGTAGAAGTAACCCCAGAGAAACATATCAACTGTGTGGTACTACACTTAAGGTGGTAGAAAATGAAAAAGACCCTGGTGTAATTGTGCAGTCAGATATGAAGTTTTCTGAGCACTGCAGACAGGCTGCCAGGGCAGGTCATGGGGTTTTATCAATGATATATAGAAATTTTGCTAGCAGGGAAAAGGAGGTGGTTCTCCCTCTATATAAGGCAATGGTCAGGCCACGCCTTGAGTACTACGTTCAGGTCTGGAGGCCTCATTTAAGGAAGGATGTAGATTTGCTTGAGCATGTACAGAGAAGGGCAACAAGATTGGTGAGGGGAATGAAGGGATCCTCTTACCAAGAGAGGCTTAAGTTTCTGCAAATTGCAACGGCTGGAGACTACGCACCTGTGAGGTGATCTGATTGAGGTTTACAAGGCCTTGAATGGGTTTAGCACACTGAATTCTGATGGGATTCTCCCAGTTGTTCAGATTACAAACCCAAGGGGGCATAAATTCAAATTGAAAGACAGATGTAGAATAGATGTATGGAAATTTGTCTTTAGCCAGCTGGTGATTAATTGCTGGAACAAACTTCCATCTGTCATTTTGGAAGTTGATAGGTTGAATAAATTTAAGGGGGAACTGGACGAACATTTAGAGGGAATTGTTTTGTAATTATTTATTTATTTATTTTTTTGACTGATACTGCATAAGCTCATACACTTGCTTTCTTGCATCACATGCTACTACTACTACCACCTTGCAGGTGCCTACTCTCCAGTTGCTGCAATTTGCAGAACTTAAGCCTTTCTTGGCAAGAGCACCCCTTTGTTTCCCTTACCAATCTTGTTGCCCGTCTTTGTACTCTGAACAAAGACGTACTTTGTACGTCTTTGTTCTAACAACTCTACATCCTTCCTAAAATGAGGCCTCTAGAGTACACAGTACTCTAGGAGTGGCCTGACCATTGCCTTGTATAATAACGGGATAATCACCTCCCAGTCCCTGCTAGCAAAATTCCTATATATCATTGACAAGACTCCATGACCTGCCCTGGCAGCCTGGCTGCACTGCTCAGCAAACTTAATATTTGACTGCACAATTACCCCCGCCCCAGGTCTTTTTCACTTTCCACTTCCCTGAGTGAAGTATAACACAGATGGTACGTTTCTCTTTGGTTATTGCTACCATATGCACTACTTTGCATTTGTCAATGTTAAACCTCAGTTGCCGCTTCTCAGCCCATTTGCCCAACTTATCTAGATCCATATGGAGTATCGTACTGTCTGTACTGTTGTTAACAACCCTGCGAACCTTTGTATCATCTGCAAACTTGGACATTAAACCTGATGTAGCTTCATCAATATCATGATAAATATACAAAACAACGAGTCCATCACTGAACCCTGGGGAACTCCATGAAGAGCATTGTTCATTGGTTACCACTCTCTGTCGTCTGCCACTCAACCATCCCTTTATCCATTGTAAAAACTTACACTTAATGCCATAACCCTCCAATCTGTACAGCAGTCTTCCATGTGCAAAAGTATCAAAAGCTTTCCTGAAATCCAAGTATATGATATCAAAATTATTTTTGGCATTCAGGGAATTTACCCTGAGTCCCTTTAACAAACACATGCTATGTCTTAACTATTACTGCAGTCTTGTCTAGGTGATCCTGCAATGCTTCTTTAACCAGTGATTCCATTATTTTCCTCAGAACACAAGTTAAACTAACAGGTCTGTGGATACTTGTGTCACCTTTCGAACCTCCTTTGTGAATTGGTGATACATTTGCACACCTGCAGCCCATGGGGACTTCCCCTGAGTCCCAGGAAGCTCTCATAATTATGGCTAAGGGTTTGCTTACTTCCTTTGCTGCCTCCTTTAATATAACTGGATAGATCGCTCCCGTCCACCCTAGGTGCCTTCCTTATGTTTAAGTTCAACAATTTCTCCTTCACTTTGCTCTGAGTTATTACAAAATCACTTAGCTCCCTATTAGCATTTGATAAACTTCTGGCACTCCCCTCATTGAATGACTCCTCATGCGTGAATGTAGATGCAAAATACTTATTCAGTTTACCAGCTACCTGAGCATGATCATCAATAGTCAACCCATCTATGTTAAATGGTTGAATCTGATTCATCCCTTTCTATCTAGAGTTCACATAAGTAAAGAGCTCTTTGCTGTTTTTCTTTGCATCCTTTGCCAAAGATTTCTTGTAATCTGCCTTTGCCTGCCTAACCTCATTTGTCACTTGATTACAGACTACTTTATACCTGCAATAGGCTAATGTGCCACCTGATATTTTATATACATCCCATGCATTCTTCTTCTTCTCTGCCACGAGCCTCATTAATTCATCTGACATCCATTTAGGCCTAAACCTTAAACAGTATTTCTTAGTTGGAAAGCCTAGTAGCCTCTAAAATTAAGTCCCTGAAGGCTTCCCATTTAGAATTCAACGTTGGTAACATCATCAGTTGATCCCACTGTACAGAATTTAAAAACTGTCTGAGACTTCTGTAGTCAACTTTACAAAAGCAAAATCCCTTCCCTGTAGCCTTGATGGTAGTTACATCTTTAAGTAATTCCCACATAAGTACATTGTGATCACTGTCACCCAGTGGGTCCTTTATCTGCAGATTCTTAATGCATGAATAATCACTGCTGATAATCAGATCAAGAGTATTACTCCCTCTGGTTGCCTCTCAAACAAGTTGCTGTAGAAAACATTCATCCAATAAATCCACAAAAGTCTTGCAAGTGTGTGAGTGAGTGACTAATACACAAATTCCAGTCAATATCTGGAAAGTGAAAATCCCCCATTATAAGACATTCTGATTTACTGGCCCACTCTATTTCTCTGCACAATTGCTCAATATACTCATCAAATTCATTAAATTATAGGCCTATAACATGCACCTACTCTCATTTTTCCTTTCCCAGTTGTTATTTCACACCAAACTGATTCATCCCTTTCAAACAGACTCAACACTGCATTGTCCACCAACATCAATTGAATGCACTTCCTAAGATTTTGTGTTTCTTAACTAACAGCATAACCCCTCCTCCCTTCCTGTCCTGTCTATCCTTTCTGCACACATTTTACTCCTGAAATTCCAATTCTGCACTGCTTATATCTATTTGAGCATGCTCAATGGTGATGGAATTCTTCCTCTTGCTCAGAATAATCATTTGAGAGGGCATAAATTCAAATTGAGAAAGGACAGATGTAGGATAGATGTGCGGAAGTTTGCCTTTAGCAAGCGGGTGGTTGGTTGGTGAAACAGACTTCCATCCTTTGTTGTAGAAGTTGATAGCCTAAATAAATTTAAGGATGAGCTGCACAGGTACTTGGAAAGAACGGAGGGGTGAAATCGGAGCTTTTTTTTTTTTTTTTTGCTGATGCTGCATAAGCTTACTTTATTGCATCGTATGCCTATACTAATGCTAGTTACATCACATCTCTGATATCTCAACAATATCTGCCTTTGATGTCTTGATTAGCACTTCGAGCTCATAAAATTTATTAACTATACTCCAAGCATTGGTGTACATGCAAGTATACATGCACCTGTTCCTACTCTTAGTTACCCTAACACAGCCCATGTATTCACTTGTTCCACTATGACTGCCAGCAGTCCTGGAAATCTCCATTACCTTGCTTTCCAGGCTGCTGCTCATTCCAATAGAAGCAGTGCAAGAATCACTTTTGCCTCTGCCTGCAGTCACTGTTAACCTTATAGTCTGTGTATCCCCCCCCAAGCTAGCAGTTTTCCAACCCACCTAACACTGCCTCCATAACATCAGCAAATATTCTTGCACCCTTTGTATTTAAGTGTACCCCATCCCTGTAGAAGCAGTCTCTCCTGTCAACAAGCACAGACCAGGCTGAAAAAAATTCTACCCCTTGAGCCTTACACAATCTCTCCAGGGCCGAATCGATCAAGGCTCTCATCATATACTCCCTCCTATTGTATCGGCAGAATTGCAAACACTTTTGCATACAACCTTAACTCGCGACTTTTTTTAAATATTGACCTGTACTTGTTGAGTAAATCTGCAGATCTCTTACTCTTAATGTCATTAGTTTCAACGTGTACTACAACAACAATATCATCACCTTTTGTGCCCTTAAAAGATGATATCTGCTCTACAACATCGTCAACTTTTGCCCCCTGGCAGATGTATCCTGGTCCTGTTCCACCTATCCTTCTTGCATAGTATATTCCCCATCTCCCTGACAATAGAGTCACCAACAATAACTAGTTCCTCTGGGACCAGCACATTCTGCCTTGGGGTGTCTTGCTTGACGCACAGGAGTGAACTCTACTGTTGAGCTGGCCAGCTGAGAGCTTGATGGAGCCCCTCATATTAACTTCTTTGAGGGCATTTACCCTACACCTCAAGCCCTCATAGACACCCATCAGAATGCTGAGTTGGCACCTAATTTCTTGACACTCTAGACAACTAGTACACACAAAGGCATCTTCCTCGGCTAGATCATGTCCTGTTTTAGAAAGGTTGGCATAAATTTCACATTTTGCACATTTTTTGAGACTGTGATACGTTGGAGAATCGCCCCCCCTTGTTTCTCCCCCAAGTCACAGCACTCTCGCTAGTCTGTGATCTTTGCTTCGCACCTCGAGTATGGGTTATGATTTCCGTTTAAATACAATTTAATTAACAACGAATTTTAATAAGATTAATATTATTTTTTATTAATTGATAATACTATAATAAACTAACAGATTCCTAATACAGTGCTTCTTATTGCGCTATCCAGTTTTATTTTATACCTCACGCTATCAGTTCGAGATATACAATATGTACGTTACATTATTTGTTATCAACTACAATATGGCGGCTAGTTCAACAATACTGGCGCCACCACCGGGAGTTGTATCTTCCAAAAATCGCTAGTTAAATTCAACATAAGAAGCTAAAGAACGCTTCTTAACCTATTTAATATCTCTGTAAAACACAACGTATTGTGTTAAATAACGAGAATATGGTAAAAATTTAAAAATACTTCTCACTTTACAGCAGCCAAAAATCCACCGACTGTTCTCTATGCTGAAAATGAATTTTCAGAAACCTAGATTTTAAATTTTTCTTTAGTGTAACTATATTAGGAGTACCAGTTGCCATTCAGTAGCACACTACCTTGTGAATGACCACCGCATATTCCTGGAGCAATATGGCCTTAGTTGCTAATACTCCTAAAAACCAAATAACAAACAAAAAAAAAAACAAGTGATGGAAGTCTGTTCCACCAACCAACTACCCACTGCCTAAAGGCAAACTTCCGCACATCTATCCTACATTTGTCTTTCCTCAATTTGAATTTATGCCCTCTCAGGTGATTGTTCTGAGCAAGAGGAAGAATCCCATCAGCATTGAGTATGCTCAGACCATTCAAGGCTTTATACACCTCAATCACCTCACAGGTGCCTAGTCTCCAGACACTGTAATTTGCAATATTTAAGCCTTTCTTCGTAAGAGCAACCCTTTGTTTCATTCACTAATCTTGTTGCCCTTCTCTGTACACGTTCCAACAGATCAACATCCTTCTTAAAATGAGGCCTCCAGATCTGTATACAAGGTGTAGCCTGACCATTGCCTTATACAAGGGGATAATCACCATCTCATCTCTGCTAGAAAAATTCCTGTATATCATCGACAAGACACTATGAGCTACTCTTGCAGACCGTCTGCGCTGCCCAAAAAACTTCATATCTGCCTGCACAATTACCCCAGGTCCTTTTCGTTCTCTACCACTGTCAGTGTAGTACCACAGAGTTAATACGTCACTCTGGGGTTACTGCTTCCCATATGTAGTACTTAACATTTGTCAATGTTAAACTTCATTTGTAACCTCTCAGCCCATCTGCTCAACTTTTCTAGATTCTGTTGCAGCAGCGTACTATCATAAGTATCCTTAACAATCCTGCCAACCTTTGTATCATCTGCAAACTTGGACATTAAGCTTGATATACCATCATCAATATCATTTATAAATTCATAAAACAACAATGGACCCAACACTGAACCCTGAGTGGCTCCACCAATAACATTAGTCCACGATGAGCAGTGTCCATTGATTACCATTCTTTGTCTTCTCCCACTCAACCATCCCTTTATCCATAGCAGCAACTTGCCTCCAATGCCACACTGCTCCAATTTGTGCAGCAGTCTTCCATGTGCAACAGTATCAAAAGCCTTTCTAAGATCCAAATATATGATATCAAAGTTATTCCCTGCATCCAGTTCCTTTGTCACCACATAATAGTATCCAATCAAATTGGTCAGGCAAGACCTTCCCTTAACAAAACCATGCTGTGTCCGAGCTCTAACTGTGCTTTAACTGTCCGAGCTATATCCTTTGTGAATTGGGGTCACATTTGCACATCTCCAGTCCATGGGTACCTCCCCTGAGTCCAAAGAAGCTCTCATAATTATGACTAAGGGTTCGCTTACTTCCTTTGCTGCCTCCTTTAATATAACTGGATAGATCCTTTCCACTCCGAGTGCCTTTTTTATGTTTATCTTCAACAATTTCTCCTCCACTTTCCTCTCTGTTATTACAAAATCATCTAGCTCACTGCCAGAATTTAACTCACCACTGGCATTCCCTTCCCTGAATAACTCCTAATGTGTGAATGTAGATGCAAAATATTCATTTAGTTTGTTAGCTACCCGAGCAGGATCATCAACAGTTGAACCATCAATATCAATGGACCAATCTGATTCATCCCCTTTCTTCCAGAGTTTACATAAGTAATGAACTCTTTGCTGTTTTGCTTTGCATCCTTTGCCAAAGATTTCTCTTAAATCTCCCTTCACCTGACTAAGCTCCTTTGTGACTTGGTTGCAGACCAGCTTATATCTATCGTAGGCTTCCATGTCACCCATTCATTTATGTATCCTACGCATTTTTCTTCTCTGCCATTTGTTTCATTAGTTCATCTGACATCCATTTAGGCCTAAACCTTGAACAATATTTTTAGTTGGTATGTAAAGCCTAGTAGCTTCCAAGATAAATTCTTTGAATGCTTCCCATTTTGAATTTGCTGTTGGTAACATCATCAGTTGTTCCCACCGTATAGAATTTAAATACTGTCTCAGACCACCGTTGTCACCTCTACGAAAGCAAAAACCCTTCCATTTACCCCTGATGTCAGTTACCTCTTTGAGTAAATCCCACTTCAGCACACTGTGATCACTGCCACATAGTGGTTCCTTTATCTGCAGATTCTTAATGCACAAAGAATCACTACTGATAATCAGATCTAGAATATTACTCCCTCTAGTTTGCTGCTGAATATGCTGATGTAGAAAACAATCATCCAATAAATCCAGAAAAGCCTTGCTAGTGTGTGTGTGTGTGAGTGGCCAAACCACAATTTCCAGTCAGTATCTGGGAAATTAAAATCCCCCATTATAAGACTCTCTGATTTATTGGCCCTCTCTATTTCCCTGTACAGTTTCTTATTATACTCATCAAAGTCATTAGGCCTATAATACACACCTATTCTACTTTTTCCTTTCCCAGTGCTTATGGCACACCAAACAGACTCAACATTGCATTGTCCACCAACATCAATTGGATGCACTTCCTTAGATTTTATGTTTCTTAACTAATAGCATAACCTCTCCTCCCTTCCTATCCTGTCTATCCTTCCTGTACACCTTGTACTTCCCAAATTCCAGTTCTTCATTCCTTATACCTGTGTGACACCAAGTCTCTGATATCCCAAAAATATCTGCCTTTGATGTTTTGAGCAATACCTCAAATTTTTTTACCAAACTCCTAGCATCGGTGTACATGCAAGTATTAGTATTAGCATTAGTAGAGGCATTTGATGCAAGAAAGTGAGCTTATGCAGCATCAGCCAAAAAAAAAAAAAAAAACTCACTTCCACTTCACCCCTCTGTTCGTTCAAAATACCTGTCCAGCTGAGCCTTAAACTTATTTAGGCTATCAACCTCCACCACAAGGGTTGGAAGTCTGTTCCACCAACCAACCACCCGCTGGCTAAAGGCAAATTTCGGCACGTCTATCCTACATCTGTCTTTCCTCAATTTGCATTTATGGCCTCTCAGGTGATTATTATGAGCTAGAGGAAGAATCCCATCAGCATTGAGCTTGCTCAAACCATTCAAGGCTTTATACACCTCTATCAGATCACCTCGCTGGTGCCTAGTCTCCAGACACTGTAATTTGCAAAACTTAAGCCTTTCTTCGTAAGAGCACCCCTTTGTTCCATTCACTAATCTTGTTGCCCTTCTCTGTACTCGTTCCAGCAGCTCTACATCCTTCTTGAAATGAGGCCTCCAGACCTGTATACAGTACTCTAGATGTGGCCTGACCATTGCCTTATACAAGGGAATAATCACCTCCTTATCCCTGCTGGAAAAATTCCTATATATCATTGACAATACTCCATGAGCTACTCTTGCAGCCCGTCTGCACTGCTCAGAGAACTTCATATCTGCCTGCACAACCACTCCCAAGTCCCTTTCATTCTCTACCACTGTCAGTGTAGTACCACAGAGTTGATACGTTGCTCTGGGGTTGCTGTTTCCCATGTGTAGTACTTTACATTTGTCAATGTTAAACTTCATTTGCCACCTCTCAGCCCAATCTGCTCAACCTTTCCAGATCCTGTTGCAGCAACATAGTATCAGTAGTGTCCTTGACAACCCTGCCAACCTTTGTATCGTCTACAAACTTGGACATTAAGCTTGATATACCATCATCAATATCATTTATAAATACAGAAAACAATAATGGACCCAACACTGAGCCCTGAGGGACTCCACTAATAACATTAGTCCACGATGAGCAGTGTCCATTGATTACCACTCTCTGTCTTCTCCCCCTCAACCACCCCTTTATCCATAGCAGCAATTTGCCTTCAATGTCACACTGCTCCAATTTGTGTAGCAGTCTTCCATGTGCAACAGTATCAAAAGCCTTTCTAAGATCCAAGTATATAATATCAATAGTATACATGCACCTGTTGCTATTCTTAGCTACCCTAACAAAACCCATGTGTTTACTTGTACCGCAATGACTCTCAGCAGTCTCTGAAATATCCTGCATCTTGTTTCCCAGGCTGCTGCTCATTCCAATAGAAGCAGTGCAAGAATCACTTTCACCTCTGCACAGTGGCTACTGTTAATCTATTAGTCCTTGTATCTCCCCCAAGCTAGTAGTTTTCTGACCCACGTAACACTGCCTTGATAGCATCAGCAAATATTCTTGCACTCTTTCTATTTAAGTGTATCCCATCCCTGTAGAAGCAGTCTCTCCTGTTAACAAGTACAGACCATGCTGAAAAAAAATTCTACCTCTTGTGCCTTGCACAATCTTTCCAGGGCCGAATTGATCGACAAGGCTCTCATCATATATTCCCTCCTATCGTGTCTGGGCAGAATTGCAGACACTTTCAAATTCAACCCTAATTCACAGCTTTTTTTTTTTTTTTTTCAACAGTGACCTGTACGTGTTTAGTAATTCTGCCGGTCTCCTACTCTTATTATCATTAGTGCCAATGTGTACAACAATATCACCTTTCGTGCCCTTAAAAGATGGTATCCACTCTACAACGTAGTAGTAGTAGTGGCATGTGATGCATGAAAGCAAGTGTATGAGCTTATGCAGCATCAGCTAACAAAAAAAAAAAAAAAAAATCACACCATTCCCTCCAAATGCGTGTCCAGTTCCTCCTTAAATTTATTCAACCTATCAACTTCCACAACGACAGATGGAAGTTTGTTCCAGTAATTAACTACCTGCTGGCTAAAGGCAAATTTCCGCACATACAAAGGGTACTAGGAAAGTTTTGCAATATGACGCAACAATGAATCACAGGAAGCTGCTTGTTGCTGCATGTTGAGACATGTTCATACGTGCATAGTAGCTGCCGCGCCAAGTCGATGGGCTCAGTTATTCATTAGTATTGAGAGTGTAAAGTGCTTGCGATGGCATCGTGGTCACGAAATGAGATAAGGACAGTTTTGCGGTATAATTTCGTGCGTGGTTTAACCACAGACCAGTGCTTAGAAGAAATGACTCTTGCACTAGGTGATGATTGTCCACATCGTACAACGATATTCAGGTGGTATAGAGAATTCCAAAGGGGAAATTTCACTCTGGAGGATTCTGAGAGGCCTGGAAGGCCACGAACGTCAGTTACGGAGGAAAACGTTACTGCTGTGAGGAAAATGCTTGACGAAAACAGGCGAGTGACCTACCAACAGATAGAGGATACTTTGGGCCTAAATGCACCAGCAATTCGTTCGATTCTGCAAGATCATTTGCACGTGAAGAAACTTTGTTCTCTCTTGGTGCCGCATCAACTGACTGAAGAGCAGATGACACGACGTGTGACTTGGTGCCGGGAGATGTTAAAAAAGTTTGATAAGGGACAATCTCAGTATGTGAACAACATCGTGACAGGTGACGAGACTTGGCTGTGCTATTACGATCTGCCGACCAAGCCTCAAAACAAAGTTTGGGTCTTTGATGATGACGACACACCCGTAATTGTCAGAAAATCCCGATCTGTAAAGAAGAAAATGATAGCTGTATTTTTCAAATCGAGTGGAATTGTGGAACGTGTCGTTTTGGACACGCAGAAGACAGTCACAGCTAAGTAGTATACTGAACAATGCCTGCCTAAAGTCATTGGATCTATGAAGAACCTGCGGCCAAAGTCAAGAATGGACACCTGGTACCGCCATCACAAAAATGCTCCGGGTCACCGCGTCAAAGCCTGCACCAAATATTTGACCACGACTGGACTGAAACTTCTCGAGCACCCTCCCTACAGTCCAGACCTTGCTCCCTGCGACTTTGCACTGTTCCCGCATGTGAAAATGAAGCTAAAAGGGAGGCGGTTTTCCAGTGATGAGGACCTTCTACGGGCTTGGGACAACGAGTGTGCTTTACTCCCTAGTGAAACTTGGCAGAACTGGTTTAAAGATTGGTTTCGGAGGATGGAGAGGTGTATTGAATGTAGAGGAAATTACTTTGAAAAAATTAAATAAACAAAGCTGTATTGCAAAACTTTCCTAGTACCCTTTGTATATTCTACATCTGTCCTTTCTTAATTTGAATTTATGCCCCCTAGGTTCGTAATCTGAACAAGTGGAACGATCCCATCAGAATTCAGCATGCTCAATCCATTCAAGGCCTTATACACCTCAATCAGATCACTGCACAGGTGCCTAGTCTCCAGCCACTGCAATCTGCAGAATTGAAGCCTCTCTTGATAAGAGGACCCCTCCATTCCCCTCACCAAATCTTGTTGTCCTTCTCTGTACACGCTCAAACAAATCTACATCCTTCCTAAAATGAGGCCTCTGACCTGTACCCGGTACTCAAGGCGTCGCCTGACCATTGCCTTATACAGAGGGACAATCACCTCCTTTTTCCTGCTTGCAAAATTCCTATATATCATTGATAAAACCCCATGACCTGCCCTGGCAGCCTGTCTGCATTGCTCAGAAAACTTCATATCTGACTGCACAAGTACTCCCAAATCTTTTTCATTTTCTACCACCTTAAGTGTAGTACCACACAGTTGGTTTGTTTCTCTGGGGTTACTTCTACCCTATACTGTACTTTTCATTTGTCAAGGTTAAACTTCTGTTGCCACTTCTTAGCCCATCTGCCCAAATTATCTAGATCCTGTTGCAGTAGCACACTGCCATTACTTTCATTAACAACCCTGCCAACCTTTGTATCATCTGCAAACTTCGACATTAAGCCTGATATACCTTCATCAATATCATTGATAAATATACAAAACAACAGTGGACCTAACGCCGAACTCTGTGGGACTCCACTAATAACATTAGTCCAAGAAGAGCAGCACCCATTGATTACCACCCTGTCTTCTCCCACGTAACCATCCTTTTATCCATTGTAGCAACTTACCTTTAATACCATTCTGCTCCAATTTTTACAATAGTCTTCCATGTGCAACAGTGTCAAAAGCTTTCCTGAAATCCAAATATATGATATCAAAATTATTTTTTGCATCCAGTTCCTTTGTAACCACATCATAATATCCTATCAAATTTGTCAGACAAGATAATTTGTCAAGATAATTCAGACCCATGCTGTGTCTGAATTATTGCTGCAGTCTTGTCTAGATGATCCTGCAATGCATCTTTAACCAGTGACTCCATTATTTTACCCGGAACAGAAGTTAAACTAACTGGTCTGTAATTACTGGTGTCACCCTTCGATACCAGTTTGTGAATTGGGGATACATTTGCACATCTCCAGTCCGTGGGAACCTCCCCTGATTCCAAGGATGCTAATTCACATCATCAACCTTTGCCCCTGGAAGACATACCCTGTTCCTGTTCCACGTGTCCTTTTTACATGGCATGTTCCCAGTTTTCCTGAGAATAGAATCACCAACTACTACTAGTTCCTGCCTTCGGGGTTGCCGCTGTATTGCCTGATGATCAAGCGCAAGCTCTGGTTTGATGAGGGCAGCTGAGAGCTTGATTTGCCCCTCAATTTAGATCCTTCAAGGGTATCCACCCTGTCCTTAGAGCTCTCATATAGGCCCATAACAGCTCTGAGTTGTCGCCTCATTTCCTTACATCGCGCACACACTAAGACATTCACCTTGGCAATATCGTTGTCCATACCTGATTGCTCCACAAACATCAAGGAAGCAGTGCATTTTAAAAGTGTTAAAAGTGCATTTAACACCACTCTATTGCAACTTTTGCTATTTCCCACTGAATTTAGACTTTTTTTATTTTTTTTTTTTTTTATCTTTTTTATTTTTTTTTTTTTTTGTATAATGTAACCTAATTCAGCTTTATTTTAGCAGGTTAGGGTATAGCTTGCAATTTTGGCTGCTAGTTGCCAACTTTTTTAACTGCAAAAAGTCAGCTGTATAATTATGGTGAAAGTTGTAAAACCAATGCGTGTTACATGGTTAGTGATGAATTCTGTAAAATAAAAGATTAATGAAAATAAAACATTAACAGGCTTTTTACCTGAAGACAGAAGTGCAACAACCAAGAACAATGTAACTCTGAACTGAATTTCACATTGTGTTTTTTAAGTTGTCGCACTTGTCCTGTCTTCAAGTATGAGTCCTGCTAATGTTTTATTTCAGTTAATCTTTTATTTATAGGCTTATATACAAAAACAAAGTAGTAAAGTTGTTGAAGAATTCATATACATTATATAGTTATTATAATGTTTCATCTAGAAATTACACCGAGTGATCACTGAATTTTGACCACCTACCTAATACTTCATAGGTCCTCCTTTTGCCCTCTCATTACAGCAGCTATCTGACGTGGCATTGATTCAAGTAGATGTCGGAAACATTCAGGAGATATGGCCAACCAAGCTGTGTGTAATGCGGTCAGCAGTGCAGGTATGGAGGTGATTGGTGTATCCAGACGCCTGATATGCTTTTCCATAGTGTCCCATAAGTGCTCTATGGGATTGATATCGGGGGAGTTCGGAGGCCCAATCGATATGCTGGAAGTCAGAACTGTGTTCCTCAAACCATTCCTGCACAATAAGTGCCCGATGGCTTTGTGCATTGTCATCTTGGAAGACACCAATCCCGTTCGGGAAAAGTGTAACATAGTGGGGTGTACACAGTCAGCAAGAAGTTGACTATAGTGGAAACTACTGATACGTTGTTCCACATGCACCAGAGGACCAAGTTCCTGCCAGTGAAACATGCCCCACACCATACAACCGTCTCCACCGGCCTGCACTTTTGATACCATGCATGATGGATCAAGAGCCTCATGTTGTCGATGACGAATCTGTACGTGAACATCGACGGTGTGGAGTAAATAATGTGAGTCATCCGACCAGCACACCTTCCAGTTTTCTAACTTCCAACTTGCATGCTCTTTGCACCAGCCAAGTCTTTTACGCCGATGAATTTTGGTTAGGAGAGGATGCCGTGGGGGTTGTCTGCTGGTATAGCCCATACGTGTGAGCATGCAATGCATGGTCATGCCAGATATTGTTCTGGGTTGGCCCACGTTGCATTGGGTAGTCAACTCTTCAACAGTGCTGTGCCTGTTCACCTGCTCTAGTCATTGGGCCCGGCACTCACCTCTAACATCAACCTCTCGCTGACCTTTGCAGTTTGCCATAGTGTCTTTGTTTGACCATTTTGATGCCAGTCCTGGTACTCTTTAACTAAGGCGGCTCTCAAACATCCCACCAGTTCAGCCATTTGAGAAATTGAGGCACCAGCTTTTCCAGCACCCACAATCTGTCCTCTATCAAAGTCTGATAAATCTTTCTTTTTACCCATCCAGCTCGGAATTTTACTACCTACTGAACCACTGACACTTTATCTGCATAGGTCGACTAACTCCGCATTCTTGTACCTCACGTGGTCAATGGGTCGCATTCAGTTTTCATAGGGGTGGTCATAATTCAGTGTATATTCTGTAGTGATTTTTAGTGTGTTTCACCATTTAATAGTTCCATGTCATACAAATTTGTGCCAGAGAAATAACTAGATTATTAATCAGTTACCCAAGTCTCTGAAACCTAATGCCTGCACAATTCATTATCTTTATTAAAGTGAATTATTTATATTCACATTAATATTTATGTTCTCATTAGTTTGTTTTAAAGCTACGTACATCAGATAAAGATGGTTTACTATAAATGCAAAATATATAAATTTTAAACCTTTTAACTTATAATGTCCCTATTTTGTATCTGTATAAACTTTAAGTTATTTATCTGCAGCTAATCAAGAGAATCCTGAGTTAATTTGGAATGACGATTCAAGAGAATCGGTGTGTGCTGTTGTTAAACGGCTAGCAAAAGAGTAAGTAACAGAAATTTGTATCTAAGTATATTGAAACCTCCCAAATGATGAATTTGAACTACTCATAAAGTAATTAAAGGCAGTCATTGTGGGGGGTATTGGAAAAAATCGTTAAAATACAGTTATTCTAAAAATAAACAAATACATACTGTTACTGCAAAGTTTAGTTATGTTTAAGCATCCACACTACCTGTCTGAATAAAGTGAGCTCTGAAGATATGTAAGCAATCAGTAGTATGATCGTTTAAAAAAAGGATCTAATTTTGGTACATACAGTATTTGATTAGTGGCAGAAAACGCCCTTTCGGATTCTATTCTGGTACTATTGTACTGAGATAATCGTAGACAATCTCAGTCCATATTTTCTAGACTTCGAACTTTTTTAGCAAAAATAGTTAAAAGTATTTCATTAATTTCCAACTCAAGTTCATCTTTTAAAATCTCATTGGAGTCAGGCAGCTTCTTATTTTGTAAAGAATTTGCGGAACACTGATGTTCTGTTCCATGTTGGTCTTCCATGGTTGAATTATGTTCATCCTTTTCTAAAGGAGAAAGACATTTTATTAAGCGAAGTATAATTTTCATTATAGTATCTTTACTGAGTCTAGGAGAGAGCAAAGAGTGCAGTCAAGGAATTCTTCACATATATAAATGCAAAGAACATAAGGACAAATCAGATTGGACCCTTATGTAATGGACGTGGGATAGTATTAGATAACATAGCTGAAGTTGCAGATTTTTTTTTTTTTTTATGAAACCCAAAACATGAAAGGTATCAAAACCTATAGTACTTAGTACCGTGCATGGGTTGAAGGAGAAGTATGGGGGTGGGGGGATGCCGGAAACTTTGCTCTAGAGACTAAACATGGGTTTCATCACGTCAAGCCTCCAATAAGCAAAGTGGTGGTATTTCACCGGTTGATGAAAGTCATCTACCACCTTACTCAACAGTTACTTTGCATCAATATTAACATAAAAAAAACTCCTTTGTGTCAATGAGATATTATGGAAGTGAAGTTGAAAAAAATATAATTAATGATATTGAAATTTCAAATGATTATTTAATGACAACTTTCACACCTACAGGCGAGTAACACTCCTGTGGTTGATGGCATATACCATATAATCTTAAAGGAGGTGGCAAGTGAGTGCATTGAACCATTAAGGCTAGTTATGAGAGCATCACTGGACAGGAGAGAGCGATTCCGTTGGATTGGTGTAAATTGGAACATAAAGGCGGTTCTAGGAGTGTAACTTAGTAGGGAAAATCATGGAGGCAATGATCAAGGGTGAAATTCAGGATCATTTAGATGGAAATGGAATTCTGTAGGATACACAGCATGGTTTTGTAAAGGAAAAATCATGTTCAACAAACTGGTTAGCCATTTTGACAGGTCACTCGTGAGCTGGGAATAATTTAAAGATATCTCCCTTGATCTCTATGAAGGGATGGAGGGTGTGAGGTCTAAACTTGCAGATGATGTAAAGATCAGTACCGTAGTTAATGATTGCCACCAAGCAGATCTTCTTCAGAGTGACCTAGATAGACTTCTGGGATGGTCAGAAAAGTGGCAGCTATGCTTTAATTCAGCAAAATGCAAGTTCTTACACCTGGGGAACAGCAACCCCAAAATAACTTATACACTTGGTGGAATTGAATTAAAGTCGGTGGTGGAGGAACAGGACATGGGAGTTACGATACTGTCATACATGAAGTTGTCTGAGAATTGTGGACAGGTTGCAACCTGATGGACGGTTGGCCAACCTGATGTGTACCCTGTCTGTGGTGGCTCTCAGACTAATGTCTGTCTCCACCTAATGTCACTGTGATAAAATACAGAAACTCTGTAAAACGGGCCTGATGTGTGGTTAATGAATGTATCTGTAGTATATGTTGTAAGTGTCAGGCCTCTTTGCCACCATGGAGCAGCCATCACTTGGACAACTGCTGCCCAGTTGCCCATGGCACATGGAGCTGGACCTGTTCCCTATCTTTTATTGCAATTGCAATAAAAGATAGGGAACAATTGCAAACCAATGGATACATTGACTCCCGTGCTCATGTTGCCCAGTGCTGAATACTGCACTATCTTAAACATGGACCTATTCATCTACATTCACACAGGAGGTTTTTTTTAGGGATGGGGATGCCAAAAAGTTTATCAAATTCTAACAGGGATCCAAATGATTTTGTGATAATAGGGAGGAAAGTGAAAGAGAAATTGTTGAAGCCAGATGTAAGAAAGTTACTGCAAGTTGATGGAATCTATCCAGTATATAGAAGGAAGCAGTAATGGAAGTAAAATAAATGGAGAAATTTATTTTGCTGTTTATTTTCTGATAACAATTAATATTAGTAATTAAATTTTTTTTTTTTTTTGATATATAGTCACACAAATTTGTCAGAAACAATGGTTCAAATATTAGCAATGAATCATTGTGCAGTGGGTAAAACTTACTATTGCATTACCTCCTCCTACTTGTTATAAATGTTCAATACTTTTTTTTTATATATATGTATAGAAGACAGAAAAGGAAGGCCACAAAAGTTAATTTGTTTTCACTTTTTTCTAATTCTAATTTATGACTCCCCTTCAAAATATAGCAAAAATTTGTTGTCTGCTTAGGAATCTGAAATGGTTTACATGCCTGTTTTATTTTACTGAGTTGAAATTAAAATTTCAGCATCCATTCAGATCTTTAAAACTCATAAGCCATTATTTTTTTCTTTTTAGGCATTATAGGATACAGAAGGATAATCCTACAACTCTTTGGAAAGTAAGTGAGGATTAAACTGTACTTACCTCTCTCTCTTGAATAAACTTATACTCTCTCTTTGTGTTATGAATTTCAGGTTTTGAATTATGAGCTCTTGCTACAACAGTAATAGCTAATGTTGCATAAATCCTCTACCATCTAAACAGAGAACCTCTAACTGTTTTATAATTTTTAGTTACAATTATTATTTCTCTCTCTCTCTCTCTCTCTCTCTCTCTCTCTCTCTCTCTCTCTCTCTCTCTCTCTCTCACTCAATTTGTTATAGAGTATTGTGTAATGATTAAATAGGAATATTGAGAACATTGGAGAACAAATGCAGTTGTCATAAAATTTTAGATTGTTTAGTACCTTGTGTTTCATAGCTTCCTGAAGAGATACTTTTGAATATGGGTGAAGAACAAGGTGAGGCAACAGTTGGAGGTGTTTATCTGCGTCTGTTTATCCAAAACCCTGCTTGGCATCTGCGTCGGCCAAAAGAGTTCCTAACAGAGATTCTTGACAAAGCTCTTGAATTGATGTCAAAATCTACTTTAAATGTAAGTTTGTAGGTTCCTGCCTAAATAGATTTGGACTTATGTTTTTAATTGATCAAACAATCAAATAATTTTAATCAATGCAAATTTATTTATTTATCTGATAATACAAAATGTATATGCGAATGCAGTAAAAAAAAAACTAGCATAGTAGTTGTTAGGAACATGTGAATAAAAGAGTAAGAATACAAGTGTGGATAGAAGTTAAATATTTTTTCTTCTTTGCAAACTTTATATTAAGATATTCATATTGACAGAGTACAAAAAAAAAAGTGAAATTATAAAACGAGGAAGGTTAAAAATGTCTATTGAATAACTACAATTTTGCATACCTAAGACAAAAAAATTGATGCGATACTTACAAATTTTTTTTAAAAGAAAGCTGGTCACATAAAGATTCCAACTTAATGAATTTTGGTTAAATTATGTATTGCAAATGGTGAAATTCATAACAAGAAATTGAATTCACAGAACAGCATTATATATAATTTGTATTATTTATGGAACATGTATATATGAAATTTACTTCAAGAGATTTAAATATGCAAATTAGCCCATTGTGTGTGTGTATGGAAGGAATAACTATAAAAAAACTGTTTATCTGAAAGAAATATAATACATAATACCTAACTAATGTGAAGAATATAGCATATGAAAAATATATTTTCTGTTCTCATTAGTTAAGCTATTTACATAACTTCATAACTAAGGGCAGATATTTATATATGTATTTTATATTTTTTTCAGATATACAGGCACTCCTCGACTTACTTAATCAGTTTTTTTTTTTTAATGTATGTATGTAAGTCCGTTTTGTACGCAAGTCCAACTTCGGTCTTGTAGATACAAAATACTTGTACAGTACAGTACAGTACAATGCACCGAGATTATAACCCCCCAACAAACTTCATCATGTACAGCATTTTACGATTTGTAACAGAGTTAAATGAGGCTGAAAAAAAACATACAATGAATAATAATTTATAGTACAGTATTTATTCAAAACTAATTTACTATCAAATCCCTTTATGCTGGACTCTCCAAAATAAAATACCATTCACTATACAATATGTAGTGAACACCGGTCATTGTGATCATGTTTGAAAACTGAATTTTAATTCTATTAAATGGCTATTATAATATGTGAAAATAGGAGGAATAACAACTCTTTTCTTAGCGTAATGAAAGAAGATATTAAGTTTTTCACCTATCTCATCTGAATTTGAGATGCAGTAAAAAAAAAACACCGCAAAAATTTTCACATATTATCCACAGGCTATAAAAGTAAAGATATAAAGCACAGATTTACACTTTACTTCTTCCAATTAACAAAATTAAATGTTGCGTGAAAATCGGAAGAATATTTCCCACAGGTTAGCAAAATAAAAATAAATTTATGCTTATGTACATAACTTAATTAATAGTGTAACTAATTGATATTTCTGCTCACCGACACTTTTTTTTGGTCGTAAAATTTAAAACAGTAAGAAAATAAGCAATCAATAACAACGAACACGGCACACACAAATTGCAACTAACGTGATTCGCGCAAGTAAGATATGTAGTAACAACTTTAAGAAGCTCAAAAAATAGGAATGAAGAGAAGATTCTGAAAATTTGTTTTTTTATATGATTGAAGATTTCAGGGAACTCATTTCGCCGTAATACCATAATGTAAAAATCCACACGATTCCAGTTATCAGTATTATTGCAAATGCAGTAAGATCAAGTTTACTTCATGCTAACAGAAAAGCCCAATAAACTGGAAACTGCTAATTGTTTTTATTGTTTTATGGTAGTGACCTCCAGAAATGTGTTTTAGAAAAATATCACTAAGGTGTTCAAAATTTATTCTTATAACCGAACATTGCAACAGCTTTGTGCTTTGTACATATCTGCGAGTTGTGCGTAAGTTGTTTTACGTAAGTAAAGGAGTGCCTGTACCTATCTAATCATTTTTAGATATATCTGAAATTTACTTTTATTTTTTATTTCATTTTTATTTTACTATTGTTATATTTTTACTTTACTTTTATTACTTCAAAAATATTAAATTTTTTTAATATTTTTCAAAGTAATAGCCTTGAGCAGCTACACACATATGAGATCACATGTGGAAATTTTGGAAACATTTTTTAAATGAATTTGAACTGACAAATTCCTTTGTCACATTTATTTTAATATTCTCTACACTCTCAAATCATTGTCCTCAGATTCGATTTTAGGCAGCAATTAGGCCAGGGGAGATAAATCAAGGGAATAAAAGGGGTGGTTTATCTTGACAATACTGTGATAATCACAGCATTGTCAATGCATATTTTCACAGTTAATGCAGTGGTTTCTAAATGCAGAACATTGCATTACTGTATTCCCTTGTGCAGAATATTCTCCCAATTGAATGACTACATTTTTATAAATAACAACTCTTTTCTTAGAGTAATGAAAGAAGATATTAAGTTTTTCACCTATCTCATCTGAATTTGAGATGCAGTAAAAAAAAAATACTGCAAAAATTTTCACATCTTGTCTTTCCAGCAATGCTCCTCACAAATCTTAATTCTGCTTTCATCCTTTTTCCTCATAGTCCAAGTTTCAGATGCATATGTCAGAATTAGTACATAGCAGATCTGATATACAGGGTGATTCACTACCAGTGCAACAAACTTGCAGGAGGTGTAGGGGGCACAAAGACGAATCGGAATCACATAGCATTGCAGGGTCCGAAATGCCTTTGTCATGCGGTAGAGGACGTTGAATGGGAGGTTGCGTGAACAGCGATCCTGCTGGAAGTCAGCATTTGCGAACCGGTTCCCGAGGCAGTAGGATGGACGAATATTCAAATGTTGAACTGGCCGACATGCTGCACCTCGCGTATGTAGCTGCAGACTGTAACGGGCACGCCGCTCTGTGCTTGTACCAGGAACGTTTCCCGCACAGGCATGCTCCTCATCATACGATTTTCGCACGTGTGCACAGAAGGTTACGTGAGACTGGTTGTTTCACGAGAGGTACCATGAATCGAGAGCAGACAATGAGGAGAATGTTCTACGTCTTGCAGAAGGCAGTACGAGTACTCGAGCGATAGGCCAACGATTGGGTATTTCCCAATCCACTGTATGGAGGATACTGTCAGAAAACCAAATGAGTTCATACCATCTGCAATGCGTCCAATCATTGGAGCCTGCAGATTATCCACTCCGGAGGACTTTTGCTACTTGGTTTCTTCAAGAGAGTGCGGCAGACAGCGCATTTGCTGCATCCATATTGTTCATGGATGAGGCAAGTTTCACAAGAGAGGGAACCTTCAATCAACATAACGCCCATTTGTAGGCTTTGGAGAACCCCCATGGTACGCGAACACGTGCAACTCAACGCCGTTTCTCTGTCAATGTTTGGGCCGGCATTGTTGGAGACCACCTCATTGGACCGTACCTTCTGTCCCCTCGTCTGGACGGTAGGGCATACTTGATCTTTCTACAGCTAGTCCTGCCCAAACTTATTGAAGAAGCACATGTTCCTCAGTCGTTGTGCCGCTCAATGTGGTTCCAGCATGATGGGGCTCCCTCACATTACACCAATGACGTCCGCCAACACCTAAACGTTACATTTGGACAGCATTGGATAGGTCGTGGTGGTTCGGTTCATTGGCCTGCTAGATCGCCGGACCTATCATGCCTGGACTTCTTCTGCTGGGGTCAAATGAAGACATTGGTGTACGAGACCCCCCCCCCCAATTGATTCAGTTGAAGACCTCGTCGCTCGCATCTCTGTAGCTGCTGGGGAGATTCGAGACACGCCAGGAATCTTCCAGAACGTTAGGGATTCCATGCGGCGGCACTGTGAAGCCTGTGTGACTGCTTCTGGTCGAACTTTCGAACACCTTCTGTAACATGGCTTTTTGCCAATGTAAAACTTGTCATTAAAATGATTTCTGTTACACTAACGAGTTGCTATTTCTGTTCTTTTTCTTTGCTTCTTTGTTCACGCGACCTAACGCATGACGAACGCATTTCGGACCCTGCAATGCTATGTGATTCTGATTCATCTTTGTACCCTCTACACCTCCTGCAAGTTTCTAGCACTGGTAATGAATCACCCTGTATAGTTCTGTTACACTTCAGTGGTATGTTCCTGTCCCACATCGGATCTTTGTCTGCCTATACAAATTCCTGCCCACTTGTATCCTTCTACTTATTTCTTTGTCTATCACTCCAGTCTTTGTAATTGTGCTTTAGCATTAGCATTAGTAGAGGCATATGATGCAAGAAAGCAAGCTTATGCAAAAAAAAAAAAAAAAAAATCGCTCCCATTTCGCCCCTCCGTTCGTTCGAAATGCCTGTCCAGCTCAGCATTAAATTTATTTAGGCTATCAACTTCTACAACAAAGGATGGAAGTCTATTCCACCAACCAACTACCTGCTGACTAAAGACAAACTTTGGCACATCTGTCCTACATCTGTCTTTCCTCAATTTGAATTTATGCCTTCTCAGGTGATTATTCTAAGCAAGAGGAAAAATTCCATCAGCATTGAGCATGCTCAAACCATTCAAGGCTTTATACACCTCAATTAGATCACCTCGTAGGTGCCTAGTCTCCAGACTGTAATTTGCAAAATTTAAGCCTTTCTTCGTAAGAGCAACCCTTTGTTCCATTCACTAATCTTGTTGCCCTTCTCTGTACTACTCGTTCCAACAGCTCTACATCCTTTTTAAAATGAGGCCTCCAGACATGTATATAGTACCCAAGGTGTGGCCTGACCATTGCCTTATACAAGGGGATAATTACCTCCTTATCCCTGATAGAAAAATTCCTGTATATCATTGACAAGACACTATGAGCTACTCTTGCAGACCATCTCAGAAAACTTCATATCTGCCTGCACAATTACCTCCAAATCATTTTCATTCTCTACCACTGTCAGTGTAGTACCACAGAGTTGATACGTCTCTCTCTCTCTCTCTCTCTCTCTCTCTCTCTCTCTCTCTCTCTCTCTCGGGTTACTGCTTTCCATATGTAGTACTTTACATTTGTCAGTGTTAAACTTCATTTGTCACCTCTCAGCCCATCTGCTCAACCTTTCTATATCCTGTTGCATCAGTGTACTGTCATTAGTGTCCTTAACAACCCTGCCATCCTTCGTCATCTGCAAACTTGGACATTAAGCTTGATATACCATCATCAATATGATTTATAAATACAGAAAACAACAATAGACCCAACACTGAACCCTGAGGGACTCCACCAATAACATTAGTCTACGATGAGCAGTGTCCATTGATTACCACTCTCTGTCTTCTCCCACTCAACCATCCCTTTATCCATAGCAGCAACTTTCCTCCAATGCCACACTGCTCCAATTTGTGCAGCAGTCTTCCATGTGCAACAGTATCAAAGGCCTTTCTAAGATCCAAATATATGATATCAAAGTTGTTCTCTGCAACCAGTTCCTTTGTAACCACATCACAGTATCCAATCAAATTGGTCCTTCAAGACTTTCCCTTAACAAAACCATGCTGTGTCTGAGCTATAACTGAAGTCTTGTCTAGATGATCCTGCAGCGCTTCTTTAACCAGTGCCTCCACTAATGTTCTTGGAACAGAAGTTAAACTAACATGTCTGTAATTACTTGTGTTGCCCTTTGATCCTCCTTTGTGAATTGGGGTCACAATTGCACATCTCCAGTCCATGGGTACCTCTCCTGAGTTCAAAGAAGCTCTCATAATTATGGCTAAGGGTTTGCTTAGTTCCTTTGCTGCTTCCTTTAATATAACTGGATAGATCCCACTACCCCAGGTGCCTTTTTTATGTTTATCTTCAACAATTTCTCCTCCACTTTCCTCTCAGTTGGTGTACATATTCTGAATATTCTCCACAAGATGTTCCTCTATCTCCAAGTTTCTCAAACTTACCATACTTTCTCTCTCTTTACAGCATCAAATGCTTTTTTATGTCCAAAAATGCCATCCATAATTCTTTGTGTTCATAACACTTTTCCATCAGTTGCCTGATGCAGAAAATTAGATCCACTGTCGGACTCTCAGGCCTAAAGCTATACTGTTCCTCGGCCATCCTATTTTCGACCGTTCCTCTTATCTTCCCCTCTTACACTCTCTCTCATACAGCTTACTCACATGTGATGTCAGTGTGATGCCTCTATAATTGGAACACTTTTTTCTGTTTCCCTTCTTTAACCATGGGATGATCAAACCTTCTTTCCAGTCCTTCGGCACCTGTTTCTCATCCCAGATCTTGCGGAACAGTCTGTATGTCCACACCATCCCTGCCTCACCTGTAGCCTTCAGCATCTCTCCGTTTATCCCATCTATACCAGCAAACTTACCTGCCTTGATGTATTTTCATGCCTGCACTACATCATTCCACATCAAGTCTGTCTGGTCTCTCCCTATATCTGATTTCTTTCATCCCCTCCTTTTTGATCAACCTGCCTTTGTCCATTTTGCTGACTATCCTGCACATTCAACAGATTTTCAAAATACTTTCATGTTTCTCTTATCTCTGCATCCTTGGTTATTAGGTTCTCATTCTCATCCATCAAGTATTTGCCCTGTTCACCATCTCCTCCTATTCCTCACCATACCATACATATTTTTATTACTATTGATATTTTGGCATAGAGTTTCACTCCATTCTTCCAACCACAGTCTTCTCTCCTCATTAACTATCCTCTTGGCCTCTCTCTCTTCACAGTTTCATATCTCTTGAAAATCAAGAATAATGCATTCAGGACCTACTTCCAGAACAGAAATGATGAGAATAAAAAGAGCTTCTCTCATCCTCTCATTATACCATGGAGTTCCTTTCCATCTCCTTCTACTGTTTCTACTTCCGAAAACCTGCTCTGTCAGTCTTACTATATCTTTGAATGCTTTCCATTCTGATTCCACGCTGTTCACCACTGTCTTAGGTACAACCTTCCTGAACTCTTCACTGATCCCCTGCAGGTAGCACAGTTGGTAGGTTCGCTGTCCTCACTACACCTGATAGAGTAGACCTGAGTTCAAATTCCGTAGATGAGGGGAGGAATTTTTCACACCGGGGACTCTCATCTGGTGAGTATTGAATTGGCACACCCATGGTCCTGAGCCGGATATCATCATTCTTCTATTTCTTGATGATTTCTTTCTACTTCTCTCTCTCTCTCTCTCTCTCTCTCTCTCACTCTCAGGAGTAACTCGGGAATTTTTTTTGGCTGATGCAGCATAAGCCTCAGGCTTCCTTGCACCACATGGCTAATAATAACATTGCGCCTTTTTCCTCTGTTTTTTCAACTTCCACACCTGTAGTTTTCTCTCTCTCTTGTTATTTTTATCCTCTTCAATTTAGGGAATCTTAAAACAACAACAACTAACCTGTGATCACTACCCAGGGAGACACTAGGAATGACCTTGACGTCCTCTAGTTTTCTCTGTTGCTCTTTATCCACATGTATATAATCAAGGAAAGATTCCTGTTGACCATCCCAACCATATCTTGTCACTTTGTGACTCTTTCTCTTCTTGAACGAGGTGTTTCCTATGACCAGTCTGTTCCATAAACAGAAATCCAACAGCCTATTACCATCGTCATTCCTAGGTCCCCAACCATTCGGACCCATAACGTATTCTAGTCCTTGTCTCTGCACAAGGACTTTTGCATTCAGGTCACCCATGATGACTATATCTCCACCTCTGATGTTCTCTTTGAGCTTGTCCTCAAACTCCAACTTCTCCATTTCTTTGCAACCAGTTTGTGGTGCATAAAATTGAACCATTAGCATTAGTAAAGGCACATGATGCAAGAAAGCAAGCTTATATAGCATCAACCAAAAAAAAAAAAACCTTCTCATTTTACCCATCCACTTGCTCCAAATGTTTGTCCAGTTCCACCTTGAATCCATTCAAGCTATGAATCCTCCACCATGACAGAGAAGTTTGTTCAGCAGTCAACCACCCGCTAGCAAACTTCCACACATCTATTCCACAACTGTCTTTCCTCAAATTGAATTTATGCCCTCTCAGGTGATTATTCTGAGTAAGAGGAAGAATTCCATCAGCATTGAGCATGCTCAAGCCATTCAAGGCTTTATACATCTCAGTCAGACCACATAGCAGGTGCCTAGTCTCCAGACACTGTAATTTTCAAAACTTAAGCCTTTCTTCATAAGAACAACCCCTTGTTCCATTCACTAATCCTTTTACCCTTCTCTGTACTCGTTCCAGCAGCTCTACATCTTCTTAAAATGAGGCCTCCAGACCTGTATACAGCACTCAAGGTGTAGCCTGACGATTGCCTTATACAAGGGGATAATCACCACTTTATCCCTGCTAGAAAAATTCCTATATTATTGACAAGACACCATGAGCTACCGTTGCAGACCATCTGCACTGCTCAGAAAACTTCATATCTGCCTGCACAATTACCCCCAGGTCCTTTGCATTCTCTACCACTTTCAGTGTAGTACCAGAGAGTTGATGCGTTAATATGGGGTTAGATTTGCACAACTCCAGTTCATGGGTACCTCCCCTTAGTCCAAAGAAGCTCTCATAATTATGGCTAAGGGTTTGCTTACTTCCTTTGCTGCCTCCTTTAATATAACTGGATAGATCCCATCCACCCCAGGTGCCTTTCTTGTGTTTATCTTCAACAATTTCTCCTCCACTTTCCTCTCAGTTATTACAAAATCATCTAGCTCACTGCCAGAGTTTAACTCACCACTGGCATTCCCCTCCCTGAATAACTCCTCATGGGTGAATGTAGATACAATATACTCATTTAATTTGTAGTTACCTGAGCAGGATCACAAACAATTGAACCATCAATATCAAATGGACCAATCTGATTCATCCCCTTTCTTCTAGAGTTTACATAAGTAAAGAACTCTTTGCTGTTTTGCTTTGCATTCTTTGCCAAATATTTCTCATCTGCCTTTGCCTGACTAATCTCCTTTGTGACTTGGTTGCAGACTAGCTTATATCTATCGTAGGCTTCCATATCACCCATTACTTTATATGTATCCCATGCATTTTTCTTCTCTGCCATATGTCTTATTAGTTCATCTGACATCTATTTAGGCCTAAAACTTGAATAATATTTTTTAGTTAGTATGTAAAGCCTAGTAGCTTCCAAGATAAATTCTTTGAATGCTTCGCATTTTGAATTTGCTGTTGGTAACATCATCAGTTGGTCCCACCGTATAGAATTTAAATACTGTCTCAGACCACCGTTGTCCCCTCTACGAAAGCAAAAACCCTTCCATTAACCCCTGATGGCAGTTACCTCTTTGAGTAAATCCCACTTCAGCACACTGTGATCACTACTGATAATCAGATCTAGAGTATTACTCCCTCTAGTTTGCTGCTGAATATGCTGATGTAGAAAACAATCATCCAATAAATCCACAAAAGCCTTGCTAGTGTGTGAATGACCAACCCACAAATTCTAGTCAATATCTGTGAAATTAAAATCCCCCATTATAAGACTGTGATTTACTGGCCCTCTCTATTTCCGTGTACAGTTTCTTATTATACTCATCAGAGTCATTAGGCCTACTCTACTTTTTCACACACTTTTTCCTTTCAAAGTGCCTATGTCACGCCAAACAGACTCAACATTGGATTGTCCACGCACATCAATTGGATGCACTTCCTTAGATTTTATGTGTTTCTTAACTAATAGCATAACTCCTCCTCCCTTCCTGTCCTGTCTATCCTTTCTGTACACATTGCACTCCCCAAATTCCAGTTTTGCTCTGCTTATATCTGTGTGACACCATGTCTCTGATATCCCAACAATATCTTCCTTTCATGTCTTAACTAGCACTTCAAGCCCATCGAATTTATTAACTATACTCCTAGCATTGGTGTACATGCAAGTATACATGCACCTGTTCCTACTCTTAGTTACCCTAACACAGCCCATGTATTTACTTGTTCCACTATGACTCCCAGCAGTCCTGGAAATTCCCATTGCCTTGCTTTCCAGGCTGCCGCTCAATTGCATTTCAATAGAAGTAGTACAAGGATCACTTTTACCTCTGCCAGCGGCTATTGTTAATCTGTTATTCCGTGTATCCCTCCCAAGCTAGCAGTTTTCAGATCCATCTAACACTGCCTCGATAGTATCAGCAAATATTGTTGCACCCTTGCTATTTAAGTGTATCCTATCCCTGTAGAAGCAGTCTCTCCTGTTAACAAGTACAGACCAGGCTGAAAAAAATTCTATCCCTGAGCCTTGCACAATCTTTCCAGGGCCGAATTGATCAACAGGGCTCTCATCATATACTCCCTCCTATCGTGTCTGGGCAGAATTGCAGACACTTTCAAATTCAACCCTAACTGACGGCTTTTTTTCAGCATTGTCTTGTACTTGTTAAGTAATTTTGCCAGTCTTTTGCTCTTAATAACATTAGTGCCAATGTGTACAACAATGTCATCAACCTTTGTCCCTGGCAGACATACCACCCTGGTCCTGATCCATCTATCCTTTTTGCACAATATGTTCCCCGTTTCCCTGACAATAGTCACCTACAACTAGTTCCTTTGGGACCAGCGCATTCTGCCTTGGGGGTTGCCGCTGTGTTGCATGATGTTGAAGTGCACAGATTTCAAACACATCATATACAGCACTGTTAAAAAAAAATGGCTATCCATTTGGCAGGATCAAAAAAGCAATAAACACTCCCAGATTAAAAATGATTATAAGCAGTGGCATAGAAAGGAAAAAGTAGTACTTGCCAGAATGCAAGTACTACTTGCATTCTAGTAAAACAGTTTCTTCACTACTGTTTCTTAAAACTGTAGGCCCACCACTGACTCACTTCGATCCAGCAAAATATGTCAATTCGTGGCTGCTTCAGAAACGTCATTCAGCAACCAACACACATCCCACTGTACAGATTATAAAAATTTTCTCATACCCCTGTAATCACCTTTATGAAAGCAAAAGCCCTTACTTTTAACTTTGATGGTATTTCCAATTTTAAGTAATTCCCACATCAGTACATTGTGATCACTGTCCGCCAGTGGTTCCTTTATCTGCATATTCTTAATGCATGAATAATCACTGCTGACAATCAGATCAAGAGCAGATCTGGGCAATTCTGCCCAGACACGATAGGAGGGAGTATATGATGAGAGCCCTGTCAATCAATTCGGCCCTGGAAAGATTGTGCAGGGCTCAAGGGGTAGAATTTTTTTCAGCCTGGTCTGTACTTGTTAACAGGAGAGACTGCTTCTACAGGGATGGGATACACTTAAATAGAAAGGGTGCAAGAATGTTTGCTGATGCTATCGAGGCAATGTTAGGTGGGTCGGAAAACTGCTAGATTGGGGGGATACAAGGACTAATAGATTAACAGTAGCCACTGGCAGAGGTGAAAGTGATTCTTGCACTGCTTCTATTGGAATGAGCCGCAGCCTGGAAAATAAGACGCAGGATATTTCAGAGACTGCTGGGAATCATTGGGGTACAAGTAAACACATGGGTTGTGTTAGGGTAGCTAAGAAAAAGAACAGGTGCATGTATACTTGTGTGTACACCAATGCTAGGAGTTTAGTAAATAAATTTGATGAATTTGAGGTATTGCTCAAAACATCAAAGGCAGATATTGTGGGGATTTCAGAGACGTGGTGTCACACAGATATAAGAAATGCAGAACTGGAATTTGGGGAGTACAATGTCTACAGAAAGGATAGACAGGATAGGAAGGGAGGAGGGGTTATGCTATTAGTTAAAAAACACATAAAATCCAAGGAAGTGAAGCCAGTCGACATCGCTGGACAGTGCAGTGTCGAGTCAGTTTGGTGTGACATAAGCATTGGGAGATCAAAATTGAGAGTAGGAGTGTGCTATAGGCCTAATGACTCTGATGAGTATAATAAGAAACTGTTCGGAGAAATAGAGTGGGCCAGTAAATCAGAGAGTCTTATAATGGGGGATTTTAATTTCCCAGATATTGACTGGAATTTGGGGGCTGGTCACTCACACAGTAGCAAGGCTTTTGTGGATTTATTGGATGATTGTTTTCTACATCAGCATGTTCGGGAGGCAACTAGAGGGAGTAATACTCTTGATTTGATTATCAGTAGTGATTCTTCATGCATTAAGAATCTGCAGATAAATGAACCACTTGGTGGCAGTGATCACAGTGTGCTGAAGTGGGAGTTACTCAAAGAGGTAACTACCATTAGGGGTAAAGGGAAGGGGTATTGCTTTCGTAAAGGCGACTACAATGGACTGAGACAGTATTTAAATTCTATACAGTGGGATCAACTGATGATATTGCCAACAGCAAATTCAAAATGGGAAGCATTCAAAGAACTTATCGTGGAAGCTACTAGGCTTTACATACCAACTAAGAAATATTGTTCAAGGTTTAGGCCTAAATGGTTGACAGATGAACTAATGAGGCATATGGCAGAGAAGAAAAATGCATGGGATACATACAAATTAACACGTGACACGGACGCCTATGATAGATACAAGTTGATCTGTAACCAAGTTACAAAGGAGGTTAGGCAGGCGAAGGCAGATTACGAGAGATCCTTGGCAAGGGATGCGAAGAAAAACAGCAAAGAGTTCTTTACTTATGTAAACTCTAGAAGGAAGGGGATGAATCAGATTGGTCCACTTGAGATCGATGGGTCAACTGTTGATGACCCTGCTCGGGTAGCTAACAAACTAAATGAATATTTTGCATCGACATTCACACATGAGGAGTTATTCAGCGAGGGGAATGCCAGAGGTGTATTCAACTCTAGCAGTAAGCTAGAGAATCTTGTAATAACTGAGAGCAAAGTGGAGGAGAAATTGTTGAAGATAAACACAAGAAAGGCACCTGGGGTGGATGGGATCTATCCAGTTATATTAAAGGAGGCAGCAAAGGAGGTAAGCAAACCCTTAGCCATAATTATGAGAGCTTCCTTGGACTCAGGGGAGGTACCCATTGACTGGAGATGTGCAAATGTGACCCCAATTCACAAAGGGGGATCAAAGGCTGACACAAGTAATTATAGACCTGTGAGTTTAACTTCTGTTCCCGGAAAATTAATGGAGGCACTGGTGAAAGAAGCACTGCAGGATCATCTAGACAAGACTTCAGTTATAGCTAGGACACAGCATGGTTTTGTTAAGGGGAAGTCTTGCCTGACCAATTTGATTGGATACTATGATGCAGTCACAAAAGAACTGGATGCAGGGAATAACTTTGATATTATATACTTGGATCTTAGAAAGGCTTTTGATACTGTTGCACATGGAAGACTGCTGCACAAATTGGAGCAGTGTGGCATTGGAGGCAAGTTGCTGCTATGGATAAAGGGGTGGTTGAGGGGGAGAAGACAGAGAGTGGTAATCAATGGACACTGCTCATCGTGGACTAATGTTATTAGTGGAGTCCCTCAGGGTTCAGTATTGGGGCCTTTATTGTTTTCTGTATTTATAAATGATATTGATGATGGTATATCAGGCTTAATGTCCAAGTTTGCAGACGATACGAAGGTTGGCAGGGTTGTCAAGGACACTACTGACACTATGCTGCTGCAACAGGATTTGGAAAGGTTGAGCAGATGGGCTTCGAGGTGGCAAATGAAGTTTAACATTGACAAATGTAAAGTACTACATATGGGAAACAGCAACCCCAGAGCAACGTATCAACTCTGTGGTACTACACTGACAGTGGTAGAGAATGAAAGGGACCTGGGGGTGGTGGTGCAGGCAGATATGAAGTTCTCTGAGCAGTGCAGACGAGCTGCAAGAGTAGCTCATGGTGTATTGTCAATGATATATAGGAATTTTTCTAGCAGGGATAAGGAGGTGATTATTCCCTTGTATAAGGCAATGGTCAGGCCACACCTAGAGTACTGTATACAGGCCTGGAGGCCTCATTTCAGGAAGGATGTAGAGCTGCTGGAACGAGTACAGAGAAGGGCAACTAGATTGGTGAATGGGACAAAGGGGTTCTCTTACGAAGAAAGGCTTAAGTTTTGCAAATTACAGTGTCTGGAAACTAGGCACCAGCGGGGTGATCTGATAGAGGTGTACAAAGCCTTGAATGGTTTGAGCATGCTCAATGCTGATGGGATTCTTCCTCTAGCTCAGAAAAATCACCTGAGAGGGCATAAATTCAAATTGAGGAAAGACAGATGTAGGATAGATGTGCGGAAATTTGCCTTTAGCCAGCGGGTGGTTGGTGGGTGGAACAGACTTCCATCCCTTGTCGTGGAAGTTGATAGCCTAAATAAGTTTAAGGCTCAGCTGGACAGGTATTTCGAACGAACAGAGGGGTGAAGTGGAAGTGGTTATTTTTATTTATTTATGTTACTTTTTTTTTTTTTTTTTTTGGCTGATGCTGCATAAGCTTGCTTTCTTGCATCAAATGCCTCTACTAATGCTAATGCTAAAGAGTATTACTCCCTCTTTGTTTTTTTTTTTTTTATTTATGTAAACCCCAAACACAAGAGGTATTAGAACCTGTAATACTTAGTACCGTGCTTGGGTTGGAGGTTCAGAAGACGAAAGAAGATATGTGTTGACATTGGATTTAAACTTCTGTAGACTGTAATTTTCAGGAAATACATATGAAGGAAGGTTGTTCCAGAAAACGGCAGTTGAATGAAACGAGGAAGATGAAAAGTTGGTTCTGCTAGTTTGAAGTTGGACAGTAAATGGATGTTGGCTGGTGGCGGCACGTGTTCGGACTGTTTTGAAAGAGAGAGCGGGAATTATAGAAGCCAATTCAGAAGAACAGTGCCCATGGAAGTATCTGTAGAAGAGGCATGCAGCAGAAACAGTACTTCTATGAGAAAGCGAGTGGAGAGACTCTGTTAGAGATGAATCATTAATTAACCTAACTGCCCTCTTCTGAATGGAATCAAGAAGCCTGAGAGAGGTTTTGGGGGCACCACCCCAGATGTGGGAACAATATTCCATGGCAGGGCGGATTTGCGATTTATACAGAGTGAGCAGCTGTTTGGAAGAAAAGTAACGCCGAGAGCGAAAGAGAAAACCAAGTTTTTTAGATGCAGAGGAAGCAATATTTGTAATGTGCTAGTGCCAAGAGAGATTAGAAGTCAGGGTAATCCCCAAAAGAGATATATCATTTTGCCTAGAAATCGGGTGTCACTAAAGATAAGCATAGGAGCAGAAGAATCCTTTTTGCAAGATATAAGACAAGACTTAGTTTTAGTAGGATTGAAATCAACTAAGTTGTCTTTGCCCCACTCTAGAATTACCTGGATGTCGGCATTTAAGGAATTGGTAGCAGATTTTTGAGAAGTTGAAGCTGATTGAGCAAGGCAAGGTTTCTGAAAATGGAAACTGGAATGCAATGTGCAATCATCAGCAAAACTATGGATAGGATTTCCAGTCGATGGAAGAAGATCATTAATATACAAGAGGAAAAGAGCAGGAGAAAAAACTGAACCTTTGGGGACACTGGTATTAGTGGAGAGGTTAGAAGACAGAGAACCATCTACCATCACCTTCAGTGAGCGATCAGAGAGAAAACTGGATAACCAATTACATAAAACAGTTGGCAAACCATAAGATGGAAGCTTGTTTAGAAGATCTTTATGCCAAACACGATCGAAAGCCTTAAAGATGTCAAGAGCAGCTGCTTGTGTTTCACCGATATTTTCCATTGAATTAGTCCATAAATGGGTAACATAAGCCAGAATATCACCAGTGGATCGACACTGACGGAATCCATACTGGCGATCGTTGATAAGACTGAAGGTTTCTAGGTAGTTTAAAAGTTGGTGGTTAATTGATTTCTCCATTACTTTAGAAAGAGTAGAAGTAATTGCAATGGGACGATAATTGGATGGGAGGGATTTGTCATCCTTTTTAGTAACTGGCTGGATATGAGCAAATTTCCAAGCAGAAGGAAAAACACCTTTGGAATAAGAAAGTGAAAAAAGGCAGCAAAAAACAGGTGTAAGTTCAGAAACACAGGTTTTGAGAACAAGTGGAGAAATACCATTGGGACCCGGAGCTTTCTTAGCATCAAGATTCGTCAAGATTCACCAAGATCATTAATACAGGAGTTGGAGGGAAAATGGGATGCTCGCAAGTCAGCTATATCCTTGGCTGAAGTTACAACAGAACCATCTGGTTTGGACAGAGGTGGGAGCAGAGATGGGCTAAAGTTGCAGCCAATAGCTTTGGCAAGAGACCAGAACTCTTGGCTACCATTAGGGCAAGAAGCGAGTTTTCTACTCTTAGCCTGTTCAAACTCTAGTTTGGACTGATTAACTGCTTTACAATTGTTGCGAGCTTTGGTGTAGACAGAAAATGAAACTGAAGAATTAGAAACAAGCCAATTGCAATATGCAACATTCTTCTCTGGAACAGCCTTAGCACATTTATTAGAAAACCAAGGTTTAGATAAAGGACGAGATTTTAAAGTGGAGTGTGGGATAAAGGATTCCATTCCTGCAAGAATAAATTCACTGACACGATCTGAGCAGACATAGACATCAGAAGTTTTGAAACAGTAATCTGACCAAGGAAAAGAAATCTCACAGGTCATCCCATTTTGCATTCTTGTAATGCCAAACAATACGAGATTGGGAATAGCCATGAGATAAAGGCTCCATTGGAGAAGAGACAATCACCAAATTGTGATCTGAGGTGCCTAAAGGACCTCTCACTTCAACAATGTACTTAGAAGGGTTGTTTGTGAGAAAAAGATCAAGCGTGTTGGCTGCATGGTTAGGATTGTCCGATATTCCAAAATAGGTAAATGAACAATCTGTGCAAGGTCATTAGTAATTGCAAAAGCCTCTGCAACGGAAGCCAGCTGAAGTTGTGAACATTAAAATCACCAAGGTAAATTACCGCACTGTTAGGACTGGAGAAAGTCAAGTTGCAAAGAGAGGAAGTCAAAGAGCCCCAAGTGATTAGTGGAGTTGGGAGAATGGTAGAGACAACAGATGAATTTGACACAATGAAGTAGAGAGATTTTACGTGTGACATTTGGATGCAGTGCACTTCGAAATTTGTAATATTCCATCTATTTTTTTCACATGTTCTACTATTTAAATAAGCTTAAAATGATTTAACTAAATTTGGTTTTTTTACTGTCTATTGTTAAGATTTTTTCTATATAATACTGTATAGCCATTTTTATGATTCTAAATTACTCAGTTGGACATCTGTTTAATTATTTTGAATTCCCCTTGGAAGTTACATTTTAAATAGTTTCCGTTGAGTGAAGAAGATTTGCATATAGCGAATGGATTAGGAGAGAATTAACTCGGTATGCCATGTTTGCATTTCTGGCCTTTGGACAATTTAGTGCTGCTGCGCGAATTAAGAGAGCTAAAGCAGTCTGCAACTTAATGGTATCTGGTAAAACCTATCAGACCACTGTCGCACATAAGGAGAAGTTGCACTGGTCAAGAGGGAGCAGATCAAGGTGTATTCCCAATATTCTCTGGCCCACCTTCTACTGCAGTGGTGTCCAACCTTTTCCCGTACAGGGGCCATATTCATAAAAATTCAAAGTTAGATTCGTTTAGTGTGTTACATTTCCCATATCTTGATGCTCATAAAAGTAAAATTGAAAATATTCGAAAATTTTATTAAGTACAATGCACAGTTACATTTACTGAACAAAACATTTAATTATAAAATGTTTTTGATAATTAAAAATATTTAAAATGCTGTTTTAGTTCACTTTTTGGGCAGGCCATAGGTTGGACACAGCTGTGAATCAACTGTAAGCACCCCATTCTAGAATTAAGAGTGATTTTAGTTTAACCCAACAAATAATCATCTGTTGTTTCGCCGAAGTGTGTTATCCACATTTTGACGTAAAATTTCCCTCTCTCTGTTTACATGGTCACAGTACCTGAATATCCGAATGACACCGACATTTTGGACAGTTTCAAAAAAAATCAAATTTAAGAACTAGTGACAATACCGATGATGAGAGAACGACAACAAAGGTATTAATCCTTCTAAATATGAATTGTTGGCATTTGGTGAAAATAAAGTTAGAAAATTGTCAATTGCAGTTAAATGAAATTCATGGATTGCAGGGATACCTAATTGACAAGATGGTTTAGGAATAATTGAAGCATTTGATGAATGCTCTGAGTATGATACCAATTTCATCGAGTGAATTTGAGCGAGGATTTTCACAAATGAATCTGATAGCCAGCCCAACCAGCATTTCATGACAAAAACAGATAATGACGAAAACACTTTCTTCACTACTGTTTTTTTAAAACTGTAGGCCCACCGCTGACTCACTTCGATCCAGCAAAATATGTCAATTCGTGGCTGCTTTGGAAACATCATTCATTCAGCAACCGACACACAAAGAGGAGGAAAAGAAGTCAGCATGGCATGTCAGATGAGAACTTAATAAAAATCTGGAATATTCTACAAAAACTTTATTATGAAATCATCTTTACTTATTTTACTCAGTTTACTTATTTTTTTATATACTTGAATAATAAATTTATGCTTAATCAACTGTGTTAATATACTTAATTTGTTGTTCTTATTCTAAAAACATTACTACTAAAGTAACAATATCAGTGGGGAAAATTTAGAGTACTTTTCATATCCTTTTAATTTTCAATTTTTCCTGATAGCAAAGAATGAGTACTGACACCTATATTTTTTTTTTTTTTACAAAAAAAGCACTGTTGCTATCCATATGCAGTACTTTACATTTATCAATGATAAACTTCTGTTGCCATCTGCTCTTCTAGATCCTGTTGCAGTAGCGTACTGTCATTAGTGTTATTAACAACCCTGCCTACCTTTGGGCCATCTGCAAACTTAGACTTTAGGCCTGATATTCCATCATCAGTATCATTAATAAATACAGTAAACAACAATGGACCCAACACTGAACCCTGGGGAACTTCACTAATAGCATTAGTCCCCAAAGAGCTGTGACCATTGATTACCACTCTCTGTCTTCTCCCACCCAACCATCTCTTTATCCATATCAGCAGTTTGCCTCCAACACCACACTGCTCGAATTTGTGCAGCAGTCTTCCATGTGCAACAGAATCAAAAGATCCAAATATATGATATCAAAATTATTCTTTGCATCCAATTCTTTTGTGACAACATCATAGTATCCAATCAAATTGGTCAGACAAGACATCCCTTTAACAAACCCATGCTGTGTCTGAACTAACTATAACTGAAGTCTTGTCTAGATGATCCTGCAGTGCTTCTTTAACCAGTGCCTCCATTAATTTCCCCGGAACAGAAGTTAAACTAACAGGTCTGTAATTACTTGTGTCACCCTTTGATCTTTCTTTATGAATTGGAGTCACATTTGCACCTCTCCAGTCGGTACAGCCAGGCCTCACATAACGCAAGTTTGATTAATGCATTTTTCAGTTACCACTATTTGAAAAAATTATACCACTTTTCATTTTACACTATGCAAATTTCCAGTTAATGCGATCTTATGTCAACCAAACTGATTCACCATTGCAATGTCCATCTATGTCAACTGGATGCACTTCCTTAGATTTTGTGTTTCTTAACTAACAGCATAACCCCTCCTCCCTTCCTACTTGGCCACCCTTTCTGTACACATTGTACTCCCCCAATTCCAATTCTGCATTCTGTATATCTGGGTGGCACTGTCTCTGTTATTCCAACAATATCTGCCTTTGATGTTCTGACCTACACCTCAAATTCATAAAATTTATTCCAAACTCCTAGCATTGGTGTTCACACAAGTATACATACACCTGTTCTTATTGTTAGCTACCCTAACAAACACAACCCATGTATTTACTTGTTCTGCGATGACCCCAGCAGTCTCTGAAAACCCCCGCACCTGGTTTTCTAGCCTGTTGCTCATTCCAATAGAAGCAGTGCAAGAAACACTTTCACCTCTGCCAGCAGGTATTGTTAATCTATTAGTCCATGTATCCCCCCCCAAGCTTGCAGTTTTCCAACCCACCTAACACTGCCTCGATAGCATCAGCAAATATTCTTGCACCCTTTCTATTTAAGTGTATCCCATTCCTGTAGAAGTAGTCTCTCCTGTTAACAAACACAGACCAGGCTGAGAAAAATTTTACCCCTTGATCAATTTCTCCAGAGTCGAATTGATTGTCAAGGCTCTCATCATATACTCCTGCCTATCATGTCTGGCCAGATTTGCAGACACTTTCAAATTTAACCCTAACTCATGCCTTTTTTTTTTTTTTTTTTCAATATTGACCTGTACTTGTTAAGTAATTCTGCTGGTCTCCTACTCTTAATATCATTACTGCCAACGTGTACAACAATATCACCTTTTGTGCCCTTAAAAGAATCTGTTCTACAACATAAGTCTTTGCCCCTGGCAGACATACCCTGGTCCCATTCCACCTATCCTCCTTGCACAATATATTCCCCATTTCCCTGCCAATAGAGTTGCCAACAACGACTAGTTCCTGTGGGACCAGCACATTCTGCCTTGGGGATTGTCGTTGTGTTGCGTGATGTTCAAGTGCAAGCTCTGGCTTCGATGTAGGCAGCTGAGAGCTTGATGGGCTCCTGAATTTAAATCCTTCGAGGGCATCTACCCTATTCTTCAAGCTCTCGTATAGGCCCATAACAACACTGAGTTGGCACCTGATTTCCTCACACTTCTTACATCGGGCCCACACAAAGACATTCCCCTTGGCAATATCAGTTCTAGCCTTCAGACTATTTAGGCAATTAGTGCTGCTGCTAAGCACATATTAAGAGAACTAAAGTGATTACCATTCTACAAACTTAGTGGGTCTCGCAAAACCTATCCGACCATCTGTCCCACATACTGAGAAATCTCACTGGTCAATAGAGAACAGATCAAGGGGTATTCCTGATACAGTCAATGGGCTCTCTGGTCAACCTTCTACTGTAAGCGACCTGTTCGAGAATTAGGAGAGAAGGATTTTTCCCCCTGACAAATAATCATCTGTTGTTTCATGGAAGTACTTCATCCACACTTTTCCATAAATTTTCCCTATTTCTGTGTACATGGTCACAGTACCTGAATAACTCTGACATTTGACAGTTTTAAAAAAAAAATTCAAATTTAAGAACTAGTGAAATATCGATGACGAGAGAAGGAAAATGAGGACAATGAAGGTATTAAACCTTCTAAATATGAAACATTGGCAACTTTAGAAACTTCGTTGAAGCCTGTAGTGTGAAGAGAATATTCCTGAAAACACAAGTTATGTTCAAACAAATTCGGACATTTTTGTAATGATCCATGTACACTAAATAAAATCCAGTGTACAACAAAAGATAACCAAATATTTTGCAAAATAATTCTTAAGTGTAATAACATTCTATGCATCATGTACATATGAAAAAAAATCCTATCTTAATATGTTAGGTATTAACAAACTGTTTTGAAAGGTTAGAAAATGTATTTATTTCCACTTATTTCTGAATTGTTTACCATCTTTTACTGTTTATTTCTGTATAACGAATTTTTGCAAGAGAACAACCGATTTCGAACAACCTGTATAGAGGTCCGAGTAGATTTATTTTATTAATGTTTATCCCACTTTCACAGGTGTTCTGTTTATCTACACTCATTTCAGTAAACTTGTGTACCTTTTTCTTGACTGTGAATGGTATTTCCAAAGGAAATACCATTTCCTATGGGCTCGTATTGATACCCCACTAGTTTTTCTGCAACTTTTTGTTTTAAAGTAAAAGTTTGTTCAACACTAATAACTTTTATATTTGTGCATATTCAAATTAGATGCAACAGTTTTATTTAACTGCCCGTGTGGTAAAGTGGTAATGAAACTGTGACTGAATTAGTATTTTTAAAAAACTTGAACCATAAATTAAAAAATGAAGAGAATTACTAGTTTTTTTTCACCTTCCACAGAAGACTTAACTACAGAGACTGTTTCAAAGACTGTTTTTGTTCCTGATGGTATCCATGTGTAACAGCAAGGGATGACTGACATAAATGACTGGCCAAATTTCTGGATTGTTAAAAAAAAAAACAACTTCTGGCTAAATTATCAAAATAAGAGACTTGGCTGTGCATTATATAAACAAATTGAAACTCTTGGAGTGGAAAAGAAGATTGGCATGGACATTTATAATGAATGGGCAAACAATGGAGTTACCTATTTTGGCAAAAGCAAACTGAACTGTCTTTAAGAAAAAAATTTTCAAGGAAACAGCAGGACATAAAGCTGCTATAAAATTTCTTGCAGAAGCTAAGAAAAGGTCCCCTGAAAATCTGTATTTAAAGAGTTTATCTCATAAAAGATTAATAACAGCAAAAAATTTTTGACCACATATAATGTGGCCTTAGAAAATCAGTCCTTTCATAATTATTAATCAGAGATTGACCTACAAGAATTAAATGCGATTGACATGGGTGTATTCAACTAATGCTTGCATTAGCATCTTGAATCACATTAGTAATATTCAAATTAGTAATATCAGTAATGAAGTGAGAAAAAATTTGGCAAATAAAATCGTTATGTCAAACATAAAATCCTATTCTACAATTTTTATGCATGTGCTATTAGATACTGTGGATCATAGACTAGATAAATGTTGTTTTTGTGATTGTATTTATAATTTGATATTTAATAATAACATTTACAGCATTTTTTTTATTTTTTAATGTATGTCTAATTAGGAAGAATTCCTAGAGATGGTAACCCAGGCACTAGTCAGCCTTCTACAGTTCCAGCCATCACTTCTGCTCCATATTCCTGGTCTGGGTCATATACCACATATGATGGAGGTTATGGGAGGGAATCGTAGTTCTGTTTCAAAGTCCTGTCTCCTTGTTATTCACGAACTTTCAAACAATGAAGTCAGTGAATCATTAAAAAATTTATTTTATAAAAATTATTTTTTACATATTTAATGTTGTATTAGATATTCTCTACAATAATAAGTTTAGTGTAGAAAAAGCTTAATTGCAATAATTTGTGTACAATAATTTTGTTGTTTTTACATTCATAGTGTTTTATAGTAAGCAAGAATATTGGCCTCAGCCCATAATACCCACTTTTGTTCATCATGTTGGGATGTTTTGCAAATAGCCATATAATTTCATATAACATTTTCATTCCCATATTTGTCCTTGTAAATTATATTTTTTTACAGCTATTTATCTTACTGTAAGTATATTTTAATCAGTTTCAAACTTCTGATAATTCAATAAGCACATGCTGCTGCATTTACATTTTTCTATATATGTGCCAGCTACGTTAAAGAAAAGAAAATTTATTATGTCAGGAAAGTGTATAACTGTATAACCTGTCAACTTTTAAAAAGTGAAAAGTGTGAAATTTTTAACAGAGATCAGTTTAGGAAACAGAATGAAAACTGGAAGAAATCACCAGGCCATGTTATTCATATCAGTATAAAAAATTTAATTAAAGTACAGATAAATGCAGAGTTGTTTACTTTTCTGTACTGTTTCAGGTTGATAAAAATTTAATCCAGTACTACAGTAGTACTACTGCAGTATTGTATAGCTACATGTACTACTATGCGATGCTTTGTTTGTTCAAGCAGATGAGAGCGTCTCACTGACTTACAACATAAAGCTCGCTATGGTTACAAAGAGTGGTTATGTTGCTCTTCATTTTCGCTGTCTTGTCTTATTTCAGATTTATCCCTCTTATTCATGCTGTGCAGTGTATGCCAAAACGAAGTAATACTATGGAAAGTGATGTTAATAAAAAGAAACAGCGAAGAGGAATAACAACACTGGAAACAAAATATAAGATCATAAGCAAACATGATCTCATTATTCTTCTTCATCATCGTCAACTGATGATGATGAAGAATAAATATCCTTTAACATTTTAATGACATAAATAATTTCTTTATTATTATAATTTGCTCGATTCTAAAGGCTATGGTTTCATTTCTTTGGATAAATAAAACATTGTTTAAGCATAAACTATTGTTTTGTTAACCTTTATGTAACATTACTATGGTCAAATTTAATTGTTTAGAACGTAACCCCTATTTTTAACGTTACACCTGTGGAAAATAAATTCCTGCTTTTCGAGTTTTCGCTTTAGGAGCACATGTTGGAACGAATTAACTCACAAAGTCAAGAACTACCTGTATATATATATATATATAGTTATTTCTTTTTGTATTATCATTCTACTGTATTGTGGTTTATTCCGTCTTTGTTCATTTTCTTAATCACAGGTATTTTCTACACATAGGTATTATAGTTAATACATTACTGGTCTTTAAGCTAGCCTATCTCGGTTATCTTAATTTCCCCTGGCCTATACATTCAGGATTTTTCAACTTGTTACGTATTGCTAAAAAAATTCATATCAATTATTGATGAAAAACTGTAGCAATACTATTTTAAAACAATATGATATAATATTAAACATATTTATACATTTTTGTATAAATATGTTTAAAAAATGTATAAAAAAATGTATGTTTACAAAAATGTATAAATATGTTTAATATTATATCATATAGTTTTAAAATAGTATTGCTACAGTTTTTCATCAATAATTGATATGAATTTTTTTAGCAATACGTAACAAGTTGAAAAATCCTGAATGTATAGGCCAGGGGAAATTAAGATAACCGAGATTAGGCTAGCTTAAAGACCAGTAATGTATTAACTATAATACCTATGTGTAGAAAATACGTGTGATTAAGAAAATGAACAAAGACGGAATAAACCACAATACAGTAGAATGATAATACAAAAAGAAATAACAATATGTACTCTGTTCGTACCCATGCATTGCTAAAACAGCTACTGGGACAACAGAAAAAGCTAGAGATAGAAATAAATTAAGTAAAACTACTATAAAAGCATATTAAAAATAAAATAAAATACAACATGAATTATCATATTACAAAAGAATAATATATATATATATATATATATATATATATATATATATACATACATATATATATACATACATATAACCATACAAATAAATTAGAATGAGAGTTAAAAATAAAATAATGGCAGCAGTATGACAAGACAAGAGCGAAAATACTTGTTAACAGGAGAGATTGCTTCTACAGGGATGGGATACACTTAAATAGAAAGGGTGCAAGAATATTTGCTGATGCTATCGAGGCAGTGTTAGGTGGGTCGGAAAACTGCTAGCTTGGGGGGAGACAAAGACCAATAGATTGACAGTAGCCCCTGGCAGAGGTGAAAGAGATTCTTGCACTGCTTCTATTAGAATGAGCAGAAGCCTGAAAAACAAGATACATGATATTTCAGAGACTGCTGGGAGACATTGCGGTACAAGTAAACACATGGGTTGTGTTAGGGTAGCTAAGAATAGAAACAGGTGCAGGTATACTTGCGTGTACACCAATGCTAGGAGTTTAGTAAATAAATTTGATGAATTTGAGTATTGCTCAAAACATCAAAGGCAGATATTGTTGGGATATCAGAGACGTGGTGTCACACAGATATAAGGGATGCAGAACTGCAATTTGGGGAGTACAACGTCTACAGAAAGGATAGACAGGATAGGAAGGGGGGAGGGGTTATGCTATTAGTTAAGAAACATAAAAACCAAGGAAGTGAAGCCAGTCGACATCGCTGGACAGTGCAGTGTTGAGTCAGTTTGGTGTGACATAAGCATTGGGAGATCAAAATTGAGAGTAGGAGTGTGCTATAGGCCTAATGACTCTGAACAGTATAATAAGAAACTGTACAGGGAAATAGTGGGCCAGTAAATCAGAGAGTCTTAATATGGGATATTTTAATTTCCCAGATATTGATTGGAATTTGGGGGCTGGTCACTCACACACTAGCAGGGCTTTTGTGGATTTATTGGATGATTGTTTTCTACATCAGCATGTTCGGGAGGCAACTAGAGGGAGTAATACTCTTGATTTGATTATCAGCAGTGATTCTTCGTGCATTAAGAATCTGCAGATAAATGAACCACTAGGTGGCAGTGATCACAGTGTGCTGAAGTGGGATTTACTCAAAGAGGTAACTACCATTAGGGGTAAAGGGAAGGGTTATTGCTTCCGTAAAGGCGACTACGATGGACTGAGACAGTATTTAAATTCTATACAGTGGGACCAACTGATGATGTTACCAACAGCAAATTCAAAATGGGAAGCATTCAAAGAACTTATCTTGGAAGGTACTAGGCTTTACATACCAACTAAGAAATATTGTTCAAGGTTTAGGCCAAAATGGATGTCAGATGAACTAATGAGGCATATGGCAGAGAAGAAAAATGCATGGGATACTTACAAATTAACACATGACACAGTAGCCTATGATAGATACAAGTTGACATGCAACCAAGTTACAAAGGAGGTTAGGCAGGCGAAGCCAGATTACGAGAAATCCTTGGCAAGGGATGCAAAGAAAAACAGCAAAGAGTTCTTTACTTATGTAAAGAACTCTTTGCTGTTTTGATGGTATATTTTGCATCGACATTCACACATGAGGAGTTGTTCAGCGAGGGGAATGCCAGAGGTGTATTCAACTCTAGCAGTAAGCTACAGAATCTTGAAATAACTGGGAGTAAAGTGGGGGAGAAACTGTTGAAGATAAACACAAGAAAGGCACCCGGGGTGGATGGGATCTATCCAGTTATATTAAAGGAGGCAGCAAAGGAAGTAAGCAAACCCTTAGCCATAATTATGAGAGCTTCCTTGGACTCAGGGGAGGTACCCATAGACTGGAAATGTGCAAATGTGACCCCAATTCACAAAGGAGGATCAAAGGCTGACACAAGTAATTATAAACCTGTGAGCTTAACTTCTGTTCCAGGAAAATTAATGGAGGCACTGGTTAAAGAAGCACTGCAGAATCATTTAGACAAGACTTCAGTTATAGCTGGGACACAGCATGGTTTTGTTAAAGGAAAGTCTTGCCTGACCAATTTGATTGGATACTATGATGCAGTCACAAAAGAACTGGATGCAGGGAATAGCTTTGATATTATATCCTTGGATCTTAGAAAGGCTTTTGATACTGTTGCACATGGAAGACTGCTACACAAATTGGAGCAGTGTGACATTGGAGGCAAATTGCTGCTATGGATAAAGTTGAGGGGGAGAAGACAGAGAGTGGTAATCAATGGACACTGCTCATCGTGGACTAATGTTATTAGTGGAGTCCCTCAGGGCTCGGTGTTGGGTCCATTATTGTTTTCTGTATTTATAAATGATATTGATGATGGTATATCAAGCTTAATATCCAAGTTTGCAGACGATACAAAGGTTGGCAGGGTTGTCAAGGACACTACTGACACTATGCTGCTGCAACAGGATCTGGAAAGGTTGAGCAGATGGGCTGAGAGGTGGCAAATGAAGTTTAACATTGACAAATGTAAAGTACTACACATGGGAAACGGAAACCCCAGAGCAACGTATCAACTCTGTGGTACTACACTGACAGTGGTAGAGAATGAAAGGGACTTGGGGGTGGTTGTGCAGGCAGATATGAAGTTCTCTGAGCAGTGCAGACGGGCTGCAAGAGTAGCTCATGGAGTATTGTCAATGATATACAGGAATTTTTCCAGCAGGGATAAGGAGATGATTATTCCCTTGTATAAGGCAATGGTCAGGCCACACCTAGAGTACTGTATACAGGTCTGGAGGCCTCATTTCAAGAAGGAGGTAGAGCTGCTGGAACGAGTACAGAGAAGGGCAACAAGATTAGTGAATGGAACAAAGGGGTGCTCTTACGAAGAAAGGCTTAAGTTTTGCAAATTACAGTGTCTGGAGACTAGGCACCAGCGAGGTGATCTGATAGAGGTGTATAAAGCCTTGAATTGTTTAAGCATGCTCAATGCTGATGGGATTCTTCCTCTAGCTCAGAAAAATCACCTGAGAGGGCATAAATTCAAATTGAGGAAAGACAGATGTAGGATAGACGTGCAGAAATTTGCCTTTAGCCAGCGGGTGGTTGGTTGGTGGAACAGACTTCCATCCCTTGTGGTGGAGGTTGATAGCCTAAATAAGTTTAAGGCTCAGCTGGACAGGTATTTTGAACTAACAGAGGGGTGAAGTGGAAGTGGGTTTTTTTTTTTTTTTTTTTTTTTTTGGCTGATGCTGCATAAGCTTGCTTTCTTGCATCAAATGCCTCTACTAATGCCAAAAAAAAAAAAAATAAGTCGAATTTAAACTTAAGAATCAAACCAAACGGAGGGAAGAGAGGGGTAACAAGAGTAAAAATATTGCAGCAGAAAATCTCTAAGATAATTTAGAACATATAATTATAAGAATAATAAATAATAATTCATTAAATTTTGAAGGCCAATTAAAATAGAAATTTAATGGCACGCCTCCTCTGACGGGCCCCAGGTCCAAATTTATGTGAAATATCACCAACAGAAGATCTAGACCACTACAATATAATAAAACAAAAATAAACCAAAAATAGACTGACCATTATGTCCCATCTCAACAGAGGACCACAAGGCCAATAATGGTCAGGGAATCACTGCATTTCCCTGAAATTTCACAGCACCCTCCCCCTCTGACGGGCACCAGGCCCAAATTTGCGGCTATTTGTCTAGTGATCGAAATGCAGCAATTCCCTGACCATTATTGGCCTTGTGGTCCTCTGTTGAGATGGGGCGTAATGGTCAGTCTATCTTTATTTTATTTTATTGTAGTGGGCTAGATCTCTGTTGGTGATATTTCATGTAAATTTGAACCTGGTGCCCGTCAGAGGGGACACCGTTAAATTTCTATTTTAATTGGCCTTCAAAATTTAATGAATTATTATTCTTATAATTACATGTTCTAAATTATCATAGAGATTTTCTGCTGCAATATTTTTACTCTTGTTACTCCTCTCTTCCCTCCCTGTTTGGTTTGATTCTCAAGTTTAATTTTGACTATTTTTGCCCTGCTGGCATTATTTTATTTATTTTTAACTCTCATTCTAATTTATTTGTATGGTTATATTTCAAGCATCATGTAGAGGAATATGCTTTTTTGCTGCCTCTGATGTTTGCTATACCTTTTTATTTTATTTTTATTATGAAAGATTCAGTTTCCAACTATTTTAAACGTTATTCAAATATATGTATAAGTGTATATATATATATATATATATATATATATATATATATATGTATAGCATTAGCATTAGTAGAGGCATTTGATGCAAGAAAGCAAGCTTATGCAGCATCAGCCAAAAAAAAAAAAAAACCCACTTCCACTTCACCCCTCTGTTCGTTCAAAATACCTGTCCAGCTGAGCCTTAAACTTATTTAGGCTATCAACCTCCACCACAAGGGATGGCAGTCTGTTCCACCAACCAACCACCCGCTGGCTAAAGGCAAATTTCCGCACGTCTATCCTACATCTGTCTTTCCTCAATTTGAATTTATGCCCTCTCAGGTGATTTTTCTGAGCTAGAGGAAGAATCCCATCAGCATTGAGCATGCTTAAACCATTCAAGGCTTTATACACCTCTATCAGATCACCTCGCTGGTGCCTAGTCTCCAGACACTGTAATTTGCAAAACTTAAGCCTTTCTTCGTAAGAGCACCCCTTTGTTCCATTCACTAATCTTGTTGCCCTTCTCTGTACTCGTTCCAGCAGCTCTACATCCTTCTTGAAATGAGGCCTCCAGACCTGTATACAGTACTCTAGGTGTGGCCTGACCATTGCCTTATACAATGGAATAATCAACTCCTTATCCCTGCTGGAAAAATTCCTGAATATCATTGACAATACTCCATGAGCTACTCTTGCAGCCCGTCTGCACTGCTCAGAGAACTTCATATCTGCCTGCACAACCACCCCCAAGTCCCTTTCATTCTCTACCACTGTCAGTGTAGTACCACAGAGTTGATACGTTGCTCTGGGGTTGCTTTTTCCCATGTGTAGTACTTTACATTTGTCAATGTTAAACTTCATTTGCCACCTCGAAGCCCATCTGCTCAACCTTTCCAGATCCTGTTGCAGCAGCATAGTGTCAGTAGTGTCCTTGACAACCTTGCCAACCTTTGTATCGTCTGCAAACTTGGACATTAAGCTTGATATACCATCATCAATATCATTTATAAATACAGAAAACAATAATGGACCCAACACTGAGCCCTGAGGAACTCCACTAATAACATTAGTCCACGATGAGCAGTGTCCATTGATTACCACTCTCTGTCTTCTCCCCCTCAACTTTATCCATAGCAGCAATTTGCCTCCAATGTCACACTGCTCCAATTTGTGCAGCAGTCTTCCATGTGCAACAGTATCAAAAGCCTTTCTAAGATCCAAGGATATAATATCAAAGTTATTCCCTGCATCCAGTTCTTTTGTGACTGCATCATAGTATCCAATCAAGTTGGTCAGGCAAGACTTCCCCTTAACAAAACCATGCTGTGTCTGAGCTATAACTGAAGTCTTGTCTAAATGATCCTGCAGTGCTTCTTTAACCAGTGCCTCCATTAATTTTCCTGGAACAGAAGTTAAGCTCACAGGTCTATAATTACTTGTGTCAGCCTTTGATCCTCCTTTGTGAATTGGGGTCACATTTGCACATTTCCAGTCTATGGGTACCTCCCCTGAGTCCAAGGAAGCTCTCATAATTATGGCTAAGGGTTTGCTTACTTCCTTTGCTGCCTCCTTTAATATAACTGGATAGATCCCATCCACCCCGGGTGCCTTTCTTGTGTTTATCTTCAACAGTTTCTCCTCCACTTTACTCCCAGTTATTTCAAGATTCTGTAGCTTACTGCTAGAGTTGAATACACCTCTGGCATTCCCCTTGCTGAATAACTCCTCATGTGTGAATGTCGATGCAAAATATTCATTTAGTTTGTTAGCTACCTGAGCAGGATCATCAACAGTTGACCCATCAATATCAAGTGGACCAATCTGATTCATCCCCTTCCTTGTAGAGTTTACATAAGTAAAGAACTCTTTGCTGTTTTTCTTTGCATCCCTTGCCAAGGATTTCTCGTAATCTGCCTTCGCCTGCCTAACCTCCTTTGTAACTTGGTTGCATATCAACTTGTATCTATCATAGGCTTCTGTGTCATGTGTTAATTTGTAAGTATCCCATGCATTTTTCTTCTCTGCCATATGCCTCATAGTATAAGTATGTGTCTATATATATATATATATAGACACACACACACGTTCTTTTTTATACTCTGGCACAGCCACTACATCAGAGAAGTTTAATTATTTTGACAGTGAATACAATCATTAACTGTATTTTGTATTTCACAGTCTTCAACTGTGGTCAGTGTAAATATATTACAATGAAAAATAGACAGATATTGAGCATTAAAAGATAACATAAAATTATAAAAATGAATTATAAATTCTGGTATCAATGCAAGATAATTGCCTTACATTGATTCCAGATTCAGCTGTGCTAGTGTGTTGTATGACACATGGAAAGGGGAGCATGAGAAAACAGCATATTTCTTTATAACATGTGACCAAAACACATCGTCACACTTCTTGGTGCGAAGGTAATTAACAGTGTCCTTTATTAAGATATCATAGGAATTAATATTCCTATTAATATTAATTCCAATTATTCCAAGGAATTCCAATGATTAACAAAACTCTGATTAAAAGGAAAACCCAGCCCTCTCTAAGGTACCTAGTTACTATGCACACAGTCGCCAGGCGCCTCCGTAGCCAGGTGGGAAGGAGCAGCAGTGCGTAGCACACCCTTCTTGATTAGACCGGGGTTCAAGCCCGTCACCACCAAATACGGAACATGCGGAAAGGTCAGGGAATGACCACCGCACCGGAGCAATATGGCCTTAGTTGCTAATGCTCCTAAAAAACCAAAATAACAGCACACAGTCACCATATTTGAAGTTACTTTTCACATAAACACTCTCTCTTGCCAATCTCACCAGGCATATTACACATCTGAGCTTTTGAAGGAGCTTAATGCATCTCTTTAAGTGTATCCTTCATCTCTCGGCACAGAATTCCAAGTGTGGTGCTATACATGTGCATGGTCACCTGCATAGCACCACACTTGAAATTCTTATATGTGTAATCATACCCTCCCTCCCGATGAAATTCGGCACCTCCGTAGCCAGGTGGGCAGGAGCAGCAGCAGTGTGTAGCACATGCTTCTTGATTACACCGGGGTTCGAGCCCCTGACACATGGAAAGGGGAGCACCAAATACAGAGGTTGCAGAAAGGGAATGACCACTGCATATCCCCGGACAATATGGCCTTAGTTGCTAATGCTCCTAAAAAACAAAAAACAACAACCCGATGAAATTCTGAAAACACATGCAACCATGTATTGTATAATCCGTGAAAAAGATAACACTCCTACTTTATATACTATATATAGATGTGATTTTTCAATTTAAAGTGGTGGGAAGTGCAATCTAATTAGATGTTTGTATACAAATAATCACAAGGACTGTAAATTCTATCCATAGTTTTGCTGATGATAGCACATAGAAGATGCATTCCACCTTTCAATTTGAGAAACCTTGCTCTGCATAAACAGCTTCAACTTCTCGAATATCCAATACAGGCAGAAAGTTTGGCACGTGGTGTTGTTAATGAATTATTGAACAGATAGGGAGGGTATGATTACACATAAGAATTCCAAGTGTGGTGTTATACATGTGACCATCACGTATACAAAGTATAACACCAAACTTGGAATTCTGTGTTGAGAGATGGATACACTTAAAAAGAGATGCATTAAGCTCTTTGAAAAACTCAGATGTGTAGTGTGCTTGGTGAGATTGGCAAGAGGGTGCTTATGTGAAAAGAGACTTCAAATATGGTGACTGCAGTGCATAGTAACTAGGTACCTTAGAGAGGGCTGGGTTTTCCTTTTAGTCAGAGATTTGTTAATCATTGGAATAAGTTGCTTCTGTGGGTATTGGAAAATTCGAAGGCAGTTGTATGATAGACGGGTACCTATGAGAAGAGGGTGAGACACATTGTAGTGCCTTTTTTTTTTTTTTTTTTTTGCAGCAAAAGTCTCTAGTTACCTTCCACACTGTCCAGGGAAACTTCTAGCTTCTTTGCACTCTAGCTAATACTAATTGCTCCTGAATTTTACATACCTATTGGGTGAGCCTTTAGCAACTTAGGACATAAACAGTGTAATAGTATACTAATAACCTTATCACAAGCTCTTGTTAAAATACATGATATCTCCAGTTGATATTCTATTTTGGCAATTTCCAACTGCCTCCAACTTCTGTATAATCTAACCAGTGATTTTTTTTGGAATGTTGAAAAGCTCTGAAATCCATGTTACTTAGTTCTGTCCTATGACATCCCATCACTTTTTCATATTCAGATTGCTGTACTTATATTTCATTTCTTATCGATTGTAAATAACTGCTACCCTCTACAACTTCATTTACACCTCTTTGCACTGTCCTCTACAGTATTTGCATAATCAACACTTTATTTAAAATATGCTTATTTGTTAGTGTCTCTGTATTTTAGTAACATGATAACTTAGTATATAACCTAAAAAGAAATTGTATAAAATTTAGGAAAATAAATTGAGCAATAAAAATCAGATGAATTCTAGCAGTTATAGTAAACTAGCTGGAATTGGTGTCAAAAAATTAGTCATCAACCTTCCTAATTAAGGAGTAGGTTTATGTAATGAAACAACTGTTCTTACTGAACAATAAGAGTTAAGGTTATTAATTTAATTTTTTTTTCTTACATTATTTCAGGCATGTATCAAATCTATGTCACAAGTTGATTGCATCCGGCCAATGATAAAAGCAATGCAGCAAAGAAAAGATTTGACTGGAGTGGCTTGTGAAGCCCTTAACAATATGTTTAAAGTCAATAATGAAGATCTAACCCATCAGGCAAGTAATTTGTTACAATTAGTAATTAGTTATAACCAGTGTGAGCTGTGAATATTTTAACAATGGGCTCGCAGTTTTTCTAACTTTCTACTCAGTAAATTCAATCGGTCACAAAAGTGACATCATCCGCAGACTCCACCAGAGGCGCTTCTCGCGCTACTAGTAGTGTGATTAGAGCGCCTGACACATTTTTGTGATTGGTATGATATCTTAAGTCGGGCAGATTCAGGGGAGTGGACAGATGGGGCTTATTGCCCTCTTAACTATGCTTTTAGTGAATGTGTAAAATGTTCCTAGGTCTATCTAAAAAAAAAAAAAAAAAAAGCTTAAAAACCTAGTCGTCATGCCCCTTACGATGATAACTAGATACAATAGTGACTAGAGTTCTAACTTTTTAGAATTCTTGAATAGTATGACTTCAACAATGCAAGTATTTGTCATATGACTGCGACAATACAAATATTTGTCAACAATTTATTTTTTTCGTCTCGCATTTTGGTTACATTCCATTGTTAGGTGCCCCTAACAGCTGCGTATGTTGCTTCAACTACAAAGATCGGTACTTCAATCGACACTGTTTTCCAGAGATATTTAGATATGTTGTAATCGCAAGTATACATCTGTTACTTTAGTTATCATAAATCCATTGTATCTTGTCTTCCAGAAATTATGTAAATTTGTGAATGATCAATAAAATATTTAGAATAAAAAAGCTCTTATTTCGTAATCAATATATACAAATCAAAATGCCTAAAAGAAACACGAAGGATGTTTCATCTTCATAAAAAAGTTGCATGTGCTCGGCACACTCAGAACATTTTTATTAGTCTTTTTTTTAACAATTAGGGAAATATAATGGATACGTTTTTTTTCATGATAAAATTTTAATATTGCAAATAAAAAATAACATGAAATATTTCCCATATCACAAATAACATAAAAACTATCACAAAACATTCCACAATATAAAAACAAATATTATATAAAAAACAAACTTTCTAGAAAAAGTACACAAAAATCACAGATTACATGAAAAAAAAATATTACACAAATATTCCAAGAAAATTGTATTCTAAAATTTTCCATATGCAATTTACTTCTTTATTAATATTTGTTGTCAGTCTTCTGCTTTGCTCAATAGCTGAGCAATGATTACAGAGGAATGATTTGACATAACAATCCAGATCAAACTGAAGCAATGGTTTTCCATTTAGATGTATGGTTATCATAATCTGCAACGTGTTTAATTGTCAACATTATTCATTCATTCACTCAATACTATTCATTACGCTGAAAGCTCGCTCAGCTTTGAGAGTGCTAATCGCAATGGTTTCAAAGATATTTCTGACTTTCTTAATTAAAAAGGGAATTTCACTTGATTTTAAAGATAAACTGTCTTTGACAAAATCTCCTCTGTTAACACAGAGGGGCAGCATTCCTCTGTGTGGTGTGTGTGTGCCACACCTCAACCATATCTTACATTGGTTCACACCTGGATGATCACCGGAAATATGGCTAGTGCCATATTTCAGGACTTGTGGATGCGGTTATACTGAGGGGTTACTAACAGTTCCGCCATCCTGAAGGAGAGGATTTGGCTGTCACAGGCTGATCGGACTTCATCTAGTCCACTTGGCTAGAGTGTCGCCCAAATATCAGTTCCATTAGTGTTTTAGACTCCTAGGTAGCAACTCCAGCTGGCATACCTGGGAGAATGTCTGTGACAGCTTCAAGGACCTAATTCATCTGGTGTTTTATAGTTCCCCCAATCTGAATTTGGTTTCTCTCGCTACATTCTGTCATGTGCTCTAAATAAAAAAAATAAAAAACCTACAACAAATTTAACAAAAAAATTGCTAAAAATTAAATTTTATGGTTAAAAAACACCTGAGTCAAATATTTGAAATATGATCACTGTGTTCCAATTTGTGGCAGAACCCTGGAGGGTTAAATTTTGTAAGAAATTGATTATTACAAAAAATTCAGTACAATGAATTATTTTTGAAAATGAAAACACTTAAGAAAGTCGCACTATTCTCAGGGGTCTTCAGCAAAAGATAGGAAATATCCTCCAGAATTTAAAAATTCAACCAGCCAACATTAAAAGATCCATCAGTAATAATGCAGCCTCCCATGAATCTGAAGTATAGTCTCTTTCAATAAACCCAGAAAGGAAAAATACAAAAAAAACAACAGATAAAGAACCTCTGAAAGTACTGTTTCAGAACAGGACACTGGTGAGTGTCTTTATCTCTGGCCTACTTGAAAAGTGACATCACTGCTTAAGTGATCATCACCATTTTTCTTATTTGATGTGAAAACATCTTTGGCGTCACCTACCAAATTTCGGACCGAAGTAAAACCAATTTGTCATGATTTTACGGCCATGATTAACAAACCGGCAATGCTGATTTTGCAACATGGAAATGATGTGTCACAAAATGGTGACAAAATAGTGCATTCCAAGAGAACGAAAGAGGTGTCATTTCAAGACACGGAAATGATAATGTTGTGACATGTCATTTCCGTGTCTCAAAATCACATGTCAATATGTCTTTTTTTCCAGCACTATTTTCTTGTAACACGTGAATGTATGTTTGTGAGTTTGAAGCTTGATGCTTCCCTAGACAGACACTAACTTGTCGATCATTGCGATGGCATCCTCATTGTTCTTGCCCAAAGGATGTTTGGGAGCGTTATTTAGCCACAGCAAAATGTGTGCGTGTGTACGACTACCACGATATTGAAATTCTATGCGCTTGAAAAAGTTGACCACTTACAATTGACCAAATGGGCATTGAGACTGCAATATGTTCATAATTACATCCACAATCTTCTTGAAATATATCGCCCAAGTTACAGCATCCTTCACTAGAATCACCTTCTGCATGAAGTCCATGTCACTCGCATCATCTTTGCTAATATTGTGCCTCTTATTCTGTAACTTGTACAATACCCGAAGCACATGCAACCAAGTGATTTTATTGGCACCCAGAGTCAAGAAAATTGTAGGTTTACTAAGCTGTCTAATAATAGTGAATAGATCATGCTTACTTTGAGCCCAGTATTTGTCAAACTCAGAACAAATGGCCTCTTGGACTTCCATCCATATGCCATTGATATTTGTTGTCTATCTCTTAACATTTAGGTGGTCAATTTTCACAAAAATCTGTCTACTTTGACAAATAATTTAAAATTGAAATGACCTTTAGCCTTGTGGTGGGAACAGCTCTCCACCCCATCACGAGGAGGTAGATAACGCCATCAAGCAAAAATACCTGACAACTCATCAGTAAAATAATAATTAACAATAAGTGACTTAAATATTTCTTAAGTAACTTTCACTATATGGTTCTATCAACTATCTTGACATTTTACATCATGGGCATGCACACAAGCCGCAACCCACCAGTACCTACTCAACCTTCATGCTAACAACCTCCACAACCACAGCTGGACAAGGACACCATAATCTGGTCTTTCTGAATACTTAAAAGTTGCTTGCACTACCCAGCAGGCCCTAATCACTATAGTCAATCCTTCTCCGAAGGATATATATCTCCATACAGTGATGGGTGCAGATCTTATCCACCACCATTTCCTTCTGTGCAGAAGGAAATGTCCTTCTCCAGCAGTTTATGCACTTTGGTGCATCTGCTCTTTTCATACAATTTTTGTATGTGTCCTCTCCCTGCACAATGACCACAGAACTCTCCTGCAGCAATGTGCCCAAACAACATAAAATGATAACACTGAGTCAACGTCAGCAGGCCATGCACCCGATGAGACCCCCCAATCTATATATACACATGCTTGAGCTAAGAGGATTCTCCTCGCAGCTCCAGAGATTTCTCTTACAAAATTGTAGCCAGAGAAATCTCTGGCCTTATGTCTAGTCACAATGTTCACTTCTGAAAGCACTTTTTCCTTGGAAAGTCCACTATCTGCGAAGTTCCATTGCCAAACTTCCTCATTGAAGTGATCCCTTGCAACTTTCTACGTCTACGTCGAACACCATCAGTTTTGGACGTTGACAGAGAGTCAGTAGTAGGTCGAGTTTGGAATTGTCCTTAGGAAGGCCAACTGGTTTTCGATACAGCTGTTAATATATTCTTTGGATTTAATTTACTTGTGGGTTAGTTTTGTATCTTTATGTATTTGAAAGCCACCATCAAAGAGTCTCTCGTTCTCATTATCTTCATTGCTACGTAAAGGAGATGATGTGGAGTAACACTGCGTTGGTCAGATTGTCTGGGCTCGCTCGTTGCCATTATGAACGGAGTCACGTAAATTCTCTCTGAATGTTCTGAATTGTCCATGATACATGCTGGGAAAGGACAGTTCCTCTGCATGCTCGTCAAACAGTATGCTTTGTAGTACGTTAATTTATTCTTGGACGATTCTAAGATATTTATCGTTGCTCCACAACAACATTTGCTATTGGGCAATGAGACTTTCCTTGATCGGAACCGCTTCACTTATGTCGTCTTTAAACAAATTAATTTCAAGTGACTGTCATCAAAGAATGACTGATCTGTCACGATTTGATACAATCGATAGGCATGTCAACCAAATATTGAAGCCACGCTTTAACCTCTCGCTTTCTTACTAACCCGATCAGATAGCTGGACTTGTGTATTTTCTTGTGTTTTATATGCACGAATAAGGCTCATAGGACAATACCGCATTCTGGGTCAAGTGATCAGTGTGCCTGTTTCAATCTCCCTTGGCAAGCAATGGACCATTGTGTTGACTTAAACAGGCACATTGATCACTTGGACCAGAATGTCGTATTATCCATATGTGTGTCCCGGGCACCTTATTTGCATGAACGGTAAGCAAGGAGAAATAAGCCTCTGTGTCACTAAATCCAATTTCATTAAATGCCATGGAATTCCTGAGTAGTCAAAGCCGTTTGACTTAGATAGCACTCAAATAGTGTTGTTCTTAAGTGATCCTCTGCAAATATTACAAGGATCCCATCAACGTCAACATCGGGAAATGCAGTGCATATCAATGGTGCATCTTTAGCAGCTAGTTTCTTTGTGTCATTTTTGAACCGTCATTATCATCAGCCATTTCAGTCCACAGCAACTTTCCAGTTCCTTCTGTTTTGAGGCGCATCCGTAGCCAGGTGGGAAGGAGCAGCAGAGCGTAGCACACGCTTCTTGATTAGACCGGGGTTCGAACCCCTCACCACCAAATACGGAAGATGCGGAAAGGTCAGGGAATGACCACCGCATATCCCGGAGCAATATGGCCTTAGTTGCTAATGCTCCTAAAAACCAAAATAACAAATAACAACAACCTTCTGTTTTGAGCACAGGCCATCCATTTACTACCCACAAACTCATGAATTTCATCTATCCATCTCCGCCTTTGTCTTCCAGGTTTTCTTCTAGCTCCTCTTCGGTACCATTCTGTTATTTTTTTAGTCCATCTATCATCATGTCTTCGAGCTATGTGTCCTGCCCAAGACCGTTTTAGTTCTTTAGTTTTGATAAGAATGTCCTTTACTTGAGTTTGCAGCCTAATCCATGTGTTTCTCTTCTTATCTAACAGTCTGATTCCCAATATAATTCGTTCCATTCTTCGCTGTGTAGTTCTCAGCTTCTCTTCCATTCTTTTGGTGAGTGCCCAAGTTTCACTTCCATAAGTCATGGTGGGGAGTATACATTGGTTCATTATTTTACGTTTCAGACAGACTGGGATATTGCTCTTCAGTATGTGACTATATTTCCTGAATGCTCTCCATCCAAAATTTATTCTTCTCTTGACTTCCAGCCATTTATCATTATTACAGCTAATAACTTGTCCCAAATAAGTATATGACTCCACCTTTTCAATTACTGCTCCTTCAATCATTATTTCCCTTTCTGTGGCATACTTGTTCATCATTACTTTTGTTTTAGTCCAAAATCCTTACTAACTGTGCATAACTGATTAAGATTTTCCTCTAATTCTTTGGGATCATGGCTTATGACCACAATGTCATCTGCAAATAAATGGTTTAGGTACTCTCCGTTCACATTGACTCCTTTCTGCGACCAGTCTAATCTTCTGAAAGCTTCCTCAAGGGCAGCAGTAAACAGTTTCGGAGATATTGTGTTTTCTCAATTTTAAATTTCCTACTGTCTTTGTCTAGTCTAATAAAGGAGGTAGCACTCTCATATATTTTCTTCAAAATCATAATATATGGGTTATCTATGCCTTGCCTTTCCAGTGCCCGAAACATTGCCTTATGCTGTATGGAGTCAAATGCCTTTTCATAATCCACAAATGCCAGGCATAATGGTGTTTTATATTCATTTGCTTTCTCCAGTAGCTGTGATATTACGTGAAGGTGATCCATAGTTGAGAATCCTGTCCTAAAGCCAGCTTGCTCTTTCGGTTGATTCTCATCAAGTATTCTCTCTAATCTGTTAGTAATGACCCTTGTGAACAACTTGTAGATGTGGGATAACAAGCTAATTGGTCTACAATTTCCAATTTCTGATTTATCTCCTTTCTTATGCAGCAAAACTATGATTGCATTATTCTACTGCTGAGGCGTCACACCTTTTTGAATGCACTTTGTGAAGAGCCTTGCCAGTTTTTGTGTTGTCTCTTCCTCCCAATTTTAACAACTCTACAGTAACTTCATCTTCCCCCGGGGCTTTCTGGTTCTTCATTTTCTTCAATGCATGTTCTACCTCATCAGGAAGAATATCGGGTATGCCGTATGTGTTGCTACTTTGCAATCCATCTTCCCTACTGCTAGCATCATTCCCTCGCTCCTTGTATAATTCTCTATAGTAGTGTTCTGCTATTTGAATTATATCCTCTCTGCTGTTTATAAGTACACCATTGCTATTCTTCAGTTTCAGTATCATTTGTCTTTCTGTATTACTGCTCATGGCTGCTGATTTAAATCCTTTGTTTTCCCTTAATGCTTGTTCTACTTTTCTTGTGTTAAATATTCTTATGTCCTCTCTGAGTCTCTTTCTAATGGCTTTGCATAACTCAGTATACTCAATTTTCTCCCTGTCAGTGTTTTTCTTGCTCTTCATTTGTCGTCTTCGGTTCATCATGGCAAGTGTTTCTTGACTAATTTTTTCTTCTTTGTATTTCTTTTTCCCTATAGGTTTCTTGGGCTTTATCACTTTCAGAAAGTTGTAATATTCCTCGTCGATATCTTGGTCCTGAACAGTCTGCAGAAGCTCAAACTTGTTCTTAAATTCCAGTACATACTGCTTTTTCTCCTCTTCCGTTATCTCAAAAACTTTTGTATTATTTACTTTTGTATCATTCACAATATATCTTCTGTTAGCATTAGCATTAGTAGAGGCATTTGATGCAAGAAAGCAAGCTTATGCAGCATCAGCCAAAAAAAAAAAAAAAACCCACTTCCACTTCACCCCTCTGTTCGTTCAAAATACCTGTCCAGCTGAGCCTTAAACTTATTTAGGCTATCAACCTCCACCACAAGGGATGGCAGTCTGTTCCACCAACCAACCACCCGCTGGCTAAAGGCAAATTTCCGCACGTCTATCCTACATCTGTCTTTCCTCAATTTGAATTTATGCCCTCTCAGGTGATTTTTCTGAGCTGTTAGTCAGGATGAAATCGATTTCATTAGTTGTTAATCCATTTGGACTCTTTCATGTCCACTTTCTGTTCACCCTTTTCTTAAAAAACGTGTTCATTACTGACAGTCCTTGAGATTCTGTAAATTCCACAAGTCTTTCACCAATTCCAAAATTTCCTATAGTTTCCCAACCTTAGTATTGAAGTCCCCCATAATAATAGTGTAGTGGGTTTTTTGCTCATCCAGAAGACTCAATTTCGGTGTACATTTCTTCAACCTCTTCATCAACATGGCTCGATGTTGGTGCATAAATCATTATAACCTTTAGCTTGTACCTCTTAGAAATATTGAGTATTAGTCCTGACACCCTTGGTGATGTACTTTTGAATTCCAAAATGTTGTTTTTAAAATCTTTATGGACCAGAAACCCAACTCCAACTTCACTGTTTCCATTGGTGTACAGCAGATTTCCACTTGATAAACTTATAAGTGATTCATTTCTTCTTGTTTCAGCCAAACCAATAATATTCCAATTCACATTTTCTAATTCCTTAGACGATTTTGAACCATAGACGATTGCAAATGTAACATACAGAACAGAAATAATATTTCATAAATATTTTTTCAAACTCTCGATGCACTTTCTTATTTAAAAAAGGAGTCTGTGTAAGGAAAAGGGCTTGATCATTTAAACTCATCTGCTCTGCAATTGGAGAAATTATTATTATTATTACTAGCCATATATTGCAAGGAAGCCTGAGGCTTATGCTGCACTAGCCAAATGTTCCGTTGTACATAATTAATACTCACTTTGGGTACATCATTGTTAGATGGAGCGGCATTGCTGGTTTGGCACTGCTAAATCCTATGCATGATTTTCTGTTCGTCTTTTATGCAATCTGGATGGTGTTTGTCGTTCTTGCACACTCGTTGCTATCTCCATCTTTATTTTGTTATGTTGACTTGCTCAATACTCTCGACAATGCTCTACATTTGACTTTGGAATCGTTGAACACAAAGGCTATAACAATGTGGCATTCAGTCCTTTTCGCTACTCAGAAAATTATTGATGTGAAAACATCTATAGTGGCACCTAACAATGGAATGTAATGAAATTGTCATTTGCTACAGTCAAAATACTTGTATTGTTGCAATCATACTATTCAACAAATGGCTATAATCAAATGGGTAATTAGGCTTATTGGCTTGGATTTCGCTAACCTCTTCCAAACGTTGATTTGGTAGAGTAAGTAGTAGGCGTGAGCATAAAACGTTACATTGTTCATGACTTCGGTTCTGGCTGTTTGATTTTAAAATGGTTCTAATTTTCGTCAAAGATGATTTCACATAAAACATCTTTTGTGCATGCACATTTTTTTTTTAGTTTTCTACTGTGAATGTTTTTGTGAGAAAAACAATTTTTCCCCATCTCAGGTGTGTGTGCGAGTGTTTTTTTTTTTATTTAATTTTATAATATTGTGTTTGTAAAATAAGATTTTTTTTACAGATACAATTTTTTATGGGCTTGTAAAAAAAGCTCATAAAAGTTCCTTGCATCATGATGGGATTCAAATTTAGTTTTTTCCCAATGGAACAACAGTGAGTATAACCACTTTGCTATCTGCGAGAGGATTTTGTATGTGTGCATGCATACACACGTATGTTAGAGAATAAAAATAGAGCATTCCATTTCAGTTTCTAGATATCACATGAGAGTGAACACCGTAGCTGAGTGGTCAGGAGCGGGAATGCAATAGCACACGCTCCTTGAGTAGACCGGGGTTCAAGCCCCTGACTGCTAAATATGGTTGATCTGCCAACCTGCACTGGACTAGCGTGGCAGATTATGGTCCATCTAAAAAAGCTGCAGTTTACCTTTTTAAATATGCAAAATTTGTTTATGATAAGAAAAATTATTTGTTGAAATCATGAATGTTTCATATTCTAGGCTCATATCCCATCAGAGACTTCCTAAGATTTACAACCCTAATTTTCTTCATTAGGATTGTAATTAGTCAATCTTGACATAGGAAGTAAGGTTTCCCCCCCCCCCTTGGGTTATTCCAGTTTTTACAGTCTCATAACTTTGAAATTGGCCCTTGAATGCATAGTAATGAGACGTAATACATGGCATTCATAAACTGGCACACTTATGCTCAAAACAGCCATGTGGAAAAAAATCTCCAATTCATAACATTCACTTTGCTACAAACACAGAAGTTTTCAGAACTCTCTAAGAGAAAAGTTCTGGAGGCTCTATTAATTGATTGCCAAACTCCCTCCACATGTTATTACAAACATTTGGATAAATGCTGCATTCTTCCTTTTTCAACAGGTATTTCCATGGACATATTTTCTAAATTAGTATCAATCATTTTCACCTGTTCCTTTCTAACTAGTCCAAATGTGTTCATCAGCTGGTCAACATCCATTCAGTTCAACTCAGAACTCATCAAATTAACTTTTTATTTGTTCCTTCCACTTTGATTTTTTTTTTTTTTTTTCTGAAACATCCGCCATTCTTATACATTTAATGAAACTTTATCATAGTCTAAAGAAATTAAGTCTCACATCTAATAATTTGAGTATGTTATTTAAAAAAAAAAGCACAAATGATAATGTACATTTCATTATTATTTGTGCATTTCTTAACACTCACTTTGTTTATATTTGATTGAGTTCTCTAAAGATGTAGTGTAACCATTCCTTGAAATGTGCTTTATAATAAATCCATTTCCTTTTATTCAGCAAAGCTATTGTATGATGTTATTATTTTGTGGCTGTGATCAGTTATTTGAAATCTTGTTATTTTCTAGGCTATAAATAGTCATTTAGTATCATATCTGTTGGAATTGTTGGAAGGCAGGATGGATGCTATAAGTAACCCTGCAGCTACAAAGGCACAGGTAGTCCAAGCACTGAAAGCAATGTGTTTATCTTTAAAATATGGGGACCAAGTAAGCACTTTACATGTTTTTAAATGTTTAATAAAAAAAAAAAAAAAAAAAAAAAAAGCTTAAATTTATAAACAGATCTTAAGTAAAGAAGTAAATTCATACTCTTCTAATGATCTGCTAGTTGCAGCAGCCCATTACAGGTTTAATGATTATCAAAGTCCAGCAAAACACTGAACACTATTAGTACATTTGGAATATACAGGTAGTTCCTGACTATATGAGTTAATTCATTCCTAGTGCACACTCATAAAGAGAAAACTCGTAAACAGGAATTTATTTCCCATAGATGCAATATTGAAAATGGGTTACATTCACAACAATGATATTTGAACATAGTAATGTTAAATAAAGGTCAAGAAAAGAATAGTTTATGCATAAACAATTCTTTTTTATCCCAAGAAATGAAAACATAGCCTTTAAAAAATCAAGAAAATTATAATAATAAATAAATTATTTATGAGATGGCAAAAGACTTCGTTCAAAAGATGTCCATATGAGGAAAGATTTCGAATGTGTTCTTGGAAACTAGTGTTTAAGACTGTTATATAAATATTAAAGAATGTTTATTCTACATCATCATCGACTAAATGCACACTCATTGGTGTTTCATCACTCTTTGCTGGTTTGCACTTGTTGTTGGTTTGTTGGAATCCCAAAGAATGTTTATTCTACATCGACTAAATGCACACTCATTGGTGGTTCAGCACTCTTTGCTGGTTCGCACTTGTTGTTGGTTTGTTGGGTCCAAGGAGTCATCGTCGTCTTCAGAAATGCTTCAAGAGTCATTCGTTTCCAGACAGTCTTCTCTTTTCTTTATAAATTTTACGATAACATTGCATGAGCATTTTTTAAATCTGTAGCAACTTTTCTAGTGCATTTGAAATTTCAATCTTGTGACTCGAAAATCTCAGTTGCTTTTTCTATGTGTTAAAACGCTTTGTCAAGCCCCTTGAAAGTGAAGGAACGTACAGGAGTTTCAGTGTTAAATCTTCTTCCTCAGCTTCTTCACGTTTTGCCATTTCAAAGAGGTCTTCATTTGTGAGCTCTTCATTTTGAGCTTGAAGCAGATCAGTGGCAAAACTCAAGCTGCAATTGGTTAGCAATATTAATGACTGCTTCTGTTTAATTTTGTGCAATCTCTGCTGATTCTTGAAACCCTTCAAAATTATCAATAAACAAAGGAAGAGTTTATTCCAAACACCCTTGAAATTTATCCCCCTTAATAAGCTGGATAAATTTGAAATAAGACAACACAGCAGAAATGAAGAGCAACACAACCACTCTTTGTAATGTCAGCATGGTAACCACTTTATGTTATTATTATTATTATTATTATTATTATTATTATTAGCCATGTGGTGCAAGGAAGCCTGAGGCTTATGCTGCAACAGCCAAAAAAAAAAAAAAAAAAAAATCTGAATTACCCTGAGAGAGAGAGAGAGAGAGAGAGAGAGAGAGAGAACAAGAGTCAGAAGTAGAAGGGAATCATCAAGAAAGAGAAAAATGATGATATCCAGCTTAGGATCCTGGGTGTGCCAAGCCCATACTCACCAGATGTGAGCCCCTGGGGTTAATAGAATAATTTTCATGGATAAATGTGTATCTCAAAAAGAGAAATGAAATGATTATCACGTTACTGAAGAAAAAAAGGAAATACCCAAGGATAGTAGTGAAAGTATTACTGGATCAAAAGAAAATATCCAAGGATAAAGAAAGTATTATTGGATCATTGGAAACAACAAGCATTATCAATTTGATAATAAGTTAGACATTTGCAAATACTATGAAATATTAAGAGTTCTATTGTCGTAAATTATTCACAGAATAATCATCTGTGAATAATTTATTTATAATTGATTCAAAACCTTTAGAAATAAACTTATTCAACACTTAAAATATAAAAAATAAAATGGAATGAATAATGTTTCAGTATGAGAAGTTAAACAATAAAGAAATATTTGCAGAGTTGACAGGAAAAATCACAAGAATATTAGACTTGGAAAATTATCCATCTGAACTGATATTTTTTAAAATCATTCCTATTTATAAGAAAAGGGCATTGATTAATTTACTAATTATAGATCAATCACTATCCAATCATGTTAAATAATGTAATTGAAAATTGTATAATTACACATAATAATGTAATATACCTATAAATAAATTCTTTATTACATAGCAACTTATACACATACCAGAAAGGTAAGCATATAAGTTTATAAAGATAAAAACTGAAGCATTGTTGGAAAAACTAATTGACTCGTTTAACTTAAATTTGAATAATAATAACTCCAGGGGCTCACATCTGGTGAGTATAGGCCCGGCACACCCAGGATCCTGAGCTGGATATCATCATTCTTCTTTTTTCTTGGTGATTCCCTTTTGTTCTCTCTCTCTCTCTCTCTCTCTCTCTCTCTCAGGGCAATTCAGAAAACAATTTTTTTGGCTGGTGCAGCACAAGCCTCAGGCTTCCCTGCACCATAGAGCTAATAATAATAATATATGCTGCAGAGAAATATTAATCATACTGCATTGAGTGTGACGCAGGATAAAGTCACTCGTGTTCAGGCCTTAGGCAGAGGGGTCGGTTTGAAAAATCAGAGATGGTCTCCCGAGGAAGACAGTGGAGCGAGTGGCGCTGTCCCCCTTTGGTTACCACAAGAGAAGGGCAAGAAACCTCCAGCCCTACTAACTGGAAGTGCTTCTTGCACAACTGCGCTTGTGATCATCCAGGAAGGGAGAAAATGCCAACGCATGAAGTGGAGCATTGAAATGAATACATATATCATGCAAGCATACTACGAAATAACGAAGCTGGAGACTGATATGACAACTCACAAGGGGAGACTGCATACCAAGTGGCTGGAACGATTCCCAGATATTCAGGTCACCGAACAGCAAACAGCGGACCAGAAAAGGACCATCATCACGAAGAACCTGATAGCTCCTGCAATCTTGGAAAAAATCAAGCAGGACATGAACGATCAACTGCAAAGGATAAAGAATACGGAACTACAGGAGGAAGAACATACCACCACCAAACCAGAGGAGAGAGAGCAAGAAGAAATACAACCCACAGCAGCTGAAGTGGAAAGATATGAGGTCATGATATCCAGAATAGAGGATGAGTGGAAGAAGGCCCTAACAGAATTCGAAGGAATGGACACAACAAAGATTCACCTAATACCGAAGCACAGGTCAAATAAAATCTTGTGCAGAGTCACAGACCACCTGAATCGCCACATAATACATAATACCGCATACCACATAATACCGCAGCACAAGGTAGCAGCCACGAGGATTAACGGGAGAGAAGCAAGAGACCAGCAGCAGAAGAACAGGAAACAGAAGGAACCACCAGCTTGGGAAAGAAGACTTTAGCAGAAGATAGAAGAATTAAGAGTCAAGATAGGCCAATTGACCCAGTACCAACAGGGCAACAGAAATAAGAAATTAATTGGAAAAGTGAAGAGCATCCTCAAGAGACACAGCATCCACAGCAAACATGAGACAAAAAAATCAGAGAATAGCAGAGTACTTGGACACATTGAAGCAGAACCTCCTTGCACTCAGCAAGAGATTACACCGATACAAAGAGAGCTCCCAGAGGAAAATAAACAACCGAATCTTCAATGAGGACCAAAGAGGCTTCTACAGGAATCTCGGAGAAGACGGGAAAGAAGGGAATGGATCACCAGAGAAGAAGACAATTGAGGGGTTCTGGGGAAGTAAGACATAACAGCCGAGTGCCATTGAGAGAACTAGAATGCAAGGACGTACAAGAAATGAGAGGGTGGGAGATTCGGGAAGAAGTAAAACAGACGATCAAGAACTCTCGCAACTGGAAAACTCCAGGAATAGATAACACCCACAACTATTGGTACGAGAAGCTCACTTACACATGCAAGCACCTGGCAGAGCAGTTCACCCAAATGATAAGGCGCCTAGAGACAATCCCGAATTTTCTCACTCAAGGAATCACATATCTGAAGCCTAAAGACGAAGATACAAGAAACCCAAAGAAATATGGGCCACTCACCTACCTGCCTCCCAACAATGTACAAGATCCTGACCAGCTGCATAACCAAGAAGATATCACACCACTTGGAGAGCCAGAACATAATGGCTGAACAGCAGAAAGGAAGCAAGCGGCAGAGCAAAAGATGCAAGGAGCAATTGACCATAGATGCCGCAGTTATGGAGCAAGCCTACAAGAAGTGCCGCAACATGTACACAGCCTACATCGATTACTGCAAGGCCTTTGACTCCGTGCCTCATTGGCTAATAGAGGCACTGAAGATCTACAAAGTCAATCCGATAGTGACAAACTTCCTAGGAGAAATGATGGCGAAATGGAGTACCACCATTAAGGTCGAAAACATCACAACCAGGCCAATCCCCATCAGGAGAGGAATCTTTTAGGGAGATGCTCTAAGCCCATTGTGGTTCTGTCTAGCACATAACCCGCTATCCACCATGCTCAACAGTAGCAAGCACGAATATAACCTCAAGGAAGGAAGGAAGGAAGGAAGGAAGGAAGAAAGAACCTGTACACTCACCCATCTGATGTACATGAATGACATCAAGCTCTACGCGGGAACCAAGAAGCACCTTCAGCAACTACTCCAGATCACCGAAGAATTCAGGAATGATATTAGGATGGAATTTGATCTAGACAAATGCAAGACCCACGGATTGCACCAGGGAAAATTAGTCAACCGAAACTACCAGCTGCAGACTGGTAAAGAGATCGAAGCCATGGCAGAGGCCTACAAATACTTGGGGATGATGCAGGCTCAGCAGTTACAGCACAAGGAAATTAAGGCCTGCGTAACCGAAAAATACCATCAGAGGCTCAGAAACCTGCTGAAAGCAAAACTGAATGGAGGGAACACAGTTAAAGCCATAAACATGCAGTCTCAGTGCTAACATACTCCTTCGGGGTCATAGATTGGACTAACACCGAGCTGGAGGATATCAAGAGAAAGACAAGGATGATGATGACCAAGAGCCGCCAACTCCAACCGAGATCTGCCGTACAGAGACTGACAATTGCCCATGAAGAAGGAGGAAGGGGCCTGATAGACCTCATTGAGCAACAGAAGACAGCAATAGTTAACCTGAAGGATTACTTCCAGAAACACACAGCAGCACTCCACCAGGCCATAAGAAAGACAGAAAAGCAGTATACCCCACTCAACCTAAGCGAGAAGTCCCCCCCAACCAGGAGGTACAAACGAAGCTAGAAAGATAAGCAGAGAAGACACTCCATGGCAGACACTACAATGATCTCCATCAAGATCACATAGATAAAACTGCTTCAAATGCATGGCTCACGAGCGGGACGCTCTTCCCTGAGACTGAAGGATTCATGTTCGCCATCCAAGACCAGGTAATCAACATCAGAAATTATAGAAAATACATGCCAAGGAGCCCAGAGTGTCTGATGATACATGGCAGTGATGCCACCTGACCTCAGAAACGATCCAACACATCACTGTGGGTTGCAAGGTGATCACCCAGACTGAGTACACTTATAGACATGACCAGGTAGCAAGGATAATACATCTGAAGCTAGCAAGGAAATACCAGTTGACCAAAGAAAGTGTACCATAATACAAGTGCGAACCACAGGCAGTACTAGAGACCCCAACCCACAAGCTGTACTGGGACCAAATAATAATTACAGATAGGACAATCCCGCACAACAGACTGGACATAAGCCTTGTGGACAAGAAGGAAAAGACTACCTATCTGATTGGCATAGCGATACCCAACACTGGCAACCTGCAGAAAACCCATGGGGAAAAAAATCAGGAAGTACACAAACCTAAGACAGGAGATCAAAGAGATGTGGCATATGGAACAAATAACGACCATCCCGATCATCGTGTAAACCACAGACCCTACATAACAGCCTAGCAGCAATAGGTCTCCCAGCAAACACCTACAAGGAACTCCAGAAAGTCGCAATCCTGAACACCTGTAGGATAGTCAGAGAGTTCCTTGACCAACAGTAACACCAGACATAACAACAACCACCTGTCTACTTGGTAGCAATACCTGTCACGAGGTGGAACCCCCAATCAGGGAGAAATAATATAAAAGCAATAATAATAATAACATTGTACTTATATTTGTTGTGGACCTTAACTAATGCTCCTGATTTAATAGATGTTTTACTGAAAAATAAACTTCAGAAATATGATATACGGGACAAAAATATATCAATTATTTAATAGTTATTTAACTAATAGGAAGATCATTGTAAACATATAAACAGAATCTGAGGAAGAAAATCTGTATAACAAAATCGATATCTGAGTAATATATGTAGTCCCACTTTTATTTAGCTCTCTGTTTGAAACTATTCAGTTTGTTCATTTGTTTGTTTGGGGATTTATTAGGTGCATCGGCTTCTATGACCATAGTGCGCCACATACTATTTAAAGAATGTTTCTTAAAATATATGCAAATGATAACATATTTTATACATTTGGGAGAGATTTAAGGAAACTACTTCAGAATTACAATATTAGTATAGTATTAGTATTAATAGCAGTAAATGATGCAATAAAGCAAGCTTATACAGCATCAGCAAAAAAAAAAAAAAAATATCCCATTTCACCTATCCATCCATCCATTCCAACAGTTTGTCTAGTTCTTCCTTGAATTTATTCAATCTATCCACTTCCACAAAAACAGATGGAAGCTTGTTCCAGCAATCCACCACCCATTGGCTGAAGGAAAATTTCTGTACATCTATTCTGCAACTAACCTTCCTGAATTTGATTTATGCCTTCTCACGTGCATAGTCTGAGCAAGAGGAAGAATCCCATAAGCACTGCATTCGTGCAAGCCATTCAAAGTGTTAAACACCTTAATCAGATCACCTTGCAGGTGCCTAGTCTCTAAACACTATAATTTAAAGAAATGAAGCCTTTCTTGGTAAGAGTACCTCTCCTCATCACTAATCTCATTGCCCTTCTCTGAACCCAATCCAGCAGCTGTACATCCTTCTTAAAACGAGGCCTCCAGACCTGTATCCAGTACTCAAGATGTATCTCATTGTATAATGAGATAATCACCAGAGGTGATTATCTCTGCTAGCAAAATTCCTGTATATCATTGACAAAACCCCACGAGTGTGTGGTAGCCTGTCTGAGAACTTCATATCTCATTGCACAGTTACATCCAGATACTTTTCATTTTCCACTACCTTCAGTAAAGTACCACATAGTTATTATTATTATTATTATTAGCCACATGGTGCAAGGAAGCCCGACGCCCCGCCACACCAACCAAAAATAAACCTCTAAGTCATCCTAAGAGAGAGAGAGAGAGAGAGAGAGAGAGAGAGAGAGAGAGAGAGAGAGAGAGAGAGAAGTAGAAGGGAATCACCAAGGAAGAGAAGAAGAATGATGAATGATCAAATTGAGAAAAGACAGATGTAGGATAGACGTGAGGAAATTTGCCTTTAGCCAGCAGGTGGTTGGTCGGTGTAATAAACTTCCATCCCTTGTCGTGGAAGTTGATAGCGTAAATAAGTTTAAGGCTCAGCTGGACAGGTATTTCGAACGAACAGAGGGGTGAAGTGGAAGTGGTTATTTTTTTATTTATTTATTTATTGATTTTTATTTATTTATTTATTTATTTATTTATTTTATTTTATTTTATATTTTTTTTTGGCTGATGCTGCATAAGCTTGCTTTCTTGCATCTAATGCCTCTACTAATGCTAATGCTAATTGACAGGGGATAGGAAAGTAATATACCGTAACTCGGAGGTAATATTCCATACCGAAATACATATCTATAGTGTTATAACTACATTGTGATATCAGTTTAGGGATATATTTTGTATTGGAATTTTATGGAACTTGAATAGAAATCATGATTCAGAGCAGCAAAGCAAAAGGCTCAAACTAATGGAAGTGCTGTGGCTCAGGGAAGAACTGAGGGGAGCAGTTGTCCTCTGAATACTGCTTACTTGATGTTTGTGGATCAATGAGGAATGGGACATGATATTGCTAAGGGGAATGTCTTTGTGAGCGCGCAATGTAAGGAGTGTGAGGAACTCAGCATTGTTATGGTCTTATATGCAAGCTTGAAGGACAGGGTGGATGCCATTGAAGGATTTAAATTGAGGAGCCCATCAAGCTCTCAGCACCCCAAATCAATGCCAGAACTTGAACATCACACAACGCAGTGGCAACCCGCAAGGCAGAATGCACTGGTCCCAAAGGAACTAGTTGTTGTAGGTGACTATTGTCAGGGAAACGGGAAACATTGTGCAAAAAGGATAGATGGAACAGGACCAGGATATGTCTGCCAGTGGCAAAGGTTGATGAACTTGTGGGGCAGATATCACCCTTTAAGGGCACAAAGGGTGATATTGTTGTTCACGTTGGCACTAGTGATATTAAGAGTAGGAGACTGGCGAAATTACTTAAAAAGTACAAATCAATGCTGAAAAAGAACAGTGAGTTAGGGTTGAATTTGAAAGTGTCTGCAATTTTGCCCAGACACGATAGGAGGCAGTATATAATGAGAGCCTTGTCGATCAGTTTGGCTCTGGAGAGATTGTGCAAGGCTCAAGGGATAGAATTTTTCTCGGCCTGGTCTGTGCATGTTAACAGGAGAGACTGCTTCTACAGGGATGGGATACACTTAAATAAAAAGGGTGCAAGAATATTTGCTGATGCTATCGAGGCAGAATTAGGTGGGTCCGAAAACTGCTAGCTTGAGGGGGAATACATGAATTAATAGATTAACAGTAGCTGCTGGCAGTTGTGAAAGTGATTCTTGCACTGCTTCTGTTGAAATGCAAATAGAACAGCAGCCTAGAAAGAAAGGCAATGGGGATTTCCAGGACTGCTGGAAATCATAGTGAAACAAGCAAATAAATGGAGTGTGTTAGGGTAACTAAGAGTAGAAAGAGGTGCAAGTATACTTGCATGTACTCCAATGCTAGAAGTATAGTTAATAAATTCGATGAGCTGGAAGTGCTAGTCAAGACACCAAAGGCAGATATTACTGGGACAGCAGAGACGTGCTGTCATACAGACATAAGCAGTACAGAACTGGAATTTGGGGAGTACAATGTGTACAGGAAGGCAGGAGGGGTTATATTGTTAGTTAAGAAACACACAAAATCTGAGGAAGTGCATCCTATTGGTGTTGGTGGACAATGCAATGTTGAGTCTGTATGGTGTGACATAAGCACTGGGATAGGAAAAATGAGAGTAGGTATGTGTTATAGGCCTAATTAATCTGATGAGTGTAATGAGCAATTGTGCAGAGAAATAAAGTGGACCATTAAATCAGTGTCTTATAATGGGGGATTTTAATTTCCCACATATTGACTGGAATTTGTGGATTGGTCACTCACACACTAGCAAGGCTTTTGTGGATTCATTCGATGATTGTTTTTTACATCAACATGTTTAAGAGGCAACCAGAGGGAGTAATACTATTGATCTGATTATCAGTAGTGATTTTTCATGCATTAAGAATCTGCAGATAAAGGAACCACGAGGTGGCAGTGATCACAGTTGGCTGAAGTAGGATTTACTCAAAGAGGTAACTACTATCAAGGGTAAAGGAAAGTATTTTTGCTTTCATAAAGGTGACTGCGGTGCCCTGAGACGGTATTTAAATTCTATATGGTGGGACCAACTGATGGTGTTACCAACAGCAAATTCAAAATGGGAATCATTCAAAGAAATAATCTTGGAAGCTACTAGGCTTTTCATACCAACAAAGAAATATTGTTCAAGATTTAGGCCTAAATGGATGTCAGATGAACTAATTAGACATGTGATAGAGAATTAAAATTAATGGGATACATGTAAAATAACAAGTGATACAGAAGCCCATGATAGATATAAGCTGGTCTGTAACCAAGTCACAAAGGAGGTTATGCAGGCGAAAGCAGATTATGAGAAATCTTTGAAAAAGGATGCAAAATAAAACAGTAAAGAGTTCTTTACTTATGTAAATTCTACAGGGAAGGGGATTAATCAGATTGGTCCACTTGATATCGATAATTCAACTGTTGATGATCCTGCTGAGGTAGCTAACAAACTAAATGAATATTTTTCATCTACATTCACACATGAGGAGTTATTCAAGAAAGGGAATGCGAAAGGAGTATTAAACTCTGGCAGTAAGCTAGATAATCTTGTAATAACTGAGAGTAAAGTGGAAGAGAAAGTGTTGAAGATAAACATAAGAAAGGTACCTAGGGGGGGGGATGGAATCTATCCAGTTATATTAATGGAAGTGAGCAAACCCTTAGCCATAATTATGAGAGCTTCCTTGGACTCAGGGAAGGTACCCATGGACTGGAGATGTGCAAATGTGATCCCAATCCACAAAGGAGGATCAAAGGGAGATACAGGTAATTACAGACCTGTTAGTTTAACTTCTGTTTCAGGGGAAATTAATGGAGGCACTGGTTAAAGAAGCATTGCAGGATCATCTAGACAAGATTTCAGTTATAGCTCGTACACCGCATGGGTTTGTTAAGGGGAAGCCTTGTCTGACCAATTTGTATGGATACTATGATGTAGTCGCAAAGGAACTGGATGCAAAGAATAATTTTGATATCATATATTTCGATATGTTGTTTAATGGTACAAGGGCTACTAAAGCCATGTTGTATTTATATTTTTCCCATGTTAGAAAGGCCTTTGATATTGTTGTACATGGAAGACTGCTGCGCAAATATGAGCACTATGGCATTGGATGCAAATTGTTGCTATGGATAAAGGGATGGTTGAGTGGGAGAAAACAGAGAGAGGTAATCAATGAACACTTGTTTGTGGACTAATGTTATCAGTGGTCCCTCAGGGTTCAGTGTTGGGTCTTTTGTTGTTTTCTGTATTTATAAATGAAATTGATGATGATATATCAGGCTTAACATCCAAGTTTGCAGACGATACGAAGGTTGGCAGGGTTTTTAATGACAGTGCACTGCTGCAACAGGTTCTAGAAAAGTTGAGCAGATGAGCTGAGAGCTGGCAAATGAAGATTAACATTAACAACTGTAAATACTACATATGGGAAGCAGTAACCCCAGAGTAACGTATCAACTCTGTGGGACTACACTGACAGTGGTAGAGAATGAAAAGGACCTGGGGATAATTGTGCAGGCAGATATGAAGTTTTCTGAGCAGTGCAGACGGTCTCCAAGAATAGCTCATTGGTGTCTTGTCAATGATAAATACAGGATTTTTTTAGCAGGGATAAGGAGGTGATTATCCCCTTGTATAAGGCAATGGTCGGGCTACAACTTGAGTACTGTATACACTGGAGGCTTTATTTTAAGAAGGATGTAGAGCTGTTGGAACGAGTACAGAGAAGGGCAACAAGATTAGTGAATGGAATAATGGGTTGCTCTTACGAAGAAAATCTTACGTTTTGCAAATTACAGTGTCTGGAGACTAGGCACCTGCGAGGTGAACTGATTGAGTTGTATAAATCCTTGAATGGTTTGAGCAGGCTCAATGCTAATGGGATTCATCCTCATGCTCAGAATAATCGCCTGAGAGGGCATAAATTGAAATTTAGGAAAGACAGTTGTAGGATAGATGTGCAGAAGTTTGCCTTTAGCCAGCGGGTGGTTGATTGGTGGAACAAACTTCCATCTGTTGTTTTAGAAGTTGATAGCTTAAATAGATTGAAAGCAGAACTTGAAGATTAACATTAACAAACCCCTAGCATTGTCTCTGTCATGGGTATTATTGCATCAGGCAATCATGTAACCATTCACTGCCTGCAATAAAGATATTAATGATATCCAACTCAGGACCCCGGGTGTGCCAATCCCATACTCACCAGATGTGAACCTCAAGTATGTTAAAATGGGATTACTGCTACCCATGTGGTATAGCTTGCATTTGTCAATGTTAAACTTCGGCTACTATTTATCAGCCTATTTGCCTAATGTTTCTTGACCTTATTGCAGTAGCAGCGTACCTTCATTACTGTCATTAACCACCCTGCCAACCATTATATCATCTGCAAACTCAGACATTAATCTTGATATGATATGATATGATACAATAATCCTGATATCAATATCATTAATAAATACAGAAAACAATGAGCCTAGAACCAAACCCTATGGGATTCCACCAATAACATTAGTCCATGAAGAGCAGTATCCATTGTTAACCACTATCTGTTTTCTCCACTCAGCCATCACTTTATCCATATCATTAACTTGCCTTTAATGCCAAAAAGCTCAAATTTGTAGAGCAGTACAGTCAGTCCTCGTATAACACGTGTTTACATTACACGAATTCGATCATACACGATTTATAAATAGGGGAACGATATCTTATATAACACGAACCGAATTCGCTTATGCACGATTCGCCTTTGTGTTTACAAGAAATAGCAGTCGAACGCAGAATCACCCCCAACCGGACGCAACACGATAGGAATGAAGAGAAGATTCTGAAAATGTATTTATGTTTCTTATATCAGTGAAGGGGAAACACATTTCACAATAATAAAGTAAAAACCCACACAATTCCAGCTATCGGTATTATCGCAAATGCAATTGGATCGAGTTTACTACCAGTTTATAACAGATTCCACTAGCAGAAACGCAACTGGAAATTGTTTTTATTGTTTTATGGTAGTAACCCCTAGAAATGTGCTTTAGTAAAATGTGAGGTGTTAATAGTGTATCTCTGCCTTTACGGTGTTGTTTATTCAGTTGCTAATGTGCAGCTTTGTTTATGTGTATCAAGCATGCCTCCTCATTTTGTAATTTTGCTTTATTCCCTAAAAATGGGTAAAATGCTTAAAAGGTGTGAAAAGGAAGCATCCTGGTGAAGACACTACAGATTCAGAGAGAAAAAGAAAAGCAATATCGATAAACAGAGGCGGATTGGGTCAAAAATTCTTACCCGGGAAAATTTATAGTGGCCTCATCTAGCATTTATGGCCAAAATCACACCGGCCTCCGGCCCACCGGGATTTCCCCAGTCCGCCTCTGTCGATAGAGAAAAAATATGAAATTGTGAATCGCTTTGAGCGAAATGAAAGACCATGTGATATTGCACGTGCTACAAACCTAAATGAGGCAACCCCGAGAATTACAAAGGATGCAGAGAAAATAAAAACAACTTTCATAGCAGGAACAACTCAAAGTGTAATTAAAATCCATTAGATTAAGACACAAAGAAGTGATGGAACGGCTGTCATCTGTTTGGATAGAAAATCAAACAAAAAAACAAGTTTGCTTACGATAGAAGCAAAAGAATTAGCAATATTTTATTACGAATAGTCGTAATGAAATACGTATTTAATTACGATTATTTATTGTGTTTGGTAATGTTTTGGTTACAAATGTGTGTTCAATCTTCGGTGGTCGGCACCTAACCCTATTTTTCCCATAGGGCCTGTTGTTCATATTGCATGATTTTGCATTGCACGAGGGTTTCTAGGAACACAACTATCGTGCTATATGAGGACTGACTGTATTTTATGTGCTACACTATAAAACCTTTTCTGAAATCCAAGTATATGATATCAAAATTACTTTTTGCATCCAGTTCCTTTTTCACTGCATCTTACACCACTTGACAAAATTAACACAACAAAATGTTTTTTACAAGTATTTTATTGTGAACAGTGTCTCCAAAGGCAAATATTTGATATAATAGGCATCTGGCATGCAAATTCCAAGTATCCAATAGAAATCGATCTGTCCACCTTAAAGAGCTGCACATTATGTGCAAATTATTCATGCCTATAAAAACACATCTTGCAACCACATCACTTCATTGCCATTTTTTGGCTTTCTTGGGATAGCCACATCTCCAATACTCAGGATGGCAAGTCAATGTCATTTAGATGATTCTTTGAGATGGAAGACCATTGGACAACTTGAAGTTGGGCAGTCATAGGCAGAGGTGGCACATTGGATTATTGTGTCATGCAGTGTCGTTTCAGCAATATGGAAGCAGTTTCAAGAGAGAGAGGAACCATTACAAGATGAGCCAGCCAAGGTTGCCCGAGGTCTACATCAACCAGAACAGACCACTACTGGCTTTAACAGCAAGATGGAACCCTACAATGTCCTGTCATCAATGGTCTCTTGAGGTTGCTGTGCCACAGGTGAAAACATTTCCAACCAAACTGTGTTAAGAAGGCTCAATCAAGTGGACTCTATGCAAGGAAGCCTGTGGTTTTTATCCCATTAACCCCAAACCACCACAGAGCTCATCGAATCTGGTGCTATGAACATGTGACTTGGAACCCTGACATATGAGGGTATAGTTCTGTTCTCTGATGAGTCCCATTTTTGCCTACAAACTGACTGTAGATGTTTTTTTGGTGAAGGTAAAGAAAGCCAACATGAGACGAGAACCAGAGGAAACATTGATAAACTTATTCTCCCTGCATTCTCAGTAAACGATGGTGTGTGTTATCGGTTATTTCATCTGGAAACAAGGAATGCGGTACGATCTCTACAAAATCAGAGAAGGGGACACTTATGGTGCATGCTGTGTTCTCATGTGGGGCAGCATAATGATCAATGGCCACCCCACTTTTCATGTTTTTGATAGGGATGAGTCAATGAGAAGCTCTCATCTTCCTGAACAAATGCACACATGGTAGTAAATACTATATTGTATAGCTACGCATGTGGTTTGAAATAAAGTATTTATGAATGTTTAGCATTTATTTATTGCAATTGATGTTCATATTTTCGATTTTATTGATACTTGATACTTAAAAAAAAAAAGAACTCATTAACCCGGGAACTTGTAAAGTGGGAACTGCCTGTATATATAAGGGCATCTCATAAGTCCCACTCTCATAGAAAATGACATCTTTTTTTTTGTTTCAAGTAAAATAACCTCTTTAAAAAATATAACTTTAAACCTTTCTTTCTACCTTAAAAGCTTGATTCTTTTAAGCTTGATTCTCTTCAGGAAAATTTTCAAATTATTCTGTTGTATGCATCTGGTCTTCTATAAAATTTCATTTCATGATATGGTCATGAAATGAAATTTCATGACCATATCATGAAATGAAATGTTGAATTTCATTTCATGGTTCTTTTAGTTGAATGCTTAAGACTCATGAGTGTTCAGGGTTATTTTTGGCACTCCAAAGCACTTCCCTGAGAATTGCGGTCAGCGACAAAATGTGCATCAGTATTTCCAAGATACATTAAGTCCACAATGATCAGCAAGAAAAATTGCATCTGAAACTGGATGTTCAGAGCCTTTGTACACTGAATGATGCAATACCACAAATTTAATCTGTACAAGATAAATTTTGTTCAACATGGGAGCGATAGCAACTGAAGACTTCCAAGTACCACATTCAGTCAGTATGCAAAGTAAAGCTCATGACATGACTTAAAGGATGCACCAATCTTAGATGAGAAAAAAACAAGTTGACTACAGTAGCAAGCAAGCAAAAGTTGACATCATACTGCAACCGTGAAAGATTGTACTTTATTAAAGTTGTTTTACCTAAACACCAGTAATGCCTTGGCTTGACCCCTTCCCAGGAGAGATTGTGTAATGTGATGATGATTTGAAGAAATGGATACTTCTTCTATATAGCTTCCAGTATAGGATGCTACTCAGTTGTGATTACATTAGTATTAATACTAACAACAAGGAAAGTTTTTTGGCTTTTTCAGGACCAGCCAAAAGAATAAAATAATAATACAGTAAACCCTCGCTAGTCCGGATTAACTGGGGGGAGAGGTCATCCAGATTAGTGAAGCAAAAGATGGCCCTAAAAGACAAAAAAAAACTTAATACACAAATAAATGGAAAATTTAATGATATAGGTAGGGCTGATGAAAATAAATAAAAAATATATTACTGTCGAGCCTTTATTTAAAAAACTATAAAAAAGACAATACATTTATCCATCAATAGATGGATAAATGTATTTTATTTTAGTACATTTATCAGGTTTGCCGCTGCGAACAGAATTTTTCATATTTCGATCTGGATTAACTGTAACTGGATTAGCAAGGGTTTACTGTAATAAATAAATCGAATAACGATAAAATATAAGGAAAGATATAAAAAATAAAAGAAAATATGTAAAGTTGTTAAAAAAATAGACCTATGTGTTTCTTTGCTTATATAAGTAATTATTCAGTTGACCTCTGAATTTCTCCAAATAGTAGAGGAAGATATGTAACTTCCAGTTACCTATCTTCCTCTACTATTTTTAATTCAATTACCCATGGAGCTAATTTGTTTCAGTAATCAACAACTTGCTGGCTAAAAGGAAACTTCTTGGAATCCTTTATGATAGTGAAAATTTGCTTTATTCATTTTAATATCTTTTCTCAGAACTTGACTGACTTCAGTCAGGCACCTTAGAGGGGACCAATTGCCAAGGCTATGTAGCTCACATAACTCACATTCCTCATGCAAATTGCTCATGTATGGATCTTTTTTAGGTGAGACTTCCATACTTGGACTTATTATTCCAAATGCTGTCTTACAATTGTCTTATACAATGGGATTATGATTCCCTATATCTACAGTTAGGGCTTACAATACCAGTCAAAATCTTAATACGTATTTTGGTATTTTTAATTAATGCAACCGGGATACTGGTATTCCAAAAACAAACGTTTTTCTCAATAAATTTTTATAACAATTAGGTGCAGTAAAGTAAGGAAAAAAACAAGTACTGTAATTACTTGAATTCATGTTTTAAATAAACTTTTATTGCAATAATAAATATTCTTAAAAAAATCATTAAAATACAGTTATTCTAAAAACAAAAAAATACATGTTGTTACTGCAAAGTTTAGTTATGTTTAAGCATCCACACTACCTGTCTGAATAAAGTGAACTCTTAAGAAATATAAACAATCAATAGTATGATCATTTAAAATGGATCTAATTTTGGTACATACAGTATTTGATTAGCAGCAGAAAACGCCCTTTCAGATTCTATTCTGGTACTATTGTACTGAGATAATCATAGACGATCTCAGTCCATATTTTCTAGGCTTTGAACTTTTTTAGCAAAAATCGTTAAAAGTATTTCATTAATTTCCGACTCAAGTTCATCTTTTCAAATCTCATTGGAGTCGGGTAGTTTCTTATTTTGGAAAGAATTTGCGGAAAACTGATGTTCTATTCCAGTTTCTTTGAATTATGTTCATCATTTTCTGAAGGAGAAAGGCGTTTTATTCAGTGAAGTATAATTTTCACTATAGTTTCTTTACTGAGTCTGGGAGAGAGCAAAGAGTGGGGATAAAGAATAAAGAAGAGAGCAAAGAGTGCAGTTAAGGAATTCTTCACATATATAAATGCAAAGAACAGAAGGACAGATCAGATTGGACCCTTATGTAATGGACGTGGTACAGTATTAGATACCACAGCTGAAGTTGCAGATGAACTCAACAGTTACTTTGCATCGATATTTACATAAAAAAAACCCCCTTTGTGTCAATGAGATATTATGGAAGTGAAGTCGAAAGAAAATGTAATTAATGATGTCGAAATTTCAAATGATTATTTAATGAACTTTCGTGCCTACAGGCGAGTAAGGCTCCTGTGGTTGATGGCATATACCCTATAATCTTAAAGGAGGCAGCAAGTGAGTGCATTTGCTTCATTAAAACAGCTTTTCTGATCATTCTTGATGCCTATTCAAGTCATCCTGATGGAGTGCTGCTTACCACTGATCTTTAACCACTGCCAATCTTTCTGTCATCTGTGGTCCAACAGTGCTCCAAGAACCAATCCTTGGAGGGACATACTTCTGACATTACATCGATCTGAAGTATATCCATTAATCACAATTCTCTGCCTCCTGCCACCCCATGATCCATCTTAGGATCTTGCCCATGATCCCAACTTGTTCCAGCCTGTACAGTAACCTCTCATGAGGGGACTGAGCAAAATCCAGATAAACAATGTCAAAATTATTTCCTACGTCCAAACTATGAGTAACTGTGCCAAGTAGCTAACCAGATTAGTTTTACATGATTTTCCCATTACTACAAAACCATGTTGTGTGTTTGTCCTTCAGAATGCCATTTATAACCAAATGTTCCTAAACTGTATGCTTAATCATTGTTTGTAAGGTTCTCCTATCAGTCATAGCAAATTGCAGCTACTGGTGCTGTATAAGTTTGCTTTCATGCATCATTTGCCACTATTTTTACTAAATTCATAATGAAGAATTCCCTGCTGAGTAAAAAAATACGATAAGCATTATCTTTGCATTCGTTCAAGATTGTCCTACTTTTTTTACCCCTTAGACTTTCACACATCCACGATTTGTCACCAATAATGATGGAAGAAATGAATTGAGGATTAGCAGTAGCTCTAATGAAGATATTGCCATGCAAGAACTTGCCACACTGTATGAGTCAATGTTAATGTGAGACACAAACTTAGCTAAAATGCATCACATTTCCAAATCTTGTGTTAAATTGATTGAAATGCCTCATAAAAAATACAGATTTCACTAGCATCCTTGCAGACAGCTAAAAATCAGCAACTCCTGATCCAAACAATTGAATCTTTGGTTTTTGAAGTTGAAAGGCTGCCAGAGCGAAGATCATCTTTGGTGGACAAATTACCCTCTTTAAACTTTTCAGAGTGTTTTTTGAACCACTTCAAATGACACAGAATTCTCTCCAAGAAATTGTTTTTAACATTTTGTGGATTTCTGTTACAGCTTTCCCTAATTTGAAATAAAATTTGATGCAAATTCACTGCTCAGTAAAATCATTCATTTTAAAATGTGGCAAACACATGAACTGCCTTCTATTCAATGAATGCGAATTCAGGCCGACTGCAGATAAACTGGTGATTCATGCATTGCTACATCTAGGTGGGTTGCTGAACATTTTGCAGCAAGCTGAAACCCTGTACTATTCTAGAGTCTCAAGATACAAAGTTAGTTTCTGAACTTTTTGTTCACATCTCATATTTCTCCTACCTTGTGTCAGTCTTCACAAATCAATTTATCTGCACTCTCCTCATTATCTTCCATTGCTGCAGCATTGAAGGTGTACTGCATCTAGGTGTGTATGAGGTGGTGAAGCACTTAATAGACACACTCACACACCAACGATGAGTTGTCGTGTATTGTGACTGTAATTGTATCTATTTTCAGTGGTTTGCTCTTCAGTAACAAAAATCTTGAGATTCTGTTAAAAAAAAACAAAAAAAAAACAACAACATACAATCCTCACCTGAGACTGACTAACTCAGCCATGTTGTGGAAATGACCAATAAATTTTTTTTGGATTTGACTCCAAAATTCAGACTTCTTACAAACTGCTCGCTGACTTGTAAATATCTCATTATGCATAGTGGCAAGATTTCAATGTAAATAGTTTAATCACTTCTGTGCATTTTTTAAGGACCAATTCTTTTCCTTGGCTGCACACAGTAAATGGATCAATTGTTGTGTATACTTCAATTGAAATAAGTAAATAATAGAATTTGAACACAGGCCTTTGCCACCTGGTGGGGAGGAGACTGATTATAAACCCCTGTGCTACCTGATAGGGCAGTGTGATAGTGACCTGACTCTGAACCACAACCAGCATCATTGATCTGCCTGACTTACTACTACCAAACTGTGCTCACATCAACTATCATATCTCCATAAATGTTCTTCAAATCTTGGATTTCAGTGAGCTGTGTTTTCTGCATTTAGGAACTCAGGAATACACCACTCTTTCATACACATATGAAAGTCACCCTCCATTTCCACAGACTACCACAGTCCTGCCACTGGCATGTATTGTTGAAACTTGCAGGATATTAGTGGTAATGTTTAAATTTTCACCTGTTACCATTGCATTTTGCATACAATATCACATGAGCATGAAAAAATTGGTGGCATTAGTTTGAATGGCCCTCTTAAATTGTTTGATTGTAACTGAGACTTCATGTCTTTTGTCAAGTATGAGTCTTTACATGTATTGTCAGGAATATACCATCTAACCAAACTGACTGAATATTTATTGTATTATATAGAAAGTAAATTTTAGTTTTTAACATTAGCACGAGTAGAGGCATTTGATGCAAGAAAGCAAGCTTATGCAGCATCAGCCAAAAAAAAAAAAAAAAAAAAACCACTTCCACTTCACCCCTCTGTTCATTCGAAATACCTATCCAGCTGAGCCTTAAACTTATTTAGGCTATCAACTTCCATGACAAGGGATGGAAGTCTGTTCCACCAACCAACCACCCGCCGGCCAAAGGCAAACCTCCGCACGTCCATCCCACATCCGTCCCTCCCCAACCCGAACCCATGCCCTCCCAGGTGACCACTCCGAGCAAGAGGAAGAATCCCATCAGCATGCTCAAACCATTCAAGGCCCTACACACCCCCACCAGCCCACCCCGCCGGCGCCCAGTCCCCAGACACTGCAACTTGCAAAACTTAAGCCTTTCCTCTCAAGCGCACCCCTTTGTTCCATTCACCAATCCTGCTGGCTCAACCATTGCCCCACACAAGGGAACAATCACCTCCCCATCCCTGCCAGAAAAACTCCTATACATCACCGACAACACACAATGAGCCACTCCCGCAGCCCGTCCGCACCGCCCAGAGAACCCCACATCCGCCTGCACAACCACCCCCAGGCCCCTCCCATTCTCCACCACTGCCAGTGCAGCACCACAGAGCCGACACGTCCCTCCGGGGCCGCCCCCCCCCCACATGAAGCACTTTACACCTGTCAACGCCAAACCTCACCCGCCACCTCTCAGCCCATCCGCTCAACCCTTCCAGACTCCGCTGCAGCAGCACAGCGTCAGCAGTGCCCCCGACAACCCCGCCAACCTTCGCATCATCCGCAAACCCGGACACCAAGCTCGATACACCATCACCAATATCATCCATAAACACAGAAAACAACAATGGACCTAACACCGAACCCTGAGGGACTCCACCGACAACACCAGTCCACGATGAGCAGTGTCCACCGATCACCACTCTGCCCTCCCCCCAACCACCCCCCCATCCACAGCAGCAGTCCGTCCCCAACGCCACACCGCTCCAATTGCAGCAGCCTCCCCACGCGCAACAGCACCAAAAGCCCCTCCAAGATCCAAGTACACAACATCAAAGCCTAGCCGAGTGGGTAAAGTACCTGCCCGACAACCCAAAGGTCGCGGGTTCGATTCCCGCCTCGGGCTTAAATCAAAGTACTGCAAAAACCTGGGGAGGTGCAATATGGCCACAGAAGCCAATGCGCCAACAACTACCAAATCAAAAAAAAAAAAAAAAACATCAAAGCCACTCCCTGCAACCAGCCCCCTGCGACCGCATCACAGTACCCAATCAAACCGCTCAAGCAAGACCCCCCCCCCCCCAACAAAACCATGCTGCGTCCGAGCCACAACCGAAGTCTTGTCTAGACGACCCCGCAGTGCCTCCGCAACCAGCGCCTCCATCAATTCTCCCGGAACAGAAGCCAAACTCACAGGTCTACAAACACCTGTGTCACCCCCCCGATCCCCTCCCCTGCGAACCAGGGCCACACCCGCACATCTCCAGTCTGCGGGCACCTCCCCCAAGTCCAAGGAAGCTCCCACAATCACGGCCAAGGGCCTGCTCACTTCCTCCGCCGCCTCCCCCAATACAACTGGACAGATCCCAGGCGCCGTTCCTGTCCCCATCCCCAACAACCTCTCCCCCACCCCACTCTCAGCCACCACAAGACTCTCCAGCTCACCGCCAGAGTTGAACACATCCCCAGCACTCCCCTCGCCGAACAACTCATCATGCGCGAATGCCGATGCAAAACATTCATCCAGCCCGTCAGCCACCTGAGCAGGAACATCAACAGCCGACCCACCGACACCAAGCGGACCAACCCGACCCATCCCCCTCCTTCCAGAGCCCACACAAGTAAAGAACTCCTTGCTGCCCCTCCCCGCATCCCCTGCCAAAGACCTCCCGCAATCCACCCTCGGCCGCCCAACCCACCCCGCAACTTGCCCACAGACCAACTCATATCCATCACAGGCCCCCGCGCCACGTGCCAATCCGCATGCATCCCATGCACCCCCCTCCCCGCCACACGCCCCACCAGCCCATCCGACACCCATCCAGGCCTAAACCCCGAACAACACCTCCCAGTTGGCATGCAAAGCCCAGCAGCCCCCAAGCAAGTTCCCTGAACGCCTCCGACCCTGAATTCGCTGTCGGCAACTTCATCAGTTGGTCCCACTGCACAGAACCCAAACACTGTCTCAGCCCATCGCAGCTGCCCTCACGAAAGCAACAACCCCCCCACCCATAACGATAGCCACCCCCCTGAGCAAATCCCACCCCAGCACACTGCGATCACCTCCACCCAGCGGTTCATCCATCTGCAGACCCCCAATGCATGAAGAACCACCACCAACAATCAAATCAAGAGCACTACTCCCTCTAGTTGCCTCCCGAACATGCTGATGTAGAAAACAATCATCCAATAAATCCACAAAAGCCCCGCCAGTGTGTGAGCGACCAGCCCCCAAACTCCAGCCAACATCCGGGAAACCAAAATCCCCCACTATAAGACTCTCCGACCCACTGGCCCACTCCACCCCCCCTGCACAGCCCCTCACCACACTCATCAGAGTCATCAGGCCCACAGCACACTTCCACTCTCAACCCTGACCCCACAACGCCCATGCCACACCAAACCGACCCGACACCGCACCATCCAGCGATGCCGACCGGCCCACCTCCCTGGATCCCATGTGTTCCAACCAACAGCACAACCCCTCCCCCCTTCCCACCCCGCCCACCACCTCCGCAGACCCTGCACTCCCCAAACTCCAGCTCCGCATCCCCCACATCTGTGCAACACCACGTCTCCAACATCCCAACAACATCCGCCCTTTGATGCCCCGAGAAACACCTCAAATTCATCAATTTTATTTTCTTAATTTATCAAATTTATTTACTGTAATTAACAATTACAGCTTACCTTATATATACTTCATTCCAAAATTTCACAAAAAACCCATAGGTTTCAGATTCATAATCTCCTGCAAAAATAGTTATGTACACAAACTGGGAAAAACACTTGAACAACTACTGCAACCACTCTTAAAAAACATACATAACAGCAGAATCATAGGCAACAACCTACTAGTATTAAATTTCTTGCAGAATAATAATGTTACCAATATACAAACCTTTGACTTCCACAGCCTATTTACAAGTATCAACCAAACCAAACTAAAAACAGTACTCAAATATATTTATGCTAAATATAAAGAGTATATAACCTGCAATACCTATTACTGGAACAACCTACTGAACTTGTGTATCAACAAACCAATGGAACACCTATGGGCATCCCTGCCTCATGCATAATAGCCAACCTATATCTATATTGGTCAGAAATCTCATTTCCACAGGACCTTAACCTCTGCAGATATATAGATGATCTCATAGTGATCAGCTGCCCTAATTTCATCAAGGATTATGGACACTTATACCCCAATGAACTCATACTGGAAAAAACAAATAACAATGATACTACAGCCCATTTCCTGGATCTGAATATTAAGTTAAAGAAGAACATAGCCACCATCAACCTGTATAACAAACGTGATGCATTCAACTTTAATATATTCAACCTCACAGAATAGAATTCCAATATTTCCAAAGGAGTACATGCCAACATTATTCTAGCGCAAAGCATCAGAATAGCAACTATTTGCAACAATAATGAAACAGCTATTGATAGCATCTTAAGCCCTTAACATCTTAAGGCACAAAAAACTAAAGGATATTAATATAAATAGCATTATCGGTAAATAATTATTCCCATACACATCATATAGTGTGAATACAATACACTAGACCTCTGTGGTGTCTTACAGTCTAGAAAACTCATACCCACCAATTGGCCTAACACAGTGTATTAATCTTGTAATTATATTTAAGCTTAACTTTATTTCATTATACCACTCATTTACACAACTGACCTTAAATACATGATGCCACTCCCAGACATTCGTTCAGGGTCCTAACTATAGGAACGGATTTGCAACCCCAAACTACCTGAGCCCAACTACTTATCTCTACCATAATCATCTTTCTACTTTACTAGCCTCTACTTCTTCGGACTTGTCTGGTTTCAAGACAAGGGGGGTGGGGAACATATATATAGCCTGCTTTTATAAAAATTCTTTCTCACCTTCCTTTTATTGTCACATATTGAAAACCATTTGTATTGCATAATAAAATTTTAATGGCAGAATAGTGAGTCACTCTTTATCTATTTAGAAAGATTCAAATCTGATTAGTGATGTGAGGAACATATTTATTTAGACATTATAAGTGGAGCTTAGTTAGCTTAAGTCAGGTTGAGCTGGGGGATTTTTCTTAGATTTTATCAGTCCAAAAAACTTCCTGGCAGACATAGTTGGCAGTTGAATTGGGCATCACAGAGTAAACACTTGTTTCAGATAGTTCTAGTGGATGATAAGAGTTTTGGTTAAAAGTCTTGTGGATTAATTTTTGTTTTTGCTTAATTTCTTTAATATTTTTTAACTTTAATTTTGGTAATTTCATTTTAAGAAGTTATTTCTATAATATTTTGTAAATTTATTTCTTACCTTTTGTAATTCTATTTCTCAGTAATAGATAAATTCTGGCTACCTGTGTTAATTATTGTAATATTTTGTGAAGTAATATTTTTATTATTATTATTATTAATTTTCCTCCCTTAATAATGGTTGCTACACCATCCATTTTAAATGCTTTGTTACATTGAATACATGCCACAGACTACACAAGTCTGTTACCATTGCATTTTGCATACAATATCACATGAGCATGAAAAAATTGGTGGCATTAGTTTGAATGGCCCTCTTAAATTGTTTGATTGTAACTGAGACTTCATGTCTTTTGTCAAGTATGAGTCTTTACATGTATTGTCAGGAATATACCATCTAACCAAACTGACTGAATATTTATTGTATTATATAGAAAGTAAATTTTAGTTCTGTTCAGTGTTTCGTCGGTTACATTATAATGGATGACCCAATAATCTCAACATTATTGTTATTTGGGAATAGTCTCTCTAGACCTGTGAAACAAAAGTGGGAAATTGATCTAGTTACTCAACTTTTAATTCTCTTTTACAGATGACACACATGCACCAAACAAGGAAACAACTTAATTCAGTAGTTTTATATATATATATTTTATATAATGAGTAATATGGAAAGAAAGTTGATAAATTTTAACAAACTGTAACTAATACTTATGGGCCAATGCACTTTCATCAGCAGTGATGCATTACGACCATAATGTGTATAAAATATGTTGTATATAGCAATTAATATTGAAGACAATTCAAGAAGACAGTACCAAGATAGATTTATAGAAAACACAAGGGATAATGTAAAGTTAGTAGAAAGAAGAAAAAAATATATACAAAAAAAAAGGAACGGGAAAAATATATACACAAAACTGATCACTATTTACCCACAATCTAGGTGACTTCGTCTGGGGCCAACCACCCAGACTGAAGGCAAAAAAACAACAAGTTCTGTTTCTGTAATGATCAGTATCTGCTAAATTATATGAAATATTAATAGTACTAAATTTAGAGATTAATTAATTAATAAATTACGTTCTCTGCCAGGTCAATGATGTTCAATACATGCTTGCATTAATACTTTATATTATCTTTCTTTTGATTCTAAATTTTTAACTACTATTGGTTTAGATTCAAATTACTTAATCTTTAAATTTATTACTATTATTATTTCATATAACAAAGAACTCCTTGTCGTTTTTTGCCTTCAGCCTGGGTGGGTGGTTGTGCTCCCCCCCCCTGACGAAGTCACCTAGATTCTGGGTAAATAGCAATAAGTTTTGTGTATATATTTTAATTTATATTCTCTTCTTTCCTCTTTTTTGTATATATTTTTTTCTTCTTTCTGCTAACCTTACATTATCCCTTGTTTTCTATAAATCTATCTTTGTATTGTCTTCAATATTAATTGCTATATACAACATATTTTATTTATATATATATGTATATATATATATATGTATATATAAAGATTAATAATTATTGAAGGGAGATTATAGATGGGAAAATTAATTTGATTGGCCATTAGATGAAAAGAATAGAATGGAAATTTGATAAATTACAGGAGCAAATATAACAGATGCCCAACTTTCATTTTCATTTCTGGAAAATGTTTTTCTTTTAACCTTGTATATCATATAAAAGAAAATGTAAGAAATCATCCTGTTCTTTATAGCAATAAATTACTAATGAATTTAAAAAAATTGTGGCTTTACTTAAAAAAATTGAAAGAATTAATTTTTAATTTTTTAATTAAAAAGAATTTAAATTAATGAAATTAAAAAGTAATTTAAAAAATTCATTTTAAACTTTATAACATTCAACAGTAAGGCAAATTTGTGTTTTGGTGAAGAACTACTCTTTGATTAAAATTATTAAACATTCATCCAAATTTAAAGATAATTAAAGATAATTGACTGTTATATGCTGTAATACAGTTATAATGTATTCTCTCTCTCTCTCTCATAAAAAAAAATAAAATATAATTTTGACTTATTTTAAATATTGTCTCTAGATTTCTGCCATTTTGAACAAATCACATGTATGGTCTGAATATAGAGACCAAAAGCATGACTTGTTTATAGCAGACACAGCTTTACCTTCCTTAACAGGTATGGTTATTGTATTATAAAGAAACTCTTTATTTCATGAAATTTGCAATATCCCAAAACCTCAATTTTATATAAATGTGACAAAAATAGATAATTTAATTGGCAGCGGCAGCACCCCACAGTGTAGCAAACACAGTAGCGGTCCTAACAGGTGCCAAACTCTTAATTTCTAGATTTTTTTTTTTAATAGATTGCAATACATATTGTTTGTAATTTGTTACATACAATAAGTATTTTAATTATATATAATTTTTAATAAATTAAATATTTAAAAAAACTAATGCATTTTTAAACCTCTTTCTTTCAGAAAAAAATTAATTCTAATAAAAAAAAACACATTTTAGGCAAAATATGCAAATTATGATTATGAATCTCTCAGTTCCATTTTCTAGTTTAAAAACCACTAAGAGCTTGAAATTTCAATAACATGCATATATGTATTTCTGCTTATGTACATAAATGTTTAAAAATAAAAAATTAAAAAACATATGCAGTAAACTCCCATTATGGCATTTTCAATTGGTCTAGTCAATTGAAAAGAGCACTACAATCAGGAAAGCATTATAAATAGAACCTCCTTTTGGGGGTGATTTTTCATATTTCTTCAATATGTTGGTAACATTGATTTTTTTTTTTTTTTTTTTTTTATAATTATTATTATTACACTGTTTTTGAAGCAGTAGTTAATATTCAACTCAAAAACTTATACACAAGCATTTTAAACAAGACTGCATTAAAAATGCATGGTACCAGAAGAAATGAGTGTTAAAAGCAGGAATGTTATAACAGGAGTTTACTATGTGTGTGGTGTGTACACACAGATGCTCACTATATATAAATTTTTGATACTATTAGTTACTTCTTTTTTCAGATTTACTTAAGTTTATTTTAAATTTGCACCCTGTGAAGCATCCAAAATTTAAAATTATGCATTTTCTATATACAGATCAGAATTTAATACATTTTGTGTTCTCATCTTTATTTATGCACTAAACAACAATGTATTTCAAGCCAACTTGTTTAAGACTGCAAATACTTACAGAACAAGTGTGAGAAGAAAAGAAAGTAACTTTAACAAGCATCAGCAGTGTTATTACCTGTCAGGTCTCATTCATATTTTGTAAATCATAATAATAATGATTTTTATATGTAAAAAGTTTTAATATGATAAATTCAAGCAAGTATCTGTGTGCAGTCATATTTCCAGATATATTTGGTTTATCCATATGTCTGTAGTTTTCACATCACTCTGTTAGATTTCATGACTGGTTCACTGTGTGTTGAAAACATCTTTTTCTGCATGCAGTAAAAAATTATCAAGGAAATTTTTTGATAATTTGTGCTTTTATTTGATGGGAGTAGAACTTGTATACTTAAATGGCAGTGTCACTGTTAATTTCCTTTTCAGTTTTTGTCTATTCTGATAGTTTGATAGTCTATTCTGATTGTATTAAAAAAAAAAAAAAAAAAATCATTAGATAAATGGACATGATTGAAGGCTTAAATTCATATATGGTAAATAGTATATTACCAGTGTTGATCTGCACGTGATACACTGGATTATGTTACCTGTCTGTGGACAATTCAGTGGAAAAGTTTGGTAGGATTCAAGCAATTGCTCTTGATGTTTAAAACTTTGATCATGTTTGGCATAAAGATCTTCTAAATAAGCTTCCATCTTATGGATTGCCGACTAGTTTCTGTAATTAAGCATCCAGGTTTCTCGCTGACTGCTCTGCAGTTGACAGTAGATGCCTCTGATTTCTAACTTCTCCACTAGTGCTGGCATTTTCCAAAGTTTAGTCTTTTCCCCCTATATTAATGACCTTCTTCCAGTGACTGGAAATCCTATCCTGCTGAAGATGTTTTGCTCATCATAGCACTTTGCATTCCACCTTCCAGTTTGAGAAATCTTGCCCTGCACAAACACAGTTTAAATTTTAAACTTCTTGTCCTGCACTGCTTAAACTTTTGGAATATCTACTACCAATTCCATTAAATACTGATCTCCATGTAATTCTCCATTGAAATTAACTAAGATAACTTAGTTAATTTCAGTCCTTTTAAAACTCACTCCTGATCTTGCAAAAAGGATTCTTCTGCTTCTGTGCTTGTTTTTGATGACACCCAGATTTCTATACAATATCATTTGGGGATTACCCTGACTTCTAATCTCTATCTTGGCATAAGCATGTCACATATATTGCTTTCTCTGCATCCAAAAAACTGGGTTTCCATTTTGCTCTCAGCATTACTTTTCCTCCAACCATCTCTAACCTCTATAACCTCTCTCAGATTTCTAGACTCCATTTGAAAGACAGCACTTAGGTTAATTAATGACCCATCTCTAACAAAGTCTCTCCACGTTCCGTCTCATAAACATTATGCTTCTGTTGCTTGTCTTTTCTCTGAATATTTCCGTGGGCACCGTTCTTCTGAATTGACATCTATAATTCCCAACTTCGAATCTCCAAACTCATAGAACCAACTTTTCCCTTCACACATATTTCCTGAAAATTACAATCTACAGAAATTCAAATCTGATGTCAACAAGTATCTTTTCACCTTCTTAACCCTCAACCCAAGCATAGTACTAAGTACTCCAGGTCTAATATCTTGTTTGGAAATTTCATTAAAAATTATATATATAAATGGGTTATTTAGCAGCATAAAGCTTGCAATGCAATAGTGTTTTCATTGTGTGACACTGATATTGTAATCACTCAAAAATTACCAAATAAGTTTCAAACTGAAATCTTGCACTGGTTTTTTAACAGTGCTTAATTCTCTGTGTTCTCAAAAACAAATAATCCTCTTGTAAATAACTTCTAACCTTCCTTACACAATCATATCACAACTCACTTCCTTTGTATCCAAAAAACTAAATTTTTTCTTTTGTTTCATGAATTGTTTTTCTCTGTGAGCAGCTAGCAACTCTGCCTGAAATTCAAATGTGTCTTACCATGGAATATTTATATTCTATCTAAATCAGTGGTTTTCAACCGGGGTGCTGCAACAGCATTCCAGGGGTGCCATGTAATTTGGGTTTAAGTTACTTAAACTTATTATTATTTTTTAATTTATATGTTTATTTCATTATAAAAAGGTGTGCAGTATCTTTTTAATTTTTTGGTGATCTATAATTGATGTTTATTTAGTACCTCTATATAAAGAATAAAATTATATACTGTATATATATAATTTGTATTATGAAATGTAATTTTTATAATTATATTATTGTAATAAATATCATATAACATATATATTTTTAATATTATAACTTAAAAGTGAGAATAATGATAAAAAATAAATAAAAATGCCAGCAGCATGGCAAGACAGACAAGCGAAAATTGTGAAATTATACATAATGATCAAACCAACAGGGAGGGAAGAGAATAAAATTATTGCAGCAGAAACTCTCGAAGGTAATTTAGAAGTCTAAATACAAAGATAATAAAATATAATCAATTAAATTTTGAATAGCCAATTAAATGAAATTTAACGGCACCCCCCCTTTAATGGGCACCAGGTCCAAATTTATGTTAGACATCACGAACAAAGATGTGAACAACTACAATAAAATAAAATAAAACAAAAACAGAAATAGACTGACCATTATGCCCCATCTGAACAGAGGACCACAAGGCCAATAATGGTCAGGGAATCGCTGCATTTCGATCGCTAGCCAAATTGTCGCAAAGACGAATCGATCTAAAGATCAGTCCACCATCCAATCCCCAGATCGAACCGCCAATGCAGAGGACTTGAATAGTGGTGGTCCTGATGCCGCGAAAATTAAAAATAGGACAGATACAAGCACTCAAATGCAAATTTTTAATATACAGGGTGATTCACTACCACCGCGACAAACTTGCAGGAGGTGTAGGGGGCACAAAGACGAATCAGAATCACATAGCATTGCAGGGTCCGAAAAGCCTTCGTCATGCGGTAGAGGACGTTGAACAGGAGGTCGTGTGAACAGCGATCCCGCTGGAAGTCAGCATTTGCGAACCGTATCTGTTGAAGACACCAAGTAGCAAAAGTCCTCCGGAGTGGATAATCCGCAGGCTCCAATGATTGGACGCGTTGCAGATGGTATGAACTCAGTCCGAGTTCATTCAGTCCGAGTACCTGTACTCGGATTGCCTTCTGGAAGACGTAGGACATTCTCCTCATTGTCTGGCGTCCTCGTCGTTTGCTCTCGATTCATGGCAAAATCGTATGATGAGGAGCATGCCTGTGCGGGAAACGTTCCTGGTACAAGCGCAGAGCGGCGCGTCCGTTACAATCCGCAGCTCCATATGCAAGGTGCATGTCGGCCAGTTGAACGTTTGAATACTCGTCCATCCTACTGCCTCGGGAACCGGTTCGCAAATGCTGACTTCCAGCAGGATCGCTGTTCACGCGACCTCCCGTTCAACGTCCTCTACCGCATGACAAAGGCATTTTGGACCCTGCAATACTATGTGATTCCGATTCGTCTTTGTTCTCCCCTACACCTCCTGCAAGTTTGTCGCACTGGTAGTGAATCACCCTGTGTATGTGTATATATATATATATGTATATATATATATATATATATATATATATATACACACACACAGACACATATACAGAGAGAGAATTGGATCTAACAGGCAGAAAATTGAGTAGGGGTGCCACAAAATAAAATAAATTACTTAGGGGTGCCGTTATTATAAAAAGGTTGAAAACCACTGATCTAAATGTATGACTCCTAAAAGATATCAGTGATCCTTCACCCATTGACTCGTTACCAGTGGTGGCTTGTGACAATGATGTGTGGGGGGTCTGCTTCTTAAATTTACATTAAATTGGCTTGGTTATAAGACATGTAGACATAGATAGTAATAATAATAAGCAAGTTAAAAATACTACAAAACATTAACTGGACACTTACCATTAACAGACTTGGGTAATCTTGAAATTTTATTTAAAAATAAAATCCATTCTTTGGATTTTATTTGCTTAAAATAGATTAATAACTTTTTTATTCAAGTTTGGTGCACTGTTGACCAAGCTTTTCTCTGTTGAAAGCATTGCTTGGGCGTTTAGCCTTTCCTGATTCCTAGTGCTCCTTAAAAATATTTTTATTCTTTTTAGTCATCGGAATGGTCAAAAGTCAAATACTTAATGGGGAAGCACGGAGGCCATGATCGAATCAAATTTCACAAAACCGTCTCTCATAGAAATAATGTGTTACTTACACATCTCCTCTTAACATAACTTCAACTTAGCAAGTTCAAGCTCAATTTGCAATTAAGCTGTAATCACATAATTATGCTGTTGAATGTTCAGTATTGACCTAACACTGATATAATTTACGTAATGGGAATTCGGGTGAATCCTGCAAATAACAAAAAAATACCGACATTGCGACGACACACCCTTCACAGTCAGTGATCACATTGGCACTGCTCGCTCTGCAGTTCCTTTGACTCATTTTGTCACCTCTAAAAACTGTGTTTTGGCAACTTACCGACCAGGCATTGACTCAACCACTGGGAGCAAAATGTGGAACTGTCTAGCGCACGGTTCTGCCTACTGTTAAACTTCAAAGTTGAAAACGATTTCATGTTTTTATTTGTTTATTATTGAAATGATTATTGGAAATAGTTGTTTTCCCATGAGCCAAAGGCCTTACGCTATGGTTGGGCCTGGATGGCTCAGGCTCCATTTAATACTTTTATTAAATAAAGCATTCATTTTTTATTTATTTATTATTATTATTTTTTTTTTATTATTGGAAATACAAGATGAGTATACTATATGTGGGACCTGTTAATAAAAATATTCATTGCATTGCATTGTTCTTCACAAAATTTCATATAACTCCCATCTTTTTAAATTTAACTCCCATAAAAGCTTCTATTGAAATGAGCAGAAGCCTGAAAAACAAGATGCAGGATATTTCAGAGACTGCTGGGAGTTATTGCGGTACAAGTAAACACATGGGTTGTGTTAGGGTAGCTAAGAATAGAAACAGGTGCATGTATACCTGCGTGTACACCAATGCTAGGAGTTTGGTAAATAAATTTGATGAATTTGAGGTATTGCTCAAAACATCAAAGGCAGATATTGTTGGGATATCAGAGACGTGGTGTCACACAGATATAAGTAATGCGGAACTGGAATTTGGGGAATACAATGTGTATAGAAAGGATAGACAGGACAGGAGGGGAGGAGGGGTTATGCTATTAGTTAAGAAACACAAAGTCCAAGGAAGTGAAGCCAGTCGACATCGATGGACAGAGCAGTGTCGAGTCAGTTTGGTGTGACATAAGCATAGGGAAATCAAAATTGAGAGTAGGAGTGTGCTATAGGCCTAATGACTCTGATGAGTCATTAGGCCTATAGCACACTCCTACTCTCTATAATAAGATATTGTACAGGGAAATAGAGTGGGCCAGTAAATCAGAGAGTCTTATAATGGGGGATTTTAATTTCCCAGATATTGACTGGAATTTGTGGATTGGTCACTCGCACACTAGCAAGGCTTTTGTGGATTTATTGGATGATTGCTTTCTACATCAGCATGTTCGTGAGGCAACAAGAGGAAGCAATACTCTTGATCTGATTATCAGTAGTGATTCTTCATGCATTAAGAATCTGCAGATAAATGAACCACTAGGTGGCAGTGATCACAGTGTGTTGAAGTGGGATTTACTCAAGGAGGTAACTACCATCAGAGGTAAAGGGAAGGGTTTTTGTTTTCGTAAAGGCGACTATGATGGTCTGAGACAGTATTTAAATTCTATACAGTGGGACCAACTGATGATGTTACCAACAGCAAACTCAAAATGGGAAGCATTCAAGGAACTAATCTTGGAGGCTACCAGGCTTTACATACCAACTAAGAAATATTGTTCAAGGTTTAGGCCTAAATGGTTGTCAGATGAACTAATGAGACATGTGGCAGAGAAGAAAAATGCATGGGATACATACAAATTAATGGTTGACATGGAAGCCTATGAAAGATATAAGTTAGTCTGTAACCAAGTCACAAAGGAGATTAGGCAGGCAAAGGCAGACTACAAAAAATCCTTGGCAAAGGTTGCAAAGAAAAACAGAAAAGAGTTCTTTACCTATTTAAACTCAAGAAGGAAAGGGATGAATCAGATTGGTCCACTGGATATTGATGATTCAACAGTTGAGGATCCTGCTCAGGTGGCTAACAATCTAAACGAGTATTTTGCATCTACATTCACGCATGAGGAGTTATACAGGAAGGAGAATGATGTAGGTAAAGTAAACATTGGCAGTGAGCTGGATGATTTTATAATAACTGAGAAGGAAGTGGAGGAGAGATTGTTGAGGATAAACATAAAAAAAGCACCTGGGGTGGATGGGATCTATCCAGTTATATTAAAGGAGGCAGCAAAGGAAGTAAGCAAACCCCTAGCCATAATTATGAGAGCTTCTTTGGACTCAGGGGAGGTACCCATAGACTGGAGATGTGCAAATGTAACCCCAATTCACAAAGGAGGATCAAAGGCTGACACAAGTAATTATAGACCTGTTAGTTTAACTTCTGTTCCAGGTAAATTAATGGAGGCACTGGTTAAAGAAGCACTGCAGGATCATCTAGACAAGAATTCAGTTATAGCTCAGACGCAGCATGGTTTTGTTAAGGGCAGGTCTTGCCTGACCAATTTGATTGGATACTATGATGTAGTCACAAAAGAACTGGATGCAGGGAATAACTTTGATATTATATATTTGGATCTTAGAAAGGCTTTTGATACTGTTGCACATGGAAGACTGCTGCACAAATTGGAGCAGTGTGGCATTGGAGGCAAATTGCTGCTATGGATAAGGGGATGGTTGAGTGGCAGAAGACAGAGAGTGGTAATCAATGGACACTGCTCAACGTGGACTAATGTTATTAGTGGAGTTCCTCAGGGTTCAGTGTTGGGTCCGTTGTTGTTTTCGGTGTTTATGAATGATATTGATGATGGGATATCAAGTTTAATGTCCAAGTTTGCAGATGATACAAAGGTTGGCAGGGTTGTTAAGGACACTACTGACGCTATGCTGCTGCAACAGGCTCTGGAAATGTTGAACAGATGGGCTGAGAGGTGGCAAATGAAGTTTAACATTGACAAATGTAAAGTACTACATATGGGAAACAGTAACTCCAGAGCAACATATCAACTCTGCGGTACTACACTGACAGTGGTGGAGAATGAAAAGGACCTGGGGGTAATTGTGCAGGCAGATATGAAGTTCTCTGAGCAGTGCAGACGAGCTGCAAGAGTAGCTCATGGTGTCTTGTCAATGATATACAGGAATTTTTATAGCAGGGATAAGGAGGTGATTATTCCCTTGTATAAGGCAATGGTTAGGCCACATCTTGAGTACTGTATACAGGTCTGGAGGCCTCATTTCAAGAAGGATGTAGAGCTGCTGGAACAGGTACAGAGAAGGGCAACAAGATTATTGAATGGAACAAAGGGTTGCTCTTACGAAGAAAGGCTTAAGTTTTGCAAATTACAGAGTCTGGAGACTATGCACTGGCGAGGTGATCTGATAGAGGTGTATAAGGCTTTGAATGGTTTGAGCATGCTCAATGCCAATGGGATTCTTCATCTTGCTCAAAATAATCACCTCAGAGGGCATAAATTCAAATTGAGGAAGGACGGATGTCGGATAGATGTGCGGAAATTTGCCTTTGGCCAGCGGGTGGTTGGTTGGTGGAACCGACTTCCATCACTTGTTGTTGAAGTTGATAGCCTAAACAAATTTAAGGCTCAACTGGACAGGTATTTCGAACGAACGGAGGGGTGACATGGGAGTGGTGTGTGTGTGTGTGTGTGTTTTTTTTTTTTTTTTTTTGTTTTTTTTTTGGCTGATGCTGAATAAGCTTGCTTTCTTGCATCATATGCCTCTGCTAATGCTAAAAAGATCGGAGTTAAATTTAAAAAGATGGGAATTATGAGCAGGGGTGGCTCACCCCTGCTCATAATTTGTACAATACATTTCAATTTAAATTTATGTCCCCGTGTGTGTGTGTGTGTGTGTGTGTGTGTGTGTGTGTGTGCGCGCGCGCGCATTTTGTCTGAGAGAATGAGGACATCAGAATTTAGTTTACTCAATCCATTTAAAGCCTTAAACACTTCAATAAATTAAATAGCATTTTTTCCCCTCACAGGCTGCACAAATTAGTGGATATGCACTTATATTAAGGAAATATATCTGAAGATGGGATTATAAAATAAAAACTAAAGGTTTACTAACTGTTTGGATAAACCATCACTTCATCTTATAGAACTAGAGAAAATTTAATGAAGGGGTTGGACAGATATCTCAATGAAACCATATAACATTTTTTAAAGATTGATGTCAAATAAGCTTGGCTTACTTGCATCAATTGTCTTTTATTAATACTAATATTTATTTAGGCATTATTCTTTGTGCACTTGTTTGTGGTAAATATTTTGGCTTATTGCCTATTAGCATTTGCTTGTTTAGAAGTACAGAAACCATCTTGAGTAGATCACAGTGTGAGGACAAAGACACATGAAGCAGAATCACCCACAAATATACAGAATTCAAAAGGTCACCTAAAACTGGTATAATCAAATTTAATTGCAGTTTTCCTTGGGTTATAAAAGTATTTATATAATATGATAATTGTAGCCTTTAAATAAAGAAATTTGTGCTCTACTAGACATTCTTTTGTTAAGTCTTTAATATTTATATAAAATATGAAATCTTTTTTTTTTTTTTTTCTTAGGTACACCTGGTGTAGCAGGCTATCTCACTCAAGGTACAACAAAAATAATGCCTTCTTCTCCCCCACCTTTAGAAGATGGTTGAATCATTCTGTTTTATACTATTTTTTTACTACTCATCCGAAGAAGTCTGGCAGTGCAAGGATTTGAGCAGCCAGTAATTCTACTCTGATGCAATATATGTATATTTATATATATAAATATATATAAATATAAATAAATAGGTAAATAAAAGGACACAACAAGAGAAAGAACGAAAAGGAAAGAAAGAAAAAGAGATAGAGGGAGAGAGAGAGACATGGGGTGGTGAGAGAGAAAAAAAGAGAGACACTTTTATTCTTGTTGACCAGTGAGATGCACAAAAAAAAGACAAAAGGCAGAATGAACTAACTCCAAGGTGGTTTCAAGACAATGACAATCATTCATCAGTTTGTTTGTTTTTATAGTTAAAACTAAAGGAAGGTTTTGAAGATATTGGCTTTGATTTTGTGATTGCACTGAATAAGAAGAAAATAAGATTTTAGTAGGGTGTTTTTTTTTTTTTTTTTTTTTCATTCAATGTAATTTTGGTTTTTGTCTAGAATTTTCATGCACTTTACATCTCTTGTGATTACTCAGAATTCCATCCATAATATAACAAATAAACTTAAAATTAAAAATTAATTCTAGAAGCTGTATGCTGTGATTATGAGATTATTTCTTAAAATCAGCAAAACTTGTTTTAGTTTTCTATAAATATACGTATGTATCACAGCATAACTTCTGGTTACTTTTGACTTAAATGAAGAGAATATAGTTCTATAATACTTGCCGAAGGCATATGAATATTTTTCAGTAATTAATATTTCAAATTGGTGAGAAATGTCATCAGTCTGGCAAGCAACTAAGCCAGTTTAGCAGTTGGACTGTATATGCATTCTTATTCTGCCAGTGTCCATTTGCCATTTTTCAAGAAGGTGCTGAAAAGTTATATATAATAGTGATTTGTACAGATAAAGAAAAAAATAAGTAAAATGTATTTTGTTGAACTGTATATCTTGTTGTCATTTGGATTAATTTTTTCATTCTACACAGATTATTCTGGATTTCACTTCAAGTGAAATATGTAATAAGGGCTTATCAAGAAGGACTGAATGATGTCTTAAAATGTTAAAACCGTTGTCTATAGACATAAACACTCACTTATACACGCTGTTTATACACACAGTCTGTGCTTGTTAGCAGGAAAGACTGTTTTTACTGGGATGGGATACACTTAAAAAGAAGTTGCAAGAATATTTGCTGATGCTATAGAGTCACTGTTAGGTGGATTGAATAACTGCTAGCTTGGGGAGGTGGGATACACAGTCTAATAGATTAGCCACAGGGCAGAGGTGCATTCTTGCACTGCTTTTATTGAAACATGGCAGCCTGGAAAGCAAAGTGTCAGGGTTTTCAAGATCTTTGGGGCCATTATGAAACAAGCAATGTTAGATATACAGGCTGTGTTAGAGTTACTAAAAGTAAAAACAATTGCATATACACTAAGCTAGGAGCATAATAAATAAATTTGAAGTACTTGTCACCAAATTTGGATGTAGGAATATTGGAAACATTATGCCATTTGAGCATAAGGGATGCAGAATTTTAATATAGAGTGTGCAGTGTGTACAGGAAGAACAAGGGAATTGGGGGCTCTTGTTTCATTTTAGTCCCTTAAACTAATGTGCAAACACCAAAAAGGACATTCAAAGACTAACATATTCCCAAGTCTCAATCACAATTAAGGAACATGATAATACAGTAGAAATGCTAAGGATTTAAAAAGAATCTCTTTGCCATATTGGTGGACCATAATGTATAGGTGTAGCAATAATAGTGAATAACCTCCAGTACAACTCTCCCTCAACAATTTGGTGGAAGTAATGGCCATGCAAATAATCTTGAGGGTGCTCCATTTAATTAGCACTTCAGGGCTTGAAATAGGTAGGAATACACTGGAGTGCCATTTGGGATCATTGTACATATCAGTACAAGTACAGGCAACCCCCCTATATAACACGGTACTTCTACAACACGGTTTTGCTCTAACGCGATTGATAAATTGCGGCAATTCTCACACAACACGGTACTTATATAACATGGTTTTGCTCTAACGTGGTTAGAGAATTGCAGAAAACTGCACATAACATGGTAATTTTAAGCTTTTGTGTGGGGAAAAACTTGCTGGTATAATGAATATGTAATTTTTCAACATTTGCATTTTTTTTTTTTTTTTTTTTTGTGAATCCCCACTGTTAACTCATTAGTCATTATGCAAAAAAAAAAAAAAAAAGTTATTGGGAAATCCCCTTGTTATATATCTACCTTTAAAACCTATTACATACATCAGAAAACCTTTACAATGGATTTTGGAAAAAAAAATTATTCCGAATCTATTGAAGTGATGGAGGCATGGAAACATTTTTCAATTGTGGACTGTATCAGAAATCATAGCTTTATCACTCAGAGAAGTAAAACTGTCAACACATGTATGTTGGAAAAATGTATAGCCAGAGTCAGTTCATTTATTACCAGGTTGACCAAGATTTTTGCAGCTCCGGCAAACACTAAGTTTTCATTTATATTTAGCCATTTTATTGACTTAATTGTTATACTAAATTATTTTCTATAAGTACCTTTATAGTTCTAGCCAAGCTCCGTGGTTTATTTTTGAATTAAATAGCAATTTTGAAAGTTAATACTTACATTCATAACTTGCCGCCATTGTTATACGATAAGGAATAGCATAATGTTTAACGTAAAACTAGATAGTAAAATACATAGCACTGTATTAGAAAGCTGTTAGATCAGTATAGGTGTTAAGTATTATCAATTAATGAGTAAAATTTATTAATCTTATTAAAGTTCATTGTTAATTAAATTATACTTAACAGAATCATGACCCAGACTAGAGTAGCAAAGCAGCATTCACAGAATAGCCAGAGTGCTATGGCTCGCAGGAGAACCAAAGGGGACGATTCTCCAATGCATAAGTCTAAAATGATGCGTGAAATGTGAAATATTTGCAGACCTGTCTAGAATAGGACGTGATCTAGCCAAGGAGGATGCTTTGTGTGTGCTAGGTGCAAGAAATTAGGTGCCAACTCAGTGTTCTGATGAGTGTCTATGAGAGTTTGACGTATAGGGTAAATGCCCTCAAAGAAATTAATATAAGAGGCCCATCAAACTCTCAGCTGCCCAGCTCAATGCCAGAGCTCACTCCTGTGCATCAGGCAATACAACGGCAATCTCCAAAACAGAATGCGCAGGTCCCACAGAAACTAGTTATTGTCAGGGAGACGGAGAATATATTATGCAAAAAGGATAGGTGGAACAGGACCAGGATATATCTGCCAGGGGCAAAAGTTGATGATGGCTAGAACAGATATCACCTTTTAAGGGCACAAAAGGTGATATTTTTGTACACATTTGCGCTAATGACCTTAAGAGTAAGAGATCTGCAGATTTACTTAACGAGTACTGGTCAATGCTGAAAATAGTTGCGAGTTACGGTTAAATTTGAAAGTGTCTGCAATTCTGCCCAGACACAATAGGAGGGAATATGTGATGAGAGCCTTGTCAATCAATTCGGCCCTGGAGAGGTTGTGCAAAGCTCACGGAGTAGAATTTTTTTCAGTGTGATCTGTGCTTGCTAACAGGAGAGACTGCTTCTACAGAGATGGGATACACTTAAATAGAAAGGGTGCAAGAATATTTGCTATGCTATCGAGGTAGTATTAGGTGGGTCAGAAAACTGCTAGATTGGGGGAATTCATAGACTAATAGATTAACAGTAGCCACAGGCAGTCGTGGAAATTATTCTTGTACTGCTTCTATTGGAATGAGCAGCAGCAGCCGAGAAAGCAAGTTGCTGGGGATTTCAGGAACTGCTGAGGGTCATGAAACAAGTAAATACATGGGCCGTGTTAGAGTAACTAAGAGTAAGAACAAGTTCATCTACACTAATGCTAGAAGTATAGTAAATAAAATCAATGAATTTGAAATGCTGATCAAGACATCAAAGGCAGATATTGTTGGGATATCAGAGACATGGTATCACAGATATAAGCAGTGCAGAATTGGAATTTGAGGGAGTACAATATGTACAGAAAGGACAGACAGGGTAGGAAAGGAGGAGAGGTTATGCTGTTAGTTAAGAAACACAAAATCTAAGAAAGTGCATCCAGTTGACAAGGGTGGACAGTGGAATGTTGAGTAAGTTTGGTGTGACATAAACACTGGGGAAAGGGAAAATGAGAGTAGGAGTATGTTATAGGCCCAATGACTCAGATGAGTACGATGAACAGTTGTGCAGAGAAGTAGAATGGGCCAGTAAATCAGAATGTCTTGTAATGGGGGATTTTAACTTTTAGATATTGACAGGAACTTGTGGGTGGTCACTCGCACACTAGCAAGACTTTTGTGGATTTATTGGAGGATTGTTTTCGACAGCAACATGTTCAACGAGCAACCAGAGAGAGTAATACCCTTGATCTGATTGTCAGCAGGGATTATTCATGCATTAAGAATTTGCAGATAAAGGAACCACCAGGTGACAGTGACCACAGTGTTCTGCTGTGGGATTTACTTAAAGATGTAACTACCATCAAGGGTAAAGGGAAGGGTTTTTTGTTTTCATAAATGTGACAACACACAGTGGTCTCGGACAGTTTTTAAATTCCATACAGTGGGATCAACTGATGATGTTACCAGTGGTGAATTCGAAGTGGGAAGCCTTCAGGGACTTATTCTTGGAGGTTATTAGGCTTTTTATACCAACTAAGATACTGTTCAAGGTTCAGGCCTAAATGGATGTCGAATGAATTAGTAAGGCTCGTGGCAGAGAAGAAAAATGCATGGATTGCATTAAATTATCAGGCGACACAGAAGCCTACGGCATATATAAGTTAGTCTCTAATCAAGTCACAAAGGAGGTTAAGCAGGAAAAGGCAGATTACGAGAAATCTTTGGCAAAGGGCACAAAAAAAAAACCAAAGAATTCTTTACTTATGTAAACTCTAGAAGGAAGGGGATGAATCAGATTGGTCCACTTAACATAGATGGTTCGACTTTTGATGATCTTGCTCAAGCAGCTGATAAATTGAATGAGTATTTTACATCTACATTCACACATGAGTTATTCAAGAAGGGGAATACTAGAAGGTTATCAAACTCTAACAGGAGCTAAGCGATTTTGTATTAACTTAAAGCAAAGTGGAGGAGAAATTGTTGAAGTTAAACATAAAAAAGGTACCTGGGGCAGGTGGAATCTATCCAGTTATAATGGAGGCAGCAAGGGAAGTAAGCAAACCCTTAGCCATAATTATGAGAGCATCCTTAAGAGTCGTGGGAGGTCCCCATGGACTGGAGATGTGCAAATGTATCCCCAATTCAGAAAGGGTGTTCAAAGGGTGACAAATAATTATAGCCCTGTTAGTTTGACTTCTGTTCTAGGGAAAATAATGGAGTCTGGTTAAAGAGGTGATACACGATCACCTAGACAAGATAGCAGTAATAGTTCAGACATAGCATGGGTTTATTAAGGGGAAGTCTTGTCTGACCAATCTGATTGAATACTATGATGTGGTCACAAAGGAACTTGATGCAAAAAATAATTTTGATATCATATATTTGGATTTCAGGAAAGCTTTTGATACTGTTGCACATGGAAGGCTGCTGTACAAATTGGAGTGGTATGGCATTATGAGCAATTTACTGCAATAGATAAAGGGATGGTTGAGTGGGAGATGGCAGAGAATTGTAATAAATGGACACTGCTCTACGTGGACTAATGTTAGTGGAGTCCTCCCCCCAGGGTTTGGTGCTGAACCCGTTGTTGTTTTGTGTATTTATCAATGATATCGACGAAGATATATCTTAATATCCAAGTTTGCAGATGATACAAATGTTGGCAGGGTTGTTAATGACAGTAAAGACTGTATGCTACTGCAACAGGATCTAGAAAAGTTGGGCAGATGTGCTGAGAAGTAGCAACTGAAGTAAAAATGCAAACATTAACATTAACATTTAACATTAAAAAATGCAAAGTATTCCATATGGGTAGCAGTAGCCCAAGAGAAACATACCAACTGTGTGGTACTACACTCAAGGAGGCGGAGAATGAAAAAGACCTAGGGGTAATTGTGCAGTCAGATATGAAGTTCTCTGAGCAGTGCAGACGTACTGCCAGAGCAGGTCATGGAATTTTGTCAATGATATATAGGAAATTTGCTAGCAGAGACAAGGAGATGATTATCCCTTTGTATAAAGCAGTGGTCAGGTCACACCTTGATTACTATATTCAGGTCTGGAGGCCTCATTTTAGAAGAATGTAGAGTTGCTAGAACAAGTACAGAGAAGGACAACAAGATTGGTGAGAGGAACAAAGGGGTGTGCTTACAAAGAAAGGCTTAGGTTCTGCAAGTTGCAGCATCTGGAGACTAGGCACCTGCAAGGTTATCTGATTGAGGTGTATAAGGCCTTGAATGGTTTGAGCAGGCCCAATGCTGATAGGATACTTCCGCTTGCTCAGATTAAGAACCTGAGGGGACATAGATTCAAATTGAAGAAAGACAGTTGTAGAACAGATGTGTGGACGTTTGCCTTTAGCTAGTGGGTAGTTGATTACTGGAACAGACTTCCATCTGTTGTTGTGGAAGTTGATAGCTTAAATAAATTTAAGTCTGAACTAGACAAACATTTAGAGTGACAGGATGGGTGAAATGGGAAGGTTTTTTTTTTGGGTGTTGTATAAGCTTGCTTTCTTGCATCATATGCCGCAACCAATGCTAATTTAGAAAATAATGGTCCAACTGGCAGAAACAGAATTGGTGCAATAGTAGAACTTACTATGTTGGTAGGACGGGAAGGTTTTGATGATATGACTGCTGAAGACATTCACAAATTACTGGTAGAAAAAGAGGCTAGAAATGGTATAGGAGGTAAACCAAATCAATTCAGAGGGTGATAGTGCAGATGAAAATTCTGGTGTTCCAAATTTTACACTAAAAATCATACGGTAAGGCATAAACTTAGCCGAGCAAGTAGAATCTTATTTTTTTGGATGCAGATCCTTCAACTGGAAGGAACACAAAGTTCAAAAGGGAGCTTAAAAAATGCTTAGCTCCATACCTTGCAATTTACAAAGATCTATCAAGCAAAAGGAAACAGTCCCTGAATACTGATATTTTAAAGAGAGCAGAAGATGCACGAAATCTAGATGCTGCAGAAAAAAGTTCGAAAGGTGAAGATATTCTGCAACACAGAAAACGTTTTCGTTTTTGATTGTGCTTAGCAGCAATGAAGAGGAAGAAAATTAAATGATCATACATTAACTGACATATTATGTATAACAGTTTGTAAGACATTTGTACAGTTATTACTATTTTTAATAAAAATTAAGTTTCTGATAGTTATAAAAAAATTTGTATTTTTTTTTGCTTATAGAACTTAATCCCCGGTTTTGCATTGATTCTTAGTCCCCATATAACACGGTTTTGCACTACATGAGATTTTATAGGAACATAACTACTGTATATTACAGGGGTTACCTGTAATGCCATGAATATGCATTACTTGCCTACTGTTCTATTTTCCAGACAAGTTCCATTTCATAAATTTTTCATTTCAAGCCCTGTTAACACCAAATATCTCACAAAATGATATTGAGGAAATTTTATAACTACCACTTATTATTACCTAGGAAAGCTGTTATAATGAATAGTTATACTTATAACCTACACTGTGGGCATCCCTGATGGGAAGAGAAGCAAAAATATTGAACATCATAATCTGTCCTTCAGATAATGCCCATACCTTTCCTTCCTGAATGGTACCTTCTCAGACCCTTGATTTATGGTTTTGGCCAACCCAAAAGCACTTCATCTGAGAGTGTCAGTGGAAGTTCCCTTCCTCTTCTCCCAACTTCTCTCATTGTCAAGATAAATAACAACCTTTGCCTGCCCTCTACCCAGATTCCACTTTGGAATTTAAAATATACTAATTGAGGAACGTTTTTCAATTCAAATTGATTCATATGCAGCTTTCAAAAAAAAAAAAAAAATATGCTGTAACATGTATGGAAAATAATTCAAGTGGCTACACTCCAAAAGACATTGCATAGAAGTTACCAAAACTAAATTTAACACTCTATTGTATATTGTGTTAATTTTTGTTATATTTTTAAAGGTGATTCACTAGTATTTATTTTGATTTTTTTTTGTTATTTATATCTTTACTTTCAATTAAATTATTAATTTATGGTTTCAACTGGAAAAGGTATGCATAATGTGCCCCAGGATGTCAAGACAGACAGAGAATTCTAACTGACAATTCACCTAAATGAGATAACCTTTTTCCTTGTACCTGCTGTTGGATGTATGCAGATGTTTCTAGCTGATGGCGATTTTTTTCTGTATTAGTATTCTGTGTATTCTTTTCGTTCCCTTAAGTTAAAACTCTGTACTGTTTACTGTTTATGCAAGATGTCTAAAAACATAAGTTGTTGCCTTAGAGACCATTTGAACTTGAGACTTGACAGTGATTCAAGTGTCTGATTTTATACAGAGCTATGCTGTCTAAGTCCAACCACAGAAGGGATTCAATTGTAAAGGAAACCAGAAATATATTCTATAGATAGGTGGAACAGAACCACAGTATGTCTGTCAGGTGCAAAACTAGATGTAACTATTCGGTTATCAGTTAAAGAATAATAAAAGGTTATTGAACATCATAATCTGTCCTTCAGATAATGGCTCATACCTTTCCTACCTTCTCAGACACTGATTTCTGATCATTCCCTTCCTCTTCGTACATTGATCCATGTTGGTCCTAATGACTTAAAAAAAATCAAACTGATCACTTGGTCAATAAATATAAGGAACTGCTGAAAAAAATGTTTTGAGAAAGGACAAATGTAAGCAGCATCAGCCAAAAAAAATTCCCCTATTCCTTGTCCAATACCTCCCTAATAGTGTATCCAGTCCTTCCTTGAATTTATTGTAACTACTCATTTCTGCAATACCAGATGGAAGTTTGTTCCAACTGTCCACTGCCTGAATACAATATTCAACATCTATCCTGCAGCCAGCAGGGTAGCTGCTTTCCTTTAGCCAGCTGGTAGTTAATTGCTGGAACAGATTTTCATCTGTTGTTGTGGAATTGATAGCTTAAATAAATTTAAGTCTGAAATAGACAAACATTTGGAACGGGTGAGATGGGAAGGCTTTTTTTTTTTTTTTGGCTGATGCTGTATAAGCTCCCTTTTTTTGCATTATATGCCTCAACTAATGCTAATTGACAATAGTGAAATTATAGTAACCTTATAATACCGTGATACATCTGACTAAAAAATGAATAGCAAATGCTAAGAAAACGGTGCTCACCTTGTATAAATCTGCAATAAAATATTTTTTGGTAGATAGTGGTTAATTTAGGTTGGAAGAAGCATTAAAAGGAACTAAGGCGGGGAATGGGGTGAAAATATTTTAAACAGATTTTAAAATGAGCGCAAGGAAGTAGAAATGCAGATCTCCAATCCTTGGTTGTCATAAAGAGGTTAAAAAACGTAAATGAAAAAAGAGAGAAGACCGGTGGTGCCAATAGTCGTTACGAAGGACTTTCTTGAGTAAACCGTCATCAGTTGGCAAATGGAAGAAAAGTGAGTGCGTGTTGTATTTAAAGTTATCTAAACTCCCATGATGCTCTTTTTGACACGTGGGAACTTTAGCTGCGAGACGTTCCAAACTGGTGAAAGGTTGAAGGGAAGTTTAGCGTTAATAATGTTGAGATCAGAATGGTGTCGGTACCATTCGATGGTGAGGGCTTCATATTTAAGAATTCTGTAGCTCGATCTAAGCTTAATAATAGTGATGGCAGAGTCAACAAGGGGGGGTGTGGTTGTGGGTTTGAGCATGGGTTGTTAACTCAGTGCAGGATTGACTTGTCTTGAAACTGTTGAAGTGGTAGTATGCGCGGGTATTGGAAGTTGTGGAGGAACCGAATTTGGTGGTAGTGCTGCCGATGTAACAGGTGTCGCAGTTCGGTTGACATTTTATGAGATATATTAAGTTATTGAGATCATTGATGGGATATTTGTGTGTATCTTTGTAAGAATTAAATAGGGAACCTAGTTTATTGTAAGTGGAGAAGGTGAGGGAGATGTCGGTATCTTTGAATGTACGTCGGAATTGTGCTGCGAGTTCACTATGGTAAGGGAAAACATGCAAGTATTTGTCTTGTGACTGTGTCGTGGGATTATTAATACTGTTTTTAACGGTGGATATTGTGTGTTGGATGAGTTGAGGGGGATAGCTCCTGGCTATGAATTTATCAGTAAGGTATTGAAGTTCATTGTGTAGATCGTTTTGTGAAGAAGTGAATTTGATAGCGTTGTAGATTTGGTTGTGTAGGACGGCTTTTTTGGTACTAAGGGGATGATGTGAAGTGAAATGTAGATATTTACCGGTGTGCGTATTTTTTCTGAAAATCTTGGTATTTAAATTTGTGTCCGTTGTATAAATAGTAAGATTAAGAAAATTAAGCCTAAAATTTGGCTTCGATTTTGCCATTAAAGAACAACACCATCCAATAAAAGATTGCATAATCGAACTCCAGTCTAAACTCGATCAACATCCCGATAAGTGGCGACTTATACACCAGTCTAATAGGATAATAAATTCTAAACTCACATCTCACCCTAACATAAAAAAACAACTCTCGGATTTACAAAGACTAAGCAAAACCCCAAATTTCATCATCCAAAAAGCTGACAAAGGAGACACAATCGTTATCCTGGACAAGAACACCTACACAGAAAAAATGGAGTTAATTTTAGCCGACCAAGATACATATACAAATGACAGCAACCACAACATTACAAAACTTAAAAATAAGCTTGATACAATTCTCAGAAAACTCAGACAGAACAAAGAAATCAACCTCTTTACATTACAACAGATAGGTATTCGCAACAACATTCTGCCCCACATATTCGGAATAACCAAGTTACACAAACATGGCCGCCCACTAAGACCTATCGTTTCTTTTAGTAAATCAGCTTTTGCTAATTTATCCACCTTCCTTGTCAAAATTATATCCCCGCTCACTCGATTCTCTACATTCAAAATTAATAATACCAACCAAGCATTCCAAAAAAATCAGCAACACCACCATATCCGACGAAGACGTATTAGCTTCTTTTGACGTCATATCCCTATACACTAAGGTGCATATCCCTTTCACCCTACAAGCATTACGCGTGCGTCTAACAGCTGATGACACTTTAACCGGACGTACCTCTCTTTCAGTTGACCACATCCTTGAACTTAGCATTAGTAGAGGCATATGATGCAAGAAAGCAAGCTTATTCAGCATCAGCCAAAAAAAAAAAACACCACTCCCCTTTCACCCCTCCGTTCGCTCGAAATACCTGTCCAGTTGAGCCTTAAATTTGTTTAGGCTATCAACTTCAACAACAAGTGATGGAAGTCGGTTCCACCAACCAACCACCCGCTGGCCAAAGGCAAATTTCCGCACATCTATCCGACATCCGTCCTTCCTCAATTTGAATTTATGCCCTCTGAGCTGATTATTCTGAGCAAGATGAAGAATCCCATTGGCACTGAGCATGCTCAAACCATTCAAAGCCTTATACACCTCTATCAGATCACCTCGCCGGTGCCTAGTCTCCAGACTGTAATTTGCCAAACTTAAGCCTTTCTTTGTAAGAGCAACCCTTTGTTCCATTCACTAATCTTGTTGCCCTTCTCTGTACCCGTTCCAGCAGCTCTACATCCTTCTTGAAATGAGGCCTCCAGACCTGTATACATACTCAAGATGTGGCCTAACCATTGCCTTATACAAGGGAATAATCACTTCCTTATCCCTGCTACAAAAATTCCTGTATATCATTGACAAGACACCATGAGCTACTCTTGCAGCTCGTCTGCACTGCTCAGAGAACTTCATATTTGCCTGCACAATTAACCCCAGGTCCTTTTCATTCTCCACCACTGTCAGTGTAGTACCGCAGAGTTGATACGTTGCTCTGGGGTTACTGTTTCCCATATGTAGTACTTTACATTTGTCAATGTTAAACTTCATTTGCCACCTCTCAGCCAATCTGTTCAACCTTTCCAGATCCTGTTGCAGCAGCATAGCGTCAGTGGTGTCCTTAACAACCCTGCCAACCTTTGTATCATCTGCAAACTTGGACATTAAACTTGATATCCCATCATCAATATCATTCATAAACACCGAAAACAACAACGGACCCAACACTGAACCCTGAGGAACTCCACTAATAACATTAGTCCACGTTGAGCAGTGTCCATTGATTACCACTCTCTGTCTTCTGCCACTCAACCAACCCCTTATCCATAGCAGCAATTTGCCTCCAATGCCACACTGCTCCAATTTGTGCAGCAGTCTTCCATGTGCAACAGTATCAAAAGCCTTTCTAAGATCCAAATATATAATATCAAAGTTATTCCCTGCATCCAGTTCTTTTGTGACTACATCATAGTATCCAATCAAATTGGTCAGGCAAGACCTGCCCTTAACAAAACCATGCTGCGTCTGAGCTATAACTGAATTCTTGTCTAGATGATCCTGCAGTGCTTCTTTAACCAGTGCCTCCATTAATTTACCTGGAACAGAAGTTAAACTAACAGGTCTATAATTACTTGTGTCAGCCTTTGATCCTCCTTTGTGAATTGGGGTTACATTTGCACATCTCCAGTCTATGGGTACCTCCCCTGAGTCCAAAGAAGCTCTCATAATTATGGCTAGGGGTTTGCATACTTCCTTTGCTGCCTCCTTTAATATAACTGGATAGATCCCATCCACCCCAGGTGCCTTTTTTATGTTTATCCTCAACAATCTCTCCTCCACTTTCCTCTCAGTTATTACAAAATCATCCAGCTCACTGCCAATGTTTACTTTACCTACATCATTCTCCTTCCTGAATAACTCCTCATGCGTGAATGTAGATGCAAAATACTCGTTTAGATTGTTAGCCACCTGAGCAGGATCCTCAACTGTTGAACCATCAATATCCAGTGGACCAATCTGATTCATCCCTTTCCTTCTCGAGTTCAAATATGTAAAGAACTCTTTTCTGTTTTTCTTTGCATCCTTTGCCCAGGATTTTTCGTAGTCTGCCTTTGCCTGCCTAATCTCCTTTGTGACTTGGTTACAGACCAACTTATATCTATCATAGGCTTCCATGTCACCCATTAATTTGTATGTATCCCATGCATTTTTCTTCTCTGCCACATGTCTCGTTAATTCATCTGACAACCATTTAGGCCTAAACCTTGAACAATATTTCTTAGTTGGTATGTAAAGCCTGGTAGCCTCCAAGATTAGTTCCTTGAATGCTTCCCATTTTGAGTTTGCTGTTGGTAACATCATCAGTTGGTCCCACTGTATAGAATTTAAATACTGTCTCAGACCATCATAGTCACCTTTACGAAAACAAAAACCCTTCCCTTTACCTCTGATGGTAGTTACCTCCTTGAGTAAATCCCACTTCAACACACTGTGATCACTGCCACCTAGTGGTTCATTTATCTGCAGATTCTTAATGCATGAAGAATCACTACTGATAATCAGATCAAGAGTATTGCTCCCTCTTGTTGCCTCACGAACATGCTGATGTAGAAAACAATCATCCAATAAATCCACAAAAGCCTTGCTAGTGTGCAAGTGACCAACCCACAAATTCCAGTCAATATCTGGGAAATTAAAATCCCCCATTATAAGACTCTCTGATTTACTGGCCCACTCTATTTCCCTGTACAATATCTTATTATACTCATCAGAGTCATTAGGCTTATAGCACACTCCTACTCTCAATTTTGATTTCCCTATGCTTATGTCACACCATCTTTGATCTCTTTGATCCCCTTTGTCAATTTGAGAGACATTTGTAAATTTCCAGTCCATAGGGACCTCTGAATCCAGAGATGGTCGTATAATTATGACTGAAGGTGTGGTTATCGCTTTTTCTGTTTCAATAGATCCAATCCACCCATGAAAAACACCTGAGAGTAATTGTGCAGTCAGGTATGAAATTATCTGAGCAGTGCAGACACTGCCAGAACCGGAAACTCCGGATTCTCCCGGAAACTCCGACAATGGTTTTTTCGACTATAATCCAACTGTTCTATGAGTCTGGACATAGAAGACACCTGATATATCCCAAGCAACTAAATCAATCAGAGAACATATGCAATTCACCCACCTAATATATAGGGGTCAATACGGCCTTAACTTCAACTTAAGAACCTAAAACTTAACAACTTAAGACATGCAACTAAAAGAACCGTGGCCAGTGGCCATATCTTGAAGATGGTAGATGACTTTCATCAACCGGTGAAATACCACCACTTTGCTTATTGGAGGCTTGAAGTGGTGAAACCCATGTTTAGTCTCTACAGCAAAGTTTCCGGCATTCCGCTCTCCCCATACTTCTCCTTCAACCCATGCACGGTACTAAGTACTATAGGTTTTGATACCTTTCGTGTTTGGGGTTTTCATAAAAAAAAAAAAAAAAAAAAAAAAATATCGTTTACTAGAACAATGAGAATGAAATTTTTCAGCTAAGACCAGACGCATACAATAGAATAATATCAAAAATTTCCTGAAGACTAATTCCATTCTATATTATCTAATGAATCTGGCTAAAAGTTTAAAGTCATATTTTACAAGAAGACTATTATTATTTTATTCTATTTTAAACAAAAATTAAAGATATAATTTCCGGGACTGGACTTAGGAGACACCCTTGTATGTTTCTAAAGTAATAATAGTGCTTTAAAGTTGCAGTAAACAACAGATCACTAAAAGAGTAGACATTTACTTCTTAAGATTTAGTAGTGTAGCATTATTTTGTGATATTTCTGATTAATTTGGTGTATTTATTCTTTACTCGCTTTGCAATTGCATAAAAGTATCGATATGGATATCCACGTGTTACAAGTCGCAACTCCGCTGAACGAGAAGTCTTTTAGCCATATTTAGCCGCTTATTGAATATTTTTTACATCAAATTATTTTTTGTAAGTAGCTTATAGACCTAGTAAGGATCGTAGTTTATTCTGAATTGAGACAGCGAAATTTGAAAGTTAATTAATACGTAAGTGTCCATAGATTACCGTTCGTAAATTCCCGCATTTGTCTTTGTCATACGATCGTTATATATCGAACCTAGGTAGCGTTAGTATAGTATAGGTTATAATATTTTCAGCGATCGGTAAAATCTATTAAACTTGTTGAACTTCGTTGGCATTTAAATTGTACTTTTAACTAAATACATATACCGACTTAGATTACAAACTTAACATAATTAATTAATACATAACTGATACGGAAGTTATATAAAGGGAACTCGGAGATAATTAATACTTCACACTAAAAAATATATATCCCGTTATAACTGTGTTGGGAGATAAGTTAGGGTTATAAACTGAAATTGAAATTTTATTTAAATTAAAGGAAATCATGACTCAGACCAGAGCAGCAAAACAAAAGGCTCAAGCTAATGGAAGTGCTGTGGCTCAGAGGAGAACTGAGGGGGGCAGTTGCCTTCTGAATCACAGCCTTCTAAAATGCACAGCTTGCATGATGTTTGTGGACATTCAGGTACGGGACATGATATTGCCATGGGGGATGTCTTTGTGTGTGCGCGATGCAAGGAGTGTAGCGAAATCAGGCAACAACTCAGCGTTCTTATGGGCATATATGAGAGCTTGAAGGACAGGGTGGATGCCCTCGAAGGAACTAAATTGAGGGGCCCATCAAGCTCTCAGCTGCCCACATCAACGCCAAAGTTTGCACTTGGTCATCATGAAACACAGCGGCAACCCCCAAGGCAGAATGCGCTGGTCCCAAAGGAACTAGTAGTTGTTGGTGACTCTATTGTCAGGGAAATGGGGACATGCTTTGTAAAAAGGATAGGTGGAACAGGACCAGGGTATGTCTGCCAGGGGCAAAGGTTGATGACGTTGTAGAGCAGATATCATCTTTTAAGGGCACAAAATGTGATATAGTTGTACAACTTGGCACTAATGATATCAAGAGTAGGAGACCGGCGGAATTACTTGACAAGTACAGGTCACTGATGAAAAAAAGCCGTGAAATCGGGTTGAATTTGAAAGTGTCTGCAATTCTGCCCAGACACAATAGGAGGGAGTATATGATGACAGCCTTGTCGATCAATTCGGCCCTGGAAAGATTGTGCAAGGCTCAAGGGCTAGAATTTTTTTCAGCCTGGACTGTACTTGTTAACAGGAGAGATTGCATCTACAGAGATGGGATACACTTAAATAGGAAGGGTGCAAGAATATTTGCTGATGCTATAGAGGCAGTGTTAGGTGGGTCGGAAAACTGCTAGCTTGGGGGGATACAAAGACGAATAGATTAACAGTAGCCACTGGCAGAGGTGAAAGACATTCTTGCACTGATTCTATTGGAATGAGCAGAAGCCTGAGGAACAAGATGCAGGATATTTCAGAGACTGCCGGGAGTCATTGCAGTACAAGTAAACACATGGGTTGTGTTAGGGTAGCTAAGAAAACGAACAGGTGCATGTATACTTCCGTGTACACCAATGCTAGGATTTTAGTAAATAAATTTGATGAATTTGAGGTATTGCTCAAAACATCAAAGGCAGATATTGTTGGGATATCAGAGACTTGTTGTCACACAGATATAAGGAATGCAGAACTGGAATTTGGGGAGTACACCGTCTACAGAAAGGATAGACTGGATAGGAAGGGAGGAAGGGTTATGCTATTAGTTAAGAAATACATAAAATCCATGGAAGTGAAGCCAGTGGACATCGCTGGACAGTGCAGTGTCGAGTCAGTTTGGTGACATAAGCATTGGGAGATCAAAATTGAGAGTAGGAGTGTGCTATAGGCCTAATGACTCTGATGAGTATAATAAGAAACTGTACAGAGAAATAGAGTGGGCCAGTAAATCAGAGAGTCTTATAATGGGAGATTTTAATTTCCCAGATATTGACTGCAGTTTGGGGGCTGGTCACTCACACACTAGCAAAGCTTTTGTGGATTTATTGGATGATTGTTTTCTATATCAGCATTTTCGGGAGGCAACTAGAGGGAGTAATACTCTTGATTTGATTATCAGCAGTGATTCTTCATGCATTAAGAATCTGCAGATAAAGGAACCACTAGGTGGCAGTGATCGCAGTGTGCTGAAGTGGGATTTACTCAAAGAGGTAACTACCATTAGGAGTACAGGGAAGGGTTATTCCTTTCGTAAAGGCGACTACGATGGACTGAGACAGTATTTAAATTCTATACAGTGGGACCAACTGATGATGTTACCAACAGCAAATGCAAAATGGGAAGCATTCAAAGAACTTATCTTGGAAGCTACTAGGCTTTACATACCAACTAAGAAATATTGTTCAAGGTTTAGGCCTAAATGGATGTCAGATGAACTGATGAGGCATATGGCAGAGAAGAAACATGCATGGGATACATACAAATTAACACATGACACAAAAGCCTATGATAGATACAAGTTGATCTGTAACCAAGTTACAAAGGAGGTTAGGCAGGCGAAGGCAGAGTACGAGAAATCTTTGGCAAGGGATGCAAAGAAAAACATCAAAGAGTTCTTTACTTATGTAAACTCTAGAAGGAAGGGGATGAATCAGATTGGTCCACTTGATATCGATGGGTCAACTGTTGATGATCCTGCTCAGGTAGCTAACAAACTAAATGAATATTTTGCATCGACATTCACACATGAGGAGTTATTTAGCGAGGGGAAAGCCAGGGGTGTATTCAACTCTAGCAGTAAGCTAGAGAATCTTGTAATAACTGAGAGTAAAGTGGAGGAGAAATTGTTGAAGATAAACACAAGAAAGGCACCTGGGGTGGATGGGATCTATCCAGTTATATTAAAGGAGGCAGCAGAGGAAGTAAGCAAACCCTTAGCCATAATTATGAGAGCGTCCTTGGACTCAGGGGAGGTACCCGCAGAATGGAGACGTGCAAATGTGACCCCAATTCACAAAGGAGGATCAAAGGCTGACACAAGCAATTATAGATCTGTGAGTTTAACTTCTGTTCCAGGAAAATTAATGGAGGCACTAGTTAAAGAAGCACTGCAGGATCATTTAGACAAGACTTCAGTTATAGCTCGGACACAGCATGGTTTTGTTAAGGGGAAGTCTTGCCTGACCAATTTGATTGGATACTATGATGCAGTCACAAAGGAACTGGATGCAGGGAATAACTTTGATATTATATACTTGGATCTTAGAAAGGCTTGTGATACTGTTGCACGTGGAAGACTGCTGCACAAATTGGAGCAGTGTGACATTGGAGGCAAATTGCTGCTGTGTATAAAGGGGTGGCTGAGGGGGAGAAGACAGAGAGTGGTAATCAATGGCACTGCTTCTCGCGGACTAATGTTATTAGTGGAGTCCCTCAGGGTTCAGTGTTGGGTCCATTATTGTTTTCTGTATTCATAAATGATATTGATGATTGTATATCAAGCTTAATGTCGAAGTTTGCAGACGATACAAAGGTAGGCAGGGTTGTCAAGTACACTACTGACACTATGCTGCTGCAACAGGATCTGGAAAGGTTGAGCAGATGGGCTGAGAGGTGGCAAATGAAGTTTAACATTGACAAATGTAAAGTACTACACATGGGAAACAGCAACCCCAGAGCAACGTATCAACTCTGTGGTACTACACTGACAGTTGGAGGAAATGAAAGGGACCTGGGGGTGGTTGTGCAGGCAGATATGAAGTTCTCTGAGCAGTGCAGACGGGCTGCAAGAGTAGCTCATGGTGTATTGTCAATGATATATAGGAATTGTTCTAGCAGGGATAAGGAGGTGATTATTCCCTTGTATAAGGCAATGGTCAGGCCACACCTAGAGTACTGTATACAGGCCTGGAGGCCTCATTTCAAGAAGGATGTAGAGCTGCTGGAACGAGTACAGAGAAGGGCAACAAGATTAGTGAATGAAACAAAGGGGTGCTATTACGAAGAAAGGCTTAAATTTTGCAAATTACAGTGTCTGGAGACTAGGCACCAGCGAGGTGATCTGATAGAGGTGTATAAAGCATTGAATGGTTTGAGCATGCTCAATTCTGATGGGATTCTTCCTCTCGCTCAGAATAATCACCTGAGAGGGCATAAATTCAAACTGAGGAAAGACAGATGTAGGATAGACGTGCGGAAATTTGCCTTTAGCCAGCGAGTGGTTGGTTGGTTGATTGGTGGAACAGACTTCCATCCCTTGTCGTGGAAGTTGATAGCCTAAATAAGTTTAAGGCTCAGCATGACAGGTATTTTGAACGAACAGAGGGGTGAAGGGGTTTTTTTTTTTTTTTTTTTTGGCTGATGCTGCATAAGCTTGCTTTCTTGCATCAAATGCCTCTACTAATGCTAATGCTAAGATCGGTTTATACATTTATACATATTTATACATTTTATACGTTTATACATTTTTAAAAAATGTTATTTTTTTTTATTAAACATTTAAAACAAGTGAAGCGCTTACTTTGTACCCATAACCCTCGGGGCTCACATCTAGTGAGTATGAGCTTGGCACACCTAGGATCCTGAGCTGGATATCATCATTCTTCTCTTTCTTGGTGATTCCCTTCTACTTTTCTTGCTCTCTCCCCCAAAGCACAAAGAATGTTTGAATCACAGGATATTGTTGGTCGTTAATGAACTCACCAAAAATTACCTCTAACTTGAAAAAAAAAAAAAAAAAAGTACCCAAAGTTTTCAACATTCATTGTATAACACTGACGTCAGTATTTTACAATGTCAGTGTCATAATTCAAACAAATTCATATTCCATGAAGGAGTCTATTTTTTTCGCTATCTATGATGAGAACATAGTTCCTGAAGCTAACGCCCCAACTTGGATGCCGAGTAATTCTGGAAACCAGAAAAATCCTTTTATTCATAAATCATCTTAACGATCTTGCAATTGGTACGTTGACCCGGTTCACAATGTAATAGTCGTGAAAATATGCATATAATGCGTACAAATACGTATATAATACATAGTGACTTCATTCATCACAAATGTTTCATGTGGAGGTTGAATACCAAGAGGATACAATAGAATTATTTCACGATAAGGGCCTTCGTGAGTAACACAGTTGGTAGGATCGCCGTCCGCCCACACCGGGTGGAAAAGACCTGAGTTCGAGTCTAGTCGATGACGTTACGAATTTTTATGGGTCTTTTTCACAACATGGCAAAGTTGGTCGGTCTCAGGCGAGGGCAGCATGGTTTTTTCTCCCAGAAACTCGGGTTTTTCGTCCAGCAAGCAGAAAATTGACCACAAAACACACAATTTATAGGCAGTATAACTCCTCATAAATCCAGAGGAGTCAACAATCTCCTGTCCAAAAAAAAAAAAAGAAAGAATGGTTGCTAGTAGTAGCAACCAACCTCATAGATAGCACCATTGGTATAATCGCAGCCTCCCCCCCCCCGGGTGATAAGACCTGATTTCAAATTCCATCAATGATGACAGAATTTTTTTTTTTTTTTCTACAATGTGACTGAATTAATCGACTTCAAGCGAGAGTAGCATTGGTTTTCTTTATTGTTTTCCATATTTTTTCCAGAACTCGAGTTTTTCGTCCGGCAAACAGCAAATAGACCACAGAACACAATACACAGACATATACTTTACTTGACAGAACATACCGGTAATTAGCATTAGCATTAGCATTAGTAGAGGCATATGATGCAAGAAAGCAAGCTTATTCAGCATCAGCTAGAAAAAAAAAAAAAAAAAAAAAAACCTCTCCCATTTCACCCCTCCGTTCGTTCGAAATACCTGTCCAGTTGAGCTTTAAATTTGTTTAGGCTATCAACTTCAACAACAAGTGATGGAAGTCGGTTCCACCAACCAACCACCCGCTGGCCAAAGGCAAATTTCCGCACATCTATCCGACATCCGTCCTTCCTCGATTTGAATTTATGCCCTCTGAGGTCATTATTCTGAGAAAGATGAAGAATCCCATTGGCATTGAGCATGCTCAAACCATTCAAAGCCTTATACACCTCTATCAGATCACCTCGCCGGTGCCTAGTCTCCAGACTCTGTAATTTGCAAAACTTAAGCCTTTCTTTGTAAGAGCAACCCTTTGTTCCATTCACTAATCTTGTTGCCCTTCTCTGTACTCGTTCCAGCAGCTCTACATCCTTCTTGAAATGAGGCCTCCAGACCTGTATACATACTCAAGATGTGGCCTAACCATTGCCTTATACAAGGGAATAATCACCTCCTTATCCCTGCTACAAAAATTCCTGTATATCATTGACAAGACACCATGAGCTACTCTTGCAGCTCGTCTGCACTGCTCAGAGAACTTCATATCTGCCTGCACAATTACCCCCAGGTCCTTTTCATTCTCCACCACTGTCAGTGTAGTACCGCAGAGTTGATACATTGCTCTGGGGTTACTGTTACCCATATGTAGTACTTTACATTTGTCAATGTTAAACTTCATTTGCCACCTCTCAGCCCATCTGTTCAACCTTTCCAGATCCTGTTGCAGCAGCATAGCGTCAGTAGTGTCCTTAACGACCCTGCCAACCTTTGTATCATCTGCAAACTTAGACATTAAACTTGATATCCCATCATCAATATCATTCATAAACACCGAAAACCACAATGGACCCAACACTGAACCTTGAGGAACTCCACTAATAACATTAGTCCACGTTGAGCAGTGTCCATTGATTACCACTCTCTGTCTTCTGCCACTCAACCATCCCCTTATCCATAGCAGCAATTTGCCTCCAATGCCACACTGCTCCAATTTGTGCAGCAGTCTTCCATGTGCAACAGTATCAAAAGCCTTTCTAAGATCCAAATATATAATATCAAAGTTATTCCCTGCATCCAGTTCTTTTGTGACTACATCATAGTATCCAATCAAATTGGTCAGGCAAGACCTGCCCTTAACAAAACCATGCTGCGTCTGAGCTATAACTGAATTCTTGTCTAGATGATCCTGCAGTGCTTCTTTAACCAGTGCCTCCATTAATTTACCTGGAACAGAAGTTAAACTAACAGGTCTATAATTACTTGTGTCAGCCTTTGATCCTCCTTTGTGAATTGGGGTTACATTTGCACATCTCCAGTCTATGGGTACCTCCCCTGAGTCCAAAGAAGCTCTCATAATTATGGCTAGGGGTTTGCATACTTCCTTTGCTGCCTCCTTTAATATAACTGGATAGATCCCATCCACCCCAGGTGCCTTTTTTATGTTTATCCTCAACAATCTCTCCTCCACTTTCCTCTCAGTTATTACAAAATCATCCAGCTCACTGCCAATGTTTACTTTACCTACATCATTCTCCTTCCTGAATAACTCCTCATGCGTGAATGTAGATGCAAAATACTCGTTTAGATTGTTAGCCACCTGAGCAGGATCCTCAACTGTTGAACCATCAATATCCAGTGGACCAATCTGATTCATCCCTTTCCTTCTCGAGTTCAAGTATGTAAAGAACTCCTTTCTGTTTTTCTTTGCATCCTTTGCCAAGGATTTTTCGTAGTCTGCCTTTGCCTGCCTAATCTCCTTTGTGACTTGGTTACAGACCAACTTATATCTATCATAGGCTTCCATGTCACCCATTAATTTGTATGTATCCCATGCATTTTTCTTCTCTGCCACATGTCTCATTAGTCCATCTGACAACCATTTAGGCCTAAACCTTGAACAATATATCTTAGTTGGTATGTAAAGCCTGGTAGCCACCAAGATTAGTTCCTTGAATGCTTCCCATTTTGAGTTTGCTGTTGGTAACATCATCAGTTGGTCCCACTGTATAGAATTTAAATACTGTCTCAGACCATCATAGTCGCCTTTACGAAAACAAAAACCCTTCCCTTTACCTCTGATGGTAGTTACCTCCTTGAGTAAATCCCACTTCAACACACTGTGATCACTGCCACCTAGTGGTTCATTTATCTGCAGGTTCTTAATGCATGAAGAATCACTACTGATAATCAGATCAAGAGTATTGCTCCCTCTTGTTGCCTCACGAACATGCTGATGTAGAAAACAATCATTCAATAAATCCACAAAAGCCTTGCTAGTGTGCGAGTGACCAATCCACAAATTCCAGTCAATATCTGGGAAATTAAAATCCCCCATTATAAGACTCTCTGATTTACTGGCCCACTCTATTTCCCTGTACAATATATTATTATACTCATCAGAGTCATTAGGCCTATAGCACACTCCTACTCTCAATTTTGATTTCCCTATGCTTATGTCACACCAAACTGACTCGACACTGCCCTGTCCATCGATGTCAACTGGCTTCACTTCCTTTGACTTTATGTGTTTCTTAATTAATAGCATAACCCCTCCTCCCCTCCTGTCCTGTCTATCCTTTCTATATACATTGTATTCCCCAAATTCCAGTTCCGCATTACTTATATCTGTGTGACACCACGTCTCTGATATCCCAACAATATCTGCCTTTGATGTTTTGAGCAATACCTCAAATTCATCAAATTTATTTACCAAACTCCTAGCATTGGTGTACACGCAGGTATACATGCACCTGTTTCTATTCTTAGCTACCCTAACACAACCCATGTGTTTACTTGTAACGCAATGACTACCAGCAGTCTCTGAAATATCCTGCATCTTGTTTTTCAGACTTCTGCTCATTTGAATAGAAGCAGTGCAAGAATCACTTCCACCTCTGCCAGTGGCTACTGTTAATCTATTAGTCCTTGTATCCCCCCCAACTAGCAGTTTTCCGACCCACCTAACACTGCCTCGACAGCATCAGCAAAAATTCTTGCACCCTTTCTATTTAAGTGTATCCCATCCCTGTAGAAGCAATCTCTCCTGTTAACAAGTATAGTCCAGGCTGAAAAAAATTCTACCCCTTGAGCCTTGCACAATCCCTCCAGGGCCGAATTGATCGACAAGGCTCTCATCATATACTCCCTCCTATCGTGTCTGGGCAGAATTGCAGACACTTTCAAGTTCAACCCTAATTCACGGCTTTTTTTCAACAGTGACCTGTACTTGCTAAGTAATTCCGCCGGTCTCCTACTCTTAATATCATTAGTGCCAACGTGTACAACTATATCACCTTTTGTGCCCTTAAAAGATGATATCCGCTCTACAACGTCATCAACCTTTGCCCCTGGCAGACATACCCTGGTCCTATTCCACCTATCCTTTTTACAAAGCATGTTCCCCGTTTCCCTGACAATAGAGTCACCAACAACTACTAGTTCCTGTGGGACCAGCGCATTCTGCCTAGGGGGCTGCCCCTGTGTTCCCTGATGACCAAGTGCAAGCTCTGGCGTTGATGTGGGCAGCTGAGAGCTTGATGGGCCCCTCAATTTATTTCCTTCGAGGGCATCCACCCTGTCCTTCAAGGTCTCATAAAGGCCCATAACAACGCTGAGTTGTCGCCTGATTTCCTTGCACTCCTTACATCGTGCACACACAAAGACATCCCTCTTGGCAGTATCATGTCCCGTACCCGACTGCTCCGCAAACATCAAGCAAACAGTGCATTTTAATAGACTGTGATTCAGAGGGCAACTGCCCCCCTCAGTTCTCCCCTGAACCACAGCACTCCCATTAGCTTCAGCCTTTTGCTTTGCTGCTCTGGTCAGAGTCATGATTCCAATTTAATTCAATTAAATTTAAAACAAAAATTAAATCCTTAAGTTATATCCCAAAACAGTTATGTTATATATATATATATATATATATATATATTTTTTTTTTTTTTTTTTTCGGTATCTAGTGTTCCCTTTATACAACTTCCGTATCACGTGTATGTTATAAACGGCACAATATGTCCTAAGTCGCTGATGCACCTGTTGTATTGGATTTTTCGGAGCATCGGCACCTATGAGGGCCATTAAAATACCATTAAAAATACTCCACGAGGAAGATTCCAAGTTGGAAGAATAAGAATAAGAAAGTTGCTAGATTACTTGAGCAGAAAAAGGCAGCATTGAAAAGTTACAGAGCAATAAAAAGTACTGAAGCCTATAACAGATACAAATTGATCTGTAATAGCGCCATGGTGACTATGGGCTAGGAGTGTAGTAAATAAATTGATGAAATTGTAGTCATTCCTGAGCTGGATATCATCATTCTTCTTTTTCTTGGTGATCCCTCCCCTCTTCTCTCTCTCTCTCTCTCTCTCTCGGAATACTTTAGAAAATTTTTTTTTGCCTGGTGCAGCATAAGCCTCAGGCTTCCTTGCACCATATAACTAATAATAATAATAATATTAATAATAATAATAATAAGAAGAAGAAGAAGAAGAAGAAGAAGAAAAGGTTAGGCTAGAAAAGGAATATTATAAGAAATCGCTAAGTAATTCCGCCGGTCTCCTACTCTTAATATCATTAGTGGCAACGTGTACAATAATATCACCCTTTGTGCCTTAAAAAGATGATATCTGCTCTACAACGTCATCAATCTTTGCCTCCGGCAGACATACCCTGGTCCTGTTCCACCTATCCTTTTTACAAAGCATGTTCCCCGTTTCCCTGATAATAGAGTCACCAACAACTGCTAATTCCTGTGGGACCAGCGTATTCTGCCTTGGGGGTTGCCGCTGTGTTGTGTGATGATCAAGTGCAAGCTCTGGCGTTGATGTGGGCAGCTGAGAGCTTGACGGGCCCTCAATTTAGATCCTTCGAGGGCATCCACCCTGTCCTTCAAGCTCTCATATAGGCCCATAACAACGCTGAGTTGTCGCCTCATTTTCTCACACTCCTTACATCGCGCGCACACAAAGTCCTTTGCAGTCCCCCTTGGCAATATTATGTCCCGTACCTGATTTATCCACAAACATCAAGCAAGCAGTGCATTTTAAAAGGCTGTGATTCAGATGGCAACTGTCCTCCTCAGTTCTCCCATGAGCCACAGCACTCCATTTAGTTTGAGCCTTTTGCTTTGCTGCTCTGGTCTGAGTCATGATTCCGATTCAATTTCAGTACAAAATAATAACCCTATACTTGTATCCCAACGCAGTTGGAACACTATACGATATATATATATAATTTTTTTTTCAGTATCAAGTATTAACTTCGAGTTTCTTTATATAACTTCCATATCAAGTTATGTATTAATTAATTATGTTACGTTCGTAAATTCTTAGTCGTTATATGTATTTAATTAAAAGTACAATTTAATTGACAATGAAGTTCAACAAGGTTAATAAATTTTACTGATTACTTGATAATATTACGTACTATACTATACTAAGCTAAAGCTATCTAGTTCGGGATATAACGTTGTATTGTACATTTGTATAACAATGGTGGCAAGTTAAAGCTAGACACTTAAATATTAATTAACTTCCAAAATCTCGCTGTCTCAATTCAGAATAAATCTAGGATCTTGCCTAGGTCTATAAGCTACTTACAGAAAATAATTTAATATAACAATTGGTCAATAAAGCGTCTAACTATAGCTAAAAAACTTCCGGTTCGCCGGCTCTGCAAAATTTGTAAAACTTGGATTGGATACCCTTACCCACTGATACTAAGTAAAAACCTACAAAATCTCTATCTAATTTAAAGTTTAAACTAAGTGGCTAGGAATTCAAGCCAATTTAAGTTAATAAAACAGAAAAAACTTCTCTATGTTCCTCAGCCGTAAAAACTTCGCCTGCGCAAGGCTACTCTCACATCTCTATAATCAAGCAAACTAAAGCCAGTAGTGGAGGAAAGGGATTTGGATGTTACGATATAGTCAGACACGAAGTTCTCAAAGCATTGTAGATGTTGCGAGGAAGGCCCATGGTGTCCTATCCATGATTTATCGAATAATTGTTAGTAGAGATAAGGACGTGATAATCCCATTATATAAGGCTTTTGTTAGACCACACTTAGAATACTGTGTTCAAGTATGGAGACCGCACCTAAAGAAAGACATAGTGCTTCCTGAAAGGATCCAAAACGGCTAACTCGCCTGATGACATCGGTAAAAGGGCGTCCATATGAGGAAAGACTGAATATATGGGTTTCAGACTTTGGAACTAGACTCCTTAGAGGAGACTTGATTGAGGTGTTTAAGGCTCTGAGAGGAAAAAGTAAAATGAACGAGGACGAAATTTTCACGGTTATAAATGATTCAGAAACTAGGGGCCATAAATTCAAGGTACGGGCTGATTTTTAGACTGGATTGCAGGAAGTTTTATTTTAGCCAGCGAGTTGTAGTTACTTACATGGGTGGTAGAGGCTGACAGTTTGGGGAAATTCAAAGGTCAGCTGGATAATTACCTATGGGAAGAGAGAAATGCGTAGGTTGTCTATTTATATTTCTCTTATTAATTATTTATTTATTTATTATTTTATTTTTTGGCTTAAGCATAGGCTTCCTTGCACCATGTGGCCATTGCTAATAGTAATACTAAGGCCACAAGTTGCAAGTCCCAGTTTCCGGGAGAAAAAAATCATGCTACCCTCGCCCGAGACTGACTAACTCAGCCACGTTACAAGAAAGACTCATAAAAATTCCTTCTGTCATCGATGGGTTTTGAACTCAGGGCTTTGTTCTAACTGGTTTGGTAGAGGACAGCGATCCTACCACTCACGAGGACATCGAATTTGTATTTAAACGACCGCTACATGTTTATTTTAATGATTAAATTTGATTTTTTTTTAAATTTATTTTATTAAATATTTATTGTTGATACTAAGAATAGGCAATGATTTTATGACATTATTTCTTATTCTTTCCATCTCATTATACAGGCGATATTGTTGTTCCCTATCTCTCTTCCTCTTCTTCACTAATACACAGGGGCGAGCCGTCCCGAGGGTAAAAGGGGTACACTGCACCCGGGCCACAATGGGTGCCTGAAAACCTGAAACTTACATACACATATGAAGAAAATTTTAAAGGAGGCGGAAAATTTCATTTGGCACCCGGGCCCAACATACCCTAGGAACGCCCCTGCTAATACATATAATATCTTTTTTTTCATTATTAACATTCCGCACTTTCTCCACCTTTTCTTATCCTGATTAAACTAAATAAAGAGAAAAATCTTCATTGCAATCTAAAATTAGATGACCCCATACAAAGTAAAAGGTATTTACAAATAAAAAAATTAAAATAACAGTGAGGGAGACAACTCCACACCTCCAGTTTTTAATTCACTTGACAATTAATTCCACAATAAGAGTCAAAACCAAATGTTTGCAAGTCGGATAAAAAAAAAAATACACGAATATGCTTAGTCCAACTGTTGTCGTTGCATTGATAAGGACTTCTTTTCTATAACTTTTGTTAGATGCAAATTTGTGAAGCTCAGCATTAAGTTTATAGTCCTCAGATACCATTAGAAAGAGAGGAAATGATCCGTCAGGAAAAGTCTTGTATTGTGGCGGGGACAGTCTTGAAGCAGTCCGCAAGATTGGGAGAGGAATTCTCCAGTAGCATGAATCCCGTATGGATGACTCAGAAATAAGTCCTGGAACCATGTAGCCAATATTCAGATGCAAATGAGGAGCTTTTTGGTTTTTAGAGTGGCCAAAGCCCATACTTCCGATTCTGATGTATTTCTTAATGATTCCAGGATTTCTAACATGCAGCAGATTTTGTTTTCTTGTCCAAAGCAGACTCGAGCCTGGAGGCAATTTTATCCAGCTGAGTGTTGAAACGAAGCTCAGAGTCGAACATCACACTTAAATCAGAACGAGTAGTTACAACTGGGATTTGGGTGTTACCAAGAGTCGGGGCGATTACTGTGGGATTGATCTGCAGAGAGAATGTCATCATCTTGGTCTTCTCAGGGTCTTGTCAGGCCAAAGTGCTAACGAAACGATGCAATTTTCCTTAAATTATTGTTAGTAATAATCTAATGAATCGTATTCGCCATATAGTGCAAGGAAGCCACAGGCTTTTGCAGCACTGGCAAAATGAAAAAAAAAAAAAAAAAAAAAAAAGCCAACCAAGCAGATAAGAAAACACAAATTATAGGCTTCCCTCCTCACACAGGTAAGTATCCAGTTGACCTTTGAATTCATTCAAACTATCAGCCTCAACTAACTGCGAGGGCTATTGTTCCAGCTATAAACGACTCGCTGGCTAAAAGAAAACTTCCTACAATCTAATCTAAACCCCAACCCCTGTTATAATTTGCATTTATAACCTCTAGTTCTGGAATTATTTAGAACAGTGAGATTCCACCTTCATTCATTCATTTTACTAATCCCTCTCAGAGCCTTATAAACCTCAATTAGTCACCTCTGAGGTGCCTGGTTGCCAAACTCTGTAGCCCACATAATCGGAATCTATTCTCATACGGTTGTCCTTCTGCTTCTCTCGCAATTAGAGTTGCTCGTCTTTGTACCCTTTCAAGAACGGGCTAATGTGGTTAATGGACAGAATGCAGGGCCTAGGTAAGCAGGGCAATAGGTGGCACCAGTGTCTTGGGGCGCCGAAATTCTAACTTTTTATTATAATAATATTTAATAAAAGTATCTCAAGGGCGTTAAATACATTTCTGCCTAAGGACCTCAGACCACCCAAGGCCGCGTCTGTCAGAATGTGGTTGGGACTGGCCGCAAATGGGATAAGAATCTTAAGGTCATCGGCGTAGAAGATAACTTGTTGGTTATTCCGTACCAGTGGGAGTATAATTGCCGTGATTAACAATCCAGAGGGGGATGCACCCTGGGGGATTCCAGCGGTAACAGTCCTCCAATAGCATCTTCCTCCTATGTCAAATCGCAACATCCTTTTGCCAAGGAGAGTGGAGAGAAAGCGCAGAATGTCTCTTGATGTGATAGTATAATTCTAAAAGCCACAACAGAGAGGAGATATCCACAGCGTCAACTGCAGTCTCTATATCTAAGTGAGGTATGGCTAATTCCTGATTGCTGTCGAACGCTTATAATATGGCGTTTGTTGACGGGGAGGAGGTTTTAGTTGACGATCGTTGTGAGAGAGAGAGAGAGAGAGAGAGAGAGTAATGAATCTAACTAATATAATCTAACTCTACAATAGGGTACTGTATAATGGCAGCTAATGTGAATCACAGTTTTCGATTTTAATAAAACAGCATATGAGGAGGAATGCCTCTTATGCCCTTGGAATAAATTTTTAAAGGGATATAAAAAGTATAGGACAGACCAGGATAAGGCCAAGTAGGCACTGGCCTATGAAAGCCAAGGTTTATGGGGCGCCATGGCCGGCAGCAACTATGAACCACAGCTTCAGATTTTAATACAACGACTCCTTTCTCCATTTTTGCTCTTGGATGGATTACAATCTGAAAGGGGTATAAAGATGCTGTACAATATTCAACTCTGTTTTACCATATATAAAACGTGAAGCTTAACTACTTTTGTTAGGCAATGGTTTAAAATAACTGTACGTGTATACATTGTACAGTATGTACAGTGTATCATCAAGAAAATTTAAGACTTCAAAAGGTGAGAACTTCTACACTGTTTCTACTTGCATGCGATTGAATCCAGTGTATTCTGAAAGTGATATTCCTCCCAGAAGCCTGGCATTGCATTGATACACCCATTATAGTGCAAGTATGCCGCTAAAGCTTCTATAATGTGTATATAATTATGATTTGTTAATGATTTGAAATTTTATATCAAATCATTATTGTCTAAATAATAATAGACATGGGAATGTCTAAGTGGGTGGTTCTTAAACTTTTTCAGGTGACGGGCACCAGAATTATGCACTATGATTCGCGGAACCCTTTTAACTAGGATCATAATTTTGTCTTGTTTAAAAAAATGACCTAGACCCCCACCTCCAGTTTACGAACCGAATTCAGTTTACAGCAGATCCAGTTTAGCCAGGGTTATGCTGTATAAGTTTATGTCCTGCTGTACCTAAGTTGATGTTCTGCTGTAATAAGTTTATGCATTTATGGAATCCATCAAAAAAAAAAAATAATTAATTAATTAATTCAGAAGCTTCGCAGCATTCCTACAAAACATATGCGGCAACCTAGGGTGCCGCTGCACCCAGTTTGTGAACTACTTGTCTACTAGTCTCAGAAAAAATGTCAAATCCAAAGTTTTGCATTTGAATTTTATAATGAAACATGTTAATCTGTTTTATTTTCACGTATAAAAATATTCGTTAATATTGAAATGTGTTTTAAAAATAAATCGAACTTCCAGTAATTATTTTAATGAAAGGTAACTCCAAACTGTCAAGTCTTTTACAAAAATAACTTACACAGCACTGCAAGTGTCAAGTTATTTCGTATTATTTGTCTACTGAAATCAAGAGAGTCGGTTTAGTGGCATGGTGTTCTCCACAGTGCCTGAACGCACGCTTGCAGGTCACATCCACAATAACTGTGACATTTCGGGATGTTATTGATTGTTCTGTCTGGTTCGCACTTAGTGAACTGGCAACCCGCTCGACGGAATTTAATAAAACGAATAATTCCAAAGACATTAATTACAACGGATCTTTATTGCACAAGAACTGTAGTGTCTTATCTTAGTATTATTACTGTTTTATTGCTGTAAAATACTCTACAATTAGCTATTGATTTAATAAAAACATTATCTATTTAGTAGGGAAAAAAAAGAATGTAATAGTTAGTATCATCACCTGATATTGAGATTCAATATATTGAATCAAGATCATCAAGATTCAATACATTGAATCAAGGTCACTAAGGTTCAATATATTGAATCATCAAGATTCAATATATTCAATCTTCAATTTAATTAAATTCAATTATATATTCAAGTCAATATATTCAATCCTGAGAGATTCAATCATCAAGATTCAATACATTCAATCGTCAGAGATTTAATCATCAAGATTCAATATATTGAGAACTTCGCCATTAATTTCTTTAATATTTAATTCAATTATTACAAAAATACAAAAACAACATTTGGTGTATTAAAGTTGGGTCAGAAATATCAAGAAAATTCCAAACATCAAAAGGCTTGCTATAGGGATGCTGCTTATCCCCCTCCCACCTTATTCAAGTTGTACCTGGAAGTGACTCTGGTGGCTTGGTCTCAAAGATGCAGACTAATGGGATTAGGTATGGATCAAAACACTCACCTTTTAAATCTTTTGTTTGCAGATGACCAGGTACTAATCATGCAGGATTCTGACTATGTGTAAGAAAGCTACTGGAAATAAAAAATAAGGGTTTTGACAATAAACTTCAATAAGACTGAATACATAAATTCCACAGGGGACAGTTTGAATATTAATGGAACACAGATAAATAATGTGAAGCGGTTTAAATATCTAGGAGCTATTGGACGGCTCATCTGAAGATGAGATTGCAAGAAGAATTAATGAGGGAAGAAAGGTCTTGGGAATGTTGGGAATATTATTGCTCCCAGTATTATGGAGCAATAATATTCTTCCAAAAACCAAATGATTAACATATAACACAATTTTCCAGAGTATCCTACTATATGGATCTGAGGTTTGGACTATAAAGGAAAGGAAAAAGAAGAAATTACTAGCTGTCGAGATGGATTTTTGGAGAAGGTCAGCCCGAAGATCTAAATTGGAAAGAGTCAGGAATGAAGATATAAGAACAGCAATGGACGCTCAAAAAAACATCATAGACAGAACGGAACAGAAAAGATTAGGATGGTATGGACATATTATGAGAATGAGGGAAGAGAGGCTAACTAAAAAAAAAAAAAAGCCATGGAATGGACACCCCTAGAAGGGTAAAAGAGAGGAAGACCTAGAAGCACATGGATGGAGGTAGTGAGGGCGGCTATGGAAAAGAGGAAATTGAAGAATGGGGACTGGGATTACAGAAAGAGAGGAGGATATATATAAAGAAAAAAAAGTTAGGTCAAGGATAACCCAAGCACGGTACTAAGTACTATAGGTTCTAATACCTCTGGTGTTTGGGGTTCACATAAAAAAAAAAAAAAAAAAAAAAACCGTTGATACAATGGAAAAATCCAAGAAAAATTTAATACAATTATTACTTTCTCTTTCTGAATATGCCTGAATGTAAAACTATTTCAATTTTTAAATTAAAGTTTTATTCATTACTCTTTTATGCTTCTTCCCTACCTTTATTATAATTATTAAAAGTAATAAATTGAAAAGGATAAAACTGAATCCTAAAAGTGAATGGAAAAGGATAAAAATAAAAATGATAAATAATATCTTTATAAAGTTTACCTGTATTTTGAACGAATAAGTTACTCTTAATTCTAACACAATATTTAATAACATATCGGCCCACCATTGGCTTTAATTATCTATTGTATCCTCGTCCGAACCAATTTTTAGGTGCTTTCGCTTATATATGCATATGCACCAACTGTAGAACCACACTCAATGGTCTTCACCATGTCAGCCGTCCGTCCGCAAGTAATAACTCGACTTCCAGTGCATGGATTTTTCATGAAATTTTATATTTGGGTCTTTTAACATTATATGTCGATCCATTTTCTGTTTCATCACAATCGGACAAATATAAATTCGGCAATTATTATTTCTTTATATATATATATATATATATGTGTGTGTGTGTGTGTAAAAAAATCGTGGGCACCTGATGAGCCATTAATTAACTCTTAGTGTTAGTAGGGGCGAACGATGAAAGGAAGCAAGCTTATACACAAAAAAAAAAGCATCATCTATCCGTCCCCACTTCTCAAGGAAGATGAAGACACAGTAGAATGGCACAATGTGTCCTTCTGCTGTGTCCAAGCACAAGGAATTATAGAGCTCAATATTCGCTAGCAGAGTGAATGTAATCAATATCTCCCTCCCCTCCCTTTCTGGGTGGTAAGGTCTGACTTATGGGCTTTTTCACAACATGGTTGAGTTAGCTGGTCTCAGGCGAGAAATTCATGATTTTACCTCCCGGAAGCAAACAGGCAAATCTACCACAAAATACAATTTACAGACACAATACACTTAACGCCTCACAGCTTTAGTTTCCTTGGCAATTCGATATGATAGTACACCTGTAATTCGATACACATGCTTTTCATGCCCCACTTCGAGCAAGACCCAGGAATATTTCTGAGTATTTCCTTATACTTTTCTCTTATTTCTTTAAAAAAATGTCCTGTTAATATATTTTTTAAAAAGATCGTTTTTCTGAATCCAATACCTTTGCATTGAATTGTAAAACCGGCTATCGCTTTTAGTGCGCGGCATTCTCAAGGTCGAATAAATATCACAGCAAAAGTCCAGAACGGTGTACACCCTCCAACATGGCGGCAAGCAAAACAGTGGAAAATCAGTGATTGACAAGTTGTGACTCATATTTCAACAAACGGACAGGAATAAAGCAGTGATTGGCAGATGCCACAGCATTCCCCGCTCAATGTCCTCCTAGATTGATATGCCTAGGGTGTTTTTCCCACATTTTCTGCTGTTTTTAATTTGAACTCGTTTTCCCATTTTAAAACAGCGGGATGGAAGGATAAACACCCTAACTAAGCGGAGCCCCTCCTCCTCGACGACACAAAACAATCAGAAAAGGGAGGTGCCTTCACCTGTCAATTATCCCCGTCTTCCTCGATTTCTTCGAAGTACCTTCTGGTGTACCTACTATCTGAAGTACCGAAGTACCTACTATCTGAAATTCAGCCGATATCACTATGTAATTATTTACCTGCGTTTACATAGGTCACTTAGTAAAAGGCCTTTTGCTTCGGGTTCCATAATACATGAGGAATATTGTTGCATCTGAAAGAGCAGGACTAAAATATTTAACTGAAATATTTACAAACTATATACAAATATTTCAAATATTTTCAAAATACTAAACTACAGTATTTACAAATATAAAATATTCATTATATACAGAAACGTTACAATGGAACATCAACCGTTAGACAGTGAATCAGGTGCACGAGGTTGGTGAACGTTATGGAGACAATTGTCAATATTAATTGCATTTGTAGTGACGTAATTGCCTCGCTCTCTTCTCCCATTGAATCGAAAAATTATCACTAGGAGGAAAACTTTTTTAATATATAGATAAGATAAATAATAATAGATACTGACCTTCCACAGACTACCATAGCAGCACAAAAAAGATCTCAGCGCCCTCACACGTATTCGTTATAAACTTATTCCAATAGATCGTTTGGTAATCTTTTACTGTACTTGAGCGTTGCAAGTACCCATCATTCCATGCGCTTCAGCTCCGATCTATGCTGTGGTTGTCTCCTTGTTAAAAAAAAACTGTTATTCGATATAATTTAATGAATTTTAATCTATCTGAAATTCTAAATTTTAATCAATCAATATGAAATAATTACTTAAAAATTTAACGCTGTAATAAATGTTACTATAAATTATGTTATTTCATACCGTCCTTCATTAAATACCATATTAGCCTTTCCAGTTTTCAAACTACTGTATAATATTATAGTAATATTGCAAGTTAATATTATAATAATAACACAATTCGAAACCGATTATTAGATAACAATTTCTAATAATTATTTTAAAAAAACTGTCTTATCAGTGAAGCACGAAAACATTCTCATGTGTATTATGTCCATAAATTACGCGTGTTCATTTTCCCCATTTTCCTGTACGAAAAACAAGAGTGGGACAGGGGCCTTAACTAACCTCGGCTGAGACCGATTAACTCAGTTAGTCTATTTTTATATCTACTTTTTTATATATCTTCTTTTATTTTTATACCTTCCTTTGTCTGCGCGTGTAGCACAGTGGTATCGTCACCGTCCTCCCGCATACAGGGTGGAAAAGACCCGCGTTCGAATCCTGTCGAAGACGCGAGGAACTTTAAAGACCTTTTTTCACTCCATGGCTGAGTTAGTCGGTCTCAGGCGTAAATAGCAAGGTTTTTCTCCCCTTCGTCCAGCAAAACAGGCAAATCGACCATAGAACACATGCAATTTACAGACACAAATACGGGTTAATGTATTCGATTCATAAATAAGAAAGATGCACAAAAACTAAAAGCAGCACGAATGAGATTTTTAAGACCATTATTAGGCTTTACAAGACTAGATCATCAAGGAAATTTAGATATTCGTGAGAAATTAAAAGTAGATATCATAGTAAATAACATAAAACGGTATAAAAAAAAATTGGATCAGCCACATAGAAAGAATGAACCCAGACCAGATCTCAAAATTAGCCTTTAACTACACACCTACAGGTGAGAGATGTGGGTTGACCAAGACAACGATGGCGAAATCAAGACATAAGATCCAAGAGCTACAACGGAACAGGTCTGAAAAGACTAAAGCCGAACCAAGTTCATGATGATGAACATTATTTTTATTTATTTATTTCAATTTTATTTTTTTTATTTATTATTTATTTTTTTGGCCGGTGCAGCAAAGATACGGGCGCCTCCGTAGCCAGGTGGACAGGAGCAGCAGTGCGCAGCACACGCTTCTTGATTAGACAGGGGTTCGAGCCCGTGACCACCAAATACGGAGGATGCGGAAAGGTCAGGGAATCACCACCGCATATGCCTGGAGCAATATGGTCTTAGTTCTAATGCTCCTAAAAACTAAACAACAAACAAACAGCAAAGGCCTGTGGCTTCCTTGCACTATTAGGCTAATCCTAAATACTAACATTATAAATATTTATTTTTTTAATACTCTTGTCAGTTCCAAAAAGGTTGCTATACAAAGCTGCCCGCCTTCTATTCTCATCGAACACTCGGGTCCACTACGTTGCATAATTGTACACTGGTGTACAAAATTTAAGGACCAGTCATGTTTTCACCTGTAGCATCTCATGGGTTGTAGCGTTATCATCCATAAACACGAACTCGTGGCCAAATAGCACCTAAGTACAGACGCACATGGGGAAGGATTACCTCAGTACAGTAGCATACACCGGCTACAGTACCGCTTTCCAGTATCTTGAGTTGTGTACGTGCATAAAAGATAACGCTTCCCCAGACGAGAACACCTGGACCGCCATACAGATCCCTTTCAGTGATGTTGTTGTTGTTGTTGTTATTTGGTTTTTAGGAGCATTAGCAACTAAGGCCATATTGCTCCAGGGAGATGCGGTGGTCATTCCCTGACCTTTCCGCATCCTCCGTATTTGGTGGTCACGGACTCGAACCCCGGTCTAATCAAGAAGCATATGTTACACACTGCTGCTCCTGCCCATCTGGCTACGGAGGCGACCCCATTCAGTGATGTTAACGGGGTGATACCAGAGGTGATACTCAAGAGCAGCAAAGCAAAAGGCTCAAGCTGACGGGAGTGTTGTGGCTCAGGGGGGGAGAACTGAGGGGAGCAGTTGCCCTCTGAATCACAGCCTTTTAAAATGCACTGCTTGCTTGATGTTTGTGGAGCAATCGGGTACAGGACATGATATTGCCATGGGGAAAGTCTTTGTGTGTGCGCGCGGTGTAAGGAAATCAAGGGACAACTCAGCGTTGTTATGGGCTATATGAGAGCTTGAAGGACAGGGTGGATGACCTCGAAGGATATAAATTGAGGGGCTCTTCAAGTTCTCAGCTGCCCACATCAATGCCAGAGTTTGCACTTGATCATCACGGAACACAGCGGCAAACCCCAAGGCAGAATGTACTGGTCCCACAGGAACTAGCAGTTGTTGGTGACACTATTGTCAGGGAAACGGGGAACATGCTTAGTAAAAAGGATAGCTGGAACAGGACCAGGGTATGTCTGTCAGGGGCAAAGGTTGATGACGTTGTAGAGCGGATATCAACTTTTAAGAGCACAAAAGGGCACTAATGATATTAACAGTAGGAGATCGGCGGAATTATTTAACAAGTACAGGTCACTGTCGAAAAAAAGCCGTGAATTAGGGTTGAATTTGAAAGTGTCTGCAATTCTGCCCAGGCACGATAGGAGGGAGTATATGATGAGAGCCTTGTCGATCAATTCGGCCTTGGAAAGATTGTGCAAGGCTCAAGGGGTAGAATTTTCTTTCAGCCTGGGCTGTACTTGTTAACAGAAGAGACTGCTTCTACAGGGATGGGATACACTTACATAGAAAGGGTGGAAGAATATTTGCTGATGCTATCGAGGCAGTGTTAGGTGGGTCGTTAAACTGCTAGCTTGGTGGGGGGATAAGGACTAATTGAGTAACAGTAGCCACTGGCAGAGGTGAAAGTGATTCTTGCACTGCTTCTGTTGGAATGAGCAGCAGCCTGGAAAACAAGATGCAGCGTATTTCAGAGAGTGCTAGGAGTCATTGCGGTACAAGTAACCACATGAGTTGTGTTAGGGTAGCTAAGAATAGGAACAGGTGCATGTATTCTTGCTTGTACACCAATGCTAGGGGTTTGGTAAATAAATTTGATGAATTTGAGGTATTGCTCAAAACATCAAAGGCAGATATTGTTGGGATATCAGAGACATGGTGTCACACAGATATAAGGAATGCAGAACTGGAATTTAGGGAGTACAATGTGTACAGAAAGGATAGGAAGATACGAGGGGTTATGCTATCAGTTAAGAAACACATAAATCCAAATAAGTGAAGCCAGTCGACATCGCTGGACAGTGTAGTGTCGAGTCAGTTTGGTGTGACATAAGCATTGGGAGATCAAAATTGAGAGTAGGAGTGTGCTATAGGCCTAATGACTCTGATGAGTATAATAAGAAAGTGTACAGAGAAATAGAGTGGCTCAGTAAATCAGAGTCTTATTATGGGAGATTTCAATTTCCCAGATATTGACTGGAATTTTGTGGGTTGGTCACTCACACACTAGCAAGGCTTTTGTGGATTTATTGAATGATTGTTTTCTACATCAGCATGTTCGGGAGGCAATTAGAGGGAGTAATACTCTTGATCTGATTATCAGTAGTGATTCTTCATGCATTAAGAATCTGCAGATAAAGGAACCACTAGGTGGCCGTCATCACAGTGTGCTGAAGCTCTCAGCTGCCCAAATCAACATCGTTGAATTTACTGAATTTACTCAAAAAGGTAACTACCATATCAGGGGTAAAGGGGAGGGTTTTTGCTTTCGTAAAGGCGACTACGATGGTCTGAGACAGTATTTAAATTCTATACAGTGGGACAAACTGATGATGTTACCAACAGCAAATTCAAAATGGGAAGCATTCAAAGGACTTATCTTGGAGGCTACTAGGTTTTACATACCAACTAAGAAATATTGTTCAAGGTTCAGGCCTTGCATTTCAGATGAACTAATGAGACATGTGGCAGAGAAGAAAATCGCATGGTATACATATAAATTAATGGGTGACATGGAAGCCTATGATAGATAGAAGCTGGTCTGTAACCAAGTCACAAAGGGGATTAGGCAGGCAAAGGCAGATTATGAGAAAACCTTTGCAAAGGATGCAAAGAAAAAAAGCAAAGAGTTCTTTACCTATGTAAACTCTAGAAGTAAAGGGATGAATCAGATTGCTCCTTTACCTATGTAACTTCTTACGGATACTAAGTCATTAAACTTTCTAAATTTCACGCTTACCCGTGACTCGAACAAAATACAATTTAGCATCTATCGAAAACCCACAAACACCGGTATGCTTCTTCATTATAATAGCTACCACCCGTTCACCTACAAAAGATCGATTATCTTTAATCAATTTCTAAATGCCTATAAATATTCAACGACGGATTCTGCTTTGGACTCAGAAATACAAATATTAACTAGCAGATTCTTGAACAGGGGTTATCCCATTAACACAATAAATCGAATTAGGGTACAAGCTAAGGATAGGATAAAAAATACTACACCAATCAGCAATAGTAATATCAAAAAATACTTTATTTCTGTCCCATATGTTGAACAGTGGCACAAACAACTTAACAGATTCTTTAAAGATACCGAATTTAAAATTATAGCTAGGCCTATACGGAAGTTACACACTATACTGAACAATCGCTCGGTTCTTTCCGCGTTCGCAACACAAATTAATGATCTAGTATACAACATTTCTTGCGGTGATTGCGACTCGTCTTACCAGGGTTCGACGCGGTTTTCTCTTAATATTCGGGTAAATCAACACGAAGCCTCAGTTCGTGCTTCTCGGTCAGCAGCGTCAGAATTAGCCTTTCATGCCATAAACGAAAAACATACTTTTTTATTTAACGAGGCCAAAATACTTAACGTTCAACGTAATTATACGCGACTATTAATTGCAGAAACCGTTGAAATTAAATTACACGAGAATTCTGTTAATGTTCGGCGGCCATATTTGATCTCCGATGCGTGGACCTTTACGCGCATGCGCGAAGACATATAATCACTATTTAAGTTGCAGGTTTAGTCTGATCCGGTAATTTTCATTCCTGTGATCACGACAGTCGGTCGAAAAGCATTGTCAGCTTCAGGAAGGAAAATCGTTTTGAATATTTTCGTTAATTCTTTTATTGCGTTAATTTGTATTTTAATTGTTTTGAATTGATTTTGAATTGTGTTAAATTGATTATTTAATTATTTATATTTTACTTTAATTATTTATATTTTACTTTAATGTACCGGTAAGTTGTCGATTTTTTCGTTTTTTCCGTTCTAATTTCTGGAGGGTATCATACGGAAGTGTTCCACGTGCTATATTGAGGTAAACTCCTCTTATTAATTTACTAATATTATTTTCAACGTAGAACATATTGAGTATTACAGCTCTGATTCATACTATCTATGTAACTTCTAGAAGGAAAGGGATGAATCAGATTGGTCCACTGGATATTGATGGTTCAACTGTTGAGGATCCTGCTCAGGTGGCTAACAAACTAAACGAGTATTTTGCATCTACATTCACACATGAGTAGTTATTCAGGAACGGGAATGCCAGAAGTAAAGAAATCGCTGGCAGTGTTCTAGATGATTTTGTAATAATTAAGAGGAAAGTGGAGGAGAAATTGTTGAGGATAAATATAAAAAAGGCACCCGGGGGGGATGGGATATATCCAGTTATATTAAAGGAGGCAGCAAAGGAAGTACGCAAACCCCTAGCCATAATTACGAGAGCTTCTTTGGACTCAGGGAAGGTACCCATAGACTGGAGATATGCAAATGTAACCCCAATTCACAAAGGAGGATCAAAGGCTGATACAAGTAATTATAGACCTGTCAGTTTAACTTCTGTTCCAGGAAAATTAATGGAGGCACTGGTTAAAGAAGCAGTGCCTCCACTGCTTCTTTAACTGGTTATTTTATTTGATTGGATACTATGATGCGATCACAAAAGAACTGGATGCAGGGAATAACTTTGATATTATATATTTGGATCTTAGAAAGGCTTTTGGTACTGTTGCAGATGGAAGACGGCTGCACAAATTGGAGCAGTGTGGCATTGGAGGCAAATTGCTGCTATGGATATAGGGATGGTTGAGTGGGAGGAGACAGAGAGTGCTAATCAATGGTCACTGCTTATCTTGGACTAATGTTATTAATGGAGTCCCTCAGGGCTCAGTGTTGGGTCCCTTATTGTTTTCTGTATTTATAAATGATATTGATGATGGTATATCAAGCTTAATGTCCAAGTTTGCAGACGATACAAAGGTTGGCAGGGTTGTTAAGGACACTACTGACGCTATGCTGCTGCAACAGGATCTGGAAAGGTTGAGCAGATGGGCTGAGAGGTGGCAAATGAAGTTTAACATTGACAAATGTAAAGTACTACATATGGGAAACAGCAACCCCAGAGCAACGTATCAAATCTGTGGTACTACACTGACAGTGGTAGAGAATGAAAGGGACCTGGGGGTGGTTGTGCAGGCAGATATGAAGTTCTCTGAGCAGTGCAGACGGGCTGCAAGAGTAGCTCCTGGTGTATTGTCAATGATATATAGGAATTTTTCTAGCAGGGATAAGCAGGTGATTATTCCCTTGTATAAGGCAATGGTCAGGCCACACCTAGAGTACTGTATACAGGCCTGGAGGCCTCATTTCAAGAAGGATGTAGAGCTGCTGGAACGAGTACAGAGAAGGGCAACAAGGTTAGTGAATGGAACAAAGGGGTGCTCTTACGAAGAAAGAGCTTAAGTTTTGCAAATTACAGTGTCTGGAGACTAGGCAACAGCGAGGTGATCTGATAGAGGTGTACAAAGCCTTGAATGGTTTGAGCATGTTCAATGCTGATGGGAATCTTCCTCTTGCTCAGAATAATCACCTGAGAGGGCATAAATTCAAATTGAGGAAAGACAGAAGATGTAGGATAGATGTGCGGAAATTTGACTTTAGCCAGCGGGTGGTTGGTTGGTGGAACAGACTTCCATCCCTTGTCGTTGAAGTTGATAGCCTAAATAAGTTTAAGGCTCAGCTGGAGAGGTATTTCGAACGAACACAGGGTGAAGTGGAAGTGGTTATTTTTTATTTATTTATTTTACTTTATTTTATTATTATTATTTTTTTGGCTGATGCTGCATAAGCTTGCTTTCTTGCATCAAATGCCTCTACTAATGCTAATATTTATACACCTGCCTATCTACAAATAGCCTTTATTTACAGGAAAAGTAATAATGTGTGCTGAAAACGTTTGTCTTATTACTGTCTTTAATCTCTGTAGGAGTACAAAAACTTTCTTCGATTACCTGGCTTGTTCTAGATCTTCCACTTCCACCACGTAAATCCACTGGCTTTTCCAAAAATAATCCCCCACCCCTGTTTCAAAAATACTCGTATAATTTATTCATATTCTCAAAATGAATTTTTAATACATCTGAGGTGCAAGTTGTTGTTGTTGTTGGGTTTTAGGAGTACCAGCAACTAAGGCGATATTGTTCCGTATACTGTCACTAAATTTCGTGTGTTCTGTAGTGGATTTTCTGTTTTCCTGGATGAAAAACCCGAATTTCGGCGAGAAAAAACCATGTTATCTTCACCTGAGACCGACTAACTCAGTTACGTTGTGAAGAAGGACCATAAAAATTCCTTAAGCCATCGACGGGGCTCGAAGTCTTTTCCCCCAGGTGTAGGGAAGACGGGTTTCTACCAACTGTGCTACTCACATGGGCAAAGTGCAAGTACACAAAATAAATCATCATTTCTTTTACAAGTTTGTGAAAGTTGACTATCTGTATAATCTGTACACCCTAAAATTCTTTCCATCCATTCCATATTCACTATTATGTAGCACAGAGCGGAACGAAAAGTAAAAATAAAATCACTAGTTACAGTAAAACTAGGTTTAATGTTAAATACATTCGATAAACAGTAAAAACAGAATATGTTAGATACATACAGTAACCAGTAATACAAATGCTTTTGGGCTTTATGTTGCCCTTCATCAGTTAACCGTTGGATTGAAAGTTTTGGGAAAGTAGAACTTAAGAGCGTGCAATGGCAGTCGTGAACTGCGTGATTCAACAACTGTGTGAAGTTGAAGTTTGTGGTTGTGATGTATGGGAACGTTGCCATCGTTTGCCAGTCATGAGAATGGTTGTTTCATTAATAGGATGAACACGACATCCTCTGTTTCTGTTGAAGGTAATATCTGGCTATTACCGCGGCGTCGTTAATGGCGAGACCGATAGACAACCATGACATCGCGGCGATTCAAAGAATCGTCCGTTCGGAATGCAGGTCGACGTCGTTGCAGCAAACATTGGCCCTCAGTGAGAAGCTAGGATACATGCTAACACCAGTAGAAATGCATCAGCGACTAAGGCCATATTTCTCCATGTACACGGTCTTAATTTCCGGGAGAAAAAACCATGTTACCTTCACCTGAGACCAACTAACTCAGCCACATTGCGAAAAATACCCATAAAAATTCCTCACATCTTCGACGAGACTCGAACTCAGGCCTTTTCCACCCGGTGTGGGGAGAAGGGCGATTCCACCAACTGTGCTACCCACGAGGGCCGCCCACAATCCACTAATCAGCTAATGAAAGATGCCATCTGGCTTGGTGTAAGGTTCATTGTTCTTGGACAGTACACCAATGGAAAGTTGTACCTTGCATTGACGAGTCACGGTACATGGTCTATCATTCTGACTGCATTGGTGATACGGATGCCTGGAGAAGGCTACTTGCTGGATTGTATCGTCCAACAATGAAGTTTGGAGGGAGCAGTATGATGATGATTTGTGGCAGAACATGACCAAGCACCACGTGGGGAATGTCCAAATATTAATGGTAGGGCAGTGTACATTTGATCGTTTCTAAAATACATTTGTCTGTGATTGGGTGATTCATTTAAGTATCCAACAATAAACACAACAGAAATTCAAAACAAACAAAGCTTTATTAATTACAAACCTAATCAAATATTTACAATTACATGACTCTTTCAAAACATGGGATTGGGTCCTATTCTCAGTAGAACTCTGACTGCTTATGAACATTTTATAGTCTTACGCTTATTTCCTTGTTCTTAATTATTTTTTTCTCAGTAGATTAAAGTCGTCATAACGTAGGTTGTCACCGAATTTTGAAATTTGATTTTCTCTTGTTTTTTTTTTATTCGATAATCATTCACAAGGGGTAATTACTAATTAATTCAGCCCAACGTTTTAGCATTTCTGTTGCCAACTGAATATTAATCACCCATAGAAGCTTCCACTATATTAGAACTCAAATGTTATTTTTAAACCTGTTGATTCTGAATAAACAGACAGCTTCACCATGACAGAAATAGAAAGTAACCAGTATGTTAATATTCAAATGTAAATACAATTATAACTATCTTATCTCGTTTGTTTGTCTTCATAAATAAGACCAAAATTTTCTTCTATGATTATCGAATTCATTCAATTAACCACCATTTTATCTTAAAAACTTAACGTCATATACTGGGACTTCAAAAGAGTTTTTGATCCCGTTCCACATAAAAAGAATGCTGAACAAATTGGAGCAGTGTGTCATTAGCAGCAAATCCCTACTATGTATAAAGGGATGAGTAAGTGGGAGAAGAGAGAGAGTGGTCATCAATTGGGACTGCTCTTCTTCGACTAATATTATTATGGAGTCCACCAGAGTTCAGTGCTATGCTCCTTACTGTTTTCAGTATTTAATAACGATATTGGTAAAGGTTGTAGAGTTTAGGTGCAACAGTAACTTATGCTTGTACATTTGCATGTTCTTTGGTTGATTTGCTGTCTGCCGGAGGGAAAACCGAGTTTCCTAGAGAGAGAGAGAAAAAAAAAAAAAAAACCTTGCTACCTTCGCTGAGACTGACTAACTCAACCACGTTGTGAAAACAGGCCCATGAAAATTCCATCGACGAGACTCGAACTCAGGTCTTTTCTACGAAGTGTGGGGAGGACGGAGATACTACCAACTTCTCTACTCACGAGGTATGATGCTTAAAAATATGGTCACATGACATCAGTACGGCATATGATCTCCTGCAACGGTTAAACAGGCCTGACAGCGGTGAACCTTCCTGGATACAAGGATGTCTATAAGATTCTGTGTCAACAAATCCCATTCTTATACCAGCACAGACCTTAACTCTCCAAGTGACCCATGAGCTGGCTGTCAGCATGCAATGTGACACCCAAGGGCATCCCACACATGTTCGATCGGATTTAAATCTGTTGATCGTGCTGGCCGCGGCAGTCGTTGAACATCTTCAGTTTCAAGATATTTCTCCAACACTTCAGTTCTATGAGCAGTGGCGTTGTCGTTCATGAAGAGAAAATCTAAGCCAACCGCACCCCTAAAAAGTCGTACTTAGGGTTCGAGGATCCGTTATTTCTCGGTACCTGTACGAAGTTACGGTCCTTATCGAAAAGAACAGGGGTACGGCCGTCGATCATTATTCCGCCCCACAGTAGGAACATCACCTCCACCGTAAGTGTGACTTTCTCTGATGTTGGAGGGATGGTGCCTCATTCCTGGTTGTCTCTAGATGAAATAACGTCTAGACTCTTCCTAGGCTAAAACGGGGCTCATCACAGAACAGAATGTACCTCATTTGTCAGGGCTCCAAGTTACATATTCACGGCACCAGTTTCGACGAGCTCTGCGGTGATTTGGAGTTAATGGAATGTATGTATGTATTTGTATAGGGCGCCACCTGGAACGTTAGTTCATTCCTGCTAAGATACAGGACTCTGTAGAAATGGCCAGATATCAACTGGTCGTTTGGCTACCCGGAATCAGCAAGCCGGAAACGCGTCCATCACCACGGGAATGTAGACCAGGGGCTACAAACCAACAGCCAGAAGAGATGGACGCCAAGAGTCGAACAAAGTTTGAGCCAAAGACTCTTGATCAGCGCACTTCAAATTCATCAAATTTATTTACTATACTTGTAGCATTGGTGTATATGCACCTGTTCTTCCTCTTAGCTACCCTAACACAGCACATGTATTTACTTGTTCCATGATGATTTCCAGCAGCTCTTGAACTGCCCAGCATCTTGCTTTATAGGCTTCTGCTCATTCCAATAGAAGCAGTGAAAGAATCACTTTCACCTCTGCCTGTGGTTACTGTTAATCTATTATTCTGTGAATCCCCCAAGCTAGCAGTTATCCGATCCATTTAACACTGCTTCGATAGCATCAGCAAATATTCTTGCATCCTTTCTATTTAAGTGTACCCCATCCCTGTAGAAGCAGTCTCTCCTGTTAGCAAGCACAAACCACGCTGAAAAAAATTCTATCCCATTAGCCTTTCACAATCTCTCCAGGGCCGAATTGATTGACAAGATAAAATTTCGGGGTTAATGGGACAGAAACCACTGGCTCCCTTGTGTAGAGTACCTTTTGAAATGAGTCTTCTTAACACAGTCCGGTTGGAAATGTTTTCACCTTTGGCCATACTCCTAAAAACTGTCTCAACCTCAAGAGACAGTTGATGACGGGACATCGTAGGGTCTTGCGTCTTGCTATTACAGCCAGATAGCGGTTTGTTTTGGTTGAAATGACCTCGGACAACCTTAGTCAACTCTCCTTTTAATGATTCCTCTCTCTCTCTCTCTCTCTCTTGAAGCTGCTTCATAAAAACTATTATTTTTATACCACCTATATAATTAAATCATTCGGGTCTTATGTCTAATGTCTGTTAATTGAGTGTATTCTGTGGTCGATTTGTCTATTTTCCTTGCTATCCTGAGACCGACTAACTCAGCCACAGAGTGAAAAAGGCCCATTAAAGTTCCTCGCGTCATCGACGGGATTCGAACCCGGGTCTTTTCCACCCGGTGTGGGGAGGACGAGACAAAGTGTTCGATGTCTAAAGGCCCCGGGGTTCCCCCCATCCCGTCGTTGTGTATTCTGTTTGTGTATCACAGAACTCTGTGAAGGCCACAGGTTTAAAAAGTGTAAAGTGTGTGTCAGCGTTGTGTAGTGTCATGTTATGTTGTTCTTCTGATCATTTAGCCGTTGGGACCCTAGTGGGACTCCCGTTGCCCACACTTACTCCCGAGGAGGCAGGTCAGGCAGCAGAGGGATCGCTTAAGTACTCTGGCAGGCTCTGCCATCTAATTCCCAAAGATTTCGGTGGCAAGAACCTTAAAAATATATAATAAAAAATAAAAATAAATAAATAAAGTAAAAAAAAGTGACAAGTTAGAGTCTCAAGGAGGGATGGACAGGTAGAAACATGGGGATGATAGGGATGACGACCCGAAACTGGTCAATGGGGACAACCACACCCGGAAAAAAGAGAGGAGTAAGGGATTTGGATTAAAAGTGAACTGGGCTAGAGCACCACGTTCAGGTCGCCAATGTCAACAGTCACTGTCAGGTAATGGATCCATTAATCCAGACATGAAATATATTCAGGAGGCTGGCATTTCATGTTATTTTTGCCTCCTCCGGGTGTTTCTTGCGTCTTCCTTGCCTTATAATGGCCATTGTCTGGAGAGGTCAGGTCCAGTTTAATTGCCTCTAATAGGACTAAGTCAAAGTTAGGAGCTGATGGTCTAAGTTTCCATTTCTCAAGGATTTGGATTAAAAGTGAACATGGTGCATCTTCAAAGGCTGTGCAGGCTCCCGGTCGAAGTACGACACATCCGGTGATCGCTCTTGGTCAACAAAGGTTGACAAGAGCGATCATACAAGTGAAATCAAACTGCCCCCATTGCCAGTTTGATTTCACTCTCATTGTTTAAAGTCAATAATTGGTAGCAGTATATGTCAATTCTCAGTGGGTCCTGAGGGTATTGATCCGTTGGGTAGGTGTTGTTATTCTGAGGTTGCAATTTTAAGTCCAGGGTTTTCAAGTCAAGTGGTTTCAATTCCCTGTGTCTCTCATTGGAAGCATCATTATTTTGTCAGTTCGTCCAAATGGTTTGTCAGTTTCTGGTCAGTTTAGAGTATAGCCATATAGTCAGTTCCATGGCGTGAATTTAAAAGGTCCATGTCAGTGTCCGTCAGCTAACAGTTTGATTTCACTCTCATTGTTTCAAGTTAATAATTGGTAGTAGTGTATGTCAATTCTCAGTGGGTCCTGAGGGTATTGATCCATTTGTTTCAATTCCCTGTGTCTCTCTTTGGAAGCATCATTATTTTGTCAGTTCGTCCAAATGGTTTGCCAGTTTCTGGTCAGTTTAGAGTATAGCCATATAGTCAGTTCCATGGCATGAATTTAAAAGGTCCATGTCAGTGTCCGTCAGCTAACAGTTTCATTTCATTGTCATTGTTTCAAGTCAGTAATTTGATAGTAGTACATGTCGGTTCCCAATGGGTCCCTAGGGTATGCTGTCCAGTAAGTGTTATTTTCAAGGTGCAGAATCAAGTTCAGGGTTGTCACTTTTCAGTTGCCTCTCATTAGGAATATTTATTTTGTTGATCATTTATGTCAGGTCAGTTTGTCTAGGTAGTTTGTCCATTTCCGATCAGTTTAAGTCATATAGTGAATTCTATGGATGCATCAGCAAAGTCCATGCTAGTGCGCTCTGTGGATGGCAATTAATGTCCTGCGTCGGGCAAAAAGCTTTGTGCCTACTTAGTAAAAGCCTTGTACTCTTCTGGTGAGTCGAGATGTGATTCCAGATTCCGCGGGAAGTAAGTGATTGTTGTCATTAACCGGCAGCAAAGGTCCTCATAATGGTAAAGTCAAACATAATGTGGTGCCAGGTCTCTGCCTCCCCGCATGTGCAGCGTGAGTCCTCCATGATCCCAAAGTTGGTTGATTTTGCGTTGAACGATCCTTGGCCGGTCAGTACGTAAGTTGTGAATAGTCCGCGATGGAAGCTTTGGATACACCCTGTCAATACTTGAAAAGAACTTTTTTGTGATTTCGCTTGTTTTTGATGCAGTACATCGATCCTCTCATGACTGCTGCCCTTGGAGTCTAGTTTTTTCTGACCTCTGGTTCGCTGTTCGGTCTATGACGAAATCAAAAAGGTGCTGGGCAATCCCTTGGCAATGTAACATGCCATAAAGCAGCGAATTATCTCAAGGTCCAGAGGGAGGGCCCAGCAAAGACCTGGAGGGCGTGTTTACTGGTTGTATGGCAGGCACGGGTGATGTTGAGTAGTATCGACTGTTGGATTGTGTCCAATATTCTTCGATTTACTGCAGTTGCAGCTTTTCTGAAACAAACAGGAGAAGCGTAAGTTATTGCAGGTAGGAATGTAGTCTTATAATAGAGTGAACAGGGTGCGCTTGTTGAGTCCCCAATCTCGTCTTGTGATTCTGGCAAACAGTGCAGAGTAATTCTTAATCTTTGTTCTTATTTGCTTGAAATGATAGATTACGGTCCAAGATGCCACCAAGATATTTTAGCTGGTTTACCAGTTTGATAGTTGTATTATCAACTTTCTCTGTGGTGGTCTCTGTAGGTTGAGGGTTCCCTTAAGTAAGATGGAGGACGTCTTGGTTGGTTAGATTTTTAAGAAGTATGGTTTGTGTAGATCCTCAATAACTGGTTTGAGACTGGGCCCTGCTGTCTGCAGCAATCGTCAAAATTAAGCATCAGCAAAAGCCTGGGAGTTGACATTACCAAGATCCATAGCCAGAAACTCATCTAAAATCATGTTCCACATGAGCGGCCCCAGAACACCCCTAAGGGTAGTCCCTGCGAACCAGTCTGATCAACTTTTTGTACGGTGCGACCACATTTATTTTTCTCTGCGAGAGGTAGGACTTGATTGTTAGGTAGAGGTTAACTGGGGTGTGGGCGCATCTTAGCTTGGCCAGAACACTCGGCCACCAGATGGTGTCGAACACCCCGGCGAAATCAATAGTTATGACAAGGAAATACTTCTTGTCGCAAATGGATGCAGAATCCAGGAGATTTCTCAGTGTTTTGATGGTGGAATATCCAGGTTTGAACCCAAATTGAGTTGGCATACAGTAGTTATTTTTGCCGCTTCATAGTTTTGGCTAATCCTTTTATGCAGTATTCTTTCAAAGATCTTACTGACAACTGGTAACAAAGCTATTGGGAGATATGAATCCGGTACGTCAGGGAGGGGGGGCTCGGAGGGTTTTTTTAGGATAAGTTTAATATTCGCTGTCTTTCATTCAGTTGGAAAGCTATTAAATAAGGTGAGGAGGAGATTCTGTGTAGTTTCTACTACTTTTTTGATGATTTCTGGCTCCAGTAGATCTGGGCCAGGTCATTTCCTGTTTCTAATTAAGTTGGTGACCTGTTGTAGTTCCTCCAAGTTAAAGAGCGGTTCTTGTTCTGTCATGGTGCGCAGACAACTGCTTCCATAGTGCCAAGATGACACTGCGTTACGCATTGTCAACATGCCACCTCCGGCTTTGACTGCACAGCTTCAAGTCGTCCGACTACCTGCCATCTCAAAGAATCGTCTAAGCGATGATGACTTGCCATCCTGAGTACTGGAGATGTGGCTAACCCAGTCTAAAAATTGATGTGGTTGCAACACGTGTCTATAGGCATGAATAATTTGCATAATATCATCATTCTTCTCTTTCTTGCTGATTCCCTTCTACTCCTGTCTCTCTCTCAGGGTAACACGGGATTTTTTTTTTTTGGTTGGTGCAGCATAAACCTCAGGCTTCCTTGCACCATACGACTAATAACAATGTGCGGCTTTGTAGTGCGGTAGTTCGATTTCTATTGGATACTCAGAATTTGCATGCCATGTATCTAATAGAAATTTGGATGCCTATTATGGAGACCGGCGGAATTACTTGACAAGTACAGGTCACTGATGAAAAAAAGCCGTGAATTAGGGTTGAAATTGAAAGTGTCTGCAATTCTGCCCAGACACGATAGGAGGGAGTATATGATGAGAGCCCTGTCAATCAATTCGGCCCTGGAAAGATTGTGCAGGGCTCAAGGGGTAGAATTTTTTTCAGCCTGGTCTGTACTTGTTAACAGGAGAGACTGCTTCTACAGGGATGGGATACACTTAAATAGAAAGGGTGCAAGAATGTTTGCTGATGCTATCGAGGCAATGTTAGGTGGGTCGGAAAACTGCTAGATTGGGGGGATACAAGGACTAATAGATTAACAGTAGCCACTGGCAGAGGTGAAAGTGATTCTTGCACTGCTTCTATTGGAATGAGCCGCAGCCTGGAAAATAAGATGCAGGATATTTCAGAGACTGCTGGGAATCATTGGGGTACAAGTAAACACATGGGTTGTGTTAGGGTAGCTAAGAAAAAGAACAGGTGCATGTATACTTGTGTGTACACCAATGCTAGGAGTTTAGTAAATAAATTTGATGAATTTGAGGTATTGCTCAAAACATCAAAGGCGGATATTGTGGGGATTTCAGAGACGTGGTGTCACACAGATATAAGAAATGCAGAACTGGAATTTGGGGAGTACAATGTCTACAGAAAGGATAGACAGGATAGGAAGGGAGGAGGGGTTATGCTATTAGTTAAAAAACACATAAAATCCAAGGAAGTGAAGCCAGTCGACATCGCTGGACAGTGCAGTGTCGAGTCAGTTTGGTGTGACATAAGCATTGGGAGATCAAAATTGAGAGTAGGAGTGTGCTATAGGCCTAATGACTCTGATGAGTATAATAAGAAACTGTTCGGAGAAATAGAGTGGGTCAGTAAATCAGAGAGTCTTATAATGGGGGATTTTAATTTCCCAGATATTGACTGGAATTTGGGGGCTGGTCACTCACACAGTAGCAAGGCTTTTGTGGATTTATTGGATGATTGTTTTCTACATCAGCATGTTCGGGAGGCAACTAGAGGGAGTAATACTCTTGATTTGATTATCAGTAGTGATTCTTCATGCATTAAGAATCTGCAGATAAATGAACCACTTGGTGGCAGTGATCACAGTGTGCTGAAGTGGGAGTTACTCAAAGAGGTAACTACCATTAGGGGTAAAGGGAAGGGGTATTGCTTTCGTAAAGGCGACTACAATGGACTGAGACAGTATTTAAATTCTATACAGTGGGATCAACTGATGATATTGCCAACAGCAAATTCAAAATGGGAAGCATTCAAAGAACTTATTGTGGAAGCTACTAGGCTTTACATACCAACTAAGAAATATTGTTCAAGGTTTAGGCCTAAATGGTTGTCAGATGAACTAATAAGGCATATGGCAGAGAAGAAAAATGCATGGGATACATACAAATTAACACGTGACACGGACGCCTATGATAGATACAAGTTGATCTGTAACCAAGTTACAAAGGAGGTTAGGCAGGCGAAGGCAGATTACGAGAGATCCTTGGCAAGGGATGCGAAGAAAAACAGCAAAGAGTTCTTTACTTATGTAAACTCTAGAAGGAAGGGGATGAATCAGATTGGTCCACTTGAGATCGATGGGTCAACTGTTGATGACCCTGCTCGGGTAGCTAACAAACTAAATGAATATTTTGCATCGACATTCACACATGAGGAGTTATTCAGCGAGGGGAATGCCAGAGGTGTATTCAACTCTAGCAGTAAGCTAGAGAATCTTGTAATAACTGAGAGCAAAGTGGAGGAGAAATTGTTGAAGATAAACACAAGAAAGGCACCTGGGGTGGATGGGATCTATCCAGTTATATTAAAGGAGGCAGCAAAGGAGGTAAGCAAACCCTTAGCCATAATTATGAGAGCTTCCTTGGACTCAGGGGAGGTACCCATTGACTGGAGATGTGCAAATGTGACCCCAATTCACAAAGGGGGATCAAAGGCTGACACAAGTAATTATAGACTTGTGAGTTTAACTTCTGTTCCCGGAAAATTAATGGAGGCACTGGTGAAAGAAGCACTGCAGGATCATCTAGACAAGACTTCAGTTATAGCTAGGACACAGCATGGTTTTGTTAAGGGGAAGTCTTGCCTGACCAATTTGATTGGATACTATGATGCAGTCACAAAAGAACTGGATGCAGGGAATAACTTTGATATTATATACTTGGATCTTAGAAAGGCTTTTGATACTGTTGCACATGGAAGACTGCTGCACAAATTGGAGCAGTGTGGCATTGGAGGCAAGTTGCTGCTATGGATAAAGGGGTGGTTGAGGGGGAGAAGACAGAGAGTGGTAATCAATGGACACTGCTCATCGTGGACTAATGTTATTAGTGGAGTCCCTCAGGGTTCAGTATTGGGGCCTTTATTGTTTTCTGTATTTATAAATGATATTGATGATGGTATATCAGGCTTAATGTCCAAGTTTGCAGACGATACGAAGGTTGGCAGGGTTGTCAAGGACACTACTGACACTATGCTGCTGCAACAGGATTTGGAAAGGTTGAGCAGATGGGCTTCGAGGTGGCAAATGAAGTTTAACATTGACAAATGTAAAGTACTACATATGGGAAACAGCAACCCCAGAGCAACGTATCAACTCTGTGGTACTACACTGACAGTGGTAGAGAATGAAAAGGACCTGGGGGTGGTGGTGCAGGCAGATATGAAGTTCTCTGAGCAGTGCAGACGAGCTGCAAGAGTAGCTCATGGTGTATTGTCAATGATATATAGGAATTTTTCTAGCAGGGATAAGGAGGTGATTATTCCCTTGTATAAGGCAATGGTCAGGCCACACCTAGAGTACTGTATACAGGCCTGGAGGCCTCATTTCAGGAAGGATGTAGAGCTGCTGGAACGAGTACAGAGAAGGGCAACTAGATTGGTGAATGGGACAAAGGGGTTCTCTTACGAAGAAAGGCTTAAGTTTTGCAAATTACAGTGTCTGGAAACTAGGTACCAGCGGGGTGATCTGATAGAGGTGTACAAAGCCTTGAATGGTTTGAGCATGCTCAATGCTGATGGGATTCTTCCTCTAGCTCAGAAAAATCACCTGAGAGGGCATAAATTCAAATTGAGGAAAGACAGATGTAGGATAGATGTGCGGAAATTTGCCTTTAGCCAGCGGGTGGTTGGTGGGTGGAACAGACTTCCATCCCTTGTCGTGGAAGTTGATAGCCTAAATAAGTTTAAGGCTCAGCTGGACAGGTATTTCGAACGAACAGAGGGGTGAAGTGGAAGTGGTTATTTTTATTTATTTATGTTACTTTTTTTTTTTTTTTTTTTTTTGGCTGATGCTGCATAAGCTTGCTTTCTTGCATCAAATGCCTCTACTAATGCTAATGCTAATGCTAATGTCAAATATTTGCCTTCGGCGACACTGTTCACAATAAAATATTCATGAAAAACATTGTTCTGTTAATTTTATAGAGCAGTGCAGTAAAGAAATCCAAGAAAAAGAAGATGCGAGGCGAATGATCAACCCTACCACAACAAACTTAATGGGAAAAGAAGGTGGTAGTTACGTTTTCTTCCAACTTATGTAAAATATGGCACATCTAAACTGTATCAATTTCCAAATCGTCCACTTCATTATATCATGAGAACTAAACTCACTTTAAATTTATGCTTTCTTCAGACTTATACTATTATATATTTATATTATTAATACATTAATAGTATTTATTTATTAAGTTACTTTTAAAATTAAAAACTATTAAATTAAATTTAATACATTTTAAAAAATAATATTTAATAAACAGTATTTTACCTCTTGATATTATAATATTTTATATCATATAAAAATTAATTATATTATTAAAAACAATTCATCATGACCCCGGAGTGTCAAAAGTCATATTTGTCATTTTTTCAATTTGTGCCTGATTTATCTCATATATTTTTATGAATTTAATTACTTTTAAAATTAAATTTAATACATATTTTTTAAAAATAAAATTTTAATAAATGGTATTTCACATCATGATATATTTTATATGATATAAAATTAATTTTAATAGTAAAAGCTATTCATCAATTATTCATTCAAACCCCCAGCGTGTCAAAACTCGTATTTGTCATTTTTCAATTAGTGGCATGTTAGCACAATACTCATATATTTTTATGAATTTCATTATGTTATTACTTTTCCCCATATTTTCCTGTTGAACTACATCCTTCATTTTAGGAAGGATGTAGATTTGCTTGAGCGTGTACAGAGAAGGGCAACAAGATTGGTGAGGGGAATGAAGGGATCCTCTTACCAAGAGAGGCTTAAGTTCTGCAAATTGCAGTGGCTGGAGACTAGGTACCTGCGCGGTGATCTGATTGAGGTGTATAAGGCCTTGAATGGGTTGAGCACGCTGAATTCTGATGAGATCCTTCCACTTGTTCAGATTACGAACCTAAGGGGGCATAAATTCACATTAAGAAAGGACAGATGTAGAATAGATGTGTGGAAATTTGCCTTTAGCCAGCGGGTGGATAATTGCTGGAACAAACTTCCATCTTTCATTGTGGAAGTTGATAGGTTGAATAAATTTAAGGAGGAACTGGACAGGCATTTGGAGGGAATGGTGTGATTTTTTTTGGCTGATGCTGCATAAGCTCATACACTTGCTTTCTTGCATCACATGCCACAACTACTACTACTACAAGCATTTAAAAATTCTTCCAGTCTATGACGGTTGTTGTTGTGTTGGGATTTAACGACACAGGCTGCTAGGACCATATTGTGTCTTTCTAATGTTTAATAGGAAATACAAACTTTATTGTAATACCTGTTATATTTTATGGTATATTCCTATGTTATTTAGGAACAAACAGTTCTTTCTGATTAGGGTCATCCCCCAATAATGTTAATGATGACGTTATCACATGATTTAAAGCTGTTTGAGCGGATATTGAGAAGGTGAGGTCTTTATGACGGGAATGGAACTCTCTCCAAACGAGTGGTATAGTGGTTTTGCCACTTGGTGCAATTAGCTGAATTCAAGCAAAGGGAGTAGGATCCCACTAAATTATTCGGGATTTTTCAGCCCGCACAACGTATAACAACGAAACATGCGCAGTGCGCCATTTCGTCTTATATTCGCGTACACTTGTGCAACCGTAGCACGTTTTGTTATGTGCAAGTCGCGGATTCACCTAACAAAACCAGTTGAAGTCAGAATTTATTATTATTATTAGTCATATGATGCAAAGAAGTCTGAGGCTTTTCCTGCACCCGCCAAAATAAATCGTTTTTAAGTTACCCTGATATAGAGAGACAGAAGTAAAAGGGAATCACCAAGAAAGAGAAGAATGATGATATCTATCTCAGGACCCTGGGTGTGCCAACTCACCAGAACGCAGTTCATCATACGCATCGGAAATGCTATATACAGTATGTGTGTTTACTCCCGTCTGTACTTATTACGCTGTCGAGCGTTCTGTTTCGTAAAATTTTTCATTTTGTGCCTGAGTGTAATCCAGCGACTTTGATTTGTATATGCCATAATAATCAACAGAATTGTCGTTGAAACTTAAAAAAAAAGTGGAAACTTAAGCACTCCATTATGGGGTGCTTAAGTTTAAGCATCGCATGTAATTTAAGTTAGTCCTTAATTACCTCCAGGGGCTCACATCTGGTGAGTATGGGCTTGGCACACCCAGGGCCCTGAGCTGGATATCATCATTCTTCTTTTTCTTGGTGATTCCTTTCTACTTCTCTCTCTCTCTCTGGCTCTCAGGGTAATAGGGAATTTTTTTTTCTTTTTTTTTTGGCTGGTGTAGCATAAGTCTCAGGCTTCCTTGTACCATATGGCTAATAACAATAATAATTTTAATATGTTGAAACGGGAATGAAGTTTTTTCTTTTTTCGGGCAGGTGCAGCATAAGCCTCAGGCTTCGTTGCACCACGTAGCTAATAATAATAATAATGTGTGGTAGATCGATTTTTATTGGATACTCAGAATTTGCATGCCAGGATGTAAATTACATCAAATATTTGCCTTCGGCGACACTATTCATAAAAAACATTTTATTCTGTCAATTTTTGTCGAGCAGCGTAGTTTGCCCTAAGTTAAGGAGGTCATTCCAGCAGCGATTCTTCTGCTTTACATCACTGTTTATGTCGATGGTAATGCTGAGAAATTCAGTAGGAATGTTGTGCTTCATTCGACAAGTTCTCTGTAGGTTAGATGAAGGTCAAAGGTTAAAACCGTCGCAAGAATGTTATATCATAAGCGATTTCATAGTATTAAGGGTGGGGTTCGTTGGATATGCCGTACTTGGGTTCCAACCCAGAAGTTGCACCATTGCGCAGTTCCGCTTGAGACCATCTTTGCTTTGATCCGTATATTCTCTACAGAAAGCTGGTCGCTAGCAATAAGTCAACATGTTTATCCACACTGGCGGATTGGTCTAGTACAGTATTTATCAACAAACTTTTTTGTGCAAAGTGAGCCCTTAAAAAAAAAAAAAAGTACTCTAGAATATGCAACCAGAATTTTTCGAATACTCTAGTATCTACAATTTTCATAAGTTCAGTTTTCTTAAGTTAATTTTCTTGTGTTGGCACATCCTCCCCCAAGACTTCTCTTGCATACCACCTGTTGACAAATACTGGTCTAGGAGGTAACGTGGTTACCTAAGAACTAAAGGTGGGGCCCGAAAGCTGCTTCCTGTATGTGTGTTACGATTCTATTATGTTTTAGTAAGAGTATAAATAGTGCTATGTGATTTAAATCGCATCTCCTTAAAAACTAAATACACATTACTGTACATTTAAACAGGATGCTCTGAACGAGACTATATTTCATTATTACTATATATTAGCTATATATAGCTAATTACTATATATTACTATATATATACTATATAAAATCTTTCATTTTGCGAGATATTCAGCTAGGAAATATGTATAAGAGAGAGAAATTGGTGTTTGGAGATTGTTTATGAAGAGTAATGCAAAAATTTGGCACCTAATTTTTTTTGGTCTGGTCAGCCAATTTTTTTCTATTGGACTCTTTTTGAATATTTTGCGGAGAAATTCAAAAACTTAGATTACTTGAAAAATTCGGAGAAATGTTCAAAAAGTTGGATATTGAGGTTACTGTGTGCACACATTCACAGGAAAGGTATTTTGTAAGCCAGAGTGTGACTTTCAAGAACAATGTCATGCGTCAATATTTTTCCAGCATATCCATGCTAGGAAGCTTAATTTTAAACATATTACTTAACTACTACTAATAATAAATTTGATGAAATTTCCTCTTTAGTTTCAATGCACCAGTCATTGAAAATTGGAAAATAAATTTCCAAAATCACGAGTACGATTTCATTTAGTGAAATAAGATTTTTTTTTTTTTTTTTCAAATTTTCTTCTCTCTCGAAACCACAGTGAGTTATAGTTATAATCTCTGAATTCTTATAAATTCTTTCTATAAAATATCAACACTTGATGCTACACAAAATCATTTTCTCTGTGTATCAAATAAAACGTGATTCTGGTATCATTTTGGTACCTACAGCTCCTTTTAAGAATATTTCACTTCGGTATTTGTGATAACATGGCTAAATTTCAGCACACAAGAATTACATATATAGACGTTTAAATATATTTTTTCTAGTAATGCAAACATGATAGCTGCTCTTTTTTTATTACAGTATTATTGAATACAAAAGTGGAAATGTAAAAGAGGAAAAAGAAGAAAAAAATCGATACAGCGCGAAGGAACCTATCGCGTGACAGTAACGAAGCACGCTTGCCACACCGGGTATACCTATCCCTGAATGGGAACATCCTGCTGGTGACTGGGTGGGAGTATGACGTCAGCATGATATGTTGAAAATCTTACGTGACTGGTCATTCCACTACCGCTACATAGAGCTGCCATCTGTCGTTGATTTTGTGAGTGAGCCACATTAACTAGTTTGTATTGTTCGTTCGTTTTACGTTTCTGATAATCTGAAAATCTTCCAAATTTGGCAGTTAAATTTAGACCTCCTTTTTGGAAAGTCTACTCCGATGGGAGTTGAAGAGGCAGATTAAAGATGAGGAATTAAAAGCAGGTAAAAAAAAAAAAAAAGGAGAACAAGGTTTGAGACCCAATTCTTGAATTAAGGACGCCAAGCCATTTTTATTCTAAGGTAGCTTTGTATACGTGTTAGTTGGGGGAACTCCAGGAATTGTTTTGTCCCCCAAAATATCTTGTTTTATCCAATTACGGAGGAATAGAAAAAGAGACCTCTGTTACAGAGGTCTTTTTTTTGAATGATCATATACAAGTTCATTTTGTTAGTAAATAATTCCAGCATTGCTAAAACGTTCGAATTATATGTATGTTAGCAAGGTAAAAGTTTGTATATGAAGCATTCAAATTACGTGAGGGTAAAAAAATAAATAAAATTTTAAATTACTGATGAAATTATAGACATGATAATCAGGTGATGACTACATTGTCATTCATAATGTTTACTATTCTGTATTTACCGGCTTTGTTGCCTTAAGCCCTCTCGCGCTGTACAGCATTCTAATTGTAATATAGATGCAAAAACAGTAATCGAGTTGAAAAATGAAAAACAGATTTGTTAAAATGAGAACAAGAGATTGATATTTAGGAGAATTTGTTGTAGTGGACAGCGTATACTTGCTTTGGGTGGGTGGGGACTCATGCGGTGATGACAACTAACCAAATATGTGGTAAGCAATTTTTTTTTTTTTTTTTATATGTGTATTTGGGGGCGAGAGATACTTGTAGGCTCAAAAGTTAGAATCCAACTTTATATTTGATATGTGATGTAAAAAGTGACCTTAGATAGTTTGCACAGTGAACAGCGTGATGAACGAAAAAGAATGTTTTTCATTTAAATTTTTTTTTCTCTTGCAAACCGTTATAAATAAATATGCACAAATGATATGTGTCAACATCATATGAAAAAGTAATTTAGAATGGTATCAATTTTGTATTTTTAAGTTTTGGTAACAAATATTAAGATAGAATTGTAAAATAGAATAGAAAAAAAAATATATATACAGTTCTAAATATGGATATATTTTATTCTCCTGTTACAGCACTATCCTCATATCATTCACTTGTCACTGTCTACGTCCTCTTATCTCCTAATTTGAAAAGCGGCGGGCTGGTCATTATGGAATTTGTGAATATTTTTCTTTCATGAAGCAGGTTCATGACGTGTTTGGTAGTCTCATCGCAAATAAAAGTTGCGTGTACTAAAAACGGACCTTAAATATACCTAAAATACATCATATTATACTAAGCAGATGCAATCTCTAAACAGTTTTGCCCCTCTTCAATTAAGACTGTGTGATTAGGTATAAAAGTCACTTATAGCAATGAGTTTCAAATTTTTCCGAAAGGAATTATTAACTGGATATCTATAGATTTATGTGATATCGTCTCTACCTATAAAGTGTCATCCGTTTTTCAGGATATTTTGGAAAATTTAAGAGCAATTTAAAAAGTGAATGAAACCTGTGTTTCAGAGACGTGGAAAAGAAAGCTTAATTATACGCGGACAAATGATTGAAACAACAGTATCTTTAAATATGTGGGAGGATCCCTGTGTCATTTATATACAATGCTGTACTGGAAATAAAAGAAGCATAAGTTCAAAATGGATGAATACGGAAATTTAAATCTCTTTGTGGATAAAATAATTAATTTATATAAAGAAGGATAAAGTTAAACTTTATTTATAATGAATAGTACACAGTTTTTATGACTTAAGTATTTTGTTTGGGAATTTGACTATTGAAATACATTATTTAAAGCATATCAGAATTTTATAGTTCTCTATGAGTTACTGGAAATAAATATTGCATATTTTCATTACTACTTACTGAACATTTGTTATGCATGTTTGTTTAAAACTAGTTGAAAAGTAATTTTAAAAAAGTGATACACAAGGTATATGGCAGAACAGCATGAGTTTCAAGCAAAAGTTTTCAGCATTTCTGCTGTAACAGCTAAATATATGTTCATCATGGTAGATATTTGACTTAATTTCATTTCCATGAATGGAAATGAAATCATTTGCTTTTAGCTATATAATCCCATTCATGGAATCATATATCTAAGAGCCCTTAGCTATATATAAAAAAAAAGTAAAGTGCAGCCATTATCAACCCACTGCAGGGTGGAAGCCTCCTCAACAATTCATGCTGAGGGAATACACACGTAAATCAGCTCCAACCATTGAGAAATTAAAATGCAATTTTGAAGCCAATTACTTGTTTATTGTGGTGCAGACCACAATTTATACCATTAGTACTATACAAAGATCTAGTATAAGCCAAAACCAAGAAAAGAAACTAACTTTGACAGGAAGGAGAGATGATTAATGTAGTCATTGTTTCCATATGCTTTCTCAATGCACATCAAGCTATGTATGTATATATGGGTTCAGGTTAAAATATATTGTAATGTATATCATGATCCCCCCCCCCTTTTTTTTTTCAGAGGCTATTGCCTCTGTAAAGTGCCTTTTCCTTGATGAGAGCATTATACTTGCATATATGCACATATGTTGGTGATTATTCTTTTAAGTCATAGACTGTAATATCTTGCTTTTTGAAAACTTGCAAGTATTTCAGCAAAAGATATATAGCCTCAGAAGTAAATTGAGGACCATTTGAGTTATGTTTAAAGTGACCAGACATCCCAGATTTCAGTTGTTCCCCCGCATTGCAAACCACATCGGAAAATTTCCCGATTGGACCTTGGGTGGACAGGCATGATGTCATGGTGAGGGCTGATGACCCTCCTATGTGTGAGTCCTGTGGCACAATTTTATCCATCAGACACATTTTAGTTGACTGTCCAGATTTTAGCAATATCCGTTTTATCGCTTTTAATCATCTGACTGAGCCGTATACACTCAGTCAGATTTTATCCGACAATGACAATGTGTCTGCTGTTTTTAGCTATTTTAAATCAATAAAGGTTTTTACTTGTATTTAAAATTTACATGTTGTCGTTATTTCTTTATTATCTTTTTTACATTTTATATCGTTGTTATTTTATATCTTGACATGGTGACCTAAGTAATTAGGTCAGTGAAATTAAAATTTTTATATATATCACCTGGTTTTGGTGCATTATAGCCTTAGTTGCTAATGCACCAATAAAACCCAAGAACCAACCAACCTGATGTCATGGCCACAGTCTTCAGGGATCACTAAGGCATTCTCTTGGTGGATTTCTTGCCGAAGGGAGGAATAATCGATGCAGAGCTTTACTGTGCAACATTGGAAAAACTGAAAGCCAACATTCAAAGCAAACGACCAGGACTCCTGACAAGCAGCGTGATTTTGTTGCACAACAATGCAACTCCAAACCACTCATGAGTGGTTGTGCCGTAATCGTTGGGAAACTCTGTCACATCCCCCTACAGCCCAGACTTCCATTTGTTCAGCTCTCTGAAAAAACACCTTTCAGGAAAGCATTTCACCATGGATGAGGAAGTTCATCAGGCAGTGTGATGTTGGTTAATGCGTGTGGACACTAACTTCTTCAGTAATGGTATTGATAAACTGATCCATCATTGGGACAAGTGCATCAATAAAACTGGAGACTTTGTGAAGAAGCAGTGCATGTTCACTTATTTCTTGATGTGTAATTTCAACTTTGTGTTATTAAACATCATCGAGAGAAAAAATGCATTACCTTACTTTTTGGAAACCCCTCATACTTCAGATGTGGCCTAATCATTGTCTTATACAGTGCAATAAACATCACTTTGTCCCTGCTTGCAAAGTTCCTGCATATCACTGACAGAACCCAATAAATGTTCTAGCAGCTTGTCTGTACTGTTTGGAGAAATTCATGTCAGACTGTGTAATTTACCCATAGGTCTTCTCTTTTGTTCTCCACCACCACCTTGAGTGCGGTATCACCTATTTGGTATGTTCCTCTGGGATTACTGCTGCCCATATGCAAACCTTGCATTTATCAGCATTAAACCTTATGTGTAATTTCAATTCTAATTCTCAGCCTAGCTGTAACTCTCTGCTGTGATCAACAGCCAGGGCTAGTTTAACCACAAGGCAAATTTAGGGCAGACAATTGTATCAACTATTTAGCCATTGCATAAGTAAAACATATTTAAAATTTGGAACAGGCATGGAGATTTTTTTTTGTTATGAACTGACATTATGATTTTGATATATATTCTTCATGCTCATAACTTAATAATGGAGAACTTTCGCTGCAGCCATGTTAATTAGGGTTTACTAAAGGAATTGGCAACTTGAATAAAATATTTAGAAAATAACTGAATCACATTATGATTTATATCTTGAAATTTTTTATTAGAGGCTTAACATAAAATAGACTAATTACACATAGAAACTTATAGTCAAGCTGTATTCCAACATACAGATACTATTAGATTAGAGTTATCTCTCAATTTCAAAAAGAAAATGGCTGGCTATCTGCTACAACAGATAGCCACTTTGTGGATCAGTCATTGTGCCAGTTACAAAAATGTTCATTACTTACCCTTAGTTAAAATTTATTCAGATAATTGACTTTAAAGCATGTCATTTTATATGTAATCCATTAATGAAATAAATTGGGGTTTTTTTAGTGAAGCCAAATGCCCCTTTCAAAAATGCTCTAAAATCATTATTCATATCACTTTGAAAATAGCATCTTGTTTTTTAAATGTCGGTTTTTCCTTTCTCGTTCCAAATAAATAGAATAAATTATATACAAGAAAGTATTTGTAATATCCACTCACTGCAGGTGATAGTAGACAGCTCTCTTAACTCCTCCACTAATCCTGGTGTTCCCCAAGGTTCAGTTCTTTTTCCCACTATTTTCCTCTTGTATATTAATGACAGAAACTGTGCCGTGCACAAACTGCTCTGACTTCTCAAATATCCACTACCAATTAAATGCCGATCTCCAGTGTGGCAAAAAATAACTTAGTCGATTTCAATCCTTCTAAAACTCAGTCCTGTCTTATATCCCTCAAAAATGAGATTCTTCTGCTCCTATGCTTATCTTCGAAGACACAGATTTCTAGACAAAATCTCTCTTAGGGATTACCCCGACATCTCTCTTGGCTTAAGCACGTCACAAATATTGCTTCCTCTGCATCTAAAAACCTGGATTTCTCTTTCACTCTTGGCATTAATTTTCTTCCAAACAGCTACTCACTCTGTGCAAATCTCAAATCCACCCCTACCATTCCCCCAAAACCTCTCTCAGGCTTCTAGACTCAATTCAAAAGAGGGCAGTTAGGTCAATTAATGACCCATCTCTAACAAAGTATCTCCACTCTGTGTCATGAGCTGTTTCTGTTGCATGCCTTTTCCACAGATAGTGCCCATGGAACTATCTGAATGGCTTTTATAACTCCTACTCTCTCTCTCTCTCTTCCAAACCAGTCTAAACGCATGCAGCAACCAGTCAGCATCCTTTTACTGTCCACCTTCAAAAACTCACAGATCCAACTTTTCTTCCTCATTTATTCCTTCAACTTCCATTTTCTGGAACAATCTCCCTTCGTACATATTTCCTGAAAATTACAATCTACAGAAATTCAAGTCTAATGTCAAAAAGTATCTTCTTTTATCTTTTCAACCCATGCACGTTACTAAGTATGATTGATGAAGGCATATAAAGCTTATTGTCTAAGTTTGGAGATGATACAAAGGTCGGCAGCATGTTGAATGATAGAAATCAAGGCATACTACTGCAACAAGACTTAGAAAGACTGGACAGATGGGCCGAGAACTGCCACTTAAGTTTAAAATTGATAAATGCAGGGTACTGCACATGGGCAGCAATAATAACAGAATAACTTGCCAGTTGGTTGGTACTACACTCAAGATCATGATTCTAGAATGAAAAGACTCAGGGGTAATTGTACAGTCTGAAATGAAGTTCTTTCTCCAAGTAGTGCAGATGGACTGCTAATGGGATTCTATCAATGAAATACAGGAATTTTGTCGCACAGGACAAAGTGATTATTCCATTTTATAAGATGGTCAGGTCACATCTTGAGCACTGTAACAGATCTGGAAGTCTCATTTTAAGAAGGATGTGGATCTGTCAAAATGGGCACAGAGAAGACCAATAAGATCAATCAATGACAAAATAGAGTATTCTTGCAGAACTGAAGCTTTTTTTTTGGGGGTGCTGTCACCAAGAAAGGCTTCATTTCTGCAAATTGTAGCATCTGAAGACAAATCACCTGCAAGGTGATCTGATTGAGATGTTTAAGGCTTTGAATAACGAGCAAATTCAGTTCTGATGGGATTCTTCCTCTTGCTCAAAACTATGTGCATTTTGTGGCATAAATTTAAATTAAGGAAGGATGGTTGCAGAACAGGTGTGTGGAAGTTTGCCTTCAGCCAACAGGTGGTTGATTGCTAGAACAAGCTTCCATCCATTGTTGGAGAAGTGGATAGTTTAAGGAAGAACTAGGCAAGCTATTGGAGGGAATGAATAGGTGAAATGAGAATTTTTTTTTTCGTCTGAGGGTGTATAAATACTATAGACTTGCAGCACTTGGAAACTAGGCACCTACAAGAGATTTGATTGAAGTGTTTAAGGTTTTAAATGGATTTAGTAAACTAAATGCTGATAGCATTCTTACCCTTTGTTGGAACCCATACAGTAACATAAATTGAAAAAGGATGGTTTTCATGATAGGTGTGTGAAAATTTGTTTAGCCAGAAAGTGACTGATCATTGGAAAAATTTTCCATGTGGCATTTTGTAAGTGGTAGTTTGAATAAGTTTAAAAAAGAATTAGGCAAATTATTAGAGGGGGATGGAAATAAAAGATGGGGAAGTGTTTTTTTTTTTCTGATGCTGTAATAGCTTGCTTTCTTGCATCACTTACCATTACTAATAAAATCATAATAAGATGAATGCTTCAAGTAAGTAGAATTTATTAAATGAATGTTTATTTAGAAAAAAACTTATGCATATTGTTATTTGTATACATATAGAGATATGAGCAGTCAGTGTGAGGAAGCTTTGCATTTGTTGGCGATTTTAGTAATTCATTTTCCAGAAATTTGTAACAATTTGATGCACTGAAACAACTGCCAGCTCAAGTATGGGGAATGACCTTGTTCCACAACCAACAGTTATTTATCACTTACAGTGCTACCACCTGAAATTCCTACAATGTAACTAGACCACATGATGAGAAATTCACGGAAATTGCTTGCTGTGTGACTGTAGCCTTAGTCAGCATAATTTGTTACTATCTGCCTTTCATGTGAATGGGTGTGAATTCAATCCCCATGTGTCAGAATTTTTAAAGTTGTTTTCATTTGCGTCTGTAATTTAGACCTCCTTAGGAAGTACTTGCCCCCCCCACCCCGGAACTATTTTGAGTTTTTCAGTCCATACTACATAATATGGATAAATGATAAGCATTGGTGCCATTAATATAATAGTTTTATATTCTTACTTTCATCATGAACTTGGTCTGGCCTAGGTCCTTTAAGACATGTTCCGTTGTAGCTCTTGGAGGTGGTCTTGATCTCGCCATCGTTGTCTTGGTCGACCAACGTTTCCCGCAGGAACTAGTAGTTGTTGGTGACTATTGTCAGGGGAACATGCTTTGTAAAAAGGATAGGTGGAACAGGACCAGGGGCAAAGGTTGATGACGTTGTAGAGTGGATATCATCATTTAAGGGCACAAAAGGTGATATATTTGTACACGTTGGCACTAATGATATTAAGAGTAGGACACCGGCAGAATTACTTAACAAGTACAGGTCACTGTTGAAAAAAAGCCATGAATTAGGGTTGAATTTGAAAGTGTCTGCAATTCTGCCCAGACATGATAGGAGGGAGTATATGATGAGAGCCTTGTCGATCAATTCGGCCCTGAAACATTTGTGCAAGGCTCGAGGGGTAGACTTTTTTTCAGCCCGGTCTGTACTTGTTAACAGGAGAGACTGCTTCTACAGGGATGGGATACACTTAAATAGAAAGGATGCAAGAATATTTGCTGATGCTATCGAGGCAGAGTTAGGTAAGTTGGAAAACTGCTAGCTTGGGGGGGGGGGGTACAAGGACTAATAGATTAACAGTAGTCACTAGCAGAGGTGAAAGTGATTGTTGCACTGCTTCTATTGGAATGAGCAGAAGCCGGAAAAACAAGATGCAGGATATTTCAGAGACTGCTGGGAGCCATTGCGGTACAAGTAAACACATGAGTTGTGTTAGGGTAGCTAAGAATAGAAACAGATGCATGTATACTTGCATGTACACCAATGCTATGAGTTTAGTAAATAAATTTGATGAATTTGAGGTATTGCTCGAAACATCAAAGGCAGATATTGTTGGGATATCAGAGACGTGGTATCACACAGATATAAGGAATGCAGAACTGGAATTTGGGGAGTACAGTGTCTACAGAAAGGATAGACAGGATAGGAAGTGAGGAGGGGTTATGCTATTAGTTAAGAAATACTTAAAATCCAAGGAAGTGAAGCCAGTCGACATCGCTGGACAGTGCAGTGTCGAGTCAGTTTGGTGTGACATAAGGATTGGGAGATTAAAATTGAGAGTAGGAGTGTGCTACAGGCCTAATGACTCTGATCAGTGTAATAAGAAACTGTACAGGGAAATAGAGTGGGTCAGTAAATCAGAGAGTCTTATAATGGGGGATTTTAATTTCCCAGATATTGACTGGAATTTGGGGGCTGGTCACTCACACACTAGCAAGGCTTTTGTGGATTTATTGGATGATTGTTTTCTACATCAGCATGTTCGGGAGGCAATTAGAGGGAGTAATACTCCTGATTTGATTATCAGTAGTGATTCTTCATGCATTAAAAATCTGCAGATAAATGAACCAATAGGTGGCAGTAATCAGTGTGCTCAAGTGGGATTTACTCAAAGAGGTAACTACCATTAGGGATAAAGGGAAGGGTTATTGCTTTCGTAAAGGCAACTACGATGATCTGAGACAGTATTTAAATTCTATACAGTGGGACCAACTGATGATATTACCAACACCAAATTCAAAATGGGAAGCATTCAAAGAACTTATCTTGGAAGCTACTAGGCTTTACATACCAACTAAGAAATATTGTTCAAGGTTTAGGCCTAAATGGATGTCAGATGAACTAATGATACACATGGCAGAGAAGAAAAATGCATGGGATACATATAAATTAATATGTGACACAGAAGCCTATGGTAGATATAAGCTGGTCTGTAACCAAGTCACAAAGGAGGTTAGGCAAGCAAAGGCAGATTATGAGAAATCTTTGGCAAAGGATGCAAAGAAAAACACAAAGAGTTCTTTACTTATGTAAACTCTAGAAGGAAGGAGATGAATCAGGTTGGTCCACTTGATATCGATGGTTCAATTGTTCATGATCCTGCTCAGGTAGCTAACAAACTAAATGAATATTTTGCATCGACATTTACACATGAGGAGTTATTCAGCGAGGGGAATGCCAGAGGTGTATTCAACTCTGGCAGTAAACTAGATAATCTTGTAATAACTGAGATTAAAGTGGAGGAGAAATTGTTGAAGGTAAACACAAGAAAGACACCTGGGGTGGATGGGATCTATCCAGTTATATTAAAGGAGGCAGCAAAGGAAGTAAGCAAATCCTTAGCCATAATTATGGGAGCTTCCTTGGACTCAGGGAAGGTACCCGTAGACGTGCAAATGTAACCCCAATTCACAAAGGAGGATCAAAGGCTGACACAAGTAATTATAGACCTGTGAGTTTAACTTCTGTTCCAGGAAAATTAATGGAGGCACTGGTTAAAGAAGCACTGCAGGATCATCTAGACAAGACTTCAGTTATAGCTCAGACACAGCATGGTTTTGTTAAGGGGAAGTCTTGCCTGACCAACTTGATTGGATACTATGATGCAGTCACAAAAGAACTGGATGCAGGGAATAACTTTGATATTATATACTTGGATCTTAGAAAGGCGTTTGATACTGTTGCACATGGAAGACTGCTACACAAACTGGAGCTGTGTGGCATTGGAGGCAAATTGCTGCTATGGATAACCGGGTGGTTGAGGGGAGAAGACAGATAGTGGTAATCAGTGGACACTGCTCATCGTGGATTAAATGTTATTAGTGGAGTCTCTCAGGGTTCAGTGTTGGGTCCATTATTGTTTTCTGTATTTATAAATAATATTGATAATGGTATATCAAGCTTAATGTCCAAATTTGCAGGCGATACAAAGGTTGGCAGGGTTGTTAAGGACACTACTGATGCTATGCTGCTGCAACAGGATCTGGAAAGGTTGGGCAGATGGGATGAGAGGTGGCAAATGAAGTTTAATATTGACAAATGTTAAGTACTACATATGGGAAAGAGCAACGTATCAACTCTATGGTACTACACTGACAGTGGTAGAGAAAGAAAAGGACCTGGGGGGTAATTGTGCAGGCAGATATGAAGTTTTCTGAGCAGTGCAGACAGTCTGCAAGAGTAGCTCATGGTGTCTTATCAATGATATACTGTATAAGGAATTTTTCTAGCAGGGATAAGGAGGTGATTATCCCCTTGTATAAGGCAATGGTCAGGTCACACCTTGAGTACTGTATACAGGTCTAGAGGCCTCATTTTAAGAAGGATGTAGAGCTGTTGGAACGAGTACAGAGAAGGGCGACAAGATTAGTGAAAGAAATAAAGGTTCATTCACTAATCTTACTGCTCTTACAAAGAAAGGCTTAAGTTTTGCAAATTACAGTGTCTGGAGACTAGGCACCTGCGAGGTGATCCGATTAAGGTGTATAAAGCCTTGAATGGTTTGAGCATGCTCAATGCTGATGGGATTGTTCCTCTTGCTCAGATTAATCACCTGAGAGGGCATAAATTCAAATTGAGGAAAGACAGATGTAGGATAGATGCACGGAAGTTTGCCTTTAGCCAGAGGGAAGTTGGTTGGTGGAACAGACTTTCATCCTTTATCGTGGAAGTTGATAGACTAAATAAATTTAAGGCTGAGCTGGACAGGTATTTAGAACAAACAGAGGTGAAATGGGAGAGGTCTTTTTTTTTTTTTTTTTTTTTTTGGCTGATGCTGCATAAGCTTGCTTTCTTGCATCATATGCCTCTACTAATGGTAATGTACACACAAACAATAGTTAATGCACTGACATGATATTTTTAAAACCATAGTCAACTACAATTAATGCCAAAAACTATAAAAAGAACACAAGTTTGCTGATATGTATCATTAACTCACACATTTAACTCCAGCTAATTGAACTGTCTGGAAGGTTCCCTTATACAGATAAGCATTAGCATTAGTAGAGGCATTTGATGCAAGAAAGCAAGCTTATGCAGCATCGGCCCAAAAAAAAAAAAAAAAACACCACTTCCACTTCACCCCTCTGTTCGTTCAAAATACCTGTCCAGCTGAGCCTTAAACTTATTTAGGCTATCAACCTCCACCACAAGGGATGGAAGTCTGTTCCACCAACCAACCACCCGCTGGCTAAAGGCAAATTTCCGCACGTCTATCCTACATCTGTCTTTCCTCAATTTGAATTTATGCCCTCTCAGGTGATTTTTCTGAGCTAGAGGAAGAATCCCATCAGCATTGAGCATGCTTAAACCATTCAAGGCTTTATACACCTCTATCAGATCACCTCGCTGGTGCCTAGTCTCCAGACACTGTAATTTGCAAAACTTAAGCCTTTCTTCGTAAGAGCACCCCTTTGTTCCATTCACTAATCTTGTTGCCCTTCTCTGTACTCGTTCCAGCAGCTCTACATCCTTCTTGAAATGAGGCCTCCAGACCTGTATACAGTACTCTAGGTGTGGCCTGACCATCGCCTTATACAATGGAATAATCACCTCCTTATCCCTGCTGGAAAAATTCCTGTATATCATTGACAATACTCCATGAGCTACTCTTGCAGCCCGTCTGCACTGCTCAGAGAACTTCATATCTGCCTGCACAACCACCCCCAAGTCCCTTTCATTCTCTACCACTGTCAGTGTTGTACCACAGAGTTGATACGTTGCTCTGGGGTTGCTGTTTCCCATGTGTAGTACTTTACATTTGTCAATGTTAAACTTCATTTGCCACCTCTCAGCCCATCTGCTCAACCTTTCCAGATCCTGTTGCAGCAGCATAGTGTCAGTAGTGTCCTTGACAACCCTGCCAACCTTTGTATCGTCTGCAAACTTGGACATTAAGCCCGATATACCATCATCAATATCATTTATAAATACAGAAAACAATAATGGACCCAACACTGAGCCCTGAGGGACTCCACTTATAACATCAGACCACGATGAGCAGTGTCCATTGATTACCACTCTGTCTTCTCCCCCTCAACCACCCCTTTATCCATAGCAGCTATTTGCCTCCAATGTCACACTGCTCCAGTTTGTGTAGCAGTCTTCCATGTGCAACAGTATCAAAAGCCTTTCTAAGATCCAAGTATATAATATCAAAGTTATTCCCTGCATCCAGTTCTTTTGTGACTGCATCATAGTATCCAATCAAGTTGGTCAGGCAAGACTTCCCCTTAACAAAACCATGCTGTGTCTGAGCTATAACTGAAGTCTTGTCTAAATGATCCTGCAGTGCTTCTTTAACCAGTGCCTCCATTAATTTTCCTGGAACAGAAGTTAAGCTCACAGGTCTATAATTACTTGTGTCAGCCTTTGATCCTCCTTTGTGAATTGGGGTCACATTTGCACATTTCCAGTCTATGGGTACCTCCCCTGAGTCCAAGGAAGCTCTCATAATTATGGCTAAGGGTTTGCTTACTCCCTTTGCTGCCTCCTTTAATATAACTGGATAGATCCCATCCACCCCGGGTGCCTTTCTTGTGTTTATCTTCAACAGTTTCTCCTCCACTTTACTCCCAGTTATTTCAAGATTCTGTAGCTTACTGCTAGAGTTGAATACACCTCTGGCATTCCCCTCGCTGAATAACTCCTCATGTGTGAATGTCGATGCAAAATATTCATTTAGTTTGTTAGCTACCTGAGCAGGATCATCAACAGTTGACCCATCAATATCAAGTGGACCAATCTGATTCATCCCCTTCCTTCTAGAGTTTACATAAGTAAAGAACTCTTTGCTGTTTTTCTTTGCATGCCTTGCCAAGGATTTCTCGTAATCTGCCTTCGCCCGCCTAACCTCCTTTGTAACTTGGTTGCATATCAACTTGTATCTATCATAGGCTTCTGTGTCATGTGTTAATTTGTATGTATCCCATGCATTTTTCTTCTCTGCCATATGCCTCATTAGTTCATCTGACATCCATTTTGGCCTAAACCTTGAACAATATTTCTTAGTTGGTATGTAAAGCCTAGTAGCTTCCAAGATAAGTTCTTTGAATGCTTCCCATTTTGAATTTGCTGTTGGTAACATCATCAGTTGGTCCCACTGTATAGAATTTAAATACTGTCTCAGTCCATCGTAGTCGCCTTTACGGAAGCAATAACCCTTCCCTTTACCCCTAATGGTAGTTACCTCTTTGAGTAAATCCCACTTCAGCACACTGTGATCACTGCCACCTAGTGGTTCATTTATCTGCAGATTCTTAATGCATGAAGAATCACTGCTGATAATCAAATCAAGAGTATTACTCCCTCTAGTTGCCTCCCGAACATGCTGATATATAACCCTCATATAACGCAGTAGTTCGGTTCCTATAAAATCTTGTGTAGTGCGAAACTGTTATGCGGGACTAAGAACCAGTACAAAAAGGGGGTTACGTTCAAAAAGATAACAAAAATACACCTTTTTTTTATAACTATCGGAAACTTAATTTTTATTAAATAGTAATAACTGAACAAACTGTGATACATATGTCAGATAACTTATGTTCATTTAATTTTCTTCCTCTTCATCTCTGCTAAGCACAATCAAACGAGAATGTTTTATCTGTTGCAGATTATCGCCTTCTGAACTTTCTTCTGCAGCATCTAGATTTCGTGCATCTTCTGCTCTCTTTAAAAAAAAATCTGTAATCTGGACTTTCTTGCTTTTGCTTGATAGATCTTTGTATTTTTCATGGTATGGAGCATTTTTGAAGCTCCCTTTTGAATTTTGTGCTCCTTTCAGTCGAAGGATCTTCATTCAAAAAATAAGGTTCTAAATGCTCGTTATCATCCTATTGAATTGATTGGTTTACCTCCAGTGCCATTTTGACCACATCGCCAGCCTCTTTCTATCAGAAATTCTTGAACATTTTCAGTAGTCATATCATCAAAACCTTGCCCTCCTACCGACTTAGCGAGTTCTACTATCGCACTGATTCAGTTTTCTGCCAGTTCAACCATATTTCCTGAATGAACTGACTCTGGCCATAGATTTTTCCAACATGTATTTAATGTTTACTGTTTTACTCCTTAGAGTGATAAAGCTATGATTCTGATACAGTACACAATTGAAAAATGTTTCCTTGCCTCCATCACTTCAATAGATTCGTAATAAACTTTTTCCAAAACCCATTGTAATGATTATCTGATGTAACAAGTTTTAAAAGTAGATATAATGCCGTGATCTAATGGTGAATTAAGGAAAGGAAGTTGTATTAGGTGGTAGGAACATTACTTCAATGTTTGGACGACATCAATCTTTTATATGGCCTGGCACATTTATCCAATAGTAATAAAACTTTGAAATCTAGATTTTTCCACAAGTTCAAGAGCAGAACCTAATACGGTGATTTCTTATTTTTTTAATTATTATATATATATATATTTTTTTGCATGACTACTATCGAGTCGGCAGCGGGAATTCACAAAAAAGAATGGAAATATTGATGACATCTAACATAATGCTGGGTTTTCCTCATACAAATGCTCAAAAATGCCATGTTATGCAAGGTTTGCTGCAATTTATCATTCACATTAGAGCGAAACCGTGTTGTAGAAGTACTGTGTTATAAGGGGGTTGTCTGTATATATGTCTGTCTGATATGCAGGGAGCAGATCAGGTGGAATAGTGTACAAACTGTCAAACTTGTGACTGCAACAAGATCTAGAAAACTCCTGACTTCAGAACTTCAATCAGCAGCCCAACTAATATGGATGAATTGGCCAAGATCTAAGTACATGAAAACTAAAATATGAAATATCTTGAAAACTGAGGGTACTAGAAAACAAGTTAAATATATGCAGTGCATTGTTTCAGATACATTCAATTTTTTCTTAAATATTAAATTTTTTTTTTCTTTTTCTGTGATTAATAAAAATGAAAAGTAAATGTAGTTACCTATGTCCTTATCAGTTACTAAAGAGTAGAGCTTTATAGAACACTTACATGAACCTCTAGTTTTATTAAGTGTTAAAACTTAGCTGTTACAACTGTATATTATTTACTATTCCTATATACTCCTCTCTCTTTCTCATGAGCAGGCTGAAATCATATCCTGCTGAAACCACTGAAATCATATCCAGACTTAAATAATCAGTTTTAACCCTTGGTCAAAGGGATGGTTCCCCATAGGTTTAAACAGGGGAATCACTTTGGATGCAAAAAAATTGTGTGGGTGAAAGTTGCCACTTTCACCCACAGTGATCAGTAGGTCAACCCACTGCCTTAATCTCAAAGTTGGTGTCTGGTAAGGCTTGATCTGATAGTATTCAAGGCCCTTAAAAAGAATAAGTAGAATGAATGAGAGAGACAGACAGACATATTTCCATTGGAAGCTGGAATTAGAATGAGAACACAAATATAAAATTTTGGAAAGCAACAAAAGAATTGAACTTGTAGAGTTCACCATCAGGCAGAGTGTTGATCACACTCTGACAAAGTTGAAGGTAGAGTGGATAGCTAAAAATGGGAAAATTCTGATAACTCCCGGTTTTTTATTATTTTTTTTTTCCAAGACAAAAGTTTGCTTTCTTGCTTCTTTTAGCCTGATTAATACCAATATTAATCTCGTATACAAAGCCAAAAACATTAACACAGCTGTTTTTACAGCAAGCAGCTCCTAACATTTCAGATGTTGCTTTCTCTCTCTATCTCTTCTTTTTCCAAGGCTTTAAAAGGACAGGTTTGGACTAACAGCCATAGAGATGCAGATGTCACGTTCAAAAGTAACACAATCAGGGTAACCCAAGAAGACAGTTTGTCAATGTACGTTAAACTATGAAATTCAAATTGTCTACAAAAATATGGAAATACAAAAAATTCTCCGGACTTCATATGGTAGTCTTCCATTAGCATATGATGCAAGAAAGCTAGCTTATATAGCATCAGTCAAAAAAAAAAAAAAAAAAAAAAACCTTATTTTACTCATCCACTCACTCCAGATGTTTGTCTACTTCTGCCTTGAATCTGTTTAAGCTATCAACTTCAACGACAGATGGAAGTTTGTTCCAGCAATCAACCGCCCTTGGCAAACTTCTGCACATCCATCCTACAACTGTCTTTCCTGAGGATGAATTTATGCCCTCTCAGATGAGAATCCCATCAGCATTAAGCATACTCAAACCATTCAAGGATTCATACACCTCAATCAGATCACCTTGCAGATGCCTAGTCTCCAGACACCTTGCAAAACTTAAGCCTTTCTTCGTAAGAGCAAGCCTTTGTTCCATTCACTAATTTTGTTGCCCTTCTCTGTACTCGTTCCAACAGCTCTACATCCTCCTTAAAATGAGGCCTCCAGACCTGTATACAGTACTCAAGGTGTGGCCTGACCATTTCTTTATACAAGGGGATAATCACCTTATCCCTGGTAGAAAAATTCCTGTATATCATTGACAAGACACCATGAGCTACTCTTGCAGACTGTCTGCACTGCTCATAAAACTTCATATCTGCCTGCACAATTACCCCCAGGTCCTTTTCACTCTCTGCCACTGTCGTACTACACAGTTAATACGTTACTCTGGGGGTTACTGCTTCCCATATGCAGTACTTTACATTTGTCAATGTTAAACTTCAGTTTCCACCTCTCAGCCCATCTGCTCAACTTTTCTAGATCCTGTCATTAACAACCCTGCTGACCTTCATATAGTCTGCAAACTTGGATATTAAGCCTGATATACCATCATCAATATCATTGATGAATACAGAAAACACTGAACCCTGGGGGACTCCACTAATAACATTAATCCACGAAGAGCAGTGTCCATTGATTACCACTCTGTCTTCTCCCACTCAACCATCCCTTTATTTATAGCATTAATTTGTCTCCAATGCCACTGCTCCAATTTGTTCAGCAGTCTTCCATATGCAACAGTGTGTGTATATATATATATATATTTTTTTTTTTGATAAATGAAAATGGCATTATCTCTTTTATAATTTTGAAGCACAAAAGATATAGATAGTGAAGAAGTTAACTGTTTTGATTATTCTAACAAACTGATGATTTTACAGGGCTTCAATTAGTGTGGTTGAGTGGGAAAAGACAGTGGTAATCAATGGACACCGCTCTTCATGGACTAATGTTATTAGTGCAGTTTTTATTTTGTTGTTGTTTTTTGGTTTTTAGGAGCATTAGCAACTAAGGCCATATTGCTCCGGGATATGCGGTGGTCATTCCCTGACCTTTCCGCATCCTCCGTATTTGGTGGTGACGGACTCTAACACCGGTCTAATCAAGAAGCGTGTTGACGCACTGCTGCTCCTTCCCACCTGGCTACGGAGGTGCCTTTTTATTTTGTTCATTTTATTAAGGGTGGAGAGGAAGAAATGATTATATGGTATGCAGTAATTTAAGCAGTTTTCTGTTATTTGTAGAATTACACGATTCAGTTCTTATTACATTAGTATGGTTTGAATGAGTATTTTGCATCCGCATTCACACAAATAGTTTTTTGGGGAGGGGAACGCCAGAAGTTTATGAAACTCTGGCAGGGAGCTATGATTTGTAATAACTGAGAGCAAAGTGGAGGAGAAATTGTCAAAGTTAAACATAAGAAAGGCACCTGGGGTGGATGGGACCTATTTGGTTACATTAAAGGAGTCAGCAAAGGAAGTAAGCAAACCCTTAGCCATAATTATGAGAGCATCCTTGGACTCAGAGGAGATCCCCATGGACTGGAGCTGTGCAAATAACCCCAGGGGCTCACAGCTGGTGAGTATGGGCTTGGCACACCCAGGGTCCTAAGCTGGATATCATTCTTGCATCATATGCCTCCTCTAATACTAATGTTTCAAACTTATGCAGCTCCTATCTAGGTGTTTTCTTGATTTAAGTTACAGAAATATTGTCTCCAAGCTTAACATCACACATACTCTTATATTTGATTAGTATTACAGTGTAAAATGGTTAATGTTCAAATTTGTGTCTGAGCCAAAAAAAAAAATGTTTTAATTCAATAGTTTATGCATAACTATGTAGGAAATTTCATTCTTGTGGTTTCCAGTAAGGTGCCAATCTTAGGTATTGCAAAACTGGTTGACCTGGCTTTTTTTTTTTTTTTTTTTCTCTTTCTTTTATCTGTATCACTGAAAGGTTAATTTGTTACCTACTGTAGTGATCCAGCAATGGGAAGTACTCTCAGAGATAAAATATCTTGATCCAGACAGCCCTCGAGCTTTCCCTAGATGAGAGGAGGAAATGTAAATATTGACTGCACTGAATCTTGTGGGGTCAATGTATAAAGGAGCAAATGGACAAAACAGACAAGTTCCTTCTTTATACATGATATAAATGTTCAGTCTAAGCTTCCCTTTAGTTTTAAACTTAATTTAAAATTAAATGGGAAAAATATGAATATTAATTATTAGTGCTTGTACTAGAGATATGCTGGTTTTTTGATGTTTATAGACTGGCACATACTAAAAGTCCATATAATAATTCAGTTCTCCAAATACTGTATTATCATATGAATTTTATACTTTGTTACAGGAAAGCATCATTATTGAACTATTTGTTCTAAATTATTGATATTCAAGAATAATTTAAGTGTTATCATTGATTTTAGTTTTTAACTATAATTGCAATGCACCAGAGTGTGGTATAAGTCAGACTATTACCCAACATCATTTCTAAGATAAGTGAATTTTTTTTTTTTTTTTGAAACAATGTTGGGTAGGTAGCATATTTCAAATTGCTAACTAATTTCTGTTTTTTTTTTTTTTTTTTTTTTTTATCTTTTCATGTAGTGTAATCAGTTAAGAAGTTAGAATTTTGATACAAATTTAATATAATTTAGATCAGCATGAAGTTTTCAGTGATCCTGTTCTGAGCCTAATGAAAAATGTTTATTAATAAAGTTAAGAAATATGTATTAATAAGAATGCAGATCTAAAAACCATTTCAACAGCTTTGCAACATTCTTCAGATTGCTGCTTTTCTAAAAAAAATATAAAAATACATATTTGAATGTGTCATCTTTCATCCTTTTGGAAATTGCTAGATTTTTTTTCTAGTTCACCTTTCTAATCATTCTATGTACATAACTTGATTTCAACCAGAAATATTTTCTAATTTTCCTTTAATATACCTCTAATCCTCAATGGGTATCAGACTGGGGTATAAACAGGTGCCTATAATAATGCCTTAATTTTTATTCAAGGGTAAATTTACTGTTTGTAACATTCCCATTCATTCCTAAGCTTACAAAATCACTTTAATCAATACATAATGCAATACACATTTTCATTTTAAGTAAAGTGAAGTATGTCTCAATATTTAGTCTGATTCAGCATTTATAACATTCTTCAAACAGTATTTGAAAATTCTAAGGTATGTGGCATAAGAAATCACTTAAGACCTTGTATAATTTTTTATTTCATTGAAAAATAAAGTGCTTGTGAAAAATTTTTCACAAGTGCTTCACATAGTTTAAATTTTACTGCTGTCTTAAATTTTAGAAAACACTCCTACTTTAGCTAAAGGTGAACTGTTTTTCAGCTAGATAGAGCTCAATGGTTTAGGCACAGCTACTGTTATATTAAAGTTGCTAGGCTAATAGGCAGTGTGGTGTAGCTGAACTCATGCGTCATCCCTCCACACAGAGTAGACTCAGCCTATTGATTTTTGTTGTTTAGAGAACCTCAGCTAGTAGCAAGCATGGGGGATCAATAGTTGTTGCTAGACACAGCCTACGCAGGTTTACATTGTACCATCTATTGGAGCCAGGAAAAAAGTACTGGTCTACATTGATGCAACAGTGAGTGGCCAGGGTGCAGGACTGGTCCGTCAGGTGTGTTGACCTGTTGGGATAGTAGAGGCATGTTTTGAGTTGTAGTGTGATTTCGGGTACTGTTTTCACTATACTCTAGTGCAGAAGTATTAATGGTGTAAGCATTAGTCTTTTTAGAGCATCAGAGGTTAGTTGGACTTCTTGTTTTACTTTGTTAACTAAAATTAGGTATTACCTAGATTATATGAATGAACCCAGTTAATTTTTATGCTTGCAGTTTTTATTTTAAGTAATGCACCTAAAATTATTTACAAGGTCAAAAATTAAATTATTGCAAGTTATCTTGACAGATTTCTTTTCCCATTTTTTTGGAAATGGGCATATAATTAAATTCTTGTTTATGTATAAAGAGATTTCTGGCTTTATGCACTTTAACTGTATTATAATAAAAAAAAAAAAAAGAAAGTGATTGATATTGCATGATCAGTTTGTAAGTTGATCTATAGATTTATAGATGCTCCCCCCCTGTAGAAAAAGCCATGCGATCTATAAAATTATTTTTTATAGACAGTTGAATCATATCTATGAATTAATGGAGAAAAATCAATAAAGTTGCCAATTGATTGTTTTCAACACTGCATTCTAAATATTACTTTTAAAATAATCATTGGACAAAACTCCAACGGGTGAAGATAAATTAAGTCCATCATTACAGTTATTGTAGTCTTAATTATAAAGACTATTAGAAAGTTGTTTACCTCAGTTAAGTTCTACAGAAACAGTTTGATAAGTTGCTTCATTTGCAGTTGTGTTCTCTCACATAACTTTTAAAATGATTTAAAAGTTGAGAATAACTCATTCTGTTGCAGTGGGAATTATCCTGATCATAATAACATACTTTATTGTCAGTCAATTCTTACAGTTTCTCATTTTGTAAGATATTGATTATTAAAGATGCATTTTCTTACTTTGCAATTGAAAATTAACAAACATCTGGGTTTTGCTAGGTGAAATAAATATCTGCAAACCACAGATGCAGAAAAGTAGTGCTACAGACAATAGCTGCAGAAGTTTGGACTAGCTTTGAACTTAAATCTGCTGTTATCCATCTGAAAGCACAAATGTTTGAATTTAGACAAATCATTTATGTATTGACAGAAACAGTGCACTTAGTCGAATATAGCAGCTGTGATACAGCCAAGTTCTTTGATGGGAATATAGGCTTTTGCTGTACTCAGCTTCAAAAAAGCAGTGTTATGACACAGCATAGTACCTACCACATTAATGCTCTCAGGTTACCACCACCTTAGAAGCCTCAGAAAGAGATATGCAGAGTTTTGATAGTTCCTGGTCATAATAACATAGACTTAATTGTCAATCAGTGTCTTATTATGATTAGGAATTATCATAATAATACATTAATAAAATGAATGAAGAAGGAATATACTGCCAATAATTGACAGTAAAGTCAATAAAATGAAAATAAACTAAAACCAATTGAAGTTGGCCTGGTTCAACAGCACATCTAAAACTGAAGTGCTTGCTGATTTTTTATTGGCCATAAAATTCTGGGTAAGCTGGAGATTGTAAGGTTAAGATTATAAAAATTGGGATGCTGGTGGGGGGGGTTATGGAAATGTCCTTGGAGTTGAGGTAGCTTGGAAACCAAAATGCTGGGAGGGAGGGGGGTTGGGGAAAAAACTAGTTGTTCCCCATGGGGATCCAAATGGCCAGCAGTTTTCCATTAAGACACCATGCCAACCAAGAAATGTGGTGAAGCCTACTGTACTAAAAGATGTTTCTGGAGGATCATAGTCCCAGTACTACACAGATCATAATTACAAGTTAGGAATCCAAACTAAGTTCGGAGAAATCAAGGGTGGCTAGTTCTGTCTGTATTAAAAAGATACAATGCTACAAAATTGAGATTTCTTTAGAACTGGAGCATGCTTACAGATGCATTATATTTGTGATTAATTATATTTGCATATCATTTGATTTAAGTTTTATGATCCAAGCCCTTGATTGTAAGTAATAACATTTGGTTTTATATATAGGCTACCTTGTAGAGTACTGTTTTAATCATACCAAATTGAGAAAATAAATCAATTTCTCTGCAGAATTGTTAGGATTCAATTATTGCTTCCAAGATTTAGTAGCATCAAAAAAGGTTATTAGCTCCTCCCCAAATCTATAAAAGGGGGAGCTAAAGAAGTAATGGCCAATTACTTCTTTAGTATCAACAACTGAGATCATATTGCTCCATTGTGTGTTGTCTGTACATATATGTTCATGGGCCAATTTGCATGTTGTGCAGCCTGGAAAACTTTTCCTTCAGAATAACTTGGGGATGAGGCCTACTTCCTCTGCTTGAGATTAGCAAACTACAGCACTAATTGAAGAGACCTTTAGAAATTCCTCCACTCATTGCCAGGATTCACACCAAGACCTATCCAAATGAGTGACAAGTGACTATTCCATAATCCTCCATTATGTCCATAGTAGACATGCCATAATGGAAAATTAGGAATCTAATTAAAATATGCAATATAGGACCATATTGATAAGAATGATATCTTAAATGGGCCTCAGCAAGGTTTTGTATAGAAGAGATCTTGCTTAACAAAAGTGCCAAATTACTATGACAGGGTTATAAAGCATCTGTATGCAACAACTTTATGTATTTGAATTATATCTGGATTTTATTAAGGCTTTGATACAGTTCCTCATGAGATTGTAAAACTATAGCAGGTTGGGATAACAGGGAAGATCCATCAGTGGATTAAGGATTAGTTGAAGGAATCCTTAATCCATTGATGAAAAATTGTCATAAATGGATTTTTTCAGAGTGGATTGGGTAGCAAGTGGGGTCCCTCAGGGATCAGTGCTTGGATATTTCTTGTTTCTTATATTTCTAAATTATATTGATGAGGGAATATAGGAGAAGTCGTCAGTTTAGAGGGCGGCTAACAATTAGAACTAGGTTATACTGCTTCAACAGAACAAACTGCAAGTCAAGTCTGAAAAATGGCATATTCTATCAAATGTAAGGTATTGCACTTGGGGAATGAAAACTCAGGAGCAGTTTATAGATTTGGGGGGGGGGGGAGGATTACATGATGCTAAGAACAAGAAAGAGATGAAGTTCAACAAATGGTGTAAATAGGTGGAAAGATAGGCACAGTGTGTTCTATGATTTATTGGAATTTTATGTGGGAGAGAAAGTCATCCTTCTCTATAATATGATAGGAAACAACATTTGCAACTAGATTGATGAAGAATGCTAAGCATTATCCCAGTGAGGAATGGCTTTGAAGCTGTGGCCTGCAGAGCTTAGCAAGCTAGAACCTTGGTGGGAAATCTGAAGTATATATGACCCTGAAGAGGGGGGGGAGTTTAATAAAATGAATGAAGAAGGAATATTCTAACTAGTGAGTAAGACAAGAACCACAGGGCATATCTATAAACTTTGGGCATCATGTTTTGGAACATTGAAATAAGCTACTTGCAAGGGTTGCAAAGAAGAACTGGCCAAAGTTCAAGGAAGGAATTAGGTGAGCACTTTTTTGACAATGGGAATAATATAGGTTTCCCCCCCCATTTCCTTACAATCATGTCATTTTGATGCTAATACTAACTAATTCAGGATGAGATAAGTTAATTTATGTGCAGTATTTTATTTTTTGTTTGAGTAAAAAGTTAATTGGATGATGTACTGCTTTGAGTCACCTGTGATTATATTTGCATACCTCCACACAATGAAAATATGCGATTCTGAAGGAAATAAATGCGCCGATTCTGAAAATCACCATTAAAAAAAACTTATGTCTACATCAAAAGATGTACCAACATTTAATGTTAAAATAAAGGGATATATACATATAATTCAAGTTTGTAATACAAGTATAAAAAAATGTTTGGAGGATAGATTTACAACCCTGAGAACATGTCACAATCAGTTAATACTTGGAAACCTTGGCACAGCCTACAGAAATCCTTACCAAAAATGCTAAATGTGCTCTCTTCAAATTGTAAATTGTTGCATTGGTATTTGAACCCAAGAACCATAGGTAGAAGTCTGATTGTGTTTAATCGCAAGAAAACACAAGGCCAGAATTGATTGCTAAATTTAAGAGAATTAGCTTATAATAAATCAGCATGTCATACGTTATTGGCTAGATTATACGAAATTTTTTGGTATATTTTGGTAAAGTGTAACGCCCTCTATATTTAATAACTGTGACATGATGTAAAATTGTCATGGTGATTTTTGAAATCTAAGCATAAAAATTGGTTAAAAACAGTATTTAAGTTCTTGGGAGTAAAAATAGTGTTGGCTAGTGCTATTGGAGTAATAAGTGAATTATGAAATAATGTAACAGTGAACACCAATAGTCCAGAGGTCAGCATTCTTCTAGAGATGCTTGTGGATGGTTGTTGGTGATTTCTTGAAATGGAACAGGAGGGTCTGCAAGAAAACTACTCATTATTTGTAAAATTGGGTGCTCACAAGTGGGGAGATTAAAGTATATGGAAAGTTTTACCCCTTGAAATTGAAACATTGGCATACCTGTCTAATTTTATGGCAGCTTTTGTGCAATTCCTTACTGGAATGATTATATGAGAGTGTCTTGTGAGATTCAGGGACTCCATGCCAATGTGATAGGTTAGTAATCCTATCCCTGTACCAGTTCTTTAGGAGTTATTTGCTGTAAATCATGTCCATCAGTATCCTTTTTCTTGTTACTTTTTTTTTTTTTTTAAATTTCAACAAAAACAAGATGCTCTTTAATGAGAGAAGATGAATTTCTTAGCAAAGTTAAAAATATAGTACTTCTGGGTTTTTCTCTTTCTATAAAAACTGTTTACATAAAATTACTTTCTGATATGAAGAACCAGTCCCCCCCCCTTTATACTAGTTGTAAAAAAATCACATGCTTTTTTCCCTACGTACTTAAATTATATACAATACTTTTCTCAATAGAGAACCCATTTGAAGCTGAAATAAACTACGAATATAATTATCATAAAAAATGAATATAGTTATTAAACTATGAATATAATTTTCATAAAAACTTGCATCACACAAAACCAAAGGTACCCATTAAAATATTGTCAAAAAAAAACTTAAAAGAATTATAGCTAATTTTCAAAAATATTAACAAGTATATCTGTATCAATAATGAGAACATAGTCCAGAAACAGTTTATAAGGGACAGAACTGAGTAATGGATTTATCTCAATGCAAGTTAAATGGCACAAGCGATTTGATGGTTATATATACCCTCATATCCAACTTAAAGGGATTGATGAAGTAGTTAAATTCACTTCTGTATTATTTACCTCCTTATCTTTGGTTTCCATTACTGTATTGAATACCTCAGCAGGGCCGAAGTAATTAATATTTTTATTAATAAGCACAAAATTTAGAATTTGATGTAATGTTTAATGGAAATAATAAATAATTTTTTTTTTTTTTAACTTATGTACTTAATTTTTATAAAATTAAGTACATAAGGGTGCAAAGTTTTTAAATCTTCAATTGACAAAACTGGGAGGCTAGATTTACAAATATATTTATGTGCATAAAAATGGCATAGATCTATTAGAGAACAATCCAACATAACATAATCACATCTTTATTACTCTTGCATACCAGAGATAAACCTCGAAACATGTACAGTGAAATATTAATGGGAAAAAAAAAAAAAAAAATATATATATATATATATATATATATATATATATATATATATATATATGGATTAAATCAATACAATGTTGTTTACATCAAAAAATTAACTGAATGAATTGATTAAATGAATCCCATTGCTTCATTCTAAAACATACCAAATGTGTATTTAAAAGAAAAAAGCAAAAAAAAAGTTATTAGATGGCCATCTAACATACATTATCATTAACCAATTGAAAAGCACAGTTAAACTTATGTCAAAGTTCATTTTTTTTTTTTTTTTTTTTTTTTTAACATAAAAGATATCCCGCTAAATGTATATCTTAATGGAACACTTTTCTTTAATATATAAATTACATTTCCTGTTTTTTGCTATCTTTTGATCAGATCAGATTGTTTATTACACATCGTTGTACAGGGGCAATATTGTACGCCCTATTGCCAATGGGGTGTGCCAAGGGATGGCCTTTCCTTCTACTATTTGCTGTTTGTTGACCTAACTATGGCAACAAAGCTTATAAAAGATATGGTGTGAAATTTTTAGATAGGTGGCAGAAAGCAGTTTCACTGTATCAGCTATGGTATTTGAGGAAAAGTATAGTATTTATTAATTCAGTAGGTAATATTGATTTTTCTAGCATTTTATTTATGGGATATAAGCAAGAATAAAGCTTATGGCAAACAACCTATATACTCTAGGTGAACTGAAACAAAACATTGAGGATTGCAATTGTATTATTGGTGAACATGTCCTTTGTAGAAGGACATGTTTGCCAATAATGTTCTGCATCATGCTAAAAAGACTAAATGCATATATATAAAAGCAAGGCAGGCACTAGCACATTTTGGCAAAGTTTTAATTAAATTATGTAATCACTTTTAATAAGATTATGAAAACTGGTATTTTTATTGGATAACCATTAAATAATTATGAAATTCCACCCTAATTTGAAACAGTTACTTCATTTTTTAAATATATTCTAGTAGCTTTAAGCAGTTTTATATAGTTAACATATTAAAGATGCATATTTTAATATGGGACAAACATTTAATATTTTTACAGATTCTCACTTGCATTGATATAAAGGTGGCCAATATAAATTTCAAAATAAAAATTTTATCCTGAAAACATTTAGTATCACTTTTGACATATTTGAGAAGTTTGCAATTTTTGTTTACCTTTTATATAAATATTAGCATGGTTATTTGTTTTCTACCTGGGTTTCTCCCATACGCTAATTTTTCTCTAATTACCATGCTATGTAGTCTAAGAAATAATATAGCCATCTTTATATAAATGTTTACACTTAGCAGGTGAAAATGTGTAAAACATTTGGCCTTGAGTTACCAGGTTTAGTGGAGACTGGTCAAACAGCATGAGAGGAGTTAGTGAACAAATATGCAACTTGCTCTTATATATAAAAATGTAAATGTGCAATGCTTTTCAGATAGCAGTTAGTAACTTTTTACATATCAATTCTCTAAGAATGACATCTTAACTTTTATTCTGTCATAATACATCATTAATTAAAGTTAACGATGAACTCATTTTGTTCAACATATTAACATGAACTTTACACTGAATGCTATTACTATGTTCCTATATAATATCATTTAATAATCATACCACACTCAAGGTCATGCCACGTCTGTTGCTTCTTATTTTTCTGTCATTGTTTAAATAAAAAAATGATATATTTCACCTTCTACATTGGCCACAATCTTTTTAATTGCCCATGTTGTAATTTTAGATTAAGCAAATCATTTTGTATTTCACTCATTGATCCTTAGCTTGACAACTGTTTCACTAAAATGTGCTATTCTCAGCTTTACCAATAAACATGGAGCCAGTAAAGAATGTACACTTTAATACATTTGTAATAATGGGAGCATCAGCATAGCAGTTTCTGTTGTGTGCTGCTCCACTCTAAGTTTGCTTCTTTTTTTGGTCTCAATTCTGACAATTTCTCATTGAAAATTTTTTGAATCACAAGAGGACTCCAGTTATTTCCTCAGTTTAAGTCAGCACTGGCTTCCACTGCTTCGCAGATTACAGATTATTCTCATGATACCACCTCTACCAATTCTTCAGTGACTAAAGACTAGAACAGGCAATTATGATAAATTAATTATACTTAACTGCAGGAGGTACCATAAAACATGAGAATAATCTGTAATCCCTTAAGAAATTAAAGACATTACATTTTATGAAGTGCTTATTTTCTCAATAATTTCCATTGCTTTTCATTTTACAATGTTATGTACAATTATTTAACTTTTAAAAGAAGGAAATACATATATAAAAAAAAAAGTCTTAATTCACCACTTAACTTTTCATGATATTTCTATAAAAATCTTATTTTTTCCCTTTTAGGTTAAATCTCATTATTCCTCATGCCAAAACGCCAGTTTGAAGAATGCATCTCCAGTGATGCAGAAGACAGATTAATAAGTAGAGGATGCTTGGAAGGTGGAAATGAAGGAAGTAAATTCTCACAATTATCAGAAGTAGTTGAAATAGATGATACAAGCAATAGTAGCAGTATCAAGTCAGAGGGAAGCTCTGAAGCTCCCACTACATCAGGGTATAGCCAAGCTAGCACTGATAATTCTGAATCAGAAGAACCTCCCCACAAGAAGAAGAAGAAAAAAAATGTTTGTTTTAATGGTGTCACCGTTTATTACTTTCCTCGCACACAAGGTTTCACCTGTGTCCCTAGTCAAGGAGGATCCACTTTAGGTAACTATTGTTTTATAGTTGTTTTAAAATAAATATATGGGGAAATTTTATGAGGAATCTCATTTTATGATGAGATTCCTCATCATAAAATGAGGATGTATTAAACATTTTATAACAAGGATATGAATATTTATTCTAGATCTTTTTGTTCAAATATCGAAAAGTCATCACATTTTCTTCCTAAATTTAAACTAAGATTTGCAGATATATAAAGTATTGTCATTATAATATCCACTGTCTATTCTGCATGTAACCACTTCTGGTGAATGTATTTATGAAAATTTAGATTTTTGCTCTTTAAGAAAGATTTGTCAGCATTTCATTAAAAATCAGACAAATAGAAAACCAGTGTTTCAGATGTTCGGGCATTGCTAGATAAAGGTTTGGTCTCTGAACGATTTAAGACCTAGGGTCAAATTTCATAGTGAACCCTCCCCTAAACTAATCTTTACATAAATGCCAGCATATTTTAATATTAGGTATTACTTTGAGAAGAGAAAGTTAGATTAACTCCAAATTTCTAGCACAATTTTTGCTGCTTCCTGAAAGGTTAACACTCATTTTCAATTCCATTCCCCCCTTCCCCCAATACACACAAAACAGCTATAAATTTTGAACAGATGCACTTTTAATTGGAATTTAAAAATAAATACTTTACCAACAGTTTCTCATTTCACTCCCCCCCCCCCCATAATGAAGCCCACTGACAAATAAAAATTCTCAATTTTTCATATCCAAATTATAAATATTAATTACAAAAAAGTATTAATATACTATTACTTTTTTATTTTTAATGTGATCTTTGTGCTTTCAAATTTTGCAGCCCACCAGATTTTTCCACTCTGCATAACCTATGAGTCATGGGCCCACAAGTTGAGACACATTGCTTCACAATATCATTAAATTGTTTTTTCTTTTTCACTGCAAATTCAAACCACACAATACACAATATCCCCTTTGAGGGACAGACTGGTCCTTTTTAGAATTTAAAGAATTAGAATATGCTTAGAGACAAGCAGATTTCATTTCATGATTGTTTAATCCATTTTCCTGTGCACTTAACTCTGAAAAGTACTGCCTTTTTCACAACTAACCATCAAAGTTTTAGCAAACATTCTACAAATATAGTAGAAGAGTTTTTTTAACCTGAGTTACATTATTTTGTAATTAAATGCACCCAAAAAAAAAAAATGAAGGTAAACATTATCTAACTTGTTTTAGCATTAGTAGAGGCATATGATGCAAGAAAGCAAGCTTATATATCATCAGTAAAAAAAAAAAAACACCTGCCCATTTCACCCATCCATTCATTTCAAAAGTTCATTTAGTTTAGCCTTGAGTTTATTTCAGCTGTCAACTTCCACAATGACAGATGCAAGTTTGTTCCAACAATCAACCACCCACTGTGTAAAGGAAAATTTCTGCACATCTATTCTACAACTGTCTTTCCTCAATTTGAATTTATGCCCCGTCAGGTGCAGAATTTGAGCAAGAGGAAGCATCCTATCATCATTGAGCTTGCTCAAACCATTCTAGGCCTTATACACCTCAATCAGATCACCTCACAGGTGCCTGGTCTCCAAAAGCTGCAATTTGCAGAACTTTTAAGCCTATCTTGGTAACAGCAACCCTTTGTTCCACCTAATCTTGTTGCCCTTCTCTGTATTTATTCTAGTAGCTCAACATTATTCCTAAAATGAGGCCTCCAGACCTGTATACAGTACTCAAGGTGTGGCCTGACCATTGCCTTATACAGGTAGTTGTCAACTTATGACCATGTTAGGTTTCGACTGACCGGTCGTAAAGCAATCTGGATGTAAGTCGGACCAATTTAGGTAAATCAAACACTGTATACAGCACAATTGGTTTACTATTTACAAAAATAAAAAATATTATGAAAAAGATATCAAATACTGTATAAAACCTAAAAAATATTTTATCTTAAAGAACTAAACAAAACATATGTAGAAAATAGATAAGAAATATTTTACTGACCACTCCCACTTGATGTAGTGGGAGTTGTTTTTCTCATAAACACGTTGATTTTTGTCTGAATTGCTTGTTTCCTTTTCTGCTCGTAAATTTCACGGTATGGCCAAAAAGCATCTTGTACCATTCGTTCAATCTCTGCAAATCGTTCGATGTTTGGATCCATTTCCTCAAAATGTGTAAGAAGTTTATTTAGTAGAGAAAAACCTTCAGATAACCCTCTAGTGGTGAATTTTCTTTCTGGTTCTTCATCCATCCTTTCTTTTCTCATCTTCCATCCTTTCTTTTTCAGCCATTCTTTCTTCTTCCAAAGCGATAAGTTCTTCATTCGTAAGTTCTCCGGATTCTTGCTCTAGCAGCTCCTCAACATCTTCCACTTCAATCTCTAAAGAAAGTCCATTTTCCAGTGTTACAATATTTTCCGTAACCATTTCAAGTTTATGTTCACTATCAAATTCATCAATAGTATTAATAAAACGCTGGACACAGTTTTTCCAGATTCCATTCATGCATTTCTTTGTCACAACCTCCCATGCGGCCG